>NW_028321896.1:18936849-21612774 GCF_036245765.1 Copidosoma floridanum | reverse complement strand
TTTAACCAATTTAACCAATTTAAACACATTTAACCAATTCTAAACCCAATTTAACCCAATTTAACCCAATTTAACAAATTTAACCAATTTAACCAATTTAACCAATTTAACCAATTTAAACAATTTAACCAATTTAACCAATTTAACAATTTAACCAATTTAACCATTTAACAATAACCAATAACCCAATAAATAACCAATAACCCACACCCCAACCCACACCCCACCCCCAACCACCCCAACCCCACCCACACCCAACAACCCACAACCCCCAACCAACCCCCACCCACCCCACCACCCCACCCCAACCCCCACACCCCCACACCCCACCCCCCAACCCCACACCCCACACCCACACCCCAACACCCCACACCAACCCCAACACCCCCAACCCCCACCCCAACCCCCACCAAACCCCCACACACCCAACACCCCAACACCCACACAACCCAACACCCAACAACCCCAAACCCCACACCCCAAACCCAACACCCCAACCCACACCCACAACCCCAAACCCCACAACCACCAACCCACCCAAACCCCAACAACCCAACACCCCAACACCCCACAACCCAACAACCCAACACCCAACCAACCCCCAACCCAACAACCCCACTAACCCAACACCCAACCCAACCCCAACAACCCCAACAACCCAAAACCCCAACAACCCAAACCCAAAACCCAACACCCAAAACCCCAACACCCACACCCAACCCAAACCCAAAACCCACAACCCAACAACCCAACAACACCCAAAACCCAAACACCCAACAACCCAAACCCAACAACCCCAAACCCAATAACCCAAAACCCCATAACCCAACCCACACCCAACCCAAAACCCAATAACCCAATAACCCAACAACCCAATAACCCAATACCCACAACCCAACAACCCAACAACCCAATAACCCAACAACCCCAACAACCCAATAACCCAAAACCCAAACCCAATAACCCAATAACCCAATAACCCAATAACCCAATAACCCAATAACCCAATAACCCAATAACCCAATAACCCAATAACCCAATAACCCAATAACCCAATAACCCAATAACCCAATAACCCAATAACCCAATAACCCAATAACCCAATAACCCAATAACCCAATAACCCAATAACCCAATAACCCAATAACCCAATAACCCAATAACCCAATAACCCAATAACCCAATAACCCAATAACCCAATAACCCAATAACCCAATAACCCAATAACCCAATAACCCAATAACCCAATAACCCAATAACCCAATAACCCAATAACCCAATAACCCAATAACCCAATAACCCAATAACCCAATAACCCAATAACCCAATAACCCAATAACCCAATAACCCAATAACCCAATAACCCAATAACCCAATAACCCAATAACCCAATAACCCAATAACCCAATAACCCAATAACCCAATAACCCAATAACCCAATAACCCAATAACCCAATAACCCAATAACCCAATAACCCAATAACCCAATAACCCAATAACCCAATAACCCAATAACCCAATAACCCAATAACCCAATAACCCAATAACCCAATAACCCAATAACCCAATAACCCAATAACCCAATAACCCAATAACCCAATAACCCAATAACCCAATAACCCAATAACCCAATAACCCAATAACCCAATAACCCAATAACCCAATAACCCAATAACCCAATAACCCAATAACCCTCTATGATATTACTGTTTTTAAAACTTAAAAGTATTTAATCGTTTAAATTAGTAAAAATGTGCAACTCATGCTAAATAATATTAGTAAAAATATTGCCATTTACTTAAAATACACTTATTACCCGGTTTAAAAAACACACCGACCCGGAAACCCTATGACCCTAAAACACAATTTGACGTATTTTTTCATTTTAAGTCTTGTGATTGTATTTGTTCTGGATTATATTACCAATGTACAAAAACACAAGTATTTTATTGTCAAATATAGTAAAAATGAAAAAACTTAACACAAACTGACAAATTTCTCAATTTCTAGTCTTGTCAGCGTATTCAATCTTACCTATATTTCTTTAAAAAAAATACAAGTATTTTATCGTTTAAATCAGTGAAAATGTGCACCTCATGCTAAATGATACTGTTTAAAATATTGCCATTTATTTAGGATACACTTTTTACCCGGTTTAAAAAAACACACTGACCCGGAAACCCTATGACCCTGAAACACAATTTGACGTATTTTTTGATTTTGAGTCTTGTGATCGTATTTATTTTTAATAAAATCACTGTTGTTTAAATTTACAAGTATTTTATCTTTTGAAATAATGGAAATAAGAAACTTATCAACAAAACTGACGTTTTTCTAGATTCTGAGTCTATTTAGCGTATTTAATCTCTATGATATTACTGTTTTTAAAACTTAAAAGTATTTAATCGTTTAAATTAGTAAAAATGTGCAACTCATGCTAAATAATATTAGTAAAAATATTGCCATTCACTTAAAATACACTTATTACCCGGTTTAAAAAACACACCGACCCGGAAACCCTATGACCCTAAAACACAATTTGACGTATTTTTTCATTTTAAGTCTTGTGATTGTATTTGTTCTGGATTATATTACCAATGTACAAAAACACAAGTATTTTATTGTCAAATATAGTAAAAATGAAAAAACTTAACACAAACTGACAAATTTCTCAATTTCTAGTCTTGTCAGCGTATTCAATCTTACCTATATTTCTTTAAAAAAAATACAAGTATTTTATCGTTTAAATCAGTGAAAATGTGCACCTCATGCTAAATGATACTGTTTAAAATATTGCCATTTATTTAGGATACACTTTTTACCCGGTTTAAAAAAACACACTGACCCGGAAACCCTATGACTCTGAAACACAATTTCACGTATTTTTTAATTTTTAGTTAAGTAATCGTATTTATTCCAGATTTTATTACCGATGTACAAAAACAAGTATTTTATTGTCAGATATAGTAAAAATGAAAAAACTTGACACAAACTGACAAATTTCTCAATTTCTAGTCTTGTCATTGTATTCAATCTTACTTATGTTTCTGTTTTTTGAAAATACAAGTATTTCATCATTTAAATTAGTAAAAATGTGCAACTTATGCTAAATGATATTAGTAAAAATATTGCTATTACTTTAAAATACACATATTACCCGGTTTAAAAAACACACTGACCCGTAAACCCTATGACCCTAAAACCCTATGACCCCAAAATTAACGATCTAGGTCCTACCGCACCCCCCACCCGTCAACACCCTGTTCCCCATATCTCCCTAAGGTTCCCTTTGCTGAGTAGAATATTGTTATTCGCATATATATTATACTTACCCGCGGGGGTGGGTAAAGAAAAAAAATTCGCAAAAAAAAACAAAAAAAAAAAAAAACAAAAAAAATTTATAAAAAAAAATTGACCGATTTGAATTCAAAAAAAAATACATAAATCAATAGTAAATAAGCTACTTTATTATATAAAAATTTTAATTTAAACATTAACGAAAAAAGTCCATGTTCTTCCCAACACACACTGACCCGGAAACCCTATGACCCTGAAACACAATTTGACGTATTTTTTGATTTTGAGTCTTGTGATCGTAAATATTTTGAATTACATTACTGATGTTTAAAAATACAAGTATTTTATTGATTCAAAATGGTCAAAATAAGAAACTTATCATTACAAACTGACGTTATTCTTAAATTTAAGTCTTGTTAGCGTATTAAATCTTATTTATATTTCTGTTTGTTGAAAATACAAGTATTTTATCGTTTGAATCAGTAAAAATGTGCAACTCATGCTAAATAATATTGTTTAACATATTGCCATTTACTTAAAATACACTTATTACTCGGTTTGGAAAACACACACTGACCCAAAAACTCTATGGCCCTGAAACACAATTTGACGTATTTTTTGATTTTGAGTCTTGTGATCGTATTTATTTCTAATAAAATCACTGTTGTATAAATTTACAAGCATTTTATCTTTTGAAATAATGGAAATAAGAAACTTATCAACAAAACTGACGTATTTTCAGATTTTTAGTCTATTTAGCATATTTAATTTCTATAATATTACTGTTTTTAAACCTTAAAAGTATTCGATCGTTAGAATTAGTAAAAATGTGCAACTCATGCTGAATAATATTAGTAAAAATATTGCTATTAACTCAAAATACACTTATTACCCGGTTGGGGAAACACACACTGACCCGAAAACCCTATAACCCTGAAACACAATTTAACGTATTTTTTGATTTTGAGTCTTGTGATCGTATTTATTCCGGATTATATTACCAATGTACAAAAACACAAGTATTTTATCGTCAAATATAGGAAAAATAAAAAAACTTAACACAAACTGACAAATTTCTCAATTTCTAGTCTTGTTAGCGTATTCAATCTTACTTATATTTCTGTTTTAAAAAAATACAAGTATATCATCGTTTAAATCAGTAAAAATGTGCAACCAATGCTAAATAATATTGTTTAACATATTGCCATTGACTTGAAATACACTTATAACCCGGTTTGGAAAACACACACTGACCCGGAAACCCTATGACCCTGAAACACAATTTGACGTATTTTTTGATTTTGAGTTTTGTGATTGTAAATATTTTGGATTACATTACTGATGTTCAAAAATACAAGTATTTTATTGATTCGAAATGGTCAAAATAAGAAACTTATCATTACAAACTGACGTCATTCTTAAATTTAAGTCTTGTTAGCGTATTGAATCTTACTTATATTTCTGTTTGTTGAAAATACAAGTATTTTATCGTTTAAATCAGTAAAAATGTGCAACCAATGCTAAATAATATTGTTTAACATATTGCCATTGACTTGAAATACACTTATTACCCGGTTTGGAAAACACACACTGACCCGGAAACCCTATGACCCTGAAACACAATTTGACGTATTTTTTAATTTTAAGTCTTGTGATCGTAAATATTTTGGATTACATTACTGATGTTCAAAAATACAAGTATTTTATTGATGGAAATGGTCAAAATAAGAAACTTATCATTACAAACTGACGTCATTCTTAAATTTAAGTCTTGTTAGCGTATTGAATCTTACTTATATTTCTGTTTTAAAAAAATACTAGTATTTTATCGTTCAGATTAGTAAAAATGTGCAACTTATGCTAAATAATATTGTTCAAAATATTGCCATTTACTTAAAATACACTTATTACCCGGTTTAAAAAACACACACTGACCCGAAAACCCTATGACCCTGTAACACAATTTGACGTATTTTTTTATTTTAAGTATTGTAATCGTATTTATTCCGGATTATATGACTGATGCACAAAAACAAGTATTTTATCGTCAAGTATAGTAAAAATAAAAAAACTTAACACAGACTGACAAATTTCTAAATTTCTAGTCTTGTCAGCGTATTCAATCTTACTTTTATTTCTGTTTTTTTTAATACAAGTATTTTATCGTTTAAATCAGTAAAAATGTGCAACTCATGCTAAATAATATTGTTCAAAATATTGCTAAGTACTTAAAATACACTTATTACTCGGTTTAAAAAACACACACTGACCCGGAAACCCTATGACTCTGAAACACAATTTGACGTATTTTTTGATTTTTAGTCTAGTAATCGTATTTATTTCAGATTATATTACCGATGTACAAAAATCAGTATTTTATCTTCAAATATAGTAAAAATAAAAAAACTCAACACAAACTGACAAATTTTTCAATTTCTAGTCTTGTCAGCGTATTCAACCTTACTTATGTTTTTGTTTTTTAAAAATACAAGTATTTCATCGTTCAAATTGGTAAAAATGTGCAACTCATGCTAAATAATATTGTTAAAAATATTGCCATTCACTTAAAATACACTTATTACTCGGTTTGAAAAACACACACTGACCCGAAAACTCTATGACTCTGAAACACAATTTGACGTATTTTTTGATTATTAGTCTAGTAATCGTATTTATTCCGGATTATATTACCGATGTACAAAAATTAGTATTTTATCGTCAAATATAGTAAAATGAAAAAACTTGTCACAAACTGACAAATTTCTCAATTTCTAGTCTTGTCAGCGTATTTAACCTTACTTATATTTCTGTTTAAAAAAAATACAAGTATTTTATCGTATAAATCAGTAAAAATGTGCAACTCATGCTAAATAATATTAGTAAAAATATTGCCATTTACTTAAAATACACTTTTTACCCGGTTTGAAAAACACACACTGACCCGGAAACCCTATGACCCTGAAACACAATTTGACGTATTTTTTGATTTTGAGTCTTGTGATCGTATTTATTTTGGATTACATTACTTATGTACAAAAATACAAGTATTTTATCGATTGAAATGGTCAAAATAAGAAACTAATCAACACAAACTGACGTACTTCTTAATTTTGAGTCTTGTTAGCGTATTTAATTTTACTTATATTTCTGTTTTAAAAAAATACAAGTATTTCATTGTTAAAATCAGTAAAAATGTGCAACTTATGCTAAATGATATCGTTTTAAATATTGCTATTTACTTAGGATACACTTTTTACCCGGTTTAAAAAACACACACTGACCCGAAAACCCTATGACCCTGAAACACAATTTGACGTTTTTTTTGATTTTAAGTCTTGTGATCGTATTTATTCCAGATTATATTACCGATGTACAAAAACACAAGTATTTTATCGTAAAAAATAGTAAAAATGAAAAAACTTAACACAAACTGACAAATTTCTCAATTTCTGGTCTTGTCAGCGTATTTAACCTTACTTATATTTCTGTTTAAAAAAAATACAAGTATTTTATCGTATAAATTGGTAAAAATGTGCAACTCATGCTAAATAATATTGTTCAAAATATTGCTATTTACTTAGGATAGACTCATTACCCGGTTAAAAAAAATCCACACTGACCCTCAAACTCTATGACTCTAAAAACACATGTCGACGTATTTTTTGATTTTGAGTCTTGTGATCGTATTTATTTTGGATTACATTACTGATGTACAAAAATACAAGTATTTTATTGTTGAAAATGTTTAAAATAAGAAACTTATCAACACAAACTGACGTCATTCTTAATTTTGAGTCTTGTCAGCGTAATCAATCTTACTTATATGTCTGTTTTAAAAAAATACAAGTATTTTATTGTTTGAATTAGTAAAAATGTGCAACTTATGCTTTATCATATCAGGAAAAATATTGCCATTAACTTAAAATACACTTATTACCCGGTTTAAAAAACACACACTGACCCGAAAACCCTATGACCCTGAAACACAATTTGACGTTTTTTTTGATTTTAAGTCTTGTGATCGTATTTATTCCAGATTATATTACCGATGTACAAAAACACAAGTATTTTATCGTAAAAAATAGTAAAAATGAAAAAACTTAACACAAACTGACAAATTTCTCAATTTCTGGTCTTGTCAGCGTATTTAACCTTACTTATATTTCTGTTTAAAAAAAATACAAGTATTTTATCGTATAAATTGGTAAAAATGTGCAACTCATGCTAAATAATATTGTTCAAAATATTGCTATTTACTTAGGATAGACTCATTACCCGGTTAAAAAAAATCCACACTGACCCTCAAACTCTATGACTCTAAAAACACATGTCGACGTATTTTTTGATTTTGAGTCTTGTGATCGTATTTATTTTGGATTACATTACTGATGTACAAAAATACAAGTATTTTATTGTTGAAAATGTTTAAAATAAGAAACTTATCAACACAAACTGACGTCATTCTTAATTTTGAGTCTTGTCAGCGTAATCAATCTTACTTATATGTCTGTTTTAAAAAAATACAAGTATTTTATTGTTTGAATTAGTAAAAATGTGCAACTTATGCTTTATCATATCAGGAAAAATATTGCCATTAACTTAAAATACACTTATTACCCGGTTTAAAAAACACACACTGACCCGAAAACCCTATGACCCTGAAACACAATTTGACGTATTTTTTGATTTTAAGTCTTGTGATCGTATTTATTCCAGATTATATTACCGATGTACAAAAACACAAGTATTTTATCGTAAAAAATAGTAAAAATGAAAAAACTTAACACAAACTGACAAATTTCTCAATTTCTAGTCTTGTCAGCGTATTTAACCTTACTTATATTTCTGTTTAAAAAAAATACAAGTATTTTATCGTATAAATTGGTAAAAATGTGCAACTCATGCTAAATAATATTGTTCAAAATATTGCTATTTACTTAGGATAGACTCATTACCCGGTTAAAAAAAATCCACACTGACCCTCAAACTCTATGACTCTAAAAACACATGTCGACGTATTTTTTGATTTTGAGTCTTGTAAGTGTATTTATTCGCGTTTATATCACTTTTAATTTTTTTTATTTCTTTGGGTGATTTGGTTATAAGCTATTACGTGAACACAAGAAGTAGCAAAAAATGCAAGAAAATAACGTATCGTGGAATCTAAATGTGAGTTACAAGTGGTATATTGAGGTTACATAGATGTTAAGCTCCAGGAAGATAAAAAATGAAAAATTTGGCATTTTTAATTTTGGGGTATTGGGTAATGTCCTAGGTTGTTGGGTAATGGCTTTTGGGTCATGGAATGGGTAAATGGGTCAGCAACAATGGGTAATTAGGTCAGCAAAAATGGGTAATTGGGACACGAAAATGGGTAATTTGGGAAATGATCCGACAGAAACTAATTAAATTTAATTTGGGAACGTTTCCGAGTAGTTTTGGGTCATAAAACGCTTAAATGCGGATATCTACAGCTACCTCGTATACAGTTCATAAGGTTTATAAGAATAAAGGTCAATTTCTAAAATTTCCTAAAAGTTGGAAATATCTTGGAAACTCCTCGGTGAAAAGAAGTAAAACTTTTCATGAAGCAAGTTTACATCAAGATCTTTGATTTAAGACTAGTTTGAGCCAAATCGCCCGATTTCTTACCGAAAAAATTTAGTTTGAAAATTTCGGTCAATTTCTTAAATTTCCCGAAAGTTAAAAAAAATATCAAAAACTCTTCGGTAAAAAGAAGTGGAACTTTTTCTGAAGCAAGTCTACATAGAGATCTTTGATTTAAGACTAGTTTGAGCCAAATCGCCAGATTTCTCACCGAAAAAATTTAGTTTGAAAATTTCGGTCAATTTCTTCAATTTCCCGAAAGTTGGAAATATCTTGGAAACTCTTTGGTGAAAAGAAGTGAAACTTTTTCTCAAACAAGTTTACATAGAGTTCTTTGATTTGAGACCAGTTTAAATCAAATCGCCCGATTTCTTACCGAGAAAATTTAGTTTGAAAATTTCGGTCAATTTCTTAAATTTCCTAAAAGTTGGAAATATCTTGGAAACTCTTTGGTGAAAAGAAGTGAAACTTTTTCTCAAACAAGTTTACATAGAGATCTTTGATTTGAGACCAGTTTAAATCAAATCGCCCGATTTCTTACCGAGAAAATTGAGTTTAAAAATTTCGGTCAATTTTTTAAATATCCCGAAAGTTAAAAAAAAACTCAAAAACTCTTCGACGAAAAGAAGTGGAACTTTTTCTGAAGCAAGTCTACATAGAGATCTTTGATTTAAGACTAGTTTGAACCAAATCGCCAGATTTCTTACCGAAAAAATTTAGTTTGAAAATTTCGGTCAATTTCTTCAATTTCCCGAAAGTTGGAAATATCTTGGAAACTCTTCGGTGAAAAGAAGTAAAACTTTTCATGAAGCAAGTTTACATCAAGATCTTTGATTCAAGACTAGTTTGAGCCAAATCGCCAGATTTCTTACCGAAAAAATTTAGTTTGAAAATTTCGGTCAATTTCTTCAATTTCCCGAAAGTTGGAAATATCTTGGAAACTCTTCGGTGAAAAGAAGTAAAACTTTTCATGAAGCAAGTTTACATCAAGATCTTTGATTTAAGACTAGTTTGAGCCAAATCGCCAGATTTCTTACCGAAAAAATTTAGTTTGAAAATTTCGGTCAATTTCTTAAATTTCCTAAAAGTTGGAAATATCTTGGAAAATTTTCGGTAAAAAGAAGAAAAACTTTTTCTGAAGCAAGTCTACATAGAGATCTTTGATTTGAGACCAGTTTAAATCAAATCGCCCGATTTCTTACCGAGAAAATTGAGTTTAAAAATTTCGGTCAATTTTTTAAATTTCCCGAAAGTTAAAAAAAAACTCAAAAACTCTTCGACGAAAAGAAGTGGAACTTTTTCTGAAGCAAGTCTACATAGAGATCTTTGATTTAAGACTAGTTTGAACCAAATCGCCAGATTTCTTACCGAAAAAATTTAGTTTGAAAATTTCGGTCAATTTCTTCAATTTCCCGAAAGTTGGAAATATCTTGGAAACTCTTCGGTGAAAAGAAGTAAAACTTTTCATGAAGCAAGTTTACATCAAGATCTTTGATTCAAGACTAGTTTGAGCCAAATCGCCAGATTTCTTACCGAAAAAATTTAGTTTGAAAATTTCGGTCAATTTCTTAAATTTCCTAAAAGTTGGAAATATCTTGGAAACTCTTCGGTGAAAAGAAGTGAAACTTTTCATGAAGCAAGTTTACATCAAGATCTTTGATTTAAGACTAGTTTGAGCCAAATTGCCAGTTTTCTTACCGAAAAAATTTAGTTTGAAAATTTCGGTCAATTTCTTCAATTTCCCGAAAGTTGGAAATATCTTGGAAACTCTTTGGTGAAAAGAAGTGAAACTTTTTCTCAAACAAGTTTACATAGAGATCTTTGATTTGAGACCAGTTTAAATCAAATCGCCCGATTTCTTACCGAGAAAATTTAGTTTGAAAATTTCGGTCAATTTCTTCAATTTCCCGAAAGTTGGAGATATCTTGGAAACTCTTTGGTGAAAAGAAGTGAAACTTTTTCTGAAGCAAGTCTACATAGAGATCTTTGATTTGAGACCAGTTTAAATCAAATCGCCCGATTTCTTACCGAGAAAATTGAGTTTAAAAATTTCGGTCAATTTTTTAAATTTCCCGAAAGTTAAAAAAAAACTCAAAAACTCTTCGACGAGAAGAAGTGGAACTTTTTCTGAAGCAAGTCTACATAGAGATCTTTGATTTAAGACTAGTTTGAACCAAATCGCCAGATTTCTTACCGAAAAAATTTAGTTTGAAAATTTCGGTCAATTTCTTCAATTTCCCGAAAGTTGGAAATATCTTGGAAACTCTTCGGTGAAAAGAAGTAAAACTTTTCATGAAGCAAGTTTACATCAAGATCTTTGATTCAAGACTAGTTTGAGCCAAATCGCCAGATTTCTTACCGAAAAAATTTAGTTTGAAAATTTCGGTCAATTTCTTAAATTTCCTAAAAGTTGGAAATATCTTGGAAACTCTTCGGTGAAAAGAAGTGAAACTTTTTCTCAAACAAGTTTACATAGAGATCTTTGATTTGAGACCAGTTTAAATCAAATCGCCCGATTTATTACCGAGAAAATTTAGTTTGAAAATTTCGGTCAATTTCTTCAATTTCCCGAAAGTTGGAGATATCTTGGAAACTCTTTGGTGAAAAGAAGTGAAACTTTATCTCAAACAAGTTTACATAGAGATCTTTAATTTGAGACTAGTTTAAGCCAAATCGCCCGATTTCTTACCGAGAAAATTGAGTTTGAAAATTTCGGTCAATTTCTTAAATTGGAAAAATTTTGAAAACACTTTGGTGAAAAGAAGTAGAACTTCCTAGGAAAAAAGTTTACATCGAAAAATTTCAAATTAGAACGCGCTACAAATTTTTCTGGGATATCAAGAGCGAAAAAAAAAAACAAAAATTTTCCAGGAAATTTTAAAGCGTCCAAAATGAGATGTGCAAGTTTTTCCAGAAATTTTATAACGTTTAAATTAGAACGTGCACATTTTTCGAATATTCGAAAACGCTCGATATCGATCTCGGGAATTTTCCGTAAATTCGAAAAAGCTCTAAATTGATCGGGGGAATTTTCCGGAAACTCAAAAACGCTCTTAATCAATCAAGGGAATTTTCCGGAAATTCTAAAACACTCGAAATCGATCTGGGGAATTTCCCAAAAATTTGATGGCTTCAAATTGATCTGGGGAATTTTCCGGAAAGTGAAAAACGATCTAAATCAATCAAGGGAATTTTCCGGGAATCCAAAAACGCTTGAAATCAATCTGGGGAATTTCCTGGAAATTCGAAAACGCTTAAAATCGATCTGGGGAATCGAATTGTTTGGAAAATCGAAAACGACCGAAATCGATCTGCGGAATTTTCTGGAAACTCAAAAACATTCAAAATCGATCTGGAGAATTTTTTAAAAATTTTAAAACGCTCCAAATCAATCTGGGGGATTTTTTGGAAACTCGAAAACGCTCTAAATCAATCAAGGAAATTTTCCGGAAATCCAAAAGCGCTTAAAATCGATCTAGGGAATTTTCTGGAGATTCGAAAACGCTTAAAATCGATCCAGAGAATTTTCCGGAAATCCAAAAGCGCTTAAAATCGATCTAGGGAATTTTCTGGAGATTCGAAAACGCTTAAAATCGATCCGGAGAATTTTCCGGAAATCCAAAAGCGCTTAAAATCGATCTAGGGAATTTTCTGGAGATTCGAAAACGCTTAAAATCGATCCGGAGAATTTTCCGAAAATCCAAAAGCGCTTAAAATCGATCTAGGGAATTTTCTGGAGATTCGAAAACGCTTGAAATCGATCTTGGAAATTTTCCGGAAATTCGAAAACGGCCGAAATCGATCTAGGAAATTTTCCGGGAATTCAAGAACGGCCAAAATCGATGTGGAAAATTTTCCGGAAAATCGTAAAAAGCATGTAAAAGTGTATGTTGTTTTTTATATATACTCGCGCGGGGGGGGGGTGGAGCGAAAAAAAGGGCTAAAATCCAAAAAAAAATTTTTTGGAAAAACGTGAAAATCTCGAAAAATTCTGGGGGAAAAAAAGGGGGGACGCGCATATAGGTAGATCTCACCTAGATCTAACGTTCTAGAGGGGTTAAATTAAAATTGTACGATTACAACGTTTTTCTACAAGTCTTGTGATCGTATTTATTCTGAAATATATTACCAATGTACAAAAACACAAGTATTTTATTGTCAAATATAGTAAAAATAAAGAAACTTAACACAAACTGACGAATTTCTTAATTTCTAGTCTCGTCAGCGTATTCAATCTTACTGATGTTTCTGTTTTTTGAAAATACAAGTATTTCATCGTTTAAATTAGATAAAATGTGCAACTCATGCTAAATGATATTAGTAAAGATATTGCTATTCACTTAAAATACACTTATTACCCGGTTTAAAAAACACACACTGACCCGGAAACCCTATGACCCTAAAACACAATTCGACGTATTTTTTTATTTCAAGTCTTGTGATCGTATTTATTCCGGATTATATTACCAATGTACAAAAACACAAGTATTTTATTGTCAAATATAGTAAAAATAAAGAAACTTAACACAAACTGACGAATTTCTTAATTTCTAGTCTCGTCAGCGTATTCAATCTTACTGATGTTTCTGTTTTTTGAAAATACAAGTATTTCATCGTTTAAATTAGATAAAATGTGCAACTCATGCTAAATGATATTAGTAAAGATATTGCTATTCACTTAAAATACACTTATTACCCGGTTTGAAAAACACACACTGACCCGGAAACCCTATGACCCTAAAACACAATTCGACGTATTTTTTTATTTCAAGTCTTGTGATCGTATTTATTCTGAAATATATTACTAATGTACAAAAACACAAGTATTTTATTGTCAAATATAGTAAAAATAAAGAAACTTAACACAAACTGACGAATTTCTTAATTTCTAGTCTTGTCAGCGTATTCAATCTACTTATATTTCTGTTTTATTAAATACAAGTATTTCATCGTTAAAATCAGTAAAAATGTGCAACTCATGCTAAATGATATTGTTTAAAATATTGCCATTTATTTAAAATACACTTATTACTCGGTTTAAAAAACACACACTGACCCGGAAACCCTATGACCCTGAAACACAATTTGACGTATTTTTTGATTTTGAGTCTTGTGATCGTATTTATTTTGGATAACATTACTGATGTACAAGAATACAAGTATTTCATCGATTTAAATGGTCAAAATAAGAAACTAATCAACACAAACTGACGTCTTTCTTAATTTCTAGTCTTGTTAGCGTATTCAATCTTACTTTTGTTTCTGTTTTTTGAAAATACAAGTATTTCATCGTTAAAATCAGTAAAAATGTGCAACTCATGCTAAATGATATTGTTTAAAATATTGCCATTTACTTAGGATACACTTCTTACCCGGTTTAAAAAAACACACACTGACCCGGAAACCCTATGACCCTGAAACACAATTTGACGTATTTTTCTATTTCAAGTCTTGTGATCGTATTTATTCCGGATTATATTACCAATGTACAAAAACACAAGTATTTTATTGTTAAATATAGTAAAAATAGAGAAACTTAACACAAACTGACGAATTTCTTAATTTCTAGTCTCGTCAGCGTATTCAATCTTACTGATGTTTCTGTTTTTTGAAAATACAAGTATTTCATCGTTTAAATTAGATAAAATGTGCAACTCATGCTAAATGATATTAGTAAAGATATTGCTATTCACTTAAAATACACTTATTACCCGGTTTAAAAAACACACACTGACCCGGAAACCCTATGACCCTAAAACACAATTCGACGTATTTTTTTATTTCAAGTCTTGTGATCGTATTTATTCTAGATTATATTACCAATGTACAAAAACACAAGTATTTTACTGTCAAATATAGTACAAATGAAAAAACTTAACACAAACTGACAAATTTTTTAATTTCTAGTCTTGTAAGCGTATTTAATCTTACTTATATTTCTGTTTTAAAAAAATACAAGTATTTTATTGTTTAAATCAGTAAAAATGTGCAACTTATGATAAATGATATTGTTTAAAATATCGCTATTTACTTAAAATACACTTATTACTCGGTTTAAAAAACCCACACTGACCCGAAAACCCCATGACCCTGAAACACAATTTGACGTATTTTTTGATTTCAAGTCTTGTGATTGTATTTATTTCGGATTATATTACCGATGTACAAAAACAAGTATTTTATTGTCAAATATAGTAAAAATGAAAAAACTTAACACAAACTGACTAATTTCTCAATTTCTAGTCTTGTCAGCGTATTCAATCTTACTTATATTTCTGTTTTAAAAAAATACAAGTATTTTATCGTTTAAATCAGTAAAAATGTGCAACTCATGCTAAATGATATTGTTTAAAATATTGCTATTTACTTAAAATACACTTATTACTCGGTTTGAAGAACACACACTGACCCGAAAACTCTATGACACTGAAACACAATTTGACGTATTTTCTGATTTTGAGTCTTGTGATCGTATTCATTTTGGATTACATTACTGATGTACAAAAATACAAGTATTTCATCGATGAAAATGGTCAAAATAAGAAACTTATCAACACAAACTGACGTCATTCTTAATTTTGAGTCTTGTTAGCGTATTTAATCTTACTAATATTTTTGTTTCCTAAAGTAACAAGGATTTCACTGTTTGAATGAGTAAAAATGTGCAACTGATGCTGAATAATGTAGTTTTAAATATTGCTATTCACTTGAAATAATTTCTTTACCCGTTTGAAAAAACATACACTGACCCGAAAACTTTATAACCCTGAAACACAATTAGACGTATTTTTTTATTCTAAGTCTTATGAGCGTATTTATTTTCGATTGTATTACTGTTGTATAATGTTACAAGTATTTTATTGTCAAAAATAGTAGAAACAAGAAACTTATTATCGAAAATCGACGTAATTTCAATTTTGGGTCTTCTCAGCATTTTTAATTTCTATTATATTTTTGTTTTTTAAAATTACAAGTTTTTTATTGTTGAAATTCGTAAAAATGTGCAACTAATGCTGAATAATATTGTAAAAAATATCGCTATCTTCTGAAGATAAACTTATTACCTAGTTAAAAAGACACGGACTATCCCGAAAGTTCTATAACCCTGAAACACAATTCGACGTATTTTTTGATTCTAAGCCTTGTAAGCGTATGAATTTTTTGATTATATTACTGTTGTACAAAGTTACAAGTATTTTATCGTTATTGCAAATAAAAACAATATGTAAGAAATGTTGTAGATTCGAATTCAACTGTTTGAGTATTACTACGTACAAAAAATTGTTTAAATAATTTTATGAACCAAACATAAAAATTCATCCGTTTGTTTCTCTCTTTGTAAGTTTGTTTGTTCGTTCGTTCGTTTGTTCGTTTTTTCGTTTGTTTGTTTGTTTGTTCGTAATTTGTTTGATTGATCGACTATTGTGGGTAGACTTAATTTTATAAGTGTAAGAGGTAAGTGCATATTAATTTAATGATTGCTGTACAGTTTAGAACGTAAGTACGTTATTCCAATGACATATTATAAATCGCACACAAGACTACAAGACAATAATCCTGGTGCAATAACGTAAAAAGTATTGTAAAGTATACATGATGATCGCATACGATTGAATTCGATTATCGCAATATTCTTAGCGAGTATAATACTGTGGGAGGTATATATGGTGGATATTATACGTTACTGTTCGATTGTTACTATGTATTGCACGTATAATGGGACAAAAAGTATGTATAATAGATCGCATACGTAACTGTTCGGTTATCATTCGGTTTAGTAACAGATCACCTATTACATACCTAATATAGGTGGTGAAAATTAGTCTGTTCACTACATTATACACTTAATTGCATACATGACTTCGATTTGGTCACTATATAGGTGGGCAATATATTAATAAATTGCATACACAACTGTTCGATTTGGTCACTATATAGGTGTATTCGATATATTTAACGGATTACGTTGATGTCCTACAATTGATAAATATACGGTCCATGTGGATCTCGTGGATGCATATTTCTACGTTCCACTTTCGGTAAAAAGGTTAACAAGTTATATTTGATATGTAATGTCTAAAAACATGCGTTCATCATTGAAAAATAATCATGAATGCACTTTAAAAACCTAGTCGTCGAGTATTTCGATCGAAATGATGATCATCAAAAGACAAGCCCTTGAAAAATTTAAAAAAAGACAAAGGATCGATAAAATAAAAATTCAGAATACGTTATAGAATAAATTATGCAAAGGTTATTTGGGGCATCTGGGTTATCAAGCAAAACATAAAAAAAAATCGATTTTGGGGTGGGTGACGGAATGGGTTATTTGGTTATAGGGTATACAAGGGTATACGGGTCATGAACGGGTCACGAACTGGGTTATTGGAGTTTTGGGTGATGGATTAAATGGGTTACGATCCGAAGAAACCTATTTTTTTGCCATTCCCGCGCGTGCCGTCCGGGTTACGACACTCGATTCACTCGTGCTCATGGTGCTCCCGACCGTATTTATTACCGTTCACATATGACATTTAAATTTAGTCAAGGATATGACGGAGACGGTTCTTGAGTCAGAAATCATGGCCACAGCTTCCGGGATAATGGGCAAGTGCAGTCAAAGTGTGTGCAGCCACATGAATCTGTATGATCCAGAAGATTACGCAGAAAAATTAGTAAGTGGATGTTTTACAAATTTACAATTACTCTTTTAATTCAATTAGTAGTGTCAGCTAATTATAATTTTTATTTTTTTCGTTTCAAAGAAGGAGTACGTGTGCAACCTCTCAAATGAAGATCATGTTCATCCAGTGGCAACACCAGATTGGTCACTGTTGGGAAAAACGGTGATGAAGTTTTTCCCAATAACACCGACATACAAACATTTTTTGGGTAATTATTTTTATTTTTAATATATACATATAAATATATCTTTACGAGTGATTCTGCCGTAACTTGCTCAGATTGTGTCCAGTACTCGCACTTCTATACCATAAAGAAATCTAAAACTCTAAAAACGTTAAATTGTGTTGAATGTTGTCAATTTTACTTGACGTATTGTCTAATACCGATGTATTAATTTTTTGATTGAAATAATCGTTTATTTTGAGTTGAATTTTTGACCCTACCTCATCTCAAAGTGCCGTTTGTTATCGTTTTAGAGCAATTAATTGCAGAATTCGGAATGCAAAAACGGAGGTGCTACTTTAAACGTTTGTAGCCAAGTCGTGCACTCTTTTCGGTGGCTTTATCTGGGCTTATATGAAAGCAAAAACATAGTCGTAATGATTAAAACACAAATCTTTGAATTTTATATCCTGAATGAAAAGTGTTAGCGGTTGTATAAAAAATACTGAATTTGAGCCAAAATTACATTAGTAGCGATATTGACGCTCGAATGAAGACACAAAATCGAACAAAATTTTTTTCATCGATAGATTTTGACACCAGCTTTTATTTAAGCCCAATAATGAAACTCAAACTGTTGAACAAGCTTAGCTACATATGTTAGAAAGAGATACAATTTTTCAAAAATCGATGAAAACACTGACTTATAAAATTTCTTTCAACTTTTGACTAGTTAATCTTATAGTTGCATCCCTTTAGAAGATATGATATTTGTTGTTACTGATGTTGTGTACAGTAAAAATACTATAAAAAGAATTTTTTTTAATAAATTCTTTTTTAAATATTTTGTAAGTGGATCTAAACAAGTTACGACATAATAACCCATTTACATATCATTTTTCTCAAAATGTTCCATAACATTTTAGGTACGTTAGAGTCGACTCCAGAAAAACCTGTCGTTAACGCTGCCAAGGCAGTTGTAGTACGGAAGAAGCAAGACAATGCTCCTGTACGACACCCGGATACGTCGAAGAATGAGCCAATGAAAGATTACGACAAGGAAAAAACCTCAAAAATTACTGACCTCATTCGCAGTGCCAAGGGGTCAGTGGATTTTTTTTCACTTGTTCTCCATCCGACGGACTTCGGAAAAACTCTAGACAATGTTCTTTGTGTAGCTTTTCTCGTTCGCGATGACATTGTGAAATTTATATTAGGTAAGAATAATTATTCTACTGGCTTTACTGCACCAATGTATTGTTTTTCACTACATATTTTTAACATCTTGTTCGGTGTTTACAGATAATGATGGTTTGCCGCTCGTCAGCGTATGTAACGACGAGGATCAAGCTGATGCTGCAACAGGTAGCAAACTCCAGAACGTGTTAAGTTTATCGATGCGACAATGGAAAGTAAGTATCAATGAATAATATATATCAATAATGCTAAGAACGTTATTGGTTACTTTGTTACTATTTATATAATTTCATTTTCAGGAATTAGTTAAAGCTTACGGCATTGTCGAACCGATAATAGACTTCTAGTGATGCCTAAGCGTGTGTACAATTTGTAAATTTTAGTGTTAATGTATACATACAATGATAATACCACAACAAACACATTGTATTGTTTTTATACTTACCTTTTTTTTCCCATCCATTGTACAATTTTTAAATCTTCACGTTAATTATTTTGTTTGAAAAAAAATATATATTTTACTTAATTGTTTATCGCTTGAAAAGGCAATCGAATACTCTTCCTCATAAAAGCCCAAAATGTTAATTCACTAAGTTTGTTTAGGAGTCGCATAAAACTTTATATTGCTTCTGTATAATTTTTATCTACGCGTGCAATAGCATAATTAGATTACTTATTATTTTCATACCTACAATACTTTACTAGTATGTGAAGGGTATTTTTGCCCGTTGATTTTCCCAAATAAAATAAAAATGATAAAACTTTTAGCTGTCACAGTCAAATATTAATAGTTATAATTAGACTTATAACTTGTTTTCATAATTAAAGTTATTAATACCGATTAAAATTTCTACAATTACCTGTACATTACATATACATCAGCTATATATTACAGTTTATGTTTTCTCAAATTTTTCATAAAAAGATTGTTGAGAATTTGATGTTCAAATCTAAATTTTTAATTAATTTTGACATCATCATTTTTTTAACAATAACACTAAGGGCCTACAGTACATAAACAATTCCGATAAATTCCAAAAACCGTTTTAATTGTTTGTGTATATTTCTATACTTACACTTTCGTGTAGTTGTGCATTTTATTTTTTATGTACGTGTGCATTAGTCAACAGTATCACAAGCCAACCGCGGTGAGTGATAAGACATATTATTTCATGGACACCAGGCAGTAAAAATTTATGACGAATAAATATCGTCATAACGACAATTAACTTATTCAATTAAAGTATCCACAGTTGCTTTTTATAAAGTATATTTTTTTCAATTTTTTTATCAAGCACATCATTTGGCTTTGTTTGATAAGGTACATTCATTATTTTTCTGCCAAGATACACAATTTTTTTTCTCAAGCTTGAACTGCTACATCTGTACATCTGAACTGCCGAAGTTAGACTAATCATTTACGTCTCCAATTAAAATAAGCCTTAATTTGGAATCATCAAAATTTTTAAAAAATTGTTTTTTTTTTTAAATTAGGCCTCTGCAACTACACGAAAAATGATAAAATTGTAGTAAGTAGGAGTCCAGGCAGTCTAGAACATCATAGCAAATGAACCCAAACCCGTGAAAACGTTGAAAATCCGGGATTTTGGTTTCAAAAGATGGCAAAAAATTTAAACGGCCGTATCTCCGTAAATAATGAAGATAGAGCAAAATAAGCCTTAATTTGGAATCATCAAAATTAAAAAAAAATTGTTTTTTTTTTTTTAAATTAGGCCTCTGCAACTACACAAAAGGTAATAAAATTGTAGTAAGTAGGAGTCCAGGCAGTCTAGAACATAGAAAATGAACCCAAACCCGTGAAAACGTTGAAAATCTGGGATTTTGGTTTTAAAAGATGGCCAAAACTTAAAATGGCCGTATCTCCGTGAATAATGAAGATAGAGCAAAATAAGCCCTTATTTGAAATCATCAAAATTTTGAAAAAAAATTTTTTTTTTTCCAATCAGGCCTTTGCAACTACACGAAAAATGATTCAATTGTGGTAATTATAAGTCCAGGCAGTCTAGAGCATCATAGCAAATAAACCCAAATCCGTGAAAACGTTAAAAATCTGGGATTTTGGTTTTAAAAGATGGCCAAAACTTAAAATGGCCGTATCTCCGTAAATAATGAAGATAGAGCAAAATAAGCCTTAATTTGGAATCATTAAAATTTGAAAAAAAATTTTTTTTTTTATCAGGCCTTTGCAACTACTGAAAAATAATGAAATCGTAGTAATTGAGGGTTCAGGCAGTCTAGAACAACATAACGAATGGACCTCAACCCATGAGAACGTTGAAAATCTGGGATTTTGGTTTTGAAAGATGGCCGAAACTTAAAATGGCCGTATCTCCGTAAATAATAAAAATAGAGCAAAATAAGCCTTAATTTAGAATTATTAAAATTTAAAAAAATTTTTTTTTTTTCAATTAGGCCTTTGCAACTACACGACAAATGTTCAAATTGTTATAATTATAAGTTCAGGCAGTGTAAAACATCATAGCAAATGAACCCAAACCTGTGAAAACGTTGAAAATTTGGAATTTTGGTTTTAAAAGATGGCCAAAACTTAATATGGCCGTATCTCCGTAAATAATGAAGATAGAGCTAAATAAGCCTTAATTTGGAATCATCAAAATTTTGAAAAATTTTTTTTTTTCTCTTTTAAATTAGGCTCTTGCAACTACACGAAAAATGATTAAATTGTGGTAATTAGGAGTCCAGGCAGTCTAGAACATCATAGCAAATTAACCCAAACCCGTGAAAACGTTGAAAATTTGGAATTTTGGTTTTAAAAGATGGCCAAAACTTAATATGGCCGTATCTCCGTAAATAATGAAGATAGAGCTAAATAAGCCTTAATTTGGAATCATCAAAATTTGGAAAAATTTTTTTTTTTCTCTTTTAAATTAGGCTCTTGCAACTACACGAAAAATGATTAAATTGTGGTAATTAGGAGTCCAGGCAGTCTAGAACATCATAGCAAATTAACCCAAACCCGTGAAAACGTTGAAAATCTGGGATTTTGGTTTTGAAAGATGGCTAAAACTTAAAATGGCCGTATCTCCGTAAATAATGAAGATACAGCGAAATTAGCTTTAATTCGGAATTACAAAAATTGAAAAAAAATTTTTTTTAATTAACTGGAGTTCAGTGCTCTATAACATATTGAAAATAAATTATATGACTCTTAGATAATCTACGTAGACTCCCTTAGGGATACCTACGAGCAATCTCAAGACCATCCAATTATTTTAAACTGAAAATTTTAAGGTTGAAAAAGAGCCAAAACTTAAATTGCCCGTATCTCTGTTAATAATGAAGATACCGCGAAGTTAGCCCATATTCGGAGTCACAAAAATTAAAAAAAAATTTTTTTTTAAATGCTCGTGCTAGGCAATTCTACTCGTATTGAAAATAAATTATACGACTTGATAACCTACGTAGGCACCCTCACGAATACCTACGAGCAATCCCAAGTACATAAAATAAATAAACTCAAAATTTTCAGCTTAAAATAGAGCCAAAACTTAAAATGCCTGTATCTCCGTTAATAATGGAGATACAGCGAAATAAGCCTTCATTTGAAATCATCAAAATTGAAAAAAAATTTTTTTTTATTTATTTGGGTTTAGTGCTCTATTATAACGTTTTTAAGTTGTTTGAGCTATACTTGAAAAAACAGTGTTATAGGAACGAGTGGAACGGAGTAACCCTCACTTTGATAATGAATCAATAACCCTTAGAACATGTGTTTATTCATTTGGTTCTGTTTCAGCTATTGGTAACTTCCAAATTTTACAACTCTTACTACTTACAGCTTCCGCTTGGGTTGAATATTGTTGACAAGTACCCTCGATGAAGTAAAAAAAAGAATAAATGTGAAAGACGATACACGATAGGTACAATGGTAAATAATTATTTGGGATAATATGATTCGAATCTATCAAGGGTTTAACTAGTTCAGTTCTTGTTGATGAAAGTGTTACGAAGATTTGCACAATTACTTGTTCATAACTTTCGTTGTTGTTGTTGTTATTGTTGTTTACCCAACTTTCAGTTCATGAAAGAAATTGCAGTTCAGTTCAGTTTATCGGATCAGTTTTTTGATTTAAAAACGATACTTAACATTCGATATAATTTTATTGTCTTGATAGTTTCATTGCATATAAATATAATTTCATATGCATATAAATTTGTAGCATTATACATGTGAGAATTTTTTATCCAAAGATGGAAACAGTAAAGGTTTCATACTCTCAGTACAATAGAAATCCATCGTCAGATTAAGGTTTGCTTACATGCTAAAATGTAATAATGGTAATAATAAAACTACTAAAGTAAGAAAAAAAATAAAGAAAAGAAATTATTGTTAAACAAATGAAATGTCACGAGCAAATACGAATTTGTGTCTTTCTCTACACACGCTTGGTTGGAGCAATACTACGATTGGTGGGATTCAAAAGCGTAGAGAACTAATTAATTGACATGTTTTAATTTACGCAAAATTTTTTTTTTTTTTCTCTTTGTTTTTCAATAAAAACTAGTCATTCGGACACAAAATAGGCGTATTACAGACGATATATTTACTTGACCTTCGTTTGGTTCAAGTCGTCGGTCGCTCGATCAACAAACGCGCAATTTACTGTATATTTATAACAACGCATGGACGCATGTTTCACCAGCCTTATTTAAAAGTCAACATTACCATACAAATCCAATACAATTTATTGAGGATTACCATTTACGTGGAATGGTACGTGAGGATTGTAATGGATAAGTACTAGTCTCACTATTGATGTAACTGTGCCTCTCAAATAACAAGGAATGCAAAGCGACCCAATGTCAAAGTATTACATGGCAAAACTAGGAAAATTTCGTACGACATTTGGGCACTGTTTAATATGCAATAAAACAATTGCATGAAAAAATTACAAGGATGATGCCATCTTTGGTACTCGATGCTTTTGTTTGTTTGAAGAATCATCATGCGAGTATCAAAAAAAAAATTTTATGGAGCATGAGTATGTAAAATTTAGTTTACGAGTTGGATGAATATCATCATTACAAGCGTTCATTTCATTCATTGAATTACAATGCCACCTGGTCCTGGCAGGCAAGTTTGCTTCATTAGGGCCAAATCGACTTCTCGTGCAGCTTGTCGTCCCTCTGAAATAGCCCATACCACTAGGGATTGACCTCTCCGACAATCTAACAGACAAAAAGTAACATTAGTTTGAAAAATCAATTTTTTTTTTCCTATTTCATATATATTAATACTAATTAATCAACTCTTTAAGATAATATTTACCTCCAGCAGCAAAAACTCCTGGCACACTTGTTGCATATTTACCAGTAGGTGTCAAATAATTTCCACGACTATCCATTTCAGTGGATAATTCTTGAGCAATATATTTTTCAGGTCCCAAAAAACCCATGGCAAGTAATACTAAGTCACACTTGTAAACCTGTGTTTAAGAGGTATATAATAAATTTCATTTCAGAAAAAATTTGAAAATTTTTCATTTAATTTCTTTATTTCACCTTTTCGGAATTGGGAACTTGATCCATTTTCCACCCACCAACATCGTCTTTCGTCCACTCAACATTTACGGTTTTGATGCCACTTATGTGACCGTTGCCATCATCCAAAAATTCCTTGCTCAAAGTACTAAATTTGCGTGGATCTTGGCCAAATCTGTGGACAACTTCTTCGTGTCCATAATCCAATTTAAATATCCTAGGAAATTGTGGCCAAGGATTGTCTTGTCCTCTTTTTTTGGGCGGTTCTGGTAAAATTTCAAATGTCACGATCGATTTGGCTCCCTACAGTATAAAAAAAAAAAAAAAAAAAAAAAAAAATAGCTTTATCAAGTAATGAACAAGAGCCATTTTTATGAATCGCATCATAGAGTCGAAATACCTGTCGCAGAGATGTTGCGATGCAATCACAGCCAGTGTCTCCGCCGCCAATGATTATAACGTCTTTGTCTTTAGCCATCAATTCGAGATTTAGCGGGGTATTGTTACCCATTTGCTTTTTCTGCCAATGCTCGAGAAATGTGACGGCAAAATGAATGCCTTTCAACTGCCTTCCGGTAATGGACAGATCCCTCGGCCAAGTTGCTCCGGTGCAAATAACAACGGCATCGTTCTGTTGTTTCAATTCCTATATTGAAAAAGAGCAGGAAAAACAAAAATTATGTGTTGATACTCGATTCAACGAGTCAATACACTACTTACGGATACGGAGATTGACTTTCCAACGTTGACGCCAGTTTTGAAGATAATGCCTTCCTCGGCCAGTAAATTTACTCGCCTCTGCACAACTTGCTTTGAAAGCTTCATCGTAGGAATACCATACTGCAGCAGCCCACCAACTCGGTCGTTTCTCTCGTACACAGTGACAAAGTGTCCGGCCTTGTTTAATTGATGAGCAGCGGCAAGACCCGCTGGGCCAGATCCGATGACGGCAACCTTTTTGCCAGTTCTTTGCGTCGGAAGATGCGGTTCTATCCAGCCTTGCTCAAAGGCATGATCGATTATGGCGCATTCGATATTCTTGATTGTAACGGCTGGCTCGGAAATCCCGAGGACGCAAGCACCCTCGCAGGGTGCAGGACACACTCTTCCCGTGAATTCGGGGAAATTGTTTGTCTGAACAAGTTGGTTGAGAGCTTCTTTCCAATTGTCTTGAAAAACAAGATCGTTCCACTTTGGAATGATATTACCGAGAGGACAGCCGTGGCTACTCTGGCAAAACGGAACTCCGCAATCCATACAACGCGCGGCTTGAACTTTCAGGCCCTTCCTCACGCCACCGAAATTGTAAATTTCGTCCCAATCCGTCATACGTTTGTCAACCGACCTGTAATGTCCACCCTGTCTTTTGTACTTGATGAAGCCTTTTACTTTATCCAGCTTCTTTTGGGCTACCTCGGTATCGGCCACGACATCTTCAATGTCGAGCACAGCTTCGGTTTTACCATTGCCGTTTGAAATAATGGTGACATTCGAAGGCTTTTCTTCTTCCTCCTTTTCCTCCATCTGCTTCAAAGCACGTTGATACTCGTACGGAAATACCTTAAAAATGCGATTGGTTGGCTCTGGCCAGATCTGCAGCATTTCTTGGGCAATCAACGATCCGGTCTTTTCGACAAATTCCTCGAGCAATTGTTGCACATGGTCGATATCTTTTTTCCCGTTGAGCGGCAAAAGCTCCACCATCTCTGGATTACATTTGCTCTTGAATGACCCATCGACGTCGAAAACGTACGCGATGCCGCCCGACATACCAGCAGCAAAATTTCTTCCAGTCAAGCCGAGAATGAGAGCAACTCCGCCAGTCATGTACTCGCAGCCGTGATCGCCGACACCCTCGACAACGACTACAGCGCCGCTGTTACGCACGCTGAATCTCTCGGCGGCAATACCACGAAAATAAGCACGGCCGGAAGTCGCACCGTACAGACAAACGTTGCCCACAATCACGTTGGCCTCCGAGTTGAATTCAGACTCTTTGGGAGGATAAATGACAATCTCACCACCACAAAGACCTTTGCCAACGTAATCGTTGGCATCCCCTTCCAATTCCATAGTAACGCCCTTTGTCAGAAAAGCACCAAAACTCTGGCCTGCAGAGCCCTTTAATTTTATGTTAATACTGTTGTCGGTCAGTCCCTTTTCACCATATTTCCTGTAAACGAACAAGAAAAGTATACAATTATGTAGTAAACAAACAAAAAAATGTACATACTTTGAAATGTGATAGCTCAGAGTGCTTCCAAATGCTCGGGTTTCATTGTTGATGGTCATCTCGATGGTCACGCTATTTTGTTGGCCATTTAAAACTGGCATTGCTCTATCGATGAGTTGATTATCGGGTCTCTGCTCGAGTTGAAAGTCTTGTTTGACGCTTCCACCCTTGATATTGACGCCAGGTCTCAATTCTAGAGCGTTGCGCAGGACCATTGATAAATCCAACGTTTTGGCTTTGACACTTGAAATGTCGTCACGAATTTTAAGCAAGTCGGTACGACCAATTAGATCTTGAAATTTGGTTATTCCCAAAGAAGCCATAATTCTGCGGGCCTAATTATAGGAGACAAAAAAAAAAAATACGTCATGTATCACTTGCTTAATATTTGAAATACTTCAAGGCAACTCACATCTTCCGCAAGAGCAAAGAAAAAATTGATAACGTGCTCGGGTGAGCCAGCAAATTTTTTTCTCAAAAGAGGATCTTGTGTAGCAATTCCAACGGGACATGTATTCAAGTGGCATTTCCTCATCATGGTACAACCCATAGCGATGAGAGGAGCAGTACTGAGGCCAAACTCATCGGCACCCATTAAAGCAGCAACTACAATGTCGAAGCCCGTTCGCATTTGACCGTCAGCTTGGACAATCATGCGCGAGCGAAGGTTATTGAGAGTTAGGATTTGATGTGTCTCGGCTACACCCAATTCCCACGGCAATCCAGCAGACTTTATTCCCGTCCAGCTACTCGCTCCGGTGCCACCATCGTGTCCGGATATAACAACATGCTCGGCTTTGCCCTAGAATTATCATCATCGTGATTAATGGACATGTTTTATTGGAAACTTGAAAAAATTTCAATACATACTTTGGCCACACCGGATGCGACAACACCGACACCAACTTCGGACACGAGCTTGACCGATATTCTCGCCTTTGGATTGGCACATTTTAAGTCATAAATCAGTTCAGCTAAATCCTCGATGGAATAAATGTCGTGGTGAGGTGGCGGAGAAATGAGACCTACTCCTGGTACAGAGTGTCTCGTAGCAGCGATATCAGCTGTTACCTAAACTTGCCGATAAACGAGTTATATAAAACGGATCAAGGACAATGATACTTGACAAAACAAATAATTAAGTCACCTTGTAACCTGGCAATTCGCCACCTTCGCCAGGCTTTGCTCCTTGAGCCATTTTTATTTGCAAATCGTCGGCATTGGCCAAATAACTCGAAGTAACGCCAAAGCGACCGCTGGCAACCTGTTTGATGGCCGATCGTTTGTTAAACTGCGGATCTTGATTCAAGTATCTGTCTGCGTTTTCGCCACCCTCACCAGTATTTGATTTACCACCGATTCTATTCATAGCAATGGCAAGGGTAGAGTGAGCCTCCAGTGAAATACTACCAAAACTCATGGCTCCCGTAGCAAAGCGCTTGACAATTTCCGAGGCTGGCTCTACGAGTGAAATGTCAACTGCAGTCTTGTTTTTCACGAATTCGAGTTGACCGCGAAGAGTGCAGGCTTGGACAACTTCCATCGATGTTTGTCGATAATTTTCGTACGCACTCCAATTCTTGGAACTGACGTATTCCTATGGATGAAATAAAATGATTCATCGTCTGTAAAACATTACACATGTAAAATTTTGAGTACTGAAAATTACTTGGAGACTGGCGATACTGCGAGGATCGTTGATGTGCTTTTCGCCACCGGCTCTCCAATGATAAATTCCTGGATTGTTGATGACGACCGTGTCAAAGCTATCATCCCAGTAGGTCATTCGATGACGCGAGAAACCTTCTCGCGCTAATATGTCAAAGTTTACTCCTCCGATTCGCGAGTAAGTGCCCTTGTGTAGAAAAACACGATGATACAAAACGCGTAAAGGAAAAATTTTTCGTATGGATTTTTACACACCTTGAAGCACTTTTCTACAACTTGATCAGCCAGACCCACAGCTTCAAATATTTGAGCACCTTTGTACGACTGCAATGTGGATATTCCCATTTTGGCCATTACTTTGGCAATGCCACGTTCCATTGCTTCCGCGTAGCACTAAAATTTTAGTAATTATCGAAATTTGTCGAGGTTGTACAAAAGAGCAATTCGTTAATTGGATTCTATTTATACATAAACTATTACTTTAAATATAACTTGATCAGTCATCGATTGGTCAAGAACAAAATCAGATCTAAGATCTTTAGCCATTTCAAAGACCAAGTAGGGGCAGATGGCATCTGCTCCGTATCCAAGTAGGACGCACATGTGATGGACTTCGCGGGCTTCACCGGTTTCCAGGATCAAACCAACCTTCATACGCTGCCTTTCTTCGATTAGGAAATGATGCACCGATCCAAGTGCCAAAACTATGCTTACGGGTACTCTGAAAATTCATTCGGTTCAATTATATATTTCACTCGTGATGCATATGATGAAATTCGATATTTCGATACCTCTCTGGTCCGGCTTGACGATCCGACAAAATTATGAGTTGATAGCCTGCTCTGGCAGCAGCATTGGCTTCATCGCAGACTCGATTCAAGGTCTTTAATAATCCCGCAGGTCCCTCTGATTTAGCATAAGTACAATCGATAACTTGACATTTCCAACCGCGGTAGCTTGTTTTTTTTAAGACCTCGAGGTCATACAAGGATAGAATTGGTTGTTCTAAAAATAAACGATGGACATACATTTCACTCGGTTCTAAAATATTACTTTCTGGACCGATCGGGCATAAAAGTGACATTACAATTTTTTCCCTGAATGGATCAATGGGTGGATTCGTTACCTATTTTGGGCGAGAAAAAAAAAATTTATTTTCACTTGATACGTCTAAATAAACAATATTATTCACGAAATACGCACTTGAGCAAAGAGCTGTTTAAAATATTCATAAATAAGTGGTTGGAATTCAGAGAGGCATGCCAAAGGTGCATCATTGCCCATAGAACCAAGAGCTTCTTTTCTGAAATAAAATTAAACTCGTGTAATATTCAGAGTTTCTTTTCATAAATATTCTTGGTAAGTAAAATGATTGATTATTACTTGGTCTGAATCATTGGCAAAAGTAACAGATTGATAGTCTCCAGGGTGTAACCAAATAAAGCGATTCTCTTGTCCCCGCTCCATACGCGATTTACTGCAGAGATACCATCCTTGGATACTCCATTTTTCGGTACTAAAGCGTTACTGACGCCATTTTCTAAACTGCGTTCCGTTTCATTGTGAGCTTTGCGAAAATCGTCCATAGTCATCTAGATTTGATAAGCATTTTTATCAATAGTCAAAGACTCGTTTCCTTCATTTTTCATACAAATTTACGTTTTACAGTTTTCGTTTAATTTTTCAACAAATATACTACAACTACAACACAAAAATACCTAGATAACAGAAAATAAAGATGAAACACGAAAATCTAAATGATCTACGACAAGGGATAAAAAGATGTAGAGATGAAAAAGAATGCAGTCACAAATAAGGAGGAAAAGTATAAAAACGCTATTTTTCCTGTTTGGTAGAAGGTTTTAGTTATTCAAGTGTAGAAAGAAAATACACACAGATAATACTTGGATGACACATGTCTAAACTCACCATCTTTCAAAAACACCAATCATAGTCAGCATACGGAGAAGTGCAAAAAAAATGATTATGAATTAACGATTTGTTCTTGTCTTGGTCATTCTCAACTCTAAATCTGCTAATTTAATATTTAATAATATCGATTTTTTTTTTTTTTTTTTTTTTTTTTTTTTATAATAAACAATAATAACAAATTTGAAATAATACTAGGACGTCTTTGCGTAATGATTATACATCAAGTATCAACACGAATGTGGAAATACAACAATATGATGAGCATAATTTTCATTATCGTGGAATATTTGGTCAAGTTACAAAATACCTGATTTTTCAGCCACTGCGAGTGAGGACGGCTTCGAGCAATTTTCAACTTGAGCTCAACATCTTGAATGATTTGTTTTTCTTCGGTGTCGACAAGCAGCATTCTGCCAGGCTTCAGGCGACTCTGAAAATAAAAGAAATAAAATTCTTGGTCAACACTATTGCGTGGAATAATTACAACTGAATAGACATTCATATGACAGCACTGGATGACGGTCCTACGCCTCTATACAAACCTAGCCCTTGGATGATATAAAATATATTTATATATATAAATACATACAGATATATTTAAAAATATTATATATAAGGAGCATATAATTAAAAGTAAATTAAAATAACTTTCTACTTCATTATTCATACCAGGCACTTGAAAAATATTTTTCAATTCATCAAGTGACATTCTGTCTTTACTCCAGTTACATGTTCCTTTTTTTTTTTTTTTTTTTTTTTTTTTTTTTTTTTTTTTTTTTTTCTTTATAAACATTAATCGTTTCAATTAAAGATAAAACGTGTTATTGTAAAAACAGAATACCATTACAAAAGTTTTTTTTTTTTTCGATAATGAATAAATAAAAATTGTACATTCATGAAAACATGTTTCAGATTGTTTCAATTTATATAATTTATAATAATGTTACTCTATGTACATAAAAAAAACATTAAAGGCAATTGATGATAAAAAAAAATATACTCCAAGATCAATAGTTACAAAAACGGAAAAAGAAAAAGGAAATTAATACGTATCACTTGTCAACCTGATACAACTACTACAATAAAATGACTCGATAATCTCAGGTCTCCTGCAAATTTATCAGCCTCTTTGTTGGCTTTGCCAAATAATGATTCCACACAACTGGAAGCTGAAATCATCGTCAAGTACTTGATTGCGGAAAAGGAATTTGAGTAAAAGTAGTGTGTGTGTATGCGTGATGTTGAGAGAAGACAATTTTTTTTTCATAAATCGCCATAATCATTCCCATAACGTGATAGCTCCAACATCTCCATGTAGTGGAGTTTGCAATTGTCAATTTCTCGAAAAGTTCCTTGTTTACCTTGAGGACAACATTGGCGGGTGGAGTATCATAGACGCCCACTTCGGACGCCATCACCATCACATTATCCTTAGTGACGTAGAAGCGCGACGGGCGCAGGCCGTTTCTGCCAAACAAAAATTCAAAAAAGTCTTTTGTATTACCAAGCCTCAGTCTATGACAGCGCTGTGTTGTAATAATCCGCTCGAGTACACTTTAATCAAAAATTTGGTTGCCTTTTTTTTTTTTTTACGCAATTAATTGCTTGCCCTTTTTCCACCTGTCTCGTCATATTTGTACAGACTCACTCTTTATTTCCCTGTGCTCTCGACGGCAGCATCTTTCATTTTCGATTACCACCCCACTAAGCTCACTCGTAGGCGGTATATGGCAGCGAGAACGACAATGCTTGTACGAGTGTCTCAGTGGTCTTCTCTCTTTCTTTCTTTCTTTCTCTCACTGTGTCAACCGACGCAGAAGGCGCTCGATCAAGATCGGACGAACCGTCCGATTGTCTCTACAAGTCAATGTCGTTTCACGAAATACACCATCTACTTACTTATTTGTTTTCCTTTTTATCATTATGTAAACTCTGTAGTGACAAAACAAAACTCAACGAGCCAATCACCCTTACTTACAGTGGAACCTTTTTTATTATCCATCACTTTATATCACAACAAAGTATGAAGTATGTTGTCGTCAATAGCTGGATTTTTAAAAGGATTTTTAAGGAAAGGGGACAACGAATTGTTAAATTTACCGTGATACAAAAATTCAAGCTCAATTGTACGAAATTTGAGAATGAAATATTCAACAAATTGTGAGTTTTTAAATACCAACGAGAGGATTAACAATTTTTTCATTTTTTTTGTATCATGGCATAATATTGAGTGATTAAATAATAGAAAGAAGGTTCAACTGTAAATTGAATTCCAATCCAACTAGTTATTTTAAAATATTGTGCTTAAATCATTAATTTAAAGAAAAAAATATCAATTTATCGGATGGCTCGAAAGGTTTATTTTGAAGATTTTCAAGTCAATTTTTTTCCTTGGCTGAATCGATGTCAACTGTTTATGAAAGCAAATTCATATCAAAAAAAGACTGTGTCATATATTTCAATATATACCTGTCCAGAATGGCACCAACGTATCTGCCATCGGTGAAAGTAAGGAGCGCTGGACCATCCCACGGCTCCATTGCACATGCAGCCCAGTGATAAAAGTCTCGCTTTTCGGTTGCCATGGTCAAGTCATTTTGCCAAGCTTCTGGTACCATTGTCATCACCGCCTAAACAAAATTTTTTTTTCAACACGTATAACTTTCATTTCAAGTATAAGCCTTTTTCGATAACAACAATTCAAAAATCTCATTTAAAAGGTTGAATCAATATAAAATCATTAATTGGATCCAATGTATAATCATTGACAGAAAAAAAAGTAAAATAAAAAGTTTGGAAAACAAAAAACCCATCATTAATTAATTACCTCTGGTAAAGAACGCTCTCCAGCCATGACCAAAAACTCGAGCACACAATCAGCGGATCCCGAGTCTGAAAGATTGGGCTCCACAACTGGATAAAGATTTTTTAGCTGGTTACCATATAATTTACTCTTCATCACTCCTTCACGGGCCTTCATAAAATTCACGTTACCCCGTAGCGTATTGATCTCCCCATTGTGAGCAAGTAGTCTGGAGAATGAAAATAATACAGTTTAAATGTTGGCAAAATTAGCCTCCATCCGAAGGTGTCTATTTATGGACTTACCGAAGTGGATGTGCTCTCTCCCAGCTGGGAAATGTATTTGTAGAGAAGCGAGTGTGCACAAGTGCCAGAGAAGTTTCGAATTTTGGCGACTGAAATAATAACAAATGCCATTAATAATGAATACAAACCAAGCGTCACCACATCAATAAATTGAAAAAAAAAATTTAATCACTTTTGAAAATTCGCACCTTCAAGTCTGTAAAGTAGTTCCACAGTTGATCGGCGGTGAGCTGTCCTTTGTAAACAATTGTTTTCAAGGACAGAGAACAAATGTAGTATCTCAAGCCTGGTTTGGGTATAACGTGCGACGACCTCTTTCGCAGGACAAATACCTGGGGAAAAAGAAATTTTTCATCGTCGCAAAAGAAAGAGCGGACAGTACTTATTTCACGAAAGAAAATTTTTAAGAGACGATTTGATAGATATCATAACAATCCAAGACCAATGTTTAGGTCATGTAAAATATTGTGCAAATTTACCTGGCGGTTTAAAGCCGCGGTTTCTTGATCGCCAGTCACAAAGACTTGGCGCATGTAAGGTTCGCATTTTTTAGCCACTTGACCAATGACGGAACTATCCGTGGGTACGTCACGCCAACAGATTATCTACGATCGAAAAATGATAACATACCTAAGTAAGTATACTGCTACCATATAAAAACGTTTTTCAATAATAAATGTTTTATTTACAGATTTAAGGTTATCTTACCATAAAAAACGAATTTGTTTGATGAAACGTAAATATACACTTGAAAGATTTTACTTACCCGTAGATTACATTCTGTGGCAATTTTTGCAAAAGCAGCTTCTGTCTCTTCGTGAGTTTTCTTGTCTAGAAATAGAATTCCAGTCGCGTACTGCCCCAACTGTGGAAGGTCGATCCCTTGCTTTTCTCTGCAACGACAGTCACAAGAGTCGCGCAAGTGTATAATATTAAAATATTAAGTATATGACGCTCGCTCGTAAGGTAATGAGGAATATTTGCCATATTTGGTGTGAAAACTAAATCTAGAGGGCGGCGCCAGGGCTGCTCAGTCCTCATTTATCATTTATATATAATCTTTGTAACAAGTTAATTTACGATCTACTTTTGTAAAATCCATGTATTTAAAAAAAAATAACAGTGATTGGTTTATAAATAATTCATGAAGGTGTAAGTAACCATGCTAAAGAAAAAGAAAGTACGATCGATTTGAATATTTGAAATGGTTATTGGGTTATACCGTAGTTCGTTGGCGTAAAACTGATGTGGTATAGCACATAAAACACCGGCTCCGTCTCCGGTGTCATTGTCACAGGCGCAAGCACCTCTGTGGTTCATGCGAGCGGACAACGTCTCTGCATCGCGAACAATCTACAATTAAAATTGATAAAATTTAAAAAATCATAAATAATATATAACCATAGCCAGGCAAATGAATTATAAATATATGGTAGCGCGCTGTACGTACTTTGTGAGAGCGTTTGCCGTCAATGGCAACGATGAAGCCGACACCACAAGCATCCCGTTCGAGGGTTGGATCGTAGAGACCCTTCTTTTCTGGAAGCGACCACGGTTCGCCGTAGCTCATACTTGGTGCCTGCTGCATAATTAATTTCACGTTATATATTTATATGGTACGTCACCTGATTTTACATGTACATTTGTACAATAAAGTAATCATCACAACAACACAGGGCAACAAAGAAAAGATAGAAAAAATATTGTAAAAACATACTGTACTGTGTAATAATTTTATATGCATCTCATTACTTTTCACTGAGTAGTTTATTAAAAAGCATTGCATAATGTTCGAAATTAGTTGTAATGGCAATACTGAAAAATTAATGCTTGGAAACCTTATTTATTTAATTAGGGGTTCATTTCATCCCAAAATTTTAGTTCCGTTATAAATACAACAACTTTGCCCATGTATGCCAATATAATTATTTTACGTACCCATGAACGTACCAATACTTGTACTTATAATTGCAGCGATTGCATTTAAATTTTGAATAATGATACGACATTTTTTAATAAAAAATATTGCACATTAATTTTTTACATTTAAATAAACAAGATTTTTTTTCTATCGAGTCTTGAAAATGTCTCATTTGAATGTCAGAGTGGACTACCAGAGTAAAAAAAATCCATACACATAACGTATTAACGTACAAGTAAAATAAGAGAGCAGTTGAATACAATAAGGCTTGTAGAATCACTGTTTTTTCCGTCACAGATATATAAAAGAAAAAAAAAAGTTAAATAAAAATATCAACAATATAAATAATGTTTGGGCGATTGTGTTTTTACAAAGAAATTCAGATTATTAGATGAATCGATATGTTGCTGAGAAACTTTCTTCTTTTTAGTTATTATTTAAATGCGCATTCATCACGTCGTACTTTTTTTGCAAAGTTATTTATACAACGCGTTGTTACATATATATATATATACAAGTTGTACTTAAAAGGCTCTGTATTTGACATGTGAAGAAACAAATTTAATAATTTTTTTTATACCTCCTGCCCTCACGTCACCTGCGACGAAAAGCAAAAAAAATACCTCTTTAAAGTGTTCATTCGTAGCGGCACTGGAGTTATACATGCAATATATTATAGTAATTACGGGCAAGCTGTAATTAATTAATTTAATCCGAATTGTGGACAATGTAAACACGTGCTAAAGAAATCCGCGATATCAAAAGAGAGGGGCGGGGGGGGGGCTTAGAGTGCGGGTTGATTTTTCGTGTTTCCAAAAGAATGGATCGACAAGGAACTCTGACGTAACTGAAGAAGCACACACGCAGAAGGAGCGAGTCGATAAGCGCGCGACACTATATATATTTACATACACACTTGTACCTACTGCACGCGTTACAAAGCGAGGTATATATGTATGTATGTATGTGTATGTGTGTACCCGTCGGTATCTAGTGTACAGAGTGTGGGTCCGCGCCGACAAGGCGTCTGAGGCGTCTCCCCGCAAACTATTGATTCGTAAATAAATAGGTAAGGATACCTATTTGCAGAGAAACGGGGGTGCGTCTGCGTGAGCTTGTAGGGAGCGACGCCGGCTTATTATTCCATCTGTTATAGTATAGGTATACATATAAGTATGGACAATATGTTCGCGAGGAGGTTGTTTTTTTTCCCTCCGCGTCAGGCCCATCACGCAGACTCTCGCTTTGCACGCCAGCATCAGATTGACCGTTTGATTTGTTTATTCCCACCATAACTGTTAATTGGGAGGAATCGATTGTTTATATCATGTATATAATAATAATAATAATATCATCGCATAAGATATAGAGAGACGGGCGCACTGCATGTCTATATTGTACAGTTTTCCATTCGGTTTGTCAATAACCCTTATGTCATTATCATACATGAAGTTAAAAGTTCCAAATTGCACAGAATTTTCAACTCTTTGGGCAAAAACTTGATAAAAACATAGAATCGTTTTGTTTCAGGTATGATTCATCATAGATCTATCAACTTGAAAAAAAAAAAAAAAGAAATTTGCCATTTCATTTTGTTTGCATTTGTTAACCTTGTCACCTAATAAAAATAATGCCCAAAACCCTCTTGTATATGCAACTATAAAAGACAGGGCAAATTCGGTACACATAAATACAAGGATTATTTATGTGCACGGTAAGCATATTATAGTGGCGGCAGATCCCTCGGCATTGAGTATAGGTACGCTGTTTTATACAAAATATATATGTATGTATAGAAAAAGAGCGAAAGAGCCAAAAAAGTATATTTATATACAGACTGTTAGCGGCACATGTATATAGGTATAGATGGTATCGATCAGGACCACGGACCAGCAAAAGTATAGCGTCAGCGAGCTGCTCGCTTGGGTGGCGGCGCGCTTATGTGCACGATATCCCGGCGACGACTGCGACCCCATTAGTTTAAAATTTATAATAATATCTACGTATAATTTCAATGGCACCTTTTGCACCCACTACTTATCGCGACCGCATCTAAATAATTTCCACAAAAATTGTACTACTACTTTTTTCCTTATAATTATCTGTAACCGCGTAACTCTAATACATTTATACGTAAGTAGGTATTACAACTGGACAGAAAACTTCAATTTGCCAGAAGAAAATGTTTTGTTTTTTTTTGTATCTTTTTGAGGTGCTGGTAGCTTTTACCATACCAAAAACATAGCCTACTTATACGCATCACATAATGTCAAGTGCTGCGTGCGTGCGTACGAACGCGTTATATACATATTGTACGTGCACGTGCACAAAGAAATATATACACATATATACATATATGTTCGCGCCGGTTGCTATACTTGCTCGCGAACGAGCAGGCCCATTTATTTTTGCACAAAGAAGAAGCAGCAATATATAACATGTAGGCAGTTCTATTTCTGCGCAATACCGCGAGCAATCGAACACCGCCTTATTCATTCACGTGTCTTAAAGGTTCGAGGCTCGCGTTACAACTGAACCCTCAAAGATACGAATAAATGTATATTCATAATATATCGTAAGGTTTCTTATTGTTGTCCACTAATGTATGGGAAACCAAAAAACAAATAAGTGTAAGTTTTGGAGAAAAAAAACGAAAAAAAAAAAAAAAAAAAAAAAAAAGTTTTATTATTTTACTCTGACAAATTTATTGAAAAAGTCACAAAGCGATGGAATGAAAGTTGTCTGAAAAAGATAACTTTTTGTCTCGATTTGTATATGTGTATAAGATACTTAATACTTGGTATCAGTGACTCTATGAGTAAAAAAACCCCAAGTAGTGGTTATCGTCAAGAAAAATCAGCCAGCAAGAGTATGCGTACTATATACTACCTTTAAATTGAAAAGAAAACTTTTTTTTCTGCGCTAGCACCGTCAATGTGAAATTCTTTACCCGAAACCGTTTATGTTGTGGTGATAAAAATTGATTACAATAATAATGATAGTAAAAAATCTAAAAAGGAAATTAAAAAAAAAAAAAAAAAAAAAAATGTTTTAATAATCAATCCATTACTGATGAAATTGATTCATTGCGATAAGATTTTATAGATGCGGCGCATCGCGATTAATAACGTGTTACAGTTGTGTTAACAAGACCTTAAAAACAGACGAGAAAAAAATTGCAATAAATTGCTTTCCGACAAACGGCATAAGAGCACATTGAGTATTATTTATGTTGCGTAATAATGAAGACAAGTTGTTTCAAGATACGCCAATTAACGAGCCAACCAAGTAATAACAATAATATATTTATCGCAACTGTAGGAAAAACTGATTCGCTGCCGAATGGTTACTGCGTATACATCACGTACAAGTAGGTAATGTAGAAAGTATAACATTAGAGTGGGGGAAGAAAAAAAACTCGCACCACAATCAGTCACATACAGACTAGCTACGTAGTTTACACTGCAAAATAATATTAGTACCTGTATACCATGTGCACAATAAGCACAGTAGGATAATCGAAAGTGCAAGCATGATGATGATAAAAATGTACAACTCCAGGGGAGAGTCAGGTGTTTCGCATACCTCTCGTGCTGTATAGTCGAGCAAGAATAATCTTGAAAATCGATCGACTTGATGGCGGTCCCCGAGGTCGTCTGATATCGTGACAGTAAACTCTGGAGCCGGTGGGATGGATGAGGAAATAAAGTCGGGCTGCAGATAACGATATCACCGAGAACGTCACATTCGTGCAAAATTTTCTCGGTCTCGGAAAATGCGTCTCTCTGTGTGTATTTTTCCTTCTTCGTGGTTAGCGCGATAACAAAAACGACTCGGTGTTGACGGGTGGAGGCGCAAAGCCAGACTGGCCTGGAAGCGAGCTACGCTTCCTCGCAATGCCCGCCTATATACATCACCCATGTCCATGTAAAATATCTATACAATTGCGCGAGAAGAAGCACCACCCACCCCACCTTACCATCACCCAACTCTGCGCGTTAAACGGCGTGGCGTGCGCGCGTGTAATTTCTCTCTCTCTGTCTGTCTGCATACTTATGCATCGGGCTTATACAATCGCCGGTCAACGTGTATAAGGTATACCATATCAATTTATATTATACCTTTGATATCGTATGAAGTTCATAATATTATATACTACTCGGTATTGTGAACAATGACGTGACTGACACGGTCGCATCAATTTTCCTCTCTACTAAATTCCATTGCCGCGCAATACATACACTCGAGAATATGTTATATGTATTGTGTTGCGCTTGTACACTTTCAGGCGACCTGCAGATTTTGCATCTGACATTTTTTTGTGTTTTGTGTCGTAGTAGGTACTGCTATTTTAGCTTTCAACTGGGTACCTACGTTTTTTTGTCCATTTCTCGAGTTTGTCGAGGATCGCGTGACGCTCCGGGCTACAGCTCCGCTAGCCCCATGTTACACAAAAAGTCTTGGCGCCGCAAATTTTTCTTTCTCCGTAATCAATATAGTATACTCTTACAACAAACACGTCGATATTACGCGGTAATCACTCGCAGCAGCAACCAAAAAGTTATGTACTTACCAACTTTTTTTTTTTGTCTTGGATAAAAATAAATATTTCTCTTTCGAAATCTCAAATATTGGTGGCGAAAGACATACTTTAAAAAAAAAAAAAAAAACGACAGACTAAACTTACAACACCAATGAAAACACAGTTTTGCCAAGGCCGTGGCAGAGGTTCTGTTCAAATAAGGCTACATATACATTTTTTTCCTTACAACTCGATGGTACAATGATATTACGACACTGAATGCGCTACATTTTTTTGATACACGTTCGATTGCGATTGTATGCCAATAACTCATCAATTATCTCATCGCGTAATTTAAACAGTACAAAAGTATTGCATCGCTAAAAAAGAAAGGGTTAAAAAAAACCTTTTTACGAGCTTTGGAAAAAAAAAATTCGTTTACCAAGTACAGCAAATACTGTACTACTTGGTCGTACATCTTTCTTCGGAGAGATTTGAAAAAAAAAAAAAAAAAAAAAAAAAAAAAAAATCCTTCATTCGTCACTGACGTCAAGAATACTTTCAACAACATGATGCATCAATATTATGCTAAAAAACATGAATTATTGAGAGGGGGGGGAAATAAATTGCCCGGTATCGTAAGTACACCTATGATATACTAAACACATGATAACAAGAAAGAAAAATCAGGCACTTCCACGAGACTGGTGCAACGTAAATTGTTTCACAATGAATGATGACAACGAATTCTTATCTAATCAAACTGCGCAAACGTCAGTCATCCGAGAGCAGTGCGAAATTCAAGATATTTTTCTACATCAACCAATGATCCGATGCTTTTAGCGTCAATGCGGTGTATATATGGATCGTGTGTGCCAACTTGCGTGCACAATGTGGCGTAATAATAATTTTTTCTCTCTTCATTTTAGCGATCGTGCGATGATATACGCACTAGTAAAGTTAATTCTGCATCAAGCAAAGCTAAAATTTAAAATGAAAATAATAATACCGGCGTTTCATCGGAAAATTACCCATTAGCAAATATATGAATCACAAGTATTCATGCAATGGATTTTACGCTGATGAAGGATAAATGTACCCCCCTTGGTAAGTAATCACAGTCGTGATGAAATTGAAAAATCAATCGTATAAAAAAAATTGATGCATTAACGAATTCGATGCAGTAGGTATAATTAAGGAAAGATGAAGAGTAAATGCGTTCCGCAAACGTAATCAAATCTGCGGTCATAAGATATCGAAATCGATTAGTATTTTATCCTCGAAAATTTCATTGCTTCTAAAATATCAAGTGCGGTACGCTTTCGCGTTTCAAAACTAGGTGATTTTGATTGCTTATTACGCAACAAAAATGTTTAGATATGTATTTTCACTGTAATGTAAGGAAACTGTGGTTATCAAAAAAATTATTCAATGTAAATAATACATTTATGAAAGATAAGTCTGTTATCTTGCGTGTGTTTTAATAGTTTACGTGGGGCACCCCTGATAAAGATACATGCGTGCTCAAAGTGAGAATGCAATCGTATATGTTTTTGTTGTTATACGCGTAATGATGCCGGTAAACCAAATAAAATAAAAATAAATTTTTTAAGAAATATTTGACAAAGCCATTCACGTACCATCCAACTCATCATCATGTATCATTTAAAAAACAGTAATTGGACGATAAAAATAACAAACTTTTATAATTATTGTTTGATTTTAATTTCAACGGTTTTGAATGTAATTGCTTCTTTTTTAATTTTTCACAATCTTTTAAAGCATTTTGCTGTAGCGTCAATGAACATTATATTCCCAATCAAAACGGTTTTCGATAAATATACAGGCTTTTTTTTTATGACTGGAGGTTTTTTCCATTATGTCGTAAAGATTAGTATTTCCAAATGCACAAACATGAGCTTATGCATGAAAAATTTTCAACCTCAAATAAATATCGACTAAATTTGACATAAACACTAAAAAAACACAAGTTTTGTGCTTAAAGCACGTAGGGGGAGGAGGGGAGAGGAGAATTTTTTATGAATTTTTAGTGTATTGGCAAATAATTGATTACATGAAGCATCTGTGAAACATCGAATGCTGCAGAAAACAAACGAATCAATAAAAAAATGAGCGCACGCGTGTGGAGTACTTACTTATTTTTACCAAGTAAGACGTTCCATGTAACTCCGAATACTCTTATCGATCCGACCTTTGGGCACGTGTATGTATATATGTATGCACAAAAGGTTGCCGCGTAGGTGTAATTTGTGTATACAATATGAGAGCAGTATAATTATAATACACAAGTACTTGGTTGCTTGCTGCTGCATGTTTGCTTATCATTATGTTACTACATATTTTTCTTGATTCTTGCTGTAGCTGATGAATATATACCTTTCAATTGTTCTCTAAAAGTACCGGCAAAATCAAGTTATGTGATATACCTGACATGTTAGAGGTGCTTAGAGATCGATTGTACCTACGACTCGAGTCTTTATTGGCGTTCTCGTGAATTGAATTGAAATTCAACAAGTAGTCATTTTACTTGGCGACACTTTGACGCTCTCTTATATTATATTTATTAACAAGACCATACATGTTTTGAGAGAGAATTAATAATTGGCATCTCTGGCATCTCTGAAAATCGTAGGTATTCGATCACCTTGGAAAATACGAAGAATCGTGAAAGCTGTTAAGTTTGCGCGCGCTTATGCTGCAGATACTTGCGGTATTAGAGAGCGACGAGAGACGAGGGTCAAAAATATCATAGGCATATTATATTTAAAAGTTAAGCAGATGAGTGCATACTATACATGTATATTATATGTAGAGAGAGGACTGCAAAACTTGGCTGGGAGCCATAAAAGAAGGAAAAAGAAATAAGCGGACAGACGTTGGTTTCCGCTTGCCCCGATCGCTCGTAAAAATTTCTAGAGATCACAAAAGTAAGTATTTCGGAAACAGCACAACAACGCTGTAGTTTCTCTTCCTGCGTATACGCCGACATAGGCTACGTGTTATGTCGCTCAAATATTTGAATACCTATACCTACTTCTTTACTTTAATCCCTTGTTTTTTCTTCCACCCACAATTTCAACAGCTTGTGCAAGAAAAAACGACGATACGCGCTGATTTAACCATTACTTGAAATTATGATGCTATTGATTTTATTTATTTACTACTTTTTTTTTTTTTTTTTTTTTTTTTCAACATCAGGAGCTCCGTTACAAGCTCGAGGAAAACGAAATAGGTTTTTTTTTTTTAGGTTTATTGATCAAAAGTCTAGTATATGCGCGAGTTATGTAAACGTTTTATATGGATTTAAACTATATTTGAAAAATTATCATTGTGAAATAGAAGGCCGACGTAAACGAGTTTTTGTTTCCTTCCTGAAACTAGTTGAGAAAGTAATACAAGATAAGCTTATTGTTTTGGGATAACGTAAGAGTTGTGCAGCTTTGATAAGTTTTCGATGTTGCTGGGAAAAATGGTAGCAAAAATTTAAGAGGCTCATAACTCGAAAACAGAGTGAAAACAATTTGCATAAATTGAAAAAACGAGAAAATATGCTCTGTCAATTTTGATGAGTCCGATATTCCGAGGCATTAAAAAGCAAACAGATTAATTTGTCGAGTCTGATGATAGTTTAACGATAAATTACACGAGAGGAAAAACATTGCACGCAGCATTCCAGTATTCAGAGTTTTTAAGCTCTCAGCCATGTATATATTATGTAGTAACCAGCACCTGTTATACCGTCGGCATTTCAACTTTTTGCCATCTGCATATGTAATTATATAATTACGTGAACCATTATTTACACATACACGTGCAGAATTGAAGTGCCAAAGAAAAACGATATGTATTGTCGCTGCTGATAAACTCGTATAGTCGTCTTTTGTTGTATAGGTATATGCCTTATAATCACGAAAAGTGTAAGTTGATTAATTCGAGCACGTGCATGGCTCGAGTCGCGATAAAAGTCTATAGCCGCGATTATTGATTGTTGACGAGTAAGTAGGTACCTTACTTTACTTCTCTCTACTTAAGTACACCACTTTGGCAGACGATGAGAAAATTAAAATGATTGAATTTGATCCGCGCAATCAAGATTACGTGGTGTCGCTTGTTTTCCCTCTCTTTTTACGTCTGGCTCGCCTCTAGACATTAAATGTTTAATCATTGTAGTATAGATGTATGAATTCAAACAAGCTGTGCCTTATCGGCTGTTTCAATCTTCTTGGGGTATTTCACGCGCTCCATCTGGCTTTTTTTTGTGATTATTTGCATCGCGTTGTAGGCATAATACACGTGATTTCCGGGTGGCAGTAGAGAGCGTTGCTGTATGAGTGTCTACCCCCTGTGAAAACTTTTTTTTTTTTTTTTTTTTTTTTTTTTTCATTGCTTTTAGTAATCTGAATGATTATTTTCATTAATAAACTCTCCAACTAAAATTCATGTAGTCAATTTTGGTAGCGGACGGATTATTTTACTTTCAGCGCTGTACTGACATCATAGTTTCACGAAAACACTCATGTGACGAAAACTTACAAGTATTTCATAATTAAGCATGCATCCGACCTTGATTGTCAGTGTTTGCACGTGCTTTATTTAGAGAAAACGATTTTAACGCATAATATCGGGAGCTGGGGAATTTAAGGCATACAACGGCTTTCAACAATTTATTGACAGAGCATGAAAAGTTATCTAATGTTTATCTATTATAACGAGTCAGATGCTCCTTGTAACCCTTTGTTTTTAATCATCCGGTAATCAACATAAAAACGGACAGGAGTAGTAGTCTGTAACTTTTTTTTTTAGCTTTGCAGAATCTATGTTAAATATACAAAAGGTGATGTACCTATACTTATACATATACATAAAAGAAGGTAAGTACAATTTTGGTGTTTCACACTCAGTGGAAAATTCCGTCCGTCGATAAGCACTTACATTCCGCACACGCATGATTGTGCTATACTGCGCAGGGTTACACCCGTAGCACATTCGGGTTATTGGCAGGGGTGTGTTTATTGTAAGTGGCACAGAAATAGAAACAAAATAAATTTTTTCTTAATATCAAGTAGACGACTAATGGGTGTATAACTATTATCAAGTAATTTATCATCACACACCAGGGCATCACATGACAAATGACGATGCGGCATTGCATTAAATAATGTGGTTGTACAATACGAGCGGTGTTTTTACCATAAATGTTAACATATTTATCATATAAGTAGAGGAATATAATCATTATTGTCAGGTAAAACGGGAGGGTCAGCCGGTAAGCTGTATAACATAATTATATGGGTGTAATCTAATAAAACCATTGCGAAAATGATTTTTTGTAAACTACGAAATGGAGGGGGCGAATCATGATAATAGGGATATTGTAAATACCTCTGATACCCAGATGAACTTTACTGCAGCTTAACGTGGCTCGCACTGGTGATGTGTTTTAATACGTATCTCGACGTTCACATTCGTCGTGCAGGTGTCGTTGAAGGGAGCAAGAAGAAGATGGGCTCGAGGATGTAGTTATAATCTGTCCTTCCCTGTCTCTCGCCTCCGGGAGTACTACCCGCGTGGACGATGAGAAGATGGGACAGCAGCAACTGCAGTAGCACAGCTTGTACAAGCAAAGCTTATTGATGCGTCAAAGAGAGTCAGGAAAAGAATGAAAAGACACGAGCTCGTGTCGGGGTTGAGTCAAGACAAGACAATAACCTGCAATGCTGCCTGCAGACAGTGCAGACTGCAGACGCCGACTTGCAGAGACTGTATACCGTGTATTCCAGTAGCGCTCTCCGACAACTTACCGACAACTTAAACATGACGCAAGATATCGTAAGACATAATTAAGTTATCGGTAAGTTGTCGGAGAGCGTTACTGGAACACACCCGCAGCCAGAGAGAAGGACCTCAGAGTACAGTGTGTGTGTGTGTGGTGGGGATGGTTACCAAGGCGAATTGTTTTACATGAATTTTAGGGGAGAGAAGTGCAAGTGCATAAGCATAAGCCTTCATTGAAATGATCATAGGCTATTACAATTAATTTCATGTATTTTGTGAAAATTTATAACAATTTATTGAAAAATATTTTTCTTTAATAATATAACATGTGATTTTTTTATATTTACATTTTATGAAACTTTTAACGTTGAGAATCTTATGTTCGTCCACACGCATAGTTACACATGCCCAAGAAAACATGCATCAAGTTATTTCACAATTATAACTCAGAACTATGCTTTCTCATGACAAGCATAAATTTAAACCAAAAATATTTCTTGATCTCAAAGAAATAGATACGATAAAAACTATCACACTGTGATAAGTACATACATACTATTTATACAGATGTACAGCTTAATACTAGTGAACTACAGTAGTTTTTTACCACTTTCGTCAACGACAATAGTTGGTAGACTGTCAGACAATTGCACTGGCCTTCTGCGACGCTTAAACACAATAACATTCTTAGCATTTTTTGGCAATCGTTTCAACACTGGCTTTTTTTTATTTGAGGTAATTTTTGAAGTTTCTGCTTTGGACACTTCTGAATCAATGAACGGTTTTAATGGTAATTTCCTTGAAATATTTTTTTCAATGGTGGAATCAATGCCATTTTCCTGATTACAAACAGATTCTACAAATTCTTCTTTTGTATTAGAAATATCAACTTTAAAATTAGTTTGATTTATTTCCAATTCTAGATCTTTCTTATTCATCAGTACTTGATTGGAATTCTTATCTTTCATGTTACTGCGGTCATTTTTCATTTTGGTTCGTTTAACCAGCAATATAATATCATTCGAGGTTTGACTTATATTTTCCACACTCGTATCATTAATTTTACAGCCGTTTCTATCATCTTCCAGTTGCGTGATTTTCTTTTCTACAGGTGTTTTAATCAAAATTTTTCGTTTCGTATTACTAACATCAGCTTTTAGTTCAACTTGGTTTTGTTGTAATATTTTTACTTTTTTAGAAACTTTTTCTTTTGTTTTAGGGCCAATATTGGCCAGTTCAATTTGCTTTGTTTTTAATTCTATGTTTTTCCCTATCTTTGATATTTCCATTACAATTTTTTCATTTGTTTTTGTGTAATTATCTTCAATTTTCGTACGCTTTTCTGGTGATTCCGAATTCTGCTTGATGTCTTCTAGAGTTTTTGGCACTATGTTATTTTCTTCGATTTCATCAATTTCAAGTTTTTTTTGTTGTTCTTTACAGCCTGTATATTTTTCTTTTTGAAGAACCTTCTTCACAACTTTTTTAATAACTTTTTTATTTTTAAAATTTTCAAGATTAGTAGGATCTGGTAGTGATTCTGTATCTTTTCTATTTTCAAAACCTTTTTCTTTAACTGCAATACTACAAGGATCTATAAACTCAATTGGATTTATTTCCAAATCTCTCTTGAGGTTTGAGTTTTTTTCTACATTTTTTTTGTTGTCTTTGGCATGGTCATCTTTAATTTTAGAACAGTTTTTTAGTGATTCTGGATATTCCTTATGTTTTACAGTTTTTTCCACAAATTGTTCTTTTTCTTTATCTTCATTTACCTTAGATTTGATTCGTTCCACTTTTGCTCCCGTACCTTTAACTTTCTTGGATACCTTTTTTACACATTTTTCCATGTTTATTTTACCATCTGCTTCAATTTCGACTGGTATGAGTAACATTTCTTTGTCATTTCCTTTTTCAGAAGAAATCTTTGTAAGATTTTGTTTTACTGCACAGTTATTGCCTACGGATTCCGATTGTTTTGATTCTGTAGTTTTTCCTTGTTTTAAATCTTTCTTGATAATTTTTTTCTTCACAACTATAACACAATCATCTTTAGTATCAACATATTTTTTTGGAGACTTTTGATCATGCTTTATGTTTACCACTTTTTTCACTTTTTTATTTTTTACAATAGTGTCCACTTTTACAGGCTTCGAATAGATTAATTCTAACTTTCCATCTTTTGTCTTTTTGATAGTTTGTTCTTTGCTTTGTTTTTCTTTTGCCTTCCCATAGAAAACTTGAAGTTTAAGGTGTTTTGATGATAGTTTAGTATCTTTTTTATTATCATCAACCAAATGTACTAACTTTGGACATGCTTTTTCATTTTCTAATTTCAAGCTTTCAGTTATGCCACATGGAGATGTACTTTTTAAAATATTTTCTGGATTGATTTGCAGAATATTATCCCGTCTGCTGATGATTTCTTCTTCAATGGCGGTTTTGAGATTTTTACAATCATAATGATTAAATTCACAAGATGAAGCATTGTTTTCTATTTTTGATGGTAAAGCACCTTTTTCACTATCAAGATCAGCTTTCTCACTCGACAAACTATTTTTAATATTTTTTGTGTGTTTTGCCAAATGTACATCAACTTCCACGTTATTGCCAATGTTTTGATGAAGATTAACATTGGATTGATTGGATAAATTGTTTATATCACTGCTAGAACGTACAGATTCCAGTACATCGTTTATAATTTTTTCACTTTTTTTCACGCATTTTGGATATGGGAAAATCTGTTGATCAACATTCTTTGTATTATCTTGAATTTTTACTACATTGTCTATGGTCTTTTTCAAATTATTTTTGGATGTTTTCTTGCAAATAACATCATGCTTTTCGGGAGCAATGTCATTTTTAACAATGTTGCCAGTAATAATACTTTCTATAGATTTTATACTACTAATTTTGTAGTTTACGTTTATATTATCTGCAGACTCGGGCTGTGGTAAAGAATCTAAAGAATCATCTATTTCTCCTTCTTCCAGTTCATCACTATTTCGATTAATAAGAACTTCCGTTATCTTTTTTATGTCTTTTTCTTTTTGGTCCGTTAAATTTATGTTATTTGTTACTTCATTAATTGTATCACTTGACTTTTGTTCTTTTTTTTGAAACTTATTGTCATTAGGTTCTAATCTGTTTGCATTGTCTTTGCTGCTTGCACAATCTGTACTATTTTTAAATACACCATTCTCAAGTGTTTTTTGCCTTTTTTCAGGAAGAATTTTTAATTCTTCTTTTAATTCTAATATATCATCGACAACGTCAACAGTATTTCTTTTTCTTTTTTTGTTTTGCTCTATCGTCTTGTCTTCAGCAATTGATTGGTGCTTTACCTTCGGAATTTTATATTTTTCTGAGTTTTCGACAAGATTATTTTCCTTTTCCAAACTGTCATATTCTTGAGCTTTGCTGTGAGGCTTGAATTCGTGAGGTGAAAGAGATTTCTTCAGTAGCTCATGATTTCTCGTCGAATTTTCTCTGCACCCATCAAAAGTTCTACTTTCTTTTTTATAGTTATAACTGTGTGATTTTTGATCGTAATAGTTTTCTTTATTTCGGTCTGAACTGTTACTTCTTTCTTTACTAGGCAATCTACCGTGTGTCAAGCCTAATGTGACTTTGTCGCAGCTGATACTCCTTTTTTTGTATTGTGTTCCTTGACAGCGTGAGCTTCTATTTCTACCTGTACTGTTACTCCTGTCTCTGTGCCGTGACCTATGATGGCGTGATCGTTCTTTTGTTCTATAAGGACTCTTACTTTTTTCTCTATTTCGTGGCCTATGGTGATCAAAATTTTTTGAATATCGAGATTTCTCATACTGAGAATTTTTGAATTTGTCGTATTTACTATTTTGTTCTGAATTATAATGGTGGTATTTACGGTGGCTAGCATGATAATCTCGTCGTCGGTAAGAGTCTCGGTGTGCTCTAGACTCATGATACTCGACTTTTTTGTCTAAAGTTTTGTTACTACAAGAATCGATGTTCTTAATTTCGATATTTTTAAGATTGCTGGAAACTTCTCTTTCGACATTTTCTACAACATTGTTGACATTGACAACAGAATCAGTTTTTGTATTTAACTTCACTTCCTTCTTTATACTTCTTTTCATTTCAGCTTTCTCTCCTTTGAATTGCCTTTCTTCTTTGTCATCATTTCTTGCTTCCTGCTTTGTGCTGTGATTTTCTTGTATTTTTTGTTTATTCATTTCTGTTGCCCCTTCATTCTTCACACATTCAATTTCTTGTTTATCAAAATTCTTTGTTTCAATATTAGCTTCATATTTTGTCTTAATACTTTCTGCCTCTTCTTTTTTTTTTCTGTCATTCTTTGCTTCTTCAGCAAGTTTTTTACGCAGCCGTTCACCATAAACAGTACTTCTATAACTAGATTTATTTATGTATTCGCCATCTGACTCATCATCACTATTACACAATTCCTTTTTCGGTTTTATGTCAATGGTTGAAGCACGAAAATTGTTATTACTCAGCAAATCAATCGATGGTTGTTGCAGTAATACATTTTTTTTATCTAATTGGTGATGGTTTGGATAATCTGGTGGTAGATGCTGATTTTCTGTATCAAATGATTTTTGATAGAGTTGTGAATTTGTCACATCTGGTGTAAATCGATTATGATATGAATATTTTGGATTCTCATGATTGCGATGGTTTCTTCTAAATGTTAAGTTATTAACCCTGGAAATTAATTCACCATAAAACAAAGTTCTCAAAAACAAAGAAAATACGCAACTGAATTTCATACTTTTCCCTTAAATCAGATATAGTACGATCTTTTCTGCCAATTTCTTCTCTAGCTGTTTTCATCAACGATGATAAATTTTTTTCCAACTGGAATTTCTCACTTTCAAGATTTTTGACCGTTTCCAGCAGATTGAAAATTCTTCCCTCCAACTCTGCCCTTTTTTCGGCAGCCTATAAAAAAGTACAAGGAAATCATATGGATGGATAATATAATTAATTAAATCCTTTGAAGTACTTAACCTATGGAGTCACTCACTTTTGTTTCATCAGCTGCTGTATTCTCTATGCGTATATTTGGAAGGTCAGAATAAATATCAAAGTCTTCCATTGTATGAAGAATGATACTTATTAAGCAACATCATTATTGGCTAAAAAACAGTTACAATTAATAATTTACTTACTCGTCCATACTTAAGACAGTTAAGACTATGATGGATAAACATTTTTAGCACATGACACATGAATACCACACATAAACACGACAGCAGAAAAATGTATACAAGTTTATGTACCTTTACACATTTCAATATAGCAGCAAGGCAAATATATAGTACACTTGTAAGAGTTGTAAGTATGCAGTAAATTAGTTATACCTTGAGCTTTAGCTATTAATTGGGTTATTCTGCGATTTCCGCGATACATTTTCGCGCCAGAAACTTTTGTCATGTGTGTCATATACTTTGCGAGTTTGGCGTTTGGCTCAACTGTACAGACTATACAGACACAGAGTAGTAGAGTACAGAGTTGTACACCTATACTAATCCCTAATACGCTAATGTCGCTAATACCTTATAAGTAAGTACGAGACACATTTACCTACACTTATGAATATATTCACTTACACAACGTTTTCATGAATACCTCCAAGAACATCCAAGTAGGTACATGTAGATGCGACAGTGTCTATTCGGACACGTTCCGTGTATATTCCGTGAAATAGTTCGTGTACACTCCGTGTAGACAACATCTAGATGGCGTGCCTTTCCGTTATCTTCCGTAATCTTTCCGTAAAAATCGTTGTCTACAATACATCACGTAGTTTCTAGTGGAAACAAAACTCCGTATACTTCCGTGAGGAAAAAAAAAGTTGTCCCTATCAATCCGTGAAGGCAATACCAAGTTCGTAACGGTCCGTGAGGACAAAGCCAAGTACGTAACGGTCCGTGAGGACAAAGCCAAGTTCGTAACGGTCCGTGAGGACCAAGCCAAGTTCGTAATGGTCCGTGAGAGAAAAAACAAAGTTCGTAGTGGTCCGTGAGGACAAAGCCAAGTCCGTAATGGTCGGTGAGTATAAAATTAAGTTACAGACTTGGCTTTGTCCTCACGGACCACTACGAACTTTGTTATTTCTCTCACGGACCATTACGAACTTGGTTTTGTCCTCACGGACCGTTACGTACTTAATTTTATACTCACGGACCATTACGGACTTGGCTTTGTCCTCACGGACCGTTACGTACTTGGTTTTTATACTCACGGACCATTACGAACTTGGCTTTGTTCTCACGGACCATTACGAACTTGGCTTTGTCCTCACGGACCGTTACGAACTTGGTATTGCCTTCACGGATTGATAGGGACAACTTTTTTTTTCCTCACGGAAGTATACGGAGTTTTGTTTCCACTAGAAACTACGTGAGGTATTGTAGACAACGATTTTTACGGAAAGATTACGGAAGATAACGGAAAGGCACGCCATCTAGATGTTGTCTACACGGAGTGTACACGAACTATTTTACGGAGTATACACGGAACGCACGGAATATACACGGAACGTGTCCGAATAAACACTATCTGTAGATGCATACAACTTAGTTATGAGTTTTTGTCACTTATATCACCTGATTAATAACTTTATGAACGAAAAAATATTGAAATATGTTATGGTATACATAATAAAAATTATATATGTTAAGGAATCGTGAAAAAACTGTTGAAGCATAAGTCGATAAGTAAGAAATTTTTTTTTGAATAGTGTACACTCATATGAAAACATTATTTTTTATCGGCTGGTTATCCAACAAGTATATTTTTTTTACAACTGATTTCACACAAATAATTGCAAAATTGTTAACAGTATGGAACATGAGTTTGGCTATAATATTTCAAAGTAGAGAAATGCATATATCGACAACTTGAGAACAAAGCGTTGCCAGGAGGTAACATGAAGAAACGGCGAATTTCATAAATTAGAATTTCGTAGAAACTTACTTGGTCGGAGAAAAAAGCGGTTATTTCTTTTATCAGCCCACCTCTGCAGTAAACAACAGAAAATGATGGCCGCAATTGCTCACCGGAGTGGCTTAGAACTATTATTGTTGTTCTTCCAAGAAACCCATCCACACATGAAAAAAAAGACTTGTCTGTCAATGGTGTGTAGGTACAACGTACACTGTTACACAGACCAATTTTGTATTTCGCCATTCTTTTTACCATGCTGTCAAAAAAGCAGTTTCCTTTTTTCAATTACGGGATTGAAATTAAAATATTTTTTCCATGCTTAAATTTTTTTTTTTTTATATTTAAAATTGGGTCTCTTTTTTGAAGGGTGAAAATTAATAAGTTTCTCGCCCAGCAGAGGATTCGAATTCGTGTAACAACACTTATCTCCATGAACTTCGCAAGTACAAAAAAAAAAAAACAACATAAAAAAACCGATAAATTAACATTTTAAACGGGATTGAGATAGTAACTATATTATAAAGTAGGTGTAAATAGTAGAGGGGAATAATCTACATCAATCAAACCTTGTGTGCGTCCAGTCCAGGAGTATCCATGATATAATATAATATATACATGTCTCCTGTGAATGATCGGTTGTTCTTACTTATAGCTACTTTCATTTTGTAGTTTTGTACAGCGTGTCGTGCTTTACGCAACAAAAATGCAACAAATAACGCGATAGGTACTCAGTACCTGGTACTGTCGTGTACTAGTAGTTTAGAACTGTATAGGTATTATTTTGTTGAACAGTTATAGGTAGTAGTAGTAGTAGGTGTAGGTACAAAATATCGTGAGAGCGCGAGAGTGGTAAAAAAAAAAAGAGATATACTCTTAACAGTATACCTATAGGTATACAATAGAACGAGATCATAGTAAGTAGTGTAAGTACCTAATGTAGTGTGTGTGTGTGTGTGTGTGTGACTGTGGCCGGTGGCGCATATAGCGACAGCCGTGTGTAGTATACGTGCTGGGGCGCTCCGATCGGCCTCCGCGGGCTCCGCGTACCTCTGCGCTCCGGCGGTCGGACTTCAGTGTTGCTGACGCGTATCCGTGTGCTGGTCAGGTTATTATCGCTATCGTCTATATAGCAACGATTCTGCATCAGAGCAGTTACGAGAAAAGGAGTCGCGGGTGCGCCGTTTGAGTGATTTTAAACCCATACGCTCTGTACAGTGGTATACATGTTTAAAGCGCGAGTGTTGTTCTTACGTGTATCTGAAAAATCACATCAACGATTCAATAATTGTATACAACAGTATTTTTGTGTGTATCTATACTTGGTATAGTCGCAAAATAGCTGACATACCTGCATGCTGCAGGAGTCAGGTGAAAGCGTCGAGCAGGCATTCGATGGTTCGCTCCGTTTTTGTCGTTGTGTGCGCGTCATCTCGCATCGCTCTTTCATTATTTCGTCGTCATTGCAATTAAATCATTACCATGTGCATACAACATATTCAATACACGACAATTGATCTACATAAGTATATTTGTAGCAGCAATTAAAAATTACGGCAAATATTATTCTACAATTGAGTATAAAAGCATCAACAGCTAGTGTGTGCGAGAGCAGAGCGGTGAAGTTTGTGTGTGTGTACTTTTAGTTCTTTAGTATAGTGCAGTATAGCCGTTTTGCTCGGGTACATTCAATTCCCCTCATACATGTATACCACCTACCTACCTTACGCGAGAGAACACACAAACGGAGTGATGCGGGACTTCTGAATGCTGCTGCCGATGCTGATGGTTGATGGCTCGGCTTTATACTTATAAGTATCCTGCCTGCCTTGGGGATATACCTGAAATCTGGATACATACTACCTATACTCTGGTGCGCCGTTGCTACTGTGTAGTACCTATACTTACTTGTAAGTAATAAGTATACCTTATACACTATTTGGCCGTGTAGTGCGCGAATTGGTTCCAGGCCGATGCCGATCTCCAGTATATATTGAGCAATCAGCCGTAGTTAAGTTTATTTTTCCTGCATATACTTACCTACGGTTAATCAATTGTTAATGCACCGGGTGTAACTAGTAACTATAGTTACCAGGCTGTATGTAAGTACTTATGTACCTACTTGAATTTGTATACTTATCACTTAAAAGTGCAGTGAAATTTGTTAAATTATAAGCATCGGTGCAGAGTGCTGCTGTCTACCGGTCTCTAACTTTACCGTAACCGTGTATGCAGCATATAGGTATAGGTACATGCGAGGTACAACCGTGACACTGCAACACTTTATTTAAGTAATAAGTGTCGAGATATTTTTGCATTTCGCACCACTCGCGCTCCAGTTGTGTTTTGTGCGTGATACTTGATACGTGAAAGTGGAATGAGCATTGCATAGATTGGTGTTGTTATTGTTTGTGAAGTTAATCTGTGTAACTACTACAACGAAAACGACGACGGCCGGCAATTACGACGATCTCGGGAGGAAAGTTGGCGCCGCAGGAAGTACAGTGAAAGAGGCTGTTGCTGCTGGTGCTGCGGGCTGGCTCACTCGCCAGTCCAGCATCGCGGCATCGAAGATAATAAGCCGAGAGGCCCAACGACGGCTGCTACTCCTCACAGGAGCTAGCTAGCAAAGAACGTACGTACTCACTGCGCATACCTTATCCATTTTATCATTGTTATTAAGTATTAGCATCATCATCATCATCATCATCATCATCATAATTGTTCGTACAATCACTTTATACAATTTACCACCTACTGAGCGTGAGTGTATAGGTACATTTATACACCCTAATATTTACACACTTGTACACACAGAACAAGAGAAGGAAACGCGTGTGGTGATGGTTGCTGATGGTTAGTTAGTTACCGCGCACCTTTTTCTTACTCTCCTACATGCTAGTTCTCTCTGCTCTCTTTCTCTTTTTTTTCTTCCCTCGTCTCTTTCTTTCTGGAAGACCTGTTGATGGTCCGCGTGCCAAAGGAGGATGAGAGCAACTCGACGCTCGCCACACAGCCTCTGTCTCTTAATACATGTACCTATATATGTATAACCTTGTTCGCATACCTATAAACTTACGTGTTTCGCTTTTATATGCTAAGAGGTTACCTTGGAATAAGTTTAGTATCCCCTATACCTTATAGGTGTAAGTGTACAATTGATAGGGTACCTACCTACCTGTGTTCTATTCGATTTTATTAATTTATGTACATGATATACTTATTATTAGTGTGCCTCATAAAAGCAAGTATATAATATTGACACTTTTGTGTTTATGCGCGTATAATATAATATATGTAGTTGGGCCGCACACACCCACATATGATACATCTACCGGCTCTTTTTTTTTTTTTTTTTTTTGGAGCAGCGTATATACACGTATGACGTGAACAGAGCATTCTCCCGGTGCCATAAGTATTTTGTGTCCAAAATAAGTAAACTTTGGAAGTAATTTTTTTTAAGTTCTGGGAAGGGGGTGGATACAAAATTATTCCCAAAAGTTTTCGAGCTGATTGTATATCTTCAAGCAACTCCAGTAAACAACGTTGTCTCCGATAATTTTATAATTATATTAGACGATTGATAAGTATTGGTGGCGCAATATTACCTGTTACTGCGCAACGCACACTGAATAAAAACTCATACAAGCTAAAAGCTGTAACTACAGCTAAAGCTGTACATGTTTCACATTCCACGTGGTTGATCAATCTATTTTATATGCAATAATCCAAAATGTAGATTAAATCTTTGTAAGTCCATTTTTCAATTTTTTTTTTTTTTTTTTTTTTTTTTTTGTCGAACAATTTGAATCATCTGTTATCATTGATGCTTTTCAAATGCCTACTTTTATTGAAAATGATCACACTATTTACATTGCACCACTATAGAGCTGTACAATGAAAAGTTTTCCAGTGTAGCCTACTTGTGGTGTACTAGTCTTCCAAAATCTCTACTTTTAATAGGGGAGAGAGGGAACTAGCATTTGCAATCGTTCGCATAGTAAAATTGAGTGGTCCATTCTACCCTAGAAGCTCAACCTGTCCGAGTTTGTGATTTTTTGATTGATAATGAGCATTTTTTTTAAGTGAACTCCCTCGTTGTTGGGTATAATAGTTATGTCGGTACGATAACTATTGCGACTCTACTCGACTGTTATTCTTTCATTCTGTTCTCATATCTTAGGTGCCTGTCTGCATGGTGGTTTTATGTATTAGTACAAATTTAAAATGTTGATTTTTCTTTATTGCTGTTTGAACGAGGCCTTGGCTCGGATAAGTATGAGTATGTATACATATAGAGAGAGAGAGAGAGATACATACTCTACGTAACGTGCTTGTCAGCTCTCTGATCGCAGAAAAGAAGGGCACGAAAGAGATAGATATCCACACGCCTGCAGCTTGCTAATCTCGGCTAATCTTATCGATGTTGGAGCTCAACGTTTATCTGTTTTACCTTACTTTTCATACTTTTTCACTGACTTCATATTTTCTCAATGTTACATCGTACTATTATCAACGTAATGAAAATATTTGTTACAAGTATTTATTATTATTATTATTATTATTATTATTATTATTATTATTATTATTATTCAAACGGAATACAAATTAAAAATCAAAGGTTGACTAAACTATTATTATGAAGAAGAAGCCATGTTGTATAGCAAATCATCAAATCGTGATTTATAAGAAAAAAAAAACCACCACTTTTGCAAGGCTTGTGATGTTATTCAATTAAACTATGAATAGTTCGAGTTTTATCCTTTTCGTGATTATTGTTATTATTATAAAGTGTAAAAAAAATTATGTTTATAAAGTATGAACCAACGAAAGCATTGTCAACACAATACTGTAGATGTGACAATCAACTTTATCGTACTGTCTGATACTTGATATTTTCCACTGAAGAAGCTAACTCATTAATTGACGTATAAAAAAAATTTGATATCCCGCTTGACATAATTTTTTCTTGCATTAACTTGGTGTGATTCATTTCTCTCTCTCTCTCTCTCTCTCTCTCTCTCTCTCTCTCTCATATAAGACTAATGATCTTGTAAAGTACTGTACATACTCTACTTACGAGTAAACTCTCCTTTTTATGCATAATACTTACCACCAGCAACGAGAACAACAGCAGTAAGTAGCATAAAGTCGTAAGTATGGTTTTTGGTTTTCTGAATAAATAAGTTTTGTAGAATGACTCGTATCTCCTCGTTGTCTTCGTACATTACTCCCTATATATCATGTCAATGACGGCGTAATGAGCGGTACCTCGGACACGTTGGCACTTAGTTGTAGGTGCTACTGCAAAGCAGTAAGATATCTTTACACATAGCAAAAAAAAAATAAAAACGCCAGTCGACGACTGATGGGACAAGCAAGACAGACGATGATCATAATTATGTAGTAACTCACTCACGCATGCATGCACGAGTGGAGAAAAGAGTACAAAATATAAATAAATATATGTTGTTATACGTATGAAGTGGCAGAAAAGCGGCATAGTCAGGCCCCCTTACACTGCAGGCTGTGTGTATCTATATAGGTACAGGTACCGTTTCGGCCATTTTCACCATCACTTTTTATCCATCCAACACCAAGAGACGCGCTAATAATGCGTACATATCGTATACTTCATATACCTATACGCGTGTGGAACTATTGCATTTATTTTTATTTGTCCTTTCCCAGTGGAGCCACATGTAAATTAAAGGAAAAAAAAAAAAAAGATTTTCAGCTCAAAAAAGATTGCGTCGAGTTCATACAAATACTTACAAGCAAAAGCCCTGGAATTTCGTATGTCCGAGTCAAGAGTGTGTTCTCTGCAACAACTACTTACACGTTGCAATTTCACTTGAAATGGGTATTTCGGGTGACGAAAATGTGTGTGTGTGTAGAAAGAGAGACAGAGTGGCCTCGGTGGAAAATCTATGGCTAGCTGAACTTTTAATTTCGCGACTCCACATACTCTTAAATTTGTATGGGAATTTATACAATCTCTACGTGTTGTGTGAATATCACGTTGTCGCGCACACACGTACACGTGGCGTATAAATGCGCGCGTGTGTGTGTAGTTAAAGAAAGAGAGCTGCGAGAGTCAAAGGCGAGCTTAAAAGAAAACGAGGCGAGCTCCCCAGAGAGAAGCAAAAGTCTCTCTCTTTATATATAGCTTTTCGGCGGGGGGGGGGGGCTGGAAGCACGTAGACTTCTTTGCCGTCACTATTGCCGCCACCCTCAACTGCGGCACGCGAACGCGTGTCCAAAGGATTTGCGAAATCAAAGCTCCCTCAAACGACCTCGAAAATTGCCAATCAAAGTTCTGGTGAAAAGGACCGTCTCTCTGCTGCTGCGTTCAGTGCACCGGGACTGCAAATAATTTTCTCGTTATTTCAACTCATATACGGATCATAATTTTCGATAATTTTCGGCAAAAAAGTAAATACACCTCTTTACATTACCATACATCCAGTACAAATAATAATAATAATAATCCTCGATTAAAAAACACCCCCATTAAAGAAAAGTTCCATTCTTCTTATTTTTTTTGTATTCGATTATTATTATTAAAAATTTAATACGTCCAATAGGTATTATTGTTATATAGAGTCACGATGCATTACAGGTACTCCGAAATTGAAAATACTTGTGCATCAGTTCTCTTGTTTATAAGACTTGACCCACTGAAAAAAAGTGCTAGTTGTATACTCCGAGTCGAGCTCCGCATTCTATGACTCCATGCCTATGGTCCTGATGATGAGTTTACGTATATTATACTTACATTATTGGCACGTACTGGCTCTAAAATAAGATGTACTTGCCTGACGACGCGTAACGCGGAGCCCTTCCAGCGGCGATTCAAAAACTCGTGCGCAACTATAAAGAGAATGAAAAAAAAAAAATGACTAAAATAAATAAATAAACAAGCTGCACTTGGTCTTCGTGTTATACGTTACGTATACAAAACAAATCGTATGAAAAGGTTTAAGTGACTCTTGGCAAATAATAATAAAAATAATAATAATATGATGATGATGGCAACAATACAATATACCTAAAGTATAAGGTGGGATATGTATATACATATATATATACTTAGGGCTTGCTGCTTATAGCTAGTTAGCTAGTCGTTTCGTTTGCGTAGAGCGCCAGACGTCGACCTGCCTGCAAAAGGGATGAAAGAGAGTGGATGATAAATTAAAAGGTTCCATGATCATCATGTTCTACAACGAGCGTCAGACTGTGTGAAAGAGCAGAGCCCCATGAATGGGGGGAGGAGGGTGTCTTGTCGTCCTCGAGGTCATCGCCGCCACCACCACCCTAGCAATTTCCTTCGCTCTCCCCCCATTCCCCCCCGATGAAGCTTTTTCATGCTCGCGAGATATCCGTCTTTTTTAATCTTGTCTCCCCCGTTGCACCGGGAACACCGCGGGATGAGCATAGCGAACAGAGCCATCCAAGCACACCAGGGATGAATGTCTCAGGTACGCGAGCTGCTTGTCCAAAAAAAAGAGATGACGGTGTGCTCGTGCGTTCGCGGAATCTACACAAGAGGCAGGAGCTCCTATCTTGCAGGCTTATCGCTCCCGGATGCTGCGCGTACTCGTGTATACACATGCATACGTGAATCGCTCTAAAAACGGCACGTCGGTCGGTCCGGTCTCCTCGTGCGGTAGATAGGGGATGTATATAGCTACTTTCTCCGTCCCGCCAATACCACGCTCGCTTGTTCTTGTTGTCGTGCATGGACAGCCTACACGAAAGATCGCATTCTTATAACTCCATAAATAAATACATAAAGTACGCTCTTTAGCCAATTGCTTCCACGACGGCAATTCGTGGCTGTGAAATGCACGCTGCCCCCTCCCCCCCTTCTCGCCCATCCGACCTGTCTCTAGCGCTCTGGGCTCGGTTTATATTACAACAATGCTCGATGTAAGCATATCGAGAAATCGATGACGCGTCTAAAGAGCGAACTTCTAAACAAGAAGGGCTTAATTGCTTCCGTGCTGTATATACATACATATAATATTATAATTACGAGGCAAGTTTTTTAAGGAAATTTAAATGAAAAAAACTTGGAATCTTGGAGCATGGCTATTTATTTCATATTATTAATAGGACAATATGATCCAATATTTCGGAGTCATCCTGACTCCCTCTTCAGGGAACTATGCAGATGCGAACATGAAAGTGTTAAACGCAGCATGACTGATAAGTTTTTTAAGCCTTGGCGATCGCGCTACCATGTATACCTATACTTGAGTTTTCAATTTGTTCAACTTGTGAAAATAAGTTGTTTTTTTTTTTTATTATTATTATTATCAACAACAGTGCGTCTATTTCAAATACTTCATCCATCGACTATATTTATTATATGTATAAGAAAAATGTTTTTTTTTTTTTTTTTTTTTTTTTTTTTTTTTTTTTTTTTTCGAGTATATAGTACAGGCACCAAGTACCGACTAAATGCTCGAGCCGAGAAGCCATATGTTTCATTCTTTAAATTTTTTTCGTTGTCGATAGAAGGCAAACAAATAAGCAGGAGGTACTGCAGATGAGTGCAGAACTCGTTAATGAGGGATAATTTCAATGTGTGCATGGGTACACGAAACCGCCGACCACCACAGGATATTGTCGTAAAAAAAAAAAAAAGAAAAAAAAATATCTCTTTTGTCACCAGGTAGATAAGCAGCAGAAGCATCTGTGTGAAATTATCTCTGTTGTACACAAGTTAATAGGTTACCTCCTTTGGCAGCTTCATATAAAATTTTTCTCGAAATTTTTTACACTTTTTTTTTTTTTTTTTTTTTTTTTTTTTTTTTTTTTTTTTTTTGGAGCATTGTGCCACATATAATAATTAAGATAATAATCATACACGCGCGCGTGCGCGGCTCGCTCACCAAATAAACGTGAAAAGAAAAATAGAAACCGATATTGTAAGCCGTAGCGTTTTTTTTTCATCCGGAAAGCGGGGGTTGGCTAGCTGACCCGCTCGTAGTCTCAACAAATGAAATAAAAAGACTGTTTTTTGTATGGGTACGCGACACGCAACTGCGCATCAGAGAAAAAAAAGGATATAGGTGTATGATGGTGGTAGTGGCACACGTTGAGTTAGTTTGGTCAATTGGTGTCAAGTCTGCGAGGTCAATTGGGTTAGCGAATTAATTAGCGACGACGATCGAGACAATACGAGTAGAGAGCCAACGACCTGGGCTCCAGTGCCGCTGAAGCGTAATAAGCTTGTATAATAATAACCCTCATTCTTTCGGGTAAAGTAACGAGCGTTTCATTGATACTGATTATACTTGTACAGTTGTAGCAGCAGTCGTCCCGTGACATCATTCTTTGAAAGCACACAGTCTTTCTCACTCTCTCTTCTTGTTTTTTTTTGTTGCTTCTTTTTGTATTATTCGCAGGTACACTAACCTATGTTATAACAAAAATCGACGAAGCTATAGGAGGAAATTCCAGAAAATGTCTTTTTCCTCCATTCAATTGGGGTATACTTTTTCGATTTTATCGTCCTCGTCGCTGCAGTACGTGAAATATTTTTTCACTTTACCCGTTTAAAAGTTGCAGCCAGGTATTTTAAAATAAAGTATTATCCAAGTATAATCGAGATAATGATCGACATCGGTTATAGAAAAAAGATTTTTTTTTTCTCCTACTCAAATACGAATGATAAAAGGGACCAATGTAGGTGCTTTTTTTTATTCCTGCACTGCTCTCTCACGCGTGTATATTTCCATAAAAAAGTATATCTATATGTAAATGTATCATTTGAAAAATTGTCATTTTAACTTATTTGAATTTAAAGATAGTGTGTACAGATCGATATGCGTGTGGTGTACATGTAGACGCAAAAATTGTGAAATTGAAGCTCTTGAGGAAGCTCTAACGACGACATAAATATGTGAGACTAGACTTTGATAAAAATATTGTATGTGTGAATGCATGGTTGCACGTGTACTTGGGTATGGTAGGTACGAATACCTATCATTCCGCGTCATCATATAAATTCAAATTCTCTAATAACCATATACGGTTGATGCAAACCGATGCAAACCGACGAAATGGATGCTAAAACGTAGAAATATTAATTTAACGTAACATTGGCCCAAGCCCACCACGGCATTGTGAACTTTTGTAAGCTGGCGGCCAGACACTTGATGATGCCGATCGTTGTAGCCAACAATTAACATAAGCAAGCAACAAGTAATTGATAGTTTAAAGCCTTTCAAAGTTCTGCGTTCCACGCGTATGAAAAAACAACAAATTATTCACCGATAATTTATTGGCACACAACACCGATGAATCTCGCCATCAAAATCTTACGTTATTTCCGGTTACTTCGTTGTATGATCCAACGTGTGAGCAAACGTTTGCCGTGAAATGTCGAATATTATTCCCTTTCTCTCATCTGCACGCATAGATATTTAATTATGGAATCTACAGAAGCGTATAAATACAATAAATATTAATCCCAATAAATTATTATTGTCATTAGCTCCGCAATACTTTTGTACACGGTAATTGATTAACCATGCATGCATTCACACACACTCATACACACCTATAACCTATTATAGTTACGACGTTGTAAGCAGGATGCGACTAGTTAAGCGCAATAAACAAGTTATTAGCTACTACTGTTACGGCAGCTTCTGTCTAGCACCGGATAATATATATATATTACGTACCTCCACTAGACGGCCAGATATTCGCAACTCCCTCCAAAGAGTTGAGTGACACTAAATTCATAAATATACTGAAGTACATGATTTTTCGATGATTTCAGTGTCACTCAACTCTTTGGAGGGGATTACGAATATCTGGCCGTCTAGTGTACACACAAATATGTGTGAATCACACGGTGCGCCATAAATTGTCCGATGAACTGAAATTCTTCATTCGCACGTGCACGGGGAACCGTAAGTTGGAACGAGTCCTCGTATCACCGAATACCATAAATTCTACATATTATATTGGTGTTTGTCCCAGAGTAATATTATGCATGTATACTCTAAATTTAAACCAGTGAAATTTCACTGGCTAATAGTGTAATTTTCACCTCAATTTTCACTACCCTCGTCAGTTAGGATCAGGTCACATGCAAATAGTGAATATTCGCTTCATAAAATAGTGAAATGATTTTAACTCTCAAAAGTAGTGAAATTTTCACCACATAAAGCAGTGAACTTTTCACCCATAAAGCAGTGAAATTTTCCCCCACGAAACAGTGAAATTTTTACCACATAAAGCAGTTAAGTTTTCACTACTTCAAGCAGTGAAATTATCACCACATATTAGTGGTGTATTTATAAATTGCTACAACAGTAATAACATAATACTTAAATCACTGCACTTTTATTATGAACTGAAATGCATCCTACATAATACACACAGTGAAATGACACTAATTTTACACTGCAGAGAGGCACGTTTACTTCAACGTATATCACATAGACACTTGGTACACGACATAACCTAATATTTGCCTTATGAAATAGCATGGACTTACTGCTGGCAATTATGATATAGATCGACGCCCCGGGCGAAGACTATTCCCTAATTGGCCCTGGACGAAAACTATGTCCTTTCGACGTCTCGGGCGAAGACTATGCCCTTTTTTCTAGTCCGGACGAAAACTATGCTCGACTATGCCCTTTTTTGGTCCCCGACAAAGACTATGCCCGTTTTTTTCGAGCCCGGGCGAAGACTATGCCCTTTTCTCGCGCTCGGACGAAAACTATGCCCTTTTTTTGGTCCCGGACGAAGACTATACCCTTTTTTTCGAGTTCGGACGGAAACTAAGGGTATAGTCTTCGTCCGGGACCAAAAAAAGGGCATAGTTTTCGTCCGGGACTCCAAAAGGGCATAGTTTTCGTCCGAGCGCGAGAAAAGGGCATAGTCTTTGTCCGGGATCCTAAAAGGGCATAGTTTTCGTCTGGAACAGACAAAAGGGCATAGTTTTCGTCCAGACTCCAGAAAAGGGCATAGTCTTCGTGCAGGCTTCGAAGCAGGGCATAGTCTTCGCCCGGGGCGTCGAGATACACTTTGATAATTTTACACTTTACTATATATACAAGCTAGTATTAATAAAATCGTGGTTACTAACTGTGATCGACAAAACTTTATGGCGGAATATTGATCTGACGACCATCACTACCATTAGCGCGAACACTGGAGGATTCTCGATCCATGTATAGGGTACATACAGGCGTAAGGACAACTTAACTTTGTACACAGTGAAATAAATTTTCACTTCACGAAATAGTGAATTATTTGACTATTTCTTAGCGATTAGTGATTTGAAGAACGTCTCACTTTAGAAAAGTGGAATTCTCACGTCATTGAAAGTGAAAAAAAGACTTGTATCTAAATAGTCAACATTTTCACTTAGCTTCAAGTGAAACAGACACTCACTACCAAAATAGTGAACATTTTCACTGGTTTAAATTTAGAGAGTACAGTATGCCGATAGATACCATACAGCGAGATGCTCTCTCGCGCGAGCTTGTAGGGAAATTTGAATGTACGAGCGGCTCCTAAGCATAATACGAAACATAATTACCAGCATATTCTAATTCACAACAAAGCTTTCGGCAAATGAACTTTTGCCGCGAGCGAGCATTAACCTAACACAGTATGTGCATGTGTTATTTAGAAATTATTCCAAACTCGAGTGGGCAACTGTAGCAGAGAATTACCTGTGTACGCACATATGTGTGTATATATATATATATATATATATATATATATAGTACCGCAAGTAATGACAGTAGGTACCAAAACATGTAAAAGTCCAACTACTTGGGCTTTGTTGGCACGTATAATCCTTAAATCCAATAACTTGGAAATTTTCGGAATCACTGCAGTGGTGCAGGTTCAAGCGGAGATGGATGGTTATTATCTATATACAGGGAAGGGGGAGAAATCCCTCTCTCTCGCGGGGAAAGTCTCATTATTTATCGTTATTTATCCTGCTGTCGCTCTGACATGTTCAGAGGAGGGCACAATCGCGCCTCGCAGAACGAAGTCATTTTTTCCATCGAGGTGTCGCTGTCTCACTTTTCCTTGTGACCAATTATATTATAACGAGTATGAACTTTTTTTTAAATACTAAATAATTATATATAATATTTGTGTCGCTGGTCATACTTATACATGCACTCTACGTGTAAAGCAGGTTGTGATTATATATACCTATATCCGTGTGCTGTATATACCATATAGTGTATGTAACAATATATATAGGATGTAAGTAAAAACAGTAAAGAAAAAGGTATACCTTGAGGGAGGGAAGCCGCTGTGACCTCACGTTGATGCCCGCTTTACTAAGTCTTCGGTAGCTCGGCCCCCGCATATTTTACCCCTGCTCCCCCAATTCCCCCTTCACAGGGAGTACATACAAAAAAAAAGTAAGTTAGACGCTTACGAGAGCTCTGGCGACAAGTGAGAGTGTATTTATTTATATGTTGTAAATCAGGTGTGTATGCGCGCGCGCATAATTACAAGAGAGAGAAAAAAAAAAAAAAAAAAAAAAGCGTTTGCCGAACTTGCAGAGGAAACTTCGTGCCGGCAACGGGTTTCACTGCTCGGAATGTACCTATTATGTATGTACGTACGTCCAGTGTTTTCGGTGCAAAGACTTGAGAGATCGGAGGCTGGCCACCAGACTAAAGTTTGGCACGCGACAGCACAACACGAAGAGGGAGTAAAATGAAATTTATTCCTGATACTTGGCAAATAGATATAATTCTGTATGATCTTCGTGTGAACGAAAAATTGGAAAAAAAGGTTAGTGGTTATCTGTGGGTATATATAAGTGTGTGTGTGTGTGTGTGTATATTTAATCTACAGCATCTACAACATTTAATCTGAGTAGCAAATATTTGTGGTTATCGTAAGCTTCTTTGTTGGGGTAAAAAATGTTTTCTGGTTCTCTTTGCGATACAGGTAGCGCTAAAAATGAAAAAAGAGAAGGAGAGGCGAGAGAGAAAAAAGAAGACATTCTCTCTAACTTGTACGTTCGTATTGTTATATTATAAATATACCTACTTCATATGAAAAAGAGAGCCAGAGTAGAGGAGCAGGTGTACGTGTAAATATATGCCGTATGATTGAGCGTATAAGTGAACTGAGTGAACGGACGCGTTATATATAGGTGTGCGGTGGAGGCAACGGGATAGCAGGAATGCACCGAGCCTTCGTCTCTCTCTCATGAGACGCTGCAACCCGTAGGTCTATACATATTTTCATAATGTGCGTGGTATGTGTGTGTGTGTGTGTTTTATATATGGTACATGTATACATGTTACTGAACCTTTTTATACCTATTAGTCGTTACCTCACCATTTTATATGGAGAGCCAAAAAAATAGAGTATACTGATCAATCAAAGGGGGTCGATAATATGTCACTCGTTTCGTCGACGATTTGTGTTTAAATGTAGTACATAAGGGTATACATGCATTGTGCTTCCTCTTGATCAATTTACAAAATCCGACAAAATCGAACCTCTATGTTGTATTTGTACTTGTATTTTACTTTATGGAGGCCTTGCGGTGTCTGACCCTCTTGGTGAAAATGTAACTTAGATACCGCGATTAAATGCGACGATGATCCCGTTATTTTGATAGCTTCCCGTAGCTTCCACAGGCTCTTGCGGAACTATCTCGTATTTTTCTCTCTCGAGCTCTGATGTTTGTTCGTTTTATACCTGTATAAAAACACATAGAGAGCGCACGGTGGCTCAGTTGGCTAGGTCGTGGATTGGCACGCAGGAGACTGTGGTTCGATTCCCGGCTATAGTGCGACTTTTTCGTGCAAGTTCCTCCGTGATTTTTCTCATGTGCTTTTTCACCACGCAATGCTCCTCAAGGAGGGTTTTAGGCGACCTTCTCGCAGCATAATTGCCTAATGTCCCCCTACCCCCCTCCCAGTATTGAGAGGCCTTCCCTTCCTTCTCCCAAGTGCCAAGTGCCCATAGTAGTGCCTTTATTAAAGGAGCCGGACGTAGAGCACTCTAATATATAAAAAAAATATATATATACACATCCACGAGTTCAGTAAAGTCGCGGCGATGAACCTTGGACTTTTATACATGCATGCACTTACGTTCAATAGCGTATCAATCATAAAGAGTCATCTCGTGGGTGCTTAAAATGTCTCGTTATTTATCGCTTTCACCTGAGCTGCTGCAGCCTCTTTTAAATTAAACCAGAGATTTTTTAAAGATTTTTCAAGCCCATCAGGATTTAATTTAATTGTAGAGTGAAGTAAGTGGATCAGTGATCTCTCGCCCTCTTGCGTATATCCATCACCACGCACGACCACGCACGCGCTATTGTTGTACAAGAGATTCTCTCTTTCCATTATTCCGGGGCTGCAGAAGATTCGCATAAGGGACGTGTGCGAAAATTTTTCACCGTCTCCAAATGATGAATCACGAGATAAATCATGTCCTAACTCTGGAGCACGTAGAGCTACACTTGTCTCTGTATTTTTTTGTTTCTAGAGCAAATATTAATTTGCAGCTAGAAAAAGAGATTCCACAATCTTTTACGACTTTCCAGCCATCTCTACATTTTATTTTCCGCGCAATATGGAACGAATTGATTAGTATAATAATCGGTAATAATCGTATCCAGTCGCTCACAAACTCCGTTTTCATGGTTTTTTAAAACTCGTAAAATTACGCGCAAACTTTGCAAATTTCTTACTCAAGTGTTGGAGCAATTCGTCTAAAAATATGCTTGTATGCGTAGAAAAATGTATGTATTTTACGTATTTTGAGGTACCTCAAAGGGAGGGTACCTGAAAACAAAACTTTTTTTTCACTGCTGTAGCAAATACCGAGACAAATACAGCAGAATGATACATGGATTTTTTAAATTGGTTTTTTGAGTAAATGTTGATAAAAATGAGGGGATTTGAGAAAAATCTACCTCATAGTGTTAGGTGTACACCTGATCACTGCGCACTTGACACCTCTTACAAGTAGAAGCGGGTAGAAGATGACGATCACAGGAGGATACATGTGACGTAATGTGCGTATGTGGAGTCACAGCACGATGTTGGCGCGCGCGCGCGCGCGTGTGTGTGTGTGGGGGGGCGGATCTATATATAGACACATTTGAAAGTATGAAAGACTTGAGGGTGGCTTGGGCGCTGTTCTGTGTGCCGTGAAAAAAGAGCGCGGACTGAGGCTGGGGTGGCGCAGGGTTTTTCAGTGTGGCTGAGAGGATGATTAATAATTCCCAGGGCCAACGGCTACCGCTACGCCAGCGGAAAGCTCCCAGAGGATGTAGTTGTTATATTACACATAAGATGGACCAGTCAAGATAAACAGTAAAATCGCGCTGTTCAATTGTTTTACTATAATAGTAAAGAAATTGCTATACCTTGTTGTCTGTCATTATAGACGACCACGCTTGGATAAAGGTAATACACGTCTAACACCAACTTGCCAACTCGCGCCAATAGATACATCGAAAAACTTGAACGGCAGTGTAAAGTAAGTACTGTTTGTAACTTTTAACGTAATTTGCGTGCAGTCGAGTAGGATTCTAATGTATATTACTTGAGGGATGTACAACTAACTACATTTATGTGCTTTCATATTTTTCAATCGATTTTTATCTGAAAGTTTTTGTTACAAGAGGGTGGGCAAATAGCTAGATTCACTGCTCTAAAGAGAATCTCGCGGTCCTTGCATTTCCTTTCACGCTACTGCTTTTAATTTTTTCACGATCGATCATCGTTTTTTTTTTTTTTTTTTTTTTTTCCTCTACCAAACTCTGAATTAACTGCAGCGTCTTAATTGCGGGGATATTTTTTTTTCTCTGTTATCTGGATCTTAAGAAGTAACTTAGTCGTTGGGTAAATAAGCGTGACACACTTTTTGAAGAGAAAAAAAATCTTTTCACAGTACGTGAAGATACAGGTATACTTTGTGGTGTACAGATGTGGGTATATTGTACTGCACAACAGCACGTATCGTAGCACGCTTTAGGTGTAAAAACATACATAGACGAGAGGAAAAGGAAATGTGCATATATGTGTATGTATATATATACATACACATATATACGCAGCTGGAAAATTTCTACTGAAACTCTGGTGGTTTGTTTATGTGTACGTACAACATGTAAGCGTGTGTGTGTGCACGCGTGAAAAACACCTCTAGCTCGGACGATCTCGCTATTACCTGAAACTTTCACCATCCAAAGGTTGCCTATCACAAGAGTATTGTAAAACTAGCACGCAAAAAGTAAAAACTACGAGTTACCACTGCGTTCGCTTATAATGTATCAGTGCTCCTTCGTCGGAAACATACATATATGTTATCTTGCGCGTGCTAAATTTGCCGAGCTCCAACTTTCTTCTTTTCACATTTTTTTTTTTTTTTTTTTTTTTTTTTTTGCGTTCGTTCAATAATGTATTCATTCGCCATTGGGCGCTTGCGTTAACCCATTTGCCGGTAAATGCATCACATCCAATGGTTTTCCTACTACGTAACATATTATTCCAATATTTGAACTTTTTGTGCATATATTAATACCAATTTAGCTAAATAAAGTAGTAAGTACACGGTAATGTGCTAGTTAAAACATATTATATTGTAAATTTTTATCCCTCATGTTTGCTGCATGTACATGGTAGTACTTGATAATACGTAAAGCGCATACAATTTTCGCTGATAAACATTAATCATCACAATATAAGATATTTATGTTGATCCGAGTGTACATCATCTTTATGAAAGAAAGTTTCGATTGAAAGTGACATCAAAAGTAAATATGAATACTTATAAATTTGCTACTAAAAATATGGTACGCAATAATCAATTTTATATACAGCTATAACGAAACATTGTGGCCGGCCTATTTGCCTTCCTTGAATTCAAGGAACAAAGGAACACTCTGCCATACCCTTAAAACACCTGCGTCCCATTCCTCGGTAGGATTTACAATAAGTATACGCGGGTCGAAAATTACGTGCTACGTGCTCCAAAATTCATAGCTGCCATGCCATGCACATCACGTATACTTTTAACACGTGTGTTTCATTGCGTGCGTGCATACGTACCTCCATATATACTAGAAGAAAAAAAAAAAAAAAAAAAAAAAAAAAAAAAAAAAAGCAGTGCTTTTACGGTGCAGCTCTGAAAGAACAGACAGTCATACCTAGTGCAGCTTGACAAAAGAATGAGCGTATATACATATACTCCTAAAAGAATGGGTCTTGTGCTGCGTGAGGGAGAGATGGAGGGGCGGTGGCAGCAGAGTGGCGCTGAAGTCATCATGATATATACCTATATGAATTCATTACAAGTGAGTGGTGGGATAGCGTGTATAATTACATAGGGGAACTCGAATGCATCCTCCCTTCCCCCTCTTTGCGTCTCGGACATTCCGAGCCGCTTTCTGTATAGGCATCATATATATGTATATATATGCTGCAGCAAAATATGCTGTATTGCATACACATTGATGATGTATAGGTATAAGCATCACAGGGGCCCAGTTCTTACGCCAAGTCCCACTCGTCCGCCAGTAGCGTCGAGTTCCTCGTCGCAGCTGTATCGGCGGTCGTTGTAACCGTAGCTTTTTCTGTATTGCGTGCTCGCGGGTCCTAGCTGGCCTTTTTCATTCATTAAGTATTTTAAATAATAACAATTCTACAAATACTTAAACAGACGACGAATTTACGATAAACTGTTTTGTTCGTATATATATATTATCTGTCTGATCTTTACTCTTAGCGCTGGCCTACTGGCTATATATACGATGATCCTGGGTGTGGTGTATTCCTACATACCTACACGCGACAGTAGGGGTACACACCTTACCGCGTACGTTGCATTGGCAGCACTGACTTGAGCAGTAGGTATAGGTATATTATCCTATGAGAAGTGAGTGCGGGACCCATCAGTGATGATGATGATGACGGCATGCTCGTCGTACCTAATCTAATTATAAGTATTTTGGGAGTTGGAAAAAAAAAACACATGAGTTTATCATTTTTTGATTTCTCATCATCGATGCATGTGTAATATGCAGTGTTTAACGTGAATTCTCCAAATATGTGGAGGCACAAGTACCTAACTATTAAATTTACTGAAACTTATGGTGTAATCGGGTGTAATAATGAGGAGAGAATGAACGAGGAAAACACGTTATCATCTTGACGACTGTTGTTGGAATTGTTGGAGCGCTTTGTGCAAAATACTTGACTCACAAGTTGTGCGACACACATAGTGCGCGTGCGCTGTCATCAGATTTGATGATGTGGGGCCTCACACAGTCTCTCTCATCTCGTCAGTGCCTCGTATACACCTACTCTTAAGCTATTTTTTGTTATTATTATTATTATTATTATTATTATTATTATACGTACGTATAATATAAATACAGTATGCGCGTTGTGCGTATCTATCATACCGTGATATACAATATATATATATATATATATATGCGCGCGTGAGACCGTGAGAGAGAATCCGTGTCTCTTTTTCTCTACCATGTATACTATAGCTGGTATACATAATACATTAATATGTATTTATTTATATCTATGTAAGTATCGAGCGGTATTGCTATGATAATATTGTACAGGCATCACGTATCATCAATACCTATAACATTTGTGTCCCGCACTGTGTCCCCCAACTTATTCAGTAATAAATTCAGGGGAAAGTGATTGCAGTGATTGCACAAGCGACGGACAAGATAATGCACACACATAGGTATTGCTGGCTATCCGCAAGGGCAAGGAGACAAACAACAAACACACGCATTTAAAATCGTGTTGTCAACTGCCTCCACTTGGTTTTCCTATACCTCCGTAACGGAATCTGCGAAGAGGATAATATGACAGTTCCCGAATTGTGAGTATTAGTACCTAGTATTAAATTAATCCTCCCACCTCTTTTTTTCACCTCGTTTATTGTTGTTGGTTCATTGGTCCCCTAAGTTACTTGTTATTTTTTCTTTTGTAAAACTCATCACCTACTTAGCAGCCATAAAATATATTATAAAGAATTTTGTATAAAAAAGAGAAGAAAAAAAAATATAACAAAGATATTTTTAAGCACTCGAACTCTGTAACCACTTTTTTTATTTCGGGAATTTAAAAAAGAATTTTTTTTTTTTTTTTTAACATCTCTTGGCCTATTTCGAGACAAAAATGTATTTTAAAATCATTAAATAAAGCACTACGAGGTTTACCAATAATTTACCAAAAACATTCTCTTGTGACAACAAATTTATGGATTCAATAATTTTTGGACGTTCCTTAATGTTGTTACATCGATATGACACGTGCATCTCTGTAGTGTAGGTACTGTAAATGCCGCAACCAAAATTGGAGCAAAAAAAGCAGGGAAAAATGAAAGAGAGAGAGAGAGAGAGAGAGAGAGAGAACTTGAATTATTTATATTACTATCGAGATCATCATTGTTAGTCTTTTTACAATCAGTAAGATTGTGTGTACTTATAGATAAAAACTGTAAAAGTAAGTGCATACGGTTGCTCAGTAGTGCAGAGACGAACGCACTTGTGCGTACAGAGAAAGAAAAGAGAGACAACGCCCATCACATATTGTGTCACCTTTTTGTTTTTCCTCTCACGCAACGCACACTTACGTGTAGATAACCACAATAACAGATATACTTATTCGCATGTATATGCATATTTTTAGGAAATCAAATGACGTTTCATAGATAATATTATTATCAATGCTATACGACGAGCACTAACACGACTGTACTTCTATGTGATAAATGTATACGGACGAGCAGACCCAGGCTTGATTATAGATAGATTTTACATAGCAGTGAGCCTCGCTGTAACCTCGGCTGTAACATATATCAATATATATACATCATATTACATTGTGGGCTGCTGCCAAGTCCCCAAATTGCGTCACACGACGATGATTCGTGTTGTGTTTTTGTGCGCAGAAAATTACCTGCACTACTTATAGGTCGACTTTTGTCGTGTTTTGATTTTTCGCTCCTCCCCCACCCCTGGTTTACTTATGTACGCTCCGATGATTGAATCGCAAATTTTTCTCTCCTTCTTTTGAAGCACTCACTGCCGCGTTTGCTCATTTTTTTTCCTTACTCGCTGATGATGAGAGTCCATTTATCCACGAAAAGTTGAAAAGTGATAGTAGGTACACCAATGCGTAACGATATGCAATTTTTCAAAAGTAATGTGGGTGTACTGTTCCCGTTGGTCGTCACTCGCAGTATTTCACCAGTGACTTTGACTTAGCTGCCAATTACGTATATACTTGGCAACCAAGTGTCGTCACTCAATTTTTTCTCACTACTTACCGAATGCGTAAGTTTATCGAGATGTTCCAAACTATGCGTACATGTATATCATGTTATTATATTCCCTTACAATATATTTATGCATATTATCAATATAATATAATATATGAAAAGAGAAAAAAACTGTTCTCGATGTGCAATTCATTTGAAATTTTTATAAATATAGGTAAACACCAAGTATACCTATTATTCAGCTCAACCCTACACTCGAGTGTTCAATGAGTCGACACTGGTGCTCCAAAAATAAAAAGTATATTCTCGTCATCTGCCAACAATCGCCAACAATCAACGTTTCAGGGGCTTATCTCGGTACCAGCCGAGTGATTTTTCTCGGTGTACCTACACATCAATAAGTTAGTCATATGATAATAAAAATATCTCCAACTTGAGCATCTCAAATAATGATGACATACCTGAAAAAAAAAAAAAATAAAGTAAAATAAATATAAATGAAAAATCATTACTTAGCCGGTATGAAATATACCTGTACGTTAAAATCAACGATTAAAGCTTGCATGGTAAAAAAAATGCTTCATAAAATTTTAATGCGTGCAAGGAACAAAGTCTCTCTGATGTTCTATACGCGCATTAACATTAATTAGCTGTAATGACTGCTGTTTGTTCTAAGTATACTTAAGAACCCAAGGTGTTACACAGCATGCGCCCGCCGACGCCGCGGTATTTCGTGGGAATTTTACTCTCAAGCGAGAAATGACTTGTACTGGATTACTCAGCCATATACATGCATACATAAATACATACGTGTGTATACATAATACCCCCACGAATCGGTAACGAGCAACAGCACAACCCCGAGTATTTTATTATACATAAGTAATAGTGAGGTAATAAAGCGAAGTGTAGCGTGTATTTTTTTTTTTTTTTTTTTTTTTTTTTTTTTTCTTCGGTATTGTAGTTAACGACGGCGTAAGTAAGAATCCGCCAGTCAATTCGACGCACTAATTTCTCTTAAACAAAAAAAAAGTCACGCGCTCACACGTAGATACAATAATAGTAGTAGATTCGCATGATGTAAATGACAACCGAATGACTTGCTGTCGGAATACTAGATGTATCAATTTCATTCCGCGTGAATCAAATTTTCGAGCAAATTTGCTCTCTCGGGAAAAGTAATAACGAAAAGTCATAAGTATATCTACACTTCATGGAGTACTTGAAATCAGAAACTTTTGCTTCTAGTGGACACACCGAGCTTTACAGTCGTCGTCGTCTCATCGCGCACGAATCACAAAATTTTCCCAGGATAAAATGTAATATGAAAAGAGCTTGTATATATTATACGATTTCAAGGGGCAGCTCGGATGAGAGAACGAGTATATAATTGGGCGAGGTAAAAGCGCTCAAATTCCACTTGTAAAGTTAGAAGAGGGTTCGAGAACTCTATGTATGATATAATATCTGGCGTATGGAGTAAACGAGAATAAAATAATGATCATTAAAAATAAACAAGACGATAAACTCTCGATTTATCACCACCCTCTTGATGAGCTCGTGCTCACAGGGCGCTTCTCTTTTCTAGTGCATCGGATTGACGATAGAGTAACGAAAACCCTCGAAAAAGAAAGGAAAAAAAAAAAATTTCAAAGGAGCTGAAACTGGCATCTTTACGATTCGATTCAAGAGCCGACCATCGGTGGGAAAAATCGTCCAAGGAAAAACTCTCAAGCTAACCCATAGGTGGGTATAGGGCGAGACGGAGATTCTAATAAATGAAAAGTCCCTCGGCCTTCAAGTTCGGCTCTCCCTCTCTTCTGTCTTTTGCTTTCGTCCTGGATCATATCCGTCCGTCCGTCGGCCACTTGAAAAGAGCAACCCCAAACCACTCGAGAGAGAGAGAGAGTTATTTTACGTACTCGTACACCTACCACCGTGGCTGACTGGCTCTGGCATGTGCGATTTCCACATCAGGAATTCATTTTTCCAGGATTTTTTTCACTCCGACTCGGCAAAGCCTTTGCTCCCTGTCTCTGAGATTTTTGTATCACCACCATCCGCGCGCTGAATTTTTTTTTCTCTCGACTTTTGAAACAACGTAATTAGGAAGAGGACATAAATATATATTAAATTTCTTCGGCCAAACTATTGATTCCCGTGCACGCGTTCCCGTTCGAGTTTAGTTTTAACGAGTAAAATAAAGAAAGAGAACAATGTAAGAATAAATGAAGAAGGAAGCCTGAGAAGTACCGAGGAGCATAGGTGTCTATGTATAGGCAAAATATAGCTGCTTAATTATTTATCTATCTATAAATTGATACGAAATAACGGAAGAAAGTAAAAAGGATTGCGGATGAAAAAAAAACTGTGGGGCTTTCATTTTGGCGTTACGAGTGCTAAAGATTCGCATGGAAAGTATAGTAGTAGCTGGTATACAATTGAGATGAATATGCGGGTGGGTGCTGGCACCATTTATGTGTCCGCTTGGCTTCTCAATGCGCGTTTTTGACATGACAAGTAGCATACCCCAGCTGAGGAATTTTAGCCCCATAACATTATTATACACCTTTTGCGTGAATAACCGAGAGCACATGGTAAAACAACAACAATCCGTCCATGTAGGTATTATAAATTGTAGTCGTCGTACGCACATAATAATAATAATAATAATAATAATAATAATAATAATAATAATATAACATAACATATACGATAATACACGTAACGCTCGTAACGATGTGCACAAACAAAACTTGACGAGGTTATCTTTCAACAGTTTGTCCCTTTCCTTCTCTGTCAAATATCTCGCTTGACTCGTGTCATAAAACACCCAACCGAGGCTCGATGCTGCCGCAGGCTACTACTGCTGGGGTTTCCTATACTGATGCTCCTATACGGCAATCATCCATCATATTCACAGATATTTGTGGGAAATATCTCGTTGCACATCCTCAATTGGGGTAAAGGTATACAGGTGGGGACGCGCGCGCATCAGATAATCCAATAGGTACCATCAGAAAGTTGTGGTGATACAATAATAGTATTACAAGTACGCCCAACTCGAGCAAACGGGCGACCGTGTCGTTGTTGTCGCCGACTCGAGGAATCAAATTGCGAAATTTGCCACGGATCTCCCTCTCTCTCAAGTGCGAGATATGCATATACCTGTACAGTACGCGTATATTATATTCTCATTGTATGCGCTTCAACCTCCCCCCCCCCCCCCACTACGGCGCTTCACGGTTAGCCGAGTAATTAATGAAAACGGCATTCCCAGAGCCTCCCGAAGGCGACTACACGCGCACTGATGTACAAGTAATACCTACTTGTGGTCCAAGTTGTCGTCGCTGCGCGTTGGTATATATACTCTCTCTCACTCACTCATTGTAAGTGTACCTGCACTGTTCGAAGGATCTACCCTGCTGCTGCAGGTGAGTATTATTTCACTGCTCGGCTGCACTTTTCTTTTTTTTCTTCTTCTCTCCCCTCCCCCGCTCCAATGGGGCGATTAAATTACGAGCTGGCGCAGCCCCATGGAAAATTAGAGTGGATTTTTCACTTCTTTCTTTATTTATCAGCAAGTTAGAAAAGAAGGGGGTGGCAGCGGCGGCGAATTTTTTACCAGCAGGTTTTCCGCCGCTCTTGTGCCGTTTGCTCGCTCGGAGCCAATCGTACTCGATCGTACCGATTGTTCACTTTCTTTTTTATTTATTTATTTTTTTTCCGTCGCTGCCGATTAGCGCGCGAGGAGCCAGGTGTTTTCAGTTTTCATCGATCCTCCCTCCGCCTTGAGTTTGATCCTCGGGTGAATTTACATTTTCTTTTTTTTTCTTTTATTCGTATTTAATCTCGTATTTAATTTGGGAATGTACGTGAGATGTACCGTGCAATCGTTCACTCTTTCCCCGAAAGAGCTCGTTGATTCATTATTTATTTATTTATTTATTTTTTTTCTTTTTTCCTCACTTTGTCGCTTTTCCTATACTATATGCACATCTTTTTTAAAAGCCAAAGTATAATAATAATGATTGGAAAGCTGCTGCAGCTGGCAAACACAAGATACGCAGTACCCTCCAACGGAGAAGGGAGAAGAGAAAAAAGAAATACGAACAGAGTATAGGTAGAACTCGAAAAATCAATATTCATAAACTTTTTAAAAAAGATGTAGTTCGGTTTACCTACAAATCGTGGTAGGTATATACAATATACCAGGTAATAATATAGACCTATACGTTGCACACCCGTACCTATATACTCTAAGGAAGACGAGTACCGGTATTTCTGTACCGATCAGCATAGGTATCAATAATACTAGTATATACCCAGCTAGTAGTCGAGCTACATACAACAGTAATAGTTGTCGCTTGTCAATCAGACCGCTCACTTATCATAATATAAACAGCGATGTGTATAAATATAGCATCAGCAGTTTCCTCGAGCTCAAGGTATCGGTAATTTCCTTATATAATTATATATTATAAGTATATGTAGGTATATATGTATCGAGATAGGTACGGTCTTTTGCTCTCTTTTCAGACCAAAGCTTAGCACCACATGGATAATATAAATATCCTCCTTCTCGCGTATCCTCAGTAGGTATAAATGTACGTATACGCGGACACGTGGGAAGACAGGAAGATCGAGCAAGATTACCTATATGTCGAGATGTATCATGTAAGTACATATGGATACAGAGAGGTGTGCGCGCGCGCGTGTGTGTATGTTATGACGATCTAACGATATGTTATACTCATATAAATTAATATACTCTGATAGGTATATACATAAAAACAACGACACATGGACGCATGCAGAAGCGGAGAAGGTGATACGGTGTAGGTATTGGTGACACGCGTAATTAGCGTCCTGAGGAGGAAGAGGAGGCCATGGCGGAAACAAACAGCCGTTCACTCTTTGCTCTTTCGTATAATGCGTTGTACCTATAAATATTATACTTATTCACCACGGGTATTACCATACGTGTGGTGTCGCTTACGTGAATGATAATATATATATATAGCTACACTTATATGATAGCGTATGATTATTATTTATAGATGTCTGCACACTCATATCATTTTTTTTTTTTTTTTCAACTACTCCATTTGTGTGAGGTAGGTACCTACACGACGAGTGCCCCTGAAATACATTATAGGTTTTTTCTGCCGCTGCCCAACACTGTCTTGTTGTTGCATTATATATTAATATCGCGAAACATCGTTAAACCAGCTGCTAAAGTTTTCTCCGCCCTACTAACTAATTCTTGAACAACTAGCAGATATCGTATGGAGTAAAATGCCAATCGCAACATGAATCTAATTTTTGCGTTAATTGCTTGTGCCCGAACTTCGAGCACAATTGCATTTGAAAAATCATCAACCGAGAGTTGTTCTTTTGTTGTCGTCGCTATTCTGAATTATACAACAAGTGCTCCATAGTTACTTACAGCCTCCACTTTGAGAGATCATTGAGTTTGGTGATTACTTTGGGCATTGTAATCTCTCTCTCTCTCTCTCTCTCTGTGCTCCCTCATCCTTTTCTCGGCCTGTCCCGTTGCAATGTTCACAACTCTCGGAGTGTGCGCTATGTGTGCAGTCGACTTTACACTATAGGGACACTGGGTACTGTTGTTCGTGTGTATGCACGTGGGTGTGGAGTGTACATGCATGCACGTGTCAGAGTAATTTTGCGAAGGAAGCTCAAGCTATGAGTCTCTCTCGAGATTGAAAAAAACGACTGAGTACCTTCTGAACGACCGATGAACCTTGTTAATGGCATTATTTAAAAATTTCCAAATTTTCAATTCATTGGGAATATTTATTTAATACCTACATACTTTTCACGGCAAATCATAGGCGCCATCATTTGATTCTACGAATCGACTAAAATAAATCTCAAGCATTTTCGTCTGTCGAAACATTTTTTTTTTTTTTCGCACTAACGTGTGGGCTCGCGTAAGTACTATATTCATAACGTACTATACTTTAACGAGAGCCCTTTTCGCCTCTTTTAGTATGGGCACGTTGAACGAGCGAGACTGGTAACTAAAAACCACAAATTCTTTTTTGTTATTTATTTATTTTTTTCTTTGTCCTACTTCGTAGAATAGCGCGGTGCAAGTAAACTTGATATCTGCCGTACCGAAGGTAACAACCCGCCCTGCATATATTATGTTATGCACTAATGAGTATATGATGTAATGTTGGTTGTGTTATCCTACCCACGTTTGTTATTCATGTTTACATCAAACATTCGGATATCTCGCTTTGGTTCTCGTTTTGGTTGGTCGGTGTCGTTTCAGTTAAAATATTGGGTTGCAAAAAAAAAAAAAAATTAAAAAAATGGTGTGGTGTCACCCTCTTCAGCCAAATGTACCGCATCATTATTAAATTATTTTTACCAATGTTATTGAAATAAGTTTATAGGTGTTTATACGCTGCATACCGAAAGACTGTAGATGCGGCTAGCTGATGGCGCGCGCAACACGATTTGATTGTTACTTGCCTGACGTCCCCGTCCACTTTTCGATCACTTTGTTTTTCATGAGAAATAAATTCATGGCGAAATAGCGCGAAAAATGTAGTGATATTACGAGAAGAAGAAAAAAAAAAAAAAAAAAAAAAAAAAAAAAAACAACGACTTTAATCCAACGTGTGTTTTCACTCCTCCCCCTCCTCTACTAATGTTTACTGATAACTGGTATGGGTGCATATAGTGTACGGTTACAATATACTGTATACCTACTTTATCATCATATCGATTTGAAGGTTAAAAAAAAAAAAAAAAAAAAAAAAAAAATAATAATAATAATAGTAGTTACGTTGCATCAGCAACAAATGTAACGTATTATTTTACACGAGGGTGAAACATTATATTTAAGTATAGAAGATGTAGGATCACATAATATTATTAACCCGTGGCACGGCAGATTTGGCCGCTAAGCAAGTCCTATTATCTCAGCAATAATAATTTCCCACCGACGACGGCATTGCGTACCCATCACTCATCTCGATACATATACGAGTCACGCAGTACACACGCACATACAACAATGTAGGCATTGTATTAATAAAATAGGGCAATTAATTATATTCCGGGAAATGTATAAGATGCTCGTGGTTACTAACGATTGGTGTATGTTTGGATTGATTGCAGAATGGCTGCAGAGGCGGCGAGCAAGAAGGCAGAGCGCGAGGCACTGCGAGGCGTCATCCAACAATGGAACGCCAACAGGCTGGACCTATTCGAGCTCTCGGAGCCAAACGAGGTGAGTCATGTTGTCGACTTATAAATAAGTACATTGTATACAATTGTACTTACTTACTTACTTGCATGTACTCGCTTGATCCCCTTATGTTACAAACAATCCTCTCATCTCTCGTTTTTCAAATACTCGTGCATCAATGTAATAGTTGGCTATGATTATACTTATCTGTCTCTATAAACTTGTAAAAGTATTTACATAGTTTATGGGTAAGCTGAAAACAGTAACCGTGCATGTGTGTGTATTTTTATATTTATATATTTATACGTATGTATACATTTATAAACACGTAATAGGTAGGTATAGGCAAAAGTCAAGAGTGAAAAATAAGCATTAAAGAAAAAAAAAGGGAGGGGGGGGGGGGTTGATGAACGCCCGCGCAGCAGCGTATCTTTCTACTGGCGGAATAAATTAATGGCTCTCTGTTGCTCTGAGCATAAATCATGAATATGTGCATATTTTGCGCTGTATGTTCGCTACAAACTTTTCAAGTTTTTGTTCGTTCTTGTTTAAATCGGAACACCCGCTAGCATCTCGGGCAACAGCAACAAACAACCCGGAAAAGTATCGAGTTCGCGCTGTTGTCGCTCGCTGGTGGTCTAGAGAGGAAAGTGGTGGTGGGTGAGCGACCGACCAGCGAAAAATAAATCGACAAAACTTTTATGTACGGTACACACGCACGGGTAGCTTACCTCTCGAGCCCCTGCAAGTCTCGGGGGTTGCTGCTGCTAATCGAGTGTGTGTACCTGGACATTGCAAACGGCACAATAACAGCAGCAACGCGCGGGACACGCAACGTCAAAGCAAACTTGACCCCCGAACTCTCATTACGTTGATTTCTTTGGCACTAAAAACACCGTGAAAGAAAAAAACAAACAGCACTGCTGCAGTCGAGGAGAGGAAACATCGGAGAAGATCGATTCATTGAAATGTCGGGAGGCTCGTGTATCAGGGGTCATTTATCACGACTTTCGATACATCTCGGAAAAGGGGGCCAAGCATTATTTTGGACGTGCTCTCAACCCATTGTTTCATAGAAATCATTGAACAAACTGCTTCGTTCCTCGGGGTGTCGAAAGTCATGATATTATGAGGCCCCCCCAGACTTGGAGTAACGAGCTTGCAAGTTGCCCCTCCGTGTTTCAAATAATTAATCTTTGTGCACCTATATCTCGACTGCTGCGCATATAGAATGGTAATCGTAACATCACATTGTGTATATAATATATTTATATACAGGCAGGCATTCACACGTGTAATTCATTTATGTTGTCTAATGTAATGTTGGCGCTTGTGTTTGTCTGACGTAGGATCTCGAGTTTCACGGGGTCATGCGCTTTTACTTTCAAGACAGCGGACAGAAGGTTGCGACCAAGTGCATAAGAGTCGCCTCAGACGCGACGACGCAGGCTGTCATCGAGACGCTCATCGAGAAGTTCCGCCCGGACATGCGGATGCTCTCCGTGCCCGAGTACGCCCTCTACGAGATCCACGAGAATGGGGGTGAGTAACACCTGCCAACATGTACACGCAATGTGTAACACTTTATGTATACAGTAGTTGCGTTTGCGTATAGGGTGCATCAAATAAAATAACAAAAATTATTTATAATGTACGAGCAGCACCGCGGTAGTAATAAATTCCATGCTCTCTGATGTGTTGGGAACTCCACCGTACTCGGTAAACGTGTAGTTGACAAATAAAAACACCGAAAAGAGACCAAAGTTCGTGTACGCGTAGCAGAGTGATATTAAAGTGTGCTGGCAATCTAACATTGCCATGTCTGTATTTACCTTCCATCTCTACTCTTACTGCACCGCAAACAACAAATTTAATGATGAATAAGTATTCAGGTACCAATGTGGGATTTAGCGAATTTTTACTTGGTCTCTATATACCTTTTTTTTTTTTTTTTTTTTTTTTTATATTATAGTGCTCTACGTCCGGCTCCTTTAATAAAGGCACTACTATGGGCACTTGGCACTTGGGAGAAGGAAGGGAAGGCCTCTCAATACTGGGAGGGGGGTAGGGGGAAATTAGGCAATTTTGCTGTGAGGAGGTCTCCTAAAACCCTCCTCGAGGAGCATTGCGTGGTGAAAAAGTCTCTATATACCTATCATCTTTGCATGACTGTAAATTACTGTCGCCCTCTTTATTCAATCGAGCAATAGCTGAGCCACTAGAATTTGTTTAAACAAGACTGATCGTAGCGCACCCTCTGAAAACTGATTTTCGAGTTTATTTTTGGTAGTACATCAACTTATACATCAGGTTTTTTTTTGTTTTTTCTCCTCACGCGAATAAATTCTGTGCTTGTAATTAAAAATACTATGGAAAAAAAATGGTATGCACTAATGCCTTTGCGACGTTAAAATTATTTATTATGACAACACTCAAGTTTTAACTCTTTCTCTATTTCAATTATTGGGATGAAAAAAATTTTTTACGGTACCTACTCGTGTACTTAAAAATCAATAGTGTATGCAGTCGTTACAATTATAACTGTTATATCATTTGCATTTTTTATCCGACATCTTGGCTAACGTGCACGGTTTTTTCTTACGTCTGATTTTTTTGTCCAAAGAGAGCAATATGTTCAGAAAGTTCAAAGAAAGTTTGAAAGTCTATCTAGTTGATGGGTGCCTAAGTACCTATTATACGTGAAATGAAAACGACTAATATCATTCGCTTTCTTTATGACGGTGTTTTACCTGCTTTCAGAATTTTATAGTAGGATAATACTTTTCACATAACTTTATTTTTTTTAAATTTTTATTACTATTATTTTTCAAGACTTCAATTTCCACAATTTTTTTTTTTTTTTATGTTAACGATGATTAGAAACTTGATGAATGTAAGAAAACTAGGGCACTTTCATCATCTTACAATAAAAATTTTTAACTTTTTTTCATACAAGTCTCAGATAATACGTTTATGTCGCGCGTGCAAAAAAATGATCACAGCATAATAATAAACTGATATTATAGGAAAAGAAAAAGCACTGTCTCAAATATATTTGGATGAAATGTCGTTTTTGAATATCTGGTTTGGTAATTCAAGAATACTCGAGTTGGACGATAAATTTTTAAAAATTTTCTACGAATAATTGTGAAATTTGTTGAAAATAACTAGTAAAAATTGAAGATGTGAAAAAAATGACTTGAAGTTATTATTAATTTAACCTCTATAATGAAGTTTGCGTTGTTGTTGTCATCTAAACTCGAGTATACACTAGGTATAGTAGATGGTATACTCGTTTATATGTATAATATATATATATATATATATATATATATATATATATATATATATAGAGAGAGAGAGAGAGAGAGAGAGAGAGAGAGAGAGAGAGAGAGAGAGAGATACGCGCACATCATTCAAATGTATTGACCTGTGAAATCGTTTGTTTGGGGACACAGAAGAGCGAAAACTCGGGCTGGAGGAGAAGCCACTGCTGGTGCAGCTGAACTGGCACATCGACGACCGCGAGGGCCGTTTCCTGTTGCGGCGCATCGACGACAAGACGAACGCCCAAGGGGTCGGCTTCGCCGAGGGCACGAGTTTCCGGCGCAAGCTCAGCAAGCGCGAGAAGAAGCAGATGAAGAAACAAGAGAAGCTCAGCCGGCTCAAGAGCATGGGCGCCGAGCAGGACGAGAATGCCGCGCCCGTCGATCAGAACGGCTTCGCCGAAAAACTCTACACCGGTGAGTCGCCGCTTTACTCTCGGCAATTACTACTAATATTATATGTATTTGATTATCATTATGATTATTACTTACGCTCGTGTAACGACATCGCTGTTGGCTTGTCAAACAATTATACAATCGTCAGCATCCGCCGCTCGGGTATTATCATCATCATTTCCGTATGTATGATGATATAAGATTATGTGCATTGCAGCGTTGTTTCTGCGTTGTTTCTGAGACGCACGATAACCGAGGTTTATAATGCACATATCCTATAAGCACGTGTGCTACTCCGTCGCCCCACCCATCTCCCGTAAGCCGGCCGATCTCTCGGTATGGACTTGCCCTTTGATCGCTCGATTGATCGATTCCGCGCGTACAATATAATATCACATGATCCGAGCGGGCACCACCTTCCGTCCATTAAATTTCGCACGGTGTCCAAACTGTCATCTAATAGTTCTGGAAGCAAAGAATCATAATCGGATCGATGAAACATTAAAAATGGGTTTGGAGAATTTTTCAATTTTCTCGGCTTTTATCCCAACTGGCGGTGGTGGGCTACGTTAATGCTGGATCCATGAACAAGACCCTGCTGAGGTATCGGAAATATTTTCCCACTTGGCACTCTCGAACCGCGCTTGCACGCACGCTACCTCTACTCGTACGAGATTTGATATAGTATACACCTAAGTATACGAAAGTGCAGGGGTGCATACCTTATCATCGCGTGACGTCAAAAATAATAGCTGCGACGCGTGTCGAAAAATATAATTGCAATACTTTACCAATGCCATGCACCTTTGAACTTTTTTTTTTCTTTCTTTTTTTTCTTCTATATATACATGTATATAGAAGAAAAAAAAGAAAGAAAAAAATATATATACATACATACTGCTGCCTTCACGATACACGCGCAACTTTTGATCTAGGAGACATAATATGCAGTATAAGAGAAGCATAAGAGAAAGAGAGAAGAGTGAAAATGATGGAATAACAAACGGACCTCACGCGCATCGATTAGCCAGTTCGTGGTTGCCAGGAGCTGCCTTTGCCTCGGCTCATAAATTCGAATCGATAATTTCCTATAATCGGTGACGGAAACAGCTACACCCCCATACGCCATATACGGCCAGTGTACTCTTTTGGCAGCGTGCAATCCGCACACGTGGGGGTGACTCTCTTTGGGAGAGCATTGTACACTTCTCCCGCCTATGATAATACATACTTGCTTAGTCTCTTCTCATAGCACTTCCACTCTCTTCCGGTACTTCCTTCTTACATACTACCGAATGCCGGTGAACCTCCTGAGCTTGCACACGTTTATACGTCTCGTAGGTACACTAGACGGACATATATATTTATGGAGCGCACGGTGGCTCAGTCGGCTAGGTCGTGGATTGGCACGCGGGAGACTGTGGTTCGATTCCCGGCCATAGTGCGACTTTTTTGTGCAAGTTCCTCTGTGATTTTTCACCACGCAATGCTCCTCGAGGAGGTTTTAGGCGACCTCCTCGCAGCAAAATTGCCTAATTTCCCCCTACCCCCCTCCCAGTAATGGGAGGCCTTCCCTTCCTTCTCCCAAGTGCCCAAGTGCCCATAGTAGTGCCTTTATTAAAGGTGCCGGACGTAGAGCACTCTAATAAATATATATATATATATATATATATATATATATGTTCACGACCCCTACAACACAAGGTCCTTATGCTGTAGGGGTCGCGAATATCCGTCCGTCTAGTATACATACATACTCACACACACACGTATTTCTAATTAGATAGTAGCACATACACATATAGCAGTAACTAAAGTATATATAAAATTGTCGCTTAAAATATAAATATATCTTCTTTTTTTTTTTCGACAAGTCAATCGCACGTCAATTTATTAATATGTGGGCTCTATATCTATACCTGTTGCACGATTAAACGTTACATCAGATCTCCCGATGTTCTTGTCCACGGGTATAGGTATAATGTATATAGTTACATCATCGACAGTAGGTATATTAGGTGTGTATGGCTGACTCTGTTACTGTATAATATATTATTATTATTATTATATTTTTGCGTGTGTTTGCGTGGACAATGTTGTTTTCCGATGAAATTTAAGTCATAATAAATTCATTAGAGAAGAGAGAGAATTTATATGGGTCAAAACGCGCCCCCCCTTGACTTATTCTTTCTTTTCGCAAGACCTCGGGATTTCTTATAATAAATGTGATGATGATGATGATGATGATGATGATATAAGAGGAATGATTATAATGTCACTTGCCTCCCATCGATCGATGAATAATTTGTTCGCAGAACTGCCAGAGACGAGGTTCACGCGCAGCATCTCGAACCCAGAGGCAGTGATGAGCCGTCGCCGGCAGCAAAAGCTCGAGCAAAAGCTCAAGCAGTTCCGGAGCAAGGACGGGGGCCCTGATACCGGTGGCACCCTCAAGATATACGGCGAGGCGCTTTGCAAGGATGTGCCCTACAAGACCCTTCTGCTCAGCATACGCGACACCGCGGCACAGGTAGTCCGCGAGATGCTCGCCAAGTACGGTCTCGATAAGGTCGACCCACAACAGTACTGCCTCGTTCAGGTCAGCTCTTTACCAATATAAACCGCATCTCACACAAAGTATACCTATATTTTAACTACACGCACAATTGTGTACATACATACACACATACATACATAATCATGTACTCAACAGTTTATACAATCAAGATAAGCGTTTTGCGTTTATGAGCCATCTAAAGGATTATACAATATTATATAACATAATAATAATATAATCAGCCGCCCCGAACGGCATTGAAGGCGTATACTTACAATGTATTGAGTATGGGTAGGTATTTGGTTTTCTTTCCACCCGTATAAACTTTTTCACGCTGCATTGAGTATACTTAGTACTTGGAGCCTTTTTTTGCGAGTTGCGAGTTGCGAGTCTGTTGAGCCAAGCGTAAAGGAAATGAAACGCTGCACGATACTCTATTATACCTACTTGCCTACTTATTCGCCAACAACAATGATGTTGGTGATGAGTCTTTGAATTTTTTACGTCACTCGCCGCGTGTGATGTTGTTGTTACAGTACAATGTCGGTACATCACGCGTTTTCTTTTTAGCTTTCAATTTTTTTTTTTTTTTTTTTTTTTCCAACCCTACTGAGCAAAACTGCCTTCGGAACAGTTGTTTTGCTCTCATGAAACTTTACCAAAACTTACACACCCTTTTTCCGCGATTTACGTAATAAAATTATAACTATACGTATCACCTATATAGATATAATAGCATGTTAATTGTGGAAAAAGGGTGTCACCCTTACTGAAACCCGTGTTGTTTCCTCGTATTACATTACATTAGGAGTGCAATGAGTCCTATCTCGAAGGTGTGCCTTTAAAAGATTTTTTTTATAAAAATAGGGGACAAAAACGGGATATTTTTTGTGGATTTCCTTACACCGGTCGTCACGCTCGATAAGTCTGCAGCTACACCGGTGAGGCATTAAGGGCGAGTCAATCCCTGCTCTGCCGGAAAGCCGTCGGTAGCGCGGGACTCTTCCGAGCCGCACCGATGGCCCGGCGTCTCTAGAGCTTCGGGTCATTTCGACCGCAACTCACCCCCCTCGTTCCCGTCACTTGGCTATAGGCTTTCGAATTTTTTACCCCACGCGTGTATAATATCCCCAAACGGATCGAAGGAGTCGTTTCCAACGAGTGGCCGTCGTTGTATTAGGCGATACCTCGAAACTACACTTACCCTCTCTATCTACCTATACCTATACTTTCTCCGGTACCTACTTGAGAAATTTGAAGCAAACCCGAGCAAACCCGATGGGGAACTGAATTCGTACATACACACCTATACCTATACAAAACGAAATTATACTGGCGCTGATGTACACCACCATCATGTACACACTTGCATATAAACATGGGATATATACTCGGATTGCTGTTATCTCTTTTTCGAGTAGGACAGCCAAGGGAACGGATTGAATTATCAAGACCGAGCGGGTATAAACACGCAAAAAAAAAAAAAAAAAAAAAAAAAAAAAAAAAAAAATGTGATACTACTTATCGTATAATAGCTAGCCGGCCCGAACGCTTTGATAACTCCGGACGACGGCGACCGATTCGATTTGACCGCGCTGTTTCAGCGACTGCCCCGAGAGCTACATGTTGTTGGTCATATGCGTATAGAGGTACTGCAACACTGCATACGTATAATGCGGAAGTTGAGAGTGAAAATTGTTGTACGTATAGAGAGGAATAGGTACGGCGAGGATGGCGGGGAGGAAAAAAAAATGATGCGTGAGTCACAAAGATAAAATGTGGCGTTAACGAGGGTCTCTCTGTTTCATTTGCAGGTCAACGGAGAAAATGCGAACGGAAACGCGCATCAGGAATACATTCTCGACGATGACGAGTGTCCCCTGGCGATTCTCATGAATCATTCGTCCACGCGAGGTGAGTCACAGTCACCACTTTATTACAATAATAATAATTATTATCATCATTATTATTATTATTATTATTATTATTATTATTATTATTATTATTATTATTATTGCACACCAACTCGTACTCGAGTTTTTTTTTTTTTTTTTTTAATTACATTTATTGGGAGCGATGCACACAGCTCTCTTTCTTGTTTTTCTGCCTCTTTCTTCTACATCCATGCTTACTTTTACTGTGCGTGATTTTTTTTTGTTTTTCTTTCAATTTGATCTTGCAACGCGATGCCGTAGGTACGTGGCGGTGCAACGTTACACATACGTCGATTGCACGACACGCTCTGCTGATGTAAAATTTGTCATATCCATTTATTCGTTTATATTTTTTCATTTATGAGTTGGTGGTTGTTTATCGAATGACGCTTTATACGTCTGCCGGTTAATTACTAGGGACTCGGTTGTAATGTTATGCTGTTCAAATAAATTAGCTCGCCGATGAGACGATTTTCGCGAGATGCAGTTTGTTAGATGAAAAAAAAAAGAAAAAAAAATTGTAAAATGGATGAACAATTTTCACCAAAACTTCAAACTTTGTCAAACAATGGAGCTCGGGATTTAAAGGGTTACGCAACAAGTTAAACGTTATCTTTGGAATGATCGAAATGCACCCTAATGGACAACAGCAGCGTTCATCTACTGGACAACAGTAATTGCCAACCTCGTTAAAATTTACCTACCATATGTATACAATATGTATATACACTAGATTGCTGTGTGTGTACTTATTACACTTGTATGAATTCCAGGAAAAATTCATTATCACCCTGCCCAGGATCGAGAAAAAAAAAAAAAAAAAAAAAAACTTACTTGTCATTCGTACGGGGTGTAGGTATTGGCGAGTTTGTCAAAGTGACGCTGCTCCAACAACCAGCGAGTGACAATCAATGTTTCCCCCCCCCCCCTCGATTACCATTGGTACTTGGTGCCTATACTGACGCTTGTCTCTCCACCGGCAGCGGATTCAAGCATCCTAAAAGAAAGACCGGCGCCCGGAGCTCTCCTATAATTACGTATCTACCGGCAGCGCTCGGTTAAATATATATGCATTCACGCTCCACCTTCTTCATTTTTTGCTAGTATAGCGGCGCTTGTGCAAAATCAAGTTACGAAGGCTTTCGGCCGCTTAGCCGGATAACGAGTGTTACGAACAGTAAGGTAAACATATTATCCGCTCGGCTGGTGCAACAACCCGAAAATTTGAGGGATTTCAAGGAGTACATGATAATATACAGTACGGCTGGACGGTCATGGAAGGCAGCCCAGTCGACTGAGCTAATAAGAGGAGCCGTGCAGGCGCTACGTCCGTAGCTATACCTCGATCTCGTTAGCCGGGGAATCGTCGTCGAGTGGTCGTGTTGCCGGCAAACGGGATGGAAGTAGAACGAAAGGGTGTGGATAGTAGGTGTAGGCAGAGAGCCGCAATCCACGCGCAATTAATGCCAGTCTCCCTTTTCCGTTTCATCCGCGGTGGCAATTGGAGAGCCGTGCCTGACAAAAGGCGCATGCATGAGAGAGGTACGATAGTAGTATATATTATACTTACGAGAGCTGGCCACCCTCTACTTGGCGTAATTTTTTTTTTTTTTGCGTGAGTTTGCGACTGACGACGACAACGACTTGGTACACGCCAACTCAGCCGAGGTCAGAGCTCTATACTTCCAGTTTTTTCGCCCAATGGTATCGCCCAATCGAGGATTACCTTATACTTATAATTGATGTGGGCCGCTCGACGTGGCCCCGGCTGATATTTTATGTACTTGTGCCTGTCCGTCGTTGATCCCTCTGTCTTTTCCCAGCTCCTCTGAGATAAAATACACAATCAGCTCATCTCGAGTTATTGATAAATTTGTCACAACAATTGCGCGACACTTGCCATGGCGGCTCATCTGTGTGCATAGTTTGCGTTACAATACGGATGAGGGATTGTTCGGTGTGTATTTATATTATGTAGCATATAATATGTCGGCACGCGGGAGACTGTGGTTCGATTCCCGGCCAGAGTGCGACTTTTTCGGGCAAGTACCTCTGTGATTTTTCACATGTGCTTTTTCACCACGCAATGCTCCTCGAGGAGGGTTTTAGGCGACCTTCTCGCAGCAAAATTGCCTTATGTCCCCCTACCCCCCTCCCAGTAATGGGAGGCCTTCCCTTCCTTCTCCCAAGTGCTAAGTGCCCTTTATAGGAGCTGGACGAGACGTATATCATGTATTATACATTATATATATATATATATATATATATATATATATAGACTTTTTTTACAGCTCTGTATATAGAGCTGACTTTCGTTAGACTCGATAATTGAGTTTTCTCAAGCAACGAGAGCTGCGCCGAAAATGCAAATCCAAACTCTACGGTACGTTTTCATAAAAAAAAAAAAAAAAAGAAAAACAAACCACACATATTGTACCCATTCACTGCAGGTATAAGTTTTAATGAAAAGGGCCGGTATATACTCGTAGTTTGCATCGCTCGATTTATTAACTCGCCTGTTTACAGAGATGCGACGACCCCAAATCGGGCCAATTCAAAGTTCGTTTGCGAAATGGAGAATTAGTAGAGCCAGAGGTGTAAATAACATAATATACCGCGCATGTTTTCTTTTCTTTTGTTTTTGTTTTGTACTCGAATCTCTGAGGTGATTTTTTATTCACCTGGAAGTTTCATGTCTCTCGGGACTCCACAGCTTACTATAGTAGGTGCTAGTTAACCGAGTTGGTACTAAAGACATCGTAAACGTTGAAGTCTCATTAAAAATTCGCATCACTGACGAATCACAACGCGCATATTAATTTATACATACTCTTGTATAGTTTTAACTTGGGTTACTTTACGAACGAACAAATATTAAAAAACGAACGAGAAATACCTTTACGTGGTCTAGGTATACACATCTATGCACCATTACCTTGAACGAACCATGGCTCTATAGCTGTACATCTGTACTCCTGACAATAAAATAAATAAGGTACACGTAAACGCAACAACACCTATTTTACTCAAACAGTTCATATAAAAGATAAAAGAGTGGCCGTTGTCAATGGGCAATGTCGCATGAAAAAGTACATGGACGTGCGTATACCTATTCTTACCGCTGCGCGGAGGAAAATCGACGATTCACATGCCGCCTGCTGCGGCCATGTCGTTAAACGGAGTAACGCGAACTTCGCGATGCCATGCACCCTCCGTATAGCCCTTTTTATAGCCCTTCCCAACGAGAGAGAGAGAGAGAGAGAGAGAGAGGGGCATACAGTTTGTCGATCGAGCTTGAACCCTGTTTCTCCTTTTTCCGCCACTTAATCTTATTATTCGGCTACGCGAAGGTGGGAGGGTGAAACAATAACCACCCTTGCCGATCCACGCCGGAACGAGGAGATAAAAATCATCGTGAGGTAGTATAGCGTCGGGAAAGAACGGCCGAGATGAGGAGCTGGAGCTCTCGTTGTCGAACGTGTCCGACGAGCGGCTGTCGTTCAAGATGGCCCTTAACCTTCGTCCTCGTCCCCCGGTTTTTCTTTTTAGCGCGCCCAATAAGTACACCGCGGTCGCACCATCATATATATAAATTATGTGTAGCCCCCTATGAGCAGAGTAACATGTTAGGGTAGTTAGTTATAGGTATATACATATACCTGGATGATGATGCTCAACACACGCGGACTGGTTTGGTATACAGCTGTATTATACTTAAGCGTGCAGTCGGGCGGTCACCTTGTAGGAATCAGCTGCTGCGCAGCAGAGAAGGCGCTCCTCAATCGCCACGCCACCTTTTTTCTCCCTCATCCCTATCCCTACCCCTACGTGCGTGGGTATACCACTCCAGTCTGCAGCCACCCACTCCCACTCACCCACCAAGAGAGAGAGAGAGAAAGCCCACCCGCCACGCGTCAACCGAGATGCTTCTAGTTAACAGACGCTCGTCGGGTCGGGCGCTCGTACTCGCGCTCGTCTCTCCGTATTATACCTTTCCCGACGTCGAAAACGTCACCTACTTATCGATATACATAATAATAATAATAATCATCAACACAATATATTATATTGTACCTCATGGAGTACAGCTGTCCGATGCCCTACAATAGGTCATCATCTCATCCCAAATGGCACGGCCGTCCTTGCCTTGGTGGTTTGGCTCATTCTCTGTTCCTCCTCATCGTGGATTGCAGCTGCTGTTGTCGTAGTCACGGTTAGTGTGGCACGTCCAGAAACACGACAGCAGGCACAGGGGTTTTTTTTTTTTTTTCCTCCTTGTGTCCCGTTTGCCCCGTGGCATCCCCTCCTTCGATACACCACCGAAGATTTCTTGGCACGAGTCGAGGGAGGAGGGACAACGTCGGAAGAGATTCGTCAACTTTACTCGACGCCACACAGCCCGTGCGGCCTTGACTGCTGTACACTGTATATACTTTTATGGACTGTGAGTTAGCTCGTTACAATATACTAGACGGGGTAACCCGTATATGTGCAGCATGTGGTTATTTTTTATTCATTTTTTTTTTTTTTTTGTACCACCTATTGTTGGCTTACTGTGCATCGGCAGGCGGGATCGCTGGTAAATTGAGGTCTGATTTGAAGCCGGATGTGAGTGGCAAACATTGGAAAAACAACTCGCTTAGCGAATCGAATGGATCGATGTCAGGATAATCAGCTATACTGTGGCTGCTGCTGGTCAAATAGGGCTGACCAACTTAGTTGGCCCTGGCGAAGAAGATACACTATACGCTACTGCTGTCCTTGATGGGTCGATGATGGATGATGATGATGATGATGATGATGATGATGATGATGATGATGATGACGACGTTGTCCAAGCCCAGGTGAAATCGACCGCGAAATAGGGACCGAGTGTGTTGTTATTAATGGAGTCATTTGTGACTGACTCACCCGTTAGGTTATTTACTACAAAAGTGTGCGTGGACAATTTTGCCGTCAGTCCGTATACGTACTTGAATACTTATCATGTGGACCAAAAAACCTATCATCGTGACGAACAATGAAACTTGTTGATTCAACAACATTAGTCCTACAAAAGACTAACCTTGTACCAATAAAATTTCACGGACCAACAATACCTGTACACAGGTACCTACATCTCATATGCACACCGACAAGATAAGAGAGCACACCTATTCAAGTGTTGGATACGTGTAGTGCATATTACATAATATAGACTCCGGGCGTCCTTTTACAAAAAAAATACAAAATTAATTTTTTTTTTTCTACTTGCGCATTAAATTAATTACACGCAACGCAATCGATTTTAGAATGTTTATGCAGCATTACTATGTAGGCTAAACTACTGCTATATACATAACAAAATATTGACTCTGCAGAGAAAATAAGTAGAGCATAGTTGACAGCCGTGCATAATGTTACGTGTGTATTTAACTAACATGATAACACAATAATAGTTCCTTCGTCAAATTAAATTTATAACGAATAAGACTACTTGGCGGACCAAATATAATATTGTATACTCATTGATCGATAACTCTTGTGGATTGTGTTTTTCGTCGCACATACACGCAAAGAAGAAGGAGGAAGAGGAGGAGGAGGGGTAGATACTATAACCATCCAGTGTGTATACCATGCAAGTAAATGACCATCATCATTCGATACACAGATTTATGGATTCATTAGCCACATCGAAAATCCAAGAAGAGGCCGAATAGGCAACACCACTACAAATATTGAGTAGGTGGGGGATACCTACTCGTATCAAGAGACTCAACCGGACCAATTAGGCGATAAGGGAGACGACTGTCTGTGCTTTCATTTTTTCTTTTCCACCCCTGTGAGGACAACACGCCCGTACCCGGCGAACGGCGTACTTGGTCCAGACCGAGGATTCAAGCGCGCAACCCGCGCAACAAGCTCAACGATGATGGATTGGGGGATAAGAAGTAAGCGACAAAAAAAAAAAAAAAAACGAATCACGCACCCCTCCCATTTATATTTCGCCCTCTTCTACAGTTTGACGTGCAATCTCGCCATCTTAGATCCCATCGTACCTGCATGTACGGATTACGTGCTACCTTACGCATACGCATACATACACCTATGGATACGCGTATAACATAACTTCATTAAAATAATTATGTTTTCCTTCCTTTATCATTGTAAATAAACCACTTAACTTTATCGATTTTACTTGCGTGCCCCTCACACTCGTTGCACAATTTTCCCATACGTCCCACCGAGTGTGTGCGTGTATGTGTATACACAAACTGTGCACGTTTAGTTGTCACGAGTAAGTAGACCAGCCCATTGTGTCTAAAATATTCGTATTTTTATAGATGGGTATGTCTGCTCGAGAGCTTTATTTGTCGAAAAGAGCAGCTGTGTTTATTTTCTTTTTCTTTTACTTGTCTTTAGCGGTATCGACGAAAACACTCGAGCATACATATACCAGCCTGCAATCGACAGGGAAAAAAAAAAAAAAAAAAAAAATTCCACTCTTGTTTTCCGGTCCAAACAGATCGACCGTGATGATGGATGTAACTTGGCTGTCGGAGATGCCAAGTAAATTAGCGGGTGAGTTGTTTGTGTGAGAACGCGCCGCTACGATAACGATGATTCGTGGACCAAACTTTTAAATCCAATGAAAACAACCACCCAATTAAATATCCACTTGTATACTTAATTATTTTCACTAAGAGGGCCAAAGTGACATATAATGTTACAGCATGGCTTTAAATTCGGCTGATGGCTTGGCGGCCGGTAATTTTTATTTTATCATCGCGCCTCGACCATCAATCATGCAGATTGGAAAACCATCATCGTCGTGCAGCCTCGGAAATTTTTAATAGCGGAAAAAAGTGTCCTTTTTCTCTCCGTGGATTTAATTATCACGTTTACAACCAACTTGATACGAATGACCATTTTTGTGAGTATTTGTCTTAGTATTGGTCGCACAGTATAGTTACGCAATGAAGTTTTTGTTAAACTTGAAAACCATTGTAATCTAGCAAAAGCCTGTTACCTTTGGTTTTTTTTTTTTTTTTTTTTTTTTTTTTTTTACTCAAGTGAGATACGAGTGTATACACTCCAGACCATAACGTAGTTATTCGTTAAAAGTAATATTTGGTTTCGGATTTTCGGCCCCCTAAAAACAAACGTGCCAAGTATAAAAGTTGCACCAAAATGTTGAGAAACATTTTTTCAAACAAATTGTTGTAAAGTTTTTTCACACTCTTTGTAGTTAAAATAGAACGTACATCTTTCATTTTTTCCCCTAAAATAAATGCTTTCCAAGATGTTAATTATTCAAAGTTCCAAAAAATGTTGAACAAATCACGTGATTTCCAGCAAACAATGCGGGTAAAGAAAAATTTCTAGATATTTATACACATGTTGTGTAGGTACATTTTTTTGTACACAGGGATAATACACACAAGTTTATTGGGTTGCCTAATAAATAAATAAATAAATGTTGACATCTTTGACCTATAACTCGTACCTTGTGATACGGTACTCCGTATACGCAACAGTGCACAACAAATTGGTAAATCGATAGACTGTACTTCCCTTCTTCTTTTCCTGAAAAACCTTCCTTTATGTATATAAGCTATGCTTTAACGACGTCACGAAGTCGTCGGTGTCGCGCATGGATTGCGGAAGTTGTAAAGAAATAAAAGGGAAGGCGCTGTACGGTATTAAAGTATACGTGGCGCTTTGAGCGCATCCTGCCATTAGGGACTCAGTGCTCTGGAACAAAAAAAAAACAAAATTCATTCGGGGCGAGTAAGTACCTACAAGATGGAAAGAGAACCAAGTCTCGATTGCGATAAAACGATGATAATTATAATAATAATAATAATATGATGATAGGCCATCGTACACTCGATCATGCGTCCATGTTGTCATGTATATTTTCTCCCTTGGCTTGGCTGGGCTTTTGCCTTCCCCACAATCCTTGAATCGCCGCCTAGAGAGTTTGTGCTTGTACATGCTCCGTTTTCAGCCGCTTCATCTTCATTACGTGTAATTCTTTCGTGATTAATAATATAAGGCACTTACCCACCGGAAAAAACAAAAATCGATGATCGCTTAATTGAGAAATTTAGGGCACTCTCTCATTAATGCTCCGAGTAAATAGTTAGGTAGGTACTCTCCCTTTAACATGTATACATCGGCTAATGCCCTTGATTGCACCTGCTGTTGATACACGTATACCTAACACTTGAGTTGACTTTACCGCTCTGCTGCTGTTGTACTTCATCTCAATCTCATCTCATTATTTTTAATCGAAACCTACGAAGGATCTTTTCAATTGTACTCTTTCTTCATTTTCTTCCCCTTTACTTTGGATTGGCCATCCTACGAGCACACGCATAGGCATCATTCATCTTTTGGCATATTCCTTACTCACTGTATTTACTCACTTTCACGTTAATAAATAATTCGTCGAGACATGTTGTATATTTTACAGTGATGTCACTTTTAATGGGCTGATAATGTTACATCTTAAAACAAACGTTTATGCAAAACAGTAAAATTCAACCCTCGAAGCAAGGGTGCAGTGCATAATCATACAACACTTGCAATAACCCCGTGAATTGCACATCAGCAGGCACTAAAATTACGTAGGTACCTTATTTGAAACACTCCTTTTCATTCATCATTTAAGATAACTGCAGCATCCGAGTGATGAGAATTTTAGCTATTCTCCTTCTCTACGTGTGTGTGCGTACTTGCCTACATTGCTATTATTATCCTGTATACCTATACTTACCTAATACCTACTTGTGTACGTTTTAGGTATGAATGTACTGTTCTCGTTATTATTGCAATTGACGAGCAAATAGCGATCAAACTTTAAATTTGTACTAAACATTGATTTTTTTTTTTTTTTCATACTGGTTGACAAATACAAATTTTTTTTTTTTTACTTTTCTAAGGTTAGAAAATAATGACTTCAAATTCACAACACGAACAGTTTTATGGTCAAAAACTTGTACAAAATTGACATTTTTCACGGTACAATTGCACATAAGGTCCATGTACCTATTAAATTGTACAGTAAAAAAAAAGGATATCAACGTAATTCCATAATATTTATACTCTAAAATTACAATTACTTTTGTCTCGTTCTTAGATGAAAAATAATTTTCAAATAAAGAAATGAGTAGTTAAACTTTTTCACCAGAGCAAAAAGCACCGTTGAAGTATATATAACACGCAAATAACTCATAAAATGAATGATGAAGCATAAAAGCTGGTTGTACAAGAATCGAATGCATGACCTGATCCTTGTTGCGTAACACAAGTGGCTTTAGAAAACACGCTCTGTTCGTTAATTAACAATTTAATCGGACTTTAAACAGATATTGATGCTGTTGCTCTCTTTCTCTCTGCCGCACGTCTTTGTTGTTAGGTTTTTTTTTTCTCACAGCTATCAGTAAAAAAAAGCTTGAAAATTCAATTTTGAGCTTACAAAGAGGTTTTAACGAAGCTCTCACTCATAAAGAGATATTTATATTTGCGAGGCAGTCTTTGATTATATCGGCTTATTGCAAAGCGTCAGGCACATTTAATTTGCGAACGTGTGCATAAATTGATAATAGCTACCGGTGCAGAATTTCAATCTCATTTGTGAAACATATAAAATAATTTAAAAAAATATAATACTAATAATGATAACAATGTATTCGGGTGAAGATCATCGAACCGAGGGCACGAAATTTATAAAACAATGGGGCCTGGCTTCAGCTTGTTTTCTCGGAACTCGTAGACCTACTTAAAACAAACAGCTAAGCGGAAATGGGCGAGTAAGGGAACGGCGGTGGAATGCAATCTGGTCGCGGGACGAGTGAGTGCAGTATACACATGTAGTATGCAGCACACACAGTTACGCGCGATAGGAGATCTATAAGAATGTACGTTGCACACATAGGTATTAACGTTATTGTTGTTATTATTATTATTATTATTATTATTATTATTATTAATATATAAAACAAAGTGTATGTTTGCGCTCACAAGTGCCAAGTAACCGCTTGATTTATCATGGTACCCGCTGATCCATGATACGGAAATTTTGCGGTTTGACAAATAATTCAACACAACGATGTCTCAAGTGTGACAGCCCATGTATGCAAATGAAAAAAAAAAATCATGCATTCGTACGTATATTTTCCATTACTCTCGAAAATTTGACATATCACAGCAAAGCCATGACAGCTCGATCCTGTTATTGTATACTCCCACCGTTACTATACAAACTCTTTCGCTAGACGAGCTCTCGCGCTCTGTTTCCCTCGAAGAAAATAAAGCTGCAGCTATTATTGAGAAAGTAAAGGGCTCCATCCGGCGGAGGTCTTGATTTATGTACAAAACTATAGGATAAAAAAAAAAAAAAAAAAAAAAAAAAAGAACACGAGAAAAAACTATCGAGCGAAAGTGCAGAGCTGGGTATCGCTCGTTGTACAAGCGAGGGAGAGGGAAAAATAATAATTCGCACTCGATCAAGCTAATGGTGTACGAATAGTAACAGCAAAAAGTTAGAGGGCAGAGCTTAATTTACCAGCACCCCCTGGCGCTCTGTTTTATTCGGGCATTTTCAATACAATATACACATATATATATATAAATAAATTTGGAACGGGGAAAATGAAAGGCAAAATTCGCTCTTGTGCACTCGTACACACGCACTTGTGCCAGACCCTGCACCTTTTTGCAACGAACAAACCTCGGAACAAACATTCTTGTCGCGCATCTTCTCTCTCAGCTGCTATGCTCTCTTTTCTTTCGTGCACGTTAGTACTGTTAGTATAGGTATACACACACATAATATATATAGGTACTGTATTGCTAGCGCAGTTTGCCGATATACCCGGTATAACGAGCGAGAGCACACCCATATATATACATATATACTTATTATACAAGGCGGTGCTCGTCTGACGCTATTTTCACACTAGCAAAAGCGAGAGAAGCTGATGCATCGACCCGTGAAATCGCCTGCGTGTGTAACACCGTCCAACCTTCCGTCCTTTATTTTTGCCTATCGACGCTAAAGTCTTTCATTCGGCAAAATAATATACTATTTGGCGAGAATGGCAAATGAATTTTTATCGCAACTGTTGTTGTTAGTCGGAAAACTTTCCGCGAATCAAGAATCATGTTTGAGCTCTACTTCATTGTTTCCAAAGTATACATTATGTGGGCCCATGATTTTACTATCCCCATGTCACGTCAGTTTTTTAAAACAATATACGCTATTTCATCGGAAAACATGTGTATCTAGTTGTCTACTGTGCTATTTGATGTATCTATAAATACATCTTCCAAAGTAAGCAATTGCAAATGATGTTTTTTTTGGATAAGTGGGTATTTTATATGTATCAAAGAAAGAGCTTTTCCGTTTAATCTGACACGCAATTCGTTCAAATAAAAACGATATATATATATATATGTGTGTGTGTGTGCATATATGTATATGTACATATATGTATATGTACATGTAACATCAAGTAACATACCCAACAAATTAAATGAAAAAATCGATAAAAAGTACCTCCAATCGAGATTCAGAGTAAAAAATGTGAATAAAAACTTTCGGTCATTGAAAATAAAAAGAAGTGAAGTAGTTATTTTTCGTGATTCGCGAACTAAGCAATTCCCTGCTAACATCTGTATAATTATACGCACCAAACAAGTGCTTGAATTAAGCAAGAAACGACGAGAGCAACGAAACAGAGTAAAAATGTGAGCTAGTATAGGTATAATGGGAACAATGTAGATTGTGCTGTTGGTGGCACTCATCGGAACTACTCGATTAACCCTTTCGGCTGTAAAATATAATATTATGTAAAATTTTTGAACTTTTGGTTAGCCTGACTGATCATAGAGTTGCTATTATCCCTACATTTTATACACTTGACTTGTTATGTAATGTAAAATAACACCATGCATGCTGAGGAGATAACCAAAAGGGTGTTACCCAATTTTACTATGAGAGGGCGCTATTTCAGTGTTCTGTACATAGCGATCGAGTAGTGATAGGAAAAAAAAATAATAATAAAAAAATAGGTGATACCAACGATGCATGAAAGAAAGCGGAATACTTATATAGAGAATGGGAGTACAGGCGCTCGTACTTTCCTCGAATATCAATAAATCTTCTGTTGGGTTCTACTATTACAACCCTTGCCACGAGTCATAGCGAGTTACTCAAGTTGCCCTGCGTATGGTGGAAAACTTTGATTGCAGCATCTAGTGTAGCATCCATACGTAATAATACCTAGAGATGATTACGGTACGGGAAACAAACGACGGAACCCGTGATAGGCATAAGCGTGTGGGTGAGTTAGGATGGTTGTGCCTAACAGCTGTACCTATATAATATAGGGATGATGGATTTTCATCGCTTATCCCCACCTTGGGAGTTTTATCGATGGTTTAACACAGAAGGAGGACGATGGACAATGATAAACCATATTGTCGGGCGCCTGCGCCAATCGTTTGTACTCGTGGGTACCTACACGTGTATTAACTCCATCAATACTTGTACACACTATCATCCGATCAAGATCAGTGTGCATGTGTTGGTAGATGTGTACCTATGCATACAACGTGCAGTGCGGACGGGCGAATAAGTAGGTGGATTCTCTCTCGCTTTCTCCCACTTGACCGCCAAATACCTACTAAATAAAAATGTAGGTGTAAGTACAAAATGCCTATACCACACCGTATATATATGTAAGAGAAAGAAAGAGAGAGAGAGAGAGAGAGTAATAAACATACAAAGGAGCGATTGTGCCCACAGGGATGGGTGGGTGGTGGGTAGGTTTGGTTAACCCCTCGCCATCATAATAACACAGGTGGGTATAGGTTTATATACTATACACGACGAACGACGACACAACACAGACACACCAAGTATTATTACGGACGAACGAACTTGCGCTCGGCACTTCTTGGTGGTTTAGTTTGGATCAGTCGAGCGCTCAAAGTGGACGTGTACCTACCACACGTTCCCACACCTGTACCTCCAGTATATCTATTACAACACACGCTATTATACCCATGTGCCGCCTTACAACTCTACTAGAATCGAGTGCGCGGATCCGTAAATTGCCCTCGTTTAGGATATACATATTGTTTGGGCAAGTGGTTGTTGTTACAGCACCACCACCACATAAGTACCACTGCTGATTGTCAATCGACTTGATTAGCCGTTTTTTTTTTTCCAAAAAGTACATACCCGACCTTACTTTTCAATGGTACAAGGTGACAACTTTTCAATGACACGCCTGCAGTCAAACGAGGGCTGCTGTCGTCCCGGTGATATCATCAACACTTGTGGTGTGTGACATAGTTTTTTTTTTTTTTTTTTTTTTTTTACATTTTTTTCTTCATATGTGATAGGGACGTGGGCCCGTTTGGTGAGGATCCACCTTGGGTCGAACTAAACAATATATGAATGATGTATGAGTTGAGAAGTGATTCATTTGTTTATTTGTCTCTTTCGGTTGGTTTTTTTCTCGAGTGTGCCAGAAACAGTACGGTTATAAAAACAATAACAATAACAAATGCAGCCCATGAGCGATCAAACTAATTTTTGATTTTTGTCTTAAAAAGACACATACACACCACCCGCAAATTTGAGGAGATCGAAAATCTCAGTAAGGTTAAAAAAATACGAAGCTTTCACACCTGATTCGGCAAATTGCGGAGGTATTATTAGTATGCTATAGTGCGGGCACGTGCCGGTGTTTAGGGGCCCAAAATATATAAATACATGACTACCTGCCTGCTGAGCATCGGAGGGGCCAGTGTCGACCGGATGATTTTCCCAAGGGCGCCCCAATTCTTATTGCTGGTCGCGACGACGGTGACTGTTACCTGGACAATACAGTGCTATGGGCAACGGGAAAAGCTGCTGTGAAAAAAAAAGAAAAAAAAAAAAAAAAAAAAAAAAAAAAGTACTAGATAAGGAGGAGGCCCAGTACTGGTAGACAGGTGCGATAAAGAGAATGACACATCGAGGTGCCGCGTCGAAAAAATTTCCATCCTGTCAGCAAAAGTGGCAGCTGTACCAACGATGATCGGTCTCTGGTCGTTCAAGCCGAGGCGCGCCGGCAAGCCGGAGATCATGCTCGGTAAGTTTCACCTCAATCTCACACCTGTAATGGTACCTTCATCGCGTTCTGGCTTTTATTTCATTGTGCGACAATTGTGTTGTAGCTATAGGTTGAGTGTTACCTATATACCTGTATGCATATTGAATAATAACAATATGCACTTGAACTACATCCGAGAACTCGAGAAAGTTATTGTAGCCATATGAAAAGGAGAGAGAGAGAGCCTTGACTTGAGATTAGATCGCCTACCACCGACTTACCTATAGATATGCACCATATATATTTTTTTTTTCTATATTATAGTGCTCTACATCCGGCTCCTATAAAGGGCTACTATGGGCACTCAGCACTTGGGAGAAGGAAGGGAAGGCCTCCCATTACTGGGAGGGGGGTAGGGGGACATAAGGCAATTTTGCTGCGAGAAGGTCGCCTAAAACCCTCCTCGAGGAGCATTGCGTGGTGAAAAATCACAGAGGAACTTGCACAAAAAAGTCGCACTATGGCCGGGAATCGAACCACGGTTGTCCGCGTGTCAATCCACGACCTAGCCGACTGAGCCACCGCGCGCTCGCACCATATATATATATATATATGTGCATATACATATACCACTCGTGCACGAAAGAGAAGAAAAAAAAAGAAAAAGAAAAAAGGAAAAAAGATATAGTATGATGATAGGTACACATGCAATTGCGACTATATATACATAGTACCTATAGCTCGCGTGAGCGACACCATACACTATAAATGTACCGTGAAAAATGCGTAGATACAGTTACCTCATCGACGAGGAATTCGGGGCTCTTCCTTTCTCCATCAGCCGTTAAATTAATTATATGGCACATTAATGCGGCATAATCCTACCACTGCAGGTCATCTGTTTTGCACCACACTAATAATAATACACATGTGATATTATTTTTTATGAACCCCGGTACCTATACTTCATCAATATCTCCTTTGTACATGGTTACATTGCAGGTGTGTCAGTTCGATATACTCTGCCATCGCTGGCACTCTTCCGGTAATTCATTACTATTGAATAACATATCCATGCAGACACATATAGTAAGTACAAGTTCAAATTGACTTGTTGTCCATAAATATTTTGCTGGATAGTGGCATTCGTACAGGCGATGAATCACAACTGCAGCTACAATTGTTTATCTCTGCTTTGTATGTGAATTTCGACAGCATAGCTGTGTCGGCAAGTAGGGATCCATGCATTACATGCATATTAACATTTTACCCCAATAACCCCAATGTTACAATGCGATACAGCATCATCATTATGGTCGTTATCGTATATAGTTGGAGTACAGGTGAGGACAAATATGTACGTGTGTATACATACATTTATACATATAGGTATAATTAAAGTAGTGTTAAATGGTCGTCGCAGCAACACCGTGCATGCACTAGGCATATTGAAACGTAACACATCAGGTGACGGTACATCCTCTAATATCTACTCTATAATATACATAATATATATTTTTCTCTGATTAGTACGCTTGAGTATAGATATAACTACTTGCATACAAGTATAGTTGTAAATTATGGCCGTGTACAGTTAGTATACATCCGTACATCATTTACCTCATTTACCACGCGTCGCTCTCTCTCTCTCTCTCTCTCTGTTTTGAATAGCTCAAAATTAATTTAAAATATATACGGCACAAGCTTGATTGACGATGCAAGTATATATAGCAACAAGTATTGAGCTGTCAATATTATCCTATAGTGTATACCTACATGTATATAAATACGGATATTTGCCAAAACCGATCGGTATGGGGGCGCGTTTTAATTTGTGAGCTTCTATATTATGTATACCTATATATATATATATATATATACATATATTGGCGATTTTTGTAAGCGATATTATAGAAGCTCATAAATAAAAATCTATACATGAGAATACGTGTAATATAAATATGTACTACATATCGAGCGGAACATGTTTTATCGATAAGGAATTGCAATGCATGCGCTCGTGTAACTATTTTCTTTACCGAATACTAAGTCTAGATATACGTACATGTATATTCAGACTTTAATGTATTGCCTTGGCCCTGTAAATATGTAACGATTCCTATGGGCAAGACGAATACTTCTTTACTTGGAAAAACAGAAAAATAAGAAGAATCCGCGATGGTGCAGGGCATCGGAAAAAGAGTGCCTGCAAAAGTTGAGCGTTTGTTTCCTGAGCAAGCGTCTGCACTGCTCCGACCGAAAACCCGAGCATGCGGAAGAATTAGCTATTCTTTTATTTTGGAGATCGATTTACGCGACTTGTCTCGAAATCCTCTTCTCGGCGCAAAATGTGTTCAACCCATTGGGATTTTTTTTTTTTTTTACACTCAACCCACATCTCTAGCTCTTTTTTTTCTTCGTAAAGTAACTCTTGTGGAGTTTCCACGCGTTCAGTGAAAAGAGAAAAATTTTTTCCAAAGCCTCCTCGCCCCTCCTTTTGACCATGTATGCATCTCGCGGAGCAGCCTCGGCTCAGTCTTAGGGTTCAATTGCAATACTTGCACGAGGGTGTATACACATGCCTACAACCTATACAAAGTAAGTCTCGTTGGAGTGGCATTTTGAAATTGAAGCACGTCTGACCATGTACCTATATCCGTCCGTCTCTTTGATTTTGTTCTTTTCTGTTCCATCCGTGTGGCGTACGGGCATCATCTTTGCTTCTCGCCGTCGCTTTTTTTAGCTCACATGCGCGTCTCTGGTCGAAAAAGTACACAAGTCTGGCGCGTCGAGCTATTCCTTATTTCCTCCTGCTCTGCTCGTAAGTGACATATATTGTACCTTTTTTCTTTTTTTTTCCCTCTTTCGCACCCCGATATCCCATCAGTTGATACCTGCAGGTAGACGATTATTTGTCAAGCAGCTCGTAAAATTGCTCGCTTGCAGGAGAGAGACAGTCCATCCCGTCTAAACGTTTGTGATTTTTCATTTTCTTATCATCATTTTTCCTCGAGCTCCTTTTGCATCGACTCGTGCTGTCCATGAAAAACGAATTTTTTTTATTCTGCGCACTCTTGACCTTGCAATTCACGAGCGATGGGTTATTGATTATTTTGCAAGCTCTGTGGACGTCGTCGTCGAGTGTCGCCGAACCATGTATATAATTATATATGTGTACTCGTATATATTGGTCAAGCGAGTACAATCAGGAATCTCTATCTCTCGCACCCCCATTGGCAGGTGTGTTGACTAGACGTGTGGGAGAGCACGCGATGACACACATTCGGGCTCGGACGTCAGAATGGTGCTCTCAATCTACTAAGTACTGGCGCGCTCATGTTCTTGTCGTCCAGACTTTTTTTCCATATCGTCGATCGCCACGATGGATAAGCCTATACATGTATACCGTCGACGCTCGCTTTGTGGTTTTTTTCCTTATTGGAAATAATTCATTGGAACGTGTCAAATGATGCCCCACTAATGGTCGTGGCTTTTTCTTGTTTATACCCTATGAAAAAGAACAAAAAGTCACTGACACAGTCTTTCTTCCATCACTTGACAAAATAAAGTTACGTATAAAAGTACACACACCTATAACTTATTTAATTTTTTTTTTTTTTTTTTTTTTTTTTTCCCCTTAACAATCGTCACCACCTCGATCATTCTTGTTTATCGGTGTACATTTTACCACGTAGTTTTCGAAGGCAAAAGTATTTCTTATTTCCAATAAATTGGCAAAAGCTATAATATATATACGGTACAATGGAAATTTGGGACTGCATATCGATACGATGTTATGTATAACTGCACTGCTGGCATCGAAGAGAAATTAATGTTTAATTAAATTCCGACAAAAATGAAAAAAAAAGAAAAATATCGCGACGTTGGTATTGTGTACAAATCAATGTAACATTATTTGTGTACTCATATATATATATATACACGCACGAGTAGTCGCCTTTGGTTGTTGCAATTGCACGTATCGGCAAAATATGGGTCAGCGTGGCTCAAAGTCGAGTCGTTTGAAAAATGAATGTCTAATTATCAACGAGTGCTGTGGCAACACACAGTCACAAACACAACCCTATCCTCCTCTTCATGCCTCCTTGCGTGAGAGCTATGCATCAGCACTTAACAATCTAATCGGCTTTGATGATTATAGTTATTAATAACGAACGAGAGCACGTACACACACGCATACGCACGCACGTGAGCGCGTAAATAATATAACTGCGGAGACGGGCGAGCTTTGCATTAGGTGCACTGGCCATCGTCGTTGCGGCACCTTCCCTTTCGTATTAATTTTTTCTGTTTGTCATTTTCATCGTCCGCTTGACAAGTATACATACGCGACACCTGTATACACACATACGTGACAGACCATCCTTTGTTTTCGTCAGCGGGTCAATACCGCAAATCGTATATGAGTGCTCGATTAGTTATACATTGGGGAACAAAAGCGGAGCCGATGAGAGGAGTGTACAATATAATATATATATAGGGTTGACATACCTACTTATCTACCCCGGATGGAAATTAATTGCACGTTCGTTCAGCGGCGCGGCGGGGCAATGGGAGCACGCACGAAATTTTCTCCTCCCCCTTACCAGTGTGTGCTGTCGCTTCCATCGCCCGGCCTAGCTTGTTATATATATATATATACACGAGAGGACATTTTATATATAATTCTATATGGATTCTGCGTGATTTTCTGCTTCGGAGCTCGCAAAGCGTTATTGAAAAAACAACATAAAAACCATGATGCCGGAGTGATCGAAAACCTACGGGACTCTGTAATCTCTGTATATACATGTACTTGCATGTATTAATTATAAGTAAATAGCCGAGCCCCGAGTGAAGCGCTAAACACTAAGGGAGTGATTTTTTTTTATTTTTTTTTATTTTTTCTACATAATACGTGCAGAAAGCATATTTTTCTTTCAATGCTTGTATACCTACCTATACCTACCTACCTACCTACGCCTCGATTCATCGAGCCGCGCAAAGAAATTAGCAACAGCAATATACACACGACGTACCAATACGTACCAATTTTTATTCCTTTTCACAAGCAAATAATCCCAAGTACTTACGCATTGTATACCTACTTATGAGGTATTGGGTGTAATGTAATAAGTCGCAAAACAAAAGCTGCAATTCTATACCAATAACCAAAACAGTATGTTGATTTATACACGGCATATTGTTTATTTGATATGGAAAAACGTCCTCCTCCGAACCATTAGAACAACATGCTCAAAATAATGATGCGTGGTACATATACATGTAAAATGGGAGTGACAAACCTCACTTATAACTACTGGCAAGCAGAAGAATGAACTAATTAATTATACACACATGGAATATAGAATAAACATAAGATTGTGGGTACTTAAAAGTTGGTCGAGGATTATTTGTTATACTGCAGGGAAGAAAAGAATTGAAGAAGAAGTGGGAGCAAGACGATGATGAAAAAGGGTCGATGGGAGGGAAATAGAAGGGTGAAGGGGGAAAGAGAGAGACGCGTGAGAAACTCGGTGGTGGGCTCACTTGTCGTCACGGTTGCTGGACGCGTCGGCGATGTGTGTGCCTTTGTTCCCGGCCCCGCGCCCATGCACACGCACAACAGTGTTTACCTCACGCGCGCGTGTGTACGTACACGTACCCATGTATAAATACATATATATATATATATATATATATACATGTTGCACGTGTATCTCAATATGTGTGTCTGTATACACCCATTTCCCTCCGCCGTTCTCCACTTTTTCGTCTTATTACGTACCTACGCGTTGTATATAATGTGCATTAAGTACCAGCCCGTACGTATTCTTATTGTGATTATTATTATTATTATTATTATTATTATTATATGTACAGCACATAGCGCATACACTACTTACCTTACTACCGTGTGTAAGTTTCACATATATACGTTATACACACGTGTGCGCATATATATATATATATCGGTTGGGTTGGTTATCTTTCCGACACCACTGTATATGGGATTTTTTAGCCCCGTTGTACCGCCGGCGGTGGCGGCGGCGGCGGCGGCAGGAAAACGCAGACGGTGAAAAATCCAAGCCTCGTACACGTCACAGATACGCCCGAGAGTCGGCGGGATGTGCTCACCTCGCCTTATATATTATTTATAATAAACCCTTCTGCTGTTGATTCGGAGCCAATGTGCAGTACTATCGTTCGAAACAAAGGTTTTCTCATTTTTTCTTTTTTTCATCTCGCGCTCAAATCCTCTTGAATAAAGTGCTGCCTGAGCATGCCATTGATATCGTGTACTATGTGTGTATACATCAGTTGAGTGCACAGTGAGACATTATTTTATTGTTACGTCAAAATGGGTGAGGTTGATCTTTCAACTCAAGTATAGCTCGATACAAGGACCGACTCCAAAGTCAAAGGCTAATTTTCAACTCATCTCAAGTATACCACAAATGTCTCGAGTCCATATGAATGTTGCTAATATTCAAGCATTTTTAAGGTGTCATTTTAACGTTGACATCCTTATTGTTATAGCTTCAAGTGTACGAACATCATAGTTTTCAATCGGCATCGTCTTTTCACGATCATTTCAGAATATACATATATATAACATGTATCACATTAACCCACTACTCACAGGTGCCAATATTAGGTGGGGAATAAAAAAAAATATGTACTTTTATCTTTGTAATATTATACGTGTTAATAGTTAGTTCGAGTCCACAAGGCAAGGTACGTCAAGCATGCACATGTACGTACTTACTAGTAATTTTAATGATGATGTGACGAGGAAGCAGGGAAGGAAGCATCAGGCCGACGACTTTCTTTTTTCCAGCGATGGCAGCGGAAGCGACAACCCACGGAGCTTTCGCTATCGTTCGCTATGACTCGAGTACTTGAATATATATGTGCACGCGTACAAATTTTACCACTAAAATCGACTAAAATACTCGGGTTGGGAGAAACAGTGCCGTTTTTTACTTTCCATGTGATAGTGTGTGTGTACATATTATTTATAGGTATATCTGTATATACATCTTGTCTGGTCGTTACGCACGTTTCCCTCCGTTTACTTATACTTCCTTGGGAATTTTAATTTGTGAATGGCCATCGAGTTCCTTCCGGAGACAAGGGAGAAAAAAAAAAATTAAATTTCCGACTCGAAAGCCACGAGTATAAGTAGTAAGTATACCGAGAGCGTGAATCGATGCCCGTCGAGTGAAAGGTCAATGCTGCGCGCGCTCGTGTTTGTACAAACGTATACATGTAAAACTATACTTTATGGGTAAAAATAAAGTTGGCGTGCTTACCGTCTGTTTAATTATTTCTCCTCCTCCTCCTCCTCCTCCCCCTCTGCATCCATTAACCTGCATCCGTATATGAAAAATCAAGTCATTCGAGATCAGGGGTGATAGACATGCGAGTCGGTATCTGCCTGCCCGATTAAATTAAAGCGGTTCAGTTGTGAGCTGTAACCATAATAATATAATTATAATGTAGGTATGCACGTATACGGGCAGATTTGAAATTTGGAAATCCGTGTAAAAGCAGCTCTGTCATAGCAATTCATTGCCCTGATTCGACTTGTACTTATACCTATACAATATGGTTATACGTGTACTCGTGCACCACAGCACTTCTCTTCTTTCACTTCGTATAGTTCTATCATCATTTTTGATATACATATTATGTGGCGGTGTATATATATATATATCTGCGCACCTTATAAATAATAATAATAATAATAATATTACTTGATGTACATATACTTATTGTACATATGTAATATAAATGACGATGTACCTGAGTGCGGGTACCTATTATTGAAGAAAAAAAAAAAAAAAAAAAAAAAAAAAAGTAATAATGATAATGTTTTTAATTTTATTGCTGCAGGATCGATAATGTTCCACGTTCGACGACGGCCGGCGGATTACGTGCCGCGTAAGCGCAAGAAAAAACCGTCCGGCAAGTGGAACGAGCTGGAGCACAGGTACGAGGACGAGCGGCTGCCGTTCCTTCAGGAGCTAAACGCCGACGGTACGGAAATCGCAAACGGAGCCGGGGCCCGGCACCGGCTGCAGCCCAACGTCACGGAAGTCGGCTCCGAGCGCCCGGTCGGGCCGCAGGCGGTCCAAGCCCAAACCATCACCCTCTCCGGGCCCATGGTCATGCCAAGGCACTGCGTCATCGCTTTCACCGAGAACATTGTCACTTTGACGCCCTGCTCGAGGGACGCCCACACCTTTGTCAATAACCAGAGGATACAACAGACTACCATACTTCAGGTTGCTTTTTTTACAATTTTTACACAACGGTGCTGCTGATGGCGCATCAATTCATATACATATATACATATATAGAATAAGTGCCCGTCTCTATATTATATGCATCGAGTATATTCATTGTAACGTGCATGCACACCCCGTAATTTCATCAGTTTAACGAGGTCACATGTATCGTGTATTGTCATGTATGTGTCCACAAGTCTATGAGCAACGTGGCCCATTTGCATGTTTCACAATCGAGCGAGACTTTTGTAATTTCGGAAGTGCGATTCGCCGCCCTCTGCCCACCACCACCGTCGTATACGATTAAATTAAAAGTTACGACGACGATTTCCCTCGCTCTACTGGGAAAGGGTGTCGCGCTCACCACTTACAGCTCGAGGGGAGCGTGCGATATAATATATGATCAAGTGTCATCTCTCTCTCTGCTGCAGGGCTTACACACCTATGTTTATACAAACTGGTGTTAAACAAGTATATCCGACACGGATGTTTTTAAATTAATCGAACCTACACCTACGTGGTAAAAAGTGAGATTGAAAAGGGACATGTAAGATTGCTTTCCGATGCATATATTTATGGTGTTATTCGAGTCCTCGGAAAAACTCGAGAATCGAGCAACTTGTCCTTATTAAAAAAAAACATACGAGCGACAACGAATCGATTGTGGTATTGCAACTCGGACGATGTATTATATATTATAATCCGATTTATCGTGAACCTATATCTCTTTCCTCATCCAGCCCAATATACCGATTTTTTTATTACCATCATTAAACACCACCTCTGCCGTGATCCACGATAATTGGGACTCTCGGATTTGAATTTTACGGGCATTCAAGTATTAAGGAAAGTTGCATACGTATAAGTATATACCTACATATCGTAGTACTCGTACGAGAGATTTCGGGAGCTCTGAATAATGGCACTATAAAATCTAACCCACCCCTATATAATATGCAGTGTTGTATTTATAGTGAGAAAAGTTAGGTATGAGTATTTTGTATGTAATTGTAGTTTGGCGCGCGGTTAGTTGAGACAAATTACCACCGATTAAGTGCAACGAGCTGCAAGTTTTGCGCCACCAACCAATACCATCGCGTACACACTTTTATTAACAAAAGTTGAAAAATAAACTCTCAAAAGTATAGGGATTACACGTTAAACAGAAGCATAAAACCATAAATTCCTACTTTTCAGAAGTAGGAACGTTTTTTTCCCATCTTGAAAAAAAAACAAAAAACAAATAGTAGTGAAAATATATTTTTTTGGGATATACCAGGCTTGCAGATTTCCGGATTTCTGGGCTTTAAATATATAATATGAACATTACAATTCTATACTTTTGCAGTCAGGGAGCAATGATTATTGACTATTAATTTCCAATGTTTATCCTTACTTTTTCCTACTTTTGGTTAAGGGTGTAGGATAAAGGTTATATTATACGTTTATACAAAGAAAAAAACACAACAGGGTAGTCTGTCCACGTTTCTGTAGCTAACATAGGTTGGTGTATAAGTACTTAAACATACGTACAAAACCTTGTTTACGCACCCATACACACACCTGCTACGGCAATAAACACACGTCGCACACTGTACTGTCTCATACTTAATAAGAATAATTGGCATGTAATAAGTAAATCAGTTGCAGGGCCGAACCCAAGCTTGGTTTCTGCCTTCATTGTCGTTTAGTTTAAGCTGTAACCACCCACTCAAGAGTCTCGTTGATGACTTGTACTTACCTATAGGAACCTATATTTTCCATTTCAAATCTCTTTGTGTGCCACATGGTCCAATTGAGAGCAAAAAAATTATTGTTTTCCCTGGATTTTCATGACTGCTTGTACTCTCCTCGAGAATGGATTCAATTTGTGCCCAAGTCAAACTTATTTATCAATAACAATATACATTAGGTAATATATGTATATAACTCGAGTACGCGTCCTTGAATCGAAGTTATTAAATTTCTATTACAAGTAGTTGGAAAAAAATGGAGTTTCATTTCCATTCAATTTCGTTCAAGTTATCATGCAGGATACTTATGGGCCCTCCATGTATCTCTTTCATTTGTCTTTTTTTCCGGTCTAACTGAAACTGCGAAATATATACAGCTAACTATATAAATATAATGCCCGACTGCTCGATCTTACAGGCTTTAAATTTAATCAATATCCTCTCCCCTTTCATCTCAAAAATCAAAGAAGCGTCCGGCGAGCTCTGTTGTCGACCACATTAATTATTGCGCCAGCATTTTCTCTTCGACAACGTGCTTTACGGCTATCCATGACAATCCCACATATATATATATATATATATATATAATTACCTATACGCGTACTTGCAATTTGTAGATACACACGTACTCAAGTATTTACGATCAGGTCGGGGGCGGTCGTTCAACAGCGAACCGAGTCAGTTTGTTTTTCGTCGAGTCGCGCTCTACAAGTATGTGTGTGTATATATATGAATTGAGCGAATCAAGCGTCAATCGGCGTCCATGGGGGAAAAACAAACAAACAAACTCCAGTAGAAACAGAGCGTTCGTTCATTCGCAGTGGATTTGTAAATGTAATATTATGTAATGTTAAATTATATGTAGCAAAGGTAAACAATCAGTTCGTATTTTGCGCGGAGCAAGTCGAATGTATGAAAGTATAGGTACATGCTTGTAAGTATAGGTGTTTATGATTATTGCTCTGCAGTATATCACAAAAGACCCCTTGGATGAGCTCCCCTACTGTGTGCTGATAATTATTTTCCAGAGCCTCGTAATACTTTATTTAACGTTTTCATGGGTACCCTGCGTGTAATCCACATTTATATTGGTAAATACATAAAAACGCATCGAGTGCAGCGTAGGTATATCAATAAAAACCATCATCTTACACATTTAGCGAAGCTTATACGCCCAACGGGTTGATTGTTACTACTGCAGTTGGAGTGTGTGATGATGTGCACGTTCCTTCAATAGTTTATCATCATCATCATTGTCATTGTTTCGATTGCAGAACGGGGCCATCATTAAATTCGGACGGATGCATACCTTCCGATTCATCGATCCGGCCCCGGAGGAGCGAACCAGGCAACGCCACGACTCCAATCGACAGATCGATTACTCGTATGACAGCAGGTAAACGACATTTTTTTTATTGACAAGTACCTTGCATGGTGTACATACATAACTATAACATATTATTATTATCGGGTGGGTACGTGACGTGTATATGTATATATTTATGTAGATGGCCGTATTTCATTATTTTGTCGAAATCAGTCATTCGTCTCGAATGTCAAAAACGCATTGAGGGGGATGTTGGTGCGTGCTCATTGATATTAAGTATACGCGTACAGAAATGTTTGCATAGCGAAAAAAGGGGGAGGGGGGTAGACGAAAATGACAGCTACTTACAAAGCCCCACAGAAACAGAGGCGCTGTCGAACCATGTCTGACGTGCTATTGTTACTTTTCCTGTATGTGCAGCATATTGTTACATAAACACCCACGTGCATCGTAGAGAGTCGGCAAATGCTTTTCTCTCCTCCCCCCCCCCTCTCTGTACAAAAAAATTAATATAATAGTCGCGCAAATGTATGCCAATATTATGATTGTCGTTATCGTTGTTGTACATCGTTTGCGCTGTCGTTCTCGTCGTCTCTGGCACAACTGCCAACAGTAAGTATATACGTACTTTTTATTTATTGCTCGTTTTCATAGATTTTCGTTGCCGATACGCAAACGGCACTATGTCTATGTGTATACCTAGTCTCGCTTCTGCATGTTATGTATTGCTCGTAGCACACAATGGTACCTATGTCATAGCGACGCAGCTGAACGACTTTTTCTTAAAATCCATACGGTATACAGGTTATTCGAGGAAAATTATGTTTAACTTTTTCCCCACTGGTTTCGCCATCATCGCCTTTAAAGAAAGAAAGAAAGAAAAAACGTACCTACAATATTTGCTGTTTGAGAATCATGAACCGCATCCTGATCTCCAACGAAAATCGAGAAAGAACAGAAGTAGCCATAAATTTATGATCCACACCGTACCCGCACGTTTATTGTTATTACTTTTTTTTTTCTTTTTTAATTTACAATACACGTATACCGTTAGCTATAGATTTTTTGATGAGATTTTTGCTGTCGTTATTGTTATTATTATTATTATAATCATCATTAGTACTGGTACGATAGTTGTTTCACGATTTTATTTTTTATTTTTCGTGTTCCTCCACACGTCCTTTTCTCCCAATTTTGACTCCCTTCCCCACTATCTGGAACAAACAAAAAACAAAAAAATCCCACCGTAACAACAAACGGAAAAAAACACACGCCCATCATGCAGACGATCGCCAGACAGCAGTAGCCAGCAGGAACTCGGCTCGGCGGCGGATAAGATGGGAACGACACCAAACGGGGGAACAGTGGTCCAGAGCCCGTCCGACCCACCCAGTCCCAGCAAATCTTCGACTGGCATGGCCAGCCCCAGAAGTCCGACCATTGCCAGCCAGCAGCAGGTGTCCACTGGCGCGGATCAGCTGCCCGCCCACAATTACGAGACAACCTTTGACCTTGACGGCAACGTCGAGACCGCCAGTTTGAGTAGCAGCAGCCGGGACGGGCACAGGTGAGTCCCCACGCACCCACGGGCATCGGCTCGGTTTTCATTCAAATCCGCGACTGTATGTATACATATATGTACCGTAAGAATGTTGGGTACCACGCCGGTGGTGTTTTTTCATTCGCGTGGCTTTTTTTTCGCCTCGAGGGCACCGTTTCGAACAATGACAAATTTAATCGGATGTTGACGTTTGATACGTCAATACGGTAATTGGTTTTGTTTTGACGGAAGATCGGCCGCTAGTGAGCCTAAAAATCCATCCCCACGCTTCGCTACATACACGTATTTCTTTTTTTTTTCCCCCTCTGCTCAATTATTATTTTGCCATGCAGTGTATTTGTCATAGCTTTGTTTGTATTCGTCGTTAATTTTTTGCTCACTTATATCTCTCGATGTCACTGCGTGTATATAACATAAATGTATAGGTATGCATAAGAATTAAGTTTCGCGTGAATATAAAGAAAAATCCTCAGTTGGTGTATTGGGTTATTGGTGTTTTTTCTGTTGTGTTGCAAACTTTATACCTATACCTACATGTTATATACACACACGCGTGCGCGCGGGTATTATGTATTATACGGTAAATAAAGGGACGAAATGATCGATAAAACGATCGGCAACAGAACAATTTTAAGGTAAGTAAGGCTGTAGTCACGATGGAATCGTTCCTATAAGCTAATGTGTTAAGTCTATCCTGCTCGCTCTATTGCGCTCCGTATGTGACCGCACGTCAACATGTTAAGCATAGAGATATTGTAAGTATCGTCAACATGTTAATGTTAATGTGAACTCTCGCCCTCCCTCCCCCCCCCCTCTTAAAGTTACAACGTGACAGTTGTGTAGGTACAGATGATTGTACTTGTTATTATCATGCATCGATCTGCGGAATCGTGCATACCTGCCCCGAGGCTTATTCACATGTGGGCAGGATCATGTTGTCTATATTTGTCGATCCGAATAAACCGAATTTCTAGTAAATAAGAGAAAGGAAAAATGCATTTATATACCGATCAATTATTGTCTTGGTCGGGTACTGTGGTACATTTATATATATACGGTGTCCCTTATAACACTTATGTCATCTGTAGCGCAGCGATAGGGCAAAGTTAAAATGTCCATAACGCGGCAACGGGTGGATGATAATGATACGAGAAAAGCAATAAAATACCATTGGTACTTATGATAAGTGAATAATCGAATGACAGGCTGTCGCAGTACAACGAGAGGCAGCAGCCGCGCGGCACCGATCCAATCCTACCGGCGGTGCTCGAGTTCCTCGAGGAGACCGAGGAAGCCTTTCTTCACGCGGTTATAACGGACGTCGAGCCTTCGGCCCCTCAGTTCAAGCTCGCCCCGACCTACACCCTTTATCTGGCCGCCCGGTATCGCGCCAGCACCCACTACAGGCCCGAGCTTCAGCCGACAGAGCGCGCCCACCGGCTCACCGTCATGCTCGCCAAGGTCGCCACCATGATCCAACAGGTCATACAGGTCAGTCTCCGTCTTTATTCATTTTTCTTCCCATCAGTATTATTATCATTAGGTACTCAATCGTCTCCACCTCCCAAACGAGAGTATTATAAATGTGGTGGCCCGATTAACTGAATTTTACCGAGCTTTGTTTCTTTGTATTTCAATCACCGAAACCGACATTTCCATGATATTTGGACGTATTAAAAATAACCACATTTTTTTTGTTTTACATTAACAAAAAGAAGACAAACAGTCGTCTCCCGTGTTGCATATCCAATAATGTAGCCCAGAACAGAGAGGGTGCTTTGTTGGATATTTGCAAGGTTAGGTTGACGTGAAAATAATAACAAAGGTAATGTGGTTGCAGGAGCGATACATGGACGCGTCGTCTCTCGCCCTGTGGTTGGCCAACGGCTCGGAGTTGCTGCACATGCTGAAAAACGATCGCCACGTGGGTGCCTTCTCGACCCAGGCCCAGGATATACTCGCCGAGGCCGTCCATACGGCCTTTGACTCTCTCGTGCGTTGTATATCCCTCGAGCTCGCCCCTGCCATGTCCCAATTTATGGCGGACGCCGACGAGCCGGCCAAGGAGGCCGGCGTCCTCCAGATATTCTCAAACAGCATGGCCCTGTTGCGTCGCTGCCGTGTCAACGCCGCCCTCACGATACAGCTCTTTAGCCACTTGTTTCACACGATAAACGCAACGGCCTTCAACGCCCTCATATCGAACGGCAATCTTTGCGTCAGGTGGTTCGGCAGGCGGCTCAAGGCACGGCTCAACGCCCTCGAGACCTGGGCCGAGCGCCAGGGCCTCGAGCTCGCGAGCCAATGCCATCTGGCGACCATAATGCAGGCCACCCACCTTTTACAGGCACCCAAGTACAATTCCGAGGAACTCGACATGCTCAGTTCGTCCTGCTTCAAGTTGAACTCGCTACAGGTGCGCGCTCTCTTGCAAAGATATCAGCCAGCCGCCGACGAGCCGAGGCTTCCACCCGAGCTCATCGAGGAGGTTGTCCGAGTGAGTCTTTTTATCCACCTTGATTGCCCGCATGAAATTTGTGGTTACATTCATTCGTGACGTATGTCAGGTGGCACAAAACATTGCCGACTCGTTGGCGATCACGGATGGCCGGGAGATACGGCTCGAGGAAGATCTCGCCCTCAATTTGGCCCTACTTTTACCCGAGGATGGCTACAGTTGCGAGGTCATAAGGGGCGTACCACCGGGATTGGCCGAGTTTTTGGCGCCCCTGCAGCGCGACGGCCTCTGCCGGATGGCTCCCCAGCCGACGAGCAGCGGATACTGGACCATATACATGATCGACCACCACAGCGTGAGACTTTTTTTTTTTTTTTTTTTTTTTTTTTTCTTCTTTTTTCCTTTACCTACTCTTTTAAATTCTCTTGCCAACAGTTTAGAAGCCCCAGCGCCATGAGCAACAGGTCTGTTGGTTATAGCGGTCATGTGACACAGATTCACAATCAGCCGGAAATCAAACTCATCAAGCTTCACAAATCGTCCAACGGAATGGGACTGAGTATAGTTGCGGCAAAGGTAGTTGTCGGTATTTTAAAAAAACATCAACTCCAGACACACCGGTATGCTTATCTTTTTTGTATTTATGTGTTTCTCGACAGGGCGCTGGTCAAGACAAACTTGGTATATACATCAAAAGCGTCGTTGCTGGAGGGGCAGCGGATGCGGTACGTGGATGATTTTACAATTTTTTTTTTTTCCCCCATTTCATTTTGTTTAACCAATTTATACGACAAAATTTTAGGACGGCCAGCTAGCAGCAGGTGACCAACTACTTAAAGTCGATGGGCAAAGCTTAGTTGGTATAACTCAAGAAAAGTAAGACACGCGATATTTAAAATATTTTTTAAGTAGTCATCATGTACGTGATAAAACTTTTCATGACTTTTGTCGTAGGGCTGCCGAGTACCTCGTACGAACGGGTCCCATAGTAACGCTGGAGGTTGCGAAACAGGGAGCCATTTATCACGGCTTGGCGACACTTCTGTCCCAACCCTCTCCAACTATAAGTAGAAGTAAGTAGTCGATGGCGACAAAAAATGCACCCCACTCGGGAATTGGATTTTTCATAACAAGCGCATAATAATAGTAGCAAACAATACAAATCATTGGAAAAGGAATCGGCTCTCGATAAGATCTCTGTCAAAATAACTTTCATTTCTTGACTGCTTTCTCTCTCTTTCTTTCTTACTACTGCCTAAAGCTTAACTAGCATACTAATGCTTCGTCACGTGAAATGTGTTTATTATTGAAAAGAAAGAAAAAGTAAACTTTCGAATTAGAAAAGTAGTAAACGATACAAATTAAATAAAAATTGTGTGACATTGTAAGCAAAGTATGAGAAAATTTGAAAGTTTATTTTTTACTCGGAAAAGGGGGGGTGGAGTGGTGCTCGGGGAGGTAAGCAATAAAAATTAATGCTTCGACTAACAATTATTTTTCAAGCAAACTCTAAGAAACGCCCGAAATCGGAACACCTAGACCCTTCCAGACTAACGGAAAGAACCTCGGGTGAGACCTCCTCGCACTCTGTCGGCAATTTACTAACCATGCAGCCCCGTCGTACAGCCGGCCAGGTCTACCATGAACAATACGTCGACGACTGGGAGTCACAGCCAGGTGCGAGTATGCCCCGCGTCAATTCGTTAGTCCCCCAAAGCCGCGTAATTAACGCTAACCTAGCTTATCGCAATTGTGTGCCCGCGAATCATTTATCGTACGCAAACTACCTACCTAAGAGAACAAGCAGCTTAGTACCAGGTTGTCCCGTACTCGGCCGACCCCTTAGCACTCGAATAACCAGCACCGGCATCGCCGAGGTCTACTCGAACCCCGGAATGTCGTACGACGTGATTAACGCTGCTGGCCCAACGCGTCTCGGTTACTGGACGGCTGCCAACAGCGGCAACAGTGAGCACAGACCAATCATACCCGTAATATTAGAACCCACGGCCGAGACGTTCCTGACCATTCCGAATCAATACGCCGATCGATACACCCACGGCTATGCGACAGCGCAACTGCACGCCGACCCCCAACGGAAAACGTTGCTTCAGTCGCAGTATCAGCATCATCATCATCATCATCAGCAGCAACCGATGCCTTCGACCAGCTCGAGCTACGCCCCACAGTACGGCTACTACAGCGACGACAAGAGTGAATTAGTGTTTCCAGCAGAGGCAAACTGCCCAGAGGAGTGTATCGACATATCGGCGATACCGCCCCCTCCTGAGCCATCCTGTTACGTTTATACTGTAGAGGACCAAGCAACGGACAAGCAAAAAGTAGAAAATCGTTTGCAGGACAAACAACAGATGAACTTCGAATCTTTGTCGGTCAAACGGAATGAGGAAAACGAGAGAAAGAAGGAGTTGGAAAACGACGACGACGACGACGACGACGTCAACGACGAGGATGACGATAGGTCAGCGGACAAGGCTTGCTCTACCGAGGAAATGACAAACAACTCGGGAAATCGTGACACCTCCGACAGTCCGTCTCTCGAGACCGAGGCGACCGTGATATCGACACCCAGGCTCCACACAGTTATGCCAGAATTGAATCTCGATCTGAGCGGGTTGAATAGTAGCGACTTGTCGAGCGAGGACGAATCGGACGGTGACAAGTGTTGGAAATCGCCAGAGGAAGTTCGCCTTGGTTGCGGCCGAGTCGCCGCTCTGGCCAAACACTTTTCGCAGCTGGGTGAGGCAGGGCTCATTAAATTAAAATCTCGTAAATTGGCCGGTTCGAGGCAATTTCTGTCCGAGCCAGACATAGCTTCTCCATCAAGCGCCGATTTAAAGAGGCGCACCAGAGCGAGTATCGACAAGTTCAAGTCGGAGAGTGAACTACTCCGATCGAACAAGAGCGTCTCCACGACTCCGGAAAAGGAGTGGAGCATGATTCTACTGGATATCCAAGCTAGGGGTTCCCTCGAGTACCAAGAAGAAGACGATGACAAGGAGGAAAACAGACGAGGGAAAAAACATACGACCAAAACAAGCGATGAGACAATGAAAAGCTCGAAGCTGTCTCTGGCGGAGCAAGAGCAAATAATCGAGCAGCTAAAGGAGTTTGCGAACCTCGACAATACGGACGCCCCCCTATTTATACCATTCAACGCCGAGGCCGAGTCTTTGGGCAAAACGAATAGCGTCGATGGCTCGGACGTGGCGCATAAGAAATCAAAGCAAGGCCTTCGAACTCTGATATCCGGAAGTTTGCGACTCGAGCACTTTCGCAACCACTCGCTGCCCGCGATCCTGAAAGAGTTCAGCGTCGACTATTGCGAGCCGCGAGAGTGCCGAGAAGCGCCAGTTATTGAAACAACGAAAATCAACAGCCTCTCCAAGTACTGGTCCCTCAAAGATCTCGCTTCGAGCGACGAGCTCGACTCTATGCACGCATCCAACGACAAGGTGCCGTTTGACGGGCACGACAGTCCAGGAGCCAAGTACACGGTCTTTCCTAGCTACAATCGCGTAGTCTCAGCACCCGAGATTTCTGGCAAGTGCATAGAGTTTCCCGTGAGCGGTGGTATAACGATCAAGAGCACGATATCGATCGGTCGCAGGAGGAGCGACGAGAGTGTGACGGGATCCTCCTCCATTGGCTCATTTCAATCCTCGGTCAAACTGTCTAAGAGCACGAGTGACATCTCGAGGGACGAACTAGAAGACCGTTGCCACAATGACGACGACAATGACGAACAAACAAACAACCGCAGCAAATCGTGGGAAAAGTTGACGCAGCCGTGCAGTAGGAGGCACAGGTGCTACCTCAGAAAGTGCAAGGCTAACGTCAGGGCCAAGGCGGCTAATGGTGGTGGTAGTAGCAGTAGTAGCAGCAACAGTAGTAGGAGGATGATGATTTGGAGAAGAAAAGCGAAAAGCGATCTCGACGTTTCGGAGCGCAAGCCAACTCCACGATTCGAGCGGCCGGGCTTGAATCGGCGGATTGATGATGATGATGATGATGAGTATGATGATGATGATAATGATGATGATGCGCTTCAGCCGCAACAGCCCGAACAGCGGCGCCTGGATAATCTTGGAGAATCTCGTAAGCCAGCGATGATCTTCAAGTCAAACGCACTGCTGCTCGTCGTTTAGTGATGCACTCGAATGTCTCAGCCTGGTTCAGTTCGTTTTAACTCATTATCAAGATTATTATTGTGTTTTATTATTTCTTTGGTACATTATTCTTGTTTACTTGTTCATACCATACTTTTCGTCACAATAGACTTAATTAGTGAGGTTTCGATCGTCTGAATGCCAAAAATATTGTATACTTTAATTGTAATGTAATAGAGATGCATAGATTACACTTGGGCACATCACACATTACCCTGTACATAAAACGGGCACACGATACGCGCAGCAAACAAAAACGTCCATCAATACAGATACTTTTTACCTAACCATTTTGTCGTATAGACATTTTTGTTGTTGCACGTCTTGTGTTTGTTTACCTCAAAACTTTTGTGCAATAATATTATGCTTTTGACAGTGAATGCTTAATATACGTACTTACAAGAGCTTATTCACGCAACTTAATATTATAGCAATAATTTTTACTCTGATATCATCATTATTACGTTAATACTCAAGAGTATTTGAGGGATACTTGGAAGATTATCATCGAATCATTTTATTGCAACTTTAATCTTCAAAGTAACTCAACTCTCGAATGAGTACAAATTTGGTGGATGTTGCAACAATAGCTATATCAATAGCATGTTTGCACGTCTATATACAGCACGAGCATGTAAGAAAAAATTAGATGTGTTAATGTTGCATTATGTTTTTGTGCATCTTGTTGCGCGCTTCCATCACCACCGTACAGGTCCCCGTCGCATGAGCGAACGTGATTTACCGTCGCGCTTAGGACACGAGCCACCCACTCCGCAGCAAATACACAGCAGCAAATCCGTTCCCGCTCTTCACAGTAAGTACATCACTATGCAATCATCACTGCTATTTTGCGTTATACATGCATAATTGATTACAAAAGCAAATTACGTCTCTCTCCCTCTCTCTCTGTTCTTCTCCGCTTTACTAATACTTGACCACTTTTTGCATTTCATCGCTCACGCGCGTGTACACGCACTAGAGCTTTTCACTCATTCGCACTCTCATGGATCACCCCATGCTTCACCCCAATATACCTTCACCTTGGAATATCTTAACAAATATAAAAGTAACACCACCAACATACGCAAGACGATGAAATAATGTGTATCGGCACGGTGACACGACGTCACTGGGTTTTATTTGCTCATCGTAATTATAACGCATGTAATAATGAAACAGATGTAGGAAATGAAAGCAAACTCCAGCACGAGGTCTTTAACCCCGGATACAGCAGGGCATCTTCGAGCAACAGTGTCACACCACCGGTCCAGCCACCACCCATGCCTGCGATGAACGGAGCCCCTTCCCTGCGCTCGAGGTTGGTTTTTTTGTCACTTTCATGCGTACAATCGACATGCAATACTACTCGCACGACATATGCTGCTGAAAATAATGTACCAACATGATGCGGAGAAAATTTAGAATATTGCCAATTAATGATCCAACAGGTCGAGTCACAATTTGCACGATCCCAGTAGTCCCGGCACTTTACCGCCGAGTGGATTGGCCAACAGACAACAATCGTCTCCAAACTTGAATCCGAGCCACTTGCACGGGCAAAACAGCTTGCAGGGTAATGAAGCGGAAAGATTTTATCAAAACTTAAGCGTCTACAGGAATCAGGAGCCATCGTTGAAGCAACAACAAAGTCCGTCCCAGTCTTCCGACGACAGGTAAGACGAACATTTGAAAAAATCGATTCTACGATGTAAGTTATTAACACCAAACGTAATCCATTTTTCAGAAGTCCGTTACATTTGCAAAAAACTCTGTCGCGAGGCTCGGAAAGTTCACTCAATCGAGGTTTGATCGACATGAGCCAGAACAAAGAGCGGCCAATGTCGGCGTACGTGCCACAGGTTCAACAACAGGCGCCTCAGCAGCAGCTGCAGCCGCAGGGCTATCCTGGCTTGCAGCAGCCAGGTCCGCCAGTCAGATCTCAGTCTTCTCGAGATATAATCCGACAGGAGGCAAAGTTGCAGGAGATGCAGGAGGAAGTTAGGCGCAGAGAACTGCGTGGTGGTCCGCTGCCTCCACACATGAACGCGTATCGTAGTAACACATACAACCCTAGAGTTGGTCCAGCTGGGCTGCAACAACAGGGCGCAATCAGACCCAATCGGCCGCTCGGTTCTACGCCCAATCTTGGTCCCACCTCGCCCAACTACGCCGCCAGACAGCCTGCACAAAATTATGGATACTTTCCTGAAGCTCAGCAGTACAATCAGTACGGGCAGTTTAACAAGCCATCGCCACCACCACAACAACAACAGGTACCTGGACAATATGCTACTGGTGCGACGAGCCGTACGTACTATCAAAACGGGCCGCCACAGTTCAGCAACGGTCCCGAGTCGCATATCGATGGTGACATCACAAATGACAATCCACCCGTGAGACCTGCTCTGCCGCATACTGGCAGCCCTCCCCCGCCAGTGCCAAACACTCTGACGCATCCGCTTTACACAACACAATTGGATCCCTCCTCGAGGTATGTCATATTTTCATCTTTTTGCATTGATAATCCTTACATTATCATTTTTAACGTTGCAGATACACTGCTAGTATGCAGGACCCTCCTAGGGGCGGATATTATCCTACGTCGGCTACAAATTCACAGCAACCTCGACAATATCAGTTTAGCGCTACGAATCCTTGGCAGAGGGAGGAAAGAGAAAAAGAGCAAGCTAGACGGAGGGAAGTTGTGAGACAGTGGCGGGATCAACAGATTGCCGACCTGAGTGCTCTGCCTTGCCGAACGCCGCAGCAAGAGGAGCAGCTGCGTGCGTTTCAGCTTGAAAGGGACTTTCAAAAGCGCGCCGAGGAAGCCGCCAAACAACAAGATGACGACGAAGAGAGCAACGATCCAGAAAACGAAAGCACTTCCCAGCGGGTTCAAGGACTGTTACGCTCGGTCGCCGCTCAGGATCGAAGCAATCAAATGAATATCCACCAACCGCCGCAACAGCAGCAGCAGCAACAACAACAACAACAGTTGCATCCTAGTCTTTCGCGTGGAAACGCGCTCAATCAGTCTGGCAGGGGAGCTCTGTCGCCGCAGCCAGTAGGTAGTCAAATACAAATGACAAACGTGCCCATCCACACCGTCAGCAGCCAACAAGGGTTATTGGGCAACTCATCGTACGGCGGTCAGAACGAAGTGCCAACTACGACGTCAAACAATTTCAGTCCTTATGTACAACAAAACCAATCGGTAAACAGTCAGTCGGGCATCTCGCCGCCATACGGGTCCTCGAGTATTAGTCAGTCGAGTGCTAGTCAAAAGGCAAGTATCGAGGCTCAGATTAATGAAGATCGAGAGAGACAACGCAGGATGGAAGAACTTAAGAGACGACAATCCGAATTTGACGAAAGCCAAAGAAGAAGGCAAGAGGAAGAGGCGCGACAGCAGCAACAACAAATGCAAAACATGTATCAGCAGCATCAGACGAATTTGCGAAATCAGCAGCAACTGCATCCAGGAATGCTCAGATTGGACAATCTCGTCATCGATGAGCCCATTTCGCCGAGTGAGTATTCATTGCTTGATATTACAATATTACGTAAAATTATTGTGAAAAACACAGCAAAAAATTTTTTTTTTTTTTTTTTTTTTTTTTTAAGATTCACAAAGCGGTAACGAGGCTCCACCACCACCAGAACGCGGATCAAGTTATGCAGTAATGTCACAGCAAAGTGCTCTGCGCTCAAATAATTCAACCACATCGAATTCCATACTGGGTACAACGACTACGAAAAGAGTATCGTTTCATGATCCCAATGCAAATACAGAATTGCCGATACGAAACAACAATACATCCAATATCGTGTCACCGTCGTCCATTTCAAAGGATATTATTAGAGAAGATCCAAACGTAAATATTTATTAAAAATCCAATATAATGTTCCAATAATGACCTGAAACAAAACTTGATCAATAGTCGTTATAAACCAAAAATTTTCAAGTAGCAAACTTTCCTACAAAATGCGTCCAAAGGCAGATAATGTTTTAAGGTATACCAAGGTTCCAGTGGTACCCTGATGAATAATTATTAGATTTATATGTTATTTTTCTTATTATTATTACTACTACTATTATTATTGTTGCATGTGGCAATGTTTTACCCCAACAACGAGAGTTGTAATCATCATGTGCTACATATCGCCCACTCATAAGTTGTTACCGATACTGCCATTGCCATCATTGCAAGCGTGCATTTATTGAACTTTGGCATTTACTTAGTGCTCAATTTTTGATGTGTGTTTTTTCCTTGACTGATTATTTTTACGAGTTGAAAAGACGATCGAAACCATTTAGTAGATGTTTACTTTAGAGTTGTATTTTATGTGTCATGCAGTGGTAGATGTTTTTTATTGATTATTTTTCGTTTACATAGTTTTATTGAATAACTAAATGTTTTTGGTAGAATTTCATAAACGATGCAGAAATGTTGTTGGCGTCACCGAAAACACCCGAAGGTCCAGGAAATATGTTTCAAGGAGCAACACCCGGCGTGATAGGCGCTCAGGAAGTTTATAAGTAAGCATAATTTTTATTTTTATTTTTATTTATTTATTTTTTCTCTTCATCTCTAAAATGAGTCTGAATCATTACATATTCAAATTTTTCATTGTAATGAGTTGATGATTGCTCTATAGGGATCCGAGACAAAAGAGGTTGGCGGAAAAACAGAGATTGCAACAAAGTACGCAAGCTGTCCCTGAAAAACTAAGCTTCAAGGAAAAAATGAAAATGTTTGCTATGGAGACAGGAGAAGATGGCACACCTAGAGACAAAGTCAAAATATCGCGAGCTCAGCGTGAAATCGACAACATTGGTCATTCCTTGAGCTCGAATAATAACAACAATAACAACAACAACAACAACAACAACAACACCAATAACAATAATTAACTTAAACTTGTGTCATTGCAACATTCAGTTGTGTAAATACTGAAATTTATTTGACTGTGTGCTTAGAGTGCACGACAATCATGATTAATAGAATAATCGGACGAGAGGATATGTTGACGTTAATTTTTTCATTTTCGAGGATGATGAGGATATCCTTTGTTAAAATGGATGGAAGCAAAAATGTTGCAATTTTGTTTGCGTAAACATTTTTTAACGGTGTAAAGATTAACAAACATAAATTATAATAGACTACATATTGTAAAGTTATTGTTTAAGATATGTATGTAATGATTTTTCGATTCCTCGACGAATCCTATGTAAAATTTGATTTTATTCTTGTACCTTATTGCAAGTATTAGTATTATACAGTAATCTTAGTTACGCATCAAAGTATTGAATTATTTTTTTATATTTTTTAGAGATTTGAAAATTCATACTATTATTTCGAGACGTAGTTGGAAGAAAGCATGTTTGAAAACTGCAATTATTTTTTGCCATTTATTATACTTTTTTTTCTTACCTTTGTTTAATTGTGTGAAATTGAAATTGAATTGAGATTGAGTTTCATACATTCGATTAAATATTAACAAAAAGTAATTGACGAAGCAAAAGTCGATATCCGGATGATTTCCGAAAAATTTATTTACATCCTTGTATGTAATATTTCTTTATACGGACTTTTGTTTGAGTGATATTGAAAAAAAAAAATGTTTTATCACAAAAAATTTTAATCGTTTCATAGTGTACATTTACCCGGCGATTACTCTGTTTTGCTCGATACTTTGTTGCTTGAGAATTACAGATCACCGAGGGACCTACTAATCACTCCAAAAAACAAGATCCTTGACCTGTGCATATTGAAGAAAAATGTTGATCCACAATACACTTATTTATACGACTACGTTGTTTGTACATGCTGTTTGAAAAACTAATGATAGATCTTAATGTTATTGTCGTTACTGATGATAAATAAAAAAAAAACTGTTTTGATATTTTAACAAACCAACAGTGGGTATATACTTTTTGAATTATACGATAAAAGAAATGTAATTAACGTTACGAAAAAAGTGTACGTTTTATTTAATGACTTGAAAAGTTTATAAAAGTTATGATATTTCGTTAAAGATGGCTTTTTATGCAGCATAAAATGGAATCGTTTATGAAAAAAATAACAAGACGAAGAATAACAGAATATGTTGGGTTGGTCGGAAACTACCAAATATAGTAATAAAATCGAAAAATGTTTGATTTTATTTGCATATCAATGTAAACGTATTAAATGTTGCATGGATGCAACTCAACTGTTACAGCCCTATTAACTTACTGATCAACACTTGGGTAACATGTAAAGTTGTGCAGAAACTTGTTTATAAAAGTAAACTTGAATACATAAATTTAACATCACGATGTATTTAATGGGAGATAGCAAGACAATTATTGAATATTTGGAGTTTAAGTGGAATACACGTCATGACGGTTCATTAAAAATTTTTTAATACAGAGTCGGTAAAAACAAAATATAGCAATATTAGCACATAAATGTTGGTAGTTACAAATAATGAATAGTTAAATTAAGAGTGAAAATTTGAACGGAATGAAACGTCAGTGAAAAAAAGTTTGGATTTTATATCTTCTATGGTGGTAGACATAGTCTACAAATACTTGTAAACTATAAAGTGGCAATAATCCAACTATAGTGTAGGTATGTTCTTTGGCGTTTTCTTTCATAAAGCGCAATAGCCATTAAAGCATAAGATTATCATTCCTCGCGATTCAACGAATAAAATTTGTACGTAAACAAGACAAGTGAGTTGTGGAATGTTTTAAACAAAAAAGTTACTGCACAACTCGAATTTCGTTTTCTTCAGGATAGTGTCTTTGTTTTCATTACTAAATTTCTTTCTCAAAGTTTGCAAAAAAAGTTGTAATGGTTTTTAAGGAGAAACATATTTTTCGTGCCTCAAGGTTTTAATCAGAAAATTTTATTATGGATATGTATATGCATCGATTTTTGCTTTAACAAAAACAGTAAAAGTTTTTTTTTACGCGAGTACTGATCATGAGTATTGTACAGAAGATACATTGAACATGTGTATGTGATACTACATAGGCCTTTCTTTCAAAGAGAAAGTTATTATTGTAGAGCATTTACTTACGCATCGTCTCTCAAGAGAAGATAACACCGAGATTTTTGCGTTCTGCAAATAAAAAAAAATTAATCGTTTATAGCTTGTTTTTTATTTTTAATTTATTATTGCGTCTACGTAAAAAGTATCAATCGTACTTTTTTCTTTCTTTATTATTTTATATAATGAAACAAGAGGCAAAAAAATACATTTTCAACTTGTAAACAACTGTTGTTAAGTTTTTTTATATAAATATGGGGAGATAAATGGTAGAACAAATAAGTTGAATGATAAAAGTAATAATACCTACGAGTGCTTGGAAAAGTACTGAACAAAGGTTGATGGGAATAATATGAAAATAAATCTAATGTCGTTTATGCCCATTGCATGCGCAAAAATGTAAACTTTTAAGCCAGCATCTTTATTTTCAAGTTTAATGTGCGAAAAAATATGCGCTCTCGTTATGTTGAGCGAGCAGGTAATATGGTGGCTAGCTACAAGTGGCAAAATTTTCAAAATTTTAAATGGCAGACGAGTTGAGGAAAAATAAAGTTACTTCTCTCCTTACTGTGTATAGAAAAAACGTGTTTGCACTATATTTTGTAAAATTTTTTGCCACTAGGAGATGATTCTATTGAGCGACGAGATTTTTTTTTTTTTCCCCGTGAAGCGCCTGCATCGTACGTAGTACATAATATACACTATATTTACATTAATGACTATATGTATAACAATTGTAATTGTAGAAAATACTATATTTTTTAATAATTGTTCATCGTGTCATTACGCATTACTTGGGTACCCATGATATTGATGAAATTTAAATAAAATTAAAAAATCGAAGAAATGATGTGACTCGTCGTTTGTACTGACTTGCTAGGAGCATTGTCATTACTTTTTTGTTTTTATACTTATCATCCAAACAATTTTTATTATCATGTAATTTTTTGGCAATTAAAAAAAAAATAAAAAATGCCGCACTTTCAAATTTTTCAAAGAGAGAGAGAGAGAGAGCTGTTTTTCATTCAAGATAAAGCAAATTTTTTTATTTTGTTACAACACTATTTTTTTTTTAATAAATTAATTCTCGGAGAATAGGATATAATCTACACATTGTTTTATACAAAATTACTTTACATTTAATACAATTTAAAGTTTGACTTCTTCAATCGATGTCTCGGTAAAATAAAAAAATCCTTACCATTATTCTCATACCAGCTTTTTAATTTCATAAAGTTTGTTGTGCCAGTACTGCCGGTTCACACTCGCGAGAGAGCACCCCCGCACTCTCGTACTCGCCCACCGCCCACCGCCGCAGGCCACTTATTGGAAAATATAATTTTTTAATTTTCCGCCTTTCCGGGAAAATGCGGTTTACCTATGGGTTACTGGGTTTACGGTGTAGTGTGCGTAAAAGCGTAAAGTCGTGGGTGCGTTCCGTAAGCTCCAGCGGACATTTAAGTGCAAAGGGATAGCGTGACATGTTATCTCTCTCACACCAAAAAGTTATCTAAACATTATCTGAAAACTTAGATTAAACGGGACGCATCCCTCATCGTCCCTCTTGATCTATCATTACTCGGAGCTTTGTATTATTGAATCAACTTATTTCGAGACACTAAGTATAGTTTTCCTTGATGAAGTACTTACGCTTAAAATATTTATAATGTATAATTTATTGTATGTATGTACATACGTATTCGGCCTCTAACAAGTCTGGCGATCAGCGATCATTCAGAATGATGGGTAGAAACCGATGTTATCGATTAAAAAGTCTCGACCTAACCGATTACTGGAAAAGAAGAGCACATTCGTCGCGCGGGGGTTTGCATTTGACATGGATGTTAGTGCACAGTGTGTGTGTACTGTAAACTCTTTAATAAGTCTTTATTTACGTTTGTACCGTACAAATTGTACGTCCAGTGCTACTATTCCGTATACAGTACACTTATGCAGTACTATGTTGTATGTAGTGTTAGTAATTTAGACTGTAGAAACACACACGTAACTGCCATGAATTATGTATTAATGTATAATGGTACCATAGTTACCTAAAGTTGTGATAATCTAATTTTACATGTATATAATAGCTCAACTGAGCTACAGGGCGTACCTATACCTACGAATCCTACGACATGTATAGTTTGTAGTGCAACACACGTCGAACGTACTGTAGTGTGTATGTACGTATGTATACATGAACTCTATATATACATATATATATACACATATGTACGTATATATTACACAGCACTAACAGCACACGCAGCTACACGATATGCAGTCAGCAGTCTGTACATTTGTATCGCATAGTGTCTCTCTCGTCATGGACTACAAAAAGGAGCGATGCAAGTAAAAGAGACAATATTGTAGGTACCTAGGTATATACCTATTGCCAAGTGTGGCTGGAGAATTTGTGGATGGTTCCTTTTGCTCTCTTCCTCCTCCTTATACTTATTATCGATAATTTAACTTTGAAAATAGAACTGGTTAATCTGTTGCCTCCTGCACATTAAGTAATTGCATTCCATCAGGTTTCTCAGTGATTTTGCCAAAATGTCTCAAAAAGTTCCTTTTGAAATAGATGTCAATGCACCTGGTGGACTGATGCCAGTGAGTTATTGCCTCATTCACTTGATTGCTAAACTATTTTATTGTTCATTGTTAGTATGTACCAAAATCCAAAATGTTGTTTTTCTCCATCTCAGCAAATCCAGGCATTGATTGCACCACCTTCATCGGATGACTCTAGCTCGTTGAAGCTCAAGAGAGAGAAAGAGGAGAGGAAACATGTATATTTCAAGAGACCTGGCAGAGGACACAACAGGGATTCTTGTGATGCCTGCCACGATGGGGGAGAATTAATTTGTTGTGATAAATGTCCAGCATCGTTTCACTTGCAGTGCCAGTAAGTTGTAACGCACGGTTTACTTTAATGAATCCCGTTTGGCCCTCAATGTTCATGATTTTCCGTTGCAGCGATCCACCCTTAGAGGTGTCCGACATTCCAAATGGAGAGTGGATCTGCCATGCTTGCAGATGTGCATTAAAAAAAGATAATATTACCGGCAATAAGAGAAAGAAAAAGTCTGCTCTCGAGGTCTTGGCACTTGCGGCATCGCTGTCTAACCCTAGAGAGTTTAGTTTACCCAGAGAATTACAGTTACCCATAACTTTTCCCGGCACAGATAAAATAGATCCTGTATCTTACAAAAGAGGAAGGCACAACAATAACTCAGCAACACTGAACGGTCAGTATTTTGCTAGTTTTATCTGATACTCGGTTACTCGAGCATGTAGAGTCGATTGCCACATGTATGAAAATATCGATTTTTTTTTACTCTTGTCTCAAAGAATACTGTTTATTCAACAATATTGTATAACAAATATCTGTTGACGTTTCAGGAAAAATTCAATACTACGAAAATGGGTCGATAATTCCATTACCAGCAAGACTATGCTTTGAATGTGGAAAAAGTTGCAGGAAAGCTCCTCTCATTGCTTGCGACTACTGCCCATTATATTTTCATCAAGACTGCTTAGATCCTCCACTCACGGCATTCCCAAGTGGTCGATGGATGTGTCCAAACCATTTGAATCACTTCATTGATCAGAATTTGCTCAAATCGTGTGCAGCAACCGAAAGAATCAAGTTGTGGGATAAATTTGCTCATCAGAGAATCGATCAACACGCAGTCAAACTGCAATTTTTAAGGAAAGCTCACTCTGCTAATCCCCCATTTAGGATAAAAGTCACGCATAACCAAAAATCTAGAGTGAAAGTTCCCGCTAGCGTCAAGTATCACTATGCGAATCCGCCAGAACTGGAATTTTGTAATCTTTACAGGCCAAATAGTTTCATATGCCCTATCACTGCCAAAAAAATTGTTTGTACAGATAATTCTAAGGATGGTTGCGAAGCTGTACAAGCAGAAAAGATTTTAAAACTGGAGAATGAGGTGAATGATATCACGGACAATGGCGTCTCAGGAAGTGAAAATGAAAAGGTAAAAATGGAACAGAATGGTGAAGAGAAAATAAAGGAAAAAACGAAAAAAACTGAACTAAAGGAGAATAATATTATTATTGCTGAAATAACTGGAGTAAATGAAAATGATGTAATGAATGTAGATGGTGGTACTAGTGAGGTTGAAGAAGTTATTGAAATTAATAAAAGAGATGATGCAAAATGTGAAATAGTACAAAACGACAGGACTGCTGAAGTGGTGCTTGGTAATAATTGTGAAAGTGAACAATACTTGGAAGACAATGTTTTTATTAATAGTGGCTTAGGTTTAAGCGTGAAAGAAGGAATAAGTCTTTTGGAAAGACCTGTTTTGGAAGCTTTGGCACAGCAGAGGGTAGAGCAAATATTAAATCCGAGTGGCGAGTGTTATAAAAATTTAAACACATCATTAAAAGCTAGAGCTTTGATGTTTCCTTTAGGGCAAACTGGGGGTCCTCCTGTATTTATGACTAGCAAAACTTTCAACATTGGAACTGGTGGTGAATCAGATTTGCTACTCAGTCATTATGGTTCATGCGATTTTGTATCGCCAAAACATGCAATTATTTTTTTCGATGAGGTAATCTTTGTTTATATAAATCATTTATTTTTAAATTTTGTTTTATTAATTTTCAATGAAATAAACTTAATTTTACAGATATCAAGAAGATATGAAATGTTAAATTACAGTGAACATGGAACTATCGTTGATAATGTTTTATATTCTTGCAACTGCATACATCCAAGTGATTTTGAATTGATAGATGCTTCAAAAGATGCTTATCTTAAAACTAAAGAACAAGACACAGTTGAAGTAATACGGAGAATCGCCAATAAAAATAAGCCCGCTTCGAATAATAATCTTAACAAAGAATATAACTGCAAATGTGCAAATAAAAAAAGTAATAGGGGCGTTGATGGTAATTACAGTGACCAGGGATGGGAGGGCAGCGCAATGGTGGATCACGGTTCTGTTATAACGTTTGGATGCCTAACCTTTGTGTTCAGTGTTGTAGATCAATTTAAGAATCGATAATACTCAAAGCTGTACATATTTTTATTGTAATAATTATTATTTATAGTTTTTAACGAGCAAATTACTGTTTTTATTAACACCGTCAAATGGTTTTGATTATTGAGATTTTGTTCGATTTGCAGGGAAATGTAAATAAGGTTCTGCAGGTGTCTATAGATTTCAACCCTGTTTGATATTTTATTGATTAAAACATAGTATTTGCTCGTTCTGGTATTACTTGTACATATCAATTTTTTGCTGCATTAAAAGAATCGCGTTTGCCTGCGCATATTAAAGACTGAGTGACTATGAATATGATCAAAACAATAACAGATAATCTGTTATCCATCAAAGCATTGTTTGCGCTCCTTCATTTTATAATGACACTACAACACACGTTCGACGATGGCCTATGTAAATTTTGTTATTGATATCTAGTACGAATAATAAATAAATTTCGTAAACATCCAGCTGTAAACGATTCTTAGAAGTTTTAACTTTCAATGTATGAAAATATTTTCTATCATATATATATTTATGTTACAAATTTTGAAGTTATGTGCAGACAACTACAGAAACGTAACGAGTATGGTGTGTTAGGCTTGCAAGATAAAAGGTGTCGGTATATCATCTACGGGAATTAAGCAGCCATCAACGATGAGAAAAAAAAATTATCACTGATCTCAAACTGCAGGTGGACAGAGTTGACTCTCATTTCATTCATGTTACTCTTATTGGAACTGTAGAAAATAATGCCGTACATCAAGTAATGCAAGCCAATCGATTCCTACGATTTAGTAATATTTTTCCAGACATACGAGAGAATGTGATTAATCACACTTTTTTTCCAACAAAGGACATTCAAGTTTGAAGGTACATGTAATTTAAACTGTGTATAAATTATCCCTGAGATCAAGATGATAAATTTAATTAATAAATTTTGTGTATAAAGTATCAATCATAAAAGTAAAAGTGTATAAATTGTCTAATCAATTGTGATAACATTTTTATTGTGTTAATAAAAGGTTAATGGTTTAATTTATGTATGATTAAAAGTAAAGTAAGACACACAAACACACTATACTGAAAATTTGCAAATTTTTATTTAGTAATAATAGTATTAATTCAACAGAAGTATTACTAATTAATCTCCATGATCTCTATGAATCTTTGATTCAAAACACAATTATTTGTGAATAGTAGTTGTATTAAGATCTCAAAGATAGCCGCCACAACATATTGTAAATTTTAGCATTTTTTTTTTTTTTTTTTTTTTTTTTTTTTTTTTTTTTTTCCAATAACTAATAAAGTTGGAAAATTTATATCTTTATAATCTGGAATCTTTATAAACGCCATTTCAATTTATTGCACAAATTTACAAAAGCATGTATTTTATTAAATTATTAATTGATTTACCACGGTGTTGAGTATATTTCTCAAAATAATTTTCTTTTTTTTTACCCAAACTGCTTCTCTATGATACACAATAAACAATTATTATTGGCACAGGATGATAATTATTCCTTCGATGGGTCCTTAGTGCATTAATAATATTTTTTCACCTACACTTGAAAAATTTGCATTAGGTTTATAAACTATGTAGGTATATACGTGATTATTTGATATATTCACTACACTTGTAGAAACACCATTGATCTACGTTCAACAATTCAGGATTTAATTCAAACTGTAACACTTTTTTAATATTCAAAATCTTAGTTTTGGCTACAATAAGCAAAACGTAGATGCGGGAGATGAGATAATTATTTACATCCTAGTAATATTTGTTTTCACTTAAGTAAGTATTGTTGACCGGCTACGTAGTTAAAGTTACCTAATAACAATTTAAATAATAAAATACAGGTGTCAAAGAACAATATAACCCTGGATTTGGATAAACCGTGCACGCAACCATATTATAATATAATATATAAAATATTTGATTTGATGAGAAAGAATGAGGGCTAGTCTGCCGCTAGGGGCGCTTATCATCACACCTCTTGGTATATCTATATTTTATGTGAGTGCGTGCGCATTGTAGTATTTAAAATGAACAACGATTAACGAACAACGTGAGTTAGCGAGCGCCCCCTAGCGGCATAATATGTAATAAATAGATAATAGCTCCCGTTGTAAATAGTACGCGCAACTTTTGTACGGTGTAGGCACGCGGTGGTCAAATCGCATCTTCGGAATTCGAAGATCTCATTTGCACGTATGGATATCAAAACTCTTGGAACAGGTATTACACTGAACTTGACAGCACCAGTGAAACTTGCAGTCGCAGCGCTCGCTCGTCATGCTCTTGTGCGTATTGTAGCCTCGACCGCAGCACAACAGATTGCAACCGTCAATGCCATTCGACGTTCGATTGCAGGCTCGGCCTCGGGTACCTGCACGTACAATAACTAACAATATACAACGTGTTCGTCTATTACAAACAAATAAGTATATCGGGTCAACGTTAAGTGATTCGTTTGCAAGTGTACAAAAGAAAATTTTGCGCAATATCTATGTGTAGGATAGTCGCCAAGTGACAGTGAATAGGTATAAGGAGTCTGCTGCCCAGCACAGCGCACGCTACGAATTTACTCACCCAAGGAGCCCAAGGTTGCATTGGAAAAGCAAAAGTTTGGCGAATCATCCAAGTACACCAAATCGTTGGCAGTTGGCAAAGAGTAACGCGGATCCTTGATGGACAATTTGCCCTTCTTGTTCACCTTCACTTCCGTCGCCCCATCGTATTTATCCAAGAGGTAATCCCCTACAACGTGCGAGCCCGATTACAACAAGAAATCGTGTAAGTATAATTTATTTTACATTGTACTTACATTGCAACATTCAAAATAATAAATGCTTTTTTTGGTTAGTTAAGAAAATTTTTCAAGTGCAGTGATTGATGGTGCATATGTATTACACCTCTGTCGGGGTGCGGGAAGGGGAGGGGATTTTTTAACGTCACAATTCGCTACAGATAAGTACTTAGTCATCATAGGCATATTTCTGAAAATAATGTACTTAATAACTACTGTTTTCATTTGTATAAGTGAAAACTCATCATCCCTTAATGGCATCGCTGTCGGTGTTGTTATTGTTGTTAATATATAAGTAATGCGTGGACTGATGTATAATATTCATCGTGTGAACAAAAATTGAAGGTACCTTATCTAAGTACTTACGAGAGATCTTGGTGCTTTGAAAAACCATTGGAGAAGTTTCTCACCTATTTCTCTGAAAGAGGCTAGCTGCTGCCAACAGGTGATGAGGCTGCAACTCCCGGAAACCCCGTGACACTTGCACGTCACCTTAGATTTCCTAATCACCGCCTGTCACGTAAATTACATGAGTATTGTTAGAGAACAACTCTTATTTATTTTGAATATCACTTAAATCATTACCCTGCGACCGGCCTCGTTATTATGCAGATTCATCAGGCTTCTGCCGTGCTCGCGACTGCGCCTCTTGTAATTACGCTCTCGCTCTCGTACGTCCACGAAGGATTGGGCGAATCTATTATATAAGTATATGATGAAAGATAGACAAGAAGTACATTGATGTGTGATGATGATAATAATAATAATAATAATAATCAAAATTTTTATCAAGTGACAATAATAATAGTTGTGAAAAAAGGTTTTATATTATATAAAATAACAGGGACGGGAATAAAAGTTGAACGAAGAGAAATTAGGTATATAGGTGAAACTCACTGGTAGCCGTATTCGAGGTTGTCGCCGCAGCCACCCCAGATCCACTCTCGATTGAGATCCTTGGGCCTGCTGGTTCTCGAGCAGCCGCAAGAGGATAGCTGGCCGTCCCGACAGGCGCGGCCCAGCGCGTAAACGACCCCGGCTGCCGTGATCGCGTGCACGAACGCCGTTTCTCTGCTCGCTGTTGACTCCATCGCATATCATATTCTATATATGTATTTATACAACTACTTGTTTATGCATTATGCAACGCATATTGCATTATAAGGACATTAATTGTATATACGTACACGTACCTACCCTACCTATACCAATATAAATATTATGTATTTACTTTTGTATGTATTTTAGTATATCCTTTAGTACACGATTCAATTTTTCCAACAACAACATAGTTATTATAATAAACAACCCCCTCGCGTGCAGCCTCATTCACTCTCCCATGTGTGCATTAAACACATTTATTCATCAATTTTTTTAAGTATGTTTTTTTTCTTTTTCTTCTTCTTCTTCTTCTGCTTTTTTAATGTACAAGCGCAAGCAAGTATATTTAACAAAAAATTAAAAATGATGAAAACTGGAGTAAGTAACCGGATGTAGAATTTTTTTTTTTTTTTTTTTTTTTTTTTTCTCATTTGCATTACAAACGAAAGGGTATAAAATATATTTTGTGTCTATGAAACACCTAGATTTTTCCTGAACATTAGCATTTCAAATGTTGTTTTTTGCCAAATGGCTATCACTCGCCAGCCCACCAACAACTGTAAAATACCACTGCCACCTGTTTTCGCGCGATACATAAATAATATACCCACACATATATAATAATTTACACACAATGTAAGGTAAATCATGTATAATGTTATGTATTTATCTTGCAAGTAGAATTGAGCAATAAAAAAATATACACATGTGTAATATTATTATGTAGAACGCGCGTTAGGCCTATGTAGAGCGCTACCTGTGGTGTCCATATACCCACGTAATATTAGGTACACTGTATATATAGCTCCAGTCTTGGCAGCATAAATTCAAATTACAAACAGCCATCACCCTCTCACAGTGATATTTATATTTTACGTGTCTCTGTTAGTTACTCGGGTTACTTATACATACGTATAAGAGAAAGGTGCATCACCGGGAGTAAAACAGGATCAGACGTGAATACAAGTGTCGAGGAAAAAAAAAAAAAAAATAATGATAATAATAATAATAATAATGACGATGACATGGTGGGTCGTACCTATGTCCATGAGGGGTCCAAAGACGCTCTCGTCGTCGAGGGTCGAGCAGTTCCAGCGCCGATACTTGAATTGGTGCTGGCACTCGCGTATCCCGAGCTTGGCGCCGCGGGCGACGCTGGACATGTGATCGTGCGACAATTGGCAAAGCTTGTCCTGGCCACGGGACAGGCCCCTCAGAGCCGAGCACAGCGCCGAGGGCTCGAGCTTTCCGGCCGAAGTAGCAGCCTCGCCCCGATGATCCCCGAGTGAGACGCCCCGCAGACCCGAGTGCCTCCAACGTCAAATGATACTCGCATAATAAGGGTACAGGTACTTAATACATTAATTATTTGTCTATAGGTCATTGAGCACGGTGTAGCACACGTAGGTATCAGTACTTAATTTATTCGGTGACGCGACGTGCAAAATAACATTTTAACATTTTAACATTTTTTTTTTTTTTCATAAAAGAGCAAATTGTGCATGTACCAAATAATAATAATGTAACAACTTAAAATGATGAACAACGATCGATTATGTTACGCACACAAGCCCCAATACGGCAGGGTATATAATACGTATTATTATGTACTTACATCCAAGTGCCGGTGCGCGAGGCGGCAAAGCTTCCAAGTACCAGCTCGAGCAGGAGCAACAGTCGAATGTCAAGAGTGATTTTTACCTGGAGCAACGGAGTATAGTATGATATACGTTATTATATGTGTATACAGTAAAAACTGGATTATAATATTATACATTACAATGGTACTCGAGTGCGCCCAGATAATATAACTTTATTCGTAGGCACACGAAAGTTAATAGCTAGTAATAATAATGATAATAACGCGCAGAGATAAAAAGGGGGGGATGGGGTGGAAAAGTCTTACTCGATGTTTCCCACATCGCGGGAACATAACATTGTATCATCATACCAGTGCGCTGAATCTTGATCCGGTATATATATATATTTTTTGTTGTATCGAGTATTGTTGTAGTATAATGTACTCACGGAACTCGTCCAGGGCCGACACTGGAACGCTCGCGTTACGTCAGGCATGCCGTTGTAATGGTACGAACAGTGCCGTTGTTCTTGTTCTACGTATATGTATACCTATATGCTTCGATATGAGTATTTTGTTTTGGTGTAGCTAAAAGTCTCGATAAGTAACCAGCACAGCTTTCTCGCAAAGTTCATGAGTTCATGCAGCCCAATAACCCGAAAAACTGTACGGGACGGTTATTTGAGAATTACCAAGCGCACGGGACAGGAAACATGTCATTTGCTTGGAAACGCGACGACGATCTCGATCCCTAGTGATTTTTTCTCGCTTCAGCGCACTCTCTTCTTCATTAATTTCACACACGTCCTATAGCACGTCCTGGTGTGCATTGGATCACCTATATGTGTATAATATATAAATCTGCAATTACACCATCATCATCATCATCATCATCATCATCATCATCATCATCATCATCATCATCATCATCATCATCATCATTATTATCATTATTATTATTATCATAATTATTATTATTATTATTATTATTATTATTATTATTATTATTATTATTATTATTATTATTTACCAAAACGTGGAAAAAAAAAAACGAAATTGTTTCTCACGCTTATTGATGCATCTGATGGACCCGATCCTATTGCAGCCATGCCTGGGTGTCTGTTATTAATCTTCCAACTAGCTACCTGCACCCCTTGCACTGTACTTTCAAGTTTTCAATCTGATTGTCTGTCTATCGGCTTCTCCGCTCGTTGTTAGGGTGTTGATCGGTACCAAGTGATTCAGCTGGCCCAAGGAGATAAGTAAGTATGGTTCCCATACGAGTGGAGGCGGTGTCCTGTCACCAAACAGAATAAGAAGAAAGAGAACCCGATGAAGATGATGGACGCTCACAAGTTGCATTACATTAGGTATAGGTAAAACTTGGCCCGTCGTTTATGGTGTTTGTTTTATAATTATATACGTATGTGGGTGACAAGGTATCGAGGAGAGGGGGGGAGAAGAAACGCGATATGAAAACTAGTTGCCGATTTTACGGTTTATTGACAAGCGACCGGTCCGATCGCGGCGAGACTCGTAAGCACATTGTAAAAATAAGTTTAATAGATTATTATTTCCGACTATTTCTCTTTCATTGTTTTTCCTATCATCGTCTCAGGTAACCATATTATTATGCACATAGAGCACATAACATGTTATTATCGTATTCGTTCATAAGTCACGTGTGCCTCTGATGGAAAACAGTAGTTTGTTATTTTTACGCACACTTACCTTGGAAATCAAGCCGTTACTTTTATCTTTTATATTCCCTATCACTCGTGGATTTCCTTTATCATTCGCGCATCAATCAATTGGTACACCCAAGTGCTTCCAGATAAGAGGAAGTACGAAGCGGAGGAATAAACGGGCTCAATTAAGAAAGAGAATCTGTATATGCGGCTCGTTGTAGCACAAGTTCACGGGGCCGTTCACCTTGATATTAATCGGCTGCTTTAGTAACTACTTATATATACGTATAGGTAATAGGTACTTTGGCCGAAGCGGAGTGGATTTTCTCGCGCCGTTCTCACTGTTATACATATATATATATATATATATATATATATATATATATACACAAGTATACCTGACTTAGCTAAACCCCATATGAACGCGCGCGGCGCTCATATGTGCTAGCAAGTATAATATATACATAATAATACCTATAAGTTTGCACTCACATTACGTATATATACGTATAAGTACATACGACGCGCTCGCGCTCACACACACACACATTATATTATATATACAAACATCCGGACCTCTTCATCGACCATCGACGGTCCATGGTAAATATAGTGGTGGTGTATTGTACTGTATGCATGTGTGTAACTTACCACTCCTACGTGATAATATTCACATGTAGGTAATTATTTAATATATTTAATATAATTCATGTATACATGTATATGTACTGCACGTTAATATTAGTACTGGCATTTTCTTCGGGTATATATTGTAAATGTAGCGCCTGCGAGCAAATGAATAAACCCTCGCTTTTCTCGAGAAAAAAAAAATCCACACGCGTTCATGTGTCGTATGTACTTAGGTATACCTACTACTTGAGTCAATGGACTCGCCTCTCGAGAGGCTTTTTATGACTTGTATTTGCCTTAGTACGTAAAAATACACATACGATGCGTATATACATCTGAACCAACCAAACAACGCCTTCTTCTTGCTGGGAGAGAAAAAATGGAACAAAATTTGTACGTGGACTTTTTTTATGAAGGTGTGCGTTGTACGGAAACGATATTACTCGAAAGATGGAGGGAGTCAACTCGGTCATTGAATTAAATGAGGGATGGATCAACCCGAGTTTTCAGCGAAAAAGATTTAAAAAAAAATGTTGTTTTTATCTCGAAATCGTGGCAAGCTGAATAATCCTTCGTATTTTTTTATTTTTACGTAGCCGAGCCGAGTTGTCCTCTATCTATTCTTAAACGTACATGGTATAACAACGAGCCACCTTGCGCGACAATTAAGACACACTATCTACGGAACAATAAACGTCCAGTTGCGCACTCGTTTGGACTGATGAGCTCTTTTTTCTTGTAAAGGGCGCGAGCGTGTTTCAATAAACTTTGGGTTATTGGTTATGTACTGAAACGAGCAAGCAAACCCCTTCAGGCCCCAAAAGTCACTCGAATCATCCTCCAGGACTCTTAATTTTAAGTGGGCATGGACATTCGCATCGCTGACCCAGAGACATTAATACGCAAAATTGGCCTGTCTATTGTGAAGAAAAAAATGCCGAAAAGTCGTGACTTTCGATTTCAACGAGTCAGCGCCGATAATCCCTTTGACTGGATTCCATGGGCGGTGTTGTAAAGATGATACGGGATTTTACGGGATCCAAGCACATTTGTTTGACGCTTTAAATAGTAAAAAAGTGTTTTTGATTTGACGAAAATTGCAAGCATTTCCCTCGTATGTACGAAACCGTACGAAACGATTAGACGAGCGAAAAAGCATATGCACAACACTTTAAACTCTGTGGGTAGCGTACAAGTTGGGCAATGGAACATAGCCATGGCAATGAAAAAAATAACGAGATCACGCGAAGCACGTCCAACGCAACTAGCACTCTAAATCATTATTATTATCATTATTATTATTATTATCATTTTTGTTGCATACGGATGTTAAGCTGTGTAATGGTTCCCAACCGCCGCCGCAGGAAGAAGTAAGTACACACCCAAAGAGTGAATCGGCCCTCGTTATTATCACAACGAGTGTATGTGTGAAAGAGAGAGAGAGAGAGCGCTGGGTGGTGGCAGCATGATACATATACATAAAAAAAGAGCGGATGAGCACTTGGGGGTGGAAGGAAGAAGAGTGGGGGGGGAGGAAGAAAAAGAGCAGCGTGGAGCGGCTGGGATGAAAGACGAAAATCGTGAGCGCTCGCCGTCTTGCTCAGCCTCCTGGCATCTTCCTGCCTCTTTTTTCCCTTTGCCTCCTCTGGCTCTCCATTTCAAACAATATATATGTACGGCAATGATAATAATAACATATTACAAGCTGCCCGTGCGCTGTTTGGGTTTATATCATTTATTCACCATAACAAGTGATTTTTTTGTTTCTTTTCTTTCTTTCCTTCCTTTTTTCACACATATACATATACATTGCAAGAGAGAGAGAGAGAGAGAGAGAGAAAAAGCATCATAGAAATCAAGTCGGCCTTTTGACTGACGAATAAATTAATGCAAGGTGAGAAGACGCGTCGGTGCCTCAAAAGAAGCGCTTTGAAGATTCGCGCTCACGTTGGCCTGCCTGATATTTGTACGTGGCTGTATGTGAGTGTATTTGCCTGTGCCACCACTGCTATGGTAGGTACCTATGCGAAAAATATGTAGGATGGTACTGGCTCCTTGTACAAGTATATATATGTATGTATACACAAATTAACACACGCCGGAGTGAGGACGAAGAGAGGCTTGTTATTTGCGCTCTATAGAGCTGCGTTTTTTTTTTTTTTTTTTCGTTTTTTCCCTGAAACATTGATTAAGTACAAGTATCTATACTTATTCCATGCGGAGTTTTCGATGTCTATACCGTCGAGACTAATTAATGTTCTTGTATACTTGATATATAGGTGTCACATTAGCGATCAGTTAATTTTTGCTCAGTTGTTCTTGTAAAAGTGCGCGAGGTGATGCGCGACTAAACTTAGATATGTGCATCCATTTTCATAGTCATTGGAAAAAAATCGTCCGTCACCGGTTTTGCATGGGCATCGGTATTTGCTCGCATCTGGTGCTCACTGTTTTTATATGTTAAATGCCGCAGGTACCTAACTGCTTTTTTTTTTAACACTATCTCGATGAAAAGTAGGCTCACGTGTAAGTATATCCATACCTTTATAGGATTAACGAGATGTATGAAATCTAACTCGGTCAGATCCATAATAATTATTTATTTATGGTGACCGATGTAATTTAACTTTTGTTATTTATGTATTACGTGTGTGTATAATTGTATAATCCCCTTACGATGAAACAAGCAATGCGCATACCTACTTTCAGGGGTCAATTGAAAGGCATACCCTCCGAGACTTGAGGTGGTTTTTTGCATCAAGAGACAGTTACGATTGTTCACAGTTGCACTGAGGGTAAATATTATTTTTAGAATCCTAGAGATATGTGAATATGATCCGATGCCATAAAGTCATACACTTGAATGACCCCTCGGGGCAAATGTTGTTGTCGTTTGCACAAGAGTAGGTGCTTATTTTAGATGAAGAGCCGACGCAACCGACGATACAATTATAATATAAACATGCTATTCGATGGATATATACATATAGACTTTTCTATCTCGCTGTCTTTTCACGAGCACTCTTACAAGCATGTCCACATTAAACAGTTATTTCGCATAGCATGTATACACACATACATACATACGTCTGCACGAATGAGCTAAACGAATGTACACGCACGTGTAAATGTGAGCAGGTATACTAGGTAATTATAATGTATGGGTAACTATTATATATATATATATGCAACAAGCTTAAATTTAACGTTACCTTATAGCGGAGAAATCGGCAATCGGCAGCTCGCTACTTTGGCTGGTGTATCGAAGTGCATGTATAGCCTCTCCCAATCTTTGCAGGTAGATAATGATTATAATGGTATACTTGTAGTACGGGGGGAGAAAAAAGATAATCGAAACGGCCACAGCCACAGCTTGTCTACATCTTGGACAGCAGCTGACATTGAAATATCCACCGCGAACAACTTGTCACGCTTCTTCTTCCTCCCCTTGTATTTGGCGCACATAGAGGCCTACATCCTACGCATTATTATTATCATCATCATCATCATCATCGTTATCCTATAGCAAATAACTTGGGCACTTTAACAACTGTTGTTGCACCTCCTTCGATGAAAATTAGCCTCTTTCAGTGAGACATCTAGCTATAACGATAATAACAATTTATAGTAGGTAATAATTGCATAGTTTCAACAACAACATATTAAACAAATTTATTTGTACTTTTGGAATATTTTTTATTCTTTACGCGACTGGCAGGAGCACTCGAGAGATAACAGACTTTGTATTGAAGGTAACATCATATCAGACTCGCGATCTGCGTCCGCGCACTTTTCTTGCCGATTTTTCACACCGGAGCGGCTCAGCGATACCCGAAATGGCTCACTTAAAAGGGACCTGGTCGAGAGAAAACACTCCCCAAGTAGAAGACAGGTATGTTACAGTAGTAATACATACTTAATAAGTATAACAAAGAGAGGAAGCAGGTGGTATAGGTAATGGGCGAAAGACTGGAGGCGGCGAATACTAGGCAGACGGGGTTTACAATATATCCAAGGTAGGTAAGTAGGTATTGTACTGTTCGCGGCTGCGCGAGGAAGGCGACTCTCGGGCTGCCGATGGGGCTGCAGGCTGCCGCGAGAGACGTCCGGGGAATCCGAGAAGGAGCAAGAGAGGGAGAGAGCAAGTACCTATCCAGTCACTGCAATGCCTGATACTCCCATATGCTTATACCGCGGCAGCAGCTTCTCTCTCGCTTAAGGTATATATTATATGCCCTGTATATACATATAGTTTACTTAGCCATTCGGTTGCGCGTGTGCGTGTATATATATATATATATATATATATATATATATATATCCCGGTAATGCCGCGAGTCGAACAGAGACAGGAACATATTGAGCAAAAACTGCGGCAAAAAAGGGACTCTCTCTCGCTCTCAGTGTGTACCTATATACTTTATAGTCGTCTCGATGTATACGTATATATATATATATAAACATGTGGGTCCTTTCTCTCCACCGCTTGCTTGCACTTGCCGATAATCTGCTTTCTCTCTTTCGCTTGCTCGGCCGGCCGCACTTAATTCCCATCTCCCTTGTCGGCATCTGTACCTACTGCCCACCTTCCATGTGCCCGTTCTCCTCGTCTCTCTTTTTTTTCCTCTCCCTCGCGGTCCCTTTGCTTTGCCAACTCTCTTTCCTCCTACTCTATATAAGTAATACGCTCATTCATTCGCGAACCCAAGACGGACAGACAAACGTCCCTCCTCGGTATAATGAGGTATTAAAGCTATAATATGTTCCAGTACTTACCTAATACGCAGAAAAGCACACGTTTATTATAAATTTATATTATATAAATATTTGCATGTATAAACAAACGTAATGTACACTACTCGTGAAAACAAGCGGGTAAACCTTTGCCACCCCCCCCTCTCTTTCCCTTCTCACTCTCTCTAATCTGTATACAACTAAAATGATAAATACTTTATTTGGAAGTTGTGTTAGTTTAAGTATGTCTCTCTCCGTTGTTTTTTTTTTTTTTTTTTTCCTTCTGGTGGTTCGGCTGACTGGTCCCTACATATGCTTGTTAGCTCCACTCTTTAGCCCTTACGCAAGTTCATTCCGACCGGCTCAATTAGCACGTCTCATCACCACCACCACCACCAATGCACTTTCCACCTTTTTCCTCCCTTTCGACTTGTTTTTGTTTTTTCCTTTACTCTCTTGGAGTGTCCACTTAATCGTCACACTTTGGGTAACTCGGTGGGACGGTATTGTGGTTGTATATACTATACTTGTATACACTTTACGTATAGGTTATATATATAGAAGGTGCTTAGTTGGCCTATATTTTATATAGAGTTACACGCAGGATGACAACAATAGTTATATGTATATTATTATACGTCAAATGTTTTCAATACATGCGGCAACGATCGAGCAGAGGCCGATCATTTTTTATTTTTCGAATACGTAATCATTGTGCAATAATAAAATTAAGGCCCACCTTTATCTGACTTTATTAAGCCAACTGTTTATCATTATTAATAAACAAAAAAGTTGTTATTCTTAGTATATTGTACATGGTTTCGAATCACTATCCCAGGATTCTTTTGCTTTTTAAACAGGCATTGCGACTTGTCCACTGCTAGAGCTTTATAAGCTATTTAGTATAATGTAAAAAGACGAAAATTTGTAACCGCTGATCATAATTCACGTTATTGATTGAAAAAAGTTACCCAGTTAGTCGAAGTTTAAATATTTAATATATAGTTGCCATATTATATATATATATATATATATTTAGATTTGTTATAACACATTATATAATCAGTAATATCCAAAAATTGAGCATTAAATGTTTGTCTAATTAGAACTCGAAATTTTCTAATATGATTCCTCCGAATCCAAATAATAAAATATCAATGTATACCTAGTTTGCAATGTATGTATATTAGTGACGCAATTTTTAGTTAAGTAAAAAAACCAACATAGTTGTTAAAGCTAAGTTGAATAAAAAAAAAATCACCAACAACCCAAGAGAATTTAAATGAAAATAAACAATTACTTATGGTGGAGTTAACTATTAATAGTTACAACTTTGAGAGACGTGGTAACCAATATGAAAATATGATTGTAAAACGTTTTAAATGTATTTGAATTCTATAAGAGTGAAAGTATGAACAAAGTCGTGCACCTAAAAGTTGATGTCACAGACACGATACATTTTTCTGTTAAAGTATTACTTGTTAATTTCGCGTGATTAAACATTCGGAGAAAGATGTATGTATCAACAAATGACTAATCTCACGAGGGGATGCCGAAAATTCATAATTTACCCAATACTTGTCAGTGGAGGACAAGTTGTCCCTGCGTGCGAAATAAGGTAAAAAAAATGGTTTATTCAATTCAATAGAACTACGCGGGACGTATCAACAGGTGACTAGTATATATGGCATTGTAACAGTCCTGTGCTGTGGACTAAGCGTGTAGGTAAGATACTTATGCTGTGCTATGAAAAAACGTCGTGCAGGGTGAAAAGGAAAAAAAAAGCATTTAGCACGGGGCCGTTCTGCGCACAAGTGTCATGTAGGGGATGTAGGTACCCATGCACTTGTAGTGGGTACAATACAGTACAGTATACGCGTTACCTGTACATGTATACCTATATTGGTACCGTCCGAATCCAAACGATGCGATTTGACTATACTTATGAATCCTTACTTGTAGGGGGAAGAAAGAAAGTGCTATATAACGACGGGGCGTGCCAGAGACGTGAATGGAAACGTGCCCTTCGCACAGGAAAACTCAAACGCTCCTTTACTTTATTCTCTGGTGTGCTGCACCTCGCACCCATACACTTGGTTTCTCGAGAAGATTGCGTGGAGGGGGGTTGGGGCACACTAAATGTTCAATGCTATCTTCCGGGAACTCAAAATACCTTTTCAACTTTAAACGTAAGAGTCGTCCAAATAATGGCGTCCAGTCCGCTGGGATCGCGGGGAATTCCATTGAGTATCCATACAAGTTTGGCCCGCGTTTCAGTCAATATTTTTATACCCATAACAAATATCTTCTCCTCGCAGTTTATACTATTTTAAACAAATTCTTATGGTCGTCAAACGTTTGACCTTTATGCTTGTACATTCCGAGGCGACAATCCACGTAATTGATGATTATTTCAGCAAAACGGTAAATAATACGTATCCTAATCACGAAAATAAGACCGTATGATGAGCCATGACGAGATAACAGGCATAGGCCGTTCACGCGTGCCAAGAGAGCCATTTGTGAAACATTATTGCCTCGGCACAATGTCATTTATAATTCGACTCTTGTTTACATCCATACATGATCCACGAGCTCACAGGTATTTTTGATCCCTCCCCCCTTGCGAGCGTATGTCTACAACTCTCTTGGGTGCAAATAACATGCCATAGTTTAAAGTATAGTTTCCCGTACTGGTATGCCCAGTATGCCCTATTAAAATTCACAATGTCATTTCGAGAGCCGTTGCCGCTGACATGGACAATGAACGGCAGTGGGAGCAAAACGAAAGAATAAATAGCGGATGATAAAAGGAGTATGGAAGTCGGTACGTACTTACCAGGGACTCGATGTCCTGGCTCAAGGGACACCTTTTTCCCTCCTTAGTTTGGTCACTTTCGATGCTAAAAAATGTTCCCACCAGACTTATAGGTACCTCAGCGAAAAATTTAAAAAATTGTCCATCACTATTGTCGACGTTTGCATAACATATAAAATCGTGTGCTACAAACATATCACTTTTCATCAAAAAATTCATTTCATTCGAAAATTTTTATTTATGAAGCTAACAATTTTTCAACTTAACACGGTAAAAAGGTAAAAAGGCCCGAAATCAATCACATCAGCTGGCTGCGGCTGATTGATCAGTCGACATCGATGGCAGCGCTATCATTTACTTGACAAACTTGAATTTTGGAACGCAACCTGTATCTATATAGTTCAAAGTGCAAATAAACATAATTTCGCGCCCAGCACAAGTGTACCACATGTTAATATAATGTTTGCCAGATCCAGCCCAAAGTGACTACTCGAAGTAATTTCACATCATCACAAAAACATTTTTGGGGTAATTCCCGTCATAATTTCCACTGATTTCTATACATAGTATACGTAGACATGTATATCGCTACGATCCAAAAAAGAGAGCCCGGCATCAGCTCTTTCAACTACGGCATACCTTTTTTTTTTTCAAACTTTAATTTTGAAGGAGATGGGGAAAAAGGGGGAGGAGAATGCCTTGCGAAGGGTAACAGCGAGAGAAAGAGACCCAAGGACCTTTTTGGGCACTCGTGCCTCTGTAAAATATACAATACTCTACGTCTCAACTCAACATTCCCTCGAGGATTTTGCCTGCTTTGGCTCGTCATAATATACGGACGCACATATATAACTATGTGTGTGTGTGTGTGTGTGTGTGTTGCTGCTGCAAGCTAAGTCCTACGCTGCTACGAAACACCTTTTTTAAAATATTTTTTCTATCCCTGATTTTGTGATGTTTAGTATGTAAGCTGTATGCCACACGTAACGCTTGTTTTTCTGTGACCGTTTAATGTTTACAATTTTTTTTTTTTTTAGTACTTATGGTACGTTCATTTAACAGTTTATACATTTCACACATTTGAGTCTTTTGATCTGATCAATTATATTATGTGTGTGTGTAGGTAGTGGATCAATTTTCCCCTGTATGCACACTATATGACGTGACATTGTTATAATCAAATGCATGAGTGGGAGTACTATATATATATAAGTAAAAGCAACTAGCAGCTTCCTAAATGTCGTAGCGTCCCTGTTGACACTTCGTATAAGAGGGGGACGAATCATTGAGACCAACTTGTTTATACATTTAAAATAAAGGTGTATTTTTTTAACTTTTATTTTATTTTTTTTATACTAAAGAACTTTTGGTTGCAGTACATTTCTCGAAAAAAACTTTGAACGATTGTCAATAAAGCACATGGAAGTACCCAAATCGTCATTCTCAGTGATCTTGAAACTCGATCTTACATGAACACAAGAACAATTTTAAAGCTAAGGATGATGATCATCGACCCATCCGATATCCCAAATGAACCATAATCTTGTCGAAAGACTGTAAATCACTTTGTGCCCTATTCAAGGCTTGCCTATAATAAATAGTCGGCGATAAATACTTAACGTCATTGTAACTGTTAAAAAAAGTTGTTACAAATATAGAGGCATGGAGAGTTGGTACGAATATCGTTTATACGTAGGTATAGGTGCCTACATCTACCTATCAAAAGAACAGCCGCCCCCTGTCAGCGCGACAGGCAAGCTCTCTATTATTGTTGTACACTCACCGTACCTTGATTCGCAAACCGCGAAGTTTGAATTCTTGAAGTAATTTATCGTATTAAAACACGAAGAACAACCATAACCATGAAATAAGAATATAATGATGAACAACTATCATATTAACAACTATTGAACAATGTTAAAATCATATTTTATGTTTATTTGTCATAAAAAAATTTAAGACTTCAAACTTCGCGGTTTGCGAATCAAGGTACGGCGAGTGTACGCTACTTCAAAAGTGGCTGACGATGGTGAGCCATCCAGCCCGGCTGCGGGCACTGTAGGCGGCTGTTTTTAACAGCTGCGGGAACGAAACTCGCTCCGGCGACGAGGCGCCACCAGGGACTGCTGCTGATGCTAGTACCCCCATCTCGTCCTCGTCGGGGCGGGGAGGGGGGAGCAGCAGAGAGAAAGAGAGCGGAGAAGTTATAGGTGTATATACCTATACCTGCAGTCTGCAGCGTAGCAGTAGAAGAGCACAGCAGACACGGTCTCTCGACAGTCTCGGCTCGTCAGTCTGCCGTTGAAAGCGTAAAGCTACGGCTCGCTCTTTCGTAAGAGACGAGAAAAAAAAAGACTCTCCTCGACAGCCGCGGGAGAAGCAGAGCTACCACGGGTATCTCGATCGACCCTCGCAAGGACAGACGTCGCGCATACCTTGGCGATGCTGTGTGCATAGAATAAAACAAAAAAGAAAAGAAACAGAGATTGGCACAACATTTTCACCCACAAACCATTGTCGCCTCCCTGGTGCTGCAAACTACTTGATCAACTACTAATATAGTACTACTGCTGTTATTGAAATAATAATAATAATAATAATAATAATAATAATAATAGTTGTTATTGTTCAATACGCATTTGTTATGTCCACTGGTGTATTCTGCTTGCTGGGACGTCGGGTGCAAAGTTTCACGCTTATCGCAACGAAACTACAATAACAAGTGATAATAATATCATCGAGTGATATAACATATTATGTTTTGTTGTTTTCTTTTGTTATTTTGTTTTTGTTGATCGTAGTAGTAACCGTGATCGGTGATGTATACACGACGTGGAAATACATTAGTATAGAACAGTGTGCAAATTATTGTCATACGCGTACACATAAGTACAGCAACGGCAATAAAAGTAATGATAATAATAACAACAACCATGGTTACAGTGGTATAACTACGAACGATCTATACATTAGCCAAGTGTATGTATTTCAACGATAGGTCGTGTACGCGTGTGGAAAAGAAAGAAGAAAAAAACAATAAAAAAATAATAGTACAAAAGTGGTGAGGTATTGCGATAAAAGAATCGTTGCTTTCGTGTAGTTTTATTAGCGACGCGTTTGTGCAGAGTGCCCTCCTCCCCCCCCCCCCCCCCGGTAACGACTCCGAAAAAAGAAGTAAGACGGCAAAATAAAAAAAGGACAGTAGCGGCGAGGCTTGATGCGACGGAAAAAAAGTGCCGTTACCGAAGAGTGACACGGAAGCGGCTGTTGGCAGCAAAAATAATACCCCTCGTTTGAGCGCACCCCCAAAGTACGTGAGTAAGTACAGAGTAGCGAAAAAGCGCGAGTCTCGTGGATCGGGTGAAGAGACCGCGGCTGGCTTCGGCCACGTCAGCTTCGCAGCAGGAGCATCGGTGGTGGTTAGCAGGGGTAGCCCGTATAGCATGGAAGAAGCTGCCGGGCAAGAACAGCAACCGCCGGAGCAGCCGTCGCCGCAGCCCCAGCTGATGACGAAGTTGTCGGGCCTGACGCCGAGTAACGGCACTACCCTCATCCATCGCTCGGGACATTGCTATCAATTGCACCGTCCGCACCTTGGCCTGCCGGCCGATCCAACGCTGGCGGACCATCAGCCTCACAAAAAATTTAAGGCGGATCATCCCGATGCCCCGAGTCTCGGGCCCGCGGCAGCAGCCGGAGCTTCCGCCGCCTCGCTCACCCAGGACCAACTGCTTCAACAACAACAACAACAACTCCTCACCGGTCACTCGGTCAACCACATTCTGGACATCAATCGCCGTAGGACCCGAGGGGCCCTCGGTAAGCTAAATAACAACAACAACAACAACAACAGCCAGCACCATCACCATGGCCATCAGCAACAACAACAACAACAACAACAGCAACAACAGCAGCAGCAACAACAACAGCATCAAAGACAACATCAGCAGCACAAGCATCAACAGTATCAGCAACAAGTGAGCAACGCAAGTACCCACGTGTCGTGCCTGTACCCGGAAATCCTGGCGTTGATATTCAGCAAACTGGAGGTGCGCGATCGGGGCCGGGCCGCCCAGGTGTGTAGCGTGTGGCGAGAGGCGGCTTATCAGCGCTCGGCCTGGCGGGGCGTCGAGGCTAAGCTCCACCTGCGAAAACACGCGAGCGCCGTGTTCCATTGCCTGGAGAAGCGGGGCATCAAGCGCGTCCAGGTGCTCTCGTTGACCGTGCGCCGCGGCCTCGGCGACGTGTTTCGGGGGGTACCCAAGCTCCAAAGTCTTAACTTGTCGGGTTGCTACAACATGTCGGACACGGGACTGAACAACGCCCTCGGCCAGAGCTATCCCGCGTTGACGGAGCTGAATCTCAGTCTATGCAAGAACATAACCGACGCGAGCCTCGGCAAGATAGCCAACGCGTTGCGTAACCTCGAGCGCCTCGAGCTCGGCGGTTGCAGCAACATCACGAACATGGGCCTCCACGTGATATCCTGGGGCCTGAAGAAACTCCGGCGTCTGGAGTTGCGCAGCTGTTGGCACGTATCCGACCAAGGCATTGCCTTTCTCGCGGGCACGGCCGCCGACGATTGCGGCACCCCGAGGCTCGAGCACCTCGGGCTCCAGGATTGCCAAAGATTGAGCGACGAGGGCCTGCGCCACTTGGCCACCGGCCTCGGCGACACCTTGCGCAGCATCAATCTCAGCTTTTGCGTCCTCATAACCGACGCGGGCATGAAGCACGTCGCGAAAATCGGTAGCCTACGCGAGCTAGATCTACGCTCGTGCGACAGCATATCGGAGATCGGCATGGCTTACCTCGCCGAGGGTGGCTCGCGCGTCTCGAGCCTCGACGTCTCGTTTTGCGACAAGATCGGCGATCCCGCGCTCCAGCAAATCAGCCAGGGCCTCTTCAATCTCAAGTGCCTCGGCTTGTCGGCTTGCCCGATCACGGACGAGGGCATAGCGAGGATCGCTCGTAGCCAGCGGGCCCTCGAGACCCTCCACATCGGCCAGTGCAGCAAGCTCACCGATCGCAGCGTTTCCGCCATCGTCGACAACATGACCGAGCTACGGTGCATCGATCTCTACGGGTGCACGCGCATATCAAAGTTCGGCCTCGAGAAGATCGACAAGCTCAGGATAAGCCTCAATCTTCGGCTCTACCTGCACGGCGAGGAGCACGAGCGCAATAGGTGATGGCCGCTCGCCCCCCTGCCTCTGAGACCCCAGTCATCGTGGCCCCGGTAGCTCCTCCTTTTCCCTGCGTCGTCGTCGTCGTCGTTCTTCTCCTTCGTGTAAGTAGTCTTCTTGCGCGCCTCACGTCTTCGTCGTCGGGAGGCCGCGGTTAGTTCCTCTACATCACCCGTACCGCTGCACTATACCCGTGTACCAACCCCCCACCTCTCATTTCTATCTATAAACCTCCCGCGACCGCGAAGCCTCAGGTACCCAAGTATACTGTGGAATTCGCTGCCGAAGTGAGATACAAATCATATGGACGTGATTTTTTTTTTTTTTTTTTTTTTTTTTTTTTCCATCCACTATTCAAGCGTACTTTAACAGCAATATAGCAATAATAATGTGTATATACTTTTTATTCGATGTATAGGAGGATATTTTTGTAAATACACACGTAGGCTTTTTAAGAATTCGATGATTATTATGGTAACAATTATAGTGACAACTATAATAATAATAATAATAATAATAATAATAATAATAATAATAATAATAATATGCTGATGATGAGCGACTAGTTGAAAAACATGTTTTTTTCCAAATGCAATACCAATGCGTTTTACAAATAAGTTCCTTATTTGTGTACAATTTGTAAATACATAACATTATTTTCTACCAAAATACCATAACACACATACACACATGCATACCAATACACACGTATGATTAATATTTTCTATCCAAATATTTTGATCTTTGTTTACACTGCAAAAACAAATGCATTGATGTAAATAAACGTTTTGTTATTTTATTGTAAATATTGTTTGTTTATAAATAAAAATATTCAAACGATAACGAAGCGAACATTTTTGTTTATGAAAAAAAAAATCATAATAAAAATATTTATAAAAAAAAAAATTTTCATTTTTTCAGTACAATGCTATTGTGAGTTCCCCATTTCCCAAATCCTTTACAACTTAATTTTATCGATATTTTTACCTAGTAATCGTTGGGTAAGCCAATCCCGAAAACTCACGGAAATTAGAATTTTCAACATTGAAATATTTTTAATGCTTTTGAAAAAAAAAATTTATTTGTCGGCTTCCACTTTTAACTACAATGAGTTGGTGAAAAGAAAACTATATCATGAACTATACTCTATTGAACCATTAAATCTATCGACAATAACTTATTTGAGTGTAAAATTATAAATAGAAAACGAAATAATATCACGACGCATAAAAATGGTTCCCGAATGCGACGATGTGGACTAATTAATGCGCGAAAAAAAAAACAACATATCTCTGCTCTACTGCGATGCACGAAGAGGACACGAAAAATCGTCCATTCTGATGACGGCAACGCGAGCGCCCGCTCCCGCGCTGCTCCTACAGGGTAATATAGGTATTATAATTGGATATTCATCGTCGAATGAATAAAACAAGCGGGAGCAGGAAAAAAAAAGAAAGTGCACTATGTATGGATACAGCCTCCGCTTGTATGAAAAATCAACCTCGGCCCAATAGTCGGAAAAGCATTCCCGACCATGATAATAATTGGAGTTACGTCCCTATCGCCGATTAAACCTTTTTTATTTGCTCTTTACTTGCATTTTGCACCTTCGTTCGCAGTACCTACGATACTATTGTTACTTCTTAATTATTTAGTTACCTTGTTCTTTGTCGCGCATTACAAATGAAATTTGATTTATTTGTTGTAAATTTATCCAGAGTAAAAAAAACACAAATGACTGAATCATCGTTAAAAAGAGTAGTTTTCGAAAGACATTAATTTGAGCATAAAACTTAATTCTATGCATTAGTATGTAAGAAAGTAAAGAGTTGTACTCCGTTTTTTGGTACGTTCATCAAATGAAGAACAATTATCATTTGAGGGTTATTGGTAATCAGTGCATGCTACAACAACTGACTAAACTATTTGTGTTAAAATAATGACGTGGGAATTCGTAATCTAAAAAAAAAAAGATACTATTTCTAGGTTTAACTAGGGCATAATTAAACCATTTTTCGAATATAAAAAGAAAAAACAAACTTGAAAAGGTTTTAACTTGGGTAATTTTATATTAATTATTTTTCTGAAAGTGACCGTGAGTGCATTTGATTAGCGGACCTGACTTGTTACGAAGTAATCATCAATCTATGTGTATATATATATTATAGTAGTGCTACACCGACACACTGTCTATACGTACTGGCAAAACGAGGGAAAAGCGAGGAAAAGGGTCGTGTTCTCTTACAACACCAAATAGGTGTGTGGGCTCCGAAAAAAATTCGGAGCATCAGCAGCTCGTGAATGATCGCGTCTCGAGCGCGAAATTAAAAAAAAAAAAACAAAAAACAGGCGGCAGGGATGTGTGCATATAGGTATACTGCATCGCAGGTGCACGCGAGATAGAGAGCGCGTGCAAATTGTTCCTTATGCATATACGCACATCATGTACAGTCGAAATTCGCTCGGTCAGAAAGCTATATGGGTGCAGTGTGGTGGGCCACTAGTATAGGTGTATGCATGCAGTGAAAGCGAAAACCGGGCAAAAAACGCAACAGCCACGAACTGTGCCACATTCGCTTTAACAGGTCGTTGGGAGCTTGCTTTTTTTTTTTTTCCCTCGTGATGCTCGTTCGGCGTCACTGTGGGAAATCGTGTGCCGTAGGTATAAGGGGGGTGAGGGTGAGAGAAGAGAAAAATAATTGGAGTGGGAGGGTAAACAACGCAGGGATGCAGGAAGAGAGGGAGGAAGGAAAAACACGGAAAAAGAGAGGTAGCTGCACCGAGTAATCAGCGGCACGCTCGCGACCGCGGCCTAAAATTCAATTCCGTAACAATGTCGACTTGTTTCTCCCTCCTCTTGTATTGTACATGGTATATATAGGTATTTGTGTGTGTATATCTTGTCGCCGCATAACCAACACCATTCCACCGTATAGGTATACATGGCTCACAAGAGTGGTGGTAGTAGGAGTCGGCGCGGCTCCCCTCGATACACCCTTTCTCTACCTCTCCCTCCATCATATCCTTTTCCACTCGCACTCTGCCTCTTTGGCTGTATATGTGCATGCAGCACACAATATACTATTGGCGCGTCGTCTCTTATTTTTATCTCTCCTCCCTCGACCCTTGGCTTATTCCTTGGTGCTCCGCCGCTCTTCCTTTCATTTCTATTCTCTTTCCCGTTTGGTACGCACACAGTCGTACCTACACGTTATCCCTTGTTTCTTTCTACCGTATACCATCCCCTTCCTCGTATTTACATCTCGGTTTCGAGGGCGCAAGTTTTCGCTTTGTGCTTTGCCGATGGATGACTATATATTATAAAGGCTAAGTGTATACGTGTATATAAGGCTGGAGAATAAGTTTGCGAAAGACGATGAGATAGGGTGGGTTGGAGGAGGGCGCAAGAGATACTGTGGATGCCCGATGGTGGTTTAAAGAAAGTATGTACTCTAAATGGTGAATTCGCACTTTATAGCCCTTAGATCGACCGGAGTAATTTTTCTTTGTTGTTACATTAAATAATTATTATATCTCATCCACTGGTACCGCACCTATGAGCAACGGTGCCGCTGACAAAAATACCAAATTCGTCGCATACTTTTTTTTTCACTGTAAACCGGTGCCATATTCTGTGGATGTGTTATTTTTCTCTACGTTTTTTGTTTTTCTCCCGTACGTATAATTTAACCATTTTTTTTTTTTCCATGTCAATTTATACAATCTATTAACGGTAAAAACATAAATTCAGTTACCTAGGAAGAATCGCTGGACTGTAAAAATACGTTGAACAAAGATACTTTTTACGCGGGAAACATTTTGTTGTTTTACGTTACGCAAACCAAATTTTTCAATCTTTTATACGAAAATATTGTCTATAGCCACTATAGTGTTAATTTAATTGAATAAGATTAACTTATACTTTAATGAAGAATTGCTGGACATGGTATAAACATAAGATACTCTTTTCTGCGCATATAACATTTGAAAACTCTCCACCTATAGGTTCGTATACCTATAATCCTATACTCGAAGCTTTAAAGGCTTTAAATTGGCGCCGATTTTTTTTCCTTACGACCTATAACTTATGAAATTGCTTACGAATTTGCTTGCGTCGGATTGATATTAGTGCTCACATCTTGCCGTAAAAAAAAATATATATATATATATATATAAAAATAAAAAAAAGTACAGCTGTAAGCCTCAGGAACGGCGTATTCGTCTCATCCTTTGTTCGAGATAATACAGCAAATAGCCATTAGAGTACTATAAGTAATTCAACAGATCTCACGTGGCCGTGATCGTAGTAATATCTAGACGTGTGCGGGTAGGTGTACCTATAGTTTTGCAGTGTTGGTGGATGTAGATGTGGGTGGAAGCCAACGAGCAATGAAGAATCAGTACACCTATATGTATATAGCAGTCTTGTGTACATACGTATATAATCTATACAAGACTCGACAATTTTTCACTAAACAACTCGTCCGCCCGCCACAGTCTGGCCAAACTTATGAGCGCCTACTCTGTACATATAGTATACGTCTACGTACTACCGTGGTGTGGTGTACCAATGTGACACATTATGTGTGTGTGTGTGTGTGTGTGTGTGTGTGTGAGTACCTGTTACATGTGATATTATATTTTTGCCACCTCTATCTTTTACTTATATATGTTTCGTCGTAGCTGCAGATGTCGTTTTGAACACACACACACACACACACACACACACACATATATATATATATATATATATATATATATATATATATATATATATATATATACATATTTACGCGTACATGGTAGTAACTATACGTACTAACAGTGAAAGGGAGGAGGGAGAAAGAAAAATTGTTTATCAGTCAAGGCCACGTCGCGATCACGCGTTGGCGGCTCGTTCACCTCGACTTCTGCAGAGCAGCCTCGAGCGAGGTACTTACTTACCTCCTGTGCCTATATTATTTCCCTTTGACCGCGGCTGCTTGTCAAATATACTGCATCTCTCGTCTATTACCCCTCCTATACTTTCCTCTCTATCTGTCTCCTTGCTGCAAGAGACGTTTCAGAATGCATCCCTATGTATAAAGAAGGTATTTTTCAAACTATTTTGATTTGTTGTTGGCTCTCTCTCTCTCTCTCTTTCGGTATCGACCGATAATTAACTCGGCGCATACTGTCTACTTTAATATTCGCGCTAATGAAATTTGAATATCTTATGTGCGTTGGCGTAGGAGTTGGTATTTGTATATACGTGTATATATTATATTATGTACTGTGCTCACTGTTTGCACGTAGCCTGCCCCGCGATACCTACCTGCAATCATCCTCGAAAAGTTTGTAAAGCAACCTAGGTATGTACATATATATATATATATATATATATATATATATATATATATATATATATATATATATATATTATATACCCATAAGTGCAAAATTGACATTTCGCGAATGGAAATTTCGGGACGAAGGCGTAATATGGATATTGATATTTTTGTTTTGCAAACTTTATAATTGCCAATTATTACTTAACCGAGCCCAGTGTAAGTTCAATTAAAAGACCTACGTGATGTATGTGTGTGTGTGTATAACATGAAATACGCATACACATATAGCCATAGGTACAGTGGAGGCCGTTTAATTCGTTGAGCGGCAAGTATAAAATTGACCAATGAAAGAGGTTTCGTGATCGAATCAGCCAATAGGAATTAAATGTTTGAATTTCCCGCTCAACGAATTAAACGGCCTCCACTCAACTCGACTGTACGTAAGTATACGTACATTACGGTGCCTATACCTACAGTTTTCGAAAAATCGGCATTGAAAGTTTATAGATGCTAAACAGACGATAAAATAAAGTAGGAACGCACGCGTCAGCGACGTAGAGGAAAAAAAGGAAGAAAAATCAGGCGTTAGGAAAAACTAGAGGAGGATATAATATTATATACGTACATGAATGTAATAGGTGTCCATCTTTGCTTAGACTCTGAGACAGAGTAGGTACGTATATACACATATATATACACACTTTTATATAGCGGACCGGACGCACGGGCGACAGCTAAACCGGGAGGAGTGACACACACACACACACACACACAGAGAGAGAGAGAGACGGAAAATATGTATGTGAGAAGAAAAAAGGGGGGAGAGAGTGAGAAATGAGAGAACCGAGAGTGTCGGGATGTATATATACATATATAAGTACGCACGCACGCACACCTTTACTGTAGAAGCTGATGCTCAATGCTCAACAGACGAGAATTCCTCTTCTTGAAGTGCTGCAGCATGCATCAGCTATAGGGGCCCGGCCGGGGTCGAGTATGGTATCTATACACGTATAATAAGTATAGCAGAAGAAAATTGCTCTCGCTACTGTACACCAGCGAACTCTCTTGCCTTGGACTATACTTACCCCTTTTATACATTAAATTTTATGTTAAACTATCAGAATTGGACGACGATATTTTGCTCTCGTATAATGGTACACATGTATGTTGTTGTTGTTGTTGTTATGATTGCTTACCTATTTATAATGATATTATTATGATAGTGCTCTCTCTCGTCCGTCCCTCCACGTGATGTGATTGCACACGTATACTCGTGCATATGTGCACTCGTCTGACGATTTGTGTTATTCTACTACCTTATACTACCTAACTTGCTTATGCATGCATGACGCAACGAGTACCCACCCACGCACCTTCACACACGTATACATAAGTCCCAGAGTGGAACATGTATTCATTCAGGTATATACGGATATACATATATATACATATATAATACATACCGACACGTGTGTACAAGATACTCAATACCTACTCTCTGAATTTTGAATGGCAAACATTTTTAGTTAATCGCTTAGCGAGCAAATTTCTTTACCAACGAAATAGTGAAAAAAGCTTCCAAATGTTTATCAATAATAATAAAATAAGAGATTTTTTTTAGCGAAACTATAGTGTATAAAGGATGTATTGACTATTTCATGGGGAAGAATCAACATTTCGACTAGTAGGATACCTATGATTCATTCATAACTGGGACATGACAACGAAAAAAATAGTGACTATTTGAATAAGTTATATTTGTATAAATTTATAGAGTAAGTACGTAGCGGGAGAGAGAGAGAGAGAGAGAGAGAATCGATGGGCTGTGATTATATATACATAGCTGGGATCGGTCGTTTCTTCTCGCTTATAGCTCTCCCGTCGACGTCGCTTCCTTCTTCTCCCCATATAGCTGCAAAGCCTCTCGTCTATACAGCGTAGCCGCCTACGACAGACTGCGGCTCTCCCCTCAATATCTCTTCCTCTCTTTCTATACCAATACTGTGCTACTTATGCCCCTATATACTTACTCTACGACCACTTCTCGTCGCCATCTCCTTTGGGCCTTTGCCTGCGTATTTGGTGCCTTCATTTCTTGGGCCTTTGGAAAAAAAAAAAAAAAAAAAAAAATACAACAGTAAAATTAATAGAATTAAAGGATTTTTACCGTTGTTTCGTGTTGATAAAAATTTATATTTTTTTTATCATTGGTAACAATATTATATAGAAACAACGGATTAAATTTAACACATTTTGCCGAAAGAAAGCAGTCTTTGAAAATTTTAAATTCCATCGACTGATTTCAATAAACCTACGTCTAAAGGCTAGTTTTTTTATCGAGTATGTCCTTGACTAAGTATTATGATATCCTACCAAATCATTACAAACTTTTTGCTGAAAGATTTTCTATTGTGTTGGTATAATATTTATATACTATGTACTCTGCGTTCTTTCAAACTGTGTACATAATATTTATACTATATGCACTCATACAGCTGTCTATCTCAGAGAGACGGTTACCTACTTAATTTTTACCTTCAAAATACGTAATGAAAAAAAATAAAATAAAAATATAAAAAAGACACCTACTAACTTTTTGGGAGGAATTTATCAATTCCAAACTTACACTCGATATCAGCATATCTTTATTTTGGCCTTCCGATGTGTTACGTCCGCTTGACAGATTTATGTACATATATAAAGAGAGAGACAAAGATGGAAAAAATAAAGACAACACTTAAAAAAGAGGGTTGTGTATTTTGCCTCTCGGCTGTCGGGTAAGGGTTGCGATACCTACATGCTCGAGTGAATCTTTTTTTTTTTTTTTTTTTTTTTTTTTTTTTTCCAACTTGAAGTAAACATTCATTGTAAAGTTTGGAGCATTGCAGTAACAATTGTATGATGTATTTGTATGCACCATACAATGCAATACGCGGAGGAGTAACGGCTGTCTGGCTAGTTTTGATACATCAATACATGGATAATCAGGCTACCGTTTTTGTATGCTTGTTTTAAAATGATTATTATGCTTAGCTTGGCACATGATTTTATTTTTGCCTGTCACCATAATAAGTAGTATACCCACTCCACATCCAACTTGATAGGGATTAATTTTTCGTGATTTTGTTGAAAATTCCTTGGCATGTCGATCCCCCGCATCCGCATAATGAAAGATCGGGTGTCCCCGAGATGCACGATGCGGATTAAAAAGGAAGGTTCAAGCAAGAGAAAAAAAAAAAAAAAAGCCAGCAGTGGCAGTAGGATCATGTATGTACCTACGTATATTATAGTTTTAGGTGTACCTGCGGTAAGTAAGTATAGGTATATATATATATGGCAACGAGAGAAAAAAGATCGGCTGCTGGGTAGGTCGAGGTATAGGTATATAAATTATACTTTACCCATCTCGCGTGTGCGATCGTGCGGTATAAGCATACGAAAGAAAAAAGGAGAGAGAGAGAGAGAGCCGTGTTGCCAAATCCCGGAGAGGAGATTTTGCGAGACTGCACACTTTCATGTGCATGCAGCATCAGCGAGCCAGCTTACGTTATTCTGCGTGTACATATACACGTAGGTGTTTGACGGACTATTTTCCCTTTTTTTTTCCCCTCTCACGCGGTCGGTGTTGCCAAATTTGAAAATCTCGAGCCCCCGTTTTTTTTTCCACCCGGAGCTGCGTGAGTATAGTCATCGTCTTTTCTTCTGCACAACGATTCCGTATGCATCTCTCTCTCTCTCTCTCTCTCTCTCTCTTTCATTTGCCGGGCCTGCAAAGGAAGAGAGAACAAGGGTGTGTGTGTATATATATAATGTGCTTACAGCAGCTTCGCTAAAGGCAAAACGGAGCCGAAGGAAATACTTACTTGAGCGATGTGCAACGCGGCCGAGACTGTAATAATACACCTAGCTATACAATATGCGGCTCTTTTTTCGTGGAAACGCCAGCCAGCAGAGAGGAGGGCCCGTCAAGTTAGAATACGCATGCACAGTATACATATATATATGTGTGTGTGTGCGTGCCCCGATGCCGAAAAGAAAGCTCATCCCGCCTGATGTTTTTCGCCTCGATTCCAGTATATAAGTATACTCTAGAGGGACATATAATATATTCGCGGACTAGCTTAGCGGCGGCTACGCGCGTTGAGTGTCGCTGGGGCCGTACCATATAACTTTTGTTTGCTTCACGGGCCTATGTTATAACATAGACCAGTATACAGAAAAATAGTTATATGGTACGGACCCTGACGTCTGGTGTGATTGATTTCGGTCCGAAGCTAGTCCGCGAATATATATGTCCCTCTAGGGTACCATCAGGCATAGAGAGAGAGAGAGAGAGAGAGAGAAGGCTTTCTTTACCAAAAGATGAGGTATAGGAACATACTCCGAGACTTTTTAATTTATGTGTGACGTGACTACTTACAACGACGGCTACGAGTTTCCTCAATTCAGAGAGCCGTGCGAGGCTGCGCGCTGGGATGGTTTCGACGCGTCCCGCTACTATTTTTCCACCACTCCTCTTGTCTGCAGTCGTCGGCCCTTTTTATGCCTCTAAAGAGCTCCTTTAACCCCCCACCCCCTCCCTCCCTTTGATATTTCTCGTAGATCATGCATATCAAAAATCTTAGTTTGCGCTCACTTTCGACAAAAGATGGAAATCATTCTGCACACCGAGTTTCATTTTATCCCCACATATTTTATATACCTACGCACGAACAAAAAAAGCCTTTCGTGCAACGGGACTCTCTTTCATGGATATTTTTACGTGATGTGTACAAAGACATAGTTCGAGTGAAGCATAGGATCTATCGATGAAAGTTGTTGTGAGCTTAGAGCAGAACAACCCGCAATCAAAAGTATATACGCATACAATATGTTGTTAAGTATATCGTACCTACTTGTGATTGTTGAAGTTTCGTCTCTCGATCCGTTGCGAAAATTAATTTTAAACGGGGGCCTGTCCCTCGCGTTATAAAGGGAAACGTTGTTTTTTTTTTTTTCTCCACCTTCTGCGAGCCAAGCTTGGGAGTTACGAAAACCAAGCGCGCCATATAATTTGGTAAATATATTTTTGACAAAAAGATTATAAGGTCCCTCGTCCCTGCAGCATTCCGCAGCGCAGCAAAAGAGAGGCGCACAAAGCGAACGAACGAGAAGGAAAAAAGAAAAAAGTTATTATATTTAAAGCTATATACATACAATCAACTAGCAGATAGGCACATAGTGTAATTCGTGCAGAACTATGTGTGTGTATATACGTATAGGGGTTTATCGAAGCTAGGAATTAAGGCTCTCCGATATGTGTATAAAAATTCAAATAGCCAGAGGAACCAGACAGTCGGCGGACTCGGGTAAACATGTTATATATATATACAAGTATGGCCCAGGGCCGACTTGTAAGGCTAGCGAAGGCCAAATCTCGCCCATAGCAGCACGGCAAGCATTTGGGCGCTACGTTAAGATCTGTGATCTGTGGGGGGAGGAGGGTGAGATTTCGGATAATAGCCAAAAAATATAAATTTTACCACGTAGGTGATAAAAATACGTAATAGCTATCTATATACGTCTCCGCTCGTGGTGTTGACGAGTAGCGATGCATTGAGTTATTCTTGACATACATATACCTATACCTGTGCCAATGCCTAATAAGTGAAAATATATCTCGGGAAAGTTGAGTATACGGAGGTATTTTGGTCACATATCGTGTTACATGTGGGTGTGCGTGTGCGTATTTTTTAAGTATTGGTTACCAATAATCCCAAGCGTATAATAATTATACTCATCGGCAAACGATTTGCGGTCGGAATTGATGTGCGTGCCTATAATATATATGTGTGTATATATATATAGTGTAGGCTCGGTTATCTACAAATATACACGTGCATATTGTGTGTGTGTGTGTGTGTGTGAATCACGGTGGAGGCAAAGAAGCGAGCAAAGAAGGACTCTGGGTTTATTGGGCCGACTGATTATTGGGTCTGGTTTCCTTCGCCGTCTTCTTAATTCTTGTCTGCCCCTTTTTTTACTTCGTGCAGCAGCAGCCGCCTTTGGGCCACCTGTCCCCCGCCCCTCCGTCTCTTCCTCCCGCTGTGTCGAGATCTCAGAGCCGCGACTGACGTTCTTTTCCCCCCCCCTCCTTCCACAGCGGCTGATGCTGCCTGACTTCCCGCTCGATCGAATGGGGTTTATCGCTGTACTCTAGCCCTTTTTTCTTTTTTGGCTTCTCGTCTCGACTCCCTCGCTCGGCAAAGAGTTGCGCTCCAGCTGGTATATCTTTCGGAAACGTACGGAAAAAAAAAAGAAAATATGAACGTCGGTTAGACCTTGCACGTACCGCATTGTCGTGTGCAAATGAACGCGTTAATAATCATCTGTATTGGTTGGAAAAAAAAAAAAAAAAAAAAAAAAAATTATGGAGAGATTAGGTATAGGTGCCTATAGTGAATAAAAAAGAAAGCCAGGGAGACCCCCGTCCTTGCCTATCTATATAGCTCTGCTGCGACCTCGAGCACATCGAGGATATTCTAATATATATACATACATAGACTATGAGGGAGAAGAAGGGGCGACGAGAGCTCACAAGGCATTGGTCCACGTGGTATACGACCCCCTGGATGGCTCCAACAGCGTCGACCTCGCTGCATCCTTCTTATTGCAGGGCTTTCTTTTTTTTTCCTCATCTCTCCCTCGCTCGCTGTAGCTGCAGTTTGAGCCGTTATACTGCATGCGTATACGTTTTATATATATATATATATATATATATATATATATATACACCCAAAGAGAGGACGGGAAGCACCAGATCGGGGGCGGAATACGTATATGATGCACATCAGCATGAAGATATTTTTCATACATGGTGTGCATGCGTCGCTGTATATATATATATATATATATATATATATATATATATATATATATATATATATATATATTTATATATATACACTTACACGATAGTTGAAATTCGAGGAGCAAGACTCGAGTTGAGAAGCCGACCATATCGGACGTGCGGGTGGCCGGCCTCCAGTATAGGTATATAATATGTATTCAGCATGTTTTATGGTTATATATGAGTACGGCGATGCCTGCAGCAACGTCTTGAAAAGAGGCTCAACTGCAGACTCTGGTGCAGCTCTCGTCAACGTAACACATGTTAGTTGGGGGGGGGGGGAGATCTACCAGTGCTACCACAGTAGGTACCTACGCGAGCTTCCGTTCGTGTATCATATGTATAGGAGACGACGAGTAAAAAAGTCACGTGAAGTGCATATGTATATACATGTATACATGCCCCTGCACTACAAAAAGGAGTTCGAGGGAACTCTGTGTTCAAGGGCCATTTGCACGTGCACACCATATCTGAGGGATAAGGGCCATTTCACAAAAACTACAGTACCTGTGTATACGTACTTTGAAGTGTAAAGAGGGATTTTCAATATTTTCAAGAGGAGATGTATATATTACATGTTACATGCCTGTATCCACGCGCAGAGGGATATGTTGCATGAGTTCTCTCTCTTTTTTTTTTTTTTACTCTTATGGATTGAAGAAAGTGAACTACTATCTTACCATATATATATATATATATATATATATATATATATATATATATATATATATATATATATATATATATATATATATATATATATATATATATTATCGAGGATTGCAACAAGATATGTCTTTTTTACCCCCTTTAGCAAACTTTGGTCTTGCGCTGCGTCGGATTGTATTGCTCATTGCGTTAATGATTGGGATAATTATGAATTAGGTATCACCTAATCAGAACGACGACCTACTCGGGCAAAGAAATTGAAGAAAACGGCGCACGCGAAGTATGTATGTATGTATGTATGTATATTTATATGCGTATATGTACCCCACATGTATAATATTGTAGGTAGGTACTTGTTACTTGTATTCGTTTAAAACTCACTAGATATAAGTAGATGCAAGTTTATATGTGTAAGTATAAATCGGATGAAAACAAACATCACCAATTTAAACGAAAATATTGTCTGCAAACGACGGCGATGTACACGCGAAGGCGTATACATGTAATAATGTTACATACTATGTATAAAAATATAGGGTTTATAAAAGTGGAGGAGCGAGGCCGAGCGTCAAGAGATGTGGGAAAAAAAGAGTATACGAGGTACCCTGCATCACATGAGCGAGGAGAACCGAAGCTACAGTGATGAAATTGTTATTAATCCATGTAGGGTAAAGTGTATACGAGGCTTAGCCTTAATTTATTGAGGCCTGCGCGTTTAATTTAACAAAGAGAGAAAAAACAAGCACCGCATAAGTATGATCATCAGCCGGTGGTGATGGGACCCTCGCGGCCAACGCTAATAATTTTGTATGAGCCGTTTCTTAAGTGTCTCTGATATCCAGCAATTGTCTCGTAGCCGCGACGTCGCGCTTCTCGAGATATTATAGTTACAGCGTGTACACACGACGCTCTTCGTGAATTCGCGCTCGAACAAACAATTATTGTTCTCTCTCATCATAATTAAACGCCAGTCCCCGACTACAAGTTTTATTTACCCACACACACGAGTATATAATATATACGAGAACTATCTTTTTCATTATTTTTCAACATTATTACTATTATTATTATTATTATTATTATTATTATTATTATTACAAGGGATAATAAATTGCCTGCCTGTAGTGCAATGTAATCCGCAATTTGTTTGGCCCAAGATCAAGTATCAACTCACCCTCACTTTTTTGCGAATTCCCTACTCAAACAACACGCGCTTGGTGAGTAAAACTTTCTGTATAATATATTATTTGTGTGTGTGATTGCAGCGCGACCGCGCAATATTAACCATTCGTTACAAAACTTTGTTCCTCTTTGAGGTGTACGTTCAACGTTATACTTATTTTGTGTTCGAGAAAAAAAAAAATTTACCCCGCCTCCCCCTCACAATGTACATATACTCTTCACCAGTATGATGTATACATCTATTCGTACATTTGAGGACGCTAGAGAGCGATTTCGAGACGTATACAGCGGTGGGTAGGTGTAGGTATATGTTGGTTGCGATATGTCTATATGTACACCATGCAGTGGGGCTGGTCGATGGCTATAGAGATATCGAAGTTGGAGAAAAGAAAATAGGGGAACCCCTTTTGCTCCGGAATATAACCCTCCGCAGGCTTAGGTGGCATTGTAATCGATTGCAGATGCGAAGGGGGGGGGGCCACCCCTACGTGCAACTTTCCTCAGTTATCTGTACACATTTGTGGGTGTGAGCACATTGGCCGTGTGAGCACCGTCGTACTTACTCCGCAGGACTTTTCTCTCCCTGCGTTTTGTCTCACGTGTTTTTAACACAATAAATTTTTCGTCCCAACGTCATGCTTTTTTGCTCTTTTTCTCCATGACATTTTCAACTCTCACCCGCAATCGAGCCAACTGAAGTTGAAGCTCGTCTCATATAAATTGCTGTTCAATACTCCAACTTGACTTGTCTCGACCTGCAGGTGCAGCTACACCTGGAAAACCCAACAAAGGAAGCACTTTTGTCTTCATGTCGTTATTCGATGTTTTCAATATTTTCAGCTCCCTCTAACTCACCACGATTTTTCGAGGATTTGTTCACATATATCATCGATACACGCACCGTGCACATGCAGCCCCCCATAATATTATACAACATACTGCGAGTTAGGTATATATAACAATACATGTGCCTATTGTATATCATTACAAATACATATATGTATATATAATTATATACATGTGGGCGCGACGCGACTACCGCTGCCTATATAATATTAGGTATACATATAAGTACTGAAAATCGCAGGTGACGCTTTACGGCGGTACGTAATGTACCTGCCCATGTGGTATTCAGCGCAAGTGCGCTGCCTCTTCCCCCCCCTCTTGTCTCCTCCTCCTGAGCTGTCTGTCTGATGCCTGTCTGTTTCCGAACCGCGATGTTCGTCGGATGATGCTCGCCAACGTTTTGCACATTCACGTTAGACCTAAGTGCATTTACATATACATACGCATATGTAATTCGTTATTATTACTGACTGTTGTTGCTGTTTTTGTCCTCCATATATATGTTTGCAGCTAACAGTAATTGCATTCGCTGCCTTTCTCAATTTCGATATTTCATATTACTATGCCTATGATAAGTTACTACGTTCAACATTGTGTGATACAAAAAACCTCTGTCATGCCACGGATTTTCCGAGGAAAATTATCTAGATTGACTAAACTCTTAAATGTCTCATGGACTTGTTCATTTGTACCTACTAATACTATTAAACTGTTGTGTACCTAAGCTTGTTATATCATTTGTTCTTTTTGTTTGATGGGATGTAAAAAAATACTGTTCATGAAAAGTTTAGTAATCAATCGTTATAGGCCCAAGCGACGAAATCTCGTTTCAGGAATATAGTATAACATCTGGTAATTTTATGCCATAGCTCTGCTAGTATAAGACCGGCAGAAAAAAAGAATTCTCGATGATACGCAAAAATGCGAAATCCAAATGAACGTACGGACATTTCGAGATACCCAACATGCTCATAAACTTGGTTTAAAAAACGTACAACAACATTAACACGAGCTAGAACATCATAAATAAGGATCATATATATATATATATATATATATATATATATGTATGTAATATATATTATTGTTGTTATAATTGTACTGTGAGATTGAAGTTGTAATCGATTTACGGCCCTAGCGGAGGCAATGATTTACTTTTTCCCCGTCCCATGCGACGCAACGATAAAACTTTGGAATTTCGACTTAACAGTAATGATCTTTGGGCTCGAAGGTGATGCTGTACTCGTATACTGAACCTCTCAAAACTTGTATCCGGGCTGCTGATGCTCCGAAGGCAACGCAGAGGAAAATAAAAAAAAAAACCGGCAATGGACCTTCACTCGGGATGGAATAGAGTATAAATATAAGCGTACACGGTTTTTGGTCGCACCTTTCATTTTTTTCCTAGCCTCTCTCTCTATTTGAATCGTGATTTTTTAATATTTTTCCAAACAATGTACAAGTAACCCACTGCACAAAAAGTCATCTTGTCCTTTTATTTCATCAGCGTCGCTGCTGAGTGTTTATACGTGTGGGCGTGTATTATATACATATACACATGTATTATTGGGCGCGATCCAATCGTATCTCGGTAGCACATAATAATATAGGTAAAGGTACGATGGATGTAGCCGTGTACCTACACGTAGCTCGGGTACTGTCGAAAAAAGAAATCCTTGGGTGTCCGTTCTTCTCGAGCCTTGTGAAATATATACCCGTACTACATCCCAGCCACGATCCACGATGGAAGCGACCGCAACGTGGTAGTAGGTGCCTATAATTATACAACAGAGTAAAATGTAAAGCATTGCGCGATGCAAGTGCCAGGGGGAACAGTAGATTAGTCAATTTTCGCGATTCTTACTCAACTGATGTCGCCCGACTATTGCCGGTCTCCCTCGAGGGATCGCTGCAACCGTCGCTGTCGGATCACAATAACGCAACTTGCCCTCATACTACTTGTCACATGAGTAATCTGTACAGCTCATACGTATTTAAATAGACGCACGTATCCGCACATAAGAACTTACAGCCAATTAATCCACCAACCACCATCACCTGTATAAGATGTTGCTGTTGCTGGTGATGGTGGTCACGGTATCATCATTGTTGTTGTAAAAAAATACTTCATGACAACTATACCTTATTACAAATGTCGTGGGCACATCCCTATACACCTACAACAATTAAGGGTTTTGTTTTTGACTCCGTACATCATCTAATATATATATATATATGTATATGATGTATAGCTAGGCACGTTGTTTCATGTTTATAGACAAAACATATATATTATTTATGTCATACTACATGTTGGGGAAGATACTTGAGCAAATCACATTTTATGTTTTGTCTCGCCTAATTATGCAATACGTGCGGCATATTACTAATCACAATCCATGCCATGAAAGGGGAGACGTACACACAAGTTGCATTATATTGTATGGCGAGTTGGTATAGGTCACGAATCACGAAATCCATGCATCTGCGTAAATTTGTCTCGCTACGTGTGTGCGTCTCACATCGATAAATGCGATGGTTTTATAATATGTAGGTGTGCTCTTGTATTGTCGTATACGTATAGGTATGTACGTCGCGTACACGCACATCTAATACTATGTATACAGGTATACCTTACATTTATTTGCTTCGCCAAGGCTTTTTTGCCGAGACGGACGGTACATCACGCGCGTTGATTTTCCAACCAACATCGTTGAGAGAGAGTGGGATTTTATGCTAATTCGTCGTCGCAACGCCGCTGCAATAGCGCACCGTGAGCGGCCGAGCTTTGCTTTATCTTTTTATGATTCCACGCAAAGATGTAAGCGCTAAAATATCCCGAGTGCAACTGCAGATATGTACGGAGCGATAGGAGGACGAGGAAAGAAAAAATCGGAAAATATTGAAAACGCAGACCTGGTAACGCTCTGGCGCGTCATTTGTTTTTTTTTTTTTTTTTTTTTTTTTTTTTTCTCCAGTCAATCGGTGGTCTCCGCAAAACTCTCGAAAGATCAAAACACATCGGTCTCGTTGTTTCGAAGCGTGAAAATAAGATTTTTCACGTGCCAATAAAAGAAAAAAAAGAAAAATGTGATGAAAGACAAAAACGTAATTGGCAACGTCGCAGAAATTAATTCATGCGTTCGCGTAATATGCAAGACTCAAGAATTAACATTATTATCGTTGCGAGCAAACAGGCAGTTGATTCATGTTTATAGACATATTATGCAGGTAGGTGGTACGATCCTGTACCTTTTGACCGATATACGACCGATAATATACACACACACACACACGCCAGCAATTGATGCAAAAAATAACCAGTTAATTTTTCTCACTTGCTTCCCTCCTTCCCCTCTTCCTCTCACCAGGTATATATATATATACATATAATTGCGTCGATGCATGTATGACACGTATACCGTACACTGTATAGGTACACGTACCACGCATCATGCATACAGACATGGTATTTCTACGTACCGCGGTAGCTGTAAAAATATATTCTAAAGTGGGGATTAAGTTAAGGGGGCTCCTAAACCCTTACCCAAAGTTCGCTACCGCTGGTTAAGTATATACAATCGCACATTCATATCTCGTGGGGTTTAAAAATTCAATTCGTCTTGTTCTGTTTGAAGGGTCATTGGACGGGTAACACGATGGAAACACGATGGAAATCGGTCACTCCGAAAAATTGGCACGGGGCACTTGTTTTTATTAAGTATTGAAATTTTGAATACCAGTATTTGCGTATACGGAATTTTATTTTATTTTATTTTCTACGTGGTAATTTTTTTTTTTACTAGGACTGGTATATAGACAGAAATTAAAATAACATGGATATGAAACAAAGAATAGGAATTTAATGATCGCGTTACACGTAAAGCTTACACCCGAACTTTATTTATCCACATTGGCTGCAGTATTTTGTAATAATTATTTATTTACATCCCCTTGTCTGGAGAAAATGACAAGTGAGGTACGCCATGTCGCTGCAGCTAAAAATAGAGACACAATGTTCAATACAACAAAACATAATAGACGCATAAGAAAAAGTACCTACAGTATAATATTGTTATAATTATTTGGATGAAACTATGACACAACTCGCCACTCGCCACGTTAGTATATTATGATTATAATACTTTCTTACGATAAGTTCGGTATTTAAAAGGGTGCAGGTCAAACTTTCGAACCAAAATTGCGGTTATTTGGAAAAAAAGTAAAAAAAAACGAATAATCGTCGACTGCACCTGCATGTATTAACAATCTCCCGGTGCTGTAAGTATATAGTGGTGGTTGGTGGTGCTCCTGTGATACAAATTCAAAGTTGTGTTGATGTATACAGTCTACCATCGATCGCACCGCACTCGCAGCTCGTGCTGTTGTTGTTGTTGTTGTTGTTGTGATAGTTATTGTTATTTTTGTTGTTATTATTTTAATTGTTTTAATTGTAGACTTACTCGTGGACAGAGAGGCATGTAGAAATGTAAGAAAGGCACTAAGAGTACGCGGTGAAAAGAGAAGAGAGAAATGAAAAAGAATAGGGACGAGAGAGGAAGCGGGGATTCGGGGTGAGGGAATAAGAAATGCAGAAGCCATCGTGGGCAGCTCGTTAATTTAGATATACTTAACATGTAAAAATAAAGTTAAAGTATTACTCGTCGCATTAGACGTAATAAGTAATATAACATGAAGCATGTAGGCAGTCAGGGTTCGCGCGCGCACATGAAGAGAGGGAGAGTCAGCGTGTGCGTATAATGTATATATACATATGTATACAGCACCTAGGCAGGAGAGAGAGAGAGAGAGAGAGAGAGAGAGCAGGCAAGGCGAAACTTTCCGAAAATCAATACGAGCATGGAAACGCGCGTAAATGAACCTCCTACACACGTACTACACAGCTGGGCTGCAGAGAGTGCGGAGCAGGACAGAGAGCATTGCCTATATATGTGCGTGTATACGCGTGGGTGTGTGCCTATATATGTATATGTAATGCGTAGAGAGAGAGAGAGAGAGAGAGTAGCAGTCGAGCAGCGTCAGCGGTATACGGGGACAGCAAGTCCTACTTAACGATTCCATCGTCTGTATTATAGCCCCCGACTCCGGTCCTGATGATGTTTCATCCTCGTCTTCTGCAGCATCGTCCCCGCGTCCCATCAGCTCATATCCGCAACTTCTCGGCGTTTCGTTAAATATTTTAAAGTCGCGCGGCGCGACGCTCAAAAAGTAATCCCTTATAGGCAGGTATAACGTCATATATACTTGCAAAAGTACCTATATATATACATTATGAACAAACGAATTGAAAAAGTGAATAGCCGCATTGTATATTGTGTCGTTCTAAATAGGTATATTTACATGTAATAATTGTTATCACATAATATAAATCGGATAGTCATACGTTGGCACGTTATGGATAAATAATTTGAAACAGATTTACCAATCTATAAGGGGTAGCTATATTGAGTATAGGTACCTAAGTACTCCGAGGATCGTGTCATCATGAAATTTTACACATTATGTCGAAAAGCCTCGATATAATACTCAAGTAGGTCCCAACACCCTTTACACTACTTGGATTCGGTCAATTTCTTTTTTGTATTACTCTAGTATACCTAACTCTTGAATTGAAAAATAGGAAAAAAAAAAAAAAAAATGAAAATGAAAACCAAGCAAAGACGATATCCAGCAGCGAAAAGGCTGGTATTATATATGCACGTATGCATATATATATATATATATAAAATGTATCGGTGCATTAGCAGTGTATAATATGTAAAGCCACCGCCTGCACTGCAGGTCCAAGTACATAACGTGCAAGAATACTACTTACCTGAGGAAAGAAAACATATGCATGCACGTGTGTACACGTAAAGCTGGTATAGTGGTGGCGTCAGTGACAGGGGGGTGGTGATGCAGGCCGACCAATAGATTACCTATACCTACATATATATAGATGGCGGGAATTCCACCGGCCCATGAATAAATTCAAGACCTGTGTGTAGGTAGGGTACACGCAGGTATAATATTATATATGCTCATCGTATGTGTGCATGTACCTCCTACATACACTGTTCCCCCAGCACCTGTTTCTTGCTCTCCAATGTCGCAGCTGCCGTGCGGAGTAAGTATATAATAATAAGTATGGTTACACGCGCGTGAGCTATCACGCGCCCTCTGATGTACATACCTACCTATTTCCCTGATGCGTATTTATTTGTGTTGTAATCATAAACAAGCAAACTCCGCCATCCTCTCCCATTTCACCTCCTCCCTCTTGGAAGCGTTTGGTAGGTTCATTGTGTCATTGTCAGTCAATTCTCGATTTTAAGCATTTAAAACAAAAAAATTCATTTAGGTAACTGATTGCGATTGTAAGTCCCTTCCGAGACAACTTTTTCAAACTTTATCAATTCTCGATGATGCCTTTGAATATAAAATTCAATACTTTGATGTCAAACACGCGCTGTTGTTGAAATATCACGTTTAAACAATTTTTTCCATTTATCTATGACCTACTCTGACGCAAAAACTTTTTTTTTTTTTTTTTTTTTTTTCTTATTTCCTTCACAAACATCAAGTGTTACTCGACGTAACCGTTAGGTAATTGGCATTGCTCTTATTTTCTCTTATCGATATAAGCATCGGTCAGAAACTGTGGCTGGGACAGGTGTGTCCTGTATATATCATACCTACATTTGTTGGAGTGTTTCTTTGGATTTGTGCGCCCGACTTGTATGAAAGACTCGTTTGTCGATGCTTCCTTTATACCCTACTTGTTATTGCGAGCCTACGTTAATAATAATAATACTCGCACCGTTTGATAATGTTTTACAAAAACAAGCCATTGGTTGCATAAAACGGAGTTTAAGTTTTTCATAGGTACGCCAGTTCAGAGCGAAGAAAAGAGCACAGAGAGAGAGAAAGAGTGAATTTGATTTCTTTGTCTGTTTGGAGCTTGCAGTGCTTGGCATGTATAATAAATAATAGTTGTATCAGTCGGAGAGTGCCACTCGGGGTTAATTAAAAAAGTTGAATGTTAGAGTTTCTGGTGGTAAAAAACCTCGTTCGTTGTCGAAAAAAAAAGGAAATGATTGCACCAGCCAGTATTAGTAGTAGGTTTCATCGTGTGTGTGTGTGTGTGTGTATCCCCTTCCTGTGTGTTTTCTCTTCCCAATGTGATGACGGTGATGCGATGCGTTGGGTCAACCTCGAGGTCTACCTTATGTTAATTATATGTATATATATATACTCGTAGAAATTCAAAATTGTTGGAGTTCGTCATTGTGCTACAACGAAAGTCCAGAGCCCAGTCAAGTAAGGCCAGACTATCAGGCCAAGCCGGTATTACATTATTCAGCGAGAAAAGAGAGACGGAGCGAGCGAGAGACACGTCGATTTACGGAAAGCAATTCTCCGCGTATACTTATACATACACACACAAAAGTCCGCTATTTTATTTTTAGCGTCTCCCCCTCTCTCGCTCGCTCAGCGTTGGTGCTTTTTTTCTCCCTTCCATATACCTACTTCTTCTTCCTTCCTCCTGCCATACGCGCTCTTTTGAATTGTCGAGATATAGGTATATACCCACACATACATGCTCGTGTACACGTTGTGAACTGTGCTTCCTTCTGCTTTTTTTTTTTTTTTTCTCTCGTCATGCAGACAGCCAGCGGATTCGCGAAGGAAAAACATCGAGTTCCGTTAACGACTTTTTCTTGCGGAAAAAAGCAAGAGAGAGAGAGAAATGGAGGGCTCGAGGGGGTGAGCGAAAAGAGGGCGAACCCTTTACCCGGTCGTGTACACACATGCATTTCCCTTTCTCTCTCTCTCTCTCTATCTGCTCGCTCTCCCCTGTCATATAATTTTATATATACCTGTACGTATGAGAGGGAGAGGGCGCTGGGCCACGTAGCTGTATATATACATTTTGTCTGCCTTTTTATCCCGGCAGGCAGGATTCGCTCTTCTATTCTTGGGGATTTTTTTTTTTTTGCTTTTTACCCTCCCTCTCTCCCTCTTGCCCGCTTTTGCCGAAGGAGAAATAATTATTGCTCCTTCCGCGCGAGGCATGCGGTTCCGAGCAGCAACAATGCTGGAATGAAACGCGATGCAAATTCAGGGACTCCGGGAGCTCTCGAAACTTACGCGCGCAGGACAAAGACGGGGATGTACCTATACACACATGCAGAGGCAGAAAGGGAAAAAGAGAACGCGTGCGTGCGCGTGTGTCCCACCTCACCGACGAGAACCCCCGAGTCGTAGATACATGTGCATACGTGCACCTATACATGTGCACAGGTACGCTTTCAAAAGGAGAAACAAAAAAAATGATGGGAAACGAGAGAGAGAGAGAGAGAGAGAGAGAGAGATTGGTGATAAACAAACGCACGCGAGAACTCGGGAAATCGTTGCAAACCTTTGGCGAACCGCTAACCGTATATTTATGCTTTTTTTTAGAATACATATGAGTATTGAAACAACAATACTTACTTGATTTTTGTTTTGCGATGCCAAGGGCTCATTTTTACACTTTGCATTTTATGGGCACGAACTTTCTTTGCGTTCATTATTATTGGTACTAGCACATAAATACCTTTTTTTCAAATATACATGTATTTTATTTATTTTACTATTAAGCCCGTACTACGTCACGTTTAAAGAGGAAAAACATATAAGAATGAAGAACACCATCAACACAATTATAGCCTTTGAGATAAGGTTACTCCTATAGGACAGCCCTAATACATATTATATATTATATAGTATTCAGAGCTCTCGATCGAAGATATCATACGTACTTATGATGTAGAATGCATTCACTTTTCGCTAATAATTATTACGTTGTATGTGTTTGTATGTACGTAAATGTACTTTCAGTGTGAATGAAGACGAAATAAAAAAAAGTACAAGCTTAATAAATTTATTGATATTATGATAATATTAATAAACAAATATTCATTATTAACTAATGGAGAAATGAAAGATGGCAAAGGAAGGGACGAGTGCATGTACCTATGGATTTCATTCTAATGTAATTCAATTTATATTATGTCAGAGAATTCAAGATAATGTGTGCGTTAAAAAACGCGAGTTTAGATATTTATTCTTTAGCATGTTATTTCATTTCGGGGAACTAAGTATAGGTACTAGAAAATAATATAATATAAAAGAAAAAAAAAAAAAAAACTTCAAATATAATAGCACCTTTATGCAACTGACCATAAATATTGTACCTATATGTTGCCGCGATGCGCCGGTCGATGTGGAATGCCGATATTGCCGATACATGTGGACATATACATATACATATGCACTTCTCCTCCTCCTCTTTGACTTTTAATTTCTGATGCTTTTTTCTTGTCTCTCTCTCTCTCCCTCTTTGCTTTTTGCAGGTGTTACTCTACTGATGTTGCAGCCACTGCCGTCTGGCGTATGTAAAAATACGTTGTCGTCGAGGAAGAAGCCTTGCAAGTAAGTATATATATATATATATATATATATATATATATATATATAAACTTTCAGGGTTCCCTGGTATGTAATGTTGGCTGCTGTTGCTGATGCTCTTCTCTCTGCTTCTTGAATACATCTTCGGTTGCTCGTTCGCCTTTCGCAATGGGGAAGCTTATACATATATATGTAAATACACGTGACTGCAGTGTGTACCAAAAAAAAAATTTAGAGTCGCTTTAACGTTTATATATATATATATATATATATATATATATATATATATATATATATAAACAGTACCTCTACTATACCACCCATATCTACATGCATGTACCAGGTGGATTTTCTAACACGCGTAAATGTCGCGAGAGAGAGAGAGAGAGAGACGAGAAAGAGAAGAAAAAGTAAAGGATGAAAAATGTTGCCGGGGCGCACAGTGTACACTCAGATAAATAACATGTGTAACATGTGAGCAACGAACGATAAGACATATATAGGTATACTTGGTTTCGGGAGTATCACATTATAATATAAATGTTATTATAATCATTGGTACAATACTTACTTATACAACGTAAGGGAGAGTGTGTATATATATATATGTTGCAATTTAATGCATGTGTATGTATGTTTATGCACCAGCAGGTCTGAGGTCAGTGTGATTAAACAAGCGAGATGATGGAATCAAGTGGATTTCGGATAACCGCAAGATTTATGATTTATTTCTTGCTACATGCAAATAACATTTTTTTCTCCTTCTTCACTTTACCATTCATTTCGATTGTTGTTTTCCCTTGATTTGTATCATACATGTACTCCAATATCACTCGGTACTCCCAATTAAAAATACAATTCGGACAATTCAGACTTTTCTCAACGTCACCCATTGCGACGGAAAAATCTTGCTCGAGTCTTTCTACGAGGTTTCGAAATACTTACACTTATGTGTACCCACCTATACAAAATCATTCTTTGCGCACGACACGTACTTGCGTATAATATAAGGTACCTATACGTAGAATTTCGGCAAAAATAATTAATGCATGTACTTAAGTATGTCGTATCTATCGAGGTGCGTATACGTACCTATTAAGTAATATATAATACAAAATGTTATATGAATATACCGTTAATATGAAATCGTACAAGCGAAAGATGAGCAAAAAAATTGGACCTTTGAGTATGAAAAAGATAATAAGGAAAACCATTGCTTTTATCATTACAACAAGTTCCACGTATTTTCACTGTTATTATTATTATTATTATTTATCAGCAGCTTCTTAGTTCTTCTTTCGTCTCCTCCGCCTCCTTCTTCTACTCTTTCGAGCAATTTCTGCATGTCTGACCGCACCTGCAGCTCTGCCTCCTTTATTTCCCATTCGGACATTTTAATTGAAAATTCCAGGCGAAATCCAATTATTGCGCGCGCAGGGCATCACATAGGTACATTTCCAATAGACAAAAATTGAAAGACGCCCCTTTAAAAGTAAAATAATACAAATAAGAGTGTCCAACATATACTTATGAGTTTGGGTTATTGGTGTTATTTGCAGTTTTACATTTTCTGTTTTTATTGGTGCCCGTACCCTTCGAATACATGTCCGATAAAATGTATCTACATAAAGAAAATTTCGTTATTGGGATACTATTGTTTTAATAATAAACAAAAAGTATGATAAAAAAAAAAATAATAACGATAATAAGCGAGAGAAAAGTACTATATATATATATATATATATATATATATATAAGACGACGTGAAGGGGATTTGTTTTTTTTTCTCTTTGACGCGAGCATAGGCAAAAAAAGGGCCACTGATGGGTGTAAATATACACCTTTACACCCATCATATATATATATATGTATATATATACATATACACAGTGTGCTCACGATACTAGCTGCAGTGGCAGCAGAATAGAGAATCGAAGACGGAATTCCTTCCACCGCCATCGTATGATAATAACAATAATAATGATATTATAGAAAAGAGCTAGCCCGGCTCCTTGTGTCTATACGCGTATGTATACCGATGTATATACATTTTAGGTATAGCAGAGACAAAAAACTGCAGGTACTTTAGAATATGTAGTATTGCTGCATGGATCTTTCGTTCGCTGCTGTAGGAGCTCCCTGCCCCCTTGTATTTCTCTGCTCGGCAGAAGAATGGCCAGGCTTCAGGTGACCGAATTCAATAGCTTTTTGTGCGCGCACTCGAGGAAAAAGGATGAAAAAAGAAATAAAAGAAGAGAAAGAAATAAGAGATGGAGAGAGAGAGAGAGAGAGAGAGAGAGAAAAGAAAAAGGCTCAGGCTTTTGACGGGGATGGAGAGAGGGTCCCTAAATCCATTTTAGCTGATGATGCCGATGCAACTCGCGCACATATATGTACATGCTTACCCTCAGCCCTTATATTGTTATATTATTATATAATATTATGTACTATTTTATAATAAATAACATGTAGGTAAATAGGGTGCGTTATCGTATGGGTGTACAAATGGTGCGATTTGTGTGCGTGTGCACACCAAGAGAGAGAAAGAAAAAAAGACAATGGCTGCTGCTGCATAAGTATAAGTAGGGAAGAGAGAAGGTGTGTGATATATATAGCTGCATATTATATAGGTATGCCTATACAAGACGAGCATACATACATACATGTATATACACACACACACACACACATACAATAATATGTATTAAAAATATATAGGCAGGCGCGCATTGTATATTGCAACGCATTCGTCTAGTGCCGGGGTGCTGGGCTGAGGGGGGTTGGGTTGAGAGAAGAAAGTTGGGGGCGGCGGCCGGAGTTTGAAAAAGAAAATGGGTTCGATGGCCCGATTTGGGTAGCTCCGTGTATAGCTGTTTCCATCCACGTACAGGCGCAGGTAGGTACATGTATATGTATACACACAAATACGTGTACACCCCATAAATACGGGGAAATCGGATTGACAAACGTGCAGGAAATAATATAAGAGAGAGCGCGTAGTCTGCAGTCATCATGAGAAAAGGGCGACGGCGCCCCGGCGTATGCCTGCCTACCAACCTTATAGGTGAAACGTTGCACGGGGACTGCGGGGAGTAGCTCAGAAAACCTGTTTTTCGTTCCCCCTTGTCTTGTCTGCCTCTATAATGCCTTTTCACGAGCCCGTGCGCCCAAATAATACTTGCAGTGGGCCCTCTATCTTATATATATATATATATATATATATATATCACATCTTTTGGCTGCTCTACTGCTGCGCGCCCCAAGATTTCACAGTCGGTGAGTCTACTGCCCCCAGCTATCATATACCTTACTATATATATATATATATACATAACTGTTCGCAGTGCTCGCGCGGGAGGCCAAAATAATCTCTCGGTCCCGTCCACATACCTAGGCTCCTTCGACTCTCTCTCTCTCTCTCTCTCTCTTCTTCATCACGTGCTTTCTACTTATATACCTCAATTCGATTATTCTCGTCTTCTTGATTATACCCATAAGTACCAGTGAATAATCGATTATGTGCGCGGGCATAAGTTAATAAATGTGGAAGCAGTGTGGAAGATCGAGCTGGGTCGGCGGGGCTGAGAAATATTTTTCAAAAATGTCCCGTTCGATTCTTTGTGTGTAAGACGATAGTACCCATACTTGTACGAGGAAAAAATAAGAAAGAAGGATGGAGAGATATTATACCAGCTGAGTAACGACAGGATTTACCTCGTCATATATACAGCGTGCGGACGCGACCACCGGCTGCGCGAAATTTTAGTTTCATGGGAATTTTTGCGCTGCGACGCACATGTTCTCATGGATTGTTGTAAATGCACCTACTTACAATGTGACCGGTTCGAGGACCAAAGTTACTGGTACAAGGTTAATGTTTCTGATACTCGATCCATCCACTGTCTTTCAAATCGTCAACTACACGCGGCTCATACTACTATATTTTTACAATCTAACGAGTTACTCTGTGGTACTTGGTAAAAAAAAAAAAAATAAAAAAAATTGGTTTTCGTGAAAATGCGTGTCGAAACAATGAACGAATTAAAAAAAACCGCAAACCTATATATATATATATATATATATATATGTGTGCGAGGAGCCGTGATGATCCATGATTCATACCTAATACACACCTTGACTAACTATATGTCATACAAGTGAAGCAAGGAAAAACACACACGTGATAGGTATATATATATATATTTATATTTATCTGATATAATGCAATATGGATGGTATGAATAATTACCAACAAAGGAAGAATAAGCGACAAAAACATTGGATTTTAAATTACGCAGCTGGTAGCACGACATGCAAGTAAAACAATAATACTTTTATCAGTCGTTGCTGCAGGAGGATTATTTATTCGTGATATGGTTGTTTGTCAAGTGGAGGTAAATATACATATGTATTATATTAAAAGACATACGCGTACGTATAAAATCATATGATATTACATAATATATCATACGATGTCGCGCAGCTTTATCGGAACGACTAACGCAGCTGCTGCACTGCTAAGGTCAAAATTGCGTATATTTTCATTGGCGGATCGGTGGCCGAGAGGTAGAGTATTAGGAAAAAAAACCTCGATTCTTCGTGAAAAGCTCGCGATAAATATAAAATATTCAAAATAAACGCACAGTAAGTGCGGGATATTCAGCTGAGAAAATCTTTCGAAGAGAGAAAAAAAAAAACATTTAAATGCAGCGGCTCCCAAGACGGCGAGTGTATAATGTAGGTACGCAGCCCCACAGAGGTTATCATCGGGAATATCAGAGTAACGTTCCAACGTTTTTCCCTGCATACTGATACTTCCGCTTCTTGCGTTTAAATAGCCAGCAGTAAGTATAGGTATTACTGGAACAAACCAAGTAAAGTGGGGATAGCAGAAAAAGAAAAAAAAAAAAAAAAAAAAAAAAGAGCATTTTCTTGGGGTGCAATTAGAATTTCCCAAAGGTCGAGAGAAATGTACAATGCGCGTAAGTACGCTTGGAGGGAAAGAGCCTGGATGCATATGGCTATATATACTTACTCCTTTATTCCTTCAGCGTGACACCACCGTCGTTCACGCACATAAATAGTGCGTGTGCTTGTTCCTACATTTTTTAATTTATATATTTTCATCAGCCGTGCGAATGGAAAAACATTTACGCCCCTTGGCTTCTGCTGATGCTCCATTGGGTGCCTAATAATCTCCCGCTGCATACATATTTCTTGGACACCAGCAGCAGTTTTCCTTTTGATCATTGCTTGGCGCACGTATTTATGTTATGTACGTACATGCATAATATCATGAATCATGAGTAGGTGTACGCACTTGCGTCGGCGCTGCTGCTGGTAAAACCACTTTTTACGCCGAGTTGTGTATAACCAACCAACGAGCAGCTGCTCGACGCTATATACCTATTATGATGTATATTATAAGCTAACTGTCGATGCCGACGCTGCTTCATGTATGCTAACTCACATATTGTAACACCCGGGTGCAGTATATAATACTCACCTGTATAATTACGTGCTGGGGACATGCTCATACAAAACAAAACAATAAAGGAAAAATAATTGCAACAGGATAAATATGCGCAGGTTGGAATTAAACAATTTTCCATGCATATAATACCTCCTCGGGCCTTCGAGGGTTGTGTTTTCGATCTGATTCATCGCGCATAGGGGATGCTTCTACTCTTTTTCCTTGGACGGCCAATGATTTTTCATCGCACAGGATACCTACTTACAGGCTACTTTTTATGTGGGCCTACAAATACATTTTTTTTTTTTTTTTCATTATTGCATATGCGTGAAGACGGATAACGAAAATCCAGTCCATTTATAATTTGTAGCAGCTAGATATAGAAAACAAAAAGAAAAATGTAAAATCAAGCAATAGCAGAGGGAAAACACAAAATTATCAAAGTACTCATTTCGTATAGCTTTTTCCTGCGGGAGGCAAAGTTCTCCTTTCCGACGGCAGAGAAAAAAAACAAAAGTGTGCAGAAGAAACGAGGAAAAAAAAAAAAAAAAAAAAAAAAAAAAGAAATCCAGCAGAAAAACGAAGGTGAGCGCGGGACTCGCGGGAGACACGTTCTATGCAAACACACATATTTTATGTATATACGCCAGTATTAAATATACCTGTACCTATCTACGTCGTATACACACAGCACGAGTGTGTAAAAATAAACTTTTTTTTTGCTCCTTCTTTAATGTTGAAAGTAAGTAACAGCCTAAGCGCCAATCCGTCGCTTGCATCGAGGTGCGCGTCGTCCTCTCCTCTGAGCCAGGATCGCCTAGGTATGGAGCTCCACGGGAAGGATGCGGAGGAGGACGTCGAGTCGAAAATTGACGCGATGGGGAGAAATATTCGCAAAAAAAGTAAAAAAAAGGTTGAAAAAAAAAAAAAAAGAATCCATGTATATACATAAATATTCGGGAGGGAGAGTTTCTCGGAGGAAGAGAAATAAGAGAAGGAAAAAAAGAAGAAGAAAAAAAAGGCAGCGGCAGCGGCAGAGAGTGACGGGAAAAAGTCGAGTGAACGAGCGAGAGAGAGAAGATTCTTTTGGTCGTCCGGCAAGCGAGGTGCTCGGTGATGCGGGATGAAGGGGGAACACAGGGGAGGCTCTTGGGCACATTTTTGTGCATCTTTCGCTCGGGCGCTGGTCCTCCTCCTCCATCTTCTCCTCACCCGGCTGGCTTTTTTTTTTTTTTTTTTTTTCTCAGTCGGGTCTGGTGGGCCCAGTGCCAGCGAGCCGTGCTCTCTCACTCGTTTTTTTTTTTCTTTTTTTTTTTTTTTTTTTTTATTATTTCTGTCTTTTTTTTCTTTTTCCTTTTTGTTTTTTTTTCTTTTTTTTTTTTTTTTATACATTTTCTTTCTCCGATGCCTTAAAATGCAAAAATAAACGAGAGATGGAGGGAGAGAGGGCCCGCGCCCAGCTCGCGGCAAAACTCTTGTCCCGGCCCGTCCGCTTGAAAATTATCGGAAATTTCGAGTTTCAGGTGAAAAAAGAAAATTTCTCTCTGAAAAGCTGGCGAAACTCAACTTTGACAGAATCAGAGATAAATTTTTTTGGCGCGTAGGGTGAAAAAAATGTAGTTAGTCAGAGTGAACAAAGCTGCCTGGACAATACATTACCCGGCGGACGCTCCGAGCTATCGTCTCGGCGTACGCTGTATGCTCTCTCTCTCTCTGTGTACCGCCCCACCCTCACCCTCTCTCCCTCTCGTTCGCCTCCGCCTCCTTCTCACTCTACCGGCCGCGTGCACACACGCAATGCTGCTGCTTTTCTCTATTCTCCCAACCCATATATATATATTCACGCTATCCCCGTATTCCCCGTCCCGTGTGCCGTGTACATCATCATATATATATATAGACATACACGCACCGACACACGTGTGCCCCATCACCAGGAAGCGCAAGCAGGCAAGTAAGAGAGAAAGAGAGAGAGAGCCGGCGTGTAAGCCCAGCAGAGTGTGTATATAGTCTGGGTGCGTGAGTGTGTGTGTGTGACTTGCTCCCGGCTCGCTCGCTCACTCCTCCCGCTCTCTGTCTGTCTTTGTCTCCCTCCCACCCACCCTCTCTCTCTCTCTCTTACTCTCGGGTTTCGCTCTCGCAACGGAGCAACAGAATTTATATTGTCCACCGTCGCTGGCTTGTGCAGCACAGATTGCATTTTCTACGGAGAATTCCAAAGTTTTTTTGGAACCGAAAGATAACTTGGCCCCGGAGGAGCCGTTTGGTCCAAAAAGCCCCCGTAAATTATATATTCCAAGGGCCAGAGAAGCCCGGCGAGAAGCAACTGTCCCGGACAGGAATTTTCCTTCGGCCCCCCCCCCCTCTCTCTCTCTCTCTCTCTTTTCCCTCCTCCCCTTTCCCGGCCCCGTCCATCTATCTATCTGCCCATACAGCTGGCTGTAGCCCGTCTCTCTCGCTCTCCCTATCTGTCTATCTATTTAGCCGGTGCTATCTATCTCGCTCTCTGCTTCCTTTTTTTGCTCTCTTTCTCTCTCTCCCGGGCGCTTTATTCGTCGCGAAACTTTTTACGTTGTGTGTATAATATTAAAGGGAAACTACCAGTATTCGTATCTTAAAGCAGATAGCGCGAAATTAAACGAGGATATCCACTAGCCAGTATACGTATGGCCGCAACACAGCCTACAGTCTCGTCCAATACCTACTTAAGTCTTGCTCCACGCACGAAAATACACATTATTATTATTTATTATTATTATTATTATTATTATTATTATTATTATTATTGTTTATCAATAATTCTTAAGCTATACTTGGGCTATACATACATATGCATTTTTAAATATATATGTATACATGTACATACAGTTGTAAGGATTTCAATGATAGCGTAGCCTCGATGCCCCCCTTACCCCCTATAGCCCATCGTATTGACGAAATATTGTTGTTGTTTGTACGCTTATTTTCCTGTGAAATTTAAATAAATCTTGTCGCCTGACCTCCTCTCTTTCGCATGATCCCTTAGGCCCCCGTGCCATCGATTACGAAATGTTATTTTTCGTTTATTTTGTTTTTCCTTACCGTTATTCTATAAGTCATAGGACATTTAATATTTTTTATATTAACAAAGCTTCATAAGAAAGAATTTGTATGAAAAGAAAGAAGCTCAATGAATACTCAACTATTTTTCAATAAAATTAATTATCCTAAAATTGAATCTAACGTTATGCATCTTTATATTAGGAAATTCAGTCTTCCAACATTTCCTTCATAAACATTGCTAGATAGATCTCCGATGGTAAAATTATTCAGAATCACACAAAAGTATGAATAACTAAAAGCAAAAAAAATAGCAACAGCAGTATGAATGATAGTAGCGAGAATAATAAATTTTGTATCATCTTACTATCAATAACCCAAATTCACCTTTAAATCTGAAATAGTATTGACTGATTTCACACCAAACCTTTCGCATCGAAAAAAAAAAAAAAAAAAATAGTTTGCTAGAAAAACCGGCACAAGAAAAGGAAGTATAGTGCTCATAAAATAAGCGCCATCCAACAACCCCTCGGGCTCAGGCGTGGCCCGGGCGGCGATGGCGCACAAGTGACGAAAGCGAGCATTTTGCACCGAGGTCGCGAGGGCGAAAAACAACACTTTACATATATCAATCACTTTGCGACCAAGCGCAAAAATGAACTTTTAACCCAGAGGGTTTTCATACAAAAAAGCATTGCCCCCTCGGGTGGTACAGTACTTACTGTCCCTTCAAGCCCAATGTTTTAAAGATAATTTGCACTATCACTACAACTCATATTAAATCATCATCATCATCATCATCATTATAAATCAAAGTACCTTTATCCGCGTAAATTTTTAATGTCGCTCAAATTATTTCATCTTCTCTTGGCAGCTACGTAAGTGTCGAGTGTCGTGCGTAGATCGAGATCGAGACAGAGGGGGGGGGCCCATATGTGTATGAACTACTTCAACTCAGGAAGCGGGGGCTCGAGCTTTAAGTGATGTTACGTTATTACGTCCGCCGATTATGTTCGAGCTTTTCTTCTTCTTTTTTTCTCACTTGCGAGCGCCTCTCCCTTTGTCAAGGCTATTTTCGGGAATATACATTACTACTCGCACGAACGGTCAATTAATTATACGTAGACACTTGGCGCGACAAAGGGAACGGTGCATCGATTTTATCTCTTTTTCCGGAGATTAATTGCTTGTAGATATATTATATGTATGCGCCGACATAATATGTGGGGAGATGGACGGACGGACGGTTGACTGATATTTTAATTCGCGTTTGGAAACGAGGGTTTGTTTTTAGAAAATGGTTTTGCCAAAAATGTGAGCTTTCGAGTGATCTTTCTTTCTCTCGATTAGTTGTACTGGCGTGACGTCATGGTCTTATGTTTTTGTGCACATTTTTCGTTGTCTTGACTCTTCATGTTTTGCCCTACAGAGAAGAGCGTCAAAATTTCCTTTGCTTATGACTTTTCATGTTTTTTTTTTGTTTTTTCACTTACACAAAAGTTAAATTTCAAATTTCTGCAGACGGTAGTAGTACCTCAGACAAAATGATCGGCTTGTGTGGATATTAGCGCTTATGTTATTTTATTAATATACCAAGCGACCAGAAAGCGCCTTGGGTCGTGCGGCGATTGGTGTTTGCGTTATTGTTTATTGTAATTTATTAATAAACAAACAAATTACCCCTTTTTTTTAATGATAAAAATACGTGATATAATATTATTTATGAGTAATGACCACACTTTATCAACAAAATTTGTTTGAATAGAAATTGTAATAAGTATTTGCGGAATTCAAAACAGATTTGAGTTAACAACTCATTGCTCAAAATATTGTTGGCATGGCAACGAAAGCGTATTTTTTAGTGTAGGATTTTCTACACAAAGGTACTCTGCATTCTGCATGCACGCTCGCGTGCTACTCACATATATTAAAACACGCACAGATTATTTGCATACGTATAATGACGATGCACTGCATTTGTTGTTACAAAAAGAGATTTACCCAAAATGTCTCTTTAAAACGCAAAATTTCTATAGATTTTTCCATGCATGGTTATTACGTATAAAGTTTTCAAAATACCTATGCATGAGTTTTCACGATGAATGATAAAGCATGTGCCTGTGTTACGGAAAAATTGCACTTCGGTAACTTGACGCTTTTCTCGCAGTGTCTATACAGTAATATTTTGGCATACTATCTTTTTTTATCCTTTTTTTAATGGTAGCTTCATTTTACTTTCAAGTAGAACGAGTTTATGTGACATCAGACTGGTGCTCGATTACGGATCGTTTCTATGTGATGATGCTGTTAGTATAGGTATACACCGACGTATTATTTGGACTCAACGCGCTCAAAAAAATTAAAACGTTGACAAGGATTGATTTAATAATATATACAAATAATTATCGACAGGCATTGAAAATCTCGTTTTCCATCCCTTAATGACTATTTTTTCACGTATACCCATAACCCTTAGATACTATACATAACATGTCGGAATAAGCTTTTAATTTTTACAATCCCATGGTAGGTGAGCAAAATCAATGCTTCCTTAAAATCTTATCAAATTTCACGCAAAAATTATTATTGAATGTACTTATTGACCTCGTTGACGACCGACTTGTTTGGTAATAAGCGCAGTCTGGAAGAGAAAAAAAAAGGTAATTAAATAAACCAAATAAAATAAAGGGGCACAAAGATTTAAAATTAACGAAAAATTTACCAAAACTTCCATTTTGAAGCGTTCTGTTACATAGAGCTCCGATCACGGGTCTATATCTGAACGTACTGTGTGCCTTGTACCTATATATAACGTTACTGTACAGAGGGTGGTTTCAAACAAGCAAGCAAACGCAGGCAGGCAGGTACATACTATAAGAGCTACATACGTATAATATATACACATGCAAGCAGCCCCTCGACTGCTGTATTACCATCCTCCCCGTCATCCGACTTTTGGATTATCGAGCGGGGAGTTGTTCTCACGTGCATATACATGACAAATTCCACAAAATACGCGTATTGTATGATGGTTGAGAAAAAATATTTTTCCAAATTTCAATGGCTCGTAATGCCATATTGTACGATTTATTCGTAATACTATATTGGATAAAATCTTGCATTGGCCACACTCAAAAACCAATGGTTTACTATGTGCTTCTTTTCCATCGGGGGCTGTCCAATGCAAACCAAAATTATGTAAAATTAATTACATCAAAGGGGCATAGAGCAGTCGATGATGTTGGGAACAAACGTTACTGGCTGTTAATTAATAAACACTACTTTGAAGCTGTACCCACGACTTCTTGATTTCAATTTTTTTCACAACCATACCGCCGTCCCACGGATAGAAGCTCAAGTGCAGACTTAACCAAATCAAGAAAATCGACACAAACTAATTATTTCGGTTATGTTGTTTACAAGATAGAAAGTTTTCGACAACATCTATGAAAATGTGCTTTTTCTTTAACTCAAAACTACAAAAGAAAAAAAAAAAAAAAAAAAAAAAAAGAATGCTCAACGCACCACGATTTTGCCAGTTACTTTTTTTCTGAAAGCCCGAAGAGCACGCCATTTCTATCATATAATTTAAGAATAAGAAACAATAAAAATGATTAAAAACTCCACTGGATGTAGAAATTCCTGACAAATCTATAGGTGTATTGGCCCTTAATTTGGACCGAAATATCACTAACTTGAATTTTGTTGTCTTTTTTTCGTTGAATCGCTTATACACACGTAGTTGCACTTATGTAGACAGTGCTCTCTTGCTCTGGAGCGCAGGTGGCAGCAGGCGTTAATTTTACATACACGCGTGCACGTGGAACAAGGGTTAATGTAAAAATATATTTTTTCGTTCGCGGCTTTTTTGAATCACGCAGCTGAGATAGAATAGCTTGAAAAATGTTCTGGAGTAAAAATTGAAGGAAAAAAAAAAAAAATTGTGGTTAATTTATGAGTAGGAGTTCGCAAGGGGTACGCAATACGTTATACATTCAGGTGTCCCAAATGACATTACCTAAATTACGCTTCGTTTAGCTCCAATCTATGGATTTGATAATGCGTAGTCCAAAACTAACTGGTTTATCCCGCAAATCTTTAATTTCGTAATTTTATGCAGCTCCCGTTGTTTGAATACATGCAGCAACGAAAAACTCGAACAAAATTCGTATTGGAAAATTTCACGTGTCGGTGAAAGACAATGCTTTTCTTTTCCCTTCTTTCCCGCCCCATTTCAATTTTTATTCGTCGTCGTCGTCAGTTCGCTTAATTGTTTTTCCTCCCCTGTTTCTCGTTTTCCTTTTTTAGCTCAGCATGCGTGTACACACACGCACTTGTATACCAATATCCCCGCTACCCCAGTCCGCCAGTACATCTACAGCAACACAGCAAGTACCTATACACTCTTTTTTTTCTGCGAGCACACGAGCGAGAGAGAGAAAAAAAGGTGTATATATGAGCTGTCAAACCTTCCCCAGCTCCGCAACGTCACTTCGTTCACTTTCGCTTGATTCCATCACCTTCGTCTTTTTTATTTTCTCGCACTTTTTGCTCGCCCTTCTCTTTCACTTTTTATTCGCATGTGCCTGCATATAACGCGTCTCTCATTCATTCACAGTACACCCATCAATATCTACATATTTACACGCACATTTACGTTTTAGGAAAAGGGACAATATAAAACATATAGAACCTAAAAAAATACACTGCACTCGACAACACAGCTGCAACCAGATTCCAAATCACCATGTACTAATTCGTTACAAAATTTTTCTATTATCGTCAAAGTTTCTCGTCTTGAAGAAGTTTAATGACCATGTCCGTCTCTTCGCTCGCATCGCATTTTTTTTTTTTTTTTATTAATTCTGATTCCTTTTTAGGACCTACGATTTAACTTTTATTCTGTAGGTAAGCATTTTATTAAATATTAAAAATACCTACAAACCAGAGGCTCCGCTCTAAAAACGATACTTTTCGCTTCAAAATATTTAAAAACTTTAAACGCCTGTATTTCGGTAAATAATAGAAATACAGCAGAAAGGACATTATTTTAGAATCAGAAAAATAAAAATGAAAAAATTTTTTTTGTATCGCTGTTTGGCCCTTGGTAACTGTTAGAAAAACTGCGGTATGCACTTATGAGAATAATATTACGTCAAACCTTCCGTAAGAACTCTTTCCATGCAGAGGCTTTGCTTAAAAGTTGACATTTTTGGTCTCGAAATATTTCAAAACTTTAAATGCCTGTATCTTCAAATAATCAAGATAGAGAAAAAAGGACAATATTTTAGTACTAAAAAATTTAATAAAAAAATTTTGTTTTGTATCGCTGTTTGGCCTTTCGTAACTGTGAGACAAACTTCGGTATGCACTAAGATGGATGATATTACGTTGAACCTTTCGTAAGAACTCTTTCCATGCAGAGGCTTCGCTTAAAAGTCGACATTTTTGGTCTTGGAATATTCAAAAACTTAAAACGCCTGTAACTCCGTAAATAATGAAGTTACAGCGAAAATAGCCATATTTTCGGATCATTGAAAATAAAAAAAAATTAAAAAATTTCTCTCGTAATCTAGGCCTTAGCCAGTGCTTTGTTAAACATATATATGGTCAAATAAGCTTTCTAGGTAGTCCACTGTATCGATACAAACGTCAACGAAACCATGATAGTCCTTTGATTTGAAAAAAAAGGGCTCTGAAATTTTCAAAGACTTAAAACGCCTGTAACTCCGTAGATAATGAAGATACAGCAGAAAAAGCCATATTTTTGGATCATTAAAAATAAAAAAAAAAATAAAAAATTTCTCTCGTAATCTAGGCCTTAGCCAGTGCTTTGTTAGACAGACATATGGTCGAATAAGCTTTCTAGGTAGTCTACTGTATCAATAGAAACGTCTACAAAGCCATGATAGTCCTTTGATTTAAAAAAATGGGCTCGAAAATTATCGAAAACTTAAAACGCCTGTAACTCCGTAAATAATGGAGATACAGCGAAAATAGCCATATTTTCGGATCATTAAAAATAAAAAAAAAATAAAAAATTTCTCTCGTAATTTAAGCCTTAGCCAGTGCTTTGTTAAACATATATATGGTCAGATAAGCTTTCTAGGCAGTCCACTGTATTGATACAAACGTCAACAAAGCCATGATAGTCCTTTGATTTAAAAAAAATGGGCTCGAAAATTATCGAAAACTTAAAACGCCCGTAACTCCGTAAATAATGGAGATACAGCGAAAATAGCCATATTTTCGGATCATTAAAATGAAAAAAAAAATTAAAAATTTTTCTCGTAATTTAGGCCTTAGCCAGTGCTTTGTTAGACAGATATATGGTCGAATAAGCTTTCTAGGCAGTCCACTGAATCGATACAATTGTCTACGAAGCTATGATAGTCCTTTGATTTAAAAAAAATGGGCTCTGAAATTATCGAAAACTTAAAACGCCTGTAACTCCGTAAATAATGGAGATACAGCGAAAATAGCCATATTTTCGGATCATTAAAATGAAAAAAAAAATTGAAAATTTTTCCCGTAATTTAGGCCTTAGCCAGTGCTTTGTTAGACAAATATATGGTCGAATAAGCTTTCTAGGTAGTCTACTGTATCGATAGAAACGTCTACAAAGCCATGATAGTCCTTTGATTTAAAAAAATGGGCTCGAAAATTATCGAAAACTTAAAACGCCTGTAACTCCGTAAATAATGGAGATACAGCGAAAATAGCCATATTTTCGGATCATTATAATGAAAAAAAAAATTAAAAATTTCTCTCGTAATTTAGGCCTTAGCCAGTGCTTTGTTAGACAGATATATGGTCGAATAAGCTTTCTAGGCAGTCCACTGAATCGATACAATTGTCTACGAAGCTATGATAGTCCTTTGATTTAAAAAAAATGGGCTCTGAAATTATCGAAAACTTAAAACGCCTGTAACTCCGTAAATAATGGAGATACAGCGAAAATAGCCATATTTTCGGATCATTAAAATGAAAAAAAAAATTAAAAATTTTTCTCGTAATTTAGGCCTTAGCCAGTGCTTTGTTAGAGGAATATATGGTCGAATAAGCTTTCTAGGTAGTCGCATTTATCGATAGAAACGTCTACAAAGCCATGATAGTCCTTTGATTTAAAAAAATTGGGCTCGAAAATTATCGAAAACTTAAAACGCTCGTAACTCCGTAAATAATGGAGATACAGCAAAAATAGCCATATTTTCGGATCATTAAAATGAAAAAAAAAATTAAGAATTACTCCCGTAATTTAGGCCTTAGCCAGTGCTTTGTTAGACAGATATATGGTCGAATAAGCTTTCTAGGTAGTCTACTGTATCGATAGAAGCGTCTACAAAGCCATGATAGTCCTTTGATTTAAAAAAAATGGGCTCGAAAATTATCGAAAACTTAAAACGCCCGTAACTCCGTAAATAATGGAGATACAGCGAAAATAGCCATATTTTCGGATCATTAAAAATAAAAAAAAAATGAAAAATTTCTCTCGTAATCTAGTTCTTAGCCAGTGCTTTGTTGGACAGATATATGGTCGAATAAGCTTTCTAGGTAGTCTACTGTATCGATACAAACGACTACAAAGCCATGATAGTCCTTTGATTTAAAAAAAATGGGCTCGAAAATTATCGAAAACTTAAAACGCCCGTAACTCCGTAAATAATAAAGATACAGCGAAAATAGCCATATTTTTGGATCATCAAAAAAAGAAAAAATAAAAAAATTTTCTCTTGTAATCTGGGCCTTAGCCAGTGCTTTGTTAGACAGACATATGGTCGAATAAGCTTTCTAGGTAGTCTACTGTATCAATACAAACGACTACAAAGCCATGATAGTCCTTTGATTTAAAAAAAATGGGCTCTGAAATTATCGAAAACTTAAAACGCCTGTAACTCCGTAAATAATGGAGATACAGCGAGAATAGCCATATTTTCGGATCATTAAAAATAAAAAAAAAATGAAAAATTTCTCTCGTAATCTAGGCCTTAGCCAGTGCTTTGTTGGACAGATATATGGTCGAATAAGCTTTCTAGGTAGTCTACTGTATCGATAGAAACGTCTACAAAGCCATGATAGTCTTTTGATTTAAAAAAATTGGGCTCGAAAATTATCGAAAACCTAAAACGCCCGTAACTCCGTAAATAATGGAGATACAGCGAAAATAGCCATATTTTTGGATCATCAAAAAAAGAAAAAATAAAAAAATTTTCTCTTGTAATCTGGGCCTTAGCCAGTGCTTTGTTAGACAGATATATGGTCGAATAAGCTTTCTAGGTAGTCTACTGTATCGATAGAAACGTCTACAAAGCCATGATAGTCCTTTGATTTAAAAAAATGGGCTCGAAAATTATCGAAAACTTAAAACGCCTGTAACTCCGTAAATAATGGAGATACAGCGAAAATAGCCATATTTTCGGATCATTAAAAAAAAAAAAAATAAAAAAATTTCTTTTGTAATCTAGGCCTTAGCCAGTGCTTTGTTAAACATATATATGGTCAGATAAGCCTTGTAGGCAGTCCACTGTATCGATACAATTTTCTACGAAGCTATGATAGTCCTTTGATTTAAAAAAAATGGGCTCTGAAATTATCAAAAACTTAAAACGCCTGTAACTCCGTAAATAATAGAGATACAGCGAAAATAGCCATATTTTCGGATCATTAAATTGAAAAAAAAAATTAAAAATTTCTCTCGTAATTTAGGCCTTAGCCAGTGCTTTGTTAGACAGATATATGGTCGAATAAGCTTTCTAGGCAGTCCACTGAATCGATACAATTGTCCACGAAGCTATGATAGTCCTTTGATTTAAAAAAAATGGGCTCTGAAATTATCGAAAACTTAAAACGCCTGTAACTTCGTAAATAATAAAGATACAGCAGAAATAGCCATATTTTTGGATCATCAAAAAAAGAAAAAATAAAAAAATTTTCTCTTGTAATCTGGGCCTTAGCCAGTGCTTTGTTAGACAGATATATGGTCAAATAAGCTTTCTAGGTAGTCTACTGTATCGATACAAACGACTACAAAGCCGTGATAGTCCTTTGATTTAAAAAAAATAAGCTCGAAAAATATCGAAAACTTAAAACGCCTGTAACTCCGTAAATAATGGAGATACAGCGAAAATAGCCATATTTTCGGATCATTAGAAAAAAAAAAAATAAAAAAATTTCTTTTGTAATCTAGGCCTTAGCCAGTGCTTTGTTAAACATATATATGGTCAGATAAGCTTTGTAGGCAGTCCACTGTATCGATACAATTTTCTACGAAGCTATGATAGTCCTTTGATTTAAAAAAAATGGGCTCTGAAATTATCAAAAACTTAAAACGCCTGTAACTCCGTAAATAATAGAGATACAGCGAAAATAGCCATATTTTCGGATCATTAAATTGAAAAAAAAAATTAAAAATTTCTCTCGTAATTCAGGCCTTAGCCAGTGCTTTGTTAGACAGATATATGGTCGAATAAGCTTTCTAGGCAGTCCACTGAATCGATACAATTGTCCACGAAGCTATGATAGTCCTTTGATTTAAAAAAAATGGGCTCTGAAATTATCGAAAACTTAAAACGCCTGTTACTTCGTAAATAATAAAGATACAGCAGAAATAGCCATATTTTTGGATCATCAAAAAAAGAAAAAATAAAAAAATTTTCTCTTGTAATCTGGGCCTTAGCCAGTGCTTTGTTAGACAGATATATGGTCAAATAAGCTTTCTAGGTAGTCTACTGTATCGATACAAACGACTACAAAGCCGTGATAGTCCTTTGATTTAAAAAAAATGGGCTCGAAAAATATCGAAAACTTAAAACGCCCGTAACTCCGTAAATAATGGAGATACAGCGAAAATAGCCATATTTTCAAATCATTACAAATAAAAAAAAAATGAAAAATTTCTCTCGTAATCTAGGCCTTAGCCAGTGCTTTGTTGGACAGATATATGGTCGAATAAGCTTTCTAGGTAGTCTACTTTATCGATAGAAACGTCTATAAAGCCATGATAGTCCTTTGATTTAAAAAAATTGGGCTCGAAAATTATCGAAAACTTAAAACGCCCGTAACTCCGTAAATAATGGAGATACAGCGAAAATAGCCATATTTTTGGATCATTAAAATGAAAAAAAAAATTAAGAATTTCTCCCGTAATTTAGGCCTTAGCCAGTGCTTTGTTAGACAGATATATGGTCGAATAAGCTTTCTAGGTAGTCTACTGTATCGATAGAAGCGTCTACAAAGCCATGATAGTCCTTTGATTTAAAAAAAATGGGCTCGAAAATTATCGAAAACTTAAAACGCCCGTAACTCCGTAAATAATGGAGATACAGCGAAAATAGCCATATTTTTGGATCATTAAAATGAAAAAAAAAATTAAGAATTTCTCCCGTAATTTAGGCCTTAGCCAGTGCTTTGTTAGACAGATATATGGTCGAATAAGCTTTCTAGGTAGTCTACTGTATCGATAGAAGCGTCTACAAAGCCATGATAGTCCTTTGATTTAAAAAAAATGGGCTCGAAAATTATCGAAAACTTAAAACGCCCGTAACTCCGTAAATAATAAAGATACAGCGAAAATAGCCATATTTTTGGATCATCAAAAAAAGAAAAAATAAAAAAATTTTCTCTTGTAATCTGGGCCTTAGCCAGTGCTTTGTTAGACAGACATATGGTCGAATAAGCTTTCTAGGTAGTCTACTGTATCGATACAAACGACTACAAAGCCATGATAGTCCTTTGATTTAAAAAAAATGGGCTCTGAAATTATCGAAAACTTAAAACGCCTGTAACTCCGTAAATAATGGAGATACAGCGAAAATAGCCATATTTTCGGATCATTAAAAATAAAAAAAAAATGAAAAATTTCTCTCGTAATCTAGGCCTTAGCCAGTGCTTTGTTGGACAGATATATGTTCGAATAAGCTTTCTAGGTAGTCTACTGTATCGATAGAAACGTCTACAAAGCCATGATAGTCCTTCGATTTAAAAAAAATTGGCTCTGAAATTATCGAAAACTTAAAACGCCTGTAACTCCGTAAATAATGGAGTTACAGCGAAAATAGCCATATTTTCGGATCATTAAAAAAAAAAAAAAATAAAACAATTTCTTTTGTAATCTAGGCCTTAGCCAGTGCTTTGTTAAACATATATATGGTCAGATAAGCTTTGTAGGCAGTCCACTGTATCGATACAATTGTCTACGAAGCTATGATAGTCCTTTGATTTAAAAAAAATGGGCTCTGAAATTATCGAAAACTTAAAACGCCTGTAACTCCGTAAATAATGGAGATACAGCGAAAATAGCCATATTTTCGGATCATTATAATGAAAAAAAAAATTAAAAATTTCTCTCGTAATTTAGGCCTTAGCCAGTGCTTTGTTAGACAGATATATGGTCGAATAAGCTTTCTAGGCAGTCCACTGAATCGATACAATTGTCTACGAAGCTATGATAGTCCTTTAATTTGAAAAAAATGGGCTCTGAAATTATCGAAAACTTAGAACGCCTGTAACTCCGTAAATAATGGAGATACAGCGAAAATAGCCATATTTTCGGATCATTAAAATGAAAAAAAAAATTAAAAATTTTTCTCGTAATTTAGGCCTTAGCCAGTGCTTTGTTAGACGAATATATGGTCGAATAAGCTTTCTAGGTAGTCTACTGTATCGATAGAAACGTCTACAAAGCCATGATAGTCCTTTGATTTAAAAAAATGGGCTCGAAAATTATCGAAAACTTAAAACGCCTGTAACTCCGTAAATAATGGAGATACAGCGAAAATAGCCATATTTTCGGATCATTAAAAAAAAAAAAAATAAAAAAATTTCTTTTGTAATCTAGGCCTTAGCCAGTGCTTTGTTAAACATATATATGGTCAGATAAGCTTTGTAGGCAGTCCACTGTATCGATACAATTTTCTACAAAGCTATGATAGTCCTTTGATTTAAAAAAAATGGGCTCTGAAATTATCAAAAACTTAAAACGCCTGTAACTCCGTAAATAATAAAGATACAGCGAAAATAGCCATATTTTCGGATCATTAAATTGAAAAAAAAAATTAAAAATTTCTCTCATAATTTAGGCCTTAGCCAGTGCTTTGTTAGACAGATATATGGTCGAATAAGCTTTCTAGGCAGTCCACTGTATCGATACAATTGTCTACGAAGCTATGATAGTCCTTTGATTTAAAAAAAATGGGCTCTGAAATTATCGAAAACTTAAAACGCCTGTAACTTCGTAAATAATAAAGATACAGCGAAAATAGCCATATTTTTGGATCATCAAAAAAAGAAAAACAAAAAAAATTTTCTCTTGTAATCTGGGCCTTAGCCAGTGCTTTGTTAGACAGATATATGGTCAAATAAGCTTTCTAGGTAGTCTACTGTATCGATACAAACGACTACAAAGCCGTGATAGTCCTTTGATTTAAAAAAAATGGGCTCGAAAATTATCGAAAACTTAAAACGCCTGTAACTTCGTAAATAATGAAGATACAGCGAAAATAGCCATATTTTTGGATCATTAAAAAAAGAAAAAATGAAAAAATTTTCTCTCGTAATCTAGGCCTTAGCCAGTGCTCTGTTAGACAGATATATGGTCGAATAAGCTTTCTAGGTAGTCTACTGTATCGATACAAACGACTACAAAGCCATGATAGTCCTTTGATTTAAAAAAAATGGGCTCGAAAATTATCGAAAACTTAAAACGGCTGTAACTCCGTAAATAATGGAGATACAGCGAAAATAGCCATATTTTCGGATCATTAAAATGAAAAAAAAAATTAAGAATTACTCCCGTAATTTAGGCCTTAGCCAGTGCTTTGTTAGACAGATATATGGTCGAATAAGCTTTCTAGGTAGTCTACTGTATCGATACAAACGACTACAAAGCCATGATAGTCCTTTGATTTAAAAAAATTGGGCTCGAAAATTATCGAAAACCTAAAACGCCTGTAACTCCGTAAATAATGGAGATACAGCGAAAATAGCCATATTTTTGGATCATTAAAAAAAAAAAAAATAAAAAAATTTCTTTCGTAATCTAGGCCTTAGCCAGCGCTTTGTTAGACAGACATATGGTCGAATAAGCTTTCTAGGTAGTCTACTGTATCGATAGAAACGTCTACAAAGCCATAATAGTCCTTCGATTTAAAAAAAATTGGCTCTGAAATTATCGAAAACTTAAAACGCCCGTAACTCCGTAAATAATGGAGATACAGCGAAAATAGCCATATTTTTGGATCATTAAAAATAAAAAAAAAATTAAAAATTTTTCCCGTAATTTAAGCCTTAGCCAGTGCTTTGTTAAACATATATATGGTCAGATAAGCATTCGAGGTAGTCTACTGTATCGATACGAACGACTACAAAGCCATGATAGTCCTTTGATTTAAAAAAAATGGGCTCGAAAATTATCGAAAACTTAAAACGCCTGTAACTCCGTAAATAATGGAGATACAGCGAAAATAGCCATATTTTAGGATCATTAAAAATAAAAAAAAAATAAAAAATTTCTCTCGTAATCTAGGCCTTAGCCAGTGCTTTGTTAGACAGATATATGGTCGAATAAGCTTTCTAGGTAGTCTACTTTATCGATAGAAACGTCTATAAAGCCATGATAGTCCTTTGATTTAAAAAAATTGGGCTCGAAAATTATCGAAAACTTAAAACGCCCGTAACTCCGTAAATAATGAAGATACAGCGAAAATAGCCATATTTTCGGATCATTAAAATGAAAAAAAAAATTAAGAATTTCTCCCGTAATTTAGGCCTTAGCCAGTGCTTTGTTAGACAGATATATGGTCGAATAAGCTTTCTAGGTAGTCTACTGTATCGATAGAAGCGTCTACAAAGCCATGATAGTCCTTTGATTTAAAAAAATGGGCTCGAAAATTATCGAAAACTTAAAACGCCTGTAACTCCGTAAATAATGGAGATACAGCGAAAATAGCCATATTTTCGGATCATTAAAAATAAAAAAAAAATAAAAAAATTTCTTTTGTAATCTAGGCCTTAGCCAGTGCTTTGTTAAACATATATATGGTCAGATAAGCTTTGTAGGCAGTCCACTGTATCGATACAATTTTCTACAAAGCTATGATAGTCCTTTGATTTAAAAAAAATGGGCTCTGAAATTATCAAAAACTTAAAACGCCTGTAACTCCGTAAATAATGGAGATACAGCGAAAATAGCCATATTTTCGGATCATTAAATTGAAAAAAAAAATTAAAAATTTCTCTCATAATTTAGGCCTTAGCCAGTGCTTTGTTAGACAGATATATGGTCGAATAAGCTTTCTAGGTAGTCTAATGTATCGATACAAACGACTACAAAGCCGTGATAGTCCTTTGATTTAAAAAAAATGGGCTCGAAAATTATCGAAAACTTAAAACGCCTGTAACTTCGTAAATAATGAAGATACAGCGAAAATAGCCATATTTTTGGATCATTAAAAAAAGAAAAAATGAAAAAATTTTCTCTCGTAATCTAGGCCTTAGCCAGTGCTCTGTTAGACAGATATATGGTCGAATAAGCTTTCTAGGTAGTCTACTGTATCGATACAAACGACTACAAAGCCATGATAGTCCTTTGATTTAAAAAAAATGGGCTCGAAAATTATCGAAAACTTAAAACGGCTGTAACTCCGTAAATAATGGAGATACAGCGAAAATAGCCATATTTTCGGATCATTAAAATGAAAAAAAAAATTAAGAATTACTCCCGTAATTTAGGCCTTAGCCAGTGCTTTGTTAGACAAAGATGGTCGAATAAGCTTTCTAGGTAGTCTACTGTATCGATAGAAACGTCTACAAAGCCATGATAGTCCTTTGATTTAAAAAAATGGGCTCGAAAATTATCGAAAACTTAAAACGCCTGTAACTCCGTAAATAATGGAGTTACAGCGAAAATAGCCATATTTTCGGATCATTAAAAAAAAAAAAAAATAAAACAATTTCTTTTGTAATCTAGGCCTTAGCCAGTGCTTTGTTAAACATATATATGGTCAGATAAGCTTTGTAGGCAGTCCACTGTATCGATACAATTGTCTACGAAGCTATGATAGTCCTTTGATTTAAAAAAATTGGGCTCGAAAATTATCGAAAACTTAAAACGCTCGTAACTCCGTAAATAATGGAGATACAGCGAAAATAGCCATATTTTCGGATCATTAAAATGAAAAAAAAAATTAAGAATTACTCCCGTAATTTTAGGCCTTAGCCAGTGCTTTGTTAGACAGATATATGGTCGAATAAGCTTTCTAGGTAGTCTACTGTATCGATAGAAACGTCTACAAAGCCATGATAGTCTTTTGATTTACAAAAATGGGCTCGAAAATTATCGAAAACTTAAAACGCCTGTAACTCCGTAAATAATGGAGATACAGCGAAAATAGCCATATTTTCGGATCATTAAAAATAAAAAAAAAATAAAAAATTTCTCTCGTAATTTAAGCCTTAGCCAGTGCTTTGTTAGACAGATATATGGTCGAATAAGCTTTCTAGGTAGTCTACTGTATCGATAGAAACGTCTACAAAGCCATGATAGTACTTTGATTTAAAAAAGTGAGCTCGAAAATTATCGAAAACTTAAAACGCCCGTAACTCCGTAAATAATAAAGATACAGCGAAAATAGCCATATTTTTGGAACATTAAAAATAAAAAAAAAATAAAAAATTTCTCTCGTAATTTAAGCCTTAACCAGTGCTTTGTTAAACATATATATGGTCAGATAGGCTTTCTAGGCAGTCCACTGTATCGATACAAACGTCAACAAAGCCATGATAGTCCTTTGATTTAAAAAAAATGGGCTCGAAAATTATCGAAAACTTAAAACGCCTGTAACTTCGTAAATAATGAAGATACAGCGAAAATAGCCATATTTTCGGATCATTAAAATGAAAAAAAGAATTAAGAATTACTCCCGTAATTTAGGCCTTAGCCAGTGCTTTGTTAGACAGATATATGGTCGAATAAGCTTTCTAGGTAGTCTACTGTATCGATAGAAACGTCTACAAAGCCATGATAGTCTTTTGATTTACAAAAATGGGCTCGAAAATTATCGAAAACTTAAAACGCCTGTAACTCCGTAAATAATGGAGATACAGCGAAAATAGCCATATTTTCGGATCATTAAAAATAAAAAAAAAATAAAAAATTTCTCTCGTAATTTAAGCCTTAGCCAGTGCTTCGTTAAACATATATATGGTCAGATAAGCTTTCTAGGCAGTCCACTGTATTGATACAAACGTCAACGAAGCCATGATAGTCCTTTGATTTAAAAAAAATGGGCTCGAAAATTATCGAAAACTTAAAACGCCTGTAACTTCGTAAATAATGAAGATACAGCGAAAATAGCCATATTTTTGGATCATTAAAAAAAGAAAAAATGAAAAAATTTTCTCTCGTAATCTAGGCCTTAGCCAGTGCTCTGTTAGACAGATATATGGTCGAATAAGCTTTCTAGGTAGTCTACTGTATCGATACAAACGACTACAAAGCCATGATAGTCCTTTGATTTAAAAAAAATGGGCTCGAAAATTATCGAAAACTTAAAACGGCTGTAACTCCGTAAATAATGGAGATACAGCGAAAATAGCCATATTTTCGGATCATTAAAATGAAAAAAAAAATTAAGAATTACTCCCGTAATTTAGGCCTTAGCCAGTGCTTTGTTAGACAGATATATGGTCGAATAAGCTTTCTAGGTAGTCTACTGTATCGATACAAACGACTACAAAGCCATGATAGTCCTTTGATTTAAAAAAAATGGGCTCGAAAATTATCGAAAACTTAAAACGCCCGTAACTCCGTAAATAATGGAGATACAGCGAAAATAGCCATATTTTCGGATCATTAAAATGAAAAAAAAAATTAAGAATTTCTCCCGTAATTTAGGCCTTAGCCAGTGCTTTGTTAGACAGATATATGGTCGAATAAGCTTTCTAGGTAGTCTACTGTATCGATAGAAACGTCTACAAAGCCATGATAGTCTTTTGATTTACAAAAATGGGCTCGAAAATTATCGAAAACTTAAAACGCCTGTAACTCCGTAAATAATGGAGATACAGCGAAAATAGCCATATTTTCGGATCATTGAAAATAAAAAAAAAATAAAAAATTTCTCTCGTAATTTAAGCCTTAGCCAGTGCTTTGTTAAACATATATATGGTCAGATAAGCTTTCTAGGCAGTCCACTGTATTGATACAAACGTCAACGAAGCCATAATAGTCCTTTGATTTAAAAAAAATGGGCTCGAAAATTATCGAAAACTTAAAACGCCTGTAACTTCGTAAATAATGAAGATACAGCGAAAATAGCCATATTTTTGGATCATTAAAAAAAGAAAAAATGAAAAAATTTTCTCTCGTAATCTAGGCCTTAGCCAGTGCTCTGTTAGACAGATATATGGTCGGATAAGCTTTCTAGGTAGTCTACTGTATCGATACAAACGACTACAAAGCCATGATAGTCCTTTGATTTAAAAAAATGGGCTCGAAAATTATCGAAAACTTAAAACGCTCGTAACTCCGTAAATAATGGAGATACAGCGAAAATAGCCATATTTTCGGATCATTAAAATGAAAAAAAAAATTAAGAATTACTCCCGTAATTTAGGCCTTAGCCAGTGCTTTGTTAGACAGATATATGGTCGAATAAGCTTTCTAGGTAGTCTACTGTATCGATACAAACGACTACAAAGCCATGATAGTCCTTTGATTTAAAAAAAATGGGCTCGAAAATTATCGAAAACTTAAAACGCCTGTAGATCCGTAAATAATGGAGATACAGCGAAAATAGCCATATTTTCGGATCATTGAAAATAAAAGAAAAATAAAAAATTTCTCTCGTAATCTAGGCCTTAGCCAGTGCTCTGTAAGACAGATATATGGTCGAATAAGCTTTCTAGGTAGTCTACTGTATCGATACAAACGACTACAAAGCCATGATAGTCCTTTGATTTAAAAAAAATGGGCTCGAAAATTATCGAAAACTTAAAACGGCTGTAACTCCGTAAATAATGGAGATACAGCGAAAATAGCCATATTTTCGGATCATTAAAATGAAAAAAAAAATTAAGAATTACTCCCGTAATTTAGGCCTTAGCCAGTGCTTTGTTAGACAGATATATGGTCGAATAAGCTTTCTAGGTAGTCTACTGTATCGATAGAAACGTCTACAAAGCCATGATAGTACTTTGATTCAAAAAAGTGAGCTCGAAAATTATCGAAAACTTAAAACGCCCGTAACTCCGTAAATAATAAAGATACAGCGAAAATAGCCATATTTTTGGAACATTAAAAATAAAAAATTTCTCTCGTAATTTAAGCCTTAACCAGTGCTTTGTTAAACATATATATGGTCAGATAGGCTTTCTAGGCAGTCCACTGTATCGATACAAACGTCAACAAAGCCATGATAGTCCTTTGATTTAAAAAAAATGGGCTCGAAAATTATCGAAAACTTAAAACGCCTGTAACTTCGTAAATAATGAAGATACAGCGAAAATAGCCATATTTTCGGATCATTAAAATGAAAAAAAAAATTAAGAATTACTCCCGTAATTTAGGCCTTAGCCAGTGCTTTGTTAGACAGATATATGGTCGAATAAGCTTTCTAGGTAGTCTACTGTATCGATAGAAACGTCTACAAAGCCATGATAGTCTTTTGATTTACAAAAATGGGCTCGAAAATTATCGAAAACTTAAAACGCCTGTAACTCCGTAAATAATGGAGATACAGCGAAAATAGCCATATTTTCGGATCATTAAAAATAAAAAAAAAATAAAAAATTTCTCTCGTAATTTAAGCCTTAGCCAGTGCTTTGTTAAACATATATATGGTCAGATAAGCTTTCTAGGCAGTCCACTGTATTGATACAAACGTCAACGAAGCCATGATAGTCCTTTGATTTAAAAAAAATGGGCTCGAAAATTATCGAAAACTTAAAACGCCTGTAACTTCGTAAATAATGAAGATACAGCGAAAATAGCCATATTTTTGGATCATTAAAAAAAGAAAAAATGAAAAAATTTTCTCTCGTAATCTAGGCCTTAGCCAGTGCTTTGTTAGACAGATATATGGTCGAATAAGCTTTCTAGGTAGTCTACTGTATCGATAGAAACGTCTACAAAGCCATGATAGTCTTTTGATTTAAAAAAATGGGCTCGAAAATTATCGAAAACTTAAAACGCCTGTAACTCCGTAAATAATGGAGATACAGCGAAAATAGCCATATTTTCGGATCATTAAAAAAAAAAAAAATAAAAAAATTTCTTTTGTAATCTAGGCCTTAGCCAGTGCTTTGTTAAACATATATATGGTCAGATAAGCTTTGTAGGCAGTCCACTGTATCGATACAATTTTCTACAAAGCTATGATAGTCCTTTGATTTAAAAAAAATGGGCTCTGAAATTATCAAAAACTTAAAACGCCTGTAACTCCGTAAATAATGGAGATACAGCGAAAATAGCCATATTTTCGGATCATTAAATTGAAAAAAAAAATTAAAAATTTCTCTCATAATTTAGGCCTTAGCCAGTGCTTTGTTAGACAGATATATGGTCGAATAAGCTTTCTAGGCAGTCCACTGTATCGATACAATTGTCTACGAAGCTATGATAGTCCTTTGATTTAAAAAAAATGGGCTCTGAAATTATCGAAAACTTAAAACGCCTGTAACTTCGTAAATAATAAAGATACAGCGAAAATAGCCATATTTTTGGATCATCAAAAAAAGAAAAACAAAAAAAATTTTCTCTTGTAATCTGGGCCTTAGCCAGTGCTTTGTTAGACAGATATATGGTCAAATAAGCTTTCTAGGTAGTCTAATGTATCGATACAAACGACTACAAAGCCGTGATAGTCCTTTGATTTAAAAAAAATGGGCTCGAAAATTATCGAAAACTTAAAACGCCTGTAACTTCGTAAATAATGAAGATACAGCGAAAATAGCCATATTTTTGGATCATTAAAAAAAGAAAAAATGAAAAAATTTTCTCTCGTAATCTAGGCCTTAGCCAGTGCTCTGTTAGACAGATATATGGTCGAATAAGCTTTCTAGGTAGTCTACTGTATCGATACAAACGACTACAAAGCCATGATAGTCCTTTGATTTAAAAAAAATGGGCTCGAAAATTATCGAAAACTTAAAACGGCTGTAACTCCGTAAATAATGGAGATACAGCGAAAATAGCCATATTTTCGGATCATTAAAATGAAAAAAAAAATTAAGAATTACTCCCGTAATTTAGGCCTTAGCCAGTGCTTTGTTAGACAAAGATGGTCGAATAAGCTTTCTAGGTAGTCTACTGTATCGATAGAAACGTCTACAAAGCCATGATAGTCCTTTGATTTAAAAAAATGGGCTCGAAAATTATCGAAAACTTAAAACGCCTGTAACTCCGTAAATAATGGAGTTACAGCGAAAATAGCCATATTTTCGGATCATTAAAAAAAAAAAAAAATAAAACAATTTCTTTTGTAATCTAGGCCTTAGCCAGTGCTTTGTTAAACATATATATGGTCAGATAAGCTTTGTAGGCAGTCCACTGTATCGATACAATTTTCTACAAAGCTATGATAGTCCTTTGATTTAAAAAAAATGGGCTCTGAAATTATCGAAAACTTAAAACGCCTGTAACTCCGTAAATAATGGAGATACAGCGAAAATAGCCATATTTTCGGATCATTATAATGAAAAAAAAAATTAAAAATTTCTCTCGTAATTTAGGCCTTAGCCAGTGCTTTGTTAGACAGATATATGGTCGAATAAGCTTTCTAGGCAGTCCACTGAATCGATACAATTGTCTACGAAGCTATGATAGTCCTTTGATTTAAAAAAAATGGGCTCTGAAATTATCGAAAACTTAAAACGCCTGTAACTCCGTAAATAATGGAGATACAGCGAAAATAGCCATATTTTCGGATCATTAAAATGAAAAAAAAAATTAAAAATTTTTCTCGTATTTTAGGCCTTAGCCAGTGCTTTGTTAGACGAATATATGGTCGAATAAGCTTTCTAGGTAGTCTACTGTATCGATAGAAACGTCTACAAAGCCATGATAGTCCTTTGATTTAAAAAAATGGGCTCGAAAATTATCGAAAACTTAAAACGCCTGTAACTCCGTAAATAATGGAGATACAGCGAAAATAGCCATATTTTCGGATCATTAAAAAAAAAAAAAATAAAAAAATTTCTTTTGTAATCTAGGCCTTAGCCAGTGCTTTGTTAAACATATATATGGTCAGATAAGCTTTGTAGGCAGTCCACTGTATCGATACAATTTTCTACAAAGCTATGATAGTCCTTTGATTTAAAAAAAATGGGCTCTGAAATTATCAAAAACTTAAAACGCCTGTAACTCCGTAAATAATGGAGATACAGCGAAAATAGCCATATTTTCGGATCATTAAATTGAAAAAAAAAATTAAAAATTTCTCTCATAATTTAGGCCTTAGCCAGTGCTTTGTTAGACAGATATATGGTCGAATAAGCTTTCTAGGCAGTCCACTGTATCGATACAATTGTCTACGAAGCTATGATAGTCCTTTGATTTAAAAAAAATGGGCTCTGAAATTATCGAAAACTTAAAACGCCTGTAACTTCGTAAATAATAAAGATACAGCGAAAATAGCCATATTTTTGGATCATCAAAAAAAGAAAAACAAAAAAAATTTTCTCTTGTAATCTGGGCCTTAGCCAGTGCTTTGTTAGACAGATATATGGTCAAATAAGCTTTCTAGGTAGTCTACTGTATCGATACAAACGACTACAAAGCCGTGATAGTCCTTTGATTTAAAAAAAATGGGCTCGAAAATTATCGAAAACTTAAAACGCCTGTAACTTCGTAAATAATGAAGATACAGCGAAAATAGCCATATTTTTGGATCATTAAAAAAAGAAAAAATGAAAAAATTTTCTCTCGTAATCTAGGCCTTAGCCAGTGCTCTGTTAGACAGATATATGGTCGAATAAGCTTTCTAGGTAGTCTACTGTATCGATACAAACGACTACAAAGCCATGATAGTCCTTTGATTTAAAAAAAATGGGCTCGAAAATTATCGAAAACTTAAAACGGCTGTAACTCCGTAAATAATGGAGATACAGCGAAAATAGCCATATTTTCGGATCATTAAAATGAAAAAAAAAATTAAGAATTACTCCCGTAATTTAGGCCTTAGCCAGTGCTTTGTTAGACAGATATATGGTCGAATAAGCTTTCTAGGTAGTCTACTGTATCGATACAAACGACTACAAAGCCATGATAGTCCTTTGATTTAAAAAAAATGGGCTCAAAAATTATCGAAAACTTAAAACGCCCGTAACTCCGTAAATAATGGAGATACAGCGAAAATAGCCATATTTTCGGATCATTAAAAATAAAAAAAAAATGAAAAATTTCTCTCGTAATCTAGGCCTTAGCCAGTGCTTTGTTGGACAGACATATGGTCGAATAAGCTTTCTAGGTAGTCTACTGTATCGATAGAAACGTCTACAAAGCCATAATAGTCCTTCGATTTAAAAAAAATTGGCTCTGAAATTATCGAAAACTTAAAACGCCCGTAACTCCGTAAATAATGGAGATACAGCGAAAATAGCCATATTTTTGGATCATTAAAAATAAAAAAAAAATTAAAAATTTTTCCCGTAATTTAAGCCTTAGCCAGTGCTTTGTTAAACATATATATGGTCAGATAAGCATTCGAGGTAGTCTACTGTATCGATACGAACGACTACAAAGCCATGATAGTCCTTTGATTTAAAAAAAATGGGCTCGAAAATTATCGAAAACTTAAAACGCCTGTAACTCCGTAAATAATGGAGATACAGCGAAAATAGCCATATTTTAGGATCATTAAAAATAAAAAAAAAATAAAAAATTTCTCTCGTAATCTAGGCCTTAGCCAGTGCTTTGTTAGACAGATATATGGTCGAATAAGCTTTCTAGGTAGTCTACTTTATCGATAGAAACGTCTATAAAGCCATGATAGTCCTTTGATTTAAAAAAATTGGGCTCGAAAATTATCGAAAACTTAAAACGCCCGTAACTCCGTAAATAATGAAGATACAGCGAAAATAGCCATATTTTCGGATCATTAAAATGAAAAAAAAAATTAAGAATTTCTCCCGTAATTTAGGCCTTAGCCAGTGCTTTGTTAGACAGATATATGGTCGAATAAGCTTTCTAGGTAGTCTACTGTATCGATAGAAGCGTCTACAAAGCCATGATAGTCCTTTGATTTAAAAAAATGGGCTCGAAAATTATCGAAAACTTAAAACGCCTGTAACTCCGTAAATAATGGAGATACAGCGAAAATAGCCATATTTTCGGATCATTAAAAATAAAAAAAAAATAAAAAATTTCTCTCGTAATCTAGGCCTTAGCCAGTGCTTTGTTAGACAGATATATGGTCGAATAAGCTTTCTAGGTAGTCTACTTTATCGATAGAAACGTCTACAAAGCCATGATAGTCCTTTGATTTAAAAAAATTGGGCTCGAAAATTATCGAAAACTTAAAACGCTCGTAACTCCGTAAATAATGGAGATACAGCGAAAATAGCCATATTTTCGGATCATTAAAATGAAAAAAAAAATTAAGAATTACTCCCGTAATTTTAGGCCTTAGCCAGTGCTTTGTTAGACAGATATATGGTCGAATAAGCTTTCTAGGTAGTCTACTGTATCGATAGAAACGTCTACAAAGCCATGATAGTCTTTTGATTTACAAAAATGGGCTCGAAAATTATCGAAAACTTAAAACGCCTGTAACTCCGTAAATAATGGAGATACAGCGAAAATAGCCATATTTTCGGATCATTAAAAATAAAAAAAAAATAAAAAATTTCTCTCGTAATTTAAGCCTTAGCCAGTGCTTTGTTAGACAGATATATGGTCGAATAAGCTTTCTAGGTAGTCTACTGTATCGATAGAAACGTCTACAAAGCCATGATAGTACTTTGATTTAAAAAAGTGAGCTCGAAAATTATCGAAAACTTAAAACGCCCGTAACTCCGTAAATAATAAAGATACAGCGAAAATAGCCATATTTTTGGAACATTAAAAATAAAAAAAAAATAAAAAATTTCTCTCGTAATTTAAGCCTTAACCAGTGCTTTGTTAAACATATATATGGTCAGATAGGCTTTCTAGGCAGTCCACTGTATCGATACAAACGTCAACAAAGCCATGATAGTCCTTTGATTTAAAAAAAATGGGCTCGAAAATTATCGAAAACTTAAAACGCCTGTAACTTCGTAAATAATGAAGATACAGCGAAAATAGCCATATTTTCGGATCATTAAAATGAAAAAAAAAATTAAGAATTACTCCCGTAATTTAGGCCTTAGCCAGTGCTTTGTTAGACAGATATATGGTCGAATAAGCTTTCTAGGTAGTCTACTGTATCGATAGAAACGTCTACAAAGCCATGATAGTCTTTTGATTTACAAAAATGGGCTCGAAAATTATCGAAAACTTAAAACGCCTGTAACTCCGTAAATAATGGAGATACAGCGAAAATAGCCATATTTTCGGATCATTAAAAATAAAAAAAAAATAAAAAATTTCTCTCGTAATTTAAGCCTTAGCCAGTGCTTTGTTAAACATATATATGGTCAGATAAGCTTTCTAGGCAGTCCACTGTATTGATACAAACGTCAACGAAGCCATGATAGTCCTTTGATTTAAAAAAAATGGGCTCGAAAATTATCGAAAACTTAAAACGCCTGTAACTTCGTAAATAATGAAGATACAGCGAAAATAGCCATATTTTTGGATCATTAAAAAAAGAAAAAATGAAAAAATTTTCTCTCGTAATCTAGGCCTTAGCCAGTGCTCTGTTAGACAGATATATGGTCGAATAAGCTTTCTAGGTAGTCTACTGTATCGATACAAACGACTACAAAGCCATGATAGTCCTTTGATTTAAAAAAAATGGGCTCGAAAATTATCGAAAACTTAAAACGGCTGTAACTCCGTAAATAATGGAGATACAGCGAAAATAGCCATATTTTCGGATCATTAAAATGAAAAAAAAAATTAAGAATTACTCCCGTAATTTAGGCCTTAGCCAGTGCTTTGTTAGACAGATATATGGTCGAATAAGCTTTCTAGGTAGTCTACTGTATCGATACAAACGACTACAAAGCCATGATAGTCCTTTGATTTAAAAAAAATGGGCTCGAAAATTATCGAAAACTTAAAACGCCCGTAACTTCGTAAATAATGGAGATACAGCGAAAATAGCCATATTTTCGGATCATTAAAATGAAAAAAAAAATTAAGAATTTCTCCCGTAATTTAGGCCTTAGCCAGTGCTTTGTTAGACAGATATATGGTCGAATAAGCTTTCTAGGTAGTCTACTGTATCGATAGAAACGTCTACAAAGCCATGATAGTCTTTTGATTTAAAAAAATGGGCTCGAAAATTACCGAGAACTTAAAACGCCTGTAACTCCGTAAATAATGGAGATACAGCGAAAATAGCCATATTTTCGGATCATTAAAAATAAAAAAAAAATAAAAAATTTCTCTCGTAATCTAGGCCTTAGCCAGTGCTTTGTTAGACAGATATATGGTCGAATAAGCTTTCTAGGTAGTCTACTTTATCGATAGAAACGTCTACAAAGCCATGATAGTCCTTTGATTTAAAAAAATTGGGCTCGAAAATTATCGAAAACTTAAAACGCTCGTAACTCCGTAAATAATGGAGATACAGCGAAAATAGCCATATTTTCGGATCATTAAAATGAAAAAAAAAATTAAGAATTACTTCCGTAATTTAGGCCTTAGCCAGTGCTTTGTTAGACAGATATATGGTCGAATAAGCTTTCTAGGTAGTCTACTGTATCGATAGAAACGTCTACAAAGCCATGATAGTCTTTTGATTTACAAAAATGGGCTCGAAAATTATCGAAAACTTAAAACGCCTGTAACTCCGTAAATAATGGAGATACAGCGAAAATAGCCATATTTTCGGATCATTAAAAATAAAAAAAAAATAAAAAATTTCTCTCGTAATTTAGGCCTTAGCCAGTGCTTTGTTAGACAGATATATGGTCGAATAAGCTTTCTAGGTAGTCTACTGTATCGATAGAAACGTCTACAAAGCCATGATAGTCCTTTGATTAAAAAAAATGGGCTCGAAAATTATCGAAAACTTAAAACGCCTGTAGATCCGTAAATAATGGAGATACAGCGAAAATAGCCATATTTTCGGATCATTGAAAATAAAAAAAAAATAAAAAATTTCTCTCGTAATCTAGGCCTTAGCCAGTGCTCTGTTAGACAGATATATGGTCGAATAAGCTTTCTAGGTAGTCTACTGTATCGATACAAACGACTACAAAGCCATGATAGTCCTTTGATTTAAAAAAAATGGGCTCGAAAATTATCGAAAACTTAAAACGGCTGTAACTCCGTAAATAATGGAGATACAGCGAAAATAGCCATATTTTCGGATCATTAAAATGAAAAAAAAAATTAAGAATTACTCCCGTAATTTAGGCCTTAGCCAGTGCTTTGTTAGACAGATATATGGTCGAATAAGCTTTCTAGGTAGTCTACTGTATCGATAGAAACGTCTACAAAGCCATGATAGTACTTTGATTCAAAAAAGTGAGCTCGAAAATTATCGAAAACTTAAAACGCCCGTAACTCCGTAAATAATAAAGATACAGCGAAAATAGCCATATTTTTGGAACATTAAAAATAAAAAAAAAATAAAAAATTTCTCTCGTAATTTAAGCCTTAACCAGTTCTTTGTTAAACATATATATGGTCAGATAGGCTTTCTAGGCAGTCCACTGTATCGATACAAACGTCAACAAAGCCATGATAGTCCTTTGATTTAAAAAAAATGGGCTCAAAAATTATCGAAAACTTAAAACGCCTGTAACTTCGTAAATAATGAAGATACAGCGAAAATAGCCATATTTTCGGATCATTAAAATGAAAAAAAAAATTAAGAATTACTCCCGTAATTTAGGCCTTAGCCAGTGCTTTGTTAGACAGATATATGGTCGAATAAGCTTTCTAGGTAGTCTACTATATCGATAGAAACGTCTACAAAGCCATGATAGTCTTTTGATTTACAAAAATGGGCTCGAAAATTATCGAAAACTTAAAACGCTCGTAACTCCGTAAATAATGGAGATACAGCGAAAATAGCCATATTTTCGGATCATTAAAATGAAAAAAAAAATTAAGAATTACTCCCGTAATTTAGGCCTTAGCCAATGCTTTGTTAGACAGATATATGGTCGAATAAGCTTTCTAGGTAGTCTACTGTATCGATACAAACGACTACAAAGCCATGATAGTCCTTTGATTAAAAAAAATGGGCTCGAAAATTATCGAAAACTTAAAACGCCTGTAGATCCGTAAATAATGGAGATACAGCGAAAATAGCCATATTTTCGGATCATTAAAAATAAAAAAAAAATAAAAAATTTTTCTCGTAATTTAAGCCTTAGCCAGTGCTTTGTTAAACATATATATGGTCAGATAAGCTTTCTAGGCAGTCCACTGTATTGATACAAACGTCAACGAAGCCATGATAGTCCTTTGATTTAAAAAAAATGGGCTCGAAAATTATCGAAAACTTAAAACGCCTGTAACTTCGTAAATAATGAAGATACAGCGAAAATAGCCATATTTTTGGATCATTAAAAAAAGAAAAAATGAAAAAATTTTCTCTCGTAATCTAGGCCTTAGCCAGTGCTTTGTTAGACAGATATATGGTCGAATAAGCTTTCTAGGTAGTCTACTGTATCGATAGAAACGTCTACAAAGCCATGATAGTCTTTTGATTTACAAAAATGGGCTCGAAAATTATCGAAAACTTAAAACGCCTGTAACTCCGTAAATAATGGAGATACAGCGAAAATAGCCATATTTTCGGATCATTAAAAATAAAAAAAAAATAAAAAATTTCTCTCGTAATTTAAGCCTTAGCCAGTGCTTTGTTAAACATATATATGGTCAGATAAGCTTTCTAGGCAGTCCACTGTATTGATACAAACGTCAACGAAGCCATAATAGTCCTTTGATTTAAAAAAAATGGGCTCGAAAATTATCGAAAACTTAAAACGCCTGTAACTTCGTAAATAATGAAGATACAGCGAAAATAGCCATATTTTTGGATCATTAAAAAAAGAAAAAATGAAAAAATTTTCTCTCGTAATCTAGGCCTTAGCCAGTGCTCTGTTAGACAGATATATGGTCGGATAAGCTTTCTAGGTAGTCTACTGTATCGATACAAACGACTACAAAGCCATGATAGTCCTTTGATTTAAAAAAATGGGCTCGAAAATTATCGAAAACTTAAAACGCTCGTAACTCCGTAAATAATGGAGATACAGCGAAAATAGCCATATTTTCGGATCATTAAAATGAAAAAAAAAATTAAGAATTACTCCCGTAATTTAGGCCTTAGCCAATGCTTTGTTAGACAGATATATGGTCGAATAAGCTTTCTAGGTAGTCTACTGTATCGATACAAACGACTACAAAGCCATGATAGTCCTTTGATTAAAAAAAATGGGCTCGAAAATTATCGAAAACTTAAAACGCCTGTAGATCCGTAAATAATGGAGATACAGCGAAAATAGCCATATTTTCGGATCATTGAAATAAAAAAAAAATAAAAAATTTCTCTCGTAATCTAGGCCTTAGCCAGTGCTCTGTTAGACAGATATATGGTCGAATAAGCTTTCTAGGTAGTCTACTGTATCGATACAAACGACTACAAAGCCATGATAGTCCTTTGATTTAAAAAAAATGGGCTCGAAAATTATCGAAAACTTAAAACGGCTGTAACTCCGTAAATAATGGAGATACAGCGAAAATAGCCATATTTTCGGATCATTAAAATGAAAAAAAAAATTAAGAATTACTCCCGTAATTTAGGCCTTAGCCAGTGCTTTGTTAGACAGATATATGGTCGAATAAGCTTTCTAGGTAGTCTACTGTATCGATAGAAACGTCTACAAAGCCATGATAGTACTTTGATTTAAAAAAGTGAGCTCGAAAATTATCGAAAACTTAAAACGCCCGTAACTCCGTAAATAATAAAGATACAGCGAAAATAGCCATATTTTTGGAACATTAAAAATAAAAAAAAAATAAAAAATTTCTCTCGTAATTTAAGCCTTAACCAGTGCTTTGTTAAACATATATATGGTCAGATAGGCTTTCTAGGCAGTCCACTGTATCGATACAAACGTCAACAAAGCCATGATAGTCCTTTGATTTAAAAAAAATGGGCTCGAAAATTATCGAAAACTTAAAACGCCTGTAACTTCGTAAATAATGAAGATACAGCGAAAATAGCCATATTTTCGGATCATTAAAATGAAAAAAAAAATTAAGAATTACTCCCGTAATTTAGGCCTTAGCCAGTGCTTTGTTAGACAGATATATGGTCGAATAAGCTTTCTAGGTAGTCTACTGTATCGATAGAAACGTCTACAAAGCCATGATAGTCTTTTGATTTACAAAAATGGGCTCGAAAATTATCGAAAACTTAAAACGCCTGTAACTCCGTAAATAATGGAGATACAGCGAAAATAGCCATATTTTCGGATCATTAAAAATAAAAAAAAAATAAAAAATTTCTCTCGTAATTTAAGCCTTAGCCAGTGCTTTGTTAAACATATATATGGTCAGATAAGCTTTCTAGGCAGTCCACTGTATTGATACAAACGTCAACGAAGCCATGATAGTCCTTTGATTTAAAAAAAATGGGCTCGAAAATTATCGAAAACTTAAAACGCCTGTAACTTCGTAAATAATGAAGATACAGCGAAAATAGCCATATTTTTGGATCATTAAAAAAAGAAAAAATGAAAAAATTTTCTCTCGTAATCTAGGCCTTAGCCAGTGCTCTGTTAGACAGATATATGGTCGAATAAGCTTTCTAAGTAGTCTACTGTATCGATACAAACGACTACAAAGCCATGATAGTCCTTTGATTTAAAAAAAATGGGCTCGAAAATTATCGAAAACTTAAAACGGCTGTAACTCCGTAAATAATGGAGATACAGCAAAAATAGCCATATTTTCGGATCATTAAAATGAAAAAAAAAATTAAGAATTACTCCCGTAATTTAGGCCTTAGCCAGTGCTTTGTTAGACAGATATATGGTCGAATAAGCTTTCTAGGTAGTCTACTGTATCGATACAAACGACTACAAAGCCATGATAGTCTTTTGATTTAAAAAAAATGGGCTCGAAAATTATCGAAAACTTAAAACGCCCGTAACTCCGTAAATAATGGAGATACAGCGAAAATAGCCATATTTTCAGATCATTAAAATGAAAAAAAAAATTAAGAATTTCTCCCGTAATTTAGGCCTTAGCCAGTGCTTTGTTAGACAGATATATGGTCGAATAAGCTTTCTAGGTAGTCTACTGTATCGATAGAAACGTCTACAAAGCCATGATAGTCCTTTGATTTAAAAAAATGGGCTCGAAAATTATCGAAAACTTAAAACGCCCGTAACTCCGTAAATAATAAAGATACAGCGAAAATAGCCATATTTTTGGAACATTAAAAATAAAAAAAAAATAAAAAATTTCTCTCGTAATTTAAGCCTTAACCAGTGCTTTGTTAAACATATATATGGTCAGATAGGCTTTCTAGGCAGTCCACTGTATCGATACAAACGTCAACAAAGCCATGATAGTCCTTTGATTTAAAAAAAATGGGCTCGAAAATTATCGAAAACTTAAAACGCCTGTAACTTCGTAAATAATGAAGATACAGCGAAAATAGCCATATTTTCGGATCATTAAAATGAAAAAAAAAATTAAGAATTACTCCCGTAATTTAGGCCTTAGCCAGTGCTTTGTTAGACAGATATATGGTCGAATAAGCTTTCTAGGTAGTCTACTGTATCGATAGAAACGTCTACAAAGCCATGATAGTCTTTTGATTTACAAAAATGGGCTCGAAAATTATCGAAAACTTAAAACGCCTGTAACTCCGTAAATAATGGAGATACAGCGAAAATAGCCATATTTTCGGATCATTAAAAATAAAAAAAAAATAAAAAATTTCTCTCGTAATTTAAGCCTTAGCCAGTGCTTTGTTAAACATATATATGGTCAGATAAGCTTTCTAGGCAGTCCACTGTATTGATACAAACGTCAACGAAGCCATGATAGTCCTTTGATTTAAAAAAAATGGGCTCGAAAATTATCGAAAACTTAAAACGCCTGTAACTTCGTAAATAATGAAGATACAGCGAAAATAGCCATATTTTTGGATCATTAAAAAAAGAAAAAATGAAAAAATTTTCTCTCGTAATCTAGGCCTTAGCCAGTGCTCTGTTAGACAGATATATGGTCGAATAAGCTTTCTAAGTAGTCTACTGTATCGATACAAACGACTACAAAGCCATGATAGTCCTTTGATTTAAAAAAAATGGGCTCGAAAATTATCGAAAACTTAAAACGGCTGTAACTCCGTAAATAATGGAGATACAGCAAAAATAGCCATATTTTCGGATCATTAAAATGAAAAAAAAAATTAAGAATTACTCCCGTAATTTAGGCCTTAGCCAGTGCTTTGTTAGACAGATATATGGTCGAATAAGCTTTCTAGGTAGTCTACTGTATCGATACAAACGACTACAAAGCCATGATAGTCTTTTGATTTAAAAAAAATGGGCTCGAAAATTATCGAAAACTTAAAACGCCCGTAACTCCGTAAATAATGGAGATACAGCGAAAATAGCCATATTTTCAGATCATTAAAATGAAAAAAAAAATTAAGAATTTCTCCCGTAATTTAGGCCTTAGCCAGTGCTTTGTTAGACAGATATATGGTCGAATAAGCTTTCTAGGTAGTCTACTGTATCGATAGAAACGTCTACAAAGCCATGATAGTCCTTTGATTTAAAAAAATGGGCTCGAAAATTATCGAAAACTTAAAACGCCTGTAACTTCGTTAATAATGAAGATACAGCGAAAATAGCCATATTTTCGGATCATTAAAAATAAAAAAAAAATAAAAAATTTCTCTCGTAATTTAAGCCTTAGCCAGTGCTTTGTTAAACATATATATGGTCAGATAAGCTTTCTAGGCAGTCCACTGTATTAATACAAACGTCAACGAAGCCATGATAGTCCTTTGATTTAAAAAAAATGGGCTCGAAAATTATCGAAAACTTAAAACGCCTGTAACTTCGTAAATAATGAAGATACAGCGAAAATAGCCATATTTTTGGATCATTAAAAAAAGAAAAAATGAAAAAATTTTCTCTCGTAATCTAGGCCTTAGCCAGTGCTCTGTTAGACAGATATATGGTCGAATAAGCTTTCTAGGTAGTCTACTGTATCGATACAAACGACTACAAAGCCATGATAGTCCTTTGATTTAAAAAAAATGGGCTCGAAAATTATCGAAAACTTAAAACGGCTGTAACTCCGTAAATAATGGAGATACAGCGAAAATAGCCATATTTTCGGATCATTAAAATGAAAAAAAAAATTAAGAATTACTCCCGTAATTTAGGCCTTAGCCAGTGCTTTGTTAGACAGATATATGGTCGAATAAGCTTTCTAGGTAGTCTACTGTATCGATACAAACGACTACAAAGCCATGATAGTCCTTTGATTTAAAAAAAATGGGCTCGAAAATTATCGAAAACTTAAAACGCCCGTAACTCCGTAAATAATGGAGATACAGCGGAAATAGCCATATTTTCGGATCATTAAAATGAAAAAAAAAATTAAGAATTTCTCCCGTAATTTAGGCCTTAGCCAGTGCTTTGTTAGACAGATATATGGTCGAATAAGCTTTCTAGGTAGTCTACTGTATCGATAGAAACGTCTACAAAGCCATGATAGTCTTTTGATTTAAAAAAATGGGCTCGAAAATTACCGAGAACTTAAAACGCCTGTAACTCCGTAAATAATGGAGATACAGCGAAAATAGCCATATTTTCGGATCATTAAAAATAAAAAAAAAATAAAAAATTTCTCTCGTAATCTAGGCCTTAGCCAGTGCTTTGTTAGACAGATATATGGTCGAATAAGCTTTCTAGGTAGTCTACTTTATCGATAGAAACGTCTACAAATCCATGATAGTCCTTTGATTTAAAAAAATTGGGCTCGAAAATTATCGAAAACTTAAAACGCTCGTAACTCCGTAAATAATGGAGATACAGCGAAAATAGCCATATTTTCGGATCATTAAAATGAAAAAAAAAATTAAGAATTACTCCCGTAATTTAGGCCTTAGCCAGTGCTTTGTTAGACAGATATATGGTCGAATAAGCTTTCTAGGTAGTCTACTGTATCGATAGAAACGTCTACAAAGCCATGATAGTCTTTTGATTTACAAAAATGGGCTCGAAAATTATCGAAAACTTAAAACGCCTGTAACTCCGTAAATAATGGAGATACAGCGAAAATAGCCATATTTTCGGATCATTAAAAATAAAAAAAAAATAAAAAATTTCTCTCGTAATTTAAGCCTTAGCCAGTGCTTTGTTAAACATATATATGGTCAGATAAGCTTTCTAGGCAGTCCACTGTATTGATACAAACGTCAACGAAGCCATAATAGTCCTTTGATTTAAAAAAAATGGGCTCGAAAATTATCGAAAACTTAAAACGCCTGTAACTTCGTAAATAATGAAGATACAGCGAAAATAGCCATATTTTTGGATCATTAAAAAAAGAAAAAATGAAAAAATTTTCTCTCGTAATCTAGGCCTTAGCAAGTGCTCTGTTAGACAGATATATGGTCGGATAAGCTTTCTAGGTAGTCTACTGTATCGATACAAACGACTACAAAGCCATGATAGTCCTTTGATTTAAAAAAATGGGCTCGAAAATTATCGAAAACTTAAAACGCCCGTAACTCCGTAAATAATGGAGATACAGCGAAAATAGCCATATTTTCGGATCATTAAAATGAAAAAAAAAATTAAGAATTTCTCCCGTAATTTAGGCCTTAGCCAGTGCTTTGTTAGACAGATATATGTTTGAATAAGCTTTCTAGGTAGTCTACTGTATCGATAGAAACGTCTACAAAGCCATGATAGTCCTTTGATTTAAAAAAATGGGCTCGAAAATTATCGAAAACTTAAAACGCCTGTAGATCCGTAAATAATGAAGATACAGCGAAAATAGCCATATTTTCGGATCATTGAGAATAAAAAAAAAATAAAAAATTTCTCTCGTAATCTAGGCCTTAGCCAGTGCTCTGTTAGACAGATATATGGTCGAATAAGCTTTCTAGGTGGTCTACTGTATCGATACAAACGACTACAAAGCCATGATAGTCCTTTGATTTAAAAAAAATGGGCTCGAAAATTATCGAAAACTTAATACGGCTGTAACTCCGTAAATAATGGAGATACAGCGAAAATAGCCATATTTTCGGATCATTAAAATGAAAAAAAAAATTAAGAATTACTTCCGTAATTTAGGCCTTAGCCAGTGCTTTGTTAGACAGATATATGGTCAAATAAGCTTTCTAGGTAGTCTACTGTATCGATAGAAACGTCTACAAAGCCATGATAGTACTTTGATTTAAAAAAGTGGGCTCGAAAATTATCGAAAACTTAAAACGCCCGTAACTCCGTAAATAATAAAGATACAGCGAAAATAGCCATATTTTTGGATCATTAAAAATAAAAAAAAAATAAAAAATTTCTCTCGTAATTCAAGCCTTAGCCAGTGCTTTGTTAAACATATATATGGTCAGATAAGCTTTCTAGGCAGTCCACTGTATCGATACAAACGTCAACAAAGCCATGATAGTCCTTTGATTTAAAAAAAATGGGCTCGAAAATTATCGAAAACTTAAAACGCCTGTAACTTCGTAAATAATAAAGATACAGCGAAAATAGCCATATTTTCGGATCATTAAAATGAAAAAAAAAATTAAGAATTACTCCCGTAATTTAGGCCTTAGCCAGTGCTTTGTTAGACAGATATATGGTTGAATAAGCTTTCTAGGTAGTCTACTGTATCGATAGAAACGTCTACAAAGCCATGATAGTCTTTTGATTTACAAAAATGGGCTCGAAAATTATCGAAAACTTAAAACGCCTGTAACTCCGTAAATAATGGAGATACAGCGAAAATAGCAATATTTTCGGATCATTCAAAATAAAAAAAAAATAAAAAATTTCTCTCGTAATTTAAGCCTTAGCCAGTGCTTTGTTAAACATATATATGGTCAGATAAGCTTTCTAGGCAGTCCACTGTATTGATAAAAAGGTCAACGAAGCCATGATAGTCCTTTGATTTAAAAAAAATGGGCTCGAAAATTATCGAAAACTTAAAACGCCTGTAACTTCGTAAATATCGAAGATACAGCGAAAATAGCCATATTTTTGGATCATTAAAAAAAGAAAAAATGAAAAAATTTTCTCTCGTAATCTAGGCCTTAGCCAGTGCTCTGTTAGACAGATATATGGTCGAATAAGCTTTCTAGGTAGTCTACTGTATCGATACAAACGACTACAAAGCCATGATAGTCCTTTGATTTAAAAAAAATGGGCTCGAAAATTATCGAAAACTTAAAACGGCTGTAACTCCGTAAATAATGGAGATACAGCGAAAATAGCCATATTTTCGGATCATTAAAATGAAAAAAAAAATTAAGAATTACTCCCGTAATTTAGGCCTTAGCCAGTGCTTTGTTAGACAGATATATGGTCGAATAAGCTTTCTAGGTAGTCTACTGTATCGATTCAAACGACTACAAAGCCATGATAGTCCTTTGATTTAAAAAAAATGGGCTCGAAAATTATCGAAAACTTAAAACGCCCGTAACTCCGTAAATAATGGAGATACAGCGAAAATAGCCATATTTTCGGATCATTAAAATGAAAAAAAAAATTAAGAATTTCTCCCGTAATTTAGGCCTTAGCCAGTGCTTTGTTAGACAGATATATGGTCGAATAAGCTTTCTAGGTAGTCTACTGTATCGATAGAAACGTCTACAAAGCCATGATAGTCTTTTGATTTAAAAAAATGGGCTCGAAAATTATCGAAAACTTAAAACGGCTGTAACTCCGTAAATAATGGAGATACAGCGAAAATAGCCATATTTTCGGATCATTAAAATGAAAAAAAAAATTAAGAATTACTCCCGTAATTTAGGCCTTAGCCAGTGCTTTGTTAGACAGATATATGGTCGAATAAGCTTTCTAGGTAGTCTACTGTATCGATAGAAACGTCTACAAAGCCATGATAGTCCTTTGATTTAAAAAAATGGTCTCGAAAATTATCGAAAACTTAAAACGCCTGTAACTCCGTAAATAATGGAGATACAGCGAAAATAGCCATATTTTCGGATCATTAAAAATAAAAAAAAAATAAAAAATTTCTCTCGTAATCTAGGCCTCAGCCAGTGCTTTGTTAGACAGATATATGGTCGAATAAGCTTTCTAGGTAGGCAACTGTATCGATACAAACGACTACAAAGCCATGATAGTCCTTTGATTTAAAAAAATTGGGCTCGAAAATTATCGAAAACTTAAAACGCCTGTTACTCCGTAAATAATGGAGATACAGCGAAAATAGCCATATTTTCGGATCATTAAAAAAAAAAAAAATAAAAAAATTTCTTTTGTAATCTAGGCCTTAGCCAGTGCTTTGTTAAACATATATATGGTCAGATAAGCATTCGAGGTAGTCCACTGTATCGATACAAACGTCAACGAAGCCATGATAGTCCTTTGATTTAAAAAAAATGGGCTCGAAAATTATCGAAAACTTAAAACGCCTGTAACTTCGTAAATAATAAAGATACAGCGAAAATAGCCATATTTTTGGATCATTAAAAAAAGAAAAAATGAAAAAATTTTCCCTCGTAATCTAGGCCTTAGCCAGTGCTTTGTTAGACAGATATATGGTCGAATAAGCTTTCTAGGTAGTCTACTGTATCGATACAAACGACTACAAAGCCATGATAGTCCTTTGATTTAAAAAAAATGGGCTCGAAAATTATCGAAAACTTAAAACGGCTGTAACTCCGTAAATAATGGAGATACAGCGAAAATAGCCATATTTTCGGATCATTAAAATGAAAAAAAAAATTAAGAATTACTCCCGTAATTTAGGCCTTAGCCAGTGCTTTGTTAGACAGATATATGGTCGAATAAGCTTTCTAGGTAGTCTACTGTATCGATAGAAACGTCTACAAAGCCATGATAGTCCTTTGATTTAAAAAAATGGGCTCGAAAATTATCGAAAACTTAAAACGCCTGTAACTCCGTAAATAATGGAGATACAGCGAAAATAGCCATATTTTCGGATCATTAAAATGAAAAAAAAAAATTAAGAATTACTCCCGTTATTTAGGCCTTAGCTAGTGCTTTGTTAGACAGATATATGGTCGAATAAGCTTCCTAGGTAGTCTACTGTATCGATACAAACGACTACAAAGCCGTGATAGTCCTTTGATGTAAAAAAAATGGGCTTGAATAATATCGAAAACTTAAAACGCCAGTAACTCCGTAAATAATGGAGATACAGCGAAAATAGCCATATTTTCGGATCATTAAAATGAAAAAAAAAAATTAAGAATTACTCCCGTTATTTAGGCCTTAGCTAGTGCTTTGTTAGACAGATATATGGTCGAATAAGCTTCCTAGGTAGTCTACTGTATCGATACAAACGACTACAAAGCCGTGATAGTCCTTTGATGTAAAAAAAATGGGCTTGAATAATATCGAAAACTTAAAACGCCAGTAACTCCGTAAATAATGGAGATACAGCGAAAATAGCCATATTTTCGGATCATTAAAATGAAAAAAAAAAATTAAGAATTACTCCCGTTATTTAGGCCTTAGCTAGTGCTTTGTTAGACAGATATATGGTCGAATAAGCTTCCTAGGTAGTCTACTGTATCGATACAAACGACTACAAAGCCATGATAGTCCTTTGATTTAAAAAAAATGGGCTCGAAAATTATCGAAAACTTAAAACGCCCGTAACTCCGTAAATAATGGAGATACAGCGAAAATAGCCGTATTTTCGGATCATTAAAATGAAAAATAAAATTAAAAATATTTCTCGTAATTTAGGCCTTAGCCAGTGCTTTGTTAGACAAATATATGGTCGAATAAGCTTTCTAGGTAGTCTACTGTATCGATAGAAACGTCTACAAAGCCATGATAGTCCTTTGATTTAAAAAAATGGGCTCGAAAATTATCGAAAACTTAAAACGCCTGTTACTCCGTAAATAATGGAGATACAGCGAAAATAGCCATATTTTCGGATCATTAAAAATAAAAAAAAATGAAAAATTTCTCTCGTAATCTAGGCTTTAGCCAGTGCTTTGTTAGACAGATATATGGTCGAATAAGCTTTCTAGGCAGTCCACTGTATCGATACAATTGTCTACGAAGCTATGATAGTCCTTTGATTTAAAAAAAATGGGCTCTGAAATTATCGAAAACTTAAAACGCCTGTAACTCCGTAAATAATGGAGATACAGCGAAAATAGCCATATTTTCGGATCATTAAAATGAAAAAAAAAAATTAAGAATTACTCCCGTTATTTAGGCCTTAGCTAGTGCTTTGTTAGACAGATATATGGTCGAATAAGCTTCCTAGGTAGTCTACTGTATCGATACAAACGACTACAAAGCCGTGATAGTCCTTTGATGTAAAAAAAATGGGCTTGAATAATATCGAAAACTTAAAACGCCAGTAACTCCGTAAATAATGGAGATACAGCGAAAATAGCCATATTTTCGGATCATTAAAATGAAAAAAAAAAATTAAGAATTACTCCCGTTATTTAGGCCTTAGCTAGTGCTTTGTTAGACAGATATATGGTCGAATAAGCTTCCTAGGTAGTCTACTGTATCGATACAAACGACTACAAAGCCGTGATAGTCCTTTGATGTAAAAAAAATGGGCTCGAAAAATATCGAAAACTTAAAACGCCTGTAACTCCGTAAATAATGGAGATACAGCGAAAATAGCCATATTTTCGGATTATTAAAAATAAAAAAAAAATGAAAAATTTCTCTCGTAATCTAGGCTTTAGCCAGTGCTTTATTAGACAGATATATGGTCGAATAAGCTTTCTAGGTAGTCTACTGTATCGATACAAACGACTACAAAGCCATGATAGTCCTTTGATTTAAAAAAAATGGGCTCGAAAATTATCGAAAACTTAAAACGCCCGTAACTCCGTAAATAATGGAGATACAGCGAAAATAGCCGTATTTTCGGATCATTAAAATGAAAAATAAAATTAAAAATTTTTCTCGTAATTTAGGCCTTAGCCAGTGCTTTGTTAGACAAATATATGGTCGAATAAGCTTTCTAGGTAGTCTACTGTATCGATAGAAACGTCTACAAAGCCATGATAGTCCTTTGATTTAAAAAAATGGGCTCGAAAATTATCGAAAACTTAAAACGCCTGTTACTCCGTAAATAATGGAGATACAGCGAAAATAGCCATATTTTCAGATCATTAAAAATAAAAAAAAATGAAAAATTTCTCTCGTAATCTAGGCTTTAGCCAGTGCTTTGTTAGACAGATATATGGTCGAATAAGCTTTCTAGGCAGTCCACTGTATCGATACAATTGTCTACGAAGCTATGATAGTCCTTTGATTTAAAAAAAATGGGCTCTGAAATTATCGAAAACTTAAAACGCCTGTAACTCCGTAAATAATGGAGATACAGCGAAAATAGCCATATTTTCGGATCATTAAAATGAAAAAAAAAATTAAAAATTTCTCTCGTAATTTAGGCCTTAGCCAGTGCTTTGTTACACAGATATATGGTCGAATAAGCTTTCTAGGCAGTCCACTGTATCGATACGATTGTCTACGAAGCTATGATAGTCCTTTGATTTAAAAAAAATGGGCTCTGAAATTATCGAAAACTTAAAACGCCTGTAACTCCGTAAATAATAAAGATACAGCGAAAATAGCCATATTTTTGGATCATTAAAAAAAGAAAAAATGAAAAAATTTTCTCTCGTAATCTAGGCCTTAGCCAGTGCTTTGTTAGACAGATATATGGTCGAATAAGCTTTCTAGGTAGTCTACTGTATCGATACAAACGACTACAAAGCCATGATAGTCCTTTGATTTAAAAAAAATGGGCTCGAAAATTATCGAAAACTTAAAACGCCCGTAACTCCGTAAATAATGGAGATACAGCGAAAATAGCCATATTTTCGGATCATTAAAATGAAAAAAAAAAATAAGAATTTCTCCCGTAATTCAGGCCTTAGCCAGTGCTTTGTTAGACAGATATATGGTCGAATAAGCTTTCTAGGTAGTCTACTGTATCGATAGAAACGTCTACAAAGCCATGATAGTCCTTTGATTTAAAAAAATGGGCTCGAAAATTATCGAAAACTTAAAACGCCTGTAACTCCGTAAATAATGGAGATACAGCGAAAATAGCCATATTTTCGGATCATTAAAAATAAAAAAAAAATAAAAAATTTCTCTCGTAATCTAGGCCTTAGCCAGTGCTTTGTTAGACAGATATATGGTCGAATAAGCTTTCTAGGTAGTCTACTGTATCGATAGAAACGTCTACAAAGCCATGATAGTCCTTTGATTTAAAAAAATGGGCACGAAAATTATCGAAAACTTAAAACGCCTGTAACTCCGTAAATAATGGAGATACAGCGAAAATAGCCATATTTTCGGATCATTAAAAATAAAAAAAAAATAAAAAATTTCTCTCGTAATCTAGGCCTTAGCCAGTGCTTTGTTAGACAGATATATGGTCGAATAAGCTTTCTAGGTAGTCTACTGTATCGATAGAAACGTCTACAAAGCCATGATAGTCCTTTGATTTAAAAAAATGGGCTCGAAAATTATCGAAAACTTAAAACGCCTGTAACTCCGTAAATAATGGAGATACAGCGAAAATAGCCATATTTTCGGATCATTAAAAATAAAAAAAAAATAAAAAATTTCTCTCGTAATCTAGGCCTTAGCCAGTGCTTTGTTAGACAGATATATGGTCGAATAAGCTTTCTAGGTAGTCTACTGTATCGATAGAAACGTCTACAAAGCCATGATAGTCCTTTGATTTAAAAAAATGGGCTCGAAAATTATCGAAAACTTAAAACGCCTGTAACTCCGTAAATAATGGAGATACAGCGAAAATAGCCATATTTTCGGATCATTAAAAATAAAAAAAAAATAAAAAATTTCTCTCGTAATCTAGGCCTTAGCCAGTGCTTTGTTAGACAGATATATGGTCGAATAAGCTTTCTAGGTAGTCTACTGTATCGATAGAAACGTCTACAAAGCCATGATAGTACTTTGATTTAAAAAAATGGGCTCGAAAATTATCGAAAACTTAAAACGCCCGTAACTCCGTAAATAATAAAGATACAGCGAAAATAGCCATATTTTTGGATCATTAAAAATAAAAAAAAAATAAAAAATTTCTCTCGTAATTTAAGCCTTAGCCAGTTCTTTGTTAGACAGATATATGGTCGAATAAGCTTTCTAGGTAGTCTACTGTATCGATAGAAACGTCTACAAAGCCATGATAGTCCTTTGATTTAAAAAAATGGGCTCGAAAATTATCGAAAACTGAAAACGCCTGTAACTCCGTAAATAATGGAGATACAGCGAAAATAGCCATATTTTCGGATCATTAAAAATAAAAAAAAAATAAAAAATTTCTCTCGTAATTTAAGCCTTAGCCAGTGCTTTGTTAAACATATATATGGTCAGATAAGCTTTCTAGGCAGTCCACTGTATTGATACAAACGTCAACGAAGCCATGATAGTCCTTTGATTTGAAAAAAATGGGCTCGAAAATTATCGAAAACTTAAAACGCCTGTAACTTCGTAAATAATGAAGATACAGCGAAAATAGCCATATTTTTGGATCATTAAAAAAAGAAATAATGAAAAAATTTTCTCTCGTAATCTAGGCCTTAGCCAGTGCTTTGTTAGACAGATATATGGTCGAATAAGCTTTCTAGGTAGTCTACTGTATCGATAGAAACGTCTACAAAGCCATGATAGTCCTTTGATTTAAAAAAATGGGCTCGAAAATTATCGAAAACTTAAAACGCCTGTAACTCCGTAAATAATGGAGATACAGCGAAAATAGCCATATTTTCGGATCATTAAAAATAAAAAAAAAATAAAAAATTTCTCTCGTAATCTAGGCCTTAGCCAGTGCTTTGTTAGACAGATATATGGTCGAATAAGCTTTCTAGGTAGTCTACTTTATCGATAGAAACGTCAACGAAGCCATGATAGTCCTTTGATTTAAAAAAAATGGGCTCGAAAATTATCGAAAACTTAAAACGCCTGTAACTTCGTAAATAATGAAGATACAGCGAAAATAGCCATATTTTTGGATCATTAAAAAAAGAAAAAATGAAAAAATTTTCTCTTGTAATCTGGGCCTCAGCCAGTGCTTTGTTAGACAGATATATGGTCGAATAAGCTTTCTAGGTAGTCTACTGTATCGATAGAAACGTCTACAAAGCCATGATAGTCCTTTGATTTAAAAAAAATGGGCTCGAAAATTATCGAAAACTTAAAACGCTCGTAACTCCGTAAATAATGAAGATACAGCGATAATAGCCATATTTTTGGATCATTAAAAATAAAAAAAAAATGAAAAATTTCTCTCGTAATCTAGGCCTTAGCCAGTGCTTTGTTGGACAAATATATGGTCGAATAAGCTTTCTAGGTAGTCTACTGTATCGATAGAAACGTCTACAAAGCCATGATAGTCCTTTGATTTAAAAAAAATGGGCTCGAAAATTATCGAAAACTTAAAACGCCCGTAACTCCGTAAATAATGGAGATACAGCAAAAATAGCCATATTTTCGGATCATTAAAATGAAAAAAAAAATTAAAAATTTTTCTCGTAATTTAGGCCTTAGCCAGTGCTTTGTTAGACAAATATATGGTCGAATAAGCTTTCTAGGTAGTCTACTGTATCGATAGAAACGTCTACAAAGCCATGATAGTCCTTTGATTTAAAAAAAATGGGCTCGAAAAATATCGAAAACTTAAAACGCCTGTAACTCCGTAAATAATGGAGATACAGCCAAAATAGCCATATTTTCGGATTATTAAAAAAAGAAAAAATTTAAAAATTTTTCTCATAATTTAGGCCTTAGCCAGTGCTTTGTTACACAGATATATGGTCGAATAAGCTTTCTAGGCAGTCCACTGTTTCGATACAATTGTCTACGAAGCCATGATAGTCCTTTGATTTAAAAAAAATGGGCTCGAAAAATATCGAAAACTTAAAACGCCTGTAACTCCGTAAATAATAAAGATACAGCGAAAATAGCCATATTTTTGGATCATCAAAAAAAGATAAAATAAAAAAATTTTCTCTTGTAATCTGGCCCTTAGCCAGTGCTTTGTTAGACAGATATATGGTCGAATAAGCTTTCTAGGTAGTCTACTGTATCGATACAAACGACTACAAAGCCATGATAGTCATTTGATTTAAAAAAAATGGGCTCGAAAATTATCGAAAACTTAAAACCTCCGTAACTCCGTAAATAATGGAGATACAGCGAAAATAGCCATATTTTCGGATCATTAAAATGAAAAAAAAAATTAAGAATTTTTCCCGTAATTTAGGCCTTTGCCAGTGCTTTGTTAGACAGATATATGGTCGAATAAGCTTTCTAGGTAGTCTACTGTATCGATAGAAACGTCTACAAAGCCATGATAGTCCTTTGATTTAAAAAAATGGGCTCGAAAATTATCGAAAACTTAAAACGCCTGTAACTCCGTAAATAATGGAGATACAGCGAAAATAGCCATATTTTCGGATCATTAAAATGAAAAAAAAAAATTAAGAATTACTCCCGTTATTTAGGCCTTAGCTAGTGCTTTGTTAGACAGATATATGGTCGAATAAGCTTCCTAGGTAGTCTACTGTATCGATACAAACGACTACAAAGCCGTGATAGTCCTTTGATGTAAAAAAAATGGGCTCGAAAAATATCGAAAACTTAAAACGCCTGTAACTCCGTAAATAATGGAGATACAGCGAAAATAGCCATATTTTCGGATTATTAAAAATAAAAAAAAAATGAAAAATTTCTCTCGTAATCTAGGCTTTAGCCAGTGCTTTATTAGACAGATATATGGTCGAATAAGCTTTCTAGGTAGTCTACTGTATCGATACAAACGACTACAAAGCCATGATAGTCCTTTGATTTAAAAAAAATGGGCTCGAAAATTATCGAAAACTTAAAACGCCCGTAACTCCGTAAATAATGGAGATACAGCGAAAATAGCCGTATTTTCGGATCATTAAAATGAAAAATAAAATTAAAAATTTTTCTCGTAATTTAGGCCTTAGCCAGTGCTTTGTTAGACAAATATATGGTCGAATAAGCTTTCTAGGTAGTCTACTGTATCGATAAAAACGTCTACAAAGCCATGATAGTCCTTTGATTTAAAAAAATGGGCTCGAAAATTATCGAAAACTTAAAACGCCTGTTACTCCGTAAATAATGGAGATACAGCGAAAATAGCCATATTTTCGGATCATTAAAAATAAAAAAAAATGAAAAATTTCTCTCGTAATCTAGGCTTTAGCCAGTGCTTTGTTAGACAGATATATGGTCGAATAAGCTTTCTAGGCAGTCCACTGTATCGATACAATTGTCTACGAAGCTATGATAGTCCTTTGATTTAAAAAAAATGGGCTCTGAAATTATCGAAAACTTAAAACGCCTGTAACTCCGTAAATAATGGAGATACAGCGAAAATAGCCATATTTTCGGATCATTAAAATGAAAAAAAAAATTAAAAATTTCTCTCGTAATTTAGGCCTTAGCCAGTGCTTTGTTAGACAGATATATGGTCGAATAAGCTTTCTAGGTAGTCTACTGTATCGATACAAACGACTACAAAGCCATGATAGTCCTTTGATTTAAAAAAAATGGGCTCGAAAATTATCGAAAACTTAAAACGCCCGTAACTCCGTAAATAATGGAGATACAGCGAAAATAGCCATATTTTCGGATCATTAAAATGAAAAAAAAAAATAAGAATTTCTCCCGTAATTCAGGCCTTAGCCAGTGCTTTGTTAGACAGATATATGGTCGAATAAGCTTTCTAGGTAGTCTACTGTATCGATAGAAACGTCTACAAAGCCATGATAGTCCTTTGATTTAAAAAAATGGGCTCGAAAATTATCGAAAACTTAAAACGCCTGTAACTCCGTAAATAATGGAGATACAGCGAAAATAGCCATATTTTCGGATCATTAAAAATAAAAAAAAAATAAAAAATTTCTCTCGTAATCTAGGCCTTAGCCAGTGCTTTGTTAGACAGATATATGGTCGAATAAGCTTTCTAGGTAGTCTACTGTATCGATAGAAACGTCTACAAAGCCATGATAGTCCTTTGATTTAAAAAAATGGGCACGAAAATTATCGAAAACTTAAAACGCCTGTAACTCCGTAAATAATGGAGATACAGCGAAAATAGCCATATTTTCGGATCATTAAAAATAAAAAAAAAATAAAAAATTTCTCTCGTAATCTAGGCCTTAGCCAGTGCTTTGTTAGACAGATATATGGTCGAATAAGCTTTCTAGGTAGTCTACTGTATCGATAGAAACGTCTACAAAGCCATGATAGTCCTTTGATTTAAAAAAATGGGCTCGAAAATTATCGAAAACTTAAAACGCCTGTAACTCCGTAAATAATGGAGATACAGCGAAAATAGCCATATTTTCGGATCATTAAAAATAAAAAAAAAATAAAAAATTTCTCTCGTAATCTAGGCCTTAGCCAGTGCTTTGTTAGACAGATATATGGTCGAATAAGCTTTCTAGGTAGTCTACTGTATCGATAGAAACGTCTACAAAGCCATGATAGTCCTTTGATTTAAAAAAATGGGCTCGAAAATTATCGAAAACTTAAAACGCCTGTAACTCCGTAAATAATGGAGATACAGCGAAAATAGCCATATTTTCGGATCATTAAAAATAAAAGAAAAATAAAAAATTTCTCTCGTAATCTAGGCCTTAGCCAGTGCTTTGTTAGAAAGATATATGGTCGAATAAGCTTTCTAGGTAGTCTACTGTATCGATAGAAACGTCTACAAAGCCATGATAGTACTTTGATTTAAAAAAATGGGCTCGAAAATTATCGAAAACTTAAAACGCCCGTAACTCCGTAAATAATAAAGATACAGCGAAAATAGCCATATTTTTGGATCATTAAAAATAAAAAAAAAATAAAAAATTTCTCTCGTAATTTAAGCCTTAGCCAGTTCTTTGTTAGACAGATATATGGTCGAATAAGCTTTCTAGGTAGTCTACTGTATCGATAGAAACGTCTACAAAGCCATGATAGTCCTTTGATTTAAAAAAATGGGCTCGAAAATTATCGAAAACTTAAAACGCCTGTAACTCCGTAAATAATGGAGATACAGCGAAAATAGCCATATTTTCGGATCATTAAAAATAAAAAAAAAATAAAAAATTTCTCTCGTAATTTAAGCCTTAGCCAGTGCTTTGTTAAACATATATATGGTCAGATAAGCTTTCTAGGCAGTCCACTGTATTGATACAAACGTCAACGAAGCCATGATAGTCCTTTGATTTAAAAAAAATGGGCTCGAAAATTATCGAAAACTTAAAACGCCCGTAACTCCGTAAATAATGGAGATACAGCGAAAATAGCCATATTTTCGGATCATTAAAATGAAAAAAAAAAATAAGAATTTCTCCCGTAATTCAGGCCTTAGCCAGTGCTTTGTTAGACAGATATATGGTCGAATAAGCTTTCTAGGTAGTCTACTGTATCGATAGAAACGTCTACAAAGCCATGATAGTCCTTTGATTTAAAAAAATGGGCTCGAAAATTATCGAAAACTTAAAACGCCCGTAACTCCGTAAATAATGGAGATACAGCGAAAATAGCCATATTTTCGGATCATTAAAATGAAAAAAAAAAATAAGAATTTCTCCCGTAATTCAGGCCTTAGCCAGTGCTTTGTTAGACAGATATATGGTCGAATAAGCTTTCTAGGTAGTCTACTGTATCGATAGAAACGTCTACAAAGCCATGATAGTCCTTTGATTTAAAAAAATGGGCTCGAAAATTATCGAAAACTTAAAACGCCTGTAACTCCGTAAATAATGGAGATACAGCGAAAATAGCCATATTTTCGGATCATTAAAAATAAAAAAAAAATAAAAAATTTCTCTCGTAATTTAGGCCTTAGCCAGTGCTTTTTTAGACAGATATATGGTCGAATAAGCTTTCTAGGTAGTCTACTGTATCGATAGAAACGTCTACAAAGCCATGATAGTCCTTTGATTTAAAAAAATGGGCACGAAAATTATCGAAAACTTAAAACGCCTGTAACTCCGTAAATAATGGAGATACAGCGAAAATAGCCATATTTTTGGATCATTAAAAATAAAAAAAAAATAAAAAATTTCTCTCGTAATCTAGGCCTTAGCCAGTGCTTTGTTAGACAGATATATGGTCGAATAAGCTTTCTAGGTAGTCTACTGTATCGATAGAAACGTCTACAAAGCCATGACAGTCCTTTGATTTAAAAAAATGGGCTCGAAAATTATCGAAAACTTAAAACGCCTGTAACTCCGTAAATAATGGAGATACAGCGAAAATAGCCATATTTTCGGATCATTAAAAATAAAAAAAAAATAAAAAATTTCTCTCGTAATCTAGGCCTTAGCCAGTGCTTTGTTAGACAGATATATGGTCGAATAAGCTTTCTAGGTAGTCTACTGTATCGATAGAAACGTCTACAAAGCCATGACAGTCCTTTAATTTAAAAAAATGGGCTCGAAAATTATCGAAAACTTAAAACGCCTGTAACTCCGTAAATAATGGAGATACAGCGAAAATAGCCATATTTTCGGATCATTAAAATGAAAAAAAAAATTAAAAATTTCTCTCGTAATTTAGGCCTTAGCCAGTGCTTTGTTAGACAGATATATGGTCGAATAAGCTTTCTAGGTAGTCTACTGTATCGATACAAACGACTACAAAGCCATGATAGTCCTTTGATTTAAAAAAAATGGGCTCGAAAATTATCGAAAACTTAAAACGCCCGTAACTCCGTAAATAATGGAGATACAGCGAAAATAGCCATATTTTCGGATCATTAAAAATAAAAAAAAAATAAAAAATTTCTCTCGTAATCTAGGCCTTAGCCAGTGCTTTGTTAGACAGATATATGGTCGAATAAGCTTTCTAGGTAGTCTACTGTATCGATAGAAACGTCTACAAAGCCATGATAGTCCTTTAATTAAAAAAAATGGGCACGAAAATTATCGAAAACTTAAAACGCCTGTAACTCCGTAAATAATGGAGATACAGCGAAAATAGCCATATTTTCGGATCATTAAAAATAAAAAAAAAATAAAAAATTTCTCTCGTAATCTAGGCCTTAGCCAGTGCTTTGTTAGACAGATATATGGTCGAATAAGCTTTCTAGGTAGTCTACTGTATCGATAGAAACGTCTACAAAGCCATGATAGTCCTTTGATTTAAAAAAATGGGCTCGAAAATTATCGAAAACTTAAAACGCCTGTAACTCCGTAAATAATGGAGATACAGCGAAAATAGCCATATTTTCGGATCATTAAAAATAAAAAAAAAATAAAAAATTTCTCTCGTAATTTAAGCCTTAGCCAGTTCTTTGTTAGACAGATATATGGTCGAATAAGCTTTCTAGGTAGTCTACTGTATCGATAGAAACGTCTACAAAGCCATGATAGTCCTTTGATTTAAAAAAAAGGGCTCGAAAATTATCGAAAACTTAAAACGCCTGTAACTCCGTAAATAATGGAGATACAGCGAAAATAGCCATATTTTCGGATCATTAAAAATAAAAAAAAAATAAAAAATTTCTCTCGTAATTTAAGCCTTAGCCAGTGCTTTGTTAAACATATATATGGTCAGATAAGCTTTCTAGGCAGTCCACTGTATTGATACAAACGTCAACGAAGCCATGATAGTCCTTTGATTTAAAAAAAATGGGCTCGAAAATTATCGAAAACTTAAAACGCCCGTAACTCCGTAAATAATGGAGATACAGCGAAAATAGCCATATTTTCGGATCATTAAAATGAAAAAAAAAAATAAGAATTTCTCCCGTAATTCAGGCCTTAGCCAGTGCTTTGTTAGACAGATATATGGTCGAATAAGCTTTCTAGGTAGTCTACTGTATCGATAGAAACGTCTACAAAGCCATGATAGTCCTTTGATTTAAAAAAATGGGCTCGAAAATTATCGAAAACTTAAAACGCCCGTAACTCCGTAAATAATGGAGATACAGCGAAAATAGCCATATTTTCGGATCATTAAAATGAAAAAAAAAAATAAGAATTTCTCCCGTAATTCAGGCCTTAGCCAGTGCTTTGTTAGACAGATATATGGTCGAATAAGCTTTCTAGGTAGTCTACTGTATCGATAGAAACGTCTACAAAGCCATGATAGTCCTTTGATTTAAAAAAATGGGCTCGAAAATTATCGAAAACTTAAAACGCCTGTAACTCCGTAAATAATGGAGATACAGCGAAAATAGCCATATTTTCGGATCATTAAAAATAAAAAAAAAATAAAAAATTTCTCTCGTAATCTAGGCCTTAGCCAGTGCTTTGTTAGACAGATATATGGTCGAATAAGCTTTCTAGGTAGTCTACTGTATCGATAGAAACGTCTACAAAGCCATGATAGTCCTTTGATTTAAAAAAATGGGCACGAAAATTATCGAAAACTTAAAACGCCTGTAACTCCGTAAATAATGGAGATACAGCGAAAATAGCCATATTTTCGGATCATTAAAAATAAAAAAAAAATAAAAAATTTCTCTCGTAATCTAGGCCTTAGCCAGTGCTTTGTTAGACAGATATATGGTCGAATAAGCTTTCTAGGTAGTCTACTGTATCGATAGAAACGTCTACAAAGCCATGATAGTCCTTTGATTTAAAAAAATGGGCTCGAAAATTATCGAAAACTTAAAACGCCTGTAACTCCGTAAATAATGGAGATACAGCGAAAATAGCCATATTTTCGGATCATTAAAAATAAAAAAAAAATAAAAAATTTCTCTCGTAATCTAGGCCTTAGCCAGTGCTTTGTTAGAAAGATATATGGTCGAATAAGCTTTCTAGGTAGTCTACTGTATCGATAGAAACGTCTACAAAGCCATGATAGTACTTTGATTTAAAAAAATGGGCTCGAAAATTATCGAAAACTTAAAACGCCCGTAACTCCGTAAATAATAAAGATACAGCGAAAATAGCCATATTTTTGGATCATTAAAAATAAAAAAAAAATAAAAAATTTCTCTCGTAATTTAAGCCTTAGCCAGTTCTTTGTTAGACAGATATATGGTCGAATAAGCTTTTTAGGTAGTCTACTGTATCGATAGAAACGTCTACAAAGCCATGATAGTCCTTTGATTTAAAAAAATGGGCTCGAAAATTATCGAAAACTTAAAACGCCTGTAACTCCGTAAATAATGGAGATACAGCGAAAATAGCCATATTTTCGGATCATTAAAAATAAAAAAAAAATAAAAAATTTCTCTCGTAATTTAAGCCTTAGCCAGTGCTTTGTTAAACATATATATGGTCAGATAAGCTTTCTAGGCAGTCCACTGTATTGATACAAACGTCAACGAAGCCATGATAGTCCTTTGATTTGAAAAAAATGGGCTCGAAAATTATCGAAAACTTAAAACGCCTGTAACTTCGTAAATAATGAAGATACAGCGAAAATAGCCATATTTTTGGATCATTAAAAAAATAAATAATGAAAAAATTTTCTCTCGTAATCTAGGCCTTAGCCAGTGCTTTGTTAGACAGATATATGGTCGAATAAGCTTTCTAGGTAGTCTACTGTATCGATAGAAACGTCTACAAAGCCATGATAGTCCTTTGATTTAAAAAAATGGGCTCGAAAATTATCGAAAACTTAAAACGCCTGTAACTCCGTAAATAATGGAGATACAGCGAAAATAGCCATATTTTCGGATCATTAAAAATAAAAAAAAAATAAAAAATTTCTCTCGTAATCTAGGCCTTAGCCAGTGCTTTGTTAGACAGATATATGGTCGAATAAGCTTTCTAGGTAGTCTACTTTATCGATAGAAACGTCAACGAAGCCATGATAGTCCTTTGATTTAAAAAAAATGGGCTCGAAAATTATCGAAAACTTAAAACGCCTGTAACTTCGTAAATAATAAAGATACAGCGAAAATAGCCATATTTTTGGATCATTAAAAAAAGAAAAAATGAAAAAATTTTCTCTCGTAATCTAGGCCTTAGCCAGTGCTTTGTTAGACAGATATATGGTCGAATAAGCTTTCTAGGTAGTCTACTGTATCGATACAAACGACTTCAAAGCCATGATAGTCCTTTGATTTAAAAAAAATGGGCTCGAAAATTATCGAAAACTTAAAACGCCCGTAACTCCGTAAATAATGGAGATACAGCGAAAATAGCCATATTTTCGGATCATTAAAATGAAAAAAAAAAATAAGAATTTCTCCCGTAATTCAGGCCTTAGCCAGTGCTTTGTTAGACAGATATATGGTCGAATAAGCTTTCTAGGTAGTCTACTGTATCGATAGAAACGTCTACAAAGCCATGATAGTCCTTTGATTTAAAAAAATGGGCTCGAAAATTATCGAAAACTTAAAACGCCTGTAACTCCGTAAATAATGGAGATACAGCGAAAATAGCCATATTTTCGGATCATTAAAAATAAAAAAAAAATAAAAAATTTCTCTCGTAATCTAGGCCTTAGCCAGTGCTTTGTTAGACAGATATATGGTCGAATAAGCTTTCTAGGTAGTCTACTGTATCGATAGAAACGTCTACAAAGCCATGATAGTCCTTTGATTTAAAAAAATGGGCACGAAAATTATCGAAAACTTAAAACGCCTGTAACTCCGTAAATAATGGAGATACAGCGAAAATAGCCATATTTTCGGATCATTAAAAATAAAAAAAAAATAAAAAATTTCTCTCGTAATCTAGGCCTTAGCCAGTGCTTTGTTAGACAGATATATGGTCGAATAAGCTTTCTAGGTAGTCTACTGTATCGATAGAAACGTCTACAAAGCCATGATAGTCCTTTGATTTAAAAAAATGGGCTCGAAAATTATCGAAAACTTAAAACGCCTGTAACTCCGTAAATAATGGAGATACAGCGAAAATAGCCATATTTTCGGATCATTAAAAATAAAAAAAAAATAAAAAATTTCTCTCGTAATCTAGGCCTTAGCCAGTGCTTTGTTAGACAGATATATGGTCGAATAAGCTTTCTAGGTAGTCTACTGTATCGATAGAAACGTCTACAAAGCCATGATAGTCCTTTGATTTAAAAAAATGGGCTCGAAAATTATCGAAAACTTAAAACGCCTGTAACTCCGTAAATAATGGAGATACAGCGAAAATAGCCATATTTTCGGATCATTAAAAATAAAAAAAAAATAAAAAATTTCTCTCGTAATCTAGGCCTTAGCCAGTGCTTTGTTAGAAAGATATATGGTCGAATAAGCTTTCTAGGTAGTCTACTGTATCGATAGAAACGTCTACAAAGCCATGATAGTACTTTGATTTAAAAAAATGGGCTCGAAAATTATCGAAAACTTAAAACGCCCGTAACTCCGTAAATAATAAAGATACAGCGAAAATAGCCATATTTTTGGATCATTAAAAATAAAAAAAAAATAAAAAATTTCTCTCGTAATTTAAGCCTTAGCCAGTTCTTTGTTAGACAGATATATGGTCGAATAAGCTTTCTAGGTAGTCTACTGTATCGATAGAAACGTCTACAAAGCCATGATAGTCCTTTGATTTAAAAAAATGGGCTCGAAAATTATCGAAAACTTAAAACGCCTGTAACTCCGTAAATAATGGAGATACAGCGAAAATAGCCATATTTTCGGATCATTAAAAATAAAAAAAAAATAAAAAATTTCTCTCGTAATTTAAGCCTTAGCCAGTGCTTTGTTAAACATATATATGGTCAGATAAGCTTTCTAGGCAGTCACCTGTATTGATACAAACGTCAACGAAGCCATGATAGTCCTTTGATTTAAAAAAAATGGGCTCGAAAATTATCGAAAACTTAAAACGCCCGTAACTCCGTAAATAATGGAGATACAGCGAAAATAGCCATATTTTCGGATCATTAAAATGAAAAAAAAAAATAAGAATTTCTCCCGTAATTCAGGCCTTAGCCAGTGCTTTGTTAGACAGATATATGGTCGAATAAGCTTTCTAGGTAGTCTACTGTATCGATAGAAACGTCTACAAAGCCATGATAGTCCTTTGATTTAAAAAAATGGGCTCGAAAATTATCGAAAACTTAAAACGCCCGTAACTCCGTAAATAATGGAGATACAGCGAAAATAGCCATATTTGCGGATCATTAAAATGAAAAAAAAAAATAAGAATTTCTCCCGTAATTCAGGCCTTAGCCAGTGCTTTGTTAGACAGATATATGGTCGAATAAGCTTTCTAGGTAGTCTACTGTATCGATAGAAACGTCTACAAAGCCATGATAGTCCTTTGATTTAAAAAAATGGGCTCGAAAATTATCGAAAACTTAAAACGCCTGTAACTCCGTAAATAATGGAGATACAGCGAAAATAGCCATATTTTCGGATCATTAAAAATAAAAAAAAAATAAAAAATTTCTCTCGTAATCTAGGCCTTAGCCAGTGCTTTGTTAGACAGATATATGGTCGAATAAGCTTTCTAGGTAGTCTACTGTATCGATAGAAACGTCTACAAAGCCATGATAGTCCTTTGATTTAAAAAAATGGGCACGAAAATTATCGAAAACTTAAAACGCCTGTAACTCCGTAAATAATGGAGATACAGCGAAAATAGCCATATTTTCGGATCATTAAAAATAAAAAAAAAATAAAAAATTTCTCTCGTAATCTAGGCCTTAGCCAGTGCTTTGTTAGACAGATATATGATCGAATAAGCTTTCTAGGTAGTCTACTGTATCGATAGAAACGTCTACAAAGCCATGACAGTCCTTTGATTTAAAAAAATGGGCTCGAAAATTATCGAAAACTTAAAACGCCTGTAACTCCGTAAATAATGGAGATACAGCGAAAATAGCCATATTTTCGGATCATTAAAAATAAAAAAAAAATAAAAAATTTCTCTCGTAATCTAGGCCTTAGCCAGTGCTTTGTTAGACAGATATATGGTCGAATAAGCTTTCTAGGTAGTCTACTGTATCGATAGAAACGTCTACAAAGCCATGATAGTCCTTTGATTTAAAAAAATGGGCTCGAAAATTATCGAAAACTTAAAACGCCTGTAACTCCGTAAATAATGGAGATACAGCGAAAATAGCCATATTTTCGGATCATTAAAAATAAAAAAAAAATAAAAAATTTCTCTCGTAATCTAGGCCTTAGCCAGTGCTTTGTTAGAAAGATATATGGTCGAATAAGCTTTCTAGGTAGTCTACTGTATCGATAGAAACGTCTACAAAGCCATGATAGTACTTTGATTTAAAAAAATGGGCTCGAAAATTATCGAAAACTTAAAACGCCCGTAACTCCGTAAATAATAAAGATACAGCGAAAATAGCCATATTTTTGGATCATTAAAAATAAAAAAAAATAAAAAATTTCTCTCGTAATTTAAGCCTTAGCCAGTTCTTTGTTAGACAGATATATGGTCGAATAAGCTTTCTAGGTAGTCTACTGTATCGATAGAAACGTCTACAAAGCCATGATAGTCCTTTGATTTAAAAAAATGGGCTCGAAAATTATCGAAAACTTAAAACGCCTGTAACTCCGTAAATAATGGAGATACAGCGAAAATAGCCATATTTTCGGATCATTAAAAATAAAAAAAAAATAAAAAATTTCTCTCGTAATTTAAGCCTTAGCCAGTGCTTTGTTAAACATATATATGGTCAGATAAGCTTTCTAGGCAGTCCACTGTATTGATACAAACGTCAACGAAGCCATGATAGTCCTTTGATTTGAAAAAAATGGGCTCGAAAATTATCGAAAACTTAAAACGCCTGTAACTTCGTAAATAATGAAGATACAGCGAAAATAGCCATATTTTTGGATCATTAAAAAAATAAATAATGAAAAAATTTTCTCTCGTAATCTAGGCCTTAGCCAGTGCTTTGTTAGACAGATATATGGTCGAATAAGCTTTCTAGGTAGTCTACTGTATCGATAGAAACGTCTACAAAGCCATGATAGTCCTTTGATTTAAAAAAATGGGCTCGAAAATTATCGAAAACTTAAAACGCCTGTAACTCCGTAAATAATGGAGATACAGCGAAAATAGCCATATTTTCGGATCATTAAAAATAAAAAAAAAATAAAAAATTTCTCTCGTAATCTAGGCCTTAGCCAGTGCTTTGTTAGACAGATATATGGTCGAATAAGCTTTCTAGGTAGTCTACTTTATCGATAGAAACGTCAACGAAGCCATGATAGTCCTTTGATTTAAAAAAAATGGGCTCGAAAATTATCGAAAACTTAAAACGCCTGTAACTTCGTAAATAATGAAGATACAGCGAAAATAGCCATATTTTTGGATCATTAAAAAAAGAAAAAATGAAAAAATTTTCTCTCGTAATCTAGGCCTTAGCCAGTGCTTTGTTAGACAGATATATGGTCGAATAAGCTTTCTAGGTAGTCTACTGTATCGATACAAACGACTTCAAAGCCATGATAGTCCTTTGATTTAAAAAAAATGGGCTCGAAAATTATCGAAAACTTAAAACGCCCGTAACTCCGTAAATAATGGAGATACAGCGAAAATAGCCATATTTTCGGATCATTAAAATGAAAAAAAAAAAAAAAGAATTTTTCCCGTAATTTAGGCCTTAGCCAGTGCTTTGTTAGACAGATATATGGTCGAATAAGCTTTCTAGGTAGTCTATTGTATCGATACAAACGACTACAAAGCCATGATAGTCCTTTGATTTAAAAAAAATGGGCTCGAAAATTATCGAAAACTTAAAACGCCTGTAACTCCGTGAATAATAAAGATACAGCGAAAATAGCCATATTTTTGGATCATCAAAAAAAGAAAAAATAAAAAAATTTTCTCTTGTAATCTGGGCCTCAGCCAGTGCTTTGTTAGACAGATATATGGTCGAATAAGCTTTCTAGGTAGTCTACTGTATCGATAGAAACGTCTACAAAGCCATGATAGTCCTTTGATTTAAAAAAAATGGGCTCGAAAATTATCGAAAACTTAAAACGCTCGTAACTCCGTAAATAATGGAGATACAGCGATAATAGCCATATTTTCGGATCATTAAAAATAAAAAAAAAATGAAAAATTTCTCTCGTAATCTAGGCCTTAGCCAGTGCTTTGTTGGACAGATATATGGTCGAATAAGCTTTCTAGGTAGTCTATTGTATCGATACAAACGACTACAAAGCCATGATAGTCCTTTGATTTAAAAAAAATGGGCTCGAAAATTATCGAAAACTTAAAACGCCCGTAACTCCGTAAATAATGGAGATACAGCAAAAATAGCCATATTTTCGGATCATTAAAATGAAAAAAAAAATTAAAAATTTTTCTCGTAATTTAGGCCTTAGCCAGTGCTTTGTTAGACAAATATATGGTCGAATAAGCTTTCTAGGTAGTCTACTGTATCGATAAAAACGTCTACAAAGCCATGATAGTCCTTTGATTTAAAAAAAATGGGCTCGAAAAATATCGAAAACTTAAAACGCCTGTAACTCCGTAAATAATGGAGATACAGCCAAAATAGCCATATTTTCGGATTATTAAAAAAAGAAAAAATTTAAAAATTTCTCTCATAATTTAGGCCTTAGCCAGTGCTTTGTTAGACAGATATATGGTCGAATAAGCTTTCTAGGCAGTCCACTGTTTCGATACAATTGTCTACGAAGCTATGATAGTCCTTTGATTTAAAAAAAATGGGCTCTGAAATTATCGAAAACTTAAAACGCCTGTAACTCCGTAAATAATAAAAATACAGCGAAAATAGCCATATTTTTGGATCATCAAAAAAAGATAAAATAAAAAAATTTTCTCTTGTAATCTGGCCCTTAGCCAGTGCTTTGTTAGACAGATATATGGTCGAATAAGCTTTCTAGGTAGTCTACTGTATCGATTCAAACGACTACAAAGCCATGATAGTCCTATGATTTAAAAAAAATGGGCTCTGAAATTATCGAAAACTTAAAACGCCTGTAACTCTGTAAATAATGGAGATACAGCGAAAATAGCCATATTTTCGGATTATTAAAAAAAGAAAAAAATTAAAAATTTCTCTCATAATTTAGGCCTTAGCCAGTGCTTTGTTAGACAGATATATGGTCGAATAAGCTTTCTAGGCAGTCCACTGTATCGATACAATTGTCTACGAAGCTATGATAGTCCTTTGATTTAAAAAAAATGGGCTCTGAAATTATCGAAAACTTAAAACGCCTGTAACTCCGTGAATAATAAAGATACAGCGAAAATAGCCATATTTTTGGATCATCAAAAAAAGAAAAAATAAAAAAATTTTCTCTTGTAATCTGGGCCTTAGCCAGTGCTTTGTTAGACAGATATATGGTCGAATAAGCTTTCTAGGTAGTCTACTGTATCGATACAAACGACTACAAAGCCATGATAGTCCTTTGATTTAAAAAAAATGGGCTCGAAAATTATCGAAAACTTAAAACGCCCGTAACTCCGTAAATAATGGAGATACAGCGATAATAGCCATATTTTTGGATCATTAAAAGAAAAAAAAAAATGAAAAATTTCTCTCGTAATCTAGGCCTTAGCCAGTGCTTTGTTGGACAGATATATGGTCGAATAAGCTTTCTAGGTAGTCTATTGTATCGATACAAACGACTACAAAGCCATGATAGTCCTTTGTTTAAAAAAAAATGGGCTCTGAAATTATCGAAAACTTAAAACGCCTGTAACTCCGTAAATAATGGAGATACAGCGAAAATAGCCATATTTTCGGATTATTAAAAAAAGAAAAAAATTAAAAATTTCTCTCATAATTTAGACCTTAGCCAGTGCTTTGTTAGACAGATATATGGTCGAATAAGCTTTCTAGGCAGTCCACTGTATCGATACAATTGTCTACGAAGCTATGATAGTCCTTTAAATTAAAAAAAATGGGCTCTGAAATTATCGAAAACTTAAAACGCCTGTAACTCCGTAAATAATGGAGATACAGCGAAAATAGCCATATTTTCGGATCATTAAAAATAAAAAATAAATGAAAAATTTCTCTCGTAATCTAGGCTTTAGCCAGTGCTTTGTTAGACAGATATATGGTCGAATAAGCTTTCTAGGCAGTCCACTGTATCGATACAATTGTCTACGAAGCTATGATAGTCCTTTGATTTAAAAAAAATGGGCTCTGAAATTATCGAAAACTTAAAACGCCTGTAACTCCGTAAATAATAAAGATACAGCGAAAATAGCCATATTTTTGGATCATTAAAAAAAGAAAAAATAAAAAAATTTTCTCTCGTAATCTGGGCCTTAGCCAGTGCTTTGATAGACAGATATATGGTCGAATAATCTTTCTAGGCAGTCCACTGTATCGATACAAACGTCTACAAAGCCATGATAGTCCTTTGATTTAAAAAAAATGGGCTCGAAAATTATCGAAAACTTAAAACGCCTGTAACTCCGTAAATAATGGAGATACAGCGAAAATAGCCATATTTTCGGATCATTAAAAATAAAAAATAAATGAAAAATTTCTCTCGTAATCTAGGCCTTAGCCAGTGCTTTGTTAGACAGATATATGGTCGAATAAGCTTTCTAGGTAGTCTACTGTATCGATAGAAACGTCTACAAAGCCATGATAGTCCTTTGATTTAAAAAAATGGGCTCGAAAATTATCGAAAACTTAAAACGCCTGTAACTCCGTAAATAATGGAGATACAGCGAAAATAGCCATATTTTCGGATCATTAAAAATAAAAAAAAAATAAAAAATTTCTCTCGTAATCTAGGCCTTAGCCAGTGCTTTGTTAGAAAGATATATGGTCGAATAAGCTTTCTAGGTAGTCTACTGTATCGATAGAAACGTCTACAAAGCCATGATAGTACTTTGATTTAAAAAAATGGGCTCGAAAATTATCGAAAACTTAAAACGCCCGTAACTCCGTAAATAATAAAGATACAGCGAAAATAGCCATATTTTTGGATCATTAAAAATAAAAAAAAAATAAAAAATTTCTCTCGTAATTTAAGCCTTAGCCAGTTCTTTGTTAGACAGATATATGGTCGAATAAGCTTTCTAGGTAGTCTACTGTATCGATAGAAACGTCTACAAAGCCATGATAGTCCTTTGATTTAAAAAAATGGGCTCGAAAATTATCGAAAACTTAAAACGCCTGTAACTCCGTAAATAATGGAGATACAGCGAAAATAGCCATATTTTCGGATCATTAAAAATAAAAAAAAAATAAAAAATTTCTCTCGTAATTTAAGCCTTAGCCAGTGCTTTGTTAAACATATATATGGTCAGATAAGCTTTCTAGGCAGTCACCTGTATTGATACAAACGTCAACGAAGCCATGATAGTCCTTTGATTTAAAAAAAATGGGCTCGAAAATTATCGAAAACTTAAAACGCCCGTAACTCCGTAAATAATGGAGATACAGCGAAAATAGCCATATTTTCGGATCATTAAAATGAAAAAAAAAAATAAGAATTTCTCCCGTAATTCAGGCCTTAGCCAGTGCTTTGTTAGACAGATATATGGTCGAATAAGCTTTCTAGGTAGTCTACTGTATCGATAGAAACGTCTACAAAGCCATGATAGTCCTTTGATTTAAAAAAATGGGCTCGAAAATTATCGAAAACTTAAAACGCCCGTAACTCCGTAAATAATGGAGATACAGCGAAAATAGCCATATTTGCGGATCATTAAAATGAAAAAAAAAAATAAGAATTTCTCCCGTAATTCAGGCCTTAGCCAGTGCTTTGTTAGACAGATATATGGTCGAATAAGCTTTCTAGGTAGTCTACTGTATCGATAGAAACGTCTACAAAGCCATGATAGTCCTTTGATTTAAAAAAATGGGCTCGAAAATTATCGAAAACTTAAAACGCCTGTAACTCCGTAAATAATGGAGATACAGCGAAAATAGCCATATTTTCGGATCATTAAAAATAAAAAAAAAATAAAAAATTTCTCTCGTAATCTAGGCCTTAGCCAGTGCTTTGTTAGACAGATATATGGTCGAATAAGCTTTCTAGGTAGTCTACTGTATCGATAGAAACGTCTACAAAGCCATGATAGTCCTTTGATTTAAAAAAATGGGCACGAAAATTATCGAAAACTTAAAACGCCTGTAACTCCGTAAATAATGGAGATACAGCGAAAATAGCCATATTTTCGGATCATTAAAAATAAAAAAAAAATAAAAAATTTCTCTCGTAATCTAGGCCTTAGCCAGTGCTTTGTTAGACAGATATATGGTCGAATAAGCTTTCTAGGTAGTCTACTGTATCGATAGAAACGTCTACAAAGCCATGACAGTCCTTTGATTTAAAAAAATGGGCTCGAAAATTATCGAAAACTTAAAACGCCTGTAACTCCGTAAATAATGGAGATACAGCGAAAATAGCCATATTTTCGGATCATTAAAAATAAAAAAAAAATAAAAAATTTCTCTCGTAATCTAGGCCTTAGCCAGTGCTTTGTTAGACAGATATATGGTCGAATAAGCTTTCTAGGTAGTCTACTGTATCGATAGAAACGTCTACAAAGCCATGATAGTCCTTTGATTTAAAAAAATGGGCTCGAAAATTATCGAAAACTTAAAACGCCTGTAACTCCGTAAATAATGGAGATACAGCGAAAATAGCCATATTTTCGGATCATTAAAAATAAAAAAAAAATAAAAAATTTCTCTCGTAATCTAGGCCTTAGCCAGTGCTTTGTTAGAAAGATATATGGTCGAATAAGCTTTCTAGGTAGTCTACTGTATCGATAGAAACGTCTACAAAGCCATGATAGTACTTTGATTTAAAAAAATGGGCTCGAAAATTATCGAAAACTTAAAACGCCCGTAACTCCGTAAATAATAAAGATACAGCGAAAATAGCCATATTTTTGGATCATTAAAAATAAAAAAAAAATAAAAAATTTCTCTCGTAATTTAAGCCTTAGCCAGTTCTTTGTTAGACAGATATATGGTCGAATAAGCTTTCTAGGTAGTCTACTGTATCGATAGAAACGTCTACAAAGCCATGATAGTCCTTTGATTTAAAAAAATGGGCTCGAAAATTATCGAAAACTTAAAACGCCTGTAACTCCGTAAATAATGGAGATACAGCGAAAATAGCCATATTTTCGGATCATTAAAAATAAAAAAAAAATAAAAAATTTCTCTCGTAATTTAAGCCTTAGCCAGTGCTTTGTTAAACATATATATGGTCAGATAAGCTTTCTAGGCAGTCCACTGTATTGATACAAACGTCAACGAAGCCATGATAGTCCTTTGATTTGAAAAAAATGGGCTCGAAAATTATCGAAAACTTAAAACGCCTGTAACTTCGTAAATAATGAAGATACAGCGAAAATAGCCATATTTTTGGATCATTAAAAAAATAAATAATGAAAAAATTTTCTCTCGTAATCTAGGCCTTAGCCAGTGCTTTGTTAGACAGATATATGGTCGAATAAGCTTTCTAGGTAGTCTACTGTATCGATAGAAACGTCTACAAAGCCATGATAGTCCTTTGATTTAAAAAAATGGGCTCGAAAATTATCGAAAACTTAAAACGCCTGTAACTCCGTAAATAATGGAGATACAGCGAAAATAGCCATATTTTCGGATCATTAAAAATAAAAAAAAAATAAAAAATTTCTCTCGTAATCTAGGCCTTAGCCAGTGCTTTGTTAGACAGATATATGGTCGAATAAGCTTTCTAGGTAGTCTACTTTATCGATAGAAACGTCAACGAAGCCATGATAGTCCTTTGATTTAAAAAAAATGGGCTCGAAAATTATCGAAAACTTAAAACGCCTGTAACTTCGTAAATAATGAAGATACAGCGAAAATAGCCATATTTTTGGATCATTAAAAAAAGAAAAAATGAAAAAATTTTCTCTCGTAATCTAGGCCTTAGCCAGTGCTTTGTTAGACAGATATATGGTCGAATAAGCTTTCTAGGTAGTCTACTGTATCGATACAAACGACTTCAAAGCCATGATAGTCCTTTGATTTAAAAAAAATGGGCTCGAAAATTATCGAAAACTTAAAACGCCCGTAACTCCGTAAATAATGGAGATACAGCGAAAATAGCCATATTTTCGGATCATTAAAATGAAAAAAAAAAAAAAAGAATTTTTCCCGTAATTTAGGCCTTAGCCAGTGCTTTGTTAGACAGATATATGGTCGAATAAGCTTTCTAGGTAGTCTATTGTATCGATACAAACGACTACAAAGCCATGATAGTCCTTTGATTTAAAAAAAATGGGCTCGAAAATTATCGAAAACTTAAAACGCCTGTAACTCCGTGAATAATAAAGATACAGCGAAAATAGCCATATTTTTGGATCATCAAAAAAAGAAAAAATAAAAAAATTTTCTCTTGTAATCTGGGCCTCAGCCAGTGCTTTGTTAGACAGATATATGGTCGAATAAGCTTTCTAGGTAGTCTACTGTATCGATAGAAACGTCTACAAAGCCATGATAGTCCTTTGATTTAAAAAAAATGGGCTCGAAAATTATCGAAAACTTAAAACGCTCGTAACTCCGTAAATAATGGAGATACAGCGATAATAGCCATATTTTCGGATCATTAAAAATAAAAAAAAAATGAAAAATTTCTCTCGTAATCTAGGCCTTAGCCAGTGCTTTGTTGGACAGATATATGGTCGAATAAGCTTTCTAGGTAGTCTATTGTATCGATACAAACGACTACAAAGCCATGATAGTCCTTTGATTTAAAAAAAATGGGCTCGAAAATTATCGAAAACTTAAAACGCCCGTAACTCCGTAAATAATGGAGATACAGCAAAAATAGCCATATTTTCGGATCATTAAAATGAAAAAAAAAATTAAAAATTTTTCTCGTAATTTAGGCCTTAGCCAGTGCTTTGTTAGACAAATATATGGTCGAATAAGCTTTCTAGGTAGTCTACTGTATCGATAGAAACGTCTACAAAGCCATGATAGTCCTTTGATTTAAAAAAAATGGGCTCGAAAAATATCGAAAACTTAAAACGCCTGTAACTCCGTAAATAATGGAGATACAGCCAAAATAGCCATATTTTCGGATTATTAAAAAAAGAAAAAATTTAAAAATTTCTCTCATAATTTAGGCCTTAGCCAGTGCTTTGTTAGACAGATATATGGTCGAATAAGCTTTCTAGGCAGTCCACTGTTTCGATACAATTGTCTACGAAGCTATGATAGTCCTTTGATTTAAAAAAAATGGGCTCTGAAATTATCGAAAACTTAAAACGCCTGTAACTCCGTAAATAATAAAAATACAGCGAAAATAGCCATATTTTTGGATCATCAAAAAAAGATAAAATAAAAAAATTTTCTCTTGTAATCTGGCCCTTAGCCAGTGCTTTGTTAGACAGATATATGGTCGAATAAGCTTTCTAGGTAGTCTACTGTATCGATTCAAACGACTACAAAGCCATGATAGTCCTATGATTTAAAAAAAATGGGCTCTGAAATTATCGAAAACTTAAAACGCCTGTAACTCTGTAAATAATGGAGATACAGCGAAAATAGCCATATTTTCGGATTATTAAAAAAAGAAAAAAATTAAAAATTTCTCTCATAATTTAGGCCTTAGCCAGTGCTTTGTTAGACAGATATATGGTCGAATAAGCTTTCTAGGCAGTCCACTGTATCGATACAATTGTCTACGAAGCTATGATAGTCCTTTGATTTAAAAAAAATGGGCTCTGAAATTATCGAAAACTTAAAACGCCTGTAACTCCGTGAATAATAAAGATACAGCGAAAATAGCCATATTTTTGGATCATCAAAAAAAGAAAAAATAAAAAAATTTTCTCTTGTAATCTGGGCCTTAGCCAGTGCTTTGTTAGACAGATATATGGTCGAATAAGCTTTCTAGGTAGTCTACTGTATCGATACAAACGACTACAAAGCCATGATAGTCCTTTGATTTAAAAAAAATGGGCTCGAAAATTATCGAAAACTTAAAACGCCCGTAACTCCGTAAATAATGGAGATACAGCGATAATAGCCATATTTTTGGATCATTAAAAGAAAAAAAAAAATGAAAAATTTCTCTCGTAATCTAGGCCTTAGCCAGTGCTTTGTTGGACAGATATATGGTCGAATAAGCTTTCTAGGTAGTCTATTGTATCGATACAAACGACTACAAAGCCATGATAGTCCTTTGTTTAAAAAAAAATGGGCTCTGAAATTATCGAAAACTTAAAACGCCTGTAACTCCGTAACTAATGGAGATACAGCGAAAATAGCCATATTTTCGGATTATTAAAAAAAGAAAAAAATTAAAAATTTCTCTCATAATTTAGACCTTAGCCAGTGCTTTGTTAGACAGATATATGGTCGAATAAGCTTTCTAGGCAGTCCACTGTATCGATACAATTGTCTACGAAGCTATGATAGTCCTTTAAATTAAAAAAAATGGGCTCTGAAATTATCGAAAACTTAAAACGCCTGTAACTCCGTAAATAATGGAGATACAGCGAAAATAGCCATATTTTCGGATCATTAAAAATAAAAAATAAATGAAAAATTTCTCTCGTAATCTAGGCTTTAGCCAGTGCTTTGTTAGACAGATATATGGTCGAATAAGCTTTCTAGGCAGTCCACTGTATCGATACAATTGTCTACGAAGCTATGATAGTCCTTTGATTTAAAAAAAATGGGCTCTGAAATTATCGAAAACTTAAAACGCCTGTAACTCCGTAAATAATAAAGATACAGCGAAAATAGCCATATTTTTGGATCATTAAAAAAAGAAAAAATAAAAAAATTTTCTCTCGTAATCTGGGCCTTAGCCAGTGCTTTGATAGACAGATATATGGTCGAATAATCTTTCTAGGCAGTCCACTGTATCGATACAAACGTCTACAAAGCCATGATAGTCCTTTGATTTAAAAAAAATGGGCTCGAAAATTATCGAAAACTTAAAACGCCTGTAACTCCGTAAATAATGGAGATACAGCGAAAATAGCCATATTTTCGGATCATTAAAAATAAAAAATAAATGAAAAATTTCTCTCGTAATCTAGGCCTTAGCCAGTGCTTTGTTAGACAGATATATGGTCGAATAAGCTTTCTAGGCAGTCCACTGTATCGATACAAACGTCTACAAAGCCATGATAGTCCTTTGATTTAAAAAAAATGGGCTCGAAAAATATCAAAAACTTAAAACGCCTGTAACTCCGTAAATAATGGAGATACAGCGAAAATAGCCATATTTTCGGATTATTCAAAAAAGAAAAAAATTAAAAATTTCTGTCATAATTTAGGCCTTAGCCAGTGCTTTGGTAGACAGATATATGGTCGAATAAGCTTTCTAGGTAGTCTACTGTATCGATACAAACGACTACAAAGCCGTGATAGTCCTTTAATTAAAAAAAAATGGGCTCGAAAAATATCGAAAACTTAAAACGCCTGTAACTCCGTAAATAATGGAGATACAGCGAAAATAGCCACATTTTCGGATCATTAAAAATAAAAAAAAAATGAAAAATTTCTCTCGTAATCTAGGCTTTAGCCAGTGCTTTGTTAGACAGATATATGGTCGAATAAGCTTTCTAGGTAGTTTACTGTATCGATACAAACGACTACAAAGCCATGATAGTCCTTTGATTTAAAAAAAATGGGCTCGAAAATTATCGAAAACTTAAAACGCCCGTAACTCCGTAAATAATGGAGATACAGCGAAAATAGCCATATTTTCGGATCATTAAAAATAAAAAAAAAATGAAAAATTTCTCTCGTAATCTAGGCCTTAGCCAGTGCTTTGTTGGACAGATATATGGTCGGATTAGCTTTCTAGGTAGTCTACTGTATCGATACAAACGACTACAAAGCCATGATAGTCCTTTGATTTAAAAATAATGGGCTCGAAAATTATCGAAAACTTAAAACGCCCGTAACTCCGTAAATAATGGAGATACAGCGAAAATAGCCATATTTTCGGATTATTAAAAAAAGAAAAAAATTAAAAATTTCTCTCGTAATCTAGGCCTTAGCCAGTGCTTTGTTGGATAGATATATGGTCGAATAAGCTTTCTTGGTAGTCTACTGTATCGATACAATTGTCTACGAAGCTATGATAGTCCTTTGATTTAAAAAAAATGGGCTCTGAAATTATCGAAAACTTAAAACGCCTGTAACTCCGTAAATAATAAAGATACAGCGAAAATAGCCATTATTTTGGATCATCAAAAAAAGAAAAAATAAAAAAATTTTCTCTTGTAATCTGGGCCTTAGTCAGTGCTTTGTTAGACAGATATATGGTCGAATAAGCTTTGTAGGCAGTCCACTGTATCGATACAATTGTCTACGAAGCTATGATAGTCCTTTGATTTAAAAAAATGGGCTCTGAAATTATCGAAAACTTAAAACGCCTGTAACTCCGTAAATAATGGAGATACAGCGAAAATAGCCATATTTTCGGATTATTAAAAAAAGAAAAAAATTAAAAATTTCTCTCATAATTTAGGCCTTAGCCAGTGCTTTGTTAGACAGATATATGGTCGAATAAGCTTTCTAGGCAGTCCACTGTTTCGATACAATTGTCTACGAAGCTATGATAGTCCTTTGATTTAAAAAAAATGGGTTTGAAATTATCGAAAACTTAAAACGCCTGTAACTCCGTGAATAATAAAGATACAGCGAAAATAGCCATATTTTTGGATCATCAAAAAAAGAAAAAATAAAAAAATTTTCTCTTGTAATCTGGGCCTTAGCCAGTGCTTTGTTAGACAGATATATGGTCGAATAAGCTTTCTAGGTAGTCTACTGTATCGATACAAACGACTACAAAGCCATGATAGTCCTTTGATTTAAAAAAAATGGGCTCGAAAATTATCGAAAACTTAAAACGCCCGTAACTCCGTAAATAATGGAGATACAGCGATAATAGCCATATTTTCGGATCATTAAAAATAAAAAAAAAATGAAAAATTTCTCTCGTAATCTAGGCCTTAGCCAGTGCTTTGTTGGACAGATATATGGTCGAATAAGCTTTCTAGGTAGTCTATTGTATCGATACAAACGACTACAAAGCCATGATAGTCCTTTGTTTTAAAAAAAATGGGCTCTGAAATTATCGAAAACTTAAAACGCCTGTAACTCCGTAAATAATGGAGATACAGCGAAAATAGCCATATTTTCGGATTATTAAAAAAAGAAAAAAATTAAAAATTTCTCTCATAATTTAGACCTTAGCCAGTGCTTTGTTAGACAGATATATGGTCGAATAAGCTTTCTAGGCAGTCCACTGTATCGATACAATTGTCTACGAAGCTATGATAGTCCTTTGATTTAAAAAAAATGGGCTCTGAAATTATCGAAAACTTAAAACGCCTGTAACTCCGTAAATAATGGAGATACAGCGAAAATAGCCATATTTTCGGATCATTAAAAATAAAAAATAAATGAAAAATTTCTCTCGTAATCTAGGCTTTAGCCAGTGCATTGTTAGACAGATATATGGTCGAATAAGCTTTCTAGGCAGTCCACTGTATCGATACAATTGTCTACGAAGCTATGATAGTCCTTTGATTTAAAAAAAATGGGCTCTGAAATTATCGAAAACTTAAAACGCCTGTAACTCCGTAAATAATAAAGATACAGCGAAAATAGCCATATTTTTGGATCATTAAAAAAAGAAAAAATAAAAAAATTTTCTCTCGTAATCTGGGCCTTAGCCAGTGCTTTAATAGACAGATATATGGTCGAATAATCTTTCTAGGCAGTCCACTGTATCGATACAAACGTCTACAAAGCCATGATAGTCCTTTGATTTAAAAAAAATGGGCTCGAAAATTATCGAAAACTTAAAACGCCTGTAACTCCGTAAATAATGGAGATACAGCGAAAATAGCCATATTTTCGGATCATTAAAAATAAAAAATAAATGAAAAATTTCTCTCGTAATCTAGGCCTTAGCCAGTGCTTTGTTAGACAGATATATGGTCGAATAAGCTTTCTAGGCAGTCCACTGTATCGATACAAACGTCTACAAAGCCATGATAGTCCTTTGATTTAAAAAAAATGGGCTCGAAAAATATCAAAAACTTAAAACGCCTGTAACTCCGTAAATAATGGAGATACAGCGAAAATAGCCATATTTTCGGATTATTAAAAAAAGAAAAAAATTAAAAATTTCTCTCATAATTTAGGCCTTAGCCAGTGCTTTGGTAGACAGATATATGGTCGAATAAGCTTTCTAGGTAGTCTACTGTATCGATACAAACGACTACAAAGCCGTGATAGTCCTTTAATTAAAAAAAAATGGGCTCGAAAAATATCGAAAACTTAAAACGCCTGTAACTCCGTAAATAATGGAGATACAGCGAAAATAGCCACATTTTTGGATCATTAAAAATAAAAAAAAAATGAAAAATTTCTCTCGTAATCTAGGCCTTAGCCAGTGCTTTGTTAGACAGATATATGGTCGAATAAGCTTTCTAGGTAGTTTACTGTATCGATACAAACGACTACAAAGCCATGATAGTCCTTTGATTTAAAAAAAATGGGCTCGAAAATTATCGAAAACTTAAAACGCCCGTAACTCCGTAAATAATGGAGATACAGCGAAAATAGCCATATTTTCGGATCATTAAAAATAAAAAAAAAATGAAAAATTTCTCTCGTAATCTAGGCCTTAGCCAGTGCTTTGTTGGACAGATATATGGTCGAATTAGCTTTCTAGGTAGTCTACTGTATCGATACAAACGACTACAAAGCCATGATAGTCCTTTGATTTAAAAAAAATGGGCTCGAAAATTATCGAAAACTTAAAACGCCCGTAACTCCGTAAATAATGGAGATACAGCGAAAATAGCCATATTTTCGGATTATTAAAAAAAGAAAAAAATTAAAAATTTCTCTCGTAATCTAGGCCTTAGCCAGTGCTTTGTTGGATAGATATATGGTCGAATAAGCTTTCTTGGTAGTCTACTGTATCGATACAATTGTCTACGAAGCTATGATAGTCCTTTGATTTAAAAAAAATGGGCTCTGAAATTATCGAAAACTTAAAACGCCTGTAACTCCGTAAATAATAAAGATACAGCGAAAATAGCCATATTTTTGGATCATCAAAAAAAGAAAAAATAAAAAAATCTTCTCTTGTAATCTGGGCCTTAGTCAGTGCTTTGTTAGACAGATATATGGTCGAATAAGCTTTGTAGGCAGTCCACTGTATCGATACAATTGTCTACGAAGCTATGATAGTCCTTTGATTTAAAAAAAATGGGCTCTGAAATTATCGAAAACTTAAAACGCCTGTAACTCCGTAAATAATGGAGATACAGCGAAAATAGCCATATTTTCGGATCATTAAAATGAAAAAAAAAATTAAAAATTTCTCTCGTAATTTAGGCCTTAGCCAGTGCTTTGTTAGACAGATATATGGTCGAATAAGCTTTCTAGGCAGTCCACTGTATCGATACGATTGTCTACGAAGCTATGATAGTCCTTTGATTTAAAAAAAATGGGCTCGAAAATTATCGAAAACTTAAAACGCCCGTAACTCCGTAAATAATGGAGATACAGCGAAAATAGCCATATTTTCGGATCATTAAAAATAAAAAAAAAATGAAAAATTTCTCTCGTAATCTAGGCCTTAGCCAGTGCTTTGTTGGACAAATATATGGTCGAATAAGCTTTCTAGGTAGTCTACTGTATCGATACAAACGACTACAAAGCCATGATAGTCCTTTAATTTAAAAAAAATAGGCTCGAAAATTATCGAAAACTTAAAACGCCCGTAACTCCGTAAATAATGGAGATACAGCAAAAATAGCCATATTTTCAGATCATTAAAATGAAAAAAAAAATTAAAAATTTTTCTCGTAATTTAGGCCTTAGCCAGTGCTTTGTTAGACAAATATATGGTCGAATAAGCTTTCTAGGTAGTCTACTGTATCGATAGAAACGTCTACAAAGCCATGATAGTCCTTTGATTTAAAAAAATGGGCTCGAAAATTATCGAAAACTTAAAACGCCTGTAACTCCGCAAATAATGGAGATACAGCGAAAATAGCCATATTTTCGGATCATTAAAAAAAAAAAAAATAAAAAAATTTCTTTTGTAATCTAGGCCTTAGCCAGTGCTTTGTTGGACAGATATATGGTCGAATAAGCTTTCTAGGTAGTCTACTGTATCGATACAAACGACTACAAAGCCATGATAGTCCTTTGATTTAAAAAAAATGGGCTCGAAAATTATCGAAAACTTAAAACGCCCGTAACTCCGTAAATAATGGAGATACAGCGAAAATAGCCATATTTTCGGATTATTAAAAAAAGAAAAAAATTAAAAATTTCTCTCGTAATCTAGGCCTTAGCCAGTGCTTTGTTGGACAGATATATGGTCGAATAAGCTTTCTAGGTAGTCTACTGTATCAATACAATTGTCTACGAAGCTATGATAGTCCTTTGATTAAAAAAAAATGGGCTCTGAAATTATCGAAAACTTAAAACGCCTGTAACTCCGTAAATAATAAAGATACAGCGAAAATAGCCATATTTTTGGATCATCAAAAAAAGAAAAAATAAAAAAATTTTCTCTTGTAATCTGGGCCTTAGTCAGTGCTTTGTTAGACAGATATATGGTCGAATAAGCTTTGTAGGCAGTCCACTGTATCGATACATTTGTCTACGAAGCTATGATAGTCCTTTGATTTAAAAAAAATGGGCTCTGAAATTATCGAAAACTTAAAACGCCTGTAACTCCGTAAATAATGAAGATACACCGAAAATAGCCATATTTTCGGATCATTAAAATGAAAAATAAAAATTAAAAATTTCTCTCGTAATCTAGGCCTTAGCCAGTGCTTTGTTAGACAGATATATGGTCGAATAAGCTTTCTAGGTAGTCTACTGTATCGATACAAACGACTACAAAGCCATGATAGTCCTTTGATTTAAAAAAAATGGGCTCGAAAATTATCGAAAACTTAAAACGCCCGGAACTCCGTAAATAATGGAGATACAGCGAAAATAGCCATATTTTCGGATCATTAAAAATAAAAAAAAAATGAAAAATTTCTCTCGTAATCTAGGCCTTAGCCAGTGCTTTGTTGGACAGATATATGGTCGAATAAGCTTTCTAGGTAGTCTACTGTATCGATACAAACGACTACAAAGCCATGATAGTCCTTTAATTTAAAAAAAATGGGCTCGAAAATTATCGAAAACTTAAAACGCCCGTAACTTCGTAAATAATGGAGATACAGCAAAAATAGCCATATTTTCAGATCATTAAAATGAAAAAAAAAATTAAAAATTTTTCTCGTAATTTAGGCCTTAGCCAGTGCTTTGTTAGACAAATATATGGTCGAATAAGCTTTCTAGGTAGTCTACTGTATCGATAGAAACGTCTACAAAGCCATGATAGTCCTTTGATTTAAAAAAATGGGCTCGAAAATTATCGAAAACTTAAAACGCCTGTAACTCCGCAAATAATGGAGATACAGCGAAAATAGCCATATTTTCGGATCATTAAAAAAAAAAAAAATAAAAAAATTTCTTTTGTAATCTAGGCCTTAGCCAGTGCTTTGTTAAACAAATATATGGTCGAATAAGCTTTCTAGGTAGTCTACTGTATCGATAGAAACGTCTACAAAGCCATGATAGTCCTTTGATTTAAAAAAAATGGGCTCTGAAATTATCGAAAACTTAAAACGCCTGTAACTCCGTAAATAATAAAGATACAGCGAAAATAGCCATATTTTTGGATCATTAAAAAAAGAAAAAATGAAAAAATTTTCTCTCGTAATCTAGGCCTTAGCCAGTGCTTTGTTAGACAGATATATGGTCGAATAAGCTTTCTAGGTAGTCTACTGTATCGATAGAAACGTCTACAAAGCCATGATAGTCCTTTGATTTAAAAAAATGGGCTCGAAAATTATCGAAAACTTAAAACGCCTGTAACTCCGTAAATAATGGAGTTACAGCGAAAATAGCCATATTTTCGGATCATTAAAAAAAAAAAAAATAAAAAAATTTCTTTTGTAATCTAGGCCTTAGCCAGTGCTTTGTTAAACATATATATGGTCAGATAAGCTTTGTAGGCAGTCCACTGTATCGATACAATTGTCTACGAAGCTATGATAGTCCTTTAATTAAAAAAAAATGGGCTCTGAAATTATCGAAAACTTAAAACGCCTGTAACTCCGTAAATAATGGAGATACATTGAAAATAGCCATATTTTCGGATCTTTAAAATGAAAAAAAAAATGAAAAATTTCTCTCGTAATCTAGGCCTTAGCCAGTGCTTTGTTAGACAGATATATGGTCGTATAAGCTTTCTAGGTAGTCTACTGTATCGATACAAACGACTACAAAGCCATGATAGTCCTTTGATTTAAAAAAAATGGGCTCGAAAATTATCGAAAACTTAAAACGCCCGTAACTCCGTAAATAATGGAGATACAGCGAAAATAGCCATATTTTCGGATCATTAAAAATAAAAAAAAAATGAAAAATTTCTCTCGTAATCTAGGCCTTAGCCAGTGCTTTGTTAGACAGATATATGGTCGAATAAGCTTTCTAGGTAGTCTACTGTATCGATACAAACGACTACAAAGCCATGATAGTCCTTTGATTTAAAAAAAATGGGCTCGAAAATTATCGAAAACTTAAAACGCCCGTAACTCCGTAAATAATGGAGATACAGCGAAAATAGCCATATTTTTGGATCATTAAAAAAAGAAAAAATAAAAAAATTTTCTCTCGTAATCTGGGCCTTAGCCAGTGCTTTGTTGGACAGATATATGGTCGAATAAGCTTTCTAGGTAGTCTACTGTATCGATACAAACGACTACAAAGCCATGATAGTCCTTTGATTTAAAAAAAATGGGCTCGAAAATTATCGAAAACTTAAAACGCCCGTAACTCCGTAAATAATGGAGATACAGCGAAAATAGCCATATTTTCGGATCATTAAAATGAAAAAAAAAATTAAAAATTTTTCCCGTAATTTAGGCCTTAGCCAGTGCTTTGTTAGACAAATATATGGTCGAATAAGCTTTCTAGGTAGTCTACTGTATCGATAGAAACGTCTACAAAGCCATGATAGTCCTTTGATTTAAAAAAATGGGCTCGAAAATTATCGAAAACTTAAAACGCCTGTAACTCCGTAAATAATGGAGATACAGCGAAAATAGCCATATTTTCGGATTATTAAAAAAAGAAAAAAATTAAAAATTTCTCTCATAATTTAGGCCTTAGCCAGTGCTTTGTTAGACAGATGTATGGTCGAATAAGCTTTCTAGGCAGTCCACTGTATCGATACAATTGTCTACGAAGCTATGATAGTCCTTTGATTTAAAAAAAATGGGCTCTGAAATTATTGAAAACTTAAAACGCCCGTAACTCCGTAAATAATGGAGATACAGCGAAAATAGCCATATTTTCGGATCATTAAAAATAAAAAAAAAATGAAAAATTTCTCTCGTAATCTAGGCCTTAGCCAGTGCTTTGTTAGACAGATATATGGTCGAATAAGCTTTCTAGGCAGTCCACTGTATCGATACAATTGTCTACGAAGCTATGATAGTCCTTTGATTTAAAAAAAATGGGCTCTGAAATTATTGAAAACTTAAAACGCCTGTAACTCCGTAAATAATGGAGTTACAGCGAAAATAGCCATATTTTCGGATCATTAAAAAAAAAAAAAATAAAAAAATTTCTTTTGTAATCTAGGCCTTAGCCAGTGCTTTGTTAAACAAATATATGGTCGAATAAGCTTTCTAGGTAGTCTACTGTATCGATAGAAACGTCTACAAAGCCATGATAGTCCTTTGATTTAAAAAAAATGGGCTCTGAAATTATCGAAAACTTAAAACGCCTGTAACTCCGTAAATAATAAAGATACAGCGAAAATAGCCATATTTTTGGATCATTAAAAAAAGAAAAAATGAAAAAATTTTCTCTCGTAATCTAGGCCTTAGCCAGTGCTTTGTTAGACAGATATATGGTCGAATAAGCTTTCTAGGTAGTCTACTGTATCGATAGAAACGTCTACAAAGCCATGATAGTCCTTTGATTTAAAAAAATGGGCTCGAAAATTATCGAAAACTTAAAACGCCTGTAACTCCGTAAATAATGGAGTTACAGCGAAAATAGCCATATTTTCGGATCATTAAAAAAAAAAAAAATAAAAAAATTTCTTTTGTAATCTAGGCCTTAGCCAGTGCTTTGTTAAACATATATATGGTCAGATAAGCTTTGTAGGCAGTCCACTGTATCGATACAATTGTCTACGAAGCTATGATAGTCCTTTAATTAAAAAAAAATGGGCTCTGAAATTATCGAAAACTTAAAACGCCTGTAACTCCGTAAATAATGGAGATACATTGAAAATAGCCATATTTTCGGATCTTTAAAATGAAAAAAAAAATGAAAAATTTCTCTCGTAATCTAGGCCTTAGCCAGTGCTTTGTTAGACAGATATATGGTCGTATAAGCTTTCTAGGTAGTCTACTGTATCGATACAAACGACTACAAAGCCATGATAGTCCTTTGATTTAAAAAAAATGGGCTCGAAAATTATCGAAAACTTAAAACGCCCGTAACTCCGTAAATAATGGAGATACAGCGAAAATAGCCATATTTTCGGATCATTAAAAATAAAAAAAAAATGAAAAATTTCTCTCGTAATCTAGGCCTTAGCCAGTGCTTTGTTAGACAGATATATGGTCGAATAAGCTTTCTAGGTAGTCTACTGTATCGATACAAACGACTACAAAGCCATGATAGTCCTTTGATTTAAAAAAAATGGGCTCGAAAATTATCGAAAACTTAAAACGCCCGTAACTCCGTAAATAATGGAGATACAGCGAAAATAGCCATATTTTTGGATCATTAAAAAAAGAAAAAATAAAAAAATTTTCTCTCGTAATCTGGGCCTTAGCCAGTGCTTTGTTGGACAGATATATGGTCGAATAAGCTTTCTAGGTAGTCTACTGTATCGATACAAACGACTACAAAGCCATGATAGTCCTTTGATTTAAAAAAAATGGGCTCGAAAATTATCGAAAACTTAAAACGCCCGTAACTCCGTAAATAATGGAGATACAGCGAAAATAGCCATATTTTCGGATCATTAAAATGAAAAAAAAAATTAAAAATTTTTCCCGTAATTTAGGCCTTAGCCAGTGCTTTGTTAGACAAATATATGGTCGAATAAGCTTTCTAGGTAGTCTACTGTATCGATAGAAACGTCTACAAAGCCATGATAGTCCTTTGATTTAAAAAAATGGGCTCGAAAATTATCGAAAACTTAAAACGCCTGTAACTCCGTAAATAATGGAGATACAGCGAAAATAGCCATATTTTCGGATTATTAAAAAAAGAAAAAAATTAAAAATTTCTCTCATAATTTAGGCCTTAGCCAGTGCTTTGTTAGACAGATGTATGGTCGAATAAGCTTTCTAGGCAGTCCACTGTATCGATACAATTGTCTACGAAGCTATGATAGTCCTTTGATTTAAAAAAAATGGGCTCTGAAATTATTGAAAACTTAAAACGCCCGTAACTCCGTAAATAATGGAGATACAGCGAAAATAGCCATATTTTCGGATCATTAAAAATAAAAAAAAAATGAAAAATTTCTCTCGTAATCTAGGCCTTAGCCAGTGCTTTGTTAGACAGATATATGGTCGAATAAGCTTTCTAGGTAGTCTACTGTATCGATACAAACGACTACAAAGCCATGATAGTCCTTTGATTTAAAAAAAATGGGCTCGAAAATTATCGAAAACTTAAAACGCCCGTAACTCCGTAAATAATGGAGATACAGCGAAAATAGCCATATTTTTGGATCATTAAAAAAAGAAAAAATAAAAAAATTTTCTCTCGTAATCTGGGCCTTAGCCAGTGCTTTGTTGGACAGATATATGGTCGAATAAGCTTTCTAGGTAGTCTACTGTATCGATACAAACGACTACAAAGCCATGATAGTCCTTTGATTTAAAAAAAATGGGCTCGAAAATTATCGAAAACTTAAAACGCCCGTAACTCCGTAAATAATGGAGATACAGCGAAAATAGCCATATTTTCGGATCATTAAAATGAAAAAAAAAATTAAAAATTTTTCCCGTAATTTAGGCCTTAGCCAGTGCTTTGTTAGACAAATATATGGTCGAATAAGCTTTCTAGGTAGTCTACTGTATCGATAGAAACGTCTACAAAGCCATGATAGTCCTTTGATTTAAAAAAATGGGCTCGAAAATTATCGAAAACTTAAAACGCCTGTAACTCCGTAAATAATGGAGATACAGCGAAAATAGCCATATTTTCGGATTATTAAAAAAAGAAAAAAATTATAAATTTCTCTCATAATTTAGGCCTTAGCCAGTGCTTTGTTAGACAGATGTATGGTCGAATAAGCTTTCTAGGCAGTCCACTGTATCGATACGATTGTCTACGAAGCTATGATAGTCCTTTGATTTAAAAAAAATGGGCTCTGAAATTATTGAAAACTTAAAACGCCTGTAACTCCGTAAATAATAAAGATACAGCGAAAATAGCCATATTTTCGGATCATTAAAAATAAAAAAAAAATGAAAAATTTCTCTCGTAATCTAGGCCTTAGCCAGTGCTTTGTTAGACAGATATATGGTCGAATAAGCTTTCTAGGTAGTCTACTGTATCGATACAAACGACTACAAAGCCATGATAGTCCTTTGATTTAAAAAAAATGGGCTCGAAAATTATCGAAAACTTAAAACGCCCGTAACTCCGTAAATAATGGAGATACAGGGAGAATAACCATGCTTTCGGATCATTAAAAATAAATAAAAAATGAAAAATTTCTCTCGTAATCTAGGCCTTAGCCAGTGCTTTGTTGGACAGATATATGGTCAAATAAGCTTTCTAGGTAGTCTACTGTATCAATACAAACGACTACAAAGCCGTGATAGTCCTTTGATTTAAAAAAAATGGGCTCGAAAATTATCGAAAACTTAAAACGCCCGTAACTCCGTAAATAATGGAGATACAGCGAAAATAGCCATATTTTTGGATCATCAAAAAAAGAAAAAATAAAAAAATTTACTCTTGTTATCTGGGCCTTAGCCAGTGCTTTGTTAGACAGATATATGGTCAAATAAGCTTTCTAGGTAGTCTACTGTATCGATACAAACGACTAGAAAGCCGTGATAGTCCTTTGATTTAAAAAAAATGGGCTCGAAAAATATCGAAAACTTAGAACGCCTGTAACTCCGTAAATAATGGAGATACAGCGAAAATAGCCAAATTTTCGGATCATTAAAAATAAAAAAAAAATGAAAAATTTCTCTCGTAATCTAGGCCTTAGCCAGTGCTTTGTTAGACAGATATATGGTCGAATAAGCTTTCTAGGTAGTCTACTGTATCGATACAAACGACTACAAAGCCATGATAGTCCTTTGATTTAAAAAAAATGGGCCCGAAAATTATCGAAAACTTAAAACGCCCGTAACTCCGTAAATAATGGAGATACAGTGAAAATAGCCATATTTTCGGATCATTAAAAATAAAAAAAAATAAAAAAATTTCTTTTGTAATCTAGGCCTTAGCCAGTGCTTTGTTAAACATATATATGGTCAGATAAGCTTTGTAGGCAGTCCACTGTATCGATACAATTGTCTACGAAGCTATGATAGTCCTTTGATTTAAAAAAAATGGGCTCTGAAATTATCGAAAACTTAAAACGCCTGTAACTCCGTAAATAATGGAGATACATTGAAAATAGCCATATTTTCGGATCATTAAAATGAAAAAAAAAATTAAAAATTTCTCTCGTAATTTAGGCCTTAGCCAGTGCTTTGTTAGACAGATATATGGTCGAATAAGCTTTCTAGGCAGTCCACTGAATCGATACAATTGTCTACGAAGCTATGATAGTCCTTTGATTAAAAAAAATGGGCTCTGAAATTATCGAAAACTTAAAACGCCTGTAACTCCGTAAATAATGGAGATACAGCGAAAATAGCCATATTTTCGGATCATTAAAATGAAAAAAAAAATGAAAAATTTCTCTCGTAATCTAGGCCTTAGCCAGTGCTTTGTTAGACGAATATATGGTCGAATAAGCTTTCTAGGTAGTCTACTGTATCGATACAAACGACTACAAAGCCATGATAGTCCTTTGATTTAAAAAAAATGGGCTCTGAAATTATCGAAAACTTAAAACGCCTGTTACTCCGTAAATAATGGAGATACAGCGAAAATAGCCATATTTTCGAATCATTAAAAAAAAAAAAAATAAAAAATCTTCTTTTGTAATCTAGGCCTTAGCCAGTGCTTTGTTAGACAGATATATGGTCAAATAAGCTTTCTAGGTAGTCTACTGTATCGATACAAACGACTACAAAGCCGTGATAGTCCTTTGATTTAAAAAAAATGGGCTCGAAAAATATCGAAAACTTAAAACGCCTGTAACTCCGTAAATAATGGAGATACAGCGAAAATAGCCATATTTTGGGATTATTAAAAAAAGAAAAAAATTAAAAATTTCTCTCATAATTTAGGCTTTAGCCAGTGCTTTGTTAGACAGATGTATGGTCGAATAAGCTTTCTAGGCAGTCCACTGTATCGATACAATTGTCTACGAAGCTATGATAGTCCTTTGATTTAAAAAAAATGGGCTCTGAAATTATTGAAAACTTAAAACGCCTGTAACTCCGTAAATAATAAAGATACAGTGAAAATAGCCATATTTTCGGATCATTAAAAATAAAAAAAAAATGAAAAATTTCTCTCGTAATCTAGGCCTTAGCCAGTGCTTTGTTGGACAGATATATGGTCGAATAAGCTTTCTAGGTAGTCTACTGTATCGATAGAAACGTCTACAAAGCCATGATAGTCCTTTGATTTAAAAAAATGGGCTCGAAAATTATCGAAAACTTAAAACGCCTGTAACTCCGTAAATAATGGAGATACAGCGAAAATAGCCATATTTTCGGATCATTAAAAAAAAAAAAAATAAAAAAATTTCTTTTGTAATCTAGGCCTTAGCCAGTGCTTTGTTAAACAAATATATAGTCGAATAAGCTTTCTAGGTAGTCTACTGTATCGATAGAAACGTCTACAAAGCCATGATAGTCCTTTGATTTAAAAAAAATGGGCTCTGAAATTATCGAAAACTTAAAACGCCTGTAACTCCGTAAATAATAAAGATACAGCGAAAATAGCCATATTTTTGGATCATCAAAAAAAGAAAAAATAAAAAAATTTACTCTTGTAATCTGGGCCTTAGCCAGTGCTGTAATAGACAGATATATGGTCAAATAAGCTTTCTAGGTAGTCTACTGTATCGATACAAACGACTACAAAGCCGTGATAGTCCTTTGATTTAAAAAAAATGGGCTCGAAAAATATCGAAAACTTAAAACGCCTGTAACTCCGTAAATAATGGAGATACAGCGAACATAGCCATATTTTCGGATCATTAAAAATAAAAAAAAAATGAAAAATTTCTCTCGTAATCTAGGCCTTAGCCAGTGCTTTGTTGGACAAATATATGGTCGAATAAGCTTTCTAGGTAGTCTACTGTATCGATACAAACGACTACAAAGCCATGATAGTCCTTTAATTTAAAAAAAATAGGCTCGAAAATTATCGAAAACTTAAAACGCCCGTAACTCCGTAAATAATGGAGATACAGTGAAAATAGCCATATTTTCGGATCATTAAAAATAAAAAAAAAATGAAAAATTTCTCTCGTAATCTAGGCCTTAGCCAGTGCTTTGTTGGACAGATATATAGTCGAATAAGCTTTCTAGGTAGTCTACTGTATCGATACAAACGTCTACAAAGCCATGATAGTCCTTTGATTTAAAAAAATGGGCTCGAAAATTATCGAAAACTTAAAACGCCTGTAACTCCGTAAATAATGGAGTTACAGCGAAAATAGCCATATTTTCGGATCATTAAAAAAAAAAAAAATAAAAAAATTTCTTTTGTAATCTAGGCCTTAGCCAGTGCTTTGTTAAACATATATATGGTCAGATAAGCTTTGTAGGCAGTCCACTGTATCGATACAATTGTCTACGAAGCTATGATAGTCCTTTGATTAAAAAAAAATGGGCTCTGAAATTATCGAAAACTTAAAACGCCTGTAACTCCGTAAATAATGGAGATACAGCGAAAATAGCCATATTTTCGGATCATTAAAATGAAAAAAACAATTAAAAATTTCTCTCGTAATTTAGGCCTTAGCCAGTGCTTTGTTAGACAGATATATGGTCGAATAAGCTTTCTAGGCAGTCCACTGAATCGATACAATTGTCTACGAAGCTATGATAGTCCTTTGATTAAAAAAAAATGGGCTCTGAAATTATCGAAAACTTAAAACGCCTGTAACTCCGTAAATAATGGAGATACAGCGAAAATAGCCATATTTTCGGATCATTAAAAATAAAAAAAAAATGAAAAATTTCTCTCGTAATCTAGGCCTTAGCCAGTGCTTTGTTAGACGAATATATGGTCGAATAAGCTTTCTAGGTAGTCTACTGTATCGATACAAACGACTACAAAGCCATGATAGTCCTTTGATTTAAAAAAAATGGGCTCTGAAATTATCGAAAACTTAAAACGCCTGTAACTCCGTAAATAATGGAGATACAGCGAAAATAGCCATATTTTCGGATCATTAAAATGAAAAAAAAAATTAAAAATTTTTCCCGTAATTTAGGCCTTAGATAGTGCTTTGTTAGACAAATATATGGTCGAATAAGCTTTCTAGGTAGTCTACTGTATCGATAGAAACGTCTACAAAGCCATGATAGTCCTTTGATTTAAAAAAATGGGCTCGAAAATTATCGAAAACTTAAAACGCCTGTAACTCCGTAAATAATGGAGTTACAGCGAAAATAGCCATATTTTCGGATCATTAAAATGAAAAAAAAAATTAAAAATTTTTCTCGTAATTTAGGCCTTAGCCAGTGCTTTGTTAGACGAATATATGGTCGAATAAGCTTTCTAGGTAGTCTACTGTATCGATACAAACGACTACAAAGCCATGATAGTCCTTTGATTTAATAAAAATGGGCTCTGAAATTATCGAAAACTTAAAACGCCTGTAACTCCGTAAATAATGGAGATACAGCGAAAATAGCCATATTTTCGGATCATTAAAATAAAAAAAAATTAAAAATTTTTCCCGTAATTTAGGCCTTAGATAGTGCTTTGTTAGACAAATATATGGTCGAATAAGCTTTCTAGGTAGTCTACTGTATCGATAGGAACGTCTACAAAGCCATGATAGTCCTTTGATTTAAAAAAATGGGCTCGAAAATTATCGAAAACTTAAAACGCCTGTTACTCCGTAAATAATGGAGTTACAGCGAAAATAGCCATATTTTCGGATCATTAAAAAAAAAAAAATAAAAAAATTTCTTCTGTAATCTAGGCCTTAGCCAGTGCTTTGTTAAACATATATATGGTCAGATAAGCTTTGTAGGCAGTCCACTGTATCGATACAATTTTCTACGAAGCTATGATAGTCCTTTGATTTAAAAAAAATGGGCTCTGAAATTATCGAAAACTTAAAACGCCTGTAACTCCGTAAATAATAAAGATACAGCGAAAATAGCCATATTTTTGGATCAGCAAAAAAAGAAAAAATAAAAAAATTTTCTCTTGTAATCTGGGCCTTAGCCAGTGCTTTGTTAGACAGATATATGGTTAAATAAGCTTTATAGGTAGTCTACTGTATCGATACAAACGACTACAAAGCCGTGATAGTCCTTTGATTTAAAAAAAATGGGCTCGAAAAATATCGAAAACTTAAAACGCCTGTAACTTCGTAAATAATGGAGATACAGCGAAAATAGCCATATTTTTGGATCATTAAAAAAAGAAAAAATAAAAAAATTTTCTCTTGTAATCTGGGCCTCAGCCAGTGCTTTGTTAGACAGATATATGGTTAAATAAGCTTTCTAGGTAGTCTACTGTATCGATACAAACGACTACAAAGCCATGATAGTTCTTTTAATTAAAAAAAAATGGGCTCTGAAATTATCGAAAACTTAAAACGCCTGTAACTCCGTAAATAATGGAGATACAGCGAAAATAGCCATATTTTCGGATCATTAAATTGAAAAAAAAAATTAAAAATTTCTCTCGTAATTTAGGCCTTAGCCAGTGCTTTGTTAGACAGATATATGGTCGAATAAGCTTTCTACGTAGTCTACTGTATCGATACAAACGTCAACGAAGCCATGATAGTCCTTCGATTTAAAAAAAATGGGCTCGAAAATTATCGAAAACTTAAAACGCCCGTAACTCCGTAAATAATGGAGATACAGTGAAAATAGCCATATTTTCGGATCATTAAAAATAAAAAAAAAATGAAAAATTTCTCTCGTAATCTAGGCCTTAGCCAGTGCTTTGTTGGACAGATATATAGTCGAATAAGCTTTCTAGGTAGTCTACTGTATCGATACAAACGTCTACAAAGCCATGATAGTCCTTTGATTTAAAAAAATGGGCTCGAAAATTATCGAAAACTTAAAACGCCTGTAACTCCGTAAATAATGGAGTTACAGCGAAAATAGCCATATTTTCGGATCATTAAAAAAAAAAAAAATAAAAAAATTTCTTTTGTAATCTAGGCCTTAGCCAGTGCTTTGTTAAACATATATATGGTCAGATAAGCTTTGTAGGCAGTCCACTGTATCGATACAATTGTCTACGAAGCTATGATAGTCCTTTGATTTAAAAAAAATGGGCTCTGAAATTATCGAAAACTTAAAACGCCTGTAACTCCGTAAATAATGGAGATACATCGAAAATAGCCATATTTTCGGATCATTAAAATGAAAAAAACAATTAAAAATTTCTCTCGTAATTTAGGCCTTAGCCAGTGCTTTGTTAGACAGATATATGGTCGAATAAGCTTTCTAGGCAGTCCACTGAATCGATACAATTGTCTACGAAGCTATGATAGTCCTTTGATTAAAAAAAAATGGGCTCTGAAATTATCGAAAACTTAAAACGCCTGTAACTCCGTAAATAATGGAGATACAGCGAAAATAGCCATATTTTCGGATCATTAAAATGAAAAAAAAAATTAAAAATTTTTCTCGTAATTTAGGCCTTAGCCAGTGCTTTGTTAGACGAATATATGGTCGAATAAGCTTTCTAGGTAGTCTACTGTATCGATACAAACGACTACAAAGCCATGATAGTCCTTTGATTTAAAAAAAATGGGCTCTGAAATTATCGAAAACTTAAAACGCCTGTAACTCCGTAAATAATGGAGATACAGCGAAAATAGCCATATTTTCGGATCATTAAAATAAAAAAAAAATTAAAAATTTTTCCCGTAATTTAGGCCTTAGATAGTGCTTTGTTAGACAAATATATGGTCGAATAAGCTTTCTAGGTAGTCTACTGTATCGATAGAAACGTCTACAAAGCCATGATAGTCCTTTGATTTAAAAAAATGGGCTCGAAAATTATCGAAAACTTAAAACGCCTGTAACTCCGTAAATAATGGAGTTACAGCGAAAATAGCCATATTTTCGGATCATTAAAAAAAAAAAAAAATAAAAAAATTTCTTTTGTAATCTAGGCCTTAGCCAGTGCTTTGTTAAACATATATATGGTCAGATAAGCTTTGTAGGCAGTCCACTGTATCGATACAATTGTCTACGAAGCTATGATAGTCCTTTGATTTAAAAAAAATGGGCTCTGAAATTATCGAAAACTTAAAACGCCTGTAACTCCGTAAATAATGGAGATACATCGAAAATAGCCATATTTTCGGATCATTAAAATGAAAAAAACAATTAAAAATTTCTCTCGTAATTTAGGCCTTAGCCAGTGCTTTGTTAGACAGATATATGGTCGAATAAGCTTTCTAGGCAGTCCACTGAATCGATACAATTGTCTACGAAGCTATGATAGTCCTTTGATTAAAAAAAAATGGGCTCTGAAATTATCGAAAACTTAAAACGCCTGTAACTCCGTAAATAATGGAGATACAGCGAAAATAGCCATATTTTCGGATCATTAAAATGAAAAAAAAAATTAAAAATTTTTCCCGTAATTTAGGCCTTAGATAGTGCTTTGTTAGACAAATATATGGTCGAATAAGCTTTCTAGGTTGTCTACTGTATCGATAGAAACGTCTACAAAGCCATGATAGTCCTTTGATTTAAAAAAATGGGCTCTGAAATTATCGAAAACTTAAAACGCCTGTAACTCCGTAAATAATAAAGATACAGCGAAAATAGCCATATTTTTGGATCAGCAAAAAAAGAAAAAATAAAAAAATTTTCTCTTGTAATCTGGGCCTTAGCCAGTGCTTTGTTAGACAGATATATGGTTAAATAAGCTTTATAGGTAGTCTACTGTATCGATACAAACGACTACAAAGCCGTGATAGTCCTTTGATTTAAAAAAAATGGGCTCGAAAAATATCGAAAACTTAAAACGCCTGTAACTCCGTAAATAATGGAGATACAGCGAAAATAGCCATGTTTTTGGATCATTAAAAAAAGAAAAAATAAAAAAATTTTCTCTTGTAATCTGGGCCTTAGCCAGTGCTTTGTTAGACAGATATATGGTTAAATAAGCTTTCTAGGTAGTCTACTGTATCGATACAAACGACTACAAAGCCATGATAGTTCTTTTAATTAAAAAAAAATGGGCTCTGAAATTATCGAAAACTTAAAACGCCTGTAACTCCGTAAATAATGGAGATACAGCGAAAATAGCCATATTTTCGGATCATTAAATTGAAAAAAAAAATTAAAAATTTCTCTCGTAATTTAGGCCTTAGCCAGTGCTTTGTTAGACAGATATATGGTCGAATAAGCTTTCTACGTAGTCTACTGTATCGATACAAACGTCAACGAAGCCATGATAGTCCTTCGATTTAAAAAAAATGGGCTCGAAAAATATCGAAAACTTAAAACGCCTGTAACTCCGTAAATAATGGAGATACAGTGAAAATAGCCATATTTTCGGATCATTAAAAATAAAAAAAAAATGAAAAATTTCTCTCGTAATCTAGGCCTTAGCCAGTGCTTTGTTAGACAGATATATGGTCGAATAAGCTTTCTAGGTAGTCTACTGTATCGATACAAACGACTACAAAGCCATGATAGTCCTTTGATTTAAAAAAAATGGGCTCGAAAATTATCGAAAACTTAAAACGCCCGTAACTCCGTAAATAATGGAGATACAGCGAAAATAGCCATATTTTCGGATCATTAAAATGAAAAAAAAAATTAAAAATTTTTCCCGTAATTTAGGCCTTAGCCAGTGCTTTGTTAGACAAATATATGGTCGAATAAGCTTTCTAGGTAGTCTACTGTATCGATACAAACGACTACAAAGCCATGATAGTCCTTTGATTTAAAAAAAATGGGCTCTGAAATTATCGAAAACTTAAAACGCCTGTAACTCCGTAAATAATGGAGTTACAGCGAAAATAGCCATATTTTCGGATCATTAAAAAAAAAAAAAATAAAAAAATTTCTTTTGTAATCTAGGCCTTAGCCAGTGCTTTGTTAAACAAATATATAGTCGAATAAGCTTTCTAGGTAGTCTACTGTATCGATAGAAACGTCTACAAAGCCATGATAGTCCTTTGATTTAAAAAAAATGGGCTCTGAAATTATCGAAAACTTAAAACGCCTGTAACTCCGTAAATAATAAAGATACAGCGAAAATAGCCATATTTTTGGATCATCAAAAAAAGAAAAAATAAAAAAATTTACTCTTGTAATCTGGGCCTTAGCCAGTGCTTTAATAGACAGATATATGGTCAAATAAGCTTTCTAGGTAGTCTACTGTATCGATACAAACGACTACAAAGCCGTGATAGTCCTTTGATTTAAAAAAAATGGGCTCGAAAAATATCGAAAACTTAAAACGCCTGTAACTCCGTAAATAATGGAGATACAGCGAACATAGCCATATTTTCGGATCATTAAAAATAAAAAAAAAATGAAAAATTTCTCTCGTAATCTAGGCCTTAGCCAGTGCTTTGTTAGACAGATATATGGTCGAATAAGCTTTCTAGGTAGTCTACTGTATCGATACAAACGACTACAAAGCCATGATAGTCCTTTGATTTAAAAAAAATGGGCTCGAAAATTATCGAAAACTTAAAACGCCCGTAACTCCGTAAATAATGGAGATACAGTGAAAATAGCCATATTTTCGGATCATTAAAAATAAAAAAAAAATGAAAAATTTCTCTCGTAATCTAGGCCTTAGCCAGTGCTTTGTTGGACAGATATATAGTCGAATAAGCTTTCTAGGTAGTCTACTGTATCGATACAAACGTCTACAAAGCCATGATAGTCCTTTGATTTAAAAAAATGGGCTCGAAAATTATCGAAAACTTAAAACGCCTGTAACTCCGTAAATAATGGAGTTACAGCGAAAATAGCCATATTTTCGGATCATTAAAAAAAAAAAAAATAAAAAAATTTCTTTTGTAATCTAGGCCTTAGCCAGTGCTTTGTTAAACATATATATGGTCAGATAAGCTTTGTAGGCAGTCCACTGTATCGATACAATTGTCTACGAAGCTATGATAGTCCTTTGATTTAAAAAAAATGGGCTCTGAAATTATCGAAAACTTAAAACGCCTGTAACTCCGTAAATAATGGAGATACATCGAAAATAGCCATATTTTCGGATCATTAAAATGAAAAAAACAATTAAAAATTTCTCTCGTAATTTAGGCCTTAGCCAGTGCTTTGTTAGACAGATATATGGTCGAATAAGCTTTCTAGGCAGTCCACTGAATCGATACAATTGTCTACGAAGCTATGATAGTCCTTTGATTAAAAAAAAATGGGCTCTGAAATTATCGAAAACTTAAAACGCCTGTAACTCCGTAAATAATGGAGATACAGCGAAAATAGCCATATTTTCGGATCATTAAAATGAAAAAAAAAATTAAAAATTTTTCTCGTAATTTAGGCCTTAGCCAGTGCTTTGTTAGACGAATATATGGTCGAATAAGCTTTCTAGGTAGTCTACTGTATCGATACAAACGACTACAAAGCCATGATAGTCCTTTGATTTAAAAAAAATGGGCTCTGAAATTATCGAAAACTTAAAACGCCTGTAACTCCGTAAATAATGGAGATACAGCGAAAATAGCCATATTTTCGGATCATTAAAATGAAAAAAAAAATTAAAAATTTTTCCCGTAATTTAGGCCTTAGATAGTGCTTTGTTAGACAAATATATGGTCGAATAAGCTTTCTAGGTAGTCTACTGTATCGATAGAAACGTCTACAAAGCCATGATAGTCCTTTGATTTAAAAAAATGGGCTCGAAAATTATCGAAAACTTAAAACGCCTGTAACTCCGTAAATAATGGAGTTACAGCGAAAATAGCCATATTTTCGGATCATTAAAATGAAAAAAAAAATTAAAAATTTTTCTCGTAATTTAGGCCTTAGCCAGTGCTTTGTTAGACGAATATATGGTCGAATAAGCTTTCTAGGTAGTCTACTGTATCGATACAAACGACTACAAAGCCATGATAGTCCTTTGATTTAAAAAAAATGGGCTCTGAAATTATCGAAAACTTAAAACGCCTGTAACTCCGTAAATAATGGAGATACAGCGAAAATAGCCATATTTTCGGATCATTAAAATGAAAAAAAAAATTAAAAATTTTTCCCGTAATTTAGGCCTTAGATAGTGCTTTGTTAGACAAATATATGGTCGAATAAGCTTTCTAGGTAGTCTACTGTATCGATAGAAACGTCTACAAAGCCATGATAGTCCTTTGATTTAAAAAAATGGGCTCGAAAATTATCGAAAACTTAAAACGCCTGTAACTCCGTAAATAATGGAGTTACAGCGAAAATAGCCATATTTTCGGATCATTAAAAAAAAAAAAATAAAAAAATTTCTTCTGTAATCTAGGCCTTAGCCAGTGCTTTGTTAAACATATATATGGTCAGATAAGCTTTGTAGGCAGTCCACTGTATCGATACAATTTTCTACGAAGCTATGATAGTCCTTTGATTTAAAAAAAATGGGCTCTGAAATTATCGAAAACTTAAAACGCCTGTAACTCCGTAAATAATAAAGATACAGCGAAAATAGCCATATTTTTGGATCAGCAAAAAAAGAAAAAATAAAAAAATTTTCTCTTGTAATCTGGGCCTTAGCCAGTGCTTTGTTAGACAGATATATGGTTAAATAAGCTTTATAGGTAGTCTACTGTATCGATACAAACGACTACAAAGCCGTGATAGTCCTTTGATTTAAAAAAAATGGGCTCGAAAAATATCGAAAACTTAAAACGCCTGTAACTTCGTATATAATGGAGATACAGCGAAAATAGCCATATTTTTGGATCATTAAAAAAAGAAAAAATAAAAAAATTTTCTCTTGTAATCTGGGCCTCAGCCAGTGCTTTGTTAGACAGATATATGGTTAAATAAGCTTTCTAGGTAGTCTACTGTATCGATACAAACGACTACAAAGCCATGATAGTTCTTTTAATTAAAAAAAAATGGGCTCTGAAATTATCGAAAACTTAAAACGCCTGTAACTCCGTAAATAATGGAGATACAGCGAAAATAGCCATATTTTCGGATCATTAAATTGAAAAAAAAAATTAAAAATTTCTCTCGTAATTTAGGCCTTAGCCAGTGCTTTGTTAGACAGATATATGGTCGAATAAGCTTTCTACGTAGTCTACTGTATCGATACAAACGTCAACGAAGCCATGATAGTCCTTCGATTTAAAAAAAATGGGCTCGAAAATTATCGAAAACTTAAAACGCCCGTAACTCCGTAAATAATGGAGATACAGTGAAAATAGCCATATTTTCGGATCATTAAAAATAAAAAAAAAATGAAAAATTTCTCTCGTAATCTAGGCCTTAGCCAGTGCTTTGTTGGACAGATATATAGTCGAATAAGCTTTCTAGGTAGTCTACTGTATCGATACAAACGTCTACAAAGCCATGATAGTCCTTTGATTTAAAAAAATGGGCTCGAAAATTATCGAAAACTTAAAACGCCTGTAACTCCGTAAATAATGGAGTTACAGCGAAAATAGCCATATTTTCGGATCATTAAAAAAAAAAAAAATAAAAAAATTTCTTTTGTAATCTAGGCCTTAGCCAGTGCTTTGTTAAACATATATATGGTCAGATAAGCTTTGTAGGCAGTCCACTGTATCGATACAATTGTCTACGAAGCTATGATAGTCCTTTGATTTAAAAAAAATGGGCTCTGAAATTATCGAAAACTTAAAACGCCTGTAACTCCGTAAATAATGGAGATACATCGAAAATAGCCATATTTTCGGATCATTAAAATGAAAAAAACAATTAAAAATTTCTCTCGTAATTTAGGCCTTAGCCAGTGCTTTGTTAGACAGATATATGGTCGAATAAGCTTTCTAGGCAGTCCACTGAATCGATACAATTGTCTACGAAGCTATGATAGTCCTTTGATTAAAAAAAAATGGGCTCTGAAATTATCGAAAACTTAAAACGCCTGTAACTCCGTAAATAATGGAGATACAGCGAAAATAGCCATATTTTCGGATCATTAAAATGAAAAAAAAAATTAAAAATTTTTCTCGTAATTTAGGCCTTAGCCAGTGCTTTGTTAGACGAATATATGGTCGAATAAGCTTTCTAGGTAGTCTACTGTATCGATACAAACGACTACAAAGCCATGATAGTCCTTTGATTTAAAAAAAATGGGCTCTGAAATTATCGAAAACTTAAAACGCCTGTAACTCCGTAAATAATGGAGATACAGCGAAAATAGCCATATTTTCGGATCATTAAAATGAAAAAAAAAATTAAAAATTTTTCCCGTAATTTAGGCCTTAGATAGTGCTTTGTTAGACAAATATATGGTCGAATAAGCTTTCTAGGTAGTCTACTGTATCGATAGAAACGTCTACAAAGCCATGATAGTCCTTTGATTTAAAAAAATGGGCTCGAAAATTATCGAAAACTTAAAACGCCTGTAACTCCGTAAATAATGGAGTTACAGCGAAAATAGCCATATTTTTGGATCAGCAAAAAAAGAAAAAATAAAAAAATTTTCTCTTGTAATCTGGGCCTTAGCCAGTGCTTTGTTAGACAGATATATGGTTAAATAAGCTTTATAGGTAGTCTACTGTATCGATACAAACGACTACAAAGCCGTGATAGTCCTTTGATTTAAAAAAAATGGGCTCGAAAAATATCGAAAACTTAAAACGCCTGTAACTCCGTAAATAATGGAGATACAGCGAAAATAGCCATGTTTTTGGATCATTAAAAAAAGAAAAAATAAAAAAATTTTCTCTTGTAATCTGGGCCTTAGCCAGTGCTTTGTTAGACAGATATATGGTTAAATAAGCTTTCTAGGTAGTCTACTGTATCGATACAAACGACTACAAAGCCATGATAGTTCTTTTAATTAAAAAAAAATGGGCTCTGAAATTATCGAAAACTTAAAACGCCTGTAACTCCGTAAATAATGGAGATACAGCGAAAATAGCCATATTTTCGGATCATTAAATTGAAAAAAAAAATTAAAAATTTCTCTCGTAATTTAGGCCTTAGCCAGTGCTTTGTTAGACAGATATATGGTCGAATAAGCTTTCTACGTAGTCTACTGTATCGATACAAACGTCAACGAAGCCATGTTAGTCCTTCGATTTAAAAAAAATGGGCTCGAAAAATATCGAAAACTTAAAACGCCTGTAACTCCGTAAATAATGGAGATACAGTGAAAATAGCCATATTTTCGGATCATTAAAAATAAAAAAAAAATGAAAAATTTCTCTCGTAATCTAGGCCTTAGCCAGTGCTTTGTTAGACAGATATATGGTCGAATAAGCTTTCTAGGTAGTCTACTGTATCGATACAAACGACTACAAAGCCATGATAGTCCTTTGATTTAAAAAAAATGGGCTCGAAAATTATCGAAAACTTAAAACGCCCGTAACTCCGTAAATAATGGAGATACAGCGAAAATAGCCATATTTTCGGATCATTAAAATGAAAAAAAAAATTAAAAATTTTTCCCGTAATTTAGGCCTTAGCCAGTGCTTTGTTAGACAAATATATGGTCGAATAAGCTTTCTAGGTAGTCTACTGTATCGATACAAACGACTACAAAGCCATGATAGTCCTTTGATTTAAAAAAAATGGGCTCTGAAATTATCGAAAACTTAAAACGCCTGTAACTCCGTAAATAATGGAGTTACAGCGAAAATAGCCATATTTTCGGATCATTAAAAAAAAAAAAAATAAAAAAATTTCTTTTGTAATCTAGGCCTCAGCCAGTGCTTTGTTAGACAGATATATGGTCGAATAAGCTTTCTAGGTAGTCTACTGTATCGATACAAACGACTACAAAGCCATGATAGTCCTTTGATTTAAAAAAAATGGGCTCTGAAATTATCGAAAACTTAAAACGCCTGTAACTCCGTAAATAATGGAGATACAGCGAAAATAGCCATATTTTCGGATCATTAAAATGAAAAAAAAAATTAAAAATTTCTCTCGTAATTTAGGCCTTAGCCAGTGCTTTGTTAGACAGATATATGGTCGAATAAGCTTTCTAGGTAGTCTACTGTATCGATAGAAACGTCTACAAAGCCATGATAGTCCTTTGATTTAAAAAAATGGGCTCGAAAATTATCGAAAACTTAAAACGCCTGTAACTCCGTAAATAATGGAGATACAGCGAAAATAGCCATATTTTCGGATCATTAAAAAAAAAAAAATAAAAAAATTTCTTTTGTAATCTAGGCTTTAGCCAGTGCTTTGTTAAACATATATATGGTCAGATAAGCTTTGTAGGCAGTCCACTGTATCGATACAATTTTCTACGAAGCTATGATAGTCCTTTGATTTAAAAAAAATGGGCTCTGAAATTATCAAAAACTTAAAACGCCTGTAACTCCGTAAATAATGGAGATACAGCGAAAATAGCCATATTTTCGGATCATTAAATTGAAAAAAAAAATTAAAAATTTCTCTCGTAATTTAGGCCTTAGCCAGTGCTTTGTTAGACAGATATATGGTCGAATAAGCTTTCAAGGTAGTCTACTGTATCGATACAAACGACTACAAAGCCATGATAGTCCTTTGATTTAAAAAAAATGGGCTCGAAAATTATCGAAAACTTAAAACGCCCGTAACTCCGTAAATAATGGAGATACAGCGAAAATAGCCATATTTTCGGATCATTAAAAATAAAAAAAAAATGAAAAATTTCTCTCGTAATCTAGGCCTTAGCCAGTGCTTTGTTGGACAGATATATAGTCGAATAAGCTTTCTAGGTAGTCTACTGTATCGATACAAACGTCTACAAAGCCATGATAGTCCTTTGATTTAAAAAAATGGGCTCGAAAATTATCGAAAACTTAAAACGCCTGTAACGCCGTAAATAATGGAGTTACAGCGAAAATAGCCATATTTTCGGATCATTAAAAAAAAAAAAAATAAAAAAATTTCTTTTGTAATCTAGGCCTTAGCCAGTGCTTTGTTAAACATATATATGGTCAGATAAGCTTTGTAGGCAGTCCACTGTATCGATACAATTGTCTACGAAGCTATGATAGTCCTTTGATTTAAAAAAAATGGGCTCTGAAATTATCGAAAACTTAAAACGCCTGTAACTCCGTAAATAATGGAGATACATCGAAAATAGCCATATTTTCGGATCATTAAAATGAAAAAAACAATTAAAAATTTCTCTCGTAATTTAGGCCTTAGCCAGTGCTTTGTTAGACAGATATATGGTCGAATAAGCTTTCTAGGCAGTCCACTGAATCGATACAATTGTCTACGAAGCTATGATAGTCCTTTGATTAAAAAAAAATGGGCTCTGAAATTATCGAAAACTTAAAACGCCTGTAACTCCGTAAATAATGGAGATACAGCGAAAATAGCCATATTTTCGGATCATTAAAATGAAAAAAAAAATTAAAAATTTTTCCCGTAATTTAGGCCTTAGATAGTGCTTTGTTAGACAAATATATGGTCGAATAAGCTTTCTAGGTAGTCTACTGTATCGATAGAAACGTCTACAAAGCCATGATAGTCCTTTGATTTAAAAAAATGGGCTCGAAAATTATCGAAAACTTAAAACGCCTGTAACTCCGTAAATAATGGAGTTACAGCGAAAATAGCCATATTTTCGGATCATTAAAAAAAAAAAAATAAAAAAATTTTTTCTGTAATCTAGGCCTTAGCCAGTGCTTTGTTAAACATATATATGGTCAGATAAGCTTTGTAGGCAGTCCACTGTATCGATACAATTTTCTACGAAGCTATGATAGTCCTTTGATTTAAAAAAAATGGGCTCTGAAATTATCGAAAACTTAAAACGCCTGTAACTCCGTAAATAATAAAGATACAGCGAAAATAGCCATATTTTTGGATCAGCAAAAAAAGAAAAAATAAAAAAATTTTCTCTTGTAATCTGGGCCTTAGCCAGTGCTTTGTTAGACAGATATATGGTTAAATAAGCTTTATAGGTAGTCTACTGTATCGATACAAACGACTACAAAGCCGTGATAGTCCTTTGATTTAAAAAAAATGGGCTCGAAAAATATCGAAAACTTAAAACGCCTGTAACTCCGTAAATAATGGAGATACAGCGAAAATAGCCATGTTTTTGGATCATTAAAAAAAGAAAAAATAAAAATATTTTCTCTTGTAATCTGGGCCTTAGCCAGTGCTTTGTTAGACAGATATATGGTTAAATAAGCTTTCTAGGTAGTCTACTGTATCGATACAAACGACTACAAAGCCATGATAGTTCTTTTAATTAAAAAAAAATGGGCTCTGAAATTATCGAAAACTTAAAACGCCTGTAACTCCGTAAATAATGGAGATACAGCGAAAATAGCCATATTTTCGGATCATTAAATTGAAAAAAAAAATTAAAAATTTCTCTCGTAATTTAGGCCTTAGCCAGTGCTTTGTTAGACAGATATATGGTCGAATAAGCTTTCTACGTAGTCTACTGTATCGATACAAACGTCAACGAAGCCATGATAGTCCTTCGATTTAAAAAAAATGGGCTCGAAAAATATCGAAAACTTAAAACGCCTGTAACTCCGTAAATAATGGAGATACAGTGAAAATAGCCATATTTTCGGATCATTAAAAATAAAAAAAAAATGAAAAATTTCTCTCGTAATCTAGGCCTTAGCCAGTGCTTTGTTAGACAGATATATGGTCGAATAAGCTTTCTAGGTAGTCTACTGTATCGATACAAACGACTACAAAGCCATGATAGTCCTTTGATTTAAAAAAAATGGGCTCGAAAATTATCGAAAACTTAAAACGCCCGTAACTCCGTAAATAATGGAGATACAGCGAAAATAGCCATATTTTCGGATCATTAAAATGAAAAAAAAAATTAAAAATTTTTCCCGTAATTTAGGCCTTAGCCAGTGCTTTGTTAGACAAATATATGGTCGAATAAGCTTTCTAGGTAGTCTACTGTATCGATACAAACGACTACAAAGCCATGATAGTCCTTTGATTTAAAAAAAATGGGCTCTGAAATTATCGAAAACTTAAAACGCCTGTAACTCCGTAAATAATGGAGTTACAGCGAAAATAGCCATATTTTCGGATCATTAAAAAAAAAAAAAATAAAAAAATTTCTTTTGTAATCTAGGCCTTAGCCAGTGCTTTGTTAGACAGATATATGGTCGAATAAGCTTTCTAGGTAGTCTACTGTATCGATACAAACGACTACAAAGCCATGATAGTCCTTTGATTTAAAAAAAATGGGCTCTGAAATTATCGAAAACTTAAAACGCCTGTAACTCCGTAAATAATGGAGATACAGCGAAAATAGCCATATTTTCGGATCATTAAAATGAAAAAAAAAATTAAAAATTTCTCTCGTAATTTAGGCCTTAGCCAGTGCTTTGTTAGACAGATATATGGTCGAATAAGCTTTCTAGGTAGTCTACTGTATCGATAGAAACGTCTACAAAGCCATGATAGTCCTTTGATTTAAAAAAATGGGCTCGAAAATTATCGAAAACTTAAAACGCCTGTAACTCCGTAAATAATGGAGATACAGCGAAAATAGCCATATTTTCGGATCATTAAAAAAAAAAAAATAAAAAAATTTCTTTTGTAATCTAGGCTTTAGCCAGTGCTTTGTTAAACATATATATGGTCAGATAAGCTTTGTAGGCAGTCCACTGTATCGATACAATTTTCTACGAAGCTATGATAGTCCTTTGATTTAAAAAAAATGGGCTCTGAAATTATCAAAAACTTAAAACGCCTGTAACTCCGTAAATAATGGAGATACAGCGAAAATAGCCATATTTTCGGATCATTAAATTGAAAAAAAAAATTAAAAATTTCTCTCGTAATTTAGGCCTTAGCCAGTGCTTTGTTAGACAGATATATGGTCGAATAAGCTTTCAAGGTAGTCTACTGTATCGATACAAACGTCTACAAAGCCATGATAGTCCTTTGATTTAAAAAAAATGGGCTCGAAAAATATCGAAAACTTAAAACGCCTGTAACTCCGTAAATAATGGAGATACAGCGAAAATAGCCATATTTTCGGATTATTAAAAAAAGAAAAAAATTAAAAATTTCTCTCATAATTTAGGCCTTAGCCAGTGCTTTGTTAGACAGATATATGGTCGAATAAGCTTTCTAGGTAGTCTACTGTATCGATACAAACGTCTACAAAGCCATGATAGTCCTTTGATTTAAAAAAAATGGGCTCGAAAAATATCGAAAACTTAAAACGCCTGTAACTCCGTAAATAATGGAGATACAGCGAAAATAGCCATATTTTCGGATTATTAAAAAAAGAAAAAAATTAAAAATTTCTCTCATAATTTAGGCCTTAGCCAGTGCTTTGTTAGACAGATATATGGTCGAATAAGCTTTCTAGGTAGTCTACTGTATCGATACAAACGACTACAAAGCCATGATAGTCCTTTGATTTAAAAAAAATGGGCTCTGAAATTATCGAAAACTTAAAACGCCTGTAACTCCGTAAATAATGGAGATACAGCGAAAATAGCCATATTTTCGGATCATTAAAAATAAAAAAAAAATGAAAAATTTCTCTCGTAATCTAGGCCTTAGCCAGTGCTTTGTTGGACAGATATATGGTCGAATAAGCTTTCTAGGTAGTCTACTGTATCGATACAAACGACTACAAAGCCATGATAGTCCTTTGATTTAAAAAAAATGGGCTCGAAAATTATCGAAAACTTAAAACGCCCGTAACTCCGTAAATAATGGAGATACAGCGAAAATAGCCATATTTTCGGATCATTAAAATGAAAAAAAAAATTAAAAATTTTTCTCGCAATTTAGGCCTTAGCCAGTGCTTTAATAGACACATATATGTTCAAATAAGCTCCCTAGGTAGTTCACTGTATCGATACAAACGTCTACAAAGCCATGATAGTCCTCCGATTTAGAAAAAATGGGCTCTGAAATTATCGAAAACTCAAAACGCCTGTAACTCCGTAAATAATGGAGATACTGCGAAAAGGACGTTATTTTGGTTTTAGAAAATTTGAAAAAAATAAATTTTATTGTAACGCTTTTTGGCCCTTGGTAACTGTGCGACAAACTTCGGTATGCACTAATATGGATGATATTATGTTGAACCTTTTGTAAGAACTCTTTCCATGCAGAGGCTTTGCTTAAAAGTCGATATTTTTGGTTTTGAAATATTCCAAAACTTAAAATGCCTGTATCTCCGTTAATAATGGAGATACAGCGAAAAGGACGTTATTTCGGTACCAGAAAATCTGAAAGAACATATAAAATTATGTTCCGCTGTTTGGCCCTTGGTAACTGTAAGGAAATTTTCAATATGCACTGAAATGGTTGAAATTATGTCAAACCTTCCGTAAGAACTCTTTCCATGCAGAGGCTTTGCCTAAAAGTTGACATTTCTGGTCTCTAAATATTCTAAAACTTTAAATGCCTGTATCTCCGTAAATCATACAGATACAGCGAAAAGGACGTTATTTTAGTATCAGAAAATTTGAAAAAAATAAATTTTTTTGTATCGCTGTATGGCCCTTGGTAACTGTTAGAGAAACTGCGGTATGCACTTATGAGCATGATATTATGTCAAACCTTTCGTAAGAACTCTTTCCATGCAGAGGCTTTGCTTAAAAGTCGACTTTTTTGGTCTAAAAATATTGTTAAACTTTAAATGGCCGTATCTCCGTAAATAATGGAGATAGAGGGAAAAGGACGTTAATTTGGTAACAGAAAATTTAAAAAAAAAATTTTTTTCTGTATCGCTGTTTGGCCCTTGGTAACTGTAAGGAAATTTTCAATATGCACTGAAATGGTTGAAATTATGTCAAACCTTCCGTAAGAACTCTTTCCATGCAGAGGCTTTGCCTAAAAGTTGACATTTCTGGTCTTTAAATATTCTAAAACTTTAAATGCCTGTATCTCCGTAAATAATAGAGATACAGCGAAAAGACGTTATTTTGGAATCAGATGATTTGAAAAAAAAAAATTTATTTGTCAGAATTTAAAAATATGAAAATAATTTGTTTAAATTTATATTTCTGTTTGGTAGTGACTGACAGTAAAGAAATTTTTTGAATATATTAAGGTTCAATATATGTTTAATTTCATTTTTGGCTCTTGTTAATCGATTGTTGGTGCTTGAATAATGTTCTAATTAGCTTGTCCATGGGTTTTGAGTTGTTTAGAAGCAAATTGTTGGTTGATGTTGTTTTATCGGTTGGCTTTTAGTAGACAGCATGGGAGGATTAAGTTTCAATTGAATTATTTAATGTTTGAGATAATTAGCAATACGATTGAAATCTGATTGAATTATTATCTCATAGAATTTGCTTTGGGTTCAAGAAATATAACATTTCCGTCTATTGTTACGGGATTATGGATGTCTGACGGGTAAGACTGTTTTAATCTTACAATGTTTTAAATGTGCGTATTTTTCTGTTACCTCTTTTCGCCTTTGAATAATATTAACAATGCTTGTCACAAACGGCAGGAGAAATGACTGAAGTTGATAGGTGTAGAATACTAAATGTAGGAAATGTTTTTGTTTGGAAAGTGTCTGTTTGTGCTTGTGATTTATTGTCACTTTTTCAAAATTAGCTCTGAGAGCCATTAGCTACTTTAAAAGCGCCACTACTTTACTCTTGCTATCTCCACGTCGGTCCGTGTCATTTTGGTCGTCGCTTCTCTGTATTTTTTTATGCCCTACTTACACGTATATATTTATATGTACACACGTACGTTACAAGTACTTGTCGTTTCTCAATTTTTTACTAGACGTGTGCTATATCAGCTCATCGTGGATCATCCACATTCCACACGCATGCAGTATTTCGTACAAGTTTTAGTTAGATAATATCCCCTATCACAATATGTTATAAGTATACATGGTGCGGGCTAGTTGTTTGCATCAAATTGTACCCTTCAATTCTAAGAGCCACTTAAACTTTCCTACTTTATACTTCTGTTCGCTAATGGACCACAACATGTATTATATTATGAGCTTACTCATCTACTTTTTACTCGATGTAAGTTGAACGCCCGCACCCGAGGCCTCCATAAATTATAAGATTCTCATTGAATATATATATATATATATATATATATATATATATATATATATAACATGAAATTCTAGAACACAAGTTTGTAGCTAAAATGTGTTATGTAGGTACACACATTATACATGGTGTGTGTATAGGACAGTGATGCGAAAAACAGCTGTAGCCATGTGTGGTTGACACTTGAAAATAATCACGTGAACATGAAAATGTACGTAGATAAGCATATTAAGTCGTAGGGTTGCGGTTGAGGTAAGTAGGATCTACTACGAGGTCAATTCATTTATCAATTGTTCTTACAACATATTATACACGCACATAAATGTAACGCTATTGCACTGTGATACCCGATGATGAAACATTTTAGAACAAATTTGTATGTTTGATTTGAACCAAAATCACACCAACTACTTAAAACTATAGCTTATAAAGCATTTTGTTGTATATGGAACAGTGTATGCGATAGGTTTCCTTTATCCACAGCTTTATACTTTCAGCCAAAAATTTTACGTTAACTTGCCAGACTTTTGGTTCTGTAAAAAAAGGGAAATAAGCGGCAAGATGAGTAATTGATACTCTCTATACAATATGCACCTGTACGACACAATAAACATGCAGTCCTCGACAAGGATCGCACGATAATTAAGGTTTACTTTCCGGCAGTCGCAACACACATGCGCCTCTACACACTGGGCAGTATATGTAGTTGTACAAGCGAAACAATCGAGTCGTCCTACTACAGTGTATATATATATGTTACCGCATGCACATATATTGTACATGTATGTGATATATATATATTTAAATATAGGTGAACACGGGGTGTATACATTGGAACTTGGTACCATATAGGACTGCGACAACGGTAAGCAATGTGTATACAATATATACACTATATTATACGGTGGTAGTGGCTGCCGCGAGCTAAATTAAGCATTCATCCCACGCGCGGCAGGGCTCGCTCCGGAGGAGGAGGATAGTACGCGACTGGAGTTCGAAATAGGTTGCAGGGAAAAAAAAAAAAAAAGAAAGAGAGAGAAAAACCTGCCAGACTTGGGCTGTACCTCTTTGTGTTAAAATTTACGGAGAGCCTGCAGTTGAGCCTTATCTCTGGTAGAACGCCGCCACGACGTCCTGGAGCCAGCCAGTAGTAGGTACACCCAACAGTAAATGCCCAGAGTCCGCAAATATATCCCCTGCTACGTATACGCATGCCCTTTTTATATTACGAGTTTAACATATGCATATGCTATAATATATCTTATACATATTATACCTGCACAACTTGTTTCAAAGGATTGTTGTCTCGTAATTCGGAAGCATGAAAAATAAATTTTTTACCCATAGGTACCCCGGCTTTTTTCAACATTTCGACGTTGGCCGCCCCTTCGGTACGAAATTTGGGATTTGCCACTGATGGATATGTTCGATTGTCCAAGTAAGTAATCGCCGTGGAGAAAATGCGTGCCAAACTCTTGCTGTTTCCGATCCAAGCACCCAATCTACTTGCACGTTTATTTCATCCATAAGTTATGTGTAGAGATGCACACGAAACAAAACAAAAATACCTTCGAGTATCCTCTTAGCAGGCTTTCGCCAAAGTTGACTTTGGAAAACAATTTCAAGTTAACAAATATCGGCTTGTCAAATATAATTTTAGTTTCTGTTATTATAAAATAGAGAGTTTTTATCAAGCTTCGAGCAAGAGCCATTCATCGATTAATTGCGAATAAAATGTGCCCCCAATGCATGTACAAAAATAACAACATATCGTTTATAAAATTCAAGATAATACAACTTTGACCGTAAAAAGTCGAAAGCTGGTATGCGAACACATAAAACATAATTTATAATAGATAAATGCATACTTATGTATACCTATAGCTATTATGCATCGGTGTGTACGGATGATAGTCCGAGTGGCTGTACTTATTCATTTTCTTCCTTAGATATATCGCTAGTATTATTATTATTATTATTATTTTTTTTTTTTTTTTACTTTACAGAAATACCATTTATCAATATTACCTTGCGTTATACTTGTAGAGACATTTAATACGCGCAACTACAGTAAAGTTACAGTCGCAGGGACAAACGCACGTGTGTACCTGAATTTACTAAAAAGTCGTAACCCCATCATGGTACAATATCGTATGAATTATAATTATATAGCAGCTACAATATTATTCAACCTTCCTCTTTTTTTCTCAGTATTTCTGATTTTTTTTTCCTCCTCTTTCTTTCACGCTCCCTATCTTGGTGCTTCCGTCGAGATTGACGCTCGTCCCTCAGTTACACCCATCCTATAGCTCTTATGCGCAAAAACCGCGTGAACGCTCGCTGAATACTAAAAAAAAAAGATCCTTCAAGAACTGCCAAGTATGGGCTCCTGTTGAAACCAAAGCCATATACATGCATCTGATACTGGAGGTGTATAACTGTGTATATATGTATATGTACACATCCGAGGTATAAGTATAGGTGGACGTGCCGGTGCTGTGTGTTATATACCTACTTACTTTCCTATTCCTTTCTCTCTCTCTCTCTCTATTTCCATACGTCGTCTAGCCTCTAGCCACTTGCATGGAATCCACACAATATCTAGCTAACAGGACAGTATAAAATAATATAATACTTACGATGTGTATATGTATATGGGTAGGAGAGCCTCTGATGCATGCAATGCGCTGCGAATGAGAAAGAAATAAGTAACTACGATCGAGAGAAGAAAAAACGTCACTCACGTGCCACTGCATATATTTATACCAAGATTTTTTTTTTTTTTTTCCTATATATATATATATTACGGGCAATGCAATGTGAAATATGTGTGTGTTATACGCATACATCCCCTCATATTTACACACATTGTAACAGCTAATGTAGGTCACTATAACTCTCGCTACCGTCGCCAGCATTGTCAGCAGTTATATAAATATATACACATCTAAGATACACGCGCGTACGTGCGTATTTACACAAATACACACGTAACTTACGTATGCGCCGTGCGCGCAACAGCATAGAGCATACATTGCATGTATGTTGTACTGTGTGTGTATGGAGAAGGGTGCGGGCGCTCGAGTGATATCGTGGCTCTATACACTGTCTTGCTTCACGTTATCAGAGCCGTACATATATATATATATGTATCATACGTACACATGCATATATTGGTACTCGCACTTGGACAGTAGGTATATATCAACTCTGGAGTTTTCCGCTGTTATATATGAAATATGTATGCATCTCCATACTTACCTACGTACTCTCTGTATATAAATTATCCTGCACGCTCATCTCTTGATAATTCGCTCCAACAACTTTACTTCATCTCCGGGTCACTCCTAAATCATGATTTTTTTTTTTTTTTTCAGTCTCTCCCTTTCTTCCACTATTGAGATGCACGGCCTTTTTCTCCGACTTTTTCGATACGCTGCAGCTTTTTGGGATGTTATTTTTGTTATTCGCTTCATTCGCACTATATTGTACTTTCAGCAATCATTTATTCATCCACAGTCACACGGAATTACTTACTTTACATGCAATACAATTTTTTCAATCTCTGAACGATCTTCCGTGGTAATGGCACTCGAATGTTGGTAAACGTCCAATTGGCAAAAAAAAAAACCTACCATTATTCGCAGGATGTGTCCATTTTTTGTTGACCAAAAAAATTGCATTGCATTTCAGTGCCGGAGATGGACATTAATTTGATATAATTTCATTAAAAAAAATTTTTTGCCCTTATAAATATGGCGTATAAGTAAGGCGAGAAATCGTATAAGAATTATCCCCAGCGGAAGGAACAACTGTCTCTCGAATCGCACATTACACAACGCTGCCCCATACACACTCACCTCTTTTTGCCTGTGTGCACACGAGAGTCTCCACAATTTACTCAATACATATCATCATGTAGCGTGTTACTCCTCCTCGTCGAGTAAGCATACCTCCTTACTCACCCGGTATTTCGATCGGATATACTATCCGCCCTCCCCGGTCTCTTTAATCCGTCCCGCCTAGGGCGCGTTCCTTCCTGCATCATCAGCACTGCAATGGTCACCCATACCTCATCAGCCGATTCGCCTCGTCCAAAAATAATTGTACACCGGCTTGGGACTATGAGCCCCCGTACATGTACTTGGGAGTATTCATTCATTCGTCCGGGCGGAGGATGCGAGCTGTCCCGATGCGAAACAAGACGGACAGTTGATTTTCTGGTGACTGCGCCAGACTGCGCGTGTACATCGCATTGTAAATTGTAAAAGGTGCCGCCTATACGTATATAAATGTACCTGTATCCATACGGTGGGTACGTATGTATTATGTGTATCCGCCGAATTAAAGGGGATGTGTACCTCGTGAGATCCCTTGCATGCATGGCTCCTCGCTCCCTCCCTATATAGTACTCCCCGCCCCTCGTACAGTGGGAGTAAAGGGGATGCAGCGTTATTAAGCCACCGGCGCCGGCAGCGGGGGGGGGGGAGGTGGGGTGGCACGAGCGCCGCTCCCGTCGTCCTCCCCCTAAACATGCAGCTATACCAGTACACCACCCGACCCTCGTTCTTTCTCCTATCCCTTCCGTCCGACGCAACCCTACAGCAGCCAAGCACCAGCCGCAGTATAATTCTCACATAGACAACACCCACACGACATTACGCGTTACGTTTACATTTGAAGGGGGTCCGGGGGGGGGGAGAGAGTGTTTTTGCTCGGCTCGCGCGGGCCGTTTGTCTCTCTTTTTTCTCTCTCCCTCCGCCCACCTCTTTCTCACCCCTACACCACCGCAACGAAGACTGCAAATAGTGGTGGTAGTAAACATCGTCCCACATAAATACCATGCATCAGTAGTGCAACCTGCAATCTATACAACCATAACTCTTCCTGTCTCTACCGTCGCGCCGACTCCTGGACTGTGTCCTGATGGAGTCGCTGGTCGTGCAGAGGTTGTATGTGTGTGTGTATACTTACAGCCGCCATGTGTAGGTATAGCCAGCAATGCTTCTCCCCCCCTATATGCTCTCTATGCCCCTCACCACCTCGAGTATATACCTACCTCACAAACCCTACGAGTATGTATTATATGTGTACACGTATATGTATAGCACACGAGGGCCGAGGGCGCGTGCAACGTCAAATCCTACGTCCATTCTTTTTTTTCACAACCCTCTTTTGCCCGTTCCCTCTTGCTCGCCCTTTTCTTTACCTTTCTGCATCCCCGAATCCTCGGGAGCGTACATTTCTAAGTACTTTTTTTTTCGTCTGCGACTCGCTCATCAGTTTCTTTTTTTTTAATTTTTCGTGCTCACTCTCTCAGTGTGCTATGCTTTTTTTACACTGTACGACTATATGCCATTTCCACCTATTATAGGTATAAATACAAAATACATAGATGGCAGTAACCCATAGCACGAGCAGATTTTTCTTACCCCAAAAAGTACGTGCTGCATGGAGTGCTTTGCACCTTTGCCTTTTTTGTGTCTGTTGGTTTAAAAAAAAAAAAAATTTTCCACCTCTTTTCGATGTGTCTGCTTTTTTCCCATTACGTACAGTGTCTTTATTGTCAACGACGATTGCTTTCTTTTTTACAGACATACACTCAAAATGATCATTACTGCAAATACTACTTTTTATTCATTGATTTATTTGCTTAAACAGTTGCACAGAAAATTGTCATGCATACATGCAAAACTTTTTAGCTATGCTATCTTTCACAGATTTTATTTTATAAGTGCACTTTTCAATAGTTTGATAACTTAATTATACGTGTATTGGCTATCGGTAAAATTAACGATTTTCAAAACCTATTAATAAACTTTTACATTACATGATCTTATCTTCTAATAGATCACATTTTACGATAAAACTACTTTCAATGGCGTAATGCCTTTTTTATAATAAACTTATTGAATACTTTTTAACTTTGCAGACTACAATTTTTTTATTAAATATATTTTAAAGATAGTTATAACAAAAAGTCCAACAATTGTACTATACGCAATTAGTTTTGTACGTCTGTTCCAAGAATATGAAAGTACAAAGTACTAGTAACAAACGAATCGCAGTTAGATCCTTATATAAACGATAACAAAATTGATATGTACTATAGATATTAGCGTCGATGTATGAGAAAAATATAACAAAATCTTCAAATTTATTTACTTTGGTTCATCTTCATGTTTCCCTTACGCATTTAAGGAAATACTGTACAAATAGTTTTGGATTCATGAACCCTTATTTAAAATAACACAATCTTTTACACGCGTGGGAGTATACTTTAAATACAAAAACTTACGTAATAAATTTTCAGAAAATATACTATTATATCTTTTAAAAAAATAATTTACGGCATTAAATATTTATTTTTAAACTTTAACTTGTTTTCATTTTACTTAAGTTTACGAAATTACATATAGTACAGAAAAACGCCATTAGCTAATTCTAATAAAAACCTTTTTAAAACACTCTAAATAAAGTTTTATGTAGTGTTACATCATTTAGCTAGCTAATCCAATTAATAAATGAATGAAATATAAAACAAAAGAGCTAGACCGATACACGAAACAAATTTACTCGATAAAAAATTTCAAAAAATCAAAAGCTCTTAAGCTTGCATTATTATATTATTACTTATATATAATCCTCATATGCACCATAATCTGGATAAAATTTTCAGGTAAATATTAACGAATAAATAATACATACTCTAATGATAAAATCAAAAAAAAATTGAAATGCTCCCTACACTGTTTTACAATGTAAAAATTTAAATTGAAAAGCAGCTACGATGAAGAACCATAGCAAAAATCTTGAGATCTACAAATAACATGACATTTTTAAAATTCTTTTCTTTTTTTTGTTTTTTTTCATCGTTATTGTTATTATTATTACTGTCATAATTAGATTTCGCTATTTTGTTAAAATTGTCGACAGTTAATTATATACACTCTCTTGAGACACTCTCCGTCACATTGTTTTTTCACAATAACGAATAAGGCATCATCATTAAGTATCGCGGAATACCTGTATATACTATGTATAGGGTAAAATACAAAGGCACAACAAGAAGAGCAACAATAACAATGAAAAACGAAAGGGCAACTCTACGAGTTCCAATTTTCGGTTGCAGGGGGCATGTTGCCGAGTTCGCGGTCCTCGGGTACCTCGGAATCACTTTGGCTGAGGAGCTTTTTGGCGCTCAGATTACGCCTGTTGTAGTAATTATGGTTGTTGTTGTTGTTGTTATTGTTGTTGTTGTTGTTGTTGTTGGGCACCGCGAAGCCAGCTCCCGTCATGCTTGCCGTTGGGCCGGGTTGCAGTCCTTCGAGGGCACAGATCGACAACGAGCCGTCCGCTGTAGTGGTCGAGGGACCGAATAAAGTAGCACCCGAACGGAAGCTCCGACAGGGCAGCCGCACGACGAAGTAGGCAAAGACGATGCCGAGGGTAGCTCCAATGAGGACGTCCCACCAGTGGTGTCGGTGGTCGGTTATGCGGGACATCGAGCAGCTCAGACCCCAGATCACGACGAGGCACTGCAGCCACGGCTTCAGCAGTATCAGCGTCATGCGCTCCGGCAACCGACTCTGTAGGTACCACTGTGGATGGTTGGATCCAGAAATCACGGATTATTATTATTTTTTTTTTTTTATTATTTGCTATCAACAAGTAGAGCAGTGTGGGCAGGGGATGGAAGATATAGGTGTGAGGTAGTATCTATACGTGGATAACTTGGTAGACATTGTGTAGGGAGTATAGGAGTGGTACGAGCTTACCAAGGAAATAAAGTTGCTTTAGGTTCGCGCGCAGAATATAGACCTTACGAATGTAATATATGCACGCTTTAGTATTTCGAATATGGGAATATGGAAATAAGAGGTGGCGGAGGGATAGCAGGTAGTCAGCTCTCTTACTCATGCACTTTCCCTCCTCCTCACTCTTACATTTTCTTTGCTTTTTTCTCTTTACAGGCAATTTAAAAGTTTTTTTTTTTTTTTTTTTTTTTAATAATAATAAATTAAAGCATAAAAAAATGAATTTTATGTGAAATCACTACATACTTTGAGAAATAATGCAGCAATGTTATTTCTTACACTTTGCGCTATTATTGTTGTAAAAAAAAAAAAAAAATATATATATGGTGAAAAAAAGTAGAGAAAGAAAAAATAAGATTTTCCATGAAAGGACTTTTGGGTAAAATGAAACATGCCCGTGAAAACTTTGGAATTAAAGAAAAAAATAAAATAAAAAAATAAATAATAATAGCAATAAAATGAAGTAAAACCAGGTATAAGTACTCAATACTCACCACCAAATACGTAGTCATAAACAGTGAGGCTGCAGAATGTCCAGATGGAAATGACCGGTCGGAGTCTTTCACAGCCAAGGAAGAGAGTTTGGTGTTGTTGCACGTGTACGACGATATAAATCTGAAAAAAAAAAAAAAAAATCATAGAGAGAGGAAAACAGAAAGCATTATTTTTCGCCTAATCTACAGGTACATCTAAATCAATAGGTAGTGATAATAATATCAACGTATAACGAGGAGCATGCAGGTATATGATAGAAAAGGTAATATGTGTGTATTTATTGAATAGTAATACTGACTCAGAGGGGGTGCAATTATCAATGTTCATGGGTTTGCAGCTGTCGATAAAATGAGGTCTGGGTTCGCTGACTGTCACCTTCATCACCTCGACCACGAAGATCACGTAACACCAGCCGATCGTGTAGTAGCCGTACCACATCCAAAATTGACGGCTCCTCGAGCTTAGCGCGCGCTCCAGGCACTTGTAGCTGTCAGGACTGTAGCACAAGCATTCCGTCAGCCACATCTGTTTCGGATACGTGAACAATCGTACGATCACATTTCATGGTGTGCATGTCCCGAAAAAATGAAAAAAAAAAAAAAAAAAAAAAAAAAAAAAAAAAAAGTTATTCGTGCTAAACTTACCACTATCCCGGGCACCAGTATTGTAACAGACACGACGGTAAAAGCCGATATCGTTTCGCCTCGAAATTTGTGCGAAATTTTTGGATCATTGCAGAAAAAGCCGACCTGCTGGCTCGGAATGACTCCAAGCTCGGTCAAACATATCATCAGTAGCACTGCAATCAGCAAAATAAGTACAAGTGATTACGTTGTTTCACTATTGATGGGACGAAAAAATATTTCTCAACTCGTTAGTATAAGTTTGCCATGCGTGTTTACTGAAGAAGAGGCAATAGGTACTTTATTTGTTGTCTTTTTTTGTGCTCAACAGATGTTTGTTGGCTTTTTCGTGATTTTTCCAAAGAGTTTGGGAATTCATTCGAAAGCTCGCGCCCATAAGCTGGTGCTGGCCTTTCGTTGCACTTTCACTTTAAAACAGACCAATTGGTATTCCAATTATTGTTGCGCGCGAATAACAATACGAAACTTATGCAGAGGGAAAGAGTTAGGAAGAAAGTTTAAAGACAATATTTTATAAGCGAAGGCACGCAGGTGAGAAGCATCGTTGAAAAAAAAAAAAAAAAAAAAAAAAAAAAAAGTTGACCAAAGGCAAGTATTTGCTTGTTATTTTAAACATAACTAAAGACACGTACGACGTTTGAGAGGAAAAAAAGGAAAAGTCGATTATTCGCATCTTTGGCACCTTGCGCAGTAAAATTGACAATGTTTTCGTTCATCTGACCCGAAAATCCTTCAGCCACGAGACATTACGTAAAGTTCAAATCGACTACACCATAAGAAACTCGTTTCACTTGTCGATCCGTCTTGGAAAAACGAGTTTTTACGCAATAGTATGTAAACCTTATTACATAAAATACACACATATACACGTAGAATACCGGTCAATCGGTCAGTCGGTGGGTTTGCCCGTTCGTCGGCAGAGTACTCACAACTTACGAATTTCGGATTGATCCATACGTGTATGTGTTTACACGAATAAACATTGAATTTACCAATTGACTGAAATAGCGCTACATGCGCGTTATACATTTACACGCGCGTCCCGGTGCAAAACAGCTACTATAGGTACATGGGTGGCCATACTTGGGTCACGTAGTTCTAATGTTGACCGTTTGAAACCTCCAACAGTTGAAAATTTTTTTCGAAACTTACGGTACTTACTTACTTTGAAATTCGTTGTAATAGCGAATCTAGGTATTGGTTTGTTTATTGTTGCTTCATGTCGCGCGCGCTTGTGTTACCATATAAACGGGACGGCGATGGGAGAATATCAAGTTTCCGAATGTGCGCTGAGGAACGCACAGTAATATCATTTAGCAACCGCAAAATGAACATTAAACTGGGCAAGCACATGATGATGGTTAGGAATGTAATTTTTCTCAGTGCAATGAAAAAGTAATTGTAAATAAAACATCTCCCAAGGTTAGTATAGCTTTGCCGCAACTAGGTGCACGATGATCTCTTGGAATTGCCGAATCATTGGCGTGTACGTAAGTGTAAATATCATGTTACTGTTAACACACGAGTGGTTTTTAATTCAAATCTTCAACTTCATAAATATCAACTTCCTAAATATTTTTACTAACGTTTTTTCAATTATTATTTTTTCACTTCAACTTTCTTATCATCACAAATAAACGACTCTGTTTAATTGGTCTGTAAATATAATTGTATCAAGGTAAAACATTATATATCTCCTTACTCCAATAATTCGTTTGCGCCTGTTTCACAAATGACTTATTTAATGATGCTAATATCAAGCTGTCGCTCTTCTTATTTAAATATTTCAACTTTGCTTGTTTACGCTAATTTGAATGTAATTGATGTGTATAATTTTTTTAACACTTGAGTCGCAATTAAAGATAAGACGCAATTTTTTTACGCCACGCCGGCACTCTTCATACGTCGTATTTACGAAATTACATTATAATAGTAATAATTATTTGTCAGACTTCAGTCTTTTTTGTAATAATTGCATACATGTAGTTATCTAAAATATGAAGTGGCCCATATTCTTTGTTCTGAGTAATTTCATAAATCGTGATATCATTTTGAAAAAAGTTACATTAAAGTTAATCGTGTATCTACTGTACTTATCTTTTATTTTTTAGAGCCAAATTATTCAGAAAAATTAGAATTACCCCTAAAAGCCCGTATGATGTTTTTTCCGATTTTTTCATACTACTTAAAAAATGTACTAACGATCTTTTTTAAACGAACACTTTTTGAGTCAAAAAATAATAGCTATTTCATGAGTTAAATAAGGTATAAGCTTAGTTTTTTTTACCAAATTGTTATCAATTGAACGACTTTTGAAAATTAATACCCGTAAAATTTACAAAAACGGGTTTTGTCTTAAAATTTCCATGACAAAGAAAAATAATAACAATTGTAGGCTTTGTCTGGGTGACATAACATATTGAGATCATGTAAAAAAAATGTATGATAATATCATAAAATGTAGTCTAAGAAAGTCGTAATGTTTGAACTGTAAAAATCATCATGCACTGGCGATTAAAATGACTGTTCGCAATACTTAAAATAATTGTACAAATAGGTACTCGGTAATGAATCCTCAGACCACATTTCATGATCGGATTATAATACATGACATTTTTGATAAAATTTCTCGGCTATTTTCAAACACTTCTCGTTCCTCCTACTGCTTTTAAAGTTAGGCGACACATAAATATTGTAAAATACTAAAATAAATTTTTTACCACCAGATATTTTTTAATTCGATGAAGGATAATAGTATCGTTTAAAAGCGTCGTACAAAACACGTTTGGACAAGGTGTGTGTGTTTTTCTGTCGACTGTGGTATGTGTGGCATAACGATCCATCAATGTGTCAGGGAAAAGAAAAAAAAAAAAAAAAAAAAAGAGAGAGAGAGAGAGAAACTGATTTTGAGTTTTCTTACCTATAATGGCGATTATAACGTTTAAAGAGAATAAACAGGGTACTCGAGTCTGACAGAGGGTCATGGCCTTTTTGAGTATTCGGCCCTTGTTCTCATGGACTTGTTGTGGATCTCCGTTTCTCTTGTCCGCCGTTGCCGTCGAGGGATCGAGCTCGCCTTCTGCCGTCGACCAATACCGATGCTGCTGCCGCGGCGATTTCTTATTCTGAGAAGATCAAACACGGACGGCGATAAGTTTCAGAGAATGCGTGCACAAGTGGTTGGTGCGCCTATATTTATACTGCATCTGCGTGTGGGTGGTGATAGGGAAGGTAGGTAGATGATGGGTAAATATATGAAATTTCACCTTTGCCGGTATAGGTTTGTAGTGACGGAGCGAGCAAAGAGGAGGTATATATTTATACTCAGTGATGTGAATTGCGGGTGTCAATCCATCAATCAAATTAAATTGGGCTACCACATTGGATAGGTACGACATGCCCCTACGCGATTGTTATAATAATAACGTTTCGTGATTATAAAAACGTTGATAAGACGTACCGCCAAGTCAAATATAACATACAGCGACAACTTTGCCGGGAGAAATTCAAATTGTCGGCGTCGTCGTCTCCTGACACTTGACGCGGGAAATTCAAGTGATATTTATACGGGCGCGACGCGACATCGTAAACGGTTAACCATGTCACCGTGAAACTTTACTGGTAAGGTTATTGGGTCACTAGAGGCATAACTAAGCATGTCAGGAATAAAAAGTGGAACCAGCAAGTGATCCCCAGAGAAAAGAATTCGAGTCATCTTTTCGGCGACTCGTCTTCACTTATCCGTACAAGTCGATGTAACCCCGAGCGTCGGGCGCACAGTGGAAACATATTTGTTGGTACGGTTAAATTTTTTTTTTTTTTCTCCAACTCATCGGTATACGATTGTCAATATTTCAATTCGTAAGTCTAGAAATAATCTGTCCTAATTAGTTATTTTCTAATTAATTCAAGCCAACAACGACGTACCTTATTACCACGCACGCCTATCGCATAGACAGAGGTGGTAGCTATTTTAATTCCAAAACTGTAAAGCGTACGATTGAACTTGCGAGCTAAAAACATTCGTCACGAGAAACAAGAAAAAAAAAAAAAAATCAAGAGTATGAGTTGAAGGAAACAAAGGGGTGCAATGGCGACGTAGTTGAACTATGAAAAGTAAATTGCTAAAAAAAAAAAAAAAAAAAAAAAGAAAACAACTTACTTAATAATGCAAAAATTACCGGAAATGAGAAGAACAAGTGTAACATCAGCCATTGAGGAGAAATAATATTCAGTTTTGGTATGAAGGTACGGTGCACATGATATAAATATATACTTAATATAGGTATTTACACTTTATAAACATGTACGTAGAGGCCACGCAAGTGAAACAAACGAGCCAAAAAGCTCTGGCGCGCGAATAACGTCGTGCCCGGCTTCAGCGATCCGGCCAGTACGGAGCCGCGCGGAAAACTGGCGTGCGCTCTGTGGAGTGCTATAATGGGTGTCCTATGCCGCGTGTGGCCGGTCGTTTGGTTGCTAGAGCGATGTCCGCGCGCGCGGAGGGAAGCTTGGAACGGGAGCACCAACCACCAACGCCAAAAGTATCATATGCGTACAATACACGGGCGTTCGAGCAGTAGGTATACGGGCCCAGTCCATATAAAACTATATATACCTATGTACCAAGCATGCCCCCTGTGCTCCTCCCCACATGCGCCACATCTATGTACGCAAACACCCACATATTATAACATACACGTATATACGCGTATACCAGCATCCTGGCACCATCATGATGCCCATAACGGTGCACGCGTTCGTGTACAACCTTTTAACACAAACGACTCACTCAATTAAAAAGTCTTTCCTCCCTTCATTTAACTAATAAGTTCATCTCCCTGGCTCCAATTCACTGATGTTGACCCCGCACGGTCCGCTTTTTATATACCACGGAATGGTCTTATAAGTACATCCACCCAGGAATGGCAAGTTTTCTCAATTTCGCTGCACTATAGTAGGATAAAAAAAGCTCAATAGGTAGGTACCACATAAATACAATGGTAGAATTTTGGTCAGACAATAAGCTGGTCGGATGTCAATACAATTTTTACCAGTTTTTGTCTTACGCGAATGCCACATTTTAGGGTACCAATCTTGCTTGGAAAATACTTTTTCTTTCGTACATCCATACCTGGAGTTATTTTCCCTGATTCAAAGGGTTGAAAGTACAAAATTCTCTTCCGCGTGAAAAGTCGAATTTTTCCATAACGGGGAAATCACTAAAAAAAATACTACGCACAACTCCTGTTCACGGCTCGTATATTTGATTTGATCTGATTTTTAGCGACTGGACATTTCTTTTTTTCTATTTCCAGTGGAATAATTAAATAAATAATACACACTGGTAGTTTGGTATATAATAATGAAGAAAAAAAAAAAATTACATCTTAACGTTTATCTTGAATCTCGATAGTTATTTAACAAAACATTGACAAAATTTGAAATACACTTTGAAAAGTAAGTATACGTATTTTTCGAATTGTATACACTTTTTCACTACACGGTAGTACATACCAAGCTTTTAAACATTGCGCCAGCTAACGAAAGTAAAAAAAAAAAAAATCCAAGTTTACTTTGGCTGTACTCAGAACTTGTACGTGACCTTCAAGTAAATACATCACATACAGAACCCCATACAATGATAATTGTGAAAAAAATACTTGTAGTGAGGTAGAGCTAATTGATTTTTGTTACTTTGTTTCTCGGTCTGATTCACCCAAGTACATTATACCTGCATGTAGAAGGCCTTAGGATTAGCACATATCTGTACGCCTAAACACACTGGTTATGTAATATTCTCAGGCACTGCACTGCTGCATTTTGTATCAAGACTCTTCACATTTCGCGTTAAAACGAAAATTGCCGAGTGATCGACGGGATGTAATGACGATGAACTACACGGCTCACATGAGGGCTCTTGCGGTAATCGTACGTAATAGGGTCCATGCACCGCTACCACCAACTATTTTCTACTCACGTCATAACGCTGCCTTTTTTCTAACACGTGTACGTATAATACCATAATATATTTTGTACCAATGTAAAATGTGTTGTATGCGTAATAATTTGTTTCATGCTTTGATTCAGATACTGAGTACGGTAAATAAAAATGCTATAGAAATGACATTAATAATATTAATAATAATGTTACACTCAGAGAAAAAAAAGTAATAAAAATTACTGCGTTAGAATTTTATCTGGTACTTTTCGATCGTCAAGAGATTGTTTTTTACTGCTTAGAACAGTAATTTTTATCTCAAGTACAAAGATTTCTACAGTTTGTACAGTAAAAATATTACTGTGCATAACGGTAAGAATTAGGTTGGCAAAAGTAAAAACTGTGTAAAATTAACAATACTTTTTAAATATCCGCAGGGTAAATAAAGTCACTTTGAAAACACGTACATAGAAAGCACACCCTCTATATAGTCTTGGATCAATTTTTTTAAAACTCTAAATGACTGTATCTCCGCAAGTGACTTACAATTAAATATATTGATAAAAGAACGATAATTTTTATTTTACAGTACAAAAAAAAAAAAAAAAAAAAAAAAAACAAGAAATAATTTGAATCAATGTGTATTCATAAAACGATTATAAGTGGCTGTCTTAGCATCATAAAATTGTATAGGGTACGTACGTATGTATTGCGTGAAATAATACGTTTAAGTAGGTACTGTAGTCGTTAACCGACGACGATTGTTAAAATAGATACGTTCCATGGACGCAGGGCCACAGTCACGGCCACCCGATGACTATTGCTGATGTCGGCCGTTAGCTTCATGCGTACCTATTTACCACGCATGCATATGGACTGGCTTTTTATCTGTGCTTTTTTATAATTTATCGTGCGACGCGTATACCTTTCTATAAAAATACTCGAAAAATACGCATATTATCATCACGCACATAGTTAAGCCACCGCTTGCCTGTACAATAAACATAGGCTGCGGTATAGATTTACTCGCGTTGCGTACTTGTACAATTCATTTGAGTGTAACAGAGGCAGAGATACTCGCACACGTTCATTTTTACGCTCTTTTAAGTTTCAATGAGCTCATATCAACTCCCTCGCTTTCTCTTTTTCTTCAACTCATTCGTTGGACATTGTTTTTCACCGTTCCAACAGTTTTTGCAGCTTCGTTTTTTTTTTTTTTTTTTTTTTTTTTTTTTTTTTTTTTTTTTTTATCCTACCACCAGCAACGTCAAAGACGAATAACACGAGAGGCTCGTGCGTGCAGCTGCTCGACTCCGATCTTCTCGAGGGCGAACGGACACCGGCTCCTCTCCCTCCCTCCCTATGGCTAATGGAAAGTGGCATCTCTCATTTTTTAATTGACTCGAACGAATTTATCTTTCTCCCCGCGCGCGTCACTGCATACCCATACTCATGGGATTCGTCCTTTAGCGGCTAACCGACATACTCGTTTTCCCTTGTTCACATATAACATATACACATGCATATCACACGCACACTCTTATCTCCAGGGATGAACCGTACGAGAAAAAAAGAAGGAGACGATTGGGCTTTGCGACGTAAAAAAGGGCTTCTTTTTCCACGCGGCCGTATGTTTAGGTATATTCATACACGACAACTCCAACGAATGCACGAGGCGCATTTTTATTTCCTCCTCTTCTTCTCGTTTACGCCCAAACGATGTTATGCATTGTAATAAGTATCAGTTCAACACAAGTTTGAGAACGAAAGGTGAAGAAGCGTCAGCAGCGGAGTAGTAAGCAGAGTAGCAATAGGAAAATCTATTGGCCAGCGAGCACAGATGAACTTCTGGGTAAACAAGTATAGTAGGTACAATGGAACGATTTATGGGACGCCGCCGTATATAATTAAGCGACTGGCCACTATTCCTTGACAGATATGGGTAGTACACGTGAATAAACCGACGTAGGAAGTAATGTATCAGAATCTCTCTCTTTTTTTTTTTTTTTTTTTTTTTTTTTTTTCTTAATCATAAATCTCATCTCCGAGCTGCACCCAAGCTCATCTGATTATCGGCAAGGTTATTTGTTATTATTTGTTATTAACTGGAGTACATCGCGATTGTTATTATTCAAGTCGATTCAGTATTTTATATACATACTCATACCGATGGAGCTAACTTTACTGTAGTTGTTTTCATTTACATTATGTAAAAAAAGTAACTATAAAGTGCTTCAATTTAATTAAATTGGAATTTTGATCATCACTTTTTCTACTCGTGAAATAGAGAAATTTTTATTTTTATCTACACTTTGATTGGAGATTTTAGTTATTTATTACATGGCGTACAAGTGATTAAGTGTGATTAAGCCGTGATGGCACCGTGCCCAAGCTACCGTAGCTCGTATACAATGTTTTTAAAGTGTACATCGCCACACAAGCGTTGCTCGAAGTAAATTTAATATACTTGTACTGTGGTCTAGTGTAACGAAATAAACAAAAAAATTAAAATAACGATTGACCATCGATGATTAACAAAACAAATCGAATGAGTTTACATTTTTTTAAGGAAATGAAAAAAAAAAAAAAAAAAAAAAAAAGATTAAACATGCAAAAATTCAGAGAGAGAGAGAGCAGTCAGCTGCTTCTCTCGAGCATAGCATAAAAGGATTCGGTCAAAGAGAAAATTTCGCGCCAGCGAGAATCGAATAAATGCAATCGTAAGTGCGAGTAATTGGCGGAGCTCGGCGAAAGAGCTTCCGCGATTAAGCACTGGCTGCATCTTTTAAGGTCGCCTGTTGCTGCTTTGTCGTGTCCTTCTCTCGATTTGCTCGGTACGGCCAGAATAATCATGTAGAACGAGAAATCTAAAATTTCAAATAGAAAAAATTCGGATCTGAAAAAATTGTTTCTTTGTCGGATAAGAGAAATGCGTAAATGGAAAAGTGCTGATTTCACGTAGATAAAAATTTCGCTGAATTTTTCCTAGAGAGTTTTTTCATAAAAGCCTCGTAAGAGTAGGTGAGCGGTCAGAGGCAGCGCCGAGTTCATGTAATGATATTAAAATGCATGAATAGACGAGTGGCACGCTCAGTGCGAGCACAGTGCAGATGATTCAGGTATCTACTTATAGGCACGTAAGAGTGAGGCGAGATGCGACAATGTATATAAAGATAGTTTTTAAAACCGAAACTTTTACTTGACAAAGTCGGTTAGTTCTTCGGGTGGTAAATATACTTTGAACGCAATACTCCATATTTTAGGGGTCCTTGGTGGGAAATAACAAGATTTTATTATGAAGTTGAAAAACACTCTGAATTTTCGACGAATATAATGCAATGCATTCATAATAAAAGATACTTTCGGAATTATAAATTTTACGCGAAAGTGCAGTTAAGCGAACGTGTTCAGAGAAAAATGGTGAAAAATAAAGCTCATTATTGCATATGTATGAGTCAGATATGTTTGAATTTGATAAAGCTGGCATTTAATAATAAAATTTTGTATTCATGTACGTGTGGATCTTTACACATTCTTCAATATAATTTTGTTACAGTAAGCTCCGGCTGCAATAATAAGGAAAAAAAACTTGATCAAACTTGAGTTGAGCTCAACTTGTTGAATCAGTACTGTACGTCCAATAGAAAAAGTCAAATGAGCTGTTATTTTTGGCATATCGTTGACACAAACAAAAATTCATGGTACATGCACGTGCGGCACGTGCGGCACGTGCTCATGTATATGTATTGGAAAGAGTGAACCGAAACAAATAAGAAAATGCCTGTTGAGTAGGCTATTTATCGGGAGTCTCGTAATATCATCTCTGCCTTTCGAAACGAGAGGGGGCACTTAATAAAAAGATTGAAAAAATAAGCAAAACTAGATAAGATACAAAAAATTGAAAGCATGAATTCCTACTAGCAAAGCCTAACTATTTTGATACGTTTTATACTCGCTCTCATCGATTCGATTTTTACGCCAAACAAATTGTACGGCATAGTTCGAACTGCATGTGCGTGTATATATTTTTTGTGTGTCTGTCTGTAAATATTTTTTCTCCCTTCACTTTCCAATTGCAAGTTATTTAATTTCACTCGACGAAATTTGCGTTTTCGGCATCCTATAGAGCAACGAGGAAAAACCACATGCACGGATGTTCGTGTACAGTGGCCAATCGCATACGATGACAGAGCTTTGAATGAAAGCAAAAAACACCCAAGCTACTGTTGCGTAGTTAAATCTAAGAAAAAAAAAAACTATAAAAACTCTCGAAAAACCACACTTTAAACCAGTCTTTCCTCGTCTCTTATAGTCATTTACTCATTGTTTTTTTTTTTTTTTTTTTTTTTTTTTCCAATTTACACACATTGTGATACGGTACGATTGTTGCTTAAAAAATTTTTTTGAACTCACTGTATTTATCACATGAATGATCGAAAAATATTTTATAGCTACTTCTTTTTATTATGAAAAAAGAGGATAAACGTGTCAAATAACGATAAGTAAGTACAGCGTTTTTTTGGACACATTATATATACGATATACGATTTGGTCATATTATACACGATAGTAGGCTAAACACATGCATTTACACCACGCGAGTATTTTATACTTATTATACGTCCCGTAGCACAGTTAATCGACAAGTAAAAAAGTCCATAACATAGAGGCGAGAGGGGAAAAAATACAAATATATTACGTAGGAAGCACACACGCGAGCACATGCACACATAGATATATGTATAGATGTACGCACATTTATAAATGGGGCAAGTGCGTTCAACGAAGATAATTAAAAGTGTCACTGCTACGTCCCTTCCCGTATTCTCATCCATGGCTCGATGTGTGGCGAAGCGCATGAACTTTGAGTGCACGCTCTTCACTTCCATTTCCTGCGCATTTCTTTCATTCTCTTTTTTTCTCCAAGAAAGCTAAGGGAGCCTATAAAAATGTTAAGGTTATTAGTGACGGGCAATGCCGATTAATACCGCGGGTGCAGGCCGATTTTTAGGCGCGACAGCTTTACAAGAGTGCCTCACATTTTCACCGGAGCGAAAGGTGTAGGCCACTGTGCATTTAATTGCATGTGTTATTTGTCCAAGACAAAGTTTGAACCTTAAATTAGGATAATCGGAGTGGCACTACAAATTTCATGTTACCTTTGTTTTTAATGCTTTCTAATCGAGTCATTTTTAATTTTACCAACCTTAAAATTACGTAACTATAAAAAAAAAAATCACACTTTGCTCGATGAAATGAGGAAGATAGTATCTCCGATTTATTTTGGAAGAAGAGGGAAGTAATACCGACTATAGTTTAAGTTTCGTATCATATGCAACGTCACCTTGGCTCAAGTGCCATTCGCGTCACTGCAGTCAAGTTTTGTGCAGACAATCCTCATTGACAGATGGACAGATGAGGAAAAATACAGTACTCGAAAAACTACAACTTTTTACCACTTTAGTGTAGGACCGAAAAAAATTAAATTTTTCCGATTCTTACTCCTATTTTGGCTCTACGTGTTATGTAATCAAGTTGTAGATAACATAAAAAAATATTTTTTTCGTACGGCCTATTACTATCTAGTATAAGATAATATGCAGTTGTGCGTTAAATTTATCCATATGCTCAAGCTGGATTTATCTTTGGCCAAAGCGCACATTAAGACGCTTTATTTAATTATTATTATTATTAATACTTTTTTTTCGTCCAAATACGGCTTTGGATTCTCACATAGCTGTTACATACGCAATGCGTGCGCACACACACTATAATGTACGTACTGATGTAAAGACTAATTGATTTCCTTCGGCTTCGAAAAACATTCCGCTTTTATTTCGCTATTATTTCGATAAGGGTCACGGGGAAAATAGAACGTAAGTAAGCTTTTTTAACTGATCACGGTAAACGGTAGCTTCTTGTGATTTTTTCTTTTTTGACCTGAGCACGCTAAAGAAAAATTCTAATAACGTTACTGTTTAGGATGTGAAATAAATATACGAATTCATTTAATATTATGAGCTGATATCTTTTGCTCCAGGTGTGTGTATGAATACCGAAACCATTAAAAAAAAAAAAAAAAAAAAAAAAAAAACTTGTCATCAACACGTAAGCATTGTAAAATACTCGACCATTTACATGCGCGTCCACTTTTTGCTTTTGTGAGAGTGTACGACGCTGTGAAGCGGTGGTGCCTGAAGAGGACCTCTCCATTTGCATTTACGTCAGCGAGAGAGATGGTTTTTCTTCATCGGTAAAAATGTGAAAGTTTTTTTTCATGGGCTAGCTCTTGGTGAATAATAGAGAATTGCGAATTCTAAGGTCTTCCTCAAAAGCTCTTGACACAATTTCTGAGATCGTGTCTTGTTCGTACGATTTTATATATAAAATATAGGCACGTAAAATTTACGATTGAGGCACGAGCTTGCAAAACACATTCCTATCGTTTTTCGTGTTATCTCTCGGGTGCGTTTGAGCCATACCTAGAAATGCAACTCTTATTGTACACATGTTGCCAAAGCTTAGTTTAAACAAACACGGCAATCTTGTCGCGATGCGTAGCACCAAGTGTTGAGCTGTGTATGAGCTTTATTGTCAGTTTGAACAATCAAACGATGAGGTGATAGCTGGAAATTCAATGTTTTCATATCGAATTGCAAAAATTAGTCACGTCCCTTTGAAGAAAAAAAAAATCAGATTTCGCAGGAACTACACGCTTATATACACACCACCCATTAAATGGCATTCCCTTTGAGGATTTCACTACACGTGACTCAAGTAATTTTAAAAACGGTTTACAAGACCTGTGACTGTGTACTGTTTCTCGATTTATTATTATAAAACATACCGAAGGACAATACTGCAACATTTCGCGATGCGTTCAATGTGATTTTTACAGAATCGAAGGAAAATGCTTGCTTAGCTTATCATTTATCATTAAAACACAGTCATCAAATTTATTTTTGCACCTTTTATGCATTTTCGTAGAAATATATAATTTGGTTCAATTTTTACAAGAACAAAAAAAAAACTTACGCTATGTCGAGGGTATTTCTTTTTTTCTATCTCTCACTGTATGCGGCACAGTTGACGAATGAAAAACGACTAAATGGGTACGGTATAAAAGACATTATTCATGCGTGAAACTAACAAAAAAGCATTTGTTATCTATATTAGATATAAGACACAAATTTTAGTACGAAAAAATTTTTTTAATTGTATTTATATGCTAGTGCGTATAAGTGATTATACTACTCTGTGTGTATAGAATTCTTGAGATTCTTATCTGCTTCGTGCACTATCAAAACTATAGTATATTAAATAAACATTAATTTTGAAGACCCAATCATAATCACGTGCATACACGACACTTTGAATGGTTTTATACTAAAAAATTCTTGTATCCCAGTGGAAAATTGTTTACCTATTGATATTTTTTTCTACGGGACAATGAATAATAGAACAAATTTTATTTTAGTACCTACTGGGCGAACTTGAATTAAGAAAAAAAAAAAAAAAAAAAAAAAAAAAAAAAATTAATGGGAACAAGAATGCATAAGACGAATACAGCATTTTTACGCAACACAATTCCCCAGTTTACCCTCCAATGCTTCCTTGGATAGGAATCAAACTTACGAATTGAAATTATGGACATAAAAATTTTCAAGGGAAACAAAGCAAAAAACAGTTCTATTTTTTCTTTCTCTGGGATTATGCGAAGCTGACGGGTACGCACGAACGTTGAGAAGTAAAGTTCAAAAAAGAGACGTGTAATGGCACAAGCTGCTTATTCTTCGGTTTATCAAAAACATACACCACTCAAAAAGTGTGTGTCACCCTATGAAATATATTTTACATTGTGGGTCAATAAATGAAAAACACACAAACAAGCACTGTAAACTTTATACGGTATTTGTCACCGTTCCAAAAAAAAGATGATGTCAATCTTGCAGATGAATCGAAACATGAGTAAAGGGGGGTCATATGTCCCTCTTCAAGGGTATCCGATCACAACTTCGAGAAATGCGTAAGGCTAGTTGACTTTCAATTCTGAGAATTACGTTTTTAAAGTGCGTGCTCGTACATGTACAATTGATTATGGGTGGATGGCAACTGACAAAACTTAGCCGATAAGAGGGTGCTAGGGAGGAAAAGACCACAGCCAATCAGGACCGTTACTCTGAAGGCTCCAATCGAGGCTAAAGTGTACTTTCTTTCTCGCGACCTCTGTTCTGAGCTTCCTAGGACATAATTCCCATATCATTGCTGTTTGGGGGATGTGACCTCCCGCAAACATGTAATAAAAACGATGCGAAAATAAAATTATTAATCAACTACCTACAAATTACACGAGTCATGGTCAGTCAAACACTTTTTTTAAACCAAAAATAAAAATATTGCTTTGGATGACACACGAATATTAGTTTTTATAACTTTCAAAGTGAAACAAGTACATTACTTACCGATTCCGACAAGTCATCGTCTTGACAGGCTGGATTACGGATTCCACCCTCCGCCTCGTAGGTAACACTGGTAGACGAAGAATGCGGATTCTAAAAAAAAAAAAAAAGAAAAAAAAAATTCATTTGTTGTTTGAGAATTTTTGCATTATTTCGCCTTAAAACAAGTCAGTGGAAAATTTGAATGTTACTTTGTCAACATTTATTGTTTTCAACGTTAAACCGATAAAATGAATAAGCAAATGTGAACAAAATATTTTTAATAAGCCAGAGGAAAGAAGAAAGTAACGCAGAGTCTTTAATCCCAATAGTCGACTAAACAGTTTTTACATAAAGGAGTAAGAAAAAAAAGGTGGAAGAAAAGAAGAGGGGTGCCGCCTAGATGAAGAGAATGAGACAACATCATTTTTGTTCTCACGAGTGGACGTGCACGATGAGATCGGCAAAAAAATTATCAAATTTTGGAAATATTTCATCAAAGACTTATCATTATTATTTTATTATAATAAATAAAAAAATTGAAAACAATAACTACGCGGTGGGTAGAACTAACCAAAAGTTTGAAAGTTAAAAATATCCGCAGGATAAAAATGTGTATACCTATATACACTCGTGGGCACATTATACTTGAAAAGTGTGCCGTGAGAGACGGCACGAGTTCTTTGAGGCCCGATAGGTATTTTCACGTAGCAGTACGTGATTAATGAAATCCAGGTATAATGGTAGAGGCGTTGTAAAGGTGTGCGGATGCATGATATGGTAAAGTTGCTTGTCGAATTTCTATAGACGCGCACCTATACTAGTTTCTGCCTATCAAACAGTAAAAGGCGAAAGAGTATATATTATGCCCTATCTCTATACGTGCGTTAGTTTGTACTACTTAAACACCCCTCCCCCCCCCCGAATCGGACACCTCGATGTCGAGCAGACAGAATACCTACTTGAGCAGGAAGAGAAAGAGACCGAGCAGGTTGTTGTTGCGCCGCGCTTAAGCGATTACGTAAGCTTACATGAAAACGTCTGGATTAGCAAATGTGAAATTATGGAGGCGATCCCCTCCCTCTCCATTCCCCTTCATTATGAGTGTAGGCACGCGTACACGCACGTTTACAATGACCGCATCAATTGAAGGAGGTTTAAAGCAGTGAGTTGCCTGCAGCATCGGCCTTACGGACCATGTAAAAAAGGGACGCGAATGCGAAAATATTTTATCGTCAGGCTGTTATCATCTTCATCTATTCATTTACTTATTTATGTAGCTATATATATATACAATACATGTATCCAAAAGTTGAGGTGTGACAGACGATTACAAAGTTGACGATGTTTAAGTAAATGTTCAGATATTTTATTTTTCGAAAAATATAGTAAGTTTCAAATAGAATTTACACCAATCTGGTGATTGTCCTGGCAACATGCGCCACCACGTAAAAAGAAAACTACTTTTACTTAATATGGAACCACATGTGATAAAGTTTTTTAAAAATTGCATTCGATTAAATATTGCAGCTGTTTATACCTTTATTTATCATACCCTAGACCTTGTTTAATCGATCGATGAAATGAGGCCACTCGTCTACACAGTAATCATAATAATAAAATACAAGGTTCTGTAAAATGTGTATAGTACGACGCGTAATAATCTACGCCTAGATAGTCAGTCCTGTTGAGATATGTGTACTCTACTTCATTAGGTCTAAGATAAAACGGAATAAAAGAATTAATGTTTCGGGTAGACAAAATAAATACTGGATAGTACAGGGTCGTATAAACTGCAACAGTATAATAATTGTTATTCCACTACTCCGAGACTTTGGAATAATTCAAAGAATTACTTCTGATGTATTTGGCTCGCAAATTATCTCGCAAATTTCAGCGTAAGGGATCGTTTACAGTTAGCTACCTATATCTTGACTCTTATACCTACACTAATAACTAGTAAAACCGGCTATCAATGATCCATTAGATTAATGAGATTTTTTTTTTTCATACATCCATATACATTACTCATAAGTACCCTGTAAGTCTATAGAAGCTATTGTAAATCTTGGATAAAAAATGAGCAATTCGGATTGTACGCTCTTGAAAATGTTTATCTATGATGTCATTCGCGCGATAGATAAAAAAAATGATCACTAAGTCATCATGAAAAAAATTCCATAGAAGTTTTAAAAGAGACGACAAATATATACTGAAAAGCCTCACAGGACTATTACCTTGAAAATCAGTATTCATGATGAAAAATATATTAAGTTATTTGAAGATGAACGACTCACCTTGTATACATTATATTTGATTTATTTCAATATACATGCAGTCTACGAGACAATTAATTAGGATTGAAAAGTTATGCGATGAAGAACATTGGTGATCAACATTGTCGAAAACGGAAATGCAATCGGACTATTTTTCAAATGATTTTCACTAAGTAGACAAACGGTAATTCTATTGCGCCCTTTGAATAAATTATTTTTCAAAAAATACATTAAGTACTGCACGATGAGCTCGAAAACAATTTCAGCGATCATCAGAATCAGCATAAGCGCGTTATGCGTGCACGGCATAAATAACACTCAATCTTTTCATTAAAAAAGGCAAGACCATGAAAAACCGCCTTTGAATGCTGGACTGTCAATTTATACAGGAGAGAAGAATCATGGATTAATCTTGAAGCTGGTTCGGAGAATATAATATACATATAGATATGTATTATCTCGCCCGTCAAAGTGCAAAGGAGGAGGAGGGGGGGGGCTAGAGGTTATCGCTCCTTTATAATATATACGGTCTGACCGTCCGACAAAGTAAACAAAGTAAGCACCTATGTGCATCGATTGGGGTTCCACATATTTGTTGCTCGTATCGTAATCACCGCAACGTACCGGCGCACGCAACGCAAAAAAGGGAACGTGACTTACGCAAACAATGTATAAGTATACATAAACCTTAGGAGATCTGAAAGTGCGCGCGCCTCGGATCTGAATCAGCAACTGTTGCTTGCGTAGGTACATGTATTTTAGAAGAAAAAAAAAAAAAAAAAAAAACAGTCTACACGTAAGAGCTCCAAGCGCGCGCGTTTCTCGTGGGCACGTGAGCAATCAGGGCTTTCCAAAATTGATCGTGGATTACGTAACGAAAAAAAAAAAAAAAAAAAAAATTCCAATTTCTGAAGATTCTTTCCCTCCGCGTCAGAACCACAACGTTTTATTAGGGCTCTTCTTTATTTTTAAGTACAAATTTCAGGTAATTTTTAATAAGTATTAGGAATTTACTGCTTTTAAGATTTTTTTTTTTTCCATAAATCATATGTAATGCAGTAATTTTTAAATATTCTTGCAACAAGATAATTTTTATCAGTAATTATTTCAAAATTTTAATTTGTACAGTTGATTTGATTGAAGGGAGACGAATAAAAGCGTTTTTTTTATTATTATTTAACCACAACTTGCTCCGATTCAACAGTAAATGTGTGTTTTACAGTATTGTATCCGCATCAAACTTTTGTATCTCCGTGAATAGTATAGATAGAGCCAAAAGGAAAATAAATTTATGTTCCAAATTTTGATTCTTGAATTTTTACAAAATAAGTTTGAACAAAATAATCAAAAATATTGACAAGACCAAAACTCTGGAAAACTCCAAATTGGGTTGTCTGAAAAATTTTAAATGAGTATTTTTCAAACTACATGATATCAATAATAAAGACAAGACAAATAAAAACAATGATACCTCCACAACATATATCTTGACTTTCAGAATTAAAGAAATTTTTTTCCGATTGTGTTTGTGTTTTTTTTTTTTTTTTAATCCGAAAATAAATTTTTTTTAATATTTATAAACGTACATAAGAACCTTTTTCTGTTTACTTTCAAGCTAGGGAATTTTCGCCTCGCTAAACCCTATCTTAGAAAATATAAGCTATAGAACATATTTTCCCTAGGTAAATGTGCAAAAAAAAAGTCATCAATAACAATGGCAGAATTTTTTCCTTGCAGCAGAGGAAAAAATAAGCGCGTTATCTCTAGATTACTTTTGATCAATATTATCATAAAACGTAGTAATTTAAAAATATACGTATACATTACTGTATTGACGATACCGTATCTCAATTTTTTTTCAAGTTAATCCTGAAATTTTTAATCAACGATTCATAAAATATTGAGGTTCATACACACTCCGTGGAAAGGTATGTGGTGTGTGTGTGTGGACATCCGGATGCGCATTAGTGTCGAATCCTTTTTCATCCAGGACGGAGCAAACGGCTGGAGTTAAAAAAAGGAGGTAAATATGTACAATTGGGGCTTTATTAGAATCATAACCCAAAGCGAATTTAAGGTGAAGCCCCAGTTTTTCATAAATCTACCTTAACAAAATACCCAAGGTAGGAGGGTTTGTTCTATACATTTTTTTTTACCTCAGTAATCGATATAAAAAACAAGGGAAATATAACGCGAATCTACTTGATATATATTTACTATTTTTTTTTTTTTAAATCATGTTTACGCTTATAATATTTAACTGATTTTCTAATAATTCCATGCTTCATACCTCGCTTTATACTGTAACTTAAGTATGTACTTGCACTGCGTTACGAGTGTCAGGTGTGAATAAAAATTCTGATTAACCAAAATAAAAAAGTTTGCGTGATACGTATATAAAGATATTTATATTATTGTACTATAATTGAAGTGCTTAATACACCAGCTGTGCCTAGATTATCGTAATGGATACAGAATACAGAAAGAGTTATACATTATGATGTTGACGATAGTAAGCAAAGCACATGTGTTTGCACAGTGATGTGTATGCTACTGCTAGCATAATATAATAATAATAAGTATACGTATACGTATATTCGCCAAAAGAGAAATCACCTTCGGCAATTTTTGGATAAGTAACAGATATAATTGCAATACCAATATAGTGACAGGTGTATGTTCGCGCGTATCTACAGAGGCGATATATGACAGGGGCTAGGCGGTTGACACTGGTGGCACGAGAGGTTGCATTCACAAAATTTGTGCTGTGCTGCAAATAAGTATGTGGTATTCACAATGTATATAGTATATATAATCACCTTTCACACGGGGAGTGTAGTGTTCTTTACAGCACGGCACTAAGTAATTTTGTTAATTACTTCGTCCCGGATTCGTACTACATCGCCTCGTGGGCAGTTTTTTATACCAACATGCATATAAATATTTTAAGTAATGTAAGTAATGATAATAAAAATAATGGGTGTGTGTACAGTACATATTAAGCAGAGAGTGACAACGACAACACAACGTGCATACAGTGTTTTGTGTACCTGCACGTGCATAATATATAACAGATGTACCGTATAGACAGATATGATAATGATGATAATAATAATAATATACTTGTGTGGAATTTAAATTGAGGTAATCGTCATACCATCTGGACCATGACCTCGTCGCCGCCGTCGTCCTGTGGAGAGTCTCGTTAGCAATCCTTTGATAGAGACGCCACCTGTCGCGCGGCGATCCGATTCGCGGCTGTCTCGCTTTTAAGTACAGATATATCCGGTATAATATAATGTCTTATATAGTAAAGTAACCACTAACAACAAGTAAGTATATAAGTACAGTGCAGCAGTTGAGTACTTTATTATACACTTGATTCGATTTATAAGCTTCCGTAATAATATATTTGAAATGCCGTATACTTATAAATAAGGTAAACACACCCGCGCTCATCACTTGTAATAATCGCACAAGGTATAATCACCATAGGTGTATATATATATATACAAATGACAACAAGCGGTATAGGCTTAATTTATAAATGCGTTTCGCGTTGTACTTTGGGATGCTCAAGCAAGCTTTGAGGCCACGTTTATTTCTGCACCTAAGTATGATTTTTCTATACACTTCTTCCACAGTTCTGTTTATCCGACTTTTCCTCCTCCTCCTCCGCTTCCGCCTCTGAGATGCCGTGGACTTGAACTGATGTGATCGCGCGGCGGTATACGCGCGGCCCGCGCTGTACGATGCTGTATATACATATATTCACGTGTTTCACACATGCAGCTTGTTGTGTGTGTGTGTGTGCCAATAGCTATAGGACTGCTATAGCAGGTTGTGACTCGCGCGCGCTGTTCGCCCCTGCCCGCACCCCGCACCGTGCATTATACAAGTACGTAATGTATAGTTAGTATACACGTACGCCATGCAATCCACTTGCTCTTGCGATTCTCGCGCACGCCATTAAGTACAACCGCTAATACTGCGAGCTGTGTTGCGTTAATGCGTATACTTATTTACTTATACACCTGACGTTATGAATATACACCTACCCTATACCTAGTAACCCTATATAGCCCTATACAGTATACACACAGACAGTACGCGTATATATGTATAAAGCCTATGAAATAAATTTCACCTATAAATATGTAATCTGTTGAGTATCGTATACCATTACACGACTGCAGCGTATTCGCCGAGACCATGCGGGTGTATATAGATATTTATGAAGTGTGATTCGAGTACGCAATCACAAACTGTGACGGAATGCGCATTACGGAACTATCAGCAAGACCACGAGAGTGCGAATTCCGTGTACTTAGGTATTGCGCATTCCGTGCCGCATGTACTTAATCGTGATGCCTTTTTATCCTGGGAGCGCATGGAAAGTAAGATCACGGGGGGATCATTAATCATTTAAATATGTACCTTTCGTATAATAAATTATCCCGTGACCTCACCATCCGATCATTTTGGAGCTGGTCTGTACTGGTGACTATGGTGAATCCGTCCATATCATATACATACAAAACTACTTATTTGTAGGTGCGTTATTATAATAACTATATATACCTATGACGGAGCTCTCTCGCATTAGGATCAGAGATAAGTAACGCATTTTCTCATTTAAAAAAAGTCTCACGCTTCACAGATGCACGTCTGCTATATTTTTTATGGCGAGAATTTTTTTTTTTTTTTTTCTTCAATGCATTGTAGATGCTAGCAATGATGACACTCGGAAATGTGGCAGGTTGTGACAGGGTGGGCCATGGGGTAGGGGAAAAAAAAAGTATGCTATTGCTATTGTCGATGCAGAAAATCAAGCCAAGCCGAGCCACATGCGTTTTTCTTCCTGCGGGCGAAAAGCGGTTACTGAACGTGTTCGCTGAGCCGAGCGAAAGCAACCGCTTCACGACCGCTGGGATACGAAAAATCTTATACGTTATACGCACCACAGGCGAAAGTAAAGATGAAGCCTCTGCACCTTTCCCAACTTTTCCAGCCCAGGTACGTCTGGATACTAATACGCCCATGGCGGGCAATAGCCCCGCGTGCAACTTTCACCGCGATCAGCTCACGCTCGATGCGATGCGATTGAGATTTAATCGATACGAAATACCGCCATCCCTAGCTGATCGGTAAAAATTTCTCAACGATTCTTTTTTTTCTCATTCATCAGATTTTATGCTTACATTACGCAGTTTGATTATTACATAGTACGTGTGTGTATGTAGTATGTACATTTACATACAAAATAGCTGTACTTATATGGTTCCTTAAAAGCTTTTAAGGTCTGTTATGCAGGTTTCATTGAATTATAAAAATACAATGCTCTATTTTAACATCAAATAAGTCTTTGACGCTGTTGAGTTTGTTTTTTTGTACCTTTTGCACCTATTTCTCAACTTTTCAGGCTATTGGGCAACAAACAATTAATCACCGATACTAACTTGTTTGATTATAACACATCACGACCGCTGGATACCATTGTTTCACCAAATGGTATTTTTGTCAATAAGTGCAAATAATCGCCCCCTCCCTCACAGGTAAAACGAATTTCGAAATCTATTATGTATATAGCGAAGGACTAAGATTCCTGTAATCGTAGGTAAAAAGCCTGTAATTCATATAATTCGAATACATTCATTAAATTACACATACATAATAACAAAGAAAATTATGTTTCAGTTTATTGCACGTATGTACTCCAGGGATATTGGGTATTAGAATTTAAAAAAAAATTCAAGGATCTTCCTCAATTTATTTAGTTTCAGATTTTTGGAGACTTTTTTGAAAAAATGTTTGTCTACCGTTATCTACCAACGTTTACGAAGCACCTAGATTTTGGTAACCGAAACCGTATTAATCAAGTATGCTGTTAAGTACGAATGTTTGGGAATCCCAAATTTTTCTTCTCAAGTTACACAATTATGCATGTAGCTGTAGGTATACACCGACCGAACACGGATTTTTAGCTTTTATTATCTTAAGTGAAAAAATAAATGTTGAAACCGGCTTGTCCTTCGGTTCACCTTGTTTTTTTATTATTACTATTTTTTGCGTTCACTTTAATTTTTTTTTCTCCATGTATAAAAGCTGGTTCTTCACGTATTTATTAAGAACGAATTGACCCGTTATGCAATAATAATTGTGCTATTTTTTTAAATTTTATGTTAAAAAATAACAAAAATATAATAAACAAAAAGCAAGTGAATAAATATATTGCTTCTGTAGCGCAAAAAGAGCCATTTTTTTTTCCTTCAATGCTTTTTAACTTTTTTTATGTATTTTATCAATTTTCACATGTTACCGTTGACTCGGTACACATAATTTGTTTTTATCCTGCGCGAAAATAAAGTTTTCAGTGTTTCAATGGGTATGTACGTATATTCATTAAAATTATAATTTTTATTAATTCTAAATAAAGTATCCGACATTTACGGAAATTATAAAAAAAAGCAAAAGACCTTTTCTGCTTGAGACAAGCCAAAAAATAAGAGAAGCCGTAGTGTGACAAAACTTTGAGTACTAAATTAATTTGCTTAAGTGATTGCAACAAACAAAAAACTGCTAGACTTTCGATATGGCACCCCCCCCCCTCCCCAACCAAAAAACGGAATTAGAGTTCTACGCACAAAATTTCACGAAAACGTCGAAACCGCCCATCAGAGGTCCGAGGGCCTCGGGGCGCTTCAGATGGCTACCCAGAACTAAACTATTACTTTACACATGAGTGAGATAAAAAAAATAAAATAAAATAAACAAATAAAAAAATAAAAGCGGACAGATTAAACTAACCTTTTTGAGGTGTGATCGGAGCTTACAGGTGATGGAGCTGGAAAAGCGGTTGCTCGTCTTTGTCTCCATTAGTCATTAAATACTCCATAAAGTATACATGGTAGTGAAATCAACAGTACAACATACTCATTACATACTTACGTGCAGCTAGTAAAAATCTCCATCTTTTACTTAATGCTTGCATATGATCACAATAAAGAAAACGTCATGCACAAGCCTCAAGAGGCTTGCGTATTTATGACTCATTGAGATTTGACGTATATACGATATATAACATGCAACCCATAGCTGACATAGCTATACTAGCTAATAGCTAGACGCGCACATGTCTACGTACGTGAAACATAAATCGTCGCTCATATTAATAAGTATGATTCTTCAAAAAAGACTGAAAAAAAAACTTTAGGTTTAGTTTTTGATGAAAATCAAAAAATTTTTACAAGTACAGCTTTTAAATCTTTACGCGGGTAAGTAGTACCTGCTGGCGGGGATTGTTAAATTTTTTTGTCGTTGCGCGGTTGGTCCGCTCGAGATTCGTTCCGAAACACAAACTAGTTTAAGTAACGGCAACGTTGCAATCAGCTGACGCCAACGGCGCTGTGAGAGTATAAGCAAAAACAATCGCTGTCTGAATGCGACGTTGCCATTGGCTCAACCAACTTGATCTTCGGAACGCACCCTCGGTCGTCTGCTCTTTTATCAAAACAACTTCGCGTACTCGCGTTTCATCATGCACAATAATAAATAAAGTAAAGCAGTATTGTTGCTCAAAGATTTTCGGAATAATTACCATTTAAATTATCACTTTGTATGTTTTTTTTGTCACTTACTTATTTTTTCTTCTCATCAATTTCATCATGATGAGGAGGCTCAGATGAAAAAACATGGCACAACTCGCTAAATTTACGAGGAGTTTGCTGATGACGTTAAGTCGCAGGCCTACAGTCACCGAGATCGCCATAAGTACCAGAGAGCACCATCAGCGTCTATGTGCTATTGCTACAAGAATAGCAATTACTTGTCACAAAAAGATATGCTCGACTTGTCGTTGGTATGAAAATTCGAGCGGGTATTCGAGTTATGCAAGAGCACACCAGACTAAAGCACCGATTTTGCTAGGAGCCAGTCTCGGCTTTCTGGGCTTGTTCTTCAAGAAAAACGATGAAGAAAAGGAGCCCGAACTTGTGACAAGTATCAAAAGATCCGTGCTCTTGATTCAGGTACTTAGTTGCTCATGCGTCAAAGACCCTTTGTACTTGCACCACCCCAGAACGTTGTTTCATTTGAAACATTCTATGATCCCAGAAGATCAATTTCAAGGAATTTCAAGTGTACTTGTACATTTCTTTATTCAATGTTTAATTCATATTTACAATAAATATCACTGAAATGAGAAACTCACATTGAAATACCTTTTTTTTATGAAGTTAAATTTGAATGATTCTGGTACTGGTAATTGATCAAAGGATCGAGAGACAATGAAATATTTTGTTCCCAGAGAGGTGAATACAAAAAAGCAGAGCAAATGCTGCATTTGGCTTTGCGACAAGCACAAACCGTTGAGAATGAACAAGGGGTCACTTATATCTATGATCTAATGGCTAACTTAGCTTTTGAAACTGGAGAATATGACAAAGCTCAAAAGTTGTATACAACTGTCATGCAGAGATTACTAATGGATGGAGTGCCACAAGATGATCTAAGAATTGTTACCATGAGCTTAAAATTAGCAAAGATATTGGAGCATAAGGGAGATTACAAGTAAGTACTATAAGGTTTTTTCTGTTATTGTCATGTTTTTCACAAAGTGCCCTTATTCTTATTAAAGTAATGCAGAAAATGGCTACAAATATTGTTTAAAGATCTTGCAAGAACACATTGATCAAGGAACAAAAGATCTTGATATTATGAATATTTGGGCTATGAGCCTAGATTGGTATGCGCACTTGTTATTAAATATGTCAAGATATACTGAAGCCATGAGACATATGAAAAGTGCTTATGAATTTTGTGTAAGACTTAATGGAGAGGTCCACGAGCAAAGTGTTATTCTTTTGAATGATTTAGGATCTATAAGTTTTACAAAAGGTAATTTAGATGATGCAATAGATTACTTAACTAAAGCTGTTGTAACAGGTAAAATTTTAGATCTAAAGTTAAAAAGTGAAATGGCTTTTGCATAAAAAAAAAAATTTAATTATAGGAGAAAAGTTGGCAGAAATGGATGACATCGCTTCCATCCATGTGAATTTAGGAAATGTTTATATAAAAAAAGGTTTACTAGATGAAGCTAAAAAATCTTGTGTGAAAGGATGGAAGTTGTCGAAAAAAACAAAAAATGACGAATCTATGGGAGAAGCAAAACTGTGTCTTGAAGAAATAAAGAAGTTATTAACAAAGTAAAAAGCAGTGGAAAATATTCTGAAACATTGCTTTATGTTTATAACAATTTTTTAAATTTGGACAAGAATATTATAAATCTAGTCTATAGGAACAACGTCGTTAATATAGATTTTTATAAGTAAGAGTTGAAGAGTGCTAAAAATTTTTTTAGATCCGTTATGTAAAATTTTCTGTATATATTTACATTAATTTTGGCTCATGTATAATTATTTAAAGCTTTCTGTATAAACAAAATAGTTGAATTTTCAAATAGGTACGGTATAGAAAATAAAACAAATTTAACTCGAGTGTCCAACACTAACGTATTATCTGGGCTACACTATACTTTCGACTGATCCTACTCGTAATATCAACAGTTGTACTTTATAAAAAATATATTTTAAAAGCATTACCAGCTTACAACATAAGCTTCCATAGAGATAGATTTTATCCTTAAAGCATTCACCGATTCACTCATATTCTGCAACCAACATCATCATATACACACCAACAAGCATGGCAATAATTTGTTTGATGGATTGCCAAAATTTCGTGTCGGTCAATAATTCTGGGATCACAGACACTGTGGCTATATAAATGAATCCTCCTGCTGTATAAGGTAGGATATATTTAGCAGCAAGATCACCTACACAAAACAGGAAAAAAAATTGATTGTATTAAAAGTTTACGATATCATCAAAATCACTGATAGGTTTTGTTGACAAGTACTTACCCATTCCTCCAACAAGCAGAGAAATATATGTTCCTAAAAGAGCACCAATAGCAGTCACTAGTTGTAGGGCAATAGCCTGGTACAAAAAGAAGAGGAATAATTAAACAATGCAACGTCACTTGACAAATCAAGTCACCAAAATTATCACCTTTGGCTTACTGCATCCACTTTGAATAAGTATTGCAAAATCTCCAATTTCATGTGGAACTTCATGAAGTAAGATTGTAAATGTTGTTAAAATCCCAACATTATTGCCTGCCAAGTAGCTGGCACCTATCGCCAAGCCATCCGTGAAATTATGAAGAAAGTCTGCAGCCAAGTTTAAGTAGCCCGCTACTTTGATATCCTGCTTTTGCTCTTTGCACTCCCTACTTTCTTTTTCATCATTTTTTTCTTTGCTACAACTAATCTTTTCATCATTTTCCTTCTTATTCTTGATTAGTTTTTTATCTATACTGGATCCTTCATCGTGATGATGTACATGATCCATTTTGATCAAACGCACAATAATATCGACAAGTAAGAATGTAATGATACCACCTAGAACACAGAGACCCACGCTCATGTCATGTACATGCCTATGCGCTTTGGGTCCTTCGTCGGATTTGTGTTCATGGCTGTGATCATGATTGTGATCGTGACTGTGATCATGTTGAAGGGCGTGAGGAATTAAATGAAGAAAGGCATCGCCCAAGAGACCACCAGAAGCAAACGCTAGCAATACCTTGAGCAGGGGTTCGCATTCTTTGGTATTGTTTAAGGGCACAAAAAATAGAAAAATAAATGGAGCAAGAGATATAAGAAAGGTCGATCCCATGGCTTGAATAAACACATCGCCGTCGTGCCCATAAAAGTTTGACTCTGGCCTCCAGTGCGGCTTCTCACCGTCCTCAATGTGCTCGTGCCCGTGGTCACGCTCATAACCCTGAGATCGTCTGTCCTGGAAGCCCTCATTAGCCTGTTTAGAGTACTTGAAACTTGCCGGCTCGTTAGAGTGTTCATGGGAAGAGACAGGAGCCGGAAAACTGAAGAAAATCACCAGCACAAGTAATGTAATGAAGATCGTGTTGACCCAGGAACCCTTATCTTCGTTCTTGGCATCCTTGCCAGGATCCCTCATCTTACTGGATGCACGCTGCGCGTACCTGTTGAAACATTAGCTTATTATGCTGTAAATTACAAAAATCTGTGCTCAATTGTAGCAAAAAAACAATACACAATATTTCGAACTCCGCTAAGTAAATATAACCTGTTGGCTGTAGATAGATATATAGGTAATAGGTACACGTTTAATGCATATTATCCTCTCTGTTTGTTGACGTTTTCTTCCCACCTAAGTATACCCAATCCCACCTTACTACCTTAGTGCGTGGCGGAGTCATGTAAGCCGTATAGTATATATATACGTGATGTTGATGTATAAGACATAAGGTTTATTCAATACCAAAGTTGGAACGTCGGTAGGTTCGTTTAAACTTTAGCCCAAAATTGGTCGTTTGTCGGTCCCGGTTCCCCGAGACAGACGTTTTTAGATTTTTCATCGTGTAAATAAAAGACAAAACGTGTAAAGACCTAATTTTTTAGCCTACCCCCGTACAATCGACCAAAAAAAACGTAATTTTTCTAGATATGTTTAATGGCTGAAAATGATGATTTATACTAATCAGACTTAAGTATAAGTCAGATTTTTGAAAAATTGCGCTGAAAACAAAGTATCCAACATAACGTCAATTTCGCCAACAAAAAGCGTCCAAAAGTGCAGCGCATATCAACCAATGGCTTTGCACGACCCATCATGGACGTCCGTTGCATTTGTCTTGCATGTTGCATGACCAACTGACTAAAGTGTACGTATATATGTATACTTATAACGCGTTTTAAAAAGTTTAAAACAGAATTCGTTAAAGTTGAGCTCGTCAAGTGTATTACTTATATTTTCATCCGAAAATCGACGACAGAATTTCAACAGTCCATTGCACCTTTGTATTGTACAGAAATATTCATATATCTGTATAGTTATAAACTCGGGTTCACCTTTGGCTTCGGCCTCGAATTCAGGATAAGCAGTCTTCCCAAGCAGATGATCCATGAGTCTGGTGAACTGTCAAGCTGAGAAAAAAGGCGGTCGTTTCGGAAGGTTATACGCATCATCTTGTTGCATGAATAATTTAAACGCCTAATAAGTACTGCATGCTTCTATTGCATTTCTTGCACAAAAAAAAGAGAGTTTCTTTTTCGTTTTCTTCGCGGCCGATGGAATAGTATAATGTCTCAAGGTAACGCTGAACAGACACCCGCGAGACAACGCGGATTTTGCAATGCCATCTTCTCTAGTTCGCCGTACAACTTCAACAAAGAGAATAAGCCTTGTAACACGCCGTGAGTTTTTCTTTCAATACCAGTAGCAACTCGCACATTTCACTAATGTATACCTGAACAACCACCGAATCATTTAATTGCATCCATCAAAATACGCATCTCTAAATCGTTTTCAATTTTTATCATCTTTCCTACAAAGTAACCTCTGTAAAAACCTGTAAAAATAAGTCTTGGATTTGGTAACTAATAAAAAGGGAATCATTTTTTACTTTAGTAACTCAACGTCGAATGCCAAGTCAAACACAAATCTGGGATCTCCTTCACGCAAACGGACTTTAGTTCATAATTTGCCGCAGAATAATAAGCCCAAAGAACAAAGTGCAACTAGAAATGTAACGCAAAATCTGAGTAAAACTCCAAAAAATATGTTCAGAAACCTTCCACGATCCCAATCAGAAGACGTGTTGCAAGACAAGACACCAACTAAAAATGAGAGACTCAAAGTCAACAAGAACGGATCAAATCCAAGACTTTCTGGCGAGAAAATTCCTGTTACTCATTTTTGTACGCCAAAAAATGTTTCAAGTACAAAATCATGTACCAATTCTGCACGCAAGCCCATGAAGCGCTTCCTTAGTGATAACGTTCTACCTCAAACTCCAGATTGCTATAACTCTGTGCATTTGGAGACTCCAAAAGCCAAGTTTGAAAATGGAATTGAAGAGCAGACTGTGTGTGAAGGAGAAAATAGTAATTTAAACGTAGGCATTAGAGTTAGACCCTTAAATTATAAGTAAGTACTTAGTGGCAACTTTGGCATGAATTTTTGATACATTTTAATTGTCAACTAAATAAAATCAAAATTAAAATAATTTCAGGGAGCAAGCTGAACCAAAGATTACATCCATTGTAGAAGTAAATTGTCAAAACATAATTGTAGATTGTGACACGTCAAAACATACTTTTATGTATGATCATTGTTTCTTTTCAAACAATGATTCATCCAAACCTGGACATGCAAGTCAAGAAACAGTATTCAACAGCATTGGTTTGCCACTGGTGCAAAATGCATTTGAAGGATACAATGTTTGTCTTTTTGCTTACGGCCAGACTGGTTCTGGAAAAAGTTACAGCATGATGGGTCCAGAGCCAAGTCAGCCTAATTCAATTGATATTCATCCTGACGCTGGTATTATTCCAAGATTTTGCCATGAAATTTTTCAACGAATATCGCTAGATCATAAAAACAATATTACCGTTGAAATAAGTTACTTTGAGATTTACAACGAAAAGATCCATGATCTTCTCATAAGTAATAATAATAATGGCAACAAAAGAGCTCCACTTAAAGTAAGAGAACATCCTGTCTTTGGTCCTTACATTGTTGACTTGAGCCAGCACAGTGTTCAAAGCTATGAGGATTTAAAGGTAAAATTAAAATTTATTTTACAATATTGTTGACAACATAGCAAGTATTTCTTATAAATATTGATTATTGTGGTCAGACGTGGTTAAAAGTTGGGAACTCGCAGAGGGCCACAGCAGCAACTGGAATGAATGAAAAAAGTTCTAGATCTCACAGTATTTTTAGTATAATTTTAACACAGACAACGTCTAAAGGATTATCAACTAGTAAAATAGAAGATGCTGGAAAGCGTAGTAAAATAAATTTGGTGGATCTTGCTGGAAGTGAGAGGTTGAGCAATACATGTGCAAGTGGTGACAGATTAAGGGTAAGCTTTTGTATTTTTATAAAATGAAAACAAATATTGTTGATACATTATTTTACGAGCAAATGTACTATCTTTTAATTTCTAGGAAGGTGTGTCGATAAATAAATCGCTTCTCACATTGGGAAAAGTTATTGGATCTCTCGCTGAGAGTACAAATGACAAAAAACGCAATTTTGTTCCATACCGTGAATCTGTTTTGACGTGGCTTTTAAAGGTAAATTATTCGTTGTACTTGAATATTTTTTTGTTTATTTTTATGTACTAGTAGTGCCAAAATCAATTTATTTTGATGGAAAAATGAGAAAATTTTTTTCAAATAATACGGTGTAAATAGAATGGAATTTTTCCAGAAAACTTCTTTGCTCGGTTTTTAATGCATTGTGTCTGTATAATACGTAAACATTGGAAGGCGAATAGAGACCTTCTTGGTGGAACATTTGCAATCAGTGCCACATCTCTTGCACTGATCACCGCACTTACAGTAGCTATTGCCACATGACTTTGGCTTGTCATTGTTCGGTTCTGAAATAAAAATACACGAGTGTGTTTTTAGTTTAAAAAGTACGGTTTCTCACGGTTAATCAGTTTTACCGACCGCGAAGCTCATTATCCGAGTCACTTTGAAAACTTACCACTCTTAACCTGGAGATGACACTTTTCTTTTATTGCTTTCCACACCATTTTATTTAATTCGTACTTTTGTATACGCACAAGTTATGTCTCACAATTGAACTACTTGAGTAAAGATTGTATTTTTCGTTAAAATCTTGAGGAAACTTGAGGGGTTTTTTTATCGCTCTGAGGTTTGATATCACTTTCCTGTGGCAGGACATAACAACAACAACGTCACTCTTATATAGTATATATACTGTTGGTTTGAACTCGACGCAGTCGATTATATTATGCGAACCCACGGCACTCACGATACGTAATATCTAGAACTTTCGTTGACTTGGAATACACATATATAATTTTACACTTACATGATTATAATTTGTTTTAACGACCACCCAAAAAAAAAATCTGAAACTAGCTCTAGCGTTATTTTAATTCTTTAAAAAATCGTAATTCTCAGTTTCAAATGAATTGATCTCGGACTCTGCTTAAAATTTGATGCTAAAGGTGGTTGATGCGTGCGTGTGTGTGGTGTGCAAATGACGCATGCGCTGCTTAATTTTCTTAATTCTTACCTCTTGCGTGGGTGGTCGGCGACTGCTTTTCTCAAGCCTCGTCTTTCAAAAATTTTTATCGGTAACTACCTACGACACAGATATTCTTGAAAATACAAAAGACATTGATTTAAGTGACGATTTATTGGTAAGCGATGAACTTGACTTCCGGAACACAGCTTTTACTTTGCTTACTTTAAAACATTACAAATATTAATCACATATCGAACGAAATTGAAAAAAAAAAAAAAAAAAAAAAAAAAACGAATTTTAGCATGAAAAAATGAGCAAGTACCGAAGCATTGATAATTTATCTTAATCAAAAGTTTCAAAATTTCATTTTTTTTTTTTTTTTTTTTTTTTTTTTTTTTTTTTTTTTTTTTACCTAAATGACCAATATCAATTCGTTGCAATTTTGAAACTCATAGTTGAATGAAAAAAATCGGTTAATATCATTAAAAAACAGTTTCTCTATGTTTTTAATTCTCATAGCATTTGAAGAATATCTTTTGATAAGCATTTATTAATTATTATTGGTACAACAACATGGTGGTGGCATGTCCATCCAATAGTTAAAAAGGTCAAATACATCAAAGGATAAAAACTATTTTTTTTTAAGTATTCATTTTCAGCTCACGCTATTTCTAAAGAAAGTAAAGGGCAAGTGCGAAAGGTTTTTTTTTCTTATTGCAACCCAGGGGCTTGCTGGCTGACATGACTCGGCATAAAAGACGGCGAAAAGTAGTAGTAACCCAATAACCCAAATTAGTGTCACTTTTTTTTTTTTTTTTTTTTTTTTTTCGTACCAGACAACTTTTTTTTTGTTATCGTTTCATAGATGTTTATTTAAATAGAAGGAAGCCTCAAAATAATATTTGAAATTTATAAAAACGCCATGGGATGGGGAAATTAACGATGAATCGATTGGTGTAATTAATTTCATTTCGTTAAAAACATAACACTTTTTTCGTAGGGTCACGTTTGCCTTTGCTACTGATTTTCCTGATCAACTACGTAACATAAGCTGTTTTTCCTTTGAGGTGCGCAAAACTTGGTCCTTATTTTTGTTTAATTAATCAGTACAGTATACACCTTCCGTTTTGCTATGCTATTTGGCCAAACAAAAAATTTTGCTATATACAGTCGTTTTGTACATGGATGAACGAAAATAAAGATACGGTGAAAAAAAAATTAAAAAATCGTAAATTGTACCGTATATAGCTTCGCGTTAAATCAAGGAAAAATTATCCAATCCTCACAGTAAACAGCGTATGAATTTTTCTGCCACGAAGATTATACGGTAAAAATTATAGCTGGTCACAACTGTACAGTTAAAATATTATAACTTTAGGGTAAAGATGTATGTAAATTTTTTTCTCATCCATATACTATGTTTTGAAATGAGAAATATTAAAAAAAATTAGCCACAGCGCCGAAACTTATTTGCGTGGACCTGTATATTGTACATTTGTATTATTTATATACGCGCATGGGCTCGCAAACAGTATTGTAGCTTATGTTCTAAGGTACTTTAATGTCTCAAGTACTTAGCTATAATTACCATTGCATAAAATTAAAAAAAGTACACATCATCATTAGCAAGAGTAACACAGCATCAAACGCTACGATTGATGTTTATCATGCATCGTGAAATCAGCGTGTGATTACGGATAGGTACACATGAATCATCAAGGTGAATACGATTGTTTATGAACAACGTAACTACGTTCGAAACGCAAAAACACGCGCCAAAGTATAAAGTATATAGGTATTATTATAAGTTACGCTGCGCTGGCTGCAGGAGACTCGGCATTAGTTTTTCCATACCCCGTCCACACTTGCTTGTTATACGTACATCAGTGCTTATGCACCTCTCTAGGTATAACGTATTCCTCTCGTCAGCAAAATCACGCGTCATTACCATACAACACAACGTATTTACAAGGTAAAGCAGTTTTTGTACATATAGATAATATATATATTGATGTATGAGTGCGCGTTTGCAGAAGCGGCCGTGATTGGTTTCAAGCATCCGCGGACTGCTTATTGCTTTCGGGCTTGTTGTCCGTTTGGTGCTTCTGATGCCGAACCGCGGCCGAAGCTACATCCGTCTCCTCTTGCACCTCCTCCTCGACCTCCTCGCAGATCTCGCTACAAGATTTGTTACGCGACTTGTTGCGTATATACGCCGCTAGGCTGCGTCGCTTGTTTTCCTGGCACAGCTGGCAGGACTCTTTGCTCGATGAACCGTCGCGTCGTTGTTTTTGTTGCTGCTGCTGCTGCTGCTGCTGGCGATTATGACGATTAGCGTTCTTGTCTGAAATTTCAGTACATCATTATTTAGTGTTTTTTTTTTTTTTTTTCAACTTGAACAATGTATTGCAAATTCCCAGGGACACCTACTCATAAATAGACCGATTACATGCTGTAATCAGAACATGTACATACCCCGGAGTACAAGATACCCATCTATGTACTTGTATCGTATAATCAAGTGGGTATTATCGCTTCGTCGTAATCCGATGACTCTTGGCGATTTACAGTTTTAAGATACTTACGGGCTACTTTATGATTACGCGGTTTGTAAATGATCTTTGCACCATCTCATTTTTTCCGACAAAAAAAACTGATGTTATTTATATACTTATAATGTAAATATACATTTTTTTTCAAAATAGACTACAACTAGATCAGCTGGATTTAAATCGATTAACAACATTGAATAGATCGTTAGTAATTTTTTCGATAAGTTTTGTAATTGACGATAGTATAGAGCATAAAAGAAAGGAAAAAATATTAATCAATGTGATTAAAAAAATCGATTGAGAGGGCAAAAAATATACGGACTCCAATCTTAATCGTATCTTTTTTCGTCATGACTCGAAAGTGCAAAAGCATTGAATTTAAAACGCAATTTGTTTACACGCGCATTGATAAATCGTTAGTAGCTGCCAAAACCTTTTTGCAGCCATTCACTAATTTGATTCTCAGGAGATAAGAATGGCGAACATTGCGATTTTTTTATAACTGCAATAAATAACAGTTACCTGAAATTTTAAGCCTCTTCAACAATAACGTTGATGATATTTTGATGATGGTGAAGATAATAATAATAATAAAAATATAATGGAGCAGTGATGTACACCAAAAAAATTGAAAATTGATAAAGTCATCTTTGTTATCATTATGATCCAACAATTTCCTAGGTTGTCAATTAACAACTGGCAAATGATTTTGGATCGTTAATCGATGTATTGCTACATAATAAAAAATTCCGATAAACGTGCGTTTTGAGTTTCGCCGACGTGCCTGTGAAAATATAGGCACATCGTCATATCTACCACACAAAACGAAACAGTTTTGCCGACGTGGCTTTGCAACCTATTTATAAATTTTATTTGCGAACGAACGAGAAAGAGAAGGAGAGACAGAGAGAGAGAGAGAAGTCAGGAGTAAGCACCTCGCCGCGTGGCGTCGTTATATCTGTACTTTTATATATTATAATGTATACGATCAAGGGTGGGCGGGCCCAGTCTATACGTATACGGATGTATGCGCATAACGTGTGAGGAGAAAAAGTCCCAAAGCCCTTGATCGCATATATGTATTATTACGTGCCCGCCCGATATTCTCAAGGCGCCGACTCTTTAGAGGTATACTTTTTCTAGACGTCAACATCGCAGTTGTTTACACATATTATCCGAGATCCGAGTCAAAGTAAAAACCTTGAATTTAGTTTCCTCAAGTGTGGGACTATTGCGTGTATCTATATATCAATACAAAAAATCGCTACTGTCTAACGATCGTAGCAAGAATCAACTTCATCTTTTGCACCAGATATAGCCAAGTATACCTACAGTATATAATTGTATATTAGTAATCGTTTTAAAGACAACCTAAAATTTTCATAGATTTCTTCGAGTCCCATCAATTACAATGCATTACTTGCAATTAATACAATTATTGTTTTCTCTATGTTTGATTCTTAAACCGATCAGTTAAATAAAATCTTGTTATACCTAACAAGAAGAAGACAATTTATCATATTCACAGTATTTTTTTATGCGGAAAAGGTAATAATAATGCATGGCGCGACTAATACTTCAATTATAGGTATACGATGTCAGACCTATATAGTATGGTACATCCTCGTTTACGTTTTTTTTCTTTTTTTTAAATACTCATTTGAATTCATTGTTCTTGCCCAGCAAAACATTATAATATATTCTGTCAGATAAAATAGTTTTTTTTAATTATTATTATTATTATTATTATTTCAATAGATTCTATTGTTTAAGTTGTTAAGGCCAATGAACTATGCGACCGCTTGGTATAGGTGTAATTGTATTACTCTCCGTCCGTATACACTTTTTAGGCTTCAAGTTAATTTTCGCACGAGGCACAGCCAACTCGGCTCGTATGCCGTACCAGGTTGGTCTGAGAACGCGTTGTAACAGAAACGTTGGCTTGCACTTTAATGGCCACGGGTCGGAAAACAACATTGAACAAATTTTTTCAATTTTTACAGGTTTCACAATGACTTTGTTACATTCTCGGCTGTACTGTCCCGGGAAACATCATTTGAGTCCAAGTTGGTAATATGTTAGTTAAAAACCGAGGTACAGGGCAGCTACGGGAGACGTAAATCCCTCTTATCAGTAAGTTAAGTCAAAGATTGACACAAGATTATACTCTCTTTAATGTATTCCTTGAGTCTAAACAAAACAACTTAATATTTGGTATAATTAATAATACGGTTCGTGTTCCGCTGCATGCTGTGCGCTCAGCTAGTCGAACTAGCGGCGTTTTAGCATCTAGCATCTTGGTCAGCACGTGGCAAAAAAAAAAAAAAAAAAAAAAAAGATGTTGATAAAGTATTTTAGCTTTCCTTTCTGGAAGCTGAGCGTGTTCTACTAGAAACCGAACTCGAAGCTATAAACGATCGTTGAGCTGAAAAAACATCCGGGGACTGCTTTGACAACAGCGGGTTTTTTTTCGTCCGACAAAAACACTGGACGCTGGATACTGGAGGCCAGCGAGAAAATGGGTCTTTAAAAGTTACGCCTAGAGCCAGCCTTCCCCCCGAATCTCACCCACTCGGCGAATAATGCAAATTTCCTTAAACTGTGCATTTCATTTTTCATCCGGCGAATGATCAGCGTTTATGACATTTAACTGCAACTTTTGTTATCTTTTCCAAAGGTATATGCTTTGACGTCTCGGCTTACCTTGATTACACCTTTTCAGTCTACGCCATGTCATTGGGTTCAGAGTAATTTTACTTTTGTGACATCACTTTATTTATTACTGATAAATACCAGTAAAGTTCTTTTTTTGTCAAACTTCCAAATCAACAAATGCATTATCTTAGGGAAAAAAGTCGGGAAAACAGTAAATAAACGATATGTTACTGGTTGTTAGTTTTATAACGATTGTGGACAGCTGTTGTTACGATAAAAGATAATTAATGAAAAATTAAGTACGTAATTCATAGCAAACAATACAAAAATGCAAGGAAGCTTTGTGCCAAACAAATGACAGGTTTTTTTTTATTTTCAATCGATCAACGTGGCTGCACATAAACGGATACATTCGACTTTGTTCAATAATCACTCATCGATACGCGTATTTATAATCTTAGATACAAGATGCATGACGTATCTCATGGTTAAGCTCTTAAATCGTATATTATCCGCATTTGCGAAATAAGATGAAAAAAAAAAAAAAAAAAAAAAAAAAAAAAATGAAAAAAAAGCGAGCAGCAAAGAAAAACTTCATGAAAAGTGGTAAAAATTAAAAAAAATCGAAAAGATATGTTACGTAAGAACATCATAATAATAAAACGTAATATCCTACCGTTGCTAAAATAGTTGCTGTTCCACGATTGCTCGTAATCGCGGTACTGGGGGTTCCTGAAGAATCCAAATGTCAGTACATCCGGAATGTAAACAAGATCCATTTTGGCCCTTTATATGAATTTTCGCACCTTCCGTCAATGTACTTTTGGGAGCAATCGTAGCACCATTAGTGGCCAAGCTGGTACGGGTAGTAAAATTCTCAGTTTGGTTGATGCCTTATGCTACCCATCGTACACAAAGAGAAACAAATATTACAAAAATTACTGGGCTTGAACGACAAATAGTATTATTCCGCTGTCCGGAGGGTCTTTATTATTATTTACCATACTGGCCTATAACTCATACTGTGCCCAAGCTGTAAAATTTTCTATCACAATTAGCGATAAAAATAATAATTGTTCACTTTATTAAGTCAATAAACACTTGCTACTTGAGCGTTGTACCTCGGTAATTTTAATAAAATTTTTGTCTCTCTCGGTGTAAGCTGCACGAGCAAAAAAAGAGATGTCAGTACGGAGACCTTACCTTTAGCTCGAGATAAGCAAGTCGGGCGAGACGCCGCGTAATGTCGAATCAGTATAGTTTGTACCGATATATTGCTAGCGGTCACAGCCGATTTTCTGTACGGAGACTGTACGCGGCACGGCGCACCAAGTACGTTCTAGGCCTCACCGACGTCTTTGTTTACTCCTGCGATCTGGAGCTCTGCAAAACCGGCAGCATTCACCGCTTCGAGGCACGAGAGTCCCCTCGCACCATCAGCTGTATTTTCTTCTTTGTTACCCTGGATAACTAACTGGCCCTATCACTCGGCTCGTCGTCTATTATTTATATACTTCTATGCACCTTGACTCTTCTTCAGCCCGATTTTTTCTCAAAACGAACTTTTTCGCTTACCACCACAAATTCGTTCCAGTTCATTTTCTCAATCAACTACTCATTCGAGAGAAATAGGACGGTGTCGTTTAACCGTACCGCTCGCCACTGCTTGTCGCGAAAATACATTCGGGACAACCTTTTTTTCGCCCTTATCGTCCGATAAGATAGATAGGTACGTTTATTACGTATTATAATGGCAGTAATCGAATGGGCTCGTCTCGGGTAAACTAAGCGAATCGTACTGCTAGCGCACGGATATATATAACCCGTTGGTGAGTTTACTGCTGGCTGGCGTTCCCCCCCCCCTACCATTGCCACCTCTCCTACTGGGGGAAGAACTGCGCGTTTCTCTTCGCGACTTGTTGGTGTGTTGTGTGATGTACATATATATATATATACATATGCGAATACACGCTTTAATCCTACGCATATCGACACGATGTATGCGTGCACTGTGGTGCAACCGTGTATGGAAGAGCGCGGCTTGGTCAATCGGCAAAGTTGAGCAGCTTCGGCCGCGTATATACTTAGTGCTTGGACTGGTGGCCGTCGAGTTATCGCTCGCCTTGGCCGTTGATTTCGCGGATCTGTTAGCTGTCGCTCCTTGACCAAAACAGGAGTTTCAATCCTGGTGCCTATGCCTCGACCTATGCTTTAAAATAAAAATAATAGTATTATAACAATAATAATAGACATCCGATTGGAATTCCGGAAATATCCCTATATCCCTTAACTCGTCTCATCCTTCTCCTGTACCTTTCCCTGCATCGACAAGGACTAATCAAAAATCAATATAAGTGCCTGAAGAACTTTCAATAAGACCCATTGTGTCCAAATCAAACGTTCCGAGAAAAAGTAATTCGTGATACTTGAGTTGAGCTTTCTCTTCAAATTGACGAGTTTTATCAAAATTCACCATTCGTGGCGAAATACACTTGATATTGTCTTGTCTTTAAATTTTTATCGCTAATTATAAATTCTTTAAGACTTATGCGTAAGTTACATTGACACATATTGTCATACAATTTTTGCAAAATTTATTCGACGTCCTCGAAACTAAACTACAATCGACAGTACAACCCTTGTCCTCCATTTTTTCAATTAAGTTTAAAGAAAAATATTATTTCTCACAGTTTTAGCTTTATTCGATAAAGAGTCAACACAAAAAATTTACATTGCAATACATTTTCTTAGCTTTTAGCTGTCGAATAAAACCTGTAGGGGTTAAAAACAAAAGTCACAACCAACATTTACAAGCAATATTTCATTTGAGAGATATGAAAAAAAAATCTGTGCTTAAATTACTTGTATTGATAATAACATATCATAATTTTTTTGACACAAGTAATATCATTTTTAAGTTTTTTTTAACCACACGAGCTTCATTTACCGCCTTTTCGATTTTTGATCAGCTTTTGTCAAAAAAAAGTTTTCGTTGGTTAAAATTACTTTTTTTTAAATTATCAAATTGTATATTGTTTGTGTAATTTAAGTCACTGCAAACATAATACATAACGGCTCTGCTGCATTAATGATACCCATGTTATATTTACATATACATACATACGTACCTTATGCCGCGTACAGTGTATGGTAATTTTTGGTAATTATTCACAATTGTATGTTCAACAAATTTTGTCACTATAATACAAAAAATCAGTTGACGTACATGATGTATTATTTATCTGTCTTGTTGACTATATTAAATTTCAAATGTCCTAAGATCATCAATTTTCTTTTCTACTAGGAAAAATTAAGTTAAGAAAGCACATTTGCTTCTTCTATAATGAAATCGTACATCATTGAATGTAAATAAGGTATGGTACGTATTATTATCTCACAGGTGGAGATGTTACAACAAATTCAAACATTTAAAAGTAACACGTATAGATATTTGAATATTGTTTAAACGTGAACATGCACTTTGATGAAACATGATAGTGGCCGTGGCACCGGCAGTCTTGTTCGAGACGTAGATTTCTTTACAGTATATAAGTAATAAATCGGTACTTTTGTTTAGGCATCCCTGGATGACATTACTCATATAGGTGCTATTCATACACATAATATATATGCACAGTGCACTACATATGTAATTCCACTGTACAACCAACACGAGAATAATCATACCTCAGGGTCAGCTCTCTTTTTATTCAAGTGTGTCACAAGAAGAGGAATGTTGTTTATTATTATTATTACTCTTATTATCTTTATTTCTTACTGGTTCTTTTTCTTATTCCTTTGCACACGTACTCTCAGCTATACGCAGTAAGTAATGCCACTAAAATCTGTACATTGATTCTCGATTATTCTCATTTACTTATTCGCCAGTTCTACCGTTTTTTTCTTTTCTTTGTCTTTTTTTCACTTTGCACCGCCACTTTTTTGTATTATCTCTCTTTCTCCCCCCCCCCCCCTAGTGACTTCTGTTTAATTGGTTTCAGTAAGCGTACGAAATTTGAAAGATTTGTAAGAATTTGCGTAATTACACCAATTATTTGGACGTTACATTCGTTCATATTTTTAATCCAACATATTTTCAAAGCATCATATGGCTATATTTATATGATTAAAACCAATATTTTTTGCGAGAAAGATCGGCCAGTATGACAAAAGTCACGATAAATTTCTCAAATCAGCTGTACAAACAATGTTGTTTTCATAACTTTAGTAGAGAGTAAAAAGTTTCATATCGAATTTAATGATTTAAGAGTCTTATTTATAAGTATATAAAATAAATTTATATTTATATATTAATAGTTTTGTTTTTAATTTTTCTAACCAATTTAAACATACAAATGTACTGTTTTGATAGTTTTTGGATAACGGATTACGAATTCTAACAAAGTTATGGTAATCGAACTCTTCAACGTAACGTCAGATTTATTATGAATGACCCAAAAAATCGTAATTATTATGCTAATCTTCATCCTTTTTTTTGTATTTAATTATTTACGCTGTCAGTAAATTTTTTGTATTTGTCTTCATACATACAATTTTGACTACATAGATGTGCAATGGACATTTGCCATATTTGTTATAAATTACTTTTCTTCAATTGTACGAGAAAAAATTATCTTCGATTTATAATAATTTTAGTAAAAATACATGCAGCTTCTAAAAATTATAGTAGCCACTCGTGGCAAAGTATTTCTTCTACCTTCAGACTAAACCATGACGTATGCAACTCGGGCGTAAATGTATACTAGTATCGCTCCCTTATTCGCAGGGGTAGAAGACGTATTTGTCACTCGTGTAGTACATCACTTGCGTCAATATTTTGTAAATATTTTATAATATAATTTATTTTTTAAGTTTTCATAAAATAAATTTGCACAAGTTTGGAATCTGCAGTCGTAATCAAATGTGCATTTATAATCTTTACATAGTCTTTACTGAGAACCATTGAAAACTATGCGTCCTATCGCTATACCTCGTAATTCTGCAGAAATTTTTTATACCTGCCACATACCTAAGTTGCTACCCCCATGTAAACGTAATAAATTAGTATATTTTGCTGTGTATGCTTATGCGACTGTCACAAAATAATCATGAGTCGTATGTTTTTTTTCCCATGGTTAATGCTTTTTTACCAAGTACGTTGTATTTTTTTGTTTTTGTTGTACCTTACGATCTTTGATTGCATTTACGTAATCGCGAAAACACATATTTTTCAATTTGTTTTTACACTCCGTGTGCGTGGGAGCGTGCATATGTAGACGTAATATAATGTCATGTATCGAATAACGTTAATAGCAGGAATACATTCGGAGTTGTAAAGTTATGTCCTTTTGCATGATCTGAAATAAATATTTCTACAAACATTTTTAATTGAAAAAAACGTAGTACGAGTGTAACGTGGCCAATTTACGGAATAGGAAAAAAAAGAAAAAATTTTATTTTAATGCCCTTGAATGGAATTGCAAAAATGTATGTTCCAAATGAAATGTACCTATCTCTCTACGACAAAAATACAAAAATCTGTGCGAAAAATTAAAAATAATTTTAAGAATACCTGAAATTTTGTACGTGACATTAGAATATATTATATTCTAAAGTAAAAACTGAAAGTCTTATTACTATTGATACAGCGATAATTTTTTAGCGATTTTATCGAAACTCCATTTTGTAACAATTATCATCTTTCAATTTCACAGTGTTTTATACACAATAATGATTTATCCGTATAGTTCTAATTATCTACTACTAATTAAGTACTGATTATTCTGATTGTAATCTGTTTGGTATTGGTTGACAATTTTATAAAAATTTAATCCACACCGTTTTTTTCATATACCTCGATAGAATTTGCTACAACTGTTTTTTTTTTTTTTTTTTTTTCTCTTCAAGTTGCAAGTATAATCATGGTAGTGCTTGCAAGCATATTATTTTAATTCGATGATATTCTACGGGGACTCGTGTAAGAAGTATCATTTTTTTCCTTATATTTTTCACGTGAATATTTGAATCCTCGTTTCAACAACAAGTACGATTAATACACAGTTAAGATGGGTCTTCCCAATTTGGCATGACATGATAATGTCATACTTATGTAGGCACGTGACTATATTGTATCAAGTTGTTATTTATTTTGAAGCGACATGATTGCTTTAAACCTACCTTTGCAGATAAAAACGGTCACGTGAATGTGACAAGCGTACCTTTTTGCTCAAATTGAAATCATTTGTTTAATTAATAACTTTTCATTTTGTCAACAAAAGTTTAACAGCACTGATAAAACAAAACATAAATAAGTCATCTATCAACTTATAAATAGGTCATCTATCAACTTTTTACGCAATCCCACGTTAACTTGTTAATTGATCGGGTTGCATTTAATCATCAACTTTTTGAGATGGGTGCGTATTAAAAGCTTTCTGCGTGTCTCAAATAATTTATTGCACTCAATCACTGCAACCAGTCAGGGATGTGATAAAAAATATTCCTAAAGCTGGCGATTCTTCGTAAGTCCTGTTTGTGCATTATACCTGCTAAAACTTCATTATTTGCGTCGTTTCGTCATGCTGTACGTTCACCTTTCATTATTGTCTTATCGCAAACCAGCCGGCTTATCAACCAAACAAAAACTACTTTGTTCACATTTGTTTTTGTGTTTTCCGAATGGTAAAGAAAATGGGGCGAGGGGTGGCTACTACCACGTGACCGGCTGAGCAATACGTTAACACAAAAAAAAATACATGTCAATTATTTTCAGGAGAGTCTCGGCGGAAATTCTCGCACGGCTATGCTCGGCACGGTTTCGCCGGCCAACATACATCTGGAGGAAACGCTGGCCACGTTGAGATATGCCTGCCAAGCCCGTGCGATCGTCAATCGCGTGCGAATCAACGAAGATCCTCACGATAGGCTTATAAGGTATGACTGTCTTTTTTTATTATTATTATTATTATTATTATTACTATTGGAACAAGAACAGGTGGGAGCACAATGCGTTCAATCTTTGGCATTACTTGATAACTTTTGAACAGAAGATCAATATCGTCGTTCCTTACGAAAAAAAAGCCGCTTTTTCGATAAACGTGAGTTAAAAAAAAAATTATTACGATGATATCAGCATAGCAGTCTTTAAGTTAGCTTGTTAAATCACCAAGAAGGTTAATAATAAATGATAAATGTTTGGAAATTTTTTAAAAAAATTTGAATTTGCACAGGAAAATCCAACAAAAAAGTACGATTCTTGAAAAATTCGAATCTTACTTTTTTTCGTAAGGGATGACGGTGTGTAATCTTGTGAGAATTTTTTCAATCACTGATCCTATTTGATGCCCGTATTTCACGATAATGCTCGAAATAATTGTTATATCAATACAACGGGTGATTGTAATGTGTTATCATTGATAAAATCTACCATACATTTCTTTTTGATCAACATCAATCTTAAATTTTTTCGTCTCTAATTGATATGTGTGAGTTTTTATTATAATTTCTTTTTTTACCCTACAATGGTAAACGATGGACGGTTTGAAGTGGTATGTTTGGCTTATTTGCGTTATTTATTGTTATTCTCGTGTTTCAACGCTCATCAGACAATTGAAGGCGGAGGTTCAGAGGCTTAGGGGTATGCGGGATGTATACGAGAAACAATTGGGCGTGACGCCACGGAAGTTATTGGACGCGTATGAAACCCCGGGCAGCACAGCGGAGGAAATTTTGAGCAAACAAAAGGAAATTGACCAACTAAAGGATCAGCTAAAAAAGATGGAGGACCAGCTCTTTGTGTCACAAAAGTAAGCTTACTCTACTTGTTTTTCGTTTTTTTTTCTTGCAACGCAATAAGAAGTCTTTTTTTTTTCCTTATAATATTAATCCTACGATAAGGTTCTTGTTTTCCTACACAACAAACAGGTATTATCAGCATTGTGAAGCTAATGTTCATCATCAATGACGTTGAAATTATTATTTTTTTTTTTTTCTTTTATTCTGCGATTAAATTTTTTTAAGAATTTTGATCAATTTTAGTTGTAAGGAGACTGAAATACAAAAATAATTTAAACATAATTACAGCCTTCGCCCAGTGACATACACACGCACACCCACAGCCATATTACTGTACATGTTACCAGTGAACTCACTCTACTATTCAATCAAATTTTTTTAAACTTTGCTTATTCTGTTGCGGTTATCTGTTGTTTATTTCCTGGATACATTGCACAGTGGAAACTCTGTTCCTGCAGGGCGAACGAGAGTATGACGAGATCCGACGACAATCGGCAAAAAACCCTCGTATTTTCCTAAATTAATCCTGCTTAATCCAGACGGACACTGAACGAACTAAAGAGAGAAAAAGAGAGGCTCGTATTTGTTTCCAGGCTGTAATGGCATCCAGCCAACTTGATTATATTCTAGATCTTGGGAGGAAAAACTTCTTGAGGCCCAGGCGAAAAAGGACACGGAGCTTGCGTACCTGCGTCGTTGCGGCGTTGCTGTAGAGTTTGATTTCCGAGGGGAACCAAAGCATCCCTGCCTCGTAAACCTTACAGCTGATCCAATGTTGTCCGGCACGCTCTTGTATCTCATTCCTCCAGGTCACGTACGGGTCGGTAGAGCTCCTAGGTCCAGCACTCCATCCAAGAAGAAAATCGATATTGTTTTGGACGGCCCATTAATTAAACTGCTACATTGGTGGGTGACGAGCAACTTTGGAGTCAGATTGCTCAATGCAATTTGACATAACGTTTTCTTTTTTTTTTTTTTTTTTTTTTTTTTTATTTATTTCGTACAATAGCGTAGTTAAGTGGTCATTCTATGACCGTTGAAGGTAAATATTGGAGTTGCATAAGATGGTCAATTACTTTTGGGTATTGTTTGTAGCAGCGTACATTTGAATTTAATTTGAATTTTTTTATTTTATTTATCGTCAGACACGGTAAAAGCTTAGTCAAAAATTTAAATTTACAGCGTTACTATTTTTTGATTCATTGTTAAGAAATTATTCTATAAATTGTTACGTTAATTTGCTAATTTGCGATTACTTTCGATTCAGTTCGGCCCAATCTGGTACCGTCAGTTTTTGAACCACAGCACACGCACACACATAATGCATTCTCGTCAGATTTCAGTTTTCAGACGAAAATGTGTGACTTTTGGCGTTTCAGTTTAGTAATTGATTGGATTATCAAATCGAACCGAACATGATTGCAAATAAACCTAACGTTTATTCAATTTATGGTTTTTTTTCACATCAGCAAATAATCGTCAGCTAATTAAACTCATCAGAATACTTTGTAACCCTCTCTTGACACTTGTTATTTTGTCTTTCGTACAAACAATCGTGGTAATTTTTATCATCTTTTTGGCGTACAATTATAAATCATTTGTCTTTTTATGAACCACATTTTTAAAATTGCACTTGTAAGATTGTTTTAAAAGCTTGATTTAGCTGATTATTTGTAAAAACAATATTTCCGTTTGCATATTCTTGTAAGAAACTTCTGCTTGAAAATAATTCCGTACAATTTTTTATGAAACAATGGTTGCGTTCGATTGAGTGCCGAGCGCTCGTACCATTTGTACCGTACCACAGTTGGCTCGCACAAACGGGACTGCAAACCGACTGTGGTACGGTACGAGCGCTCGGCGCTAAATCGAACGCAACCAATGTATCTTAAAAAAAAAAGCCACAATAATATGGTTTGTTTCTTACAAAGTATTTTCATGCTTTGTATCATATAAACAAAAATAGATATCTTACCAAATATTTTTATTCAATCAACAGCACAATCGAAAATGACCATGGGAAATTGATTTTATACCCAGAACCGGATGCAGAAAATTACCTTAATGGAGAGGTATTATTATATTGCTTTGTTACAAAAATGTCTTGGTCGAAAAAAAATGAATTCTTACCTGTTGAAAAATATTTGCTAGATGGTTCGAGGACGAGTGCAGTTAAATCACGGTGATCGACTCTGTATCGGTGGCAATCATTATTTTAAAATTTGTAACTCTCAAGGGGATCAAGATAGCGCACAAATGTCTCTCCAACCAATTGACTTTGAATTTGCGTATCAAGAGATACTACGAATCCAAGAAGAAAAGTAAGATTTTAATGGTTATATTTTTTCATCATCGCAATAAAGCAATATTATTCTAAATTGCATATTTTACAGATTAAGAGTAGAATTAGAAGAATCAAAACAAAAAGCTAAGAAAGAACTTGAGAATGCTAAACGAGAAGTGGAAATGCAATTGGAGCTACAAAAGTCCGCTTACGAATGTGAAATAAAGCAGCTGGGGTCGAATCTCGAGCAGCAAAAATTGGAATTAGAAGAGGCAAATAAAAAGAAAAAAGAACTCGAACGTGAAAAAGAGTTGCTTGCTAGTGAAATAGAAACTAGCAACAAAATAAGGAGGCTTGAGATCGAAGATTCAGGAATAAATATTTCACCATACAAATCAAATTTTATTCAAGAGCTCGAAGGATTGTTAAATGAAACCACTGCTGACGTTGAGACTGCCTTGTCGGTCAAAACGAGTATCGATGCTATGAAGATCGGCGGAGTTAGTCCACATGAAATTCAATTATTAGTTAGAGAAGCCACAGAAACGTGCAGAGATGTTGGTGTTAACTACGTAAGTTCCCCCCCCCTCCAAGTTTTTTTTCAATTATTGATAATGTTTATACATTTTATTGCAGGAGTTCCATCAGCAGCAAATCGTTGTTGACAAATCCTTGCAGCCAGTAATCCGCGTCCGTGACAGGGATAACATGCTGGAGACCCTTTGGCAGCCTATGCGTTTTCTCGACTGGATTCGTCAATTACGAGATCATGAACTCGAACATTCAATCAAAGAATTACAAGATGCTGAAGACAAGTGGGAGCCCTTTGATGATAGCGACATCATGCCAGATTCACTATGTAGTAGTCGAATTTCGATAAATATGACACCAGTTAAGAAGCAATTGAACGAGAGCTTAAGTCAATTTTCGATTGATACGTCTTTTCTTGATTGTTCTGTAGCCGATCGAACTAATGAGTCAGTTTTTTTGAAGCGTCGCGATGATATTCATCAATGTTTTATTCAAATTGAAATTGCTTCCAAAACATTGAAAGGGCTGTGCCATCAATACGAGTCAAGAGAAGTAAGTGGAAAAATCACTCAAGCTTTGGATCAGGTCAACTCTGTAATGCAAGATCTAAAAGATCTTTTTCGAGAAAAATCGCCCCCGGAAAACAGCGTTGCCGAAATTATGGCATCTGATGTTGGCGATCCCGAAAATACAGTAATTGAAAACTCAGTTATCGACAAAAGTTCAACACCTTTTGCGGTTGTCAAAAATTTTTTCGCCAATTGCAATACGACGCCTTCCAAATCTAATTTAAAACCTGCATGTCCTTATTTTAAAAACGATAACAATACGAAATCTGTGAAATTCGATGTCGAGTAATTTTACAATTAGTATTCAACGCCATTTCCGATTTTGTAACTTGTATTTAATTATAATTTATTTTGTAGCATATGTTTTGATAAGTGTTCACCATGCAATTTGTTGGTAAATTTTTATTTTACGCGTAAAATTAGTTTGTTTTCATAATAAATCATTAATTAAAATAAGGTTTCCACAGTTTATTACTGTTGTAATTGATATCACATTTTATGTTTATTCTGGATGCATTTTCAAAGATTTTAATTTGTATCATGGATAAGTATTTTCAATATATTTTGTTACTAATTTCCAATAAAAAATAAAAAAAAAATTTGTATGATGGATGGATAAGCCATTTATTAATCCATGATATATTAATGTTAAAAAATTGTTTCGTCAACTAGTGTCATCGTCACTTGACATTTTACTGTGAAAGAGGCATGTTTTGATAATTTTTTATCAAAATTACCAAGCAAGGGCACAAACATTGAATAAAGATGAGTAAACATAAAAAGAAAATACTTATTACTAAACATTTATTTTATACAAGTCTTATTAACACTCAACCATCAAGCTTCGTTTAGTATTTCCTACTCAATCAAAGTAATCTTCTATGTCTATATCTGGATTTAATAAATCTTCACCGTATGGGCTTAAGTCTAGTTGGTTCAATATTAGATTTTCACACATTTCTTCTAAATCTGTTTCACCAATAAGAACTGCTCCTTGCATTTTTCCATCAACAAGAATTAATTTCACATACTCGTGTCTTTGGGTTACTCTTAATAAAATGTCATAATTATTTTCAAGTTTCTGACCATTATACAATCCTATTACAACAACTTTGTAGCCAAAAAACTTTGTAACGTGAGTAAAAAGTTCGAAACAAAAGTCTTGATAAAAATCTTCTTCTTTTAAAGTTGAAACCATGCTTTTCGCTGCATATCGACCCATTTGATGAGCTTGAGTCCAAAGTCGCATTTGGAACCAGTGTTTTGCAATATCCCATTCTGCCGAGCAAACATCCCCAGCAGCAAAAATGTCCTTTTCCATAGTTTCTAATTTCCAATCAACAGAGTAACCACCATCTTTCCCTTTTTTCAAGTGTTCTAATCCTAATATGTTGCTATTAGGTATGACTCCAGTAGCCGAAATGATAAAGTCGGCCCCCACTTTTTTTCCATTGGTTAATTCAACGTAAATAGGCCAATCATCAGTGCTGTCGGTGCGATTTATGATTTGTAATACTTCACATTCGTATTCAACTTCGACCCTTTTCAAAACATTTTCCTTGATAAGATTTATTTGATTGTGCCAGTGCGGTCCAAGTGAAGGTCCAAATCCATTTTGAGTTGATTTTTCTGTTTTTACAGTCCATTTTGGTCGGTTTGCTATTTTCTCTTGGTAATCTAGATCCTTGTTTAATAGTTTTTCTTGAAAGAACTCCGCCGCACCTGGGTCAATAAAAGTTGCTGAAATATGCCGATCTTTTATCACCCAAACAACATCAACACCTTTTATTTCATGGACAAGTTCAGTAGCGATTCCTCCATTGCCGACGATAACAACTTTTTTAGCATTTTTCAACTTTATCGTGAGATTTTCAGCAGACTCAGTATCACGAAGTCCGATTACTCTACTATTATTGTCTTGAATTAGTTTTGGCCGTGCTCCTGTGCAAATGCACAATTTTTTGTATATTATAACTTGTTCTTTTTCTGTAGTGATAGTTTTTTTACTTGTATCAACTTTTTTTACTACGTCATTAATAATAGTGATCGATGGATAAAGATTGGACAAAGTATCTGATGAGCGTTCTTCAACATCGAATTGTGTTAACGTTTTTCCAATTGACATGACATTAGTAACAGCTTTAATTATTGAACTCGCTGTTATTAAAACTACTTTCTCCTCAGGTGCAAGAAATGCAATGCTTTCAGCACAGGACACACCGCAAATGCCTCCTCCAATGACAACAAAAGTAGCTTCCATAATGAGTAGATTATTAATTCAACTTAACCATTTGACTGAATTACTTATTTTCCTTAGAATCAGAAAATGCGACTTCTGAATTGCACCATTCAGAATAATCATACTGTCGGAACGGTACGTCAAAAGATATAGTTCCAAAATCTCTTGCCTTGTGTATAGCTACCAGTAAATTTAAATGTTGTCTTTGGCAAAGACCAGTTTTGCTGTGATATAAAAAAAAAATTTTACATTCATGACGCTCTTAAAATTGAAAAAAACGATTGCAATTTCCAAAACTTACTTCCAGTCAATTATTTCGCCATTGTACGGAGAAATGAATTGATACAACAAATCCGTATTTCTATAATCCAATACTAGATACTCATCTCTGCAAATGGGACACGGGTTACTTGTAGCTATAAATCCTTGCCTCTAGAATAGTGAAGTTACACTGAGTGTTAATGGATAAAAAAAAAAAAGAATGATCAACAAGAATCAATAAATGATGCTCACTACACAAGTTTTTCTAGTCTTAGGTGGAGCAAATTGGCCCTTGTAGTTTCTTCTGTACTTTTTCCATATTGGCTCTAATCCATAAGTTTCTTTGTAAGCTGTAATCAAATGATACAATACCTCTTATGAAATGCGTGTCATGATCAGTCCTCGACCCTAATCACATAATGATAAAAAATAACTTGCCATCACTTTTCATATATTTGATACCGATTTCAACAGGAATTGGTTTAGATCTGTCGCTGTCGGAATGAATGTTTGACTCGGTGCCTTCGATCTCGTTACCTTCCGCTTGTTGCTCCTGTACTTCCTGACGTCGGCAAAAGTTTTGCGAAATACTCCTTACAGATGTAACCTACAACACTGCTCCGTTAGAAAAACATTTTTGAGAAAGGTGATGTATATTTACTTTCTTAATTTTACTACGCTACCTTTTGCAGACTTTTCCGACTGGCAGTTCCAAAGATTTGCAAGCCTACACGGATGAATGACATTTTATATAAAAATAAATCGGGAAATTACGTGCGTGAATAGATACAAATGCAAAAGAAAAATGTTTTATATATAACGGGCAACAATAAAGATGAGGTTACCTATTAAAAGTACCTATACCTATCCTTCCTTATCATCCACACTATACACACACACAGTGTCACACACATATCCTATATTCTATAGTGGGTGCGATCGGTGAGTTCGGCAGTTAACCGCAGTTTAATCTAAAGGTTCGTTAACCGACCGAACCGAACCGAACCGAACCGAATCCAGGGGGGTTTGAACGAAACTTAGATAATACTTATAGATTCTTTTTTTTTATATTAAAGTGTATTTCACCTAGTTGAGGTATACTTATACACTAGATAATATAGATAACTTATAAGTAAACTTATGCGAGGAAATAAGTTCAGATTTTTTTTTAAACACTCAAAATGTCCTGGTTTTTACAAAACTGTACGGCTTCAAGTAGGATACAGCAAAAAAATTTATTATTCCACACTAAACAGTATGCTACCGTACATGATGACACTTATGACTAATTACAATTTTTTTTTTTTTTCTACTTTTCTTTTTCTAGGGGTTATAAAAAAAAATTTAATAAAAAATGTTTTTTATTATAGATTGAAGAAAAATACCTATGACTATACGTATCTATTATAAAAATCTGTTCTTTAAAAAATATTAATGGAGCACTATATAGGTAAATATGGTGTTAATATTATTGTCATTTTATTCAAACCGCGGCCTTTCTATCATTTATTATTACTTATAGATTTCTGTAAGGATTAAAAAAAAAATTTTTTTTTTAATTTTAGCCCGCGATAATTTGGTTCATCAAATAAATATGCGAAACATTAAAAAAAATATTTTTATTTACAGGGGTATCTCAAGAGTATTTATTACTGTAATTGTGTAATTGTCCTTTATAATGAAAATTTGAAATTACGACCCAGTGATTGCGTCGTGCTGGTGCCGGTGCTTGAAAACAAATAGTCACTTAATTCGATCGAAAAACCGCGAGATGTCAAGAGTAGTCGCCAGAGTACCGGCGTTTCTTTCTGATTCGCAATCGCAAATCGCAAGTTGCATATATATCACACATGTGTATATATAGTCGGTCGCGCGCGGAGAGGGTCGGGCAGATCTTACTCTGAGTCAGTCGGAGTCTGTCTCGGGCGGGGCATAGGTACTGAGTCGAATAGAGTTAGTAATACGCCACTTACACACCCAAGTATTTAGATAACGATACACAGAGAGAGCATGAAACTATGCAATAGTGGGTGGTGCGAGCGAGAGAGACAAATAGGCAATCACAAAACGTAAAATTTTCCTCACTAGGTATAGCCAAGCGCAGTAGTGTAGTTTGTGTAGTGCAAAATAGGGTCTACCTCACCATATATATATACATATATGTATATACGTATATACGCGATATCAGTATACACGTTGCAAGTTGCAAGTTACAAGTGAGTGAGTAAGCGAGAAAGGTGAACCGCAGGCTGTTTACCGTCGTCGTCATCGTCGTGGTTCATTTGCTACCAATTATACCTGCTGTTTGGCTTGGTTAACAAATGTCAAAAAGGAGACTTGCGGCTAAGTACGGTCTGTCCGCTTTGTGATGGTTGAATTTCATTAAGAAAAAGGAATCCGTAACATAACGTACGATTTTGTTATTTTTTGTTGTGTGTCTGTGCTGTATAAGTACGTTCGTTGTGAAGTGCTGTGCTGTGCTGCCTGTGCTGCGTGAGTAACTGAGCAGTGAGCTCAAGAGTAATCAAGATATATGTGTATATATATAATGTACATGTAGGTGTGCAAGAAGGTGTATACAGTGATATAGGACATAGGTACAAGTTGTACGTATATGTACAGGGCTACGTGCGTGTTAAGTGTGTGTGCGAGCCAGTGAGCTGGTCTGGTCATCTGAGATTTGAGCTGAGCTCGTGAGCCGGCCTGGATATGTATTGTTTTTTATCCTTGCTCTTATTTTAATCTCAATACTTTTCCGCTGTGGTGTATGGTGTTATACTTAAATACGTCGAGTTTTTTGTGTCGCGTCGTGCGTGTTTTTTGTACTCCTATACTCAACCTATCTACCTACCTATTCGCTTTCATATTGTTCGCCACACTAGCTGTCTCGGACGCTGTTCCGAACAACGCTCATTAATTTGCCTTTTTCGTCGCAAGTAAACCTATTCACGATCCAAAGGTTATGTTGAAGGGGTGGCTTATTGTCTGCTAAGCAACGATCCAACACTAAAAGAATACAACCAGGGCGTCCAGATTATACCTACTCAACAAAAGCAAACGAGCTACACATTCAACTTATTCAAGGAAAAATAAGTACATAAGAGAAGCATTGGTACAGTGGTGGCAGTAGACTATAGTTAGTACAGCAGCCGCAAGTGTCAGTGGACACTTGAGCAGCCGCAGCAGCCCTGGCTACATGTGAAAGTGTCGTTGCGCGAAGCAGCAGCTCCGCTGCCGAGGAGGCCGCCAAGACGACTTACGACATTCCAAGCAGCACCGACTTCGGTCGGCCCCAAGCATCAGACATGAGCTGGGGAACCGAACTTTGGGTCAGTCCAGTTTAATTACACATCTGTACAATGTTAATTACTACAAATGTATACATATGTCTGTTACTCCGTTTTCAACCTGACACCTTTTTTTTTTCCCCTTTATTTTCCATTTTTTTTTTTAATTTCCTTCATGTAAGATAGAAATAATCAGGGAAAGAGCGCTGTTGCTCGTTCATCCTATCCACATATGTTGACACAATGATTCACGTTCTATATGTATTACCACTCACAGCCCTGATTTCCGGGCGCCTTACTTACCTTAACGTATAAGAATTATAATTTTTAATTGATTACAAAAAGGTTGATGAATATTTTCCATAATTCTTAGTTAACAATACGAGTTATCTGTACAACGCGTATATATATCTACGTAAAACGCCCTGCTCAGACCGTGTCAAGTGTGTATATGTAAGTATAGTTACGGACGGTCCCGCTGTTATATACTTAGTCTCTCGGTCTTTTTCCCGCAACGTCTTGGGGCGGAGGGCGGAGGCGATCTGCGGCAGCAGCGAAACTAGCGAGTAGCATTAGCAACATTGCAGCGGGTGAAAATTGTATACTTATCATTTCATTGACTTCTTAATAGAGCGCCCGCGCCGGTACCCTGCTGTCCATTCTTAACGCGAAAGTTACGAGCTCGTGATGTTCATCACGCAAAGGTGCGTCGAGTATACGCAAAAACGCGGTAGTTTTTTTTCGAGACGCGCTGTGGCACACTATAACATATATTATACCTACAGGTGTACCTATGAGAGAGGAATTTGGTCATTCTTGCTCAACCCTGACTATATTATCCCTACCAGTTGTACGGTTGCCCGTTTCGCGTGTGTCTTATACCTATACTTAACCACGTTTCTACAGGTATTTATTGATTATACGTATACCTGTAGGACTCCTTTCTTTGCGTTTCTACCCTCTCGTCTGCAGTTCTTCCTCTTCTATACTTACTTTTATACCCATACAGGTTGAAGCTGTAATTCTTGCATTTCGGTGTGCTTGGTAACATGCAGTCCCGACCTTTACTCGAGACACGAAATGCGCAATACACATTATTTAAGAATAAGTACGAGGTTTCCTTGGTGCATTTCTCTCAATCTATTTTTATGGGCCCAAAAGGTTTCAATATTGCCAATATCGTGACCCATGCAAGTTACTCGCGGCTGCACCTAACTTAGCTCGCCTCTCAGCATGGTCCATGATATAAGTAATTGGCCATCGAATGGATCAAGGCTTTCAGAGCGTTCAAAAAACTAAAAAAATACGGGCGCTCACCTTTGGGTGTAGGTTTTTTTATTGGCTGAACAGATTTTAGGCGATTTATGTGATCATCTGGGTGTCACTGATGTGAAGGATCCTTTTAAATCATTACCACTGAGGATTGTATAAGTAATGACCTACATTGTTTCTAATTCGCTTGATCGTAGTTGGCAGCAAGTCGAGAGTGCCTGCAATTTTTAGCATTCGGGACGCTTGGGCACCCGCTTTTTGGAGCACGGTGATTTTCTCACGTGCGTGGGTGCGCTCCGTAAAGTCGGGCCAGTGTTGTACCTATACGATGGCAACACTGGCATTTTCTGGGACGTCTGTCAGGATACAATAGGCATAGTCACAAAACCATCAATTCACGTACGGGACGGTCTATAATTATCCTTACCGTGTCCCGCAACCCAAAAAACCATCAAACACCTGCTGATCAAATTAAGTAAAGTTATGTCTGTTTTCCGGTAATCAATAGGCCGTTCTCTACATCAATTGACGATTTTGCGACTGCCCCGTGTGTTCTAACGGATACTTCCGTAGATGGTGTTTTCGCTGTACAACTGGCTTTATCGTAACACGTTTACTCCATATTACTAACCGCGATTCGATGGTTTGGAAGTCACGTAAAATGTTGATCATCGTTGCATTGCCAATGATTACATTCGTTCAATGTCTAAGTAGAACCTATCAGCGCCCATACCTTGGAGGAGCTCGGTTTTTCAAAGAAAGATCTTTAAGCTTCGAGTCAATAATCAATCATTGTAAAGATTTGTTGTAGAAAATCTCTAGTTCAATGATCATGAAGTAATTCAAAAAACGGGTGAAATTAACAAACCACAGATTTTCTCGAGGTATTTATGATGGTTTCAATAATTTTGTTTTCGTCTTAAAAATATTATATTACGATTACTTTGTCACGTGTATTGATTGGTAAAGCTGAAAAAACGTTTTAATCGGAGTAAAAAATTTTTTTAGACTATGGCATATGTTTAAAAGCCTCTTTTTTCCAATCATTTAAGAGAGTACCTGGCAAAGTGATATCTTTACTTTTAAAGTCGAAATTTTCGGCTCAAACAATGATAATTCGTGTGTATAGGATGCATGCAGTAACGCTGCTTGTTTCATCAAACCACAGTGAAAACTCGCTTGTACTTTTTTTTAATGCTCTGAGAAAAATTTTTGCACCAAGGTCAGTATACTTTGTTAAAAATTGATCATAAAATACAAAAGTTTTCAAAATGTTCCTAAATGACAACCTACTTAATCTCAATAAGCATCGGATGCTTCGGATGAAGTGCCAAATATAAACTTCGGAGTATGTTACAATGACCTTTTTACGACGCTCGTCACGAGCAGAGTTAATTTGTGCTTAAATCGCATTTCTGAAACATATACACGTGTATCAGTAACATACGTCAAGTACGTATCTATAATGAACGCGGATGGACTGCATGTGCATTGCGTTGCGTGACTATGTAGTAAATGTGTGCTCGTGAATGTTGATTTGTACCTACAGCCACGTTAAAATTTTAGACACGTACTACCACGGTGTATCAGAAGCCAGTATAAATAATTTATTTTCACATACCAGGGCCTCAGTTGTTATTTTTATTCCACATTTTACACACTGAGGGAAAATTTTATCAAGAACAGCAAAATAATAATAATATATAGCGTGTCTATAATATAATATAATGACGAAAATTATCGTTTGTTTTATAATTAATGAAGTTATAACTGAATAAGGAACAAAACAGCAATGCAATAAAAGGCTCACGTCTGTGTGCACAAATTGTGCCCTTAACCTCAATCCCCTCAATGCAAATGATAAAGGAAACCGCTAAAGTTTGCTATTATTTACACACTCATCATGCGATGAAATAATTAGTTTCATTCAAGCAATCACCACATGCTGACTATTGCTTTTTAGATAACTAAAACACTTTTCAATAATTTTTCAAGTGTTACTGCTCAACAAAAAGTGGCAGCTAAAGGAAATCATAACTATTCATTTTTTTGCACGCTTAAAATGCATTAACTACGGAACCAACGATTGAAGAAACTATAATTTTCTAACGTGCTCATAGTATTAATTTGAACATATTTATATGAGACGTTTTTTTTTTTTTTTTATTTTTTTTCACCAACTTATTAACAAATTTTTTCATAACAAGCAATACGTGAATAAAATTCTGAGAAATTTAAAGGAACACCTACAAGTATTAATCCATTAGTTGATAACAGATACAACAGATGGTTACAGACAGAGAAACGGAAGTAAAAATTTTAACGTATGGGCTCAAAACATATAATTGTGTGAGTGTATGTATGTTTATTTCTTGTTTATTGACATTCGTACTTAGCTCTTTATTTAACGCTTTTATTTAATTTAAACTGTCCATCTGTGTCCACTGGTCCCCTCTGTTTTTAAACTATCTGTATGTCGGGACGGACAGAGGAAGTGTTGTAACCGATATATTTTTATTTACTTCTAGATTCATTGAAAATCTCTCTTCCGTCAGAACCATTTAAAACAAATCACTAAGCTGCCTGTAGAGTCACCGCATTGCTCTTTAGTTTTTATTAGCTCTCATTTAGGTACATAAATTATAAATCACAGATTTTAAATGTAGATCAGGCTAGGTCGCCTCAATTTCTCTGCCCGTCTTACCTTACTCGTCTGTCTCTATAATATGCTCACTTAATGAACTTAGTTGAGAATTGTTGCACGTCAAATACACTGTAGACTTTTAAGTTAAATGGTAAATCAAAATCAAAGGTTATAAAAAAAAAAATTTATACTTATTTATTGTAAAATAAAAAGTAGAACATGAATCATGAAAGCGGGGCTATCCACATCAGTGTGGGTTTTTTTCTAAAAGAAATAGTTCGGTGACTCCCGTTTTTATCTGTCATGCGTACGCTGGAAAATGATTTTATGCTTTAGTTCGCAAATAAAATGTCGTGTTTTTATCCATTTTACATAAATACAACGCATATGAATCAAATGCTATTAGATTGTAGTATTTTTCCCATGCAATAAATACGGATAAACGTTTAAAATTTTTCCCGCCACCCGTGAGGATAAATAATACCCTCTTTCGAGTAAAATTTGAGCTGGTACAAAAAGAGTAAGACATTTAAAAAATTAACAATATATTTGTATACCTACACGAGGTGAGTCGAAGAGCAAAGTAGTGAGCAGGGGGAGGCTCATTATTGTATAGTATTGCTTTTGCGTCCGAGTGTGTGCACGTACGTATGTGTATATGTGTAATAATAATTGTATAAATGTTGGATTGTGAATTGAAAGTAAAGGAAAAAACTGTCAAATTTAGAATGTGTTTTCAGTCGGTCACGACCTTGTTACTTTATTCGCGTACGACCGAATAAAAGTGGGAGAGAACAAGGATGAAGGCGACGGAGGGTAGACGACGCGGCATCATCATTCATTCGTTGGTTCGCTCTCACGAATTCATAATGAACGTATAATGTACTCATGCCAGGGAGAACTGCCTGCACGACAACGCATACCTATTTAACGGGAACTTCTGCCTGTTTGATCCACTGACCCCTCAGTAACGTACGGCAATGTCAAAAAATTCGAGCCAAGCGGTCAGAATAAACAATTGTTTTTTTCGCAACCAACTAATGGAAAAAATATTGCGGAATTCTGGTTACTCTTTTGGAAAATAAGGGTTTCTTTTTTACTTTCTCTCCCCGCTTTCGAAGACGAGACACGTGTAAAATTAATTCCATGTACACTACTTTGGTTGTATTTTTTGTATTTTTTCTTTGCAGCAATAAAATTATTTTTAATCAATAATTTTACTCGGTGAATGAAAAAAATTCCAAACAAACAAGGACATACTGATGTAAGCTGTTTGAGTTGTTTTATTTCCTAAGGATTAGCATGTATATTTTGCGATGTAAACGAACGACATGCAAATCATCAATGATGGTGGCTTTGTTATTACTAAGCTTTAAAAATTTAAAACTAATCAAGTGAATTTTTTTACTCATGTAAACTTTTTTTTTTTTTTTTTTTTCAATTACCAAAAATTTAATGTAACTTTTTTTATGTATAAAGGTAAATACAATGAAAACGTTCTTTTCTCATAATTTTATTCTTTTTTTACCGATTTCAAAATTGTGGCGGAATCAGTCATGTATACTTGTAATCTCTTGAGAAAGAGGTGTTGAGGTATATATAGGAGGAACATATATCTGATTTCAGGCTGTAACTTTTTTATGCGGCCGCGTCGAGTGAGTTTTTCTTTCCTAGTCACTGCCACACGTATAGGCAATGCTACTACACTCACGTACTTACCCATGAACCAGCTCGCTTTCGCCAATTGTTATGAATGAAATAGCGCTGAGCCTCTCTTTTCGTCCTTCTCCTTCATTATTATTATTATTATCATCATCATCAAGATTATAATTGTTATAGCTCGGTGTAATCTTATATTGTAATTTACAATGTAAGTACAATATGTAGTGTGTTACACACAAAGCTTAGAATAAAGAGCTGTGTAATATAGATTGTCGAGTGCAGTGCTAATTGTATGGATTGTCGTAAAGCTTGAAAACGTAAGACGTGACCACTTGCTGTGTAAGTAGACGCTCTTCCAAATTTACGACGAAATTTTATCGAAAAGTAAATAATAAATGAACGCAGAAGTTTTTTTTTTTTTTTTTTTTTTGCCATTCGATCGTAATACATTATTTTTTTCTACACTCGGTGTCACGTACCATATGCATGACGCATTCGACGTGATCATCTCGCCACTATATAGAACTACCGCGCGATAAGCGAAGGGTATAAAAAAGAAGGGGGGAGGGCAGACGGTCAGTCAGTGAGTCAGTTAGACAGGGGACTCTCTTAGTCGAGCAGCCAAGCACGCACTGGGGCTCTCCCTCGACTTTTGGATAACAAAGCAAGAGTCGATTTATTTTTTTTTTAACGCCCGAAACCACAGTGCTCCATGTAAAATTGGAGAAAAAATGTCACCAATGCTCTCGAGCTCGTCTTCAAGATATTTGTATAGTGTACGAGATGGAATAGCAAAACTCCACTTCGTTGCTCTAAAAAAAGCATTACATTAATATCATCGGCAATTCACTCCGCAATACGTATACAAAAACTTGATGGAGTCGCGCGAGTAGCTCGCGTCTTCGTTTATCAGACTCCGCATCCTTCGTAGTCCGATACGGGGCCCCCGCTATAGCAACACTTCACAGATACGTACACCAACTTCCTGCGCCGTATTTTTGTATACTTTTCAATAAGTATAAACATGCTCTTTCACGGTTAAAAACAATTTTTAACTAAATTTTGTTCAATACTAAAGGTAGTGTCCAAAGGGTCGCGTTGTATTTTTACGGATGAAGAAGAGCATTTGGATAAACCTCATGAAATACGCGGCGTTAGCATGTCAAGCGAATTGCGCCCAACATAAATATATCGTCGATCGTCGACATACGAGTTGAAAAATGTTTTTGAAGAATCGCTTTTAAATTTTGCTGCCATCGGAAGCTAAAGACTATATCGGGGGGGGGGGGGGGGTTATGTATATCTCTGCTGCGAGAAGTCATGACCACACGGCCGATCAAATAAATATATAAATACAAGTAATCCTTAAGCAAGACAATACGCATCCGCATTCTTAGTACTTCCGGTTGAGATAAAATACGGCGGACATTATCTGCTAATTCAAACCATAAGACGTGAACGATCACTCCTCCCTTGAGGATCACCATGAAAAATAAGGATTTAGTACCGTCTACTGAGTTTATATAAGCACCTGCATGCAAGTACCTGTATAATTTTGGCAAGTCCCAACCGTCTTTCCCTATACCTAGGTTGCCGTCCTTGCGTACCGTGTACTGACGTATCAGTAGACGCGAGTAGACGCACAAAACTACGACAGCAGAGTGAAAAATCAGTTTCTCAAATCGGGTGTACGAACATAAAAATATGCTCGCACGCGTGCACGTAAACTTTTCCTGTTATGGCAGTCGAGTCTCCGATGGCATGGCGCTCTGCCAAGCGTGAAAGATTTCGAAGCACTGTGTGTGTATTGTACAGTACACATGGATGGTACTCGTTTGTTCCCAACAGGCCTACATTTGTTCCTTTCCCATTATTTCCTCTTATTATTACTCCTTTCCTCCTCTCATTTCAATCATATTCATGTATGTATATATACGTACTCGCGCGCGCCGTGAAAGTTACCACAGAAACCCTTTTATGGACTGCCCCGTCGCTAAATAAATTTTTTTCAATATTTGTATCTACTGCTTATTTTTCGAAAACCATCTCTCTCTACGATGCAATTGCTATTTTTCGATCCCATCGTCGGGGCGGGAGTGGAAACCGCATATAGGCATGCTAAAAATTGTGTTTGCGTGTTTGCAACACACGCACATGTACCCCTCGCGCTCACACGATGCCTTACTGGGGCCGGTTCCTGAATATTATACGTGTCAAAAGTTGATGATATACAGGTTGTTTGGACCAATCCGGGATTCAGGAAGCGGCGCCCACGACTTCACTGAATCGCAAAGCTTTTTTCAACTACTGTTGGGAATAAATATGACAATCGAAGCTCTAAAATTACCCATTATTTTTGCAAACGAGCATTCGTTCCCCACAGAAGTGGAAACTGCTTCCTGCGTCTCATCAAAATGTGCGTTTGTTAATGGCAGCGTTTGCGGAATGGCTGACATTAAGCAGCTGAAGCTAAAATAAAGATACTCACACTCTCTATATATATGGTACAATTCATCCATTAGTGTACCTATACATAGCCAATAATATTAAGAAGCTGCACGTGTGACTCATTGTTTACTATATTATTCAAACAACAATTTTTTTCAAGTAGCGGTATTACTCACGTCTCTTTTTCTCTTCATCTTTGTGTGTAAGTGTTGATGATGATGCTTGTGCGCGCGTATAATCATGCACCTATACGTAACCAATCGGGAAACTTCATTTGAAAAGTTACGTAATACAATTAATATATACGCACCAATGTGTTGAACAACTTTATATTTTTAAGAAGTATACTTTTCATATCAGTCTAGGTTATATCATTTTATTCGATGCGAAATATTCTCCCTTGCCGTTGCACTCATCTTGCGCTACGAAAGGTCAAACGGCTTACTATTACACAAAATTTCAAAATTTACGTTTTCTTGGACTTTAAAAGCACTTTCATATGTACATTTTTAAGTAGAGACTTTTGAAAAAAAAAAAAAAAAAAAAAAAAAAGTGTAAATCTCTCGTTTATACTCATATCAGCGTTTTGGCTTCTTCTGTTACAGGACCAGTTTGAAAATTTATCCCTTCATACGCAAAAAGGGATCGATTTTTTGGAGAGATATGGACACTTTATTCGTGACCGCTGCACGATCGAAGAAGAGTACGCAACGAAATTACGGTAAGAAACGTCTACTTATATAAATATGTACTCAAACTGTAAAGTGTAGTGTCAGCAGACATAAATATAGGACAACAGCTCATGTCGCGTCTACCATTTGTGTTAAAACACTGTTATGATTGAATCCACTGATAAAAATATTATGAAAATCGTGTCACCGTGAATTAGTCAATAGTCACTGGAAATACATGAATATAGTGAAATAAAAAATTGTGCCAGGTACCTTCTTAATTTGATAAAAAATAAGGGGTTTGTCCCAAAGTAGAGTTAAGCGTTTGATGGAGCTCCATTGGAAAAACCAGTGGGAATTGAAATTAGAATCCAACTCAAAATTGATATGGACAAATAAGTCTGATGGCTTATAGTCTCGTTACTTCCTTCCTTGAAGCTTACTTTTTTCCAATTTTCAAAACATGGCATACAACACAAGGATTATAAGCGCGTAGTTATTCCACATCACTCGTTGATTCATCATCGTCTCAAACAAGTCATGGCTCTTTATGTACGTACAAAAATAATACTTGACGCACCGAGAAACGAAAGCCATCATGTGAGCCGTTTGTAATAAGACTGTGCAAAGAGAGAGCCTGACGTATAAAAAATGTGCCTTCTCTCTTACGAGCGAGTTGGAAGGAAGTAAGCATGCCAACGTGAAATGCCGTATATAGTTAATTAACTGACACATTCTACAGGATTTTACACAGGTCTCTGTTCGTCATTTGTGTCGAAACACACGCATGTAAATACGAGCCCGATATCATTGTCTACTCGCTACCTTTTACCTCTACACGTGTACATGATCGGCAGCAACTTTTCCTTCCAATTGCAACTTCTAGTCCTTCCTCTCCCCTCCCCCCCCGCATTCTTTTGTTCATGCAAATTCGTGTAATTTTCATCGTTACATTTCGTTTCTCCATTTTTTTTATTTCTCGGATCTTCTCAAACTATGTGATCATTTATTTTTTCTGTTTCCCTTCAAAGTTGTGAATATTGTGAATCTTTACTCCACTTTAATTACTCATCAATAGCTTTATCCAAATGATTCTAAACATTGTACCTATACATTATCAATTATTTTCTTGTATTCAAGTTTCAATTTTATAAATAATTTTTGTACATCCAGAAAAAATTTTATGTTCCAGTTAACCAAAGTAAAATATAAAATTTGCTACTCATATCATAACACACAGGTAGAAACATTTTCTGATTTTTTGTGTCACTTTTGAAATTTGATTTACATGGATACTTGAAAACGACCGACAGAATAAAATTTTATTCTATGACAAATACGTACGTACAAAATACTTGAGATACAAATCGTTAAAAATAACGTGAAAAAAATAAATATGAGTAAAAAAAGTTGATGATAAAAAATTTAAACTAAAAAAAAATAAGTAATGACTTTAGTTATCCAAAGCTTGGCCATTTCGAAAATCGTTTAATTGTGAATTTTTCTACAAAAAAAAAAAACAAAAAAAAACAGTGCTTTACCACTCTGGGGAAAATTGTCAAAAACTACGTGTCCTGTCTAATTTTTAGATTCATATTCTGTTTAATTGAGTTCTTGAGTACCAGCAAATCCAACTTTAACTCTATTCGTATATATTACTTTCTTTTTACCTGATAAAAGTGGTATACGTGCACGCCACATAATGTACATTACAGCTTGAATGGATTATTACAACACGATGTCATAAGATTAAAATTTTTTTTTTTTTCAGGAATTTGGTTAAGCGCTATCAGCCAAAAAAGAAGGAGGAGGAAGACAACCAGTGAGTATTTCAATACTAATAAAGCTATCAACCTCTATACCTACGTATTTTCCAAGAGCAAACCAGACCATTGACTTAGAAAACGCGATTAGTCGAAACTGTAACACACGCACTTGCGTCTATATATGTCCGTTTTTTACGTGTGTATTTTAGTATACATTTCGATCCGCTAAATGGTTTTTGTACATATATAAGTAAAGAAGAGCTCAAGGCCCCTTGCAATTGTAACCTACTTCGGCATGTCTCTTTAATTAGATTACTCTCAGCCCTCATGGTACAGATTGTACCTGCATACCCAATCGATATCTCTCCCTATAGCTTTATGTTTCCTATCCTCTTGCTTAGTATTTCATTTTACCGCGTATACGTAAGTATAAACAATGATCCTATACTGTTTCTCTATTTTTTTACATCGTAGATAAATATTGTACTCGACAGGTATATTATTATTATTTTTCGCTCATTTTTCAATGCAGATGAGTTTGCTTCATCGTCTTTAAGGTTTTGAAAATTAACCTCGCGTAAAACAGCAAACTTTAGTTTAGGCAATTTTAATAGTTTTTTTAGTCCTTGTCCAGTTATTTTTAAAATATGCTTTTGGATGTGTGTGCACTGATTTGTTGGTTTCTGTGCTCGCAGGGTTGAGAATTTCTAGCAATAGTTTTTACCTTTTTCCTGAATTGTTGTAACTTTTAATAATTATAAAAAAAGAATATCACTGTTGGCTGATTTTTGTCAGAGGGCAACAATGAAAACCTCACACGCAGGTTCATGTTTGGTTCATCCTATCACTTTTTATAACCATCTCTGTATGGTTACTAGCTCATGAAAAACAAAAAATAATAATTTTTCAACGTGTGCACAGGGCATTTTGTTTAGAATTTCATTGAAAAATCGTAGGAGTTTTCGACTTAGCCAATCATAAGAAATTTCATCCCTACAAATTAAATTTTTGGATATGTATAGGTAGTAGGAAGCCAGGGTCAATGTAAATCTTGATATTATTGATGCAGATTTCGCGGATCCCCTACAGATCTGAAGGGTAACTGTACAAAAGATCGTCCCCCTCTTGGGGCTCACAATATTAGAATTGTCTAGGTATCTGCATACCATTTTTAGTCGCGAACAACAAAAATACTCGAGTCTGTTGTTGCTTGGCTCGTAAAATTATTTATTCGAAGCGTCATTGGGCGTCGTCGATAAAAGATAAGCCGAGATAACCATGGCTTTTTTTTTTTTTTCGTGATACGTCAGGTACAGCCCGTGCCGAGCGTTCAAAAAGGAGTTGAACGAAGTGAACGACCAGGCGGGCCAGCGCGAGATCATTTCAGAGAACCTCCAGGCGAACGTGCTGCGCGAGCTCAACTTGCTCATCAAAGAGTTCAAGGAGGACCGCAAAAAGTACCTGCAGGAGGGCGTCCGGCTGCGCACGAGTCTCGCCACTCAGATCGGCAACCTCGAGCGCGCCAGGAAAGCTTACGAAAAGGCCTTCCGCGAGGCGGAGCGCGCCTCGGAAAATTACCAGAAGGCCGACGCTGACTACGACCTCTCGCGGGCGGAGGTTTGTCCCCAAACATTTTTTTACTTGGTTTCATTATCTTTTCATCATAACCAATTCGACACATTTTTTTTTTTTTTTTTTTTTTTTTTTTTTTTTTTTTTTTTTCCATCGCTTACACGTAAATCAATACACATACATATTGTACTTAATCAAAGCATCTCGACTAATGACGAAACTCTTTAACGTCTCCTCTAGTCGTCGTAGCTGCCAGAGAAATACTCGTAAAAATTCACTACGAAACTGCACAAATTACAAAATGATAAAACTATTGCGTGTCGTGCCATAAGCGCAAAAAGTGTGACTTCAGTGCCGGAACGGCGCTGTTGATGGTACTATGTTGTGCCCGAGTTGCGAACGATGTTTTTCTTGACGTGGGCTCACTTTGTGCCTTAAGGTGGGAAATTGCTTTGGGACAAGTATCCAATTTTTCTACCCTGGTAACCAATTTACTACGAAATGGGGGACAAAATCCATCAAGTTACTTTTATACAGTATAACAACACACCCTTTGTTATAAAGTGTAAAAATGTATTAAAACAAACTCGTTTGTTATTTATTTATTAACTTTTATGTATTTATAATTACTGTTAACCACAATCAATCGCATACCGTGACCAGTGGTGCTACAACCTCTATAAATATATGAACATTATCTCGTGAGTCATGTGCCAGAAATACATACATTTTAATAATACACCTATAACGGTATATACGTAACAAGCGCTTCGATGTTACTTTAAATTATTATTAAACAATGCATTTAATTCAAATGTATGCTTTTTTAAAGTCACGGTGATATAAAAATTTGCGCTCACACTATGTCGATGCAATTAGTCCGTTTAATCGCGTGGCAGTCCATACTTACACCGTACTGCTTGAATAAAGCCCCGGATGATACCTGTGCCTTTGTCGCCCAATAGGTTGAAAAACAAAGAATGAACATGACTATAAAGACGCAACAGAGCGAGGAGGCCAAGACGGAGTACGCAAAACAGCTGCAGACAACCAACGAAATGCAAGTCCTCCATTACCATACGGCCATGCCAGAAGTATTCCAACACCTGCAGGTTAGCTTAGCTATGTTATATTAGTCGAATCTGCCATTTTCTAAGCAGAGAAAAATAATTTTTTGCTCGGTTTGTAAGTACCTACTCGTACACGTCAAAAATTATCAGATCACGGTTGGAGTCGAGCCCCCAATAAAGTTTAATCGAATGAAATATAAAAATTCACAGTATTTACAAACACGAGTGAAAAACTTGACTCACTTATTATTATTATTGTTATTAATGAAATAATATTTGGTACACGCGTGTATCAATATACAATATATTATTCACTTTTTGCGTCAGGAGCTGGACGAAAAGCGAATAAAAAATACGAGGAACTACATGCTCAAGTCGGTGGAGATAGAGCGATCGGTTGCACCGATCATAGCCCAGTGCCTCGAGGGCATCGAGAAGGCCGCGAACGAGATCAACGAGAAGGAGGACACGCTCCTGGTGATCGAGCGGTACAAGAGCGGCTTCACGCCTCCCGGTGATTTTCCCTTCGAGGACCTTTCCGCGGCCAAGATGCAGATCGACGGCGGCAACAGCCGGCAGGCCCAGCCTACCATGCAGCCCATACACAATCACCTTACGGTCAAGGGCACAGTCTCTGGTGGCAAAATGAAAAAGCGTGTCGGCATTTTTGGTATTTTCAGCAGCAACAAGGTACGCGCACTTTACCTAGAAAAGTACCCATCTTCATTTTTCAAACCAATAGGTGCTCTCTCTCTCTCTTTACCTTTCGCTCTTATTCAAAGACAATTTTTATTTTGCGGAAATTTTTTCATTCGTGTATACTAATAATCCATGGAATGCAAGTAAATTTTACATCAAAGTTTCCTTCCGTTGGTTGCAAACATTTACTCTTGAAAAGTAGTACTTTTTGCATGTGTCGATCTTTTTTTTTTTTTTTTTTTTTCTGCCGGCAATATTAGTTCCATTCAAATTGTGTCGTCCTCATTGTATATACGAAAATGAGTATACTACCGCTATTAGTCATAGTTTTATGAGTAATATTACGTAGTATGAAAAAAATCTGTTTGGCGTATTAGTCTGCTGCATGCTAGTTGCACGTTTTTTTTAATTTACGATTTTTTCTGATAAATCAAACTATTCTTCAATATTATAAAGCATGTATTTGTGGTGCCTATCCAAAAATTAATTTAATTAATCACTTTTTCGATTTTTCATTTTATTTTTAACAGTAATAATATGTGCGAACATGTTAGTCGTATGAAGCGAAAATTTTAACTATGCCCCTTTTGCGTATACGATTTTTCATCTCTTTTCGATCAAACATTGTCATTGTCCGAAATTTGATGATTATTTTTTTGTACAAAAAGTACTGAAAAAAGACGGTTTCCCGCAATAGTAGTCCGTCACACGCGTAGCCGGGAACGATTAATCGAGTGTGACGTCATTACACAAGTGTTAAAATCGTCTCGCACACGATTCACCCCTTTACGAATTGCATACAATCTACACGTACACCCGATGGTGGAATATGATCTTAACGTCCCCTGCAATAAGCATGACTGTTTCTAGATTTTTCCTGATAATGATTATTTTAGGTTTTTTCACTTTTTATATACGCAAAAAGGTCACAAGTGACATTTTCGTAAAATAATTATAAAATACTTATAACAAAGCTTTTTTGCTGCAAACAACTAAACCAGTTTTTAATTCGCTATTTTTAATTTATTATAACATTCCAGTTTTTATACTTTCAATTATGAAAAAATTCGTGTTTAGAAAAGTTTAAAGTTATAAGAATACTTTAAAAAAGCCTGGCAGGGTTGAAGACATGAAGAATGGTACGCACAGAATCCGAACTGTCAACTTATGTAAAATTGAAGTGCAATCAGCCAAATCCCCGTGTACATATATTTTGTACTACGATTTCTATAAAATTTTCGGTAACATCTTCCGGTGTTTGCGTAATAGTTATACTAGTATCATTGACAATTGATATCATTTATCCAGTTGAATGTATTGCGACTCTTAATAATACAACTATTTGTAATAAATTTTACTGAATTGGATTTTACTCGGTCTCTGTCTATGGTCTTTCTTGCTTACAATCAACTACACCATGTGATATTGGATTTTCACGATCCAACCTCTCGTAAGTATTTAGTAAAGTGCCTGATGTGTGTGTTTTTTGTCGAGTGGTTCTTTTAATGTATTGTTCGCCCAAAGTCCTTCTGCACCTTTGCACTTCTCTGGCATGAGCATCACAAATGGTTTGATACGATTGTTTTTAGGCTTCTCATCTTCTCCCTTTACCGCTCCTGAGATATTCGATACATTCACAATTTCAATTTAAAACTCAATTAAATACAGCTAGAAACCAAATGGCGATTTTTACGCGCATTTTCAGCTGAATACATTGATCGTTCAAACGATGCAGTGTATGATTTAATTGGTTTGAAATTGTTTATGAGTTGCCCAATAAAATTATTACGTCAAATGGGCTCTTGTTGCGGAGAAAAATCTACTGTTGAATTTTTCACTTTAACTTATAAACATATCTCTATACATACACAAATTTGTTATGTTGAAAAAAAAATCCATAATTCGTTGAATGACACGCTTTTGTGATTTGTTTCATGCAAACGACAGAAGTTGATCGAGGTGTGCATAGCTTTAAAGGTCTGTTTTCTACAATACGCATAGTTTTTATTCCTCTATTATTATTTTTGTGTTTATGATTATGATCCTTCTGTTTTGTTTTTTTTCTTCTTCCTACTTACGACAGATTTATCATTTATAGCCATTTTTTATGAGCTTTTTACGTGTCAAAAAAAATAAAAAAGGTTTCCCAATCGAACGAAAAAAAAAACAGGATTGCTTACTATTTTTCAAAATTTCTAATTCTCTATTCTTTGCTTTTTTAATTTCACACATTTAAAATCGGCAGTCTGTGATTACGAAAATTGCTAATTGGCTTGGAATGGGATCAAAATTGATGTATCAATGCTTGCTGGCTTTTTTTATCATTTATAATATTAATAATAATGATTATTATAATCATAATGACAAGGATGATAATGATGATGATGATGATGATGATGATGATGATTGGTAACAAGCTGATGATTACATTTTTTTTTTTTTTTTTTTTTTTTTTTTTCGTTTACTTTCATATTTGACATTTGTTTGTTGTTTTTTTGTCCCTCTTCCCCCCTTCCCTGGTGGCCACGCCACGACCCTTCAGAAGTGTATAGTGCAACACGAGACACTCTGACTTACTTTTGCCCGTTTGCAGAACAATGTGCCCGGTTACGGTGACGGCGCAAAGGAGGACTTTAGCGATCTGCCGCCCAATCAGCGCAAGAAGCGGTTGCAGCAGAAAATCGACGAGCTACAGGCAAAGATACAGCAAGAGAGCGCGGCGCGAGATGGCTTGATGAAGATGAAAGGCGTTTACGAGCAGAACCCAGCTCTGGGCGATCCCATGACCATAGAGAGCCAGCTCAACCAGTCGAGCCACAAGCTCGACAAACTTGGAGCGGAACTGAGCAAGTTTCAGGCCTACTTGGAAGAAGCTATCAAAGCAGGTGTCAATCTGTCAAGGTAGCGTTACTCATATGTTTATAAAGTACACCAGTTACATCAGTACCATGGACGATTGCTTGTTGTATGTTGTACCTGCATGTCCGATTAATCGAGTGACCCACAAGTATATGCAAAAATCTCTTGCAGTCCAAGCCAATTGCAAAGAAAGCCAACGACGAACGGTTCGGCAACGAGACCACTGAGTTCGAGAAGATCGAGTCATTCCGGGGATGAAGAGAGCCTTTCAAGATCGGCGTCGGACTCGAGTGTTAGTAACGTCAATGCAAATAATCAAGCGGATGCTAAAAAGAGTAGTAATCCAGGAACCCCACAGCCGACCCATGGGTGAGTTTTGTTGAATTTTTGTCGACTGTCTTCAATGTTATATTTTTTCGTTCCCATTCACGATTGCAGCTACGAAGCTTACTTTGCACCTTTTAATTTTGACTCTTTATTTTTTAGTTCATTTTATTTAAAAATTTTTTTTTTTTTTTTCTTACATTCGCATTAGAACTTTTAGATATTACTATATGCATTATTAATTGCTAGACTGCTTTACAGATAGCGTCATTTTCAAGAGAGTTTAGGAACGATTATAGTTTGTAACAGACTAGGATTAGGAATTTTGTATCGACTATTTTGTTTTACCATACTCATGCACAGTTCCACGAATAGCCCGGAGTCTGGTCTTGGAGCCTCGAGGACGTCCCTGCCAGGTAGCACCGGCGAGGAATACTACGTTGACGAAGTCGACGCCCAGCCTCCGCTCGGTACCTGCAAGGCTCTCTACCCATTTGATGGTTGTAATACTTTTGTATTAAATTTCGATACAAGAATAAAGCATTTTTATTACTGTTTCGTAATTTTTTTTTTTTTTTTCTCTTTTCAGCTACTAGTGAAGGATCAATACCAATGTACGACGGCGAAGAACTTTATATGATTGAATTGGACCAAGGCGATGGATGGACGCGAGTCCGTCGGATTTCGCAACCAATTGAGGGTTTTGTACCCACATCATACATAGAATGTCATTTATACAATACATAGTTGGAGCAATACGAACTTTTACTTGAAGAAAAAATTCCGAAATTGTGCGAAACGTAATAGATCTAGACGTCTATAAAAAATTTACGTCGATTTACGCTTGAGCTGGGATTTTCAGTCCCATGTGATTGTTTAAACTCAATGTGGAGAAAAACTTAGTTCTGCAGTTGTCTTCAAGTCGTTTTCAATATTGATTGAGTTCAAAGCAAAATGCGACTCTAAATTCCAACTTTATCATACAAGATGACATCTGCCTGTCTCATCTTTCATGGATCATATATTTATTGGTCGAAAAAAAAACATAAATGTATATTTTCAAACAACCATAGAGCTTTAAAATCAAGTTTGAATGAAAAGTAATACTAATTCATGACAGATTTTACTGTATCGAGTGTACGTATGTATACATAAATGTTACACTAGAAACGTAAATAGGGCAACGTAACTTGTTCCTTCGTGGAACTTGATTCATATAGGTTGTCATTTAAATACGTGAAATACAGGCATTACTTTGTGTGATTCCTTTAATCTTATTATTTTGTACGTCTATCGAATTAGGTGCAATTTTTTCTTTTATGCATGTAGATATAAGAAACAATGCTAAACAGCCATAGAAGAATTTTTTGTTGGGAGAAAAAGCGAGAATGTATACTGTAAAAGTTACTAATGAGTATTTCCTGCCCTTTTTTTGCAATATGTTTCTCGTAATTAACATTAGAGTATCGAAAATCGTCTTATTCTTAAAAATTTGTAATCTTTAAAAACGCGTGATTATCCGATTTGATTAAGTATATAGATTATTCAATAAAACAAAAGTACGATGACGTCGAATGATTTCGAGTCATAAAATGAAACTCATCCAATTGCCGGATGATATATTACTTCATAAGATTATAGACAAAGTTCTGGATAGGAAAAAAAATGTAGATTCAGTACTGTATGCGTATATACGTTGTTATTTTATTTTAGAAACACTTTTGGCGTGAAAGAGCCTAGAATAAGTCGCTAAAACGTTGCTTTATAAACAAAGGCATAGCTCAATCGTTACAAAAGGCATATTGATAACAAAACTACTCATTCACATGTAAATAAATATACATATACTATTAATATCGGCGTGAGTGACAAAAAAAAAAAAAACAATTATGAAAGCGTGAAAGTGCCAGAATCGGAGTCTCGCGTTAATTACGAGTTCTCCTGGCCCGTCGGCAAACGCACGATATGTGTTTGTCCCATATTTTTGTTGATTTATTTTTTCTAACTAAGTATTAACGACAATGGCACGATCCCTCTTAGAACACAGCGCAATGCTAGTCAAAGAAAATGAGTGTCGAGATTTAAATGGTTTAATTTACCATGAGTTGCAAGCCGGATGTACTCGGAAATCGTGACTCGGTAAATGCCAACAGAATTTTATGAGATTGCACAGGGTAAATTCAGACTTTTGAAAAGAATTTTTTCTATTGTTATTTTTTTCGATTATATTTAACTGTAAAAATTTTTTGTTACTGCCATTATACTGAAATTAGATGTAAAGATACAAAACAAAGATTTTCAATCAAGTTTCTACTGTAGATAAGAGTATTTTGTATGTAACATTGCACAGTAGTTAAATAGTGAAACGTAATAGGCAATTTTACAGGCTCCTGAATAAATTATTATGACAAATTTGAAGGAAACTTGATATTTAGTTAGAAAATTAATTTTATGAATTTGAGAAAAAAAAAATTCAGTTCGAACTATACTAACTCATTTTTTGAGGAAACTCGTAATTTCGTGGGAATATATTAGATACGTCCTAGATCCGATTATGGAATAAGCAAATTATATATGCACCTGAAAGTTGCGTATATTCAATGTATATATGTTCGATCGTTACTAGTTTTCCATAAGAAAAAACAGATTCAGCAAGATTAGTCGATAGAGCAGCGAGACAACAAATGCTACTGCATGAATGAAGATGATGATTTTCTTATCAGAGTATTCTATTCATTTTTTTTATCCAATTTGTTTACTAAATTTGTATTTTATGTATGCACATAAAAATAGCGTTTTTTTAAGTTACTTGTAGTTGTATACTTTAAGACTTGTAATTTATTGTCGAAATCGAGAGAGAAAGTAGCAATATGTAGCAAGTGTATGACAATGAGTCACGAAATTTATTAAGCAAGTAAAGAACATACGGCAAAGCCTGGATCGAATAAGATTTAATTAATAATCGACATGTTAATTGCGTTGGCTTTTTGTCTATTTGTGATTTTTTTTACTAGCTATCATTGCAATCGGCTGCATTGACGATATTCATTAACAAACATTATGAATAATGCTCAAATGAAGCATAAATATTAAGCCAATATTACTCTAATGTATACTTTAAATAATCAAGTAAGCGTATGCGAGTCGTGCGACTTTCTCGACTTTTTACCTACCTTATTGGGGGAAAAAAAATTCCATCATTTTGATAAATGACAAAATCGCTTGAAAAAATTTGCAAAGCGCTTCAAACCTGATATAATGTCAATTTTTTTTTTTTTTACATTTGACTATTTAAATGCTTTTGCAAGGATATGTACTTTCGTTTTTTCATGAAATTCGAATTGAATAAGACATACATTTATATATCCTCGTCAATTTTTCTAATAACTGTACAAAGCTTGTGTATTAATTTTATTGTGTATAATAAATGAAGGTTGTGAGCATTAAGCACCACAATCGAAAGAAAAGAAATTTTTTTGTATCTATATGTGTCATTATTTGTATACCTACCAGGAAATTTGTGAATGGGATAAATAAAAAATGATAAAAAAAACATAATAATATCTTGTAATCTCACAAAGTGTATTACGTCCAGTGGACAGTTGACTAGATCAAAAATACAATATGTTACAAATATAAACGCATAAAAATGTAGTTAATAAAATTTTTGCACAATCATCCTAGATCTTAGTACAACTCGGATGGCATTACTGTGCTCTAAAACATGTTCAATCTCTCTGGCTAATAAAATACAACAGTAGTACAGTTGTATGTGTTAAAAAAAAGTTAATCGGTTAGTTAAACAAATATATTTTAATTACAAATTATTTATATTATTGCGCGTTGAGATTGAAAATATTCCATATTCTCGATCACGATAGTTTTCTAGTCAAATAGTACCGCCAGCTCGTAGCACGCACACATTGGTACATATTCATTAGTCACGTTGAAATCTCACACTTGTATAACATTTATGTTAAGTTTTACATGTAGATATAAATACAGGTGTGTGCTTTAGCTGTTGTTATTGCCGCTGCCACTGAAAAGGCACTAAGTATATATAATCAACGGCCGAAAAGTAGGTAACACTCTACGGTGGGCCGTGACGAATTTTATTATTGGCAGTCGTATTTATTGTCATGCAAACGGCTTGTGTTAATATTATTAAACGTTTGATGAAGACAAACAAATTTCAAACTGCTAGAAAGTGACTAGCTGGATTTGTTTGCTTTTTGTTATTTCAAATAAATAAATATATTATCTACAATGTTAGCATAAGTTTACTGAATGTAAAATTTTTCATTGTTTATACATATTAAATTATGAATACCAAACGATCGTTGACGAAAATCCCTAAACTAAAGAAGTTGTTTTTTTTATCTGCAAAAATGTGATCAATGAGTAAAAAAAATCGTGTATTATCTTTCATATAGTTAAACTTGATAGTTGAATTAACAATATAGATCGACGATATCTGTAGGAAATAATAGCCTTTCATATATAAAACATGTGCATATTACATGGATTTGACGATAATCCACTTTTACTTTAGGTTTGGTTTTTTTTGTCATGTACATGATATCACAGTATGAAATCCAGTCGAAAGTGTTCGCTTCATATTTTCAATTGCGCTTGGCTTCGTTTGATTAACAGCAATTATGATTAAATTGATCATTAAGCATCAAACGGCCTTTTTTTCAAAAGTAAATTTTTAACTCGACACCAAAATCAAGATACATGTAAATAAATATTTTGATTATTTATAAAAGTTGTATAAATTTGTATATTTAGGTACACATTCTTATCTGTGACATTTATCAACAAAAAGTACACGTCGCAAATTTTTATTCAATTCACGTTGAAAATAATGCGAATTGAAATGCACGGATCATGACAAGAATGTAGGTTTTTTTTTTCAATTTTCCAAGTAACAAAAAGTTGGATCGATAATTGCACAAGAGTAGGTATATAAATATCTGTATACATTACTTATATATTTTCTACACGATGCAGTTTATTATAGCGCAAAACACTTTTGAGGTACCAAGGCTTGACCGATGATGCATCGTTGCATCCGCATCGAACAAATTTTATTTTATGAAATAAGGATGTAACAAGTATTCGGAGAATACTTATTGGCTGGCGCCATTCGCAACTATCACACATCTTATATACTGTTCACCCATTGCATCGTAACAATACATACTAATACATACTAATCGTAAGTACATAATAGTCGAGCACTTTTGTCCATCGTACTACATAGAGAGCTATCCACCAATTGACCTATAGTACCACTGTTGTAAAATTTTTTTACATGCATTTTTCACGTGATTTTATGCGCGATTAAGATTTTCCGATAAATGAATCAACAAAAAAATGAATCGTGTTTCGTAATTTTCAATCTTAGGATAAATCGATGTTAAATTTGCACTGTTGCGATTTCACTCGAAAAAAGTTCGAGATAAAGTTATTCAAAAATAAGACGATGGTATACTTATTTACATACCCTAACGAATGATAATAATCGTTTCAAATTGATCGTGGTCATCGAATCATGATTTCGGATAGCTCTGTAGGGTAAAAATTATACAACACCATCCACGTAAATTCATCATAAATTTTTTTTAAATAGATCACACAATTCACCTACACGTACGGAACAATCCGTATATTATAATTTCATGTCGAGTTTAAGCAACCGATACGAGTACACTGTGCGCTTGTTGACGAAAAAAATATATCACTAAAATTTTAATAATTGGTTGAGTCGGATTAAATAAAATTACCAAGTTTCGTAAAAATCAATGCTCGATAACACCGATCGCGTCTTGCATGCACAACTGTACATTCACGCGCCCGCGTAAACGCTGTAAAAATAATTAATTATCACATATGAGTCATTGATGTACGTAAAAAAAAAAAAAAAAAATCGTGAAAAGTAAAAATAAAGGAAAAGATTGAGTAACGCAAAATCTGAGCATTCATTTTTCTTCATGTGTGTGAGCGCATACACAATATTTTATACACTTGAGTATGGTATTGCGAGTGCCTATAAGTTGAGTCGGTGCGCGACTCGTGGGGACGTTGGAACGGAAGATCGACGATGTGGATGCAAAAGAAAATTAAGTAAGTACCCCAACAGGTAAGTCATGCATACAAGTGTCTCTGTGAGTGCGATGATCAGCATATGGGGAGTGATCGAGAGAGCTCAGAGGTCCTCCCACTCCTCGCGTTGTCTGGGCGACAACTCGATTCTCAGTCGCACTGCGAGGTCCTGCAAACTATCGTGTGTCCGCGCCGGAAGCGGGTTCTCTTTGAGATCGACGAATTCTAACGTTGGCGCGTGTCTGAGCATTTCAACGTCGATTTCTGTTAAAATAAAAAAAAAAAAAAAAAAAAAAGGAAGAAAAGAAATCATTACTTTTATGAAAAAAAATACTTGAAATTTTTTTCCCCACCAAATTACACGGCACGATATTTGACGTGCGGAAGTACGAGTATACAAAAAAAAATATATATATGTACGTACGTGCATTCACGTAATTACAAGTAGAGATTTGAACATTGCATACCTATGATGGAGTTGTTGTTGGCGAGTAAACGTTTGAGCTGAGGTATCCGGCAGGTTACAGTGGGTAAATCGATAAAGGCATTGTGTGATATGTCGAGTCTCTCGAGGGCCTGGAGTTCGGACAGCTCCTCGGGCAGTTTGCTCATCTGGTTGTGGCTGAGGTTCAACTCTGTGCCGGGCATTGTCATAAGCAAAAAGGAAAAAAACGTAAGTTGTGAGCACATAGTGCGGTAAAACATTATTAAATCAGTGATGCAAACCGGTGATAAGAGAGAACTTGACGGCGAATTTCGGGGGTATCTTGGTGATGACATTGCCGGAAAGGTCGCAGCTCTTGAGTTCCGTGTGTCGCATTAGGTGATAGACGGCATCTGGTACCTGCATCAATTGGCATTCTGACAGATCTGCAAACATTAATAGATATATATTTACAATATACTTACATCAGTCGACCAATAAACAGCTACACGTACATACATTATATATATAGGTACACGAATATCATAAACGTTACAAGAAGTGGAGTTCCTTTAATATAATATATACTTAGGTACCTATAATAGTAACGCATATCATATATACTATTATACCTAAGGGCACACGGGTCATTTTACGAAAAACGGATTATTGGGGTTTTTTTATTTTTTTTTTTCAGTACTTTTTTTTTGGTGTGGTTAGTGACCAAAACAAGCCATGATTTTTTAGAATACACAATCTAAGTATATTCAGTTGCGCGGATTTATGAGAACATGCATGAGATTCATCAGATTTAAGGAGCGCCACTTTTACAGCATGAAACTCTTCGACAAAATTTTTTTTTTTAGTTCTCTAAAATTTACCAAGTAAAGCCAACCCTAATTACTTTACGTAACATCTTATATGACTCGCAAAAATGATTAAAAGGCCGTATTTTTCTTCCAGGCGTCGTCAAAAGTGAACATTTTTGAATGTGATACGAGAGCCTGTTACGCCAAATGAGCAGCCACTTTTTGCCTTTTAAAATAAAAGAAATAGTTTATATCTAATTTCTGTTGTAAGTGTAAATCTCCATAAATCCGATTTTCAATTTACCAGGTGATGGGAAATCTCGCTTTTTCGTCAAATTTTCAATTTAAATATATAAGTAGTATATCATGTTTCTCCACTACCACGTTTTCACATCGAGAATCCTTTAATTGATACATATTACCTTGATACTTATGTAAGCTATACTTGTACAAGCAGATATCAATTGATTAGACACATTGTTGTTGTTATTATTATTATTATTAATTATCAACAACAAGGAGGGGAGGGTGATTGAACGAGGAGTGATTGACTGACATGATTGTGGTCGGGCTTATTAATATTTCTTCGATGATATACCTACGTATTATTATTCTTCAAATATATCTATTAGAAATAAAATAAAAATACCTAAGTACTTATACCTGTACGTGTTATTTATGTACAACATATTTATATGCTTATATAGTTACATTGATGCAAGTTTTCATACGTGCACATCATCGTATCATCATCATCCTACCTTACTTATAGGTATATACATTGTATATACATTGTATTATGTATGATACATGCACATATATAGGCACGCGGATCGACGAAAGTAAGTAGTTTACGCTTTCACCTATACGGGAAATGTTTTAATTTACTATACGCGCGTTTACTTGCGTGTTTCCTTCCGCGTAACGTATATTGTATATAATATGATATCGGATATACCTATAACAACGCCCGATGCGCTGCACGCACGTTGTTACCTCTTTTTTGTACACTCAATTACTTATTTACTTTTGGGCATTATTATAGCGACCTACGCGTAAGTATTTTTCACTCGAGCCGAGGCATTGGAACGCGCAGATATGCTAGGTGTACTTAAATACGATGAGTCTTTTTTAAATTAACGGACCCGTTGATTTTGTACTTTCCGGGTGCATTGACTCTCTTGTCTCACAATCACTCGGTACCTACGGAATACCTAGTATAATATACTCGTACGTGTACATACTTATATACATTGCATTGCCGCTATCGAAATAATCCTAGCTTTGAGGCACACCTCTCTCTATAAATATATTATTACCTATATTATACGGGCGTTTTAATGCACACGTTACATATTATTTATTACAACTCTATCTTTTTTTCCATCCAACATCCGCAAAAAAACTCGCTCAGTTTTCTCTAGCGCTGCTCTATTATCGTACGTTTCTTTAAATTTTTTTTCTTCCTAGGTACGAGCTAAAATAAGCCCGAGTACCAACTAGCCAGTCAATCGGCATTTTTTATGCTATACCTATCTATCTAGGCGTGCCATAATTTTGTTGCCGCGCAACTGCTGGTGCTTATCCAGCCAAGGTCGTCTTTGTTAATTCCATTACTTCTGCAATAGCTGCTCCATATCATCCTTTGTCAACATTTACAACGATTTTATTATTTTTTTTTTTTTTTAACGAAGAACACGAAATACAACAATTTAGAGATAAAAGGTACAATGTGTGTACCTATATGTAAACATGCGCTTCCAACGATACGCAAAATAATTGCGTGAATTGCAAATCGTTTAGTTTGATCATCAAGTAAATATAATTACAAAAGGAAAATCGGCAATCACTTATTCCTTGCAATGGAGATTAGTACTTTATACTGTTTCTTCTTTATTTGCAGATTAAAAATTTTAAAGTTGTATATAACTATTGTTAACTGAACACGCAAGCTCCAAAGCTCCAAAGTTACGTGTAAGTGTAAAATATACATGCACACATCATGTGTTTGGACGAAAAACGGTCAGACAGACGCGTTTGAGTATTGTAGGATTTATACGTATATATAATAATGCGTGGGTGTATACCTATATATACGTATATGCTATGCAGGTGAGGAGTACCTAGGACACATTTTCATTTTTGAATATCGAAAAATTGGCTTCCCGTATAAATATGATGGACTACTGATATACTTGAATCGATTTCATTAATTGGAGGATTTTCAAAAATATTCAACGTCCACGGAGAGCAAGTAATTTCTTAGTTGTAGAATTTTTTTATTTCTGTCTATAGGCATGTATGTGTGTATGTATGTATATGTGACGTGCACCGTGCAAAAATTAAAGCTCCGGACTCCGGAGTCTGCGGCCCGCTCAACTTAACCTTCAACACTGCGCTGTGCTTGCAGATCGACTTGCAAAGTTCTTAGTATAGCGCCACAAAATTCAAAGACAAGAGATAAGTAGATTTGATGATACTGGACAAGAAAGGCAGCAGAAAGTAGCAAGATTATCGGAAACAGTATAAGGGGATAAAAAAATTAAATTTGATACATAATAATAGCTGAGCAAGTAAGTAAACAGAGTCGGTTTACCTAGACTACTGCTTTCCTGGGCATCCTCGCAGCGTTGAACGACCTTCGTGACGGCGTTCGCCATGTTGCTGCTACTTTAACTGACTACACGGCTACACTGCTATACTTATTTATATACGTGAGCGTGTGTGATGCCTAGTACACCTATAACCTATAACTGCCTATATGGTAGATAGGTTCGTTCGAAGCTCGGAGATGCTCCGCTCGGAGATCAAAAATTTATCCTAAAACACGCGCTTTCTTCATCCAAGGCCTCTACATGCATGAGGAGCCCCGAGTTACGTGAGCATCGATAATTCACCAATTGTTAATCATGCAAGCGTATAGTCTAACTAATGTTGTAAAGCCTAGAGAAAAGCATCATAAACTTAATTCATTGCTAAAAAAATGATTCCCAATGGAGTGAGCTAACAGAGCTCCTCTCGTGATGAGGTGTCAAAAGAGGAATGCGTGTTCTGCGCTGGAGCTCGGAAGATCTCCCTGCAGATGAACCTCGAACACACCTATATATAATAATAATAATTATACACAAGCATACAATACATATAAGTAGTCCAAAATAAATTGGACCAGGACAAACATTATGTATTGTGATCCTATCTATTACATATTTCTTGCTTTCTTGCTTGGCTCACCAAATGACCAAATATAAGTATATATATACAAAATTCCCTCCGTGCTTGATAACTCTCACCTGGTACCTCATCATACCGAAATGAAAAGGCATATTATTTCGACTGTATAATAATTGTGCATCATCAATTTACACATCATTTTATAAGAATAATTGCGTTATTACATGTTTTAGCTAGTGTATAAACAACACAATATACAATTTAATCTCAAATTCTTTTTTTAATTTTTTTCTTGTTCGACACTTGTATTGAGATAAAATTTATTGGAAACACGCTCAGATATCATTGCCGTAATCAATTTTGTCCATGTATACGTGATGCCGTTTTTTAATTATCGATGAGACGGGTACACATAAGTAGTGCACTCATCTTCACGGTAAACATCATTTAAGTACAATAATACCATGGCCAATACCAATAACCCAAAACCATCACTACTTTTATGCTTTTTTGAAACTTGAAAAAAAAAAAATGCCTTAAGTTGCCATGGGCTTTGTAAAAGTGTCGATATAGCGCTAGGCCCAAAATTTTCCAGCTTGTTTGGACGTCATCGCAACTCCGAACAATAAAAATCACGAAAAAATAAAATAGAGTACTATTAATCTAGAAGTACATACGTATATATTTATACAAATATGGAAAAGCTCAAATAGTAGAGAGAAGAAACATTAACTGTATTTGAAAACTGACAGTAAATATAGATTTTTTTTTTTTTTTTTTATATTATAGTGCTCTACGTCCGGCTCCTTTTTAATAAGGGCACTACAATGGGCACTTAGCACTTGGGAGAAGGAAGGGAAGAGGGATGGGAAGCCTCCCATCACTGGGAGGGGGGTAGGGGGAATTAGGCAAATTTGCTGCGAGAAGGTCGCCTAAACCCTCGTCGAGGAGCATTGCGTGGTGAAAAAGCACATGTGAAAGACACAGAGGTACTTTGCCCGTAAAAGTCGCACTGGCCGGGAATTGAACCACGGTCTCCCCGCGTGCCAATCCACGACCTAGCCGACCGAGCCACCGCGCGCTCAGTAAATATAGATAACATGTACAATAGTTATTGAATATGAATCTTAATCAAAACTGTAATCCAATTTAGTTAGGCATTTATGTATATTTTTGTTTTTAAAATATTAATAAAACAATTGTAAACTGTAACTGCTCGACAGGATTTCGTATTTGTTTTTATTTCTACTAGTATACTCTTCGGAATAAAACGTTGTGTCGAATAATACATAGTTCCAAACGTGCATATAGAAAGTATGAGTAGATAAACGAAGATTATTATTTTGCGTGGTATAATCATCATAAATTTTAACAAAACCGTTCAACCAAAGGACCGAAAACAAAGTGTTCCCCCTTAAAGGAGTAATTTTAAGAAAAGTCGTTGTACGACTCATATATACTTGCATTATGTTAAAAGAGTAAGAGACTCTTTGACAAACTTTATTGTAACTTTTTTGCTGGTGGATGGATATTCATAAACGTATATTCAGCAGAAAGTGTAATTTTTAAAATTGAACAGCTGTTTAGCTTGTTTTTTCCCATCTTTTGCCGTGACAATAAGTTTTATCTCGAACCATGTGTCAGGGAAAAAAAAAAAAAAAAAAAAAAAAAAAGAAAAGTTTTTTTTTTAACATTAGAAAATTGTGGGACAGTAAAAGACTTGCTTTGTTTATAATGGTTATCGGGAAACGAAAAAACGCAGGTTTGTGAAATGACAGATGTAAAGGGAAAATCAGTTGTTCGAGGAATGTATAGGTTAAAAAGAAAAAAGAAAAAAAAATGTACTGTAGCTATATACGTAAAAAAAAACCAAAGCCACTTCTGGAGTCGTAAAAAAATGGTGTTCCTTTTTCTTTTTTTCGCGGATTTTCTCGTATGTAACACACATCACATGTATACGCTTATTAGAGATGCACGCGTTCCGGCTTGTCTCGCGCGGGAATCGACCGACCTTACAGTCCTCAAACGCCGCAACTGCACGGCAAGCTGCCTTTTAAGGCCTTAGGTCCCATATAGGGCAAAACAAGGGAGCACGTGTGCTTCATTATTATTACCATTATTATGATTATTGTGCATTTTTTACTACTTGAGAGCTGGACACCACCACCACACGGTGTACACCAGACTACTCGCTCGCTTTATTGATGTTCTTTCGATGTTTGCATGCACTATATTTTGTTAAATTATGTTATAAATATATATACATATATGTGGCGTTTATTTATGTTATTATTTTTATTTTCCAAGCGTTTATACGCGTGCGTTGTAAAAGCCTTTTTGACACAAAGAAGGTTATTTTCGTGTGCTGACGGAAATCCGCGACCGAGAGGAAAGCCCCGAGCAGAGTTTGGGAAAATTCCAAGAAAAATCGTTTCTCGCTCTTGTCACAATGCAAGATTGGCGGCTTTGGGTCGACGAAGCGCGCGAAACAAAGAATTGGCACGCGCTCGAGTGCTCTCTCTCTCTCAACAACGCGGGGTCTCACGCGTTTCTTTTTACTATCCGCCTCTTTATTCAATTTATTCCTTCCCCCTTTTCTCGTAAACCCACCACGGGTACTTTGGACGTTAATGTAAACGAGAGCAGTTTGTTTGTTTGTTTCATACGTGCATAGTCATACATGATACATGATCCTTCGCGAGAAGGGCTCCCCTTCTTACCTTATACCCTTTTTTCCCCTCTCCGTAACAAAATATATATGTATTATCAACATGATCGCAGTTTTCGTGCTCCAAGACCGACTTGATGATTCACATTTATGTTTACGTATGGGTATGCCTACAATATTTTGCCGAATTAATCGTAACAAAGGTACTTTATTCATATAACGTTAAAAGCGACCGCGTCAAATCGTGTGTCCAAAACTAAATCGGTAGAAATCTGGTTCCAACTATTCATCAGCGAATCCAGTGATTCCAGTACGGCTACGACAGTTTGTTCAAGTTCGAATGGAGAAGGGGAGCCGTGAACTTAGCCTGCACTGGGCCACGGTAGAGAAAATTCACGAATGAACAAAGCGCGACTGACCAAGGCGCAGTGATAATTTAATTTAACTATTAAATAAGTAACTGCTAATCGATTCGGATTTAGAGAGAGAGAGAGTGCATACACATGATATATTATATACCCACCGTCGACGAACCACACTCTATCCAAATGCAATGTATGTTTTACGGGGATACCTACAAATGTATGCTATGCGCTTATCTGAAGAAAAGGATAACCTGAACAATGCCCATTCGTTTAAGGTCAGTAAAATATATACCTACGTATATAATGTCTACGCAACTAAGTACCTCTCATTGTGCACTTCACTAATGTAGGCAGTTAACTATATATATATATATATAATCTTGTACATAGAAATTCTATTGAGTAAATGACGGCGGTAAACCAAGTTAGTGATTGGCTAGTGTTTTTTATTTTCATCTGAGCAGTTGGTATATGTATAATCATCTACTATCATAGTTCTCATTGGTATTTCTGCAGAGTAAAGCATTGCTTGCGAGCTTTAAATTGTATCGCGGCACTTTATAATGTTAGAGGCAAAATTTCGCTATTTTCGTTTGAGATTACAACGCAAGTGTCATTTTGGTAAATACATGGAAACTCGGTTCCCAAAGATTGTCTGTTGATTGTATGCATAAAAAAAGTAGAGAAAGAAAAATTTTATCAAAAAATGCATTGTATATGGTTACCAATGGGTATATGGGTATATAATATAATATGTTATATTGTACATATACGCACGAGCTCAGAGTAATCTAATCGGTGATTTAAGTACTTTTGGCGAGAGCAAACAAAGTGCACGTGCCGCAAATGTCTCGCCGCCAAAACACCCAGCACTGTATGCGTATAATAAAAATATATGTACAATACAACAATAATATATTTGCTTGGACTCTCATGTGCGTCCCAATAGATTTACACTTCCTCTCTCTCCTTTTTTTCTTTTACTCTCCATTCTGTTATACACAACAATCAATTCTTTTATATCATTTCACATAAGTGCAGTATATTTTGTCAAAATACGCTAAAAATGCACAATTTTTTGTTTTTTTTTGTTTTTTGTTTTTATTTTGCTCGATTTTACTCTTAACTTTTTGAAGTTGCGAATAACGTCACTACATATAGTACTAACTTTTACACACGTAGCACTTGAATCACTGAATGAATATTTTGCAAATTAATACCGGTCACGTTGTGCTTAACGTACCTTGCGCATAGTTTCATCCCCGCAATAAAAATAATATATTGATATAATAATAGGTCAACTCGGCGATGTTGGTATAGCACGAGCTAGAGAGAAAAAACGTGTGCCACGCACTGAACGCTTGCATCAGCTGCAGTATCGTCAAGGGTGAATCTGTGGATGGCGCGTACAGATATATAAATACCTATTCAGTACCCACTTGTATTTATACTCGTGACTATCATCATCATCATCATCAGGTAGTCTGCAGATGTTAGGTATGTATATTAGAGAGAGAGCTTTGCCTCATCCCTGCACGCTCAACATATCAATCCCATTTATGCTTGATTTAAAAACAAAACAAAAATTAATTAATTAATAACTCTTGCTATTACTATGAATCGTCAAGGATCTGCGTATAACAGACGAAAAACATGTACCTACGTACTTTTATTTAAAAAAAAGTATTTGTAAAGACTTTTAACATCTTTATGCAGAGAACAATATGGTATCGAATGAGAGATAGAGCGACACTACCAAAAATCTACATCATTTTTACGAGATGATTGAAAAAATATCAACGTAGAGACTGAGACAGATGAGGTACGGGGAATCGAAGATAATAAAATAGTATAAAGCATCTATATACATATACATATAAGTGTAAAGTCAGTATGCAATGTGGTTAGCAAATTAACAAACAGTGAAAGAAATTACGGCATAGCGCTGAGAGAGAGAGAGAGTTCAAAGTCAAACGAACTGAAGGGTGAGAGTGTGGAGTAAAATACGAAAATTGATACTTGTTGCGATAGTATATCCAACAAAGGGATGTATAGATAATTAAATAATATATAAGTATATACAAACACACATAAATATATGCTTAACATATCGAAAATATATACGTAATATTATAATGTTACGTGACAATTGAAGTTTCGTATCATTTGCGATATTTAATTTTGAGTCAAAGCCTACAATCTACTTAAGATCAAATAAATATAATGTTTCTAAATTATGAACACGTACAAGTGGTTGGGTACAGCGGAAACGCAAGGGTAACGAAATAAATTCACGTAACAAAGGTTTTAGTGTATGTACATGCATACCGTGACTATAAATAATGTAAGTACGCATTGCATTGCCGTGGATATAGGCAATCCGGTAGAATAGTTATAGGTTATATATATAGTAAGTACCTAATGCGTGGTTTAAACCTTGAGAGAAATATATTGCAGCCGAAAAGAAGTACCTCAACGCGATCTACTTGCATCCTTATCGCGCTCCAGCGATTTTTTCTTTCTTAGCGAGCAATATTCATATATATATGTTACAAGGGTGTGTTTACTGCAAGTGGATAACTAAATAACTATGCAAGTGCACGCAGGACAGAGCTATAATCAAAGACACGTACTTACTTGATGGGCCCTACGATATTTACAAAAGTAAACATAGATTTTTTATTGTTATTATTATTATTATCATCTCATAAAACATGAGCTTCAACTATACATAAGTACAACGAAAATAGAAAATAAGCTTTACATCATCATTCTCGTGGATATATATATATATATATTGCTACTTTCTCCTCCGCAACTTGTACTTTCTGTCCAAGTGAAGGTGTAAAATCGGATGCACATATTTATACGGATGAAAGTTAACATTTATCAGATCGCATGTGATGTATTGCTGTAGGTATGACATATTATATAGTTATTAGCCGCATTGTCGCCTCGCCTTTGACGATACACCTGCGATACACTTACTTTACACACTGCCTTAAACGTGTACCTACTAAAATGTGCTATTTACTCTGATGCCCAACTATTTTAATTTTTGAGCATCAAACAATGATTTTTCTCAAGAACGAACAAAAGAGAGACAAATGAGTATATCATATAGCTAAACGTAAAAATAAGGAAAAAAAACAAACAAAAAAAACATTGGAGCCCGAGGAAAAAATCAAGTAAAATAGCAATAACAATGCAATGGTAAAACTATTGTTTTGTTGATTGAAATTTGTTTAGTTAAAAAAATTTGATGATTTTTTGTCGTAGCCGAGTGAATTGGATTTCCAACATAACTATATTATAATATATTATCCATGTCAGTTAAACCTTGAAATACGTAATCTTTCGTCGCGCTTGAACCGTTAAGTTCAAATCTCGATGCATATTGTACCGACTTGAGAAATTCTCGAAATTGAATTCAGAAGTCGGAAAGTACGAATCGTTGGGGTAAGTATATATATATATATATAATATATCATATAGGTTCGGATGGAGAAAAAGTAAAAATATATTCGAATGTAATTGTAAGAACTACTTTTGGAGGGAGCTGTAACTTACTTGATGAGCAATAAAAGGAGGTAAATATTCTCACCAAGGTTGCAGTTGTCCTGCGCCTCCTCGCAGCGCGAGACGACTCGGATGATGGCCCTGCCGGCCAACTGGACGCACACGGCCATCGCGACATTGCGCTCTCCCTGCTCCTGACTGATCTGCTGGTGCTGAATCTCTTCGGGATTGTACGTCGGAGGCTTCATTCTCGTGCTGCTGCTGCTGTTCTCCCTATCTCTTTTTATGCGTTTTTAACTTGACGCTTGCTTTCTAATACCTCCTCCCGGCGATGTGCAGTACAAGTAAGTATACTATAATAAGTACCTACTCGCGTTACTCTGCTTTACTCTTTCCGGGTGTGTATACTTATAATATCATTGACACATATATTATATGTACGTAATAATTGTATATATACAAGCGCTTCCCAAGTCTCCTCGAGAGCTATGGAAATGTGTCCAGCACTGGATGTTACGAACAGTACGAGCTTTCTTATTTTTCAATCTTACTTCGATCAAAAATGACAATCGGCAGGTTGTGAGTTTTCAAGATCTCGGAATAAAGAACGAAAGCACCAAGTATGTACGAACAAACACGTGGAGCAAACGACTTTTTTTTTTTTTTTTTTTTAGTATATCGCGTATCGAGATAGGATACAATCAAGCATAGGTATAATACTTGTAGGGGCCAACGAGACCTGCTCGCGAGAGCCGTCGCGCCCGCGGTTACACTGATATGACTGATACGCTCGGGAGCAATCGGGGCTATTTAAGACCTCGCAGGCCCGCGCTACCTACCCACCTACCTACCTCCTATATACCCGAGAGATGCAGGCGATCAGCTGACTGCGCCACACTATACATTTGTGTGTGTGTGTGTATATGTTTTCCCCCCACCCCCTATACACCGACCATCGCTCTCTCGTGATCTCTTTATATCCATCCTCCCTCGCTCTCTTTTCTCACTGTATGCATGCCTATAATTTAAATTAGTCGTACTTTGTGATTATTATTATTATTCCTTTTTTTTTTTTTTTTTTTTTGTTACCTACGTATATATGTATAGGTATATTGTTAGTACTGGTGCATCGAGCTCTCTCTTTCTCCGAGGCGCTCTTTGTGCATCATTTTCGTAAATGCATCTGCAGTCCCACGGACGAATCGAAACCAAAACATCCCTTTTTTTATTATTGCACGTCGAGCCACGTGTTTCTTCGAGAATTGCGTTTGCGCATATGTATACTTACGTACTGTTTGTTTATTTATTTATTCGTTAATTTTTCACAAACAGAGGAGGAGCAACTTGCAAGTGTTGCAGTATTATAAAGTGCACCATGATTTTCAAGTACCATCGATCGAGTTTGTGGTTTTCTTACTCACTTGATAAGGGTTTACAAGGACTTGCAGAAAAAAAAGGATGCTGAAATAATCTACATACAGGAGCATACCTGTACTTATTAAATATAATTTGTCTCTGTCGCGGTTTCCCGGTTATTGTCATGACTGTCGGGAAATATAATATAATCACGTGATCTTAGCCTTGCGCTTCTGTGTCGTCCAATTATCGCTTCATCGTATACATACATTTTTACTTACACGCATATAAGTACTTACCTATGAAATTTTACAAGCCGAGGTCACCGAGACGTCGATGTACCTATGGGTGTGATGTATAATCGACGGATAAATGAACCTCTTTTCTTTTTCTTTCTCCGCGGCTTTGGCAATTGTCATCATCATCATTATTATTATTATTATTATTATTATTATTATTATTATTATTATTATTATTATTACAATTCTTACAAACCATGACCATAATAATTACTCTTTACCGTTCGTTTTTGTCCGCAAACACCACAACATCGATCTACTCGTGTGTATAGACACGAGGTGTGTATATACATATGTATTATATATGTGTAAAAGTAAATCAGTAGAAAGTGTCCGGAGTATGGCCAGACGCGCTGGCTGATCCGTGTAGAGAGGAGTTAGCGCAGAGAAGCACAAAAGCGTCGTTACAGTTGATAGCGTTTTATCATTTCGTTCAATATTGTATTATAGATGTATTATAAAAAAAAAAAAAAAAAAAAAAGGAAGAAAACCGTGAAACCGTGTAATTCAATAATATAGTTATACAGCGATGGCAAAGTAGTTAGTTGTAAGCAACAATTAGTCTATTAACGGATGTGCTGTTATGTCCGCGAAACCTTCATGTCGATTTTTTGAGCTAAAAATCAACGTCAATCAACGCCTTTGTTTCTTTATTTTACCGTCATACTTGGTGGTTTTTGTACTCTCAACAAATAAAACATCGCGTTATCCCAACAGAGGGTCTGACGCATGTGTACGGCAGGTGTAAGGCGTTCGATCCACCGATTCGGACGTAAGTACATACGTCGGTCGGCAACGTGTCCATCGTTATACCTGTATATACATATATCCGCACACGCTCGTTCATCGTTTGTATACCTGCGTAAAGTAAAACTTAACTGTACAGTAAAGTTGAAACTATACACATATAGGTGTACTTGATGATAATAAGACAATTAAGAGGACTTAGTCATACATATTCATCTCGTGTGCGGACGAATGGCCACATTTTTACTAATCGGTGTACTCAAAGGCTACTGATAAGTTAAAAGACCAATGTAATAATCAAAATGAAAATAAACATCTCAATTGGCAGGAACAAAACTCGTGTGGGGCAAGGAAGGAAAATCACAGCGGATTTCGAAAAGACAAAGCCAATTTGTCATTATTATTATTATTATTTAACGAGCTCTCTAAATAATATACTGTCATCATCATCATAATTTATGGTATTGTTGTAATTACTATTACGTTCACAGTCATTATATATTATTATCATTGAAAGGGATGATAATAATAATAAGTTATTCATAAAGATTGTATAGGTATACTATAATAAGTGTACACCGGATAATAATGATCGAGACATTGTATACGTTGTACACCAAGAGCTTTGCTTTGTATGAACAAAAAAGCACGCATATATAGTTGTTCACCTAATTATAAGCTTCGGTCGAGTCGTGTGCAGTGCAGCCTGGAAGATGCCAAAAGCTCAACGCCAAATGATCACGCGTATACGGGCATATACATATATATATATATATATATATATATATATATATATATATATATATACACGTTCAGTCATTGGGATGCGGGACAAAGAGATTTGGCGCTTTTTACGCGTTATCACTACAGTGTACCCATATATATTATATGTATACTGACGAATTATAGAGAGCTTGATTGATTGGTAAAACTGATAGGTACACTTACTTAATACCAAGGTCACGTGGTCCGAATGGCATTATTTACGTGGACATATTATCATATTGATGAAAATTATAAAAAAACCTCAGCCACATTGTAGTACAATCCTTGCACGTGAGCAGAGAGGGAACTCGAGAGGTTTGGTCATCAGTGGCGAAAATATTAGCGCTTTGATGGTATTTTAACATATGATTAAGGTACACGTATGTATATATATATATTTGATCGATTCAAAGTATTATTATCATTGTGCTTGGAAATCAAAATTTTCAGCAGGTTGTTCTAACAAAGCAGCTATCCTCTGCACTTACTCTGCTACTTGGTAGTAAAAATAGCAGAATTTTTTCCTCCTCGCTAATAACGAATCGCGTCAACAATTACAGAACGGCATCGCTTATTACATTATACGTTATGGTATATAACATTTGTACACATTAATTTTGGTAGTGATGATGATGGTGACATGTTGCTTCGTATCGTTAAACCATCTTCGAAGGCAATGCACAAAGACCCATCAAGAGGGACACAATGTTTGCCTCTCGCGGGTGCAGTATAGCTGCAGACTCTGCACATCACAAGCAGCGACAGAGTCGTCGGTATCGGTGGTAAGTCAGGGAGTTCATACATATATATATATATGTGTGATTGGCTCCTGTCCAAGGAATACTGCGCGTGCAGTATAGGGCTGAAAATAGTTTTGCCTCGTGCTTAAAATCTCCCATGACTCTCTTTCTCTTTTTCTTTTTCTTTCGGTTACGGTTGAGTACTTATGACCGTCTGCATTAACTTCCAATGCTACATCAATACTTAGGGTATATGATCTTTGTTTTTTTTTCTTCTTTCTTCTTCTTTTTGATATTGTACATACAATTGTACATATAAGTTTTCCTACAGCTCGTTGTAATTGTCAAACATAACTATATGTATAAAAAAAGTACATCCCGGCAAGTAATTTTTCGTCTCGTCTTGCCACTATTATAATATATATATTATATTCCACCGCGCAAACACGTATACGTATATATACCTACTTGGATTTATTTTTGTACCCCATATATATATATATATATATATATATATATATATATATATATATATATATATATATACATGTGTTTTGATTCGTTTGGCCTTAACGGTATTATTCTTTGTGCCGAGTCCGAGTTATTTTATTTGGCAACTTTTTTGATCTCTCGTCGTCTCCAAGCGATACATTAATTCTACTCAATCCATTGTATATACGAAGCGAGGATTAAGTATAGAGTAGCACCGGTCGTTGTACTTACTCCGGGTCAGTTATTTTTATCATTCATCTATAAAAACTAGGTATTGTCTTTGTTTCTTATTATCACTTTATTTTAGATTTTCAATTGCGAGTTTGCCTCATCGAGCTGAGCGCTGCCTTTGTCCACTCGATAAAGCACTATTCACACACACACACAATGCATTGCACGGAGACGATATATATGTATATATTTTGTCAAGACTCCCACCCCCCATGGTTAACCATTGATTAAACGTTATACGTTAAACTTAATACTTTGCTTGATTGTATCCAGCACAGAATTAAACGCGGGCATGGTTGTTAGCGTGGGCCATGTAGTTCTTCAAAAATATTGACAAAATAAAAAATACCATTGATTTTTCTGTCAAACGTTTTCCACTCTTGTTCTATAATTTTGATTTGTGATTCATTAGAGTATAAATATGAAAAATATACATTGAAAAATTTCAAGTTTCCAGTTCAACTGTCTCGATAAGGATTTTTATTCATTTTTTTCATTATTTTTGTTTGTCTTTATTTTGAAATATAAAATCAGCTACTTAAAAATAAAACATGTTCAATTTAAGATAAGTAGTAATAGGTTGTGAATTTTACATACCTAAAAATAGATAACATGATTTTAAATTGGTTTCAGCACAAGCACAATATGAAATATCATTCGGTGACACAACCTAGGTATGTTTATATATGTATTATCGTCATATTTGAATTACATTGTTTTTGGGTAATATTTCGTTCGAAATTAAGTTCCCACTTGATATTTTGCAATTATTGTCGAACTCATTGCGAACGAACAAAGAATATTATTGGTATTTAGTAAATTACAACGATTTGTAAATTTAAAAAAAATTTATTTGTGTATACAACAAATTTAAAACCATATGATACAAATAATTGAGTCAATAACTTTGTTACATGGTCAAATATGTCATAGATAAAATATAAATAATTTTAATACTAATAATAATTTAAAATTTAAACCGATAACTAGCTAAAAACATCCATCGTGGCTGTTGTATTCGTTGTATGAAATTCTTAAAAATGTAAAACAAACGAACGTTCGTTAAATAATACTGCTAATGATGAAAGAAAAACTATAAATATAAGCAGCACTGAGATATATATTATAACAATCTCTGAGTAAAAATCCTCAAATAAATCCTTAAATATTTACAAGCGCCACATATTAATACATGTATATGTATATATCTTTACGGAATAAGCATCTAAATTTATTTGATAAAAGTCTTTTACTTGGTGTTCTTTGATAACCAGCAATCTTTATAATATTAATAGTACGAAATATTTCTCTCTTTTTCTTTTATGCATACATAAAGCATACATCTTAAGATTTGTTGATTACGTTCCCAACTATTGCCGATGATTATTTTGCAGCTTGATTAAATCTGTGTGTACGTAACGTATGTGAATTTTTATTTTACAATTCTACAAATACTATGTTTACAATTACGATTGATGAAATCATCGTAAAACCTATACTTGCTTGGAGAGAACCAAAATTAAAAAAGAAAATATTTTTTGTTTTCGTTGTGTAGCCCTTACTTATAATTCCGTGGCTCATACGAATCGTCATTGTCTCCAGCTTTATATGTCAAATACGTTTTCACACGTAACATACTCTTTATATCAGACCCCTGGAAAGAGATAAACTAAGAAAAGTGGTGTGATAAAAAGTTAAAAATATTTGTTTTTCGAAGGCAAGTACCTACATGGTTCTACTATTTATTCAAGTTTCGACTAGGATTGTCGTAGAGATGAAATAATATTGACCCAAAACATCATAGAAGGCAAATTTACGAATTTTGTGTTTCTGTCAATGATCGATGAAATTATCGTATTTTTACCAGAATTCGAATTACTCGGATAAATTGAAACTTGTCCGAGCAATATTAATTTCTTTTATAATATGTATATTAAAATTGTATATACCATTGGATTGAATTTTTTAGGGGAGAACTTACCCGATTAGAATAAGCTTACGGTTGCCGGAAGATACCATCAGGACCATACACCGCTGCCGGAGAGTAATCTGTACGCGGCCTGTATGATAAGTGTTACCAGGTGAGTATATGGACCGGTTATGGCAACCGGCAACCATATGGTATACGATTATTATACTGCCCATATACAGGCCGGAGGGTATATTCATACAAAACGAACAGCTGTGTTTTAGGCTGCGTTCATACGCACCGTCAATAGCAATCTGCAATCCATTTGAATGCACGGGTGCGAGAGAGATAAATGATCATTTGTCAGACAAATTCGTTGTTTTTAATTATGATGGCTTGATTATGGTTATTTTACGTATATCATGTAACGAAGCCACAAAATAAAAACTATGCTTGACAGTACATAATTCCCTTGTTACGTGCTCAGCGCGAAACAATAATGTAACGCTGTAAACCATTTTATTATTTCTCGTTCTTATCATCTTTTGTCATTCGCGGCACGATTATCGTGTGTACCTTACCTCGCAACAATTATACTGTTGGGCATAATTATTTTGGTACGCACCAATATATCAGATATTTATAGGTATACATATTGTATAATACGTATTGTATATAAATATATACACACACTGCAGTTACCTACATAATATGTATAAAGTTATGCATATTACCTTGAAAATAATTGACTTGCGTAGTGCAGAAAATTCATAATCGTATTATTGAGACATTTCAAAAAAATGAAAAAAATAATGAACAATTGTTTTTCGTCTGTGCAAAAAATGCAAGTGTGATTTGTCTGGACACATAAGTATAACAACATATAATTATTATAAAGCGAAAGAGGGACAGCTATGAGCCACTGTTGGTACTGTTACCACCATCACTGTCGTTGTTTTTCTTATTGTTGGTGGTGAAGGTTGTGAAAAAAGTTGTGTTGGTGGTGGTGGTGTTGGTAAGCCGTTCGAGTTGTTCCTGAGCGTGTTGTAGCGCAGAACAGTAATGCAATAATAGCACGCTCAGACCCTGCACCCGTAGATCGCTTTGGCGTATCATTCTGCTGTTCTCAAGGTCTGGACTCTGCGACAGCTCGCGTCTCGAGTTGGTCTCAACGTCAAGGGAGCTCTTCAATTTTGCGATCTGCAAGTGTCGTATAATGAAAAAAAAAAAAAAAAAAAAAAAAAAAAAAAAAAAAAAAAAAGAAAAAATAACTGGCAATAAAAGCTTTGTTCAAAAAATTTATTGCTATCCAGATACCGAGCTCAAAAAATGCTATACTTTGTTAAAAAATTCATGGGTTTACAAAGAAAAAAAGCCTGTGCTTTGCGGAACACTACAAATTTGGGGTAATTTGTCATGTTCTGATAAAAACTAATAAAATTCATTGGGTTTTGGCGAAAAGTAACAAGAATATGTAAACTTGAAACAATGTGCGATTCGTATGGGGCGTTTTTACAAAAACAAACACAACTTAATTATGAATTACCTATTACAACATTTTTTGGTGACATGAAAATATTGCAAGCAAACTCCGAGTATGAAATATGATAGTTGGAAATTGATTTGGGCGATACATATCAGTAAACAATGTACAAGTTGGAAGATGAATGAAAAAAAAAAACTATGGAAAAAAATAAATAAAACGGAAAAAACATCTATGTTTTTTTTCTTATTATATATTTGTGTGCATGTACACGTATACTAAATAAATTTTTAGATGAAATGAAAAAAAAAATGAGTGTCACAACGGCGTGCAGCACTGATGTTATCTTTCGTTTTTACAAACAATTCGCTGGACTTTGAGAATTGGTCAGTAAGTTTTAACTTTACTGAAATAAGGCATTAAATGGTAGTTTTTATGTCCGTACGCGACGTATCCGTGAAATAAAATAGTAAAGGATAAAATAATAGTAACCTCTTTTGAAAGGATGGAATGATGAAAGAAAATGAGTGAAAAAAAACTTTGGGCATAATTACCATGGAGTTGATTTTGTCGAAGCGCTCCTGGGGCTCGAGACTTCCATGGAGCAACTTTCCAGTCTCCTTGGCCTTGGACATGAGACCGTCGTCGAGTTCGCCGGCGATGAGTGGCCCAGCAACACTCGGCTCCACCCCCTCCAGCAAGTCTGGACTAATGCCCAGGCCACCGCCGACGAGAGAACTCTACGTACATTGTATTTCCAATTGATCAGCACACATTTTTTTTTTTTTTTTTTTTTTTTTTTTCATCAATAGCTCTTGCAAGCGATAGCGGCTCGTGCGTGTTTTTTTTTTCTCTATCATTGAATGCTTTATTCATAGCTGGTGCTCCATGCATTTAGCTTAGTGGGTGTTTTTTTGTTATACATAGTTGTACAAAATATTGGTGAAAAACAGTGAAAGCACTTGAAAGCAAATAGTTGAAAAAAAATGAAAAGAAGGAGCTACGTGCCTTTCAGAAACACGGTGACTGTTGTAAGTATTTTTATGTACTACGAGTAAGCATGAGAGTGAAAAATGCATACATCGTATATGTTTGCTGCCCTGCATGGGCTTTACCTGAGATCTGGGACATTTTCTACTTTTCCGTGCTTGGCGCACATTGTACCACTTATTAAGAAAACTATGGTGGTAATGATAATTGCGGTAACCGTTAGTTACACAATTCAGCTGCTCATTAGTTATATTTGTCATTAGATAGTTGCTTATGATATGTGTATTTATGAGATGATTGGCTTTGTAAACAAGGGCGGAAAAACAAAAGTGAAATACGCAAGGAAGCTGGTACTATGGATATACAACTGATCTCGGGTTTTTTTAGTTTTCAAACACAAATTCGAGGTCTTGCTTGCTCGATAACGCCACCAGCTTCAACTTTTTGCTCGACAGCTCATTATTTTAGGGTTTATCAACAGGGTCGAAGCATTGTCTTCTATCGACACGTTTTCCATGTTAAAAAAAATGAAATGTGACGAGGGACACGTGCGAGCTTTGGATTAAAAAATCAACATTTTTTGTGTTTTTTTGGTGATCTTGAATTATTGTTGTTGAAAAATGAAATGCTCTTTAAAACTTAAATGAGGAATGATGAGGAAAAAAAAAAAAAAGTAAATAAATTAATGGTAATAAAAATTGTAAAGGGCAAATCGTGTAAAACTGGCAATAAATAGTATGAGAATTTTATAATTTTTCAGGCAATCGCAATAGATTTGACACTCACGTATCTATCACTTAAGCACATAGAGCATACCTGTAAGCAGCCAGTCTGATAGCGCGTCAAGCAATCATCAGTAAGTACATTATATGTAAAAGCAAGCTTCGGCAGAGCACTTTTCGTGCACCATATGATACATCACCAAACGTACTTCTAATTGGTATTATATGTCAATTGTCCAACATTTCAACATTTGGATGTAAAGTCAGTGTTATACATATGATAATGCAGCCGAGAAAGGAGCGAGAAAAATGTAGAAAAAAAAAGTGATAATGTAGGAAATTAGAACTGAAAAAATTATAGATATTTAAGTTATAAATATCGATGTAGAGATAGGCAAGAAAAAGAAATGGTTCTTGTAATGAAGAAAAAACGCCAAGATGTGCGTGTTACTTTTTTTTTTGTTTTTTTCTTTACAAGTACTACCGATATTTTATTACCTTGACACCAAAACGTTAAGAAAGTAACTGATTTAGTTTTACTAGCAGTGCAAGTTACTGTTAATTTTTACAATCTCATCTGATGGGTAATTCATTGAGTGCTGGACACAAAATTGTTATTTTAGATGAAAATAGGCCCTCAGTTGGAAAAATAGGGTCTGCACCTGGTGCGCATCCAATCGCAACGTGCATCGCACCGGGTACGAAGTAAAAGTATTTTCCTACCTCGGGGCATTTTTAACGACATTCATAGTTACTATAAAAAAGATTATAACAATTGAATTGTTGGATAAGCAAGTCGAGTACACGTGGGAAAAAAACAAATGCTGGTTTCCTTTTAACTCAAATATCGTAAGAAAAAAATTGATGAAAATTAAATACTTGTTAATTAGAAAAGTAAGTAAGCGCGTGATTACGTTGGACTGATGCTTCTCTAAAAAGTATGAAAACAGCAATGGTAACAACAACAACAACAACAAGAACAACAGCAATAATAATAATAATAACAATAATAATAATAATGATAATCAGTATATAGCAAGAATAATGAAAAAGACAGTAGATGAGCTAAATATAATGATAATGTTAAAAGAAGAGTGTCAATCGATCGATCGATCGGCAAAATTGTTATCACGAAATCTTGGCCGTTTTCTCTTCCACGGAAGCATACGTGTCCCTTCGGGCTCTACCTTGCGTGATGCGCAGGGACTTGGGGGTAGGCTTCTGGAGGCCAGACCAGGGTTGGCTGTCGGCGGGGCCAAACAACTTGTACTGCCCGCCTTCTTCAGCCCCAGGAAGGTGTTAGCTATGCTGGCCCTTATAGCCATCATACTCGCGCCCTAATTACAATCAATTGCCATGTTAGTGAATCTCAGCCTCATTTATTATCTCTCTGTGTACCTGCCGCATGTTGTATTTTGTCGTCTTCGTCTTAATGGTCTCTGTAGTAGTCGTTGTCGTCGCACCACACGTAAATGTGTATAATAATACCAATATTTTTTAACTTATGTTTTATCGGAACATTCATTTGATCGCAAAGGACTAAGTACAAACATAAATTAAATTGTATTGTCCGTCGGTTATGTAGTGATTATTTATTAACATGGAAAAAAAAAAAAAAAAAAAAAAAAAAAAGAACAACTGACACTTACACATTTTTATTTTTTAAGAGGTAATACTTTTTATAGGGTAAGGACACATGTCAAATTAAGATTAACGCAAGTCTGTGAACTTTATGTTTCAAAGTGAATGTGTATCTAATTATTATATAGATTGTAAGTGTTGAGGTGAATTGAACCAGGAAGAATAAGGGTTACAACAAGCCTACAAAAGAAACCTCCACCCTCGCGTGATGTAGCTTTTTTGGTTACTTTTTATTGTCAACAATATTAGTAAATCATGCTTTTTTAATTAACAATCATTATATTTATGTACAGGGATCCAGTGATAATGCATCATTACTTTATCACCAAGTATAAATCAGCGGAATACCTACAAATACCACTTTACTGGCACGTAAAAAAAATTTTGACCCTTACACTATTTATAAACACTGGCCACTGACTAGATTTATTAATCATAAAAATTATTTATCGCATCGACGCACACGATATTGTCAAGTATAATACACGAATAAGACAAAAATATACTCTTTTTTTTTTTTTTTTCACTTTGTACAAATTTTTCCTTGCAAAAGGCAAAGAAGAACATTGACTAGTTTAAATACTCATTATAATGCTGACAATCAACTATGACTCTCATCTCGTGCGTTATTTAATAAAACAAGTGTCTCAAGTATGCTGTGCAGACGTGTTGATGAAACTGATATTACACTTTACACGTGATACCTGATTTGGCTCGTCGTCTTACAAGCTTTGATGCAAAAGTATATTCTATATTCGGACTTTCGTTACGTGCAGTTCACTTACTTATCCGCAACCAGCGCCCGAATCTCAATTTACGTTTCCGACCGGCTTCTTATAATAGGTAAACCTTTGAAAATTAATTTTAATGATAATAATAATAACAACAACAACAATAATGATTGTAATAATCGTTGGGAGGTGGGTCGCTGTTCAATTTGTTCGATCGTAATGGTCATAATCATTTTCTTTTCGTCTAAGAAGCGGCCTAATAAGTGCCCAGTACCTGAACGTCCTCTTCGCAGCTCGTGAGGGATATTTCGGGGCCTAGCTCGGTGGTGCTCGTCTCGGTCTCATCTGCCTCGAATGCCATCGTTGTCGTTAGATTTTCAGCTCCGCAGGAGCTCGATGCCTGGCAACGCACCTCGCATTTTTTGTGACATACCATTCCACAATTGCGACACTGGACCGCATCCTTCAACCAAATCTGCAATTTAAACGACGATGCATGTAATACAGAAAAAAGACTGTTCAATGTGACGGTGACGAATCTAACGGGTTGATTCAGGTAACCTGAACTTACCTTTTTAGTGCAAAAATCACAATGAGTAGCCCTGTGAAAGTGAGTTCTTATGAAATCATGCAATTTCTTATTTACGATTTCTTCGCACAGGACGACTGGTTGTTGCGCTTTTGTTGCTTCCTCAACGCTCTTTTTAACCGTGTTATCGACATTTTGCTGATTTGGACGGTTTGAGACCCACAAATAAGAAAGCAAGATATCACCAAAGCACAACGTTGGATCGAACCCAGAATAACCGTGCAATTTAAAGCAGCTCGACGAGTTGGCTAGACTTGCTGAAATATGATGCAATTTATATTATTTTAAATTAAAAAAAAATGACGCTTCAAGTACGCAAAAATAATACAATGCTTACTCGAGTCTGGGGGTAAGAGAGCATAGCATTTTAAATAATGTCCAGTTGAAGAGGTGGAGCACTGAGCTAAGATAAGCTTTATGGGAGTATTAATGTATCCCAATAATTTTGATTGACTGCTTTGTTGGGTATCTACGGTACCTTTGGACTTGGCCCACACTCCGATATTCAAGTACTGAAGTTCCGAATCTATTTGAAACGTTCGCTTTTCCTCGAATGTTATCAGCGAGGCGCAATCTCTGTCCTTTGTCGTGTAATAAAGATCAGTTATGTTAGGAGAATTCGACTCGCCAGATTGGCCGCTGTACAAAGTTCCCGACGATGAATTTGACGAGGTCGTGGAAATCCTCCTGGACGGCGTTTCGGGAGCCGATGTATCCGACGTTTCCTCGGTGTGCACCTGCGTACTGCTTTTCCTGCGTCTGATGAACAATTTGCCGCTCGCGTCATTTTTCTCTCCTAAATCTGTATCAAAGTCTCGCAAATCCGAAAATTTTACGCTTTTGAAACTGTCATCCACGTTGAGCGCGTCGCTCTTGGCTGGTCTTTTGGAGCAGCTGTTCTTGTCCAGTTCGTTTGTTTTCGGCAAACAATGCAATTCTCGATCTCCACTGCAATACTTTCTTTCGACGCGAATGATGAATCTCCTTTGAGCCGCGTGTTTTATGAGTTTCGCCACCTGGCTCAAACTGGCAACTTTCTTGCCATTCACGGCAACGATGACATCCAACTTTTTCATTTCAGCGATCGCCGCCGGACTATTACACACTATCGTCTCGACAATCACGCAGTTTTGGCCAATCTCGGCAATGTATTCTTGCTTGAAGACGACGCCGAGCTGCTGAGAGCTGACTTTGCTGATTATCAAATCAAGGACCATGTAGGGAATACCATTGTACTGCGTGAGGCACACCCACGGCGTCGAGTCTACGCTTAGTGTGCAGTAAATCTGAGTTTGGGATAAATTTTCAGCACTTGTCGAGTTTGCGTCAATGTTCAATCTACTGACTTCTATTAATGTTACATCCAAAACGCCAGGAGTCTGCCGAGTCGTTGTGACCTGCGAATCATTTTTAAAAATCAGCTATTGATCAGACTTACATTGTAAATTATTTCTGACTTAATTTGGGATTGTTTACAAAAAAATTTATTTCACCTCTGATAAATCGATATCTTCGTCATTGAGTCTACGGAAAAAAGGCTTGTAACGCATTTTGTAACGAGGTAACGTGTGTTTTCGCCTAATGGCTCGGCGAATTTGACCCGTGATTAGCGAGATGATTTGTGGCTGTAGGTGGCGACCTTGAAATTGTGACTGCACTTCTAGCTCTAATATTGGTTCTGTATAAAAGCTAAGGGACCAATGAGTGTAGGGAACTCTCGTAAATTGAAGCCTGGCTTTTCCCGTTAATCTTTTCACTGAAAATATTGTTTTATTTTTAATTACTTTGAAAGGATAAACTAAAAATTGTTTGTTTTCCTAAAATGTCTTCATACTTTGAAGCGACAGGTAGGCTGTTTTGCTCAACAGTAGTTTTACATCTATGGACATTTGAAAATTGCCGGAATAATGAAGATCCAAGCAAAGATCGAGGGTCTCTAACAAACCAGTGTCTGCACATATTTTTGCATCGGCTACTTCTAAGCCTTTGATCGTGGGAAAGTGATTACCAAGATTTAGATCCCTCAACTAGTTGGAAAAAAGAAAAAGAAAATTAAAAAAAAAAAAAAATCTTGACATTTTTTTAACACACGAAAAAAATATAGGCATACCTGTACACTGTCAAACAATTTGCCAGTTGTCGATTGATTAAGAAGCTCTTTAAATTCATTGTTCAGTTTCCTGTACAGCCACAATCGTACTCTTTCTGCATTTCTTAACTCGTTGAAGAGAAACTGTAGCGTTAGATTGATTGCTAAATTTTCATTTCCTTGCGACAGTCCCTGTCGTGGAGAACTACTGGGCCTTTCATCCTTGAGCTGAGTGACGAGCTCCTCTGGTAATGCAGCTCTTGCGGGCAGAGTGGGGTGCTTGGGTGGACTTGCCTCGGCCGCACTTTTCAGGTACTTGTTGAAAAAGTAATACTCTAGCAGCAGTGTACATATTACACCACAAACAAATGCAACTATAGCCAAGAAAATAAATAAGAAAATGCCCATACTAGTAAAGGGCTGAGATTTCCTTTACAACGGCACTGTACTGAAACATATATAGAACATGTACATAAATATCGTATTATTCTCCTCCATTGGTAGGTATTTATAAAAATATGAGCATTATTGAAAAAAAAGAGGTTTGTCGAAAAAGGAATAAATAAATGATTATGATACAAGTAGGTGATAGAGAAACACTTGAAAGATTTACTCACAAGTGCACGTACGTCTGGACTATCAAGACAAAAAAAAGGACAACATGCCCAACAACTTTATCAAATAATCTTCATAATGATTGGGTTATTGGCAGCAGCAATTAGGGGGTGGTCGTTGGCGTAATTCTGATAGTATTACACTACTGCTGCTGCACACTGTCTTTACTGTCTCTAGCAGCATCGGAAGTATTGGAACCATCAGAAGCATCATCCTTTAAGCACACTTGGGTTGTTGCTGTTGACAAGTAAGTAATTGGTGTAAGTGGTACACTGTTTATTCTCGGTGCTGAGTATTATCTACTAACCAAGTATATATCATGAATACACCATTAGTAGGCACACTCGAACTTGCAAAATTAAAAATCAATAAAATTATAAGAGGAAGGTGGAGGCCGTTGCGAGAAGAGACATGTTAAAATTCACATTTTTATAGAGCTCCTTACTACTCCGAGCAGCGAGCAGCGAGCAGTCCGAAGGTTTGTTCAAGCCAATTCTCGGAGAAACTGTAGGGAGTCTCTGAGAATGGAATGAACAAGTGTTCTTCACCGAGTGTCTCCGAGAGACTCTGACTGCGCGTCCCCGAAAATGTATATGCACACGTTAGGTTAGATAAGTAAATTAAAATCATTTATAAGGTTCGTTTGGGGCTTAGCTTGGAGCAGCTCAGAGCTCCTCCGAACTTTGCCCCAAAACACGCAATTAGCTCCAAGCTCATCGGAGCGACTCCGAGCAAATTCCTACAGTCGGTATATCTATATGTACAGTCTTGGCAATATAAATATTTACGTCTTGGCCATAAATATAGATATACCGACTGTAGGAATTTGCTCCGAGTCGCTCCGATGAGCTCGGAGCTAAATGCGTGTTTTGGGGCAAAGTTCGGAGGAGCTCTGAGCTGCTCCAAGCTAAGCCCCAAACGAACCTATAGATTCACTCTAAGGGCCTACGCAGTGAAAAACACAAGCATATGCACAGGCACAGTGCACAAGAATAACACTAGTTGGGATACCTATATACGTGATGCACAGCGCGGTATGCTTTACGTTTTCACAGATATAGACATACCAACCAATGTTATTCTTGTGCACTGTGCCTGTGCATATGCTTGTTTTTCCCTGCGTAAGCCAACAACCCAATAGCACAGGAACGTTGAACGTTGTTGGAATGGTATGTATGACCTGTGTGTCGGAATGGTATGACAGGAACGTTGGATTGGTATAATACAGGAATGGCGGAATGGTAAGACCCCATTGACCCAATAAAATAGGAACGATGGAATGGTATAACACAGAAATGGCGGAATGGTATAACCCCATTGACTCAATAAAATGGGAACGCTGGAATGGTATAACCCAAGAACAGGAACGTTGGAATGGTACAATATAGGAATTTGCGAACAAGTAGTCTGTACCTTTTTTTGCTTTGCAGGCGTATGTTATAACATAGGTCGATGTACTGAAAAATAGTTACATGGTACGACCCCTGTAGAAACACAAGGGCCTCACCGCCTCAGCTCTTGGTCTTTATCACTGCTCTCAACTGCATTTTTGTTGTAGGTTATGTATGGCATAATAACTAAAGACTACTTTGTTTAACAGATTCTTATCGATTATAATGTAACGATTTTTCTTAGATGCAATTTGAAAAATCAAGTGCTTGGTTAGCATGGCTGCATTAATGAAAAAGCGAGTCTTGGCTGAATTAAACCAGAGTCAAGTAAGTGACAATTTTTGTCAGTTGTCTACTGTCAAATTTTAATTTATCCACATTTTCTCATCCTTTATGTAGGTAGTCACGTCCGAACCGCCTGTCAAATGTCTTAAAACTTTGAGGCTTTTATCATCTGGGTCCGGGAAAAATGGAGCCTCGAACAAAGCTAGTTCTGCTCTTGCTTACATTGAATGTTTAGAAAAGTGCAACGATGGAAATAAGGCATTGGAATTTTTGATCAGAATATCCGATACCATTGGGCTGATGTCTGCAGAAGACATTCCCAAAATTGTTAAAAAGCTGGCTGACAGATATAAAATTGAACCAGAAGCTGCTGTCAGAGCAAAGATATTTTGGGTGTTTGCCGAATGTGGAGAACTGATGTATGATTCCGTTGAAAAAACTAGGATCGTTAACGATACAGCCATGCTCTTGAAGAACGAGCAATCTCACAGGGTAAAGAGTCAGGGTCTGGCGACTTTACTTAAACTCGGTGATCACAATAGGTGCGCGTTAAAAAAAGGTTGATTTATTTTATTATATTTTTGACAAGTAGTAACTCACTGTAATTGTAATTTCAGAAGTTTGGTTTTAAAAGTCGCCAGAGACAATTTACCAGATACATGGCATGGGGTACAGACGAGATGTCTCTCCATAATTGGACGCTATTTATCTGCCAATGCTGTTGATGATACTCTAGTGCTAGTTAACAATTATGCCAAATCGCAAGACCCTCGCGTGAGAGCTCGAGCATTTGAAACAATGGCAGAGTTACACTCTCATCGAGGCTGCAGACTCCCAGCGAGCTTTTTTGAAGAAGCCTGTAAATGTCTGCGAGATGATTACGAAATAGTTAGACGCGCTGTGTTGAAATTAATTTGGCTGTTGGGAAACGATTATCCCGAAATGTAAGTGATTCCATGAACATTTTTTTAGTTTCATGGCATCATGGTTTGTAAAGAGATATCGAATAAATGTTGTCTTTTATTTTTAGTGTGATCTCCGGTGGAAAAGAGTGGGCCGAGGACATGAAAATGGTTGACAGTGCCTTTTGCAAATTGTGCAGCTTAATGGGTGACCTTTCTCCAAAGGTAAGAGCTTCAGCGATGTCTCTACTTGGATCACTGAAAGGAGTATCTCGTCGCCACATAGAGCAGGCATTGGACAAAAAACAAATAAGAGTCGAGGATGAAGGTGCGGAAGTAGGAGAGCGGACTGGAATAAACACTTGTGGCGCCTTTATTCACGGTTTGGAGGACGAGTTTTTAGAAGTACGAATTTTCAATGAATTAAAAAAGATGAGAAAAAAAGATATTTATTTTGAGACTGCGGTTTTTTTTTTTTTATTACTTTTAGGTCCGGACTGCAGCAGTTGAATCTTTATGTTTATTGTCTCTGGAAAGTCCTGATATTGCCCACATATCATTGGAATTTATGGTTGACATGTTCAATGACGAAATACAAGATGTCCGTATGAGAGCCATCGAGTCGTTGAGAAAAATGTCGGGCAGTGTCACTTTAGGCGAAGACCAACTTGAAACTATTCTAGGAGCACTTGAAGACTTTTGTGGTGAAGTGAGAGAAGGTCTTCATGTTACCTTGGGAGCAAGTCGCGTGGCGACGAAAAAATGCCTAGAGATGTGCGTCGCAAGATTATTAGATAATTTAGGTCGGTATCCGCAAGATCAAGATAGTATATACAATTGTTTGGCGACAATGGGAGCATCTCACCCATATTTGACTTTGCCCCTTGTACCACAATTATTAGAGCAGCATCCATTTTTCGACACTCCAGAGCCCAATGTTGCTCTGCCAGCATGTATCCTTTTTTTTTTGTTTTTTATATCTACAACACTTGTTTCAGAACTATTAAAGTTTTATTCCTCAACGTTTTATCATAGATGTGAGCAAATTAATATTGATATTTAATGCCGCGGCTTATTGTCCCAGTATGCATTCTCTGTTCACACACCATGCTGTGAAACATTATCACTATTTGCGCGATACCATGCCACATTTGGTTCCCAGATTGAAACCTGCTTTATTGATAAGTAGCACGGGTCGCATCGATGAAAAATTAAAGGATGAAGAAATGGAGGACGGCAATGCTCGAGAATTTTTAAACAAAATTATTACCGCGGTGGAACTCGCAAGACCCGGAGGCAGGGTTTACACGCAACTTTTGGAAGCAGCAGCTACAGACTTGGATCGATTAGCCGAGATGGATTTGAGGATGGAGGGTGTTGCCCGATTTTCAGCCTTGTATGTACGTTGTCTGCTTCTGCTAAGACTTATCGTGAAACAGCTGACACTTTCGCCAACCATGATAAGCTCGAATACGTCGCTGAACGTTGCAAAAAAGATCACCTCGCTTCACAAATATTCACAACAGTGAGAAAATCAGTCGTTTTAAAAACCATCTTACCAAATGTTTCTATTATTTATGATTTAAATGATTAAATACACGAATAATCTTGTAGGCTTGTGCGATTATTTATTGGATTGGAGGATAATCAAGTTGCTTTGGCTAAAAATGTTTGGCTCAAGGCATTAGCGTTGGATTTGATCTTCGCGACGAATAATGATCCTACCAACGCGGGGAATGTATCTCGACAGTTTCTCGCGGAAACGGATTCTCTGCCACAGGACACCACAAAATTGCCACCATTCTCAAAAGCTTTGGTCCATCACTTGGCAGCAGTCGGTGAAGCTAAGCCAGCTACTCTCACGAGAATTTTGGTACCTCTGCTAATTAATCTCCCGCAACCAGGCGATGACAAATTACCTAGGCCCCCGCAATCTACAAAATACTGTCAGGCTATCATCGAAGAACCAGTTAATGATTCCGACACTGTTTACAAATTCACAGGAGGACTTATATTAGGTAAATTTGAAATTTTACGGTTGATCCAGCATGTAAAATATTTACGTATCATTGCATCAATTTTTTTAGGCATTCCATTGACAGCCAAAATTTTAAATTTACGTGGTCCAAGTGCCATAAGAATAAAATTGCGATACCCAGATCAGAAAGTTCAATTGCTTCTGCCTCGTAAATCGGATCTTAAACTTCAAAATAATGGCAAAACAGATGATTACAGATTGAGAACAACAGTACTCTTATCGCACCAAGTATGGATGGAAGCTTGCTCCGTTGACATATCGATAGCACTGCTCGTGGGCTCCGGTACATGTAACCATCCACCATTGGATGATCCTTGCGTTATAGACTTGTGCAAACCTACTAAAATTTCCGTATCACCCAAACAGGTCAAAAGAGGAATATAATTATATAATTTTTTTTGTGCATTATGAACTAGAAAGTTTTATGCATTTTTTTTTTTTTTTTTTTATATGTATATAAAACCTTACCTTAGCTTCTTACACTACGATAACGTGTATAAAGACATTTGATATATTCTTGACAATACAGTTTTCTTACTAGGGTAATAAAAAAAAAAAATTAAGATAGTAAAAATAGCCATTTATTTGATTATTGCAACATAATTTGTTATAAGAAAACTGTGTACAGTTGAAGGATGTAGTTATCGCCAGCTTGAGAATGAACTTGACCTGAAAAAAAATTTTTTTTTCCTTTTTTATAAAATACAATCTAAAAAAAATTTATCAAATCATTAAACATTTTTGTTATTATACCCCTGAAATGCTTGTGGTTTTTGCTGTTCTGTAGTTTTTTGGGCCAAACTGCCAAAAGATAATCCATCTGATTGGGAGCCCAAGGCTTCAAACGTGCTGCTACCGAAAACTTTATTTGGACTCGTACTACCAACGGCGGAAGTTGCTCCGAAAGTTGACGGACTTCCAAAGCCTATCATTAGAAATTAAAGTTTTCAAGCTTTGGCACTTATTGTAAAACGAACTTATTAAGAGTAAGGTTAATTTACCTGTATTTGGCGTAGCTCCAAAAGCTGGAGGTGCACCAAAGCCGGCATTACTTCCAAATCCAGTTGCGGTAGCTCCAAACGTCGATTTCGACCCAAAGGCTGTCGGCTGTCCAAATATCGTGCCAGATGAGGCCGTACCTCCAAACATGGAAGTGCCGCCACTCAACGCGGGTGGACCACCGAAAACAGAACCGCCACTGGGCGCAGTACCTCCGAATACGGATTGAGGCGATGCAGCACCGCCAAAGATGGAGCCGCTTGCCGTTGTTGTAGTAGTTGTCGACGAGCCAAATATCGATGTTGCTGAGGTCGCTGATACCGGAGCGCCAAATGGTGATGGTACATTCGTGGCTATCGAAGAACCAAATATCGATGTTGTCGTAGTGGGGGCAGCTGATGATCCAAACAGCGAAGACCCAATGGTGGCAGTTCCACCAAAGACAGAGCTCTTTAGAGTCGCTGCGCTTGTACCAAACGTCAAAGTGCTCGACATAGCAGTAAACAGTGAGCTTGTTGCTGCACTACTTGTACTACCAACACTACTTCCTCCAAACACCGGAGAAACTGCTGCGGTTGTTACAGTTGTGGCTGCTTTTGTTCCAAACGGATTAGCGGCTGTTGCTACCGCACCAAAGACGGACGTGTTTTGAGCTGCTGTAGTACCACCAAATATCGACGGGCTCTGTGTCGTATTGCTACCGAATATCGATCCACCACTGGTACTTGGCGTTAAGCTAGATCCAAATACCGAACCTACAGTGCTTGGCGTGACTTGACTTGATCCAAATAACGATCCACTACTTCTTGGTGTTACGCTACTAGTTCCAAACACACAAGTTCCACTGCTGGAGGTTGTTGTAGTACTGCCTCCGAAAAGCGAAGCACCACTACCAGCTTGAGTTGTAGCACTAGATCCAAACACTTGCGGAGAAGGAAATTAATTAATTTTTTGAAAACAAGAAATAAATTTGTTTCAAAATAATTAGAAAAATACTATATGTACCACTGTTAGATTGTGTCGTAGTAGTTGTCGCAGCAGTTGCAGTACTGCCACCAAACAATGAAGGGCTTAAGGTCGACGAAAGAGTCCCAAAAATCGAAGAACTATGAGTTGTGGTTGCCGGTGTAGCTGTTGTTGTTGGCTTTGAGCTAAAGAAAATATTACCATTGTCATTGCTGTTGCTGCTACCAACGGCCAACTGGCTTTTCACTTCCAAAGTTGCAGGTGTCGCGAGTTTGTTGACGTCACCCAATATCGATGTAGCGTTTGCAGTGGCGGTTACCACGCCACTGCTTAATGGAGTCGATACCGTAGAAGCACTGGAAACATCGTTTTTGGCTGCTGATTTATAATTACCGAAAATGTTACCGATAGTTGGCGAGCCTGAACTAGCAGTCGAGCTAGTTACCATCGAGCCAAAGTTGAGCGATGCTGTTGCACCCAGTAATCCGGCCAAGCTGAAATAAAATTAAATTATGAAGGCATTCTATTGCGATAATAATGTTAAAAAACACCACTAGTTATACTTCGGAGCGGAGGACAAAGTCGTTAAAGTATCAGCTTCCGCCGGTTTTGTCGGGGAGAAGGTTGACTGCTGGTGGCTGCTGCTAGGCAGAGTCATGATGGACACTGATCCCAACGTGGCGCTACTTCCACCAGAAGAAGAAAATGTAGGCAATGTAGTTGTCACCGTTGAGGTACTCGAGCCCTGAGTACTCGTAGCTGCAGTACTGGATGATGGACTTTGGCTCAACGCAAGACTGCTCGGAGAACTCGTGGCAGTCTTTCCAAATGACGATAATTGTTGTCCTATGGCTTGTCCAGAAGCCAACTGTGACGTATCGACTTGATTACTACTGCTGCTGGTTGCCGTCGACGAGAGCGACAGCTTTGGTGGTTCTGCCGGGGCCGTGAACGGTTTGCTCAAGGCAGGACGAGTGCTCAAGTTCAAGCCGGTCGACTGACTCACTGTTGAGTTCGACCCCATTGAAAATTCGACCCCTGATGGGACGCTGTCGACTTTTGGGATAAGTGATGCGAAATTCGCAGCAGTTGTTGACACGGAGAAATTAAATATGGGAGCGGCCGAGGTACTCATTGCTGTTGCAGATGTTGTCACCTGCAGATGAGTTTCAGCTCCCACCTTACTAAAGGAAAACGAGGGAAAGTTCGTGTCGCTAGCTGGAGCCTTGGTTTGACTCGAGACTTGGGTATCATTGCTAGCAATGTTGAAAGGTCTACTGATTACTGAGTGCGACGGCTGCTGCTGTTGTTGGCACTGGAGGTTGTTCATTGGACCTGGAGAAAACGAAAACTCGGATTTTTGCTGTGACCCAGGCAACGTAGCTGCAAACGACATCGTGGCACTCGGTGATTTGTTCAGGATGTTCGGTGCATTACCTGTGCCTCCCAGTCCAGTAACCAAGTTGTCTAGCGACGAGAGTGGGTTGGTAGTTGACTTGGTTCCCCTCATCATCGACGTTGTCGTCGGTGTCGTCGTCTTAATTGCCACCCCATCAGCTGGCGAGGTACGCGTGTGATTCGATTTGGACATTTGCTGAGCTTCCACAAAAGTCTTGCCCTGTTTGGAGTTGGGGGTCAGTTGAATATCTTTTGACAAAGCTAAAGATGATAACGTCGCTTGCAATCGATCTTGTACAGCAGTTGGCTTGACTGCTGAAATAACCTTGGGCTCGGTAACAGCTAGCAAATCCCTTAGCTTAGCCTGCTTTACCCTGCTGAATTTACGAGAAGCGGCCGTAATGAATTTACATCGCAAATCCATTGCAGAATCGTTGAGCGTTGTATTGGATGTCTGATGGGACAGTTTCAAGCTGGCCATGGATCGATCCAAGACGGTCAGTCCGTCAAGTGTACTGCCACCACCACGAGTTATTTTGCGCCACTTTTTCGTCAACTCCTCTATAGCCGCTTTTTCTTGGGCAATAATTTGATTTTGTTTCATCAAGCTCTTCAAAATCATCTCTGTAGTAGGCAACTTCATCTTGGAAAGCTCATGATTTTTGCGATCGTCCCATTCCAAGTCTAGTGCTTTTGTCGTCTGAGTCAATTGCATCTGGGTAAAATAATACAAGCGCTCGAGTTCCGCGAGTTTGTTGCTCTCGTTGCGACTTGGACCGGTAAGATTATTAGTGTTTGTACAACGTTTTGATTTGCTCTCCTCCAGCCAGGCAAATGATTGCAACAACAGGGACTTTAAATACGATACATCCGTTTCTAAACTTGTAGTCGTATCTTGCAGCTCTTTGAAAAATTCTTCCATCTCGTTGGTTCGTTTGACGAGCAGTTGACGCTCCTCGTCGGTCCCACAACTCCAAGAGGGCATCTCGAGTTTCGCTTTGAGCTCCGTTTCGAATAGAGACTTTTCTTCGCGAAAAGCCTGCAAGCAAATTTCATCGTCATAGACGGGCGCTGTTTGCTTGGACGGGGAAATCGAATGCGACTCTTCTTTAGCTGATTCTTTTGGCAGTTTTAGTTCGGTCTGTGCTGACGCCGGAGGGATGCTCGAAATTTTTCCCTCTGTGTTGGGAGACGATTGTTTCGCACTTGGCAGCACAGCTGGTTTGGCCTGTTGAATCGGTGGTGGTGGTGCAAACATTGGCTGTTGTTGCTTATTTGTCGTACTTGGTTGCTGCATAAAATTATTTTTTGCATCTACTTGAGTACTTATTTTAGTTTCGGTTGGTGCAGCGAATCCAATGTTTTTTGGCTGATTTGTCATTTGACCGTGTTCAGGAGTTAATTTAAATCCCAATCCTGAAAACGAAAAGCTGGGAGCCTCGGCAAACGTATTTGTTGTGTTTGTCAATTTTATTCTATCCGGTTGTGGTACTTGTGGACTAACAAGGCTTTTTTGTGGTGTGCTGGTGGCTCCTGAAGGTAAATTGAACGATACTTCGGCTGGACCAAGACTTGGTGTCGAAAGCACAGGAGCGGAAACTGTTTGAGTTGGTGGTGAGCAAATAACTGGCGCTTCGTTTTTCAAATTAACCATGTGATAGCAGCACATTTGGCCACTGGTTACAATTATTCTTAAAATAGGAACTGGGTTTGGCAACGTGCTGTCGGGACCCCATGGTAATTTTTGAACGCTAGTCTTGTCAACGGCGATACCAACGGGATAATTCTCTGTTCCTTTTTTTCTATTTAAAGGTAACTGACCTGTGCCACCCTCGACAAGTTGCCACAGATTCCAGGTTGCTCCATTATCAGCAGTACCCAAAACTGCCAACTCCGAACTATGAGTACTAGCTGCAACGATGATTCCCCACTCAGCTATGTATTCAAAATAATAATAAAGATTGTCCCTTGGACCACCGCCGTACGTAATGTCTTCGTAATTTGTAAACTTTGGGACAGTCACGCCTTTTGGCGCGTCAACAATCATTACAGCGACGCGCTCCTCACCGTCATGATAATAACACGCACAAAATTGATAATTGCTGATCCAAAAAATTGAAACAATCGCTCCTTCACTTGGATTCGGTCCAGTTAAATGTCTAGCTACTTTCAACTCTGGCTTCAATTGAACAATATCCCCATTTTTACAGCCAATGACCAGTTGTTTTCCTTTGGGGCTCCATGAAACACACATCGCTTCTAAATTGGAAGGTTTTTCTTTTCCTATGATATGTATGCCTTTATCCTTATTAACTTGAAAGCAACCAACAATGTGATCACTTGTAACAGAACACAGTAACTCTGGTATCGCTGGGTTCCATTTTAAGTCTGACACAGTGATGTGTCCCGCGGTAGAGGACAGTCTGATATCATACAATTTGTCTAATTTCTAGTAACAAAAAAAAAAAAAAAAATTATCGAATGGATTGGATTGACAACAGCAAAATCTTATCATGCTAAAGAAAAAAAAAGTAAATTAGGCATACGTGTTTCATAATAGAACCAGCATCGTAGATTATGGCTATGGGCTCGTTGAGAGTGACAGCCAGGTACGTATTATCGCAGTTTATTTCAACTCTGCAGGCTGTTAGAGGTAAATCCAGCTCCAATCTCCATTCCGGAATCGAGCCGGGTCCTAGTCTCACGACAATCAATTTGTTTTCATGACCTATGTACAACAAACCACGCTTTCCATCGGCTGCAATTATACTAGAGGCTGTGGGTATGTGTTGAAACTCGTCGCATATTTTGCCCACACTTTCCTCTTTGAATACAAAATCCTGAAAAGCCACATGATGAATTTTTCGGCCTCCGAAGCAAACAATTAATTGGTATAATTATTCGTGAGATATTATAGTAGAGTATACCTGAACATTGAGCGGTGGAGGACAACAATTAACACTATCCGTCATTTTCAAATTTGCTCTTCTTCAGCGTTAAGACATTCAAAGTTAAAACGACAATGATGTCAGTGAAATGTGTATTCTATACAAAAATTATTGTACGTATAATTTTATAATTGGTAAACGTAAAAGCGACGTACACAAATTTGCACGTTACATATCACAACAATAATTAACCTTAACTCGTGTTCAATGTATATAGGAGTACTTTAATAATTCTCAAGCATCTTTCACGATTCGGTTTTTACGAAACTGATCCGATCATTCCGATCCAGTTTTTAATTTTAGAGATTGATGGTGTGTGTGTGTGCAGTGTGCGCACGTACACTGCGTGGACTACTTGTTTCACCCAACCCAACCCAGCATGACAAAAGACGCCAGGAAAATCAAAAATAATTTTCATTATTTATACAAATGCCGTAAAAAACTTAATTTTATTAAAATACATGTACACCCATGTTATTGATCATGAATGTATAACACGTCAGTTTTTCGAGTCATGAGAAAATTAAATTTCGCTTATCTCAACAAAATAGTTTTCGAGTAAAAAATTCACATACTTGATATACATATTATACATTTGATACTGCAAATTTTTTAGTCAAAAATATTGAGTTTGAAAAAAAATATTGGGTAAGGTATAAGTACTTTAGATTCGTTCAAACTTCAAACCCCCTTTGGTTCGGTTCGGTTCGGTCTGGTCGGTTCTGGGACCAAAAAACATTTCATACGAGAGTGGCTCTAGAACCGACTGGGTCCGTACCATATAACTTTTTTTTGCTTTGCAGGCCTATGTAATAACATAAGTATAGGCCGATGTACTGAAAAATAGTTACATGGTACGACCCCAGGATCCGTACCATATAACTATTTTTCTGTACATCGGCCTATGTTATAACATAGGCCTGTGAAGCAAAAAAAAGTTATATGGTACGGCCCCAGGGCTGACTCGGACTTTTGGTTCTCGAACCAACTCTCGTGAACGCGTGTGTTTTTCAGTCTTTTGGTCCCAGAACCACCGAACCGAAATTTGAACGAACCTTTTTATACGCTCTCCCCTCATATGCGTTTGGCATTTGATTTATGTGTTGTGTGTTTACTTATATATTTACTTACCTACTGATAGTATTGATGTTCTAATTTCCAATTTAATCTGTTCGTGCAAAAGTAAACATCTACACAACATACATTTACACATAGAAACTCAATTTATGAAAAATTAAGTTTCGTTAACAAACTCGTTCAAAGATTATCAACTGAAATATCGTAAAGCAACGGTAAAAAAAAAAAAAAAAAAAATACCAAATTTCATTACAAGAGGTTGGTGTGCATTTACTCGTCCTTCATATTATTGATAATCAGTACATTTTGAACAATATTCACAATCTAATTCTACTCTGACCTACGTCTGGACAGCATATAATTAAAAGGACGATTCGTGAGCACACAGTGCAAGAGAAACGTGAGCTGGTTACACACGTCAATTGACAAATTGAAGAAAACAATGGGTATTTATTTGGTGCGGTTTATAAACTTTATCTGTCGGAGATTGTTTATGAAAAAATAAGAAACAAACAAGTAGCGCAAGGCATACAAATACACGTTTGAGATATTTTGGACGCCCTCAACCCTCCTTGAATACCACTTCTAATCTTATACCTGTGATATTTTAAAATGGCTTTATACGACAATCCACATTGGATGTTAGTATATATTAAGGACAGTTTTATGTACAGCGACAAGACAGGTTTTTTTTTTCAATCAATATTAACTAATTGATTCTCTTTTTCTTTTTTTGCAAGGTACTCATATGGCTTTTTATATATTTCCAGGCAAAGCAGAAAGTGTTATGATAAAAGATGATTTTCCTAAGATTTTACAAAGTAAAGGAATGGAACCATTGCCTGAAGCTGTAGATAGCGATGAAGAAGATTTTGAGGCTGTAATAGGTTCTAGTGATATTGAGATTGGTAATTTAGGAAACTTTGGTAGGTTATTCAGCTTTAAGTTTTCGTTAACTTGATTAGCATGCGGGTAATTATTGAAAATTTGTTCATAGATAAGGAATATGGTCACAGGCATAGAACAAGTACAGCTCAGCGTTTGGAAAGATTGGATATGGAAAGAAATAAGGCATCCAAAATCAAGCACATTAAGTGGGAATACAATCCAAACAATATAAGTGCGGAAGAGCAAAAAGAATTGTTTAAAAAAAAAGATTTGCAAATGATCAAACTGGAAGAAATTGCTAGTAAAAGATCTTTACTTTCGGAACAGCTCGAAAGGAGCAAAACTACACCTCTTAATCCTTTTATGGCTTATGCAAAATACGACGGGGATGTGAGTGGAGACCCTACATTTTTAAGAAATATTAATTTGTTTTTAATGTTAGGTGAAACTAAAATTTTTCATCTAGATACACATTGGAGTACCTGTAAAAAAAATAAAGATATTTATGTGCATGCTTCCTACAGACCAAAGATCATACCCTTTGCACGTTGCTGTTACTACAAATGCCACAGTTGAAGAATTTATTGGACTTATATTCTATAGATATTTCAATGTTCATTCCGAAATGAAATTTCAGTGAGTTTGTGACATTATTTAACTTGAAATTCAATAATACAGACAACTCCAATTTAATTTATTTCTAGACAAGACCTCAGTAAATACGGATTGTACATGGCAGAAGATGATGGTGAAGTGGATCGAGATTTTCCTTGTTTGGATCCAAAAGAAATGATGGCAAAGTTTGACTTTGCAACGCTAGGCCTTGTTGAATTACAACCCAATGAAAAAGAACGTCATGATACTATTAAAACTTTGACAACTCGTAAGAATGAGTTAGAAAAGATAGATAAATTGCAAGAAGTAGCTAGTGATCTTGCTAAAATGGCTGTACATACTAACGCCATGGAAGCTCCTTTTTATCAATCTTACAGGTTTGTGCGATTTTTTTGAATTAATGCCACTTACATTTTTGGTCACTCAATTATATATATAAAAAAAAAAAAAAAAAAAAACCTTTATTTTAGAGTCTGCATCATTAATAAAGTTAGAACAAAGACTGAAGTACAACTCGGAATATCTGGGGAAAAAATAGAAATTGATCCTGTTATCACCAGTAAAGGTGCTAGCAGATTTTGGCATAGACAACGAGCTGTAACACACAACATGAACAATGTTGCTTTTAGTGGAGTAATAGATTTTAAAGGATCAAAATCCGTTTTTACATTAATAATTAGCCACTGCGATCCTCACATTTCTAGAGCATTAGAAGGCTTAAATGGTAAATAGACAGGGTAATTTTTAAATTAATAAACATTCTTATTCAGTATCTTTAAATTATAATTTTCGCAGTATCCATTAGCGGCACTCGATCTCTTAGGCGATCAGCATCATTTAAAAGTTACGAATTCGAAGCTGAGTCTGCTGTTGCCAATGAAATAGTAACAAAAATAAATTCTATATTGGAAATGACAAGCAGTGCAACAGTGAAAGAGTATCAAAATTACAAAGACCGTAAAGCTAGAAGAAAAAGTTTCCACACCCACAGATGACCACTTTACTATGTTACACGTTTTGTTATTGTTGAATAAAAAAAAAAAAAAAAAAAAAAAAAATATTTGAAACTTTTTACAAATATAAATTGCAATAATTAAAATTATATTTCAGTTAACCATTATGAGAAAAAAAAATGCCCAGTGAGTAATTTAAGGTTTTTAAAAATATTTGTTCTTGGAAGTATTAAACATGTTAATGTATGCTACTTGACAGTAGAAATAAACACTTGTGACTAATTGTAAGATATATGTACAATTAAGTTCATAATTAAATGTGAAATTTTTTTAATACTGTCGAGTTTTTATTTACTTAATACTATTTCAATACAATAAAAAGTAATACATAAAAGTTGCTTTAAAATTTCGTATCTTATTCTAACTCTGAAAATTGAATGATCCTGTGCATGACACTAACTGTTTCACTCTTTAGTTTTTCCACTGACTTTAAAGCACAGTTTTCAGCACAAAGATTTAAAAAAGTTACTTTCGATGCCATTGCATACAGTTGAAAAACGTTTTTGTTAAACTCTTCATAGTCCGGCCTTTCTTTCAGAAACACTCTTTCAGAATCAGATAGAAATGAGGTGTCTAAAGACTTTTCTTGATTTTTATCGCGTTTCATCAAGTCCTGCACTCGAGATTTTCTTTTTGTATAAACCTCACGCCACTGCTTGTCCTCCTCACTCAAATCATTCATGTACTTTTTAATATCAAATAACTCCGATTCACTTTCAAGTTTTAATCTTTTTGTTTCTGGAGTCTCTGGACTAGTTTCTTCGGTAATATTTGCATTTTCAAGATCTAGAATCAAAAGTAAGTATGATTACAATTGATGTTATTCAGATATTAAGAAGAAGAAAAATAAAAATTTAAATAACTAAAGAACCTTTTTCTTTGGGGACAATCGACTGCCTCTGAAAGATCAGAGATCTTCGCTTGTTAATTGGACCAATCTCTAGATGGCTGATGTTTTCTTGTTTGGAGTGATCCATTTTTTCATAATGTTGAAAAATAATAGAATCAACTAAACTGAATGCTTACAATCATATTTATAACCGTTATTTTATAGAGAGAGTAGCAATGGTATAGTTAGGTACCTTAGTCGTGAATACGAATTCCAGACAGACCAAGAGCTGAGGCCGAAGGGTGATCAAAATTTTAACCAGCCGCTACTCTCATCAGAATTGAGGAACCCTTATGATTTGAGGAGATCCGAAATATTTCGGTCATATTTCATAGTGGTGAAGAGTTATGTGGTAATTATAGTGGTGCCGTATGGTCTTTTTTATTAACCAGCCGCAAATTACACCAATGGATAGAAAATAAAAAGTGGTCAACTGAAAGTACCATTTGCGGCAAGATTAGAATGCATTTTGTACCCGAAACTCAACCTCCAAAAATATAGACTCCCCACCCGATCTTATGTATAATACTCATCTAAGATAATAGATGAGGCATCACAGATAACATTATAGATAAGAATACAATATCTACATTTTTGGAAGTCGATTTTCGGGTACAAGATGCATTTTAATCTTGCCGCAAATGGCACATCTTACTAACCACTTTTTATTTTCTATCCATTGGTGTAAGTTGCGGCTGGTTAATAAAAAAGACTATACGGCACTACTATAATTACCACATAACTCTTCACCAATATGAAATATGACCGAAATATTTCGGATCTCCACGAATCATAAGATTCCTCAATCCTGGTGAGAGTGGCGGCTGGTTAAGATTTTGACCACCCTCGGACCTCAGCTCTTGGTCTATACTATACCAGCTATAATATACCTGTACTGACACTATACTATACTATTCGAGAAAATTCTTCAGCCGATGGGTATGTAGATACTTATCTAAAAGTGTGACACTCCAAACTCTGAAATCTGAGAGCTCGTACTTTAGATCTCAGCTTTAGCTGTACGTTTGAAATTCGAATCGTCGACTAAGATATATTTATACGAAGCACAAATAGATACAGAAAATTCCCAATACTGTGATAACAAATTGCCATTTGCCAAGTCAAGTATATATTCAGAGCTGTAAAGAAGAACGAGGTATATACATATTTGTCAACAAGTTGGTGGTGTGATTACAAGTTTTTGATTGAATTTTTTTATCTACAGGAGAAAATGAGCATGTCATCGCGTATCAACGAAGTAAGTGTTCGTTACTAACTTTATTGAGCTTTGGTTCATTTCACAAAAACAATAAAATTTGAAATGCTTAAAAACTGCACGTGTATGCAAGATTTCAGTAAAAAGCACGTGGCAAATACACCTGCACTAAATATTTTGAATATTTACTAAGTATACTATACTTACTCGAGAACGTTCTAGAATAATACGATTGTCACTCACAGATAGTCACACATGTGCATTATTTTTCTTTGTTTTAGTAGGTGTTGACTTTACGGTTTTCTGTTAGTCAAAAGTAAAGCGATTCATTAATGCATGAATTTAATATGTAAAACTACTAAGCTTTACTTATGATGTAAAAAAAATTGAATAAATTTCTTTTTAAAAATGTGTTCTTCTGTTTTTAGATTAAACTAGATCTCGAAGATCTCAATTCCTTGCTGGAAAACGCAACACGTCAAAAGTCTAAGGATTTGATTTCCCTTGAAATAAGAAGATTGCAGTCAGAATTAATCAATGTACAGAACCCGGTAGAACTTCAGGATGTAGAAATGAAATCTGCTAAAGGAGTCCCCACTGGGCAAAAATGCTACGATATCAAATTAAATAATTATGCTTGGGATCAATCTGATAACTTTGTCAAGTTGTATGTCACCCTCAATAAAGTAGAGTCTCTTCCAAAGGAAGCAGTGTATTGCAAATTTTCTGACAGATCGATGGAACTGCATGTTACTGGCCTCGAGAATAAAAATTACATCCTTCCCATCAATAATTTATGTGAAGCCATTGATACAGAAAAAAGTTATACCAAAGTCAAGACAGATATGATTTATGTATACTTAGCCAAGAAGACTAAAAAAACTTGGTCTCACATAACAACTGTTGAAAAAATGTTGAAGGAAGCCAAATCTAACATGTTTAAGGATGACACGGACAACCTCAGCGCCGATCCGAATGCTGGTATTATGAATATAATGAAGAAAATGTATCAGGAAGGAGATGATGAAATGAAAAAGACAATTGCCAAGGCTTGGACAGAGAGTCAAGAGAAAAAAGGAATGGGATCAGACTTGCCAGGTTTTTAATAATATTTGATATTAGAAGTATTAAACATGTTAATGTATGCTACTTGACAGTAGAAATAAACACATGTGACTGATTATAAGGTATATGTACAAGTTCACAATTAAATATGGAATTTTTTTTAATACTGTTGAGTTTTTATTTACTTAATACAACTTCAATATATAGTTTACTTATGTAGAATTTTTCAGTTGCATTCTTGATTTCTTTCGTTCTTTTATATTATTCTTGATTGCTACATAAAAACTTTTTTAGTTTAAATTACATACCAAATTTACAAAACACTAAATAAATAGGAAAATACTCATCTAGGGAATGTATCCAGTTTAAGACAATGAGTGAAAAAAATGCACAATAATTGTTTATTATACCAGGGAATCGTATTTTGATAGTGGAATTTCAAAAGTTTCAATAATTTATATTTTTTTGGAATTTCATCATATTGATTTGATTCCCTCAACGACATCTATAAATTTATATAACTTCAAAAGATATTTATTTCATAACTTACAAATATTGGTAACATGATATCTGACTGACTTTTTCTCTGAGTCTTTTAATAAGCGTTTGGATTGCATACTCGCAAAAAAGTTGAATCACACTTTATCTTACAATTTCGTGTCCATAACTATTTAGAGGGTTTTACAATTAATTTGTAGGTATACAATTCGAACGTACATAATAAAAATTATGCAGATGCTGTGGTTTGTTATATTCATACAAACTTTTTTGACGGTTTGCTCTGTACAAGGGGTATTTATCACCGGTTTTACATTTCTAATGGTATAACTATAAAACTAGCCATTATTCATAAATTTAATTTAATTGGTCATATTAGTAACGATAATTGAGCATTATTTTTTCAATTTGTCTAGTTTTGATATAATGTTTCATTTATGTTCATGATTAAACTTAAAAAATTAAAAATAATTTTTGAAAAAAAACTGATATTTATTCAAAACATACTTGAAGAAAAATTAACGAATAGTAAGGCACGATTGTTTGATAACTGTTGGAGTTTCAAATGTTTAATTGATTTTTTTTATTAAAAAAAATTCTGAGATCAAATAAATGGCTAGAGTTGATTTGGATAAAAATTTTTAATATATACACTATCAGTTATCTACATTATGCAATAATAAAAAATAAAATCATAAGAGGTACAAATAAAAATTGCGCATTTGAAATTTTAAGTTGAGAAGAATATTGAAAATTTAAAAACAATAAAATACAATTTAATATAATCCATTATTAAAATACATAATATCAGTAAATTTTCTCCAGTCTACTAAATTTGATTGCAATAACAATTGAAATACTGATAAGTTCCAAATATTGAACCGATTCTTTTTTAATCAACAAAATAACATAAAATTTTTACACATTGTTACCAACACTCTGGAGCTTTCCATTAATCTTATATTCTACCGTTCTTCTTCTTCTTTGGTAATCCTAAATGACGATAGTATTTCTTGATTAGTTGAGTTAAATACTTGTGTCATTAAATCTTTGGTTTTTTCTAATAAATCAGGAACATCTTTGACTTGTAAGCCTTTGGTCGAGATTGGTGGTAAGGCTGTAATTATCACACGTCCTTGAAATGAAAAAAATTCAACCTACTATCAAGATCATGATGCGCAAAAGTAAAATTTAGCATATTAGTATGTAGAATAAACCTGAATCCAAGCGCTTTTCCGACTTAGACATAAAATAATAAGACGAGTATACCACTGGCAATATCGGTAACTGAGCATTAATGGCAACATGAAAGGCACCCTTCTTAAATGAGTGAATTTGTCCAGTGTTGCGCCTTGTGCCCTCCGGGAAGATCCATAATTTAGTCTGACAAATTTTAAAGCATCAAAGCATGTTATTAAATAGTGCTAAGGTGATCAGCGCAATAAAGCTTGATAAAGTTTTATGTTGCTACCTTATTATCTTTCAAATGTTCAACTGCCGTATTGATGACAGACCTTGCTTTTTCAGAATTCATCCTGTCAATAAAAATAAGTCCACACAACCAAGCTGCTAGTCCAAAGGGCCAAGCATAAAAAAGTTCCCTCTTAGCAACTACAGTACATTTGTCCATTACTGGCCAGAGATCAAACATTCCCAAAATATCCAGTGAGCTTTGGTGATTGGCTACTATAACACATGCCCTCTCCTTCTCCAAATGTTCACGTCCTCTGATATGCCATCTTATTCCCAGTAAACTGCTTATGTGGTGGCATGCGGAAGAGGCTAATCTGTAAATAAGACATTTAAATAATTTACTACAATATATGGTCACACGATGGTAATTTGGTAATTGTTTTTCCTTTTACTTACAATAAATTTTTTACATTCTTAGGACGGAACATCATGATTGGTATGAGTATAATGGCATTCACCATGACAATTCCATAATACACGAAGAACTTGAAATGGTAACGAAAGGTCTTGCTTCCCTCGTAGAGAAATGGCAATGAAATTAAGCAGATGCCCAGTATCCACTCGAGGAGAGATAGGGGTGCCGCGGTGATAATCGCCATTGTTTCGAGTTGTATTCAACCGAATTGGAAGATAATAGTAATGTACCGAGATATTATTGAACTCGGTACATCAAACCAAAAGCTTGTTCATTTACACATAACGACCTTGCGTTCTGCATGGATTTTTCCTCATATAACTAATGATAATTCATATGGATAATGATGATCCGATAACGGACAATAACGTTACCAAATACATGTATTACGAGCAGTGCAGTTACTGCTATCGGGAATATTGCCGCAGCTGCTGCTGCTGCCACTGATGACGATATTTAATGATGTTATCATCACTGCGAAATAACATGATTTGCGGATAAAAAAAAGTTTAACAGCAAACGTATAACTGATCGCCGTTCAAGATAAGTGTAGTTATTAGCGACAAAATAATTAATTCACGTTCAAGAGGTCCAAACACTCGATTATTTCTTTGAAGTACATCTGCTGCGTGTACCGCAGTGTGTCTATTCCTCCTTTGTAAATACTATGTAATTATTTACATTTTCGGCGCTTGTAGCGGATACTGCATCATATATAAGTACAAGTACACTTATTGATGTATATATACAGAGTGTGTCACCTATCAATAAAGAGGCTTCTCGCTTTCTGCGTCTCCCTTCAGCTGATTTTTTTTCCTCTCCTGCACTGCTTTTCGGTCTACCTACTTATTTCGCTCAATTATCTCGGCTTATCTTTTGCGCCTGCAACTTCCGTAAATTTATGGAGCGTTCACCCCGTGCAGCTGTCAGTATACGTCTACCTATATATTATGTATTACTTATATTTTTATCAACGAACAACCGAACTACCGAAGGCTGATATGACGGAGACACGCATGCACACGACAGCACAGGCCAGAAGAATTAGTGGTGCCACGGGCAAGACAAACGCTACACTGATCTTCGACCGAATCGTGAGACTCTCTCGGTGCAGGCTTTATTGAATTGATGATTGAAAATACCGCAACTATGACAGGCAAAATAAAGGCGCGAGGGTGTAGATATGTGTGTGTGTGTGTATGTGTCTAACCGTATATATACACGTACACGCCTACGCCACAACGCCGCCCTCGCGTGTTATTATTTGGTTTCAGGGGTGGTAAACGCAGGAGCATGCAGGGCTCTTATCCGTATCTTATCGGGTTCTAAAAGTGGTGGTGAAACTAGTGAAAGTGAAAAACGCCATGGCACGAGTGCTAGGTACTTACCTGGCGAAAGCTTTCAAAAACCATGCCGCTCGATGAGAAGGAACGACCCCGCTAATACCTACGTCATATTATTGTTTTTTAATTAAATTTTAAATCAACTACCAAAGTGTCTTGTCGCAATGAAAAGTATATAACAAGAGTCACGCAGTAGAGTAAAAAGATAAACTCCCTGTAGGTACGTACACACTCACGACTACCTTCATTATAATCAGGTGGTAAATAAACAAACATTAGCGTGAGTCTTACATTTATACGAGTCAATTTTATATTACATACTGATTAATATCGGATAAATGTTTTTTAATAGTGTAAAATAATATGGAAAATGTTGCTTTCAAATGCTTTGGACATATATATCCTTTACCGGTTATAAATGTAATTAGTAACTCGATAAAAAAGGTTTTTCAATTTTATAAAAAAAAAAAAAAAAAAGCCTTTATGCCCGCGATAATTTCATTCATTTTTTTGCATTGCTTACCAAGTGAAGATGTAAAAAATTTAGTGTTCATTCGATAACTTATTAAAACCTGAAGTTTTTAAACGCATTATCATTAGTTGGGACGTCCTCGTGAATTTCACAGCTGGTTTTGCACATTTGGTGCAAATTTGAAAAAAAACCCAGTGATCGCGCCATCTTGGAATGACGTCACAAGTGAAAATACTTTTTAAAATTATATATAAACTATGTATATAGGTATATTAAAAAAAAAAAAAAAAAAAAAAAAGTCGAAATCACAGGCCCTTGTGGCACCATTAACGTCCAATGTCAGCATTATTATTTATTAAAAAAAAGTGCTGTGTTGTTCTCGGCCCTCAGGTTTTTCTCGAGTTCTCGCACTTCTCGCGTCTCGGCAATTGAAGCTCATGCATACAATCGTACTCTTATTATAAACATATACACTACACTCTCTAAACACAAAATACAGAGGGTAAATAGTAAATATGTATGGTATAGGCATATATAGGTATAGTGCAAGTGCATCTGCTGGTACTCGTGTTTGTGCATCACACAGATCACACTGCATCCGTATATAATATATATATACCTACCTTGGTACATTTGCCGGCTTTTATATTATTGCCGCTAACGCCGCCGTCGCCGAGGCACTCGAGGTCTCACGAATCTCTCAATACCCTCGACCGCAAAGGGTACGTAAATAGGTACTTCGTAAGTTTATCTATAGCCTAAGTATACAGCCGTTAAATAGGTTTACTGCAGATTGTACTAAGAGAGACGTTATCAATAATCGTGCACGTGCATGTCACGGAATTACCTATACCTACCTGTATGTGTACACGAGTGAAACTCTCTGCAGTTTAGCATATTTTTGTTGAAAAAAAAAAAGAGGTTATTTGGTAACTTTGTAGGTTGTTCTTGTGCAATTCACGCCTCATATACGCCATGTGAGGTAAGTAATTATCGTCCAACGTGTTTATCGTGACTGCCTCGTATGTGTATGATAGTTGCTAATGTATGTTGTGCGTATTTGTAGTTGTGTTTTATTGTCAAAGAGAAAACGGAATATATTAACTTATTAGCGTAAGTCGTTAGCGCGAGTTTGTCAGAGAAAAGTTGAGGCCTCCGCGGCGTCGACCATGCCAGCCGGTGACAACGATGAAAGCCTCGAAGAGTTGAAAACGGTCGTGCGGGCGTTGCTCATCTCTCAAGGCCGCAGCGAGACTACGTTGAGAAAATTTTCAACCCTCTACCGAGAAGAGGAGGGTTCGTACCTCAACAGCTGGAAATACGGCCATCCGCACATCGAAAGCCTTCTTAGGAGCCTACCGGATACCTGTAGAGTTAGAACAAATCAGGCTGGTGAGCTCTGCGTCGCTGCCGTCGGCACCGAGAAAACAGCACATGTTAGTGCACTCATATCTAGACAAAGACCGCCCAAAAAGAGGGCTCGACCTATCGCTTACCGAGGACGCAACAATTACTATCAACGCCGTTATGATTTCCCACCACAGAGAAAGGCGACGACAACTTCTACGATATTCCCGGTCTCTTCCGCTACTGTCCTGCAGGTCTTGACTAAGATGAGAAATTCGTTAACGTATTCGAAAACCCGTGGTCTGCGAAAAATCGATGTCCTAGCCCTAGTAAAGTCGGGTCTTGGTAGTCGGGCTTCTACTTATCACGTTAACTCTTTGAACTTTCACTTGTGCGAACTCTCGCACATAGTCGTTGTAAGAGATGACTACATTTATTTCAAAGAAGATGTAGTTGTCACACCGCTGATGAATAAGTCGGTGTCCTATCCCGTGCCACATAACCAGATGCCACCGTTCATACCACCACTTATAAATTCACGTCCTGTGATCGATGTGTCTTCAAAGACAACTGATAACAAGTCGGCTAACCATCTAACGAGTAAACCTCAAGTTACTACGTCAAATGTCAGATCTACCATTTTGAAGCTCAACCAAGCCATTGAATTTTTTACTAAGGCTAATGGACCCATTAATTCTGATACTACAAATGATGTGACAAAATCAGCGTACAATCATACACCTATGAGTAAGCCCAATGACTCAAGTGCTCAAGGTGTGCATCAAGTGATGGTCAGTGGAACCACTATGACTGAAAATAAAGATACAGAAAAGGATATGAAACCCAAAACAAATGGAATTCAAAAAGATAGCGATTTGATCAAGGAAAGAACAAAAATTCGTTTGGAAAAATTAATTGAAAAGTATCCGGAGGGAATGTGGTGCTCAGAGCTGCCCAGCTTATACAAAAAGGAGTATGGTATTGAATTAGAATACAATGAACTTGGGTTTCACGGAGTTGTGGAATTCGTTGCAGCTTTGCCAGAAATCTTTACTGTTACGACACCTGGTGATTCCAAGAAACACATGATTATCAGCACAAAAAAACGAGACAGTAAGGATTATGGAGTACCAAAAAAAACCACTGCTGCCTATTACAATTTTGAAGAGGTTGAAGAAGAAATAGATGCCATTCCTTTAAAATTGGTATAATATATTGTTAATCAATAATTAATAATTTTTTTGAATCAAATCATCCCTACTTGCTTCTTTATACATTTTCAGTCTGAAAAAGTATCTATGGCATTGATTCCTGATGGCTACATGAGTATTAATGAGTCAGTGGATCAAATTCCAGTTTCTTCTTTAGCACCTAACACTGATGATTATTTTGAAGTCACAGTTTCTGAAATATTCACACCATCGTTCTTTTGGATAAAGCTTCGGAAAAATCAGAAGAAATTCAATCTGCTCATGGATCGATTGGGGTAAGGTAGTTGAAAGTTACTACTCTTGTAACTTTAAAAACCTGATTAAAAATTTTTTTTTTTGTAGAGATTACTACAATAATGGTAAGGATCTGCTATCTCTGAAGGTTCCTCAGTGTATTTTGCAGCCAGGATTACATGTAGCTTGCATTTATTCACAACTATGGCATAGGGCCATAATTAAAAAGGTGAAGCATGACGGATTTGTCGTGGTAAGTAATTTTCTATAACAGTTTATGTATAAATCTTGCGCTCAGCGCTCAATGAATTCTCTTTGCAGTTGTTTTTTTACGACTACGGTACAGTAAAGTCTTACAATCCCAACGACATATACTTCTTGCACAAATCATTTTCGATTTTGCCAGCCCAAGCTATAGCTTGCGGTTTACATTATGTCCGACCGATTGGAGCTAATGACTGGCCAAAGACGTCCACATCTGCATTCATAGATAAAGTATGGGACATTCCATTAATAGCAAACATAGGATCTTTAAATGAAGACGTGAGTACTTAAGCTTATTATTTGAAAATGATAATTTTCATCTCGAAATGAAGCATGCTAAAGTTTAGTGAATTATTTTCAGAACAACACAATGATGATATCTTTAACTGACACAACAGACGAGCATGTGGACGAACACATAAACGATTGGATGGTGCAAAATAGATACGCGGAGTGGGGAAAAATGGTTTGTAAAAGAAATACGTTTCTATTACGTCAATATCTACACTGCCAGCAAAATACAGACAGAAAAATGTCTATACCTTATGAGAATTCTAGTGAATCGTTAGCCACTTGTATAAGTTCCGATAAAAAAGCTAAATTATTATTGAGACGTAGAATAAGTTATTCTTCATCTGATGATCAAATAGTGTACATATACAATGACATTGAAAATCAAAACTGTTTGAGATCTCCAAATCTTTTTAAACGATATAAAAATTTATGCCATGAACGATCAAACAAATCTCCAAGTTTAATGAAAATTGATCTGAACAAAATTAATGATAGTAGTAGTGAGATTTCTCGTCAAGAGTATCAAACATTAAATTCAATTGAAAACAAATCTGTCATTGTAAATGAAGAGAAAGCTGAGCTCTCTTATTTTGACAAATTTCATAATTTGTTTGAGACTGACAGTGTCGCACTTAATGAAGATGAATTCGACATGGTTTACGACTCTTATATCTGTGCTCGTGGGCGAATGGATCACATAGATTGGTCGACCATAAATTCAAAAAAAAATAGTTCGCGTTCTAAATCCCTGTTTAATCACATTAAAAAAGTAGCACTAGCTTAATCGGTTGTATCAAAAATTCTTATTTTTTAGTATCTAAAGATTTTTTAGTTTTTTACTTTCAAAATTATGCTCAGTAGAATTAATTTAATCAAGTTACTTACTTTTTATCTTATAAGTAAAAAAAATATATATATATATATATAAATCAGCATTTTAAAGACTAACGTAAATGAGAATTTTTTTTTTTTTAATACGTTTTATTTAAGTTAATTGTACGTTTGTATTAAAGTACTCTTGTAACTTTGTTTGTATTTAAAGTTTTGAGACTAAATTACTGTCATTTATATGTACGCAATTTATAAAGATGCTTAAATGTACTAACTTTTTTGTATTGCAGTTTGTGTTATTAATAAAAAAATGACGAAATGGAACTCATTTTTTTTTTTATTTATTAGACTTTCACACAATACATGCATGAAGTATGTTTCATGAATAACAGTTACTATTTACGATAAGTTAAGGAATTATTCTTTATGTTTCAATACAGGCCAGCATCAATAAAATTCCTCTTCACAAATTGTGTTCTTACGATGAAGTGGAATTACTAAAAAAGCGAGATGAAGAGCGCCGTAACAAGCATACATCCGTTAACCAAAATGGGCCAGCTCAAGTGGAGCAGGATACAAAATGCAGTATGATCGATTACATTTCAGGTGATCCAATCACTAAAGATATTGATTCCTCCGTTGAAAGATTGACCGTTGTTAATATGGTGAAACATAATACGAACGTGATGAAAGATGCTAATAAAATGCTTCAATCGATTTCCCCTAATGTGCCTGATGAAGATAAATGTCAAAGTAAAACCTCAAGTTTGGAAAATGATTCGACAAGCGACAGTTTGGCGGAAGTCTCCTTTAATGACAGTCAAGATTTAAATGATTTGAAAAATAGTAGTACTGAAATCCATTCCAATGATGAGTTAACGGTGAATGAAAATAGGCCCATTGCGTTAACTTCAAATGGTGGGCTTAATCGACAACCATCCACGTTTGCTTTTGGCCCACGTTTAACAAACAGCTGCAAATCGGAATATCAGCTTGACAATGAATTTGTGCCTGAAAATATACAAGTGACTGGATATTTGGGTCAGGCTTCATTATCAAGAAATGAAACTAATTTGAATAAAGTAAACGATAAACTAATGCAACAGAATGTTAACAGTGAAGCTGTAAAATCGAATGTTGATGAAGATTCCGTGAAATTTAATCATGATGACCATTATTCTAAAAAGCCTTTATCTCAAACGCAAAACAGTTTAGATGTTAATGGTATTTCAAAAAGCGTTACTACTTTTTTCACAATACGTAAGTTTATTTTAATTATTAATACATTAACTTTTCTATCTAAAGTAAAATATTACAGTAGATGATTTTAAATATTTACTATTATTATTTTTTTCAGATCTTAGTGAAAGATTGGGGCGAAAATTGTTGCATATTTTTCATTACGAGAATCAAGGTTGGTTGTACGTTGCGGAATTCGTTGATATTTTCACCAATTTGAAAGTCCCAAAAGTTTTTGTCAACATCTTAAAGAGTATATTTGATTATTCTTTGTCCTTGAAACATATCAGTAGAGATACAGAGCCTCAAATTTTTGCTCAACTAGATGAGTAAGTGATCAATGATGATATGTTAACTTAGGGGAAAAAAAATCTTACAATGTTTATTGTCAGATTTATCTATTTTTTAAACAATTTTTTAAATACATTTTTTAGAAGTACGTTGGATGCTCCGCGTGAAAATGAAAAACTCAGGTCAGATTTTGATTTGGCACTTATGTCTTTAAGAGATATGTTAATAGTTTTGGAAAAACTTCATGGTGTATCTCCCAAGGCTGTACTTGAAGCCCGGCCTATTATTTTACGATTTAAAGAAGAAGCCGAAAATGTAATTTATGAAAAGTACTACAACAACATGGTTTACGATGCGGTGGTAAGTCTCGCGTCTGTGAATATATAAATTAGTGCATTTAAAATTAATGCTAATGGCAACATTTTTTTATTTATTTATTTTTTTTTTTTTTTCAGAATATAGTTTTAAAGTATAAGGATTTCAGACGAGCCGTGAAACTGTGAGCTTTTTTAAAACTGTTTTTTTATTTATTTGTTAAGCCTTACATTGACTGTTGTAAAATAATTTACTTCTTAATTGTGTGCGAGTCTAGAAAAATTACCTTTTTAAGTAGTTGTGGACATTAAACTTTTTTTTTCGTATTTAAACGTTTTTGATTAGAATTAGTGGTAATATAAATGTACAATATTATGTAGATGTTTTTTGTACACATAGATTAAAATTTTCATACTTATTTTATTGAAAAATCCCCTCATGTAATGATTTGTGATTTAAACCCATCAAGCCTTTAGTAACTATAATTGAAATCCTCCTTTAGCCATTCCAGCCATTTGAAACAATTATCCGTTTGCTAACTAAAAATTACATCAATTTTCGCGCATTACAATTAAATAGCAAGCACTATATTAAATTCACCGCGCCTAGCAGAAGAGTGCGAGATGATGCGCCAGCTCTCGGCGCAGATGGACGAATTATCAATCGAATCCGTGCTTCACGGGCCGTGCAGTAGTGCGAATATACAATACCTACACAGAAAAGTGATTTCTTATAGAAAAAGTCAGTCTCCGCATAGTCGTCGAGACAAATTTTGTCGGCCACCAAATTTTGGATCAAGTTGACAGACAACCATGTCTGGCGCCGATCCACCCGGTTCCGAGAATCTGAAGGGCTTGGCCAAAATCTTCAACAGCCAGACAAACTACGGAAGGGCAAACGTAAGTCTAGCCTTCCATCATCAGTATTACCTAACCTCCTCGTCATAGTCTCTCTCTCTTTATTCGTAGTGTCTCTCGCAACTGCAGTGTTTTAAGTATTTCCGTGTTGCTCTTTTGTTGTTGCAGGTATCGAAGGCCACGTATGGCGCCGTCGCTCTGATTATCTTGTACAATTACCTCAAGCCCAAAAAGAAGAACTAGGCAAGTGCTCAGTGTAAGATTGTTGATAAAAGTCCCTCGGAAAGCGATATGTTTTGTCATTACATAATGATAAGGGCTCTGCTATCACATTGTACGTACATCAAAGAAAGAGAGAGAGCGCAACTATCGAATCATGGAGAAGGCTAAATTATTAATAAATGGTTAAAACGTTTGTTTTCGTTTTCTCTACAATAATTGTATTTCCATTTGTTTTTCGAGATATATGTGTATACTTAACAAAATTTACGTGACTGGCTGTTAGTACCGTAGAATCTGACTTTATCTCGTCCTCAGTTGTCTAGTCCCGTTCCTTCCTCATCGATGAATTTTTTTCCGAAATTCAAAAGTAAAAAATAAAAACGGACAAGTAGTTTTCTAAAAAAAAAAAAAACTCAAGTTTTTGGCTAATGCAGGGTTATTCATAGCATGTTTTCGTGGCATAAGTATTCAGTATTTTATTTTTATCCATACTTTTAATTACATGAAATTTAAATTTTTTATTTTGTAGAATTTTTTTTTAATGCATTGTACATTCGTTGGGAAGCATTAAACAAAATGTATGTACAAACACTACAAACTGATACATTGACATTTTCAATCAGTTATCAAAATGTTTAAAAAATAAAAACATATCAACTTTATGTAATATACACTTATAATTTACGAATAGTCGATGTATTGTAATTTATAAAATACACTGAGAGAGAAGTTATTTTTTGGAATTTTATACATTTACTTGTGGAACACGTTTTCGTATTTGAATAGAAATTAAGATTGCACTGTAAAAAGTACAAGCTTTTAATACAGAGAGTACCCATTGTCAGAGACCGATGTACCTTTTAAGGAGAAATATTTCGAGAATGCTGTAAATCAGCCTCGGTAAGATAGCTATTTGGAAAACTATTATAGTCGAGTTTTTTTTCCATAGGTTTCAAGATAAAAGTATTTGTTGATTTTACAATGGACAATACTTTTGTTATTTAAAAAAATGTATTATCAGCTCTTACAAAGGATAAAAGTAGTAACTAACAACAATATTTTAAGGAAGAGTTTCATTAAAATGAGAAATTTACAGTAACAACTTTACGATATAATAATTTATTTTCTGAATAGTTGATTATTTGAGAAGAAATTTCCAACAACAAATACTTTTCATCACACATGCTATAAAGTATTTTCACATGTAAGGCTAACTTTTATAATAATCATTGACACGTTTGTATTGTGCAACTGTAATAACTCGCACATGATTTTTCGCAATACTTTGAAAGTCATATTACTGTACATAGCGATTTTTTCCCCATAAACTAAAGAAAAAGAGTGTGAAAGTCATTGGCCGCAATCTAAGGCACTTTCTCTCCTCGAATCCCTCAAAACAATCGTAATGGTCAGCCTTGATACCTATGCATCAATTGAGATTTCCTGCTTAAATTCGTTTGAGAAAACTTATTTGCAACATAGGTTTTTTTTTTTTTTTTTTTTTTTTTTTTTTTGTTGAAAATAAAAGTTACGCCTGCATGACAGCGGCATTTCAACGTCAAGAAAAATTTTTTATTTGCCTCGATTTTAATTCATCTTACTACTAATAATATCATTTAAATTTCTATAGATACAAGAGTTCTGATTGCATTATGAAAATACAACCGAATGTAATAAATTCCATATGATATTTACAAGAGGTTTTTGAACAATTAAATATGTAAAATCACATGAGCATCAAACTAATAAAATATTCCGAGATTCGCACGACATTTTTTCACTAAACGGATACATTATATTGAAAACTTGAAAGTTTTTCCACAAGGGCATTCGATAACTTAAAGTATAGTAGGTACGGCCCAAACAAAAAAATAAACGGTAGTTCGTTTTATATTGTACAAATTTGATGATTTTATTTACAGTCACAGCACGCTTTTAGAGGGCCGTTTACGATCGCCGAAATTCGATTGTGCGTGATCGGTAATTGTTGATGGCGACGGGGATGGACAGTAGTACTTATGAGGGAGGGTGAAAATCGCAGACAGCAGTCATTCCGCGGCGCTTGACCATAAATGCAGATAATCCATTTCGGCGGTCCGATGCGGGTAAATAAATAACATTATATGTATAGGTAATGCCAACGCAGTCGTGCATATGAATATACCAACACCCACGCACAACCACATCACACATTTTGACAGAGACTTTTGCGTAGGAATTAACACGTTAGCTATATGTGGTGTCTCGTACATAGTAAAGAAAGAGCGCCTGGCCACGCAACGCCCACACTTGTATGCAAGACTGACAGGTATTCAGCTCATCCAATGTGGAGATGTGTCGAGATGGTGTATAATTATATTCTAAGGTTGCCCGTAAATATATTGAGCAGCTATGTTTGCTCTCGCGTCAAGTCTGAGATTTTTTTTTCTCTGGAAACCTCGAGTTTAACTAAAATCAATAAAATCAGGTAAAGGTCTGTTTGAGAAAAAATAATAATTATAAATAAAAGGTACTCTTTTATCGATCTACACTGTCAGCGACACATTTCACCCCGACGTTGTGAAATACTGTGGCGTTATTGAATAAAAGAAAAATTCGATCCAATCACCTTATTGAATCGCTCCAACAGATCGCACGTATATATATTATATATATATATGCATTGGAATATAATATAAGTATACGGTAGAGGTACTTTCAACAAATTCCATAAACGTCACTGAAATTTTTTATTCGATATTTTTTTTTTTTTTTTTTTTTTCAATCAACAACAATATCTTACTTTGATTTTCTACTCTCAGAAGGTCAAAAAATATTTCAAACTTTGTCGTCACCTATATATACACATCTCTTTATTATTTGTTTTTGTCGATAATACTGAAACGTATTAGCACGCATTACGGCGTCAATACGACTGTATGTACATGGTTTTTTTTTTTTTTTTTTTATTTATTTTTTTTACAAAACTTAAAAAGCTACATTTATCTAAATAAAAATACAATTCACTCGACGCGATTACGTACTATTTTTGGTTTTTTACAACAAAATGTCTTTGATCTGAAATTCAATTACATCATCATTGTTTTCGTCCATATGATACAATAAATCACAAACTCACTCGACAGTTTCAAGAAATTTTTTTCAGTCACGCGCGCTTAATCATCATCGTTCAAAAGTAATTTTTTATTGTGCGCTCCAAAAAACACATCGGCAGCGATGACGTCGACGACCAAAGTCCAGTATACACCCCGATTCCGAAAAATATGTCACACGAGCTCTCAATTACAACTATATACGAGTGTGCGTAAGTATTAGTAGTATAGGCAAGAAATTTACATCGCAAAAGCCATTCGCCGGATCCGAGAACTCCGCTCTCTTCTTCGAATCGGCTATTTTGATGGTTGCACGCGCACTTATTTCCGATACAAAGAAAAATAAAGAAGAGAAGAAAAAAACAGTAAGAACTATATGCAAGTAGCAAACGAGACGTAAAAAAAAGCGGCATCGTGAATCACGTTGATAAAACAAAAGACAAAGAAGAAAAAAGGAAGAGAAGCCCCCGGGGTGGAGGAACAGAAAAGTAAGTTGGGGTGTAGAGAGGGTGGGCCCATGCACGCGAGCTTCGGTAACCGTGTCGTGAAAAAAAAAAAAAAAAAAAAAAGAGACCGAAAGGATGAGATTCAAATCGCATTCAGCAGCCCCGTCAGCAGAAGGCCGTATCCTCTAGGGTAATGGCGGCTCGTTCCCCACCTCTGCCGCAGTGGTTCCGATGGCTGCTGCTGTCGTAGTAGCTGGCGACGAGGGGACTGTGCTTCGCCGTCGTCGTCGTGCTCGTAGGGGGGTAGTACACCGACGAGGAGCCGTTGTTGTTGTTGTTGTTATTGTGGTGTGGCCTGAGCGAGTTACCCATTGTACCAGCTGACGTGTAGCTGTTGCCGTGGTTATGGTGGTAGCTGTTGTGCGAGTGCGGGTACTGCGGGTGGTGATGGTGATGGGAGCGCCGTATGGAGTTGCGGAGCTCGATGTGGCTCATGTTGGTCGCGAACGAGTCCTCGTTCGTCTGAAAGTCGGGACTATCGGCCCTGGCCGTCCGGGTCCGCTCGCCCGGCAACTGGCAGAACATCTTTAGGAAGATGCGCTTGAACTTGCGCCCGAAGATCACGTAGATGACAAAGTTGACGCCGCTGTTGAAGGTCACGAGGAGGTTGCCCGCCTGGATGAGCCAAGCCGGTGGATTCACGTACACGTTCTCGTAGACGTTGCTCACGAGCGGCAGGACGTTGCACACGAGGAATACTATCACCACGCAGAGCAACATGGTCGCGAGGCCGATCTCACGGCGCTGGTGCCGAGAGAGTCGGCGCAGGTCCCGGTTAGCTCGCCTCACCTGCAATCGTCGAAACGTCTTGATTACAACGCAGCTTGTAATTAATAGGTATATTGAGGCATTCATTAATCATTTTTCCCCCCGTTTTTTTTTTATTTCAATACGTTGGGTATACACATACTATATGTTGTGCAATATAGGTGTGTCTATGTATAAACGTTCTGTATAGGGATGCATCCAAGTTTTTTGGCTCCGACGTCATTCGATCGACCATTCGACATTTCTTGAAATTACTTTCTCCCCGTGCGATTGGGTCGCGTGATGTGTAAGCAAAGTAACATAAGTCCCTGTACTTACATACGACAGAATCCTCGAAACGCCGAGTTTACAAAGTACTACTCGGTTGTTACTTATAAGCTGTAAGTATGCATCAGGTACAAATTTGTACGGCGAAGCGCGGAAACTCGTTATACTTATCTAAAATTGGCTGGAAACTTGGATGACGACTCGTCTGCATACTACATGCACTCAAGACACACCACCAGTATATTTGTGTGTATAAAGCAGCGCGAAAAACGTGATCGATATATATATATATATATATATATGTATTTAGGCACCGCGCCGCTTCTTCGGAGCGCCTCGCGAGAGTAAAGTGCATGTGTGTATTATATATATATATCGCCTAAATAGATACCTTGAGGGTGTACACGTCTTGGAAGTTTTCGCTGCACGAAATGAATCGCGGCAGGCAGCGCAGACAAACTATAACACTTAAACATCAAGAATCGTCATTTCGAATGCCACTATTTGATTTGCCCGCGCGGTTTCCACCTCAAGCAAGAGTTTGGAACTAAACCAATATAGCGCGATATCAATTAGAGTTGCCGAACGAGATGGATGCACCGGAACGTCGTAGGTATACATATATACACGTGGATCGCATGAGGTTACGGGCGCGGCTGTCGCAAACAGAAAACAAACTTCCACCCCTATACTAGATACATATACGCAATAGTTTTGGGCTTTGGGCAATTTATTATTATTATAAGCCACGAAAAAGTATAACATAATGCACACATATGTGTTTGTAAGTACGGGTGTAAAAAGCCCTCCGACCGATGAACGAGCGGGTGCCGAGTAAATAATGGGCAAAAAGAAAACTTTCGGCCGTTACGCCCCCGTAGATGTACAAATGGGGGGTACAACATCTGATTGTACAACCAGACGGAGCCCTTGGATGTATGACAATAACCTTCTTTTTTCTCTCTCTCTCTCGAAACCCTTTTGCGCTATACATGTTGTGTACTGGTGCTTCTTACGTTTTCCCGCACTCGATTATGCGTCAAGGGCAAAGAGGGTCATGGTGCCCCGGGGTTGGGTTCTCGGGTGGGCTTTTTGCGCGGTACCTTATCACGCGCCGCGGCACAAGTACAGCTCCAAGATATCGCGTTTCCCAATTAAGCTGGTTTTTGATATCCCAAGTAAATAACCACCTCGACCCCACTAACTCATTGCAGGGGAGAAGGAAGAAGGACAAAAAAAAAAGAAAAAATAAAAGGCTATTTAATTTCACGATTGCCAAAGATTTTGATTTTTCCATCGTGCCTGCGCGGCGATGATGGGGGAAATCAATAGTATATAATCATATATCCGCTACTTAATTTCCGAGTTAAAAATGACTCGCTAGGGATTGCGACGCGTAGGTATACAAACGTAGACGCAAAGTCGTAGGATCTTATCGGAGAGAGATAAACTTTTTCGGTGACAAGATTTATGTAGGTATAGGTGTATACCCCTTGGCTCTCTACTGTCGGTGTACCCCATACAATACTAACGTATATATCTTACCACCGATACAACAAACTGCTTTTGAGCGTTACATCGTCGTTTTATCGTTTCTCCGGGGGAAAGTGTAGGCGACAAAAAATAATCCACGTCGAGCATACGCGGTTGCTTCTTTTGCACAGAAAAAAAAAAAAAAAAAAAAAAAAAAAAATCGTGCCATTAAATCAGTCGTGTCGCTCGCTTGTCTCGGCCTATATACGCGGAGGAGCTGCGCAGGGAAACAAAAAGAACCGAACGCGCCAATGAATATTAACGCCGAGCTCAGCACGACAATTAAAAAAAGAAACAAAAAAATATGGAGAAAAAGAGAAAAATAAATTATCTGATTTATGAGAGCAGCGGAAACGCGAGCCCAAAGTATTCGCGTTTTCCCAATGGAATGCAGAAGAAGGGGAAAGAAAATTTGTCACGCCCTCGCATGCAGTTGAAAAAAAAAAAAAAAAAAAAAAAAAAAAACGAGAGGATCCATATATATATATATATACTACACGCGTATGTATTGTCCAAAACCGCGTAGGTATAGCATATGTATAACACGCGTACTTACCCTCTTGTAAATGGCGACATTAAAAATAACGAGGGCCACAAAGGGGAAGGCGTAGTAGACGAAAAAGTAGGACCAGTGCACGTAAATGGCTATGTAGAGCTTGTTCTCCCGCAGCTCCGTAGGCACGATGCAGAATATCGTTACGTTGCGCGTCGAGTGGACCTCCTCGCTCAGCTCCACCTCCCACAGTCTGCGCCACCAAACATAAGATATTTCACAATTTAAGTACATATTAGTATATCCATAATAATATTTAGCTCATTATTATACATCACATGATAATGTGCAGGTATAGGCACAATGACGTATATAAAAAATACTTGTATACGTATATAACATAAATCTTCGTCGCTGTAATTACAAAGAGTGGCTTTACGGCCTCGGGCAACGGTTTAGTTTTATCCATAAGCATAATATATACGCACGGGGACACGCACGTATACATATACGTACACGTGGTTGTTACTAGATTTATATACGCACGTATATTGTACATGTATATACATATAACATTGTATTGTACAGGTGCGCGCGGTATATATACATAACGCGATTTCGGATCGTTATCATCGAAATGACAGTTGTACCTATACCAGTCGAGCCGTTGATATCATTTTTGCGGCGGCCGAAATGGCCATTAGACTAAAAGCATCGGCAGCCCACGATATACGTAATAATCGTACGGGCGCGGTGTATATACAATATAATATCGTCCAGTGGCAGAAACCGCAGAAAAAAAGGAAAAAGATATGTGCATGAGGATTATCCGGTGGGCTTTGGGATACAATTGCCGATATAATTATAATTCCGCAATCGCGGCCAAAGCTCCTCTCCACGCGCCGCGACAACGAATGGCTCTTTTCTCTCGCGCGAAAATAATACATCAGCTCGTGCATTATGCGCGCGTGCATCAGCCGAGCGGCGACGACTGCAACTTCCGCGCGCGAGCTCAGCGGAAATCTCACTTGGCTTCGAGCAGGGGGACATAAATTTCCGCCGTTGGAGGGAAGCAGGAGATAAAACGATAACGAGAAAGGAAAACGGGGTATACCCACTCGTGAGAGCAAAAAAATGAGCTTTCAGCCGGACCGATATATATATATGTATACGGTTGCTGTCCATTCAGAGGTCACGTCATCCATGTATACTTTTTTTTTTTTTTTTTCCTCAGAATGTCTAGTTTTCCCTTTGCCCGATGAAAATACTATCTAAAGTTTAATCCATGAGTTTTTCGGACATCTAAATTGTTTGTTTTACACTTTATTGGCGCAATTACAGAAAAAGCAATATCCTCACAGTTTATTTTTTGTTGGAAAAATCCATTTGTCAAAGCTTACAATGTACGAAATTCCGAATGGATTGGCCTTTCAGATAACAAATTTTCTCCGATTTCCATGGCGTATGTTTTTTTTTTATAAAAAAAAAAAGTAAATACACAATTAAATTTGAAAAAAAAAAAAAAAAAAAAAAATTATTGATTAAAAAAAGTTGAAAGTTTGTTCGCGATAGTTCGCCAATCGAACCCCCGCCTACGTGACCCTGCGTAACTTGGCAAATTTTGACAAAAGCTCTCGGAAGGTGGATAGTTGGAGAAATATCGGTGAATTTCTTAGATCTGTCTCATCAAGTATTCATCGAGTGAACGTAACTTCGTAATAAGCTCCTTGCATCATGGGTACACGGCCCCGGTAGGGATGGAATTATACACGTTCATTAAAGGCGGCAGCTTCAGGGTGACATTTAATTGCACCTTCGGATAATTATCGTATAAATTATTTCGAGTATTCCTGCAATATTCTGCATCTCGTAAAAATCGACGTAATTAATATAAGTGTAATCGTGGATGAATTCAGTTTCAATAATCGAGATATGTTTGCACTTACGGGTACTCGGTAAAAACGATGATTTACGGGGGTTCTACACGCGCGTGACGCGTAGAGGGAAAATTTCGTCATATTCGTGGAAACACACACGTACCACCCCTTTTTTCGGGAATAATATATCATCGCCCGTATACGCATAAAAGTGATTTATATGAAGCAAAAGCAAAAAAAAAAAAAAAAAAAAAAAAAAAAAATTCGCCAACACCCGCTAATGTACATAAATCACAAATAAAAGTTGTTTGTGTATAAGCTATGCGATTTGGTGCGCTCCCATCATCATCTTGAGCAACAAAGTCATCCCTACAGATAATTCTTATGTTTTAACAATCAAGTACAACCGTATATCGAAAAGCAGGAAAATCGTCAACCACCCCTATTGAACTTTGAGAGCTAAAATAAAAAAAGCGTGCCGTGTAAGGTGTAGGTACATGATATAAATATAGAGGCAGGTGTGTGCGTAAAACAAGCATTTCTTTGGCGAGTTATATACATATAGCTGTACAGCGAGGTATAAGTTTTGAAAGGAGGCGGGGGAGCGTGCCACGGTAGGAATTCCATAAAAACTGCACGTATATACCTGTAAGCCCGGAAGGTAGGTATATGTATGGTAGGTATACATATAGAGTGCAAAAGGAAAAGCACTTGCATCGAAATGGAAAAGTGTATAGTATAGTTGAAGTGCGAATGGTACGTAGGTAGGTATGGACATGTGGTGACACGTACTTGGGCAAGTTGTAGAGCACGGAGCCGAGGACAATGAGGGCGAGGGCGGTGCGGGCCCTGCCGTAAGTGCAGAGCGAGCGGGCCTTTAGGGGATGGCAAACGGCGACGTAGCGCTCCATGGTGACAGTGAGGGTGAGGTAGACCGTGGCCATTTGGGCGGTCGTAGACAGGGGATACAGGTAGCGCACGATCTTCGGATACACGTAGAACTTGTAGTTGAACAGGCAGCCCGTGTACGCGTAGATGCCCGACAGCCCGTAGACCAACACCTGTTTGGCACAAAAAAACACCACATTTTACTATTATATCACATAATTATATTATATAATACATTATTGGTACCTCCATATGTATACATCACGTCACATCACTTATATATTTAATACTAATAATGTGTATCGCTCTGCGTAAAAGCTTAAAAATGCAATTCCCGTTTGCGTCGCATCAAAGTTTTATTATTACGCTTCTCACCTATACAATAGCTAAACACTAGCGGTGCTGCAATCAAAAGTGTATATATATATATATTCTATCATTATATTATAAATTATATACATATACATAATATATATGTTGGTGCGACCAAAACGTGTCTATGCACCCACCCCCCATTCCTATATACTTATATTGTACTTGCTTGGTATATTTATATTATACATGCCATTGGCAGGAGTAGGCTTCGTCGTATACGATATTATTAACGTCGCGCCATTGTATCGATGCCAAGGACCAAACGAAACGTATCAATTAGAGTACAAAGGACGTGGGGATACTTGTATAATTAATTTTCACGAATCACACGGATCCCCATCACGTCTCCGCTGTTAAGTACCAAGTTATGCGAAGTGGGAGGGGAGTAAACATTAATTCAACTACACGCGACGATGGACGCCCGCTTTATATATATACACACGGTGATGGTAGAGCTATTTCCCTTGTGCTCTCCTCCGGGCATTAATCTTTCGAGCCACACTGGGTGTTGTACGGCTGTACACAGACGGTATGTATAATACACAGCGAGACAAGGGGTTATACTCACTTGCGCAGTAGAAAAAGACAACGTACGGCCAGACGCGAGCGCTCATCGGCGCGTTTAATCGATTAGATTAATTGAGGCGGGCCCGACCTTGTTGCTCGCCATTTGGACCATCGATCAATTTAATGTATCTTGTTTTTTTTTTTTTTTTTTTTTTTTTTTTACCGATTTAGGGGTATTTGTATAAATATTTAAGTAGCCCGTCCGATGTATTACATACACATGTGGCGCACACCCGAAATCTAAAGGGTAGATGTGCACGTTTCTTTTTTTACGAGAGAGAAAAATGAGAAGTCGTTGGGAGCACCCTCCGAGAGCACTCGAAGCTAATTGCACAATATCCGGTAAATAATTATAATCGTCCGTTTAGCTTCTGGGACTCATGGGAACGGAGTATAAGTCGGGGCTCGTAGAATAAGAAGCGGGAGCTGGGAAAGGGGGATGCCTCGATAAACCGTGGATTAATTTCATTTTTTTTTTTTATCTCTAGCGAGGCTTACGCGGATCAACCCGTCCCTCTTGCGAAATTTAATTTCGTAATCGATATTGATCGGCGGGTCATCGATAAAACCTAAGTGTGCCAATGGAGGGAAAAATGTACCGACCCACGTAATAATCTTGTAACCTTTTTTCCTTTATATATGTATTATTACTTTTATTGACTTTTAGGTTGAAAAGTATATAATATATGAATAAAAAAAAAATAACGGTCTTGATTGAAAACGAGTTTGCTCGCTCGAGTAACCGAAAGTAAAACAGAGCGACTTGTATATATTCGAGTAGCGGATTGTTGAGTTTGCAAGGTATTGCATTAACTTTAACGATGTATATTTTTGCTGTTTGACTTTGATCCTCGCAACGGCGGGCAAATCGGGCGATTCAATATCGTCAAGTGGGACGGAGCAAGCCATCCAGTCGGTAAAATCTGCCGCGGCAATCTCTGGATTAAAACTCTTTTTTTTCGATTACCAACTTGGATTGCAGCGACTCAAAACCTCGGATCCGACAGAAGGGAGGGACAACAATTCCACAGCTAATTCAATGATGGCGCGCGCTTCCCGCGACGCACAGGCAAAAGGTGGAGCACTTGCAATGTTTACTCTAATTGACCCACGTGAATGCGTACAAGCGTTGAAAAGCTTGCCACTCGACGGGACACCCGATAAGGCGATACACTCGCTCGCTCGACCGCGATGAAAAAAAAAAAAAAAAAAAAAAAGCCGCGCTGTTGCATTTTTCTCTCCCCGGCCCCCTCCGCGTTTTTCCAGTACTCGCATTCCGTACGTGCGCGCGCGGGAGAAAAAAAAAGGAAGAGCAAACGTCTGTCGTCTCTCTCGAGATGATTAAAGCCCGGGACGTGAGAGCAAGTATAGGTACACGTATGTGAGCCAAGCTCGCGCTCGTCGTACGTGTCGGGTGTTTGGACGCCGGGTTTAGCTCTCATTGGGGAGAAAGTAATCTAGCAATAACGATAACTTATATAGATACGCGCGGCCGTACCAACTTGTCTCGACAAATCCTCCCCCTTGGATTCTCTTTCTTTTTTTCTTTTTTTTTTTTTTTTTCCATCTACATATAATATGGTTCTAAAGGGTTTCCTTTCGCCCTTACACTCACTTACACCTACACTCTCCGTATGCGTTTATTTGCCCCGGGTTAACTTCCACCTTGGCCAAAATGTATTTACGCAGCCTGCGAACTTCACACAGCTTACAGCCAATTTAGGGACCACCACGGATGTCCCGCCACCTTTTTCTCTTTCGTAGCGACTACGAGAGTTAGTTTAACCGTTGGCGCGGGCGGACGGTGAAATCGCACCGGCGCTTCCTCAGGAAAATCACGATGATTTATGGGCTCATTCGCGCGAGATAAGTATCAAGTTTGAAGGCAATGTCAATACCCGCGCCGTCGAAATTAATGGGGGATACTTCAACAACTTGGAGCACGCCATGTACAGGTAACGCGTGCCTAATAAATTGAAATCCTCGCAAGCGAGCGATTGTTAGCACGGGAGGGAATAATTTAGCGATGCGCTCAAAAGGGGCATACACTCAAGCTGGATGTTGTAAGAATAGCCTGATGTGAATTGAGCGGCAGGTGCTCTGTAAACCCCTATCAAGTCGACGCGAGCATACAATATATCACATGGCAAGCGAGGGCTCCCGGAAAGAAAATATGCAAATTTGTCCGGAAGAAACAAGCGGGGGTCGCTTAGATGATGTTTCTCTCCGTTCGCGTTGATTAAACGCGCGCGTCAACTCTACGCTCCATGTAACGGCAGGAGGTGGCAGGTTTTTTTTTTTCCCTTTTTTTTTTTCTAAAAATAAACAAAAATACCCGTTCATAAATACACAACCCGTCGTACGATTACTTAATAGAGTTAAACAAAGTTATTGGCGTGTAAGTGTGTAGGTGCACACTCGAGTGTAGCGCAGCTTGCCGTGACGGTTCTATTGTACATTACTCTAGTTAACGCGGACCCAATGAAACTGTTGGAGTCGAGTGGTTTCCGTAATTAACGACCCCCTCGTCTATACGGCACATGCATGCACACACATATAATATGTACCTATACACTTGCATCCCGTTCCGACTGTTTGCTCTACAATTATACACTCCGATGTATACATTTTTATGCTACTACCGCGTGTCAAACGATTTACTCTCGAGTGTCAAAGTCGAGAGAAAAAAAAAATTCCTTCCCCCCTATGTACGAAAAAAAAAAAAAAAAAGAAAAAAAAAAGAGGAAAAGCCAATCGTACTATTTTCATTTCGTTGAATTGCGCAAAAGTGTTATTACCCTGGAAAAACGGCCAAAGTGGATTTGCTCTTTCTTTCTCCCCAGTTGGAGACAATATAAGGAATAAGAGCAGCTAGGCGCTGAGAAAAAGTCAAGAGTCACGTTCTCCCCGACGCGTTATCCATGGACGTATTCATTTTCGAAATAGAGGATCAAGCCGAGCGAGATCGGGGGAGGAGAGACGGAGTGGATGTAATTTACGTAATTTAGCGATCGAATGTTTGCATTTACATACTCGTACGTTATACACCCTATACCGGAAAACAATAACTTCCTGCGACCCTCCCCCCTTTTTTTTCGGTAAAATATTGGTAGTAGATGTATTGATTTGCCCGGCCATATAATATACCAAATTATAGATCCACAGCACCTATTTCGTACATGTGATGTATAACTCAGGCACGAGAGCAATTTCGACGTACATTAGGGATAGGATGGGAGGGAGAGAGACAGATCAAACTGCGTAGTTGTTTGGGAGTGTATATATCACACTGTCCGCTTATCGCGACGACAAAGAAGCGCGCCTATGGACCATACCTTATATATACATATATGTGTAATATACAGTTACACGAAGAAGAAGAAGATTTGGGGGGTGCACGACTTACGGACAATAGAATGAGGATGGTGTCGCAGGTGGCGAGCCCGATGAGCAGGTAATTGATGGAGGACTTCATTTGGGGCCTCGACAGCACGATCATCGATATGGTGTTGCCGACGATACCGAGGAAGCTCACGGCGTTCAAGAGCAGCCCGTAGATGAGGAACTCGAGGAGCCCATCTCCCGACTCGAGGCTGCAGTTGGTGTTGCCCGAGTTGTCGGGCCCCAACGTCACCGCCGCGCTCCAGTTGTCCGGGGACTCGGAGCTCCAGTTTCCCCAGGCCATCCGATCCTCCGGTGTCATTGCTGCTGCCGGTCGGCTCTCCTACTCACGGGCTGCCGACGCGCTGTTGTACAGGCACAAATCAATTTAGGCGTACATTTTATACATTTTAATATGTGAACTCGCTCGCTCTTTAATAAAGGAATGTACGGTGTATAGGGGAGGCGAGGGGTAAGTACTCGTCGCTGCGTGGGTATAGGTTTTTTCCCAAAGTGGCAAAAAATTACCTCCCCCCCGCTACTCGCGCACAGAGTCCTTTGTCCCGATGGATCATCCATCGCTCCCTCGTTTTTTTTTTCCTACCGAGCGTTATAGCCCCGTTTTTTTCTTATTTATCGCGGCCACTCGAGTTTAACGGACTCCTCGGCTCGTGCCGCACCAAAAGTTGGCCCCTTCTTTTTATCGTCTTTCTCTCTAATATTTTTGAAAACGCAGCTCAAACGAGAGTGTGCGTCGACAGTCCTCGAATGCCATGCTCTCGTAACGTATAGTACAAAATGAATTTTTTTTTTTTTCAACACCCCCATCATGACGCCCTCGCAAGATAGACTCGAGAGGGAATTTCAAAAATGGCTCTTTCTCTCTCTCTCGACAAAAGCATATTACGCGGTGAAATGAAAAATTCAAGCACCACCAAGTTTGCAGGCATATTCATAGGTTTTTTAATGCCCCCTCTACCCAACCTGTACATGTGTATGCAAAGCTCCGTCAGAGATGGCCCTTGCAGAGGCGGCTCACGAGCTCATTTTTGTCTTCCCTCCATCGGGTTACTGGTGTAATTCAACCGACGCGGAATTTGATAAAAACCCACTTTGTCTTTGACGACGCGACGGACGGGAATTTTCAAATTACTCGCGTATACATATGCAACCCACGAGTGTATACCGAGTCGCCGGATATAGGTATTATGCATATATATACGTAACTGCCGGGGAGTGATAATGGCTCGCGTGGGCAGAGAGGGACAGCTGTTGTGTATGCTGTAGCTGAAAGTTATTGGCAACACGTGCGCCGTGCAATCCATCATGAGAATATGGGTACTTTACGCCCTTGCCAGTCGTGTGTGCATATACATATTATATGTTCGATAATGTGCGACATGCCGCGGTATGTTTCTTCAATTTTCGGAGCTGCTATAGATAAGTAGTAGATTAGCTCTACCAACTTGTACGATTTCAAATGAAAGAAATAAGGTAAAAATCCTATTGTTTATAAATTTGCTTGGGGGATTCCTCCAATACTTATTGTTAAACACTATACGCATGAATGGGACGTACATGCATCTAATAATGTATTATGAAAATGTTTTTTATTTATTTATTTTTCCTTTTCAAATAAACAAGCAGCGTTAATTGAGAAAGAGGAGGGTCGGAGGGCAACTGCATAACAAACGCAGTGGTCTTAAGTGATTCGGAGAAAACGAGAGAGAGAGAGAGAGAGAGAGTTTAAACACATACACCTACATAATATATACATAGTACAGAGTTATCTTGTGCGCGTGGTTCTTACGTGTTATACCCGAGTGGTGGGGCTGGCATATAATGTGTGCACAAGAGTAGCCCAGGGGCGTGCTCCTCATTTAGATTTTCAAATATTTACGTCCCTCCGGCTGTTTTGCTGTTTTCATTTCGGATTTCGTATTACTTTGCCATTAACCACGCGCGTTAACATTACGGCACCGTTTAGCTTGCCCCTCCATACGGATTACGAAGCGGTATAGTCGAAAACGTATCGCCTCTTCGTGTCCGTATCCCTTACGAGAATCTAATTTCGTTTCGTTTTTTGTTTTTCATTTCTCCCCACGAGAATTTTTTTTTTTTTTTTCCCCTCCTGTACATCGAGCACGTGTCCATGAAAATTTATACGAGTTTCAAGCATTGTTTTTTTTTTTTTTTTAGCCCATAAACGTGAGTAATGCGCTCTCGAACTTTATTGCGTTTTGCAATGATACGCGTGTACTTTTCATTATTGATGATCACGCAAAAGGAAAAAAAAAAAAAAAGAGAGAGTAAATTTTCGAAATAAAAAATTACCGCTCCCGGGGCTTGAACAATGCGCGAGATAGCGCGAAAAAGAGTTATGGGTCCCGTAAACACAAAAGGGGAGACAAAAGGGTTCATTGTAGGTGTGGGTGTGCACATCGAACGAGCCGATGATGGACCGAGTTTAGCCAGACAAATTTATTTCGCAACTTTGGCCGCAGGTACATGCTTCAAGGAGAGTTCGGGGGGGGGGTGAAGTTTACGCGCGTATTGTATACTGTACATGCGTATACACGTAGTTCAATGGGTGCGCGTGCACTCGCAAATTATGATGATGAAGATAATAATGATAAATCAGTTTAACGCTCGTATTCGTATCAAAAGCTATCCATCTTCATGTGTGCATCTTCCACTGCTATCCTCTCACCAGCTTTTGGGCGCAAAAAAAACTTACAAAACTCAACGAAAGCGCGATTATACCGGTTGTTCGGGGAAAAAGAGGCGCTGGATCTATTTGTTGGGAAAACAGAGCTACATATACTCCGTTGAAGATGAAATAAAAGGTCACGAACGTTTCTCGAATATTTCTTTGCCTCGTGTAAAAAAAACAAGAGCTCCGAATAACACATGTTTCTCTATAGTCGGCGCTGCGACGACAGCTTATATATAAATAGCACGCGCATTTAGGCGTGTGTACGAAACGTAAAATGAAAGGAGGAAAAAAGAAAAAAGCAGCTCTGGACCAATCGGATGCAGATAATTCCCGGTACTACGGGAGCTTCGATGCGGCCACTTGTCGGTGTCAGTCGCGGTTCGACGGACCAGCCATTCCACGTAATTGGAGGAAAGGCACGGGTTTTCTCGATAAACCCGATGAATCGCAAAAGAGAGAGAGAGAGAGAATCCACGGGTCCGAAATATCCCCCCCGCTCCGGCAGCCACGGCGAACTCGCTGACTCACGTGCAGGCGGGAAAGAAAAAGATAAATCGCTATAGCTATACCAAGCAAAAATCAACCTCCACGGCCGTCCGTCTCGACAAACAATTACTCCGCGTATCATCGGCCATCGGCCCGAATAAACGCCCGACGACGCGACCAGACGATTAATTTATTTAACAATCGGTCAGTTGTAGGTACACCTATATATGTCCGATGACTCACGCCGTTTCGATCGATCCCCCCACCGCGGACGCGTAATAAATCTCAGCTATACTGCGCTCGACAGCCTCCCAACGCGAATATACATACGAGCCGGACAATTAGTTAACAATATATACATTATGTACGTCTCCGTGTATCCAATGCATATGGCTCTGCTTGTAGAGATTCACCCCGAGACGGGCAACTATACATGGATATATGTGACCGGAACCACTTTCTTGACTCGGTGGATATGGAAAGGAAGGAAGAAGAAAAAAAATCGGGGGATCTTCTTTTACAATTCCCCGATATATTACTGCTATACCATCACCACCGGATTGGAGATTCTCTTCGGATCTAATCTACCGCTATGTGCTTTCCCTATATATACGACATCATGCCTAAACCCAGCCACTGCTATTATATGTATGGGGTATATAGGTATTATCCAGAGATCGAGTCGAAAATCGATTTCCTATTTCTTCTAGGCTTCTTCTACGCTCGTGTATGTGTGCACCAAGTGATTAAGGCACCTTCCTCCTCGCAGCTGTTGTACTGCAGGAATAATTAAGAAGACTCGGCCGACATCGGATAATTGAATTAGACTCGGGGCCGCATGTACCGAGCGAGCGGTGTGTCGGGAATTGGTTGGACTTGATTATCGTCCGATCGGATTTTGCAAACGATGGCGCCTTTTTTTTCGCCCGCGCGTGTTACGTTTTGAAAATCACGCCGGGGTGACGGCCTGAAAAATAAATAGAGTGCGTGTGTGTGTTCTCTCTCCGAGGCTCGGCTCGCTCGGGGTCTCATTTTCTTCGGAACTTTATTATTCAGAGCGCGGGGTAAATTGGACTCGCGAAAAAAAGCGATGACGCAACTCTTTTTTCATTTATTTATTTATTTATTTTTTTTTTTTTTCGTCAATCCCCTCCCTCCAAAGCACTTTGCATGTGAAATTTTGGGTGAAAATTCCACCGGGGGAAAATTGACTGTTGCGACACCGTGACTCTGTGCAAAATGCCACCGGCGCAAATTGGAGGGATGTAAAAAATCAAATACCCGAGTGCCGTTTTATATATTTGCCGAGTCTCCCAAGAATGTTTCGATCAAAGTTTCACTCTTGTCTACAGTCAATCTTTTTTCTTATTTTTTCTTTCTATAACGACTAGTGGAGTGAAATTAAATTCTTGCAAAGTAATAAATTATAGATTTTCACAACTTTGCAATGCACACGCTAGAATGTAACTGGCTCCAAGATATTTACCCTTTGAAAAGTCCACCTAAACCGCCAACGATTCCCGGAAAAAACACCACCCGCTTCGGAGTCGATAAGCTTCCAAATAGAATTTCCACCCCCGTTGAACGGAAGATGTAATTTTTTCTTCACGGGCTCGCCCCGTGTATAGGTAAATGCGTATGAAATAAATTCGCGCGTGCCATTACCGGGACCGCCGTTCGGAAAGCGCCGGCGACATCAAGCCTGGAAATTGAAAATTCGGAGCCGCGCGTTAAGCTCCAGCTGCACGATCCGTTCGTTCGTGTACATAACAGGTATACGCGCAAAAGTTAAACGAGCCGGAAGTCGCCGGTTAAAAATGAGCGAATCCCGTACACACACACACAAATATAGTTGCATTTCGAGTGGATGCGTATTATATATTATATAGAGTGCGCGTGCGTGTGGTGTAAACGGGGGAGCGAAGCGAGAAAGGGAGATAGAGAACGGAATCGTTAAAGCGCGCTTCGCGGAACCGCGAGCACGAAAAAAAAAAAAAAAAAACGGAGCCACGACGACATTATTGCGCCGCTTGAAAGCACCCATCAGCTGCAAACGCAAATGTGTACGTATATATAATATGTATAGGTGCCAGACTTGGCTTGTATATATAATATAAACATGTACATGTACATGGTATATAGGTGGGTGCCCAAAAAAAAAGAAAAAAAATTGCCTGCGTCTGTTCTCGCGACGTTGAGGATTTTTTCTTCTCCACTGACCGAGACGCGCATGCATCAAGTATAAGTATTTAATAAGGGCGAAACAAAGAGACGCTCGAAAAACGCATCCCTCAAATGTATATACCTACATATTTATTATAGCCCCTCTGTTTCAAAGAGTTACACCCACCACCACCACCTAATAAATACATTTCCCCCTCGCCCCTGCCGCGCATTAGCAGTTTTACGCTCTACTTGCCCAGCGTGGACTCTTCCCCTCTGCTTTTTTGCTTTTTGTCTCGAGGGTCGACGACGCGCATACTATACACACGGGACGGAAGAAGAAGCTCGCCAAGGACGCGAGCCCGCGGCTAGCTGAAATTCATGCGCGCCGTTTGCCGTTGGTATATTATACTCCGTTACTGTCCAACCCGACCCTTGTTGATCAGCAAATACATGCCTCCTAAAGTGTACAGTGTTTGCGTGGCCAAACAAATTAAGTAGACACGTTTTATCAAGCAATCGCTTCCCCCCCCCCTCTTGACTCGGGCGCCCCGAAATCGCGTAGCACTTGACACTTTTGACGTTATGGTATTTATCACATTGTATACCATAACAGCACGCAACCCTGCAGTGGCAAAAGGATGATTGCTAGGCGTGTGTTTTTCGATGCCGGTTGCAGTTGCCGCTTCGAGGATTTATATGCCTTCCTCCACTGGGACCTCGACTCCTCTTTTTTTTGTTTGCGCGCTTTGTTGACGCCTATGCTGCTTATAGTGTTTGTTTTTTCAGAGGAGGATCCAGGGAGCAGAAAGTTGTACCCGATACAAATGGGGGATGAGATCAACCCCACCCCCGACCAGATCCCGAGGTCTCTTTCGTCGAGACTCGTTTGGTTAATGCACGTTATTTGTACGTATAGTTACGGCGGAAGACCGATCTAGCGCCATCGATCTCCGAATGGGAACTCGGACGGCGAAGACTCGCGCTTCAAAGAAGAGAAAAAAAAAAAAAAAGAAAGAAAGAAAAAGAGAGAGCCTTGGATTTGCGAATCAATCAGGGATCCATGGATATATGTGTGTATGCATTGCTCGCGTGGGATGAGGATGGCTTTTGTCGTCGGTAATCGAGTCTAACGCGTTGTACGAGCCAAACTCGAGCAGAGACAAAAGGGCGAGGGGTGCACTCGGAAAAGTTGGGGGGAGGGGGTGGATCGAGATGAGAACAAAAAAAACATACGGAAAATCAATGGATGAGGCATGGGTGTGTGACGATTGGACGAGTGGGACTTGAAATCGAGCGAGAGACTAGTGATACAAGTACATAATATATGTAAATTTAGTCGAGAGATTCACCATCTGCAGCGCGCATGACGTTCCAAGGGTAAGTTGTTGCTGCTGGGAGACGAAATAACAGCCATAACGAGTTGCACTTGCATCAGCTACGCTCGCCGAAATATACCCATTGGTGCATTTATACGTGGGTATACTTAAATATATACGTATATAGGTAGACGGACAGACAGACAAAGTGTGTCCCCTTTCTGTCCCTAATCTCTCTCTCTCTCTCCTCTTGCTCCGTCGCGCGAAATTTGTCACAATTTTGAGATTGCTGCAGACGTCACATCCGAACGAACATAATAATATATAGTGCGCGGCACTTTACCGATTCACACCACCTACCCACTTTTGATGCGCGTAGTCGTGTATACTGGCTGCCCTTACGCCATACACTTCACGTCTCGGGTACACCCCTATACTTCCCTAATCTTATTCTTTCTTTCTTTTTCTCTTGGTCGCGCGTATTTATACGTACGTTATTGTGCATCACGTATATGTACATACTACAAGTGTATATTGTGTATATGTATACAACACTCTCGTCGCGAAGCTTACGTCACCATCCTCTTGGCCACCGCTAGCGCCTACTTGTCATATTATTATATATATACACATCTCCCGATGTCTGTCTGGCTGCACCACCTTCATCACACCACCCCAACAACCAACTACATACACTTTACCACCATCACCATTTATTATTATAACTATTATTATTATTATTGTTATTGTTATTGTTATTCATGGCAGAAATGGTACCAACACTTGCTCTTGGCGGCAAATCGGTAATACCTATATAGGGCGAGCGCTACCACCTTGGCCCAGTATTGTTATAATAAGCCGCGCCGATCGTCGCACTCGACTCGTTTTCCTCATCGTCGTTCACTTTACCACCACACACTTTTTGTACATATATATGTGTGTAAAATCCACTCTGGCAAATTTCGTCGGTTCGCCCCTACTTTATACTTTAGGCCAATTTTTCACTGATGCTACTGCCACTATACGCAAAGCATATATACTCGTACTCGTCTCTCTAATACCGATCTTCCGGCAACATGTAGGTACCTTATACCCATTATCATACGTAAAATACGTGTTCTCGTTATGTAGGTACGTATGTAGATGACAGAGTTGCGATGCTCGGTCAACCGTACACAAAGTATCGTGCATCACTATTCAAATTGCTCGGCTAGCTATGCGATGATGACACCATATATGCATATGTATAGGTACATGAACGAGGGCGCCCGTTCCTTTTGCTCGACAATTCGGCTGTTACTTACTACTGCCAGACAAGCACAAGTATAAGTATAGGTATACACGTATCGCGCTATACTGGCCGGACATATTCAGAGATGCGAGGAGGAGGAGGAGAGGATTATTTTCGTCAAGCGCGTCGCGTGTCTTGTCCGATTTTCGCGCCGCCGGTGGCGCGCACCCATACTCGCACACATTTGTTTGTTTGTACAAATGATGATGGACACAGAGAGATAATAAATATGGTCGTTGTAATTAGTTGAATAAAAGCACAAGCACTCGTTGATTCGGGTGCAGGTCCAGTTTAAAAGAAAAAATCGTTACCGGACAAAGTGGCGCGTAATCGTCGATCGGAAGCTGACCGCGAGTAGCCCAGAGTTGCGCGCGGTCCGGACTACCACCCAACTCTGCGGGTTTCGGCAGCATCACGCACGGCTCGAGCTTGGCTCGTGCGCCCGCGCTGCTGCACGACGGCTGACCCTGGCAGTGAGGGCCGCTTGCGCAGAGCTCTCCTCCTCCTTCTCCTCGCCGCCTCACCCGCGATACTATTCTCTCTGTACCCACCATGTATTATACACGTATATATATATATATACTTACTTTGTACCCACTTACTCGCAGTCTGTTTCTCCTACATGTATACACGTATATGTATGTGCCTCCCCCCCATTGTGTACGTATAGAGTATCCTTTTCTTTTCCGTAACGTTTCCCGAGATGATGTTTTTCTGGTATGTAGGTATATATACGTGCGCAGCCCCTCCCAGTGTCGCGCTCCATGCACTCTTGCAACGATTGTCCCCGTCATCCTGTACGAGATGTGGGATGGGGGGAGGATCGCGAATGTTAATCGCACTTGCGATTTGAATTCCCTCCCGCGGCTCACGGAAAGTTTCAACAGAGTCGCTTTGGAGATAAAGTTTGGGCGCGGCGTGGGAGCCGATAAGCTCGACCACTCTGTGTATATACTTTGATAATTTCATTCCAAAGGGGCGTCGCAGGTGCTGGGCGTCGGTCAGTTTTTCCCGGAGAACCTCTCCCGTCTTGGAAAATCCTTCGATTTAAACGGAGCGAAAAATAATTTTAAAAAATCCACGCAGTGGGTTATATTATTAACTGAGCAAATTGGTATATACGTACAACCAAACGCGTAAAATCCTTTGGTGTCATTTGCTCGCGCGTTACTACAAACAAATAATCCAGTAACCTTATGTACCTGATGTTACGTGCACCGTGTAAAGTTCTCGGGGCTCGAGCTGCATTTACTTACTCCCACCACCACTTGCCATCATTTTTACTTTGAAAGTTATAGGAAAAAGGGATATGAGACTTATTATATGTATATATATATATATTTTTTTTTTTAAATATTATAGTGTGCTCTACATGTCCGGCTCCTTTAATAAGGGCACTACTGAGGGCACTTAGCACTTTGGAGAAGGAAGGGAAGGTCTCCCATTACTGGGAGGGGGGTAGGGGGAAATTAGGCAATTATGCTGCGAGAAGGTCGCCTAAAACCTCCTCGAGGAGCATTGCGTGGTGAAAAATCACAGAGGAACTTGCACAAAAAAGTCGCACTATGGCCGGGAATCGAACCACGGTTGTCCGCGTGTCAATCCACGACCTAGCCGACTGAGCCACCGCGCGCTATATATATATATATTATGTCGTCGCGCGGGAAGAAATTGGGGTGGTTGTAGGTATAGGTACCTATATATTTTTTTTTTTTTTTTTTTATATTATAGTGCTCTACGTCCGGCTCCTTTTTAATAAGGGCACTACTATGGGCACTTAGCACTTTGGAGAAGGAAGGGAAGAGGGATGGGAGGCCTCCCATTACAGGAGGGGGGTAGGGGGAATTAGGCAATGATGCTGCGAGAAGGTCGCCTAAACCCTCCTCGAGGAGCATTGCGTGGTGAAAAAGCACATGTGAAAGACACAGAGGTACTTGCCCGAAAAAGTCGCACTGGCCGGGAACTGAACCACGGTCTCCCACGTGCCAATCCCCGACCTAGCCGACCGAGCCACCGCGCGCTCGGGTACCTATATATAACATCGTACGACGGAGCGACGATCTTCTTCCTTCGACTTTCGAAGTTGAGCTAAAGACAACGAGAGGCTCGATCGGTGGGGGTTAGTGAGGCGACACGAATCTCCTCCTCTCCCCTGTACCCCATCATCCTCGCAAATCGAACAAAAGAGAGGGAGGGAGGGGGGGGGGAAGAAAGGTAACGAAACGAGCGAGCGAACGAGATTGGGGGTGCGTGTGCATGGTGATGTGATGTTTTGAACCTTCGCTCCATAGAGCTACTCATATGCTGTACTACACATGGGTGCCTCCTGTATATAGGTAATACCACATACACATGCAAACTTGTACATATGTGTATAGAAAAGGATATAGGGGGGTGGGACTGGTGGGTAATGTCTCTTGATTACACGGTGTTTGGGCTTAGTTGACACTTTCTCTATTCCCCTTTCTGCTGATGATGCTGTTCCGCCGCTTAAGGTACACACACACATATATATATATATATATATATATATATTCCTACTGTATAATTACACACCAACTGCTAATGGCGATCTCCCAATCGGGGAAAAAAGGTCTTGCTCAGTTCATACCGGCCATACATAATTATGTCCGCAGTATAGTGTATTCGTGCGCGTGAACAAGGACCAGAGTTTTTATTATATAATTTCAAGATTTGTTCCCCTCGCCCGTCACTTCAACTCCACCGTGAAAAGTATATGTATATATCCGCATGCGCGGTCGGAAAACTCTGCCCCTGCAAATATACGTATAGACATGGAATTAAAACCAAAGGCTGCGCCGCCGGCGAAAGTTTCGAGCTGCAAAGATTCGCCAATGCTGCAGCAATGGGCTTGGCTTTGATGCCCCGCGCGTCTGGTAAATATCCACCGAAGGCGCCCGCGTACTCGAGCTTCTCGCGCGCGTCTCAGAGAAAAAAAAACTACATCTACTTAAATACTTTTTGACCCAAGCGCGTGTGTTTACCTATATAAGTACATTTAATTACATCACGCGCTCTTTACGGTGCGTCCGGCCACCATCGTCTGTCACTACTTTACCTCGCATACGTGTTATATACCTATACTTCTACATCTCGATAAAATTTCCCGACCTCGTGTAGATTGGCACGATGGGATATATGTTTTTCACTCTTCAATTGGATGCCGATGCGCCGCACCGGTTACAACCGGATATCCAATACTTATACACGGCGGCGCAATTGGTTGATTCTTCGGATGCTCCGTTGACTTTTTTTCCGTAGTTCTCTTGGAGTAAACAAGCCGAGTGGACGAATCCCCGGCTCCGAGCACTATTTCATCTCTCCGCTCCACCTCTTGGCCACATCCCGTTCATTTTTCCCGGCTCTTTCGTCCTCGCATGCGTATATATAAATGCAAATCGCAAAAGTTTTTCCGTAAATTAATTCCAACCCGCGTCCCCATGGGACGTGCCCCCTCTCCCCCTCCCTGGTAATACTAACTGTAGTGTCCCTGCACGCATCGATACGTTATAATACACGTGCATACATTCGACGACACCTTTTCCATCAACAATCGAGCCCCACCAGGAGTCTCGATGATCCACTCGATTGTCGCCGCCTCGTGACTTTTTTGTTCAACCAGTGGGACGATCCGTGCCCTTTGTTTCACTAAATGCATATACAAATAACCCGTCAAGCTGCCACAGACTGTTTTACGTATGCGGCATAGTTTGTAGAGAGATGGCGATTACTGAGCATACATCAGAGCTGAGGGGTTGGCAAGCTCAGCCCAGATCGGCCATCAAATGGGAGTTTACCATACACATGGTATAATATAATGGTATTTGTACACGTGCAAAATATGCCGTACCAATCCATCACTGCTTCTGTATATATATACATGTTTGTTAACTCGCCAGACCCTCAACACGTACATCTTATATATAAATAATCATCGAATAGTTGGAATGGCTGCGGAACGAGGGGCGAATCAATTAAAGTTTCGACAAACAATTCCCCCAATCATCGCTTGTGATACATATATGTATATCCCTGAGTTTTTGAGCTGTATATATATAATTATGCTCTGTATGAAAGTTTTCCCTCCGACCGAAAACGAGGCTTCGAGTGGTCATACGTACAGTTGCCCATAAGCACTATTTCAGGAGACAGTGTCCGCATGTGTATACATGTGTAAGGGGAAAACGTGGGTGGAGGAGGGGAAAGAAAAAAAAAAAAAAAAAAAAAAAAAATTATCAATTGCCAATATTGTCCGGGAGGGCGATGATGATGATAGAATCGATTAATCAAAGGCATCGGATTTAGTGGAAAGTGCAAACTTTCCGGTCCTACCTCTCGGAACGTCGTAGCGAGGAAAAGACGAGGAGTAACTTTGTTAATTTATTTTTACAGAATGGCGCGGGAGAGACAACTTTGTCCGTAAAACGGGGAGTTTGAATGTACCTACCGAAAGTTGGGACCACTCGCTTTTCAGGACTATCGTATGAATACCCTTTGGCCTGCTTCCCACACCCCCTCTCGTGTCGCTGTTTCCTCTATACACCCACACGAATATTGTCGAGAGCTTTGCGTATTACAAAATAAAAACGACTCATTTTTCTCATTTTTCCCGAATTGCGTTATTCATTTCGCAAAAGTTTCTAAATCGCTCAAGTCCATACTTATAGGAGAGAGCTGCAGCTAACTTTGCAAGTATTTAATTTTCATTAGGAGATTATTCCCTTTTCCAGCCCAGGGATGTAGGGATATATATATATATCGAAGCGAGGGTCCCCGAAAAGTTCGTAACGTTATCAGAGTTAACGTCAACACGGTTCCATTCGTCCGTGCGGACAGATAAATATCATCAGTGCCGGGAAAATATACCGAACTCGAGTTTTCCATCCGACGGCGAATGATCAATCTCTCAAAAGTTGGTGTAATATATACATGCTTCAGTGTACGGTGAGATAATCGAATAACCCCTGGTACAATGATAATGGAATTAAACCCATTAATGAATCATCGGGACCATTAGATGTGTTCGCTCGAGCGCGAGGGGGCATCGATGAGAAAGATCGTAAACTACGATGGTTTGGCGAGTATACATAATTGAAACTGTGGAATCTGTGGATGCGTGAAAATTTAGGAGCCACGTGCAGACGCTCGGCTTGTTTTCATATTTCATACACACGTGTGCCAATGTCATGCACCCTCATTTTACCTACATAGGTGTATACACCCTGTGCTTATAACATTTGAAAATTATTGGAGAAAAAAGTTCTTATCGCTTCGTCTATGAAATTTGATAATCTATTACAACTGGCCTATAATTATATATTAACGCCTGGACAACCGCGCCGATGGACGGGCAAATACAAATACACCTACGAGCACAAGAAATAACGCACCTAAGTCTCTCAAGTTCCCGAGAGAGAGAGAGAGACGAGATTAAAGCGCAACTATATAGCTGGGCGATTGAGCGCATTAATCGAGGAAAAACGAGCGACGCGCCGGAGCAAAGCAAAGCGAATTAACCGAGTGAATTACCATTACAATACCTTTTATGTATATATATATATATTATATGAGATGAGCAACAAGTCCTCTCCCCTGCAGGCACGCGCGTGTGTTTTAGCTTTTTGAAAAATGAGGGTGCTTAGGCCACAATGGTATACCTACGTATAAGGTATACTGCAGAGATGTATATGTATATGTATGGGATGGGTAGATACAATATACGCACACCTAAAGAAGACACAGCTTCCCTAATTAAATCGTCTCAAACAAAAGCGCGAGCATCGGACACTTCAAGTACACACACACACACACACACACACACACACACACACACTATGTGTATATAGGTATACATTATAATACACCCTCTCTCGGAGCTCGTTAACTCCGGACACTTGGGGGAAGGGAGGGGGGGGCACTTTGTATATATATACAAAAGATACACCCAAGCACATAAATATAGGTACAACGTGTCTCTCCCTCGATCGCTTGAGCTTGCAGCGAGATGCATTATAAATGTAAATAATGAGGGTATTTACCCAGCCGGAGGATCCTCTGGAATCGCGCACGATGAAGCTGAGGGACCGCATGGTGTCCGGATGAAATGTTATCTATCTATACGATTTACCGCTCGCTCTCTCGGGAGCAACTTTAAATATTATGAAGATTACGAGCGTATGGGTGCGTTGTGGACTGTATACGCAATATAATTGACGGACTGTACGCGCTCGTCCAAACATGATATAACATACCTCAAATTCTAGAGATGAACAATTTGAACGATTAGTTGGGAAGGTTTCATCCGAGGGAAAACGTTTTCTTTTTTTTTTTTTTTCTTTTTTTTCGCCGTACCTTTTTGAATCCAGATCTGGTGAATGTACATACTGCAATTTTTATGATGTGGATAAAATGAAAAATCAATTTTGCTCAAAACAGTGCGACAATTTAAATAAATTGAAGATAATATGTTGAAACACGAGGAAGAAGATAAAGGTACCGTATAAAAAAGAGCGATGATCTCGGGATGAAGATACTCTCTGCATCAGCCCATCGCTTTTTTTGCTCGTTAGTTGGCCATCGCTGACTTTTCTCCCTCTCTTGTTTTTGTTTCTCTGGCGTCAAGGTTGCGAGCTCGCAAAACCACTCTTTGTCGTACATCAGCAGATACAATAGGGGCAACAACTATGCTATACCTACTACTTCAGGCAACTCTCGATCCGCCAAAGCAAGAGAAGATGAGAATACGGTTTCTCTCTACACGCATAATAGCGTTATGCTGTGTACCTATACACCTATAATACTCCACTTTGGCAGGCGTGACCTATACTTGTAAATATAGACGCGAGCTGGATGGCGCAAGTGTGCGTGGATGTATACGTATTCAAGCGCTCTTTTTTCTCTCTGTTTTTTTTTTCCGAAGTAAGACTTACTCTGGCTTTCCGGTCAAACTTTTTGCCCCGACGCCAGCCCAGAGGAGACGTTTCTCGCTGGCTGGCGGCACTAAGGCCACGACTTTTTCAAAATTTACCTAAAAAAAAGGTTTTTTTTTTGTTTTTGTTTTTTTACTTGTAAGTTGCGGTTTTTTGTTACAAGCCACGTCAACCTTACAACTAATTCATAAACGTGTAAATTCGTCCATATGTATACCTAGTATACATCCGTATACTATTATTATTATTATTATTCTTCCCTATTCAGGTACAAATGAGATATTCGTTGCAGCACTGCACGTGTACGCGCCCTTCGCAACAATACGTGCCTATATGTGCACCCCGTATCGTGAATAAAAGGTATATATAAAAAAACGCGCTTTCCAATGCAGATGTATGAATACGGAACATATATGCCCTTTCCCTGTGTGGTGCAACTGAAACCGGATTTCATAGCAACTTGGTATCGCGACTTTCTCGGAGCCCCCCCTGGACTGCACATAATATTATGTACGTGCGGGTATCTTGTTTTTACTGCGCTCTAACTCTATATCTGCACACGTAGATCCACCTCATTTCTATATATGTATATATACATATATTTTTTTTTTTGCATATTATAATTATAAAGCACGCGGTGCACGTGACATTATACTTATTGTGTACATTTTATTGCGCTGCGTGTAATATTTTTTAACTTTTGACACGAGTATAATATAACATGTAGGTGTATATATATATATATATGCCTTATTGATATTATATAGGGTTTTGTCGTCGGATTTGATATTTATCTGTTTGCGGTAAAAAATATCCAATGGGCACGTGGTCGGGGACGTTTCATCGATTTTTGTGCTTATAAGCGAGGGTCGGGAAACTTGTACGCAAGTATATATACGTGTACTCACGAGCTATCAAACTCATCGATCACCAGAGCAAAAGACGAATTCAAGCCAAATCAACGTTACCTCCTCCCCCTGAAATAACATTGACTGTTGGCGTATAGGTGTGTGTGTATATATGTTGCATGACTTCAAACCCTGAGGTCGGTGTAAGTATATTATACCGTAAACCAATTGGTCTGTGTGGCAAATAAAAACCTCGACTGTTGTCTCGACGAGTCACTGCGACCGAAAGGGACTCCCAATAAGTAAGTAAACCAAATAACGCGGTGCGATCGGCTCGAGATTAGCCATTTTTTCATAACACATTGAACGGCCACATTTTTACTTTGCGGCCGTGCCGCGTGTGTCATATACCTACGCATCAGTATACAATTATTATGTACAAAAGAGTAGTATACATATAGGTTTAAATATACAATGCTGCGCTGTAAATCATGTTTTATTACAATGATGCGTTTCCAACATATAATTTTACACGCGTTATCCGTGTGCAATAACAAATGCATTTATATTATGTTGTAAAACACACGTACTTATAACGCACGTTTAAAGATTGTAAATGTAAATGACACACTTATGTGGGTTGAAATAACACACTTGGATTTGCAGTGTAAGCAGTGTATTAGAATAACAGACTTGGATTTCCAGCGTGGTGATGTTGCACATAGCCAACAGAGACAGATCCGAGATGGGCGAGAGAGGAATAGCGCGTGCCCGAAAAGTAGGGCAACTGGGGCGCGGGAGGGTACAAGCGGGCCGCTTCAAAATCTCCACTTGTATAGGTATTGGATTGCCTGTGTTCGTGTATCCTCATTGGGGCGGCTACTTCAGCTGGTGATTGATGACCGAAGCGCACTTCTTCTTCTTCTTGTCCTGCACCGACCCGACCAACTTACTGGCGCTTATCTCTCTCTCTGTATATCCTCTTCCCCGCCCGCACACCTCTGTCTTTTTTCTCTCCTGCATCCTACACTCTCTTATCGAGGCGAAAGTTTGGCCACGCCAAATTTATACATTATGCGCTTTTAGCGATTTATCGCGCGCAAGTGAGCGGTTCCATGTATAGTTACGGACACCCTCTCGAAAACCAAGCTCAAAGTTAATTAATCAACTTATTCATTGCGCGACGCCTCTGTTCACTCACCCTTTCGTACGCAATGATATGTGTGTGCCCACGCATTCGGGTTGAACCTCGGCGCTGCTCGAAATACATACATACATTATTTGGTGATGATAACTCTCGTCACGGACAACGTATGCTACGTATGCTCTACCACAGCTTGCTGCTGACGGTTAAACGGAGATTTCAAGAGTATAATATAGGCATCTGCTTATACTTGCCTATATTGACCCGTGAATTTCGAAACCACGCGGTGGTGGTCCATCGACTCTTGTTTGGGAGAAGACAAATAATACCGACCCACCACCAACTTATACATAATTATGTACATGTGTGTCCCATTGGTTCGGGTATATATACGTTTTTATACACGTATGTAAATATATCTGGAGTCAAAGGAAGGGAAATTAAAGAACTTTGCAGTATGGCTGTAAAAACGCGAAAGAACAACGGTAAAACGCAAGTAAAAGAAAAAGGTCCGGGTGAATGGTAAATGTATAGGGACGAGAGAGAAAAAAAGCGTGCCCTTCTCTCGTTTGCCCCCGGAAACGGACGTCACCTCTTGAAGCCCATTGTGTTACGTGGACCCGCGCCCAAGCGTATATATATATATACGCATGCATATAGGTATACATATATATATATAGACCTTGCACGGGGCGAGAGCGAGAAAAGCCAGAATTTTCGGAGCGGTACCATTGTGCTACCCTCGCACTCCCAGTTATTTATACCTACGTACATTACCGGGCCGTACAGGTGAAAACAAACGAGGAGTTTCGTGCCCCCCCGACACTCTCTCGCCCCCTGATGTATAGCTGTACACGTGTAGGTCTTGCATACCCAAGAATTATATCCGCGACAACTCGAATGTATACCTACATATACATATATAATGTGTAATTAAATTGCGGATACTTGTGTACAGCATATGAGTATTGTACGTTCGGGGAAACCATTAGTGCGGGGGTATACAGTGATTATGATCAAATGCTAGTACTTTGTTGCTTATGACTAAACGTTCCTATATGTTGTACTTATTGGTTGAAAAAAAAGAATCACATTTATCGATACACATTTGCATATAAGCAGCTGTTTTTTCGTATATGTACGCGCGGATGAAAACAATATGATCACTCGTGTGGAACTACGAAGCCACATTTATTCACCGAAAGCCAACAAACATAACGGAGGGTCCAAGGAGATGCTGTGCTGGTTGTAATGGCCGTATACTTGTGGAGCACAGGGGGCGAGAGAGCTCATCAATTATACGATTCGAATGCCCGACACTCAGTCGGGCCTTTTTGTTCGTAATCACAGCCCTTTATTTTCAATCATGCAGATTTATCCGTCGTTTGTCAGGAGAATGAGGGGAGGGGAGAGGAAGAATCTGCCGCCGCTGCTAAATTACTTTAATACGTCACGTAGGCACGGCCAAGGACGTGACAGTGGGGGAAGGGGGGATCGAAAAAAATAATCGGGGGATAAACAAAAAAAAAACACGAGACGAGAGCGTCTGGGTGTATAGGTACATATATATGACCCCGAAAAGCCGTGCATATACGCGAGGAGCATCAATTATTTATACGAAAATCACTGGGTATTATGCTCTGCTCTGATTTTCAATAGCTCGGATCTGCTTGAGGATCATACGGGTTGGGACTGAACCGGATGATAACCCCGTAGTTATTTGGTAAGTAAATCTTCCAAGACAATTTTTTTTTTTTTTTTTTTTTTTTTTTTTTTTTTCGTAGTGATTTCTCTTTGTGGAAAAAGTTACCCGATCACTTAATTTTGTGAATGACACGTGCCACGGTTACATTAATGGCCATTCAACGCGATCGATCAATGTTACGTGTGTATATATACGTATATTTGAGCGTGAAAATACTCACCTGCCAGTCAATTTACACGTTTCACACCCATGCCAAACTTGAGCGTGTTCGAGTGAAACTGTTTCATGATATTAGTAAAATGTTTTGTTGTGAATTTATAATGCGAAAAAAAAAAAAAAAAAAAAAAAAAAAGTATAAGCTGTACTTATAAAAAGTTGTGAAGCTAAAAGTAAAAATCAAGGCAAGTCCGTAGGTGTCGCGGGGCGCGAGTAATCAGGGGCGCATTGTACCTCCTATCGCATAAGGTGATGTTATACGTATATATGCATAATACATACCCGCGCTCGTTACTCCAGATGCACGCACGGTAGGAGAGTACGGCACAAAGGGGGAATATATCACAAAGTTTTGCCGTGCGTGCCGTTGAGAGTCGCGCGGCGGATAATTACAGGTATACACGGGCACGCATGGACTCGTGAGGTGTCGTCGCGATAGATTTGGCTCAGGACCCCACGCGCATGCATTATTCATGCGAATAATTCCCAAGCACCTGTACCGTGTATACATTCCATTGATTTGTCGTTCACCCGATGAAAATCCGCGATATATACGCAGCTGCTGATGATGATAAAATTTGTACCTTGCACATATAGTTACAAGGTAAGTGTATGGATGTATATACTATGTACCTCCATGCGCTATAAATATTTAATATATACGTAACGCCGTTGGCAAAGACATCACTCTATCTTTCGACTGAATAAACGTGCCGTTCAATTGCGCGTTGATTCATCCATTCTCTGATGAACCGTATAGATGATGCGTCACAATGCGAGGGTGAGGCGAGATGTGTATATTATACAACGAGATGAGTATCAATAACGATACGGTGATGAAGATTAATAAGCAATGATGAATGCTCGCGACAAATAAACTTTTCACCTTGGGATGATAAACAATCATGTGGATAAATTATAATATGTCGACGTTGCAAAGGAAGATTGGCACCGACAACTAGTCCGGTGATAACCGTAATAAAGAGCTGGGGTGTATATTTATAGTTTCATTCATCTAAATTCAGCGTCTCCATACTATTACAAGTTATTCTCTTCCCCCCCCCCACCCCTGAAGATGAGTTTTGTCTCGCGTTTGACAAGCCGTTGATAAATATTTATGACGCACTTGCGCGTTTTACGTGCGTCTGCGCTTCGAAATTTGGATATATAACATACTTACCCGGTGGCGCCAGCCTGCACGAACCGCCGTGAAAAAACCTCGTGAATTTTTCCACGCGGTGCAACGCAACGAGCCGTCGCCCTTTCATACACCTATTGTACGCATAGCTGTAGCTTTTCACGATGAATGGGCTCGCTCCCCACGAAACATCCATATTTACGCGTATTGTACACCCATTCGGGATGAAGGGCTGCTCAATTTGCTCTCCTCGTCGTCTCTCCATCAGCTCGGGCTCGTTTATTTTTATTTCGCGGGCTTTTTTTTGGACATAAGTACATTGTACCTATACTTTCTTTTTCTCCGAGTACCTGTGTGTACATAGAGTAATCCGCTCGGTCCTTCCAAAATACAGCTACCGTATCGTCGAATTAATTGAACGAGCCATAGGTTAGCCAGCCGATCCGACCTGCACCGATGATCCCTGTGGTGGCGTGTCGCTCGACAATTCACGACACCTGTATATTATATACACCCTGTCTCTTCTTTTGTCTCCTTACCACATTTCCCCTGGGAGGACAGCGATATTCCTTTTTTTTTTTTTTTTTTTTTTTTTTTTTCTAACCACCGCCCCGAATTGGAGAACGAATCGCACATAGGTAGTACGTATAGTCCACAAAGTAATCACGCCTTGGGCTCCCCAGCGTCTGTCCGACGTCTGCCCCTCTCTACCTTTTGGAATCGGAAACTTTGGTGCTTCTGTTGTCCAATAGACTTTTCTCTCTCTCTCTCTTTCGTTCAATTAATTTTAACGAAGCTCATCGCACCGCCGCCCCGGCGAGTACACAACTGATCAGTATGAGTATATATATTTATAACAATTGTAATTTATACGTATTTCAGTCGGCACGAGTTAATGCCGTGAGTATGGGATTGTCGCCCCAAGCCAACGCAAAGCACAAAAGTTAATTGAAATTTCTATACCTTTAGCACTTAAACGTTGTTTCTCGTTGCTGGTGTATTAACGGGGCGATAAGGGTTCACAGCGATTAATAAATTCCACGGGAGAATTTTCGCGCTCTCTAATTGCAGAGGAGCCAACAACAGGTGCGGTTGTTTTGTGGGCGCGAGCAGTGAGTGGCGACGAAAAAAAAAGAGGAATGAAGATAGAGTTACGTACAATAGTTTCACCGGCGCCCACTGCTCTTGCGCATATTGTATTCCCTTAAACTATATTGCGTTCGAGTCCTCCTGCTCGCGCAACTATACTCGTTGACTCGGAACTCGGAATTTTTTTAATAAAAAGTTTTCGCCCCCGCGCCAACACGCCCAGCCGTTAAGAAAGTTACAATTCGTCATGCATCATGTTTTTTTTTTTTTTTTTACCCTTTTTCCCGTCTCTTCATTTTTCAACAACGGCACTGGCTCCGTGTAACGTAATAAATAAACGTATACAGCTACGCGCCCGCGCGTGTTTTTACTACAGGGAAGCGGCCGGTGCACGTGGCGTCCCTTTAACATCAGAATAGGTATTTATAGGTATACATCACGTACCATCATCGGATACTCTGACGTTTACCGCTCAACATAAATTAATCGTACTTGCAAAACATGTGTATACTTATATATATTAATCTTTTTTAAAGGGTAGAAAATATATATATATACACATACTTACTCGAAGGAGGGGCTGTTGGTTTTAAAACTCGGGCCAATGGCAAGAGGAACCAATGACCTTACAAGTACGCAGGCCAAGGGGATGAGTCACGTGTGCTTGATATACTCTGCGCGGTAATCTAATGATCCCGAGGAGAGTAGATTCAGCACGTGCCGAAAAAAAAAAAAAAGAAAAAAGAAAAATCGATACAGTAGCCACACGGAAAGACGTTAGCTTTATATACGAAATGATAATTCTATGTAGCATATATTTATAGGTAATCTCTTGCTCAACTCCAACACTTGCGCATGGATATTATACTCGGTGTGGTTCATTGTCGCTTAATCCGGACTATGACGCGAACGGAGGAGCGAGGGTGGATCTGAATGAGGGAAAAAAAAAAAAAAAAAAAAAAAAGAAGGACACAACGGGATCAGCGTAGATTTTTGCTCGAGTAAAGCCCGAATCTCTCTCTCTCTGGTAAACCGGAATGAATCAAAAGGATACGAGATGAGGCGAGCGATTAAACGCCGTACTGTGAAAAGTGGGACGGAAACAATAACGTTCCCAGCCGACTGATCGCCTGCAAGCGAGGGCGAAAAGATTTGTATACTAATATGTATGCAACAGAGCCGCCGTAGACATATAGGAAGGGAGAAATGTAAACCTGGTCGGGAAAGATGATAATTAATATCTCCTCCTTTCTATGTATTGACGAGTATTCGAAAACCCGACTTTTCGACTTTCCGAGTGACGGCGATGTAACGTTGCGTGAATAATAACTTTGGGGATGGGATAGCGAGGCTAACCGTGATGGGCATTATACCACGGAGAAATTGAAATGCACCGCCGGGAGATAATACCCGTACACTTGTCTGCGATGCACGAGGGCGTGAGAGACTATACATATATACATACGTGTGGGTTATGTATACGTATGCGGGTGTAACGGAGCAGAGCCCCGAAGAATCCAGGCGATTCCCATAAACACCCGAGTCTCAAACGGCCCGTATTTCCGTAGCCGGGCCGAGCTCACGGAGAAACCTGTACATCGCAAGCACAGCTGCACGCGCTTGCAAAAAGTGCCGGCCAATCCTGCGGAGAGCTGTATATTTGTCTATAGGTATATACATGCACAATACACGGAGGCAAAAGGAGAATATAGCTATCCCCCTCGGAGGATACACAACGTGTGTACGAGTATATATATACAGCAGCCAAGAAGGAGCGCCCCTATTTATATATATACAGTTATTCCCACAGGAGCTTTACGAGTGCTCGGGGCGCCGCTTATATACGATCCGTGTCCATCCATCCCTGCGGCCCTCGATCTCAAAACCACGGAGGGATGATTACCGCGTCTTCGGTATAGGACAGGTGTATATATATCCCGGACGGGTATGATGATATATATATATATATATGTATATGAAAACTTGATTGATTCTTGCCCGCTGGACGCCCACCAAAGGCTTATCTTATACCCTTTGACGTCTCGGTCCTCCTTTGTTTCAGTTTTCGACTCTGATATAAACCTAACTCTGTCTAGCTGTGCAGCTTACCTCCACTTTGCCAAACTCCTTCGTGCGTGTATACATATACATATAGGTACATACATCCTGCGGTCCAATACAGCCACACGTTGCAACTATATACTTACGTAAATGTTACGTGGAACGACCTCAAAGATCGACATTCGTATTTTGTATTTGTCCAACGGAGCGGACAGTTGTTCCGATAAATTTTTACAATTTTTACGCTAGTGTAAATTGACTTTTAGCCCAAATATTGACAAAAATATTGATAATACATCCGTGTCCTTTCGATGGCGTTGAATTTTGCGATTTTCACGAGTGCCCGATACACGACGGGTTTCCCGTAATGGATTTTTATTGGCCAATACAGAGAGAACAAAAAAAACAAACAAACAGAATGACGTGGAGAACAAAAAAATAAACAAACGTAGCGATAAACGGGGAAAAATTTCAAAAAAGCGCTCTCGTCATTGTAACACGTGTGCAGTGATTTGGGGGGGGGGGGCAACGGGTAATGCCCAAACGGAAATGATAAATATTGTATATGTTTTCCTCTGTACCTGGTTTGAGTTTAAAGGGGAGCATTGGTTTAATAAGATCCAATCACGAGCGGCCAAAGGAAGGAGGAACGTAGCACATATATATATATATATATACTATACTAATGTACCTCCATGGGTCCTACACAATTTAATACCTACGCGGTATGTATACTCAAACTTTTGCAATTCAAGTATCCAGACTACAACAGAATTTTTCAACAATTTCACGATAGCTACATAGGTATACATTATTTAAATGGGAATCAACGAACTGATAGTCAATTTTTTTTTTTTTTTTTTTTTTTTTTCAACATACATTTGCAGGTTTTCTTGAGATTTTTGTAATGTATCAATAAGCTAATACACTGGCGAGTTGTCAAAGTGAATTACTCTTATTTTCACTCTCGATGTGAAAAAAAAGTGCCAGATATACTTTCCTCGTTCGAAGCGCATCGTCAAAACGCGTATGTATAAATATACGTATACACGCATCGGAGAGGACGACGCTAGAGTTTATCATCTCCCTGTGCCGGCATCGATCTCCCATGCGATCGGGTAAAACACCAAAGTGTGTGACGCACGTATATCCGAGGATTGTAGGTCGCGCTGATTTCGTGGGTGGAGAAGCGAAATGGCGGGAGGGGGATGGTCCAACCGGGGGCTGTGCGGAAGGAAAGTCGAACGCGAGGGTATACAGGATAATATAAGTGTAAGGAAGAGCAAAGACCGCGAGAAAAGCTGAGCGCAACTGTATGGATGTACATACACAGGACTCGCTGCGGAGGCAGACGTGGAGGAGAAGCTCGTGCCGGGGATTTTCTCGTCCTTTTGCCTCTTTCTCCACTCGCACGCCCGCCGCTTACGTGTACGTACAGCACTACCATTGTGTGGGTACGTATATATACGCACGAGCCAGCTGGGCTTCTATATGTATACAGAGCATATCCTCTGGTTTTTTTTTTTTTTTTTTTTTTTTTTTTTTTCAACGAGACAAAGAAAGACGGGCAAGGAAAAAGCCGACAAGCTGCGGAGGACGTAGATTTTCTCCCTTTCTCGCGATAAAATTAAATTAGAGCAATCCTTTTTTTTTATCTCCCTCCATCTCCTCTCCGTCTTTTTTCGCGGATGGTTACTTTTGCGATCACGAGCTCGTCCCGTTATAAAAAAATCGGGTAAAAGTGCATCAATGGATGCAAACACGTGTACGCGTGCGTTAAAGAGGGAGGGCACGCATATGCGATAGCAATAGGAGAAAAAACAGATTTAAAAGGTTTTCTCCCCTGCTTCCACCACTTTGCTGCGAGCTTGCGTAGACAAATAATATACGTATACACAAGCAAATTCTCGATGGCGGGAACACGCGCCAATCCGTAGTCGATGCCGTTGAATTGTGGAAACGCGAGTGACGGGATGTTTGTTTTTTTTCTTCAATAAATCACTCGTTTGATCTCTTTGGCGCGCTCGAGTTTTTTCTTCCCGATTAAATTGCTTCCTGTACGGAATTAAGATTTTATCGGAAATGGTACTATAATTAGATTGTTTTGTCGGAATTTTTTCGTTATTGCCACGTGTTTTGTAACCACTTGTCGATAAATGTAGAATTTTTTGTACATTCCAAAAAATGTTTTCTCAATAGCAAGAACGTCGTATCGATTAGTTTAAACATTACTAACAATTTATATTAGTCTAAAATTTTCACTAATTTCCATGGTCACGTCTACAGTTGTGCCACAAAAATTATTTTGAAACGATGGACAATTTTCCGATTCGTTTTTTAAGGACAGGAATATCCTTTTATCGCACTGAACTTTTTTATTTGATACTTTAGAACGAATTGTTTGGTATAAAGTCTTTGAATATCCGTTAATTAATTTTTTTTTTTTTTTTTTACTTTAAACTTTCATCAAAAGAGTGTTAATTAATATTATCAAATACCAAAGTTGTTTTAAAATAAATTCGATTGAGTTGAATCGTTTGACGGTACGAAGTATTGAAACTTCCAAAAATATCTTCTAAACTAAGAAGCGTTATTTTTTTTTCTATGACTAATGTTAGAATATAAATTTTAAACAAGTGCCCAATAGACTGATAACATGAAAAGCAGCTCGATTGATGAAAGTTTTTATTCAACGTCGGCCGATAGACATTGCATTTTTAAATTGAACTATTAGCTGCCCATAGGTTAATATTTTTCGGGATATACAATGTATTAAAACATCTATAGGCTATTTTTTTAAAATTATAATACAAAATACATTTCTCTCATGAAAACAAATACATCTTTATTAAACAATTTGTATCGTCAAACAAACATAATACATTAACAAATAAATCATTTTTTTTGTTGATTTTTGTAATTTTGATTGTAATTTTTCACAAAATCAGCCACTATTTCCTTTGAATTTGCTTTGATTTCATTGCACCTACCCGTGCAGGGGCAATCTTTCATACGTTTACACGGTGTACAAAAATCTGTAACAAAAATTCCATACATTGACAATATGTAGTTATGATCAAAACCAAGTAAATGCTTGTAACCTTAAGTATTTCGGTAATTTTACTGAACTTGTCAATTTTAAGTGCTAAATAGAAAATATGACTATTTCGAAACATTGTACGAGTAGACGTTTAAAATGTTAAGAGTATCTTGAATATTTTCTGAAATAATTTTAAGTCGGAGGTATGGGCTTGGAATGTCCAGCTCAGAAATAATTGTATCAACGTCGTTAACATATGAGAAATTATTTCAAAATCACTGTCGTTTTTAGATAATAAAAATAAAAGTTTCAAGTTTCTTTTATTTCTCTTTATTACTATTTTAAAAGTAATATTTAGCAAGGGTTACCATGATTAAATTCAGTATTCTTTGGACTTTAGCTGTAAAACACTGGATTAACGTACCAGACCATTATTCCATAAAATATAAAAATTAAAAACCATTCTCCAATAATTTATAGAAACGTAGTTTTGCATTCTATTTAACAAAACAAATTCACTACTGGACGGTTTACAAATTTTCAGCAGGATTTAGTGTTGCCGGAGAATGAAAAATATACATTAAAATTTCCAAGATCTACAGTACTGAACCGAAGAATAAGAATTAATTAATAATATTTACCTTCACACTTTTTGCAGTTGAGATTAGGCATCGCGTAGCTTTTATTCTTTCTTTTACTCCTGGCACAATGTGTTGCTCGCAAGGCAGCTGTCACTCGTCTATTTGACGCAGCGCGATCTGCTCGCCCATTTATCAAGCTCTCCCCTCTCCGGCTCCGGCTAATGCTCGAAAAACTCACGCCCTGATTAAAAATTTCAATTTTTAATTATAAACATGACTGTTCACGAGCACGGAAATTCCAACCATGGACAAGTCAGGGCCCAGTAACAGTTCTATGGTCTGGCAGTGTAGAGCTATGGAATGGCTCAGATCTTGGAGTTTGATTTTCTCCGAGCCATGCCTCCAGAATTCGTCTGTTGCGAGTATAGCTAATAAAATGCGTCAAATTGCTTGTCAACTTGTCACTTCATGTTTATGTTTTATTGATTGCCGCTTTCTTTGTTAATAGTCTAAAATAATTGTTGCTGAAAGATAATTTATTGAAAATGCGTACTTTGTACTTGACCTTGCATATACCCCATTAAACAAAGTTGTTCACGTTGTTCTTCCAATGTTTTTTCATCTTTACTAACGTAAGTTTATAAATTTAGTTACTTGCTCAGTTTTACCAACAAATGACGATAATGTCGATATAAAAAAAAAAAAAAATCCAACTTTATATCTCATGTCGTCATCGTATAATTTTTTAATATAAACCTCGAAGAGATGAAACTATTTTGTACGAACAAAAAAGAGAAGAGGAGAAAAAAGTAATCATTAAAATTCTTTTTTTATCACGTTAATAGCACATGATCCCAATTGAATGAAAAATGTATTTCGTCACCCTTTCCTACACTGTTAATCCACTAATAGCACAAAGTCTAAAATGACGATGATGACCAAAGGTACAGTTGAAAATAAATTCTCAGTAATTTTTGTCATCGTGTTTTTAATAGCTCTACATCTGCTTTGTCATCTTTTTTAATTTTTCCAACGAGCTCGGCAAAGTGGATCGATTCGTTTTCGCACGGGTTTGCGTATATACTGCTGTGCTCGAGTGTTCGTCTTATTGTAGGTGCGTATGAAAAATGAAGCGCACCAAGGAGGAGATGAACAACCCACCGAGAGCAGTACCCAAAGCATGAACCCTCGGCCATTTATCTTCCAGCCACGCATCTCGAAATCCCTTACCCTCCCCAGCCCATTGTTGTCCATTTCTCGATACGCGGATAAAGTTGTCGCCGACTTGCATATTACCGTGGATGCAGTTTGCCCGATGCTTCGCCGACCAGGAGTAAGATAAAGTCACGTCGTTCCGCGCAACTTGTTACTCTGTTTTTTTTTTTTTTTTTTTTTTTTTCTTCCACCGCTCTCCGTTGCCCGCTTTCCCCGGCAAAGTTCATCGACCGCCCGCGCGCTCGTTAGAGCTTTTATTTCCCACAATGCCACCTACCTCACGCACGGGTCACTCTATACATACATGTATACACCTAATGGCTATCGCATCCCAAGTACCACGTGAATAAAATTAAGACCGCCTCCAACGAGGTGAATTCGTATATCCCTACGTAGGCGACCCCTAACGAAGTTTCCGTTTCAATTTGCCGGGCAGTAAACAGCAGCAGTATATAGGGGTGTATGTATAGCTCGGCGGTGTCTCGGGCCAATCTGTTCCTCTTGGCCGGAGAACAGTGTGGACTGCGGAGGAGGGAGGGATAAGTCGCAGAAAAGGACGCAAACGTCATTAAAGTCGGACCCAGCCTGTGGTTGGGTCGGGCTGAAAAAAATATCGTGAACAACGCGAGACAGTTTGCTGTGCAATTTTCACTTGCTTCAGTACGTGGTGTATACGACGAGGAAATTCCTCGGCCGACAGCTCGGGAGAAAAATTCCACCTCTAAATAACATTCCCCTGCAGCTGTTGAATAAAACTAAAGCCACGGTGTGGCAGCTAAGGCGATGCCGCGCGAGCTCGAGACGTCTCGAGGACATTTGCCGGGGAAAATAATGTTGTGAAGGAGGAAAAAATTAAATAAAAAAAAAAAAAAAAGAGCAACCGCGGGCGTTAACTCCTCGAGCTCTTTGCTTTTCAAATCTTAACCGGTGAACATTCTGTTATCGATACTGGATGCTCACTTATTTCATAACATCTCCAAAGGTAATTCACATTCAATAGGTGTATACATATAGGTACATAATATACTGTTTGACAGAGTCGTGCTCGTGCAGCCTAAGGGAAATCAACCGATTGCGTTGTTTCTAGGATATACAAGTGCCTAATCGGTGACACGTCGATAGACGGCAGTCTCTGCCATTGGGGATCTTACCTAAGTGTACACATTAAACCTGCTTATGGTGGTTCTCGAGGGAATACCGATCAGTCACCGACTAGCTTTTTTTTTTTTTTTTTTATGACTGGCTGAGCCAATAGTCGTGTACGTGTATAATGTATTATTAACACCTTTGCCTTTTTCTCATCTGCAGATGAACAAGAAATAGCGTGTACACCTATATATATATATATAGTAAATTGCATCGTCTGATGACTCCCTTGAGGACGCGATCCCTGCATTTATACCATGTACCGATACGACAGCGTGAGTCGGAACCTTGCATGGGCACCAGCAATGATAAAGTTATATGTATGCGTATATAGTTATATACTGCATATTATCCAGTTATACTCGTTGTGTTATCGAATATAGTGGCGCCCCTTGTAATACGTGCACAGAACGAGTCAGAGGACCGGATTATCTGGTTGATCATCTTATGCTTGTATACTGCTCCTACATGTGTATATATATATATCTATGTACGATACACGTGCGTGATCCAACGGTGACCTTTGTGCCTCGTTTCTCGCGTGCAATCTTCCCTATACACCGATGTATCCAGCATTGCGTGCTTTGATGGATGGATATATAATTTTTCGGAAGCGAACTGGCTTAAACCGAAGAGCAAAGGCTGAGGACAAATGATTTGAGGGAGCAACGCTACCCGAATTCCCATATAGCTCCTGTTACGCTCTACTTCCTTTGTACATTTATCAGTTTGGGCTACGCTTGCACGTAAATATACCCGTACCTATGATAAATCAGTGGTACACGTGGTTTAATCACAAACCTTCAAGTAAGCTGATTAAGATAATTATCAAATAATTAATTATATATGACGAACGAGTGACTCTTATGAACATTTGCTAATAACCAATAAAAATAATACAGAGTTGGGTACAAGTCTCGTAATCACTTATAATATATATATCAGCGCATGGCTGACGCTGTACTATTAAAGTTACACATATGTGTATAAATGTATGACGTGTGTACGATATCGCCAATCTTATTGTGGCCACTTTTCCCGGTACTCGCTCCCGAAGTTAGCTTTTGGTGGCATATCGATTTTGTAGAAGCACAGACATGCCCGGTATAGGTGTATGTAGTATACTGCAAACGTATAACTCGTAGGATCAAGTCTACAAAAGGTGTATTGTCATATTTAATATTGAATTCTCTTCACAGTAGCTCTTTCCAGCAATGGTTGACTGAAAGTCGAAACGATGAGGTTTTTCCATCGAGATTTGCCGAAAAATAATTTTTGAATCAAATTTCACAAGCAATGCACGATTATCCGAAATCGCGAGTTTTCGTAAAAATTGATGAAATTCGATCAAATCCAATAAATATACTTTAACTGTTGAACTGGGCGTTTTCGTTGTTTTTTTTTTTTTTTTAATTCTTCGACCCAGCGATTTCAATTTAATAGCATTTCCCACCTACTTTGTTTGACTTTATCGTTTGATCGCGTTTTCAATAATTAATCGGCCTCTACTGCAAAAAAAAGAGCTCATACAGCATACATGACATTTTTCAACATCACCCAAAAGATAAAATTTTACATTTGTTTTCAAATCAAGAAACTAATGATTTTTTTTTGTTAAATTCCTCGTGTATTCACGTATGTACACACCAACTACACACACGCGCGCGTATTTTGCGAGAGACGCCACGCAGTCCAGCCAAATGTAATTGCGTCTCTGCGCAATAAATGCGCTCGTCCTTCCGTCCGCGGAAAGGCGGCCAAGAATTTATTATCTTCGCCTGCTGCTGCCGCAGTTTCACTCCCGGGTCAGGCTCTATACAACCATACACCCATACGCGTTTTTACTATGTATAATGCAGGTCAACAGATGCAAACATTCGATAGCACCTAATGCCGATCTGATAATGGCTAATGCTTCGAAGTTGCTCGGATTCATAATTTATTGCTCAAGCTCTGTACACGCACACCAGCGTGAATACCTTTTGTTTGGTAAGCTATAAAAGTACGCTTACCTACTCATTTATGTTTTGGAGTCACCGTGGCGGTGGCAGTTCATACACCTGATTTTAAACGTCACACTTGCACGCACGTTAATCTCGAGGGCCTCGTTGTCCATGCAAAGTTTTTCCATTACCGGTATTTCAAATGAACGTACAAACGTAGGTATATGTGTATGTACACATGAACACTAAAAATTACATATATTATAAAGTGTAGGTGCTCGTGATTCCCGTCTGACCTAATCTTGACCCTATACTACTTGACACATCAAAGGCATGACTACTCGTAAATTTAATTAGGAGTGAGATCAAATTTTATGGCAATGTAAAAAAAAGTTTTCTCTTATAAACTACGTATATTGTTTTTTTTTTTTTTTTTTTTTTTTTTTTTACACAGTAAAGCGCAACGCGCAAACGGTGTAGTGAAATCTTGATTATTTAACATACCTGAAGTAAATAATAACATTGGCGGAGCAAGAAAGAACTCTTTGGTATAAAATATGTAGCTATCTCGTGACAAACGCTCAAACGATGTAAAATGAAACGTGCTTTCTTACATTCCTTATAATATATATATATATATATATAGCTGCATGCGCTAATGATACCAAAACCCATCTGCAATAACATAATGGAGAGCGCAAACGAAAAAAAGTTGAACAAACGGGTCACGTAGGAGCATAAGTTTATTCGGATATCCTCTTCGTGTGGACCGGTTCTTTAAAACAAAAGATACGCATATACGCATGATGATCAACAGTTGCGTGCGTGCTTATCTATAAATAATGCCTATCCTGGTAAAAACGCGACCCCTTGCGTTTGACGTGATTAATGAGATATATCTCTACTGTTTCCTCGGCGCGAGTTTTATCTGCTTCCGCTCATGGCTACAGCTCTACATAAATATAAAATACATATATAAAATAAAAAAAAATAAGAATAATAATAAATCAATAAACACGTCCGAAAAACAGAGGCTATACAACATAATACAGGGGAGGTTGGAAGCAATTTTCTCGTAAATTCAATATGCGCCGGCTGCGCGGTCTTCCGTGAGTATATACATTACGATCGAGTAGGTGGGCTAGGACAAGCGGATCGAGGCATCGAGCAGCGTCGCAAAGTTTATATCAAGCAATCTCGATTAAATCGATCCGGGAGATGAAGCCTTTGGACGCAAGCGGATTATATGCATGCTTGTACCAATACGTACATCAATCAATTGGAGGGGAGCAGAAAAATCTTGAATTTGATCAGGCAGAGTTGCCAGGGGAAAAGGATGAGAAAGGGGCTGCTTTCTTACGTATACATATATGGGCCACACCACGTTCCAGATGTTGCTGGTAAGTATATAGGTATAAGGTACAGCTTGTGCGATACATTGTGAGTGGCTCGATAACTCAATTAGCCCCCCCCCCCACCCTCTCGGTTTCATTGTACAGCTTTCCCTTTTCCCACACTTTGGCCGCTTGAGCTATTGATGCGACACGCATATGTATAAACTTGCACGCATATAGTTTCATTGTGTTGAAAACTCGGAGCTGTATACTTGCAGGCTCTAATGGTTACATAAGGCATTCATTCATTGTTAAATAAATGTAACAAACATTGTGAGTCATACAGCAAAAACATGATGTCCAAAACTAACGCTTTAATCTATGGAATCGATATTTCTCACCTATGATAATCGATCGAAACTATAAAGGCCCGTAATTCCGTGAATGATCAAGGCATCATATAAGGAGCGGGATATGGGCGAGCACAATAATTTACAGAATCAAACGAGCACTTACATTTTACATGACTACTTGATGCAGTGTAGGGAATACACAGACTGATTGACTGGTGCATTCAATTCGGACAAGCAATCACCACTCTCGGCATCTTCCGGAATTCCCTCCCTCTTCTCTCTACACGTAGGGAGTAGCAAAATCGGCACTGGAAGCTGCACTACCATCGAGTCAAGGAGCCATCAACCATCTAATTATTCTTCTTTATTTTCCACCCTCGTACTCCTTCCGTCGTCTCTCCAACAAAAGATACATCACGAAATCACCCCAAAAGTACAATACACACACACATATATAATATCATTCCATTTGGTCAAACACACGTCGTTAATAATATCATCAAGACCCGAGCCAGTCTCCCTTATGTATTACGATAAATCACTATACATACAACACATCTATCATTCACAGTGTCAGTCAAACCTTGACAGGCAAATATATATTTCATATACAAGCCATGATTAATCATAATTACAATTATACAGCTACATATAGTAATTGATATATACCTATTATTGGTGAGTGGTGATCTGTGTTTACAATACAAACAAACTTTGATCTTTGGGAAATTCGCGTATTTGCATATTGTGCATGTATATTGGATCTCCCATGTATATGTATACTTTCTCTGCAAGTATATGTTTCGAATATATATATATATGTATATACGAGACAAACGTATTTGCCTCAGATACCCGTACCTCCGAAAGGAATGTGCTGTATACGCTGTACACATGTACCTATACACATTTATGGTCACAGGGAGACGAGGGGGATGAAGATGGGCGGTAGAGCGAAATGGTTCCGATAGAGCGGGGGAGTACGATACCCAAGTCGATTCGGACGATGACCACCGCTTTTCCCTCGCAACGTCTTTCCTGTTGTCGCGCGACCAAATCTGCGGGATCAATACACATATATATACACCACCTGTATCAAGGATATAACATATCCTGTACACACACAGTTGTGCAGAGGGTCCAGACAGCGTACATATACACGTGCTGGAAAATTGCCGCAGCCCCAACTCCGTTCCTGTGGTGCCGCGATTTTGGATGAGATGGTAAATGCGAGGATCGCTTTGTACGGCCGAGGGACGGGGAGCAGATACCTCGTTTGTATTCTCTCTACGCCTGCATCTATATACAAACTCATTGCGCGTCCCAGCTTTTCCTTCAGGACTTGGCTACGCGTTGTACCCACAGGGTGGAAATTTATGCGGGCATGATTTATCAAATTTTCTCTCCCCCCTCTCCGTTTCTTCGCCAAAGTGGTTACCGGCATATACTATGTATCGTGTATCATGCGCACTGTATGTAAATACATCACTACACGTTGGCTCATCATCTATCTCCGGTGTATATATATACACACCTGTGCATCTAATGCTCGGATGGTTATATTTTCGAGCCGAAGAGGGCAACTTTGTTAAGAAGAGAATGATCTAATGATCCAAACTCGTACCTCATTTGCTGCTTGGCCCCGATATATACTCACGCATAAGAAATATATTGAACAAGGCCAATCATTTTCATTGATTTTGATACGAGTAATATCATGTGCAAGAATTTTTACACATAATTGTCAACGTAAACTTTATGGTGCGTATACACCTGTACGTTTGAGATAAGTATCTGGTGGTTTTGTAGCGATGCGCGCTCCTACATTGTTTGCAAACACGAGGGTGACCATTTAGATTTTCATCGAATCCTCTCATGTACGTCATGAATTTAACAGCGACTTGTCAAGAGAGCAGACAAATCTATATAGTTTTGATGAAATGTTTTTCAAGGTGAAAAGTTCTGACGAAAAATCAATGACAAAGTTAAACAATATACATATTTATACATCAGCACCAAAGTACTTATACTCGAGATTGTAAGCGCGAATGGATATGACACAAAAGCCCCTCTGGCCGGCAAGATTTTGGGGCATGTTGCGGTAACAGCTACGAGAGAAAAAAAAAAAAAAAAAAGAAAGAAAGAAAGAAAGAAAGAAATTCCAATAGAAAAGACGACACATACCTACACAAAAACGTGAATGTGTATAATATATACATGCCAGCATTGGTAAATATCGGCAAATCAGAGCATCTTGGCCGTGACATAAGGACTGTGCGGGATAAACCCAGCATTACAAGTGGATAACGTTCGAGCGAGTGTTCAAGTACCATTGCAGTAAGTATACTCGACTTTTGTGAGCAAAGACATACATATAGCTTGTATACACTGTACTGTGCTGTACTGCGCATCGGAAAAAAAAAAAAAAAACTAAAAGGTATAATACTTGACATCTCAAAGTTTCTCAGAGCGGTCGCATGCATCTGTACCTTTATCAAAATGTATCAAATGGACACAATTAGTGTGAGAGTATGTATAATAATGTACATTATGTAGGTATACTTGTACGGTAGAGTTCAGAAGACGGTCGGAGGTGAGAGAAAAATTTTTCAGACACGAAGTGCTCGCGTGAATGTCGTCCATCCCACAAAAACATACACACACACACACACATATGTATATATACACTTACTTGGGAATCTTGATCTTGATTCTTTAATTTTCGCGTTTGTAAGTATCACCGAAGGAGGTAGCTAGACAATATATAAGTATACCTGTAACCACGCCTATTTCGCATAGCCCGCGAGCTAATTTTATAAACATTTTTTTTCTACAACAATAACTTATGGCTATACCTTTACATGTGTGTATGCATACATCATAGTTACAATGTGGTACAATCTTGTTCGTATACCGAGTGATAAAGATGATAGATAATCATCATCGTCCCTGGGAATGCAATAAATCGGTCTGTCCCATAAAGATTAGTGAACCGCTATGGAGGAGAGAGATGCTCTTGGACCTGGGCGCTGATAATAATAACGATAATAATACGTACATACATACATACATACGTACATACCTTAGCATCTTTATCCGCGCACACTCTTTTATATGATGTAGGTATACACATTCGTACCTATATATATACTCGCGAGTTCAACTGTATTTATGATAGAGATATGTACACATGTACTTTACGCAGAGGTACCGATCGAGAGATATCAAGTGGTTATATGTATGAAGGTGTAGGTGTATATTATAAAAAAATAAAAAAAAATAAAAAAATAAAAAAAAAAATAAAAAAAATGTGCGCGAGCAAGGGTAGGGTGCGAGTTGAAAAAAGAAAAATGGGAACGGAGGGCGCGACGCGTTTTTACCACCGACGAAACAAGAGGCCTACCGGGGGAAGGCATAAAAACAAGTAGATCCTGCAGCTGATATGCATCAGCGTGTACGCGGGTCACTCCGTGATTTAACTGTCCAACAATTACCACAAGAGAGAGAAAGAGAGACAGGTTATATATGATGTACCTATTAAGTGTGTGCAAACAACAAAAGCAGCGGGTGTTACAACTACTACCGGTCGATCGGCGATCCGCAAATTGCGCCGTCAATTATTCATCCCTCATGCGAGCACCGCTGTTTGATATGACTGCTGCTCGGTATAGTTGTAGGTACAGGTGCTGGATTACCCGTATATGTATATATGTACGTATATTATGTGCAAGTTGCTTTTGCACTGCATGGAGCTCCGGCGCGATAACAAACATTTTGTGCTCACCGCCGCGGTCTTATTGTTACACTGTTCCTCCGCCAACTCCTACACGATTTTTTAATACCGCATCATCCGTCTATTATACCTATGACTCGAGTGCCCGTGATTTTTCTCGTGCAATACGGTGGTATATCGTTTCGTAGGCGAGAGTTGATTGTCACAAGTGTACAAGTGCATGCGGTGGTGCTACTGTGAAGTAAAAAATTCCAAGTTTACTTTTCTCATGGTTAATGTTCGCTACACAGGCATGAGAGCCAGACACCAGCTCATGTGTATAGTCTTTCTGTTTTTAATTCATAATAATTTTAACAAACATATAAGGGATTTTAAACCGATATGGCCCAATGGGCTCGAGTTTTTCCGTTTTCAGTTGTGATGCGCAAAGTTGCGGTACGTTATTATCAAATACCCACTTGAATACAGTATATTATGGGCATTACAACAGTGTGCGGTGCAACTCAAAGTTCGATGCTCGGATCTTGTAAATTTTAAACTCGTAGCTAATAATCTAAAACACCCAAAATCACTCGGTGCACCTATATAAGTATATGTATACCTGCAGTATTGGTATTTTGCATAAAATCGTATCACGTGCATCTACTCACCTACACTCGAGAGTGGTGCAATGAGTATACATGTGTAATAGGGAGAGAGAGAGGGGGGGGGATGGTCACGATGGATAAATAATTAGAGGGAAAGCAGCGGAGCTCGGGTAGAAAAACATTTAACCAGAGAGAGGGAGAGGGAAAATATTGTCCTTTGCCGGGAAAATCGAGCGAAAGAGTGCAGTTGGTGGACGTATAAGCTAGTGCCCCTCCAACACGAATACGATTATATTTATTCCGCTGGAAAAGTGCCAGCGAGTTTGTACTCCCGCGATTATACCCCCGCCTTTGCACTCGAAAGAAATAAGCCGCGGGGGGTGGGAAATAAAATTGTGCAAAAACAAATCCCGAGCTCTCTCTCTCTTTGGTATATTTTGTAGAAAAACACGGGAATCGGCCCCGCGTGCATGGAAATGTACAAGCGCGCGTCTACGTGGCTCTAGGCGGCGAGGGAAAAGGCCACTCCAAAGTTCCTTGCGGTAAAACGGGAACGAGCCCCCCCCGGCGTGAGTCCAACAACCAGCTGAAACCGCTCTCCATTACAACTGAATCACTAATCGGTAACAATGGATCATTTACACTCGGGCAAACCTTGGATTTTTCGGCGTTGGGAAGAAAGAGAATAAAGTATCCGGAGAGCTTGCACCTCCCGAATCGGCTCTCTCCTCGAGCGGCCTGAAAAAACTTTGCTCGCCCCGTCTCCTCTCCGAGAGATCACACGTAGCGAGCCTACATATATGTATTGTATATATAGAGTATCACTGAAAAAATAACCCAGATGGAAGCGATGGAGGAGCGTCGGCCGAAGGAATCGGCGAAGCGGCGGGGCCGGGGCGCCGAGTCGGCGCTTTACGAGGTCGTCTGTCCCGCGGTGTACGTCATGCGGGTGTTTGGTCTCGCGCCCTACGCCTACCCGAGCGACAATCGGCCGCCCCTGCTGGGACCCTCCAACTTCAACTGCATCTACACCCTCGGCTGGATCGCCGTGTACAGCTACATCGTCGTCACCTCGCTCATACGCTTCGAGGGCCTCGACCGCAACAAACCCGTCCTCGGCATCACCGAGAACGGCAAGGTACACCCCCTACACGCGTACAAGCCAATGTATTATTTTTCCCCCTCGTGTATACATATACCAATACTCGCATCATCTCCCGTCGCGAAACGATCCACCGCTAAATTGGCGCCACGGCATCGCGCAAATATTAATACGCGTCTCAAAGAGCAACGAGTATACGTGCATGGTGTCGGAGTGGATGTATAGAGGTAACGCCCCGAGTCTGCAAGTATACTTATATGAATAAAAGAGAAAGTGAAGCGGAGTCGGGCAAGCAAATTCAATCAAGCGCGCCCTCGCTCGTGTATAACGCGCGGTTCCGTAATATTATTATTGAATCTCTGTCTCCCGTTCCGGTTGTTTACCCGTGCTCTTTTGCCTCCGACGCAACCCAAAAGCCCCTTTTAATACGTGTGCATCGTTCTTGATTCTCATTCTTTTTTTTTTTTTTTTTTTTTTTTTTTCTACATTCACGCGGGAACGAAGAGATTGCTCGCTCGCTATCTGTTTGTTTTATACATGTCTAAGTAATGGACGCAAAGTAAACTTTGTCGCATATATTTTTACGCGGTCCCTTAAATGTACACGTGTATATTATATACCCGTATGTAATACATACAGAGGCGCGCGTGGTTTCGTATATACATATCGTCTCGATTTATCATCTGTGTTGGGTATTTTTGTCGAACACTCGTATTTTTTTCCTCCATAAGGGTGCGTATGATTTTCCCTCGGGGGGAGAGACTACGCGCCCCAAGCCCTAAGAATTAATTTTTATTTCGGACGATAAACAAACACACCGTTTTCGTATGACAAATCGACGCGCGCAAGGCCAACTGTGGTATAAACTCTCTTACGATTTTAATATTCCCCACGCGTAGATATAGATACATACGCACGTGATGTTTTTTTTTTTTTTTTTTTTTTTTTTTCTCTCGAAACAACGGAGCCAATAGCACACGCATCATTTGCAAGATAAGATGATCTCATGCATATATGTATGTTTTCCTCCCGACTCGTAAATTACCATATACTGTGAGAATTATTTCTATATATACAAAGTCGTCCGTGCTCATCTGAACGTGAAGTGATGCTTATATATATATACATCACTTGTTTGCACCCCCCAAGTTTCAGTATACCTTTGAACTTGTACATTTAAGGTCGAGTGTATACTTATAAGTAGGTATATTATGTTACTTAATGAGAGAAGCGTCAACAGCCAACGCTCGTTCATCGATCACTTTTCTCTTCTCCAAACTCAGGAGACGTGTCATTATTATCGCTACACCCCAGCTCTCTTTCACGTATATGTACTCACTATCCGACGAAATTTTTTATGGATCGAATAACTTGGTCCAGCCCAGCGATCCCACGGGGAAGCATATTATCAAGTTTTTACCGAAATGTCCGAGTGGCTTATATACGTTGTTTGGGAGGCTCGGCGATGATTTTATAAAAACAAGAGAAGGGGAAAAAAATGCTTTTCAAACATAATATTGTGTGTTTTGAAAAAAACGGCCCAACTATTATCATGACCTTGAATTTGTATAATTTTATTAAATGACGATTTGCGCGCGTTCCATTTGTGTTGAATGCATACTCTCTTCAAATTACACATTTTGCCATTCGAATGGTGCACCTATGATATGTAGGTATGAAAAAAAAAAAAAAAAACATACAATGACGTTTGAAACACCAGCTGGTCTTGAACTACCTGGTCCTGTTGTCGGACCTCGTGCTGGGGGTGCTGTGGCGCGAGCAGTTCATCCACGTGTGGAACTCGATCGAGGAGTTTGACGAGTCCTTCGAGCTGGCCGCGGTGGTCCCGGGCACGTCCTCCCGGCGCAGCCCCATATTCGGGCGGACGCGCGTCTGGCTGTGGACGACCCTGCTCGGCACCTTCCTCGCCTGGCTGCTCATCAACCAGCTCGGCATGGTCGCCTTCAACGAGCCCTACCTGCAGAACGTCAGCTACATGATCACGTACGTCGGCTCCTGCGTCGCTGTGTTCAAGTTCTGCGGACTGGTCGTGCTGCTGGGCCAGCGCTTCCGGCACCTCAACGAACTAGTGCGCCTCGGAAGGCCCCTCGACCCCGGGACCGAGGCCTTTATCAAGGTACGTGCACTCCCCGAACGACACTTTTTTTTTTTTAATGGGGTGTACGGATAACCGAGTACAAATATTGCCTCTCACGAAATTCGGGAAACGCCACCCGTGCTCGGAGCTGGTAGACCTTTGAAATTTGTTTACGTAGCTCACAATACCTCCAAGGAGTACTTATTGTTGCTCGCGCTATCGCAGTTACTGCGTTAAAGATATTTTTTTTTTTTTTTGCGCTTAAACAAAACAGGTGGATATATACATTATACTTTTGGACTCTAAAGGGGTTGCTGCTCGGCACATAATTTGAGGTACAAATGATATAATGTTGTTCCGTTTGGGGGGTGGCGGGGGAGAGTAGAAGATCGAGACATCGTACAGTCAACTGGTGAGCACGAGCGAGGAGCTCAACGACATATACTCGTGTTCCCTGCTGCTCTTTCTCCTGAATCTCTTTTGCCACGTGGTTAGCAACATGTACTTCTTCACCATATGGACGATCGTCGACCCTACCTACCTGGAGAACCCAAAGGTCGTCTTTTGCGAGTTCAGCTGGCTGATCGTTTATCTCGCGCAGCTGCTGCTGCTACACTCTGCCTGTCACTACGCCTCCCTCGAGGTACGGTTTCCCACCCAACCCCCAACCTCCTACAATCGATAAGATCCGTCAATCACCCTCTGGCATTTCCAATCTCTTTTTCTCTACTCCTTGCCCCCTTTGCCGCGGAAATAAAACATTTTATCCGCACACGCGCGTGCGAGGTATGCGAGGAGACACACCACCGATTTTCTCTGGCTTTTTCAGGCGAATCGCATGGCGCTCGGCCTGCTTGGCTGGCGCAGGCACGTCTACAGGCAAAACCAACAGACCGTAATGATTCTTTTCGTCTCGACACTTTAAACCTCTCTCTTTCTCTCTTTCTCTCTTTTTTTTTTTTTCTTCTCCTTACACTTTACTTTCGTAGTCTAAACTTGAAATAATTAATCAAAAATTACTAGGTGTTTCATTATATGATCACGTTGCAGGAAATCAGTTCCACGTTGCACTTGTTGAACCGGAAACTGAGCTTCACAGCTTTTGGCTGCTTCAAAGTCGACCTGCCACTCTTGACGTCGGTAGGCGACACCTTTTTTTCTCCACAACCGTATACTTTTAATTGTCAACCGCGTCTCTTTTCAGACCATGGGACACATCACCACGTATCTAGTGATTCTTCTTCAATTGCCGGACAACAACTCATAAGTTGCACATCATCAATAAGTACCGTTGTTCAAATAACTAAATTACGTCTATTTATTATTTTATTGAATGCGTTACATATTGGCATTAAAAAAAAAATAAAAAATAAAAATTACAGCAATTGATTTATTTCTTGTACAAGAGAAAAAAGAAAAATTTATGATTAAATTACACCTTAACTTGTAAAAACAGCTGGCGAGTATTTTTTTTTTTTTACAACCATTTTACGCATTGAAGAGTCTATCGCTTTAAATTACCAAAGTTTACGGACCAGCGTAGCTGGTATTATAGTTGCAGAATTTATTTTTTCTACAACATGCGTAGCGAAATGTCGAAAATAAATGAGGGGAAACTTGTTGAAGCTTTTGGGATTACCTTCGTCTAAACTCAAGTACTACACTTTTCTTCGATCCTTTAAATTTTGTCAGGTTCGAACCGACTTTTTCACATCGAGGCACTTTGTACCCATACAAATACAACATTTGATTCTACCGGCCAAAAGAAAAAAAAAAAAAAATATGCGACAGAGTCGCTGAAGCAAAAAATCAATGTCCCGGAATAAAACAAATTCACACGCGCCGTTGGCACGTATATCACGTGCAGCGGGAAAAAAGGTAAGGCGTCGAACGAAATCACCCGGAATTGAATGAAAGTAAAAAAAAAAATGATTTTGGCGTTTCAGTTATCCTCTTCCTAACTTATTATTTATGAACTTTTATGTATACCCCAAAAACTTGGACCATGAAATTTGTGCAATCGGTAAAATCACGGCATGGCAAACGAACTCTCGTGAATATTTTTCCTCCTTTTCGCGTGCACAGGGAAGTAGGCATCGCGCATACATGCACGCAGGATACTTTACGAGTAGCCCCTGCGCGTGCCCGGCGTCCCAAGATGATTACGCCCAAGTTGGAGAACCCACTGCCTCCCTACGTCGCGTGTGCACCGCCTTCCGGAAGATTTAATGGAAAAAACGCGCTCCTCCACCTTCGAGGATTCGAGGGCGAGGACCATCTCATCTCGCCCAACCCCATGCATCGTATGGGTGCTGTGCGTGTAAGTATTGTATAGGGTTTATTAGCGCCGGTGGACTTTAATTCAAAGTAATCGGACGTGGAGTAACGCGAGAAAACAGGATAGGTGGTGCTTCTCCTTCGAAGCTTCGGGGGTCGACGAACCCAGAACTCGGGCTGTTACTGCTTATAGCCGCGGATTTCGCGCCCCAAGCGGGAGGCAAATTGGGCGGATGCCTTTCTCCGTCTCGTCGCCCAAGGGACATTTTCCACGTCTTCCCCACCGACAGCTTCTTTCTTCAATTACTTACGCCAAGTGGAAAAAAAAAGCTGCAACTCGTTGGTTCGGGGCAGGGTTTTGCAACGCTCGATTTTCCTGCTTCGTTAACCCCAAGCCCCATCGGCGAAGGAGAGGGAGTTGGCGAAATTCGATACTAATAACTTTTGCCAAGGCGATTCTAATTAACCGCTCCGCAAATTAGAAAAGCGTCATGAAAGCTCGCGCTAATGAATTTCGAGGACAAAAGAGTTTCATTTTGCTAATAGCGCCCCCCACGGAAAACTCCTTATACATACGTCATTATTTATGGGATATTTTGACGAAACAGGTGCGAATAACCAAAGCCAATGGTATTTTATCAAATTATTATGTCGATGTGTATTTCGTCATGATTGAATCGCATACAACCTGTAGGTGTGATTATAATCATTATATATGATATACAGTTTCGTTTGTACACTGTAACTATACGGCGTGAAAAAAAAAAAAAAAAAAAAAAAAAAATACAATATCGTTTCAAATCAATGTGATGGTTAAAAAATATAATGAAAAAATTGTACATTTGTCGGTGCTCCAAAGCAGAAATTACCTACTCGTATAACAATTGTAACTCTTGTATATACTTATGTCGTCAACTATAGATCTGTCGGACGAAAGAGATTCCGAATGATATACTTAGAAAAAAATTCGAAAAAACTACAATTCGCCGATCGGCTTGTCATTGAGGTCACGGAGGACCGTCTCCACCGCCTTCAGGACGCTCGCGTGGACCTCCTCGGGGTCGCAGCAGCCATCGACGCTGATCCAGGTGTCGGCGCATGTCTCGGACTCCTCGAGTTTGAGGAAGTTTTGTTTGACCTTGCGCTGCGTTTCGGCCCGCTCGAAGCGCTCGGCGCCCCAATCGGCGCGCGCCGACTGCGCCTCCTCGGTCACTTTGAGGAAGACCACCAGGTCGGGCTTCGGCAGACCCCTGTCCGGCACCTGGCACTGCTCCAGCGGCCGGCCCGTCGTCGCTGCGTTGTAAGCCGCCCCCGAGGCCGTGTACCTGAATTACCACACACGTATATTAATTACCAATTCCGATTTTTCGCTGTCGAGCCAATCATCGAGCAGATACTGGTATATATGATCGGAAGTAATCAAGCGTATACTTTTACACATACAGAGCTGATGGGGAAGAAAAGATAATCAAGTTCTCGTGTTTACCTCTAGTTAAGTACCTCGGAAAAGACCGAGGGAATCGAAAAACCAAGTTTCGCGCGGTGTAAGCGCCTCTGCCAAAAGAATGAAAGTATAAGAGGGTAAATCGCTGCATATACACTCCGTTTCTATTTTATATTTCACTTTTGCTGGTATTACGACCGTTTGCGAATTTGTGGGGGGGGGATATATATATTTTGCCATTTGTCGAGAAGACAAAGTGCGGTGGTACGCTCAAGTGTCACACGAGAGCGGTTTCTCGGCTCCGCCAACAAAAAAAACGAAACAAAGGAGCATTGGCGGATTGTACGTGCGACAGAGTGACGCGCCGAGTGCCAGGGTATATACAAAACTTTGTCGTGGTTATTGGACTGGGCGTTAACTTTGAATGAAAAACAATGACACCGCACGAACTTTTTTCAAGCGGATCCTCCTTCGCCGCGCGAGATTTTCGAGGTCCCTCCCCGCGGCCGCGCTCGGCGGTGACTTTCGTCGACGCTTACACCGCTGGAAAACACAAGTTTCCTCAAGAAAATTGACCCCCCCCCCCACACCTACAGTTGGGAAAAACTTGGCTAAACTACTTATTCTCGCGAGTGGCTCCGGTTTTTTTTTTTTTTTTTTTTTCATTATAATGCGAAAATCATCCCAAAACCCATTAGCTGATGTATTCCGTTGCTCTGGAGGAAGAATTCAAACAAGTATAATGGTTTTGTTGAATCGATCGATCGCGAAGAGAGGTGCCGAAATATTTTGGGGTTGATTTGAATAAATTTGCTCCTCGGTTTTAATTAAATTTTTTTTTTAGGGGAAAAACAATGAAATTCTTATACAGGGCTGGTCCATTCGATGTTATTCAATTTGCGTTTCTATGCGCCTCGGAAAACTGGGCAAAGGTAACATAAATTTTCCCTTGGGATGAGCTTTTTCTCGTCTTCCTCTCATAAACAGGAAAGTGGAGGCTTACACGCGCCCGTTATTTACGTACATTCTTGCTTTGCACCGATCGAAACTTTTCCTGGAAAAATTTATTACACCGATGTGTATCATCTTGAAATCACTTTTCCGTGTTTTGATCGGTTGGAGTCAAATATTTAGATTATTGCCTCCTCGCTGCGGCTCAAAAATACAATTCAGCACATCAAATGGTAGAACATTTATAATAATATTTCATACAGTTCAGTGGATTTATGTTATTTTAAAAGAACAGTTTTTGTCGGTGTCCGAGTAATTTGCCGAACCGATCACAATTCTTCAAAAATAAAGAGAAAGCAGGAGTCAATAAAATTGGTTTTTTACCCATACAATGAAATTTATTTCCCACAAAATACAAAAAAAAAAAAAAAATAGTACTATGCGTAAAAATTTAAATCAAAGGTTAGACCGATGGGCTGAGCACTTTGAAGACTTTGAATGACTTATGAAGTCTTTTTCAATGATTTCAAGAGTGCGCAGCCCCTCGGGTTGGACAAAGCGGTGACTTTATATATAGGGTTCAAGTTGCGATCGTTGAAATCATGACATACGTATGGTAATGAAAAAAAAAAAAAAAAAAACGGGAAAAAATATGTAGAATGGCTATTAACAATGCCCGTCAAAATGTGGCAACAAAATCAAATACCAACAAATATGATAAATAAAAAATGTTAATAAAAACCGGTTAGAGAAAACTTTGTGATGGGTTTTTTCAAATGAAATTCTTAAAGACAATTACTAATGATAAATGTACTTTTTAAAAGGTCCTTCAGAATATAGAAAAAATCAGACGAAATAGAAAATGTAGGATAAAGCATAGAAAAAAAATTTTTTAACGTCACTGGCGAGGACTGACCTGTCGACAACGAGATTCGTGCCTTTGTTGAGGATCTCGTAGATCTTATCCTTGAACTCCCATCGATTGACAGAAAACAATAAATGCGCGGCCTCGATTGGTAGTTCTATTTTTTTTTGCAGATATTTATCAATTATCTGTCCGCAGGTGGTGTCTCTGTCTGGGGAGATTGAAAAAATTTCAATTTTTTATTTTGGTAATTTTTCATGGGCAAGTCTTTGAAGTTTTTTTTTTTTTTTAAGCTTAAATTAGGTCAAAAATAAAATCGCAATGACATCTACTGTTCGTCGCTGAAAGCGAAATGTGAGGTTTCTGAATAACCGACCATCACTCGACAATCAACAAACATTTTATACATCAGTTTTTCAAGTTTGAAATACATAATTTATGAAAACAAAGATTAATAATACTGCATGCTTAGATAAAAAAGTGGAATAAATCAATAAATTATAAAAAAAAAATTTTACTCGGAAAGGCGAGGGTCTCAACGGGCTTGGAGTGTTGCTGCAGTGCCTGGAAGAGCTTTTTTACCTGCGTCGACTTTCCCGCTCGATCCGGTCCCTCCAAAACGATAAACGCTCCTCGTGGCATGGCTCTGATACTCTTGAGTGAGTGTAAAAAATACACATGCATTCTGATTAAGACTGAGTCAACGATAACAGGGCAGGTAGGTACAGGTGGATGTCTTAATTTTTACTCACCAATGGAAATCTTCGCCAAAGTAAAAAGTGATTGTGGCTTTTCAATAGTGGATACACTTTTGCTGCAAAACTGCTATTATTTAGCAGTAATCTAATGAATTTTAATTCAAGAGTCCGTGAGGCAAGAGAAAAAATTGTTACTTAAAAATTATTAAAATATATCGTTCTAATCAGCGTATTAGCTCCGAAATGTCAAAAGTGTTAATGACAGGCTCTGATGACAGCAACCAATAAACATTTTTTCACATTTCGCAACTGCGTCCAGCTCGAGTGTCGCAGTCGTATGATATCGATATGATGTTCGGATTTTAGTACTGACCTCTTGTGGCTAAATTGATAACACTCAACTTACGAATCAAATTTATAAAATATAGGCATTTACCATTTTACGTTGCAATTTTATAGTTTTATTCAACAAAACAGAATCCAATACTTTTGAAAAGTGTATTGCCAAACCTGAAAATAAGACGTCAATTTTGTTCGTTTCTTTATTTAATTATTTATTTATTCGTTGCATAACAGTATATATATAGAAGCATCAAGATAAAAAAAAGCCCAAAGCAGGGAAATAATTTTTTTGTTTATTAATTATCATCGAATGGACAAGAAGAATCACTTAGAAATTAAAATTTTAAAAGAATTCTAGGATATTCATAAAATAATATCCAATTATATGTCTCATTGACAAAAAAATGCATATTCATGCGGAGCACAAATCCGATGATTTAACGAATAATGTTAAAAATGATGAAATTTCAAAAATTGGAGTAAAAACAAACGTATGTGGATCAAAATTTTTTTCAGTTGACAAGCTATTTAAAAATGTTGTTCTGAGAAAATTTTGAGATTATTGGAAATCATGTATATACTATCATAAGTACTCATAAACAGTATAAAAGTATTAATTATGAAACAACTAGAAAAAATTACCCTGAAAGAGCGTAAATAATGAAATAAAACAGCCATTTTTCAAACAATAACAGCATCGTAAGGTTTGGAAAAAATACGTTGAATCAGAAAAAATTTAAGTCCTGTACATATTAACAAACTAAGTAAGTATATAAATCAGCCAAGAAATTTATTTTGCAACAAGATTTCCCTCGACGGCTCGAATACAGATATATTTGGAGACGTGGAGCTCACTTTGTCGGTACATTCTACGCGCTCAATGTATTTAGTCTTATCAACGTAGCTTAGTAAATCCTTTTAAAAAAGTTCCTTTTTTTGAAATAGTAAGTTAGTAGTTCTTTTGGGATTCTGTTTTGTCGAACATTCCGTTTTCGTACCTCCGCCCTGACTTTGCCCAAGTGAAATGTTATTTTGTTGTTAATTATTCATCTATTGTTTTTGTTATTAATTAATTGTAAGCAAGTAAGAAAGAGGAAGAGTATAAGAGGCGCTTATTTTATTCGTAGATCCAATTTGAATTGTGCGTGCCTAACATTTGTCTCTACTTTTAATTAGCCATAGCAAAATATATTAATAAAGTAAGAGAAAGACAGTATGGAATATTGTCTCTCTTGCATTTACGCGATATTATTTTTACGTGAGGGTGGCGGGGAATATCCAGAGAATTAATCAAACGCATGGACGGCCGTACGGTAGTTGTGTCGCGTACCTACTACATCTATTTCAGCTTTTGACGTATCGCTTCCTTATCGATATTGGCGACACGCCCCAACATATAGCACAAAAGTGTATGCTAACCTTTTCATTTCCATCTCGTATCATCACCTTTTGCAAACTGGAAATAAGGAACTTGTAACTTTTATATTTGATACAGGTAAATATACAAGTATAGAGTTATTTCACCCATGGTGAGAGTGTAGGTGTTATTAAGCTCCAGTAATCAACTATCTTATAACCATAAGGTCTAACCCCCCTTCCGCATATATATAATCGCTACCTCTCTAGGAAGTGATACACAATAAGTACGAAAGCGTTACTTCGAGGCCCGGTGTTTCGCGGCCTCCGCGAGTTCTGCCCTGTCATCTCCAGACACCTGTTTTCGTCCACGCCCTGTAACCTGCATCCTCGAGTCATCGGTGAGACAGTAGCCAAAATGACTGCCCAAAAGTTCGTTTATCCGGAGGCTCGTCGAGACGAAACTGCCATCGAAGTCTACCACGGAGTAAAGGTGAGTGAAAACAACTTGGTTTTTTTTTGTTCGTAAAAATTGTATGCTTACGTGTCATTCCTCGACTTGATACCTGCTTACTAGCATTTACAAAAAATTTGAATTGGGCACTTTTCTAGGTTGCCGACCCCTACGTGTGGCTGGAAGATCCGGACGCCGAAGAGACTAAAGCTTTCGTCGATGCTCAGAATGCCTTGGCCATACCCTTCCTGAATTCCTGCCCAAAACGCCAAACCATTCATGATCGACTGAAGCTGCTCTGGGACTTTCCCAAGTATTCTTGCCCCACCAAAAAAGGAGATAAATATTACTTTTTCATGAACACTGGCCTACAGAACCAGAGGTATACCTAGAAAACTTTTAACTTAACCATGTATTATACCAAATACTTATCCTTACTTCTACTGTGATTTTCAATTGGCTGCTGTGTTTTTTCCTTTTTTACGTAGTGTACTCTACGTTCAAGATACCTTTGAGGCTGAGCCAAAAGTTTTCCTCGACCCAAATACATTATCTGAGGATGGAACAGTAGCTGTAACCAGTGGCGAATTCAGTGAAGATGGTTCGATTTATGCCTATGCTTTATCTGCCAGTGGCTCTGATTGGAATACTATTCACTTCATAAATACAAAAACTGGTATAATTATTGTTTTACCTACATTCAAATCATAAAATAATTTTAAATAGTAATTCTGTACTATAATATTGAAATTTTGAAAATTGTCTTGTCTATCCAATAATTATATGCTTGTTAAAAATATTTTTTTAATTTATTCCTTGCAGGTGAAAAATACCCCGAAGTTCTGGAAAAAGTCAAGTTCTCGTCGATTTCTTGGACCCATGATAATCTGGGTATTTTTTATTCTTGTTTTCCTCATCAGCAGGAAAAGCATGATGGTTCAGAAACTTTTGTTAGCAAAGATCAAAAGTTATGCTACCATATAGTTGGAACATCCCCAGAAGAAGATAAAATAGTAGCGGAGTTTCCTGAAAATCCGTTATACAGATTGTAAGTAACACTAAATTCATACATTCTGTCCAAAAATTAATGGCTATATGAATTTTAGGAATGGACAAGTGACAGATTGCGGAAGATGGTTAGTGGTTACAACGCGGTTGGAGTGTCGTGATAATCTAGTTTTCTTCACAAAACTTGACCCTAAAAAAAAAATTGATGGAAAATTAAATTTAACCGAAGTGGTTGGAATTTTGGAAGCTGATTATGAGTATGTGGCTAACCTTGGTACAAAAGCCATTTTTAGGACAAATAAAAATGCTCCCAACTACAAGTTGATAGCTATAGATCTGGAAAACTTCAAAGAAAACAGTTGGGAAGAATTCATTCCAGAACATACACATAATGTTTTAAATTGGGCCTCAGCAGCAGACAAAGACAAACTTGTTATTTCATATATGGAAGAGGTTAAAGATGTTTTAGGAGTGTACAGTTTAGAAACTGGAAAGTTACTTAGACCGTTACCTTTAGACGTAGGAACTGTGGTTGGCTTTTCTGGAGACAAAAAGAACTCTGAGATATTTTACCAGTTTATGTCTTTTTTGACACCTGGAATCATTTATTCATTGGATCTTCAACAGGATAAAGAAATGCCAAAAGTAATTATTCGATCTTCTATATTATCTAACTTTTTGTCGTCAAATTGTCCTTGTAACAATCATGGTTAACAAATTACAGGTGTTCAAAGAAATTAAAATCAGTGGTTTTGACCCAAGCCAATACCAAACGAAACAAATTTTCTATTCCAGTAAAGACGGAACCAAAATTCCTATGTTTATTGTGTCCAAAAAAGTAAGTTTAAATCTATTTAACCAAAACTTTTGGAGGAAAGGAGAAAAACTAATAAAAAAATTTTATTTTAGAACATTGTACTAAATAGTTCACCACCTGCTCTTCTTTATGGCTATGGAGGTTTCAATGTTAGTCTCCAGCCTGTATTTAGCATCATGAGACTAGTATTTTTGCAACATCTTGACGGTGTCATAGCCGTGGCGAATATTCGCGGAGGAGGGTAATTGTTGATTATTTAATAATATTGCAAATCCTCGAAAAAAAAAAATCAATTACTGAATAACACGATTTACGCACTTTTCAGAGAGTATGGTGAAAAATGGCACAATGCTGGGCGATTTGGCAACAAACAAAATTGTTTCGACGATTTTATATCGGCTGCTGAATATTTGATTGACAACCGATACACGTCATCAGACAAATTGACGATTCAAGGTGCTAGTAACGGAGGACTCCTCATTTGTGCTTGCATCAATCAGAGACCTGATCTTTTTGGTGCAGCTATCGCTCAAGTTCCGTTAGTAATTTAAAGTTTCACTTTAAACAAACAAAATAAATATCTTTTACCTGTTCTTTTTCTTAAACTTACTTTTTATCTTCCTAGAGTTACGGACATGTTGAAGTATCACAAGTTCACGGTGGGATATGCCTGGAAGTCGGATTACGGTTGCTCGGATAAAGAAAAGGATTTCAAAGTTCTCATAAAATATTCGCCCATACACAACGTAAGAAAGCCAGACAAAGAAGGAGTGCAGTACCCAGCTACACTGGTGATGACTGCCGATCATGATGATCGCGTCGTACCTCTGCACAGTTTGAAAATGATAGCAACGCTTCAGCACGAAATTGGTAGCTTGCCGCATCAAACGAAACCCCTACTTGCCAGAATTGAAGTCAAGGCAGGCCATGGTGCAGGAAAGCCAACAACCAAACTGGTAAGCTTTTTTTGAAACGCTCTTATTTCTTGGCAATATCGTAACAAAACTTGCAAAGCAAAAAAAAAAAAAAAAAAATTGAAAATTATTGAAGTATAAAAACAAACAGATCCATATAATACTCAAATAAGTTATTCAATGCATTAGAAAAAAAATTTTCTTTAGTAGATTTGAAAAAAAAGCCAACAATAATATAGAGCGTTAAATTTTACGCGATGTCATGTCATGTAACAATTTTTTACGTAAGGAGTAACGACGTGCGTTCCCACTCTTGAAGTTTGATGCTCTTTATTTTCATCAGTTTTTGTTTCGTGAAAAAAGTAAGAACACATGTTCAATATTTTTCGATTATCAATGTGACGGGCTTGATAAATTAAAATCAAGTTGTCAGCAAATGTGCTCAAGTAATATTGAAAAACTTTTTTTTTTTTTTTTAACTATAACTATAATTTTTTTTATACTATGCCCTTAATCTGGTTTGTTACGTTATTGCAGTAGACATTTTTTTTATTTAAAACAACTAATGAGTTGAAAATGTTTTCTCGTTTCTCCAACTTTCCATAGATTGAACAAGCTACTGACATTTTGTCCTTTGCGGTGCAAACATTAAACCTCGAATTCCATTAAATGGCATTCATCAAAGTCAGAGTAAAACAATACTTAATGCTTTTGCATTTAAAATAAATTTTAAAATAAAAAATAAAAATTTTCTATAAATCACCGTGTTTTTCTTTGACAATCCTTTGAGACATTTTTGATAAAATATTTTACAAATTTCGAGAAAATAACTCTTTTGAAAAACATTTGTCTTTTGAAGTCCGCGTTTATCAGCAATCGCATGAAATGTAAAAATTAGTATTTAGTAGAATTAAAAACTATCATGACGTAACAAGTGCTCCTCTGAAAAAGGAACATGACCTTTTCTACCCTCGTACCCAGTCCGACTTGTAAAAAAAATCAAAACACGTGACGCTCGTTAGGGAGCATTAGCGCGACAGAGGGTCGTCGGAGATGAAAAACAACGCTTTGAAAATCTTGCTCGGGCTTAAAAGGTATCCAAAGACCAAACGACCCAAGGACCTTCAACGGCAACTCGGCTGTTTGACAACAGACTCTCTCCCTCCGTCACTACCACCATCATCAATCTCAGAGGGCAATGACCAGCGTCTTCGCATCCCCTTCCAGTCATCCAAACTTACTTGAACAAAATTTCCAAATCCCATGTTGTACCTACCTGTAGAGCAAGGTCGGGCTCAGCTGATTGGTCGCCGCTCGCGCGAGAGCAATTGACCTGCGGGGGAATAATCGGCGGCGATCCTCGACCACGGCGTAGACGAAGGAGCAGCCAGCCTGGCGCCCATTCCGCATCCCAACGGCGAGAGCTGCACATCGCCGTGGGATTCGTTAACCAACACTCGACTGAGCAACACTCGAGGATCTGTTGGAAGAGAGAGAACGCGCCTTCTATTCGATCTTTGCCCAAGTGCGTTGCAAGTTCGAGGAGGAGGAGGAGCTGCAAATCAGATCCATCGAGGTATTTTTTTTTTTTTTTTTTTTTTTTTCTTCTTTCTCGCTTTTCTTCAGTGATCAAAGCTCAACTTTATTTTTTCCAACTATATTTTTTCAAATTTGTCGTCGTCGTGCCACGATGCTCCTGGGATTTCAGAACCACGTGCTCGGGGTGATTTTTTTTTTTTTCCTGGTATTCCCACCAAATTTTTATGCGTCGTATTTTATTACGTAATTGCAACTGTGTGTTTTCAAACACGATAAAACGTAAATTCAACTCAGCGCTCGACGATCGTTCAACCCCTGTGAGCGCGACGACGACTGCAAAGTCCACGATTAAAATGTTGCTAATCCGTAGATTAGCTGTGAGACGACGGAAAGACTTTGAGCAGTTAAAGTGGCAACAAACGACGAGCGGGACACCTCTGTGGACATGCGGCCCAAAATCGGCAGTGAGCTGCTGTTCCCGAAGGAGCGCAAGCTCACCGAGACGATGTCCGAGACTTCCGAGGGTACGACGACGACAACTACGACCAGCGTGTCCGGCAAATCGAGCATCGACAACGCCGAGGAGATCCGCAACCTCGCGGCCATCCTCGACATTTCCAACCCCGATGATCTGGAACAGGAGAGGTTCCGCGTCGATCGGCGCAAGCTCGAGCAGATGCTGCTCGGTGAGTACGATCCTACATCGATCCTCGTACCTTTTTTTATTTTTCTACATGGCCTCGAACTAATTGTCGCGCCGTTAGGATCATTCGATATCAGGTAGACGAATTTCTCTGAATTTCGCAATTTTAAATGTTTCGGCAGTACACGTACGTTATACATCCGTCGATCTTGATAAAAGTTCAAATATGAGCGCACAAGTGTGTGTAAGTGGAGTAGAAGAGGCCCAACTTACACGTTGTCAGTGGTGTGTGTATTTAATTGTATGCCTTGGCCTGTTGTTGGTAAATAAAATTATTCGGCACCGACTTTGCGCGCTCGTACAGATATGATATATTATTACCCATGAATTTCAAGAGCTCGTCGGTGTAACTATACTGATTTTCGGTCGTTATTCATTAATGAGCGTTAAATCTTTTAGAATCTCAGCCGAAATAGCTCTTTCGTCTGGTGAAATGGTCTTTTTTTTTTTCAAGCAGTGTTATTTTTCCCGTTGGGAAATTTCGTGCTTTTAAAGTGCCAACATCGTCGTTGTTTCGTACAACTTTGTGGATCATACGTGCATCGAAAATGTAATTAGATAAAATATCGCGCTCGCTGATGTCCAACTTTATCCGATGAATCATTGAGATCGACAGAAATTTAATTTTAAATACACTCGAGTAGAATAATTTGTTTTCGTCAACCTTCCGACGATAAACAAGCACCCGAACTTTATAAATATACAGAGGCACGCATGGAACAAGCCACACATGCTCAGAGAGTTAGCGCGAGCGCGTACACTTTTGATATAAAAGCTACGCAAGGCTTGATGTTTTGATACGGAGTCATTGACCACAACCGGGTCTGTGCGTGCAATTTTCGAAAGCTCCCGTTGCGCAACATTGCCATGTTGTACTCATAAGTTTTAATAAACAAAACATTTCCAGTGGGTTTGTTTTGAAAAAAAAAAAAAAAAAAAAAAAATTTGATTTTACGATAACCTACAGTTTGATTTTAATATTACGTATGAATTATCTACTGTAAATCCACAATGCAGAGTCAAATGGAAATTTTTGGCTGTTTTGTCATTTATTGCAACCAAGTACACACCCACACGCTCGATCCCTTGCGTAAGATTAGAATGTCTCGAAGAGTACAAATGATTTGGAGTGTATTTCGCGAAAAAAACGTTTATCAAGTTAAATAATCTAACGCTATATACCCTCTTTTCCATGCCACCTCTTTGCCGACTTGTGCAGGCGACACCGAAGGCGAGACAGCCGAGAAGTTTTTCCAAAAGGTGAGTTATTTCAAAAATTTTTATCTACTTTTATTTTTTTTATTTTTGTTTGTCAACAAAGTTCGAGCCACGAGGCTGGTTACAGAAAAATAAACGCGTCGTGTACCTGCAAAGTCGTGATAGGTTGCCGGCTAGCCAGTCGTGCTCTTGTGTTATTACGATAAGTTGTGTGTCTCGTGGTGTTTGCACTTGTGTGTGTGTGTGTGTATGTATTTGTGTCGTCAAGCTGATCGTGTATATATTATTATATCTATATTATATGCTCGTAAACGCGTGTTGCATAAAAGACCCGATGCATAAATACTTATACCTATTTACTGAGCAGCAGCGATATAGAGCTGGAAATACTTACGTAAAATCCATGTACGCACTTATGGATCAACAAAATTATTTATTTTTTAATTTAACATTTTAAATACTTCATTGTATTAACGATGCGCTTTTTTTTTTTTTAAATATCACCATATACAATTATTCGTTGAATATAAGTATACATGCATTCGTTGTTAACAATTACAATTTAATGATAAACGAACCCCATCGAGTGGGTGAAAACTTTTCATTCGAACATAACAAGGTATACGTTTGGCCCTGTTTTCCCCTGATGCACCGGTAATCGTATGTGAGGATGAATTAATTTATTATTTTGGAAAACAGTTTATCGTTACCTGGTTCTTATTTCTTCGATACTCACTGGTTGAAAAAATAAAATAAAATCATTGGTTTGGATAAACCATCAATAGCGCACTGTAAACCATAGTTACCCATTAGCTCTTTAGGGCTAAATGCAATTATTTGTAAATTTTTGTTGATTCATCGGTGCGAGCGAGTAGGTATGGATATTACAATCACACAGCAGTGTTGCTGTTCGGGTGGTTGAGTACACGGAACATGTATACTCTCACACGAGGCATATCGGTACCCATGTGAAACGAGCAGAGAAAGAGAGCGAGAGATGGTCCACCGGGTGGTGATTATTTATAGGGCCACCTTTAAAAATATACACGTACCACCCGGCCGAGGCCGGCACGCGGCCCCACGTGTGTACGGATACATACACGCGTACGCGCGTGTGTGTACGTAATTACACAACTCCGGGACGCGCGAGGTCCAGCCATTAGCCGGTCGGCGTCGAGTGAGTTATAGTACAACTGCACCTACCGCGCGCGCTCATTGTACATATTATTATCTTCGGCTCTCATATGACAACGAGGCACATGGCGAGCGATTATTAAGTGTGGGGCCGCGACGCGATGATCGCCGTTACACTTTATACGTGACATATTATCACTTGGACTGCTGCTGCGCCGCGCACTATATACTTACTTGTATACCTACCGGTGCTGTGGCTCTCTTCGCAAAGTGAGGCGATAACAACGTATACCTATATATAACCGTCACGCGCCGATCTGCAGGGACTCTCGTCACTCGCGACTATTGTCTCCGGGTGGAAAGTCAGTCCGTTTCCATGTCCGTGAGTTTTTTTTTCCCCCTTTTTTCCTTTTTCCGTTCGCGTTCATATACGCACACCTGCCCCTGTACGCGTTAATAACCGATCCATTGCATTACGTAGCATCGGCTAGTGTGCCGTGGCGCGTCTACGAATAAGTATATATACAGAGACACTCGATAGATAAGAGCCATACCTATATAATAATATCGGCAGAAACATAAGTTGGGGGGAGAGGGGGGCAGCATGACCAGGAATGATTCAGTAGCAGCGGTTCGGAGTGAAGACCGGAGGGGCTCGTCGCGCCGACTGCAGAGGCACCACCACCACCAAGAGGTTCGCCCCCTGCACTTTATTGCTCTTTTCTCTTTAACTACTCTGTGTGTACACCATGCACCGACATTTGCTTTTTTTTATATATTTATGTATATTTATTTGCCAACTATATATTGTATACTGTCGCTGCAACGCTCGAGCCGTCCTGTCTGGCTGTGGAGGGAGCAGCGCGATCGTTATGCAAGCTCCGGGCCCCTTTGTTGTTCCGTCGTTTAATTTGCCCGGTTCGAGTATAAACGAAAGTTTATCTAAATGGGGAGTGAAGACTGCTCGTTTAAATTCGATTAGAAAACTTGACGAAAAAACAAATTTCAATAGTCCCCGACACACTCGCTGGCGTTGGTCTCGTTAGAAGCACGAGCTCGTGATGAAATCAACATGGTGGGTGGGATTTTTTTTTCTACTGTTTGCCATTACTACCGGTCAAACCGACCGATTTTGTGACGCGCACCCGATCGTCGGGGTTTTTTCCCCTCAAGAATTACCCTGCGTGGTGCGAATGAGCTGCGGCAAGCAATCGCGCAAACTGCCCGGTACTCGCAAGGTCTCGCGCCGAAGAAAAAACTGGATGTGTAATTTCGAGATACGAGGCTCGGATTTTCCCGAATCAAAAGTCATCGGCACGTGTTGAAATTCAACTGATTTGCTCGATGGAAAACCAACCGCGGTATATTTATGTTGCGCGCATCGCGAGCATAAAACATCATATATAGATGCGATCGGCAGTGATGCACCGCACGCACCACCGCGATCTAGGCGGACTACTGCTCGGTCATTCCCGTATGTACCTACCTGTACCCATTGTAAATCTGATGGATGATGACAATGATCGTGGAAAAAAGCTCGCCTCTCGTTAAATTGCCGATCTTTCTCGCTCTCTGTTGCAGGTCATGGAGGATACCAACACGTACGTCACGTGGCCGTCGAGGCTCAAGATCGGCGCCAAGTCGAAAAAGGGTAAAACTACCAAACGATTGCGCGCTGCACGCTCTCATTATTTCTTCACTTTCTCCCTCTTCGCGGTACTTTATCTTATTATTTGGAGTATAGCATTCTGCACTCGTTATTTCTACTTATCGTATCGCTTACGAGACTCTTTTTCCTCGTGTTTCCTGAGCTATTTCGATCTTCCGCGGTAACCTTGAATCATTTCCCGTAACACGTTGATTTCTCGTCGCAGATCCGCACATCAAAGTTTCCGGTCTTCCCGACAACGTTCGCATGGCCAAGGACCAGATATCGCAAGTCTTGGACACACGGGTAAGTACTGCTCTCTCTTTGTTTTTTGGCATATAGAGTCCCTGCTTTGCTACCCCCCCCCCGCCACCTCGTATACGCTTACACAATAATTGCATGGCTCTTGATTGTTTGAATTTTTAGCAAAACAACCGAGTGACGATGAAGTTGGACGTCAGCTATACCGATCACTCCCATATCATCGGCAAGGGCGGACTTACAATCAAGAAAGTCATGGAAGACACCAACTGTCACATTCACTTTCCTGACAGCAACCGCAGTAACCACCAGGAGAAGAGCAACCAGGTGTCCATTGCCGGTGATATGGAGGGTGTCGAGAACGCTCGTGCACGCGTCAGGGTAATCAGTTTGTCCCTTGTCTACTGTTTTTTCATGCACCGCTCAGCTCGCGGCTAAGTTAACGAACTATCATACTTGTACCATTAGAAAATACTTACGTTCGAAGAATAATACAAATCTTGGCTCTATATTTATCAACAGTTGGCTTTTTTTTTTTTACTCCATACTTGATACTACATTTTCCGAGCTACAGGCTTAGAAAGGCATTTGATTAATTTATTTTTTATTTTTTACTGCTTGCCAATCATTTTTCTGATTAAAAAAAAACACAATTATGCACGTACCGCATAGTGACGGTAATGATGATTTGGTTTGATTTACAATTACAATTTTAACAGGCTCTCACTCCTTTGATCTTTTCGTTCGAGCTACCCGTGATGGGTAACAGCTCGCAAATTGCCGCCGCGGCTGGCAATACGCCCTTCGCCACCTCACCCTACGTCATCAGTATTCAAAAGAAGTATAACGTCCAAGTGATGTTCCGCACACGACCCAAGCTCCACGCAACGCTGGTCGTTGTCAAAGGCTGCGAGTGGGAGGTAGCCAAGGTCAAGGAGGCCACCGTCCTTCTCATTCACCATATGTGCGAAAATCTGGCGGTAAGTAATGAAGATCCCACCTAAAATCAAGATTTTTTTTTCCTGAACCATTTTTGTGACTTTTTTATGTGAAAAATAAAAACGATTTGAAATGATACTAATAATTGTTATTGATTCCTTTAGAGCCAGATTCAAGTGCAAATGACGATGGAAATCTCGCCGCAACATCACATCATCGTTTTGGGCAAACAGAGCAACAATCTCAAGTCTATAATGCAACGCACGGGCACTCAAATCATGTTTCCTGACGCGGGTGATCCGAATATTCCGAGCCTCAAAAAGAGCAACGTCACGATCACTGGCTCGATCCACAGCGTGTACACGGCGCGACAACAGCTCATAGGTTCCCTGCCACTCGTCCTGATGTTCGACTTGACTGAAAAGTCGATGAATACCGTCACGACGGACGACGTGTCGCGAATGATGCAGACGCTGGACGTCTTCATAACCGTGCGACACAAGCCGAAGCAGAGCACCCTCTCGATCGTCATTAAAGGCATCGAGCGCAACGCCAGCAACATTTACGAGGCCAGAAGGCAGCTATTGGGCTTGGAAGAACCCAAGATCGTCGCCGATATACCACTGGGTTACAACGTCCCAAATCCAATGAGCTTCGTTTTGCAGGGAGGCTCCATTCCACTCGGGCCTTTCGCAGCACCCAACGGTTCGTGTTGTGCACTCCTTGACCTTGATATTTACTAGTTCTCCGTTTTCAATTTAATCGTAAAAAAATGGTCATTTCTTTTATTTTAGAAAATTTGCTCAACAACTGTAACATGTCCAAAAACTTGAGCACATCGCCTTCGTCCTTTTCTCACCTGTCCTCGTCACCAGGGCCGATGCACACAACATCTGGGAACTTTCCAACCTCCTGGGCCTATGCTCCATCGCTCTTCTCGCCCACCTGTATACAGCACAATCACCTGACTCCACCGTACGCTTACCCGCCCCATCTCAATCAACTACTAACGCTGCAGCACCAGCAGCAGCAACAACAACAGCAACAGCAGCAGCAGCAGCAGCAACATCAGGTGCTGCATAACATGAGTAAAGGACTGATGGGATTAGGCTCGCAGGTGCACGCAAACGTGAACGGCCTGAGCAGCGCGCTCAACAGCGCTTACCTCAATGGCATGCGAACTAGCATATTTTCCAATGATGGCAAAGATAGCAGTGGTAGGTTAAAAAATTGTTATGTGAATTCGATGGAAAGAAAATATTTTTAGGTGCTCACAAAACTTTATTTATTTCAGCATTTTCATCGATAAGTAGTGTGTCGAGTTCGCTATCAAGCCCTGCCATGAGTCCGCGCAATATCTCGCCGATTGATCCAACTTCTGCTTGCTCCGATGTGAGCACAAACTTAGGTAATGCCAGAGTAATTGATAAAAGTTTTCCGATGTAACTCGAAAGTTATCTATAAAATTATAGCTATTTCAATTTCTTTTAGATTTATCGAATGTACTGTCAGAATTGACTCTTGCCGGTAATTCTCGAGCTACGGGCAACGAGAAACAAACGACGCAGCCAGATGCGCAATCAAATTCGCAAGACTTCAGTGCAATGACGTTCGACTACGAACAGAAAAAACTTATGGCTATCAAGGCCATACAGACCAAACCAACTGCTAGTGATTTCCGTGTTCCAACCTCCGTTTGGTCTGGATATGGATTAAGTCAAACAGTTCCGTCTATTTCTTCTACAGTTGATAATAGCGATGTAAATACAAAAAATAGTTGATTGAAATTTATTTCATTAATTTATGTTTTGGTATTTTTGTTAATTTAACCTTTTTCAAATAAATGCAGGGTTCGTTGGGCCAAACGTCATCGTTATGGAAAGACTCGACGACTTCTACCCAAGACTATGGCGTTACTTCCACCAAAGACGAGACTTCGAATTCTAAAATAACCGGCACAATGTCTAATTATATCGAAAACACATCAAATTATCAATTAAAAAAAATCACTACACAGCAGCACTCGGACCTAGCGAGCATGCTAACCAGTGCTGGGCTTGAAAAGTATATTCGTAAGTAAATTATTTTGTGATTCGACTTGTTGGCCAAAAATTAAATTTAATTAAACTTCTAACCACAAATTTGAATGTTTGTTTTAGGTTTATTTGCCTGTAACGAAATCGATATGACTACTTTCCCGTCACTCACAGAAAAGGATCTCAACGAAATCGGTATTACAGCTTGGGGTGCTAGACGCAAAATGATGCTTTTGATTTCAGGTTCGTATAATATTGGCTACTACTTTTTAAAAATATCAGCAAAAATTGTCAACCTTTTTGTCATTTATTTTATGTAGAAATGAACAAACGAAGCCTGTTTTCTGGTAGCGCAGCTCCTGGAGCTGAAAGAAAGTTATCGTCTCTAACATCGTCAACAGCAACAACGGCAACTTCCCCAACTCCCGCTCGCAAATGCAGCATCGAAAGTAACAAGTGGTAGAAAAAAGTTCTTCCGTTTGTTATGTACACACTGTGGACATTGAGGAGTATCAAATTTATTAAGAGTAGCCGCGTAATTTTAATTTTCGAATGATGTTGATATTAGGAAGTTTGTTGACTTTGTTATCGCATGCTTCAAACATACACTAGTCCAACAAGTATCCTACGTTGTTATATACTTTTTTTTTTTTCTTTTTTTTTGCTCTTATTTATATTATAGGTATATGAAAAGCAGTGCCCAATTGGTGTGAGTAAGGTTGAAGTCGCAGAATAAATTACTTAATTTTCGCTCACGTATGTAATATGCGTGCAATAATCGTGCAATTTTGCACGTTTATCAAATTGATAGCGCCGTGCATTTGTATAATAGCACACCGAACGAAACGAAAAGTGAAGAGTTAAATAAAATAATTGTTCTCGACGAGTCGAGAAGGAAAGTAATGAAAATTTACAGAAAAAGCGAATGCACTGGCAGCTTTCAAATAAAAGAAACGTCGAGGAAAAAAATGCATGTCCCAAGAGAGATAAAGAGAGAGAGAGAGAGAGACAAATTTCAATATAAATTTAGGACTGTGAAGATGCCGTGTGATAAAAAATGTTTCTATACATACGTCTGTCTTTTTGCGTATACTCCTAAACGTTAGCATTATTTCTCAAGTCTTGAGGGTCGATGTATAATTATGGTGATAATGTGAGTTGAGATTTTTCATGTCTTTCATATATTGAAATGAAATGAGATGAAGGAATAAAGTAAAAAAAAAAAAAAAAAATGGTCTGTCAGATTCCAATATATCGATTAGAGAATGCATAGTTATTATAGTGTGTTACCATGGCATTTATAATTGTTACTCTTTGAAAACTTATAGTTAATTACAATTCTGCATGTTTATGTAAAATCCCATATGGTCATGGAATAGCAATTTTTAAATAATTCATAAGTATGTACCTATAATTATGAACTGGAACTTGTAGATTTTTTAACTTGACCAAAGTAAATACTTCTTTTATCTCTTTCATTCACGTGCTCTCTACCTCTGTATCTCTTTTGTTGTACTTTAAGAAGCGTACCCGCAGCAACACGCTCAGCGTGTATTTACGTATATTTATATATTTGCACGTAATCTCGTTATAAATTGTTAAGTTTTTAAATATATTTTTTTCATCTTTTTTTTTGCAAATGAAATGTAACGTTAGGTAGGTCTCACGTTGTCAATATATTATTGTCAACCGGAAAAAATAAATCGCAGTCGTAAGGAAATCGGTCTATCCTTTACACAAAATGCAAATCATGAGAATAATTAAAAAATTCCGGGAGCTTACCTAACGAACGATTTTACCGCTGAGAGTTGTTGACTAAACGTGTATAGTTTTAAGCGTTGATTATTACTGTTGAAAAAATCGATTATGCTGATTTCTATAAAAATCCCGTGCAAGCTCTTGTTCATTACATGAAATGTGTCTATGTGATTGTTTACGGACGTACTATTATGATATATTCTCAACGATTACTGTACTTGTAAAAGAGCGTCGGAGACATTTAGTGAACACTGCTACTAAACTCTCGTCAACCAGTAATCTAAGTAAGATGAATTGTTCAAGTTTTATTGCTTCATTATGCGCTAACTACGATCGAATGGTAAATTAAATATTAGCTTCAAGTTCCGATTACATTATTTAATTTATATTTACTGAGTGAGAAACTAAATACTTTTCATAAAATGTCTGGGTGAATCTACTAATCGAGTAAAAAATGTTTGCATCGGATAATTTTAGAGTCTACCATTTGGTATTTAGAATAATTAATTATATTTATTGAATATTTGTTTCAACTCAAATTCAAAAGTTATTACAGCTATAAACTTACTTGATCTGATTTTGTACATGATCGAATTTTTGTTATTTGTTTCCAACATTTATTCTAGATTTGTTAATAGTAAAAAAAAAGCCATTTAGTGAACAGCAAATAGAAATTATTTTGTAAAAAAACTAGATATCGAGTAAACAATATATTTTTTAATGAAAAAAAAAACATTCAACTCGAAGTCAGCGCATTTTGAAGGAAAAATATTTTATAAGATTTAAGAATATTTTTAAAAAAATAATACGCCTAATGAATTTAGCTAGCTCTCATGATAATTGATTTATAGTTATTGAAGTGTGTGTGTGTTTTTGTGAGCGAGCATGCTAATCTATACATACTTAATTTACCATTATACTTTGCTAAGAATGCAACTACTTTGGTTTAATGTAAGTGAAAGAAAATGCATTTTTGTAACATTATTTTTTAATAAACTCAAGAATTTATACAAAAGTATCAAGTGTTTAAACAAGATTTTACATTTTTGTAATATAGTTCGTTATTGCAGAGGGGACATGTGTATGGATCCATTGTTAAAAACAATGCCTCCAAGCAATAATAACAAAAAACATGGGGACATCCAGCCCACCTTGGAAAAATTGGTAATTGATGACAATAAGCGCACAAAGCATTAGATTCAAGCTTATATGATGTAACAATCGTGATTTCTTTTTTCTTTGGCACCCACATGTCATTCCACAATCTTTGTATAACTTTCAAATCTATCATTGGTAAGCCTATGGTAAACAATTCTATCAAGCCATGCCACAGCAATTCTCTTGTCATGTAAGAATATCCTATAGAACGAGGCCTATTCATATCTGAAGAGTAATTACGTAGACCCAAAATTTTTTCCACAAAACGTGATTGATTCCCGTAATATAAAAAGAAAAAGCTCCATATAAAATTTAACAAATGCAAAAAATTATCAACTTGATCGACATAACCTTTGTATCTGCTTCTTTGATAAGCCGTTGGTAGTCGCGAAAAAATAAAGTTTTCATTAATAAATCGTTCCCTCAAGTAATTTGGCACTGAAGAAAGTACAAACAACAGCAGAGCTTTTCTTCTATCCAAATTCTTGTATGACAGATTGAGTAGCTGTTGTCCAAAGGTTGTGCTATTTTTTTTTAACGAGTAATTCCATATGAGGTACTTGACTAGAACATCTATCTCTGGTTTCCATTTGACTGCTTTGCCGGGAGCAAAATATTTCGTTACTTCTTCTGCCTGGCCTCTCAGCACTTTATAAATTTCGTTATCAAGTTGCACCGCATCCAACTGATTAATTCTAGACACAAACTGAGAATCCGACATATTGACACTGAAGTATTATTACAGCTCCAAATCTACTTCGATCTTTGATTTCGTTTAAGTATATATTATGCACTTAACACATGTATTATTGTATCATCTTTTGTCATCAGCTACAAAGTAAAAAGTAAAAACTATGAGAATTATTAATTTGTATTGTCAGGAAAACGAAGTATAAGTATAACTACATATACCTTCCATGTATACAGTTTTTATAACTGAGCACTTGGTTGTTTTTTTTGCTGATATCCTTATAGTATCCGCAATCTGTCAACATCAAATGTCAAAAACTTGCAGGACAGCAGAAGCACCCGCAAACACGCGCGCACACACACGCGGAGTGGTGGAGTAATAAAAAAAAAGCGCGCTCATCACGCGCGCGCAAGGACGAATTGAAGAGATAGCGCTAGCTTTGAAAGGAGAAAATATATAATATATGGTTTCTATACTTCTTCTTCACACGAACAGCTTGGAAATGCTTCTTACATTCACCATAAATATATTTAAAAATTGAAACAAGACACGTAATTAATCATAAAACTGTGCTAGCGTCATTCGAAGCTATTTATTTCGATAAAAACAACAATGTTACTGTAAAAAGCAAAAGTTTATACACTGCAATATAGTTATGAATATTTCGTACGTTGAAAAATCATCGACTACCGTGCAGATTGATTAGACGAAAAATGACGGGACCGTACACTTTGTTCAATAATATTAATGTTACATACCGATGAGTAGAAGCAACACTTGAAAAAATGGAACCGAGTTTGCGTTGGGAAGCCGAGATGACAGTGACCAAAGTTGTCGGAAATAAACGCATGAAATTGAGATTCTCCCAAAAACAGGCACCGCTGATCGACCACACGGCAATTTCCTTCAGATCTACTTATGCACAAAACAATTAATGAAGGATAGTTAATCCTTGCGGATACAAAAAACCATTTGAAAGTCGAGGTTCGAGACCGCCAACGGCAACACGCATGCGAGTCGAGTCGAGAGAGAGCCGAAACTGCTGATTCGAGACTTTCGAGAGTTGTGAAGGAAAAAGAGAGATAGCGAGCTTATTCTCTCTCAAAAATAATGGTGAGCTCTGGGGGTTGCGCGGTGGCGGCGATTTTGCGGAGAAAATACACCCCCTACACGCTCTCGCAAACAGTTTCATTCTCGACGCGGACCACATCGTTTGGTAAACAGACTTGCACAGTTTACGCCTTCCAAAAAGCGTCAGCTCCATAGCTGCAACGCACGCCACACAGTAAATTTATATATGTATAGATCACAGTACAGTATACAGTTATAAAATAACAAAAGAGGAAGAGCTGTTAGCACACTACTGTGCCCGTGCCCGTGAGAGTAGGCATATCATGGCTGCTGCTGGTGCTGGTAGTGCTCGGTGCCGCAGTGACGTCAACGAATATATTGCGAGCAAGCAGCTACGGCTGCAGCAAGAGGAACAGCAGAAGCACCAGCAACAACAGCTGCAGCGGAAAAAGTGCGTGCAGTATGCAGGCTGGTAATGCTGGCGTGTGCTCCTCAACTCCTGTTTTATGTGCATAACCAAGTGTAATATAAATGTGTTAGCTCTGCAGCTATAAGGAGTAGAGAACGGAGTGAGTAAGTAGTTTGAGCGAACGCACGAAAAGGAGAGCTGCGGAAGGTGCTCTCGTCGCCGGTCCAAAGTGCAAGACGCAAAGCGTAGGAGACGAAGAAAAAAAGCAGTATCTAGCAGTGGCAACATGAGAACCGCAAGTGTATAAGTATGTACAGTGTCTTCATGTAAATTGTAAATAATCAGTGCAAACGACCGTGATATTCCATGCGCGTACGTTCTACATTAATTTATGCTCGGTGCAAGTGAGTTAAAAGTGTTTTATTTATGCATCTATACCTCCGTCAGCAGTAGCTACAACTACTGCAGATACGTGTGCGTATAACATAACTCCAAACGCAAAAGGATAGATAAGAAATTAAAAAAAAAAAACAGATTATATATTATATATTGTAGCCAAGCTACAATACCACCAACGCCGGCTATTGCAGGCTGCAGGTGAGTTGCTGTTTTTTGTATCTAGTACAACCAACCCATACATTTATGCTCCCTACTTACATTTTGTGTCCATAATGTATATATATATATATATATAATTATGTAATACGCCGCATTTCACACATAACTGTCCCTCCACCACTTCCACGTCTACCTTAAGTAGGTGGTGGGTCGTGGGTCGCTTCCAGTAATAGCTTGGCTAGGTAATAGTATATACCTACAATAACTAGCCTCCTATACCTACCTACTCGTGCGACCAACGGCAACGTGGTCAGAGTCAGACGAGGTTTTTCGAGCCGCCGCCACCTCTGCCGTCGCCACTGCATTCTCCGAACTATATAAGCTTTCTTCTCTTTCTCTTTGTTGTCGCCTTAAATATTTTATTGGAGGTTTTCCTGCGTACCTATAGAAATACAACCTAATACTTCGTGTATGGTATGTGTGTGTGTGTGTGTGTGGAAAAGAAGCAGCTGTAAGCTCTAGCGCACGTGTGGTCAAGCGGCAGGAGCTTTATCCTCGGGCTTTTCCTCTTGCCTGCAAGTTGTACTTATATATATATATATACATCTGTTGTACCAAAAGCTTAGACTTGAATTGGAGCCTCAAACTCTTAAGCTGTAAGTACGACACGAAAAGGCGTCGTGAGGAGGAGGAGGAGTTGAGATCAGCCGATATTTCGTCGATATATATATATATCGAGTGTTCACACGTACATTAAGTGGATAGGTGAGCATGCAAGTACCTACCTACTACCCATGTACGTAAATGTCCAAGTTTAAAGCCAGTAATGCGTTATTAATAAATTGGTCTTTCGCCGACTGACCAATGTTCAAGCAGTTTTTTTTTTTTTTTTTTTTCTGTTGAGCGTAGTACTTATTCAGTCGGCGCCTCGTGCTTATTGATTCAAGTTTGGTTATCAAGTAGGACCCGTATAGGTGTACGCTACTGCTCCGATTTTTTCACTTTGGAGCAGACGTGGCGTCGCCTGTTAGTTGTTAACTAGCAACACACGTGTAAGTACACGATATTAGTACACTAACTTATTTTACATCGTTTCTCTTGATCCTCGACCTGTTACGCGCATATACTTACTCAATCAATGCTTTGTGCATTTCGTTGACAAAAAAAATTTACTTCATAAAAAAATGTATGTTTACCCAAGGAGTTACGTGAGATGAGAGCTATACAACGTAGAGTTTGGACTTAATTAATACTGTGCATGGAGCTGCAAGCATTCATACATGCGAAATACTTAACAAGGTCGGGTGCACTCGATTTACGTACTTAATGCATACAGGTATACATCAATTTAAAAACATAACAATGGCAGTGCCGCTTAACTTCGGACCCATATAACATATAAGACATGTTATGTATAGGTACGAGGTAAGGAGTAAGTAAGTAGTGGCGGGGAGAGAGAGAAAGGGCACTTGGAGCAGATAGTTGTCTCAGTTACTCCACCGACACTTGTCAATTAGGTTCAATAAGGGCTTACGAGTATCGAACTCTCGCTCTCTGCTACTATAATTCTTAGTGGATAGTTACGTGGGCCAAGCGCTCCTTTACACTCGCGCACACGTACAGGAGAGGTGTAATTCAGCTCATTACAAGTGGTACAAAAAATTTAATGGTGGTTTTGCCTGATATTGATGTATAGGTGTATCCATTCAAATTTTGTACAAAGTAAACGTAATTTAGTTTTTGAAAAAAAATTTCCGGATTTCATGTAAAGTTTTTTAAGCTTTTTTGTGTTGGCACGAAATTTTGCTGAAATAACGAGAAATCTCGAATCTGTCGAAAAATCAAGAAATACGGTCATACGGAAAATTTTTTTGAGAAAATAAATTATTTCAGGGTAAAGGGATTTTAAATAAACTTCGAGATAGGATATAACATTTATTCGAGATAAGATTAAACGTTACCTACGATTCAAGGGTTAATTTAACGATTATCAAATATTCGTTGATATTCATAGATAAAAATTACGTAATCAATTTTGTTACTACCTTTTTTTTCTAATGATACCTGTGGCAATGACATTAGAATTAGTATCCACATTTTTCAACCCTCAATGAGCTGTAGTGAATACAAAAAATCAAAAGTAAATTCTAAAAATGCATGACAGACTAAAATTAGAATAAAAATTCAATGTTGCTAATTAATCGTAACTTCCGTGAGAACCAAGGGAAATTATAAATTAATTAAAAATATGCCTGGAAAATACGCATATTCCAATAAATTTTTCCCATACCACCTCGTTTAACATACACATGATACAATTTCTCTTTCCGAAATTTCTTTTATTATCAAAATGGTAGTGCAAAACAACAAACAATATCTCAGAAAAAAAAATTTTAATTGCATTATTGGTGATTTTCATTTTTTTTATTTATTTTTTTTTTTATACAGTATTTATAATTTTAATTTATTGATGCAGAAAAAGTTTTAAATTCGCTTACACGTATAATAACAATACTCATAGCATACAAATATCCACATTTTTTAATCTAGATTCTTGTTTATCACTTGTTAATAGACGCATACGTAAAATATATATGTGTGTGTTTACATATATATACTGGCGAGCGCGTGCAGGTCTTATTGATAATTGAATAACAGTGATCTAAGCTATTAACATAGCATACTTCAAACTTCTTTTTGGAACAATGAATTGACATTTTCATGCTGTAGAGCGCTGAGAATAGCTGACTAATACTCCACGTATTAAAAAAATTTTTTAGAGAAAAATGTCTGAGAGTATTTTTTGTCTGTTTCTTGTTATTAACAATTCGAAAAAAAAATTTTTTAGTACGAAAATTTGTTTTCAACTATTAGATTTTAACTTGCGATCTCTATTTTATAGGAATATATGGAACGACATCAGAAACTCCGAAAAACTCTGTCTGACATATGAACTGACCCTATAGTAATGTTTACGTGTCGAAATCTACTGTTTCATGAAGTTTAAAAATTACATTTTAAAAATTTTGCACACAAAACTTCAATTTTTGATTATGACAAAATTTCTCTCTTAATAGTGAAAAAAAAGGATAAAGTAATAAAAACAGTATTATTTCGATAATTTAAGAATATCAGCTGTTATTGAGTCAAAGTAGTATCACTTATAGAGCTTCACGTATCACAATGATTTTCCACACACGCTGCTATTTCATATTGACTGCAGATGAAGAAGTTATACTGTATGAATCGTTATATAGTTTTTCAAAGTAATTGTACACACTGAGTTTTTTTTTTTTTAAAAAAGCTCGTTTTAGAAAAAAATTATTTTGAGAGACATTTTCTTTGAGACGTGACATTCCTCAGTAGAAAAAAATATATTTATAAGCGTATTTTCTTATTTATCTTCTTTTTTTAAAATCTATTATTGTTGTCGTGTCAATTGCTCAACAACTCGGTTTCACTGTATTTATATTGGTATTTTTTACGTTACTAAACATTACACACATATTATTTGGCTAACTGGGGAAAAAATAATAGTATTTCCATGTGCGAACAGCGAAGGGCAAAAGCAAAAAAATTTCGAATAAGAATAAATAATACATTTAGTGTTAAAAAAAACCCTTCGAGAATCGGATGGAGGACGAACAATATATATGTATATACAAACACACAAGGGGGATTTAGAGAAATGCACTGCACCTATAACCATGCTCGTATAGGATGGATATTATACGCCTAATCTTGTTTCTACCTCCAGCAGATGTTCGGATCAATTGATAAGTTTATTTCCGATTCTCCTCGGCTTCCTTTGCTTTGCTACATGTGTGTATATCTGTAAGTATCTCGTACATATATACGAGAACTCATCGGTCTCTCGAATCTTTTTTCTCGCCTCACTAGCCCAACATAAAATGTGTGTGGTTCCTAAGATGTGTATACAAAGACTGCGAACTGCGATTGCATGGCACGTAAATTAATCCTTGCCTGCGTATACCCAATAAGTACAGGTAATGAAAAGGGCATTCACACACGTAACCAGCCAATTGATATATAATATATTATATCATATGTATTATGTAAGTTATTCATTGTTGTTGTTAGCTTTTATAAATACAATATAGACTGTTGCAGCAGCAGCAATTGCGTACGTGTGTGTAGGTACAGGTACGACATAATATAGGTAATAATATATTGTATAGGGACACTGCTGCCGTTGATCGCGTTTTCATTGATCGCCAGAGTGCCAGACAAACAGACAGAATAATATGTGCGAGACATGCACACCTATAACGTCGTCTACCGGTTGCAGGTAGGATGTAGGATATACACACATACATACACATACATAACCGTTTTATTTTCCGCGGTAAGGTGTAGTAGGTACACGGATGCATGTAAAATGACATACATACAGCCTTGGTGGGTGGGTGGGTGGTATGTAGGTATATACATATACGTAGCTATATATGCGTGAATGTCCCGCAAATGGAGCATCAGAGGAGGAGGAGGGACACATGCGCGCCGGTGTGCAGACAGCATGTGCAGCCGCGCGATCAATCTCGCCGGTCGGCCGCGACAGCGCTCGCGATTCCTCTTTTTTTCTTTTTTTTGTTTTTTCCTCTGCCACTGTATAGGTACCGATACCTCAAAGGGGGCACACGCATATATAGCTACAAACGATTCGCTCCAGGGGAGCCAAAGTAAAGTTGGCGATGGATGTACATATATACATACACCTATAGTTGCGGCGGAGATCCCACGCATCATCCCCGGGTGACGATTAGCCGCTCCGTGCGCTACAGGTTACGGGCATAAGAATCGAAGGATAATAGCTTATATACAAGTGTCGAGTGGCAATAATTGTCATTTTATAATTATGTTATTGATTTGGCTGGTACCTTGGTACATTTTTTAATGGTTTTACGATGTATGACTCAAACATCATCATTATCGCGAGTTTCCCTCTCATAATTATAATAATAATAATAATAATAATAATAATAACAATAATAACAATAAATTACACCTGCTTAAATGAATAATTTAAAAAAGTACCTAAATCTAAAGAGCTATACATATTCTATACATAATTTATACCTATATACCACAAAGTAATCAAGTTTGTGTACATATATATATATAGGTACCTGTACAATAACCGAGTGATTTCGCCGATCGATCGATTAATGTTGCTCGAATCGTTTTTGCGCACCGCCGCCACCACCATCGTCGCGCGCGCGGTTATTATTCACTTAAGGCACTTGCAAACGTGTGTGTATAATTTTGTAACAACTTACGTGTGAATAGTTAATAAATAATTCGATTACTTTCCGAGTCGTTTACATCACCCGATCTCGCATCTGATGTATACATTTTTTGCGTATTTATTATGTATCATTTGAATAAAAAAAAAAAAAAAGGATCTAATTGCAATACAAGCCAAGTGTGCCCCGTCAGTACTCAAATGTATATATACATATATATAATATGTAGGTACGTTGGGAGGGAAAGTGGGAATTGTCGTATGTGTAAATACAATACATGTAGGTTGGTGCAAGTATAAAATCATCATCATCACAGGATTGTTGGGAGCATAGGCAATATTATTATACGAACTACGAACGAAGAAAACGAAAGAGAAAGTAGGTAGGTATATAGGCACCTACGAGGGCAGTGCGTGACGTAGGCGACAAAATAGATAGATATAGATAAAGAGAGAGGATTTGGAATGTGAAATTTTCGCATGAGGACTCGTACGGAAGACGAAAGGGGCTGAGGGTTGGAAGAGAGCTCTTATAGCCATTGGGCACAGGTACCTAGTAGGTATATAGTGGTGTATAGAAAGAGAGTAGTCGTAGTGGGCAAAGGTAAAAGAGAGAGAGAGAGAGAGAAAATATCCATAGGTATATATATATATACATATTATAAGGTACCTACACCTACAAGAGAGCTGCCGAGGCGTGGCACGGTATTGATCGCGCGCGCGCGCGCTCGCACGGCGATACTATGTATATATACCTTCCGTGCTTGCTGCTTGTACTCCCTCGCTCCCTCAGCCGACCGACCACCTACCACCCCCAACCGACGTCATCTGCATCACTTTCAACTTCCACCTACATATAGATACGCGTATCTCTATGTATTTATAGTGCATATATTATTATATGTATATCATCTGCACAGCTACAATACTGTATACGCTATTACTGCGTGTGTGTTATAATATATTATATTTGTATGTTGCCGACGGGACTCTGGCCGCAGTCAGCTAGAGCCAATATACGCACGTGCACATTGCACAGGTTCTTTTACTTTTTTTGGACCATAAGTACATATTGTATTTATACATCAAATCCTAAATGACTCGATTATATTTAAATAACCAAATCTCGCTGTCTCTCTTCATAATTACCTTTTGTCAAAAATAAACAATATTTTAAAATATTACCTCTTTATTTCCATCTCGGTTCCTTCCCACTTGAAAACATACAATTTTTCTCCACTACAGAGTATATTTCAATACAACAATTATTTTGTAAGTTTGAAACGAATACCAAAAATCGATACGCGCGTGTCCCCATCATAATTTGTACAGATAAAGGCAAACATTTACTTACCCCCCTATCGTATATAATCATCAAACGAATAATAATATCCAAGTTCTATGCATTAAAAATACTTACTCTTTGGATCTAAAGCCATCTTTGTATATTTTTTGCGTTTTGTTGGATCATTTTGCACCATCACTTCTAAGTAAAATATTAATTGTATATGTTTTCCACAAGCATGTTGACTCACACCGTTGATAGCTCTTCTGCCAGTCATCGAAAGGATTATTCAACTATTAACTTTATCGAAAACTTTTTCGTGCAGTTTGGTGGGTTGAGAGAGAAGATTTTTTATTTTTTCCAATAATATTTACGCTTAAAAGCCTTCGGAGTTTAATATTATAAAGTAATATTTTTCAAGTGGTATTATGCTCATGTAGTGCGCGAGGGTGGGGCATTTATGTATCTCCACTCCCAAGTCTATATATACACATATAAGCAGTAGACTGCACCGTACAAGTATATAAGCATTATTTTTCTTCCTCCCCCCCCCCTCACATATTACGCCCGAGACGCCTGTGCTCCTTTTTGTTATTCGCCATACTCTTCCGTACAGCCCCTCCCCCCCGTATAATATAAATGCCCGACTGATGCCCACCAAGACCCCTTGCTTCGTTTTTTCTCTCGTCCTCCTTTTAGTCCCCCGTCTCCTTCACCTCTTATATTGGCTTCTGCAATATAATATCATCTCGATGACGGAGGAGATGTGACACCAACAACTTGTGTAGAAATTAAGCTTCGGCCCACTCGGCCCATTACGTACACTCAACTAGTCGTATAATAATTCACAACAATCATCAGACATGTATGCACGTAAAGAAGTTACCTCGGTGCACACACACAAGAGAGGAGCCGTGTGTTTGTCCGCGCATATAAAGAAAGAAAACTTGCCGCAGGAAGTCCGAGTTGTTGCTGAGCTTATGCGCGCATATATATATATATATATATATATATATATGTAAACCCCATCACCCTATACCCACCTATACGTATACACCCTTTTCCCTTTCCTTCCTTGCGTCTCTATCTTCCCTTTTATTTATTTTTTTTCCCTCCTCCTCCTCCTCCTCCTTCTCGCAAACGTTGTTGATTCTGCTGATGCTGCAACAATCATTGTACATAAAAAAGTATATACTATACACGCGTCATCCCCCTCGCCCGACTGGGAGCACAATATAATATAACAGCGCTACATCCTTATAATTCACGTATCGAAGGGGCTGCTTGCTGCGAGCAACCAAGAGTATAATACACATATATAGGGTAGGGAGGAAGGAAGGAAGGAACGGGGGGGGGCTCTCTCCCGAAAGGACTGCCACTCGAGTGTTTTACTTTAATTGGAGTGAAAGGGGTTTCCGCCGCCACCGCGAGAGTCAAAACATTCGAGTGCTTTATATACCTACACATGCCATGATATACCTCTGCGGATGTTGTGTATAACAACCCCTTCTCCTCCTCCTCCTCCTCCTCCACTGTATTATGGATATATATATATATATATATATGTACGCCTGATGCCTGTTGTGTAGCAGCGCGTGCGTTACCTACCCACCCACCCCTCGTCTCTCTCTCTCCGGAGAAATTTTAAGTGCGAGGTTGCAATAACGCGGGGGGTGGCTCGCTCGCCTCCCCTCTTCCTCTTAATTCGACGAGTGCGGATACGCGTGCGAGTACACTCTGTTGTTTTGCGCTTATTCACCTATACTTACGTGTGCGCACACGATGCGTGTGTAATATGCCCACGGAGGAGGAAAACCGCCGAGGGTTGATGCGACGGCCTCGAGACAGATATATATATATATATATATAGATGCGTGTGTGCACGTGCAGCGGTGGTGCTGCTGGTGGGATGGCGATGGGGAAGGGAGGATGATATTAATGTATACATATACATGGCAGCCGAATGAAATCGAAAGAGAGTTTGAGCAGAGAAACGGCTCTTTGGCGGTTGGCGCGGAAAATGCAGCTTGCGCATACTTTCCGCTATACTATATAATTGGGATGCATGCTTGTACTCGATATATATTTACTATCTATATACATACAGAAAAGGACAAACAGCGTCGATCTATCATATATATATATATATATTTACACGTGTTTTATATGTTTATAAATTGCACGTACAACTTTGTGAGCTGTAAACTTATGCATTTGCATGGCAGTAAGTATAATACATATATCTATATATATAAAATATGTATCTCTCTTTCGATAACTGCCAATGATCTGGTTTACCAGTTTCTCGGGAAAAGCTGCGAGTCAGGGCTATCCCGAGCCAGTCGATGAAAAAGGAGATCGATCGCGCACCACGTCAAGTACACCTCCACAATCGTTGCCCCCCCGCGAGGAAAGATTTACAACGCGCGAGAGTGTGACGTATGATGAAATGAAAATGGACAGCTGTCTTTCATGATATGTATACATGTGCACCAAAGGGAGGAAAAAGTATTTTCTCTCCGGTCGAGGAAAAACTTCCAAAGTGTGGGTGTTGAGCGACATCTCTCACACATTTATATGTACATATATGTACAGGTATGTGTGTAGAACATGTAGGTGTAGGTATTACCTACAAGTTGAGGAAGTATAAAAATAGAGCCTTATCGAGTTGGTGTAACTCTTCTCTGGAAAAAAAAAAAAAGTAAGAAGGAGAGGCCGTTAACTCTTTTTACCGCCGTCACCGCGGCTGTATACCACCACCGACTGCTGCCGAGACGATATCCCTCCCGAGTCGAATTCCTTATTTACCTTTCACGGCGAATCCGATATTGATTCCATTTTTATTGCATGTCGAATTGCTCCGTTCCCCCGCCTGGATTTCTCGCGCTTACCCATTTGCTCAAACACATTTTTTCCCCTCGTTTTCTCCTTACTTTTTTTTCCCCGCATCCCATCACATCATCCCAAACGTTGTGAGAAATTATTATACTTATTGTACGTATACGTAACTTTCAAGCTTTACCGCTGTGTGTATGCTCATCTGCTCATTTTAGCAACCGTGATTTTCGCTCGTCTTGCATTAACACCGAAAACCTTGGTCAACCGTTTCCTTACTTCAACATTTTTCTATTTTAATATGTATCAACACCGATAAATTATTATCTATATGAGGATGCATCTTTTGATTAATCGAACAATTGACGGTATCGCGTTATTTTCTACTACACTCCTTCGTAATTGCTTGCACATTTTTCTTTGCAAGTCCTAATGAGTCTTTTATCTTCATAATGCAAAGTTACTTTTTTTTTTTTTTTTTTTTTTTTTTTTTTTTTTTTTTTTTTTTTTTTTAATCAAGAGAACTGCGAGAGGAAAACTTTATTCTCTACTTGACACCGTTGAAAAAAATTACTGTTTACTCGCTACATTTTTCATAACGCTAACAATGAGCTTTTTTTTGTCTCCGCGTTTTTTCTCTTCTTCCCCGCTCGAGCATTATTTACTTCGTTATTTACCAGAATACATTTTATTTGATGCGTGACTTTTTTTAAAATTCTTTTTGTATCTCGTTAGTCAGGCGTTTGAATGGAAGAATAATGTTACGTTTTTTTTTAAACTTATCTATTTATTCATTAGTTGACATTAGTGTCTAAAATATATGTGCTTGTGATTGAAATGCTACTATCTAAATTGTTTTTAGACTTTTATCAACAATATCATAAAGTATATATTTAATTACCGCAGCACCAAATTCAATGTGGCCATGAACTTTAAACACCACTAATTTTCTGTTAATGCATTTTTATACATATTTTTTAAAACTTGTATATTTTTGTAGAAAAAAAATCTATCAAACGGTATACTCTTTAAATCGAGCATTAATAATCCTTAGACATTTTTTTCCATTATTTAAATAGTCGAAATTATAATAATTTTTAAGATTCCTAAACGTTATCAGTTGCTTTCCCAACAGCAGAATGATTCATAGCTATAGAATGAGCAATTAAAAATAAAATTTTTGAAAAAACTTGATTGAATAGTTTATTCATTTTCATATTATTTAATTTACTTGTACACCTAATTCAATATGTACTATTTATTTTAAAATGTCTGTGCACTTGTCACTAGTATGAAAAACGACAAAGTAAAGCAGCACTTGCTTGTGTACCATCATTAACCATGGAAGCACTTCAAAAGAACAAACCATCTTTTTTCCCTCTAAAAAAAAGATACACACAGCTTTCAGCTCCACCTTTTTTTTGCTCGGCCCATTGAAATTTCCTGTCACGATGAGCTCGCTGTTGATCTTCGAGCCAATTAAAATGTAAAAAATCATCGCCTAAAAAAAAAAAAAAACGAGCTCCGAATAATTACCTTCACGCAGGTCGGCTCGCTCGGCACACGCGAGAGGAAAATTTTTAATTAAAATTTGAATGAATGGATTTCGAAACGCTGGAGCAACACCGTGGTCGTACGACACTCATCTCGCTAATTGTCAACAACGTGGTGAGAAAAAGAAGGAAAGAAAAAAAAAAAAAAAAGAGCCGTGTCAGTTACTTACGTACAGCTCTCGCGTGCGTCTCGATGGCCGACAATCGTGAAAAGCACTCGCGTAAATTAAATTAACGAAAGGTGGCCGCGCTTCCCGTCATTCAGGAGCGACGATGCGCTACATCCTCTCGCACGCATCATATACATGTATACATCCATTACCACCACCTGCGCGAACGTGCGTCACTATACACACACACGACCCTTGCCAATCCATCAATCACACTCTCGCGGATTGCAACTTGTATCAACGCGTACAGCTGTATACTTTAATATCTGCTGCAGAGCATCTATACACATATGTACATCGTAGTCCGATGGTAAAAGAAGCAAGTTACCTGGAACAGGAGGAACAAAAAAAAAGAAAATGAGAGTGGTACAGACAGTAGGCTCTGAAACACGTGGGAGGGGGGGGGTGAGAAAGAGGGAAAAAAATAGAAGCTGTTTGCACACATGAGCGGCCGCAGCTATATAGTATAGGGGGTCATACACATATAATGTATAGTGATCGTAGCACACGTGACGAAGCAACAGTGTTTATACAGCAGCATCACACTGTGCAAAAGATGCATCATCGGCGGGTTTATATAATATGTATACTTAGTAGGGGGAGGTTCGCGTGACTATGAGCCTTTAAAGCTGTAAGACCTCACCCTTTCTCTTCCATGTGCTTTTTGTTTTTTTTTTTTGCACTTTTAGACGAGTTGTTTTTTGCTCTAAAATGTGCCACTGGAAATTTGGGTTACTCGCACGTGGACGTATTACTATTGCAAACGAGACGCTTTTCCTCCCTGTTCTTTCAAACCCAAAATAGCACCCACTATATAGTATACCCCTATATATGATCACGTGTGATTGCTCGATGAATCTAGTGTGTGCGTGACACAAAGGATGATCCGAATGGCAGTTGAATTTTCGAGCAAACTGATTTAGGTTAGTGTAATAGCTAGTGCAGGAAGCAGCAGGTTATTGATCATTTTCGGGGAGAAGAAGAGCGGCGCCATTAGTCGCAACACACACACACTAAAACGAGTTGCCCGGCTCTGGGAATCATCGTATAGTATAATGTAGCGAGCGTCCCTCTCCCCGCGGTGGTGGTATATACATATACCATCGCTTAAATGCGGAGCGGAAAAGAAGTTTCTTTGAAAAAAAAAAAAAAAAAAAATTGCAGAATCAGCAGTACCTCCCCAAGGGAGCACAAAGAGGGAAATTTTTAACCGCGTAAAGAGCAACTAAAACAGCAAGTGAGTAAACGTATTCCATCTGAATAACGTATAATATGTATAACTTGTTAGCCCCAAAAAATTGGTCAATTTCGTTCTTTTTCAAAGGCAACAAAAAAAAAAAAAAAAAAAAAACTTTATCCCCTCCTCAATCAATTCACCAGTGGACAACCTCCTAGAGTTTCCTTATATTTCTGGACGCCTGCCTCGAAAAAGAAGAAAATTTTGGCGAAATCGCTCGATTATATATTTGTGTGCTTGTGCGTGTGTGTGGCCAAGAGGGGGGTGGGATATACATTACAGTGGGGTCTGGCGAGCGTATAATATACAGACGCTGCGGATACAGAGTCCTGGCGCCCCGGCCCCGCGGTTCCGGGATAAGTTTTCCGGCGCACGCTTGCGCGCAATCGTACTGGCTGAGGAGGCAGCGGCTCCTGGTGGGCTTTGGCAACTGTACCGGCGCTCCTCCTCCCCGTGTCCGGGAAATTCTCCGCTACATATATATATATATATATATATATACACGGCAGTGTTGTTCTTCGTCACCACTGCAGGGATAGACGAAGAAGAAGAGAGTTGCGGGGGTGGGAGGGGGAGGTGGTGGCTTATGGATTTTCGGGTAATGTGCGCGCGAAACTTGGCTTGCCGCCCGTCTCTCTTTTCTTCCCTTTCGTCGACGTCGTCGTTCTGCTCTCGCGTCGTACACCTACCCTATATTGTATCTCTATATAAACCTTAACGTGCAGATATACATTATAATATATATATATACACCCAACACATGCACACGGCAATGCGGGAAACAGATGCTGCGAAATTTTCCCGGATAGAGCCCGCCGACGGAAAGCGGCAAAAGTTTTTGTACCGTCGATTTTTGCCGCAACGGGGTGGTGGTAGGAAGGCTGTACATCTTCTCGTTACGGTTAACTGAGTTATTTAGGGTATGTCCCAGAGATGATTCAGGAGAAGGAGGGGGCGACAAAGCTATATTTTTATACACGTACATGTTTCCGCACGGAGCCAACTTTCGAGTTTCGCCCCCTCCCCCCCCCCACAGCAGCTCATATTTATCTCGTCGTACCCTCTGCTGCTGGAAGTATGTCACGGCGCTGCAGATTATTATTTTAGTTACGGCTGTTACGCTTATAAACGAATTAGCCGGGCGAGCTTACCTATACCTATATACAAACGCATCGCGCCCACCAATACCGTCACTGTACCTATATGGCAAAATAAACCGGGGCTTGGAGATCGAAGGGGAAAAAGGTGGGGGAGAGAGAGCAATTCTCTCTTTGGTTGGACGGGGAATCGATCTCCACTCGAAGAGCTGCTAGCAAAAGTAATTTTCGGCCCAAAAAGTTATGAATTCATCATGACACGCCCCCTAAGCAACCCTTTGACATTCGGGCCGGCTTCCCCTTTCTGCTGACCCCCGAGTAGATGGAGCCTCGTAATTACGTTACAGCATCGTGTGTAACTCTGCGCTTCCCGACCTCGACTCTCTCTCTCTCTCTCTCGTGTGTGTGTTTTATTCAAACGCCCCGTTCCCTCATCCGCCTTTCAATGGGCATTGAATTGCGTGGAAATTAAATTCAAGAGGCTGCTAAATAAAAATTCATGAGCCCGTCCGAGCGTGTCTGGCTGTATCTACTGACGCGCCTATAATATGTGATAATCTACACCTATATACCTTATAGTATTATTATTATTTTGTTGTATAACAGCATTATAACGTTGCATCACTAAATGCCGATACTTTCATAACTACATTACAGGCTATTCAGTTTGATTTTGACGTATAATTTGACACTCGATTTGACTTAATGATGATAATTTAATAATATAAGTGTATAGCAATACACATATGCCATATACTTATACGTACAATTAAACGACCACCTTCGAACGTATAATCCATATTATTAGATAACGTGCATAATCGTAACCTAAACATCAAGAGAAGTTATAGTAAACTTTACTGCAGGTATCTATACATTTTTACTTATATGTGTGTTTGTGCAGAGGATCTAAGTGTGTATTTGTATGTCAACACGAAGTTTAATCAGCGCCGCGCGTTGTTTATGAAAATTTGCAATCAAATCAAATTACAACGATATGATGCGATATGATGTGTGTACGCTTTGCATAGCATCACAATAACCATCATCATCATCATCATCACCACCACCACCAATCAAAATCCAAACAGCACATAGCATTGACGCGATAGCGACGCATAAGCCGAGTATCATAATATTGTATGCACACTGTAAATCTAAATGTGTTTAATTACACATATATAGCGTGTTTTTTTTAACACCCATAGGTGCGTTATATTTTAAAAGCAATTTAAAAGTGTTAAAGCAACACGCATTAGTGTGTTTTATTACAATGATGCATTTCTGACATATAATTTTACATTCGTTATCCGTGTGCATTATCAAATGCATTTAAAGTATGTTGTAAAACACACGTACTTATAACGCACGTATAAATATTACATACTTCAAGTGTGTTATTGTAAACATACTTATACCGCATTGTTAAAGAATTCATCTAAACCGTTTATTTATCATCTCAGTATTAATTTGTAAGTCCAAGAGTGAACATCGTGAACAACGAGTTAGGGTATGCATCTTTGCTCATTTGGCCATTTAATGCTGTCTGAAGGATTTTAACAATAATATAACTGCTTTTTCGGGATTGACGTGAAATAAATTTATAGTGGAAGTCTCCTCGGAGATGTTTATCTTAAGACGTGTGTCGGGCATCGCACAAGTAGTTTGCTACGTTGTGAGTCAGAGATAGTGAGACCACCTATCGGTTATTAATTTAACTTTATTTAAACAAAAGTGACGAGTTTTTGTATGTGTGTTTTTTCTTTTCTACAAAAAAAAGGAATCATTTGAGCCTAGAGTAGTTAAAGTGGCATTCAATTCAATAATTTTCAGTAGTGGTACTTGAATCTGCTTGTTTGTTATTATTTTTTCTAAGTCATATGCAACTTTATTATTTAAGCGCTTAGCTGGTTTGAATGGTGGATCTGCAGCGGCCTTGAAACGATATATATATATATAAATACAGGCCTGTGTATCGAAAACTGATACGTTGACGTCGAATAACCGTCACTTGCCGGTGGGTGTGTATATTATTATATAAGTATACCGTACCGGGTACTATATAGAGCAGCGGCGGAACAGAATGTACCCTACTATTATTTATTATTATCCCCGTACGGCGAAATGTCGTTCCATATAAAATATAGCACATAATCATTAGCACAGCCAGAAGAACCACGATGAGACACCCTTTTTCCTTCTTGCAAACCAGTCACCCTAAAAAAAAAAATACATGACATTGTGGTTGAAACAATTATTCGCGCGCTCGCAAGTTAGGTATACATGCATAGACACCACGTACAGAGCTGTACATAATAATAATAATAATAATAATATTACGTTGCTCTGGTATCTCGCGGGTGGCATTGTTTAATAATATATATATAGAGGCGACAGCAGCAACGACCGGCATCACTCCACACTCGCTGATGCTGCAAAAATAGCAACGGTCCTTCCTTCCTGATGCGACGAATTTCAAGGAGCGTCCCATCAGGGCCACCACCCCACAAGAGAGTGAGAGTGAGAACACGGTGTTTGGTGTACAATACAATACAATACATCCGGGGAAAAGGGGGTCGACGCTCTTCTCAAGACCCTGCGCACCTGCAGCAGTTCCTTTCACGACACGCGCCGTCGCGCCGATCAAAATAATAATAAAAGACACTGCCTGCGCGTGCTACACATACACATACACACAACGGTACAAGGGTAGCGGAGAAGGGTCTGGGGGGGGGAGACCAGAAGAGGCGAATACAGGGGCTGCAGGAGTAGAAGGGGGCAAGGGCCTCCATCCACGTGTCTACAAACACATGTATCATTATATATAGAAGAAGGTCCGAGCACTCGTTGCCGTTACTACTTACACGAGACTTAAAGCATACTTTACAGTTACGCGACGTGTATATTTATATATGTATTAATATAATTTAAATATATATGTGTAAGTCCGCAGTATAATACAGGCGGCTCAGGCTACTGCTGTATATTATATATGTATATATAAGTAACATAGGTAGGTATACGTGTATAGTAGGTCCAAAGAAAAGGAAAGTGTCGAGCTACGTACATGGTGGATATTATATACATATATATATATGTATATATGCTGCACTCTTGTAACTTGGGTTGTACACCTTTCTCGCGCCCCGGTGCACGTGCAAGTGCTCTGCATGTACACCCATTGGGTATATACCACCACTTTTTTCTGTACGTGCGTCTCATCCATGCAAGACCCAACACTTACGCACCACCACCTCCTGCACGCTTTCAAAGCCGCGTCGCCCTATATAGCCAGCGTCGTCGGCCGTCCCCTGCTCGCTCGTTTTGCTTTGCTTTCTATATATTCCTCGAGAGAGAGAGAGAGTGTAGGAGGCAGAGTCAAGCGCGCGCGCGTGTCGATAATAAAGGCAAGCAGGAGGAGGAGGAGGAAGGGAGCCTAGCTCTCGACTCTCTCTTTTTCTCCAGGGTTCCAAAGGGGGTGGTCGTCGCCGTAGTTGTACACGACGTGCGCGCTTTTCTCCCTCTCCTTTCTTTTTTTCCTCGGTATACATAAATATAGTCTTTTGCTCTCCACGCGAGCTTGCTCCTTCTTTTCCTCTCTCCTCCCCCTTGTTTTTTAGCTCGGCGACGGTGATGGTATACATAGTAACCGGCTCTCGCTATCACTTGTATACATATATGTATATACATACACCCTCAGTCGAGCTGGCTCGATGTCTCTCGAGAGGTTTTGCTTCCTTTTTTGCTTTTTTTTGCTTTTTTTTGCTTTTTTTTTTTTGTTCAGCCCAAGATTTCAGAGCTGCTTGCTCTTTCCGTCGCGCTGAAAGAGCGAAAATTGCTCGGCAAGGCGTCAGTTGTACACCATCGTCACGTTTACCAACCGAGCTACCGAATGCCGATGTATGGTTAATGGCAACGGATCGAACGGGGCGAGGAGTTGGAGGAATTTTTGTTATTTAAATTGGTTTTCTTGAACTGCGCGTGATCCACTCGTATATATATATATACACATACCGTTTAATTGGACGCTGCTACACCAAAGTAAAGTGGTATAGCTATAGTATAGTAGCGATGATCGCTCCGGAGATAACTCCAAGCTCGACAGAGATACATATATATATATACACCAAGGTATGTATATACATACTGCTGGTATTATCGATCGAGGAAGATTGAGGGGGGAGGGGAAAGCCAGCGCTTCCTTCCCTGAAATATATATATGTAAATTTCGATTGCGGCTCGCAAAGATGTCACGGATCCGAGATAAGGGATACATGTGTGTAGGTATATATGTACGGCGCAAGGGCTTTATTTCAAATTACATTTTGCATGCGCGGCTCCGGCGATTAAGATATCGATCAGAGCGGCGCGTGCCGTGATAATATTATATGTATATACACACCTACATCCTTGTCGCCCTCTCGCGCCAATTGCGCTCATACAAACACACACACACACACACTACTGGCTTGACAAATCACTCTTGTCTTTTTCATTGTGGTTTTCAGAACAAGTATTATATATTGCTTGAGTTTCGTCCCTCGAATCACGACCGCCTGAAGTACATGTCCATGCATCTCGGGTGTGTATAATACCAGTGGATCGCGCACAACCGAAATTATATCTCGATTACTTGCTCGTTGAAAATTTATTAAATATGAACTCGCATTTCACGACCAAGACATTTAGTGTAATAGGCATTCTAATTGAGTTTAGAGAGGGCACAAAACAAAAAAAAAAAAAAACAAAAAAAGTGTCAAGTATAGTTACTATATATATACAATATGTATTTGTTTTATACAGCGTTTTTAGTTTTCAAATGACCATACCGGATGGGTGAAAAATTATGAGTCATGATTGTATAGAGCAGAGCTCGCACTTTTAAAACAAGATAAATTTGCTGCTCCCAGGTGAAAATGTACACGGAGAGAGATCGAGTGGCGTGCAGTTGTTGTCGAGATCAAACGCGTTTACCGCATTACCCCTTCCTGTCCTTGATAAAAGTTTAATTTTCGCAACAAGCGCAAGGGGGGAGAAAGTTGTATGGGTATTTTACACTTGCAAGCAGAGAAAAAAAAAAAGCATGCTGGAAAACACCCGAAAGTCGGCGCAAGGTATGTAGCTGCGGCTGCGGCGACGGCAAAGACAAAGTATATACACTTCTCTCTTTCTCTCTCTGCATGGAGGCAACTTAAACGTCGGGAAAGTGTAAATTTATATATAGGGTGTATAGGACAGACGGGAAAGAAAAAGGGTTGAAGCGGGTTGAAGGTTGGAGGCTGTATAGGTATACATTTATACAGACCTACCCGTGCAAGTACCTATACTTTTACTCCATTAGCATCGTACCTATATAAAAGTACGCGTAGGTTTGTATAAGTGTATACCTATATATTATACAAGAGACGTGGAGAAAAAGAGAAAGAAACATTCGGAAAAGCGGAACACGGCTACATAAGTACATATAGGTAGAGTATAGAGTAACACATTGCACTCTGCAGTGAGTGTATATATATATATATATATATATATATATATATATATATATATACGTACAGAGAGAGGGATGGGACAAGGGAAAAGTTTCGTATGGAATATAAGTGTACAGCGTCGGAGTTGCGCTTGCAAAGTGTTGTGTACACGTATATACACGTGTGAGAGAATACAAGTATAGGAGTATAGGTATACAGAGGCGAGGCTATTATTGATTTTTGTTCATTCATGTATGGGCGGACACACATTTTCAGTACCCACCCCTGTAAGTACAAGTCGTGCCTCACAAGTAAGTCATACGGTGGTGTAAAAATATATGCTCATTACAATAATTTATGTTGTTTCAAAAAAGAGTACAATCCTAATGCTTTTCATTATACATATTTATGTACACATACCTATAATTTTCTAAAAGAGCAATTATCTACCTAACTGCTACAAGTGGGAACTTGGGATTATTTAAATAAATTCCAACAGAATGTAAGAAAAATCGAGAAAAATATTTCAAACACACGGTGCAAAAGTACAATTTTTTTTTTTTCAATTCTCTGTACTAAATAAATTCTATGGTATAAAGTAAATAAATTGTTTGGTATAAATCATCATTGCATTAAAAAAGTTATACAACTGAATTTACATTTACATTTTACTTCATAATACATAGATCACCTATTTGAACTCTCTCAGCATAAAAAGCAAACCACCCCCGGCTCTTTGCGCCACCACTTCTATCTTACAGCAGCAGCTATATGCGTGTAGAATGTATACATATAGAAACTACTCGATAAGCCTCGCCACTTATTCGTCCCCGTCGACTCCGCCGACACCGCCATCGCTTTTCTCTTCCCATAGACATCAGAGTAGGTATACTATATATACCCCAAGTAGACGGCGGGCGTACCGCGATTCGGCTCTCCCTTTTGCGCATAGGCGGTAGATATACCTACTTATGTGTGTGTGTGTAGATCCTATTGTCGGACACCTTTAAGTGTGCGCCCGTGCCATTCCCCTGCATTATTAAGTATACCCCCGAATATGTAGGTGGTGGTACAACGTCACAGTTAAAGCATCAGCCAAATCGAGGTAACCCCCGGGATTATACCTACACGCAGAAAAAAATTACAGGAATTTTTACCGTAAAAGCAACGGGTAAAAATTATAGTGAATTTTGGATAGATTTTACAGTTACCATAAATATTACCGTAAACTGCGGTAAAAATTCATGAACATCTACGGTAAAAATTTACGTAATGACACATTATCACAGGATTACCGTTGCTTTTACGGTAAAAATTCCTGTAATTCTTTTCTGCGTGTATAATATGTACACACTCCCGCTATCCATCCATGCCGTGCACATATATATGGGTGCTCTGCTTGCTCGTTATCTCGCGGCCACCCTCCCGAACTCGAGAGATTTTTCTTGCTCGTGGAAAGCTGGAAGAATGGCTCTGCCTAGTGCCACGTTAAACACGCCGAGGCGCGAAGCTAAACTGATTACAACTCCCGCAAGGACGCTTTCCTCCTCCGTGTTGCCCATTTCTTTTTTTTCCCCCCCTGTCTTTTCTTCCTCTCTTCTTCCGCTCTCCATATATTTCTCTCTCTTTTCTTTCCTCCATCGACTTTATCGTCGTCTGGAGGCTTTTAATTTTTTCCTCCTGTTTCTCGTTAGTAAAAAGTATACTTACGCTACGCGAGCCCATAAGCGTTTGTTTATACTCGTAAGGGAGAAAATGTTATGTATATAGCGTACCGTCACTTACTGCTTGCTTTCATACGTCATGATACAGTATTATATATATTATACATGAAACAGCTCGAATATTTCTTTACCTCGCGTACAACACCTGTCGAGGATGCAGTATATAGCATACAATTATATTGTCATATAGTGTATATATAGGTCGACATGGAAAATGTTTTAAAAACCACCACCTCCTCCTCCTCTCCCCCCCCTTTATTTATACATTACCTATAGGTGACGTATATGTACACTGAAATGAAATGCCGGTCGATTCAATCATATGAATCCCGAATATAAATAATTATTCGATATTAGGAGGCGAGATCGTTCGCTTTGATCGAAGAGAGAAAATGAAGAATATCAGGGATATATGTCTAAACATTTTGACCAACATAACGTCTTAAATGTACATTATCGACTGATGCCTTATTTTTTTTTGTCCGTTGCAGATTTCTCTCTGAACCAGATCGGCCGGCCGGCGCTTCAACTGTATAGCCTGGCACTCAAAATGCTGCTCGTTTCTTGGTAAGTGCATCTCTTGGCGTAACTCATACACACACACGCACACGACGCTTCGGGCTCCCCTTTACTTTGGCACGTAAACTCAATCCGCTGTATCAATCACTGCGAAGAAGGTGCGCACTTTTTTTCCCTCTCCTGTTATACTCTCGTCTCGGCCGCCGAAGGAGAATAACCCACGCACAGACGCGAATGCGATCCCGCTTGCTTTGGATTTGACGGCCGGGTCGGGTTGCAGCGCTGAAATTTTTCTTCCCCGCCGCCGCGGCAGCGTCGAATTACTTACCCGTGAAAATATCCGACCCGACGGGGCGGAGCTTCCGTTCGGTGCGCCAAACACGAGGAACAAACATTCCGATTTTTTTACATCTACAATTTTTCTTCCCTTTTGCTGCATACGTTTTTGTTGCTCGAAGGAAGGAAAAAACCAACCTTTTTGCAATAAACAGATTATTAAGTATTGGCTTCGGGTCTATTTGATCGTTGAAAAACAATAAGGCCAGATTGGATGATGATCCCGTAATGGCATCTTACGGTGTAAGTCACGAGTATGGAAATTTAACGAAAACATAAATATATTATGTGTATGAGAATTCACGCGGGGGATAAACAAGCGCGTGTTTGTCGAGGGAGCGTCAGACGAGAGACAAATATGTATTGTAAAAACTGTTTACAAGCGGCAGCCGCAGTGTACTTATCGCCATCGCCGCCGATACGTCTCCCTCGGGCGTGCATGATAATATACTTACATGCTTATACACGTACACGAAAAAGAAAAGCCTCGTGTACCTCCTGAATTTAGATGATTTCGCCGTTAATTCCCAGTCTCCCCTCCCACAATTTACTACTCTCTCTCGGTGTACACAGCGCGTGGTAGTCGTGTTGGGCATATACACGTATATAAATATATACTTGCTGTGTATGTTATATATATAATACAGCGCAAAAGCCGAGCAGCGATAAATAATACACGCCCATATCTGACATCTCAATTTCTCCTCGTCCTCTCAATAAATAATGGGCCAGAGAAAGAGCGGCGCATGCGAGTGAGCTATAAGGGAGATAAAAGTGGGTTTTCTAGCTTTTCAGATTTGCCCGTCCATGCACTCGGGTGTATTTTTTTAACGACGCCTTCCTCCCCCTCTCGCGAATAATATCTCTTCAAATTACGCTTTTTTTGATGCAGGACCTTTATATACATAAAACAATGTGAATTTCGGACATCCGAGGGGCAGATATATAACACAAGATGTTTTGCAAGCTGAACTGGTATACTTGTAACTAACTGCTCTTAAACATTTTTCGGAGTGAAAACCTTTTTCTTCATTTTCTTCTCTCACTTGATCCCATTCGTAGCTGCTCGTATATTATATACGTACGGCGCGTTTTTGTTTTGTCCGGAACATAAAAGCTGGATATTCCAGAGCGCGCGTATGGGCTTCTCTCTGAAAGAGACTTTTTTTTTTTTTACGATGTACGAATTTTTTAAAAGGTTCCGTAATTAGGTCACTCGCTCGCGCGCTCTTGAACTACTCTGCCTCGTTTTTGTTGTTGTTAAAGTAGTACTTATTCAACTCGAAGAATTGTTTAGTAAAAAAAAAAAAGAAATTTTTTTCGTGTAATTCAAGAGGTGCCTGTAGTTTCTCATATAAAATTTACAAGTTTTTTTTTTCGGAAAAAGCTCTAACTTGAAAAATGGGAATTTTCAGCAACTTTGGAAAAAATAGAGATTTTTTAATAACCAAAGTCTTTATTATATCGCGGTAAAAATAATTTGAAGGGTGATTGAAAGGATTAACGTCGTGACACGACCGATCGTCATCAATCTACTTAAGAAAGTCGAAAAATAAAAAAAATTAATGGGCCCGTAGGGAGGTGTTTAGTTATTTAAAATTTAATTCACCTGTATAAGAAAAGAACGCGTCAGAAGCAATGGAGTCAATTTTTTTTTTCTGACTTACATGAAGATTTTAAATTTTGGACATACTAATATGTTGTACAACTCTTACGACGAAATTTCAAAAACATGTATACGTAAAAAAATACTTTATTTTCCGAAAATTCATACTATATTTTTACACCACTTTTATTTATTAGCCTCAAACTGTTTTATTTCCTGTCGAAGGCAAGGTAACATTGAGGTGAATAATGCTCTCAAATATATATATACCATTGTATCGTTGACAAAGTTGTTATAAAAAAAAAAAAAGAAAAATGTTTTTCGGTTCGCATGAGTATACAGGCACCTTTGAGAAGACACGAGAGACATTTTTCACCTGACTGCAAGAACACATTCTGCAGTTAATGGTAAAGAAATTAGAGAGGATTTTCCAAATTGACAATACACAAACGAGTTGCGTACTTTGCACCCCGTTGCTGGGAGATGTAACGCGGGCTTTAATTTTTCCTCATTTCCATCGAGGGGGGCAGCCGACGCGAAAAAGTTTTCGCCCCCCTCCCTCGCGTGGGTTGGTTTGCCCTCCAAATTGAAAAGTAACCCGGGGCCGAGCGAGAAAGGGCTAATGAAAAGCGAGCACCGCTACGTTTCGCTAACAGCGAAATAACGAGCCCCCCCCCTCCCCCTCGATATACCCAACAGTCCAAAAGTAAAAGTGCGCCCAAACGCGAGTATAACAAGTGATGTATTTACTTATGTACCAATAACCCAATAATATGCTTGCCGCACGCGCATCCCGGCAATTAACGCAAAGCCGGTGATAGGCCAAAGCATCAGGGCGCGACTAACGAAGGGGTTCTTCTCTTCTTCCCCACCCACACACACACACACACATAATCCCTGTATAGCTTAAACGGCGTATAGTCATCTTAGCCGTGAGCGTCTTCTCATTGACAGACAAAACGGAAAATTGGGCATCAGGGGAGCACCACCAGCAGCGACAACATATTTATATACCGTCAGCATAAGGTTTGGCAAAGAGGGGGACAGCATCAGCAGCATATACTTATAACCGGTGGAGCAACGAAGGACGGGTTATAGGTATATTTAGGTATACTTGGGCTTGGAGCGGAGCTCGGGGGTCCCGAGTCGCCAGCGGCAGCAGCACGGCGGCGGCGACGCCTCAGCTGCAGCAGCAGCGACCCGGAGAGCGGCCGACAGTCAGGGAGGCCGAGGAGGCCCTGCCAGCAGCAGCTGCGCCGGCAGAGGAAGCTCGGGAGGAGGAGGAGGAGGAGGAGGACCCAAGCCAGCGAGTTGAGGCGATCGAGGTAGACGAGGAGGAGGAGGAGGGGGAGGAGTACGAAGACGAGGACGACGACGACAACGACGGGGGAGAGCTGGCTGCGTGCGCCGCGACGACGAGCAGCGCGGTGGCGGCTGCTGGTGCGGGGGGCCCGGGCCCAGTTGTTGTTGCTGCTGGAAACACGAGCGCCGGGGTCGCGAGCTGCAGCCAGGGGCCGAGGGCCACGGCTAATGCAACGAGGCGCATGCCTTACCTCGGGCCCGACATGACCACCACGACCCGGCTGTCCGCCATGTTTTACACGGTCGAGGTCGGGGACACCAAATTCACCATCCTCAAGCGCTACCAGAACCTCAAGCCCATCGGCTCCGGGGCCCAGGGCATCGTCTGGTAAGACCCCATCATTTTTTATATATCTACATAATATATTATGCACTCGTCTAATTATATATCTTTGTCCGTACCCCCCCGGATTGTGAGCTTATTATTTTATTGAGACGACCATCGTCACATTTCTCTCATTCATCTGGAAAATTGTACAAAGAATTTTTTTTTTTTTTTTTACCAACTTTCAAATTGTCACAATCAATTTTACTTTTTAGAATATATCAATCGCATAAAAAGCTTTTTTTTTTATGCCTATCGCTTGCAAAAGGTTACCGAGTTGGTACGAATTATGTGTACAAGCAGGGATGGCAAGTGTGGAATATTTATTAAAAAATCAGTCTACGCGCGCCTTTGCTCGGGTTAAGATAATCTTATAGGGGAAATTCGACTGTAAGAAAAGCAAATATCAGGGAGGGTATTTTTTTTTTTTTTTTTTTTTCATTTCTTAAAAATTTTTCAGTGGCGTGTGCTGGTGCCTTGAGAGCAACTTTACAGTCTAGAAGGAAAAGGGTTTTCAAGCGCGACAGCTCTGATTTATTTTGTTGCGAAATAACGTTGGGGATCTCGGTAAATCTCAGCTATTTCGCTCGGAAGACGAAAAACGCTTCTACTTGGCCCAAAATAATTATCGTTTAAAACAAGTTTTTAATTTTGTCCAAAAATACATTTTTTTTTCTTTCTGCAGAATTTCTTTCACACAGTGTCATTCCAATACACTGACTGAAAATTGATCGAAAAATCGTACTGCTTAACTTACATTGTTATTTAACTATTTTATTTCTATTAAACCAAGTTAGCTGCTACTTCATTGGATAATTCCTTCTTCATCTCGAGAGCGTCAAAGTTCTAATTTACTAAGCCACATGCTTCTTACAGTCAAAAAACTGATAGTAGTAGTGATACTTGAAATAAAGAAAATAATTTTGAGTGCCTGATCTTGCATAATCAAAAATGTCATACCGGAGGAAAATGGTTACAGATTCTCTAGATACTAATTTATGAAAAAAAAAAAAAAAAAAAAAAAAAAAAAACTGTAGTGTAGTCATCCCTGCTTGCTAATGAAATGTTAAAATTTGTTCGCGGTGTATAATTAAGATTAAAACCACGGAAGTGATGTTTTATTGAAATATGAAAAATAGTAATGTAATTTTGTCGTATGTTACGCAGCGCGGCATTTGATACCGGGACGGCACAGAACGTGGCGATCAAGAAGCTCTCGAGGCCTTTTCAAAACGTCACGCATGCCAAGAGGGCGTACCGAGAGTTCAAACTCATGAAACTGGTCAACCACAAAAATGTAAGTTCCACTTCCTAATGGCCCCATTTTTTTTCTTATCCAATTAAAAACTTCCATTGGACAAGAAGAAGGAGAGTCTCGAAATTTGAAATTCAAATGGCCGAAACTTTTCCCTCCAATTATATACTGATACAAAAAGAGGAGAGTAGACTAATACACACGTATATACGCAGAGCCATGGTGTACAACAACAAGGATCCCTCTGTACTTGGCTCACACACTTCCGTCTCTCGACAATCCACATTCCGCGACTTCCTCCTCGTAAAAAAAAAAAAATACGAATTCAGGCGAAAAACTGAGAGTTTCATCGGTTCTCGCGCGTGTTTTCTCTGTCGCAGATAATTGGGCTCTTGAACGCGTTCACGCCGCAGAGGACCTTGGACGAGTTTCAGGACGTTTATCTCGTTATGGAGCTCATGGACGCGAATCTCTGCCAAGTGATTCAGATGGACCTGGACCACGAGCGCATGTCCTACTTACTTTACCAGATGCTCTGCGGCATCAAGCACTTGCATTCCGCCGGAATCATACACAGGGTAAGTGTACGGAGACAAGACGCTTATTAGCATTTCCGCGTGCGGTGTCGACCCTTTTGCATACATTTCTCGCTACGACGCTTTTTTTTTCTAAAGGCCGGTTTGTTGCCGGAGACAGAAAACCGCAGCATACTGCCTGGGGGGCAACTACCCCCGATGACCCTAAATGCCGCATTATTCCGCCTCGCGACTTACTTTTTTTCTTCTTTTGCTAGACGTTTCTTCCTAGTAAAATAATTCACGGCGATGATATATAAACGAGTAACAGACGGCTGGAAACTCTTTTTTTTTTTTTTTTTTTTTTTTTTTTTTTTTTTTTTTTTTTTTTACTGAAAGTAGGTGAAACTTTGTGCTTGACGTGAAGAGCCATTTTCGTATTTTTCCGATCAAGTGGCACTTGTGACGTGGAATAAGTCAAGCTTTTGATGAATCGGTTTTTCAATTGGTTTTTATGACGATTTCAAATACATGTACGTGTGTTTGATCATCAGGACTTGAAGCCTAGCAATATCGTAGTGAAGTCCGACTGCACCTTGAAGATATTGGACTTTGGTCTGGCGAGAACGGCCGGCACGACCTTCATGATGACGCCCTACGTCGTCACGAGGTACTACAGGGCGCCCGAAGTCATTCTCGGCATGGGTTACAAGGAGAACGTCGACATCTGGTCGGTTGGCTGCATCATGGGCGAAATGATACGCGGCGGTGTTCTCTTTCCCGGCACCGACCACATCGATCAGTGGAACAAAATCATTGGTAAACCATATTATAATATACTTGCGTGTATATAGTCAAATCCAAACAAAATAAAATTCACTATCATTTTACCATGGTTTTGCAGAACAACTGGGAACTCCGGCGCCGGAATTCATGCAGAGATTGCAGCCGACTGTGAGGAATTACGTGGAAAACCGACCGCGTTATCCCGGCTACCCGTTCGAGCGGCTATTCCCGGATGTCCTCTTTCCCTCGGACTCATCGGAACACAATCGGTTAAAAGGTAACATTTTGTCTCTACGCCAAAGCCTCGATTTTTTTTACAATAAGTAGATATATTATACACATCTACCTAGTTGGAAAAAAGTTCATCCATCTGGTAATCGTTTTTTCTTGATTTCCCCCCATACATCCCCCAAAGTGCCGTGTTCACTTGTAAAATTGTTGTTATTGTACTTCTAGCGAGCCAGGCCAGGGATCTGTTGTCCCGCATGTTGGTCATCGATCCGGAACGGCGAATCTCCGTCGACGATGCTCTACTTCATAATTACATAAATGTTTGGTATGACGAGGGCGAAGTCAACGCTGTGAGTACATATGTTAACTCGATTAGACGACGCGACCACAAACGGAATATCGTGCTCCGTTTGGTGTCAAAGATATACTCTTCTTCAACCAATGGTCGGTGGGGTATTAAAAATAAAAACTGGTATTTCAGCCCGCCCCTGGACCCTACGACCACAGCGTCGACGAGAGAGAACACACCGTCGACCAGTGGAAGGAGCTGATCTACCAGGAGGTCATGGAGTACGAGACCAGTCACAACATCGCGTCCGCGTCGCAGTCGCCCGATACAGCTGGCTCCCGGTAGACTCGCGCGACCTTTGTCAGACCGCAGAATCGGCATCAAACAGTAGCAACGTTAATGAGAAAAACACGCCCTCTCTCACTGGGCGTTGCTCCCACAGTGCCCCCGAGGCCCCCCCGGCCAAAAGTCAACAGAATGCTACCAGTCCCACCGAATGTTTAAGACACTCGGAGAATACCTAATATACCAATAATCGTGATGATGTGTGTAAACGATTCCCTTTGTCCGCTTCGCGTGTACAGTTTGTAAGCCGATCAAATCAATCAACCGCAGGAGTGGATTCCGCCGACGGCGAGTTTTACCTTAGTCAACTACGTTGTCTCTTTCCTTAACGATCGTGCAATTTTTGCTTCTCCGAATTTCGTTTAACCCTTTAACCTCCGATAACCGTGCAATACTCTACGCGTTTTTTCGTTTCTTTGAATCAGGATTGCGTTCGTATCTATGTCGTTCCGTCGGCGCAATCATCCTGACGTCGTTTGCGGAGGTATTAACTGAAAGTTCCCCGTTGGTCCAAGAGATTAGAAAATAGTCACGGGAATGCTAAAGTTATAGATAATATATAGCCTTTGAAAGGCCTTTTGGCGCCGATATCAAGATGTATACGTATGCATTTATATAATCAGCTGTTACATTTTCAACACGGCGCATTTTTTCCAGTTTTACCATGTTTGTTTCGTTTATCTTTCCTGTAGACGAAGAATTGTAATTCAAACGTAATTCACGATAGGTACATACACTTGTGTGTACCTATGTAACGAAACCGACGCGACGTTGTCTGTCAGTGCTCGAGATCTCAAGTTTAAGTGGACGATTTAAGACTACTGTAACAATAAGTCGTGTTGTTACCTTGCATAGGTAGTAATGAAATTATCATTTATCACTATTATACACTATTACCAGTACTATAATGTAACGTAAATTACGACAAAAGAAAAAAAGATAAATAAAATAAGATCATAGCACCATTTACTAATAATGTATTGTATACTCCCTGTATCGTGAAGCGAGCAATGTAAATATTTTGAAAGAGGCATGAGTAATAGATAGTGCGGAAGCAATTTGTCAGATCAAGTCACTCTGGCATGTGTGAAACCGGAGGTTGCAGGCTTTTGATCCAAAAGAATAATTATATTAATAATGATTGTGAGGAAGAAAGAAAAAGTCAAGAAACACGTAATGAAAATAATAATGAAACACCCTGTATTTTTATACAAGAGCGTGTTTTCGATAAAACTACGTCCAAGTACTTTAAACAAATTTTAAAAATAATAATAGTATAAGAGCCTGCTGACGCGTATCTGTTAATGGTCGGTCGCATTTTACGTCGTAAGTTGTGTAAATTTTACCGAATCTGCGCGCGTTTGCGTAAGTTATTCTTTGCCACAGAAGCTGAGAAATAAGAAATAATAGTAATAATAATGATAACAATAATGATAATAATGAATAATCGAAGGAAATATAATCCGAGGCAAGTTAAATAGCTCCTCGATAATGTCAGCAGCAGCAACTTGCTCCGCGCAAATCAGAATCGTATCCAAGCAGAAAGAAAATATACTCGACAAGAGTGTCTAGTCTCTGCAAATCGTCGTGGTTCTATGTAGTTATATCTCGGGTTTTTGTTAACTGTGTCTGTAGAAAAATGTAACTTGAACTGTACCTTCCTTACCTTTTAGTCTCTCACTCTCTCACTCTTTATCTCTGTCACTCTATTTTGATCTTTCTCTATCTCTCAACTTTCTATAGTTTCAATCCGTAATCGACACACAACAGTGATCTTCTGTAAATGCGAAAGAGAAAAAAATATTTCTCTCGAGTGCCATGCATTTTTTTAAGTCGTGTTTTTCAAGTTGAGGCTTATTTTTTGTTTTTGTCTTTTATAAACCTTACTGTTAAAAACACTAAAATAATGATAAAATGAAGTCAGCAGTAGTCAGACACGACATTCGTGCCATGAAGACTGTTATGTATACTCACGAGGAATGTTACGTTGTCGAAAAAAAAAAAAAAAAAAAAAAAAAAAAAGAAAAAGAAAAAAAAAAGAAAACTGGTGTAGGCTTAATTAGAAATTGCAATATTATTTTCAAGTAATTAAGTGTATAATGTAGAATACGTAGCGACAAAAGATTTAAACAAGTAGTTAGTTAATTAGCAAACGTACGTAGTTAAAAAATAGTAAAAGAGGCAGAAAGAACGTGGATGAATGTAAACATGAGAAATAACAAGTAGATGAGAGAAGAAAGGAGAGCGAGGGGATGAGAGAGCGACAAAAATAGTAATAAAAAAAAACTTAATAAATAAATAAAGAAAAGTGAACGATATCATACGAAAAAATTGATGCATGTTGTGAGAAAATATTGAGAAAAAAAAATTTTGTCGTGCAATTTTTGAGAAGTATGTTGAAAAATACAATGGTTTGTCTATGCATCATGTGCGCTCGTGTTGATGATTATGATGTTAGTATTGATATTAATGGATGATGGTGGAAGCCTGATTTAATGAGCCCATTGGTACGTTGCATCCAAAATTTGATTAAATCAGCCTTCTGATGATTTAAAGTAATTTGAGTGTGAAACGCACCCCGATATGCTTAGTGAATTAGGCCCCAAAGGTGATGGTTAGTGGTGGTGGTTTCGATGATGATGATTTAAGTTTGTATGGGCGCGATTGAGAAGAAAACAACAAGAAATTATGTAAACATTGCGAACGTTGAATTTTTATTTTTCACGACGATAGTTATGTGAATATATTGCTACAGTCCGATCCAAATAATCAAGCTTTTGTAACACTCGATATAATAAAGTAACGATTATACTGCTAGTTGCGTAATTGCATAAATACATAGGTCATTTCTTTTTATTACTTACCATTACCATTGATTTTTTACACATATGTATGTAAATATATACAGACGCATCAGTAAACGTGCACCTTTACGCGTGCGACGTGGGGCGTGACTATTGCTCGCTACGGAGCTCATGTAAAAGCCAAAAAGAATGCAGTTACTTTGAAAAGAAAAGATTTTAGGAATGACAGCCAGGTGCATTGCATGCATAGTAATAAAATAAGAACGTGACATTTGATATTAACTGGAAAGAGACAAGTGCTGGATTATTAACAGAAGCGCCAGTAGCAGCTGGAAAACGGAATCGATGCGTCACTCAAACGTAGATATCGACAAACTGTCATTGCTCAGTGTCACGCGTATTGTTGCTCCTCTGCACATGAACCTCTCGCATTGGATACGTAAACTATATGTACATCACTGAGTACGGACTGGCCAGAGTGCTTCTCGTTGTATACAGTCGTATAAAATTGCAATTTTCAATGACCACTGTATAAATTAATGAATAAATGAAAAATAAAAACTTTTATAGAATGACAAGTGACATTGACACATAAAATTGGACGCGATTGGAGAAAACTTCAAATATTAAAATTTCCATTAATATGCGCGATTAGTATTTAAAAAAAAAAAAAAAAAAAAAAAAAAAAACGGATCGTTTTTAAAAGATATTTTTCTTTTAAACTCATTTATTTATTTTTAGGTTTAATACAGTTCTCACAACGGTTCAGATAAAACAAGCAGTATTTTAAAGATTTACCTAAAAACTCAGCTAAATTATGAACAAGAAAATTTTTTGTAGTTGAAACTTGGTTTCTCCATACACTTTAGATGTTGACCTACAGAATAAGAATAGCAGGTATTACATCAATAGTGTTCTACAAACCATATATGTTTATATTATGAGATAGCCAAAATTTTATCCTGACTCTTGATTTCAAAGAAAAAATCGTAGAAACTGAGAATGATGTTTTATAGCAGTTTACAACTTTTTTTTAACTTCCTATATTGGTTAGCTGTTTAGTGCATCTGACATAAATTTGGTGGATGTCTAGGACTTCGAAACTACAAATATCGATGCCTTTTACATTTACTCGTAGTTGAAATGCTGCAAGATAAAAATGTATTAACTTTGAAGTAATTAATATTATCATTAACTCATTCTAAGGTATGAGAGTAAATTGTGTTTTGTTGTAACCATATTTATAAAAACACTTTTTTTTCAAAAGTAGAGAAAATTGAACTACAACTTTTTGAAAGCACTTTGCATGAGTATGAAACATTATAATCAATCAATGACATGGCAGACTAGAAAAATTTGCAAGGAAAAAGATAAGGTGAGACGTGATTTAATGTTTCTATGCACTGTTTTCTTTATTTCACACCCAAAATTTTACAAGATATTATTTTTAATCGTCATCTTTCATTAGTTATTGTATGTTGATTTCTGCTAAAAATCAACGTATACTGTGGCAAAAGATGCACGACATGTACTAAAAAATAATCTCTTTACGCAACTGCGCTTGAAAGAAACTTAACAAATGATAATAATCGTGGAAAAGTCACGTAGGGACATATTTTATATTCAACCATCACAATCACAGCACCAATAAAATAGGCAAGCTGTTGGATCACACAGAACAGCTGACGCTCTCGTATGCCATTTTACACGATTCATCAACGAATACGTTCGTTCCCTGTTGTGCACGTAATACCAAAATCGCTTAATGTACCCGCATTATTAACCATTTTTCGTTTGTGATATTCGAAGTTCCAACTAGTCTCTTTTTTTTTTTTTTACTTTCAAGTAATTGTAATCGCTTGCATTTTTTGACAAAATCTCTAAGGCCTGGCTTAAAACGACAGTCTACTTGCAAATTCGGGGGAATGTACGCTTGCTAAAACGGCTATACAGTAAAATTGTATGTATGTAGAAGACGAAATTGTGCGCTAAACTGCATACTCGCACATATTTATATGGGTAATATTCGGTAATTTTTTACTTTTCGATTATTTTCCGTCAAGTCTTTAATTTATTCGCTTTTACATTATTTTTATGTACGTTTGTATACAATCGGTAATATTATACATATATGTATACGTAGGATTGATAAAAGTTAGTTCAGGCCGCCTTATTGGTTTACTGTGATGATTATATGCACTGATGGAACTAATTTATTTAGTTTCCACATGTAGGTACCTATACACTCTTTTGTCGCGCGATTTTCTATATGGATAGCGTTGGGTACTCCAGACACCGAGGCTCTATGGCTGGACTACTCAGAAAGAGAGTAATTTGAGTGGCTTGTCATTGGAAGCATATTTTATTAATTATTATACGATGAAAAACAAAAGAGAGTGACAGTGACGGCTCAAGTCCGTGGCTACATGGCCTTTATTTGGCGGGGGTTACGTCATCTAAAAATCCGATCGATCAATATTCTGCCCAGAAACGGTAGAGATACGTAGTTTATCGGCATACAGTATAATTCATATAATTACTTGTATTAGAAAAAAATGTTCAAGAGAAGAACAATAGGAAAAAAGCTCGATATGGCAGAGATGGTTATTTTTATTTCTGCTGAGTTTTAAACTAAAATATATTAATAGGTATGTACTTACAAGCGAGCAAATCGATTTTTCAAGAGAGCCCGCTAACCGCCCACTCCCACCTTCGAATTCTGTTTTCACCGCGCACCGTATCTTTCGTACTACTTAAAAATTCAACTCTCTTTCTGTTTTGTCCTTTTTTCTATTACATCGTGTGTATGACTACAGTACAATAATACCAAGAGTCACATAACGATTTACAAATGAAATAGGAAGTTTAGTATGTCTCTTGATTAAAATTATTTCACCTCTTAATTGTACGTACAGAAGACCTTGCGTCGAACGAATCCTTCATTTTCTCTTTTTCTGTCATACTGCGATTTTTTTGGCACATACTCACAAGCTTTAAATCTTTGTCTTCTGTTAACCAATTTTTTTTTAATTTTTAAATTTTTTTTTTTCCTATCTAAAACCTTCAGTCATACATGTATCATAATTATCATATGCCATAACAATGAAACAAAACGAGATACTCACAATAACAGACTCTGCAATAAAAATGAAATCTATAAGGAATGGCGAGAAGGATAAATAAATATATGTATATATATGTACATTATCATCGTCAACGAGCATAAACACTAATATGTAAAAAAAACAGAAAAATGCATCACGAGTCTAAATAAATAATCTAAATATCACTCAGAGGATAAAAACGTATTTAAAAAGCTCTGCGCTAAATAAAAATAAATGGAACAAAACAGAGATAAAAAAAGAAACAGCTGCCAATTTACTGGCACATTGTTTTCTTATACGTATAAAAATCAACCCTGTATCAACACTACAAAACCTACTTACAATTTTTCACGATCATGTGAATTACCACATGTTACATTAAAAAAAAAAAAAGTATTTTGACACTCAGTGTGCAAAGTTCAGTTTCTGATGCTTGGCCTGCCGAGCCTTAATTTTCGTACGTGTGAGGCTGTTGCCTTCGAAACTGGCTTTTATTGTACCTATCACACTTTGACATTTTTTTTTATTCATCTCTCTTATTTTAGTAGATTACTGCGTTTTAGCTTTTATACAGGTTTTTTTTTTTTTTTTCCACAACAACTCGTGTTTGGATAAATTGAGCATATCCATCTGTACCTACTGAACTGTGCAACATCAGCCGGCAATCGTCCAATGACTATGTAAAAAAGAAACTTTTAAGCGTACGATTTGTTAAAATTCATCGATATAGTATACAAGTAGTGAAACCTTTCGCACTCGCGTCAAGAAATAGCCGATGATTTTTTACTATTGTCGCTAAAATACAAACGCTTGTAGAAAAAAAAAAAATTACCTGCATTGCGTACCAAGTAGAGTTTCACAATGCACACACTGTTTTGGACTTTCTACAAAGCTCCCCCTCTTTGGACGAGGAGGAAAAAAAAAAAACACGTGGTGGAACGACCTGCGTCACGTTTCATCATTGTTGTCTTGTTTTCTTTTTTTTTTCCATTCACTTTGAAGGGGCTATTTTTTTCAGCCCCGTTCGTTTGCCGGCACAGCGTAGCTGGTGGATCGATCGAGTAGTTCTCTCCTCGGGTCGGAAGCGGCAGTAGCGGCGCCGACTTGTTCCAGAAGAGCTTACCCGACGATCCACGGGAGCCATCAGCTGGGCTGCGCAGGCGGCGTCAGCCGGACCAGAAACCAGGTGTACAACTTTGTCTTGTTCTTCGACAGGATCTCGTACTGAAGGCTGTTCAGCCCGTCCGTCAGGAACCTCTTTCTGCCGTTCTTGAGAACATCGTACCTGTTTTTCCCAAAATTATTACTTTGAAATCACTTTTGTCTTTAAATACATATAATATAAATATGATACCGATTAGTCGGACTCGATGTGTTAACATTAACAGGCTCCAAGCATATACATAATTCAATAGTCAGGTTCGCTTTTGCTTTACGTAATGAAACATATTGAAATGACCTTTTTTTTTTTTAGCACGCCTATACGTATGTCTCTCAGTTGGGACAGTGACGGTAATTCGAAGTGAAATAAATTGAAAGCTAATGTAGAAATGATCAAGGATTACTTTAGTTGCACAACCGATAAAACTCAATGAGACATTTCAAAGAGTACAATAAGTTTTATAGTGTGCTGTACGAGGACGGAGTTGTTTCCTTCTGCCATTATTTTTCGGAATTAAAAATGTATCGATGCACCTTATCTCGATTAAAAAGCAATATGGACTGATTTTTCGTTAATTTCTACCTCTAATATGTGCTTATTCTGGATCAACTCAAAAAATTCCTTGTCTAATTAATTCGTGCTTTTGCAAGTTCAATATTATTGATTTTATACTTATGAAAGGAAAAATTGAATAATAATGTTCCATCAAATGCTCTAGGTTAAAAAAAAAAAAAAAATTTATCACTTCTGTTTTAATTACATACGCACGCGAGCCGCCAATTAAAAGTACATCAAGTGCTCGTTTTATTGGAGTTGGCATTATTCTCTTTGAAATATAGGCTCTGTATCGCCCCTATTAACACAAAATATATAATTGATGCAATGAGTTTAATTTAACTTTTATCATAATCATCATCAGCATCGAAACTAAACGAAAAAACCTGTACTCGTCCTACTTTGAAATATTACGACAGATGTGATAAACTTGTGAAAGATGATACGCGCCAGATACAAAAAGTAAAATGTGTTTTTGAAAAAAGATTTTTTTGTTCTTGAAAACAAAGGCAGCACGTGCTTTACTTACGTTACAACAAATGTGCCAATAAATTAGCAACAAGGTATTTATTTCATCACGTCCGTCTCTTCTAAAATACCTACACGTGTACACGTATACCTATAATAAAAGAAAACAGACTCTCGCGGTTGAGGTGCGAATCGAGGTGTTACGTCACATTCTCGAGTCTTGGAAAAAACTCACGCTTGCAGCACAAACGTGTCCGATTACCGACAGGTCAAACATACGCGGTTTCGCTTTTCACGGAATTATACGCTTTTTTGGTTCGTTTATGTTTCTCTATATAGTTAGTAAAATGTAAATGTAAATGGAAATAATTTTCTCCGACAATATAGATTGTGTATTCATAAATTCATCACTGATTTTATTTATTTTTTTTTTTTGTTCCCCTAATAATCTTTTCAACCGCAGTAAAGTGTGTAGGAGCGAAACAAATCGTGGGCATTTAATTTTAATTGCACCGGTAGTTGGAAGTGACACGTAAAATAAGCAAATTGAGGAGACGCGCGCAATTACTTGGTTCATTCACGCAACTTGGTGTGGGTATACGTGTGCAGTGGGATCTACGAGCGTATGTGTAAGCGATACGTCTGCCGAGACTCATTAGAGGTGGATGATGTTAAGTACAGCGACGAAAAATTTAATTCCCGCTGTACAAACAAGCGTACCACGCTTTGAAATATTCATGTCGAAGAGCCTAAAACACCTGCCATTCGGAGTGATCGCTCGCGACGTTGTGAAAAAAAATAAATTACCAAAATCTTAACCGATAAGTTGACCTCTGTTGGCTTGAATGATTGGTCGTTAAAAAAAAAAAAGGGGCAAATCGTGAACAGAAGTATCGTTTAGTTTTCGCAAGCCATAGGCATTTGGGAAAAAATTGCTTTCAAACTGCAAAATTGGAAATGGTAACATTTTACAAACGAATTATTGGAAAAAGCTTAAAAATCAACCTCCCTAGTGGTTAACAGCTAATAATTAATGGGGTGGTGGTAAAAAAAGGCCTGGGATCGAGCACAAAAGTAAAAAGTAGGCGTGGCAGCGGCGGCTAGCTTCGTTACGCTCGTTGCTGGACCAAATGCGGAAACGCAGTTTTTTTGCATTGATGTTTTTAGCCCTCGTTAGAAAAACTGCTGGATGGGCATATGCAAGGGAACGTTTTCAGATTGTAATCCATGAGTGTAAAGTGGAATTGTGTCAAGCGTAAACATTTTTCTGGGCTCGTTGGAAAAAAGTGCCATTTTTATAAACGTCGACGGCTCGAAACGACTATAAACGATATTTATGTTTCAAAAAAAATTTCCACTCATCAAGGGCTTCCAAAGCATAATGGCTTTTTGTCTTGAACATAATAAAAGTAATTAAATAGCGCAAATTAGTGCGAAAACCGGATTTTTCGGAATTTGTAACGAAGCCACTAATAAACACGAAATTCTACTTAAAAAAGTTTAGGCTAAAAAATTTACGATGAAATAAATGGACGGTATGGGTAGGTAGGCAGGTTGGTGTTACGTGTATCCGAAATCGACTTACCGCTTGGGGTTGGCCTTTTCCTTCTTGTGCACGAGCATCTTGTACTGAGCTATATCCTTGGGATACCTGGAGATGTGTAATTTGTGGAACTTGAGTCGATTGGCCATGTCGTCGTCCTCGCCACCCCAGCCCCAGAACATGTTGCTGAAACCGTTAACCAGTCGAAAGTGCTCGGTTCTCATGGCTGAGACTCCTCCGAATAGGTCAGCGTAGGGCAGCCTGTAGGTACACATTGTGTGAGAACTCCATCGCTGTTAGTTATCAATTATTTTTATGTCTTTTGATACTAATACTATTTTAGTATCATTCATATAGGTAGGTACGACTACCGCTGATTCATTTTTCCAAATCCAACAGATGTAAATAGATATAGCTTTAGTGTCAGCAGAAAAAAACAATGACAGCGGATGGAGAAAATTGAACGCGCAAGTGCGCTGCGGGTATCTGGTTCCGCGTGAGGCGGTGCTCGAGAAATTACGTAAAAAAAATCCATTTCGATGAGAAAAAGAGCCATTTTCACGACATACTAATAAAAAGTTTAAAAAACTGTACGAGAAGTACTAATCGATTTTTTTTTTTTTTTTTTTCAGTTTTTTCAGTATGGTGAAACAATGTATTTTGTATAGTTTTGTACTAAATATTAAACAAATATTTTGTCCAATTTTTTTTGTCAACCTCATGTCTGAGTTAAAAATTCGAGGCCTCACAAATTTTTACCCAAATGACAAAATTTTTTTTTCAATTTTTTGAAATCCACACCAAATTATCGAAAAACAGAGAGGTTAAAAAATAAGCGATCCACCTCAAACATTTTACATTCACGAGATATGGAAGATGAAAATCGTTGTTATGAAAATTTTTGTTTCCATTGTAGAGGACTTCTAATAGGAGTTTTTTTACGTCTTTTAACAATTGCTCGCACGTAATAATGTAAGTACTTGATTATGCTGTTGCTGGTTTTGTGCGACGCAACGAATACATATGGGGAAAGACAAATGCCCACGAGGCTTTTTATCACACTGATGGATCATTTCGCTGATGCTCTTAATTTGATTTTACAGCGCCTCTTCACTTTTCAATGTTGATATTATTACTATAATCGTATCGTCACATATTTCAAAGTACCTAAATTTTGTTTTCTTTCAATTTCGGCTTTACTTGTTGTCTCGGCCTAAAAGCACCAGTGACAGGATGTCAAATTAAACAACCCACACCTACGCTGATTTCGAAAAATAGAAAAACTTAAACTTCATCGACAGCGATAAAGAAGCGTGAACCAGAAAAAAAAACTTGCTCCGGGTTTGATAGGTGCGTGAATCGATGAGTCTATGTGAGAAATTCTACGAAAAATCTGATATTTTCAATGTCTAAAAATTAGATACAATTTTTATATAAATTCAGGTCTTCCCTGCATTTTTTAATACTTAATTTTAAATCAAATTTCACGATTTTTCTGACTTCTTTAAATCGTAACTCCCAAAGTTAGACAAAGTTGCTTCAGAAAGAGAAATAAAAGCTTCAATTTTCATGTTTGAAAAGTCTTGAATAGTGCCAACATTCATATTTATTGACACCCAAGGATCGATAGGACAAAAACAAATTCACAAATTTTGTTGAATTTTTCTATTTTTAAGCTTATTCTATTTGTAACTTTTAACGTTGATGACGTTTCTCAATTATTCAAAAAGGAAATTAAAGCTTATCTCGAAAGTTTCTTTTTCCTTTTTTGAAAGACTTTGTACGACTTTCTGGGGTATAGTTATTGTCGAAAACGTGAAAAATACTCGTAACACTATGTATATTATGATTTTTTTTTGTTTTTTGTTTTACTGTTTTACCCATGATAAATATACCCCAGAAGGTCGTACTGAGTCTTTTAACAAAGAAAAATCAAGCTTCTGAGATAAACTTTAATGCTCTCTTTGTCAGAAAAGTCAGGAAAATCGCGAAATTTAATTTTATACCATGTATTGAAAAACGACAAATTTGAAAAAAAAAGTATCTGCCGAGACCTAGATTGCTCGTTCATTTATTCATTGTTCGAAATTGAATGTCATCTTTAGACACCGAAAATGGCAGATTTTTCGTAGAATCCTCACATACACGTCATTATATAGTGTGTACACATGTGGATAGTGTTATTTCGTTTTTCTAGCCCTTAATACTTGTTAATTATAATAATTTTACTTGCTCAGTAATGTACGGTCCCAAAAAGACTAAAATGAAGTTTGTTGTGTACGTCCTTGGAACTGATAGAAAATAGATATGTAAAAAAATATATCGTGATAAGTGGTGATTTTGACTTAGCTATTAGATAAAATTTGTTGAGTGAATAAATTAATATCAATCATTGTCCCGAAGTTAAGGAAAAGAAAAAAAAACTCATTCGGCAACGGCGCAATGTGGGTAGTACTACATTGAAAAACTTGAATTACGTGAAAAAATTCCCCTTTACCTGATAAAACACTTTGTGTGAAATTCCACCTACACCTGTAGGTACTTATGTATAATTTATAATCACAATTCATTTGACATTACCACTTGATATTAGGTATAGACACATTATAATTGTGCTAATAATAAAAAAATATATTCATGATAATAATGATAGGTGGATATAGGTAAATATATAATTATGTGTAAGCCCTTGCCTGTAGTTAAAAGTGTCGATGGCCATGGACATGTGCCTCGGCTGCTTCGGACAGTTGTAAATGTTTTTGTCGTTCTCGGGCAGCAAATCCACGTCGTGAAAGATGAAGCAGTCGAACGGCCGCTCCTTCAGAGCCTCCACGAAGCCGATGTTCATGAGCGTGGCTCGATTAAATTGCAAATTTTCTACGTGCACAGATAATAATAATAATACATTAGCTGTGTAAATATGATGCGTACACGTATACAGGGGGTATGTCTACATATTATGCTTGTGTGAGATTATACTTAGGTATAGGTACATAAAATAAAAGCATGTACATGTACATACATAGTTTGGTATGGAGGGCACCATACCAAAATAAGCTCGGATGAACGCTCTGCAGATGCAGGTTTCCGCGTACAACACGCGTGTATGTGTGGGTATATAGGTATATAATAAGAGTTTGAGCTTTTGGCTATGAGGGAACAGGGGCCCGCGGTAGATATTATATATATATTATACACCTAATAATAATAAGGCCATGGATTACTCGAGCCAAGAGTAGGTATACGCGTTCGTATAAATAATATACATAGAGGTATATGTAACATATCCACGCGCAAGTTTCACAGATGTTTTATGGGTATAGATTAGTGTGTGTATGTGTGCGTATATACGGGAATTTGGGATGTGAGTAAAAAGAATAAAACGACTATCTGTAACCGTCCATATTTCGTCGTATAATGGCAGGTTAATTCCTGAATCATATTTATATATTCGGTTGTATGTAAGTAAGTACCTGCACGTGGCAAGTGGATAATGATGTACTATTTATTATTATACATCCCGCGTGTGTAACTAATTAACTTGACTTTTCGATTTCTAATCGTGTGTTTTATTAAAAACTGTGATTCGAAGAGACACGCATGGCAATAGCTTAGAAGGTCACGTGAGTTGGTTTTAGCGGAATATTTTATCATAAAATATCAAATTTTTCGAGCGACCAAGTAATAACCAAATTCCTTATTGGAGATTGAAGATTATGTGTGTCATTCTCCTAAAAACGGTTTATTTCATGCCTCAGTCGATTTAGTACATCGTCGTGTGAGGAGATATCGATCTGAAAACTTTATTAAGTAATCAAGGAAGGTTTGCTGCCAAATACAGCAGAATTTAGATCATAAAACAAATTTAATGTTGCTCCGGTAAGTGCTCTCGCAAAATTTTTTCAATTTTTCCATTGCAACCGTACCCATTTCGTTAGTATGGCAATATTATTTTTTAACAAGGAACTAAAAATCATAACATTTTTTTATCTCTTAAAATTAAAAAAAAAAAAAATAAAATTAATACCCCGTTTTAACCTTTGAAATATTCCGTTTTTCGTAGAATGATACATATATATATGCATGTATTTATACATCAGTAATGATCACTTCATAGAGTCAAAAGACCTGAACGAATACACGGTGCCAAAAGCTTAACATTATTTTTTCTTTATTTTCACAGGTGCGCAAATCGCGGTACGATTGTGCGAGTCATATTTTTCTTCGATCACGCGTACTTTTTATCGTATCTATAAACTTCTGTTAAATTCGTATGACTACTAGTTGATAAATTAAGAAAAAAAAAAAAAAAAATCATCGATATAAATTTAAAATGCATCCATCTCAATGTGGATAAGTACATCACATAACAAGCGATGTTCGTATGAATAGGATTGCTAATGAAGTAAATAGTTCCTCTGTGTACTCACTTTCTTGCTCGACGACGAAGATCTGGTAGTCGAGCTGCTGGCGCAGCAGCATCGGATGTAGGTTGTACAACAGAGTCAACAAGTGCTGGAACCTGTCGCGAAACGGTATGACGATCGCCACCCTATAGAGCGCCTGACACTCCTCCGGGGCACCCTTGCCGCCTTGTTTCACCTTGGCGAAGGCCTTCTCCATCTCCGTCAAGTCCGGGGGCGACGTGCTCACTGCCACGGGGCCCACTGCCCACCAACCGAAACAATACATCATACAACGTGAACAACAGGGCCCACTTATTCCCGTATCATCTACGTTATACGCTAGCCCCCCCCCCTCTCGCTCCCTTTAATAAGTATACACGGGTTTTTTTTTATTATGCTCTCGTCTATTTTTTTGTGCAGTATAACCTCGGACAATGCAATCAATTTGTATAGGTACAGTTACCAGCGCGGATGCTATTATTTTTTCCTACGGTGTACGTATATGATGTAAATATACGCGCGCATCAAGCATTTTAATTGCCGCGTGCGCGTAGCAACGGAGCGGCTATAATTATAAGGTACAGAGAGAGGGAGGAGGAGGAGGAGGCCCTTTTGTAAAGACAGTGGCGTCACGCGAGCCCGACCGAGTAATCGAATCGCGAGGCTATACATATTTATGTTATACGATGGAAAATCCATTTGGATGTATCTCATTGAGGCCAATGGAAAAGTCATTCGAGTCCGTGTTCTTCGAATCGGCGCATTCATAATACGTAAAAATTTGTGCCATTGGGATCGATTCCCTGATTTAGCGCCACTACCACTCGGCCTTACTGTTTTACACCTATAGAGAGAGATGCTTTTAGCATAAATATAGCAGGAGTTTACTAAATACCCTTAAATTTGGGAAATCCCCAGCTATATAGGTATACGTGATAAATATTGTATGGGGTGAATATTACCGAGATTCGGTGGGGTGGAGGGACAGGTCAAGTTGACGGTCGTTGGTGTACTGCTGAAGCCGTTGCCGCTTAGACTCGTCGGCTGCGGGTGTGCGGCTTCCTCCTGCAGCGGCGGCGTGTTGGACGCCGAGCCATTGCCGAGCCTCGACATCGGGGCTATGGTGCCGCTCGCGTTGCCGGGGCCGCCGACTACCGGGCCGGGGGCCTCGTCATTTTCCTCACCGCCTGTCGAAGCTGATGGCGTCACCGCCGAGTCGTACACCACGAAGGCTCGCTGGTGCGGTGGCCTGTACAAAATATAACCCGTCATTCATTCGAGTACCTTTACGTTATTTACTCATTTTCAAGGAGCTCCACAAAAATATATGTATGTATATCAATTACATCATAGGGTGCAGGTTACACCCACTTTGGGTGCATTAAAAACGTGGATGCTTCCGTGTAAAACGGAGATATCTCAAAGTTTGCGAATAATCCAACTGAATATATATGTATATAAATTTTTAAGTAGGATATTTTACAAATATAAAAAAAAAAAGAATTTATTTTTAACTTAAATACATGATGTTGTCACCACAATTTGTGATCGGGCGAAAATAATTGTGTGACAGTCGTCCCCTTTCGTTCATGATTTTACTTTTTCGTATAAATTTGCTATGATTCATATTTTTCAGGAGCATGTATAAAAGACATCGATCCACAAAGTATACTTATTGGTTATTCTATGCATTCTATATATACGTGTTCTACATCAATAGTGGTCTTGTCGTTTGTTGACAAGGACGTGTCTGACTGAGAAATTATTGTTAAACAATTTACAACGTGCGAGACAATGAGTGTACGCGAAATATGTATTTTTTTTATTTTTTCTTGTTACGCTGTTTTTACGAGAAGCAAACTTCAGATATTATCTTTGAACTAGATATTTCTTTGCTGATTCATACGATAACTAACTTACACAAAAAAATCAATAGATAAGAGTTGGGAAAAATGTACAATGCAATCAATTAGTATGGAGCACACGAGGAAACATTCACTAGGTATATTGACTGACATCATTTATTTCGACATTGACAATCACCATAAAGATTACAAATTAGTTTTTACCAGTTTCATATAATTTAATAGCAATTTTTGTCCTGGATAAATGGCATTTTTAAATTATCTAAAAAGTCGGTTTGATGTTGCTTATTGTACACAATACTTATTCATCCCTCTAATTTATCTGATATACATCCGTTTCCGCGAGTCGCATCGATCGATGACAAAATGTGTTTACAAACGTATGAGGCGCACGTAATAACACGATGTAAACGATCGAAATGCCATTTTAATGAAAATTTATGTCTGTCTGTATACGAGTCTGAGCCAATAGCGTTAATGTAAATAGTTGCATCTGGATAATTTTAGGTTCCCGTAAATCAATAAAGTATATTATCATAGGACTTGAAATTTTTACTTTCGATTCTTTTTAATTCATAGAAAATGTACTCCACATTTTTCAATGCGCAAATCTGTTTAAAATAGCATGAAAGTTTTTTTTAGTATTTATTTTTTATTCCTGCTGAACTCGTTTACATGTATTTTTTTTTAGTTTTTACCAATAAATTTATAAAAGTACAACTCCCACCGAGAGCTCGTGTTAAAACTTCTAATTTCATCACTTTGTAATAAATCACTCGGTATTAAATACAAAAAGAATTCGCAATAATTTCCAACAGTCTAAATTTGAAAACGGCCAAAGCATTCTCGAGAGAAAAACCCGATATATATGCTCAATAAATTCTTTACGTTACGTTTTGGGGGAAAAAAATGGTTGGCCTCAAGATTCGTAAGATTAGACTGTTATTAAGATATACTTTTCAATGTTTTTAGAGTTATGAATGAACGGGTAACCCAAATACCGGCTCGGCTGACTCTATGCATCTTCAAGAGCTAAAACAAACATGCTATAAGTATAGATAAAAAATATCTTTGATCAACCGCGAGATCCATCGATAAGTTTAGAAAAATAAAAAAATAATCAAAATTAGTGTTATGGCAATGTTTTTTTTATAATGATGACACTCAAGTATCATCGATATTGCAGATATTAATCAAGATTTAGAGAGTGGCGCCTAATGAAATGTATAAGTAATCATGGTAGATTGAATAAAATGAAATGTGCTGTGGTAGTTGAAGTGACTCACCGGCTGGTGTTGATGGTGAAAATATTCTCGATGTATTTCCGATCGAAGGCGCCGTTGAGTAGATATTGCAGGGCAATGAGGATGCAGACGATGCAGAAGAGGAACTTATAGATGTTGGCCCGGTGCCATGGAGCCACCGCGGCTCGAGACACCGTCATCGCATTCACGTGACACCATCACCACTAGCATTGGGTACCGGGCCTATTGCGGGGTATAGGCAATATGGGTATGGCAAGCCACGGCAGCCCCTTTTTCTTCCGCCGTCCCCTATCTTGTTTATCCGCACTTGTGAAATAAAGTGCCCTTTTCTCGTCACGTTTTACGTCCGTCCACTACGTTACGTAATACCTGCGGGTGGTGCTGGTGGTTACGATGGAACCTGCGAACAAAAACGCGGAGCAACTGCTGTGAGCTTACATTTATATACCAACGCACGCTTACCTATACTAGCTTTTGCGAAAACAAAGAGAGAGAGAGATAGAGACTGTGTGTCTCGCGCGTAAGATCCGCACACTAGGGGTATCTACACTACAGAGGAAACATTTTTTGGATTTCATTTTGATAGTGCTCTAATTTCCTCCAGATAAAATCGAAAAAAAAAAAAAAGATTCGAGGGTCTATTGGAGGGCACCACTCGGTTCTTTTGACGCCAAATATAAACAGCGGAAGTCATACTTGTGTGTACCTACATGCGTATATAAAATATAGGTATAGGTATACAATGTTATGATGCTCGAAATACAAAAGAGCAGCTTTTTCTTACGCAAGCGTTGCAGATATCACCGATTATCGCTTCAGATGTAGCTTTAAATACTTTTTTTTTTTTTTTTTTTTTTTTTTTTTTTTCTTCCAAACATATAGCTAGTAGCAGCCTATACTTGTGTTGGATCATCTTTCAAGCGCCATTGGGGACCCAAAAATTAAATCTTTGTACGCCTATACCTATTACCTGACATATACATAACATTTCTCACTTTATTGTGTTTATCAATTTTTTTTTTTTTTTTTTACTCCTTATGACTTTTATCAATATTTTGCATTTAAAATCACCGTTACATGCCATATAGGAAATAGCAAAACTGTCTGTGCATAATGGTGAGCGCGTGCTCGCCGTCGCGGTGTACGAGCGCAGCTGGCAAATGGGATTTAGTTGTGCGGGCATTCAATTTACGTCTAAACTACTTTTTCCTGGACATACAATCTACCGAGCGTCATCACGTTAAATGCCTTTTAATAACGATATCTATATAGTAAATCAGCAGTATATAGTATAAATTTTAAATCTCGATGGCACATATATTTTATTGTGTACCAATAACATTATTTGGATTTGTAATTACGCCAAAGTCAAAGACTGTACAGTTAATAATAATGTTGGATATTTATACATTCCCACCGAAATTATCCGGCAAAACTAGACATGCTCGAGTTACCAAACATAGCAATGCACGCTAATCAATCGTTGGATGAGTTTTTTTTTTGAAACTTATGCTCTTTCTAGTAAACCACAGTAGAAGATAGGGGGAGAGAGAAAATTATGGTACGCGTTTATCGAAAAGTCAACTTGTATGGGCACTCGAAAAGAAAAAGTGACACGAGTCATCGTTTTGAGCGCTCTTTCAATAATGGTATCTTACCACATACCTACACGTACCTACGCGGATAAAACGGTATCTTTTAGACATCGATACTTACAGTTCATCGCCGATATACATTCTTTTTCGACATCTCTTCGTTGAACTTTTTTATCACTCACGGGCTCGTGATAACACCAACTCGATGTACACCTACTATATATAACGCCTATATACGTGAACGTCATAGGAAGGTACACACAGCGCATACAAGTATACACATTTGTGTTACTCCACTCCTTTTTTTTCGGATCATCGGGCTAATCTCTCTGTCGCGTCCAGAGAGAGCGTATCCGAGAGACAGTAGCTTTTATTTGAATGTAATGCCACGCTGTATATAATATATATCGTATACCCACTCGGATAGCTGCGGGCCAGTGGCTCTGGACATTTGTGACATTTTTATTGCGCTGTTTACTGTCTCATCCGAAGCCGCGTGATAAGCACACGCGACGAGTGACAAAACGGGAAAAAAACGCCAAGGGGCGGACGATGCGCGTGTCGAAACTGTCGCAGATGTCAATCATAATGTCAATACGCAGTTTTTTTGGCTTGCGAGCCAAAGTCATTTCGAGTGATTTATCTCGCGCTTCTTTGTCCGCGTTCCCGCAAGGGGTTTTTTTTTCTCTTCAAGTACTACCTGTATCGTATCCAATGCAGATCGGATGACCGGGTCGTGGAAAACAGATGCCAAATATAAAAACATCGTATGAGCATGTACATTTTCACTGGCTTTCCCCATTTTCTATTTTTAAGTGGGAGCCATTTTATGTAGTCGTCGAAACAACTTGTTGACGCGATTGATCGATGATGTTATCGAAACTGGATGTCACTCAACCGTCATGTTTTAAAATTTTCCGACAGATATGAAGTTCCTCGGGTGTATCCGCCACCTATACAACATGAGCGAGCGATGATCTCATCATCGCGTGTGACCGAAGTCGAGCGCGATAGAGCTAATCGGAAAAACGTAGCATTTCTTTATTGTGAAATCTGCTTACGTGTCTCGCTGTTAGTCCAAGGGGTATGAGTTTGATAAACTATTTAGGGAGTGCTAGTCGGGAAGATTCTATCAACTCACACAGCCGAGAGTTTTTTTTTGTTGTTCAATGGATAAAAACAAGGCAAAAATGTAGCAAAGAAATCCATTGTAGTTGTACTAATGGATATTACGACCGGCAACGCAGAGCAGCGCAAAAATAAAGGAGAAAAAAAACATTATTTACGTCACATCAGGTACACGTGGCGTCTTAATGACACGGCCATTTTATCGATTTTTGCGGTCACCAAGGCGTTGAAAATCACTTTTGTTTTTTACGCACGACTGCCTTCCCTTGAAAAATAATTTTAAAAATCCACGATGTTACTGTGAAGCGCGTGCCGACGACTCCAAAATATACAATTAAATTTAAATAGTTACGAACGGGATACACAAATTATACAAAAATACTCCATATTCCGACCAACAACGAAGCGAAACAAAGAATATTCTTTCGAGGCAAAAAAATCAAAGTACAATTAAACTATTTTCAAGCTTCGGCCTATCTTGCGGCGAGATTGAAACAGCACACACGCATCACGCGTTTTTGTAGGTACACGCTATAAATTGTCGATTGCACGTAAATTGCGTAAGCACGAGAGCAAACACACTTGAAAATAGTGTTTACTCCATTTTTCCGCATCTATATATATATACGTGCACATTATAAATACCTGATGGATTTATCCGCACGCTGTTCTGCTCGAGCGTGAAAATTATATCTCACCTCGTAACGCTGCTATAGACGCCGTACTATCTACACTGGGGCGTATTAAATTTGTGTAGTTATTGGCAGTCGTGTCACGCCAATCGGTGCACGGAAGTGGGGGCCGATATTCCAGCCGAGCAGTAGGCATCAGCTATCAGTACCACGTTATTGTCAAAAACCACTTGTACTAATGAGAAATTGATTGTTCTCTTCTCTTTTCTCTCTTTAAAATAATATTTATATACGTATATATGCACTGTTGGAGCTGCGCGCCGTACATTATTGTTTTCGAAATGGATTCCACGCATCGGCGACAGGACCTCATCGAGAAGTAGGTATTGCGCTGCTGACCGGCATAAATAATGCACACGCGCCTGTTACTCGGTTTCATTGTTACGCAAATATACATTGAATGCGCGGCGTGTATACGCGCGCGAGGTGATATCACGTATATAGGTGTATATGTATATGTATGTGCATGGAAAAAAAAAAAAAAATAATAATAATAAAAGTTCCTTTCACTATGCCTTTCGCCTCGCTCGTTTTTGAGAAACTTTCAAATCGAACTAATTGTTGTTTTATGTATATACCTATACGTGGAATTACTCTTCATTCCGCACACCGATATAGACAAACACATTTTCGTTTGTGATGCACTAAACGCACGTTTCTCCCAATGGTTAATCGCGGCTCTTACTTTGAGTTTGGATACCTCAGGTACAAAATATTACATTACAACGCTTGGAGTAAAAATGTGATCACCTGTAGGCAAGAGTTTTCATAATGCGTGCACACGTCCCCTACTTAATACGATGATCTATATTACATTTTTCCGAGTCGGTAATATATAGATTATTGACAAAAGTATACTATTGAAGCGCACATCCATCCCTCGCCTGTTATAACTTTTTGATTCACGTGTTCACGCACACGAGCATCAGTCTCCTTTGGCTGTCGTATGAAATTTCCCGGCAGATATACTTGATACCATTGGATTTGTATGGCAATCGAGGTAGACGAGCCAGCACACAAAGCGTGAAAATCACAAGGGATCCCGCCGAGTTTGATTTACGTCATAGCCATAACATTGCGGCTTGTGTTATCTTATAATTTCCAACAGTGGGACCCGGCGAAGCGCAAGACTTTGTCAATCTTGAATTGAAGTAATTTGAATGGCGCGAGCGTATCAATTTCATTTTATCTCAAGTATACATCCACCGGCTCCGAACAACGCGCCGAGCTATGAATTAATATCACATTACCTACACGGATAGTCATTTAAATGTACACCCAATGTACTCCTCCATCGAACAAAGTACTTTTCGTTTCATCGCGTTGACCATCGTTGCACCAACGCGACCTCGTTTTCATTAGCTTATTTTGCGCTGTTTTTGTTTTGTTAGCTTCCCTTTCTTCTTTTAATTGGACTGCTTATATACCAACCTGTATAGTGCACACAACCCACCGCGTACACGGATGAGCGAGCGCGAAAGTAAAATGATGAGCTAAACTATACACGGCAATTCCGAGGAGGCACGCGCCAATCGCATGTATGCGTAAGTACGGGGAGTATATATTATATTATGGTCGGCTCGATAAATCCGCGCGATAATTAAACACTTGATGGCCCAAGGGAGCGCGCGCGGAAAGATTATCCGTTGTTTTGCTATTTACGGCTTATATTATAATTATATGTACCTACACATCTAGTTTCGTTTTTGTACGCATTTTATATATTATTGGTAAATACCTCATATTTGCCAATACATTATTCGTATTTGTTACGATTAATATGCACATTTATTTGCTTCCGGTGTTGATTTCTTTTTCTGCTCGCTGGTGTGTATCAAAAGGTGCGCGCGGGTGCCTATAAAAAAAAAAAAAACTAGCCCCGCGCGAGGGAAAACCGGACCGTCGAATCATTGGTATTTTCTGTTTTCTATTTTTGTTTATTTGCGCCCCAGTATGACAAAAAAATATTTTCTCTTCTCTAAAGACGTGATGATTGTTGTTGCGCGTACGCTTGTGTGGAAAAAGTGTTTTTTTTTTTTTTTTTTTTTTTTTTTTTTTTTTTTTTTTTATTGAAAGAGCTTTTTTGTAAGTTGTTACAGATATTTGTTATTATAGATACCTATACGCTTCATAGATTCAAGGAAAAAATAATTCTGTGTAGGAACGAGGCACGCGCGTGAGGCTGTTGGTATATATATGAAAGTTATCCATTAATTTGTGTTGCTCGGGCACTTTTATAAAAATTACATTAACAGAGCCTTGCTATTTGTCGCGAAAGCTTATCCTTGGCGTACGGTAATTAATTGAAAGTCGAATGGACTTTTTCTTTCTTTTTTTTTTTTTTTTCATCCTCGTACATATTGTATACCTTATACTCTTGGAATTTGCGCTATATTTTTCATTTATCTTTCTCTCCGTGTCTCATCGAGATATTATTTATGCAACTCCTTGTGTAACTCAAATAGATGCAAAGCAGTACTTAGGTATACAGTATTAAATTAATATGCCAACCATATATATATTATATGATTACCAGTATTACTTGTACATTCACACAGTACACACACATGAGTTTTACAAGCCCCACTTTGTACATCTTGTGTAAACAAAAGTTTTATGCACAACCTTTGCACGCACGGGCTTTTCATAGAAAAAAAAAAAAAAAAAAAAAAAAAAGTTTCTCACAATAAGCACGCAATTACTCGAATAGCACTGTTTTTTTTTTTTTTTAATATATATCAGACTTTGTTCGTAACATACCTACGTACCATACGGAAACAATTTGCGAGAGATAAGGAAAAGAAGCTTTAATAGTATGTTATATTATAGGAGCGATCAACCAGACTTCGATTTAAAAAAAGAAAAAATAAAATCACGCGCGTCAGATGTACAAGCGCACCGCTCTGGGTCATAAGTATATACATCTATATGTATTAGATAGACGAATGACTTACCGATTTACCAGCGAATCGTATGTTATAATATCCAGTCGAGCGAGCAAAGCTGCATTAGTTCAATTAATCCCTTAACTCTTGGCTTGGAAAAACCACCTCTACCCACGCCACATGGCAATTAAAGCAATAGACAACCCATCAGAATGAAAAAAAAAAAAAAAAAAAAAAAAAAAAAAAACTACTGTTTCCAGTAAACGGCTAATCGGTTTACCGTATATCATATACATCTTACGGGTCGCCAAAGGGTAAAAAATAATTGGCAATGATTGAAAATGAATGCGACATGGTACTATATCACAATAGGTTAATGTAGCGGGAGCTGAAATCCTTTCATACCTTTATACGGACCACCTTCTCTTTTGTGCACACAAGTGAGTGTATATTTATATACCTATCACGTGCGAATTTATCCGGCGGTAGGTATTGTACCTACATGATAAATATAAGTAATTCGACTCTCGTGAAAAGACGAATCTCACAAATTCTCTGACCCGACAATTGCTGAACCCTGCAGTCTTTCTCGGCTCGTATGCTCAAGTACTTACTTATCATCATCATCATCATCCTTTTCAAAGGGAGAAGAAGAGCAAGATGAAAAAGAAGTATACTTATATACATGATGCACCGTATATACGTATGTATAGTCAAATGAAAGAACCGAAAAGGTCAGGTCGAGAGTCTATGCTGTACACTTTGATTGCACGGGCACATAATACTTACGTGTGTCTTATACTATATGTGTATTGTGGCAAGTGCCTGACACTTGTCTCGTGTATACGAACAAGGCTAGAAAAAAAAAAAAAAAAATTGTTTTTTCTTTTTCTTTTGGCGGTGTACCTAAAAATAGAATAATAACAAGGAAAGTACTATGAATAGGCGATTTGTGCGCAGGGCCGATTTTTTTTTTTTTTCTCATTTATTTTTGTTTTAATAACTTTGCTTCAAGAGATAAAAAAATTGAAGCACTTGAAACGAGCCTCGACGTTCCAAAAAAAATGTTTGGCAATAAAAAATAAGGAATACACCAAACGGGGTAAATACGTAAAACTGGCATTTTTTTTTGTTTCCCAACAAGTTATAAGAGGTTTTCTCTGTCACGGAGAAGTGTGCGTCCGAGCATCATCAGCGTGCCCATAGTAGCAGAGGACAATATTAACGTGCAGCCGCACAGCATCGGCCAGCAACGGTGCCAGTGTTGCTATACACAGTTTATCTATTATTTTTGTCATGACGCGCGCGTGCCCCTGCACTGATGCACCTACTTACATGTATACATATATATATTATGTATATTGTTTAGAAGTTGATACTACTTACATTACTTGAGTATTAAGCTGCAATTTGATCATGTTCTACGTATCTATTTTTATTTTTTCCTACATACTCAGTACAGAACTGGTTACTTTTATATCGCGCTCTAGACTATAACAAGTGGTGCGGAACCGTTGGGACACGACACCTTCGGTTTTGTTTAGTTTTTCTTTTTTTCCCAATGATTCACGGTGACGTTGCACAAAATTTCGAGATAACATCGAAATAAAGAATAATTTCGGTCCGGTTTTTTTTTCATGTCGATGAATAAACAAGTTCCGAGTTATTTATAAATCACACGACCCCAGAAAAACTACGACTGGCCAGTTGACTAAAGTACACATCGCGTTCAAAGTGCACTTTCGTCATCTGCCGTCCTTAACAGCACAAAACATTGTCAAGTATAACGTTTTTGTTGCCGTTAGAATTGGATTAAACGGAATACCGTGGTTTTGACGAGCTCCATGCGCATTTGCTCTTGAAAAATAAGCATCGATCTCTAACGTTACTCACTATTGTTATTATCATTGCGCACAACAAACTTTCACGATGAAAATTATATTAAATATTATGTGGCGCATAGGGCCGACGGTAGTACGTAACTTCCTTTTTCAGCAGCTTACGAGAGTTTGTCTATATTTATATTAATACACACATATACCATAGGCTGATGTACCGAAAAGAAATTATATACCGGCACTACTGCCCCCGACACAAGTAAGTTTACACATATCAAAGGAATACCTATACGAGGCGCCTACTTTGTTCACCTGCATGCACGGACGCTCCGAGCGATTAGGTCATACCCCTCGGGTCTCACGAACCCTATTAATATTATATACACCTTTATTCATCTATGATTGTGGGCACAGAATTGGGCGCACTTAATTTAACACCTAATATCATAAGTCTCTAAATTTTGTCGTTATTGTTTGGATATATATGCATACATCTGTAAAGTATATTTTTTAATGAATACTAAAAATCTAGGTATAAGTAAGTATGAATCATACAGAATATTATAATAATATGGCTAAATGAGACGGCCTTATTTCCCCCCATCATGCTCTTACGAGGCGAATTATGGATTGGTGTAAATACCTATGTCGTTGATACATTAATATAATTGTAACTGTCGCGGTAGTTCCGCGATATTGCGAGACTCGGAAGTCCTTAGTACGAGTACAATATTATCGATTGAATCAAGTGGAGTGTCATACTGTTAATATAGGTACATGTGCCTAATATGAAATCAGATGGGAAGCACGTTAGCTGATTTACAGGTAGAAATTAAATATATCCGAAAGATTGTTACTTAATTTTGATATCAGAGTCGAGAGAAAAGTACATGTTATTATTAGGTACACCTAGGTACTTTTTTTAAGGTACGTGATGGTACATGATAATACATACTTACATCCAAGGCGCAGGTAAGGCTGCTGGTGTGTTGATAAGAGAGCGGTCGCTCGCCGAGAACGTGATGGAGGAGAGAAAATAAATCAAGGTCTACTGGTTAGCGATGCAACACTTGCACTTTCGTCCGCTGATAGTTTCGGAGTTAAGTATATCTGTTATACTGATCGGAGTTGAGCTGCAGGTTCACATCACCTCACTGACAATTGGATTTTAGTGCACTCATCTATACCCATAGCCGTCAGAAATTAACTCTTGCACGTGAAATGTGAAAATCCAGGATGACAAGCAGGTGTGGGTAATATGTATATATATAGGTACAAAATTACGTGATAACACCCTACATTGGATAGGTGTACCAGATAGATGTATGCAATGCGAACGTCGGATTGGACCTACTGCTACGCACGGAATTGATGATACAGGTATTCAGAGATTGCGGAGAGCAGAGGAAAGCACGTTATAAGGTACACTTATATCATTTATACACTACATGGTATGTTTGGAGTATCTGCAATGTATGTCCACCCGGGTATACATTCTATCCCGATACTACGTAGAACTCGTTATTAACACGAGAGATATTACGACGTAAGATTTACTTACTTACGTTGTGTTATTGGTAAAAAAAAAAAATAAATAAAACTGTAGAACCCTTGGACGTGTGCGCGATACTATGCAACATTCTCTCCCGAGGAAGACTGCATTACTGGAGCGTGGTGGAGTCTATAGCGGGTTCGCGTCGTCGTCGTCGCCGTCTCCCTCCTCTCGACTACTCTTTTCTTTTCCCTCCCTCGCGTTCGCGATACCCATACATGTATACCCCCTGCACGTGGGGCACCACACGTGTAAGCTAGAGAAGGAATACCGTCGATCCGAGGTGATAAGCCAATGCCGTCCCGCCACTCCCGCCATGTTGACTACAATATTGTACCCTCGAATCAGCCACTTCGCCAGCGTCAAAAACCTGTTTAAAAACATACGAGGTAGAGATTTGTAGAAGCTTTGAAAGTAAGCTGAAAAGCCATCAGTGTGTATATTTCGTAAATGCATATACGTATGAATTCGGAAAAATCATCAAATCAAATTCTTTTAGATATCAATGTGAATACTTATGTGTGTACACATTTTTTTATGTCACTCTCCATACCAATTATATTGAGATCAACGTGACGCAGCCAATCAAAATTTTAGACGCTAGTGTCGTATCACTTCGCTATAGGCTGCTACCCCCATATCCCATTTTTTGCTTGCCCCCCCCCCCCATGTTTATAACAATCGAATCATTAGAGTAAAAGAGAGCATGTGCCATTTTTTTTTCACCTGCCAATTACTGAAATCCGAAATGGAAAAATCCTGAAATACGTTAAGTACTAAAAGTAAATATAAATATACCAACATTGACTTTATCATAACTCGCATTTCGCAAGTATTGTTATAACATACTAACTTACCAAGTTGACAAGCACATTTAAGTGCAGCAGCAGGGGCACTAGTAAAGTTGTCAGTATTGGCAATTGGCCGATTAGGGTGATATGCGCAAGGTATTCGCATAGGGTTATTGGGCGCTTGACCGAGAGCTGAGGTCCGAGGGTGGTCAAAAATCTAAACCAGCCGCCTTTCTCGCCATAACTGAGGAACCTAAAGATTCATGGAGATCCTACCCTCAGGCCTTAGCTCTTAGTCTGTATAGAATACAGAAATAGCAGAATAGTATAACACATAAACGTCGGAATGGTATAACCCAACGACACAGGAACGTTGAAATGGTATGACCCGATAACACAAGACACAAGTACGTTGGCATGGTCTTATATAAACCAGCCGAAACTTAGACCAGTGGATACATTTGAAAAGTTATCTGTGTTTGGATCATCAGGTTATACCATTCCAACGTTCTTGTGTTATACAATGGTATAACCTGATGACCCAAAGACAGACAACTTTTCATTTTGCATTCACTGGTCTAAGTTTCGGCTTGTTTATATAAAACCGTGTAGCACTATTTAAATACCAACAAAACACTCCATTATAATTTAATATGACCAAAATATTTCGGATCTGCACGAATCATGAGGTTCCTCAATCTTGGGTAAGCGTGGCGGCTAGTTTAGATTTTGATCACCTTCGAGGCCTCAGCTCTTGGCCTATTATTATTAAAAGCGCGTATTGCTGTACTTACTTATTGCACCAAATAATTAATAGATATAAGTTTTGCATGTATTACGCAATAATATCGTTTTTTAAATAATTCATTAAATTTATATCCTACTATTTACTTTACCATATTATGATTTTGTTCTGCAATTATAACGTACCCCTATTACTTCACTACTCTATTACAAAAAGCTGTAAAAAAAGTTTCACTTCTTTTTTTTGCTTGATAAATTTTGCAGTTTTCATACAATCAGCGTACGCTTTAGGTACATTACTTTTAGATTTGAATTGGTCAACGATTTTTCCAAGTAGATCAATTGAAAGAAAAGACTAAGTATGCACGAAAGTAATTGTTGCTTTTTTATTAGTTCTTTTTTAAATGAAATAAAATACTTATATTATGTTATATACACAATTACATACAATTATTATTAATATAATCAACAACGTTACTTCACACATTTAGTTATAGAAATAGATTATTTTATCTAACAAAGCATACAAACATCTCCCGGCGTAACTCTTAGATTCGTTAAAATATTTTGCATGAATACAATGTAATGAAATCATACAAAAAAGTGTTAACAATGCAATATAATTTCTAATTTTAAATGCAACAGTTGAACATTATAGTCTTTTGCAAAAGAGATCATTGGTTTTTCGCAATTTCATCCTTTTTCCGACTGCATACTGGAAGCAATTGTTTAAAAACTTGGAAGTTTCAATGAAAAATAATATTTGCAACAAATAGGTCACAAAACATTGGATTATATAGCTTCGTAAGCTGTATCAACATCTACGTGTGTACTTGACCCATTCAAAAATTCTTCCAATTCGTCACGTTTCTTTTTTTCCTCTCTTTTCATGGATTTACGTTTTTTTTTTTCAGACCTGTCAGACTTATCTTTTTCTTTATCCTTATCTTTATCTTTGGACTTTTTCTTTTTTTTCTTTTCCTTGTCTTCGGTCTGTAGGGAAATGATTATTTTTTTAGCAATCGTTGCAAACAAGAAAAAAAAAAGTTATCAATCATTGGCGAACTTTACCTTATCTTTGTGCTTTTTCTTTCCTTTCATAACTGGACTGCTACTGTTGGAACTCAGTTGGCGAATACTACTACTGTCTAGTAATTCCAAGTGAACGTTGGAACTTGTTACACTCGCGTCCAGACTCTTGTCGCTCAGCTCCATTTTGTCTTTCTTTGGATTGACGTTACTGCTTACGTCTTCTCCACCTTCGGGACTTTGTCTCCATTTGCAATCTCGACCTAGCCAGCTATCAAAGGTGTCATCAGAATTTTCGTCATTCTGATCGTCAATGTGTAATTGGTTGGTGGCCTGCAACTCCCGCTCTATCGAGGACATAGAGTCGCGTTTTGAAATTTGTAATTTCATTGACTCTGCGCCGAGAGAATTATCCCTTTGCCTATGCTTTTGCTTGCTGAGCGGGTTTTCGACTAATTTTGGTTGAACGTTAACCGGCATCTCATCTGCTGATGACAGGTCATCCTCAAAACCAGCTACCAGTGGATTTCCAGTTTCTGTGTCACTGTAAACAAATAAATATTTGTTGATTGAATAAATTTTCTTTGCGCAATGGAAAATACAATTTTTTAACGAACCTATCAGAGTCTGTCTGTTTCTTTTGACTTGCTTGAGAGTTTGACTGACTATTGTCATCCAAAAAAGATTTATCCAAATAGCCTTCATCAGGCACAAAGTCTTCTACACTTGTAATTGGAGTAATGATATGCTTATGATTTTCCAAAGATTTTTCTTTTTCTAAGGTTGATTCTGTTTTATTAAGAGCTGTTTTTGAAACAAAAGACTGCGACCTAGTGTTTAGCTGTTCTCTTTTGTCATTGCTAAAACCCATTGATCCCCTGTTGTTTAAATATTCCGGAGCACTCGTGCTGCTAGGTATACTTGTTTGTTCTACTTTGTCGTCATTGTTACTGCTTTGTATTGGTGTTTCTTTTTTGGCAAGTAACTTTGGATCCATATTTTTAACAGGTATAGGGGTGCCACCACCAATGGGACCCAAAACTTTTGCCAGAGGCACTCCTTGATTTGTTGGTCCAACTTGGCCATGAGGACTCAAAGACGACGTGACATTTGGAACCAAAGCTGTTGCAGAAACAGAATCAGCTGCGGCTCTTCTTTTATTTACAAGGAAATCCAAAAATTTGTTGTAATCTGCATCGTCACTCTCTTGATATACATCTATCTCTTGAACCGTCAAAAGAGTTTCCTCTTTATTGGTTTCCAATTGCTGTAGAAGAGTTTCCTTTTGTAGTTGTAAAAATGGAAGATTAAAAAACTTGTGCAACAATTTCAAACCAAAACCATTTCTCATTGAAGATTCAGCATATCTCACTTGTGCAGTCCTCTCTCCAAGCGAATCAATGAAATAGGTAACATGATCTGCAGTCACAGTTCTATGATGAGACATATCACAGTGATTTCCCAAAACAATGACTGGAATGTGACTGGGTATCTTGGGAAGTTCTCTTTGAATATAATCAAAAGTCCATTGTTTTGTGATATCCATCATGAGTATCACACCGTTTGTTCCCTTGTACACATCCAGGAATTCAGCATCCAAAGCTGGTTCCTCAGACATAGTTTCAACAGAGACAATATTATCCATTTTGAGACCTTCCATTTTCTTCCTGCGCCTACCACGATCCACAACATCCCACACTTCAACTTTTACAATATCATCTGTAGCTTTGTAATTCCATTGAATACTAGCAACTTGAATTTCATCCGTGGGCACGTACTCTTCAACAAACTTTTGACCTTGTAACCTGTGAAATAGACACGTTTTTCCAGCATTTCTATCACCCTTAATAATTATTTTCACTGAAAAAAGAAACAAAAAATACATATTTATTAAGTGAATTATTATATTATCATTAATTATAAAAACTCAAACTACTCACTATTATATTGGACACCTTTTGCAAATTTTTTTTGCAAATTAAAAGGCATAGACTGATGCGCTGGTCTGGGGGAGGAAGTCATCCCTTCAGATTTACCAGCGAACCGTTTGAATGCTGAAAACATTTTCAATTCTTCTGTGTTTCACCAATTAGAAAATTATTATGTAAATCTTCTTTAGGTATTTTAATAACTATTCTTCAAAATAAACAAGGTGAAAGCTGCATGGTGTACGAAAATCTTCTATCTATAAATAGTTATGATGTTATTTAATGGTAAAAAAGTCTGTATTATTATTACATTAATGTGTTTGTTCACATATTTGAAGATAATGTAATGAAAAAAACAGCACGTAAAAAAAATCAATGAATAAAGATTCATATAAAAGTAAAACAGCTGCTGACCACATCAGATGCATTTGACAGCTGATAAGAATTATATAGCCAAAGTGTATATATAGCTTTACTAATCGAAACTGCAATACATATATACATTGGCTGTGATTTCTCGCTATAATATATACTTCACATTATTACCACCCCTTCAAAGAATAAAATGGATGGCTCTAGTGTCAAAAAAAATCTTTGCTCTCGCAGCTCTTATCATCATAATTTATGTACATCAAAAGAAACGTCATATTCTCACGTATTTTTGTACTGGCTTTACCTACTTGGTAAACTCGAACGGCTCGAACGTAATCTTACTGTGTAAGAATGGAAAACGTTGATCCATACTTCGTATATTATACTTAGGTAAGTATATCGGAATCGGGGTCTCGGGGTACTTGAATTGCGATTTCGAGTTTCGAGACTCGCTTGTGTATGGACAATCTACGTAGTGTCCCGGCAAATTTAAATGACTATTTGCAATTTCTTTTAATTTTGTCAGTAACATAGATTAGCTACCGAAAAATCTTAATTAAAAGTTATCTTTAATTTTTTATTTTATTTAACACTTTATAAAAGATATAATTACTTTAAAACAATAAAAAATACAATACTCAGTCACATGTAAACATCACATCACATACAGAAATCATCCATGGAACTCTCAATGCTGACTCTCCATCATGGCTTGGCAAAGTAGCGGTCTTAAGTTATCCCTGAACAAAGAATGATTGTCTCCATGGGTGATTCTGATAATTTTTTCAGCTTTATTTAGCATCTCTAAAGCTGGCTTTGCCTTTTCCAAATGCAGCTGTATTTTCCCTAACATTAAGTACAATATTCCTGTGAGAGGATGAAACTCTCCATAATAGTGCCTGAAAGTTAAAGCAATATTTTTAGTTTTACATATACTTTGTGAGGATGTTTATTTGTTTATCCCAATGGCAATATGCCCTCCACCAAAAGTAATTTTTCAACTTATTTGTGGAAAAAATCTTATTAAATATCTTACAAATAGCCTGGCAGTAAATCAATTCCAAAACTTTGAGCATCTTCCCAATATCCTAAATTAACAGCAGCATCAAATGCAGATTCCATAGTTCGTATGTACTGAATGTTTAAAGGGTGAAAAACTCCTTTTTGTTTACTCAGGCATTTTTTGCTGATATCCAAATCTATTGATATTCAATTAAAGAATTTATACGATTTGCGGTTGTAATGTGCAAGATATTGTATTTGCGAAAAAAAAGGATACAGGCTACATTTTTCATATTTTCAAGGTGACTTGCAGTAAATTCACTAATTTCTTTGAACTTTTCTTTAAAAGATGTTGAAATCTTTTGACCACAATTCAAACAAGAATCTTCTTTAATATCACATTGGCTTGGACATGATGAGCAAGTTGCAGCTGTTGCAAATGCTTCTGATTCTTTGCATCTCTCACAATTGCACACAAAATAATACGTGCTTTCCAGTTCTGCACGCCTAGTATTAGTTGTATTTAATACATCGATGTATGATATATGTATCTGAAAAATTTGCGTTCATTATTGCTTAAACTAACTGAGAAAAAATTATTTTATTCCTTTTTTTTAAACCAAGTGTATTATACTTGTGACCAATCCAAGCGTGGAATATCCTCCAGGGCTCTAATAATTATTGTTGTTCCTTCAAACACAGCAACAGCATTTGGCTTACAACTGTGATCTATTACAGAGGGTCCTAAATAAATGCCAACACCAATGCTGTTCATATCAGAATCTAATATGTTGTACGAATTGACGCAAATTCTTCCATACAAGCCTAAAATCTCTGCTGAGTTTGGTAGCTGAGAGCTACCCATAAATTCCTCTAAAATTTGGCAAAGTGAGACAAAGTGCTCCATACGCTTTTGATCGTTTTTTAAACTCGTGTAATCTGAAAGCAATTTAAAAAATCAGTTCAACTGCTCGCCACCTGATTGTTCAATTGAAAAATACGTTGAACCTACGCGACATCAAGTCCTTGAATCTCCTGTACGAGTTCTTTGAATAGTACTCTTTCTCTTCTCCTCCGCCTTGTTGAAGCTTGATGATTATTCTGGCCAGCAAACGAGCAGCGTCTGGCACAATTCGTGGCAGTATTCTTTTCAAATTTGCGCACTCCGCCTTGTGAATCTTCCAAGATTCTTTTTGGCAAATGCGGTCGCAGTAATAAACGTAATGACAACCAGAGCATTTCAAAAGTTTCCCACTAAAAGTATTGTTATATCGTTATTTACAAAGTCACCAGATGTTATTGTTTAATTGCAACTTTTTTTGTTTTTTTATCAAAATCTATTCTAAATGTATGCTTGGATAATTTACCTTCTGAAACAGTGATCACAACGATTATCTTTGTGTTTTGAACTTAAAACGTACGCAAAAGGTTTGGAACTTATCAAACAATCACCTTTTTTTATCTGCATTTCATATTTGTCATGAAAAAATTTCTATAAAAATATTTTGAACCGATACAATAGGACTTGAATTATAAATCTGCGGTAAAAACAGACCCAACGTTTGGACAACCGGTTTCTACTTATAACCTTTAATACAAAGTGGTATTGTTTACATGTGTATTACCACAGTGTATTACCTACTGATACATTTTCTTTCTCGTTCTATCATATTTATGGGTTCAAGTATGTACAGAGTGAGATAAGTTTGAGGTATAACATAATAATTCCACATACTTATTTTACGATTCTTTTTTAAAAACTTTATTGGACGAAAATTCGACTTTGAAAAATTATTCGTATTGATAACAGTAATATACACTTATACTGTACACATAATGTACACTTATGTAGAAATGTTTTAGTTTTTATTGATAAATTTTTTTTTAAACTGATTTGAAAAATTACTTACTCTTTTTTAAAACAATAATCGCAATGATTATGCCGATAATATGATCTTAACACATGAGCAAATGGTTTTGCCACTAAAAATGTTTCCCCTTTATGAATAACGGAATCACATTTAGTTCTGTTCAAGAGTCGCATTATTGTTCAATAAAACACGTCCAGTACGACGTTTAATTAGTAAAAAATAAAAATTTGTATCCACAAAACTCTTAAGTAGAATGTGAAGGAGCGGACAATTCATCGTGTAGACGATTAACTGTACATCCTATGCACGTGAACTATTTTGAGCAAAGTTTATTTTAGAGGCTTATTAATAGAATGTATGTAGGACTATCCACCCGAGCTGCAAAATTCTATAATGAAATCTCGATTAATGAAATTTAAAATTTATTTACAACGACTCAGAGAAGTCGACGAGTTTACGTCTATGTTATTATCATAAACATAGCTTACAAACATAACAAAAATAATGATAGATAACTATGGTATTACAAAAAAATTATAATTTAATGGAAGATTTTGCTTTGAATTGGAAAAAAAGAAACCTACAGTATGTTTACAAACAAATAGGTCAAACCATCCGAAAAGATGGACAGCCCTAAAAACTAGAAAAAAATTTTTTGTTTAAGCGCCCAAGAGATTACACTGTTCACAATAAATGTTCTCTCATATATACAAGCCGTTATTTCCTTTTCGTATCATAAATTAGTCTTTATCCATTATCTCTTGTTTCAATATATTTAAGGCATCTCGTCGTTTTTGCGTAATTAGTTAATCCTTTAAAAAGTGCCTCAGTTGGTAATTAATAAGACCAGCAATAATTTTTGCTTGAATAATCTGAACCTACACTTTTGGCAGCGGACACATCAAACAGTGGATATTTGCACTTTTTTTTAGTATCGTAATGCTGTCTTAATTGATTCAGTCTGATTACTGAACTGATTAAAAAAACAGATGAGTGGAAATCCGTTTAATTTTTTTGAGCACCTTTATTTTACCACTTTTTTTTATGTTCATCCATTGAAACACCACCTGGTCCCAAAGACACAATCATCAACAATCCACCGATCACAGAAAGGGTCTGAAAGTAATACATTAGAAATTAAAAATTTTTAATTTACTGAAAGTATTTTAAATTAATTGCTTGTTGGGATTTTCACATGTGCACTTACTTGGAAGAAATCGTATTTCAAGAAATCTCTGAGTGGTTTGTAGTCTGGAATAGTCCACCAAGCGTTATGATAATAGTTGAGACATGTCAAAATAAGTACAAGTAACAAAGAACTCAATTTAGTCTTGTATCCAATGGTCACCAGAACCATTAAAATTCCTCCCAGAACATCTTGAATAATTTGGAAGAAGGACCACTCGAATCTGATCAATGTGACAAACATGAATGCCAAAAGTACTCTTCCAGCTAGCTGCAGAAGACTTTTTGGCTTGTTTTCGCCAAGGGAGGGTACACCCGCGAAAAGTGACCTGCCCTCAGCCTTGGATTCAGCTAGAACAAGTAGCAGGGCACCAATGAGCGCTAAATTTCTAAAGAGAAATTGCATATCCCACAAAATGCTGTAGGCTAACGTTTGTAGGATAACAATGAAGAAGAGCACCCCACAGGCAATGGGAACTTTCCACCTGCCAAGGACAGCAACGCAGCCACCCAGCTGTCCTACCAAATTTATAAGTACAAATATGGTAGCCAAAAATTTTCCACAGCCCCAGGACATGTCCATATACTCCCTCTGCTCATTCCATTGGACCCACATTCTTAGGCCATCCTCTAGAAATGTGGCAATAAGGCACAGCCTGGCCAGAGTTGGAAGTACATGCTTTCCTTTCCTAATAATCTAAAAATCGAAAAAAACGAAAAGAAAACAAATTAACAAGTACCAATAAATAAACAAATGAGCATTTTGATACAATAATAACGGCCGCAAGTATTTAGATCGCAATACGAATGTAATAATTGATTGAAAGGGAAAAAAGTGTGCGCGAGTGTGTTTGGACGGTGTCCCATATTTTTTATTAAAAAAGTAGGTCTGTGAAAGTCAGCGTGTGGGTATGAGTATATGGTAATTCAATATTGCCACGTTTCGCTTGTAACAGGTTGCTCCAAGATAACATAATGAGTCGGGTGGTATAACAAAGATCGGCATAACGAAAAACTTGGAAAAAAATTAAGCAATATTTTGCGGCCACAGGGATGTATGGTTATCAATACGAAATAACCCGATCTTCGTTGATTCCTCGAACACCCTGAGGGGAAATTTACTTGAACAAAAAAAGCGAGAACGCCAGATCAAAGTTTGGGCATATGGTTGCTTCGAACTCGGAACGAATCGACCTTGGGCCTCCCGCGAGAACGTAGCAGAGGTGAAGGGTCGCTACTCCAGAGACCGAGATTTCGCAAGTCGCACGTGTTCGCGGAGCGGTGGCAGCAGCGACGTATGTCAAGGTCCCGCGCGAGGCCTACTTGGCGCACATAACGATGAAAAGGAAAGAAAGATAAAAAAAGTAGAGATACATGAAAGAAAATCGTGACGTGTCCCGAGAGAAGTCAAGCGAGCAAGAAATAACCGACCTAGCGGGAACAGGCATACAGAACGGCAGAATAATCACCTGGTCGGCGACGTCCTCCGCCTTGGACATGACCTCCTGCTGCATCATTGTCTTGAAGTTCTGTGTACCTCTGGATGATGATGATCTGGCTGCTGTTGCTTTTGCTCCCCCCGCGGTTGGTCCGAAGGACCCTTAATTCCCTATGAATCTCGGGAGCCGGGATTTGAAGAAGTAGCACACAGGCCGCCGCGCGACGATTGCTAATATATGTGAGGTCACACGTATAAATTAATATTATTATATATCAACGCGAGCAACGCGCACACGTCTTTCTCTCGGTCTTATTATAACACAACTTCCACGTCTACGCTCCTCAGCCGCCCAGTCCCACTGATGTATTAAGCAGTATTTGAATAAGTATTAGTACCTGAATTACTTGTAAAGTTGTAAATACTTGTATTATGTTGTACACTCTCTTGAAACTGTATAAGTTTTTTTGTTAAGTTGGTAAGTATATGAAGATTAGGTTTAAGTAAGTATGATCAGTTCCGTTCTCTTCCGTTTGCTTCGGAGTTTCGGAGCAAAAAGCTAGTATATATAATATATATGATGTAAATGTGAGCATGTGTGGAGAATTTGACTGTACCGACGGCCGATCGGGGGACTAATTTGATTTCGATGATGTTCGCTGCAGCGCATTGCGCAATCGAGGTTTGACCGTTCGTTTCATCAACAACTTATTTAATTTATTATAAGCATGCAGTGATGAAGCCTATACTCAGGTCTCTTGTTTACATACTTGAATGCCACTTGAAAATATCCGAGAAATTTTTTTGTATAAAGACCTTTCCTCACGCGCTTTGAGACATCTCTCTTTTACAAATCTTTTTACAAGTACAACGTTGTACTATCTTTTTTCAAATAAATTAAAAATACATACCTTTTTTTCACCTAGTACAAACAATTTAATGAGCTTTGTTTATGGTTATCGTGTTCATTTTTATTTTATATAATTTTTTTATTATATGGGACACAGGCTTCAATCAAATTATCGTCATACTTGGAGAAATAAGAAAAAAATTCTTACATGAAAACGAGATAAAAAAGAGACAAGTGTCGATAAATCTCACGGTCCCCTCTGTTGGTCCATCAATAACAGACACCCAAATCCGCCGCGCAAATGACTGGCGATATCGATAACAATATGCGTGTGAGAGACAGACTGCCCTTCTATAAGTAAACGGATTTGTCATTTTTTGAAAACAGAGTCAACAAAGTGCCTATAGAGCAAGTATATATATATATATATAAATCTTAATTCTTGCGAACTACTTGTGTGACTGCCCAGTCATCGCATTATGATGGATGCCAGGTGTTATCGAACTTGATCGAGTTATATGTAGGTATATACCTGTAACGTGTATATTCATTATACGGTGTAACAAAGTATGCATAACGTAAATTTTCTGCGAATCCCTTTTGCTTTTTTTTTTTTTAACAACAGTACCGAAGTATATAATGTATATTCTCTTAAGTTTTCTTCCCCTAATTTTCAATTACAAGTCACGGTCACAACCGACATATTATGCAGGTACTTGTGTATACGCGAGCTAAGCGCATTAAAAATGCCCGTGTACACTAGTCAAAGTCACCCTCTTCGATTTTTTCCTTTCTTTCTTTTTTTTTTTTTTATTTAATTATCGGCTTTGTTACTTCGCACTTCTGATCTCCTCCTCGCTGATGTTTGAGAACTAGGGTCTCGGGGATATATATATATATATATACTGTTGAGAGTAAACATTTAATTGAAATATTTATGGGTAAACATATATGTATTGATTACACCTTATACATTTATACCGATGTACACCATTCGAATCGGATTCGTTCTTTATTGTGTCCACATAAATTCAATTTACTAAAAGTAAAAATATTGTATCGATAAAATGCGCTACGCGCTGCCCCTCCCGCTATCTCGTTTATGCGCAGTTATATACTTGGACATTACCAATCAAGTCTCCGCAATTTACGCGGGTAAGGGATGTCTCACGCTTTATTAATAGAACATTTGATAAAGGCCGTTTACAATGAAAAATAAATTCTCAAGCCATTTTAAGCAACTGATTCAGATGCTGTATCGACTGTCTGAAACAATAATTAATAATATTAGTTTTTGTACCATGACGTGTATGTACGTTTTTCCACGATTTACGAACGACGTTTTCCTTGTCGAGGGCGAAAAGTGCTGTTTTTCGCCCGAGGGTACACTCCTAAGTGGTGCGCGTATTTTCAACCAGTTCACCAGTATTTTTTTTTAAACTTTTTACGCTGATATTCAAACTGAGAATATTATTTATTTACTATCCATTGAGATTATTACCACGAGTTCTGCGGCTTTGTTGTACAATATATACTTTGTTGTACGAATGAGTAAATTGTGGGACAGAGTTATTGCAATTGTACGGGCGTTAAGTGTTTTTAATGATGAGTTCTTAAGTATATATCGTGTAGTTGTGATTTTGCGATAAATTTAAACCCCATAAAAATGTTCCAAGGGCCAGGGGTGGTTGATCACTAAAATAGTATACTCCATTATTTCGATCATTTTGAACGAAAGATTATTACATTAAACTGTAAATTTTTTAAAATCAAGTTTCACACGGATGGCATTACTAATTAGGGAAAAAAATTATTGTAGTTCTAAGCGCCATCGCCACTGCGGGGCTATTGTACGGCCGTAGGGTACATACCTAGGCCCGATTTGGTTGGAGCTTTATGAGCCGAACACTATAATTTTTTTCTTGTCACAAGGGCGCAGTAATAATTTAAACTCCCCGTTTCGAGGCTGTTTCAAAAAGTAATGGCCTTAAAGTACATAAAATTTTTTCTTTAGATATTTTTATCTTAAGGATCTGAAAATTTCAAAATAAACTATAGTTATTACGAATTACGGATCATCCCTCAACAAGATCGCTTGCCGTAATATGTTTTTTTTACCCCATGTACTTATATATACGATTTGTCAACATATCTATACTACATCCTATGTTGTCGATTAAAAAGTCACCTGTCTCACTGACAGTTACCGACACGAGAATGTGTGTCCAATCGTCCACCGGCATTGTTCATGTTCATTAGCTTCAGTTTTTTTTACACCTCTCACATAAAGGTACTGAGATTTATTTTCCGCCATTGTACCGTCATACCGATAGTACCTATTTAACTTACGTTTAGTGAAAAAAATATCTAGTTGGAAAATTAGGCCGGCAGCTGTGAGAAGTGCGAGATAAGAAGTTGTACGTGTACACGTGGCGCGCTCCGTCGTCAGTTTGCTATCTTTCTTTTTGTCAGTGGTTGATCGTTTGAGCAGCAACCGTCTGGATTATACGCACACCTACGTGTACTTACAAGTAACAGTAGTGTTGGTGTGTGACTGGTGCTTTGCTAACTTTGCTTCTTAGTTGCTTACTGCAGTGCTTACGCACACGAAAATAACGCGACACGTCGCAGTCTTCAGCTTCTGCTCGGCACCTACCTGTGGTAGCCGATGATAGCTGTTAAAAGGTCAGAATCACCAACATGCACTGGTTAACGTTGACCCTCGTGCTGGCCATCTCTTTCCGGTATGCGAGCCCGTACTTCATCACCGTCGACGCTCACTCCGAGGAGTGTTTTTTTGAAAAAGTCAACGCTAACGCCAAGCTGGGTTAGTTTGCGATCAAAAAGCTGTTATCATTACTTGTGTACATTATAAACACCGGTGCTTTTAAAACTCAACGTGGTAACATATTTCACTTTATTTTTTACTTTTCAGGGCTCACATTTGAAACAGCCGAGGGTGGCTTTCTAGACATTGATACTAGAATACTAGGACCCGATAACAAAGTTATCTTTCAGGGTAACAAGGAGAGCAGTGGCAAATACACCTTTGCTGCTCACACAGCGGGAGTTTATACTTACTGCTTTAATAATATGATGGGCTCCATGGCACCCAAAGTCGTCATGTTTAATATGGATGTTGAAGAAGCTCCCAAACAGGTTGAGCATGATGCAGCAGCTCATGCCGAGGGAGAAGCTCCCAAAAAACTTGACGATATGATTAAAGAACTGAGTCGAAGCTTATGGAGTGTTAAAAGTGAACAAGATTACATGCAGGTGTGTTTTTAGTTTTATAATCAACACTTGATTGTGTTTGAGTTTGCTTATTTCCACTATCTATCCATGTGCTGCTTGAACTTTCATTATTTAATTCAACCTTTTTTTTTAGGTGAGAGACAAGAAACACAGAGCCATTAATGAGAGCACAAATTCCAGAGTAGTTGCATGGTCATTCTTTGAAGCTACAGTGTTGGTCTGTATGACTCTGGGCCAAGTATATTATTTGAAACGATTCTTCGAAGTGAGACGAGTGGTGTAATACACATACACACTTATCATAAACATAAAAATATATTGAATTAAATGGAACTTGGGATGTGTATTCTAGAATTGTTGCAAGTAATTAGATTTTGGATGTATGTCTTAGAACTGTTGCAAGTCATATTTGTATATGTTATTGAGTGAACGATTTTTACGAAATAAAACGGAAATATGTCTTTCTTGTATTTCTTTGTATTTACAAATTTCACTTAGATATTATTAACTATACAAACGTTGTTCATAAGAACTGCAATTAAATTTTAATCTACTATGGTCCATGGTTTAATCATCCTTGTTGCATCCCAAGGTTCTGGATTCTTATAAGGTATTGCCTCCTGTAAAACTACTCCACCTTTCCGTAGTTCATCAATTAGAGCTGTTAACTTTGTACTGTTTTCTGTATCAATATCACACATAATTGACCCTATCCCACTCTCAAGACACCTCTGAGCAAGTACTCTCCCAGCATTAGTGTATGCGGTAAAATCTAGTGATCTAAGAAAATATTTGACTTGGTAAGTTGAAAAAATAATTGATACACGGTTAGAATGGCCTAAAATACCTACTTGAAAAGGTGTCTCTTCATGGCATACTCGGTAGTTGATACTGTAACAACCGGTCCATTTTTATAATGGTTGATTTGTAGCACCAAATTTTTAGACGTTACTTTTACAACTAACCTGAAAATTTATAACTAACTTACTTAGTATAAACGTATGAAAAGTCAAATGATGATTGAACAAAGTAATGTGGAATAAATAAAAAGGGCATACTTGTGCCAGTATTCGTGACCAGGCATATCCAACCAATATCCTAGGGGCTTCCTAGCAATGGTCATCAACTCCAAATTTCTTGGATTTCTGTTCCTAAGTTCGACACAATTTTCCAACAGATTAGCGTTACTTTGAACATATCTCCTAGTACACCCTGTTCCGCATCTTAGCATCAAACCGACTCTACTCAAATTATTCATCTTAATCACTACACTGAGCAATTAATGTCTTTTTTCTTATTTTATTATACTAATGTATAAGCATTCACTCTAAAATATAATATGTCGTTGTAGCTTAATTATTACCATAGAACTAAATAAGTACAATTATTAAAAAATCAACGCAATACTTAATGTCACCACATGAAAAATCACCTTCCACATCCACATTGAGTTCACCACCAACTAGGTGCCTGACCCTCGATCTTAATATGGTGCATTTTTCGTAAGGTAAAGCAGAAGTTATACCAGCGTCCATCAGAGCCGACGACACATGCAGTTAAAAATTATACCTATATATATACAAGAGGGAGTTATATAGAGGGGTAAGAGGGGCAGTGCTCTCAAATGTGACTGGCAAACTTGCGGGAAATTCAAATTGGCTATATGGAGCAAGACGCAAAACCCCAGATAACTCGACAACATTTCATACACCATAACTTGATAAATTAATCCTAAGCTATTTAACCCAATAACCCAACGCGCCTAAAAGCAGTATCACAAGCTTTATTAATTAATAAATAGTATATTACGTACCTAGGCCAGAAAGTGGGGCTATTACTGACCGCGCTATATTATCGGCCGAGCCGAAGGCGAGGCCGGTAATGCGCGGTCAGATGTAGCCCCACTTTTTGGCCATGGTACGTATACTTTTTTTCCTTACACCTCCGCCGAAAGTTCGTCACCACGGTTTTAGTTTTGTTAAAAATGATGGTTTAAAGATCCAGTCAAAGATTTAGTGCATTATGCATTATTGTTGATCGATCGGTTGCTCGAACAATACCACTTAAATGCACGTAGATGAGTGTACATGTGTATAGGTATATCTATATATATACGCTTGCCGAGACTGTAGTATATTATATAGAATCAGATTGGGCCGAGGATTTGTGCAGGTTGGTCGTGCTGGCAAAACGAGAGGAAGAGAAATCCGTTTAAATTCGAATCATGGATCCTATAAAGATCATTTTAAAAATCCTAATGTTTATATCCGTAAGTGCAAAATAAATCAGGTTATTATCAATAACTATTATAATTGTGATAAGCATAATTCGATTAAATAAAAGATTTCATAGTTTATTTTTGTAATATGACATGTATATACTACATTTATATACTAAATAAATCATTAAAGTGAAAGTAACTGATCAAAAAACATTAATTTGGTAGTTTTAATTTTGTGTTGTGTACTCTGTTCATGTGAAATTAATAAATTTATATATACATGTAAATTGTGTAAAAAAAAAAAAATATATATATACATCCAATAATTTATGTAAATAAATATCCAATGATTTTCTGTGTTGTATAAACTATAAAGGTTATAACTCCGTTAGCCGTATATATATATATATATATATGTTTTTTTTTTTTTTATATTCATCATCGCCCCTTAAGGGCTCAGACATGGCTATTTTGACACTATAAAGTGTATTTAGCCATACGTTGGGTTTAATAACAGTAGGGGGAAACGGTAGATAGATCGGTAGGTTTATTGAAGTACAAATCCCATCCAGAAAAAAACCTCATTCATTGATGAAATTTTTGTCCAGAGTGGGATTTGAACCCCGGCCATCAAGATCTGTAGGCAGACACGCTACCGACAGAGCCATCATGTGGCTATATATATATGTATTGTTTAACTACTGCTGCTTCTCGGTGCTGAATATATAACTATATATATCTGCGCACTTCGTTCTGCGCATATATGGCAGGACTGATATGAGGCTTTTTCTAGCTCAAAATCGGGTCAGATGGAACGAACTTTCGGCGGAGGTGTAAGGAAAATACATTAAACAATAACGCAAGCGCCAATCCCCGCACAACCCGGGGCGCTTACTAGCTGCTTTGTTTATTAATTGAATAAATAAAATAACACAAGCGCCAATCCCCACACGACCCGGAGCACTTACAGGCCGCTTTGATAATTAAAATGATAAATAAAATAACACAAGCGCTAATCACCACACAACCCGGAGCACTTACTGGCCACTTTGTTTTTTAATTGAATAAATAAAATAACACAAGCGCCAATCACCACACAACCCGGGGCGCTTACTGGCCGCTTTGTTTATTAATTGAATAAATAAAATAACACAAGCGCCAATCCCCACACAACCCGGGGCGCTTACTGGCCATGGATTCCATCGGTGTACTCACATGTGCATATATATATATATATACACATCGCTTTTAACTTAAACGTTATAGCCATGGGATTATATTGTGACTTGCTTTTGACGATTTCAGAGTCAGTTCGCCTCGCGGTCCAGCCAAGCGCGGATCGTTTAACCGTCGCGTATACTCTTTTATACCTACTCTCCGCTCTTCGATCGTTACATCTGTGTATACACTTACCTTGCCGATTTTTCATTCAAATCAGTCGTCGGCTTCAAGTGAGCTTCCAAGCCTTTTTTTTCCTGGGTACATACTTGATCAATCTTGTTGGCCTCGCGGAAAACGATAATTCGCTTTTTCCATTGCGAGCCTTCAAAATATAAATTATTGATCTCTCAATTTTCAAAACCGATATTTTAAACCGATAAACGATACAACTTTCTTTTCTCCGCTTTTTGAAAAGGTTTACAGCTAGCAAAATGAAGCCAATGCAGACTACAGTTCTGCTGGTCGCGCTGTGTGCCACTTCGGCGGTGGCGATGCTGCCCATGGGCAAGCAACGTATTTTACGGCTCGAAGGTACTCAGTGGAGGTAAGTGCCCTTGTTGTTGTTTTTATTTTCCCCAACACTATACATTCAACTATTGAGTAAATAAGGAAATTAATTTTTTTTCACGAAAATTCAGCTATTGAAACTCGTGCGATTGAAATCTTCGCTCAAACGATAATTGATATAGATCGGTCAAATAATTACTTATTTTTTGCGGTTATTATTTTTGATGTTCTGTTGATGCGCAAAAGACCCAACCAATCGGGTGCTCGAGGTAATTGTCCATCATTTTAATTATTACGCAATAATAGGTGTGAATTGTATATATAAGCAAGTGGAGCGAAGAATTTTTGTGATACCCCTTATTCAATCGCGTACTTGGCAGAGTAAGTCTCAAAGTTACAGGAAACGATTATTCGCCGCGTATGCGAACGAAGACTGGAGGTTTTTCTTACACGTAGCAATTCAGAAACACTAGTGGGAGAAGCTTTAAATCGATTTTATCATTATACCTTGTGTTTTTCCGGCAACTCTGAATTTTATTTTATTTTATTTTTTACATCTGTTCATTGGAACAGTCGTTAAAAAAATTTTCTTTGATGTATACTATAGCATTAACTGATAAAATAAAAACAATCTTACGAGTAAAGTGTATCCCTATACGCGTAGAAGAGCGAAGATAATATTTAAAGATGGAAAATAAAAAAAAAAAACCCGCAAGCCGATTCGTTTTTGAGATATTTCAACGACGAAGTAATATTATTTGTATAAATATATGGGCCTCTGACGTATCATCATTCTATGGCGAAGGTCAACTGGTTTCAAACTATACTTGTGTATACCCATACAAGGTTCATTTTTTGCACGTGGAGGTATACATTTAATACAGGTTTTTACTCGATGACTTAAATTTATTTATGAAGTGCACCTTCGTTATACCTCCGATTTATTTATCAACCTTGAATCGATGAGAAACAATTTTCCAAGACTTGGGACACACAAAGTATTTCGTTGCGCTAATCCCGGAAAAAGGGGAATTTTTTTTCGAGGATCATAGAAATGGTTTGAAATCTCTTGGCCGGTTATAAGGAAAAAATATTTTTCTCTTAAAATAAATTTAAAAAATTGTTGCTATTTTAAAATTAGAAAATGCGGTAATTACGCAGAATGGTGCTCCACCCCAATTTGGATCTTTAAATTTTTTTATGGTTTCGAGCCATTTTTTATTAATCATAAGGTGGGGAAAGACGTTTTTTACCATTTCTTACCATTTTTACGAAAGTGAAATTTTTTTCTGTAATTGAAGCGAAATATGTCGTGGGTTGGGAACAAAAATTGCAAAGAAAAAAAAATGAACATACACGTTTTTCAACAAACACACAGCAACCAGTTGTGATAGCCACACATGCGGCCAGAACGCCAGGTGTACGATGAGCGAGGGCCGGCCGGTTTGTTCGTGCTTGAATCTGTACGATGGCGATCCTCTTACGAGGTGCGAGCGTGTCGAATGCATCAGTAAGTATTTATTATTATTATAATCATCATCATCATCATCAGCCACAATGTCAGTTTTTACGTTTCGTATACCTGCAACATACTTAATTGGCAATGCCTAATCTATCATCGAGCACTTACGTCACCATAAAAAGGTGTGCGCGTGTATATATATTTACGGAAATATAGTACATACAAGTGGAGAATCAAGCTCACTTGTATATACCATAATTGCATGGCAAACGATTATATTATTACGCGCGGCGAACGCGCAAGGTCACGTAGCCCCTTTTTTGGTTCCTCATCGAGCCTTATTTCGTAATCTTTTCATCACACATTTCTGGATCGCGTTATTGACTAGTTCTCACAATTTATTTTATTTTTTTTATCTTCTTCTATTACGATTCGAACAACTACTATACCGATTAACTCGTTTCTTTTCTGAAAATAAAATAAATGCGAGTTAAAAAGAAAAATAGTGCAATTCAATAAAAGGTGTGCATGGTCACTTTGATCAACAATCATTAACCGAGCGCGTATATGTTTTTTAAATTACCAATACTAAAATATAATTTTAAAATTTTTAACGGGAATCAATGGGGATGAAAAATCCTGCAAATAAAAGAAATAATATATCTGTTTTGTCCCCGAAATTGCAGTAAACGAGGATTGCACTGGAAGCCGCACCTGCAGCGGGAACCGATGCATCGATCCGTGTACCTACGCCTGCGGCACACGGGCAATCCTCTGCACAATTGCGTCTACGACCCTGGCAAGTACATTTTTTCTTTTTTTTTTCTTTTTTTCTCAATGTTATGAACAACTACATACATTTACTCCCTGGCGTAAAAGTAAATTTCATGATGAAATCCCAAACAGAGGCGCCGTGCAAGAGCCCAAATCCTTGTGGGGCCAACACCAAGTGCGAAGTCAAGAACGGCGTGGCGGTGTGCTCTTGATTGTCGGGATACCGAGGGCGTCCTCTCGAGGGCTGCCGTCACGAGTGCGAGTCCGACTTTGACTGTCCCCAGCACCAGCACTGCTCGAAGGACTTTCGCTGCGAGAGCCCGTGCGCCTCCGTATGCACCGAGAGCGCCGAGTGCAACGTCATCAACCACCGAGCCAACTGCGTCTGTCCCAAGGTCATCATCATCATACACATCTTTTAAACCACATATACATGACATACGTAAAATACATAACCATTGAATTTTTTTTTCTCATTTTTGCAGAATTGGCTGGGTAACCCGCTCATATCCTGCCAGCCCGAGTGCACCCAGCACTCCGACTGTCCTGCCGGCAAGCCTGCCTGCCTCTATCAGAAATGCGTCGATCCTTGCGAGGGCACCTGCGGCACCAACGCCAATTGCGAGCTCCGCGACGTAACGCCCGTCTGCAGTTGTCCCAAGGACAAAACTGGCGACCCCTTCGTTTTCTGTCGGCCCTTCACCGATGGTATAATATATACATACATACGTGTATTAAATTAATATTAGCGCGTACATTATGCAAAATGCCCCCGATAACAACAATAACTCTTTGGGGCTACAATGTTCATTGACTTGCAGAGGACCTGTGCAGCGGGAATCCGTGCGGTGCCAACGCCGAGTGCCGACCGGGCCATGACAACACGGGTAAGAAGCGCCCGGTGTGCAGGTGTCCCCACGGCTATGTTGGAAACGCGCTAATCAGGTACACGCGTGTATATATATTGCATTGTATGCAATTTGATCTGATTTAAGTGATGTATGACATATTATGTTATCAGTTGTAAGAGGGGCGAGTGCTTGTCCAACAACGAGTGCCCGGACAATCAGGCGTGCATCAACTTTGCCTGTCAGAACCCGTGCACGGGCCGTGAGTGCGGTTTAAATGCCAATTGTACACCTAGAAGACACATTGCAGTGTGCCAGTAAGTATTATTAATCATACTAAAAGAAATACACGCCAAGTATCAAGGAGGTATAAAAAAAATACGTTAAGAGTGATAAAATTTATGTAAATTATTCAATACGTGGGTATCGATGAATCGATAAAACAAAAAATTATCACTTATTTTTCAGGTGCGCCGAGAGTTACCGAGGGGACGCACTCTTCTCCTGCAATCCCATCGAGGGTGGCCGTGCAGCCAACTACTACGGTCGCTACGCGCGCTACTGATTCTTATTTTTATTCCGAGCAACTGTTTTTTTTTTTTTTTTTTACTTTGGATATTAGGGTAGTTCCCACTATCTACTTATGTTGTACATAAATAACGTGTTCGATCCCTCCCTGTTTTCCACCTGTTGCAGTATTTTTAAGTTATTTCTCTCAGCGTATGGAGGTAATTGACCTTTTATTTGTATACAACCGCTTTTATAACTATTCTCATTGTTTGATATATACATATACACACGTATGTATTGAGCGTTTTACATTTGTGCCATTCTAGTCGAAATGTCGAATCGACGATTAAACGTTATTTATTTTGCACGCCAACTGATATGTATAACGAATTTGCCTAATTTATCACATAAATTGTAGATGAAAAATAAAACGATAAGTACGAGAAATTTTAATACAATAGCTATTGTTTTATTTTCTTGTGACTGTCTATTTATATTACATGGGATGACTATTTCGGATTTCATAGACTTCATGTTCAAAAAAACAACGAAAGAGACAAAAGAATCTGTAGCATATGCCTTTTTTGATAAAATTGTATGGTAAATTTCTACATTAACTAATTGATAAGATCTGAAATGCTGACGTTATTTTTATTTTCTTATACCGAATTTGAAAAGTAGCGTTCAAGGGATGCTTAATTCCAATAATACTAAATATCGTATTTTGTGGCCTGAAAAAAGTAAAGTACTGGTATTATCAGTGGCTTTGAATGTTGAGTGTCAAAAAAATTTATTTAACATGTGACGACAATTGATTGATATGTATTAAATTCCATGATCTTAACATGTTTTGTTTGCTTGATATGATCTATGAGGTATGTATGAAAGGGAATTTAGGACTTGCTTAAAAATTACTAGACTCAAACCTTTATAAAACTATGATGATGTATTAATCAATTATTTACAAAAGTATATTACAATCTGCTTTCCCGTTTGGAAAAAAATAAAAAAAAAACGAAAAACGACAAAATATCAACAGATTAAATGAAAAACATTTAATTGACACATCATTGTTCTTTGTTTTTCGTTTTTTTAGGCATTATAAAACAGCTTCGCGGATGAATTTTGGCCCAAGGTTTTTTTACATTGCCAGTATCAACTACCTCCAAGATACTCGTTGTTTCAACCCCATCGATGCGAATGGGCGTTAGAAATCTGTAAAATTCATATGAATTTTACACATCGAACATTCTTTTTTTTTTACTTGAAGGAACTTACTTCTGTAATCCAGTCGGATGTGCAAATTTGAAAGTGGTCGTTTGACAAACATCTGAAAATAAAAGTTTTATTTTCTCAAAATTCGATTCTTATTCACTTTAAATGTTGCGGTAAATATATCTTTTTTGATCACAAACCTTCAGAGATAACCGGAACATCTTCAACTGTTTCGGGTAACGAAAATCCATAGTCTTTACTTTCAGTATGCTCGAGTTGATCACGTACTTTCTTAGCTTCATTACCAGTAACAGAAGAAGCATATTTTCTCTTTCTTGTTTGTTTCATGGATATTGGCTCTTCGGGGATGACTTCCTTGATGATCGTTTTAGTGAGTAAACTGCGTATTACACGCCTACCTTCAGGCACACTCACGATTGAATCGACGCTAGTCGCTCTGCGACCTCGACCTGTCGTATTCCTTTTTTCCGCTTTACTCTTTGACTTTACAGTTCTTGTGTCAATTAAAATTTTTTCGATGTCTCCCGGTTCTGACTGGACAGAGCACTTACGCCTGCGAATTGTGGGCTCTGAACTGGAAGGTCTCGTAGTCTGGATTGCTCGTATAATTTCTGCCCTGGCTGGTGGGTTACTCAAATTGGTGATATTGTTACTGGTTTCCTTTGCCAGTGATGAGGCTCGCGTCTTCCTCAAACATCGTTTATTATCTTCTTTCGCTGTGGGTGTAGCCTGATCATTTTCCTGGACTACCGCACCTGCTCTTTTTTTTCTAGTGGTAGTTGATTCTTGTTCATTTTTCGATACGGTCCTGGCTCTGGTTGGTCTTATTTTTGACAATCCTTTTTTATCATTGTCTACGGACTCAGCTATTCTACTTCGAGTGTGAGACATTGGCAGATCATCGTTGGCAGGTACCGATTCAGTAGATGTGATTTGTTCGTCATTCTTGGATATCCATCCAGCCTTTGAGCGTTTGTCAGCAACTATCGAAGTATTTTTTTTTAATTTAGATGCTCTCGACGACCGCACTGTAGATACTTGTTGTTCTTCAGCCATTTCGTCAGTTTTCAAATCAACATTTTCTTTAGCAACAGATGCAGCTCTAGTTTTCCTAGTGGGTTTCACTGTAGGGGCTACATCCTTGGTAGAAGATCCAGCTCTCCTCGTGCGTATTGTTGTAGTTGATTTTGATGACTCTGATAATTTAATTACTTTTTTGGGTCGTCCTCGAGTTCGTTTTGTAAGAGTGGATTTGCTAAAATACTCTTCCTTACAATCATCCGTCGGCTCTATAAGTGGGTTGTTTGGTAAAGCCAACATGTTGCTATCTTCCTCAGGTTCTTCGACATCAGACGATGATGAGACTTTTTCGATGAATATGTTTGGAACATCGGATGTTTTTTTTACATGTTCCGATATTTTTTCCATTTCCTCTGGCAATGACGTACTTTGGTTTATTCGGTCTGTAAATATTGAAGGCATTATAAAATAGGTTTGAGGTTGCCGTGAAGTTGTTCCCACGGGGTTTTCTACATTACCAGTATGATCTAGTTCCAAGACACTCATTATCTCATCCCCATCGAAGCGCATTGGCGTTAGAAATCTGAAAAATTCATACAAATTTAATACATTGAAATTTTTTTTTTTACTTGAAGGAACTTACTTCTGTAATCCAGTTGGATGTGCAAATTTGAAAGTGGTCGTTTGACAAACATCTGAAAATAAAATTTGCGTTCATTCTCTCAAAATTCGATTTTCAGTTACTTAAGCTAGTTGTTTCCTAAATCAAAAGTATTTAAAAAGGTACGAAATTTTCAGCAAAACTAATCTAAGCGTCGAGAAATGTGTATAAAAAATTTGAGACCGATTAACCACGTCGTTATTACAATATCCTCGTCAAAAAATCACTCTTTTAATATTAGAGCAATGGTACAAACACTACATAGTCTCATTATTTAAAAAATTGTAACTTACCGCCTATTTATAAATAATTGAAAAACTACTGAAAACTATCTTAGGCAGTAAAGAAACACATACATTTTTTTGAGAATTTTTTACCACATAGTTTTAAAGTAATAGTAATCAAAATAGTGCTCTTCGTTTGATTTTGGAAGATACACTGTAAAAAAAGTCTTGTGTATATGTACCACATTGTTCATAAAATTACAGTCGAAATAGTCAAAATACCAACTAAAGAGTAGTAGATACCAACCATTGCAATTGTACTACGTTGTACGTAGGTCTTTTTATTCCCAACGCCCGTCATAGTAACTTTACTAAGTTCATCATAATAAATTTACTACTTGTATTGTTCAGTTTTATAAATCTCGTAGTAACATTACCATGTTGACTGTAAAGTTTATGTAGGATTTTATATTTACGAAACGATTATTTACAACTTCAATACAGAAAATAAACATGCATAAATTATTTCTTTATATTCGTCTAAAAATTCATTAATAGAAATAACAGTCGTGTTCACACTATTTGTTGTTTGAGTATTAAGTATCTTGCAAAAGTAAAATACTCCATCATGGCAGGCATTATAATTACTGTAGTAAATTTACTATTCTTATTGTTAATGTATCAAGTCCAGAGTAGGTCTTTTTATTTTCAATGTCCGTCGCAGTATTTATAATATTGATAGTTTTTACAGTATAACCAAGAGTATCACGTAAGGAGCAACACCACATTGTCACATGAGCACAAGTTACAAATAGGTAAATGCATATGTTTATGTACCTACGTACGGAGAGGTATTCACATTTCTCTCTGATATTTTAAATTCGTCATGTTAACCCATAAGTGCCACATTTAGCATATTTCAGTAGAACTAAAACCTGACACTATTTTGAAGTTTAGAATTAAGTGGTGCCAGGGAAATCGTAATCACAATCGTGCCAAGCAGACGACATGCAGAAAATAAACAATCAGTAAATTTACACCGAAGAAGCAATATTTTTATTGCAGTGTACCGAATACCGAAATGCTCGTATACATTTTTCACATTATGTTTAGCTTTTTTCCCCCATTTTGGTGCTATGTCAGTGGAAATTGCATTATCAATCGATAACTTCTCGTGACTATGTTGGTAAAGATGTCATAGGAAATTTTTCTTATTGTTTGCTTTCATTTTAATAACCTCTAAATGTACTTTGTTAAATATACAAGTTCACCTATTACATATACTTACACTTGCTCAGCCTTACACTACATGTACAATCCAATCGTTTATCATTTTTCCTCTGAGTTATGGCGATATCAAGTTCATAGGGGGTAACGAACAAGCCTCCCATATCAATAAAACCAATTAAATAAGTCATGTGTATTATTTTACCGAGCTACATTTAAACTGATACCTGTCATGTTTTAGATCTACCAAAAATGCGCTAGATGCGCCATTTGTGGGTTAACATAACGAAAACAAATACGGGATGATAGTTGAACATAACCTTATTATTGTATATTTATACATACGATTAACCTATACATTGGGAAACAACTACCTTAAATGTTACGGTAAATATGTCTTTTTTGATCACAAACCTTCAGAGATAACCGGAACATCTTCAACTGTTTTGGGTAACGAAAATCTATAGTCTTTACTATCAGTATGCTCGAGTTTATCACGTACTTTCTTAGCTTCATTACCAGTAACAGAAGAATCATATTTTCTCTTTCTTGTTTGTTTCATGGATATTGGCTCTTCGGGGATGACTTCCTTGATGATCGTTTTAGTGAGTAAACTGCGTATTACACGCCTACCTTCAGGCACACTCACGATTGAATCGACGCTAGTCGCTCTGCGACCTCGACCTGTCGTATTCCTTTTTTCCGCTTTACTCTTTGACTTTACAGTTCTTGTGTCAATTAAAATTTTTTCGATGTCTCCCGGTTCTGACTGGACAGAGCACTTACGCCTGCGAATTGTGGGCTCTGAACTGGAAGGTCTCGTAGTCTGGATTGCTCGTATAATTTCTGCCCTGGCTGGTGGGTTACTCAAATTGGTGATATTGTTACTGGTTTCCTTTGCCAGTGATGAGGCTCGCGTCTTCCTCAAACATCGTTTATTATCTTCTTTCGCTGTGGGTGTAGCCTGATCATTTTCCTGGACTACGGCACCTGCTCTTTTTTTTCTAGTGGTGGTTGATTTTTGTTCATTTTTCGATACGGTCCTGGCTCTGGTTGGTCTTATTTTTGACAATCCTTTTTTATCATTGTCTACGGACTCAGCTATTCTACTTCGAGTGTGAGACATTGGCAGATCATCGTTGGCAGGTACCAATTCAGTAGATGTGATTTGTTCGTCATCCTTGGATATCCATCCGGCCTTTGAGCGTTTGTCAGCAACTATCGAAGTATTTTTTTTAAATTTAGATGCTCTCGACGACCGCACTGTAGATACTTGTTGTTCTTCAGCCATTTCGTCAGTTTTCAAATCAACATTTTCTTTAGCAACAGATGCAGCTCTAGTTTTCCTAGTGGGTTTCACTGTAGGGGCTACATCCTTGGTAGAAGATCCAGCTCTCCTCGTGCGTATTGTTGTAGTTGATTTTGATGACTCTGATAATTTAATTACTTTTTTGGGTCGTCCTCGAGTTCGTTTTGTAAGAGTGGATTTGCTAAAATACTCTTCCTTACAATCATCCGTCGGCTCTATAAGTGGGTTGTTTGGTAAAGCCAACATGTTGCTATCTTCCTCAGGTTCTTCGACATCAGACGATGATGAGACTTTTTCGATGAATACGTTTGGAACATCGGATGTTTTTTTTACATGTTCCGATATTTTTTCCATTTCCTCTGGCAATAATGTACTTTGTTTTTTTCGGTCTGTAATACTTTCGGACTTTTCCTCCCAAGCCTTAGAATCAAAGCTTGTTGAGATGCTCCTAATTGGAGGTCGAGGAGACGCTTTTTTCGGTGGTTCCAAAATGGCCTGATGTGTTCTACTTACATTAGATTCGGGTAACATCTCTAGTTCCTCCGATACGAATTTATATAAGTTATTTCTTAATGGGTTTGCATATTTTTCTTCAATGCTTTGGTGCTGTCCGGATTCTTCTATCCTTGATCTCGATCGTACGTTTTCGGCTTGTATCGTTTCTTCGCCAGAAGTATTAGAATTCAAAAAACTCAGGACAAGATCATCTTTTCGTACTACTCCAGTTTCTGGCATCATTTCTACAATAAACTGGGACTCACTTTCTTGCCCATCTTTCGACTCATCGTCGGTTATTTCGTATTCTTGAAAGCCAGCGATACCCTGGCTATTAATAAAAGTTGGTTTTGGGAGACTGTAACCAATACTGTCGTTCATTTTAACTGGAACGGATGTTTTTTTTGCATGTTCCAATATTTTTTCCATTTCCTCTAGCAATGATGTACTTTGTTTTTTTCTGTCTGTAATATTTTCGGACTTTTCCTCCCAAGCCTTAGAATCAAAGCTTGTTGAGATGCTCCTAATTGGAGGTCGAGGAGACGCTTTTTTCGGTGGTTCCAAAATGGCCTGATGTGTTCTACTTACATTAGATTCGGGTGACATCTCTAGTTCCTCCGATACGAATTTATATAAGTAATTTCTTAATGGGTTTGCATATTCTTCTTCAATGCTTATGTGCTGTCCGGATTCTTCTATCCTTGATCTCGATCGTACGTTTTCGGCTTGTATCGTTCCTTCGCCAGAAGTATTAGAATTAAAAAAACTCAGGACAAGATCATCTTTTCGTGCTACTCCAGTTTCTGGCATCATTTCTACAATAAACTGGGACTCACTTTCTTGCCCATCTTTCGACTCATCGTCGGTTATTTCGTATTCTTGAAAGCCAGCGATACCCTGGCTATTAATAAAAGTTGGTTTTTGGAGACTATAACCAATACTGTCGTTCATTTTAACTGGAACGGATGTTTTTTTTGCATGTTCCAATATTTTTTCCATTTCCTCTAGCAATGATGTACTTTGTTTTTTTCTGTCTGTAATATTTTCGGACTTTTCCTCCCAAGCCTTAGAATCAAAGCTTGTTGAGATGCTCCTAATTGGAGGTCGAGGAGACGCTTTTTTCGGTGGTTCCAAAATGGCCTGATGAGTTCTACTTACATTAGATTCGGGTGACATCTCTAGTTCCTCCGATACGAATTTATATAAGTAATTTCTTAATGGGTTTGCATATTCTTCTTCAATGCTTAGGTGCTGTCCGGATTCTTCTATCCTTGATCTCGATCGTACGTTTTCGGCTTGTATCGATCCTTCGCCAGAAGTATTAGAATTCAAAAAACTCAGGACAAGATCATCTTTTCGTGCTACTCCAGTTTCTGGCATCATTTCTACAATAAACTGGGACTCACTTTCTTGCCCATCTTTCGACTCATCGTCGGTTATTTCGTATTCTTGAAAGCCAGCGATACCCTGGCTATTAATAAAAGTTGGTTTTGGGTGACTAAAACCAATACTGTCGTTCACTTTAACGGGACTCAAATTTTCAGTTAAGCACTTTTCATTAAAAGAATGATCTGTTTGTTGTTCTTCGCTGTGGATTATCACCAGGCTATCTCTCAGCTGAGCGCGATTGTCTTTATTTTCATCTTTCTCAGTGAAGGAACTTGAAAAACTGTAAAACGATTCTTCATCGAAATTCTCTTCGCTGTCATCCAGCTCTTTTTCCAAATTTTCTAGCTGCTGATTGTCTTTGTGTGCATCCGTATTGAAGAATGTATTTGAAGAACTCAGTTTTTCATAGTCCTCCTGTAGACCACCCTCTACATTATAATCTTCTTGATATTTTTCTTCTTCTTCTTGATCCATATCTAAAAAACATTCTTCATCAAACTCATTTTCAGTAAACTTCGTGTTAACTTGTGTATCTTCTTGAGAGTGTTCTACTGATTTTTCACTTTCACTTTTATCATGTTCAACATTGTGCAACGTAGATAGTACTTTTAATTGTGAAGTTTCCATGCTCGTATCAGAAGAAAGAATCGAAGATATATAAAAAGATTTGGATTTACGAGTTAGTAAAGCGGGCGACATTTTTATATCCACTTTAGAAGTTTCCTACAAAAAAAAAAAAAAAAAAAAAAAAAAAAAAAAAAAAAAAAAAAATTAGTAATTGAAAGTTATTGTCTGGATTGAGATTGCAAGTATGTTAAGGTACCTGTTCACACACGTTTGTGGTTGATTCGCTACACAAATCACTTTTGTTGGACGATTCTTCACTACATTCACGAGAGTGATTACTATTACTCATTTGTAAACTTGGTCCCGGCCGAGATTCAGCGAAGTCGACCATACTCGAGTCCGTTAAAATTGTTTTGTCTCTAAATGACTTTTTAGTCAACTTTGGAATACAGCAAGTTTCTTCTAGCCTGAAAATTTTTTATATACTCCGTAAAAATGAGTTTATTTTATATAGATGTTTATATAGTTGTTAATAACTTACTGGGATTCTTCACTAATACTTTGAATATCACCCATAGTTTCCTCTTTGTTACGATTTTCATCATTAGCAAATGAGTTCGAATCATCACTTTCGCTCAATCTGTCCATGTTGAAATGGATTCGTCGTAATGACTTAAAACCACTAGCTACCAAATGTTTTTTTGGGGTATCTGCTTCATCGTTCACATTATCCTTTAATTAATTTATAAGTTAATTTATTGAATCATTTTATATACATATGCGGCCTTATAAATCCTTTTACATATTTTTTGACCTTATACATTTAGCTCACCTCAGTAAAATCGTAACTAGGCGCACGAGACTTGCACTGAATTCTGAGGATTGATTGCGGCGTTTGAGTATCCAAGTTGTTTATTTTTTCATTCTCTTTCCGTTGCACAAGTGGTGTGCTACATATTTTAGTCATGCTAAGCCTACAGTCAGATGATCCCGATTGATCCAAATCTAAAACAAGCAATTGAACGAATACATTAAAATTATAATAAAACGAGGTTCACAAATAAATATATATATATATATATATGTGTGTGTGTATGTGTGTGTGTAGATAAAGTATACAACCATTCAATGTTGAGTCCCTGGATTGGTTGTTAAGTTTTCGCCGCTTTTTGACTATTTCATCATCAGGCTCAATTACCATTTTTAAAGCCGTCTTTCTCGTGAAGATCTTCCGTTTTGGGTATACAACATAATGTGTATCACTCTTGTTATTTATTTGAGTAACAAATTTTGGTTGAGCATTTATTGTTGCGCATGGCGCAGTTAGAAAAGGCGTATAATTTAATGGTCCAAGCCCATCTCGATCGGGCTTGCGACACGTCTCAAGTGTCTTTTCTACTGCCAAGTTGTAAACATCACCATCAATGTCCCAAGATTGAGACATTGGTTTATGGTGAAATCTACGTGACTCATTGTTGTTACTTATAATGGGATATGGTGAAAATCGTCGTCCCTTGGCCGATTTCGAGGTATTTTTTCTCCAGCTGTTTGCAAAACGTTTTGAGATTTCGGGTACATTTTTGTGAACCAAATTTAGTAAATTCCAAGCGGTTGAGTTAAAGTTTATTTCCTCATCAATTGATTGATGTGGGTTAAAGTTTTTTTTTACAGAAAAAATGTGGCTGGCTTCTACGTGGCGGTTCGTCAGCAAGTAGTGGATCAATCTAGTTTTGTCATTATAATTTTCTTTGAGATAATTGTCAAAGGCTTTCTCTTCTTCCGGGTTTAAGGGAAGTTGCAAAATTTTTCTGAGCTTTCCATGTTTTTCACATGAGCGGAAGAAACTCGTGAGTAACGGTCCGCAATCCGATGGCGGTCGTGCATGGAATGCTAACAGTAGATGACCCTGTTCCACCGCCAGATCGATCATTATGCGCCGATGATCGGACGATATCACTGGTGGTTTAATAATGAGCAGATAATTTAGAGCTGTTAAAAAAGAAATGATGAAAAAAAATTAATTGACAGTTTGCGAATGTATGTTACATATTTTTAAAATTTGAAAACGTACCTAATTTGTGTTGATTGTTTTTTAAAAGTGAATTTATAGCGAGTTCATGCTGCCAGTCTTCGATGTCATTGCTGGAAACAATTTGGCTTGTCATGATGTTGAAAAAGCCATCGTAATCCTCGTGATCGAGAAGCCAAAAAGCTCGGATGAGTTCAATAATACTAGGACTCAACTTAAAAGCTGCGGGATACTTCATAAGTTGATCGACTGCTGAATTTGAGTCTTTGAGAATCATGCACAGGTCCATGAGCAAGTAGAAGATGATGCAGTGTTTAGTGTACGTTTCAGGTAATTGACCATCTTTATCCTCCTCTTCGTCACTTTTTTCTTCGCAATAGCAGTCAGTTAAAAAACTCCTAAGCAAAGATTGCAGCGATGGAGGAGGATAAAGACCATCTTGATTAGGACACTCACTGTCTGACTCTTCTTTCCATTGCACTTTGAGTGGTGAACAATTTCTGGCAATCAATTGATCAATGAATAAAACATCATTTTCCTTATTGTCCTTCGTACAAGCGTCTCGTCTTTTTTTCTTGTAAGACTCTACAAGCTTATTTCTTGGATACTGAATTTTCGTAAGCGCTGAAATTTGCACGTCATCGCTTTCGTCGATGTTTTGCATTTCCGGCAACAGACCGACATCATAAAACCACAACACAACTTGAAAATAGGCTGCTATTTTTTTAAGGGCCCTTTTATGTTTAGTTAAATCGATTTCAGTATTGGGTAATTTTGATATAACGGTCTTCAAACATTCGAGTTGCTGAACACAGTTATGTAACGTTTTCAACTCAGACTCGTCCATATTGACACCCGACTGATCAAACAACGGCTTGCACAAACTATCGGCCATCAACTTGATTTCAGATCCACGTTGGATACTCCACCTCAGAAACTTTAAGTATAGATACTCTGCACTGCCATCTGACCACTCTATGGCACAGCGCAGTAAGAAATTGGCACACCGTTGATCTAGGCATAACGACAGCAGCATTTCTCGAGCTACTTTTTGTTCTACTTTTACACTATAATCTGGGATGACATAATCAAAAGGTATAAGGCCTGCAAGGAGACACCTGCGGTAGATTTCATTAGGCATGATTAGTACAATGGGTCCAGCTGTGGTGATCTCTCGTAGTAGCTCTGACTGCACCCCTCGGGTGAGCCAGAACACTAAATTTTTCTCCGATAAATCGATCCACTCCAACCTCAAAGAACTAGGGCAAAAAATTTCCTCTGGGGAGTGTGGAACTTTATTTGCAAACTCTTGCAACGTCTTAGGATTGTACGAACAACATAATATTTCGTCTCGTGAATAATTCTCTTGTCGTGTGTTATAACAAGCCAAAATATTGTTGGGATTTCGGCATCCAGCAACTGTAGATGGCATTTGTTCTTCGTACCATCGATTCAAATCAAAAAGTAGGGATCTCTTTCGAGTCCCGATGAGTAATAGAGACTCCTCGCCTCGGCGGGACCGTAAATCCGACGCGTCGCGATTGACTCGTTCAATTATAACGAGACTGTGGACTTTTTCTTTTTTTTCTAATTCGATCTCAAATTTTAGAATTGGGTCTGGCTTCAAATTAAAATATAAAGTGGGGTTTTCACCAAATTCATCGTTTATCTTGTTTTCAAACATTAACATGTACATGCGTAGCACTGTTACTGAATCTGGTGTACTACCCTAAAAACATGTATTTTAAAATTGATTTGTGAATATCGAGTTACATAATTGAAGGAGAAAAAAAAGATGTTTACCTGATAAGCGGCCCATAAAAAACAAAAGGGCTTGGGGTCGTCGGTGGGTTCAAGAAGTACTGCATGAGTGATAAATGCGTACTTATCCAAAATTGGACTCACCCATGTGAGAAATCCATTAAACTCCCAGATCATAATACGACCTAAGCAACCACTGATCAAACAGCCAATTTTGGAAGAGCACTGCAAGACAGTGCATAGTTTTTCGTTGAACAGTGCAGTAGCCTCAAATTCTTTTCTGTTGAACTTCATATAATGTTCAGTTTCTAAAATCACAACATTTCATTTTGTCAATCACCAATACAGTTATGTGCGAGAAAAATAGTTAGAAAAATTTACCTTCACTTATCAAATTGTATGCTGAAAAGAATAATTCTACTTCATTACTTGTTGAAGGTTCTAGCTCATTACTTTCTGAAGGTTCTACTTCATTACTTTTTGGAGGTTGTACTGCAGGTGAAGAATTAACAAATTCTAAACAGGCTACAATAGGCTTATCACTGTAAGATGACTTAGACCATGAATCTCTATTAAGATCAACTATCAAGTGCTGGAAGTTTCTGAGTGATACAAAGATTAATCCACTATTTTCTGGTAAAACTAAGTCTCGATTTTCTTCATTAAAATTTTCCCAGTCGGCCCCACCGTACATCACACACGCCTGTTCAACACCAGCTGGTACCTTTAAAAATAATTAGTACCTCATTAAAGCTAAAACCATCTACTATGAGATAAAACTAGTACATGGCACTAAAAACAAATAATACTCACTAGAATAGTACATAAAATTTTGGAAATGCAACAATCAAAAACACACAATTGCCCAACGGAATCTTGAATTCTAATAGCATTGCTATCAAGCCCCACAAGAAGTAAGGGCAAACTTCCTGGACGAGCAGGAAAGGCTGACACAGTGGTTATCTTATATGCGAAGGTCCATGATGTTACGTACTCACCAGACGTGACATTCACTACAAATAAACTTTTGTCGCAGCTTATCCAGGCATAGCTGCAGTCGCTGTTTAAAAAGCCACCTGATCTTTGTTCGGAGCGTGGCTCATTCCAGGAGTTGTTTTGTACAGTCTCATCCGGAACTTGAAAATCCGACGACTCCCATAAAGGTAGCTTAAGGCTTATAGTTTTGCGAATCTACGAGAAAGGTTGAATGATATTAAGGACCTACTCGGGCTCAGGTTTACTATCTGGCCGTACGATTTTTAACTTTATAAAGGTTTCAAGTAAAAGAGAGAAGTTGTGTTGTATCAGCATTCCCTATAAGGCTTGAAGTGAGGAAATATTTACATAATTGCAAAATAAATAAATTAGTTAATCAATTTTCGGATGCAACGTTGTGCATTTGTAACTCCACCTATAAACACACTTATAATACATTTGGAATTCCACTTGGAATTGCTTATGGGGTTTTGGTTTGATGCGTATGGTAACAACAAAACAATAGAGAAAGTTTAAAAGAAGTCGAGGACCTTTACAGAGAAATCCATAAAAATTAATATTTAGTTAGAAAGAAAACTTCAGAAAAAAAGAAATTTTACAGTACATATAAAATATGCGAAAAATTAAATAAAGGCACTCGATTTCACTCTCGAATCAAATTGTTGGTTTAAATCAAAAGAAATTTCAGCTGACGATGAAAAAGAGGAAAAAAATAAAATTAATTTAATAAACAACTCTCAGTTAGAAGTCGAATTAAATGATGCGCAGCTCAAAAAAACTTGTAGTTCCACCATTGATTAACATCAAATTACTTATAAACAATTCAGTAGAAGTAATCGGGATTTATGATTAAGGATCAAATGTATCCTTAATAAATTATAAATTGATAAAATTAAAAAACGAAAATGATAAACTTAAAACAGAAAAAGCTAATTTGATGGCGATTAATGGTGCAACGAAAGCGAATGGAATGATAAATATAAGAGTAAAAATTTATTATATAGAAAAGTCAATTTGATATGTTCGTAGTAGAAAGTGAGGAAATCAAGTTTGATGTCTTAATCGGATTAAATATGATGAAAGAATTTAAATTAATCCAAAATGAAAATTTACAAATATTATGAAAGAAGGAAAAAGAAAAAAATTCTGAATGTATTTATACTAAAAAAATAAATTTTAATAAAAACATAGACACAAATAAGTTTGAAATCTTACTACATGCTCTAAACTTCCATCAAAAAACTAAAATTTATGAATTCACAAGATAAATATAAATCAATTTTTGCAAAAGATAAATATGATGTTGGCTCAGTTAAAGAACACGAAGCTCGCATAGAGTTATTACTGTAGATAAATATTGCAGTAAAAGTCCTTATATAGGTGCACGATTGAAGATAAAAAGGAAATAAAAAAACAAATCTCAATGTTATTAAAATACTAGTTAATAGGAGAATCTTAATCCTTTTGCTGCCTCAGTAACTTTAGCATTTAAACAGACGATGGAAAAAAATCTAGATTATGTATGGACTTTCGAGAACTAAATAAAATAGTTATACCTCAATCGCAAGCATTTCCATTGATTCAAGATCTAATAATAAAAACAAGAGACTGCAAATGTTTCTCCATGTTAGATTCCCTCTAGAGTTTTCCCTGGCTTGCTGTTGTAGCAAAATCTTCTCTGGTAACCCCAGGGCGGTTGGAAGAGTGGCCATGAAACCCCAAATGCTAGAAGCAGATTGTGCTCTAGCTAAACACGTCTCCTGGTATGTCACCAGAGACGTTAGCATTTATTAGATCGGGATAGAGTTCAACGTAAGTCACTTGTCCATTAGAGAACAGCGTTTTCGGATAGCCGGGATACCTAGCTGCACGACCCCCAGCTCGGAAAAGTTCCTATGTAACCCCGGCTGTTTTTTGGGGCGGGTTTTTCTATGGAATTTTCCTTCAGAGCAATTCCAGAGTTTTTTCCTTGCCCCACAGGTTTTCGGGCCTAAGTGAATGCAAAACAGTGATAGGAGGTAGGGATTAGCGGATCCGATGCACCAGGCAGGGATCGCCGGCCTAACCGACGAGGAGTGGTCCCTGAAACATGAGACTTCTCCGGGGATGCTAAATAACCTGGATCCGATGCTTCGGCAGAGGTCGCCGGCTTCACCGGTGAGGAGTGAATGTCCTGAAATATGGAGTCCTCCCCGGGGAAAGGCTACACAGTGGCGAGTAGACCCGATGCAACGTTGGTGCAAAGAGTGTCAGATTAACTGGCAAGGTGTCTCACCGAAGATACTCACACTGTGCCCATGGATTAGGTGTAACATCAGTAAAAGGGTTGGAAAATGGGTGCGGCAATACATCCCTACACATAGGTGGTGAGCGGGTAGCCCCGGCGACTTGGCCTAAGAACTATCGAGGTAAACTGGGTAAAAAAAAAATAAAATAAGGTGTAAGATAAATGAAAAACAAGGAAAGCAGCCATGGACAACCATAGCACATGAATGCGTAAAGAAATGCAATTAAACAGAACATACAGTTACCGGTTTTGCACCAGTGTTACTTTTCGAAGGTAAAACTATCACGATCCTACCGAAAAAACTAAGAGAAGAAAAAACACTAACAGAATTACAAGCAAGGCATACTATTAACATACGTAGTTGAAAAATCTGTTACAGTCGAAGAAGCCTGACATGATTACAATGACCTAAATAGCAGAAACAAGAGATCAAGATTCTCCGATTTCCCTGGACTAGAGGAGGGGGAGACAATATGCAAGATCTTATCAAAGCAACTGATGAACTTCACAGCAAAAGTGCTCCAACGCTTCGAATACTCCTAAAAAGATATTGACACGCCCAAAGAAAAGCAGCTCACCCACCAGGCCTCCTTTTACAACTTCTCGAAAGCTAACCCAATTAAAACAACAACATAAAGACGCCCTTATTTGCCCAAATGGACAATCAAAATTCACGTCCACAACATTTCCCACCTAAAACCTCACTCCTAATACACAGCATCACAGCTCGACTTTAGCTCACAAAAACTCCTCTACAAATGGCAAACTTCTGCGGTATCACTGCCAATGACGTCTTATTACCCATAGAGAATAACGTCGATTTTTTATCTCCAAACACAAACCTTATCCAAGTATCCATTATCGAGGGGCACTTAAAATAAATTTAAAATAATTAAAATTAAAATAAATAAATTGTTTGTAATAACATTCTTATTATTATAAATTAAAATAATGATAAAAGTATATAGAAGAGGTTAGGGGTAATGGGCACTGCATGCATACCACCTTGCATGAGCGTATGCAACATCCCTGGTATACACACAATCCATGCAGTCTGATAGCATGACATGCACTTTCCACACCATGCTTGCAGTGTGCGCTCAGAAATTACGACAGGTGGACATCACGGTGCTTTCACGTGTGTTCCAGGCCGTGCTCCACAGTCGCGGTCGTGCTATCACAATGCTATCGGGGTGAGTATATATACTTTATAGAATAAGTATTGGGTCATGGACAAAATTTTCACAGACAGAATTTCCGCCAATATTTCCAAGTACAAAATACCGTTATCAGTCGATAAATGTATCAAGCTAACTATACTCGAGAAGTCATAAATTTTAATGCTGAACTTTTTAGATGTTTACAAAACAAAATGAAAGCTTTTTTAATTTTTTCTTTTTAGTTCCTTAGCTAGATCGTTTGGTATAAGAATTATAAAGAAAATGGAGGTATGCATTTATTTTTTAAATCATGGTATTAAAATAAGAGCAGCAAATGAGATATCATGGTATTTGCAATACTGTATCATATCATATGATGTTTGAAAAAAACTGTCATTTTCTAAAGTATTTAATTTAAATAATATTTAGTTTATTGAACATTAAAACTATATAGCATATGATATTTTACGCAAAAAGTCCCATGTACATTAGTGTACACACATGTTTATCCGTTGTTATGACAAACAACTTGAAAAAAATAATTTAAAATTCTTAATGTTTAAGTTAAAAAATCTCAACTAGGGCGTGAAAGTATCGCATCTATCAATTCGTATTTATCAATTTTTGTTTAATGACCCATATACATTTGCATAGACAGACACACAGACACATATTGATTTATTTGTTTAATTATTTATAAATCTAATACTTCATAGGCTCGATGGATTAGACAAATACTTTGCTTATGAAAATGTTCATATAACTATGCAGCGAGCCCAACATAAAGTGAAACATACATCTATTTGCAAGCGCTACGATTCAATTAAAGAATTCGGCAAGCAGATGCAGGAAAATCCATCGCTCTTAAAGTTTATTGATAAAAAAGGCAATAAAACTTCCCTCTCTGCAGAGTTGTTAAACTCTTCATCTCATGGATACCACGTTATTCTCTATGACAAGGATTTTTTGAATAAGTTTAATGAAGAAAATAGTATATTTGTAGACGCTACATTTAAGACGAGTCCAAATATTAATGGAGTGCACCAAATTTTAACCATTATGAGCAAGAAATATAATTCGGTAAAGAAGCTATTTTTTATCACCATATTTTATTATGTTAATTCTTGAGGTGAATTATTACCTTTATGAAAGTTGAGCAGCTATTGCACCTAAATTAAAATTCATGGTAAAGTATTACTCAACGGATCTACTATTTGAATTTCAAAGCATGTTGCCGACCAAAGTCGAAAAAATGCATTCAAATTTTAAATTCTAGAGTTAGTCTTATAAGGCATTTTTATTATTTCACCCAAATTTTTAGCTTTTTTTGGCTAAAAGTCGAGCCATATGTTACAAAAAAACTAGGAGCAGGTTGTTTGATTAATCTTTTTTCTAAGAAAGTCCGAAACTCGGGGCTAACCTCAGTACGTAAACAAGCGGATTCGTATCTATGTAGGTATATATATTGAGCCTGCTACTCAATATTTTCAAGTGTGATAGTCTATAATGTCACACAAATGGATAGGACAAGCATGATGAGCCACCTTAAATCTATATAATTATCTATGGACGCGTTCGCAAATCGTATGTATATATTTGTATTGAAAGATTTACGTTGAAAAAAAAATTCTGTTAGAAAAGATTTATTGCTCTCACAGGGCAGAGCAATCTTCCAATCATATTTTATTTTAAAATTTCTGTTACCTCACCCAAAAATGGCTCTTCTCTCTTTACTACCGAAAATGCATTATTGTTCAATTATTCAACATAAGAATCTGTTGAAAAAATTACCGAATGGGTTTAAAGTTGTCTAGTTTCACATTATAAATAAATATTATTAATACTCTTTTTTTCATAATGTTGAATATTAAGTTAACATAGTAATTTATAATAAAAAAAAAATTAAATCTTCAGCTCCAATAGAACCGGAATTATGAATTTTTGAAAATTAGTCTTCAAGTTAAAAACTCGCTTTCATCGAATTTTCGACCGCTTATATTATCTAAAATACGTAAAAAAAAAAAAACCTCGAACTTTTATGTTTTTTGCTAAAAGTAGAGTCTGGAAAAAAAAATTCAGCCAATTCTGAGATGTGTTGTTCAAAAAGTGCTCGGTTTTTAAAAGAATGACCCATTTACGTACATCAGCGTTGGTATTCTGATACCGTCTGTCATTTATAACCATGAAGCCAATTTTTACGTCTTTCTCGGCAAATATCTTTGGAAAGTGCCCCATTACAGGCTTGCTAACATAGAGAAAGAAACTTAGTAGGTTAAAAAATATGACCATACATTTATAAAGCGCAAAAATGTAGTATATATATCGTTCGATTTTTGGAAAAATCACGCATTCTGACTAAGGACATCATGAGCCTTGTGAAAAATAATTAGATTTATAATATCAAAAAACATTGAAAAATGCCAAGTTAAAAAAAAAATTAAAAAATAATCACACAATGCCTAATAGCATCCGTGTAACAACGATATCCTCACACATAAAAAAAAAAAAAAAAAAATTTTAATCATCAATCATAATTAAATAATTTATATACATTATTTATGTTTTGAATGTATACCATTTCTCTTGCACTCACGCATTAACAAATGTTATAATTGGTTGGAAAAAAGCTCTAAGCCATTCGAAACTTGTTGATGCTGTTTTTAACCATTCATAACTAGATCGGTAGTAGAAGTTGTAAGCAAATAAAAAATTGACAAAACTCATAACTTATCATTTTTACAGTTTTAAGTGTTAAATTGCATAGATACATTCAATTCCTAAATCTTTTTAATATTCGTAATTAATTTTTAATTATTAATAAGTTTTTAACTCTTTAATGTTTAAACTGCCAAGTAATATATTATTATAAATAAGTTTTAACCTACCAATCATGTCCAGTGTAATAAATATTGTAAAAAAAAATCGATTACGTCTTATATAATTTTAAAATTTTTTAATTCCTGATCACTATTTTTCATGAATTTTACATATATGCAAGTTAAACTATTGAAATTTAGCATATTTTTATTTTAGGCTGTAATACGAAAAGCTAACTCAAAAAAATATAGGATATATTTGAGACAAAATAATAAGGAGAACAATAATATTGGCTATGAAATTATGAAGAAAATTTTGTTAATACCACTTTTTCCAGCTGATAAAGCTGAAAAAGCATTTAAAATAATAAGAAAACTTTTAAAAAAAAGTTTTAAAAATGATCAGAAGAAATTAGCCAAATGGAAAAGATTTTGAGATGTTTACTTTCGAAATGAATGGATGGTTAAAGTTACTCCGGAAGTATTTAGCATATTTAATATGGTAGATAGAACCAATAATAAACTTGAATCCTATCACAAGATTTTGAATTCGAAGTTGAGAACCAAACCAAGTACAGATATATTCATAGGTGAGTATGTGTCTACAAGATAGTTCTATTGATATAATTATCGTTCAGATATAAATAAAACAAACAAACAAGTAAATTTTAACTGGAAAATAATTTAGTGTATACAAGTGTTTAAGGACAGTCCGGAAAAAATTTAAGTTCTTTCCTTGTCGACTGTCTGTCAATCCTTTCGTTCCTAAAAAAATTAGTAGGATAAATTATTTATTGTAAGTGCAATAAGTTATCCATAGAACGGTATGGTTAAACGAGTAAAACTATTGTGAACTAATCGGAAATATTAAAGCGATATGTGGTGATATTTGTATAATCAACTTTTATCAATGCAATTAATTGACGAAAGAAGAAGTATCATGCATTTTTTTTTTTAAATAAATATGAGGCCTGACTTAAGTGAGATTAATCATGACTTCGAAATAAAAGACAACTATTCGTCGTTCGTTTAACATCTGATTATAAACCTTTCTCATCTAACTTTAAATCAATCTTAACAAGTCTGAGTCAGAATTAACCTCCGAGTTGCGTCAGAAACCCACCACTGTCCAGTGCAGCGGTGCTTTATACCAAATGGATCCAATATGTATCCAAAACTGAGAACACAATCATCCATTTCCTTTAACATCTTTCTATTCGATGTTACTATAAACACATATATAGATGTAACGGGTATATGCGTTTCACGTATTCATGTGATGTCATCATCCAGTACTTTATACCAAATGGACCCATTATGGATCCAAAATTGCGAACACAACCATCCATTTCCTTTAACATCTTTCTATTCGATGTCAGTGTAAGCACATGTATATATATATATAAAAACACATGGTATTAGCCACGATGTAAAAATACAAGGTGCGGCCCGCGCGGCGTTGCGCATCCATTTTGATTGATCAATGCTTCCACCATGATGTAAGAATATAAGGTGTGGCGTTCCAAAGTCTCATTTTCGTGCCGTTCTGCGCCTTTCAACACGACGCCATATTGGAGGGAGATGTGACTACTACAGCGGCGAAGAGCCTGTACAATGAAACGAAGCCGCTAAAGTTGAAACTAAAACTTATCCCATGCACGCATCTCACCTCGAATTGAGATATATATATTTATATATTTGTACATATATACGTAAACTGATCATCGTTTACCTGTTTGTTCAGTTTTTTATGTGCAAATATTGCCAAATTGGGTGTTTGGTCACTGAAACAACTGGATTGAAAATATTGAAATAAAAAATATATATTGTTTCAGGAGTTTCTTGATGTTAATACGCTTTATATTTTAAAAGCTATTGAAATTCGCAGACAGACATGGCGGTGCGAATCAAAATGGATGTGCAACGCCACACATTATATTTCTTACATCATGGCTTCCACCGCGCCGCCATGTCTGTCTGCGGATTTCAAAAGTTTTTAAAATATAAAACATATATTAGCATCAAGAAACTCGTGAAACAATGTATATTTTTTGCTTCAATACTTTCATTCCAGTTATTATAGTGACCAAACACCCAATTCGGCAATATTTGCACATAAAAAACTGAACAAACAGGTAAACGATGATCAGTTTACGTATATATGTACAAATATATAAATATATATATATCTCAATTCGAGGTGAGATGCATGGGATAAGTTTTAGTTTCAACTTAAGCGGCTTCGTTTCATTGTACAGGCTCTTCACCGCTGTAGTATATAGCCACGTCTCCCTCAAATATGGCGTCGCAATGGAAGGCGCAGAACGGCACGAAAATGAGACGTCGGAACGCCGCATCGCGTATTTTTACATCATGGTATTAGCTAGTAGCTACAGCTACATAAAGTTGCGTTCGAAAATTAATCTATTTTGCAATATGTAAATATTTCTTTACCTCAAAACTGATAGAAAATGCTTCTTTCTTTTACTTCTCAAATTAAAAATCATGCGGCCGGTTTTTTCCGGAATATGCTCGAACATTTGAATGGAAGTCGACTTACCTCGCAGCTGGTTTCTATAAGTTGATTCATGTCTATACCACAAAAAAACCTTATAACTTGTCAATGTCAATATTTTTAAACAAGTTTCGAGGGTACAAACGTTGCTTCCCGCGAAAATGAAATAGGGCTAATTTGAAATAAGCGACGGAAATACAGTTACACAAACGTGTTTTGCAAATTTTATTGAAAAATTTTACGTGTTAATAAAAAAAAAGGCAAATTTACTAGTTGATAAAAAAACAGTTCTAAACTTTGATCACGACTCAACAATTACGATTTACTGCCACGTAGAATCACACTGCTAACGAACGTTATACTTAAGCTGATGAAAACTGAATGCTATAACTTTCTTCACAACTTCACGCGATATACTATTATATTATGTGTGCTTGTGCTTACTCTGACAATGTGTGATAATGACTTGACAACAAATAGATGGACGACAAGTGTACAAGTTGTCGTTCATCTATTTGTACACTTGTCGTCCATCTATTTGCTGTCACATCATTAAAGCTTATCCTGATAATGTGTTGATAATGATGTGACAACAAATAGCTGGATTTGTTACACAACGCTCGACTACCATATTAGTGGCGGTAAAGACGAAAAGTATATGTATCCAATACCTTTAGTATTTTAGTATACAACGTGATATTTGCGCACACTACTGAATAATATTTTTTTAGTAAAAAAAAATAAAATGCATTCAATCATAGCTTTTCTTCAACATTTTTCCAGTTAGATATTTCCAATGCATTACTTTATTAAATATGTTTTATTGTTTTTAAATACTTCACTAGCGAGGGCGGCGAGAGCGGCGAGCGTTATACCAAGTGCAAAAGAGATAGCGGTATGTTGAGCTGTCCGTCTATCTATTTGTTGTCAAATCATTATCACACAGGGGAAGACAATCACACGTGGTATAATGTACTACGTGCATCATGCGTGTGATGAGGTGTTTTCCGCAATCGTTACCAGAGCAAGTAATTTTCGGTAAGTTGCGCTCTACATTACTGTCAGATCGGAAAGTCAACTATATATACCTTTAATTCACTGGCGCTCTGTAGCTCTGTTGTACGAGTACGAGTAAGAGGGTGGCTCTATTATATATATATATATTATATTACACGAATATTACACGAACAAGACAATAGGGTAGTTTTGATACCTACGCTGTATAATAATTTTAGTAATAAATCAGAACTTATATAGTAAAACAATTATAAAAACACTATATATTCGTAAAAAAAAAGATAAAAAATAGGGTTAACAATACTTTTCGCTCATGGATTCGACGATACACCTTCAATTCAGTAAAAGTTAAGTACTAGATTTGAGTGTAAAGCAAGCTAAAAAAACGTTTCCATGTCACTTAAGGGCAGAGGAACCGAAGACGTACGGTGTTAATAAGTTTTATATCAAACAAACCACTTATATATTGGTTTCACAATAAATAGCTTAAAACTCGACTTTATGTACTATTTCTGTGTAAGGTTCAATGTAATGTAACTTCATGAAGCTTTCTATAAGAACTATTCAAATAAATAAAAACTGACACTAAATTTTCAAATTCTGAGCAGTATCTTAGCGTTGTGGACGTTCGCAACGATTAAGTGGACTATCTAGAGAGTTAATCTGATCGAATAAAATATTTACAAAGGGTCGACAATATCGCAAAAATTTTTTTTATATTCGTGATCCCAAATAAAGGCTTATTTCGCTGTATCTCCATTATTTACGGAGATACGGGCATTTTAAGTTTTGTTCATTTTTGAGCTTAAAATTTAAAGTTTTAAATGATCCTTTGGTCTTGGGATGGCTCGTAGGTATCTGTGAGAGTGTCTACGTATGTTGTCCAGTCGTCAAATTCATTTTTAATACGAGTGAAAATGCCTAGATCAAGCATTTCAAAAAAAAAAATTTTATTCATTTTCGTGATCTCAAATAAAGGCTTATTTCGCTGTATGTCCATTGTTCACGGAGATACGGGCACATTAAGTTTTGGCTCTATTTCAAGCCAAAAATTTTGATTTGCAAATGATCCTATGGTCTTGGGATGACTCGTAGGTATCCGTAAGTGTGTCTGCGTATGTTATTTAGTCGTCAAATTCATTTTTAATACGAGTGAAAATGCCTAGCACGAGCATTTCAAAAAAAAAAATTTTTTTCATTTTCGTGATCTCAAATAAAGGCTTATTTCGCTGTATCTCTATTATTTACGGAGATACGGGCATTTTAAGTTTTGTTCATTTTTGAGCTTAAAATTTAAAGTTTTAAATGATCCTATGGTCTTGGGATGGTTCGTAGGTATCTGTGAGAGTGTCTACGTATGTTGTCCAGTCGTCAAATGCATTTTTAATACGAGTGAAAATGCCTAGCACGAGCATTTCCAAAAAAAAAATTTTTTTATAATTCGTGATCTCAAATAAAGGCTTATTTCGCTGTATGTCCATTGTTCACGGAGATACGGGCACATTAAGTTTTGGCTCTATTTCAAGCTAAAAATTTTGATTTGTAAATGATCCTATGGTCTTGGGATGACTCGTAGGTATCCGTAAGTGTGTCTGCGTATGTTATTTAGTCGTCAAGTTCATTTTTAATACGAGTGAAAATGCCTAGATCAAGCATTTCAAAAAAAAAAATTTTATTCATTTTCGTGATCTCAAATAAAGGCTTATTTCGCTGTATGTCCATTGTTCACGGAGATACGGGCACATTAAGTTTTGGCTCTATTTCAAGCCAAAAATTTTGATTTGCAAATGATCCTATGGTCTTGGGATGACTCGTAGGTATCCGTAAGTGTGTCTGCGTATGTTATTTAGTCGTCAAATTCATTTTTAATACGAGTGAAAATGCCTAGCACGAGCATTTCAAAAAAAAAAATTTTTTTCATTTTCGTGATCTCAAATAAAGGCTTATTTCGCTGTATCTCTATTATTTACGGAGATACGGGCATTTTAAGTTTTGTTCATTTTTGAGCTTAAAATTTAAAGTTTTAAATGATCCTATGGTCTTGGGATGGTTCGTAGGTATCTGTGAGAGTGTCTACGTATGTTGTCCAGTCGTCAAATGCATTTTTAATACGAGTGAAAATGCCTAGCACGAGCATTTCCAAAAAAAAAATTTTTTTATAATTCGTGATCTCAAATAAAGGCTTATTTCGCTGTATGTCCATTGTTCACGGAGATACGGGCACATTAAGTTTTGGCTCTATTTCAAGCTAAAAATTTTGATTTGTAAATGATCCTATGGTCTTGGGATGACTCGTAGGTATCCATAAGTGTGTCTACGTAGGTACTTCCCCGGGCAAAAAAGCAGTTTTCCAATACCCATTCGAAAAGTCTCCTTTACGAACCTCGTTACGTCCCTCGCCTTTGGCTTGGGCTGCAAACCTCTTGGTTCGCAAACAAAGACTTTTTAAACTCGTAGGAAAACTTCTCTCCCGCACACTGGAAAATATAAAATCTTTGCCGAATACTGGAAAATAGTTTTCCACTTACTTTTTTCATTATCAATGTAGGAAATTTGATGTGCCGCACGAAATATAGTTCGGAAAACACCTATTTTCCGCATACTATTTCAAAAAAACTTGATCGCTCTGGGTCACTTATTAAATGCACTTTTTTATTTATCAACATTATTGTTATGCATTAACATTATTGACTCGAACGCACTGTGGCCCTGAGTCAAAGAACTTTTTTTTCATGAACATTCCGATTTATCAAAAACGAGCAGACTCTGGCGCACTTACTCACTTGATAGCCAATATCGATTTATTAATTTTTATAGAGCATCTCTCATGTGTGCGTTTTTAAAAAACACTAGGTTTCACTGTAGATTTTGCGCCGTTATCCCGCGAGACTGTTCCTGCGATAGCAATCCATATCTCGCACGAAGGGTATAAAACAGCGCGCTACTGCACCCATCCGTTAGCTATTATTTTTATGTTACTCGAATCAAAATTTTTTACGAGTGTTATATCATCACTGTCTTATAATGTTCCTTTTGTGAGTCATTTCCGATGCTAAAATAAGGTTTTTGTTGCGACTTTTATCAAGTATAGTGATAAGTATTTCAAACTTTTAATTTTCACAAACAAAAGATAAAAAAAAATTATTCTCGCACTCAAAGTTACTTTCATTAGATTACTCATTAATTATGAATGCATCAAATTGTGTTTATCTCTAATATCTATTTTCATTGGATTTTTGATATATTTGAATTTCCCGCAAGTTTGCCAGTCACATATATACACATATATGCACCTCTAAATACCTTTCTTGCGCTGTCGTTTCCAAGCAAATGGGCAAGTGTAAACAGTGTACACCAAACAACCGATGACCTACGCCTCTTTCCATTTTCAAAACTTATAACAAGCGTACAATCATACATCAATGCATTTTACATTACTTAGCTCAGAGAGAAAACAATACTGATAGTATAGATGAAATCGTAGGGGAAATGAAATGAGTTTTGCAACAATCGTTTCAATGGAATTTGTTATCGAAAGGTGTGTACTCGTGCGCCAATGGAACTAATCAATTATAAGTACGTGATGATGCATCTCGTCGTGAAATGAGAGGTAGAGATTGTTGTACCTACTGATAATTGTAAAATTTTGTTTTAATCGTACTTATATATTGTTATGTCGTAAAATATGATACGATTCGTGTACTGTTTTCAGTAATTGGTTGAACGAGCGATGAGGTGACAGCGAGTAGCGACATCAAATATTTATGGAAAAAAGTAAGCCTCGCACATTGCAATAATATACTATTCTCAGTTATTGACTGCTGTGTTAATTTTTTTTTTTTTTTTTTTTTTCATGCTCGCAGATTATTTTTTTGACAATCATGAGTTTAACTGACGAAAAATTAATCAACGAAAGCGATTTGTTGTCGAATAAAGACGTTCTAGAAGAAGAAAAAGAGAATGACAGTGGAAACGTCAAGGATGCACAGCATATAACACCTGAAATGGTGCTACGCCTACCTGCCATCACTGAAAGTTTGTTGATTAATAATTTACAGCACCATTTATTCAATACTATTTTTCTTTTTCAATCAAACTTCTGATCTTTAAATTTTTGTTTTGTTTTTGCAGATTATCTTTGCACACCAGAGGCTAATACATACGACATTGACTTTACTAGATTTCAAATACGTGACTTGGAAACAGGAACAATTCTTTTTGAAATTTCGAAACCACCAGCAACTGGTAGTTCAAACTTTTTTGCTAAGAGTTTTTTTATTGTAAAAGTAAGTATTTTTGACTATTGCTATTATTTTTATTTTGTTTTGTTCATTTATAGAGGAGGAACTTGATTATAAACCAGCAGCAACTCCTTCAGATGACGGTCGAAATGACTCTAATGCAGGAAGATTTGTGCGTTATCAATTCACGCCTCAATTCTTGAAGTTAAAAACTGTAGGAGCAACAGTGGAATTCATGGTTGGATCACGGTCAGCGAAAAATTTCCGAATGATAGAAAGACACTTTTTCAGAGATAAATTATTAAAAACCTTTGACTTTGAATTTGGTTTTTGTATACCCAACAGTAAAAATACGTGTGAGCACATTTACGAATTTCCTACACTTGCTCCAGAACTAGGTAAATTTTGTAAATCGAAAGTAAATAAATAAAACAATTTATGCAATCGTACTATTCAAATTAAATTTTCAGTGGCTGAAATGATAGCTAATCCGTTTGAAACGAGATCTGACTCTTTTTATTTTGTGGATGATCAACTTGTGATGCACAATAAGGCTGACTATGCATATGATGGAGGCTTGGAGTAAAAAAATTAAGATTCCTTTCAACAATTATAAGAACAGTCTTTAGTAAAACTACGGACTACACAATCATATTTATATAATCCAATCACATCACTGGGATGATTTAAAAAATTATCCAAACCATTAAAATTCATGCTTTTATAGATTTATCGAAAATTTTTTTCTTTAGTTCGTGTGTATCTAAATTTTTCGGCTACACTAATTGGAAAAGTTACAACGCGTAAGAATGGACAAAATTTTGAAATTTTTAAAAATTTATAAAATCTAGGCAAAGAAAAAGATTTCATTGCTAAAGACTTTTCTTTAAATTTTATAGGACCAAAATATTTTTTTCTAGCTGTAATTTGCTTGTGTAAATTTATTTACATGTACATATTATATACATTCGTATATTTAGTATACATCAATTATTTTTATCACGTGTAGTACTATCATCTTTTATTGTATGTAATTTTTCTTAATTATTTACATTTTTGATAGCACATTTTAGGAAAATGTGTTTTCCTTTCAATTTGCACAAATCAACTTTTAAATTTATTTTTTAATCACTTTTTTTTTAATAAATCTTGTTTGTATGTATAATAAATAATGTACAAGAATTAAATTTGCGTTTTCTATTTCAAAAGAAAAAGAATCATAATTTTAGACCATAAAAGATTTGTCTATCTTATCACTAATGAACACATAAGTACAGGTATTTTCTCTGTAAATTTCTTATTAATGGTTTTCATTAATAAAAGTAGTCACGCAATCAATAAATTCCGTTGGTTTATCTGAATGTATCCAATGCCCTGCATCAGCTATGTAATGAAATTTTGCCGATGGAAATAGTTTTTTAACGTGCGGATGATCATTTTCGGTGATGTAGTCGCTTTTGGATCCACCAACAAAAAGTGTTGGACCATTAAAAGTTCTATCTTTTTCATTTTGGAAAACTGCAATTCTCGTTGAAAAATTTTCTTCTAAGACTGGAAGATTTATACGCCATTTATACTTTCCTGGCTCTGCTTCAATAAGATTTGTTAATAAAAACTAAAAACATTAGTATTTTTAGGTTTCATGAGTAGTTTTCACATCGCTGAAGAGAAAAAAAAAAAAAAAAGGAACTACATACTTGTCGTACGGGATTGGACTTTATTGATACAGACAACTGTTCATCTGCTAATTTTCTGGCTTTTGACAATGTAGGTGAACCATCAAGAGATACTGAACGCATAGCTTCAAACAACTTGGTCATCAACAGAAGACTAGGGCTAGTTTTTGTTGGACAAAAATCAACAACAATGAGCTTGTCAATTAAATCCGGATAACTTAGTGCAGTATACATAACGGTTCCTCCGCCCATGCTGTGGCCCATCAGTATGACTTTTTTTATGTTCAAATCTTTCAAAAGCAGTTTCACGTCTTCAGTCATGTGATAATAAGACATTTGAGGAGTATGGGGTGAATCTCCATGGTTCCTAGCATCTATTGTAATAACCTGTGTTAATATACAATGTTTAAATTACTGAAAAAATGTATTTAAAAACACAATTAATTTTTTCCCCACTTTTCTCTTTGTTTTTTGGTGTATTGTTTTTGACAGACTATTCCAATTACTCTTGGAACCAAACAGTCCATGATGTATTAAAATAGGAGATTTTGGAGAACCGTCTGAAACCTCTTTTGTTGATTCGTATGAAGCATATGCTAATTTTACGGGTGTTTGACTAACCATTGTTATGAAAAATATTAACGATTTATAAAATTATTGTCGCATAATAAAATTTATAACTTTTGAGTACTTACTGTGAACGGCTACTTGACACTCCTCTGTTTTTTAAAATAATATTTAACCTGCTAGGCAATGAATAAAGTGATGCAGAGCAATTTTTTATAATCATTTTTTTACCAGCAGCTTATTAAAATAGAAAAGAAGGGTGAAGGTAACAAATTCCCAATATTGTAAGTGTATATGCGCACTAAAATTTTGACAACATTGGTCTATTATTTTATGTACTTATTTTGAAATGCTATAATCAAAAGCCGCAAAATTTTGGTATGACAACTCTGCACGAAAAAAAAAAAATTTTATCAGAACTTGTAGCAGACGATTCATTTCCCTATACATGACACATGACACCATTGACACCTCTACACTCTATACTATATTTATATATCTACATATACTCACACACACATATTCTCGTTCGGCAATACGAATTACGGAATTGCAGATTGCAGAGAGCGATCAGTTCGCTAAACATTTTCGGGATGTGCATCGTAATAATCGATATAGAAGTCACTGGATTTATATAGATAATATGTATGTATAATGTATCAAAATCAATCATTTCTAATTAAAAACTGTAAGTAAAATACGCTAAAACGACTGGGGAGCTGGTACACTATTTGCATTATAATATATGGGAGAAAAAGATTTTGAAATTTCGCGCTTCAGTATTCAAGATTTATCGGGAGGTGGCCGGTAGCGGAGCCACATTCGGCAATTCCGATTGGCTTATTTGCAAAGCTGCCGCTGCCCCTCCCCCCCTCTCTCTTTGAGCTGCAGCTGCAGCCACTCACAATCTCACAAAAACGATTCATCGTGTTGGGGACGTTGGGGTGTTTGTGGCTTTGTCCACGCAAAAATTCAGTATATCAGTTGGCTTCGTTGCACTTTTTTAGTTCATCCGGTTCATGCGTTCATTTCATCCTCTTCTTTCTTTCTATTGTGTAAGTCAAGTTATATAGTCTCAACCCTCAAATTTACGCCATAAAGAAGCTATAATTAAGGAAGTATTTTGTTGTGTAACATTGTAGGAATTGCGGTTGAAGGAGTCTACGTGCGGGTTATGAATGTTACGATCAGTTATCAGTCCAATCAGTTGACATTTGTTGGAACCTTCACCTCGACCTTCACGAGAATAAAGGTTCTGTTCTGCACGGCTATTCTTGGAAAAACACGTTTAATCCGCAAGTGGGCAAGGCAGCTTTTGTTTTGTTTTGCAGATTCGGACGTTCAGCGGTGTCTATACGCATAGGTACACGAGCTTGTCAACAGCAATCATTTAGAGTAAGTACTTACAGAATTTTTTTATTTCGTCTGGTTCTGTTTTTCATCTTGTTTGTGTGGTCATACCTCAATGTGCACAGCCAAGTATACATTATTTTCTTACTCTTGGTTTTTGCGAGATTTTGCAACGAATGTGCTATCGTTGCCGATACTTGAACCATCGTTGCCGGCCGATGTCAAAACACTTGTATTTTTTTGACGAGGTTACCAAGTAGTTTACTTATCCTTTTTAAGCATATACTCTCTTTAGGTATATATGTATTTTTATACGATATGCATATTAACTATTTCAAGATTGCGAGGGAAGTCTGTTGCGCGCGCATTTTTTTTATTGTTCTTCCAAAAAGTTGGCTTCCGTTATTTTTTTTCTCAGTCATTTTTTCTTTAACTATTCTTTCACTTAAGTAGGTATAAATCTATGAGTACTTATAGAGTTGTAATTATTACTTGCCCTAGTTTATAGTAATGAAAGTAATTTTCAGACAGTTAAACTTGAGTTTATTTATACTTGATGTCGCATACGTGAAAATGTTTATGAACTCGAAAGATACAATACTACCCGAATTGTGTATCTTATTGTTTATAAATATTTCATCCCTATTAATAACCAACATAATGTAACTAGAATGTCTTATATTAACTGTATCACTAGTATTGATAGATAGTATGTGAAATTTTTGTATGCAGTTAACAAATTTTTTCCCCTACAATTTTATTATTTAAAACTTTTTTTTATAGTGCCTGCTTTGAAATCTACCAAAATGGTGGTCGAAACAAATGAAGTCAGTCCCAAAGTTGTAGCTGCAAATGAAGTACCCTCTAATGGTGGTAACGATGCTGAAAGAGAACTTTTAGAAGAGCAACAGGCAACCAAGAAAGTTAAGACAGGCTGGGGCAAAAAAGAATCTGTCAAAACAAAAGCGACTAAAAATGAATCAGTTTGCGAAATCTGTTTACAAAAATTGAATGATAAAGATTTAAGATTGTACATTGGGCATCCAAATGATGCTGTTGATGAGTATTCAGTTTTACTGAATCCAAAGTTGTGTTTATTCAATGGGGATGAAACTGATATTACAGAAGGCGATGCTCGAGCTCTTAACAAAGTCACTTCATTTAGGTTTGTGTTAATTTTATTGTAATTGTTCATTTTTCCATAGCATGATATTAATGAAAATTGGTTACTCTTTCCCATTAGTGTATATGACAAAAACGGTCACATATGCCCATTTGATGGCGGTTTGATTGAACGAAACATCGATATTTATTTTTCTGGATATGTTAAACCTATCTATGAAGATGACTCTTCTATCGAAGGAGGGATACCGGGGAAAGATATGGGTCCCATTGTTGAATGGTGGGTTTCTGGATTTGATGGAGGAGAGCAAGCCGTTATATCCTTCAGCACAGAAATTGGAGATTATGTCTTAATGGAGCCTTCAGAAGAGTATGCTCCATTTATGATTGCAGTAAGAGAAAAAAGTTTTATGAGCAAAACTGTGATAGAGTTTCTTTTAGAAGAACATAATCTTGAATACGAAGATCTGTTGAACAAACTGAAGGTAAATTTTTTTCATGATTCATAAATGTTAACATCGGAATGGCTTAAGTATTTTTTTTTCCTTATTTTAGACTGTTGCCATGCCATCAGGCTTGCCTAAGTTCACCGAAGATATACTTTTGCACCATGCTCAGTTTATTTGTGACCAAATTCTTTCTTTCGATTCCTCTGCCACGGGTGAAGACCCTTTGTTAATTACTTCTCCATGCATGCGAACTTTGGTTGATCTTGCCGGCATTACTTTTGAAAAGGGAAAAACTGTTAGGAAGGGTAAGAAATACACTAATCGGCGACAAGAAGATGAATGGAGGAAGGGTTTGATAAGAAAAGTGCAGAAAGAAAAGAAAACCGCATTTACAAAAGCTACAACTACCAAACTGGTCAACAATTTGTTTGAGAATTTTTTTCCTGATCAGCTGGCTAATACTACGGATAATTTAGCTTTCAAACGTCGTAGATGTGGTGTATGCGAGCCTTGCCAGCAACCCGATTGTGGTGAATGTTTTGCTTGTCAAAGCATGCTGAAGTTTGGTGGTCCAGGGCGTACTAAACAAGCTTGTGTTAGACGTCGCTGTCCAAACATGGAAATACAGGTAACTTTCGGCAAACTGTTTTCAATAATCGTGTTAACTACAAATTCATCCGAAAAAATTTTCCCTGTAGGAAGCAAATGCAGAAGATGTGGAAGACGACACTGTTTCTGAACCCGATGCAGAGCTGAGTTTGGATGCTCATAAAAAAATGAGGGGATCCTTAAAAAGTAGGTCTTGTCGGATGGAATGGATTGGCGAGCCTGTTGGGGTGGATTCAAAAGGGTGTCGTTTTTATAGCGCTCTTCAATTAGAGAACGAAGTCATCAGTCTAAACGAATTCATTTATATCGAATCGATTGATCCATCTGTGCCATTGCACATAGTTCAAATAAAATACATGTGGCAGAATAAAATAGGTATCAAAATGATTCATGCCACCTGGTTGTGGAGAGGAAGTCAAACAGTTTTAGGTGAAACGGCAAGTTCAAACGAACTGTTTCTAGTCGATGACTGTCAAGATGTACCTGCTTCGTACATCAAATGTAAGACTGCAGTAGTTTATAGGAATATGCCAGAAAATTGGAAATCTGATGGTAAAAATTTAATATTAGATTCAGTGACATAACAATCTTTACATTTGTGATGATTTTCAGTTTGACACATAATTTGCTTGCATTTTCAGATAATGTCGACGCTGATTTTAGTATGGATGAATCGTCGGAGGATTGTTCTTCATTTTATTATCAGAAAATCTATGATCCTCTTACTGCCAGATTTAAAGATGTCATGCCAGATGTTGTTACTGATTTTGATACGCTCTATCGTTTTTGTGCTTCATGCAATCGTAGTAGGGATATTTCACTATCATTAACCAGACCTGAAGTATATGATAAATTAAAAGAAGTAAGCCGTAACGAAGTCACGTATGGCAGGTTTAAATTTAAAGGAGAAGAGTTTGTGGTGGGGAGTTGCGTATATCTACTGCCTAAAACATTTGATTTTAAGTATCCGGTCAAGCCAAAAGGCATTGCTAAAATTGAAATGAAAAAAGTGGATGAAGATATGTACCCGGAATACTTTCGTAAATGTAACGATCGCATCAAGGGATCTAATTCCGATACTCCTGAGCCCTTTGACATTGGATACATTACGAAAATATTATCGACAAGTAATGTGATATTGCTTGCTTGCACTAATCTGAATATAGCAGTTAAAAAATTATACCGTCCAGAAAATACTTGCAAAGGCGAATCTTTAAAACAACGATCAGATTTTAATGAAGTGTACTGGAGTGAAGAAGGTATAATTCTTTTGATAGCCAATTAAGTTTCCTTATAATTTTTATTTGATTTTATGGCAATCTTTGTTTTTTTAGAGTATGTTGTGCCATTTCAACAAATAGTTGGGAAATGCTATTTGTCCTTCGTGGAAAATTTAGATGAACATGTTAGTGAATGGACGGTCAAAGGCCCAAACCGCTTTTACTTTTCTCTGATGTATGATGGTAAAAATGATGAGTTTGATGATCCACCTGTGAAAGCATGTAGTATTGGAAAAGTGAGTAAAAAAAGTGATAAACTGAAATCCAAGAGTAAAAAACCACAAAATCAAAACGTTGTGATTGATAGCCCACCAGAGTATCCAAAGATTACTACCAAACTAAGAACGCTGGATGTTTTTGCTGGTTGTGGTGGTAAGCAAAGTTCATTCAAGTATGAATAATTTTTGATAGAATTGATTTAGATAACTTGTAAGATTTTTTTTTCAACAGGGCTTTCGGAAGGCCTGCGTCAAGCTGGTGTTACAGAGAACCATTGGGCCATTGAAATTGACGAGTGTGCTGCACAAGCCTACCGACTTAACAATCCTAACACGAAAGTTTTCACTGGAGATTGTAACAAAATATTAACGAAAGTAATACAGGTACAGATGCAAAATATTTGGTACTGTTTTTATTTACTTTATTTTTTAATAAAATACTAGTAACAAACATATAACCATGTTTGCAGGGTGAAACTGTCAGTGATGGTCAACGCTTGCCATGTAAAGGCGAAGTTGATTTACTCTGTGGAGGTCCTCCTTGTCAGGGATTTAGTGGCATGAATAGATTCAATTCACGAGCTTATTCGCTTTTCAAAAACTCTCTTGTAGTATCGTATCTCTCATATTGTGATTATTATAGACCGCGATTTTTCATTATGGAAAATGTTAGGAATTTCGTTACATTCAGAAAAGGCGTAGTACTTAAACTTACCCTGAGGTGCCTTTTAAAAATGGGATACCAATGTACATTTGGAATAGTACAAGCAGGAAGTTATGGTATTCCTCAAACGCGTAGAAGGTATTTGATTAAAGCATAAAATATTCAAATATATTTTTTAATGAATTCACTGCTCTAAGTTGTTTCTTTAAATTTTCCAGAATGATTATTTTAGCAGCTGCACCTGGTGAAGTGCTTCCAAAGTTGCCTAATCCTCTTCATGTATTCAGTAAATCAGCTTGTAATTTAAGTGTTGTCATTGATGATAAGAAAGTGAGATCAATCGATAATCCTTTAATTTATTTATTTTATGTAACTTTTTAAAAGTAATAAAAATATTTTGTTTCAGTACGATCCAGCATACTCTTGGACTGAATCGGCACCCTATAGGGTCGTAACTGTCCGGGACGCACTGTCCGATTTACCTCAAATTAAAAGTGGCAAAAATGACGAAGTCATGAATTACATCAGTGAGCCTGTATCACATTTTCAAAGACAGGTGCGTGTATTTTATTTATAAATATTCTATTTTAGTACCTATAAAAATATACTGTTAAAAAAATTTTTCCTTTTTTTCAATGATAGATAAGGAGTGGTATACAAGAAAGTGTACTGATTGATCATATATGTAAAGACTTGGGTTTACTCGTAGAAGCACGTATGGCTCACATTCCTACAGTGACTGGATCTGATTGGCGAGATTTGCCGAACATTGTTTTGCCTCTGATCGACGGAACTCATACTGTCAAGTTGTGAGTGTAAATCCAATCAATAAATGAAATCGAAATTAATTTTTGTGTGGCTTTGATAAATTTAATCATTTTTTTAACAGAAAGTATAAATATCATGATAAGAAAGTGGGAAAAAGTTCCACGGGAGCTTTTAGAGGTGTGTGCAATTGTGCCACTGGAAAAGAGTGTAATCCTCTAGACAGGCAAGACAACACCCTCATACCATGGTGTCTACCCCACACAGCTAATCGACACAATAACTGGGCAGGTCTATATGGCAGAATCGAATGGGATGGTTTTTTCAGTACCACTATTACAAATCCTGAACCAATGGGAAAACAGGTGAAAATTTTGAGCCACTTTATCATGCTATATGTTGATGATCAAATTTTTCAGCTACGATAGTTATCTCACCGTCACTGTCTTAACTGTTTTATGCGACGTAACTCTATCAATATTGATAAAAGATTTTTTTTTAATGCTTTTTTTCAGGGGCGCGTTCTCCACCCCGAACAAACACGAGTCGTGAGCGTGCGTGAATGTGCTAGATCTCAAGGATTTCCAGATAATTTTCGATTTTATGGAAACGTACAAGATAAACATAGACAAGTTGGCAACGCTGTGCCACCACCACTGGCGAAAGCTATAGGCCTAGAATTAAGAAAGAGCTTGCATTTATCACAATCGCATGTTAAAAATTAACTATTTTTTATATCGACATTTGTAAATCAATCGTTTTATCATAAGTACTTTATTTGATATGCATATTAAAGTCGTTTCTAAGTGTGTTAAATGTATTAAACTTTTTTTTTTTACTATTAAAATGACAAGTAAGGTAACAGTCCACTGTAAAGAAATTTGTAAGTCCTTGTACATAACGCCTTAATTTAATTAACATTGTGCACAATAAAACAGTATTTTTGAATACACTTTGTACTTGAAGGAAACAATGTTTTTAAAGCTTTGTACAAGTTTGAAATACAAAAGGTATATTTCAACATTGAAAAAAAAAATAACAATAAATTATCTAAAATATTAAATTTTTTTATTCGAAAACCTCGTCTATTTTCCGTTGATTATCAAAAAAAGTAGGGATTTAAAACAATTTTTTCAAACATTACATTTTTTTGCAGCTAAATTATACTTGATGTTTTCATGGCTTGTTATTTGTAATCGTTAGTGATAAATACGCTAAATTTTTGAGTAAAAAGCTATATAATCATAGGTTTCGATAAAAAAAAATTGCTGTTTTTCTCTCTTCATTAGGAACGTAGAAGTGTAGAACTGATAAAACAGCTAGCTAATCTACTATCTACAGTGTATTGTATATACATACCTACAGTGTAGTAACCTATAGCCTTAGTGTATATTTAGATAAACAGAAGGAGAAGTATCCGATATGATATATCCTAGAATTTTCAAACGTTCTTATCTTAATTTACGTCGATACTTATTTTGTCAACTCGTAAGTTTCCTTTGATTGTGGAACATGTGTATTATCGAATAAATAAAACACAGATTGATACGATGAGATTATTATCACACAATTTTTTATTCAAGTACTTGGTTCGAGTTTAGTTATTGTCTCATGAAGTATTGAAGCCTTTGAAACGCTAATGTTATAAATTTATCGGTTGAATAAAATTTTACAAAATGCTGCAATCCTTTGTCAGAAGGTCTTTTTGGCAAACAAAACGACTATCGGCCCTATCTACGGAATGTAATTTCTATTCAACAAAAGTAAGAAAACTATTTATAAAAATAATCTATTATGTTTGATTATCTGTTTAATTGCTTTTATTTTGTCAAAGGAATCAGATAAGAATAACGATTATGTAGCAAAAAACATTGATCTTGGGAACCCTGATGCACTTGACCGAATGAAAAGGTGTTTAGTGAGAGACATGGCTGAATTAAAGCGTAATTTAATGTTTTGGAAAGATTTTAAAAATCCTGCAATTTGTGAAAAAACTGGAAGAGTTATTGATTGGGATGATCCTCATGCACCTATTTTTCCAAATCATTGTGATATTGTGATAATTGGTGGAGGTGCAATTGGCAATTCTGTTGCCTACTTTACCAAACTTTTGGGAAACAAAAGTCTAAGGGTAGTGGTGGTGGAGAAAGATGATTCGGTACGTGAATAAGTATTGTTAAATACATTTTTTGTTGGAATTGTATCATATTTTTTACGCTGGGTCTATTTGCACCAAATCCACGTAAATACGTAGATATTACACAGTACAGATAACACCTCGAGTGGTGTGTGGATAGTATCATTATTATTTACTTGGATATTATAAGCTCCACATCCAAGTAAACGTGGATACAGCTCTACTTATATCCACGTATTTACGTGAATTTGGTGCGAATAGACACAGGGTATTTTTTAATTATTATTGATTAAATGATGATAATTTTCTATTCCAGTACAAGCAAGCATCTACTGTTTTGTCTGTGGGTGGCTTACGACAGCAATTTTCTCTTCCAGAAAATATAGAAATGTCATTGTATGGAGCGGAATTCATTCGTAATGCAAATGAATTTTTAGGAATTGAAGGAGAAGCTCCTGTGGATTTACAGTTCCATCCATATGGATATTTATCTTTAGCTACTGAGGAAACAGCAGAAATATTACAAAAAAATTCTGCATTACAAAGATCATTGGGAGCCAAAAATGTATTGTTAAGTGCCAACCAGTTAAAATCTAAGTTTCCGTGGTTAAATGTGGACAATATTGAATTAGGTTGTCTCGGACTAGAAAAAGAAGGATGGTTTGATCCTTGGATGTTGTTGTGTTCTTTGAAACGAAAAGCTTATTCTTTGGGAGTTAATTTTGTTAAAGCAGAAGCTGTAGGATTTAATTTTGAATTTAAATCAGGTACCGTTGTTACTGGAGATTATAGTGAATTTGAAACGCCAAATTATTTAGTTGTAAGTCAAAGTAATGAATAACATGAAAGTAAAAAAGAGGTTTAGCATAAGAAAGTTAAAAAATCTTGTTTGTTTCTCAGGTTCGAACAGAAGATGGAAAATTGAGACCTATAACTTTTAGCGAATGTGTGATAGCTGCTGGTGCTTTCAGTGGTGATGTTGCTAGAATGGTACAGATTGGTACAAAAGCTCATCATAAAATCCTGTCAATACCTTTGCCAATAGAGCCGAGGTATCAACTAGTACTTGATTTAAATATATCTTTCAAATGCATAAAATGATGTAAACTAATATTTTATAATTTTAGAAAAAGATACGTGTACTGTTTTCATGCTCCTGATGGACCAGGATTAAATACCCCAATGACTATAGACCCATCAGGTATGTATTTCAGACGAGAAGGCTTGAATAACAATTATATTTGCGGTCTGAGTCCAGAAGAACACGAAGAACCTGCCACAGACAATTTGGACGTTGATTACGAATTTTTTAACAATAAAATTTGGCCAAAACTAGCAAATCGCGTGCCAGCTTTTGAAAATCTAAAGGTTAATCTTGTTTTGTTACAAAAGGCTTTTTAAAACATATTAAAACACATTAAAACACATTAAAACAAAAAAAAAATCTAACCCCAGGTCAAATCAGCTTGGGCCGGATTTTACGAGTACAACACTTTTGATGAGAATGGTGTTATTGGCTACCACCCATATCACAGCAACATTTTATTTGCCACTGGATTTAGTGGTCATGGTATTCAAAAAGCTCCTGCTGTTGGAAGAGCAGTATCGGAATTGATAAAATATAGTCAATACAAAACAATTGATTTATCGAGATTAGGTTTTGATCGATTTATTACAGAGCAACCTTTACGGGAAGTTAATATTTGGTAATTTTTTGTAAGATATTGTGTAAATAAATGTACAAATATTCTTTATTTTTTTCTTTAACTTTCATTCACCATTGTTCCAATCATTCAGCATTTAAATAAGATAGGCAGATACATTTTTACTTGAATTGTTGCGGTGGTGGTCCAAATATGCTTCCACTTTGTTTACTTGCTGTTCTTGATGGTGCAAAGCCTAGTAATTTTTGAATATTCTAAAAGAAAAAATGATTATAAAAAATAAAAAAAATTTTGCTTGTTTTTTAAAATGCTTAATGATTCAAGGATTAAATATATTCGTATACCTGTCTTATACTCATAGTGCAGAGAATGTATAAAAATATAAAAGAACACTCGGTGTAATCGTCTCCTGGTAAATTTCTGTGGGACAGACCTTGAATCCAACTGATGGGAACAAATGGTAGTCTTGCTACAATACGTCCGTCAAATATATTATTAAACATACTCAATAGCGCAGTGAAAGCAAAACCAATGGCAAACATAGATTTCATCTTGACAAGGGACAAATCTCTGTTATTATTTTTTAGTCTCTCTTCTTCTCTCTCAATTTTTTTTTTTTGCTGTTTATCCAGTGAATCTCCATGAGCTTCCTTCCGTTTTTCCACTATACAAAAAATTTTCAATCAGTTTAAGACACTTTGTGTAAGCTTTGAGCAATTTTGGACATTATCACTCAAAAAAAAAATCAAACATACATTTTTTACTTTGTTTTTCAACCTCTGCTTTGAGTTTTTGATACTTTTCTGTTCTATACACCATCAACCAAGTTAAGCCTTGAGAAAAAGAAAATCATTGAACATGGAGCTTCTTTTTACAACTTGTAAAGTAAAAGTTAGCAAAATGATTTTGTTACCTTCACCCAAAAGGGCCGTGCAAACACTAATAAATAAAATTAAAATTGTGTCTGCCCACATGACTAGATAGTACTTTTAACACAACATAAAATTGCCAAAGTTTCAAACAAATTTTTCAAATCATTGATTTGATAACATGTGTAAATAAGTATATAGAGTAGTAGTGATTTTCTAAGTTGCTAACTTTGTTGCTGATGCTGAATGCTGACGTGCAGCGAGTGCACCCATTGGTTGGGTTGGGGTAGGTATAGGCGTGTGTGTAGGAACAGGAAGGTGTGACAGTGACTGAATCGTCTCCCAAAGGTCCAAAATATTTGTAATTATAGGGAGCTTTTTGCATAGCCTTTTATATTAATTGATATGTTCTAGAATCGTCTGTTTTATACTATTTTATTGTCTTTATTGTCATTATAATTAGTGTTATGGTTATTATTACTTTGCTATAAAAGATTTCAATTTTGGCGCATATTGCTTGACTCTTGAGGTCGGTATGCTTGGTAGCGCTATTATCATTATTGATGTTGCGACAAGGTCGTATATCTATATATGTATCATGCATATATTATGCATTTGGATCGACAATCGACATTTCGGTATTTCGGAGTCGGCCTTACACTTGCAATCAGTTTCGGTTCGATTAGGTCTGGTTCGGAGTGCAGTTGGTTGAATTAAACTGCAAAAACCCGTTAAAAAAATACACATACTTTACTTATCTGAAAGATAACAATTTTTTTTAGGAGTAAGTATAATATCCATTCAAAACGCTCTGCTCCGAAAAATACCAAGGATTATAGACATAGATGCGAAGTCATAAAGAAAACACAAAGTTCAAGAAAATACATCCGAATTGAGGTTATAAAAGCATATAACAATTTAATGCTACGGTTAAACTTTGGTAAATTTACCCTCGCGAGTGGAATTTGTGTAAAAAATGGGTACTGCTGATCAGGTGGTCAAAAAGTTAGCTGTCGAAAATGGAAATAATATTCAAGCAGAGGATTCCTTTGAAGATGAGTACGGCATAAACTTAAAGATTTTGCCAACGAACGATCAAGTGAAGGAACTGCAGACTATTTTACGCGACAAGTGAGTGTTAAAGAAAAAAAAACGTTTTTAGTATACACATCTTGACCTTCATCTAACCCCCGCATGTTATATACGGCTATTTGGTTTTATAGTTTTCATCACTTTTCTGCTACTTTTAAAGCATATAGGCTACCTTGTTGCTCTCGTACTAATCAAGGTTATTTGTTTACAGAACTACCACAAGAAGTGACTTCAAGTTTTATGCTGATCGCTTGGTAATTTACTGTATGATTCTTCTCCGATTATTTTTTCCTCCATGACATAGATTTTTAACCATCAGATTATCTCTGATCACCCTGATTCCATCCTATGTGAACGTAATGATAATAAATTACAAAATTAATATTTGGTCTCATGCATTAGAATGGTCAGAGGTGCTCTGGATTGTTTAGGATTCGTGTTATGGAGTGAACAATCGGAGTGCTGAAGGATGACTCTTAAAAAAACCTATTTACATTTTTAGATAAGATTGGTTATTGAGGAAAGTTTGAATCAATTGCCCTTCACAAAATGCGTAATTACGACACCAACTGGTGCCAAATACAAGGGTTTGAAGTATCAGAAAGGAAACTGCGGCGTTTCCATCGTAAGAAGCGGAGAGGCGATGGAGCAAGGCCTTCGGGACTGCTGTCGCAGCATCAGGATCGGCAAAATTTTAGTTGAGAGTGATCTAGATACTCACGAGGCTAGGGTGGTTTATGCCAAGTTTCCAGATGACATTGCCGAGAGAAAAGTTCTCTTGATGTACCCTATTATGAGTTTGTACTTAATTGAAGCGTATATTTCCTTTACACTCCAATGTTTCTAATTTTAATTACTTTGATAACTTTAACATAGGTACTGGAAATACTGTGATAAAAGCAATAGCAGTTCTTAAGGAGCACAGTGTGCCAGAAGAAAATATCATCTTATCTAACTTGTTTTGCACACCTTTTGCAGCCAAAACTCTAGTCACTGCTTTTCCTAAGGTAATTCTTTGGCTATTCTTTAAAATGAACAAAATTTCACAAATTTAAATGTGTTGGCTTTTAGATGAAAATATTAACATCGGAAATCCACTCCGTGGCACCAAATCACTTTGGACAAAAATATTTTGGTACGGATTAAACTAGTTTGAGCTTTGGTAGCGTCAACTACTGGAACAGGGTCTAATAGATAATTAAGAGATCAATAAGAAAATAAAATATTTAAGGAGGATTATCATCTCAGTATTGCGTGCAATTCTAAAAATAAGTACTGAAAGAGCATTACAAAACTTAACAATTTGTGCATTTCAATTACTTTATACATTTTTCGTTTAGTTTATGTAATTGTGTGCCTCCTAGAGTACTTTATTTTCTAAGTAAAATGGTGTATATTAATTTCCTGTGACATCATGGAAACTGTACAACTTGCGCAGCATAATTTTACATTACTTTAGTCTGCAGAATTTTTATTTTTTTTTTGTTTTGTTTTTATGAGAGTTACTGCAAATTTTCTCCAAGATCATGTATTTTTGATGATAATTTGGTAATCATGTAAACTAAATATGTGTTGTTTAACAATAAATGTTAATCATGTGAACAACTAAATAATTTGCATAATATAGACCTAAGAAAGGGTTACCCAGGCTAGTGTTTTTTATACCGATTCTTTTAATGCAAGTATTTTGCATCTGTACCACATTAGATAATGTATATGATTTTGTACAAATTTATTTTCTCACGAAAAATAGAAAATAACTTATCTTAACTTCATTCCCATTCGGTTTCAATGTTCTGAGATACTATTTTTACAAGAACCTTTTAAATATTAAAATTTTAATGTAAACCTTGAAACAAATATTTTTGTACAGTGTGAATCTTGATGAATTTTTTGTCAATATATGTAAATTAATAAAAGATTGTAAGTCTAGATTATGTACCGAGAATTTTTTGTCCTAGCGCATAAAAGGATAATCATTTAATATTGTAAAAAAAATTTTTTCTTTTAAAATTTGATTACTGATTTTTTTATGTAAAGTTGAAGTATAAATTAACATTCTTAAGATTTAACTGAATTTAAAAAGCGTCTCGAGTTAGCATAGTGTAACTTGTAAAAGTTTTAAAAATAAATGCTTTAATAAAGTTAAGTGGTACTGATACTGTGCATTATTATTTTACAAAAATATTTAAGAATTAAGAATTTTTTAGTGAAAAAAAAAAAAATAAAAAAAAAAGGTTTACACTAGAAAGAAATGTGAGTTTTTTTTATTTATTTTAAAACATACACTTACTGTATTATTTATTTCAGGCTGTACCGAACGTGGTGTAATGAAGAAATCGTTTGTAGACTGACGATACCATATCATCAAAGAGGACTAATGTAACATGCGTTCAAATAAGTGCCTAAGCATTCCTACTATGTGTTAATTTACTGACGGAAATTTCAACTTGTAATACAACGTAAAATGCGTTAAATAGACGCAACAATATTTTCTTTGATTCTAACGTTAAATTTGATTATGTTAATAAAATTTGAAAAAAATTGATTTTAAAGTTGTTCCTTTTAAAGTTATTTTATTTTATATGTTACTCTTAAATTAAAGGTTATTGATCAAAAGTTTAATTTCAAATTAAATTGAACAAAACGGACTGTAATTAGATGATGATTGTATAACATGTGTAAAAAAATAGTTTGATAGTAAATACATGATGTGTGTATATGTATATATATATATATATATTATTATTAATATACTTTGTTTTTTTAACGAATTTAAGACCCTATATTAATTTTTACAAGCTTCTTTTTCAGCCATTGCTGAATACCTCACAAAAGCCAAAGTAAATTGTTTAGGCAAAGACAACTTTAAGCTGCAGGAATGTATATTTTAACATTTATTCTTGCTATAAGCTAGCAGTCTCTTGTAACTTGATCCAAATACAATTTGCTTTAAGCTGACCAACTGATTTTTACAAATATAAATATGTTTTAATAAATTTCATAGAGCTATAAGAATTAAATTTATATGTACAATATTTTTCAATTGCAAAAGAAGAGCACAAAATATAATTTTCTCTGTTAAAAATTTCATAGATCTAATAATATGAAAAATTATGAAAATACAAACTAAGCGAGTATGTCTGAACTTGTTTCAGAGTTGACTTGCTTACTGAAATCACTTGAACAAAGTGCAAATAAATAATCTCAGTCAACTCTTAAAATCTGTATGGACGTATTGCTGGCAGTTTTTACCTCATTATGTTAAAGGGCGACTTTATGAAAATGAAACGGTTCATTTACAAAGGAAGAAATGGTCGCGTATGAATCTCCGTAAGACATAATTATTCCTTGATGCACACAATGCATAAAATAATATTTAATCTTCATCATTTTTCTGTTCATCATCTTCCTCAAGATTATCACCTTCAGATAAGTCTTTAATCTCTGTATCAGAAAGTTTGTCATTCTCTGGTTCAGATAATATTTTTTCTTCCGTCCTAGATATAAAAATATATTTTAAAATAAATTTTGTTGAATATAATTTATTCAAAAATCCAAGTTATACATACCCATCATGGTCCAAGGCATCTTTATCCGCAGAAGGCTAGAAATTTTTTTTTTTTTTAATTTATTGAGACTGTTACAAACTATCACCATGAGAAAATGTTTAAATACAATGAATAAATATTTACCTCTCGACTTGAAGAGTTGCCGTTTTGTTGTACATCATTTTGTGACTTATTTTCAGAGTTATCAGTACTGATGTACGACCCTTTTAGAAACTTTTCCAATTCATCCATTTCATTTGCTTCATCAAAGTCTTCATAATCCTTAACAATAGAATGGTCGATAAGTATGACGAAATCAAAAGTTATGAAAAAAAAAGCGTTTAATCATTAAAGAACCTTACTCCACAGTATTCTTCTTCGTTAAATATTTGTGGAGGTAATGGATATTTGCTATCCTTTGCCATACTATTGAGCTGCATAAATTCTTTTTCAGCTTCTTTGCCAGGTTCTGTGATGTCTATAACTTGGTAGCCTACATTTTTGCTGTCCAATATCATCAAGACTCTTTGCTGTCTTTTTTTCACCTAAGAAATATAATTAAAGTACCATTTGAAAAAAAAATCAATATTAACGAATTTTTTGATGGATTTGTATAGTTTCAGGAGATATAATATGAAAATGATTCAAATCAATTATTCAACAATAGCTATTATTATTTAAGTGTTGTCAAATACAAAAGAACAAATTTTTGTGTTGTTAAAAAAAAAGTGCAAACAATAAGGTAAAAAAAAAAAAAAAAGTTACGACGTAGTTTGGTATCTTTAGTGTATGTCATGACAGATACGAGACTTGAGTCACAATGCACCACATATTTTAAGGATGACGTTCAAAAGAAATGATTTAATTTCGTCAATTTAACTCGCCAATAAAATAAAGACCCGCAGTGTCTACTTTTACGCCGTTGGTCGGTGGAACGTTTGATTCAATTAATGATATTTAAAATAATTTTATGCGATATGCTCAGGAAGAGAGAGAGAGAGAGAGCGGGCTTTTCTTTTCATCAGAATTTTAGTTTTCAGTGGTGTTGGGCTAATGGCATATACGTACGCGTATAATAGGTGTTAAAAGAAGAAGAGTCAAGTCGAGAGGGAGGGCCGGGAGATAGCGACTATATGTATGGCAGGTAGAAGTGGGCGATAATTTGTCGCGTATTTCAAGGTCAATCTTTGCTAGGAAATTCTTGGATTTAAATGTAAAAATTGTAATCGTATCAAAAATAAAAATTGAGTCAAATAAGCAGTGAGCTTCAAGTGTGTTTGTGTGCGAATGCCTGGGATGAGCTACAGTTTGTTAGTGTTGTTACCTATCAGTTGTATGATCATCACAATAATAATGAACGAGGGGCAATGGGGTGGTAGTGGTACAGGGGTCAGCAAAAGGTAGCAATAGTAGTAGTAGTAGTAGTAGTAGTAGTAGTAGCAACACATGCACCGAATCAAAATATTAATGATAATGGACTCACTTCCTTATTGCCGCTAATTCCGGATATGTAGATTTTGATGACCATTGTAGCTGTTCTGATGATGAGAAATCCGATGGCTACCTGCTCTCTCTTTTTATAACTTTTGTATATACAGGTATGTATGGTATATAGGTATATTCTATTTAGCTCGAGTCGAATTTATCTTTTCTCGTTCGTTCGTTCGTTCGTTTGGTTGTTGCTGTCAACCCGGCAGCGGCTTGGCTATGATAGCCTGAGTTGGTGCGTAGGTACAATATGATACGCTGGTAGTTGGGATTAAATTAATAATGATCAACTACTGTACCTACTCAACGGGCACGAATGCCACGAGTAACGTAAAAAAAAATGCACTGTACAAAACACTGCGGCCGCAGAGAGACAAATAACAAAAGATATACGCAGCAACGCCACGCACTCACGCAGGTAGTCCACACTTCCACACTGCACGTACAACAATGCTCACAGATACCTATAATATATGTGTAATTAAATACCTAAAAATGATTTTATATAATTGATGAGATTGAGTAAACAAAACACTGCACTACGACATTCGCGAGCTTTGGAGGGGGAACAGAGTCTTTTTGTCGCTTTACTTAAAAAAATATTTCGAAATTATAACTACGGGCGCGGCGACTGCGGAGCACTCGGTAGTGCAGATCGAGAGACGAGCGGGGGGCTGTTGCTCATTTATAGAGCGAGCCTCAAGGGGGATGAGCATACACACGAATACTCATGTGTGATGCTGATTGGGTGGCATATATATATATGTGAGGGAAAAAGGCCGGCTGTTCACGCGGCGCGGAAGCAAAAAAAAGTATACTCATCATTTCACAAAAAATGGATTTTTTCAAGTTATTTGAGTTATAATTTGTTGAGATGAGGTGAATTGTACGGTAATGGACCAATTATTTTATCCGGGCAAGCACTCTGCGACTGGCCACATTCGATTTTAAAAGTACAGGGCTGCAAAATAAATTTATAGTGTTCCCGTTCACTTCGGAATAAAAAATAATCAATATCAAAGGCACGAAAAAGGACTATACTTGGAGAAACTAAATCATTTGTCTCGCGTGAATAAAACAAATGTCAAAAACATCATGGGCTTCACAAATGAATTGCTCCGCGAGGAAAACGCTTGTGTTACTGATTTTGTACCAATTTTGTAAAATGTGTACTTATCATGTACGAAAAAGTTGTGTGTATTGTGAACTACAAAACTTTGTGTTTTTTTAATCAAAAGTACAAAATGTACGTGAAAAAAAGTTATTGCGAAAAAACTGTTTTTTTTTTTTTTCTTTTTTAGAGCACTGTAGTTATAAAATACTGTCAAAATTTTTTTTCTCTGATGAAAACTGTCCGAATGTAAAATCATCGCTTCCACACAGAACTTGAAATTTGAAGCCTATTTGGATTGTATAATTACTTATAAGTTAGTCGAAAATCTTCATTACTTACACGCGCATGCATATATATTACGTGCATATATATGTATTATAATATATTTAATTGAAAAATCAATGAGCGGGCATCGAAAATTTTTAAAAAGAACTGATTAAAAACGCTTAGATAGCAATGACAACATGCGCGCTTTTTGGCCTATTTTGGCCCATCTTCATTACGCCCTGCAAAAAAAGTATGACTTAAACTCAAAAACATATTTCAGCAAAATTAGGCTCCGTTTGGAAAAAAATCCAATCGTTTGTTATGTGACGAGATTATTTATAAGTGCAAGCGAGACGATGATATTACCCCTACGATCGCAATCTCGAATCAATTTCCCCATAAAAAAAAAAGTTTTGATGTTTGAAATAGTCGATTAATCTGACGTTTTTGTGAAATGATCCATGTATACTTTACGCGCGAGTGCGACCATTTTTATGTTTTATTTGGTTTTAATATACATACTTTTTTTTCATAATTAAACAATAAACTACTAACGGTCAAGAACTAATTCATAATAAATACATTGGATTCATCTCCCAGCCATTTGAAACAACACATTATATTTTGTATTAAGTATTGTTAACTGTTGATTATTTCTCGGTTCACCTCAAAACCGATACAATTTATATGTTTTGCATTCAGCTGACTTGATGAGATATGAAAATAAAGAAAAGTAGGCCAAAATAGGCCAAAACGTCATTTATTTCCCCATTGTATTTTTTACGTACACGACTTTTCTCAATAAAAAATGAAAAAAATTTCTTACTATAAATTGACAATGTCGAGAACCCCCTTATCATTAAAATTCTTGCATGTAAGTAAGTATATATGTATAGATAACACCGGGTACTTTATTAACAGTGCGAATAGAACTGCGATGTTGCGAATAGGGAGCAGTGTGCGAGGGGCAGCACAATGCGCGCGGGCCTTTTCGTGACCTACAAATATTGAGAACGGGAGGACGTGACGGCTTACGTCCTCTCCTATGTGCAGCGGCGTCAAGAAACCTCCATAAGCACCATGTCCCTCTTCCTGTGCGGGAAACTGCTGAGAAACTCCCAGGCCAGCAAAAACATCAAGGTTACCTCTTTGCTCGACTTACCCTACCCGATCAGCTGCTTGACAAGGCATATCGTCTGCACGAGAAGTACCACTGCCGCCCTCGTACACTCCAAGCTCGATTATTTTGGAGCTAGGGTAATGATTCTTCCTGTTAAGTAATTGTTGATGTTTTGTGCTACTATTTGGCGTAAAACCATCTTTATATGTACCTATCGTTTGTACGTGCCCATTATTTTTTGATTGCGTTTTTTCGAGCTCAAAGAGGTTATCTCTGATTGACTAGATGACATACTTTTTAATCAAAGGTGGTTGGATCAAATAATTATGCCACATTGCTAAATGTTACATTCAATTATTATGTTATGATTATTGTGCTTGGTGCTTTTTTTTTGTGAACTTGTTGGGTTTCCGTTGAAAAGTTAAGTTGGAAATTGTAAATTTGCATTTTTACTTTGCTTATGTAAAAATTTTTATTTACTGATATGGGTCGAACTGGTAGAGAACGTCATCGTAAATTACGGGCATTTTCGAAAATTTCTCACGAAAACGATAGTTATGATCTTCATGAAAAATTAAAATCATGGATGCTTTCCAATAATTGGAAAGCCTCTTGTAATTTGGTCCCTCACGTTTTTGAAGCCACTGGTAGGGGTTTGATGACTATGGAAAAAATTCATCCAAATCAAGTAGTGCTGCAAGTACCCAAGTCACTGTTAATAACAACTCATGTGGTTTCTGAAAATCTTTTAAAAAAATTATTTCCCACATGTAATAGTTACAGTGCTCAGTCTGTTCTTGCTGTATTTTTAATTTATGAAAAACATCTAGGGGAGCTTTCATTCTGGAAACCTTATCTAGACACTTTACCACTATATTATACAAATCCAGAATTTTGTTCTAAAGTTGAAAAGAAACTTTTAAGCCGTTTTATTGCGAATGATCTAGACACTATTTCAAAAAGTCTGAAATTTGATTACGTATCTGTTATAAAGTCTATTAAACTGTTATGCAACAGCAACAATAATTTTTGTACCCATTGTAAAAAGTCATATTACGATATTTTCACTTATCATAAATTTTTATGGGCTTATTACACTGTCAACACCAGAGCTATTTATATGGATAATAGTAAGCAGAATACTGTAATTAACATCAGGGGCAGCGATAATTTAGCTCTATCTCCTTTTTTGGATTTATTTAACCATACACTTGAAACTGTTGCTGAAGCTCAATTAGTATCTACTATGAATGGTGATGAATTTTATCAAATTAAAGCATTGAAATCTTATGATCCTAATACGCAAGTTTTTATTAATTATGGAGCACACAGTAATCATAAATTATGTATAGAATATGGTTTTTTCATTCCAAATAACCCTCTGGATCAAATATATTTTAATATATCTGATATCAAAAAATGTCATCAAGTTTCACTGGTGGCAGTAAATTTTTTGAAATTCCACAATATGGACAGATCAATGGCTTTCACTGTTGAAGGATTAAACTACAATGCCAGAAATGCTTTGTTCATATTAACTTCCAACACATTAAAAGAGTCTGTTTGGAAAGAAAAAATATACTGTGATAAACTTAATGGTAATGATTTAAAACTTGCACATCTAGTTGGTTTAGCCATTTTAGAAAATATTAAAAAAGATCTTGAGAAACAGTGTAAAACTATGGGAACGATTGTTAAGAAAACACCAAGTTTTTCTGTGGTAACGAATCTTGCAATGGAGTATACAAAATTAGCAGAACTTGCTATGAAACAAATGAAATCATTGTTATTCCATTAAATCAAATTGATTCTTTTTATTAAAACTCGTGCTTTTATATGCAACACTATTGTAAATACTTTCTTTCAATTTTTTCAATAAAGAATTTAATTTGAAATTTTAACAGCAGTTGAAAAAATTTTCCTGGCCTTCCTTTATACGACTATAGTTTTTCACACAGATTTTTCAATTCCAACATCATTGAAAAAAAAAATTTAATGTTTTAAAACTTGTTTTCAGTCTGTATGATGCAAAAAAATAATTTTTTTTTAGTATTGTAGTGGAAATGTCATTGATAGAGCCCAAAAAAAAAAGAATGTACCTCAAGCCAAGTCAATCTTCACACCAGTCACACAGAACCTGGCGGTGGCGAGTATTACTGGAGCCAAACTAGCTCAGCAAAAAAGAAGCTGCTTCCATCCAGGTGCGTCAAGTTTGAGCAGAGAATCGCTCAATCTCGGCACTGGTCCCGATGTTACACCACGTGAGATGGTCACAGCTATGTTTGAGTTTATATGGCCCAAGGTGGGTATGCAAAAAAAATTTAGTACCCAATTTAAAAATCGCACACTACTTTAATAATGAATTTGTTGGTTTGAGAATAAAAAAAAAGCATATCCGTTTGATTTCCCCAAAAACTAGAATGAACCGGAAATAAGGAACCGAGTTAAGCTAGCTTTAAGTCTTCTGATTGGAGCAAAGTTACTCAATGTATCTGTGCCATTTATTTTCAAATATGCGATAGACGTGTTTAACACCGCAGACGCATCTTCAATGGCCACGGCTCCTGGAACTGTAGGCACCATAGGAATGACTCTGCTCGTTGGATGTATGGGCTTGACAATTTTTTTACCTTTTCTTTTTTTTTGCCAAGTCAACGAGCAACAGACTCTATAATCCAATATTCATTGTGTTGTAATGCAGATGGAGTAGCACGATGTGGGGCATACGGATTCAACGAGCTTCGTAATGCTGTTTTTGCCAAAGTTGCGCAACATTCAATCAGAAAAATCGCCAAAAATGTATTCTTACATCTCCACAAACTTGATCTTGCATTTCATTTAAGCAAACAGACGGGTGCCTTGTCAAAGGTAAAATCTTGGCGAATGAATTACGTTTATTTAATAAACAAAGACACACACGAATTGTTATAAAAAATTTATCGCTTTCACAGACGATAGACCGAGGCAGTCGCGGTATAAACTTTGTATTAACAGCTATGGTTTTCAATATTGTTCCTACCGTCTTTGAATTAGCACTAGTCAGTACAATATTGGGCATGAAATGCGGACTTGAGTACACGGGAGTTGCACTCGGATGCGTTGGTACGTACGCTCTTTTCACTCTTGCTATTACCCAGTGGAGAACCAAATTTCGCATGTACATGAACAAGGCGGAAAACGAAGCAGGCAACAAAGCGATAGATTCGCTCATTAATTACGAAACAGTAAAGGTGAGAAAATTATATTCCTTCTTTTCAAACGTGAGATATGCATTTCACTTTTCTTTCTTTCTCTTTTTTTTCAGTATTTTAATAATGAAAAATTTGAGGCTGAAAGATACGACTCGTCTCTAAAAAAATATGAAGCTGCGTCTTTAAAAACGAGTACCAGCTTGGCCTTACTGAATTTCGGACAGCATGCCATTTTTAGCACAGCTCTAAGTTTAATAATGGTTTTAGCTGCCAGGGATATTGTTAATGGTCGGTTTCGCTTGAAATTTACTAATGTGGCTGCACGTGTGAATACTTTTTATTTTACATTTGAAATTACAGGAAATTTAACCGTGGGAGATTTAGTTATGGTTAATGGGCTGCTTTTCCAATTGTCGATCCCCCTCGGATTTTTAGGTTCAGTGTACAGAGAAGTGAGACAAGCCTTTATCGATATGCAGACAATGTTTGCTCTGACGATGATGGATCCCGCAATAAAAGTAAGTTACCTTGTGTTTCATAGTGAAGCCACCACGATTGTATCTCTTATTATAATTGTGATGATTTTAGAACAAAGTCAATGCCGAGCCTTTTTTTGTTGTGCCACAAAAGTCTGAAATTACCTTTGATAAAGTACACTTCCAGTATGTGCCTGGAAAAAATATAGTCCATGATTTGTCCTTTACCATCCCTAGTGGAAAGAAAGTAGCCATAGTAGGTGGATCTGGATCTGGGTATGTATTGACCATTTGTTAAATTAATAGTTTGTATTTTTGCCGCCAAACGAATGATGCTGATCCAATGCATTTGCAGCAAAACCACCCTAGTCAGATTGTTGTACAGATTTTTTGATCCCGCAAGTGGCAGCATATTGATAAACAATAAAAATATTAAAGACGTTGACATGGAGGATCTTCGACGCTCCATTGCCATTGTACCTCAAGATTCAGTTCTCTTTCACGAATCGATATTTTATAACCTTCGCTACGGAAACTTATCGAAATCCGAAGAAGATGTTTACAAAGCCGCAAAGATGGCAAATTTGCATGATGCCATCATGAAGTGGCCACAGGGCTACGAAACACCTGTGGGAGAACGAGGCTTGAAATTAAGCGGAGGAGAGAAGCAACGCGTTGCCATAGCTAGAGCGATTTTAAAGGATAGTCCGATCCTGATATTTGACGAAGCTACTTCGTCCTTGGATTCAATCACGGAGCACGTAAGTTGAAATTAAAAAAAAAAAAATTCCTCTTTGAATAATGTTAAAGTTATTTATACTTAAAATCCCATTGATGTAGCACATACTTGAGGCTCTGCGACGCGCCACTGCCGGAAAGACTTCCATCGTGATTGCTCACCGTCTATCTACGGTCATAGATGCCGATGAAATTTTCGTTTTGGACGGCGGAAAAGTAATCGAACGAGGAAAGCATTCAGAACTACTCAAAATACCCAATTCGTATTACAGTAAATTATGGGAAGCTCAATATTTGAGTGCAAGTGATGAAAGTACCACCAAAACAGCTACATGACAAACTTAATTGTGTACAGTTATATTATTTATTGTTATAAAATTAATGCGGTTTTAAATTTACTTTAAAACTGTGGAATAATAAATTAGTGTTAAAAAATGAAGAGCATATGTATAAATATTATGTAAATATAGTTATCAGAAATAGAATTAAAAAAAAAACAAAAACATGTAAGATTATTTTGTAAATAATCTGGTAATCTTTTAAGTGGTATATGTACATTGGAAACTGTGTTTTTATTTTCTTAACCGTGAGAGTGAAAAAAATTTTTTTTTTGCTTTCGATAATAAAGCGTTTGATAACGATCAAATAATCAATTAAAAACGTGCACGTTTTTCATTTATCCCGTGTGTGTCCAAAATATTGTTTGTCCCTCGATGTTTCCATAGTAACGCAAAAAGAAAAACAGTCATACGTGCCCTGGTCATGGGTGCCAATCATATACTAGGCCAAGTGTACAAAGTGTTGTTGTTTTTTTTTCTCAGATGCATAGATCAAATGCTGTTGAAAATGTGACGAGTAAAAATAAAAATTGTTACTTTTTTTTTTCTTTTTATGAAGAAAAATGCAAAGTGACGTTCCTCCGCTGCCGATATCGTGTTTAATTAGTAACATTCTTTCACATAGGTGCGTACAGATAAAATATGTGTCAATTAAAAATTCACCATAAAGTTGAAGTTGATCATAATAATAATAATAATAATAATAATAATAATAATAATAATAATAATACACTTGATTGAACGTTTCCAGAAATCGTAATAACATAAAGCCAAAACCTGCTAGAGAAGTGGTTGGAAAAAACAATTTAACGGGTAAAAATAGGAAGCCATTGGGTTTATCGGTGCATTTGGTTCACAAAAAGAAAGCGACAAGTCCCAAAGCTGTCGGTTCGTATTGATACTTCTTGGCACAGCTTTGTTTTCTACACAACTATAGCTCAAATCGCTGAAAAAAAAAAAAAAATTTCAGCCGGATCTAGTCCTTACACCAACGTCACGCGATTTAACCCACCCGACGATACTGCCAAGCCGCCTGTAATAAGCGCAATAGACCAACGCGTTTCGTCGGCTAAAATGCTTCGCATAAAACAACTGCAAAACCAACTAGCCGATGCCCATTTCCACTTGAACGTGAGTTATTGCGTGTACATACTATGGTTGCCAAAAGAATTGACATAGTATACACGCAATTGCTATACAACGGATCAACAATCATTATAGAGTTGTTTTATTTTTTTCTTTTTCTTTGAAACTATTCGTTGAAGGAATTGTCCAACGAAAACAAGTTGCTCAAGGCCATCGAAAAACGCCAGGACGCGGCCCTCAAGCGGTACGAAGGCACAAAGGCGGAACTCCCGAGGATAATAAACACCCACCAGGAGGATTACAGGGTTCTCCAGGCAAAGTGCAAAAAATTGAGGTCCCAGTGCAACGCTTTGGCCGACACTTTGAAGGAAAAAGAAAACGAGCTGTATTCTTTGCAGGTGCATTCAGCAAGTAATTATTACAGATCGAAAGCAACGTTTTTTCCTCGTCATATTTATGTATTTCTCCCCCTAAATAAGAATTATATTATTTATACAATTATATATTCATCTCGGGTATGTTTGTATCTCTTTTACAGGCGCAAAACAAAAAGCTTTTGCAATTGAGCAAAGATCGCCATCTGTTGGAGAGGGACAAGCTTCAAGTGCAAGTTTCGGACTTGAATTACAGGGTGGACCAGCAAGACGAGATCATACAGGTATTTTAATTGATGATAATTTTACACGTATACAAAGAGAATAAAAAAAAAAATGTGTATGAAAAATGTACGCCTTGTTTGTCGAGATGTTGAAACGAAAGTTGGCACTGGAGAGCAAATACCTGAAGCACCAGCTTCACGTGGAAATGGTCAAGCACAAGGAGACGCAAAAGCAGCTGCACGAAACGCAGACGAAACTCAAAAGCGCGGAAGAGTTGGCCGAGCAGCGGGAAAGACAATCTTATCACGCCAGTCACGTATTTTTTCACAAAAGCAGTAGTAGTAGACCAACGAGCAACTTTACCAGCCAATCTCTGACCAATTTACACGACAATGACAAATTGGAAAGCGCACCCAGAGTCCAAAGGTACACCTTTTTGTTTTGTTTTTCACGTACATTTTGACTCATTGATTTATGTATCTGTTGATTTTGACGGCCACGCAGAAGACGCAGGTACGAAGGTACGAAAGGACAATCTCTTCCAGCCCTCGGTGCCGGCTCGGCCTCGTTAACGAGAAGGAGCCAGTCACAGGAGAATCCGCGAAAGTCAACGATGATTCACACGAACAACGACCGAGCGCGGAATCCTCAACTGTTAAAGTCACCATCGGCCAAGCACAAAACGGCGGCATCGATTTCTTCCAAGAGTAGCACAACAATAAGGGATTCGCCGATCAAAGAATCTAGATTAGAAGTAGATTATGCAGGGGCGGACGGGGAGACTCCCGAGCTTCCAAAAGTGGTGGTCAAAGAAGATTTTGGCTATCACGAAACCGGTGGCGGTGGTAAAGTTAACTTTAGCGGCCAATATGAGTACGGCAGCGACCCTCTCAGCCTCACCAGTAGGTCGAGATCGTTGCACACGAGGTAAATACACATATTAAGTACAAACGTGTATGTATCATGTTTTATAATTAAATTGTTGTTTCATCATCTCCTTCAGGTTGATCAGTTCTGCCGTGGAGGGAAAGCGCGTGAGGGGAGAATTGCCGATGACGACGGCGAGTCGGCCGCGGTCTTTTTCCAAGGAAAACATGGAGCTCATGGAGAGGCTCAACGAAAGCGATTACGCGACAAAGTACGATCGGGACTCGGTTGTCACTGTCATTTCAAAGGATTATGGGCTTGGGAACGAGACCGAAGGCAACAACAGCCACAGCGACGACGAGAGCGAAATCGAAATACCCGTAGCCTTCAATACCGACGAGGACGAGGACAATCGCGGGAAAAGACAATCGGACATTGACAAATCGGAAATCGAGAGGCATCACCAAAACAAATTGTCGACCGACTACTCCTCGAGCTCGTCCTACGAGCAGTTTAGTCGCAGCAGCAGTTCTTCCAGTGAGCCCAGAGAATCCTCTAAAGACGCGAGCAAAAACTTGGATCGCCATCAAGAAACTGACTTTAACTCGTTCGGAGAGATCGAAACGAAATCTGCCATGGACGTCGATGCGTCCATCGATGATTTGATATCACGAAAAAAGTCGATTCACAAAGAAACATCTCCTTTGATTGCTAATTTGGACGCCAATGATTACGAAAGCGCTTTGGCGGAAGAAGAAAAACTTGTTGCGAACGATTTGAACGGCGCATTTAGTTTGGATTTAAAAAACAGCGAGGAGCCAAATACGGCTGCGAGCGATGAAAGTGCCAGGAGCTTTGATAAAGCGAAGTTGCTGGCAGCTATGAAGGCAATCGATGACAACGAGAACGTTGAGTTTTTCCAACAAAAGCCCCGAAAAAGTAACAACGCAGCAGCTCGACTGCAGGTGACGGAAAATTTGTACAGAGGCATACCTACGCATTCAAAGAAGAAAAGTGATATTATGAAAGAATTATTTTCTGAATCTGGACAATAAAAGTGACATTGAAACGAGTACTTTTGCCTGTACGTATCACTCGCTATCCTAATTTTATGTAGGTTTAACATATATTCAGCCCAAGTATTCGTACAAAATATCAAACTGGAAAAAAATTACTCTCACACACACACACACACACACACACACACACATATGTATGTATATGTGTGTATATTTTGTTATCCTTTTTTTAGAATGAAAAAGATAATGTAAGAAATGTAATTTTATCAACGAAAAGAGAGATGATTTTGATAACGATTTTATATAAATAAACATCAATGCGGTTGAAAATGGTATTTTCCATGAAAAATATTATTTCACAAATATAGAAAATCAGACTCAAACATGAACTTTCGATGCTGGGCTTGTATTTGTCATACTAAAAAATTACAAAACTACAAGTTTCTCGATTACATTAGTTAGTAATACCAGCTTGTTTTTTTTAGTAGCAAACTTAACAGTGTTTTTTTGCTAAGGATACAAACGTAAAACGTAATTACTCCCATCCATTTAAAAAATAATTACAATAAAAACACTTCAACCGTCAACAATCAACATCACAGATTAAAGAATTTTTTTTTTTTTTCTTTTCTTTTAGGTAACTTTGTTACTAAAAAAAGTAAATATTTGCGCATATGTACATTTTACATGATTTTAGAATCCAATCGAGGTAATAATATTCGTCAAAGCCGTTCTGGCTTCACTTTCTTTGAAGGTGCTTGTTAAAATATCAATTGCTTTCTGGGAGTGTTTTTGCTGCAATTCTTTCGTAAGCTCGACACCAGGACCTCTGATTACTATGTCAAAAACGTTACCGAAATTCACGTTTTCGACCGTTTCGATGCCTTTGTCGATTTCCATCAAGATGGATGGATCGTATTCTATGTGATACATGACAGGTGCACAATTCAAATTAAATGGTGTGTTTCTGTCTTGAGCAATAAATGGAACAAGATCAAGATTGGCCTGCCAATTAAAATTAAAATCATGATAAATAGTTTTGTTACAAATCACGACTAGTGGCTAAATTTTTTCTTGCCAATAATACATATCGTCGTTGACATACCTGCCAAGCGAGAGCCAAGTGCTTTCCAAAGTCATGAGCCTGCTCTTGCATAAACTCATCATGGCCAGCCAAAATGAGCGTGCCTTTGCAGGACTTTGCTAAAAAACTACCAGAACCAAGGTAGTTTTGATGTGTCCATTCATTGACGGCGTAGTTTGTGCGGTCCTCTGGTGGTATCGCGGGCAGAGGATTCTCTTGACTATCCCTCCTGCCAATGAAAGCGGATTCTGATAGGTCTTTTAACGCGCACGACATGAGTTCCAGAAGCTGCATAAAATTCAAAACACAATGTACTGTGTAATATGATTTTAGAAATGTTTCGTCGAAAAACTAAATTTACTTACAGAATGGTTTTTTATGCACGCCAATTTCATGCAACTCGTACCGAGCAGATAGTCACCGCTGAGAAGTGCAATTTTGTTACCAAAGGTCATATCGTTTAGTTCGGCGGGTTCCAATCTGTGATTTTTTTTGCAAAAATTGACCAAACCTCTGTGGACCAGGTGGCCGATTCGAATCATTTCAGTGATCTCAGCCAACTCCTTTTGTCTAAAGAAAACTAACATCACGTTAATAAGTAAAAAGTTGGGAAGCTATTGATTGGTATATACAGTGCCAGGTAGTAATGGCAACACACACCTATGTAACACACCAGCCCTTGCATCCTCCTCTGCATTAAATTGGTCCGTTTGGCTTGCAGCCTTTGACAGCAGCAAAACGATTAGTCCCCAGGTCTGCATGTTGCTGTTCTCGTTGTTAAAAAGGCTTCTGTAAAATTATTTAAAAAATACGAATAATTAATGAGTTCACCATAAACTTTGACATGTTAAATAAATAAGGCAATGCTTACTTCGCAGTTGTTATTAGAGGATGATTCGAGCCAACAAGTTTTTGCAAGTGTACAGCAACATTAGCTATCTCGTCATTGAGTAACCAGCGTGGATTTAAAAATGAGGTGGGGTGTCCTACGACTTTTTCAGCTTCTGTGACTGCCTGATTCCAGTCAACCTTTGGATTTGCAGTAACTTTTGTACTATGTTTCTTATAATTACAGTGGGTGGTAACCATTGGGTGATTGCAATTGTACAACAAACGGTGCTTGTTACACAGTAGTGATAAAATTTGCTTATTGCTAGACATCTCTGTAATGACTCTGAGTGAGATTTATTTTAGCTGTAAGAAACATGTTTCATTAATGTATGTATATAATTTTTTTTGAATTTCCTGATAAAAAAAAGTATCTTTATCAAGATATTTGAATCTGATGTTTGAAAAATAACCTTGATTAACAGGAAAATTTTTGATAAAATCTGATTATTATCTTTACAATCAAGCAGTTACATAACACGCGTGACGACTGTTGGCGGTTTTTCAAAGTAATGTATAAAAATTTAAATCTGCCTGTGTAAAAAAGTCAAACACAATACATTAAACACTATAGTACAACGGTAATCTAAAATAAATCACTTGCAAATCAATGGACGTAGGAAAATTAAATACGCTACAGGTATAACCAATAATAGTTAACCATCAACAACGAGATCAACGTGTACACACAAATATTTCGAGCATAGGTACTTAGTTTTGTTAAAATTTCCATAAAACCCCTTATCACTGTACCTTTAGATAACAACGACGACGACGACGACGACGACTATGACATGATAATAACTATAATGTTAAGCCGGAGACAATTAATGTTCAATCACTTGACAATTTCAAAGGCTCTTTCAAGAGCATTCTGAAATATAATTGAGCTTGATTTTCCGTACCTAACTTTCACGCTTGTTACAAAACATGAGCCAACATCTTTACACAAATATAGGTACTATTGATTTTCGCGCAACCTTCCTGTATTATATCTCTCTACATACTAGTCACTGAATAAACTTTGATTGACATATGACGTACTTAATACGAAATCATAATGAAAAGTGGAAATACCTCTCGGTACGTGTGTCTCGGTAAGGAAACTGTATCACTACATTCACTATATATATACTTTTAGTATTAGTCACATGTACATGATAATCTCACTACTACGAGTACTACACGGTACTATAACCGTGAATAGGTAAATAACATCAGACTTTATTTTGAAAAATTAAAAAAATCATTATATATTTGTTCAACTTGTGAGTCTTAAACACATGTACAAAAATATCATAAAAAACAAATTTTCGTTCATAACGTAACAAATATTTACAACTATCATCATTATTTTTAATACAATAAATTTACGATAACATGATGTATAAATTTAAAAACATAATAGAAATATTCGCAAGTATCAACGGTATTAACAACATTAGTCAACGTTTATATTTTCAATTGTTAACGTTCAAAGACCGAGTGTTTGAAAAAAGTTTCGGCAAACTTTTGATTACCAGAAATAATGCAATTGTACTCTTACATGCGTGATTGTTCTTCAAAAATCTTCCATCGCTGCAATGATGTTAGACAAGGCAGTTCTTGCATCGCTCTCCTGAAACATGCTCAGCACCTCCAGTGCTCGTTGTGAATGTTTTCGTTGTAGTTGTCTCGTTAATTCGATTCCTGGGCCACTGAGAATAATGTCGTAGACTTTGGCGTAGTCCACGTTGTGCACAGATTCGAGACCTTTATCAATTTCCATCAAAATTGAGGGATCGTGCTCAATGTGAAACATCACTGGCGCAGAACACAAGTCAAACGCCGTGTTTCTGTCTTCCGCAATAAATGGACTTAGATCAAGACACGCCTGTAATACAAGTTGGTCGTTCAATTTTTTCAAAATATTCGAGCTAGGTTTTTGAAAACACAATTTTTTTTATTCATTAATATTATTATTGTTTTTTTTTTATACCTGCCAAGCGAGGGCCAAGTGTTTTCCAAAATCGTGCCCGTGCTCTTGAACGTGTTCATCATGCCTAGCTAGTTTCAAAGTACCCTTGCAAGATTTTCCCAACAGAGCACCAGCACTCAGTACGTTTCTCAAAGTCCACTCGGTGACGGCGTAATTTGTGCGATCGGCTGGCGGTATCGATGGCAGAGGATTGTTTTGACTGTCTCTTCTACCAATGAACTCAGCCTCTGTCAAATCCTTGACGGCGCTTGACATTAGTTCCACTAGCTGTAAAAAATTCACCGTGTATTGGACGCAAAGTAAATAACCATCACGTAATAAAATGTACTACTAGAAAAAAAAAAAAAAAAAAAAAAAAAAAAAAAAAAAAAAAAGAAAAACACCAACATCCTGATTTCTGAGAGCCGCCAACTCTGCACTGCTGTTTCCGAGTAGATAATCACCGCCGAGCAAAGCAATTTTGTTGCCAAAGGTCATGTCATCCAATTGGGCGAGGAAGGTAGGATCGTCCTTGCTCATGTTGACCAAGCCCTTGTGCACCAAGTGGCTCGTTCTTATCATCTCGGTGACTTGAGCTAACGCCCTTTGGCTGAAAATTGCACGATACCATTATTATTTTCATCCCGTGTCCGCGGACGAGAGAGCGCGCAACAACAGCATATTTATGTGTCTTCGACCTGTTTAATAACCCAGCCGATTTCTCGTCTTCCGCGGCCTCCGCGTTTAGATGACCTGCAGCCTTTGACACGAGCAGCACAATCAGGCCCCAAGCTTGCGTGTAATTGCGCCCATGGTATATCAAATTCCTTCAAACAATAATTAAGTTTATTGATTAATCGAAAGGCGCGTCGTGTTATATGGTATATAATATGTAATGTATATATTAAATACTGACTTGGCAGTTTTTAAAATCGGATGGTTCGAGCCGACGAGTTTCCTGAGGTGCAGAGCAAAGCTTTCGACCTCGTCGCTGAGTAGCCAGCGTAGGCTCAGCAAGGAGGTTTGGTAGCCGACGACCCTCTCAGCCTCGGACACTGCCGTGTTCCAGTCGAGCTTCTGCTTGGTGGCGGTCTTGGCGCCGTAGAAGACCTTCTGGTGGCCGTGCAGGGCCAAGGGCCGCCCGTTGGCGGTAAAGATCAAGCCGAGCTTGCTACTACTACGACGGAGGATCGCGAGGGCTGAGTTACTCGCGGACATGCTTTTATTGCAACGGTCAAAGCGCGAAAAAGAAGCCCGACGGTGTACGCGCACATGCAACGGGTCGAGGGAAAGCTCGTGCGGATGTTATGGAATGTCGTCGTCTTGAAATCGGTGATGGTGATGATGACGAGGAATATAATACGATACTCTGCAAGGCCGCATATCGTACGTACGCTTGTGTGTATTGCCGCGGGACAAGGCCAGTGGCTTCGAGAGCGCGTCTCTTATATACTTACTTGCTTACTTATTGACTCGAGTTTGGATAACTTTCTCTTCTGTCCTGGATTTCTCTCGGCGCGCCAACACCTGTGGCATATATAGTATATACACATACGATCCTACCCTCCTGGAGTCGTGGGCACCGTACCATGAAATAACGCACAAATGCCCATCGCACTTTTTCTTTTAGCCTCTGATGCGTCATCTGTTCCTCGGACATTCTTTTTTTTACATTTCTCCAGCTCAACTGATTTTTATTGTTATTTACTGGTGCTTTAATTGGTGAAATGTATAATAAGTATTCATAAGTGTACATCTTAGGATATCTTGGAGCTTTGAAAGTCAATTTTTGCAAATCAAGATAAAACATTTGATATTTTTTTTTTGCATCGTTTCTAAGCAGTGCAAATAATTACTTTGTACGCACTTCAATGTTTACGTTATGAAATTTAACATTTTTTAGTAGACATGTATTTCACAATACTTATGAGAGTTGCCAAAATGATCCAAAGTAAAAATATACAAATTTTTTAATGAATTAATTTAGTTTCGAGTGGTGTAAGGAGAATGAGGGTATTTCGAATAAACAGACATTTGCTTTTGTATAAAAATTAAAAAGGTTTATTTTATTTAACAAGCATCACAAAAAAGACCAGTTTCATCACCTGCCCATAAAAAAATCAAATTTTGAAAATTTTACAGAAAGTTGACAAAACTGGCAACAGGACTTATTGACTCAGTCTCAGATAACTCGAGGCCGGCATATGCGGTTAAAGTGCAAATTAGATTTTCACCTGAGCCGCATGCACCGGGCTAAAGCTACTGCGACTGAATCAATAAGCCCCGACATGAAAAATTATTTACACATTATATAATTTCGGTCGTTATTTGTTCAAAAGCGATTTAACAAGTTGAAAAAAAAAAAAAGTTTAATTTAATTAAGTTTTATCAGTCTCATGGGAATAAACGCGAGAATACTGGATTTTCCGTAGATTAATAAATCTATTGATGAAATTCGTCGACGGCTCCCGGATGTTATGAGCCGGATGTAAGAAACTCGTTTGCAAATCGTCAACAGCTCTCAGATGTTACGAGCTGGAAGTTTCGTGCTCAGCTACTCCAGGGTGTTGACGGAGCTGCTAGAGTATCTGCGTTGGCCGATGTCGTTGGCCCTTAGTCCACCTCCTCTACCGTGGGTCCGGAGTAGTTGTCATTAGCTGCTTGTCTAAACTGATTGCCGCAGTCCTGTGGCCCGGCCGCGTTGCCTCCCGTGTGGATCTTGGTCATGATGGGCGAGCATTGGCGCTGAAGTTCTTCGAGCTTGTGCTTAAATTCGTCTTTCTCGGCCAGGGAGTTGTTGTCCAGCCAGCGAATGGTGTCTTCGCACAAGCTAAGGACGCTGTTCTTGTCCGACTGGTTGAGCTTGTCGCCGCAATCTTGCACCGCTTGCTTGACCGTAAACACGTAGCTCTCCAGTTGGTTGCGCGCACCGACCTTCTCACGCTGTTCCTGGTCTTGTTCACGGTAGCGTTCCGCGTCGGACAGCATGCGATCGATCTCCTCTTTCGACAAGCGACCCTTGTCGTTGGTGATGCGGATGTTGTTGCTACGACCGCTAGCCGTGTCCTTGGCGGTAACGTGCAGGATCCCGTTGGCGTCCATGTCGAAGGTGACGTCGATCTTTGGAATGCCACGGGGTGCGGGCGCGATGCCGCTCAGTTCGAAACGACCCAGTAAGTTGTTATCCTTGGTCATAACGCGCTCGCCTTCGTACACTTGGATCGTAACGCCTGGCTGGTTATCGGCGTAAGTGGTGAAGGTCTGGCTCTGCTTGCACGGGATGCGGGCGTTGCGCTCGATGATGTTGGTCATGACGCCGCCAGCTGTTTCGATGCCGAGGGATAGAGGTGCAACGTCGACTAACAGGACGTCCTGGAGGACGCTGCACTTGTCGCCTTCGCCCGTGAGGATGGCTGCTTGGACGGCGGCACCATATGCAACGGCCTCGTCGGGGTTGATGGAGAGGTTCAACTGTTTGCCGCAGAAGAAGTTTTGCAGCATGCTCTGGATCTTGGGGATGCGAGTTGATCCGCCGACGAGTACGATTTCGTGGATGGATTTTTTGTCAAGTTTGGCGTCAGCAAGAGCTTTTTCAACGGGTTCGAGGGTTGATCTAAAGAGGTCGGCGCATAGTTCTTCGAAGCGTGCTCTGGAGACTTTGGTGTAAAAGTCGATACCTTCGATAAGGGCATCGATTTCGATGGAAGCTTCTGTGCTGGAGGAAAGGGTTCGCTTGGCTCTTTCGGCTGCTGTTCTTAGACGCCGAAGGGCGCGAGGATTATTCTTGATGTTCTTGCGATACTTGCGATTGAACTCGTTGCATAGATGGTCGACGAGTCTGCTATCGAAGTCCTCTCCTCCCAAATGAGTGTCGCCTACGGTAACAATGAGCAATAGTTATGAACTTGTTTCATGTTATTTTCTTTAGAAGAGAAATTACTTAATTTTAACTTTAAAAAAGTACAAGTTTTTATTTCTCTTTTTTAAAAGATAAAACTTCTTGATTTACTTTCAAAAATGCAAATTTTACGAATCAAGACTTTATAAGTATCAACTTTTGAAAAGATGAAATTCAATTTTTTTTTCCTTTTCTATACTATAATAACATCTTTTTAAAAGGATGAAAAACATTGTTTTGTCTTTATGGTCATCTTTTAAAAGTAGAAATCGAAGAATTTTGTCTTTCTAAAGTTAAAATTGATGTTCAAGGATGGAAACTTACCAGCAGTAGCTTTTACTTCGAAGAGGGAACCCTCATCGATGGTAAGGATAGACACATCGAAGGTGCCGCCACCCAAGTCGAATATTAGAACATTTTTCTCTCCCTTGAGGTTCTTATCGAGGCCGTAGGCGAGAGCTGCGGCTGTGGGCTCGTTAATGATCCTGAGAACGTTCAGGCCTGCTATGGCTCCAGCGTCCTTGGTGGCCTGGCGCTGTGAGTCATTGAAGTACGCGGGCACCGTAATGACCGCGTCCCTCACTTTCTGGCCTAAATACGCTTCGGCTGTTTCCTTCATCTTCGTCAGGACCATCGAGCTGATCTCTTCCGGATTGAATCTTTTCTTTTCGCCCTGGAATTCTACCTCTATCTTCGGCTTTCCGCTCTCGTTGACGACTTTGAACGGCCAGTGTTTCATGTCGCTCTGGATCTTGGAGTCGTCAAACCTACGAGGAACACAAATACGTAAGTAAATCGCTAATGGCTGTGAAACTCGGAATAGTCACTCCGAAACATGCACTTGATAAAATAAAATAAACAGCGATACGTGAAAGAAAAATAAATTTTATTGGAAATCGCGAAAACCGAAAATTCAATGATTAACATATAGTCACTTGGTAAACATACGCTTGATAGAAGTAGATTAATCGAAAAATATCCAACTCAACACTAAACGTACGTCCAACGTAATAGGCACATCAATGGCAGGCGTATGTAATTATGTACGTATAAGAAGAGAAAGAGCAAGAAAGGCGACAATAAAAGTAAAAGTAAATTATTAGGTGTACTTATAAAGATTGCTTTTCACTTACCTACGTCCGATGAGCCTCTTGGCGTCGAAGACTGTGTTGTTGGGGTTCATGGCGACCTGGTTCTTGGCGGCATCACCGATGAGTCGCTCAGTGTCCGTGAAGGCAACATAGCTGGGTGTTGTGCGGTTGCCCTGATCGTTGGCGATGATCTCGACCTTCCCCTGCTGCCAGACACCGACGCAAGAGTAGGTGGTACCCAAATCAATACCAATGGCAGGCATTGTTTCGTTGTTGTTTGTATTATTCGCTTTGAAGTGATTCGTTTGATTGCTTTTCATGTACTGAAGTTGCCGTCCGACGCGGCTCTATTTATATGCGCGCTCCGGCCGAGCTTTCCCCAATCCCCACCATCAAACAGCAGTGCTGCTGCTGCTGAACGAAGCTTTTTGGCGAAGCTTCTCGAATCGCACTTTCGAGAGAGCGACTGCAATCTGCAATGGACATGAGAGAGAGCTCGAAAATGCTGGAACTCTCTCGCTGACTCAGCCGTACTGCTATACCTACATACTCAATATATAAGACATGTTTGCCTCTCCGATCGTTACATTGAATGCATTGTCTTGTTGGCCTTTTAAATCGGATAAAGAACTTTGATTTTACGCGAGGGTTCCGCGAGATATTCCAAAACATTTTTTTTTTTTTTTTTTTAATTTTTTGTCCTATACCGTATAGGCAATGTAAATAACATCTGCCCTTAAAACATTCCAGACCCTTCCGTATAGGGTCTCGCCCTGCATCACTTTTATAATAATTCATTTAAAAGGTTGTGCGATTTTCCACCATTGACTTCTTATAATCCTATAATAGGTCTTCTATCATTTGTCAGCGTCTCGAAAGCTTGCTTTTCATATATGAATCATAAGAAGGTAATATCAGGCTGCGATTACATGGACCAAAAAAATATCCTAAGCTGTCTTACTGGGGTGTTTTGTGCCTCAAGTTTAGACATGAATTTGACAACTTTAGGATATATACCTATTCTTTTAGTCCATGTAATCGCAGCTTTAGAGAATCGTTAAAAAAAACAAAGCAAGCTCTTTGTGCGCGCGCATCAAACGCCAGTAACCCTTCGAGAGGCTTCTGGTACCTATCAAGTTATAAAACGTAGATATACGTTTTGTCTCAATCGTTGTTTATTTTTTCCTTTATGGTAATGATGCAGGTATCACAAATAGGAATGATGTTGAAAAATTACGTGCACGTTTGAAAAATATTATGTTGGAGAGTATATCCGCGAAAATTGTCGAATATTCGTGAAAGATAAAAGTAGGTATACGTGTGTATTTCAGCATCGCAAAGCAAGTTAAACAAGCTGAAGTTTTATTTGTCGAAGCCGTTATGCTTGCTTCACGAGCCGATATCATGATAATTTATTGGAACAATTCTAAGATACGTTGATTATGTTCATTTTTCACTCTCCGCGCTCACCACCAACACAATCTGACAAATGGCAATAAATTCAAACGAAACCTCGAACACACGCAAAACTAACGTGGTTGTCTACAATAGCGATATCATTAAATATTGTTGATTGTTTATAAACAACGCATACGTGTGTCGATGTGGATGAAAATACGAACATATAATTGAATGTATTTTGTACACCCCAAAATTATAAAATTCACTCCGAGCTTTAAATATCATAAGGCATTATTCAAACTAAATTATTTAAAAAATATGACGCGCGTATAAAGCAACCAATTGGCATATTTTTTTGTGTACTTATGTGTTACACTCTCAACAATTTCTTTTACAGAATGACAATCACAAAAAGTTTGCATCGAAGGGTTTAATTTGTATTGAGAATAATCCGATCGTACACACATTTATTAAAATAACTCCATAAATAAATGTTGAATAACAATAATATATTATTATGTATACAGTGGAAATTATGTTATTTCAAATTATCAAGCGCATCATTATTATCAGTGTAAATTTCTACACGATACGAGAGAGTTACAGATACAAGCAGGGGAAACTGGTATTATCGATTTTGCTAGATCTGATGAGCTTTGATACTGTTGGTAGTTCAACGATCTTTTCTAGAAATTTCCCGAAGAAGAGCACGAGACACGAGCCCGACTATCAAGTGTGTACGTATTTTTGGCACTTGTACCCATATACATTGTACATGGCACCTCTACCGAAGGGTCGACATTTGACATATTTTCGTCGTCTAAAATTGTACAAGTCTGTATATAAATATACATTGGTACAATGTAAACCATCACAACCAACCATCAGCCGAGTAAACGCTTTTCAGACAAGGTCACAACATAACGGCAATTTGGTATTTTAAAATCGCAGTTCTGCTTAGCTTTGTATTTGTTTTTCTCTTTTTTCATTTTTGTAAATAACTCCATTAAGTTTTTTTTTTTATGTTGCAGTGTTCAATTTTCAAAATATCGAAATGCGCACGACGCTTCACACGTGCGCGTTTTTCTAAAAATTGAATTATAACAAAATTCTACATGTTATCGATAAATAAAAGTAATAACGAAATTTTATACAGCTTCCATCAATGCAATGAAAAATGTATCGGTCTTGTCGTGGACATTGCGTACTTTTAAAGTTAATTTGATACACAATAAATAACGGGATTTTGATGAAATGAATCATGCAGGTATGTATAGCGCTTTTTCCAAGCGGGGCTCGAATTTTCTCGATGTTTTATTTTGAATGAGGCATACAAAGTACACGACCTTGGTATATTTGCTTATCTCATCAATATACATATACTTATTTACCTTATTGTATACGAGATGTGCATACAAGCGGAATCTATATATAAGCTGAACTTGGATATCGTTTAAATGATTAAATAACAAGTATTGCTAGTTTTTTTTACTAGACAGTTAATTTATTCAAGACTGGAAATAAATACTACTTGTGGGAAAATTTCGATAAGTTTAAGTTGGCTCATATAGATAATACATACAAAGTCCTACAAATTTATATTTAGACAAATAATTTATAAATATTATAACTAAGCTTTCTCAAACTTTCATACATCTCTATTTTTTTTTAACTAGTACCACACAGATGATACTTGACATTTTGTCTTTATTGTTGTATTATGAAGGAGTACCCCTACAGGTACTGAAAATAATTTAAAATAGTTTCAGTAAATTATACTTTATCGACTATGCTGTCCATCCCAAAATGGTAATTTTCTTCTACCACGCAATTTTTCCTATATCAAGGGTGCAAAATAAACGTCCAAATGTCTTCGTTCAAACCGTACATAGACTTACATTAGTTGTTAATTAAAAAATATCTACAGCATCAATTTTGTCCGAACGTAGCTCATTAGCTTCCTGTTTTAATTTCGCGTAATGTCTAACAAGTTTTTGCTCCGTTAGACATCTACTAGCATTTTTTCATTATATTTTGCCTTTTTTCTATATGAGCTGCAAAACTTATACATTTTAGTTCTATCAAATAAGCAAATTTTCTTCTACGAGGTTGTGCAATAACATTGCTACTATCAACTAGTTTTTACCGATATTTTAAGCTAATATGCCTACCCTACAAGTTTTTTTTTTTTGATCACTGATTCACGAATTTAAAATAAAAATAAAAAAAGAACGTAATGTATTACGTTATTATGTTAATAAATATATACGTAATGTTGATTCAATGAAATTTTCTAAATGATACTTAAATTAGTCTGTCATCTTGATCATCTTGATTAAAACTATAAAATCATCTGTTAACACAAGTTCTCATTTTATTCATCCATTCATTTACTCGAGCTTCGCCCAGATGCGTAAGTGCCCCCTCCTCTCATCTCTTCGAGAGCGAGTCGGCCTCCGAAATTCTCTGTTATTTTCCTTTTCTTTCTTCTCCTATGCCCTTTTGTCTTCTAGGGGAGTGGTCCTCAGTCCTCACGGACCTGTCCCATGCGGGGAGGTTAGTTTTTAGTCGGTAGGCACACCGGGTGAATCCGACACTACCACCGGATTAGCTGGGGTGTCTACATAGAGATATTATAAATATCTCTATGGGTGTCTATGAAGATTTTCCCCTCCCCGCTCCAACAAAAAAAAAAAAAAAAAAAAAAAAACATTCATTTATATTTGTATTTATCGACTATTGGTAACAGACTCTGAGGCCGCGGCAACATATACCCGGTCGGAAATTCTAACTATGAGGCTGCCACCATGGTAGGGCCTAGGTATAGCTAGGTTATCTATGTATAGATATATTATCCTCTTCCTACTTGCTTACACACACATCAGTAATTGCATGGTTGCATGTTGCAATATATATATATATATATATGTGTGTCGCTCGTGTTAGTGTATGTGACTGTGAATTGAGTGATTGTTATGACGTCGGTCGGTTGGTCTCCCTTGTATTGTAATATCACTGCTGACATTTGTTGCATTTTTTATTGTAACCTATTCTCATATTAAAAGTAAATACGCGCAGTCATCATTGGTTCACGCCTGGCTCACCACACGCTGGATTAATTTCGTAGAGATAATATTTGTTTCAATCTTAGGTTTTTTAAATTTAATTACAAAAATGGTGAGATGGAATCTTGTCAAACATTTTTTCTCCGTGTCGATAACATTATTTGATTTTTCAGTTTGGATTTAACATGTTTCCCGAAACCCTTCGGCCCTTTAACACCCAGTATAAATGCTTCTCTGTATCTATGTTTCCCGGCAATGAACGCGAAGATGTTGAACGTGGAGGAAAAAGTAAGTGCTTTTCTGAATCATCTCTTTGTTTCTCTAAAACTCTTCACTTTTATTATTCAAAATTCGTTGCTCTAGTCATCATGCCACCTTCAGCCCTTGACACTCTAACCAGGTTGAACATTGTTTATCCAATGTTGTTCAAATTGACAAACAAAAAGACAAACAGGATAACTCACTGTGGTGTACTTGAATTTGTTGCTGACGAAGGAAAAGTGTATCTTCCCTATTGGGTTAGTTTGGCAATAAACAATTTATTTATTACTTTGTCCATGATGATTATAGTTTGTAAATTTTTTTTTCATTGGCAGATGATGCATAATTTACTTTTGCAAGAAGGAGAGCTTTTAAATGTTGAGTGTATGCCTCTGCCGGTAGCTACGTATGTGCGTTTCCAACCACAATCAGAAGATTTTTTAGACATCTCCAACCCCAAGGCAGTGCTGGAAAATGGACTCAGAAGTTTTGCTTGTCTAACGACTGGGGATATCATTGCAATCAAATATAATTCACGCATTTACGAAATGTGTGTTTTAGAAACAAAGCCTGGTTCAGCTGTTACAATTATTGAATGTGATATGAATGTCGAATTTGCACCACCTGTTGGCTATAAGGAGCCTGAAAAGCCAGTAACCAAAGAAGAAAATTCTGTAGATCCAGTAGATCTGATGCCAGAACCAACAGGATTTGTGGCTTTCAAAGGGCATGGAAACCGACTTGATGGAAAGAAAAGGAAAGAATCGGCACAAGTTGAAACAGTAACAGAAAAGCCAATTTACATAAGAGGAATACCAGACTATGATTACAACATAGGGAGTTTGAAATTTTTGCGGAATGTCAAACCAGTCAATAACAAGGAGGTGATAATGAAAAAATTGCAATTTTATTTTTGCACATACATAATTGACACATCATTTAATTAAATAAACATTTTTTTTTAATAGGTAAAAGATCAGGACGAATTCAAAGCCTTTACAGGAGAAGGTTTTTCTTTGCGCAAGTCAAAAAAGTGATAAAATTATGCTTCTAGACCACGAATTCATTACAAAAGGTTTTTTACAAAAGAAATTGTATACGCCTTAGTGCATACAGTACTCAGCACGATGTTGGAGTACACAAATTGACACAAAACGTGTTTTTTCATCATGTGAATATTATGTGAATACATGTAAAAAATTTAATTATAAAAAAATTGTATAAGATAAGTTTCCGACTGCACCTACAGCGGTTCCATGATGATAATTGTTTTGAGCAATTATCGCGCGATACACGTAAAAAATAACTATTACCAACAATCGTATTTATTAATCTAATAAAAGCCATTAAGAGTGTGTGCTCGGCTTTGTGTGGTCTTGAGTGAGGAAAAACTCGCGTCCTAATTTTACAACTCTTTCAGATTGTCCCATCTTCATAGTGTCAACACGAATGAAGATAACAAGGTATCCTGAACGAATAAGTAAACACGATTTCATGTAATTGTAATATAAGATTAACTGCAACTCATCTCTTTTTTCTTTTTAACGATACCAGATATTCAATTATTGCTTAATAGACGTTATACAAACCGTAATACTTGAAGAAAAATTAAAATTTTTCATTTGAAATCCCTTCGTTTTTTTCTCTATGTACCGACTTAAATTTAGTACACTAAAAATATTCAATAAATTTTATGTTTTATACTAAATTTTTTCAAATATCAATTATTCCAGACATGATGCACTACTTACCTCAGTGTTTGGCCTTTGAGAGCAAGTTTTAAGACTTAATGGTAACGTAGTTTTTTATTTACTGGCAATCATATTGGCAAGTAGTTCAACTGAAAACAATTTTGTTGGTTTTTTTTTTTTCAGAGTCAAAGTTTTTGATACAAAAGTTTTTCTTGGCTCCAAAGAAAAGAATCATAAAAACCACATTTTGAAGTCGTTTATTTTATTACAAAACAAAAAAATTACCTCTTTTACAAAAATGATGTACGCAGTACAGTGCATGATATATAATACTCAGCACAGTATTGATGGTGCATAAAAAGATATATATGTAAAGTCGTAATATAAAACTTTTTTTTTTAATTACGTAATATAAATATACGTCTAAGTATAAAAAATATATCAAGATAAGTTTTCAATTGATTCTACAGCAATATCGTACGACGATCGTTTCGAGTAATTGTCGCGTAATAACTGTAAAAATGTATATTTATACATATAGGTGTGTATGTATCACTGCAGCATGATGACTAACATTTTTCAACGCTGATGTTTATTAATCCACTAATGGTCCCCAAAAGTGCTTACTGGGCTTCGAGAGATTTTGAGTGAGGAAAAAGTCACGTCCTAATTTTACAAACTCTTTCAGACTGATTTTCCCATCTTCATTGGTGTCAATGTAAGTGAAGCTAACAACGGCATCCTGAATAGAAAAATTTTAAGTATCGTAATATTAATGCTTTTTTCATAATTATGAGCAACTAAAAAAAAAAGTATTAATACATACATCATTATGCAAACCCAAACACTGGAAGAAGAGTTTGAATTCTTGGACTGAAATTTCTCCACTTTTGTCTTTATCCACAGCCTGCCGAAATGTTAAATTTTACTTGTTTAAAAATAAGATGCGTATTGTAAATTAATTTTTAGGGAGCATTCCTTGACAATCTGAATATTTTTATTTTAGTAATGAATGGTTTTGCAGAGGAGGGGGAAAGCCCGAAAATTTCGCGGAAGGGCGCAAAACGGTTTGTCTAAATTATTCGAATATGAAGAATAGGTTTTGTATGTAGTACCTTGAATAAGAACGGCAAGAAATTATGCACTTTTCGCCTAAGAGATTTGTCTTCGAGAACGTGATGCATAGCTTCGAGATATTTCTCAACATCAACTAGATTATATTGATTGATCTCACCCCACTGTTCTTCCCATGTTTGCTGAAAAATAAAAACGAGACTTACATTTAAAAAATCGCCATAATCGTTCGCTTATGTTTTTGCGTGTAGTATTTTATGATACAATATGCAAGAATCTACATGTATATCTACATTTAATTCAGTTGACTTGAAAGGACATAGCATCAATACACAAATGTCACAGATATGTACATTATATTAAAAGATAAGATCTCATAAATAATACAATTTACAATTGACGATCGATCAATACATTTGCAATTATCTGAAACAAGTATATTAATTTGTATTCAGGAAGTTTGATTGCTTGAAAAAAAGATATAGATGAAAATTCCAGAATTCGGACCTTCTTCGATTTTCATTAAATTTATTTTAGCGTTACGTTACAACGATTTTATTTTAAACTTGAAAAAAAATTTATTTGAAGATCGCACACTTCGCGATTTCCCCTTTTTCGGCTCCAAAATTAAACCTGGAGAAGCAGTCGGTAGTATCGATGGAAATTTTGAATACTTACGCGCAAAACCGACTGGAACTCCTCCTTCTGTCTGTCCGTGAGATGTCCAAGTTTGGCGAACCTATCGCCGAGCAGCATAAAGTCATCGTAGCTGAGGACTCCGTCCTTGTTGACGTCCAAGTGACTGTGTAAGGTCCTCATTTTGCGTCGCCAAAACGTCGATTGGGTCTACGTAGCGTTGAAAAAAAAAAAAAAAAAAATTATCGTCTCAGTAATAAACACCCACGTAAAATTGATAAAAAAGAAAGGACAGTTTCCTCCGGGCGAGCATTAAGAGATTCAAAGATTCGTGTCAAGGGTGCATACAATTATTGTGTCATGATGTACAAGATATAACCCAACGCTCACGCAGTTATTGTACTTTGGCGGCTCGGGAAGAAAAATGTGATGTTTGTTGCGTCTACCAGAGAAACAAGCAGTGCACGGGTAGTTCAAGCCGATAACCTTCGGACGCTGCCTCTCTTTCTATTTTTTGGACCCCTTTTACCGATCACTTTTTGATTTTTCTCGAAGACGCGGCTATTGACAGCTGCTGCCGATCTTATCACGGTTAATGGGGATCGGTTTTCGAGTAATTGCTTTTTTTCCCCGATATCGAGAAATATGGGCGTGAAAAGGCTATAGACCGCGCAATAAAAATCATCCTCGCGTTAATCGTTGTTTTGTAACAAATTTCACGTTATCCACTGCTCTCGGCACAAGATAAATAAAACAAGTGTGTTATACCACGAAAAAAAAAAAAAAAAAAAAAAAAAAAACCGAGCTCAGTAAAGTTGTAGCTCCGGTGGTTCGAACCCGGGTCGAATCAACTCGAGAACTTGATTTTCATTCAACAGTAGCTCCCAGGGCGTTCTGGTTAGGTGTGAGGCCAGTTGGGGGATGATGGGGGTAGTGCGGCGGGGCTATTGGGTTGTTATCCGGGTAAGAATCAACCTTCCCCCTCGGACCCAGAGATGGTATAACCATCTTGACGATAAAAACCACTCGATTGGTACATGGACAGGAAAAATGAATGAGTTTTCCAGATTTTTTCGAGATCGCGCGTGTGGGTACTGATGATAAAATGTTTTGAAACCTTTACAACTGTGGTAAAGTGGCCTTGCCTTTCAAGTATCAGTAACGAGAGCAAATATTGGATAATTCATGCTGTGCAAGTGTACATTAAATAAGCGTATAATGTTGTACATATGGACAGGCAGGTGTTGGATAGGCGGAGCCGAGATAAGCGTTCGCTAATCAAAAAAGTTAAGTCCGATTGTTATGCGCAAACCAACTAAACACTACAGGGGGTACTTGTTGGCTGACAATGCATAAGTATTAAGTACCTACAGACGTCAACATGTACGTATATTGTAACAGCTGAGACGTATACGCATGGGTGCGGCGCGCGTGGAGAAAAAAAAAAAAAACAAGTTTTTCAATCGCGTGGTAAATATTGTCAGAAATGAGCGAATAAGAGACAAAAGGATGTAATGTTAATACGTGCTCACTCTGGAAATTTTTTCGTCGTCGCTGTCGCTATCGCTATCGCTGTCATCGTCCTTTTTGCGATCCTCGTCCAGAGACGTTGCTGTCCGCGTCTGATGGACATTGCGTTTGCTGCTCATCTCGCGCATGGCTGTGCACTGGATCTAGAAAATACACAAAATTTTAATTTACGCATAATCATTGAAATAATGAAAATTGAGCAGTGCAGATGCAAAATTGGCTTTTTGATCTAAAAGTGTTCAACCGATTTTGGGAAGAAAAAAAACACGTACACGAACTACCACCTGCAAATGAGATTTTTACCTACATCTTTTTAGCCGCATCATGCTAAAAGCTTTTTTGGTGCCTAATTATACGACTTTGTACGCATCGTACGCTGGATCGAATTTTTTTTTCCTTTTCGTTGATAATTTTTTCGCAAGTGCTTTTTTACAAGCACAGTTTGATGCAGTGGAAAATTGTTTTGATATCGATGAAAAAAAATAAATCATACACGTGGGAAGATTAATTTCAAGTACTTAAATATACAAAAATTTGAAGTTCAGGATATTCATAATCGTGAATTGGATATTTGGTAGCAAGATTGTTTCGTGAAGTTTTTCCGATCAAATTATTAAATCTCAAACAATAGGCTCAAGTTTGTGGTTTCGGAAAATGACGTACAAGTTACGTAATAGTTTGTTGTCCAAGTGAAAAATTGTTTTTGTAAAGACTGATCGAATCGCACAAGTGACGTATCGACGTTGAAAAATAAAAAATACATGTACAACGGGCTCTTGAAATTCGAGAGGTCAGATCGTATCGTGCAAAGAGCATCGCATTCAAATTCAATCTCAATTGATATTGACAGCATTTTTAAGGTACGGCCTTGCTTGAAAAGTCTTTTTTTTTTTTTTCCTGATCCCATCTCTCGAATACTTGGTGTTTTGCTTTGAAAAAAAAAGTTTTTTTTCTTCTTCTGAGCATTGCGCAAGAAAAAAGATTTGAGAGTATCGGTGTACATATATTTACATATATATATTATGCTCCACTCCAAGGGGCAATACCAGCAGGTTGTTGTCTCTGATAGGCCCGTAGGCACGCTATTTTTCATGTTTACTGTCTACTTAGTTTCGTAAGTATTAGGATTCTATATGCACGAGATTGAAAACTATACCTAAGTGCTGTATCAGAACAAGTTTATGTACACGGTGAATTCGGTGACACGTATATTTGTTGTTACTTAATATTTTAATCGGTAACATTTGTTTTTACGAGTACAATTATACCAGGTAACTTTAATATTAGTATCTCCTTCGCATACAGGTAAAAAGAGAGAGAGAATTGCCAAACACTTACAACGTATAATTTGGCGATTGTTATATTTGAAGTTTCACTCGTATTTTTCATTTTTATAATTAAAATTTCATGATATTACTTTTACTGATTGAAAAATTTATCCAGCATCGGTTGTTTTAAAATTGCCGATACCGGCAAAAGACCCAAAATCAGAGGACAGTCTCAGCTTTGCTTTTATTTATTTTTTTTTTTTTTCCTGCCGACAGATTACAAACAGATCCGACGGCGTGTCTCCGAATTAATCAGCTGATAAGTCAACTAAGTATATGATGCATATGTGTGTATATATTATATACGATGGTCAGAAAATGACATGTATCTCTCACAAAGTATAGAAAAATAATACTGTGTTCAATGTCATAACATTATACACATGAGCTGTTGAGTGTTTGCATATGTATATATATATGTAAGTAGCACTTTTATCGCGTTCATTCAACCGGTATACCTATCATTACAAAGGGAATATAACAAAAAAAAAAAAAAAAAAAAAAAAATAAAACTTGATGCTTTCACCGCAGCAGCTCACGGCAAACCAGTTCACCCGGAGTATATAGTTATACAGGTATATAAGTAACAAAACAAATCTGAATCGAACGAGATATGGTATAATACTTATCGAAGTGGCCCGATCGGCCTTTTATTTTTTATATATTATTGGTATATATAGGTATATATATGCAGTGAGCGAGTGGCATACGAGATCACGGAATGGTGTAATACTTGCAAGTGTAATAAGTAAGTGGGAAGCGAGACATCATATATATTGTGCCGAGGAGGAGGAGAAAGCGGGTTGAGATGCAGAAACGGAGAAGGAATAATTATATCCATGGCAAATAATATATATGCTGACTCCTGCAAGGCTGCTGATGCTACGCGCCTCGAAGGAATAGAAATGGGAAACAAAGAAGACGTGTCGTGCAGCTTTTAGCTGTACCTATCGAGTTTTAGTTTTTTTTGTTTGTTTTTTTTTTCAGATAATGGCATGGCCAAGCAACTTTTGTCTCGAAATAATAGCACACGCACCATAGGCACATACATCCACGACTGTGAGCGACTCATCGGCAAAAAAGCTACTTGAAATCGCGCGTTTCTGGTTCACTTGTACAACGTAATAATCAATTAAAAATGCAAGTATTCTGTATACAAGTGTCCCGATTTTTATTCGATCGGCTTCAAGGCCCGTTTTTTTTCGACAACACAATGCAGTACTCTTATATACACCTATACATACGATGAGCACCAACCGCAGCTGTTGATATTCCTCGCATGTATAAGAAGTAGGCATGTAAGTATAAAACGCGAGTTAACTGTTAATTTGAATTCGCGAATTGCATGTGCACTTTGCGGATGTGTAGGGTATAAGTATATATATATATGTGTGTGTGCAAATGGTGTACCTTGGGGCGATAGACGCGAGACGCGCCTGATTCCGGATGGCCGGTGCCGCAGCCGTGGAAGCTGGTGCAAGCCGCGGGAGCCAGCGTCCTCTCGAACAAGCCCTTGCCGACGAAGGCCGATCGCAGGCCCATCCTCATCAAGACAGTCGCCATTCCGGTGCACCGCTCCTGTCTTCCTTGCAGTTTCTCGATTTGAACTTGCTTATTTTCTTATTTAAACAATATGCACCAAGTACAAAAAGACCGAAGCGCACAACCCGTGAAATAAAAGCTGTTTGCCCAACGAGTACGAGTTAAGTTGCGTGGGTGCTATAAGTACCCAGTTGCAATGTTATCGAGTCCAAGTACCGAGACGCACTATCCGGGCGCAATCTCGTGCGGGTTCCTTTCACACGCGGAACACCGGCCACCACCGCGCCCCCTAGTTTACGCGCCCGGCCACTTAGCCACTATCGCCTATACCGGCCTCTGGAATATAACTCTCGGGAGCGAAGGAGACGGACGTGCTCCGACGACCCCGGACTGGCTGCCTACGTGCGATTTCTCAGATGCGTACATTACATATTTTTTTTTTTTTTCTATATTATAGAGCTCTACGTCCGGCTCCTTTTTAATAAGGGCACTACTATGGGCACTTGGCACTTGGGAGAAGGAAGGGAAGGCCTCCCATTACTGGGAGGGGGGTGGTAGTGGGAAATTCGGCAATTTTGCTGGGAGAAGGTCGCCTAAAACCCTCCTCGAGGAGCATTGCGTGGTGAAAAAGCACACAGAGGTACTTGCCCGAAAAAGTCGCACTGGCCGGGAATCGAACCACGGTCTCCCGCGTGCCGATTCACGACCTATAGCCGACCGAGCCACCGCGCGCTCTGTACATTACATATGACATACAAGCGGAGCAGAGGTTTTCTTGTTCTTTTATGTACGCATATGTATATACCTTGTACTGATTATTATTAGATAATTTGTAAGTGGAGGCGCGAATTAACTTGATACGAGCTGTTTGTGTTGCGATAAACCCACCAAAACGAACGTGAGCCCTTTTTTTTTTTTTTTTTTTTTTCCATGATGTGTCAGGACGCTGGAAGTATACCATACTTGCGCTATCCCTTGATAAACAATAAAGTTAACTTTTATGTGGTATTAGTATTACAACTTTTTTACAGAATAACAAAAAAAAAAAAAAAACTGCAGTTCACTTCAGATATGGTGATGTGCGGGTAACGGCGTAGTATGTTTTTTTTTTTTTTTTTTTTTTTCTTTAATTATAACTCTCTGGTAATGTAACTAATAATAAATACATAAATTGATACTCACGATGTTTTGTTGAGAAAAACAAAAAAAAAACAAAAAATGCGTTTTGTCAGAAAATTAAAAAAAACTTGAAATATTGTCCTGATATTATTGCTATAATTTTAACGAAAGGGGCTAGGAAAGCTACTAATTTTTTGTGTACGATTACTCATGTGAATCAGGAAATCGGCGTCCATCTCCATGCATCAGAGTTCGTTGACTCTTTGTCGATACTTGTTTTGTACACACGTCACGAACCACACGCCTGAAGATTTAATGACGTATTAGGTACCTGTATTGTAATTACATTACAGTGTAAACTTAAAAAACATGTTTACATGAAAGTAATGTGTAAAGTGCATGATCGCGATATCAGAGATCTGTACTTCATAAATAATGTTGCAGTCAATAAGAGGAACCTATATATACTCAAGTTTAATCATACGCAGTGTGTAGGCATACTATAGGATGTACCTGCAAAGAAAGTTCCGATAACATAAACGTGCAGCTTCACACTTTTCTTTTCACGTACAATACAGCCCTTGTTCCCCGCCGTCGCACGACATATTATTGAATCGACAATATACCAGCGACAGCATCATCTCCCCAATAACAGTATTACAAGTTTTCTTGTAACCCAAGTTGCGATTATGTAGTTGAAAAAAAAAAAAAAAAAATTTCTTTCAATCACACATTTTTCCAGTCAGACATTGACGTGCGATCTAGTTCGCGACGTAGCACCGAAGATACCTCGAGACAGAGGAAGTTGGCGCACATGCAGTGACAATAGAACTGGTTTACGTGCTTTCAGTCACGTCTCCGCGGTTTTCCAAGACCCACCGAAGCTACGTACATTAATTTCAAGTTGCGTTGTCAAACCAAAGTATCAGCGCTTTTACAGGGCTACGTATATATATATATATATATATATATATATATATATATACCTATCACCTACGTAATCAATGGCAAGAGATAGAGAAAAAAGCTTTTTTATCAACTAACGTTACATTCATATCAAAGGGTCACATACATATTTATAATCTATGAGCCCCGCGGCGAAGAAATTATACGCTGACGGGATAAAAAGTTCTTTCTTCAATTTTATCGAACGCGCACACGCGTCTTGTAATTATACATGTCCTACGTATCGTCTATATATTTATGATATCTCGTTAGAAAACGTGCACCGCGAGGCACGAGTGCGTCCATTCACTTTTCACGCGTACTAAGAATAGATAATATTATTACAAAGTTGGAATGCATTTCACTGAACGAATCGAATCGCTATTCGGATGACAGTAGATAATGTTTTAACATGTGTAGGCACATATAGCGATCGCTAACGAATACTGGCACGTGATAGGGAGAGCAAGCATATAATATAGTAGATGGTGTTCGGTAGTCTATCATACTTTTGAGGGACAGGGGTATCTATACATACATTGTTATTATAACGGCAGAGATGATAAGACTTATATCGGTTGTAGGAGGAAAATCGTTTAATTCTTTGTTACATCGAGCATAGGCGTAAGGAAAATAATGCAGTCGCGTAACGTGCTATGATTTTTCTCACTCAACTATAGTTTTCATTGTATGTACTTATGTATCTAAATTTGTCGCCGCGCTCCTCCTGTTATTGCGAATCCGTAAGCCATTGGTTTTTTTTTTTTTTTTTTTTTTTTGAGCCGGTATAAGCGTCTCGCATGGATCCTTTTTTCTTGACTTATTTTTTTTCCCATCGTTGGCAGAGGATATTTGCATCACTTTCGTATTTCTCGTATCACTTTTAACGTTTAATTAATGAAATCTTTCTATTTGTACGTCACTTAAGTGTAAGTATTAACTCGATTGGCTTATTTCATCATCAAAATTAAAGTCAATTCAGTTATGATTTATTTCTATTAAAATATTGAAGAGTAAAACACAGGGTTTAAAAAAATTACTATTCTTTGGCTTCTCCAAAGACAAAGTAAATTATGTTTCAAGGAAATACATTTTTTATTCAAACTTATTCTATCTACGTCTGTAGAAATAAGTGTATGTATCATCAGTATATTGCAGGAGTTGCTGAATTTTGAGCTAACTGGGCTACCATCGTTTTATTTTTTAACTAGTATTAGCACTATCGAAAGTGAATTGCTTTTACCGTTCTTTTTTATTTTCGTGTTTTTTGGTTTTTCTTGTTTTTTTTTTAAATTTTTTTAGTAATTTTGCTTCGTTTAGTGCTCTAGTAATCGAAAACGGCTTATATACTAATATAATTATTAATACGGTTTATATATTCGTACTTTAGCGGGTATTAATGAATAAAATCTAAATAGTACTCTTTCATTAAATTTTTGCAGGATATTAATTTGTACTCTTAAATTTTTCACTTTAACACGATTTAATGAGTTAAATTAATGAAAAGTTTTAATTAATTTAAGCTACCACATTAATTATGGGAAATGGTTGAAGATATTGTTTAAATAAAGTGCTGCTTCAAAATTTTAGAAATTATTAAAATGATTTAAACTTTTTAATAAAGAGATCAGCTTCCTATAAGACTGTGTAAAGTAGACAATAATGTTAAATAAGAATTGGCTATAATTAAAAGTACAAATTATGAAACATGGAAATAAATCAGAGAGTAACAAAACCAATCAATTGGCTACAATTTTTACAGAAGTTGATTTCAAGCGTTCAATACCTCTGTATGTAACTAGTATTACAAAAAGATTGATTTTTGTTTAAAAAGTATTAGACTATTCTAAAAACTTCATACTACAGGATGTGGAAAAGAAATGAATTGCAATTTAAGAAACTTAAAATTTATTACCAACATACTTTATTAGAATCAAACTTTAAGAGCATACTTTCGGGGTGGGAACGCCGACTTTTTGCGGATCTCCTTCATAGTCTTCCTGCTAGCTTCAAAAGGAGTAAGTTTCCTGCGAATAGCCCTGGTCTTTTTTGGCCTCAGGTCAAGAGGCTTGTACTTCTTGTTTTTGTAAAGGAGACGGAGATTCTCCTTCTGTTTTTGGTGCATAACAATGTACACCCTAGCAATAGCTTTGCGGACGACACGACTACAACATAAATAAACAGTGTCACATAGGTACAAAATAAAATAAGTTGGCATAAGCTTTAGCAATGATTTACTCACATCTTGGAAAGCTTGGACGCAGTTCCTCCAGTGACTTTAGCTACTCGCAAGCTGGTGAGCTCAGTTTTGAGCACATCCAGCTGCTTCATCAGCTCCTTCTTGTCTTTGGTCCGCAGCTCCGAGCACTTGACTTTACCCTGGAACAATCATCAAAAGCATGTCAAAGCACATCATCATAACCTCATCATCAAAACACAATGTTGTAAACTTGCACGGAATCACATATTAATCAACATTTTTTCTTTGCACATGCAACTATTCGAATAATATACACCAAGTCACAAACGTGATAAATTGTAAAGTTTGAGAACTAAAAATTCTAAATCAAAGCTACAGAGCCGGACGGGTCGGTCACGATTTTCGCGTAACATCATACTTGTTCGAATAACTTTTGTTGCATTCAAAAAGTATAATCACAAATGTATCAATCGTTCAATTCGAATTTTTAATATTTTATCTGATGCTTTCAATAAAAATAGATTGCAAAAAAACTTGTCAACTAACCATTGTGTCGGATTTTGAGTGAAAGAAAAAAGAGTGGGGGAAAAGAGACACGGCGCGATGCACTGCACTGTCGAAGATTGAACTTGAAGCCAGTCACAACTGTGCGTCGATTAATCGAAAAAGATTTTTTTTTTTTTTTTTTTTTTAGTACACTCGAAGTATCGAATATTTTTGTTGACCGCGAAAATTCAAATTAATTAAATTTTGTATCGCTTAACATAAACTACTTACGTATACGTCGAGCAATTTTATTCATTTTTTTTTTAGGTATAATCTCAAGCACTATTCTTTGAAAAAAGTTTTGAATATCGTAACTAAATTTGAGTCAACATTAAAAAAAAAAATTGTTTGATAAGGTGCGAGATTAAAATATCAAGAAATCTGAGAGATTTAAGAAGTAATTGTAGTTGTAAATTTAACAGTCCCGAAAAAACTAAAAGAGTACTTATCACAGAAACTACGTATCTATCAATATATCAAAAATATTTTCTTGTTTCTTTGACAAACGTTTGGGTTACGAACGCAGGTCTATTTTGTATGTTCAATTTTTTAATAATGGCAATGTATTACAGTAATGAAGCCATAATTTTTTCCCACATGGAGCAAAGCTGTTTATTTTATTTTGTTAATTAATTAATCAATGACTGTTTCCTAGTACATAAAAATTTGCTGTGTGAGTTTAAAAGTTTTTTGCTGAAACATTTCGTTCAAGGCATATGACTCCAACATTCGATGCGCCATTTGAGATGCTATATCATGATTGGAGTGAACGCAAGAGTCATTGCTCCGAATATTATAAACAGTACAAGTATGCATAAACTTGTATGTAGCGTGCACGTAACGATTTCTCGGCACCCGATGACAAGTAAGTATGGTAGTATACATATTTACTGCATCAAATGAGTGCAAAAACAGATTGCCGAAGGGGAATCGCCGGCTCGCTGATAAAGTTTATTTCGCTGAATCCATTCAAGCTTGATTTTCTCTTGAACGACTTCTCCAGTCTTTTCACCCTCCCATGACCCCCATAATCCGCAACAACGCACCCCTACAGGCGACCAAATCCTCCGTAGGGAGACACACAACACACCATACTTGGGCAGTACAACATTGCGAACAATGCGAATACGCGAGAGAGAGGTGATACTTATATTATAGACTCGCAAAGTTGTAAATGTCCGCAACCTTTTTTTTTTTTTTTTTTTTTTTTTTAATCGAAGAGCCGTGCAACTCGCGAACGGCCAGAGAGCCGCAGAGTGTAAAAATATGTGTGTGCAAAAAAAAATCCCTTAGTTGCCTTTGAGCATTCGCTCTTCGAGCTTCGAGTCGTTGTATAATGTTGTAAATGAGCTAACAAGGGCTGGAGGCTAAAAAAGGGCACCTATACCTAATCGTTACTTGGTTACATCCCCTACTGTAGCTACCCCCCTAGAGTGGAAGTGAGTGTGTAAAGATACCTATAAGCCGATGTCAGACGCCAGTCTGCGGCTCGGCCGCTCAACCATCGTCGAGAGAATAACCAAGACGACCACGGCGCACAAGTATAGGTACATATCGACCTGCACTGCTGCAGCAGGAGTCGGGCTGTCATGATTTGAGCAGAGGAGGGAGGCCGAGGTGCATTTGATGTAGAGATTTTGGTAAGTTTTTTTTTTTTCCCGGCCCAACTTGTTTTATGTCGTTGCTTTTGTTTTAATGTCTGGTATTATTGTTTATTGTATTATTATTTTCATCATCACATCCTGCTGTGTGTAATTATATACACCTATACTTGCAAAAAAAAAATTAATTTCTTCCCCCTGATATAGGTACGTGAATTTCGCGTGCGCGTCACGACCTGTATTTATATTTATGCTAAGCAGTGTTAACATATATACAGGTATAGCGTAAGTGTGTGTGGTTGTGTCGCATACGTGAATGTATGAGAGAGTGAAAACTATAAAGTACTTCTCGGGTTCTCGGTATCTCGGTGTTCTCGGTGCTGGCGCCCGAGAGACGTGTTTTTTATTTGTTCCCTGTTGCTGTTAAACCCGGATGGGATGGGCTGGGCGTATATTGCGAGGTATATTGTGTTTCGTGCACGCGAGGACGACGATGACGACGCTGCTGGACGTTCGCCTGACAATTGTCTTTCGGGTCATTAATTTGACAGGGCCCAGGGTTTATTCGTCATTACATTAGGTACGGGAAAAAAAAAACGTTGCACATGAAACCATAAGTTTTTGATAGCGTAGATTACTTGTTACATAATGAGTAGCTCGTGAATATTATAGTACTTATTTCTCTTTTGGCTTATTTTTTTTTTTTTTCTCATAAGTATAACTGCATAGCTTCCATTTGTTTACTATTCTTCAGGTGTACGCTAAAGACTTGTTGAAAATGTTTTTCTTGTTTGATGATACATAGGCTTAGTAATGGAGGATAGTGTGAGTGTCAAATCTACTGAATCAGTGGCTACCAGTGATGAGTATGAATTTGTAAGCGAAAAAATTTCTGTCAAACAATCACAACCGCCTCTGCTCAATATCGCCAACAATGGCAATCTAGAAGATCTCCAGAACGATTTGCAAGAGGTACGTGTTTTTTGTTCTAATAAATTAATGATCATCATTAGTCATGCTATACTTGTATATCAGCTCTTTAAAGGGTTATACATCAAACGTAGACAATTTAGTATGTTGGTTTTGTGTACGTTTTTATGCTGCACAGAAATTTTTTTTTCTGGTGAAGGACCTTTAATCCTTGACACCAAACTTGTATAGATGTTGTTGTATTTTGAACACTTTGAACAACTTCATTTACTGGCAGTAATTTTATTTTGTCAAATTTTTAACATCTAGTAATGTTTAATTGTCCTTTTTTTCTGTTATTCATCAAAATATAAAATTTTCATTCAAATTTTAGATTTTAACTGAAGAATCCAAAATGGACGAAATTGGAGATACAAAAATAATATCAAGCAATATATCTAGCATACAAAAAACAAAAACTATCGGTCAAAGCAAGTTTTATGATGTTTCTTCAACTGAGGTAACACCAGAAAAACAAGATGAAATGAAACCAGATGATTACACAGATGACTATGGTAAATACTCCCAACAGTTTTGATAAAATTGATTACTTATGTTATTTTTCTGATAAAGTAATCAAACAATATTTTTCATTCAGAATTAAACATCCTACTAGATGAGCAGCAGGATTATACAAAATTTGATGCTGTTACATATCTTGGAGCCGCGCAAATTAATGCTCCAAAATCGGAGGCGGAGATTCAAAGAAACATGAAAATATTGGCTGAGCACTCCTCTGTGCCTATAAAAGTATCTATATCCGTGCCAAGCTGCTCTCAAGGAAGTGTTATGTAAATTTCACAAAATCAAATAGAACTACTTTTCTCGTTTGACACTATTCATTAAAATTATTGTAAATTTTGTATAGCTTGTATGACTCTGCAACGCAACAGCCAATCAAAAGTTACGAAGTTCAGCGCATTCTTTTTTATGCCCGAGGAGATAGCACAGGCCCTTGCACTGCATGCTTTGCCTTTACTTGGTCTCACGGAGATACCCAAGAATCGGCTATTTTTCAATGTCATGTTTTTCGTTGTGATATACCCGAAGCTGTGAGTAGACTTTATCAAAACATTTTTCCAAAATACAAATAATTTATTTAGAAAATATAAATAACTTGAATAAATTAATGTGTCATCAAGTACATTGAAGCAACTATAATTATTTGATAAATTTTTTTTTTATGCAGGTGAGACAAGTATCTTCATGTTTTGCTAAAGCTTTTCAAAGGTTTCCTAGATCAATGACCAATTCCTTAACAGGCAGCGATTTTAACAATGGTTTCAATCCTATCAATGATAAAGCAAATTCAAGAGTGTTCATTTTTGAAGTCACAATGGAAGTAAAAGAAGAAGATGGAAAGGGTGCTTACAACACTGTTCCCAAAGATAGGAATTTTTTTAAGTTACGTAGTAATGTTCCAAAGCAAGTATGTTTAAGCATACAACAAGTCAAAGAGGGTGGCATCTCTCTCGAGGTAGAAAGATGTTTTGGTGTTTTAGTCAGTCCTGGTCGTAATGTTAAGCACAGCGATATGAGATTGTTAGAAATGGTAATATTTTTTTTTTTTTTTTCAGTGCTGATTAAAATAAAATTTTATTGTATTATAATTAATTTGATTAATTTCCAGCAGATAAATAACACACCAGTGTCATCTGAAAATAAAAACTACAACGTTTCTGGTAAATGGGATCCAGCTGATCCTGCTCTAGAAAGTTTAAACGTTGAAACTCCTCGAGAAGGAAAAATTTTTATGACAGTGGCCGTAGATTTAGTAATCCGTGGTATAAGAGAACCAGTGAGATTTGTAATTGAAACATCTGTAAAAGTTTTTCCCCAAAACGTAAGATTTTGGTATTTTACCAAGAGAAACCTTGTTCAACAATTTTTTCTCAATTCTAAAGAGGTTACTTTCATTAATTTTTTAATCGAAAACTATTTACCTACGTAATTTTTTGTACTAAATGGGTTATTTGAAATGTTTAGATAGTACTGAATGAAGGCGCCGAGATCCACTATGAAGTTCAAAACATCGAGACATCCGGGGAAATAGATAGAAATAGACTAAGTCTACCTTTAAATTTGGCGTCATTGATTAAGTCACCTTCCTTGACGAGTATCGATACTCTTACCCCCAAGGAAGAATATGATTCGGACGGGGATGAGCCAATGTTAAGTGGTACTGGCGAAGTTTCCAAAGACTGCTCAGCAGACGAACTTGCCAATTGGGCCGAAGTGATAGACAGTTGGCAAGTTAATGAACAACGTCCCAAACTTCTTGTAAAACTAACGAAACAAGGTATACCAGAAGCTCTCAGAGGCGAAGTGTGGCAAAGGCTTAGCAACTGTGACAATTCTCAAGAAATGATGGACAAGTACAGAATGCTCATTACCAAGGTACACTTGATATTTTTAATTCGTGTGCTATATTTTTATGAATTGAAAAAAAAATAGTTTTGTCTTTCTTATTTACTACAGGAAAGTTCTTGCGAAGGCGTTATTTTACGAGACATTAACAGAACATTCCCTGCTCATGATTTTTTTAAAGAAACCGGAGGTTTGGGGCAAGATTCTCTGTACAGGATAAGTAAAGCATATGCTGTGTACGATGAAGAGATTGGTTACTGTCAAGGTCTTAGCTTCCTTACTGCTAGTTTGTTGTTACATGTAAGATCTTTTCTTTATTGTGGACTATGTATTTTTGAAAATATTTAAACATGTATTTTTTTGTTTTAGATGCCTGAAGAGCAAGCATTCTGTATTCTGGTTAAATTAATGTACGATTACGGATTGAGAGATTTATATAAAGACAGATTTGATAATCTACACATGAGATTTTATCAACTAAATCGTTTGATGGAGGTAAATCAAGCTTAACGAAATTTTATTTCATTTTATTCCATTTTAAATTTAAATATCAGAAAATCATAAATTTATAATTGCAGGATCAGTTGCCTGATCTCTACAAGCACTTCTGTGATCGCGGCATAGAGACGCACATGTTCGCCGCACAATGGTTTCTCACCTTATTTACCGCTAGGTTCCCGTTATATCTGGTTTTCCACATTCTCGACGTTTTCCTGCTTCAAGGATTAGATACATTGTTTCAAGTTGCTCTTGCCCTTTTAACAGTAACTTTCGACACACTTACTTCTTTATTAAAAATAATATTGTAATCTAACTTTTACCTTATTACCCTAGCTATGCAAAAAAGAATTACTTCTGCTCGATTTTGAGAGCACGCTTAAGTACTTCCGAGTTCACTTGCCGAAGCGGTGCCGTAACGAAGAGGTATCGCGTTACGTTATGAAGCTTGCCTGCTCGATAACACTTAAGAAGCTAAAGAAGTATGAAGCCGAATTCTTGGCACTAAAAGGTAATTTTGTCTTCTACGTTTAATGTGTTTTTGTATCACGTTAGGTGTGGGAATACAAGGAATACTTGCACATCTCCATTGTACATACTATAGTCGAAAAATCAGTATCGTGATAAGACTTTTCCTTACTAATAATTATTTAAGCTTTTAAAGATTTCTGTATGGTTTTATTACTGGTAGGACATTAGCTCGTTTTTTTTTTTTTTTCGTTAGCAAAAAAATGTATTATTTAATTAACGTATGCTAATGCTAAACTGGTGCCATAAAGTTAATTATTTGGTGTTATTAGTTTGTTAGAATAAATAAATCAAATTTTTATATTGGACATCAAATTACAGGTTGCGACACAATCTCGTTTTCATTGTTAATTTTGTCGGTAATATATCGAATTTTCAACGCAACGTGTAATAAAATAGTCAGTATAAAAACTTGACTTACACATCACCCATTAAAGCGAAAAAATTTACATCTATACGTTTGTTAGTATAGTTTCATCAAAACTACTCCCAACACTGTGATTTATTATAACTAACTAAAAGATTAATTATTGTTCTTTTATTATTTGTGATTGATATTATTACTGATAAGATATTGACTTTCACTTGTTAGAAGCTGCAATAAAAAGAGAATTTAGAGTATTTAGTGTTGTACTATTTATGCTAGAAGCTTGTATTAAGTATTGTAGTTGTTATAATTACGTGGAAAAAAGTCGAAATATTTTTTTAATAAATTTACAAAAACAACTTGTCTCAATTTAGTCAAAGTTTTATTTTAACGACATGTAATTTATCTGTTTTTTAATTTCGACTTTTGGCTTTTTTGCACTGTAGATCTAAATTTAACATTAGAGTCCTATCCAGTAGACTGTTTTTGATATGCCATTTGCACACAAATTATTAGTTAAAAAAGAAAAAAAAAAAAGAAACAATGGGCTGTTTACAATTTTAAATGGTGCGTTGCATGCTTGGTGCGACGTATAGCGCGTGCAAGTCAACGCAACTCAACTGAAAGTTTTTCTCCTTGCTACGAGACTGGAATGTTTATTAACATTTTGTTGAACGCTTGTGCCTCTCATTCTCCTCTTTACGCTTCACAATCACTCGATGTAAGTAGTTAATCTTGGTTTTATTTTGTTCAATGTCCTTGCCCTCTCTCATTTTAAGGTGTCGGTATTTGCTCATTCAAATGTATTTTAGTTGGGGGGGGGGAAAAAAAAAAAAAAAAATCCGCGACGCACATTACTTATATCACCGTCTCAGCCATTTTCCTTTGTACAATGTATTATAATCATCTCACGGAAGAAAAGAAAATTGTCTCATACATAAAAAAAAGAATAAAAATTAAGACCAAGCAAAAACAACATGGCATATGTGTATTTTGCAGAGGACGATGATACCGGAACCGGCAAGAGGAGAGCAACGCTGGCCCTTAAAAAGCGCCTAGCTAAAATCGAAAAGTACAGCAGTAGGCTAAACGAGTACCTTAACAAAAACTTCGGCCTAACCGATCTTCCCTGTCTAAATCTCGAAGAGCTGCAATACTTTCAGTGACCAAGTCATGTTCAGTCGTCGAGTTGAGTCCTCCTTTATTTTGATCTCTCTCTCTCTTTCTTTCTTTTTTTATTTTCGCTCTTTTTTTACATATACATTATTTTCTTCTGCACAATGCGAGTTGTTGTTTCTTGCCGGTGCGGCACTGTTTGACTTTTTGGATTTTGTACTTGCGTGATATGATACATACCTCTAGTTACTACGAATATGTATTTGTTAATTATTGACTTATTTATAAATATATATTTGTTTTGCGGATATAATAATGTTTGATCGCACGTGCACTTAAGTGAGAGAGGTGATAGAAACAGTTTATTTTTTAACTCTTTGATTCTCGGCTGTGTGAAACTATAAGCAATAACGATTTGTGTATTTTTTACTTGTCAGTCGAAATCGAGTGCTTCAAATCAAACGCACACGTTTTTTTGTGTGTGTGTGTGTGGTTAGCGTAAAAAGGAGCGTAAGCAGAGAAATTGAGACAGCAGAAATTGATGTTATCACATAGTGAACAGAAACGCGAGTAAATGACGATTATTTTCTTGTTACGGAGAATATAATATTCTTTCTATGTGTTTTTTTCGTTTTTTTCGTTTTTTTTGGTTTTTTTAATTTTTTTTTTTTTTTTTCTAAAAAAAAATTTCACGTTTTCAAGATCTGCTGACAATAAAATGGTCCTCTTGAATATCTTTTAGTTTTCATTTGGTATCCCTTACTATTCCTTTGTCCATTTCCACTTCTATTATTCAAAGCTTTTGGGTATATGCACAAATACGTTTTTTTTTTTCCAGTGTTATTTTATAATGTTGCATCTTAAAATCTATATACCTACATACATGTAGTCACTAACTGCACACCTACAGTATGTATAATAATAGTTTGGCTAAATTACCATTTAAAGTAATGCACTGAAACGAAATGATTATTTGATACTTGATGTGATGTGCAAAGCTTGGCTTTTTGTATCTGGTTAGCGCGTACAGAAACGCTTGATTTTTCCATACCGATGGGGTGTATTTGCACGCTGGAGAAGGGTTTTTCCGCATATATACCTATGGTGTAATTTTAAAACTCCATATCTTGAAAACTGAACCAACTACATGATACACCCCTGTTGATTGAAAATACACCACATCGCCGTGTCTCGGAGTATTATCAGGATGTCAGTACCCCTACATAATTGAAGTACGCGGTCTTTGTAAATTTTCGTATAAACATACGTAATTTCACGCAACTCATTGCAACATTGTATCTAGTTCTTACTTGATTTTACACGTGATTTTTCTTTAGTTTTCATGGATTTTTTTCCTAGAAAATTAGTGGTTACCGTGAAATCTCGTATTATGGTGCTGTAGGGTATTGTGTAACTTTCCAAAACTTGAACAAAAACGATAACTGATAATCCTGATAACGACCCGTCATTAAGTAATCTTTACAGTTGTCACAGCCTGAAAAGCTGCGTAGTAGAGAGTCGAAACTCGAAAAAAAATTAATAAAGCCCAGATGTACGTAAAATGTGGTAACGTTAGAGCTCATTGGAATTTGACTCCTGAGAATTTAAAAATCAACCGAGGAAAGGAAAAATTATGTTGAGGTCGCATGTTTTTCACCCTCAACTTGGTCTCCGGCATAAATGCGCGTCCAATAAAATTATAAAATAAAATGATTTAAAAGATTAATAAAATTTGACGAGGAGTCCTGTTTGTATAAAAGGTAAAATGGTGGATTGTGCAAAAGTATTTTGCATTTTTTTTATGATTCGTAAAAATAATAAGAGACAGACCGACATATTAAACATTTGCTTTGCGTTGCAAGCATATTCCGTATTGAAAAATCGGCGCTTGCCATGTCAATAAATTAAGTTACAGGCTAATAGAGTTTAAGGAAAATCGGTAAATTCATAAAAATGAAAATTCAATGAATGGTACGGTAGAAAGTTTTCAAGGGAACTCGAATGATTCGTGCTACTTCTTTTTTTTGTACTGATACAAGCAATATTTCGAGCTTGAAATTTTTCTAACATTCATCTATGTAGGAACTCTTCTTGCATGCGAAGCGGGTGTTAGCTACGGGTTTGAATGACAATGTTCGCATTCATGAAAACAAAATCACCTGTCCCGCGCATTAGTTGCGCAACCGTTGCACAACGATATACTTAACGATTTTACCTTTTTTTTTCAAAGATTTCGCAAAAGGTATTTTTTATTATCAGACGAGTAGTGTCAATAGTGGCCAAACGCATGTTTGATATCGCGTCTCTCTGTGCTGTAGTTGTTTATTTTTTCGTTAGTCATGCGATTAATGGATTCGATAAACAGTAACAGGTAATATTGAATATACTATACATATAAAAGTGAAAATGGAATTATAGTCGATGTAACGAAATTACAGAAAAATCGAGATAACATCGGCATATTTGGGAAACATGAAACTCCCAACCGTACACGTGCACGAAAAAGCAATTATGTTATTCAAAAAATATTCCCGAAAAGCACAAGTTGCTTTCGATTGACCTTGGCTCGATAATTTTGTATAAGTGCACACTAAAAAAAAAAAAAAAAAAAAAAAAAAAAAAAACCCCGAAGGTACACCAGAGCTTCGTATTCTCGCGCAAACCAGACGCGTTATCAGCGCTCGTGTACCTATCTTACGTTTGCCAGCTGTTGTTTATACATATAGGTCTGATAAAAGGAAAACAAAGTAAAAAAATTTATACACAATATATATGTGCGAAAAGAGTTTTCTCGCGCGATCGAATCGATGTATACACCACGCCACGCCTGCGATAAAAGCCTATACATATACCTATGTAGTATTTACGATAAGATCGCAAAGCCCGATTTCAGGTGCCCTGTCACTTTAGTGCACCCATACAACCAAATACTAAACCGATCGTTGGAAACGGGGTGAGGGGGGGCTGACAATTTTTCAATCAACTCTCATCGTTGGATTATTGCGCGTGGAGCAAAAAAACTTTTTCCCCCGAAAAAGGTAAACCTATTACAAGCAACATTGGACTTTCGTTAAACTGAGTTTGGACAGCGCGCATATACATGTAACCCGATCGATCGGTAATGAAATTTTCGATGAAATCTCCAAGGCTCGTCCGGTCGACAACAAAAAAAAAAAATGATGACGGTCTTCGTCAATTAAAGCCAGTTAAGGTCACGGGGTCTATTTATCTTTCCCGAACAAAAAAACTGCGCGTACGCTCGCTTTTGGCGGAGAAGGAGAGGAAGGGGGAAGTCCGCGTTCGAAAAAATGATCGCTCGAGGTGGTGAAAAAATTAACAACGGAGAAAATAAAAAAAAGCTGCGGCGATCGTAAGCTTAAGGGTATAATTATTTGACGCGCACATTATTTCGAGGTATACCTATGCCTGTCTCGGTAGTCGAACATCAGGTGGTATACATGAGAGTGGAAAACGCGCGTGTGTGTGTGCTGTTTGACAAAAAACGCGTGCGGATTGCGGGGGGCGGGGACGGGGGCAATAGCATATATCGCAGTGCAAGCGGAGCAAAAGAGCGCGTGTCGTAAGCCGAAATACTTATGCACGCACATGAGTATAAGGTTAATACCTATCGTTTCGTTTTCGGAGCAATCTCTCTGCACAATATCACAAGATCGTCTCTCTCTCGCTCCCTCCCATTGAAAGTCTGCGTCTCTCTCTTCGCAGTTGCCGTAATATCTTTCCTCTCTCCCTCTCTAGCGTGGATATACATTTTTATATACCTATACACACGCATCAGCACCAGAGAGAGCGCAGTACATTTTGTTACATTGGGTATAGGTGCAGCGCTCGGTAGCAGTAACAACATAATAATATATCGGCCAGTGATCGGCTGACGCTCAGCTGTACCGGACGCGCGTGTGGTATCATCATCGGTATATACGATATACATATACATACCTACATATACACACAATAACATCAAGAAATACCAAATACTTACAATGGCGAGAAGACTTCTCAACAGTAAGGAAACGATTTACTTATTGAGCGCAATTTTTTTCGTGCATGGCTTTCTTTTTATATTACACCTATGGTTATAACCTACGTATTTTATATTCTCCAATTTTTACGATAGAGCCGATAAAAGTGCGCAGTTTTCGAGTAGACTCTCCAAGTAATGGGCTTATTGAAGCAATTTTGGAGATACATCCAATGCACGTGCTTTCTCGTATAATGACGTGTGCTTGATGTTTTTTAACACTTGATCATTAAGATAATAATTACCTTTATTTTTACTTAAGTATTTTTTTTTTAATTATGGTCCTTTTCGTGTGCTTTTGTGTGTATATACCTATCCAGTTTTGGGTTGTTATCTGTTATTGTCGCAAATCACAAAACAAGGTGTAAACAGGTGGTGGTGCTTCGACAGATTGTCGCTCGCAAATCGTTGATACGTTGAATTTATTATCGTCCTCTGTTACGAAACAACTGAAAGATCGCCTATTATGCAGGTCCGTTAGTAGGTGTAAATTAGTTTTTTACCGCGCAGTATCATATAATTTCATTCCCTCCTTCTTCCCCTCGAGCACTCGATATATATGATGTTGTTTATAGGCCAGAGTACATTATTTTGTTTTAAACATGGCACCATAATTTGTTATTACCGTTATTTTATCGTCGTAAACAATAATATTTATTACATATGAAGATGGTCCATAAGTATATGTATAGCGGTGACGATTTTTGCGTGTCGAAACAATTCGATCCGGAAACAACTGTCGTCTGCAAATATTAAGATATACCTTTGATATAATCGAGTCAACATATTACAGAGAAAAATGACAATACAGTCTGTAGAATAACAAATCGTTCTCGAGAGGCAGCGAGTCGATTCACTTAGCAACGAAAGCACAGAGTTGGCACTCTTTTGACACCTGATGCGAGCGTGTGACACGTGTTTATCTGTTATTTCGCGGCCCGGGGCGGGGTATAGAGAGGAATTTCAATGTACATAAAGCAGGCAACCGATCGAGAATTAATTGGCTCGTGAGTGATGGTATACTGCGAGACGTGATATTATACTAACTACAAGTGCAATGAACAGATACATCAGGAGTGGGTATATTTATATGCGGTTGTTGTTGTTGTTTGGGCTAACGTTAGTTTTGATGGCTCGCAGAAGCGCAAGAGAATGCGGACGAATTCAGTAACGAGGTGGAGCAGCTCCGAAGCGCCGTGGCCAGGATCGATGAGGAAAAACAGCGCCTCGAGGTCGAGCTCGGCCAGATCAAGGAGATGCTGCAGCGCGAAGTCACCAGGGCCGACTCGGAGAGCCAAAGGAACTCCGTTATCATTGCCGAGTACAAAAAGGTACTACCGCTTACTTGTATGCACGAAAAATTTCAATCTCATTTTAAACAATATTTATTGCTATAACCAGTTTCGTGTATGAGTACCCATTGCGACTAATCGTTTTACACGTGTGCATAGATTTGTCAGCGCCTCGAGGATGATTACAATACTGCTAAGGCGTCGCTTAGTGACTTACGCGTAAGTTATTTTTACCATTACTATGATAATGTAAATACCCTTTTATCGCTCTGTATAATGTATAAGCATTGCAAGTGTTTAGATTTTTAATTTTCAAAAGTACGAGCATATACGTATTATTATTATCAGCTACGATTGGTAAACTTTCTCTGCATTGTCACGAAAAGCATATACAATGACGAAATTACAAATGTAGTTTGTGTGTACATGTACGAGTAAAACTTGATCGGTTCGCAGACAAAGATCTCAAAATGTGAAAACTGCTCGAGCAGCAACAAAGAGGAGCCCACGAGCGCTGCGACGACGCCCACCAGCACCGTATTGTCGAACGCCCCGGACATCCGGGTGGATCCGATACTAAGCCGCGCCCAGGAGCGGGTCCGCGAACTCGAGCTGGAACTCGCACAGACGAAGCTTGCCCACGTCGAGGCAGAGTGCAGGAACCAGGTAAGTCTTGAACCAATCGCTTTCTTTTCTCTCGCGCTCGCTTTCTCGTGTGTCTAATGCGGTGCTGTGATATTGATAATGTCTTTCTTTGAAACAGGATCTGACGCACCAGTTACACGCGGCTGCCGTTGAACTCCAGACAGCGCGTAACACCTGGCCACCCTGGCTGAGCAAGACCTTGTCGAGTATCAAGGAGGCGGCTAACAAGCGGCAAGACGTGATCGGTGGTGGCGCGAGTATCCTCAGACGGGACAGTGCGCCCGCGGGTGCCGAGGTGCGACACAGTGCGATACAACACAGTAATCGCGACAGCTTGAAGGAGGCCGTTTGATACGAAGATAGCGACGCGCTGCTCGTCGCGGGACTATTTCAGACCTTCTGAGGCGCTGACCATTATTTTTTTGTGTAAGATTCAAGAGAGCAGCTTTCCTTCGTTGATTTCTGTATTACATGTACGTATGAGATTACGTGTACACCCACTGCATAAGCGGTCATCACTCTTTCTTTTTTGCACTGCTGTTTGCGAGGAGTAACGGCTGTTATTGCAGTAGCTTGTAGTAGTTCGATGAATGGATCGCTTTTTCATTGGATTTCGTGTGACCGAATTCACAAGTTATTTATTTATTAGCTGTTGGAAGAGTGTATTTGAAATAGAAAAGACAAATAGTTCAAATTCAAAGCCTGTATTTACTCACCGACGACATGGAATCATTCGCGAAAATTTCTAATCGCCATCAATGAAAATTTTTTAAAGACAAAAACAACGCTTTTGTTGTATACTCAATTCATCGAAATTAAGCGAATATTCATTATTGCAAGCAGTTCGAATCCTAATGTACGTAAACACTCTCCACTTAGATTTAATCTTGATATACATATATATATATATTTACTTAACGTTTAAAAGAGAAAGACGCGACGTCACGGTCGCGTTGCACCGTGCACATAAAGTTCGACTTCGACGTGCTGGCTGCTCTGTATTCCTTGCAAATAAAGACAAAATAAGATAAGCAGTAGTTAAAGTGCGTTGAACGTAAAATTTATTGTATTATTTTTTTTTACTTTGAATGTTAACAAGGCTTGTTAATGGCTGTAGATGACTCTTTGTTGTAAAATCAGCGTAATAATTACTTTTTTCAGTGCTCGGTAAAAATAACTTTTTGTATGTTTTGATAAAAAAAGCAAGTTGACTTGCAAAATCGTGTAGATTTAAGTTGGGATGATTGAATGATCGCAATACAATGCAATATTATCAATACGAGTCCATCAAGTTACTTTGATGTTTACATTACATAGTATCACATAAACATATATGTTTCTGATTAATAAGCAATATACCAGTTCATCTGTACATTTTTCTTGTGCCATACCAAGTTTTGTCATAAAGATTTTTTTTTTTTTCGTTATCAAGATGTTTAAATTTGTATTTTTGGATAGAAAAATTGGCAAAACTCATAACTCGATCCAGTCACGAGATTAATTTTTTAACTCTAACGAGAACAGGAATTCTGTTCCATGTATAAATATAACTGATTCCTGCGATTATGAAACATTAGGCACGTGATAAAATAATTATATATACATAGTTGTGTAAATACTATAAAATCTTCGTGTAGCCAGGAGTCAAAGTAATAAAAGAAAATCATTGTATCTGTCGAAATTTTATTTATTTAAAAAAACCAAAGAAATCTTTCGATTTATTACCTACAAAACAAGACTTTATTTGGGACCTGTCTTTGGCTACATGTTGAAAAAAAAATTTTCATGCGTTACGATGTGTTATAAAAGTCCCTGAGATACCATGACAAAGTGTAATACCTCTTTAATCTCGGTAAAGTTATCATAAAATCAACGTATGTACATTTATAGGATGAATTTTTCAATGATAATATAAAATAAAATTATGTACATACAATCTCAGAAAAAATAATTGAAAATTATAAAAAATAAAGTTTTTATTATCCGTTGTATAAAAAAACTAATCACTGCCTAAATAACATAACGATTGTTTTTTTAATTTTATTTTGTTTATTTTTTTTTTCAAACTCATGAATACGAATTGAAAAAAATTATCAAGTTAAGCTGAATACATAGAAAAAATATAAAACAAACTTGTTTATTTTTACAAAAATAATTTATAAGAAGTAATAAAAAACTCAAGAAATGCTTAGAACAATCAAGTGTACTATTTACATTTTAACAAAAACACTTATTCAAGTAGTCAACTAACTCATTTTAAGTTTTTTTCGCCGTTTAGTGGTAAACAATAACTACTTTTAATTTTAAGACAAAAGAAAATTTTAAGACCTGAACTCTTGCTTACCATCTATATTATCTGTTTTTTTTTTTGTTTTTTTTCAAGTTAATCTTTTTTAAAAATAAATGGTAATTTACCTTTAAAAAGTCGTGATAGATTTTTAATAGTAGTTTATAAAGAATTATTTACAGATTAAGCAAATTTATTGTATCCTTAGTAGCCAAGCTGGGAAACCATTTCTAGGATCATAAATATCATTTTCGTTTTCCAAATCATTTTCAAGTTCATTCATGATCGGTAAAAGAGCATTAAGATCTGGATCATCTCTAGCCTCTAAATTGTTTCCTTCGCCATCCAAGTTATTATTATCTAGATCCCTATTTTGAGGTTCCACTTCAAACAAACCAATTCTTGGTGCATCTTCTATGCTTGGTGACTCTGAATCTAATTGAGCTACACTTAAAAAGTCATTTTCTGGCGATAAGTCTGGTGGAGTATTAGAATTAGGATAGCCAGAATCCATAATTTCTGGAGAACTACTGTTGACTAAACTACCTGGCGTATCTGGAGATATTTTTTCCATCTTATTTTCTGCTTTTGCATCTTCTTTTGTGTCTAAAATTTTGCTTTTTAAAGCATTAGGAACTGTACTTGTATACTGCCAAACATTTGCTGGACTCTTAGGTTCTTTAGTTTCGTGCAAACATTCACTAAAAAAATGTTTGAAAAATTTTTTAAGAGTAAAAAAATATACGTTTTTACATATTTTTCCATTTCAAATTTATTGTTAAGATCATAAGTTACCTGACTTCATTTGAACATGAACTCAGATTATTATCTTTACTGTCAGTGCTTTGAAGTACATCACCTGACGTTGCATTTTCATGAATACTAACATCTAAATTTGAAAGCTCAGTATTTTGATCAACTTTCCTTCTTTTACAATCACTAGGGATATTTGGAGAACTAGAGTTAGTTGGCTCTTCAAAAGTACTTTCATGAGAATTGGCTGTAGTATTGTCTAAATTTAATGTTTTAGTATGCTGATATACCATAGGACTTTCATACACTGAGATGGAATCTGATGAATTTTCAAAAGAAACACTTGTATTTGCTCTTGAAGTTTCAATCATGACCGTAGATATGCTACTTTCATCTGTGACATTCCAGAAATTATTTTCAGGAGTCTCAAAATTAGTATTATCTCTGGATTCAGAAATGATAATAGAACTACCCGATTCAACAATACTATTTTCCGTGTTTGTCAAGTTAAGTGCTTGTGAAGATAAGTTTCTTGAAACTTCTGAATTTCCAGAATCTATGGTTTCCGAAAAACTTGAAATGAATACTGATTCATCTCTTGGAGAATTGCCCATTTCACTCAGATGACTCTCGGTTTCCAAGTCATCTAAATTTGTGTCATCGCCGTATATGGATGAAGTCGTATTAGCATATTCTGAATCATCATTTTCTTCCTCTAACTCTGCATTTCCTACTTCTGGTAAGGTTCCCCATCCATCGTTTTCTACATTTTGTGGTTCATCTTCTAAATTTCGTACAATAACAATTTGCGGTTCGTTTTCCCAATCTTCTCTACTTGGATCACCATCTATTTCATAATCATGGTATTGACTAACTCTATTTAAAAAATAATCTGCTGGAGGTCCTGGGTCCCTACCCCATACACCACTACCGTCACTATCAAATTCGTCGTTAAAAGCATCAATATCAAAAAAATTTTCTTGGTTTGTACTTTGATCAGAGTACTGAGTTGGAGGAGGAATCATCACAACTGGCCCATCTTCTCTATCTTCAATTGACCATCCATCACCACGTAATATATCTCTCAAATCACTTTCAGTGACGGGAATTTGCATGAGACTCATAATCGATCGAAGAGGCACTTCTTCTTCCATTAATTCATTATTAGTGGACAACTTTCTTATGTAATAAACAGCATCGGCAAGAATTTTTTCTTCATCCGAACGACTGTCAACTTCATAAGGATATTCATACATTTCTACAGTTTTGAAAAGTCCTTCAGTTCCTGGGATTTTCGGAACTGCCAGGTCACAGCTCTTGTAAAAGACAGCCATTTGTGAACAGGAACCAAGATGTTCAGTACCTGCAGGTCCATCACATATCCCATGAAATGTTACTTCATAATCTTGGAACCTTGAAACAATATTGTTTGCCCTAGGAGTAAAGAACAAAATTACAAATTTTTACCCCTTTACAATGTATAAAATTTCACAAGCCTATAAAAATATATACTTACCAGTCTTGAAATTGACTTCTTGTCCACTCAAACTTGTGATCCCAATGTCTAAATCCAGACATGTTATTAAAAAGTACGTTAAAATCTGCATTAGGAGTAGTGACAATTGCTACTTTTGGTTTAATATAACCAAATATACTGTAAGGAAAATTTGTCACGTCTTCTGGGTATAGATGCTCAATTCTGTGAAAAAATCAGGCAATCCATACATGAAAGTGAAAGAAAATATATAATTTCAGAAAAATAAACAACGTACAATTCTATGCAAACGACTGCATCTACATCTTCCAATTGTTTGTCATGGTGATTAACACTACCTTCCAAAATTCTCACAACCAAGGGAGTTGACCTTTTGTGAAGGTAGTCAACGTACAATGGTTTAGCCTTGGGATTGTACCTGTCCAAAGTGTCGCGGTCAATGTCCACAAACAGTACTTCTTCAACTCCAACTATTTTCTTCAAGTAAATGCTAAAATTTAGCTCTGAACATCCAAAGTCTACTACCTGAAAAATTTAAGATTTAATTGCATAAGTATGCATACAATGCAGATTGTAAAGAAAAGTTGTGAGCTCCACGGACACCTTACCTTCCTGAGCTTCCTACCAAAACGCGGATCGGTAAGAATTTTTTCTACGGCCTGAAACCTTTGGACGTACGCTGGAGGATTGAAAGTGATGGTAGACTTGGACTCTTCGTCAACCGAGTCACCGGAATTGCGGCGCTTAAAATTCGTGTGTTCTCTCATTCTCTTGGGACTAGCGTACGGGGCCCGGAACGTGTCATCGTCGTCCTTGGCACCAGCAAGGCGACGAACGACATAGTTACCAAACATGTAAAATGCGTAAAGAAACACTAGCATGTCCTCCTCACTTCGAACCTCACTCGTAAGTACCTATATAGGTATATATGTATGTACGTAAAACAAATGCGTTATATAGGTATACCACGTGGGGGATTGTTCAGCCGCAGCTAAAGAGTTGACGCGAACACTTTATTATAAACTAAATAAACAGTGCCAAGATTCGGAAATTGGTTCGGGAGACGTGGCCGAGTGCATCCTCGAGGACTGTAAGAGCCTGCTAGAGTGTCACTTGGAGATTTTCAATATTTCTTTATAAGATGTCACTCTAGCCTACAATAAACACCTTGAGCACTGCACATAGTATCAAGTCGACAATGCGATAGGAAAAGAAAGGAGTTAAAATAAAAGTGAGTCAGAGTTCGTAAACTTCCACGTAAGTATAATATATCTACAATAGGTATACACTTGCATCTTGCATGTACTGGCGCGAAGCCGAGTTGTTTACATTTGTAAGCAGCATATATATATATATATATTCACTTGCAGGAATTTACAAACCTCGATAAGATTTTTTTTACTCAATCGAACTCAATGAATTGCCAATGGTTTTTTTAATTTCCATGTTCTTCTTCAAATTGACAAATTATTTTCAGATTTCAAAACTGAATAGTAAAACAACTTTTTTTTTTTTTTTTTTTTTTTTTGTAAAAAATTTTCTTCAAATTACTTAAAAAGTTCAAGATATTCGGCTAGCAGCGTTATAGAGTAATTACGAAAAGTTGTCATATTCAAAAAAATTTTAATTTTACCACAAATCCACGTTATAAATTTAAGAATTATAAACTTTTTTGTGGAATATTTATATGGAAGGGTCCGAAGCTTTGATCTGCTTTCCGAAAAAAGTTTTAAAAAACGGTCAAGGAAAAAAAAACAATTTGAAGTTTTATTTGGATGAATAATGTATATTTTTCTATTAACAAATTGTCGTCTTGTATAATGTATCTATATTATTTAAAAATAACCGCCATAAATATTAATATCTTCATCTAACATACAACATTCATAATTCGCAGTGCGTACTATGCAATCGAATGATTATTTTCAAATACTTTCTTGTTACGTAGAATTAAATTTTTTTTTTTTTTCATACATTTATCGGTAATTTTTAATGTGTGCGTATTACAAGATGTATTTCTTATAAACACCCTTATTTTTTGCCGGTACATATACTCATCTGGTAATATGTAGGCTAACGCAGAGTCTTTCGGCGAAGGTATTTTAATTATTCAACCTGCGTACATACAGCTATAACAAATTTTTAAAATTATAAATAGAATATATGATATTATTTTTCATAAACTTAAACAAAAAGAGAACACATTTTTGCTACCGATTATTCTAGTATGTATATATAATTGTAATGCATTATTTTATAGGTAATTAATCTTTAGTCTGGTAGATACGCGGATGATGGCCTCAACACACTATATTTATTATTTAATTACCAAAGATTTTAATCCTCTACTGAAATATCCTTCAAACCAATTGGTTAATTTTTTTGTCTAACCATTCACATTTACAGTAAATATATATATAAATTTTCTTTTTAATACAACACACGTACAACACTCGAAAAAGTATTTATAACATAACACACTGAATCAAGTGTTGTTTCCTACGTGAATATTCAATTCAGTCCTTCGACTTTTACACATTTTCATATACAGGCTACACGAAATTCTACATAGCTAATGACTTATTTGCTGTTGCATTGCATGTAATCCTCATCGGTATCTATTTTTCTTTTACAATAAAAGTGTATCGTATTTATATGTAATAACTTGAAATTCAATACAAAAATGACACTTAAAAAACAATATGATGTACGATAGAAAAACAGACGTCGACTATTGACGTTGGCTTGCTGAACGACAAGCGACAAGTGAGGGCTGATTTTTGCCGTAAAAATTAAAAATCATATCCACTTGGTACACCCAAAGTACGAATAATAACAGCAGTAATGTTTAATTAATCTCAGTATACAACAACACCAGAACCTTGTGGAAACGACCCCAAGTATTAAATTGTTTGAATCTCTCGGGTGCACAACTAGTTTGTATTTTCCACCTTTTTTTTATGCTTTCGCTTCATCGCCACCATCGTCAACTTCCATTGAAGAACACAAATCAGTCGACCATCGACGCAATTCCTCTCGCTCGCTTGAAAAACAATTTCCACATCCATCGGTGCACCGAACAAAAGTCACACGCTACAGTAACTATTACAAGTAATTGCTACATTCCAAATTGTGCATGTTTTTTTTTTTTTTTTTTTATCATTCCATCTCGTCATCTTCTTCCGTAGATCCGATGCGCGAAGAAAATTGACTCGTAACATTATAATTATGCGTACACGTCGATTTAACGCGTTTCGCTGCGACGATCGTTTCAAAGCGCGTACTGGACGCGCTTTCAGCTGTTCCACTGTCATCCGCCCGGCTGGCGCTCGGCCTCTGGAATAAAAAAAAAAAAAAAAAAAGGTGGTCGACAGACCTTGTTTTTAACAACAAGCATCGGATGAGTATCGGCAGCTTTTCGTTCGAGAGGAGTCACCAGTCAGTTCTTTTTGGGCAGTCGATGCGCTCTTGTAAACATGCACGCACATCATATATGTACACCTATTATGTATGTGTATACTTAAATAATTGGTTCGTCAATCGATAAATTGGTGAGCAATAAACGTTTACGGGTCCATTCACTCGAATCACCGGAATTCTATTGGAACGTTTTGACGGTTGCTGTCAATGGAACAATTTATTATCATAAGGTATATAAACGCGGTATACCTCATCAAGACTCCCAAATTCTGCTGACCGAATGGCTCCGCTGAATCACAATTAGCCTTTAAATCTCGTTAGAAAAGTCTTTATCGTTTTTATGTTGCAATGAAACCGGTAACGTACGCCCACATACTTTTGATCAGTGAAAACAACAAATTCAATAAATAATCGCCAATTGCTTCGTTTTTTTTTTTTTTTTTTTTTTAATTCTATGAAAAAATTTGGGAGCAGCTTCATGAGGCTTACATAGATCATAGTTATAATATTCCGCAGGAAACAGTATTGTCTAACGAGATTTAATTGCAATTACGACGACTCTCGTGATTGCATTTCAGCTGTATGGCAGTGCATTTATGTTTAATGAACTTATAAATATTTGCAGTTTTTTACTTAAATTGGATGCTCGTGCAGTGGTGGCAAACACTTTTCAAACTATCATTGTATTTTTTTCGTACATCAGTTCTCAGATTGTTATGTACATCTGCAATTGCTTGATTCAAATTAATGAAAAAGTTACGCAGACGAGAGATAAATATATTATTATCTACCACGAGGTTTGATGTTAATTAATTTTTTTGGACCCAACTTGGACCCACCCAGTACTATTAGTGTGTAAATTTGGTAAATTTTAAATCTTCAATTACACCGGCGTTCACATATAGTTATTGCTAATAATTTTTGTGTACGTGTGCGATAAAATACTTAATTGTGTTTGTTATTTTGTACTGATGATTTCAATTTAATTTTTTTTTTTTTAATGATAAGTAATAAAATATTTCAATACTAATTGTTCAACTGATACTGTTGTTTCATTATGTATGTAATATAATTAACACCGAATTGAAATATTTGTTTTGCTTTGGAGATAAGATTACTTAATTTACGTAATATTAAAAAAAAAAAAAAAAATAGAGATCGATAAATCGAGATTGTATGTAATGTTTGAAATTATCTACACATAAGTATTTTTATTTATACATTCAATGAAAATGAGCTTGAATAAAAAAAAAAAAAAAAAGAATCTTTTTTTCTATACTCGGAGGAGTATTTGTTCAAGTTTTACAATGCACATCCCGAGTTGATTCTTATGCATTTTACAGTGCATGATTAAATAATAAAACTCATGCATAAATGTCTATGTCATTCTATGTGTGTGCATACACTGTAATGTATCATTGCACGAGACGTATATTTAGCTGGGACTAAAAAAGTCCACCATCAGGTACTTACAAAACGAAACTTCCGTATTATAAATAGAGGCCAACATCGTTCAATGTATATATATATACTATTTAGGTTTCTATTTTTTATCGTTTTTTCATTCGTATCGCCGCTGGTCCTATTAAGTGTAGTGCCTTTTTTGTGTAGCTCATCCCAACAGATGTGTGAGATTTCAAGTGTGCGAGTGCGTGTATTTTTAAAATATATTTTGATGAAATAAAAATAAAATACTTGTCGATAAAAAGACGAGTGACCCACTCGATGTCATATCAGCGGCACAGATCTCCAAAAACATGTATATATATTTACGCACCCATCGTAGGTATATATTTATTATCTTGTTTAGAGGGATGTAGGTAGGTATATATACTGTATAACATTATATCGTAGGTATACGTGTGTCGAGTCGCGTTGTTCAATTTAGGTCCCAAAAATCTTTGTACTTGAGCAAAAGGTGTCATTACGAGCATATCGGCTACACACACATGATATATGTATACACGTGTGTGCATTATATTTATGCGCGATCGATGCCCGTAGCGTAGCGTGTGTGTGTATATACCTATACACAATGACAGTGTAGGCCCCGCAATGCCATCACCGGGTTGATTTACAAGTAAGACTCTGAAAATTCAAAATCAGAACCGGAAGCTCGTGATGAGCGAGTGTGTAAGGAAATGCCCCCACCGATAGCGCTGTCCGAGGTGCCCTCGCCGGTGACAAAGTCAGCTACGATCAGCGAGTCCTTGGGCAGGCTGCCGCCGCCGCTGCTACCCCCGCTGCCGCCCCTCAGCTTGTCGCGCTCCGCCAGCTTGGCCTTTACCTGTTTTATCTTGTCCTCCTTCTGCATCAATCAATTTGAAACGATTAATAATACATACCTATATGGATGTAGTATAGGTGAAATCAATAGTACATATAATATGTGTATTATACAGTATATATAAGCAACTCGCCTCCTGTATGAGCCTCTGGAGCTCGTCGTTCTCCTGGACGAGTTTCTGGTAGCGCTCCTCGTCCTCCTTGGACACGCCCATGTCGGGGTTGTACTTGGACTCGGCCTTGTCTTTGGGATGCCGTATGACCTCGATAACCTTGGGCACGAAAATGAGGGCCATGCTGAGGAAGCAGCAAAACACTATGGCCAGGGAGACAAAGACGAAGCTCGCGTCCTGCTGGCTGGCTATGACCATGGTCACGGGGGCGGTGATCAGGCAGAGGACGACGACGTTGTAGATCGACATGCCGACGTAGCGCGAGTCGTTGATCTGCTTGACTTTGATGCTACGCGTCTCGTAGGACAAAAAGAGCCCGAACATCAGGACGACCCCCTTGTAGCCGTACATCAGCCCCAACCAGATGTTGTTGTGCTCGCTCTCGCAGTGCTCGAGCTCGGGACGTATTCTCGCGTCGTCGTCACCCTGGGTGGACGGTTCCAGGGGGAACACCTCGATCGTCCGCTCCAGGGGATCCACGAATTGCCAGACCGCCAGTAGAATGACGTCGATCACCAGCAAGATCGCCACCATAGAGTACAACTTCCAGGGCTGGACCTTGTTTTGGATCGAGGATCCCTTTTGCTTCGACATGAACAGCTATTGGACAATCGTTATACTTATTCGTCATCATAAATACACACCTTGTTTTGTCGACAGCTCACCTTGGCGTGATCGGCTTTCGTCTTGGTGTGGAGTCGGTGGACCCGCCAGACTTTGCTGAACATCGCGCCAAAAGCCAGAGTGAAGCCCAGTGACAGGATCCACGCCCTGGCTTGGCACATGCGCGGGTACTCGGCGGGACTCATGAAGCGCCCGTCGACGCCCAGTAAAAACACCGACACGAAGCAAGCGATCACCCCAACCAGCATAATCGTGTTGCACACCGGGTGGGACGAAACGATCACCCTGCTCGGATCGATAAAATATGATGGGTGTTGGGTAATTATAATTTATGGATGGAGAGTTTGAGGGAAATGACGAGCAGACGAAACGAACCTGCGATGCCTGTTGCAGACGTTGAAGACGATGAGGCCGCAAGCGACGATGATGCCGATCACCGAGACGGCCCCCATGCCGACAAACAGCGGCAGGGCTACGGTACGTAGGACCTTTTTGACGATTGTCCTGTCCTGGGGCACCTTGCCACCGATCCAACGCTCGAGGTTGCGCCAGGTGAGATTGTCCATCTGCGTGTCGTAGTAGCCGAGCTTCACGTACTTACCCTCGATCACCTGCTCGATCTGGGTCAAGGCGATCCGATCACCTTGCGAGCTGAAGGCCACGTAGCCCTACGAGCATCAATATACCACGCCCGATCGATATACACATACCTACACAATATCCACATTAATATACTTGTTGTGTGCATATGTACCGAGATGCCGATAAATTGGGTCGAGTTGATGGCCGAGTATATCTCGTCCGCCGTCTCCTTGTCGTTGTACGTAAAGTTTTTCAAGCTCTTGCCCTGCTTGCTGAGTCGCTCCATGGTTTTGTTGAAAGCTTGAGAACACAAAAATTATACCCATACGCGTCGGGTTGTTTTAACTTATCGTTGTATAGTGCGCAACAAAGGAAAAAGAGAAAGAAAAAAAATGTATATATAGTTTGGTTACCTAGAGCGACGGACCACACGGCGTCGTAGGCGAGCGGGGCCTCCTGGTAGCCCTCGGGGTACCTGTTGTCGATGTCATAGCCCTCCTTCCTGAGGACGGTGTTGAGCCGTTGGCGAAAGTCCTCGGCTGTCATGCCGCTGATGGTCGTGTCGTTGTTCTGGTTCCACATGACGGCTTCCGTGGTGAGGTGGCCCTCGGCCGCTTGGCGCATCTGCTCCTTCGTGCAGCTGATGCCCTCCTTGTCGAGATTCATCTCGAACCTCGATTCATATAAAAATTGCAGCTCGCATCACAACACACAACGATCCATCCATCCATCCATCCATCATAATGGCTCACCAATTGTCCTCGTACCAGCCGATGAAGAACCAGACGTAGGTCTTGCCGTAGAGCGAGTTTTGGTAAATTTCGCACAAAACGCGCCGAGCGGCCACTACGTAGAACAGCCCGACGATTATCCGGGCGTCCTGCCTCCGCAGGTTCTTCACCGCGTCCGCCGGATCGGAGAGGAAGCTCTGGCGCGTCATTATCTCGATGCCGGCCTCCTTGCACCGAGCCTCCAGATCCTCCACGGTCTGTTTGGTGCACACAATTATCATACATATGTATGTATATATATGCACGTGACGAGGAAAATCGTTATTCATGTATTGTCCGCGTACCGATATAAACACCTCCTCGGCCTGTTGCAGGATGGCTATGCGCGACCAGCCGAACTTTTGCAACAGCTTGATCCTCGTTGGGTTGTGCACGGTCGCTGAGGGGTGGGTCCTGAAGAGGGTCGGGAAACGATTTCTGTCCGACAGTGCCGGCGAGGACGCACCGTAGCAGAGCTACCGATACATCATTTGTTTTTTTTTTAATCTCTCCTCGGAGGGAGTAAAGTACATGTACGTACCACGACGAGGTTCCACATTTTCGCGGCCTCGGCGACTGTCGTGCACACGGTGCTGCAGCCGGCCAGCAGCATCAACTTTTGCGGCGGGTTGTACAGCAAATTGTACATCACCGACGCCCCGAGGCCCGGCTCGCACTGCGGGCGTTAAATAACATTCATTAATTTTTTTTCAACTCTCTGCTTTAAATATATGTATGTATATGTTATATTATGTACCTCGCTATCGTTGGAGTGGAGTTTTAGGGTGAAGCCCGGCAGCAAATTTTTCTCCTTGTTCACATCCTCGAGGGCAAGATTTGCAGCTGGCATGCACGCCTGCACGAATAAACGTAGTATCATCATCATCATTTGAACACGCGAGATGTGTAAATTATGATTCATCGGTATGCTTGTAAGTACATGTAACATGTAAGAAAAAAAAAAAAAAAAAAAAAAAAAAAATAGGCACAGATATATTAAGATGGTAATACGTGTAAAAACGCACCTGGCCGCCCTGCCAGCCACCCTCGCCCGCAATCGGGAAGATCCCGCCAATGTGCAGGACGTTGTCGTCCCTGCTCGACACCGACTTCCCGCCAAGGGCGAGGCCCCCGAGCCACAGCAACAAACCAACTATCGTCCCCGGCATCGCGTTCGCCTCCTCAAAACTGACCCTTTAGCTTCTTCCGCCCGTTCCTCTCTCTCTCACTGTCGCGTACGTGAAAAGCATCAGCTCCGAGCCCCGGCTGCCCCTATCGAAGCGCGGCTCTTCCGGGCGAGTCGCCGCGGCAACTGGTGCCCGTTGGCAGTCATGCTCGGTGGGGCCCACTACCCGACGATCACCAGCTGAAGGGGAGAGGTTGTCGAGGCCAGCTTCGCCACGGCCGAGCCCGAGGTGGTGGCGATCGAAACACCACCGACTGTCCCCCTCTCGTCGCAACCCCTGCTCTCTATACGTCTGAGCTTTGCTGCACAGGGACTGCAGGCGAGCTTCTCTAAGGGGCAGGGAAGGGGGAAAAAAGCTCGTTCGAGGCGCGCGCACCGGTTATACCACCTACCGATCAATATATCACCCTCCAAGGGGCCCCACGAGACTTTCTCCGTGACGTCGTATGTGGTATCTTTTGCAAAACGTATACAGATGTGGGTGAGAATGTCCTCATGGTCATCACTTGTGTATGTATCTTTTTTTTTTTTTTTTTTTTTTTTATCAGTGGATAGAGAGCCCCTCGTGGATTATGGAACGTAAAATCTTACCTGCTATGAATTGACAGGGTCTCGAGAGCTTTTTGGAGATTCTGGAATGGCGAGAATTACACCACTGTGGCAAATTTTAATCAGGCTTTTATTCGAAAGATGAAAACTGCACTTTGATTTTTTTTTTTTTTTTCGCCTCTTTTTCTATCATTGCAGTTTTGCGGTTTTGGGGAAAATCTTTTGTGCTTTTTTGATTTCAGTTCTTTTGTTGACAAATTCTGAAGAAAAAAAAAAAAAAAAAAAACATTACATTGATGAAATGCCATTGTACGCAGACAACAACTTGTTTAGGAAAAAGTGTCAAAGATGATCGGTTGGTTTGATATAATGAGATACTGACCATCTACGCGATGAAGCAACAAATACCAAGGTTTTAGGTAAGTATTGAAAAAAAAAAAAACAAATTTTTGTTTGACGAGAGTGGCTTTCAATTTTCCTAAATATTTTTTTCATCGACTTACTCCATACACACAGCCGTTTGTCTTACATTTACATGAGCATATTGTGTTTTTCATACAGTTTTCACGGTCTTTATAGTTAATATTTTTAGCTACTTTTAAAGAAAGAAAAATGTGTAAATGGTTTTTTTTTCACACACCTGCCTAATCAAACGAAGCAGCTGTCGGGGTATAAAGTGTTAAACTCAAAGCCTATATGGTATTCAATAATGTATTGTAATTGGTCCTTCATAGAAAAGTCTATCTTTTTGTCAAATAAGCATTTAATCGTTACGCTACATTACACTATATTTAACTTATGGCGCCATTTGGCGCTTTCGTTTGCGCGTGCGCTGTCTAAAATATATAGAGACACCCACACATCTCCAACTCGAAAAGCAGAGGTAGAAGCTGTCTGCTCTGTTTTGTTTGTGCATCATGTTTTGACAGTAATTTTGTAGATATAAAGGCATTTTTAGATATCGTAAGTATAATTTTTGCACAAAAATGTCGAGTCAGCGCATTCTTCCCCAGAGCCAAGAGGCTCTTCTAAAATCCTACACGACAAGACTGAAAGACGACGTGAAATCGATGCTCGAAAACTTTGAAGGTAATTTTTCTAACCTACCATTGGTCCCTTCGCCAAGCGTTTTTTTGCCATTGAAACCACTTGTTTGCCTTTTTTTTTGCAGAAATAGTAAAACTGGCCAAAGGCGAGAACGACTCGCAGCTGTCCCGGATGACCCAGTGCGAGCAGGACACCTACGAGATGCAGGTACGCGCGGCGAACATGGTCAGAGCTGGTGAATCGCTGATGAAGCTCGTGTCCGACATCAAGCAATTCCTGATCCTAAACGACTTTCCATCCGTTAACGAAGCCATAACGCAAAATAGCAAACTCTTTAGGGCAAAACAGGCAGAATGTGATCAAAAGTTGGCTTCGCTGCGAGACGACATGGCCACGGATCTCTTTGACCTCGAGGAGGAGTACTACAACTCGATATTCAAGTGACTAATGAACTCCAATGTGCGTGTATGTGTTTTGCTCACTCATTTACTTGTTTTGTGATACAAGGGCTTGAATTTTTCCAAGTGGAAAGACAATGATGTTAGGGTATTAGTGCTGATTTGTGATTTTCATCATCATCTCTGTAACATTAAGATTCAATCCAAACTTACTTTACACGTATTTTAAAATAAATTGTTACATTTTGTAAATACATGGCCTTTTCAAGTATTTATACCTTTAGATCGTTTCAACTTTTAGTACCTTCCTGATGAATAGATTTATACTTATTTTTTTTTAGGGTATAATTAAAAAAGTGTTATGACGTGTTACTTAATAATTATTGTTTATTTTCCATAAGCTACGGGCATGATTACAACTTACGAATAATTTTAATACTAGGTAGTAATTGATTCTTATATTATTAAAATGATAATGATAATGATAATGACAATGACAATTACAACTACAACCACAACAATGATGAATGATACTACTGAATGAGATGGTTTAATCATTTACAAAAATTCTCGAAAAATTTTGTATTTGAGGAATGAAAATGTTTATTTGCCTCTACATTTACTTCTTCATAGAGAATTATGTTTATCAATTACGTAGAATAGACTACTTTTAAAGTTAGCATATTTATGTAGGCATAAATATTTACAATCACTGAAAAATATCATTCGAATAAATAGTTTGGCCGACCATTATTAAGATTGAAACACGAAAAAAGTTTAATTTGTCTGAAGTATACAACGCGATAAAATTCGTAATATGTAGTAATTGAGTAACTTTTACTCGTGATATAATTTTTTGAACAATCTCAATGAGAAAGTAACATGGCAAACATCAGGCAGTGTTTTCGTTTCTGCTTTCCGTGATTCTCATGATTTTCGAAATAATTTCGTTACACAATCTCACTCTTACATTTTAGCGTTCAAAAAAAAAAAATTTATCACAATACAAGACACTAATGCCATGACACGATTACTACTGACATACAAGACAAAGAAATTTTCGTGACATCACAATAATTTATTACAACGCAAAATTACGATTAAATGCATCATAACTTACATAATTATGATAATTAATGACCATAAGGACCACAAGGCGATATTTTGACGAATTCTACGTATAAATGAAAACTTTCAATACTGTACCTACAATAATATGATCAGTCCATGATCTCGTAATAAGTTAAAAATTACGTGCATCACTCGCTTTAATGGCGCCACTTGCATTTTTGCATAACATTCGATGGCATGTGTCTCTTTATCAAACAAAAAAAAAGTTACAACTAAACAGAAGCAAAACAATAGGGGCAAGACAGTATCCTTGAAATTGAAAAATCTTAGAGTTTAGTGACAAAAAATTAATCGTTTTGTTACATAAACCAATTAATTTTGAACTTTTCAAGGACTTTCAACATATATGTACAATATTCAATGTGCTTAAAATTAACAAATAGATGTAACAAGTTAAAATTATTCAAGTTCATTATCACCAGCTTGCATCAGAATGCAACAGATTGTTAAATTAGTTCTACGACATGCAGTGTGGCAATAACTTTCAAAATAAATCGTTTCGGACAAAAAATAACATATAGAAGAATAACGATTAAAATATACGAAAGTGCACAATTCGTATCTTGACGTATTTAATCGTGTCGATTGTTTGATAACTGACGAAAAAATGCAAAGAAAACAAAAAACATACAAATAACTAATGTATGATTTTTCTTTTCTGACGATCAACATCACTTGATGCGAGCGAAGAATGCTCTGCAAGCATCGAATATTCATCGAATGTACAAATCTACAATTTTTTCTCATACAAACGGAGGTTCACTATACCTATACACGAACTATTATTATAAGTAAACTCGATTTCTCGTTGATTATTTGTCTCCGCTTAAATTCATTTGTTTTTCAGAGTCATTGGATGAATAATATATTTTAAGTTACGTTTCCGAACGAAAACGCTAACCTCAGCAATTTAATTATCATCAATACGTTTAAAATCTATGTGTGACCTCTTACTAGATGTAGTACATAATTTATAAAGCATTTCCTAACTTAAATTAATCTCAAAAAGTTTCAAAATGTATATAAGTTATCACTTGCAATTACCGTATTGTGTTTTATCCCTACATTTTTTGTCCTCATGCGCAAATGGTCATTGAAAAAGAGAAAGGAAAAAAAAAAAATAAAATAGACGAGCCAAGCTGTCTCTGACCTTTCATTACTGGAAGATAGGATATAATTCAATTAAGGGTCGCGCGCTCGCAAGTTAATACAGTACACTTTCGCAAGTCTTACGCTCGCTTTTGGCAGTTTTACGAGGAATTCGTCTTCTTATACATTTTTTCTCCTTATTCATTTATTTTTCATCATTATTCTAAACACACGTATAAATCAATAAGTAAATGCTCGATAGTAATAATGGAATGCAACGAGTCCGGTCTCCACGAAAAATTCCTTCCTTTTTTTTTTGTTCATCGCACGCGCGTCACCCTATCTCGCGCGCTCAATCTGTCGCTCCGCGATCCCATGCACCGTTTAACGGAGCCACGGAACGCGCTTCTCTCAGTTCGTTCGCCCCGACCCGGCGACTATATGTCTTACTTTCTCTCTCGCTTTCTTTCTGTTTGTATATACGTACAATAAACTTTGTAAAAAAATGTTTCCTAATTTTACAAAAAAAAAAAAAAAAAAAAAAAAAAAAAAATCACGGCTCACAAATTATTTTGAGCTGAATCGCGTGCTAGCTAGCCCTAGTACAGCATGTCCGCGGCCGTCTCCTGTCCCCAAGTGCCGGGGTCTTGCGATGGCTTCAGGTAGTCAACCTCATCGTCGACGCTCTGCTGGTGTGGTGTCGGCGCGTTGGTTGTCTGCGGCGAGGCCAGCGTAGACACGCTCGCTCGCGTGATGCCGAGCTCGAAGCCCTCCGAAGCCAGGTCGACTTTGCTCGGAGTATAGCTCGCCAGGCCTCCTCCGCCTACGCTTCAAGTAATTCAATAATCGTAAGAAATCGTTTATCAAGCACAGGTAAGCATCGTGCATGCGGGTTAATGGGAATGTATATTAACATCGATACGCAAAATGGTAATCCCGTGAAAACGGGACCTGCTCGTTATCGGGTTGATTCAACTATAATGGGTAGTGCTGTGTACTCTCGTTGTACGTCACAAATAGCGTTAAATCCATCCAGAGATTGTCGGCAATTTTTCTACGCCATTTTCATAAAGACGCTCGCATTGTCTCGCGCTCTCCACAATTGCCATGTAATGGGACGAAAATGAGCATAAATGCGTGAAACGACTCTTTCCGGAAGTTGTTTGATTCAAGAAAAAAAAAAAAAAAGAAAAGTAGCAAGTAGAGCACGCATTAAATTTCGACAGATTTTACAGTGGTATAGGTGGATGCACGTGGCAGTAACAATTTTCAGAAAAGAAAAAAAGTGCCAACGAACCGTCATCGCGAGAGAGCAATACACCTAACGAGGTGCGAGCAATTAGGAAGACGGGCGGTCCGGCCGTATAATTAATAATTGACGAGGAAGTGCTGCAAACAGCGACGGGAGCGAGCGAATCGCAGTTGAAAAATCTCCGACGCAGAGCCATGTGAACTTGACTCGTCTTACCGTCAGCAATGACGCCGCGTACTTGGTATGGATATATATATTATATACACATCAGCCAAGTACACTCGAGACGGCGCGAGCGAGGAAAAAAAAGGCTCGTCGAGCGATACGGCACAAACACGAGAGCATGATGTTTTGTAACAACATCAAGTGGGCATGGGTCCCGAGCAACGGGTGTATAGGTATATATACTCAATACATGGATAGGTGTATAGAGATAGGAAATTCTTGGGTTTTTTTTTTTTCCTCCGATGTGCAGCACTCACCGAGTAGAGAGGGCAAAGTACCGCTCGGCCGAGCAGCTCCCGATGCCGCCGCCGCTACGTCCTCGGAAGCGGAAGTCTCGGCGTCCGCGTTGCTGCCTCCGCTGCTACTGTTGCTCCCGCCCGTGACGCCCTCGGCCTCGAGCATCGAGGTCTCGCTCGGGTACTCGAAGGTACGCGTCGCCATGTCGTCGAATTGGATCCGATGCTGAAAAACGTCAGAACAACACCTCATCAGTTATACTTGTATAATTATCGTCGATAGTATAGGTATATTTATTTATACATCCTGCCCCTGGCGCTACAACAATACACATCACGTTTAGATGTTTGTGGGGTATACCGCCGATCTCGTACATACCGATCCTCCTCCACTCCTCTTTTTCAAACGGCTCGCCTGATCATCGCTTGCTTTTACAGTTTGATCACCTGCTGGCTATACCGATCGTAGCATTTTTTTTTTTTTTTTTTTTTCCCGGCATAGATATCGCCCGATTTTCATAAATTACGGCTTTCGAAAAAAACAAGTAAGTACGAGTCGCCGAGATGAAAGGGTAACCCACATACACAATCATCCCGAATTCCGAGCGATAAATCTACACCTATATCTCTCTCTCTCTCTCCCTCTCGATTTGGAAAAAGACAAAAAATATTGCCGTCGAAATACCAGCGAGATTGAAATCTTTTCCCGAGGTTGATCCGAATTATGGGAATCGAACGCGTTACATGCCACACCGAGGCACGTGTGTTACAATGGGGTGCGAGTGAGAAAAAGGCATATTGGCCGTGAGAGCCAAAAAAGAGGCCCATTCTTTTATTATCCGTATAATAAAGTCACACGGGTTTTCGGCAACGCAGGCAAGCAAGAAGGAGATCGGACGGTAGCGTCCTACTGGTCGTTCGTTCCCCTTTTTGTTTTACCTGGTACGTAAAATATACATGTGGGGGAGGGGGGGGGGCACAGGTGCGCGCGTGGGCGAAGGTCGAATGTCAGTGAAAGTGGGCGGCGGGGAGGGAGATTGATTTGTCGCGCGCATCGCTCCTCCTCCCCTTTTTTATGATTATTTATTAAACACGAGCGCGCGTGAGTATAACGTACAAGCGTACGTGCGCGCGTGCTTGAAATATTATAACAATAGGCGTCACGTTACACAGCTATAACTTGATATACATATATCTCTCGACTGATGTAACGTTACGTGATGCACGAGCTTCAACCTCCGCGTTCACGATGCACGCGCACCGAGCTCGTGTTGTATTATATTTTATCGGTACGTAACGCGTGCGGGGAGTCGCCAACGAGCCGCTATGGGGTGGAAGATATAAAAAAATGCCTAGACTATAGTTAGTACTCCATAGGATAGGTAATGTAGGCTATATAGACTGAAAAATCTGTCGTAAAGTTGGGCAACGCGCGCCGCTGGCCAGAAGAGTTTAATCGTTTTGTTGGTATAACTGTTTCGGGACTGAAGCTTAAATGAGCGCCCCGACCGAGTTGGTACTAGTAGCAGTATTTGTTAATTCGGCAGTGCCATCACCTAATATACGGAATCCACAGAATCGGGGTTTCAATTTCGTGACGGTGCAGCTTATGAATTTTCCACTACCTCCGATGATTTTGTTTACACCAAAGTACGTAATTTTGGTAAACCTATATCTTCATACATATAGAAATATAGCAATAGAGAGAGAGAGAGAGAAAAAATAAAATGAAAAGCTTTTTCGACACTCGGATATTTTATTTTACGGCCAATCAAATATTAAAACACCCGCAGCGCACTCATACCCCATAGTCCTATATATATATATGCCGGAGAGAGGCGCATAAGGGGTATATATAAATTCCCGACTAGGTAAGTATATGCATGCCGCATTTTACTGCGATACACTCTGCCGTATAACGCACCTACATAGGTACATACGGTCTCTGTTCTAAAAGTTGCTCAACTTGGGAAATTCGTACCCACATACTAACGATTTTCCATTTTGAAAAGTAAGCAGCAATTCAAAAGCAAAGGAGAAAACAAGATCAACACAACAACCGCACACGAGTCATACGCGTTGCGTTATCATTTGGTTTCGCAACGGAGAGTCGCACCATTGTAAACTACGAGGGGGAATCATTGTCCCGGCGATGATGAGGCGTATGTATACATTGTTTACGCTAGACCCGACAATCGTGAAAATGCGAAAAATGTCCCCGGTACAATTATATAAAGAATTAATATACTTACATGATGTATCTCGATTTAAGTGCGGGAGGGAGAAAGAACGGAACATAAGTATACGTAATCGCCATAAGATATAACATGGCAACTGTATAATAATCCAACATAAGGTAGACATATAATTTACCCGGTGCTATTAAAAAAAAAAAAAAAAAGAAAGAAAAGCCCACGTTCAGGTTTAATATAAAACACTGGACTTGCACACTTGCAACGAGCGTGTGTATATTATTATGTGTGTATTGTGTGTGCAGGGGCGATTAACAATTAGCGGTAGTACCGCGGCGGCGGCGTTTGAGCACTGCGCGAGCGCTAACAGTATCGCTTATTATTTCAAGCAGAATGAGAGTTGCACGCATACACCCGTTAATCGCCGAGGCAGGCGCCGCGGTGGTGTACAACAACGGCTCGTGTCTTTTCTTCCTCTTTTTTTTTTTTTTCCCACTTCCCTCTTTGGCTGCAGGATCATGATGACGATGATGATACCTGCGTAACTCTTGATTCCATATGGATGTGCGCACTTCTTTTGTCGAGTACCACCGAGTGCTTGTACGAAGAAACGCTCCTATGTGGTGTATATATAGTGTACGGGTACACGTGACTCGAGGAGGAAGGAAGAGAGCAGCCGAGGATGGTATACCGCGAAATAAAAGGGGACGCCCGGTCCTTCCTCCCATTCTCTGGCTTTTTTTTTTTTTATTCTCCGTGCGATGTCGAAGGGGAGTCCCGAGGAGAAAAATCGATACGCGAAAGACACCCCCCAACGCCGTTGTGTACGCCGCTCGAGTCGGGAACCCCCAAAGTTGAATCCGAGGCTTCTTTTGTTCGGCTCGCGGGAGCTACCGACTCGATGACGATACAACTCGAGGCACCGTATATTTTACTGGTATCGTAATTTCCCCCCCCCCCTTCCAATGATACACATCTTTTGAACTCAAATTGATTACTCATTCGGAAATAAAGAGTAAGTGTGCCATCGATAAGAACTGTACAGGTTGACTCGAATTTTGGACGTAAGTAAGTAGGTCTCCGTAGCGAGTGTTATTTTGAAATCGCGGAAATCATTTGATACATCGTATATATAGAGGTAAGATCGATCGATCGATACCAGGTCTGATGATAGCTGAAGCTACATACGAACGGGTTGCTTTATCACTCGCTCCTTTTACTCGATTGCGATGCGTCGCCCGGTGGAAAAAAAAAAAAAAAAAAAAAATCATTAGTACCTCGAGTGTTGGGCAATGTTGTCGACGACCTTGCCGTGCAATGGACGGCGACATATAAGACGCGCATAAAAGGAGAGACAACGCCAGAGCAGAGCACATTTATTTGAGTGGAGAGAGCTGCAGCGCGCGAGTGTCGTAAGGACTCTGTCTTGCACATTAGGCCGACCGACATCCTTGCCACGTGCACGTGTATGGTTATATCGGAGAAAAAAAAAGTTTGGGCTCTGCGCAGTTTCGCTTCCTTTGCTCCTCGGCAGCCGGTGTGTATTAGATTATAGATGTTGCCGGAGGGGGAAATCGGCGAGGGGGTCCGAGGGAGTGCGACGAATCGCGTTGTCGGTGCCCTTCGTTTTTCTTCTTTTGCCTCGCGCGGAATTTGCTTGGTACCGTTACCAGCCGATACATTTTTCATCGCCAAACGAGCCACAATAAATTACACGCCGTCTCGTATTTTCCGATAAATTGTTCGCGCGCTGATCGTTTTTGTTTGTTCTTTTAATTTTTGTTGGAAAAGAAAGAAATAATTTTTACTTTCAAGGTGCACCTAAGGGCTTTTTTATTTTATTACGGTCACTATACGTGTGTTGACATAAATAAACCTAATACACTCCGTAGTAGTATAATCACGTGATAAAATTCAATAAAAGTTTTGGATAACAGATAAGAAACGCTTCCAACTAATAGGCATCCAGTTTATTCTTTTGAAATTTCTCTTAGTCTCGCTCAATTAAACAGTTTACTTTAATTACGTACAAGCATTAATTATCACTATGTTTTTCGACAGCTCAAGTTTATCGTACGATAAAAACAGTTTTTTCTCGGACATTTCACAAAATCATTAAACATTTCGAGGGAAAAATACCACTTGGTATCACAGATATTCTATATTATATAGTTTCATTGACGCAACTTTTTAATTTTTTACTAATTTATTTTAAAATACAATTAAAACTAATTTTGTGATAATTCAATAACGATGGCTGATTATGACTTTCCTAATATGAAAATACACAGAAAAACTAATTAAAGTTTTTAAAAAGTTCAATACATCGATTTTTATTTAATTGTAACAACTGTATGAACGAAAGACTAATATCAATTAATTTTTATCTTTTTTTTTTTTTTAATGAAATTATCTTGTGATAACATTAATTTTTAAAGATATTATATTCTTAGTAAATATTTGATGATAAAACTAGACTTTGTCACATTCAGTTCAAAATTCAATTTTCTATTTTGCAATACTATAGCGCGATAATACTTGAGCGCATATTGTACATGTATTGTCGATTTCGGGTGATGACACTAAAAAATAAGTATCATACAGGTATTCAAGAGGTCGATGTCACATGTACAAAGTTTAATGCCACTTATTCTATATATTATTCTCTACACCCGTGAAACATTCCCTAATGTGCTTTAAAATAATTTTTTCTCAAATCTTTTATTATAAAAGTATACAGTAAACCATTCACATGAGAATACCCAAGGAGTGACTAGAAAAAATTGTGCTCATTGTTAAGCCACGAGCGAAAGCCGATACGACGACAAAACAGGCAATTTTTCACGAATCCTCGCAAATCGGTAAAATTACTCCTAATGGAAATAGGTACTGGACGAACTAGGCGTACAAATCGCTGGAGCATCGGTGACGAAGCCAATTTCTCCCATCAACTTTCAGTTCGCGGAGTCGGCAGCTCAACATCCATTTGGTTTCGGGAGGATTAAAAATTCCCGTCGTCAAATGGCAAAAAGGTAACTATATGTATTATGGCTGATGGACAAAGAGGCCGCGAAAAAGAAGTAAAAAAGAGAGAGAGAGAGCACTCGAGCGCACAAAGAAGAGAGGAGGCTACGTGGGGTGTAGGCACAATAGGGTACGGGCGAAAAACAGGAAATAAAGAGAGCATAACGAATGGTATATACGGCGATCCCTTTGCCCACATCGGCGGACAGCTCTGAGAACTGACCCAAACTCTGATCCCATACTGCGGATGCGGTGCGCATTGTACCCACAAGCAGTGTACAAAGTGCTCGTGCCAAAAGCCATTTTCTCCGGAGACCTAAATTTAATCCTTTGATTAAAATAATTTTTTTTGCCAAGCTGTTGGTCCCGTTTCGAACTATCCGCGGAGAAAGTGCATCGGAAGTAAACGATGGACAATTTTCAAAATCGATGAAAAGCTCGAGTTACGAGGCTTGGTTTATGCATTTCCGTATCGACTTTCATAGCACCAACAACCTGCGCAACACTAAAAAAAAAAAACAAAAAAACAACTTTTGTACGATGATTTTATCCGTATTGTATATTACACCTATAAACAAATGCACGACGCGAGGGCAGGCTTCCTCGATTCGACCAGTAAATCGCAAAATCCTGGTTTCTCCCTCTGGAGTATATATATTATAGGGAGAGAGAGATGATGGACAACATCAAAACTCGGACAGGCGAAACGGATGATCGACGAGCACTCATTCGGCCATCCACGTCCGCTCGACTGTGACGGGCGCTTTTCATTTTCGCTTGAGCTATACATATATATGCATGCATGTGGGAAAACAACCAGCGAATTTTTCCCGCGACCCGTGCGCACTTTGTTTCGCGCTTTTGTGCAAATATGTGTATAAAAAGTATACGTACACGGGGCCGGTTTGCGGGTCTTATGCGTAAAATCGTGCGAAAGGCTTTTTATTTACTCGCAGCGCGAAAGCGAGGTCGCGCGTTGGTTTTTCCCGATGCGCGCGTTACATTACCCGCTCGATAGATTTCCGAGAATTCGTCGCTTCGAACCGTCACATTAGGTTTTCTAAAATATCAAGCGTGGCTTCTTTGTAATCGTGCAAAGGTGTATAAGTATACCTACGAAGATTGCATATTTTCACCCATTGGCTTTTCCAACCCGATTCCTCCTCCGCACTTGCCATTTAAACTCACGACTATACCTGAAAAAATCATTTTCTAATTTTTGTTTTCAATCGAACGATCCAAGTTGGGTATCCGGGGAAAAACAAAAAAATTGGCGAAATCGCCCGTGACCAAAACCCATGTCTACAAGGAGCTATTATTATTATTACCTATTGAACTTACTGTTGAGCATACAAGTGCAGGTGGCGTGTTTGCACAAAATTAAAGATCCCTATGGTATATGTTGGTGTTGATGCTGACAAAAAAAGGGTAAATGCAAAAGTATACAAGTGCACATCGCCCACCTTGTGGTTTCGCGGTGATCTGGATAGGTTGCTGCGCCCGTTGATGAGGATATTGTCGTTGCAGAAGGCGACGTCGCACGGGGAGGGCGGTCCAGCCGAGTACTCCGTGTCCGAGTCGTCGGTCAGCTGGATGCAATCGATGTTCGACACGATAACGCTGCTGTCGACGGACTGGTACAACTGCTGCTGCTGCTGCTGTTGTTGCTGCAATCATATTCAATATAAAGCATTATAATATTTATATATACGTGACGTACAATTTTTTTTTTAACCTCTTGCTTGATTAATTTCATCTATTATCTCTCATTTTGCGATTTTATTCTTCATAATGCTGTTTACTCTTAGAAAAATTCTAGTCACATTAAAACAGAGTCGGGTATAAAGGGACATACATATTACGTGGAGGCAAAAGACAATTTACTGAGGAAAGGCGAATATGTGTGTGTATAAATGTGCACACGTGTGTTGGTACACTCTTATTTGAGTGTGCACGGGAAAACACGATACACCTTATAAGACACACGGTGGCAATGAACTTGCGAGGACAGCAAAATAATCGGCCAGCACCGCATGCAGAGTAAGACCTAAGTACAATAGTGAACCAGAAGGAAATTCTCACGAGTTCTCAGGTCTCATTCTATGAATGTATAGATGTTTGCTCTCTCTCTCTCTTTCTCGTAATACGTATATTTTACCCTAAATAAGTATACCTGGCAACATTTTACTCTAATTCGAATTGTCCTTAACTTCACGCAATTTCTCCAAGATAGACTGCTAGTGGCGTTTCGTGCAGTTTGTGCCCAAAGTTCGAATGGCGTCATTCCTTACGAGTCGTACTTTGCGCCTTTGGGCGGAAAAGCAATTGGGGCTCGGAAGTTTTCGACACATAAAGAAGTTCCGTTACTTAATTTACTACTTCGATGATCCATGCTTTCATGTTATATACGGAAAAATGGATGGGCAATATATGACGGTTCCGGCTTAAGCTCTCAAACCCCAAGTTTCAAAAGCAAAACGTGACCATTTGTCATTCACGTACTCACGTCATATTTTACTTGAAATTGAAGGTAATAACCAACTAGTTAGTCACAACCTCTAATGGTCAATTTGTTTAAAATTTAAAAATATTAAACGTTGTTGTTTTGGTTTAAAAGTTAAAGAATAAACAACTGAATATGAATTGTTAATATTTTTTTCAACAACCGAATGTTACGGTACGTAAATGATAAAATCGTGATGTGAAAAAAATGGTCACAAAGAATCAAACTTCCGGCTGAAAACGAAATTTTTTTTTTTCCTCTTCATGTGTAGGTACTATATACAAGTAAGTAATATGCGAGGTGCACGACTGTCGACAAAATATAACACCAGCCCTGCACGGACCCGGTCATCTTGCTCTGCTCGGTTTTTACGGTCCCTCCATACCATCATGCTGTAAGTCCCACACACGCACATCATAGGTGTATATATATTCATAAATAAGCATCCAGTTTCGCCTCTCTCTCTCTCCCGTGCATTCAGCTCTCTTTCTCTCTCTTGGCTCCGCTTCCTGTCCATTTTATAAGTACATTGTACCACGTTCCCTATATACCTACTATTTTTCTTATCGGCTTCCGCCGACCGCAACAGCCTCCACAGCTGTCGTTGGTTCTCTCTCTACGTATTGCATTTAACTTATCATCTCTGATGCGCCCTTCTACAATATACACCATATGGGTACACTACGCCGCATACCTGTATACGCATATTATGTTATATACATATTTATGTGTAACTCATTACGCGCAGCGCGCAAGCTCTCATCCTTCCTTCCATATAATTCCCTCTTTCTCAAGATTTTCGTAATACTCGATACACCGCTAGCTGAACGAGAGATCGCTCCATTTACGATTCGATGAGTTACCATATAGGCGAAACTGTTAACAGACAAAACTGGATTTCGATACGCGCTGGCGAAGTCTCTCTCTCTCTCTCCTCCGTTATTTATACATATTTACAAGAGTTAAGCAGCATAGCTGTACTCGTACATGTATACGTCTAAATTATGCACGACGCGATGGAGAGGCTTTTTTTTCTTTTTTTTTTTTTTTTTTTTCGTTTCGAGAAGCCTGTCGGGAAGAATTTTCTCTCGATTCCGCTTCACAGAAGTTTCATGACGGACACCAACGCGCGTGCATACGTTGTGCGAGGCTTTTTTTTTTTTTTTTTTTTTCTTATCGGCCGTCAAGATATTCGACACGATAATCGTACGTATTTCATTCGATACACGCTTTTGGACTACATAGTTTTGTTTTGGACTATTTTTAAAGTCTCGGCCGAAAACTCGATTACATTTAATATATATATACATACATACCCACAAACGATCGAGTTGCTATATCGCACGTAAATGTATATGTGTATATATATCACATGAGATATCGGGTTGTTGGAATGAAAATGTTTTGAACTTTGATATTTGAAAGGTATATTTGCATTGATGGATTTTTTACTTCGTGGCACAACAAATGTGTTTTCGAATGTTTTTTTTTTTTTTTTCTGTACAAAAGATAGTGTTAGGATTGCCAACGAAGTCGCTTTTTTGACCAAAATACCTTTATGGAGCTTTTAGAACTCATCGACTAGTATACCTATAGTCGTTAAATCTAGAGCCCCAAACGACCATAAACATTGACTTTTTTTTTTTTCTCTCTTAAGTATGAAAATGGTAATTCTCGAGGATAATCGTCCCATTGAAATGAAGTCTCACAACGACATTATATTAAATTGTTTTCCTTTCTCCGAGACAAAGAAGTCCAGGTGAGTTTACTTTATAATACCCATATTCGTTATTGGACTGCTCGGGTCAACAATTATCATCGAGTAAAATAGAGAGAGTCGCGGTACGAATTTTATTAATGTGAAATAGCGCGTTTTTTCAGCTCCATTGTTAGGACGGTTATTTGTACTACGACACTTCCTGACTCCAAGCGTTGAATTTTGCATATACACTACACGTGTAACCATTTTTGTAAAGCAACATGTCGAGCACCTTCTACATTTTTTGTTGCTCAATGATCCTTCGCTTACTCGATAAGATATCCAAAAGTGTTGATTCGATATACCCATCACGTATAGAGAGAGAGAGAGGGAGGCGATTAGTGATAAACTATATAACCGCGTACCGCTCGTCGACGACGTAAGATGACTCAGTCGTAATCCATACAATTCTGTAATGAGCTTATCACCCGTTGTATCATAATCGATTTTCGGGAGCTTTCTCACCGATAGCGTTTAAATGCCTTGGCTAAACAAGACGAGCCGAGCCAAGTATAGTTACATCTCGCGACAAACACATACACACGAGCATCGAATCAAATAGGCGTGCGAATGACAAAGAGCCGCGAAATGTGAATACATCAACAGCGGCGACCTGCCGAGGAAACACAATACCCATACAGGCAAAAGCTCGGCTATCGGTATCGGCTTACGTGCCGCCTCGAGTTTTTTTTTTTCCTCTAAATTGATATCCTATCTTCGATTACTCATCGATAGTCACCGCAAGCGGAGGCCGAACGCAGCTGCGGCTAAATGCGCACAACGTGTACCTATACTCTTCTATGTGTATATGCGTAGCTTGAAAATTATTTATCGCTGCCGATTTCCCTGCCGCGCGTGTACTTGTACACGACCCGATATTACAGCGACTTTCTCCGCAATGCGGTTGAACAGCACAATTTTTGTTCTCGGTAAATTTAAATAAGTTGTACGACGACGCGCCCATTGGGTCTATTTTCCCCATCAGCAAAAATATAATTATTCTCTCGGAGAGCACTGCAAGCGCGTGCAGCACAGGTGGGAGCTTTGGTGGTACAGTCGGCCAACATGGGCTTTGTGTCTGGAGCTGAAGAAACGAGTCTACTTTTTTTTTTCCCCCCGTGTACACCTCATACAAGTATACTCGTAAGTATAAGTATATCGCGCGCTTAGGTATAACGAGTCTGAGAACAACTCGGATTCCACAAAATACGCGCACGTATATGTACAGCCACTTGAGCTGGTTGAACTGCATCCATGCATTGTTTGCAACTTTTTTTCTCCCCCGTGAGGGAAAAAAGAGATACTCCGTGCTCTATAAATATAGTACAACCTAATATTTTAACACGAGCTTCGGCGCGCCATTGACAAATCGCGCATTAAAATATTTTCACGTTTACGTTCCCATGCACCGATCCAGCGCCTGTATGTGCCTCTCTCGCGTCTATACCTACCCTGCACTTGTACCGCATGGTGTTGCAACATTATGCCGAGGTAAACGCTAATATCGATATTAATAATAATCTTGTTTAATGAGCCGCGGTAAAAGATACGCAAATAAATAAAGTGCCCGCTGTACTTACCAAGTGTTATTACGTGAATCGGAGTACTTATCGGAGCTTTGCAAAACGAGTGAGACGCATTACTCGAGCGGAAAAAAGAGTCGAGGGAGGGGAGGGAGTGTAAATTTTTCGTACGAGCCGGCTTTTGTTAAACTCTCCGTTTAACGACCCTTCAAAGGATTCGTTCTCGGTCGACAACGGCGGCAATGGTGCTGGCGAAAGGGCTCGTCAAGCAGGAAACGCAAAATAAACAATCACGCGCGCGCACAAAGGTATAGAAGAGAGAGAGAGAGAGGGAAGTTGGGGAATAACGAGCGAGCGAGCCAATGGGCAATAAAATATAACGGGCGTTAAAGTAAAACGAGAACGATTTTGAAAGGCGCGCGCTTGAGTAACACCGTCTTTTTGGGACCCGCTCCTTTTCTCTTCGCGAAATGGCTTTTCAAACGCTCGCCTCCTCTCGTGTTCGAGAGCCAACTAATTTTCACAACGTGCCCACCCGAGAGAGATAGATATATGCACTTGGCCGAGGATGGCAATTTGAAGAAAAGAAGCGGTCGTGACGCGAACCGATGGCGGAAGTAAATGCAAAGTCTCGGCATACCTACCTGCACCGGGGGGAGGGAGAAACTTCTCGTGTAGGGAAAACACAAAAAATTCACCACTACCCGCTACAACCGCTGCTGCTTCTCGGCAAACGAGTTTTCGTTCGAGCTGCCGTTGTGGTTCGTGCCGGTTCAATCGGAGGGGCCGATTTCTCTCCCCGTCATCTCGGATATTTTTGGCGATCGTTCGGTTATGCCTACGGTTTCCGATGCAGCCATGCTACCGAATGTAATATTCATTATAGCAATGAAAGGATCGGAGCACGATATTTAACTCGTACGAAAAAAAAACGCGCGCCTCGACGAAAGACTAGCGTCTATACAGCTATTATCCTTTTTTTTTTTCTTGTGCCAGTCTCAACGTCAAGAATTGACAATATCATTCAATTTTTCCAAACTGCAGTATATAGAGGTATACTCATTTGATATTATGCAAGTCTGCTTTTTTACCAGCAGGAAAACTACGACGACGCACTCGACCCAAAGGTCGCACGACAACTTGCGAATGCAAAAAGAAAAAAAAAAAACAACCAATTAATCATGGGTATATGGAGGGTAACGAGGTATTGATTAGATAAGTAACGAGAGAATGGTATCCCGTGGATGTATGTACATGTACAAACACATCAGCTGCCGAGCGAGAGAGCCGAGCCGAGAACGGTGTATATACAGGTGTGAGAGTATATATTATAATATTGTATATGTTCCTAGGGACACACAGGCATCGGGGCTGTGGAGTGCAGGTTCCGCGTATATAAAGCCGACGTGCTACTTTCCTCGCAAGCAGTGTCAACAAATTGTAAACCGTGTCGCGGAACGAGCTTATCCGTTCCATCGGTGCGAATCTTCGCTCGTAAAATTAATTTAGGACTCTTTCCGCCACAGCTGAGCTCCTGACCGTACGGATTCCACGGTAAACCGCTACTCCGTTATTATACGCATTGCCGTGTAAAGAAAAAAAAAAATTTTTTTTTAAATACTCGGGTTCATCCCTAACAAGTGCAAAATTCAGAGACCATGTCGTTTTTTATATAGAGCAACGCAAATATAATTACCCTTGGCTTCTCGCGTTTCCTCTTGATGATCAAGCCGTCGTTCTCTATGTAGTCCGGCACGTCCTTTCTGTTGCTAAAGTTGAATACCATCGTGTTGTTGGCCTGGTTCCACGGCTTCGAGTCCCACAGACCGGCGCTCGAGTTGTTGTTGCTGTTGTTGTTCTTCTTGCCCGAAGGTTGAATTTCCTCGGCACTTTTCAAACTCACCACCACTTTCGTAGGTTGCTGCTGCTGCTGTTCTATGCTCTTCACGCGGTTTATCAAATTCTTCTCGATCTCCCTGTTGCTGAGATTTTGCTGGGGCAACTGGGTCTTGGTCGACACGAGCGGCCGTATGATGCCTATCTGCTTTTGAGGGGGTGAGTTTGACTCAGGCTTCTGGCTCCTTATGGTTTTCGATTCGTTGCCTTGCGAGAAAGTCGTCGTCGTCGTCGATTTTATGAGGCTCAGGCTCGAGATCGCCCCGATGGGCTTTGTTTCAGCGCCATCCTTCGGGGGATCTTCTTTGAAGATCGCTTTGTCGTCAGCCTCTGCTCTGACGGGCGATTCGAGGGACGTCGTCGAGTTCAACTCGGACAAGCTGGACGTACTCGGACTTTCCGCGGAAGGTGATTTTAGCCTGGCGCAGCACTCGACTAGCTTGGGTGACGCGAGCTCGCACTCGAAGGAGGCCTCCACCGATTCATTGGGAGTGGACGCCACCGGTCTGGGCAGGTAACTTTTTATGGATGGACTGTCATTGAAACTGAACTGCACTGTCATGCCTGCCTTGCTTATGTTGTCGAGAGCGGACTTTGACACTGTTCTGGGACTGTCGACCACCTCGACCACCTCGTCGAAACTCTCAACCAGAAGAGTTGAGTCCAAGGATGAAGCCGAGTCACTTAACTTTGCCACATCACTCGTGTTTACTGTCTCCATGCTGTTTTGATTATTTAATTCTAACACTGTCTCTTTTACCTGCTCCTCGGAAGGCTCGTCCTTGTTCTGCTCAAAGTCTATTTTGGGCACTTCAGAAGACAGGGGTGATGACAACTTGGACTGCTCGTACTTACTCGTCAGTGGAGTAGAATTTGACTTTTGTACAAATATGGAAGGCTGCTTGGCGTTGGCTTCTGTCCTTGGAGACAACGGAGATTGAAGCTTTGGCGGTGTGGTCCTTGGTGATGGAATTGGTGGCATGTTACCAGTGGGCGACGATTTAAGATCTAGAGAAGACACTTTTGCCCTTACTGCTGAAGGCTCTGGGCTTGGTATTGGCGAAAACCTTACTTTACTTGGTTCCGGAGAAGACGACGGAGAGTAAGACCTTTCGATCTGCTGGAATTTACTGACCACCAGAGAAACCGACGAAATTATGGGTTCCGTTACGACGCCATCGTTGTGATAAGACTCTTGACTATTTTGCTCTATCAACTCTGCGGTGGGCTTTCTTGTGAGTATTATCTTACGTGGTGAAGTCGTGAGTTTCGCGTTGCCATTGACAAAGGGCTTGGGCTGTAGGGGTGGCTTTGGAATGATTTTCTTTTGGTTTTGGGCCTTGAAAGTGTCATTTATAGTCTTGAAGGTGGCAATTTTAACAGCAACTTCACCCTTTGGCTTTAACTTTTTCACTGATGAACTTTCAAAAATGCGCATAGTAGTTTTGACTAGATCCGGTGGTGGTCTCTCCGTTTCAGCCAACACGGGCTTTATTCTCTTGGGCTTGTTGACAGGTTTCAGTCTATCCTTGTCCAAAAGACGATTCTCAATTTTAACAGTGGTCCTGTCCACCAGGATTATGTGATCGTTCTCCTGCTTGAAAACATTGGACAACACGAGCTTATTGGTTTGCTGATTCTGGTGGTTCTCCTCGGTGGAAGAGTTGCACCTCATTAGGGTCTCCACGCTTCTGGCCCTCTTCATGGTTTCGTTGCCCCTGGCCGCGTTTCTGTACCTCTCGACCTTGGCAGCTGTCCCCGTGACGTTCTTTTTGGCGTACCTCCTGGTCTTTTCCGCTGACTCGTCCTTGTGGTCGAGCAGATCCTCGAGACTGGCCGCCCTCCTGAACGCCTGGACGCTCGCTCTGTTTTTGTTCATCTCCTTGAGCGTCATGTTGAGGTACTTGCTCCTAAGCTTGTCTACAATACCTGGGCCATACTGGAGCTCCTCGGAGCTGTCGCTCTCGCCGTCGTCCTGATGGTGGTGGTGGCGGTGATGCTGCTGCTTGGCTATCTTGGCGAGCTCGACGATGTCGAGCATTTCTTTGCCCGGCCGGCACTTGGGCCTCCCGTTAAGCTCGTCTGCCTCGACGACGATGGCTGCCAGCGGAGCCGTGTCTGGCGCTTCGAAGCGCATTGTTGGGCTGGTTGGTGTTGTTGTTGTTGTTGTTGTTGATACTACTGTCACTGTTGCGGGGGTCGAACAGGAGCAATATCTAGCGTCTAACAGCGTCGTGGCATCGTCGCCCGAGCTCGCTACGGCAACTGTATTTCTGACGCAGGTGCAGCTGTTAACAACGTCGGAGCTACTGGCTAAGCCGACCCCACCATGAGTCCCGCACTGATTAACTGCTGCCACTACTACTGCCGCCGCTGCTGTTGCGGCATCGCTGCTATCGATAGCAGTAGCGGTAGTGGTGGAAGTGGAGGTGGTAAAGTTGGACGTCGACCTGGTGGCGGTAACAAGCTTGCCGGCTTGATGTTGTTGCTGCTGACGGCGGCGCTGGATCAATTCGAGCTTCCACTGGGGCACCTCGGGGCTCGACGCCGAAGCCAAGTTGCCAAAATCAAAGGAATTGCCAGTGGTGGAACTGTGACAGGAGTTGGTCAGCTGCTGCAGCGTCGAGGCTACTGCTGCTGCGTTGCTGGTGCTACTGGCGCCGCTGGAAGCCATCTTCTCGAGCGGGAGGCAAGCGGCGGAGCGCGCGAAGGAGCCTCTCCCTTTCTCTCCTTTCTCTGCCCCTCTCCGTGCGCAAAGTCGTGATCACCAGCTCTCTCTGCTCCGAGTGAAAGAGAGAGACAGAGCCCACCGCTCCTCTCCTCTCCACGGGCGGCGAGCAGGGGTATATATCAACGAGTTGCGTCTCTTTTGCTCTCTTTCTGTCCCTCGCCGTACAGGTATATTGTGCCAAGTATGGATGTGTGTGTTATACATACGACACAAAAACACGCAGGTTTTAGGTAGGTGTACTTGCTCCAGCTTCAAAGAGTCAGGAAAAATGTCAGCAGCTCCAAAAACGCAAACATGCCTGAAACCACACATTTTTTATTTCAATAAAATTTGACATTTTAGGTACGTATTGCATAGGAACAACTTGAGTAGATAGATTATGGAATAATGGACACACAAACAAACACATGCACTTGGAAAATGACAGGCATCAAGAGCAGGCGACGCTGTCCAAGTGTATAAAAGAGCAAGTACGCGGCATGCCTCGTTTCAATGTGCCAGATGATGTATTTTACACCTGGAGGTCTCTGCCGGTGGATAATATATAAATATTTTCAGCATCTGCCCATATCTTTTGACTTATTCAATCATTACACACACACACACACACAACAACTAACTAGATTAACGAGAGCCGAAGTGTCAGTACCTACATTAGATTTAAGATTCGTTTTTTTATTCCGTAAGTATGTACCTACTTCATAGACATGTAAGTACAATAATAGGCGGCCACCGACTGACTGCTGTGCTGCTGTTTGGCTCTGGCTCTCTATAGCTGGCGTCGTCTTCTTGTTCAGGGCTTCGGCGACTGCTACATACACTATACTTGTAGACTTTCCTGCGTGTAACATTATCTTATCCGTATATAATTACACGCGCACTTGAACTTGCTAATTGTTGTTGACATTTGAGACGCTACGTTATACATGTACATATATGTCCACGCACGCCGCGTCGGCTGCACCGCTGCAGTCGTATAGCAACAACAGCGGCCGCACTGGTCCATATACACACACTCTGACGCTTCTCTCTCGTCCGCCACAGCATCCGCAATTTCCTTCCCCGAGCTCACATGCCGTCTCTCTCTCTTTTGCTCCTGCGCGGTATATATTAACTAACTATTGTTTACCATAATGTTGTACTTAGCTTATACATAATTATACCGCAATACAATATTAGTACCTATATAGCTTATGCAATTTTTATATGTTAAATGTTATGTACCTATACTCATATAGATACTTGCTCGAAGAAAAAGAGCCACACGACTTTCGGACATATACTTTACAGGGTGATGCACCGGTTATGCCTAGTATATCCATGAGAGTATAGAAATGACTTTCAAATTATATTTGAGTAAGTTGTACCTATAACATAATGTTTATTATGTCTTCCGAGAATTCAACATAAAACAATACAACGTACATGCGGCATAATACATGAAAATACAGTAAAATTAATGCATTGCGAGAAGAATTTGTCGGTAGAGCTGAAAAAAAAAAAAATTAAAAAAATTAAAATTACACTTAATTTACTCTATTATCATACGGATACGATAACAGATAGCAAAGAATAAAAAAACCTTATCACCGCGTGTTCCTGACACTTATGATGTGATAATCGATTTTACTAAAAATTTTCATTTTTTCTCGGAAAACAACAAATTCTTTGCACCTGTAAATAGTGGATATACAAATATAAGGTAAGAACCTCTCTTTTTCCAAACAACTGTCTTCGAAATTATAGTTTTTTTTTTTTTTTTTTTTTTTTTTTTCAAATTTTAACCTTTAAACCGTGTTTCAATTAAAGTAATAAAAAAAAAAAAAAAAAAAAAATACATTTCCTTACTCAACAAGTTAGCAGTGCAGCTCTTTAGTAATTTCGTGCTTATATATACGTACCTATGCATTTTTTTTCGAGCAAAAAAAAAAACCATTTTATTGACAACCCAGTAGGGACTGTTCGTTATTTTTACAGTCCGCTCATAATTATTTTTTATTGCATACCTGAGACTCAAAACCACAGGGACGCGAGAAGAGCTGCTATTATTATTAAAAAAAAAAAAAAAAAAAAAAAAAGGTATACACTAACAATTAGAAATGCACGCAGAACTGCGACTATGTCAAAATTAAACATATTTAATGATAATACCTACTATTGTACGTTACGTTGGGAAAAAAGAAAAAAAAAAATTCAGCAAAAGGAGTTACGTGGGAAAATTATTGCACTCCTCAGCGGGAGGGTTTTGTGGACCGCGAAGCAAGAAATAATGTGTATCATAATGGCAATGTTGGCTTTAGTTAATTTTCTTCTTAAAAAGTCTTGAATTTAGAGAGAGAGAGAGAAATACATATATACCTACTTGCAAGCTGGAGCCATTACAACGAAATTTATACTCTCTCCATAGCGGCGAGATAATTAAGCGTACATTATGTACTAAATAAACTACATTTATGTAGTAAGTACATGCGTGCATAAACGAACCTCGATGTCTCTCCTGTTTTTTATTTTTTTACTTAAGTGGGAAAGCGATGGTCGAAAACTTGAGCCATAAAAGCGTATAAAAGCATTTGAAAATGAGATAAGTAATAATAATAACAATATATCTCACTCGGTACAAACACCTTGAAAACACACTATATCGACCCATTTGGAATCGTTTGTATTTAAAATAGTATTTAACAGAAATACACTACATAGAAAACCACAATATTGCTACTCGTAGGTATCAACGAAAAAAAAATCATTCAAGTCGCACTACTACACGTGTGACGCGTGTAAGTCTTGATGTGGAAAACGAAATATGCAGTAGATTTATTTACCTATGATCGAAAGTATGGTATTATATTTATACATACACAAGACTAAAATGTCAAAGAAAGCATCAGCATCGTAAAATAAAAAAAATCGTTTCTCACGCGTCAATTTTATACGTACATGTATACACATATTAGTGAGTGTAAGTGCAAAGTAATAGCGTAAAAAAGAGGAGGCTATATCCCAGCCGTGCTCGTGACTTCTCGAAACCGCAAAAGAACCAGTTTCGCAACGGGGACCCGATTCTCGGGACTCTGCAGTTGTCCAACTGCAACCGATGCTTGCGACCAACACGCGCCATTTTACCCTGGCTTGTACCACGCGTTGTCAAGATACCTACTTCGCAAAACGTAACATGAATGTAAAACCACTGCATTCAAGTTCAATGGGTGTTACTTATGAGGCTATGAAAAATTTTTTCATTGGGATATAATCAAACGTAACTTTAACTAAATTTTTCATAATTATTTGTGAGCCAATCGATTACGCATTTGAAACGAATAATTTTCTGTTGTCGATCAAGTATGCGCTCATTACAAAAAAATCTGTATACTTACCTACGGGTACACCTTCGAAAAAGTTTAAAATAGCGCGCCTTTCGTTTGAAGTTGGAAGTGTTGGAACCAGTTTACCCACGTTCCACACTGCTTACAACATGTCCCCGCCTCGCTTGACTATGAAGTGCCAAATATTGACATTAGTGCGTGAACTTATCGAGTGTATTTCTTCTTTTTATTACAATTTTTTAATCAATCGCCGTATATGAATCAAAATCCAGTGCTTCTTACGAGCATCGCAATGTCTACTGCCGAAGTTTCGGAACACGCTTCAAACTCAAACGGTTCGCACACAACAGGTTAATTTTGAGGTTAAGATTGTACTTTTAATTGTTTGAAATATATTTGTGATAAGTCAAATTATTTCACAGATGAGACTGATATTGAAATTAAAATGGAAGTGCCCGAAAAGTGTGAAGAAGAGTTTACTTTTCAAAGTGTCAAAGGCATTCAGCCCCAAGTTATTATTCATGATCCAACATTTGGTATTTGGACATCCGAAGCTGAATCTTGTTTGATAAAGTTGTACAAAAAGTACAAGCCCATGATTGGCCAGCATACAAGGTTTAAAAGTTTTCGAGATATGTTTGATACAATTTCGGCGGAAATGAAAAAATATGGATTCTTCTTCAGTCCACAAAAGTGTGAGAACAAATGGAGGGTCATGGAACGCAAGTACAAAACCTTGGCGTTGAGAGAAAAACTAAAAAAACCTGGCCGAATAAAACATTATGGACGCTGGCAGCACAAAAAAGTATTTGATGAAATATATAGCGAAGAAAACAGAAATATTTATTTGGAGGTACGTGTTTCTTCATCCTAAAAAGCTTGTTTCTTTCAACTTTTTCCTAAAATATCTGAAAAATAAAAATGCTTCACAGAAAGATGCAGCAACTGAACAATCTCTGAATGTATCTGCTCCAAAAGTAGATGCATTCTTCGACTCCATGCCAACGGAAAATGGACAAACTTCATTGACAGATATTGTTAAAACTCAGACTAATGCGATCCTTTCAGAAGTAAGGAAAATTTTCAACGATGCAGAAAACAATCGGGAAAGGCGACACTTGGAACAAATGATACTATTTAAAAACCTACTCAACGTGCAAGAGAGACTCTTAAAAATCGAAGAACAAAAATTGGCACTGAGAAAAGCAAGTGTAGCAGTGATGTCGCAAAGTATGAAACACTTTACTTAGGTAATTTTTCACCAAAGACTAATCGTTGTAATATAATTAATAGTGACCGAGAGTGTTACTTCATATTTTTATACTTGTATTTGTAAAATGTGCGAAAAGTGATTTTATCATAAGAGTAACTGTAAGAGATAAGTACCAGTAGAGTGTGCAAACACTAGGTGGAGTTGAATTACTAAAACCTAGCTTATAGTTACATCAAATTGATTTAAAAAATTTTTGATTATTTTTAATTTTTAACTAACGTTAATGAATGAAATGACGTTGAGTAAAATTTATTGTGTCCTTTAAATTTTTGAACAAAATAAAAGTAACATAGATTAAGGTAATGACAAGTTTTGAAATGTATAAAACTATGCTTTGGCGTTTTTTTAAAGTTATGGGTAAAGCACAAAGTTTAACAATGGGATGCATAATGTACACTGAAAAAACGAATTTATTTTAAATATCTATATTTTGTGTGATACTTGATTCTTCAATATCAAATAAAAAAAAGTTCTGTAAAACGATTTCTCGATGAACTGAAGCATAAATGTTTTTGTAATTTAACTAGCTACAATGACATAATGAAAAGTAATTTACGTTTTTTTACGATTCATGGCTTTAAATTAAAAACAGTAAAACTAAAAATTATGGTTTGAAAAAGTTTTGAATTTGTTATGACAATAAAAAAACTCTGACCCTCTCACTACTTAGCTTTAAAAGATAAAAATGTTTTTTCTTTCTAACTCCCAAACTCAATATTTTATGAGAGTATCTTTTTTGTAAATCGCACATAATTTTCTCGAGAGAATCAAATAAGTAAACACTCCAGATTGCGCAAAATAATCAGTCACACTTTAGATGTGCCTCAACTGATCCACACAACCATACCTGCATTCGTTTTATAATATTTTCCTTTTAAAAGTCCATTTTAATGTAATTTTAGAACTTATTTTGAGATTGTGAAAACAAATATTACTTTTCTAATAGTTAAAAATCACTTACTATTTACGTACACGAGATAAGCGTTGCATTATTTTTCTTATCTGACTTAATTTTTTTTCTTCGAATAACAATTATCATTGTTTTCATATCTTAATTTTATTGTTTACTAGGCGCTCATTATCTAACTTAAAAAAAAAAAAAAAAAAAATCTGAAAAGTCTCGGTAGGTATTCGATTTTATTTCTTATTAATGACGTACGAACGAGTTTACGAAATTCCGGTCTAAAATTAAAATTAAAAACATAATGCATAATGTACAAAAGTATTGTGTATCCTAGATCAGCCAGATGTCAAATGTAGAGACCAAGTAATAACGTACAAATAATAATAACTTCCTGCTCAAACTGCGAACGCGCGTCCCTCGTAAAAATTTATTATTATTGCGAGAGTTAAACTCAAGGGTTCCTGTTTTTCAACACAATAATTCAAATAACAAAGTACTTAATATTGATCAAAATTAAAAAAGTAATTTACATTAATGGCGAAGTAGATACATGCAACGACTGGTAAGACACGATCGATATACCTCTAAACAACGATAATTAACTTTCTGATTGATAAGTACTTACTTGCATTAAAAAGTAAACCTGATCGTGCAAGCATGCATAATAACGTTCATCATGTGAAGTTAAAACAAAATTCTCGAAGGGATGATAATTGCGCGAAAATTTTTTTAGAGGGAGAAAAACTCGTGCAACAGCAGCAGCAGAGATGGCGGCACCGGGTGGACTTTCCCGATGTAGCTGCGAAACCTATACTCTAGACACACTCAGAATGTCAGAGAGAGAGAGGATATGGCACAAGCGGTCGCGGCGGCTCCTTCTTTCTCTCTCTTCTTCGGGCTCTGCATGCATGCAGTTGAGCTGGATATTATACATATAGCCATACAATGTGTAAAGGAAAAAGAGCGCGGGTGTGTATCCAGCACTTGGTAAATGGGAAGGCCAGCCTAGCTGATGTATAATAGCTGCAGAGAGAGCCGAAAAGAAGGGTGTAATAGGGGAGGACACGTATACATACACACAATGATAATCTCACATATATATATTGCACACGCCAACGCGGGGGGAGAGTGACTGTAGGTATATATACTTTACCTATACGCGAGCGTGAGAGATATATACCCTATAGGTGGACGGACGGCCCAGCCGGAGCCAGGCCGACCGACAGTCGAGCCGCGAGCAGCCCCACGGTAAACAGCTCCAGCTCTCGCGTTTGATTATCATTTTTTGTGCGCGTTGCGAGTAAGTACACGTTGATGCATGGACCATTATTAGTATTACTGACAGCTGCAAGGTAGCAATAAAATGCTGTAGTAATAAGCACACGGTTACCCAAACAACAACAACAACTGTAAGGTCTAACCGATGCGCGCCGCAGCTCTCGATGCATTTCGGAGCATCACCTGCAATTGCTGGCAGAGGTTGAATGAGCCGCGAAATGTGGGCGAATTTGCAGGGTGCATGCAGCATCAATCGTCACTGGTCTCCAGGCGATCCTCAGCGCTTACGTTGCTGTCATCGGCAACCTCAGTAGTGACAGTAGTACAACGACATACAAAGACAATCATCATCGAGGAGAGCGCTGCACCATCACCAGCTCGCCCGTTATATGTATCGGGCAGCGATGCATTAGCGCGATAACAACAACTGATGTAGGTGACTGTACGTTATACGGTATTCGGTCGCCTCGTTGGCGTGCAAGTTTGAGTAGGTACTTGAGTACTTACTTACCCAAGTGTTTGTGCTAAGGGGTATTTAAATTATATATACATACTTACCTACATTACAAGAGGAAGCGAAGCGCCGAGCGCGTGACGGCGTGATATCCTGCAGCCTTGTATATAGGCAAAGGTAGTGCGCGGTCACAGTGCGCGCGTTTCGTTCGCCGGTGTGCAACAACTCCGTATTTTACGGGCATTTGCAGGGACGAGGGAGCCCGATCCACAGGTATACATAATAAGTACATATACATTGGTAACTGAATTGACCGTAAATACAAGTATTTTGTTATAAAGTGCGGCATTGAAAATTTCATGCGCTCTTTCTCTGTCTGGTTGACTGTACCCTGTACAATATATTATATTATAAGCACCTTACCTTGCCCCTACTTATACTTATTTTATTTAAGCATAGGTATACATTAATATATATTACACGATATGCTCAAATTTCACGTGCCTACAGTAACCCATATGTCCCGCGTACACCTATAAAGCTCTCGTATGCACAAAGGGGATAACGATTACGCGTATAGGTAACACCCAAGTAAACGTATACCTACCTATACTTACGGTGTTATGGTGTACACCTGCAAACTGCGTGCGACCGAACTAACGAAACGACAGAGTGTCCGTTATCGCGATCGAACGCGACACCCGAGAGAAAGAAAGAAAGAAGGAAGGAGCCCCCCCCACGACAAAGTGTAGCCGTGCAGATGTCGTTATTACACTTTGCCGATTTTAGGCCTCAAAGATCGGCACTACACTAAACAAAAGAAATCCCGTGCCCATAAATATTCGTTTCGCCACGTATATACATGTACAGTTTGTTCGCATAGTGAAAAGAAGCAAAATTAGCTTCTTTATAGGGGGGGATGGGGTCGAAAAGGTGTTGGTGGTCCAAAGTCGGAGCGCCGAACGGGTGCCCCCTGACAAAGAAAATCGGCGATCGGTCTCACGTGCGCGCGCCAAATATATGTATAGGTATAATATGTGGCCTGCAGCAGGCGGAGAAGGAGTCTCGATCTCTGTTGTTGCTCTTTGCCTCGCTAACAGTACTTGCTTGCTTTCCTCTCTCTCTCTCTCTCTCTGCAACGGAACATATATATATATATATATAATATACGGTCGGCAGTCCTCGTTCTCTCTGCCGCCTCCTCCTTCTTTCTCTTATGCTATATACTTATAATATGTTGTTGCTCCTGATGCAGTCGCGGTGCTCCGATCATCGAGGAAAGAACTCCATACCTACTAAGTACCTATATATACTTAACTATCTACCTCCTGCCTTTTATCTCGCTTCCTACATAATATAATGCAAGTATAGTATAAGTATAAGTGCAACGACTCACTCTCTTGTTGCGCTGCTATGGGAGCGCTCTTCTCCTTGGAGTCTTTCGGCGCGGCGGTGTCCTTATATTTAATTAACACGATACTCGCTTCCTTCCCGTTGTTTAAACAGCGACTATATTATTTACGGACGCTACCTCTTACACACCCACTTGTATAACTATAGGTATTCGTAATTATATCGGCTAAAATGGCCCAGTGGTTGGTGCCAACTGTATAGACATTTGCACGGAGGATATTACGAGTAGGCATATATAATATAGCACATGCACAGGATAATATACGTACAGGAGTGTATATATTATATACATGTATAAGGCTCCTTATTATTTTGCTGCATGCCCGAGGAGGAGGGGGCCTCCATCGCAGAGTCGTCTGGCCGGTCTCTCTTTCGCTTTCGCGTTTGCTTGTGTTCCCTTATATATTTATATATACATATAGGTACACGCTCACGAGTCCAACACTCTGCTCTCGTGAAACCGCAGAGAACCATGTAATATATATGTATATGTATATATTATACTGTACGTGCATGTATACCTATATACATATAAAACTCCTCTATACGCTCTCTCTCGCTATTTTTTTCCTCCTCCTCTGATAGCTGATGTTGCAGTTGCACTCTCACGTATGCATTATATACATAGGAAGGTAAGTAGACGAAGGTATACGCGGTCACACGGAGTAGGTATAGGTCCTCGGACCAGCCATTCGTCTCTCTCTCTCTCTCCTATATAGCTTCTTCCCTCTTATCCTTCCGTGATACATGTATAGGATGTGTAGGCATAGGTATCTCTACTTATTTATAAGTATACTCGATGGTAGATAATACTTGCAACCCGAATCGAACGATAACGTATGGAGAAAAGGGCATGGGAAATCGCTTGGTTTTGACAACAATCCCCGCGATAACGATATATACCTATGCTCCAGTAACCGCATCAGGAAAATTAAAAAGATCTCTTTATTTCTCGCCCTCTTCCTCCAGAGTTCCCCTTTTTCAATATAATATAATGTGTCTCCGGTTGTAGGTACTTACCTCGATGCATCCACGAAACCAGTACCAATTCATCGTCTCCCGCGCGGGAAAGCTAGCCAGTTTTTCCAGTGTATACCCATGTACTCTTTAAATCGAGCTTTTCCCACTTGGCACATGTTGTACACAACGTAAGTATATAGCTGCAATCAACGTTGTCTCTTCATGTATACCTATATGTACATATACATACTGTATACATCAGCTGGTTGTAAGTTCAATAACAACAACATTATTTACGCGTACCTACATCGGCATGGTTTTTGAACATTTTTTTTTCCCCCCAACATTCGGCTTACGCTCGATAAACAACTTTTATACGGCAAGATTTTACAGACTGTAATACTTAATATAAGTACTTACTTGCTTGCTTGCTTCGCATTTGTTTTGTCTCGCCGGCGTTAATTTCAATACTTTGTACCTGTGGGCATTCATACCGATCTTACACGTGTCGCATTTCTTTTCCAGTCCAAGTTATTTAAATATGTACCAGATCGATGCCGCGCAAAGAAGTTCAACGCGATGTACTTATTTTGTGCTCCTCTCTCCATGATGATCCTGCCTTTCAGAGCCCATCGCTCTATTCTATGTACCTACTCTCCCCCAACAACCATACCATGCGCCTATTAGTAATTTTATCCTATACATATGTATACCCAACAAATATATTATTATGATGATGGTAATGACACATGGTTACGGAGGCGCACGTGTTTGCCCCCATATAGTCCCTATATACATTATATCGGCATAATTGTAACGGGACTTGTGTGTGTTATACGTTTCAACGCTCAGTTGGACGCTCCGAGCTATACAAAATATGCATGTGCGTATAATATAATGCACATTGTTGTGGGGATGCATGTGTAACATGTGATGAATGTAGGCCGGGAAATCATTCGCCCCTTATTGTACCCTGTACCGATCAAAATACTTATATAGCTGCAGATCTGGTGTTTGTTGTCCACCAGTGCAGCGAAACAAAGCGTGTTGGCATTATGTACCTATACTTATATAGGTACGTGCAGAGCGAGAGGTGTACTATACGAACAAAAAAAAATTACGACGTTTTGCTCAAAGATTTCAAGGTTTTACACAATTTTCGGGATTTTATCCAGTACTATCTCGAATGTTTTTTTTTTCCTCCAATGTGCCAAGATTCTCTTGCAAGTCTTATACGTCACTCTACGTTGCCGTGCGTGTAATAAATATGTCCTGTAATTATGCTTCGGTGATAAGTCCATCACTTGCGCCTTGTAATTATGCAAAAATACTTTTTTTTATCACTTCATCCTCTTGTCCGAAATGAAAAAAATTCCCTGTTGGAATACTGCAGTTTGTCAAGACGACATGCAAGTTTAAACAAAAAAATAAATAGATGTTCTAGAGCAATATTTCTTGGACAGAATTTCTCGAATGCCTCGAAATCAGAGACTATAAAAATTCAACGTCAGTCAGATCTGATGATGGAAAACGACTTATTGCATCTATGAACCGCTATACAAGTATCCAGAGTCCAAAATTGTCACATTCTCGTGTTAAATTTGAAATCAAATGAAAAAAAAAAATTCGCCAACTTTTCATCTTTCCCCTCGTAGGGGGTTAAAGAGAATTGCAAAAATCGGAATCCCCAGAAGGGAGTTGTTGAAGAAACAAAACAAAGCACATCAGCCAAACGATTGCGGGATGATTGGAAATTTTTTTTTTTCTTCCCCCACGCCAAATGTATTTCAAATCGCGGAAAATCGATCGATCGCGGCGACTCGAACGCTCGCCCGTATACAACGCTGGAGAGCCACGCGGTACCAATGCTCACGGTGTACCTATACATATATTATTTATTATAGTTATACCATATATATATATTAAAATTCCAAGAGCAGCTAGAGATAATATGTATACTTGTATATGCACCTATACGGTACGGAGAGGAAAGTGTATCGAGGTCTTCTGGTTTACGGAGGTAAAGAGAGGGACAAGTTGGGGAAAAACGTTAAGGAAAGGTGAACGTACTTGGCGACACAAGGCCTGTGCGGGGTACATATTATATATACCTATATGGTGTAGGTATACCTACGGGCGCGAGGAAAGTTGCCCAACGACGCGACTGTACGAGAAAATGTCGCTCTAACTGGTATCTCTTTCTTTCTCTTGTTTTTCTCTCCTCTCCTCCGCTCGAAACATATATACCCCCGCAGTCTACGTGTGCATCACTTGTGGATTTGCGGGCGGCGCTACCGATTTTTTTTCCCCCTTTTCACGCCGATCGACAAGTTTGACCATCCATCCTCCTCTCGCGACCGGAAAAACACACGCGTTTACGCACGAAAGTTCACTCGGACGTGCCTACAAACACATGGCGCCATCGGTACAACTTTTCCTTCCGATTGGCCGTGAGTATAGATCGCGAGACTATAGATCTCCAGCCTTGTTGTGCTAATTTTTTTTTTTTTTTACGCGCAAGTACATCAGACCGAGATGAGTATATTATACCCCCGGGCTCGGAGCGCGCGAAAAATCGAGCAGGCGGGATATGTATGTATATACCTATGGTGCTCCAAGTAACGGGTCCGAGTCTGCAGATGCTCCCGCTGTAGAGGATCGAGCGAGCCTATAATAATATACACTCTCCTTTCCCTCCGGTTCCACCTATCCTGTCGTGTGATTCCGATAAAAAAGCCCTTTTTTTTTGTATTTGGATTTGAGTGCCTGTTGTTTTTTTTTTTTTTTTTTTTTTTTCTCTTCGATTCATGAAATAAAATGAATTTCGGATAACACGTTGTTTCGGCTACGATGCTCGTACATGTACTTTTATTGATCATATACATCGTTGTGCCAAACTCAATTGAGGAACCAAACCCCCTACAAATGGTGTATAATTGCCGCACTTACCTGGCTTTTGCCCATATATTTATGTAGCTCGTTAATTACACGGGCATCGGTGCAAATGCTTCCGTGTACTTGCCAACTTGCGCGTTCTCCGATCATTAGAGCGGCTCCCGAAACTTGGGTAAACTACATGAAAATCGGCTTCTCCTCTAAACTTTGATTTGAAAACTCCAGCGCTGCGCGTATAGGTGTATAACAGATGCGAACTTGCAGCAACAAAAGCCGTTCTAACGAGTTCCGTAAATACATAGTACAATCTACCGTACGTATAAAAGATGCGGTGTGTTTTTCTCGTCTTCGCGATAACTCACGCCCCCGAGCGTAAGCCATGTACAATCTCTAATTCTCCGGGATGAAATCATAAACGCGCGTATGGTATATACCATTAAATTAATACAACACATGTTTGGTACACAGCAAATTTAATACGCGTGTCCTATGCACTCCATTGGACCAAAGTCGCGTGGTAAATAATTTTCAGCAGCTTTTAAACGCGCGCTCGAGTTTTGTTCTGGCATTTGTTTGTTCCACCCGATGTGTATACAGTTACATGCGGGCGCTCTCGCGTGTATACGCGAAGGTGTTGATACATACCATACAGTACAAGAGCCCTCTGGCTCTCAAGACCACCTAAGATTACAGGCGCACAACCTGGTGGGTACACCTATATATATATATATTATATACCTGTGGTGTTCCTCTCTCGCGAGAGATTACATTTCGTAAAGGAGACGCGTGTAACGTAAGATAATAGTCTCTCCTCTGTGAACGTTTTTTTTTTATTTTTTTTTTTTTCCCTCTCTAGTCATGAGTGAAAAAAGTTACCTTATACCACTATACGGTGTACTCCGATGCGTAAGCCGATATTTCGATTTATTATATTGAGCGCGGCTAAAAGAGCGTTTCTATCCTGACTGTCACTTTTTCATTGTTACCCGAGCTTTTTTTCTCATTTACCAATGTGATTGAAAAGTTTCTCTTAATTCGACTGTACTCTCACGCCCCATCTTCTCGACTGATCAAAGAGAAGCAAACAAAAAAAATTAACAATTTCGTTGCGATACAGAGATATTTAGTTGTAATTAAATTTTTTTTTTTTTTCATCTCTCAGTTTTAAGTATACCTCGTATGTAAGTGTAGTGTGGCTTTTTACATTTTCAAAATAAAACGGCGATCGGAGATCTAAACTTTTACTCAACGATATAAATCGAAACGACCGAATTGCAATAATTTTGCTAATAAAACATAAATTCTGTACAACTTGGCCTCCGGAAAATATTAGCGAGTACGAGCCCTAATATCATGCACAAACGCATTACTGCTGTCGACGGCGTACAATATGTACTTACCCTTGGCTAGTAGCGTAAGTAGTAATGGACCCTTCCCTGCAACGCATGCATGCACACCCTCTCCTCTTCCTTATCCCTGCAGCAGCCGTATAGGTATATTATACAGGTAGATTAGCCGCCAGCTGAGTATAATCCAACTCTTTATTGTCCCTCTCTCTCTCTCTGCTTTCCCCTAGCACAAGTACAATATAATATTTTGGCGAGCTCTCCTATGCCCATACATCACACCATTTGTATTTACATCCAATTGAATATTGTTATCATCATACTTGCTTCAAATGTATAGTGTGTACATAAATTTATTATCTATTTATTTATGTGTGTGTTTACAGGCATGTCCTCCATCGTCTTATATAGACCGACAGGCAAAGGAAAGCGTCAACTCACGCAGTTGATCGGCTGCGACCCGACCACTACCTCGTGGCCCATGTGTTAGGTGTATAGTATTATACACCTGGCTGTACCTACGTGCACTTGCAAGGAAATCATCATCGGCATCACAGTATACCACCGCGGCAGAACAAAGTTCATGGATAATAAGCATTGACTGCGACTTGGTATATAGAGTCCATCGCGTTGCCGTGGCAGACCCAAGGACGCAAACACTGCACGGCACAAAGTGTGTGTTTATGTGTGTACATCGTATTGTAGCTAGCTGTGCAGTCTATAAACATAAGAGCTAGTAAGTATATATAAGCACAGCTGCTGGTGAGGATACAATTAAGAGTTTGCGAGAGAGAGCCATCACCGGCAGCATGAAGACTCAGAGGGCCGTGAGGTGAGTTTTTCCTTATTGCGCCTCCTTTTTTTTTTTTTTTCTCTTTTTTTCTTTCTTTCTCTCGGTGTCGCTTTCGTTCGGGGCGTTATCGGTGGACCTCCACTGATCTCAAAGATATGCTTTATCACCTATAAACACCTAATACTTGCGCTTTCCCGTGGACAAATTTTATTTCGTTACGGTTAAATTGGTTTTCGACTCGATAACTAAACGCAAAACTAGGAATAACATACTTATTTACCCCATATTATGTTGTACAAAGTAGCAAAGAAATCACAACACAAAGGTACCTATACTTATCTCATCTCTTTTATTTTCATCATGATGTCCCTCTCTTGTACATATATTTATATACACGATAATAGCACAGAGTTTATTTCCAAACTGGTAGCTTTTGTGGACTATCATGTTTGGTTGCGCGTATCAGATGGCATGTCAATGTAAACACACTGTCAAACAAGCCTTTAGTGGATACACTCCATTTTTCACTAATTCATTGGTAGTATACCTATACCTACTTACTTGATAAAAAAAAAAAAATAAATAAAAAAAAAATACTACTTTTCTCCACTAGAGCGTTTTTACACTTTTCAATTAACGATCCATTGTTTTCGCTGCAATTATTCAATTAGCCCCGAAAAAATAATGCGAAAATACGAAGCTGTCTTTGTTTTTCGCGCGATTATTAAATTTCTGCCGAGTAATTAAGCGATCATTAATTCAATCGAATTATAGAGTTTTCCTGCGCGTATACATAAATATATATACCATATGGCGTATACAGATGCACGCACACGTTTTATATATGTATAAGCACGTATATACACTTTAATGAACGGCAGCTCGTGAAAGTAGAGCGGAGTATTTTAAATGATTAATAAGGCGGGCGATTTTAATTAATCTTCATTAGAGGAATAAAACTTGCTCGCGCGCGTGTGTATATAGGCAAAAAAAAAAAAAAAAAAAAAAATCCCACTAAATCACGTCACCCCACATACGTTGTACAGTTATATGTTTTCATGTACCCAGGAAATCCCAAACTTTGCACGAACAATCATATACCTTCGATGGAATTTAGGATGGAAATAAATAATAAATTAATCGTGTATAAAAGCCAAACTGGATTACAAAAAAAAATACAATAATGCCGTAACCCGATTTTACACTGTACACAATGCACATCGAGCGGATAAGCGTTTCATGCGTTTGCGCGCCAGATTTCTTTCTTGTGTTTCATTTTTTCATTCAAAGCCAAACGAGATTACTCCGAAATGCCGTGCAGACTGCACCAAAAGAACGCGTCGGCGGGCTCTCTTGTGAGTATATATATACGTGTATGAAAAAGATCGACCAACTTTCCACTCCGTCTCCGCGACGATTTTCATCCTCGGCTTTTTATCCATCTACCATCGGGGCATTCCATAGCTATATCTATATACATGTGTACATACAAACTCTTTCTCTGTTGAACAGCAGCGTAGATATATATACACATACATACATATAGAGTACTTGTATAGAGTGCATGCATTCACGCGCGCGTTTGAAAGCTTCGGCGTCGTGTGAGCAGCACGAAAAGCCCAGCCATCAGAGACCGGCGCTCCAAATATTATGGTACCCCCCCCACTCCCCGGGCCCCTCTTTCGTTTTCTTTGTTTTCCACCGCACACGGGAAATAATATATATGTATTGTTCATCCGTGTCGTAACCAGCCAACATCGCGTCCATTGTGTGGTTGTATCCAGTGTATAATTATAGGCAATACAGCGAGTAATCTCTTTTTTATCGGAGCACGTATACATATATAGGCTGCGTCGGGTAGAAGCGCCCCCTAATTAAACGAGGAGCAAGCTTATGATTAATACGAAACCCCATAAGAAGAAGCGCCATTGTCGACTCTTCGTTCGTATATATTATGTCCGTTTAAGTCGTTATTGTCAGTCAAATCACTCTTGCCATCATCCATCACCTGTTATATATATGTAGGTTTTTCCCCGTTTGAGAGCGCCGCTATGCGCTATGCGCGAAAAAAAAAAGTCGTTCGATTGATTGCGGTCTAACTTCAGCCGACGTTCGTCTCTCTCCCTCTTTTTCCTACAGGTGTATATTATGGATGCATATAGTACATGTACCTGCTTCTTTCACCTCTGCGTAACAGCTGATGGACCTCGGAAAAATATATGAGAAAACTCGAGAGCCCTGTACCCACTCTCTATATGATGGCTCTTGTACTCGCAACTGCATGCACGCAGATAGATGCAAAAAGGCTTTTCGCAACTTCAGAAGGAAAGTCGGACCAAGTTTCACGTTACCCTAGTGTGTGTGTACAGGGTATTTACCTATATATATATATGCTCGTAAAAAGCGGCTATTGGTACACGTATGTACATCGGATCCATCGCGTGTATGAAATTTCAGCTTATAGCTCGCTCTATTTTTTTTCCTTTCTTTTTCTTCAATTTCTCCAATTGGGTCATTGAGCAATCGATACGTCAAGTAGGTACTACTCATGAGAATGTTGAACATCTCCAACGAATCACCTGACACGTGCGGAGCTATGGATACACGCAGATTCCATTTTACTTTTTTAGCTGATCAATTATCGATTTCACGATTATGCTGATATTACTTGGACCCTGTAGGTGTATACGTGCAGAGACGAAACAATATTGTCTAATTCATTCAGCAAAGTGTCCTAGAACTTAAATTAATCGAAGAGACAAATGAGTCGGTGCGCGAGTGGCTTCTTTTGATTTGCTTAATGAATCGATTCAAACAATACAACGAAAGTACGAGTAAAGCAACGCGAGTCGCAAAAAACACTTAATAATTATATGTTACGAGCACAATTAATTTTCAACTTTAGCTGTACGCGCGAATGAATACATAAGTGTACGAGTGTAGGTGCAATAATCTTGCGAATAGCAAAAAAGTGGTAGGTAAGTACGGAGCCGCTGAATTTTCGAGCCTCGAACTTTTTCAATGAAATTCCGACTACGCGCAGTAGACCGCCCCACCCTCCTTCCGCGGCTAAAGTGGGAAAACAAAGAGTCGCTCTCACTCGCCGACGACCAAGTTTTTCCTTCGGTAATTAAATTTCGCAGCCTCGTTCCCGCATATCGATTCTCCCTTGCCCTACAAATAAAATGGCTGATGTCGAATCGCTAGTCACATTCATCCCTTGATCGACCATATGTGCAATTTTTTTTTTTTTTTTTTTTTTTCATGTCCACCTACAATTGTCTTTTTTTCGGACAGCTGAGCGCCGTTAAACTCAATATAACCACCAATGAATACGCAAGAGTTACGTGATGATCGATAAATACTCTCGTACGTAACGGAAAAAGTTTGATGGCGTGGTGATGATAAAAACATAAAAAGTGACGATAAATTTCACTCTCTCCAATCACCCCGGCACAAAAATTAATCCCCCTCGTCACCACCACCTACTGTACCGCGTGTGCGGAATACGAATGTGCAGGAAGAGAGAGAGGGAGATGCTTATATACGTGCAAATACATACATGTAGAAAAAAAGGTGTGCAACCGCATTCACTATTCTGCAACGTGCACCTATAGATACCTGCACATCCAGCCTTGACATACATCAGAGCGCCGCTGCACAAAAGCTTCACCCTGTGGAGCCTCGCTATAACCCTAACTTCTCTCTCCTCGAGTCCCCTTATTAGACGCTGTAACTTGCTGTTTCTGAATTTTCTCCGTTTGACCCGACATATGTGTTCAATATAATTCTCGTCATCCCTTATATAGGTACCGTTCCAAGACAAGTTTACCGGCCCAAGGCGCCCAAAATAACTTACAGGTGCATTTGCTTCCTTGTTGAAGATCAAAAAAACCTTTATGATATCCCACCGGTATACCTATACGTATTGATTTAACGTTAAATAGTCACGCGAGAGTGGGTAAAGTTTTTTTTTTTTGCTTCAAAGAGCGCGACCGTGCCCTACTCTCTTTATTTTCGTCAAATCCTTCTTAGCCAACCGTGAGCCACTTTTTTCCCCCCAACCAGTTAATCATACACCACGTGGTATCAATATTCCACTAACTTGAATTTGCACCGAAAATTCACCGCGACAATCACAATCGGATGAACAATCCTCGTTTTTCTTACTTTACTTTTACCGACACAACTTCCGTTTGACTTGCTCGCCTATTATATTTCAACTTTTGTAATGAAAAAAAGTTTGGCTCGAAGAAATTGATGCTCGAGCGAAAAAAAAAAAAAAAGTAAAACAAGGCAAGGTCCCCTCCGTGGTAAGAACAGAGGGTGGCACGTGCGGGTACAATACGCGAGCCACGGGGTATAGCCGCCACACGCGCTCTCTCGGCCAAACGACTTGCGGTCGGTCGCTGTATATATACGTATACATCACTGTCCTCTTCCGTTTCGATACCTTTTTTTTTCCCCTCTGTCCGGCGTTGTATACGCACGACATGTATCTGCTCCGGCATCGATCGCAAAATCAGCTAAACTGCTCTTGCACCGGGACTGGTGATGCTCAAAAAGAGGAGGAGGAAGCGGAGAACACCTACAAGAGGAAGGGGCTACTGCGCTTGCGGGTCTTCGCGTCTGCTGCCGATGCATAACACATACATTATTATATAGGTATAGCCGTCGCGCGGTGGCGGCATATCCGGCTGATGCTATATACATACGTATTTATCGCCGCGAAAGGAGAGTCGGAAGGAAGTGGCCGGCGCGTCACATCCTCGACCGCCTGCGGCTCCCTCGCCGTGAATAACTTATACACGCGAAGTCGTCTTTTTTTGTTTCCTTCTCCCTTTCCTTTCTCTATATCTCCGGAGAGAGAAAAAAAAGAGGAAGAATACACAGCCTCTTCTTCCCCCCCCCCCCCCACCGCGGCCCTTGGTTCTACACGTATAGGTGTATATAATATACGCGAGGGAAATTAGCAGCACTGCTCCGAATGTCCCCCGCGCGTCCTTGAATCGTGCACGCCGTGTAAGAGAAGAAGGTGAAACCACTACAACACCCCCCCCCCCTTTGACAATCGATTCCCAGCTTTTTCTTCGGAACACCTATATACGCATCACCGGTGGCACTTTTCTCTCTCCCACGAATCTCGCTTCAGCTGCTGCTGGTCGTTAAATTTTTAACTGGCGCGCACGGGTTTTTTTTTTTTTTAAATCTAATAAGTAAGTGCTTAAAGCGCTCGTAAAATGGTTTTTTTTTTTTTTCATGAAAAAGAGCCCACAGCCGCGTATGGGTATACAACGATAGGCGAGAGGGGAGACGGAAAAGAAAGTTCGATATCGCGGAGCGCGACGCTCGTAAATAATCTCGCCGCCGCCACCGGTGCCCTCGCTGTCGTCTTCGGGGAGTAAGCGTGTATATAATATATATGTATACTAGTGAGAGGAGGAGGCGTTCGAGGAAAGCGAAATTGCGTGTGATTTATTTATTTTTCTTTTTTTCTTTTCCGGCGATGTTTTTATTAAATTCCGGGGATAAGTTATAGGTGAGCGCTGTTATTGGAAGAAAGGATGCCGATGGTTTTCAACGATGCGCAACGACAACGGCAATTGTGACGATGATGATGCGTTGTCATTGTTGTTTTCGGAAAACTTTTCTTCTTCTTTTTTTTTTTTTTTTTTTCGCTTTAAACTGTTGCGATATTTTTACTGATCCGCACAGCGAGTGAATTTAATTAGTTACAAATATGCCTGAAGACATGAGAAAAACTCATGTGGTCCCCGCTAGTAACATGTAACGAACATTATTTTTATCCATAAAAGGTTAGCAATAAGCGTTTAACCTGTTTAATTCTCTAGCGCACCCGAGCTAAAACCCTATAACTCATTAATCTGGGACATAGACTAGTACGTTACTCACTCTGTTTTGGCTTTAAGTACTTAATCGTTAATACATATACATATAATATTAAAACGGGGAAAAAAGCCCTCCGATGCAAATGGAGAGTATTTAGGTACAATCTGGATAACAAAACGCGAAACGTATTTTTGTACGTGCAGAGCACAGTAGTACTATTTGCTCTGGTACATGCATTTTCCGAGCGTTATCTTTTTGCTCTCATTTTTTATCGGCTCCACAGGACAAAAGTTCATTTTACTAGCACAATATTGTACTGCACCATATAGATAACAAGAGGCTTCATTTGTGGAAAAATTGGAATTTTAATACACGACTTGAATTTTCTATGTTTTACTTATACCCATATCCAACGTTGAAAATGTTTGTACGAATTCCCCAAATCTGCAACAATGAATTCGTTATTGGAAATTAAGTGTTCTTCTAATTGTAATTGATATAAAACATCATTTTTTGCTAACACGCAGCAATTATTTTAATCCTCCGAGCAATGCTAAAACTTGCATATTCTAAATTCGGGAATACAAAACCGTAAGGGGTTTTTGGCTTAAAATGTAATTTGAGATTTAGTACACTATCAAAACTCTCTGCTACCAGCCCCATAAGTTGCTAATATGGAAACTGAAATGGATTGTTAATTCGTATTCCAAAGCGGAGGGTGTAAAAGTTAAACGACCCTTAAATTAATATTCTCAACTTCAAAATTGAGCTGTAAAGACTCGAATGAAAAAATTTTCAAAAATGAATCTCCCGACAGATGAAACGTAGATATGATTCGTTTTTTCTTCGCAGTCATTTAACAATCGAATCATTAAATTTTCTATTTTCAATCCAAGCTAATTAGAAGTTTGTGCGAGTTCTTCACTTTTGAATCGGTAGTCTCGCGGCGTTGAGTCGAAATAGCTGAAATAATTCATCGGCAATACCATAAGAACGAATTTTTTCGGTTCAACATCTCCAAAAAATGTTTGGCCTCGCAATCATAGCTGCATGACTTTCCATCACGGGCACGAGTGCGTCCACGTATTGTATATATATACATGCGAATAATAACCCGATGTGTAGGTATGGAAAAGTTGACAGGCACTTTACTTCAGGGTCTGATGAAAAATTTCTTGCTTTCTTTCTTTGGGTAACCATACGAGTTTATGCATCCGTCAGACGTCGAGTGTTATGGGCATGTGCCGTCGTAAAAGAAGGGCGGACTGTCTAATATATTCGCGCACGAGAGATAGGCATTGATGGCTTTTTGACGGGTACACCTTCGTAAAATTCCAAACGAGCGAGCAAAAATTTTTAGAGCAGAAATACGTTATATTTATGGGATGCTGAACAAGTAAGTGGATAGTTGTGGGAATTCCATAGATACGTATTGTTCGAGGAATAATAATAATGATGGAATACGCTTGTGTGGTACAGAGGGATTGAGAAGATTTTTTTTTACTTCTGTTTACGATAGTGCAAGTCGCATGGGCGAATATCACGTATTACGTTGTAACCAATATTTTGTTGGAAAAGAAAAAAATGGTGAGGCCAATATTCTTCTTGCTCGGCGACGCGCAAAGCTTCCATAATCCCCCTGGAGAATTTGTAACAACAAGCCATCGGATTCAATATAAAGTTTTACCGATTCGTTTCGCAAGGAATCGCTATAATCCCCTGGTGCTCGTACTTAGTGACTTTTAGAAAAAAATTTTTTTTTCCCTTATAGAGATGAAATGTAATATCAAATGAGGTGCTAAATTTCCATCAAATACCACGGCACTGTTGATCACCAAAAATATTATTATTATATTAGCGACGTTGAAATATTCGTGAATTTATTACAATTTTTACACCAATCGATACAATATTTCACGAGTAAACGTTTTTTTGCGCTCCAAATGCGAAATTAGATTATTTCAGGTCATAATAAATATGCATGATATGCATATAATATATATATGTACGAACGAATTTTAAGCTTTATGCATCTAGTTGAATTCTGGTTTCCCACGCTGAGCTGCGGCTCTCGTTTACACGAGTTACAAACTTTTCTCAATTAATTTGATCCAATAGAATTATAAATAAGTTAAATTATAAAAATTTTATAAAAAATCTTTCGTCGGGTATGTTTTGATTAATCTATAAAATGAGAATCATTCAAAAAAAAAAAAAAAAAAAATTAATTGACCGATAGAAGATTTTTCCTCCTGGCACCTTTATCCAGAAAAGCACCCGATATGAGAAAAAAAAAAATTCTTCATGATCCAAATTTTTTCCATCGAATAGTTATTTTGTCACGTATAATACGTGATCAACTCGAGTCGCTCTCATCATGTTAAACATTTAACCTTTTCATTTTATAACAAAGAATTGTATACTCCCGTGTACCGAGCACGCATATAAAAAGAGAAAAAAATCAGCACAAAGTAGGAAAAGAATCAAGCGATAACAACGTGTGCCCGATGGTCCCTCGTTTTATCTCTATCTTATGAAACTATCAAAAAGCAGCGCAAGCTCGAGATCGTCCTCGCACGCGCTCAACACGCGTATATATAAGTACGGGAAGTACCACACAGACGCGAGTCGGACCGATGGAAGCAGATGGTGGTTACCAAAAGGGAAAAGAGTGCGCGTGCAGTGTCTCCTTCCCGTCAAGGGCGTCAGACTCGGCGGCACCAACAACCACCAGCAAGCACTGCAAGCAGCCATATACGTATCCACACCACCCTCCGAACGCATCGCCGGATTCGCCGGTCACCCACCACCACCACCACCATATATACATACATACTATTGTACGTGCAGCATCAGCAGTAGCCGGGGATTGCTACTGGGTGGCTTCGCTGCACCGACAGCGCGGCATAATCGATATAGCTACTTTTCGTATACCAGAGTTCACGTTCATGCTTTGGCTCATCTTGTCGTGTGCATCGCAACAATTTCAATGCAACGCACATACTTACGATATATTTATATATAATACTACGATATCAATCATTTTTTTCGCGCCGATTATACTTCGCAATAATTGATACCTGCACCTCTACGTGTACGTATAAATAGAGTGCGAAAAAAAAAAAAAAAAAAAAATGATAGCATGCGTCTCTGCGCAATACTTTGCACTGTACCACTATACTGCTGCTGTTACACACATTTAAAGCCATATCCACATCTTACGTATCAACAGTACTATACTGGTATATATATTTTGTCGCTCCGAAGCGTATACATACATACATACATACATACATAAATCGACAATAGTCTGGAAGGGTTGCATTTTTTTTTTTTATTTTGCCGGGGGAAGGAAAAGTCGTTGCGGCGACGAAAGTTTCCTGCAGGAAGCGTAGCGGGAGAAAAATAAATGTCCGCAGAAAGTAAAAGAGAAAGATGTGACCTTAAACTTCCGACTGCGGTCGAGCAACGATTATACATATACATATATCCACACTATACATATGTATACGCTGCCCGCGGACAAGTTTTTAAGCTCTCGGAAAAATTTTCAATCGGATGCGGTGAGCGCGATACCTACTCGTATTTTGTGCACGATATGGAATGTAAATGTATAAATAGGGCAAACTACGAGGCGAGTCTTTTTTTTTTTTTTTTCTATGGTTTCGAAAAAGATAAATAAAAAGATGAAGGAGAAACTGCGACTAGCGAGACTTGAAATATTAACAAAAGGATTTGCAACCGGTAACGATTACTGCACCATTATGTATATGACCGAGTTTACTCGCGTCCACCCCAACATTGTCAAATTAATAATCCGCGCGATGATAACATGTATACCAGCCGCTCGCATTGGTAAGATATAGGTGCATCGTTTCCGCAAATTATTCAAAGCCTCGTACCCACATTTCTCTCTCTCTCTGCAGCTCGACTTTCTCCCCGTAAAAGCTGGCCCCCACATGTACACCCGCGATGACGTCAACGACTACCAAAAACAAAGAGAGGGACCCTGGCGCAACACTACACTCGCTCGGGGGTGCTTAATTAGCCTTTTTGGCTGCCGTGCATATCCTGCTGGAATAAATTAGCGCACACGTTTCCATCCATTCCTCTCTTATTTGGCCGTGGCGCAACGGAGAACGACTTCTTTGTGGACCCTCTTGTTCCGCGGCGAAACCTTTTGCGCTCTCATTTTCTCGAGAATCAAGTTTATTGCGCCTATATATATATACACAAGTAAGACTACTCGAGCGCGGGAAAGAGGAAACTCTTTATTGCGGTGGTGATTTGCTGCTGCGCTGATATACCATATAAGCCATTGTGTGGACGTGTACGTGTACGCACAGTGTCTCCGTGTGTCGAATCGCGGGAGGAGGAAGAAGGAGGCAACTTTTCCTTATTTATCGCGCCCAGCCCTTCTATATATATATATATATTTCACGCGCGCCGTAACCAAGCCGATATCCGTTCTCTCTCTCCCTATATATACCTAATAATGTAAGGTCGCCTGTTGATCCTGCGCGCACACACCCCACAACTATACATTACACCCGCTGTACCTATTATAACGCTTATTAACAAGCGCACACCTACACACGCGTCTGGTTTAATATATATATATACGTCTCTCGGGTATTACATATTGCACGCGCGTATATTGTAATTTATTTTTATCGCCGCCATGGAATTATTATTTTACTTCTTACTCGTATATACGCACCGCGCGATCTGTGTATATATATAACCGGTTATTGTTATGGCCCGATCGTACGATGTACATGATGAACGTCACGGAGGTGGGAAGAAATAAAATACGAAGATGTGGCCGATTATCATTTTACGAAAATTACTCAATAGGCTCGTTTCGGCCTGCATGTATGGATAATACACTTTGTTGGGCTTCTGTATAGGTATACGAAATACGTATAAAAATACACTTTCAGTGCAAGGTACACCTCTGCTGTGATGTTGCTTCGTGACGCCTAATTTATGATAATCCTCGCCCTCTTTCTCTCCTCCGTGGGAAAATAAGTATGCATCGGTAAAACGATCTGCGATATTTATACTTTATACATAATTGTACGGGACGCACTAAATGATTATTTCTGCCATTGTTAACTGCTCATTACAACTGGGATATACATTTAATGAGTAATAAAAGTTATCGAAGAAATCAAATTTAAAAATTTAATAAATTGAGGAATCATCGAAAAAAGCTTTTCATGAAATACCGATGTTAGTCTTGAACCAATGGCAAACAAAAATTTTGCAAATCATAAAATTTATTTCACGTCATGGCATATATATTATCAAAAAACCCACGTGGGTTTGGTGCTTCGTGAAACACATCGAAATACATCGGTACCCGTAAGTGTTAAATATAGTAATTTATCGAAAGCCCTACACGTGACATAATGTATATACCAATCTTTTACAACCACATATAAATCTGTCGATGATTGAAAAATTTCATCAGCCATGTGGAACGATTAATCACGGGTGAAATAATCGGAGCAGCACGCGCCTGGTAAGATGAAAAAAAATCAAAGGCCCATTATTTCTCCCAATCGAGCGACGCGCGTTGAAAAGAAGTGTAATTATTATTTCATTTCACGCGCGACGTACGTAGGTATACCGATAGAGACCCGTACTCTAGTGATTCAAGGTATACCGATACAAATGAAAAAAACAAAGGAGAAAATTATCAGGAGTGAGCCGTAGATGAGATTGTACGGACGGAATATATCGGCTAATGAATTTTTATGTAACGCACCGCGCCAGCACCAACAAGTAAACCTCTACAATAAAAATTACCGGTACGGACACGAAACTACACTTGCGATTGAGTTTTCCATTGCTGTAACACACAAACACTATTAATAACGATACCGATGATGATGATGATTATTATAGTGATGAGTATATATAATATACGATGGTATCAAAAAATACATCGATCGCCCCCTGCAAACTCGCAATACCCCTACATCCTACTGTGAAACTTGAGTATAGGTACACCCGTAGTATATTGGTAGTACCGTATATTATACCTATTAGACGCACAAAAGAGAGAGATACATTTTTATATAGGTACCCGTATACGTAATAACTTTCAATTCGACTTTTACCGCATACATACAGCACACAACATAGCAGCATCAGCGCACATTGTAAGGTACATAATATTATATGTACATGTATACGCATTACGTGTTATAGGACAGATCCAAATAAATAAGTATATATACCTACCCAACTGTTGTATGTCCTGTACGGAAGGTATTATTACGTTAATTCCGAAAGCGTCGGTTCTTCTCGCACATCCATGGGTACACCAATACACCTATATTATGTATTACTGTTGCAGAGGAGGAGAAAAAAAAAGAAAACACGTGTGGGGCACGACATTGAAACTGCTCCAGATTCGGGCTGTGTAAGTATATATATATAGGTGCTACACGCGAGGAGGCCATCAGCCGCGATAGATCAAACTCCCCGGGGCGCGACCATATCCTATACTACTCCATTATTCTTATCCCCCGAAAATCAGAAGCTAAACAATTTTTGTACTCCCCCATGCTGGTATTTCTGTAGGTACTTATATTATATAAGGATTATTGGGGCATCTCCGGTAGAGCTGGGCTAACGGTCCAGAGGCTCACCTTTTCTCACAATTTATCCTCTCGCCTCTGTCAGCGAGTCGGTCGAACTGCAGTGGTGTGCAGCTAAATACTTACGTATACAATGTGTACATATGCCACACGAGTGTGTTGCCTGCACAGCAGCCGACTTTCACTTTCCTTTCCTTCTCTCTTCGGGACAAGTATACTGCAGGAGGTAAGTCGTAAAAGGTATACCTACACATGTATTATACACACTTATACCACTGCATCGGCGCGCGGGTGGAGGTCAGAGGATTTCCTCGGTGGTTTTTTTTTTCTCTCCATTCTCACTACAATTGTCACGATAAGGGATATCTGTTGGTTATATATACCCGTGCGGAATGGTATGGTGCTATTTTTTTCTCCCTTAGATAAATACTACAGTTTTTGGATATAAAACGAATCATATACTTATGTCTACGATTGCTTGTTCTTTCCTTAAAAGTTCATAAGTAAGTATGTCAGGAGCATGAAAACCAATGTATTATTTACATCGAGCGTAATATATATTGAAGAGCTAGAGATTATTGTAAGTTTCTGCAAAACTTGACTCGACCTCGGAGGGACGTAAAATTTTTAATTTTAGACGCATTTGCATGAACTTTATCCGCTGTTCTTCAACTTTATTGTGGAGAAAATCAAGCGATTATTTTTACTTACAAAGAGCTGCATTTTTCAACAACATAATATTATTTATATACCCAACATTTATATTGCTGTAACAAGCAAAAATATCATTATATCAGCAGTGTTTTAATAAGATCCGCGACAATGATCCATTCAAGAATACACGTATGGATATCAATGGATTTGTTTGTTGGAATAGCTGATTTCATATCAAGTTTCAAGCCGTGCCAATTTATCAGTGGTGGGTGGTAAATTTTATCCCCTCGACGAATCTCTCGATTTTAAACCATCAGTATTTATGAAAGATATGGCATACATCCTAATCGAAAGTTAAACTTTTTGAGATAGTTTATATAGGTCCATATGAACACAACATACACCGGGCCTTTGGGTTGTCTAGCTATGGAGCAATGTCGCTCAACACGAACCACTAATAAGGTCTATTTTTATTTATCACGACAATTGCGTGTATCCCTATACATACGCATTTCAACAAGTACATACGTATGAATGGGCATGAAAAAGAAAGAGAAGGTGCGAGGAAAAAAAAACCATCAGCGCATAAACCAAGTCGCGAAATCCTCCCCCTTCCTCGGCGCGCCACTCAGGCGAGGTGGTATCCTTACAAATGTATACGAATATAGATAGGTATGGGTATACCTACTTTTATGCACGAGAAAAACAGTAACATTTTTTACGTACACGTGGTATGGTGAATAAGTGGATATGTATATATATGCATATTCTCCCTCTCATAATATACAAGTTTATGTACCGATAAACACGTCGATGGTTCGCCAAGGCTCTTACAAAGCTTCTCGGCTCAATAAATACTTAAATTAGGTATACCTCTTTCTCTCTGATCTACCTACATTCTATGTAACTCTCTTTCCCTACTCTCACTTTTAATCGATCTTTTTTTTTTTTTTTTACCATTCCGATGTTGGTTCGCTGTACCACTAAGTGCTTGCACTAAAAAAAAAAAAAAAAAACTTTGTGAAAACACATAGCCTCCACAGCGACATTGCCGACTCCCTCCTCTTCCTCCGTGATCTCTCCTCTCCTTTGATCGGTCCACGAAACATATGTAATAAGTAGTCGTATTGCCAACAAGTTATCGTACATTCATCAACACGTGGTGCAAGCACTGGAGGCAACACTAACCGGCAGTTATGTATAGTGGAAAGTCGATCAATGGATTAACTAAGCTGCAATTGTTTTCATTTATAACTTTTGGTGTCCCTTAATTTTTGCGCCCCCGGCGGATTGATATAGCAGCTTGCACTGATTGCAGTGCCGATGGGTATAAAGCCAAGCAAATATTGTACGAATACATATACATCACCCATTTGTCCACGGCTCGGAAGTGGCATGTACACGTACACGTAGGTATATTATTGCAGCGTATAGATAGGGCAGATTGATCGAGTGATTGCTCCGAGGGTCTGTTTGTTTTGCGAAGCTGCTGGTGTAGGTGTGTGTATAGTAGTTGAGAGTATGTTTGCCATGCTCTCGACGGGTCTTTTCTGTGCATGCACATTAGAGGAACAGAGCCTCGTTATCAGAGTGCAGCAGCTTTACGAGCGCTCGTACTTGTACCTCTATATACATTATAACGGTTTGTTTGAACTGTAACTGCAGACATGTACATGTATATATATTGGAAATTTCACGACAATAGATAAGAGTTTCCTCACCCTTTTAGAAAAATTAATTCATCTAAGGTAAATTAAATCTCCAAATGTCTGGTTGTCACGTGTAGGTTAACACATCACTTGCTTCGTCTTCGTTCCGTGTAAACTTTATTAAAATGTCCTCGATGTATACGATTAACGGAATGTATACTGTTTCACGTGTATCTAGAAAATCGATTCTCCCACTTGCGAGTGCACGTTTTAAGATTTTTTTTTTTTTCTTCTGTTTTTTCAATCAATTCACTTTTATGCCACAACTTGCGCCTATATGTTTTTATTCGCCGCACAAATATACCTATGAAGTACAATCAGCAATAAGTTGTTTAAAGTTGGTTAGAGCAGATGCACTCGATGCTTTTTTTTATAACACATACACTTTGAAAAATCATCGTTTCTTTGTTCAGGGGGAAAAGTACTTACGTAATAAAATTTTCGCATTCGATTTGTTGAACATCATCTGAAAATCCTGATAAAACGGACACGCGATTAAAATTCATGAATCATCTTGGAAATTGACTAGATGTGGATTATTCTGCAGGAATAACAACTCGACTACTTGTGACCCATCCAAATGACCCCCGCGAAAAAAGCTACAGCGGAAAGACGTCATTTTAAAAATTCCATGTCACATAAATTTCTAAGGGCTGTTAAATAACTGCTTGAAAACTAACGTTTTATTGTTTATTGCGTGGAAAAAAAAGTTCGACAGCGCGAAAACAAAAAATGCAATTTTATACTCCATTTACTCTATATTACATACCGTTGTACTCGTGCCTCTCGAATTTCTCAATTTGAGCCACGGCGAGTCACAATGGGAAGGACGAAGGGATGAAAGAAAGAGAGCGGCAAAAAGCCCCTGCCAATTTTCCGATAGAGTTTCTTTGTGTTCGCAAGGCCGAAATTAACTGCAGCGCAGACGTATACGTATAGTAGGTATATACTCGGACGAACTGCATGCTATACCTATATACTATATATATCGTGGCAATCACGAGTTGAAATGAACATTTAGAGAAAAAAAAGCAAAGGAAGAACAGGAGACCTATACATGGATCGAGAAAGCGAGAAAATCGTCCTCTAATCATCAGCAATTCTTGTATGCGTGCACATGTGTTTACCGATACTTTGCTCATCCCATCCGAAGTTTGCACTCTTCCACAAGCGAGAAAAATAAAGCCAAGGATGCTCACAAAATATCCGTGTAAGGTAAAACGCCCAATACTTGGACAAAACTGAAATTCAGACCGATACTTGGACAGTGGAAAATCAGTCATTGTAGCAAATAAAAAAGAGATATTTTAAAAAACGTAATAGATTAATATTGCTATGATTATTATTGATGATATACTTGAATTTTTAAAAAAATTTCAGCAACATTTAATACATGCGAATGATTCTAAATTTCACCGTAGGCGCCATAAGACTGCGATAATTTTTCTCCGTTTTCTATGATTTTGATAATAGGTAATGCTCGTTAAAATTAATCCAATGCATTTGTATAAATGCTGTATGGTATTATTTTACAACTTTTACATTAATTAACAATATTTCTAATGTAATCGTGGACAAAAAAAATTTTTATAATGTAAAATTAGCTGTCCAAGTACACCTCACGATTTCGTAGTAGTTGGACAGACGTGGAGCTCTTGTCCAACTTCAGGTCATAGGCACAAAAACGTCGTAGCCAGTACATGGACATACAATCAAAGTTGTTTACCTTTTAACGTAGTTAATCTTTTATGCGAATTTTTTAAACAAAAGTGTATAAAAAGTGAAGTACTTTGTAGAAAAAAAACACTTTACTAATCAGTTTTGTTGTTAAGGGGTGCACCGCTTTAAGAAAATTGTTTTTTCAACATTTTTAAAAGTTAACCTCCAATTCACTGTAAATACAGATGAAGTATGGGTTCTGAAAAGAGGAAAAATGTTTTTAAAAAAATATAAAATAATGAAAAAGAACAAAAGTGGAGGTCATACAACAAAAACAAAAAAGAAAAGTAAGAAAAATTATAGTCTTATTAAAAATAAATCTTAAATAACAAAATTAAAAAAAAAACAGTAAAATTGGTTTTACACTATCTCACTGATAGAATAATTGAAAAAACTGAGTACCGAGGTGAGAGCTTAATTGAGTTGGATAATTCGTTTGCTATTGAAGAGATGCAGTTCCTTCTAAAGAAAATTCAAATCAAGAAGGAGAAGTGCGATTCCTCACAATTGAAAATGTTGAAAATCAAAATGCACCCTGAGGGATTTATCTTGCATTTAATAAATTATTTTTGGAAAAAAGATTAATAATTTTACTTACGAATTTTACGTAATAAATTTGTTATTATTTATCCCCTTCGTTAACATTTTTTCGTTATAAGGTATTTATCTAAATACATACTTTAGTTTTAATAAGTACTTGTGCCTTATCGTAATTTATACAACTGTAAAATCGTTTAAGTTAGTATTGTCCAAGTACTGCTTTCCAACTTGTCCAAGTACTGCAGCATTGTCCAACTTTTGGTTTTCAAGGTTGTCCAACTACTACGACAGTCGAGAATGATTGTCCAACTACTCCGATAAGTTGACATGTTTTAAAATGTACGATAACTATTATTTAAGAGCTATTTTAAAACATTTTTTGTGTGTTATATAATCCTAAGGCATCCTAATTACAAGTAATTATTTAAAAAATATGGAAGTATTGCACATTAACTTCGGAATATGAGCGTTAAAATTAGTTTCGAAAAATCTGTCCAAGTATTGGGCGTTTTACCTTATATATACATACAAACAGGGTCGGAAGTAAGAGGGGAGCTCTCGCGAAATAGGACGCCAAAGTAGCGCGCCTCGACATGTTATATATGTATATCTGTATACAGTCGCGTCTTCTCTCGTGGAAAAAGACTCTATGGCTCTTCTCCTCCGCCATACACGTATATATATATATAGGTGTAGGTATGTTTGCTTCTGTACTCGAGCTGCGGCGAAACGAGCAGCTCTCGAGGTGAAGAGCTCGAAGGCCATATAGGCACAAATCTTCCCGAAGGAAATTCGCAGCTCGTCCTTGCGAGGGGTTGATGATGCGCGCGCCAGTGATGCCCCGGTGCAATGGTGCCGGAGAGGAGCTCATGACTCGCTGCCCGATGATTTACGACGCCGGGCAAACCGACTCCGTAAACGGAAAATCAAATCGCGCTGCAGCTGCCCATCCGTATATACAAGCGCGGCAGGTCGTCAAACTATACACTATGGCTTTTCACTCTACCCCCCCCCCCATTTGTATATATGTTTTACTACTTTCGCACTCGGAGATGAGCCTCTACCCGTTTGGGTATACCTACACGGTACATAATCTGTTTTCGTGCTCCACGCGGATGGATTGATGGTCACGGGCACATAATAACGGTTGAGTAACTCACTCGGCACACGCTTCACTTGCGCTAAATAATCATCATCATTATTAAAAACAATATGAAAATGCGGTACTTTGGCCATTTGTTGTTTTATCGGCTTCCGTGCAGCTTTGTCCCGTCGTGCCTTTCAAGTGTATAGGCATAATATTACCTACTTGCAACCGAGTCGTAACGGAGAATAATGAAAGTGCGCCAGCCTATATACAAGCACTGACAATTTTCTCTTTGTCCACTTCGTGTACGTACATCAGGCACATGAGAAACCGCAACAATAAACGTATGCTCCGAGTTATCCGATCTTAATTTGGCTGTACCTGCAAATATTATAACAATCGATGTGAAATACATATATACGCGATGTTCTCCAAACAAACTTTCCGTGCAGGATGTATATATGCCGTTTGTACACGAATCTCAATAATTTGGAGATATAGATATCGGTGTACAATAATGTGTACATATACGTAGGACACCTGTAACGCATAGTATATACGTATGTAGCTCGGCCACGGCTGTTAATTGGCGATAAATTCAATGAAATTTCGACAGCAGCTGTAAATAATTTGAAATTCAAAATCACACGAAGGTACATAAATATAGTCTGTGCAAGCTCACTTTTTCGCGAATATACTTCGTTAGCATTTTAAATGATGGGGCTAGGTATGGGGGAGGAAAGCATAAATCCACCACCACCCACGCCATCGTCGCTCAATTTCACGAAATCTCAGCTACATATTTTTTTTTAAACTGCGATTTTCAGCGAAAAAACATCCAACACAGCGATAACGATTGAGCCACCTTATATATACATTACATTTTGTACACGAAAAAGAGAAAAACAATTCTATAGTTCCGCTCATCGCGAATGCAACTCTCGAATTCAATTTGCCCGTCGGTTATAATGTGCTTGCACCTATATATATACGTACCGATCTATCGTGCATATAATAGCATCATCGGCTTTATATATATATATATGTGTGTGTGTGCACGAATACCCGAGCGAAGAGATATACATATATATGTAGGAAAGACTCGAGCGATGGTAATAAATTCAAATCTCCGCCACTACTCGATCCGGAAATCCTAATAAAATCGCGTCGGACGAACGAGGAATTCGAGCACGTCCATTACTCGGGATGTCGACCGACGACTCCTATCCGGCTGCAAATAGTTGTCGTTGCATTTATTCGATTGCACTTGCAGCCGCGTTGTATACCTATATGTGGTTGTACGTGGCGCGCATAATCATATAAAACAGAGGAAAACAATACGCTGCGCGGAATTACATCAAGTATAAAGTATGGCACTTGTGTTCGAGGAGCGGAAGAGAGTAGCTCGCGGTCTATGCTACACTTGCGATTTTAGTTTTTTAAGGAGCTGTAATTTTTATTAATTATTTTTCTTTTGACTATTGCGTAATGATTTTTAATACGAAAATAAAAAAATTACTCGAGAAAATCCATTTCTTTATTTCATTGTTGAATGTAAAGACAATAAAGTTCAACGCAATGATAGCTTACCATATCGTAATTGGCAAAATTAACTTTTAAACAATTTTTTTACACATCCAGTGCCATCGTAAACGTCGGAGTATAGCGATAAACCGGATTGAAAAACAAAGTTTTAAAAGATTCTTGCAGCTCTTGGAGTAATTTTGATTAAAATTCGCTGTCATTGGCAAAAGTCAGGCTTTTTCAAGAGAGTTTATTGGCGTACGGGGCAGACCAGTTTTAGACCCATTTTTCTCTCGGGATCGGTGTCCGGCTGATGAATTAGCGAGGATCATATCATCCCAAAAGTACATGCATCAAAACAGATCTGGTTCCTTACAGAGTGTCACTAAATACCTCCAATTACACGCGCACTCCACGTAATATCGTGTATGTATATACATGTACGCATAAGTATAAGCTACAGCACCGGCAGGAGAGCTCCTTATTCTTCACCGGAGATTGTCATGTAAATGAGCCGACTTGTGTATTGTACGTGCTCGCTCCGCTACCTCATGCGTTCCCCGGTTGCCCCTCGTCACCTCGGCACGCGCCCTTTTAACGAGCAGCATCGCATTAAAGATATGGTGCGCTGTGGGAAAAAAAAAAGGATGAGCCTCGCCACCGGTACTTGGCTTTTTAGCTCTCGCGTGTGGTAAATGTACATAACTACCATAGGTGTATATAAGTAGGCAACGTTTACGATGCTCACATGGCGCGTGTGTTTGTGTGTGTACCACTGCCTGTATGATAATTATGCGCGAATAACGCGCGCGGGGAAGAGCATTACAAAACCGGAAGCTACATTATATAGCGCGTCCGCGTGTACCTGATGTACATACGTATAATTTGTATATAGATATAGGTACCCACTCAATTTCCACTGTCTGCCTGAAAGACAATGGGTTTTTTGTTATTGCCCCAGCGTACAATATACATTTATATTTATGTACGAGGCGCTCATTCGCCATCACCTAAAGCATCAAATAGGAACTTGGAGGCATATATATATATGCATATAAATATAACTACTTGGCCACCTTTTTTTTTCAAACAAGCATGCACACACAATCACTTGGGAGAGCCATTTGATTTCTCAGCTCTCGGCATGAGCGAAAACGTCAAAGAAGGCGTAAAAATGTCCTAAGTCATAGTCATGCGTATACACCAATCCACCCGCTGTACAAGCAAATGAGATTATAGTGGCGAATTCGCTCTCTCTTCCTTTTCTTATCTCCTTGTCTTTGTGCGAGCGCGAGAAAACCTCGTTTCACCTTTATACTCCGCCAGCTCTCGGGGAAGGAGGAGGAGGAGGAGGAGCACTTTCGCATTGTTAAACATCGTTTTATTCAACGGCTCGAGTCGCGTGAGAGTGCAGCTGCGGGTTAATACATATACGTACACATATAGTTGTGTATAGATCGGTAATTGGAAAGAAGGGGAGGTGGCCATGTACGGCGTGAGATATATATGTATACATTTTTTTTGTGTACCCATACGCACGCAGCTCTTGTTTTCTTGCGAATTTTGCAAGGGGATGTGTATGGCTGATGTGTATTATATGCGCTGCACGGGGGGAGAGAGAGGAAATTGGGTAAACTCGATTTCGATGCTAACGCGATGCTGCGGGCCGCGCGGATTCGTTTACTGAAAGTAGCGGAAAATTAGCTCTTCCCTCCCCCTTTTTTTCCAACTTTTTTTCTTTTTTTTTTCTCATTTGGATGGAAATTTGCCAAGTCCTCCCATGATATTCCGTTAGATATATTCATTCAATCCTGTGATTTCATGGGATGCGGCGTAATCCACTTTTAGCGCATGAATAATGTAAAAACGTTTACATTTTTCCTAAAGCTCGCGTATATACACCTACCTGCTTGAAAATTTAATTAGAACCGAATGGCAGAAGGAGAGGAAGCAGGTACACGTGCGCACTGCGTGTTATATATACATACGGTATCAACCGACAACAACGCTTGCCAAGCGTAACATGGTGTTTTCAGATTGACGGGTACTTATCTTAGCTTGCATGAACTAATAAAAAGGTTTAATACTATAAACAAGTGGCTTCATTTATAAAATTTATTTTATAAACTAAAATTTATTTGCATTGTATGATTATATATTTTCTCGTGGTACCCATTTTAATAAGACATCAAATCAATGAGCGGTTATTTGATTTTCCCCAGAAAACAATAAAAATTATTCGATACCACAAGAGATCTACAATAACATGTATAACGTGACAATTTCGTGATATAAAGGAAAAACAAAAATTAATTTTGTCCTCATCTTACATTATTGAACCTTCCTCAATGTAAATCATGACATTTTTACGCGAGGATAATCGTAAGGATAAATCTATATACCTGATTTCCCGTTGAATCATTAAAATGTGAATAATCACACTGAAATTATTTTCTTAAAACTTTACTTTGCACCCGTTTCTACCCTTTTAGTTAAACTGCATGGTAAAGTCGAATCAAAAATACCAGACTGCACGAAAAATGAAATAACCCGACGTAAAAAAGGATGAATTTTCCGTACCCGAGCGGGGTCGAGTTGCCGAAAGACCTGAGCCCAATTTTTCAAAAGCACATCCCAACAATCACAAGGTCCAAAGTGTTAAAGCTGGAAGTTACTTGCGAGTAAACGTATACCAATCCTCACATATGTGGGCGGGGGTTATTGGCAGTGGAGGTGTAATATCAAGCCGTATGCTATTCGCCCGCAATAATTTAACTTCGCACTTGTTAGGTGTAGGCACATGTAATGAAGTGGGCATACAACACACACCTACTATTGTCACACGGTACACTTACTTTACTCCACCTATCTCGCGCATTCCATCGGGGAGTAACAGTTAGTATACGTATACAAGCATTTAATCTTTTTTCCGTATCTATCATCCGTGTATAGATACACCGAAACAACCCTATCGAGCTCGCGCGCAAATCAATTTTATACATATACGTATTACGAGTGTATGTGCACCCATACACCCCGGCTCCTAGTGTCAAATTTATTTATATACGTATACTAAAACGTATGAGTCAACGAACGGCTCGTGTATATATATACGTAGAGGTACATAAATCGGTACACAAACGTATAAACCTACATATAATAATGTAATAATAGTCCTTATCCCGTGCCGAAATCTCGCCAACTGTACTTATTTATCGCGGTAAGATTATTTTATTAAAACTTCCGTGTATACGCGCATACATCACGCTTGTAGGCCGTGTAGCCGCGAGAGCACTGCCCCACATACTTACAAAGCGAATTATTAATCAGCAGTTCGATTTAATTCCTCCTTATACCGCAATTTACCGCTATACATGTACATACATACATACATACATACATACATACATACATATACACACACACCCACACACACATATATATATAAATGTAACACGTATTAGTACAGCGCGTCCTGCGCGTGTAGCTTTTTTTCAAAGAGGTCGTCTATAATTTACCACGTAGGTAATACTTACTTCGGATGAATTGCGATTTCGGCGCTTCGTTACTTTATATCAATGGACACCACGTAAGTATGTACCTATCATAAATTAAATACATAGGTATATATACTCGTGTCGGCACGTTTCGTTGTACCTATACATTCGCTTCAATGATGATGACCAATTGTGGCATTCGTGTGCGTCAAGGTTACCTTGTTTCCTCATGTATCAGTACTCTCGTACAAAATGAGTAAGTTAGTGCTTACCTATATATTATTATACTGGTGACGCAACTCACCATGAATTTTTTGGTTACCCATGCATATAAATATGTACACCTACACGCATATATGTATCACAAGCGACAATTCCGGTGCCATCTACTTTTACGATCAGCCTGTCTCGCGTCGATGAATAAATGACGATTCGTCAATCGATTGTAGGTTGTATAGTCGTATAGTCGTTGTAGCCCATTGCGCCGACACAGTAATGGAAGGAAAGGGAAAAAAGGGGAAAGGAAAAACAAAGGGTACACAACACACAGTAACTATATAGATATTGATGCCAGGAGCAGGTGAGATTTCGGTCAGTCATTATACTCAAGAGATCGGCACGTGTGGGTGTATGTATACAAGTAGACCAACAGTTCGCACAATGTATAACTTATGCAGGAGTATATTATGTGTAATATATAAGTATATATTGTATATCGGGCGCGTGCGTGCTTTACTTGCTCTTAAACAGCTACACAGGTGGTACATGTATTCCCGAAAGATGACTTTCTCGCGATAAGTATTGTAAGACGGAAAATCGCGGTCTATGGTGCCGCAGTGGTGTGTACCTGTATAGCCAGGCCGCGGCGCCCGCCCACGCAATTACACCACGTACGCAGGCGCAACATGATATGTATACACACACATCGTGATGGATGAAATACACGTGAAGGGGTCGGTCCCTCTTTTTTCCGCTCTAGAAGGCTGCGGGTGACGGTGGGCACCTCTCCTATATATATTTATATTTGTGTACGCACGTGCGGTTAACGGGCCGATCCGGAAACCATAGCGACCCATGTCCACACCGTCTCCCGGAAACGCGAGCTACAATAAGCAACTGGCCTGTATTATATATATATATACCCCACATGTATCTCGTGGTGTGGGCATTATCACATCATATACTGTACAATATAGCTGTATACGTAAAGGATATGGACATATTTCTCAAATTTCATTTGTACTTACTTTGGGTTTTCCGCGATAATAGGTGTTTTTCTCTTAAATTTAACTTTCATTGTGGCGTGCACCTAAACTAGAGACACAGCTAGTTTCGCGACTTAGTTATTTGTGTAGTTGAAAGAGTGTTACTGTATATCAATTGGATCGAACGAGCCACGTCGTTATTTGGACACAAGGACGCGTTTTCTCCTTTTGGCGCGTGTGTAACCAGCAAGAGGTGGGTATGGATGGATTTAAATGTCCCATAGAGCGTGTTTGTCTTACTTCTTTCGCGATCTACTCGAACTGCAAGAGAGAAATACTCGCTTTGTTTTTGTTATCTCTTTTCTTTCCGCCAACTCCTTTGGAACAACTCCTCACGCGGAGAGAGGATAATACTTATAACGAGTCCGTTGGTTGGTATATGTATATAGGCGTATACCTACTTGCTTGTTACTCTTATATAGGTGGATTGTTTTGTTTCGAGCCTCTCGGCAATAAGCGACAGCCGCGCCAAATTGGAGTGCTCGTCCCTTGATTTTTATTTTTCGTCCCACTATAAAGATCGGTATCAAACCCACGCGGTGGGGTCGAGGCTTTCGGTTGAAAGTGTTGGTATATATAACTCGTATCTCAGGAAGTCCGAGCGAAACTATTTTATAAGAGGTTTTTACTTTTGAGATGGTATATGTCGTATACATGTAAAATCCAAATAGTATACTTTTTAAAATCGTGTTGTACTTGGGCACTTTTTTTTTTTAAACCGTTAAAAAATCGCTACTCGCGTGGCATCTTTTTGTACTGTCAACGAGTATGGGAGGGAGCAAAATTAGAAAAACTGTTTCGAAGTGCGGGTTGTACGCACCAGACTCCCGTATAGCGCGCGACGGTATAGGATAATGTACTTATATTCCGTCCGATCAGCGGAGCAGGCAACCGCAGAAGCGAGGAAAGGGATCGGATGCCTCGGGTCATTCTCGGAATGATTCCGAAGGCCAGCCGGCTATGGATTCTATCGGTTCCATTACGGAATTCCAATTGCGCCCCCTCACCTGCTGTGTATACATATATATATACAGGTACTGTCGCAACGGAGCTGACAATACACCTACACTGCAATATATATATACTCACTCTTTTGAAGCGAAGGGCTTCCATTGCTTCTGCATGTGCCGGAGAGAGTTTGCTGCTTGTACAGGGGATTCGTGCACGTAAAGTTTTTTTCATGCACGTTTACCCTGGCATGGTACAAAATATAAACAATGACTGACATGACTAACAAAATACCGAGTTAACTTTGTCAACGCAACTCTCGTGTATAAGCTTACATATATATACGTTTGTTTAAACGTACCTACGTGCAATGCTGCAAAATTAATTTCTCAATTGCTACGGTACTGTCCGGTGTCTTATAATGCGTTTGTATATTACTACACGTGTTCAACTTTTGAAAAGGATCATTGCATATCATATCTATTTGAAACAAAAATCGGATGGATGAAGGACCAAAGTTGTTCATTAAAATAAAAATAACATAAGAATGAATGAATAAACCGGTGCAGGCAATCGCGATGATACACACACATATATATATATTTATATTACAAGTTAGTTGGTATAGGTATACTATATTCGGCCGTTCGTTTACGAATACCCGCGACCGCTGATACGTAATGTACCGATTATCGTTGGATGAAAATCATATTTATGTGTGCGAGCGGACGAATAAGTAAAAAGTCGTCAGTGGGGAAAGTGCGATGCCAAGTAGAAGGGGTCTGTTTGCTCGCTGACCCCCCGAGCGATGAATCTCCGGGCTACGCAGCTTCGCGCGGGGTAATATGAGCACCCGTGTATACCTTATTTTCCTGCCGGGACCTCCCTCAAATCCATTAAATCGCAATAAACGCGCGTCCAAGCATCATCCGTGCAGATGTAGATGTAGCTCCTTCTTCTTCTAATACCCATATGGCGTACGGAGGCTGGTATGGGGAAGGGGGTGTTATTATGCTGATCCACCGTATATATATAAATATATTATATTGTAGGGTTTGTTATATAATATACACACAAGTAGGGGGGAGAAGATGCTGCACGAGCCCCGCGAGAAAGATCGGCTCAGCCGAATAATGTACAGATTACAAGGTGCATCAAGTCGGTTGTGGTGTATCTTGGCTCTTTGATCTAACCCACGCGGTGGCCGCTCTCTCGTGCATTTGTCCGGATGTATGTGTGTTTGTACCTATATGTATACGTGATGTAAGGGCCGCGGGAACCTTGTATAGCCACAGGGCAATTTCTATCGGGCACACACACCTGTATAATACACCCGTAAGTCGTACTTACTATACTCTCACTTGCGTCCTGTCGTATGATATAACGCGTATACATCAGCACGTATATAATATATTATGTACGGCGTGTATTAGCTCATCGCACGCACGAGCTCGAGTATATTAAATTTAAGGGTATACGATGATGACCGCCCCGCTATGTACATACGTATATAATATAGAGCCTGCGGTTTGTTTGTATAAATGAGCTCCCCGTGAAGAAAATTCATATTCTTGCGCCCCAATGGTTTTCTTCTTTTTTCGCGCAAATTTTCGAAAAATAATTTTCTTTGCCGATCGTTGGGCACCTTTGTCGCTTCGTTAAAACTCTGTACTTTTATAGACCGAGCTAATGAATTCTTCTTTTGCGCGTATTAATTTTACTCGGGGGCGTGCTCCGTGCTTTTTTTCCCTTCCCCCGTAAAAGCAGAAGATAATTAAATGGCGGTAGCTCGTTTGGATCCAGGGGTTTTTACTTCCCCTGGATCGCACTGCACCGGGAAAACTGTCGTTGCCCAGAATATCGTCTCGCAGTTTATTTTATTCAAGTCCCACGTTTGATTTTTTAACAAAAAAGGATGCACGGCAGTACTCCTAATTGGGACTTGAGAAATAATGGTCAAATCATCGAGAAACAAAAAAAAATCAACAAAGTGCTTTTGTCGTCCCAAACATTTTTTTTTTTTTTTTTGAGTAATTTTAGCAAAAAAGGAAAAAGGAAAAAAGTATGTATTGTGCGAAAAAAAAACGTGGTTTTTTTATCCACCATCCCTAAAAGTCCATTTCAAACTTCAAGGGGGAGGGGGGGGACCCACAAATGACTCCAGGAAATATTCACAACCACGTCATCGACTCAAGGCAGCTGCAACTCCCCCTATATTCACGCACAAGGGGGTGCACGTGAGAGTTCAGGAAGAAAGGCGAGCCGGCTCATTTAATTTGGCCCAGCGTGTAATGATACAACCCTCGCCCACGCCCTCGGCAACATTTGCTCGAACATTAGCAAAATTAGCATACATCCCCGGGATTTCCAGGTTTTCGCTCCCGCGTATACACAAGCGTTTATAAATAGAATTTCGCTTTACATATATATATGCCACCGACGGGTGCGCAAATAAAAAGGAGCTATCTATGTTATTTTTTTTTTCCGCAGAAAACATTGTGGTTAAGAAGAGCTACGTGCAAGTACATGATCACATTGTCATATTCCTAAGCATATTATATCTCTTGAACTCTGCAATCAGTGAAATACTACAGATTCGCAGCGACAATTTTCACTGATTGAAATTAAGTCGATTTCACCGATTTTACCCAGTAAAAATAAAATTCAGTACCCATGAGTATAGTTATTTCCCTGATTTAGTTTGAAAGGGTACTGTAGATGCAAAAGATTGATCTGCTGAATGAAAAAAAAAAAAAAAAAAAAAAAAAAAAACTTGAGATCCGGAAAACCACCCCATCTCACATCGAATGATGGCTTATACAGCTTAGGGTATACATATTATATATGTAAAGTCGAGATCGCGTGTTCTCGGTGAATAATCGTATAAGGACACTCGTGTCCCCTTCTATACCCCCGTATAACATACGGTATATACCTGTGTATGTATGGTTGGTATACGATGGTGTAGAAAGACCACATAGGCCGGTTGCTATGCCTCTCTGAGCGTGGAGTAGGAATTAGCCCCCGTCGGGTTTTTCCGCGAAATCGGCTATGGGATAGCACGGCTCGGCGAGCCTCCCCTATCGCATCGCGTGTCCGCAGGCCGGTTAAAGTGCAGACCAGGTATAAGTCTCTGCTCCCGCGAGGACTTTGGCTCTGTGTGTGTAATACCTAATACTTTGCCCGTAGCTGCGCTCCTCGTCGTCCTCTTTCGCCTCGGAGGTGCGCGCCAATGGCGAGTCACGCTCTCCCTCGCTCGTGCACGAGATGTACGTACGTTGCAAATGTTGTACATGATCGCCGTCCGTGAAATGCAGGCCTGGGCGTCGGATAACGCTCGCTTGGGTCGGCAGTTGCGATTTGCGCGCCGGGTCACGGTAGTGTACCCAATGTACCGGGGCTTCACCGTGGTACACCTATATCTACTACACTTTAAATCCAAACCTGTTGAAAATTACATTTTCACAGAGCGCGCAGTTGCGGTAGCTGTGTTTTTTTTTTATAATCAACAATCCTCGACAACGATGTTTAAATATTCTCGATGATGTATTTTGTTTATGTGTAGGTATTTCGGTATTTACAGTGTTATATTTTTGAGTGTGAGTGCCCCCGCGCGATACAGCTCGGCGAGTTTTCCCACTACTTTTATCCATATCGATATTTTAATTAAAATTTTGCTTTTCGGAGCAAAGAGTATATTATACCGGTATACATATACATACTCGAGTGAGGTGATACGAATATCAATATGTTTGTGTCGATGTACAAATGATACGGTATTTTACTTTGAAAATAATTATTTTAACGAGAGGGTATAAAATATATTCATTACAAATGGAATGCAGTACTATTATTACCGGAGAAAATAGTTTTGCTCGATACGGGGATTTAATTAATGAAATACCTACCTATGCAGGCTAACGGTAAAATTTTACTCTACTAGGTAAAAATTTGTTGAGAATTTTATTTCATGAAAAACCCGTAATTCTGTTGTATAGATTGAAGCAACTGTGCCGGGCATCCATTGCACATGTGTGAATTCACGATTTATTAAATATTTCGGGTGGATATGCAATACTTATATGCCAGAAAAAAAACAAAAAAAAAAAAAACACACAATTTAATCAGCTGAAAACATTTTTAGAGTGAAAAGGAGTAGAAAAATAATTTTTTCGCGAAGCCCCATTTCTTGAGATAATAGCTCTCGTAAGTTCAAAAAATAGTAACTTTCAAACTTTTTCTCAAAATCATATAAGGTTTACAGAAAAAATTGCTAATATTTAATCGAGAAAGCTAAAAACATGTTGAAATCATTCCAGAGAATCGAAAAAAAAATGTAAAAACTTTAAGAAGCCGTGAACAAACACATGGAAAAACTGTAAAAGTTGTTGAAAAAAACGCGGGGTTGTTATTTTTCCGCATGGTAACTTAACTCAGGCAACGTGGAAATGAACTTTTGAGCCAAGAAAAGAAAAAAAAAAAAAAAAAAATACAAGCAACCTAACGAGTCAACTGAGGGCATATACGGATGGAAGGGAAGCACAAATAAGGTCCCCGTTCGTTGCTAGGTATCGCGGCGCGTACACACAGAAAGGGCACGAGTCAAACGTATACCTATATACACATCGTGTATCATATTATTATATATATTTACGTACCGCACGTAATATGTGATACAGGAAGTGCAAGTGGGGAGGAATGAGCGCGCGGGGGCAATATTATCTGCAGTAGGGTAAGATAGCAACGTACATGATACGAAAACATCTGGTCTTTTTGCCAGCACTAGCCGCAGAAAACAATTAATATGTACGTTACAGCGACTGGCTACAACAGCACCATATAGGTACACATGTAGGTACAGCTGATGCGTATAGATGTTTATATACGTACATATTATACCCGAGGATGAGTCCAAAAGAGAGAGGCTATACCTCTCGGAGCCGCAAGGTCAAAGTAAGAGAGGGTGCAGCCGACACTGCCGACGGTATAACGTATTATAGCACGGAAGAAGCTGCACAGATAAGTGCATCCCTTTCTACGTTTACATTTTTCAATGGTTTTTCTTTTTTATATATATACACCCCTTTCTGCAGCTCACGCACAACGATCGCTTTATGTTTTGCCATCAATTTGCTAACTAATCTATTTGCATTTTCATTGGCACAGGATTTAATTGTCACGGTTTGCAAATCGCCAGTTGTGGGATTTACCTACTTCATATTATATGATATTATAGACTCGATGTGGATTGTTGCTTTGCTCACCGCTGCCCGTTTGATTGGTTAAGCCGTTGTTTTTGTTTGCGTCTCGCGATACATTGGTTCCACACCACAGCGTCCTCCTTGTGTGAAAAAAAAAAAAAAAAAAAAAAAAAAAAAAAAAAAAAAAAGAGTAGAATTAAGATCCTCCCCCACTACTGGTGATTTGATTTCACTTGCACCTCGTCCGACTGCTTCTTGTATATTTTTGTAATAAGTACATTGGGTTGGGTTCGATCGTAAAAACAGAGGGGACACTTGTAGTCCAGCCTCGTACACTTGGCACGATCGAAAGGGTATAGTGTGTGTATGTATAAATATATGTACATATAGGAGTGAAATACATATATATACGCGAAAAAACAAAGTAATGATAAACATAGACGAGTGTGTCCGTAAATATGAAAAAAACGGCACGGACATGTATGCACTTGTCGCCGTCGTCACAAATGCATCGGGTAACATTTTATACAATATTACATTATATTGCACGAGTATGTATATATTATACAGACATCCGTGTGAACGCTAATTGGGCATCCGCGTGCGGACTTTTCATTATTACATGGTGTACACGTGAGTAAGTATTGAGTTTTCGCCCCATCGTTCCTTTACTTACTCGTATTCGTCGGGGATCTATAATTTTAATCCGGCTCTTGCAGAAAACGCAGCCGAAGAACGTCTAATCATATATGCCTCTACATGCCGCACGTGACTTGAGATTCGACTCGCAACAGGTGCACGATGTACCCGATGCCAAGAGAGGGGAGGGAGGGGGGGGGAAAGGAGACTGTATCTATATAATGGGAAAGGAAAAGCGATGAAAGAAAAATTGGCTTCCAAATGCAGGGATTTTTTCTCCTTTCGCTCACTCGGAGGCTAAACGATCACGACGGAACGTAATTTTTTACGACAGGCCCGAGGACAGGCTCTGTAAATTAGCCGTACACGATAACGCTTGTTTTCTTTTTTTTTCGACTATATATATATAGTCGTGTACAGGTACTGCACGCTTATGTCCCTGCTCCGCGTAGATTTATATGCCCACATTGCAAACTCGGGTTTAGTCGCAAATATGCCGACTAAATTGACCAACGGATTGTTCCCGGTGATTGGCACGTCTCTCTCTCTATCACTTTGCTCGTTATACCTGCTTGTGTATATACGTTTTCCTTTCAACTTTTCCCCGCATACCTCAAATACCATGTATACACAGCTTTTACTTTTCACCAAAATAATTGATCGATTTGTCCTCGGATGTACAACTTTGTTGCCGATATCCGTGTCGGCCCGCGTTCGCTGTTGTGAAGGAGCGAGTACACACTTTGAATCGTATGTAAGCGGGAGGAAAAAAAAAAAAAAAAAAAAAAAATTGATCAAAAGAGCGAAAAGGGAAAGTCGAGAGACGCGATTTCGCGGGAGAGCAGCCGTGAAAAGAGTCTAGTCACGTCACGCGGCGAGGAGGAGGAAAAAAAAAAAAAAAAGAAAGAAAGAAAAATCTAGGCCATCCGAATCGTGAGCGACGAGATGAGAGAAAAGAAAAGAAAAGAGGCTGGAGAAAAGCCGGCTAATCGGTCGAGCGCCGTGTATAACTGGTGCGCCTACTTTGCAGCTTCGACGAGTCGTCGATGGAAAGCGGCCTCGCGACTACGCCGCCGCATCAACAGGATGAGCATCAGCGGCAGTGCGACAGTGGGCTCGGCAGTCAGGAGTGCACGAGCTGCAGGGACGTCACCCGCGAGCCACAGCAGCAGGAGGTCACCAGCCTCGAGGAAGCCAGGAAGGTCATAGCCGCTCTCAGGGCGCGGCAGAGGGCACAGGCTCACCAGATGCTCGCATGGAGGAGGACCCTCAAACTCCAGGTGCGTCTGTCAATTTGCATTTTCAATTTTACTCCACGCCTTCGCACGCAAAACATCAACGTGTCATCTATACAAGCACATTTACATTTGATATCATTGCACTTTTTTTTTTTTTTTTTTTTTTTTCTTGTCCTTCTCCGCGCTAAAATCTCCAGAGACGCGTTTTTTTTTACCTTCATCTCGACTCGCGATATCTATAAATATTGCGTACAATGTCACGGCTGGCAATAATGTTAATCGACCGCTGATGCGGCAAATCCCTTTTGGCTTTCGAACGTTTTTCTAATGAAATAAGCCCTATAAGTACTCCTCTTTTGGGACATTTGAATCGGCCGAGCTACTAGAAACCTCCCCGTGCGGAAGGAATAACTTTCGAGCAAAAGCTGTACAACGCCTCCTCCGATAAGCTCGTCATTGGCAGCGAATATAAGCTTGTCTGTCGGTATATAACGAAATCGGTTGAATTTTCCAGCGAAACGAATGGAAAGGGGGCGGGAGGAAACCCATGAAACGGATATATTTATGTATAAATATAGTATAATTGATACACGAGGTGTCGAGGTGTGTGTATAATGTATTGATGAATCGCAGGAGGAGCTGGTGTCGCGATTGACGCGGGAAAAGGCCGAGCAGTTGCGGAGCCTGTCGTCGCAGCTGTTGCTCTTCGAGTCGCGCCTCTGCAGGAAGCAAAAGGAGATAGAGGCGTGCCTGGGGCAGCGCGAGGCCATCATCATGCGCCAGCAGCGGGCCATCAAGCAGCTCCAGCAGAGGCTCCGGAACACCGGCGAGTCGACCCCTGGCAGCCCGAGCATGGGTGGCCGAACCCCGGGAGCACCGGATACCAGGGCCGCCAGCACACCCCTCGCCGGGGACTCGCCACCCTGCGACGCCCTCGACAGCCTCGGCGACAGCGACAGCGCCGTCGTCCTAGACTTTCTCGACGATCCCTCTCCCCCAAGGTACGACCATATTTTCCCCCTGCACCGAGCCAATCACGCGCAACTGCACTCATTAGACCCCAGTGTGACAATATACATTTATTAAAATAACGGACATCGAGACAGAGGGCAAATCGCAAGCTCTTAGCTCGCGCATTTCTTTCCACTCGACCGGGGTACACGGATTTCAAGTGGGTCCCGTTTACTCCCGTTAGCCAAACGCATTGTTTTCCACAATTTAATGTCACGGTTCGTCCGCACTTGCGGTGATGTTTGATATGTTTTTTCTCTACAACTATACGTAGGTTTCGCTCGAATCTGACGGACGTGACGGTGATACGATCGGTGTCGGACGCAGTCGAGCCGGCCAACAAGTACTGCGCGGCGAGCCGGCGCTGCAACGGCTTCCTGCGAAGGCCCGAGGTCCTCGAGACCGTGTACTCGGTGGAGGAGGACAACGACGGGGACCGGCCGGAGCCCACCGACGGCGAGGCGGACAACGACCCCCGACAGCAGCCCGACCACCGGGACACGCCGTCCAGCAGCGGCAAGCCCAGGCTGCGCGACTTGTACGGTAGCTTCGAGAGGCTGCAGGCCCAGCAGTCCGAGGGGGCCGCGTCGGCGGACAAACCCGCTGCTTCCCCGGCCCCGGTGCAGAGGACGAGGGACGAGAGCAGCCAGCAGGCACAGGTGACTGTCGTGTGTTTTGTTTTTTGTTTTTCCTCCAAGACGCGTCCGTTACCGAGCTCGGCGTTGTTATAATATTTAAGACTTAACGAGCGCGTCGTTGCTTTTCTTTCCGGTGGCTGATGGGCGCCGGGCGTGACGCTAGCAGGTCACTTACAACAGGGTGATGAGCAACCACAGGTCGGTGACCAAGCCTAAGGACGTCAAGTACAAAAGGATCAACAAGGCCAAGTCCAAGAGCTTGGAGGAGCTGCGCGGCAGGCTGAGGAACTGGGTCGAGAAGGGCAACAAGATAGCCATCTCCCTCGACCAGTCGTACGCCTGACTATGAGCACCAGCCGTGATGGGTACATAATTACGCGTGTGTATATATATATGTACGCCTCTCGCGATTATCATCGCGCCAGGACGAATCGGCACCTGTACATGGACGGGCACTCGTGTCCGTTACTTATTAGCTTGCGCCTCTCTCTCTCTCTCTCCATCTCTCTCCTCCCTGATGCACACTGTGTAAGTACGTGCGCTAACTTCTTCGAGTCAGCCAACGCGAGTTGTTTCGGTTAACTCGGACCGTGGCAACTATACAATCATGTTATTATTACTACTATTACTACTCTCCTTTGTCCGCACGGACAAATCAATTCTATTGTGATATTTGCGCGTCGAGATCAATAAGAGAGAGAGAGAGAGAGGGTTTACGAGCATAAAAATGTGATAAATTATTGTTGATGTTGTTATTGTTATTATTATTATTATTTTTTTTTAAAGTCATAAGCGAATACCGCGCGCGTTTAATTTTTCGTGCTTTCGAGTTTAATCGATTTCGCATCCCCATTGTTTTACATCCAATCATGGACTTCTTTTAAAACTGTATTTATTAGCTTTAACGCGCCGAGTCCTTTTTGGACAGAGTTAATTTTTTTTCTCTTCTTTTTTACACTACATCGCCGTCTCTTTCCTGCTTTTGTACGTTCGACGGAGGGTTCCCTTTGGTCAATTTATGAAATCTTTGCTGATGCGCGTCGATGAAAAAAATACATTTTACACTTACGTGTATTCAGAATCACGAGTGAGCCTTAACTTGAACAATCATACAGATCACTTGAGTTCGTTTGAAAGAAAACTGAGAAATAGGTGCACGCCTACGCTTTTAATGTAATTTAGTCTGCCGGCACTCGCTTATTTTATAAAATAGGTGAACGAAAGAAACCTCAAATACTCAAAAGACTTCGATATACCGGGCGATCAAAAGAAAAAAAAAGCTGCACTGGTTCACGTACAAATGTAAAAAAGCTCGTTTCGCGTTCTTTTTGAACGTACGGTGCCTTGCTTGACTGTATATGATTGTGCTGTTTTTAATTTCGGCTTACCTTTTTTGTCGCTTGGAACTTTCGTATGTGATTTTACAAAATTTCATAAAACACGCGTTGCCAATCATATTCTTTGTTTTTTGCTTTGTTTATGTTGTTTGAACGAAAAAATGCATCTACGAAAGATTAGAAAAAATCAAATGTACAACTACAGGTTCTTTAAGGTTGTAAAAGTCTCTTATCGCGTATTATGGAGTTGAACTATAGAGGCAATGCGTAATATCATCAAATATGTACAGTAAAATTTTGCGACTTTGTAAAGATTTATCATTTCATTTTCAAGCTGTTAATCTTAATATGTATAAAATTCGTACAAAAGTTCGATAAATATTTGTAATGGATATTTACCTGGTGTAAATTATTTTGTATTGAGCATCCCAAATGTTACAAAATTACCTATCAAACACACAATTTTGGTATTCAAATTCGGAAACTTTTTTGACAAGTCTCGTTGATCCGAGACGTAATTTTAAGAAACAAAATACTTTTTTTTTTTTCTCGATACGAACATTGCTTTTTGAATAAACACTGACAATCTGCACGGCTATCATATATAAAACGCGGTATAGTAAATTGATTTTAAATTAAAAATAAATAAATAAATAAATAAATTTAAAAAATGGATAATCAACCTACACACATTGAGACTGTAGCTGGTAAAATAAAGGACGGCGCTTTGTGTAAAAGATATTTACCTAAGACGTAAGATTGCGATTTAGTTATTGCATTTGAAAAGATGAAATTTACGAGTAAAAATTTATCATAAGTAGTACTTGTATGAATTTTATGTTCCTGCGAGCTGTTTAACAGCTATCGAGCGATCTCTTGCATAACAACACAAACAGCGTGGATTGCTAATATTGTAGCATATAATGTGTAAATATTTACAAATATATATAATATAAGTGTATGAGCATACACGATGAATAGAAATAAAAAATAAGAGCACATCACATCTATAGGAATAGTAACATATGTATTGTAGTGTGACAGTACGTGTGCACCAAATTATAAAATGCTGTGTAAGTAATGCAATGTATTTTGTACAGTTAGATCACAAGACTTTAACAAGAAATTAATAAATATATGATACTATAATCCTTAAAAATGTGTATATAATTAATCAATCGTCCTTTGATTTTCAAGGAAGATCAATAAAGAATATTATCATTACTAATTATCATCATTGTAATAATTACTACTAGTATTGTAAAGAAAAAGTTATTTTTAAACAAACAAATGTAAGTAAATGAAAGCAGAAAGACGTCGTAAAATTTACCTGAAACCGAAGAACAATCGTATTTATAAGTATGTTGAAAATAATTTGCCTGATAATCTGATAATATACACCACGTAAACTACGTATAAAAGAAAACCACACAAGCATGTGCGTTGCATTGCTATGAATGATGAAGCTCGAACTACTAAACTGATGTACTAAAATTAACGACCTTCGCCTCTTATTTCAGTAATTACATTATAATACTTACAATAAACAGAAACAAATAAAATCAAACAAGTGTACCATTGCTTATCCTTATTTCCTTTCATATCACAAAATATAAGACTGGAGATTAACAAAATCAAAAGTCATGGTATTATCCAATATTACCATAATCAAAGTGCATGAAATGGCTTGCTACATTAGAAATTGTTTTTATAGAAAACACAAAATTTATAAAGTCAAAAAATCCAAATTTGAGATGTATATACCACAATTTGCAGCTGCAGCCTCATCTGATGACAACAAAGGACAATAATTGTATCGAATTTTTCTAAGAAAAAGTATAAGTACTTACGAGCGGTAAAATAGAAAGTTCGAACCTGCGGTAAGTGGCGCCAGCGATCGATCCTTTTTCGCTGAAAGAATTCAGTTCAGTTTCGTGTTTCGTTGCGGCGTGTCGCGACTCGCGAGTCGTGAGAGATATTTTTGTGTGCATCATGCATGCCTCGTATTCGTAAAACCGTGGCGGGAAATACAGTGCGGGAGCGTGTTCGTTGACAGTGACAGTTTTTGTTGTGCTTATAATTGAAAATTAAATAACGCGTCAATAAACATGTCGTTCGGAACTGGATTCGGTGCCTCAACACCCGCGGCCAGCTCGGCCTTCTCCTTCGGCGCCGCGAACCCCGCCGTCACCGCGACCCCCATCAAGCCTGGTAAGTCGAGGGTTTCCACACACGTCTTTTCTAGGTTAGAAAATGCTCTCCCACACAATTTGCTTTTAATTTTATTCGTCACTTAATTTTACACGGTACTTATACTCTAGTTGGCCTTACAATTGTAATACTAAATGTATGTACTCGATCGAGGGTCTCGAATTGATTTTTTCACGTTATAAATTGAAATTCCTACCGCGTTGCATGACGTTACATGCTACTTATGATGTCAATCCCTCATTGAGCTGTGGCTTGTCCTGCTCAGAGAATCCATGGACTTGTCCCTTTTCAGTAATGGTCTGCGGGATCCACAACATTTGGGATCGCATCTGTCCTCGCCACTGTGCAGACAGTTGTAGTATTTCTTTTTCCACTTTCTTATCAAGCACACGGCAATGCAGCACAAAAAAAGTAGTGCGAGAATCGTTGAAATCCCAATGATGATAATTGTCGAATGGGATAGTTGGCCCAGTCCAGGGATCTTGTTTGTTAGGTCCATGTAGGGTGCCGATGTGACTTCGATCTCTATTTCATAAACTTTGATTCCTCCCGTGTTCTGCATTGGAATGCTCTTGTTGAAAACATCAATAGAATCGTCTTTCAGTATTCCGTCCATCATTGCGTTTGTAGATGCTTAAAGTATCATTTTTTACTCATTAATTAATGATGTAGTATAAATGACAATAACGAGGTGATAAATATTATTTCTTACTATAAAAAAAAGCTTCCCAACTTTTGCGAGAGCTGTCAAAATTTTGACTTTTAGGTTTGTTTATCTTTGACTAACAGAAACATACGAATGCGTATACAAATGACAATCTATAGCTTCACTGATTAACGATTTTTGGCCTTCAGCTGGTTTTGGTACAACTGGAACTGGATTTGGATTTGGTAATCCAGCAACAGCTTCAAACACATCCCTGTTTGGTGCACCAGCTGTTCAACAAGCCCCTGTGTTTGGGTCAACAACATTTGGTGCGCCAGCAGCAACAGGTTTTGGCATGACTTCTGGAACTGTAGCTGCAACCCCGGCCACGAATTTCGGATTTGGACTGGGTACTAGTACAGGGTTTGGTGCTACTCCTGCAGCTTCCACGTCCTTTGGCTTAGGTTCTACAGGTCAGCCAACAAGTAGCACAGGAGGTTTCGGAGGTTTTGGAGGCTTTGGCACTACAGCTACCACTACCTCGGCTCCATCCCTATTTTCAGGATTTGGTACAACAAATACACAACCTGCATTTGGTGCCAGTACTGGAGGCTTTGGAGGATTTGGTGCAAAGCCAGTTACAACCAGCACTAGTACTGGCTTTGGTGGTTTTGGCACTGGTATCGTAATTTTTTTTCATACTCCAAATTTACGAATTTTATCAAAGTATTATTTAATTACAAATGACAAAATTTTCTTTTTTAGGAAGTACATTTTCGGGTTTTGGTACAGGCTTGACTCAGCCACAGCAGCAGTTGCAGCAACAGCAACAACAGCAACAACTACAGCAACAACAGCAGCAGCAGCAACAGCAAAGTTCAAACGCGATATCGGAAGCGTTGTACAATGCTGTATTTAATTGCCAGTTATTCAATGATGAGCGAGATAATACAATTGCTAGGCTAAACCTGATTCAAGCATTGTGGGGTGTAGGAAAAGCTTACTATTATGCAACTGCGCCACCGATAGAATTAATTCAAGAAAATCCGTTGTGTCGCTTTAAAGCTATTGGCTACAGCCGCATGCCAGATGCAGATAACAATGATGGCTTGGTAAATTTTTGCTTTGCAAAAAAGGAACAAGAATTAAAAGATGCCAAACCACAGCTGATAGCTTCTTTAGGACAAATTTTAGGTAACAAACCAAATCTCACAGTGACAATAGATAATATAAAGTCTCTGGGCGAAGCAAAGGGTCAAGTTACGATTTTTGTTACGGAAAAGAGCGCCACAGGATCTCTCAGGAAAATTCCTGCCGGCGAATTATTTTCCTACTTTTCTCAGGCCATGCAAAAGCAACAGTTAACACAATTAGGAGTAGAAAATATGTTTCCACAATTAAAGTTAGATCCAGCACAGCTTAAAGAGTACATGGATAACCCACCATGTTCCATAGATCCGAGATTATGGAAACAAGCTCAATTGGACAATCCAAACCCAGAGCACTACATTCCTGTACCGATGATTGGTTTTCAACAGGTAAAACATCGACTTAAATGTCAAGAGGAAGAAACTGCAAGACATCGTGCATTTCTCGATTTAACAGCAGAAAACATTCAAAGTTTAAAAAGGCAACACACATCTACACAGGCAAGGTTGAAAGAGCACAGGAGATCGCTCATGGAACTTCAGCACAGAGTACTTCAAGTAAGGGTCATGAAATTTTATATTATCAAAATTTTAACTTTTGAACTTACAGAACTCATTTTGTAATCCTTTCAGATTTTAGTACGGCAAGAAATAACCAGAAAAATTGGTTTTTCGTTGCAACCAGAGGAGGAAGTGTTAACCAACAGTTTCGAAACGATGCATTCCCAAATCAGCGCCCCAACTCAGTTTAAGGGTAGAATTAGTGAAATGTTGTCACAGTTACGAATGAGACGGCATACGGATACCCAATGTCAAGAAAGATATAGTATGGATCCTATTGCGCAAGACGACATTAAAACGGTAAGTTAAAAAATTTGTGATTTGCTAAATAACAATTTTTTTAAATTATTTTAAATGTTTGTCATTTGGTGTAAATATTCAAATATTCCGATTTTTTTTTATAGTATCTGAACATGGAGCAACAGGGAATGGCACAATTGATAGACACCGTTAATACTGATTTGGAATGTTTGAAGATTATCAAAGATGGGATGTCAGAGCTTCTTGCCAGTGCTGGATCGTCCGCCTCTTGATTCTCGCAGGTTAAATTTATTACGATTTACTTGTAATTAGACTAATTTCAAAGTCGTTTGATAAAAACTATTTATTCAAAGGATTTCCACGTTAATTTTGTTAAATATATTGTTAAGGTTTTGAAGGATATTTGTAATAATGAATAAAATGGAAAGAATTTTAGTAAAACATGTACATATGTATAAATAATGTTTTTTTTTATTGAACAAAATGACATAGTTTAGTTCTTCATTTCTTTTTTTTCTGACAATAAGGCACTTTCATGATTTAGTCTTTTTTTTTTCGCTGTTTGTAATGGCCATCATCGAATATACATTTTTCATCAATCTCATGTACAGATATATTATTTACATACGGCACCGAAACAATACGTCCATTCGTCGTCTCGATGTCGCATTATTTTTCTACATTTTAGTACAAAAATTATTTTTTTCGAAATATAACAAATCTAGCACGGAAGGTACTAGTATCAGGTACTAGAACTATCAAACCAAGAGTCAATGTCGATTTGATAGTTACAACCGATAACATTTTTCTTAAAAATTTCTGCTCATCTCATTCAATGAGTATTTTTTTCAGTATACACGCAAAATTATACACATATATTTATATTTATAGACAAAATATTTATATCTCGTCGGTGTCGATCGAGTACCTTCGATGCAAGACTATATATATCGTTTTCCGATTCACGATTTCCGATTTTTGTTTGATTTCAATTTTTCTTTTTGTCTTTTTTATCTACTGATAATTCTTAAAACCAATGTATGTACAATACACAGAGTCGTTCAACAATCCGGTATTAATAAAAGAAGAAAAAAAAAAAAAAAAAAAAAACGACCCCTCCTCATCCTTTTATCGCCAACCACAACAATCGCAAAACCCCCTGAGAAAGCTTAACAACGTTGAGACAAAAATCAATAATAATAATAAAAAATAATAATAATAATAATAATAATAATAATAATGACAAAAATAATTAATAAGACGGTGCGTCAATCGAGCGACGACGCGTATACCCGGTGCAACCGAGCACCAATGCCTCGGCGTCTGCAACGTGTACCGCGCGCCAGAACCCACTAGATTATAATATTTGGCTTTTGTACAGTCTGATCGGCCGCGACGAGCCCTCACTCCAGCCAACCGGACCACCTCGACGCCCGGCGCAGTACATATATCAACAACAGTAACAACAACATTATACATAACAACGCGGAAGAGCTGAAGAGTATACACCCGAAGGGGAGAGGAAGGGAAAGCAAAATGAAGAGAAGCGAGAGAGTCGCCGCCCAACCGATCAGAGAAATACATGACTACACCATGGGAAAACGTTACGTTGGCGCAGCGACGACGGTTGACAATGGCGCGAGAGCCAGCGCGGTCGTGCGTCATTTATTGATCGTCAGGTCGAGCGGCAGGTCCTGGTCGATCTCCATCGGCGTGCCCTCGGCGGACTTGGCTCTGAGATCCTGGGCGCAGGTGGTTACGGCCGCTGCCGTTGGACCCAGGACCGGCTCGTGGGCGACGGAGCTCGGGGACGACTGACCGGCACCGCTCCACATGTTTTGCAGACCGTACTGCAGGTCGACCGAGGCCAAGAGGTGTCGGAAGAGCGGGTTCTGCGACTTGAGAATAAAATCCGAGAGAATCTTGCTCTTCTCGATGAGAGTGTCGTCGGCGCCGTGCCGGCAGCACTTGTGCCTGCAACAGCACTCGGCTTCGCTCGTCGCGCTTCCAGGAGAGTGACGCGATTGCTGGGCGGGGACGGTCACCGGTGCCTCCCCCGAGGACACGGGGGAGTGCAGCTGCGGATCGGCACGCTTTATCACAGAGTTGCGGACGCAGAGATCGCTGGCTACCGAGCTGACGGAACTGGTGGTGCGGTAGCTCGTCGTCAGGGGCTCCTTTTTGATGGGCGTGTTGGCGCTGTTGTTGCTACTGCTGATGCTGTTGCTGCTGGTGCTACTGTTGACGATGGACTCGATGTTGCGGTAGTCGACGCCGCTGGCGGCTTTGTCCTCGCTCTTGATCGGCGTCGATTGCATGCCGATGCGCGGGGTCGCCGCGAGCAGGTGATCGGGGGGCGAGGCCGGTGGACAGTGCCTTGCGTCGATCGCCGGATAACTGGACGGCCGGAAGGCCGAGAGGTGCCGATCGGGGTGCATGTACTCCTCGTAGAGGGCCGAGTGACTGTACCGGCCGGTGGTCTGAAGCTCGTGCTCGTAGCTGCTCTTGGAGGACGAGAGCGAGAGCGAAGACGTGGGCGACGCCGTGGGCTGGTGAACGGTCTCGTGCTGGTCCTTGCGCTCCGGCAGATTGCTGTACACGTTGTTCCACTCGGTTCCGAACTTTTGCTGATCGTCGAAACTCGTCGACGACGCTGCCTTTGGACTCTCGGTGCTAAACAATCAAGAAAGCAGAATATAAGGATCGGCGAAAAAAAGGTTGGTGCTGGATTTTGTTTGTTTTCAAAATCACCGTGACTCATTAGGTGCAAGTTTAATCGTAAAGTGATGGCAAGATCGTCCTACCTGACGGAAGAAACGACGGAGGTGTTGTTACTGGTGACGTTACTCTCGAGACTAGAGTCCTTCTTGTCGGAGGAGTCCGACCTGGAGCTGCTCGCGGTGCTCTTTTCGGGACTGACGTCGCGTGGCGAGATCTTGGCAGGGGCAACGAGTTGCGCGTCCTCTTGGCGGGCAGTTGGCTGGACGATGCTCTTCTCGAGCAGCAGCAGCTTACCGTCGTGGTTATTGTTGTTGTTGGTGGTGCCGGTAGCGCCGACGTAGTGGCGGTAGGTCTTGACGTGCTTGCGCAGGGAGGAGGGGTCGGTGTAGCGCTTCGGACAGCCGGGGATCTTGCAACAGTAGGGCTTGTCGACGGCGTGGGTGCGCGTGTGCTTGAAACGGTCCGAGGAGTTGGAGTAAGCTTTGTTGCAGCCCTCGACCGGACACACGTAGGGCCGCTCGCCCGTATGCGAGCGCGCGTGGATTTTTAGGTTTTCGGCTCGACTGAAGCTCTTGTCGCACTGGAAGCAGTGGTGCGGCTTCTCGTTCGTGTGGGTCCGCACGTGAACCAACATTTTGTACCTGAATTGTACAGTTAGCATAAATACATTGGCAAAAAGGCATTTTTTTTCCATTCATTAGTTTCAAACAAACGACCTGTCGTCATATTTTTTTAATAATTGCAATTTGATTTGAAAAACAGGTTCTTGCAAAATCACGAAAAGTCGGCGCTTGGCGCTAATTTTGTGGAAGAGAGAAAGGTGAGCAAAATCAATGCATGCAAACGTACCTCGCATTGAATCCACGCTCGCCCCTCTGGCATCCTTCCCAGCCGCAGTAGAAAAGTCCACGGGGACCGGATGCGGCGTGGAGCTGCTTGACGTGGCGCGCCAGTTGGTCCAGCGACGTGAACCACCTGCCGCAGTTTTGCCATCTGAAACAAGTAGAAAAGGAGGTCGATCCTTCAATCAGGTGCTCTCAAATTTTGGGCTCTCCCCACAACATGCTTTTTTCATCATTATTTTACAGTATCGCATCCTGCCATACGTTGTACTTTCATTACGCGAGTAGGGGTTTTTTTACTAAACGGCGCAATTGATCTCGACTCCTTCGCGCAAGTATGTGTATCGCCGAGGTATGTGCGATAGGAACGAGCTCGCAAGTCAATTGGCGTCATATGTGCACGAGCATGACAACAATGAACTATGAGAGTACTTTACTACTGCCTGCAGTAGATCTTTGTTATTTTTTTATTTCGTTTCCATCGTGTAGTACGTGACCGTATTGGAGTCGATCTAAGCTGCGCTGGCCTCCGCAAATCGACGCCAATTCCCCGCATCAACGAGTCAATTGGCGACGATACCCGCATTACCTCAAGCGTGTACGGCGCAGTTGTGATGATAAAAATAATCGCTCCTGTGCGCGCACAAACGACATCAAATGAAAAAACAATCGATGGAGAATCGGCACATGTGCCCGAGTTCTCGTTGCTACACGATTTGGGCTCGTTTGAATAGGTAAGAGAAACAATTATATTTCTGCATTTCTCGTTAATCTATGAGCGCGTGTCAAATGTAGCAATGTTTAAAAAAGCCCGAATTAGCTTCGAAAATGTGTGCGTTACAAAACAATTCGATGACTTTTTTTAAAATTTTTTGAAATTCAAAAGTATTTCTGCAGAATTGCTCACGTAACGTAATCGTATTGTTGTTGTTGTTGTTTATATTGTTATTGATGTCGATTAGCGGTGCAAACTCTCTTGAGATACATAAGTGGGTAGCACGTAATCAGCCATATAGCCGATACAGTACGTATACGCAATAATTAAATACTTATTGAACATTGCATACGGGGGATCATTGTAACGTGGCATCTCCAAGAGACACAATATAAATATGCCCGCTCGCTGATAAGATAAGCCGGCTTTTCTCCTCCGGGCTTTTTTTTTTTTTTCTTTTTTTTTTAAATATCACCGTTTCGTACACGCGGCAGCAACTGCGAGCTATAACGCGATCGAGCATATTCACGTAATTATTATTCACTCCCCGTTGAAACATCGAGAATTGTTGTATTGTTACAAAGAAAGTGATAATTTATACGTTTATAAACTTCAACGTAACATAACATTTTTATCATTTACGTATAGATTTTAATTTTCATTTGATGATAGTAAAATTCCTCGTAAACGTACAGCAATTTTTTCTCAGTGTATACACTGAGTACATTTACCCGAAATCATCAGTTGTGCGCGCGACTGCAGTGCGGGAGACACCGGCGAGACGCATATATATAGCTTTATATTACACGTGATCGGCTCGTGGCGCCTGGCTGATATACCGCGGGTTACATTAATAGCGGTGGAGAGTGGGGCACCTATCATAATATACGTATACACATGCGCACACACTCGCGATTACACAGTAGTCGAGCTCGACATTGTTATTATTATACATCAGTGCAGCATTATATTAAATTCAGCGATAGCACGCGTGGGATGATTTATTTACCTCGGATGAGTATTACGTTAATCGCCGTGAGAATATAATTACCAAGAAAAGCCTATACGTAACTATCCACCGCGTGTTCATATTGACACTATAATGTACCTATATACATATTCGATGCGAAATAATATACTTTACGCGACGCTGTCGAAACTTGCCGATTTCTGGCTCGACTGACCTATGAACGCACACGATACACTCCGAATCGTTTTATATAAAATACATGTACCGTTTTCCTTCTTTTTTTTTCAAGATGATGATAATATGGCAGGGGGTTGCTGTGATACCTTTTGCAATTTACCGTCTCTATATGCCATAACTCTTTGGCTATTGATAACGTAATAAATACCGTTCTCCGTTTGCCCATTTTCAAAGCCAATTAATATTGTCCGAATTTCCATTATTTCGGTGTATTTTCAAGTTGCGCGTTTAACCATATACATAGCTACCGAAAACTGCTCAATCGACGGGCTATCCATAAAAACGAGCGATGCCTAATCATTTATTTGTCATTATCGTCATCCCTTGAGATTCTGTACTTGCTTCTACGTTCATTTATTTGGCTACATGCGTCAAGGCCGGCCGGTAAAGGTGTGTAACTACCTTCGCGACGAAGCAAAAAAAGCAGCGGCAACTGGTGCCCCAGAGAGGCTTGGCGCTTATCATCCCGGCTCGTGTATAATCTCGCAACGCTGCGGTCACGGTGGGAAACGACGCGCGCTCTTTCCCGGAGTTGAAAGCTCTGCCGCGACATTGGGAGGGAAAAAAAAAAAAAAAAAAAAAAAAAAAAATGAAAAGTAAATATTATAATGGGCTTCTTACCTGCATCTGAGCTGAGCGTGCTCTCCCCTCCTGACGGAGCCGAGCTCAAGACTGGAACTCGAGGCGTCGGAGTCGCTGTGGGCGGGACTGGGCGGCCCGTTGTTCACCACGACGACCGCGCCTGGGCCCGTGGCGCAGCCCAGGTGGTGCTGGGCCGAGGTTGTCGTGGTCAATAGCATCTCCTCGTCCTGGGGCATCGTGCGGGGCCAGCCCGAGAACAGCGTGTTGGGGCTGGTGACGGCGACGGCCCGGTGATTTTGGCGTAGCTGGTAACTCGGGCCCCCCGGGCTCGGGGGCGACGGTGACGGCGAGCACCCGTACTCGGGCTGTACCAGCAGCCCGCGCCCGCAATAATAATAGTAACAGGTGTCGTTGCTGCTGTTGCGGCCCGGCTGACTATCGTAGTAGTAGCCGGTACCGATCTGCCGATGTTGGTACGCCGGCTGCTGCCTGATGGGCATTCTGCCGGGAAAGTTGATGATCATCGTGAGACGACTTTTCACCCCCAAAAACTCCCTCTATATCTCACTACTATTCGTATTTTCTACTTTTTTTATTATTATTATTTATTATTGTTATTTATTATTATTGTTATTATTATTATTATTGTTATTATTGTCGTATACACGCAGATGTTCCTCTCGAGGGGCGACGACTCGTGTTTAGCGGGAGAGACGTTCCAGGTCTCTCCGCGGCGGGAACCGAGCGATAATACGAGGTCCGCGGACCGCAATTGCACTACGTTAAAAAACAACAACACTTGGTCCGAGTCCGTATCGTCAGATGTACTTGAATCGGTTGGACTTGAGTATGCGGTAGCTGAGGAACTGCTTGCTGTACCCTATGGGAAACATAACTGGGCCGGTTTGGTTTAACGACGCGATCCAAAAACGAAGCCACACTCGACACCCTTTTGGCTCGTACGACTACTGCTGCTGCTGCTGCTGTGTTGCACTTTGGCTGTCGAAGGCCGGCGATCACTGGGTTCGGCTTAGGGGGGGCACAGCGGGTTTGGCTGCTGCTAGGAGTACGCTGCCTCCATTTTGCTACTGCTCGCGGAGAACGGGGAGTGGACGTTGGAGCCGAAGAACCGTCGAGTCGGCGAGAGGCGAAGGAGTTAGCGGGCAAACTATTGAGAAACACTCGGCTGGACTGGCGGCGTCAAACTGGACGCGCCACGACGCGGGCTCTTTTATAAATAGCGCGCTATCAGCCGCGGCTGCGCCGACCGCCGTATGAATCTCGCGCATGTATTGGTACAAGAGAAAGAGAGCACGTGGTGGGAGGAGGCAATACCGCTCGCGTGGGAGTACCCATTGGAGCGCGATAACAGGTCGTTCTTGTCGCTTCTTATGGTTAACTGTAAGGAAATCGGTATCGGAACGGTTGAGCAAGTCACGTATCTCCCAATTTCATCGAGCTTGTGCATGTTCTTCCACCAAACGCATTAGACATTTTTCGGTCCATACTATATTATATAGTTACTACATAACGGGGAATTGAACTATCGATGGCGAGCTGTTGGCGCCGCCCACCTATGTAATTTTTCTCCACTGACTGCGACTCGCGATTTTTTAATACATTTGTGTTTTTTCGTGCCCAATTGTGCCCGTCTGCTCGTGTAATGTGCGAGCGTCAGTCGGTAATTGAAAACAAAAAAAAGAAAAAGAAGTGATCAGCAACTCGATCGGCTTTTATGTACGTGTTTTTTACAATGACCCGCGGCAGGAGGCGATGCATGTTATATCGCCGCAAAGCAAGTACATAAATACAGTAACGTTTCACGGCCAAAGTCACCGCGGCCTCTTACACTGTTTTCATAATTATTGTTTTTTTCGCTGCTGCAATCGATGCTTCATTAAGTACTTATAAACAAAGTTACGCGGTGGCAGACGTTGTATACGCGTACCGTGTATATATACGGCTGTAATCGGCGCATCAACTCGCTGCAACTCTGTATCTTTATTTCTTTTTTTTTTTTTTTTTTTTTTATCAAGTCGAGACAAGACGTGAAAAATTTTACGACCCACCCGACGTTGTGATTGTTATACGCGCTCGATTCGACAAATATCTTGTTTGATGGTTTAATGTGTAACACTTGGTGCGTGCACTTAATCTTGTTTTTTTTTTTTTTTTTTTCATAATTCAATCAGAGAGTACAGTCAGTGGAAAACAATATTAATTAATTTGGACGCGCGCTATAATTGAATTGGCGAGGATTGACGAAAGACGAATAATATAATGACCACCGATGATAATACAAACCGCAGCAACAAGTAGTGAATAATCGGCAAAAACAAGGGTAAAAAAAAAAAAAAAAAAAAAAAAGTCAAAAGTCCTCGAGTACTTGGGAAACACATACAATACACTTAATTATTATACGTATGTACATAAAGGTCCGAGAGTCGAGGATGGCAAGGGTGATGATGTGCGTATGTACACAACGCATCGTCAATTCGTTGGTACAACGATATGAGAGAGAATCCTTGCTCTTCGCTCACGTACTGCGTACATGTGTGTATCGCCGGCGAGATAAGCACAGCCGCGCCCGATAAGCCGATAAGAGGCAGCCGCGCGGCGGATACCCCCCGGGAAGAGAGCAATGTCGACTCGTGGTCGCTCGTATAATACACCGATCGAATGGGTGTGCGTGTATATATGCATGTATGTAATTTGTACTTTGTGCCTACTCGAGCGAGTGCATCGCGTTTACGTACCACCGCGTTATTATTTGCCCCGGGGTATACGTATGTGTGGAGTGCAGTGAGTCAGGCGTTGAACGAAATTCCGCTGGGGCGATAGCGCTCGAGTGCACCAGACGAGATAACGCGCGCGCGGAGGTATCGAGAGTTTACTCCGTTTGTTTATTTACTTGCGCTTGGGTGAATTTAGGATTTCACTGGCAAGCTTCATATGCGTATATTGTAGTACACGAGCAGGGAGCCGATTTCAGGGATTCCCGTCTAAATTGCCGGGAGTTTTCATTTGTTGCGGTGCGGTTTACCCAATGTAACATTTTTCTTGGCGAATTCGATGTATCTTTTATGTAAGAATTTTTTTCCAGGACAACCGAGATAAGCTGCCATAGGTGTAAAGAGCGCAGGAAACGAACCCCACACGCTGGCAAACAAAGTGACGAGCGCGAGTTACTCCGCACGGAGGAAAAACTTTTCGAAGCGCATGGTCCAAAATCATATATACCCGTGGATATTCATAATGTTGAACAAACGAAATTTTTCGACGCGCTTACTTGCAATATCGATAGGTCAGCCGTTTACCCCCGCGGGTACTACAATTATGTATACTGTGTAATCGTAGCGCACTTGGCCGGTAGAGCCAAATTTCGAGAAACGCGTAAAATTAAAAAACCAAAGTCGATAAGTACGCGTTCACCGGTAGCTGTTTGGGCGACACAAAGAAGCCCGTAAACGCACACTGTATACGTTGAGAAAAAAAAAAAAAAAAAATCCCTCTCTCTGCGTACGTATAACTCAAGGGCCTGCACATCCATATCTTTCTCGTAAAAGCGAGAGAGGCGGCGAAAAAGCGTGAAGGATGACTCTCGGGGAGCCTCCGCGTCTTGCACGGCACGTATATACCTATATATGGCACTCGGTACTTCACATACGTATACACACAAGTAGGCATAGGTATATCCGAAACAAAAAAGGGGGAAGTATACAGGAGGCAAGGAGGCGATAGAGCGAGGGAGCCCATACGGGGAGAAAGAAAGAAAAGGGGCCCGTTCCGCGACGTCTCTGTACAATTGGTGTGTAGGGTATATGTTTATAACTTTTGAAGCACCAGATGTCACACTACGCGACGACGATTGCCGCGTTACGTAAGCTTTCTCTCTCCCCTGCTTCTCCTCTCGTTTGGCCGATATTATATATATTATGAGCGCACGTTAAAACGACGGCGGCGTCGGCGGTGCGTGTAAGTATACATCGTATATATGTGTATACAAACGGCGTGTAAGACATGATGGCGCATGGCTCGCTTCCCCCGAGACGGATGGCGCTAGGACGAGGAAGGAGACGGCGTTCATGACTCTGCCCTCGTTTTTTCTCCTTCGCGGCATCGTTGGCAAACTTGCGTCATATTGTGGACAATTAAAACACATTTGAATCTTTTTGCTATCGAGTTATTGACGTACATTTTTTTTTTCTTTTTCTCTTCATCTTCAAGACTAGCATCCCGTATCGTAAAGTAGTACAGCCCAATTATTTCAGAGCTCTTTATCCGCACGCGAGAGGATATTAAATTATTGACGTGTCATTGTCTCGCGAAGGGGCTTTCGAGAAGATCGATCGGCAAGCAGATCGTTCGCCAGATAGCTATTAGTGCTGGCCCCTGGCTCGATCGAGAAAAAAAATAAAATAAAACGCGCGTGCGTCACACAGGTACCTAATATATAATCTCTTGTGTACATTATACTCACACCCGCGAGTAAGATTCGATCGCTAATTTCTTACGCTTCATTACCCCGATAAATCAGTATACGGCGAACGATAATCGCATTACGCAATAATATATATATTTAGAATGAGAAGCGAGAGCAGGAGAGATAGTATACCCAAAACACTCGAGTGACAGGGTTTTCCCCACGTACAAATGTTACTTGATCCTATTTTCATTTTCATCAGGAAGCATCGACGCGACGAGCTATTAGACCACGCGACAAAAGTATAAAAATCAATCGCGCGACAGTACACAGCATTTCTCCGATATGTATATCTCGGGTGTCTTATCTCGCGCCTCTCCTTTCTACCCCCCTCCCCTTGGATCTCAACGATTCCTATCAGCCACAGACGATTCTTTATCATCGCCAACTTTTTGCACTCTGCGGGACGCGCTTTTGAGGAATGTATATACTCACATCCCGCGCCGTTCAAGTTGTCAATTTCCGAGAACCAAGCCGAAATCAATTGAGCTACCTGTTTGATCCAACGCATCGAGTCTTCCGATAAAGTTGGCTCATCGATTTTAAAAAGCTCAATCAGACTGCCTTTGCCTACGTTTACCCTTTTTTTGTTTTTTTTTGTTTTTTTTTTCTCTGCACCTATACGTGTCTTGTTGTCATCCGATCGATCCCCGGCCGCAAATGTCTCAAGGACGCTTTTGTTATCCCAGTGAGCGGGGCAACAGGGAGTTTAAAATAGATTGCTCGTTGTGGATTGCCGCATACAATGTACGCGTCAAATCAAAGTCAAACAGAGAAGATTAGAGCGACCGTTATCACTATTATATTTGTGTAGTTGGGAGGGGGGGGAATCACCTGCACGTTCGCTTGTTATTTTCTTTTTTTCTTTTCTCCGCAAGATTTATTGATGCAGGCCGCGAAACTTTGTGTACACACCGGCACACAAAGTGTACAAGAGCAAGCGAGAGAAAAACAAAATGTAACCGCGTCCGAGGAACGTATAAGCACGTGGCGCGGAGCACGCGCTCCACCGCTGCTGGAGGAAAAATTGATAAAATTGGGAATAAACGTAACAGAAGGAAAGAGGTGTCGCCGAGGGGGCTTATCTTTACGCGCACAATATAATATACCCACTCTCGAAAAGGTCCCCCCCACAGGGTTTGGCTCGCGCAGACGGTGAAGCTGATAAGAGCTGCGTACGGAGCAGCGTTTCTCCCTTTTTTGATACACGTAAACACTATCTAGTGGATGAATAATCGTGCGCCGCTGCTGCTTCTGCTACACATGTGCCGGACGGCAAAAATTACAAAAATACACGCGCGCACTTGTGTACGCGAAAACGATGCGGAAAGTGAATGACTTTCTTGGGTGCACTCGATCGCGTTTTTTGTCCCTCCGACGTAGGTACATCGTTATTACAATATAATCATCATAGTGCGCTTCGTATGTGTGTATAGCAGGGGGGGGGAGGGCAAAAACGTCGACACGAGTCTGGTCGGCGGTGCTTCGGCTTTTTATCATCTCGGGCCGTGGCACTCGCTCGATTGAGATATACGTACGATTTTTGCTCATTATTCTCTCGGCGATTATTACCAAGTGTACGCGTATCTCGTTATATTCGTCTCGATTCGCTCGCGCGCAGAGATTAAATAATAATTATTGTACCATCATATCTAATTTCGATTCGTTCGAAGAGTACCAATGAACCCCAGTCGTATATCTGCGATCTAATCGTCTTTTTTTTTTTTTCCCCGTTTCGTTTTCTCATTTTTTTTAACCTCCGACCCCGCCCGATTTCGAAAAAAAAAAAAAAAATCCATCACCCATCGCCTCGCTCGCGCTTTCGAGAACACAATAATCACCTCGGCTCTCGAGAACCCCACTGATATATACTGGTATATATGTAACCCTGTATGATCTTTAACGAGAAACCATAGCAACGAAATCGTTAATTACACTCCCTCGTTAGTTCTATATATACATACAAACCCCAAGCAGGTGGTCCACCGTATACAAAGCGAGTGCATACGCCATTTATCTTTCGAGCCACGAGTATATAAGGTATACGAGTATTCGTTACATCAAGGGAGCCGAGAGTTTTTCCCAAGTGTCCCGCTCGCACTTGCGACGCTTGACACGACTAAACGCTGTATTAACCGTACGCTATAGGTGTATATATGGGCACAGGCCAGATGTGGAACGGCCGAAAGTTAACAGAAGAGAGGAGGACTGCGGGGACCTCCGTCGGAAGTATCGGAGTAACAAAAACGTCAACAACAACAACAACAACAACAGCGGCCGGACGATGAAAGGGGACCGCAGCGTCGGGACCCACCGGGCAGAGTCCGATAAAACATACACACCGTGTCGGCGTCGGAGTCGACGGAAAAGCTCCTTTACTTTTTTTTTTTCTTCTCGCATTGTCTGGCTTTTCCTCGCCTGTCGTCAAGTGCAATGGATGATGGGAGCCAGTCAAGTATATGTACCCCCGTCACCTACAACGTGTATATCACGTACACACGATGTATAGGGGAGCGGCGACGATCCCACAGGGCGATCTTTCGGCAAATCGTGTAGCGTGCGGTTTTCCCTCTTTGCCTCAGGTTATGCGCGCCGATGCCGCCGGCGAGAAGAAGAAGTAGACGTGTATAATGTAGGCGCTGCGGGCTACGGAGACCCCTGCGAGGGGGGTCCAGCTATACGGTGGCGGCGGCAACACAGAGACTCCGGAGGCTGTGATCCGCTTCTCTTTTTTGAGGCGCGCTCCCTTTCATCTTTCGCCGACCGTAAGCTATACACGCCGTGTAGGTAGAGAGAGAGAGAGAGCCTCTCTTATTCCCCTCTTTTCCCGTGTACACGTATATATATATATGAATGGGTGAGGAACGCGAGCGGCCAACAGGTAGAGGATGAGGCCGCCTGGTACATATTATACACATGAAGGAGGAAGATGCGCGACTCACGTGCTCCAAGGGTACGGTAGTAAGTAAGTATATAAAGAGACGCGGCTTATATATCTGTGTACGTGCAACACGAAAGAGTCTCGAGTATAGTTTCAGAAAACACATCTAGATACCATTCGGGTATAGCTCTCTTCCTCCTCCCATCTGTTTATATATATTATGTCCCACGCGAGCCAAGCTCCCCGTCGGCCTTTTTGTTCTCGATGTCGCGGCCAGTGTCTCGCTCCCCTTTCGAATTTTTCACCCCCTACACGTCGTCCTCCAAATCGCGGTGCCGTGATTAAGTGGCCCGAGAGAGAGAGAGAGGCCGTATATTTCTCGCTGACGAATGAAACACCGGGACAATATGCATGTACACGGGAACTCGTGCACAAGAGAGCCGAGAAATTACTTTTCCCGAATAAAAGCTTCGATGGTGATATACATACATACATACATGTGCACGGGGTATCATGTCGCTTTCGAAAAACCGAAAAAGTAAGGTGTACATAATATAGGTACGCATATGTGTAGTCGTGGGATTAAAATGAAAGTTAAGCACGGCAAACTTGAAGGTATAATAATATTATGTGGTTGTGGTCGGTGATGGGCACTATATATGCGTGTAAGGAGCAACCACCAGCAGCTAAACGCGAACCGTGCGTTACCCCCCACGGAGCGATAAATAATCCCAGCGACACTTTAAGTATAATCTAAACACGTCGGGGGGGCTCTCGAGGAGGAGAGGCGCGTGATGGGCCATGCCACATCGAAGATTGAAGAGCCTCTCTCTTACCCGTATATATATATATATATGCATGCGTTTTCTCTCCCACGGCACTCGAGACCGTGTATACCTATACGCACTGTACGCGGGGTGCTGCGTTTTCTCGACTCGCGCGCCACGGGGTTTTTTTTTCTCGAGAAGAGGGGAAAAAAAAAAAAAAAACCATCGAGAGTCGCGCAGAAATGAGTCCCGGAGAGTTAGTATACTTACGTGTATATAAAAAAGCACGCGTTCCCCCGCTGAGCGTAAAGTAGTGGCGAGCCACGTTTTCTCAGGCCAAAAGCCGTCGTCTTGCTCGTCTTTGGTATACAGGAGTATACGTATGATATACATGTAGTTTGAAAAGTCCGAGTTTCGCTAATGCATTGGTACACAACAGGTATATGTATATATGCATAGGTATATATCCCCGATACTCGAAAAAGCGCTCTTTGCTACCGGATTCGATATCAGAAGAGTATAGTATACATGTGATGTCCATACAGAGAGAGAGAGAGAGGAGCAATAGAGGGAATAAAAGAAGAAGAAGGCCAGTGAAGAACGAGTGAACAGAAGAAGAAGAAGCAAAGAGGGAACGAGCCGCGAGGCGTAATATACAAACGGGACAGAGGATGGCTACCGGTCGCAGCGGGAGATCGCGCCGGGGGTCCGATACACATTATGCCCCGATCCCACCGGAGCTCTGCTCCTTTTCGCTCGTCCCCGTAATACCTATACCTATATTTATGCACGAGCCGGTCCCGGCGTTTACGCTCGCGTTTTTTCCCTCCCCCTCTTCCCGGTGCGTGAGCCATGACAAGCACACGAGCGCCCATACGGGCCGGCAATTAGACGCCGCGGTTGTTAATCCACTCGAGCGTACGGCTATCGCTGTCTTTTCAAGACGAAAAAACAGTACAACTTTTATATATGGGTGTTTTTGGGCCCTAAGAATACTTGCTCCCATCAAATTACATTTACATCAAATTACATCTTTAGGTCAAGTACTAATTCGTATGTTACCGAAATTTCGATGTATTGTTATCAATTGACGAGGATGACGAGAGAGAAAAGGGGCTTTGTCCTTGAGCTATACGCTATGGCGCAACGCTACCGAGGGACTATGTAACATAAAAGGTTTAAATACAACGTGCATATAGGTATACGCGAGAGAGCCCCACGCTGTTGTATTGAAGATGGGCCGAACGACGGTAGCCGCAGATTAAAAGAAGGAGAAATTAATTACCGTCCGGGCAACGGAGGGGCCCCTGACAATTTGTTTTTCGGAGGAGGCGAGCGAGTCGGAAAGAAAAGAAGAAGGAAAAAAAAAAAAAAGAAAGAGAGCGCAAAAGAAATTAGTGCCGCCTGATGCGACGTCCCTTGCTCACGTGTGTACAGTATACATACGCGTACGCGTGCACCGCGACTCCCCTGCATCGGCAGCCTCCAACAGACCTGTAATTTTATATCTGCTGCTGCCTCTCTCTCTCTCTTTGAGGCGCCCACCTCCGTGCAAGGGAAAAAGAGAGCGCCCCTATTCTCATTTTCATAATTCGCTTCTTAAACTTCTCCCTGCCGATTTTTGGGGGGGGGGGGCCCAGAGAAATAGAAAGACGCCTCCGGCGCCTGCTCATCTCCCGCATACCTTACCGTGTCTCCCCCTTCGACCTGCCACGCGGAGTAGGTGGGTACGTAGGTCCAAGGTATACTTGGCTCGTAAAAACAAAAGCTTGGCAGCACGTAATGTATATTATATACGTGGATACGTCAATCAAAAAAGAGGAGGGGGGGGGTAGCCCCGAGGCTATCATCATCGTCGGCGGCAGCCCCCAGCGATATACCTACACACACACACATAGCGCGCGCTGCTCGATATTTATCGTCATCGTTTCGGTGGGGGAGGGGGTGAGTTTTATAAAATATATATACAGCCACGGTGTGGCGGGGCTTATCTCCGAATGTGCGGGGGGCTCGCTGCCTGACAAATGATACAGCCGGGCTCTCGTGTACGTACTCTACACACGCTGTATAGGTACACATGTATGTATAAGCGCACACGACGGATGGACGGGCAGAGAGCATCATAGCTATATATGTGTATGTGTGTGTGTGTGTGTGTGTGTACGCAGGAGGACGGAGGCGGTGGCAAGAGAGCGCCGCCGCGAGAGGACCTCCCACGTTGACCGGCCCAAGCGAGCGAACGTTTTATACGTGTACCTATATAATATGTTCACACACACACACACATGCCGATGGGATATGCGACCGGCCGGCGCGGGAACTTCCTTCTGCTTTTGCAAGTCGGCTGGAAAATTTCAGCGTCCTGTCCTCCGCGAGGAACGGGAGCGCGAAGCCATATATATATATGCGCGTGCACTTGCGTGTCCTCCTCTTCCCATCCCCCGGAGTGCTGCCACGCGATTTTGCGTATAATTGACCGTTGCAGTATGCAGCTCCGAAGGTTTTCAGGAAATCAATCAGGGGTTGTGGGGCGTAGGTATAATTATTGTACTCGCTCTCCCCATTTTGCTCGGTTTAATTGGACTTTTACTGCTGTATATGCGCGTATGCACATTGCAAGTGCGTGTCTCGTGTGTGACGTATATATAAAGAACATCGGGGGGAAGGGGGGACACACACGAGCGGGTATTAATTGAAAAATCAATTTTTGAAAATTTTAATAATCGACTCGCTGACGCGGTTGTTATTTGAAACTTGGGGGGACTACTATTACGGTGATTTACGGCTGTTAAATTGAAATCTCCTCGAATTAAGAGCCATAAAAGACGCGGCGTATTTATACATGTTTATATATATACACACCCGTGAGCGGGGTTTCCCTTGAAATCAAATTCCTCTCCCAAATATAAGTATAAGTATATACAGGACACGCGAAAGGGCCGGGTCATTCGATCTAAGGCCCCGAATGGCACATGCTGCATGTATATGTATATATTACATGGGGTATATAGGCTGGTATGGAGCCAAAATCCCTTTCTCACGCCTCCGGGCGCACCAAAAATTCCTATACCCACCCTGATGTGCATACCCCTTCGGGTGATGGGCATTCCGTGTGCGCGCAAGCCCATCGGAATCCCCCCGACGTGCACGTATCGGTGGTGGTAGTGCACCGCAGCTCTCGAGACTCTCGAGCACGGAGGTATATCAACACCTGTGCAAATCAGAGTCCGCCAGCATCAGCATCGGATCAACGGCAGCACTTTGCGGCTATATTTACCTATATATATATATGTATACCCGCTCTTCCAGCGGGAGATCGACTGACCGAGAGAGCGCACGCTCCCCCTCCCTCCTCCTCCTCTCCTTTAAAACAGTTTAGGATACCACACACAACGCGACACCTCCGAAGGACCACACACGAAGGCTAGCCAGGCCTCTCCCTCCTCCTTTCTCTTCTTTCTTCTTTCGCCGGGGCAACATGGTCTTTTTGTATACGTATATATGTATACATATATGTATACCGTGTACGGTACACGCGGTCGCGGCGAGTATAGGTAGCCCAATAAGGGAGCGCAGCCGGACTTTATCTGGATTGTCACTCGGAGCTTCTAATTGTCCGAGCTAATTAATTGATATCCTGCAGCGGTCCCGTGCTCCTCTCATCCCGATAACGATGCCGCCGCCGATGTATTATAATATATACCCGGCGATCGAGCTTGTGCGTTTCGGGCTACCGTGGGTATACCTACCTACTCTTATACCTCACGGATATGAAAGCGTGCCGCCATCGAAGAAGGGGGTGGGGAATCCGCGCTGTATCTGCTACCACCATGTGTCTATGTTGCACTATTATACCGCTGTGTATTGTATATATAACCTGTGTGAGCGGGGCTGTGAGCTACACGCAGGTATATTTTTATATGGGTGTGTGTATAGCCGGGCCCGGACGTATGAATTTAAATTTAACGCTCAAGACCGTGTAAATTCCTCCTAATGGAGATACATCGGAATAATTTTCGTCCATTCGAAGAGGAAGCCGCCACCACCGCGGCGATCGGGGAATTTAATCGAGCGCCGGTGCAATGGTTATTATTTTCTCGAGGCCCGGGGAGTCTAATAAAACCTTCATGAACCTGCTCGTAAAAATCCGAGTTAATGGACCCCGCCGGCAGAGATTCCGAATATTTATCAAGTTTCGAGAGAGAGAGAGAGAATCGGGTAATGAGTGTGTATTACATAAATCTGGGAGAGGGGGGGAGGGGGGTCCAAAAGAAAGAGCGCCTAATCAGATACGTTTTTTGATGATATCGGGGCTACCGGTAGCCATTATACACATGTATAGGTATGTATACGGAACTTTTGCTTCGATCCAAAATTCGAGCGAAAGTTGCCAATCCGAGAGATGCTTACTCATCAGCCATGTTATTATTATCGATACCTGCACGCTTTGGTGTTATCTATAGATTATAATTAACTGAAAAGACAGTCATCCCGAAAAGTGAGGGCAGATTTATTTTGTATGGATTCGGAGCAAACCCTTGCAAACAATTCAAGAGACTTGCAGTCGGGAGGATCGAGTGCCTCTACAGAGACATTTTTTTCTTGGATACGTCAACGCTGATGTGATAAATACCGGAGCTGAAAAACCGAGAGTCCGGGAGGAGAAAAAAAATACAAATTGTACAAATTGCAATATTTGGTTAATAAACCATACATTTTTCCAGTCGACACATTTCGACCAAAAACTCCCTTGCAGTTGATTTTGCACTTTTAATCCCCACCTTTATACTTTGTATAATCAAGGTGGTGACCTTGTCGAAGCTCTACAGTACTTGATCTTCAACGGCACCCATCTATATCGTATACGTCTGTACGAATTAGCATGGGCGAAGCAACAGCGATGACAAAAAGTAAAAAAAAAAAACGGGAGGTGGGCTGAGAAGTAAAGAATAATAACAACAATGGCATAGAGAGAAGGAGGAGGAAGGAAGGAGTAAAGTCGTCGCACCTCTGGGGATCCAAGTGGGTATACCCAAATAGGTCCCATTGTTCACGCATGTATGGTCTGTTTTGGGTAAAAACGTCGACCTCCGACTGAGCGCGAGAATGAAGGCCGCCACGGCCTTTCCGTCTTTGTATATAATATACACTGTGCACGTATGCATATAATATGTGGGTACATGTATATATACATTCGTTCGGGGGGCTCCTCGACGTCGTCGCGGTGGTCCGCCGAGTCATGCCCACATAGCCCGGCCCCCAGTCGCGCTCTCCGTTGCCGTCTTCCCCCCCCTCTCCTTCATCTGCCTCCCTTTTCCTCCGATCTGCCCGGCTACTTATGCCATACGTCTCCTCTTTCATCCTCGGAATCTGACAAATTTTCCTCGCAGGAATGCTCGCAGCCCGGAGGTCCTTTTGTCCCGTTGCACCGCAGTGTCAACCGCGCCCTCCTCGTACCTTACACCTTGTGTGCACACACACACACACACATACCTCTCTATACGTACAGCTGCGTAACCCACGTACACATGACAATGGACCCACACACATAAGTGCACACGCCTATTTAGAATATTGCCCGTGCATATGGGCCGAATGATGTTTCGACACCTCTGCGGTTCAACGCACGCATTTGAATTAAATTTCAAGACAATGTACTATGTATTACATTGTACTCGATGCAAGGGAGAGTGGCACATTGAAAAACTAATTATTAATTCATCCTTGGATATTTATGTGCATACGAGCGATGATTTTGGAGGGGGGGGGGGATACTTACTTACTCGGGTAAGCGATGGAATAATGCATGCGAGTCTGACGAAGATTCCACCAGTGCGGATGCAAATCCCTCCCCTCCTTAACGTATTACACTCCGTTGGACGGAGAAGAGAAGCCTTTGTCTCTGGGATGATCCGCATCGGAAGCTTGAGAAAAAAAAAAAAAAGCTCATCTGGCCGAGCCAACGTCGCAATATTCCCACGTGGGCCGTGGCCCGTCCGCGGATAGTCCTCCTCTCCCCTATTGTATATATGTATGAATAAAATGCTCGTCGCGGGCCGAAAATATGGTAATTCCCAAAGGAGCGATTGTCTCTCGGGCCGCTTCCGTGTGTACATATGTATATATATATATACTCACCTCGTTTTTGTCTTCGGACCGAGGCGACGCGCCGGCACGAATGTCTACATCCCCATTAGCATATATATGTATGTACACGGGGTACACCGGCGAGGGCACGTGCACATGTCGCGCGCAAAAAAAGACAAAAGAAGAGAAACCTGTATCCCCTGGTGCAATAGGTGACTGCTGTGGCGGGCGCAGGCACCATATCAGGGGTGCTCTGCGAGGGAACGCAAAAAAGTAACGTACCCGCTTGGGCTCCTTCCGCTTTTCGCACTGGCTGTGCCGTTTCGCCGCAACTGTATATATACACGCTCGAGGAGGAGGCTCTCCATCATCAACGGTCCTGCCACGGGATACCGGTTTTCCCTGCTCGGACCCCTGGCCACGTCCCGGATCGGAAGGAACTCTCCCTCTCCCGTACCCATCATTACCATTACGCGCCAAGATCAGAACGAGAGATGTTTCCGAGATGGTTGTGTGTACACTGTGGGAACGCGAGGAAAGCTGCGTGCCGGGCGTGAAGGTACATTTAAACAACACGAGGGGTTTGTCTAACGGATCGCGAGTGCCAAAAAAGCCAACCGAAAAAGCGCGTGCGGTGTAGCCGCGAGGAAGCTAGTTTGGGCCGAAATGAGTTCGAGTCCGAGAGTTACGGTTTGCCCGAAACTGCATCTGCCGCCCGCCGGTACGGGTCGGACGAGTTGGGAAACAATAACCGTACTTGCACGGTGTATACTATACTTATATACCCTGTGTATGGTTTGGCGATACCAACGGGCGAAAATCATCTCATCGCACCGGTGGTTTCTCGCCAGTATAAATCTCTCGAGGTGATGTATATTGGTCCGGCCCGGGCCTTCTCGTCGGATGACGAAGAAAAAAAAAAAAAAAAAAAAAAAAAAGAAAAAAGAACCGGCGAACCAAGCGATATCGTGAGCCCCGACAGGGGAACATGCATGTATACAGCGGGACCCCCGACTCGTCTCTCGCACAAAGAGAGGGAAAAAGTGTGGAAAAATCAATCGCGGGGGGAAAATATGGCGCGTATATAGGTGAGAAGCGGGGGGGACCAGCACTTTGCCAATTTGGTACATTATGTGACGTGTATCTATATACTTGTGTATAGCGTGAAAATGTAATATATATACCGGTATACCTATAGGTGCCGGAATCGGATGCGTTGTTGCGAGTATTATATTCTCCGCAGCGGGAGAGGACGACTCCCACGTCTCCCGTGCGGAGGGACCCCCGAACCGGAGTCTCTCTCTCTTGGTGTATGTTATTATAACTCCCGCGTATAAAAATACCCCAAAGACGCGTATTCCTCCAAGTTTTTGCGCAATGCATCGCTATTGTTTGGTGGGGGGGGGGGCTCGATCTCTTTCTTGTATATTTTCAGCATTAGATACGTGTACGATATTATTGTTGTGCTATGTACATTGTCGCAGCATCCGAGTGGAACACCATATAGCCGTATCTATATACGTACACTCGTACGTGGGGCTCCGGTGCTTTTAAAGGGAAGGTACAATATATATATGTACCGTATGGGCTAAGCCGTGATTTTCCCTCTATGGCTACCTGACCCAAGATAATCCCATCCGCTCTCTGTCTTTTCATCCCCTGCATGGGCCCGCTCCCCCACGAATCTAACAATATTTTCGTGCGCCCGTACGTATAAGGTACATAGATACATCACGCGAGTCCGCATAGCCCGTATACTTGGCGCACGCACCAAAATCTCCCTCTCGTCTCTTTTCCTTTGTGTACCTATATATATACCTACGTGCATGCCTACATTGGCTCGGCCCCGCAACAACTCCTTGCCGATGATGCCATGTGCTCGCTCCTTATTACCTATACCTGTATACATGTATACCTAAGTATAACACAGTTTCGTGTACTCGTATAGTGGGTTTACGGAAGAAAGAAAGGGGATGATGATTTCCTTCTCGAGATTTCACGAAAATCGTCGGTTGCAGGGTGTACGTAAGTACGAAGCGCAACCAACAAAGGACACGCACCTATACCTACATCATAGGGGGATGCTGGAAAATGACGATACGCTGCAACGGGCGGGGGGAGAATGTAGTATAAGGAAAATCCGTCGCGTGCAGCCGCTGACATATTATATACCTTATACGTATGGCGCTATGCTATATGTATGGGATCAGGGTAAAGGGGGAGTAGACAAAGTCCTCTGTGTTGCTCCGCGAATAACTAAAGTGTATAGGTATGTGTTCACTTACGGGCCTTCGCAAGGTTAAGGAGCATATATATATATATAATACCTATATGAGTACAGGGGTTGCGGCTCCTTCCGGGGATGGATTTCTATACGCGAACGCAATACAGGGGGTATGGTTGTACTCCGATCTTGCAGGTTTTGTCGCGCTACACAAAGAACGACGGACCGTGAATCGACGCAAATGAATTTGCCGCGCTTCGTGTATTTTTTTTTTTTTTTTTTTTTTTCCTCCCTTTACGCGTATACAGTTGCTCGACTAATTAATTTTCCTTTCGAGTTTGACGCTCGCGAGCGGCATTTTCTAGGTGCGCGTAACAAAGACACGCGGCCGGGCACAGTCGTCGATTCGAAAGATCTGCCTATATGGTTGATCGTCGATTTCTTAGCTGATATATGAGTATTTTACGGGAAATCAATCGAGTTGCTTGCAAAATTTACTTTTTTTTTTTGTTTATCGATGAAAGATATTTTGTCAAGGATTTCAAAAGTTTGCTATCAGTTCGGCGCATCCATGGTATTGTAAGTTAAAAATAGAAAAGTTACAACGAATTCATTGATTTTTCATTGACAATGTCAACATTTTATTGCATCGAGTACTGTAAGAAGGAATAAGTAGCCGAAGCATTATTTTTGTTTTTCAATATCAAAGAGGATTATCCGTTTTCACGCAAACTTTAAAAGGTGCCATTATCTTCCCCCTTTATCTCAGGCTTTGATGTACGATGCTAAGGGTAGACTTGTTGCACCGCGGATTTACTTCCGCCCCGTGTGAGCTACATACACGAGAGGCATCGTGAGGCGCAACACGTGTCCGTACCGCGCCGTAGGCTTACAACCGTAAGAAAGTACAAAGTTACTGATAAAAGTTAGCCAAGCGAAAAATTAATGTATATGCGAAAATTTGGGAATTTTTAATCCAAACACACTCGGTTCACTTATGGATCAATGAAATGTGAAAAATTTTAAAAAACAATGAGTTTGATGGCCAAGCGATCGTGCATCGCAACGCGAGTAGGAGCCGATCTGCATGCGCAACAAGTCAAACACGCGTCAAAGTAAGTAAATGGCTCGAGACACTTGTGTGCAAATCTCGTTTGCTATAGAGGCGCTAAGCCACCGATCCAACAATCACCACCATCATCACACAATGCATCACTTGGGCAGCAAAAAGAAGGGGATAAAGATAATGATGATGATGATGCTGATGATTGTCCAGGCGAGAGCCGATTATCAAGTGGATGAGGGACGGGACCACCAGCAAGAGGAGCCGGCTGCTGTCGAGGGGGGCACCCGTGTATACCATATACACACAACATGCAAAAGCCTGCTGGTGGCGCGAGTGCACGTGTATTGCGACAAAAATAATAATAATAACAATAATAATAATAATAATAAAATGTGTTGAAAAACAGGTTCGGTGGACTTACCAGTGGCCAGGCACCTCGGGCGGCGGTCCACCGCTCGTCTCCCTCACTTGTTCGCACCGGCTGACCCCGTACGGACCATGGACCGGTGCAGGGTCCCCGTCCTTGTATCGGCGAGGGGGTCAGAGAGGAGACGATATCTCGCGGGCGCGTTGAATGAACAGTCCCAAAAAGTTTTGGCCCAGACTAGTAATTTGCGATGACAACGGAGACAAGGGGAGCGAATATCCGATCGATCCACGTGTGCTCCTCCTCTTCCTTCCGTGCGCGCGTGTGCAAATATATATGTATATATATATATATATGCAATGTGTACACAATCGAGTGATGTCTCGTCGATCGCTCGGGTCTTTTGGTCGTGGGACCTAAGCAAGCGAGCAAGCAAGTATACAAAGAAGAAGACGAAGAAGCGGCGCTTTCTAAGGACGGCTTCGAACTGACTGTGTTCTCGGGCGCGCACTGAGCGACCAAGTCTCCGGAGCCCGAAAGGTGGCCGGCCGGCTCTTCTCTCTCTCCCCCTTTTTTTTAGAGCCGATCGCTCCTGTCCTTATTCCCCCAGAGGGCCAGGGAGCGCGTCCGAGAGAGGGGGATGTATGTGTGTGTGTGTGCGCGCGCGCGCGTGCTGCTGCCCTATACGGGTGAGCGAGTGTGCGCGATGGCCGTGGGTCCCGGGGCCCCGCGGGAGGCGCTCTCCCCCCTCTTCTCTCCTGCACTTCCTTCGCCAGCGTCTTCGAGGACGAGCGAGAGAGAGAGCTCCACCGACACGGTAGTAGGTAGGTATATATGGTGGTGGGGGCCCCTACGGTACACACCTATACACGACACCCTGGGCCCAGGATGTGCCGCCTGCTGCTCCGAGACCAAAGTCGCTGCACGTGTGTGCGCTTTTTCTTCCCGCGTGCGTCCACGCACCTTCTTCATCTCTCGCCGTATACACCTATTGGCTACTACTACTCCCGATGCACACACACACACACACACCCGTGCATGATCGTGTGCGAGGGCGCGCAGGAAGGGAGAAGAGAGAGAGAGAGCTTCTCTTATCGCCCACCACCCGACAGCTGCCACCTTCTGCTGCCATTCTTTCGCAGAGAGAGAGAGAGCCCCGTGTCTGTTTGCTTGCCTTCTTACTTGGTTTGGCTCGCTGCGGAATCGCGCTGCATATGCCGCCCATCCTCCGAGGACGAATTTTGTATACATGTGTATCCATATAGTCCGAGTGCGTCGGTTCTGCATCCCATATATAATTATACCCATATATTAGCGCAGAACCAACTTTGTTCTATATGTACTTGATTGGCTTTTTGTTGGACTTTCTTTGTTTTCGTCTCCCTTTTTTTTTTTTTTTTTTCTTCGGGTTTGCCTGTTTCCGTGCCCTGCCACGTACCGTTGTGGGGTTGGAGCTCGTATCATCACACGAGGGGAGCACTCGGTTTAGGGGAGTCGGAGCGAGCCGAAGCAACAAGTGGCATACAGGAAGTCGTCGAGATTTCGGAGCTTATACATTCGAACCGAGATTTCATTGCGCGCCGATCTCTTATCGCTCAACCGGTGGATCTTCCCTCGCTTTGTGATTTTTTTTTTTTTTTTTATTAATTATGCCTCCTACCCATACATTGCTTTTACGTTATTCGTTCAAGTAACAATAAAACACACGCTTCTTTATCGAATTTGTTCGACGTGTGCATCATCGTACGTATCATTTCAAATATTTTGATCGATTCAACCCCCATTTGTATCGAGAAAACTAAATTTCACCTACGTGAACAATTATATTGCTTTTCGTTGATGATCCGCTTACAACAATACCATGAAATAAACATCACGCCTTCGAGTTTTTTTTTTTTTTTTTCTTCTTTTCATCGATGATGAAAATCTTGAAAAATCAAATAAGCCTCCGGCATATATAATGAACAACCCGATGTACTGCAACGTGTACAATCAGTTGATACGATCTCGATTTACTTGGCTTTCCCCCGCAAATTTTACTCATTACGTGCTTACTCGCTGCCTACATTTACATCTCCCAAATCTTCATCTGCTGCACACTTGAGCGTATATAACTGTATAATTATCAATTAAAATCAAACCAACTGGTCCCAGTATAGTAATGCTTGCACGCAGTTTAATTTAATTTTCATGGTTACGTGTAAAACACGTAATGAATATACACCGTATAGAGCCGAGTTGGTGATAAGGAGAGGCGAGGTAACGGCCAAAAAAGCTTTGGCTCAATTATTATCATACGTATATTATTTGTGTACGGAGAATATGTATATATATATATATATATATATATATATATATATATATATATATACAAAGGCCCAATGGAGCGAGCCTCCAGCCGAGAAGAGTAGAGCAGAGCGTGGGACTCGAGCGATTGACGCGTGTATAACTATATATATGGGCATACGCATGTACACAAAGAGAGAAAAGAAAGAAAAGGGAGAGAGGAGATAGTCTGCATCGGAAGAGTCGGCTCTGCTGGGGGCGTCTCACTTATCTCTTTTTTTTTTTTTTTTTTTTTTTTTTCTTCCTCCATCCTCTTGGCTATATACCTCTACCCGGCCGTCCCGTCTCTCCCACCCCCCGTCGTGGCCCCTCGCCCGCTCCTCTGACTCCCTGGGGCCAGCTGGACCCCGGGCTCGCTCTCCCGCCGTTCGTCTACTACACTCTCCCCCCCCCTCCCTCTACATGTATATATACCTATATACATACGCTGTGTTTGCCGGCTCGTCGCGCGGGACAGGCAGATGAGCATCGAGACTGCGCCCTGGGCCCTCATGTAATATATATAACAAATCGGAGCCCTATACGTGTCTCTTTCTTATACATACATCGTGTCGCGATGCGAGCGCGGGGAAAGAAGGGAAGCTGTATCGCCGCTATCACATTTATATATGATGTATGTACACACTCATGTGGGCTCGATAAGTGGCCTTGTGACGCCTTCATTCTCCTCCTTCGCGCGATTGTCCACCCCGTACACACACACATATATACATACATATTTATATCCGTCCCTCTGATTTTATTGATATTTACGACCGTTTCGCTTTCGTCTTTGCTTAGGATCATAGGTATATATATATATATGCGTGTGTGTGTGTGTGTGCGTTCGGGGACCACAGGAAGAAAGAAAGAAAAATCTTTGGCTCGCCGGTCCTTTTTTGCGGTTTTCGTTCTTCCTCCTCCTCTCGGGGTTCAACAGAGCCCTGACTGTCTCTCTCTCTCTCTTGGTACATTAATATATATATATATATATATATATATATATATATATATATATACACAGCTCTAGCTTTGGCTGCACGTATACATATTATATATACAGTATAGGTAAAGGTATACAGGTATAGCTGCGATAGGTGTGGGTGCGTGGGGCCTCTTTTATGAGATTTTAGAAATTGGATCTACCTCCGAGGAGAAAAGTTTTACTTATGGCCGTGATGATGATTTTACGTGCTGTTGACAGACGATTGACCGAGTGTTTTCTTTTTTTTTTTCCCCTTTTACCACCTTTCCCTTCTTCTTTTTTCCGGATTTTCGCTGCTCCGGGCCCAAGATTTATGATTGAATTTTTTCTTTCGGATATACGTGTCGTTGATGGATTGTTTGCTGCGGTCTCCGTGCCATATAGCCGTAGATATTTTATAAGTACCTACTTATTTCACATATTCACAGCGCAAGCGTCTTTTCGAGACCATCGAGGCTTTCGAACCCTCACAATTGTTGCACAGTGATTTCTTGTAGTATGTGCGTATGGGTATTGACTCAAATTAAATCAAAGCCTCAGAAAATCTTTAACCGTTGAACAAACAATATACAAACAATGTGATTATATGTTTAGGTACCCGATGTCTCGGTCATCTGTACAAGGACTGTAAGTACCTATACATCACACAAAAAAAAAAAAAAAAAACAGTGGGTATCAAGTATTGTGTACCATTGAATTCAGTAGGACACAGACCCATAGCAATCTGGAAAATAGGAGAAAAAAGACGATTGATTAGCCGTACACGTAATGTAGGTATATCTATAGGTAAATAAGGTATATACTCTGGGATCAAGAGCCACGCGCCATCCGCACATTTTATATGTACAAAAATATACGTGCTTCGTTGCCTCGATGATTATTTTTGGGGGGGGGAGAAGAAGTATCGTATACATGCACATGGATTCGTAAGGCCCCGTAATCGAGGTCACCGGGCAAGCTCCCCCCCACGTGTTTAAAGCACGTTCTGCCAACCAACGTATATGTTGTGCTGACGCACGTATGCCCATCTGTATCAGAAAAGCACGACAAAGAATCTTATATTTCCTTCTTTCGCGCGCACGGGACCAAGAAGTTGTAGCACACACGTACACGTGCACCAGAGGGTAAAAAGGAGCAAAGGATCGGTAAGGCAAGGGGGTACATATTTATTATATACCGGGGGATTACGCGTGTATAGGGTGCCTATATGCGTAACCGTACATATATGTCCAAGTATACTACACTCACTCGAGGTAAACCAAAGAAAAGGACTTTCCCTCTCTTTCTCTCTCGATGGGATAAATGGCACACTTACATGCTATACACACATATATACGCGCGTATCGGCCACGCCAACGTAATAGGGTCCATTCATCCTTTCGCGCGGCGTCCTGTTGTACCTATATATATATATATATATATACCCTTACCCCGCCGTATAACTGTAGGTGTGTGTACAATATATATTACATACAGCATATACGAGAATGAGCTCCTCTCCTCCCGCAAGGCAGCAACCAACCCCTTTCGCTCCTATACCTCCTCTTCCTGCTTCTTACTTTATACTATATTATACGGTCCCCCTGATCGTCCCACACTCCTTCGGTGTATGTATATATATATATACACGTTCGCCTCTGCATCATCAGCAGCCAGCAACTTATTTTATCGTCTCTTTCTCCTCGCGTGTGCATGTGCCTCGGCTCTTTTTTCTTCATTCTAACTTTCGTCCTGCATTGATTCTGCAGGCTTCCTCAACTCCTCCTCCCTTGAATTCTTTCCTCTCTCTCTCTTTTTTTTTTTTTTTTTTTTTTTTTTTTTTTTCTTCTTTTTTGTCGAAGCATGCTCGCTGTAAAGTGTATATGGTATTGCTTGCAGGCGGGCAGACGGAAAAAACAAAAAGTTCAAGTAACCCGGCGATGAACGTGTGTATATACAGGTATACCTTATACCGATGTATTAAGTGTCAAAACAAAGTGCATATACATGCATGGTATTGCGTACTTTTTTACTTTTTATTCTTTTTTAAACCTAGTTTCCATTGCACAAGTATCGTGATAACCGATGAAAATAAAAAAATCGTCACGGCTTTTTTCTTCATTCATCTGCTTGTACAAATGATACAACATACGAACCCATCACACACAGTATAAATGTATATATAGTCCAGAGAGAGAGGGAATGGCTTTTTAATAGCGGCACGAAAAAGTCGACACAAGCGAGCCGCGTCAAAGGACCCGCGAGTAGCGCGAGAGACTGGCCCCCCTCCTATATATACATATACACGCTCAAGTCGGGAGCTGCCGTTTCTCTCCCGGCAGATCATATCTTTCCCTCGCCGCAGCCTGCACCATCGCTCGTTCGGACTGACCTTCCTCCTCCTCCTCTTGCTTGGCTCTTTTGCCGCTGGTGCTGGGCAGTGGGCGAGAAGAGCAATCCTCATTCTTTCCTCGACTCCCCCTCGTCCCCCTTTGTTCCCCACGATGATGCGGCACATCGCGTCGAGATTGCACGGATTTTCGGGAGAATTCAAACGAGATAACATGTGTGTATATATATATATGTACACTCGCTCCGATCGGGTATACTATATACTTACCCATAGCCACCGTTCCTCCACAGCCAAAGTCTTTCTCTCCCCGTGCGTCCAGAGAATCGAGGTATATGCAGAATATACCTACAACGCGAGAGACAGATGGAGATTTCTTAATTTGTCCAGGGCTGCGGTATTCAAACGATTATCATCTTGGGATATATTTGTAACTGTGCACAAGGGATGATGGTCATACGAATTATTGCATGGGCTTTTTCGGGGCTGGCGCATCGCAAAACAGTTAAACAGGTCCAAAGGAGCGCGTTCATGCTCCGAGGGCCGTTGTTGCTGCTGATGGGGCCATTAGTTCATTAACCCATTACCGTGAATGAGCTCGACCTCCCTGCACCGTTCTGTCGGCGGTACGAGCGAGAGTGAAGGGTCGAGAGCCAAGCGCCACCCGTAAACCTCCCCGCCGCTCAATGAGCCGTGTATATACCTAATTGCCGATCTCCTGCATGATGTATAATCTATGGTACCTATATATACATACTCAAATGTATTGTGTGTGTACAGCACACGCGAAAACAATTACCGATGCCTTGGAAACTCCATCGGACAACTCTCTCTCTCTCTCTCTCTATGTACCCGCGGGCTTGAGGCTCGAACAATAAGCTCTCGTTAGCGGGTAGTTGTATTCATTTCAATGCCTCTATACATGCAGCCGCGTTACGAATACACTTGATTTTTCTTTGGCAGTGATTGCTATACCCACACCTGCATGTGATACAGGTGATGGTATATACATACAACCCCATAATGTGATATTGCACGTATACCGATCGACAGGGCGCCGGCGCCATGAAAATCGACTATACCCTCCAACTGTAGCATACCAGGTGATGGATAACCCAACGGTTTGCCGGCCCGTGAGATTTATATACATCGAACCACAGTTAAGCTGTACAAATCTGTATATATAGCGTAAGAAGCTTTATGCGTGAAATCAGCGCGATCGAGGTTGATTGAAACAAAGCCAATTCGCATCGGTGGGAACTCTAAGACGAGCATCAGCAGGTTTGTATACACTTGTGGTTAATTACAAGCACGGCGGAGGGAGGAGGAGGAGGAGGATATACCGTATAATATAGAGGCGCAACAAGTGCACGCCGCACCCCATGTATATATACCTAAGAGGGGGCTGCAAAGAGAGAGAAAGAGTCCCTTGCAATGTAGGTGTATCGCATGGAGAGCTCCTTCGATGCTCGTCCGAGCGTGAAAAGGGCGGGGGGTTGGGAGGAAGTGCCGCGTATATATATGTATATTATATGTGCACTCGGTGTCATCGTTGTTTTTGTTGTTGCGCCTTAGGAGCGAAAAGACGTTGGGGATGCACCACGGTGATGGCGGTGGTGGTGGTGTCTTGCTCGGACAGCCCCATGGGAATATGGACGAGTGTCCGACCGAGTTAATGGGCCATCTGCCCTCTCCCTCGAGGAAGTAAGTCGCTCGCTGCTTAGGAAGTCCATGGGAAGCGGGGATAACGGAAAGACTCATGAGAAGACGACGCCGGCGAAGGTGGTGGTGGTGGGCCCCGATGGGAAAGGCGTGCATATTATAAAATAAAAAAAAAAACACTCTCCTTCGGCCCGAGGCGCCTTGAGCGTATTACCCACTTCGTTCCTCATTCCCCGGCGCTCTTTTGGCGCGCGAAGACGTTACGAAACCGCAACCCGCTGATGCGTGATACGCGCACGTACATCTACCTCATACGTTATACGCATTACGTCCCATGTATATCCATATACTTACAGGTGGATGTAAACCCGAGTGATTCCTCTTTTATACACACACACACACACATATATATATACACATACCCGTGCACGGGCGGTTATATACACACCAACTTTCTTCTTCCTCATCATCCCCACTTGGCTGTACACCGCCTTATATACTCTCTTTGTTTTTTCGATTTGGCGGTTGGTGCCCGCCTGTACTCCATCGTCTTGGTCGGTTGTCTTTCTACCTTTATTATATTGTCTTGCCTCGTTGTCGGCGGCACTGATGATATATATATATATATATATATATATATATATATATATATATATATAGGTACAGGTAACCAAGTATATATAACATAAATACACGCTTGTAGAGAAATTCCAGGCGTATCTTGTATGTATATACGAGTACCTACACAACGTATGGGAATTTTCTTCCATCCTTTTAACTCTCCGTAGATTAGGTGGCGAGGTTCTGCGATTATTTTAGCCCTGACCACCCACAAATAAGTATGTAGGTGTAACTATGACGATGAGAATTACCTATACGTCGATTCGTCAATGCAGTATACTTACTCCCTTGTTAGAACATCGGAAGCTCTTTAAAGTATATAATATATTGAATGGGTGTACTTTTGTAAAAGAAGGCGCACTTTCCTCGGGGATATGCATAAATATAGGCACGTACTTATACGCATTTGCGACCAGAAGAAAGAGGATGAGTAACAGAGAAAAAGGGGAGGGGAAGATAATTTTTATCTACGTGGTCGTCGACGCGACACGAGCCGGGCCCAGCTATATATAGGGAGCGCGTAGGTATATACGAGCATATAATGTAAGATAAGCCACTCTCGGCTGAAAAGTAGGCTACATCATCCGCAGCGTCGGTCTATGTGTGTGGCGGCGACACACGGGCGGTGAACTTCAGAGGTGATGGTACACGCCTCCGTGTATAATATAATACAACGCACGGCCGGTGCGACGCATCTCCCGACACAACTGCCCCGGTGATCTGCGGTACGGGGTACAATGTGCGAAAGAGAGCCGGCACCTTTCATTGTTTCTTTTCTTCTCTCTTCTTTCTTCTTATCTCAACTTCCTGTCCGTATTTATTATACCTACGTGTGTGTGTGTGTGTCCGAGGGAAAAAAGCCGGTGTTGTCGTCTATTCGATATACCTCTCTTTTCCGAGCACCTCCGTGGGAGATCCCGTGTCGTCGCTTACACTAATTATGTTCGGCTACCGTGCGAGTCGACCCTCTCGTCGTCCGAGGTTTTCCTTTTTGTCTCTACTCGGTCGTTCGATGTCGATTTTTTTCCTTTCTTTCTTTTTTTCCATAAAATCTCCCAAAATTATCGAGGGCTGATCAGTTACTCTCTGTAATTTCCGAAAACTCTGTCCAACGGAGTCTCCATCCGATAGATAAAGTTCCTCGTTATTACCATCATTTGTCCATTTTATAGACTGCCAAACTAGAGTCTCTGTATGGAGCAGAGCATCCCTTGCACTCGACGTTTCAATTAGTTCTCCCGTCGGTTCGCAGCGATACCAGTATAGGTACCCATATATTGTATTATATACAAGCTTATAATACTATATACCCCGGGGCATCGGCATCATCGACCTACAAACCATACTGCATATAATATATATTATACGTATAGATATCGTGTATTATTGGCCGCTTCGGGGATCCGCGTAAGGCCAGGCTCTCCCAATAATAAATCTGTCGGTGCGCGCGGAGGAGGTATACATGTGTACACCCGCAGTAGCAGCGGGGTATACGTAATGATAATGATGATAATAACGCAAGGGCGGTTGGCTCGTGGCCACTTCTCCTTTTGCCCTGGTAACAATGAGGCCGGTGGGGGAGGAAGACCGGCGGCGCAGCTTTCCACAGCGCGTGCAACATCACTGCAGTTATTTGCATATGTGTGTGTGTGTATATATAGCATCTCCTCCTCCTATCGCATCTTGCGCGAGGCGCGTGCACCTTCCCCATGTATACACATCCACCTGCTGCCCCAACCAACCGACCGCCACACGACGACGAGCACCTTGCTCTCCGCAGCTCGTCCTCGGCTTCTTATTCCTCCTCCTCCTCCTCCTGCTCTCTTGCGTTTTGGCCATCAGCTATATCTTCTTTTTCTTCTTATTCTCGTACCACCTTTTTTCTTTTTTTTTTTTGGTTTTTTTTTGTTTTTTGTTGCTGCGCCGTGTGGCATGGGCAAAAGGAGCGCGAAACAACGCGTGCCCGCCAACGAGAGAGAGAGAGCGGAGCATGTGCGCGCGTGCCGCTTTTGCCGAATCGGCGCGAAGAATCCAATTTTTTTGCTTCTCTCTCCCTCCGCTTCAATTTGGGGAGGGCAAAGAGCCGCTGTTTCCAGTTTTCTTTGGCCGTCACAGCTGCGCTAAAACGCCGTTAAAACGCAACCCACCCTTTGCTGCTCATCGATATGAGCTTCGTAGCTTATTATATATTATTTATTCGCTTTTGCGCTCGAGCTTGGAGAACCATCGTGGGAACGCAAGCTCATCTACTTTGTCCGGTTAGCCCCTATTTTTCGACTTTGATCCACCATAGGTATACTCTCGCACCCACGGGGTTGACTTATTTTTATTTTATTCTTCGCAGAGGCTTGTTTATTCTCTTGCCTCTATTTTGGTATGCCATGTAGCGCAGGTGTTGCAGCTGATCTTGAGTCTTTTTTTTTTTTTTTTTTTTTTTTTTTTCCTTCAAAAATCTTTTTCGATCGGTGCTCGAGATGGCATATGCCCATGTGCTTCCAGAGCGTCCCCCACACTCTGACTTTGCAGCTCTTTTGTTTCCAGTACCAAAAAATACACGCGGGAAAAGTTGTGTCGATTTTACCGAAAAACCCGACGGTTCGTGATCGGCGTTGGACAGTAACCGAGCACAGGGACGTATGTATAGCGAACGCACGTTTACGATGTCCCCGAACGGCCAAAGCCTCGGGGAACAATATATCCACGATTCGGACTTTTTTTCACCTTCGCAAAATGGCACAACAGCACATCGCGGATGCCCGGCCATAAATATCTCATTAGCCGCGCAAAGGCCGGCCATCATCGGCCGAGCCGCACCGACGGAGGCAAACGGCCCCGTTGGAATTTATGGCTCGCATCCACGGGGACCCTCAACACACGTACCTCGGTATATTTATGTATGGGTGCTCGGTATTATGTACTGTGGCTCGGTAAGCGCGCGAACGCCGCCAAAACACCTCGGCCATGGCTATCCGCGGCTCGGGGGGCCGGTAAGCTGCTTATGACTTTGCGACCGCTTCGGCTCCATTGGATGTACTTACGCTTACCATAGAAATCGGGTTCAGTGCTCGAGAGCGAGGGCCGTCATCTGTCACTCGGGGGCACGATTTTCGGGACACTTTCGCCCCTTCGAAGAGCGGCTCTGACTTTTGACTCTCGTCTTCTGTGGCGCAACTCAACCGACGGCCGGCTGCACCATCAGGAGAAGATCCAGCGAGTAAAGTGCGCCTATGTATGCGTTACATTGTTAAAAGAAAAAAAAAAAAAAAAGACAGGGTGGCACGAGAGGAGAGATAGGCAGCGGCGATAGGGGCAGACGAAAGCTGGCGATGCAGAAGAAGAATAAGGAGCAGCGTGTATAGAGATGAGGGGGGGGGGGCTACCGGGCGAGCGCCGGCTGGAATCACCTGCGACGCACCTGCTGCGCAGGGGGCTGCTATTCTCTCCTCTCCCGGGGAACACTTTGGTGTATCGGCATGTGTGTCCGGTGGTGCAAGCGTGTGCGTACCATAGGAAACCGCCGCCGCTGTTGGCTCCTACGTCGCGAAATTGCACGGCGCGTGCGGCTCAGCTGCTGCTTTTCGGAGCAACGACAGCCCTATAGGTATATATTATATGCACAGCCACTGCACGGGAAGGACGAGAGGAGATCCAAATTTCGCGCACGCGACTCGCGACTCCGCTGCTGCGGCTTCGAGGAATTTCCGAGTAATTAACGTTTCCACTCCTTGTTTTTCCCTCCTGATCGATGCAGGGTCCATACTGCAAATGTCTCCCATCCATACCCGGTTGTCGCTTGGAACGGAATAATATATTATTGCCTTTTGTTTTTCGGCGGACCTCCCCAACGAGCTCGTCTCTGATTTTTCTCGCCAACGGAGGAAATTCAATAGGTTTACAGAGGCGGAACAAAAGATGCAAAGAAATTGAATTTAAATTACCCCACGCGTGTAAATACGTGTCTGTATATCAATTGCACGGAACGGGCCGTATGTATATATAATATGGGGCTATACCCATGGACGCGAGAACAAAAGCCGTGGTGGGTTCACGAGTCGAAAAGTCCGAGAAACGGCAGCTGCCGTAACTCAAAGTGTCACCGCCTCATCACCTATTAAAGAAGAAGAAAAAGGGAGGCCGTGCTCCTTTTCTCTCCGTGGAGCTGCAACGGAAAAGCCGTGTGTGTATATAGGGTATACCTGTCGAGCGGCGCGAAAAGTCCTCGAGCGGCCGACCGCCCGCCTCTCATGTACAGCCCGACAAACGCCCAGCAGCGGGGAGCCGGCGACTACCAACGACGGTGCGCGCCGGCGGGTGCACGATATTGTGCGCACGCGGCCTCGCACCGACTTGGGGATGAAAACACCGCCGAGGGACATAAAAGTAGAAAAAAAAAAAAAAAAAAAAAAAAAAGTAATGAAAAAGAAATAAAAATTAAAAGATAAAAACTCAAGCATATAAGTATATTATGTATGGAAGAAAAAAAAAAAAAAAAAAAAAAAAAAAAAGAAAAGTTCGTTTTGTCGAAAATGGTCTACTCGCTTTTGGGCTGCTCCGTTGCTGATGGGTAGTATATATGTATGTATGTATGTATGTGCGCGCAGAAGAGTATAACTCGTAACCGATCACCGGAGCGAGAGAGTCCGCGCGACGCAACGGTCAACAGGTGTCGGCTGGGGCAGCAGGTGCACGGGGGCCCCGCACCCACTTGCCACCATGTATATATACACACTCCCATCCCTCTCTCGTGCTTATTCTCCTTTTGCTCTCCACACACACACACACACACACACACACAAAAGTGGGTATCCATACATATACGTGCAGGAGCCCACCGGGCCTCCACCTCCTCGTTTCCAAGAGATCTGGTATAGCGCGACCTCTTACACCTCTCGTGGAGCGAGGCCAGTCCTACATATATGTATAATAATGCATACACACACACACACACAATTTAACCAATCGCCTCTTACGTACACCTAATACCGAAATTGAGGAAAACATAGAGAATTTGGGTGTAGGCGACACAGGGCGCGCCGATGGTGTTCTAGAATCCAAAGGAATTACGTTGGCCGAGCGAGAGCTGCGCTGAAGGAGAAAGAAGCAGGAAGTCAAGAAGACGTTAGAGGTATGGGCGATCACCTGCGCCTCATTACCAAAGGGCCGATCGATCCTCCAAAGTTGTACATCACGACGAGAGGATGATGGTGTTGCGTATACATTACACATGTTATATCTGTATGTGGGCCGAAGGGAATCACGCGGGCTCGACGACCGTTTGACCGTTTGCGAGCAACCGTCGTCCCGGGAGCATCAGGTGCTCCCTTCCTCGGCGCCGACTACGCCTCGCACGTGTTTATAGGTATATGTATACGCGTGAGCAGAGGATGAGCTGTATATATATCTCTTTCGAGTTTTAACTATGCTCGCCCTTACTCGTGTATACAAGTACAGTCATAGTCGGAGAGCAGAATTTGGCGGTTGTCGGTGATGATGATGCAGGGTGTGCGTCGACTTGTTTTGTCAGGCCGCTCTCTATCCACCCTAGCCCATCGGGATCAGGATATTGTGTGGGTGCTCTTGCCAACAGATCCTCCTTAAATGCTGTGTGTAATTTGTGACGCGTCGGTGTCAACCGGGGAAAAAAAAAATTAATAGCCTCTCCCTCTCTTGGGACACCAATGATGATGAGTTGCTTCCTCTTCTCTACATGTATACATACTCACGGGCCATCGCATTAGCTACAGGTAGTTTTCACGAAAAACAAGCGCACCAGCTTGTATATTGTATAATATATGCAATTATTCAGTCAGTTGGGTGTCGAGAGGCTGCAACGTTCCTTTAATGACATTTTTAGCGCCAAACTACTCGCCGACTATCGCATCTGTGCGTCAAGAGCTTGCGGCCGGCTTCTCGGAAAAATTTTTTTTTTTTTTCATAATGATATTTTATATTTTCAGCAGTGATTGTTCCAATTTACAATTTTCCAACTTTGAGATAAGTGAGATAAGCCACATTTTCCAACGATAAAATATACAATATCGATTTAACGCTGCCTCGAATTTTTTAGCTTTTTCAATATACAAGGACCCACCTTCCTTTTTGTTCTCTTCACTCGTACTTATACCTGCAAATTTCATTATAATCGACAAATTGCAGAACAACGGCACCCAAAGTTCACCCAAACACACACACACACAGAGCAATCGAGCAATTTGGGTCCGCGCATACGAGTACAACACAAAAATAATAACGATCTACAGGCGAGCTTCCCTTGGTAACAATATATATATGCATGACGTGGTGCCATTGGTCGCCGGCGCGTGCCAGGGACACCATCAGGAGAGATGCACGACGCCACGCGCATATACACCTACTTGTGTTGTATTATATACATGTTACATGTAGATGCGCATGGAAAAGAGAGAAAAAAAAAGGGGAGAGAGAAGGGGATCTCGCGAATGGTTTGTCCGTCCATATGTCTCATCCGGAGCTGGTGTGGTCGTGGTGGTGGTAAATTGTCCGCGGCAGCATGTGCGACGACGAGCGGAAAGCTGCGCGCCTCTTTCTTCTCTCTGTCGTCGCTACCCGTCTGTCGGATAGCCATGTACTTTTTTTTTTATACACCCCATAAACACGTACCCCGTATATATTATACTATATACACGTATCTCATCGCCATATATACCGATACTCACCTGCCGATACACATACGTCGACCCGCGATCGGTGTTATAATAATACAGCCCACCTACAACATTGACACCGGCTATACACATATACATATACGTATGCCCGTGATATCGGATCGTTATTGCTCTCGCGCTCGGGTTATGCCGTCTTCCATATACGTATATAAACGACAGCATATTGGGCCCCATTCGATGCCTCCATGCATACATACCAACGGAGGCTGTATGCCTGTACATACCCCGACACCTGTGCGCGTCACGCGTACAATTATAATGACGTGTGCCGATGCTCGAGGCATCAGATGATCGGGGGGTTTGAGGAGGGCACTATACAATTACTATTTCGTATGTATATAGGTGGATATGCATACGTTACTTTGATAGCATGCACACGAGGGTTCACGCGTCAGTGATCGAGAGCCCTCGAGGCTTTTTGGTGATGTGTTTTTTTTATTTTTTCTGTTAGTCGATTCGTCGACGCGCGAGGGAATACTTTTCTTTTTTTTTTTCGTTTCTGACACGCTCGCGTCATATGCAACATGTACCATACGAGGCTCCGTCTCGTCCAAGTCAAATATTAGTTTTCCCGAAACCGAAACGTCGAATTTTCAATATCCGTAAAGTTTCGTTGGTCGCGCCCTCGACAAGGCTTTACGAGCGGGCCCCCTTCGGTCGTGTAAGCACATCAAAAGCTCATCGTCGAGGTGCACCGTCCAATATTATGATGTAGGGTAATTGTATATATTATACGCTGTAATAGCGTCAAAGGTGCGTTAAATGGCCCCCCGACACTTTATGGTCACTCCAGGAAAATGGAAGGGAGGGGGGGGGGGGGTCGCGATTTGATTAACTAAAGAAAAATCTCGTGAGCAAGTGCAGGTTGTATGGGTGCTCGTAATAAGTAAAGGAGGGGAGGCTCGTTTCCGTGCTCGGCTGGGCGTGAAATCACCCGGTGCAGTCGAGGCCGAGCCGAGCGATCGTTAGACCCCAGTACACATACATGTATACGTATATGTAGGTAACCGTGTCCGTCTCCCGCGCGTGCACGCACCTATAGGTTTTGTATATAATATACTTGTACCCATCGCATGCAGGTTTTTCCTTCGCCGACCGGAAGCGGGACATTCCTACGTGCACGTCCCACCCTCCCTCGGTACTCTCTGCAGCTCGACGTGCCCATTTTATATATGCGTATACATACATATATAGGCTTGTAACTTTATACACCCGAGTGTCATATCTGCACCTTGTGGGCAGCGCCACTTTGACCCCCTCGTTATGCGCCTCTTTGCTCCGGTGATGCTTATATAATGCACTTGTTTTCACGCTCTCGCCCCCTACACCGAAAGATATACGTATAATGTATAGGGTACCCTCGACCCTCGGTGCTCTTATACACGGGTGTTACAGACCGGGCCAATTTAGCCGGTGCATACTTTCAATCTGTTTAGCCGTGTTTGATTTCGAGGGGTGCGCCTCGAGACCCTTGATTTTTTTTTTTTTTTTTTACCACCAAACAGATACGCTGGCAGCTTGTCGATGATTTTACAATGCCTAATTTTCTTGTTAGTGACTTTGGTTCGTTTGGATCTGAGAGCACGGGTTTCGCTTTTCAAATGTGATTTTTTTCGAGTCTTCCATGCACCGTGGATATTTTATTCGGTTGTTTAACTGTGGTGTCATCTATATTGAAACACCGGTTTCGGAATTTATTTACTTAACGTATGTTAATTTCTTAAAACAACTAATAAATGTTTCTTTATACCCTTATAATAAGTAACAAATAGTTATAATGTTAGACGTTGGATACGTATTTCAGTACATTATCAACTATGAGGAAAATAAGTGTACATCACTATTTTTCATTTTTTTCGATAGATATGTGATTGCCTGATAAGAAACATATCGAAATCAGGATAAGGGTTGGTCGATAATGTTGCGATAAGCTTGCGATACATTGCGCGTTCAGATTTGCGGTTTGCACGCAAAAATGCATGTTATCTCCGCCGACTTCATCAAACTTCTAAAAAACGGGAGCAAACGATAGCGACGAGGTACATACAAACGTACAAGTTACAGATGCGCTCGAATATATATATATATGTACTACTCGCGCGCATTGCACACCTTATCTAAAAAAAAATTCGTCTACAATTAACTTAAACAACATACATACGTGGGAGGTCCCTCAAAAAAATCATTAGTTATGTTATTCCGAAAAAAAGTCAAAAGTAATTTACCATTGATATTATATTTAATTCATTATAATATATATTGTTGAACGCCTCTTTCACTTTTTTAGGTGAAAAAATAATCCAACCAAATTTGGTCAAAGTTGATGAATATTACAAAAATCACAGACTTTTTATCTCTGGTGAATATTTTTCAGTTCACCTATTATTATTTCACGCTGAACAATTTCAACCACCTCCAATTAGCTATAGAATAAACTATTTTCGGAATTCCAAAACGGTTCCCCAAGGTGTGCCAATGTAACTGGATGCCAATGCCATTGACAATATATCTGCCAATAAAATAAAACCTTTGGAAGAAAAACCACAGAAATCGTCCGTTTATTTGAGTTGTACAAAACGAATGATTTTCGTGAAACTTCTCGCACGGCATACTCGAACCATCGAAACTATCGACACAGATTTGTATATTAATAGCGCGCGAGAGGAGGGTGTGCTGTATATACAGCATGAAAACGCGGAAGCGAATCGCGACGCTTTCAATTCCCCGATAGACGCGAAGCGGGATAAATTTCTTGGCAGGAGAAGAAGTCGGGGTCGCGAGGTCGCGCCTCGCGGCCAACGGCACGATACAGCGCACAGAGCAGATGCACGTGGAACGGCTCTCCGATGCACTCCTCCTATACTCCTGCGCGGCCCCGTCCGAAAAAAAAAAAAAAAACGTATCTCCCGAGCCGCGGATGAGCTGCTCAATTAAAACAAATTGCCGATTAATTAATTAAGGAATGAAAGTTCGTTAAGCGGCCGGTGAATTACGATCGCGGGAGTGACTTGTTTTTGTGTGTTTATATACCTGTATACCAGCGAGGGGCCATGCGTAAACTCGTCACTCGACTCTACACGTCAATTTGAGAGACAACCTCGAGATACGGCGAGCCGTGCACTCGATCCACCAGTGCTGTTGTACACGCAATAAACTACGATATCGAGGGGCGATAATGTACCCATTGTTATAATTGTCTTGCGTCGCCGCCACACTATAGTAAAAATACACCCCAAACAAATAGACCGTGAAGCGTATATACCTACGTACAAAGTTCGAACAGTCTGCGCATATAGTTTTCCTCGTTTCTCACCGAATATCTGCGTATGATTGCGACGCGCTTATGTTTATCTCCTCGGATGCGGTGGGGACTATTATTCGTAGGGTTGGAGAATGGTGGTGATGATGATTGATGCGACCATCGACCGAAAACCCGAGCCGGCCGTAACAGTTTTATTTAAAACTGCATCGTCTGCGCAGGGGCTTTTCATTACTTCGCGCTCTCCCGTATATATCTCGGCGTAAAGTATAATTATACACGATGGCTGGCCGAGGACTTTCTCAGAGCAAAGGTCGGACATGGATAGCGGCTTTTCTTTAATCGCCCACTGCAATGTGTATATACGTACGCGCAGTGGATTATTTTTAAGCCACGTTATCTCCTCGCTTCTTCCCTTATCTGAAAAGCGCCGATAAGCGCACACCACCTCTCCTTCTCCCCAAACTTCCCGAAGCTTTTGCGACTTGGTTTCTGTACGCAAGGGCCGATGGTCGCGTCACGCTGCGTTTTTTTTTTTTTTTTTCGCCGAGTAGTTGTTTGCATAATATACATATTATACTTACGTAAGGGGTCGGGGTTGCGCGAGCGATCTTTCCTATGATGTCATCGTTTCGACGAATCCGCGGTGAAAAAACATATTAAAATAATAATTTCCATCAATCGCGAGTAAACACGCGTCCGCGTGTGTAAGTTATGATACCGATGGAGAAGCTTTCTACAGGCGGCTTATCGCTTTCGCAGCTGGAGCTTTTGTTGTAGACGCTGTTTTTGCTTTCTTTTCTCTTCAACTCGAGATAAGTACCCATACACATCCATAAGGTAAAGCCCGAATCTATGTATGACATGCTGTTGATCGATGTGTTTTTTTTTTTCACTCTCGATTAAATCCGTACGCAGATTTATCAAGTCCAAGTTAGCTGTTACGAAAATAAATCTAAATAAAATACAGCGATCGTTTATAACTATTGTAATTTTTTGGGCATAGGAGCGTCTTTCATGTGTATTTTTGTTGGACCAAAAGGTGCAATTACTTGTTAAAACTCTATTTTTTCGGGTGTCAACACGTGTGGGCCGAGTTGGTCCTGTGTGGGCGATAAACTTTGGGTTTATGGTTATAACCTTTTCATAGAAAATAATATTTCTACTATGCCGCTTTGAGGAAAAAAACCTATCTTTTCGCTATGACATTTAACACGGAGATCTTATGCACATTCGCGCGAAGAGACAAAGCTATATATACGATCCCAACGAACGACCACTTTTTGTATTTTAAATCTTATGTTGCTAATACTAAATTACTCTAAATGACGAAAATCCTTGTGTACTTACTTATTTTTAATATAAAAGTTGAAGAAACTTGAGTTTATTACATACAATGTTTGGAGTCATCTGCTACTTGAAACATTTTTCTCATTTCGATAAAAAATTCGTTTTCATAATTCAATGAAATACGATATCGAGAATTGATAGAAATCAAAATTAATTCGTGATGCCACACGCGCGTGAGAAATTAATTTTTTTTTATCTATGTACTTAGTGTCTGCATGAATATGTATTGTAATGGCTGGTGTGCCTTATTTCAATGCGAGGACGCAAGTACATAGTGTTTCGCATAAATTGAGGCTTCTTATTTTTTAATTAATATTATAATTAAATTTGTCTGTGGACATAACACCGAAAAATTAACATCATCTGGATTCGAATAATTGTGTCTCCTTTGTTACTTAATTCAAAAAGCATATAGGACAGGAACTAACAACTGGTTATTCGTAGCATCGAAAGATAAATAATACCGTTTATCGTAGATTGGTATTGTAAATATTATTTCAAGTTACGGGCGGTATACGTGCAAGAAAATTGTTATCCGATTTTGGTCGATACAGGTACCTATAACAAGTTCTCGTTGACCTGCTGTCGATAAGTAAGTGATTCCTTCGGAACTATGACACTACTAATACGACTACTACATCAGAAAACTACATGGTAATGGTATACGAAAACGTATATAGGTATATGGTGTATGGTATTTATGGTGTGGGCGTCTGGGCGATGGCGGTGGGTTCATGTTGCCAAAGTGGAAGAAAAGAGAGAAGGAAATACTTATCGACGAAAGTTGGAAACATAACCCACACACAACATCAAAATCAATGTTATTGCGTTTGACATTACCTGTCGAAATGTTTACCAAAGCTAATTGTATATTGTGATTCGGGTACACGTCAATGAGTGTCCAACGATTTTATAATGGCAAACGATCGTGAAGTGTTGCGAGAAATATGGGAAGGCAAGATTCCCGTTTGTTTTGAATTGGACTCGGAAGAGATCTACGGCCTACAGGCTCCCGATCCTTTTTATTTGATGTTACCTCGACTTAGTTACTTTCCTCTCTGTACCGACAAGGTAAGCTAATCATCATTTGTTTGCAACGTTTCGTTATCTTCAATTATTGTGAATATGCGATGTTTAATTGTACTTTGATTCCTAAACGCGAGCAGGTTAGAAAACACTTTTTGCGCCACATTCAGCAAGAAATCCAAGATAAACAAGAAACTGAAATGTGGCTGGAGTTTAATGGTACTCCTCTCAAATGGCATCTGCCCATTGGAGTGCTTATGGATCTCTATCACAACGACATTCAGTTGCCCTGGCACATAACAGTTCACTTTGACAAGTATCCTGAAGATGTCCTAATGCGCTGTCAAAATAAGTATGCTGTAACTTGTTATCTTATGCTGTCGGAATAACTGTTATTTATCATTTTCATATTTTATTCCAGAGATGTTGTGGAGTCATATTTTTTGTCTTGTGTCAAAGAAGCAGACGTCCTGAAGCATCGAGGTCAAGTGGTGTCTGGTATGCAAAAGAAGGATCACAATCAATTGTGGCTTGGACTCTTGAACGACAAGTTTGATCAATTTTGGGCTGTGAATCGCAAACTGATGGAACCCAGTGGTGATGAAGGTTTCAAATACATACCTTTTAGATGTTACATTAGCGAAGATAAATATGTACAAAAATTGGTGAAGCCTGTTGGCGAGGAAGGTCAGAGAAAAACTCTAAAAAATTTATTAGACGAAACATTTCCAGATAGCGAACAAAGTACAATAGATTTCTTTTTTCTTCATTATTGTTTTCGATGAATCTGTTTAAAACATTTATTTAACTTTTTCTCCACAGCAACTGTAGTGCGTACACATGGAATCATTCCTCCGTTGGATACACCTCTGCAATGGTTATCGGAGCACCTAAGTTATCCAGATAATTTTATCCATTTAGTATTAGCAACGTAACATTAAGAAAAAAAATCGTGTTGCTTCTGGTTGTTCTCACTGATGAACTGAGAAGGAATCTCAGAAGACAAAGAATATTGTATATTATTTTTTTATACATAATTTTATTTTCGTTTTTTTTTTTTTTTTTTTTTTTTTTCTCTTTTAAAAAGAAATCTGTTTTAGAATTGTATCTGTAAGCTTATAGAGTGTGTACCTTGAGATTACTAAAGTTGAATTCCAATGAAGCTGGCAATCTTGATCTGTTGTGATGTACATAATTTTTTTGAACCACTAGTAATTGAATGTTGAACTTTTTTGTGTACATAAGTTTTTAAAGTAATGGCTGATCAGATTTGCAAAGCTGGCTAATAGTTTTAGGAGTGTTTTCGAGTATCCGATGTATTGCTTTAAATAATGTGATTATTGTTTTTGTTTAAAGTTTTATTGATAAATAAAAAAAATACGTTTGCTATACAGACTTTGCGACGCTATTTACACATAAAAACACACAAAGATGTAAAAAGAAGAGAAAAAAAAAAAAGTCAAGTAATTGCGCAACTGTCACGAGGCTTCCGATGTATCCTGAAAATTTGCGAGGATAGTTCGACATAGTTGTTTGCTCTCTGTACGGCATTAGTTGTGCTCCTGTGGACCACTACAGGCTCGTTGCCGTTGCTATTGTACGTCATGACTCTTCGATTGTTACCAAAACTTAGATACGATGTAAGATCCCGTTCGCTTTCACGTATTTTTCGCAATTGATATTGTTGTTGTTCCTATGTAAAAAAACAAAGCACATACTTACTTTCTTTTGGCATTGTATCGATCTGAGCTGATTAGCTGTATTAAATTGATTTTTGGCATTAAAAAACAAAAAGTTGAATTTTTTTTTTTTTCTAACTCTTGCGTTAGCTATACAGCAAAACCAAAATGTTTATATCTTATACATATACGTACACACGGTGGTGACATTTCAGAAGACAAATAAAGATCTAAGGGAAAAAGCAAAGATTGAAATGAAGAAAAAAAAAAAAAAAAAAAAAAAAAGAGGCACACAAAGTAGAGAGGTACCTTACTTTAAAAATGACCAGCGACGTGTCCCGATATCTCTGGCGTATTTGGTGTGGCGTCAATGCACTCGCAACCTCAGGCGACTCATAGCTCGCAGGCATCCAAGAAAAAAACACGCCGCACCGTTTGGAAAACTGCAAAATTCACGAATGAGCTCGTGTCAAAGGACGGGCGATGCAGATGCAGTGCGAAAGAAACAGAAAAAGCAAAAGCAACAGCATCCGAGGAAAGACCACACGTGCGTGGGTGTGTATATGTATACAACACAAGAATCAAAGCGAGTCGGCGTGAAAAGACGGCGGTGTTTTTCAAGCGAAAGCTCGGGCGGCCCGTGCAGAAGCTCTAGCGGCAAAGCACAAGGTATCTATCTATCGGTGTAAAGAAGATTAACGCAGCGTATCTCCTCGGCCGATGCTACCGACTCGAGGAGATAAAAATATAACTTACGACGCTCTCTCGACGCTTAGAGCAAGTTCAAGCGTATATATAGATACCCGTGCGAGTGAGAAAGAGACAGAGAGGAATCGTGATGTGCGTAGCGTGCGTCGGTGGTGGCCTTTCGGGTTAGCGCCATTTAAGCCCCCCTCCCCCCCGGGCCATTTGTTGTACATCATAATGTGGGGGCAGGGAGATCGAGCGCCGATCTACGTAAGTTGCACTCTGTGCATTGTTCATCCTCATCGGCTGCCTTCACTCGAGATAACGCGATCTCTTCTCGCGCGGCTCCTCTTTGTAGCAAAAGCGAGAGTGTTATACATGTATGTAGTGCTGCGGGAGATAAGGGAAAAATCGCGACTCTTGTGCGTATGCAAACTTTTACATTTATCGTACTTTGCTTTATTTGCTGGGTTTTTTGCGTTCGGCAATTTTTTGGCTTTGGGAAGGCAAATATCAAATCGACCGAGAGATCGGGTTCGTTTGATTGTTTGCGCAGGTACTTTTCAATCGCACAAGGTTTTGTATTTTGTTATATTCGTGTCAATTCCTGTAAATAGTATATAATAAATGTGATTTTTTTCTCCAAATGTGTGGAAGAATTGCCGATTTATTTTTACTTTCTTTTTATCCACAATAATTGGACGGACGATGTGTATATGCGCTAACGTTTTCTTTCTTCTTTTTCCTCGCCAATTAAATTATCGAACCGTTTTGTTTCGCAACTTTCTCGTCGTACATTTGTAACGCAAAGTCTATATAATACGGTATTGAAATGATATTTTTCACTTTGATGAAACAAGCGAGTGCAGCTGCAGGTGTCGGAGCGCCGTCGAAGAAAATGCAATTACGCGCGATTCATCAACCCTTCCACCGTCTCGCACTGCTTCGAGCGCTGACAAAATATTATTTTCGTCGCTGTGCGACAAATGGAAATAAACGTTGCGTAACAACACGAGACGCGCAAACATGCATCGCTGCGGCCTAAGAATCGGGAAATTTTTTATTTTATTAAACAATTTATCCGTACGAGGAATTCCCAACGAGCTGTGGCTCATTGATAAGTGTCTCACGAAGCGATTGACAAAATAATTACGTATTCGAGCGATGGCGCGCAAAAAAAAATAGCTCGAGAGCTGCACACTGCACCCACTGTGAATCGAAAAAAAAAAAAAAAAAAAAAAAAAAAGCAAAAAAAAGCAGTCGAGTCGATCGCCGTAGCATTTAATCGAACGACTCGAGTCCCGTGCAAAAATGCCTCGGAATCAATAGCTGTGGGAGCTTCGGAGCATTGCAGACCACATGAGCGCAGTACAAAGTATATAAGATGGTCTGTCTGCGTCGTGATGCGACGCAGGTAATTAGCCGCCCGCGCGCCAGCCGAGAGAATTAACCGTTCGGTCAGACGATCGGTCGCGCGCTCATCGACTCATTCACGACATTCACACACATTATTATGCACACACGTGCGCTCTTGCGTGCACTTGTGCTCTCTGCAACTGCAATATATACGTACATGCATATGTGTGTGTGTGTGTGTAAATCGCGCGACATACAGTAAATAAATGAGGATAGGCAACTCGACAAGAAGAAGAAGGAAGGAATCGGCTCGCAGTAGTTGGCGCACGAGTGACATGTTTGCTCGTCTCGGCTGGCTGCTGCTGCAGCTTTGCAATACTTAATAATAACCCGATAAACACGCCATCGTTCAATAGGTCTAATTTAATTATTAATGTCACACAATGGCGAGTTTTTCATCTCTCGCTGGGAAATGACATTCTTTCATGTAAAATTGTCACAGGGGCTCAATCGCTTGTGATATAATATGTGGGGAGGGCTGAATCTAAAAAAAATGGTTATGAGCTCACTGAGCCAAGCGAAGTAGTGTTAACTAAGAATATTTGTGTCCATATAGTATGGTGGCATAAGTCAATTTTTTTTTTTAATTTGATAATTTTTAATCAAAATCTTATTTTTATTTGCCTTTAGTATAGCTCAATTATTTCGTATGTAGTATGAAGTTGGCGACGACTTGCTCGAGCGATCAAGCCGTTAAGAATTACGTGCGCAAGTGTTTCACTAACTTTAAGTAACCAGACCTTTGCTACTCAATACCTGATGTCTACTTGAAGGTCCAAGTTGTCTAGTTGCACCAAGCATAAGTTCTTCCAATTATGGGTGTAGGCACTCACGAGTGATGGGCTGCTCGAAATGTTTGAAGAAGCCTCTTTCTCCGTTCCCTCCTCTATCTCGGCCTATTATCACTGCGGCGGGCGAGCAAGATAACGGAAAAACAATGCGAGCGCGCGACTTTATCTCGGCCACTGGGGGGCACGGTGTCGCTGTGTTCGGTGTTGCGACACTTTTTCATGCCACTCCTGAAGAAGTCGAGGCTACTAGCTTTTTTTCCTATTTTCTTTTACATTTTCTTGAAATCATTCGAGGAAATAATGTTATGATTCACGAGAGCTCGAAAAACTAGTGTATCGAAGCTACAGCTAGCCTTCGTGGTAGCCAGTATACCTACAAGCGCCGCTTTGGTTTGGCCGCGATCTCTTTTGTTTCCTATATTTAAAGGTAGGCAAGTACGTCTCTTTGGAGCGCCACGCGCGTGTTTTCGCCGATTTTTCACTGACACTCGCCTCGCGCCACTGGCAGGTACTTTCAAGATGAGACGAGCGCGAAATCGAGACGATCTTAGTACTCCAGTAAGCTCGAGTTTCCAGGAAACGGGCACGACTGTTTCAGTTATTGAAAAATTAAAAAATTGTTTACTAAAAAAGCCGAAGATTAGTTATGACCAATCATTTTTTTGTTGTTCTACGTTACTGTGCGATTGGGAAAGCATATATCACCTCAATTACGGTTCTACAAAAACACCTAATCGCAGACGATCTTATCGCTGAATTTCATTGATTGTCGAACAATACCAATATTTTACGCCGTACAATCTTTTTGCGTGTACATGGAAAATTAAAAAGCTCACTGGTTCAGGTTCATCGATATATATCCTTATAGCTTTTAATGTAAATTGGCTTAGTACCTCAATTTTTAATTTTTTCGATTTTACGGCAACTTGGAATACTTGGGTTAGTGAGATAGACGTCAATGCGGTGTAACCGTTTTCAATTCATTTTTAAATGCTTGAGAGAAGCGATTTCTCATTTTGGAAAAATTACATATAAAACGTCAATGTTCGAAAATGGGCTCAGCCTTCGGTTGTCAGAAAATTTTGAATACATTAAAAAAATTAAGGTTTTGTATTCATAGTAATTTTAAAATTATTTATCGTTACTTGAATCAACTCTTTAATAAAAAATTACTTGATACATTTCGATTAATATCGAAGTATATTTTCAAGACGTAGAAATTTATGAAGAGGCAAAAAATTTAAGTTGAGGAAAGGAAGAATGCACGTAATAACAACAATTTTGTTTTATGTGTTTAAAATAATCTCTTATATTTCTCTCAAATTCCATAAGTTTTTTAAGGTCGTATTATCTTATACAGCTACGCGCTTATAAGAATATACAAAATATGTACACGTACAAATACAATAAAATAGTTAATACAATATATATATTTTCGATTTTGAAAGTAGAAAAAGGGACGATTTTCGTAATCGATAAAATTTTAACTTTTAATGTTTTTTTTTTTTTTTTTTTACAAGTCGATACAGTATTTGTATAATGTATATTATGCATGGAAAAAATCGTATCTCGACAAAAATCAAACAAACAAACAACAATGAAATAAAATTTTGAACGTGCGAAACAAGCACGTTATTAAACATTGTGATTCATCGCCTATGTCATTAATGTTAATACGACAAAGAAAAAAAAAATGGCGAGAACAATGCAAAAATACGGTGTGGTTCCGTGTGTGAATGTTTAGACATTTGTATCGTGCAACAAATGTTTCATAATATTTAATTATTCATTAATAAATATACATATTCTAAAAATTTTGCAGGCACTATAATACATCGTAAAAATAATCATCGCTCGCTTTATAAAGAATATTTTTATCACATTTCATTACAGTATAGAGCAATTTCTTTCTTTATTAATTTTTTTTTTTTTCTCTCATATATATATACAAAAGACGAATATTGTATAAGATGTGAGGGTAATATTTTTCCTCAGTATCAATTACATAAAATATCTCGTACCTTCAGTAAGATGGATTAAAAAAATCATATAGTAGAGAAGAAAATTTTTAATATATTTATAATCGAAGCATCGAGTGCATAGAAAAAGGGGAGGAAAAATTTGGGAGAAAGAGGTGAACGAAAATGATATTTTTCATGCATTTTACGTACGCAATATGAGATATTTCATATAATCAGTATTCAGGAAAAATAGTGCCGCCTTACCTTATAAAATATTATTATTAATGAGTTAATATACAGATAGCTATAGATAGCTTTAGACTCATGTGGGCAATGATGCAACGGACCGCTTAGATGCTAGGGAGCACGCTAAAGGCACTAGGCGAGTACCTGCTCCTTTTTCAGTCATTAGGCGGTATGCTCCGTTTTGTTATTAAAATCTGCTCCAGCTATATAAATTATATGTATATACATACATAAGCTTGTATTACGTTAAAAGTTAAAAAGAACAATTGTATAAAAATACAACACAAATACGATTATTCAACATTTGTATATACAACTATGACAATCGTTGGAAAAAATACATCAATATGCATCGTATATGTGTGTTGCGTTATTATGCAATTAGTCTTTGCTGTGGGCTCGATTGGCAGTCTGAACAACAAATACTGTTTAAAATGAGCAATATATCTCTTAAAAATATTATCTTCCTATATATCCGTACGCTTAGGCACGTTTAAGGCACATGAGTTGCAATTAGTATTTGTTTCGTTCGTCAAGACTTTGAATCGAGATCGCACTCCGTTCTTTTGAATCCTGCATTCAACAAAGCACCGATCGCGAGTTCTCTTCTCAGCGAAAGTGAAGGCACGCAATAAAAAAATTTTTTTTTTTCTTCACCATTTTGATTTCATTGTAACAAGTCTAGAAAAAAAGTTATTGTTACTTAACATTATCTCAGAATTTTTTATCTGACCTTATGAGGTACAAAAATATCTCTGCTGCTTAGCGCTCGAATATGTCTATTTACATATGTGTACAATTTTGTTTTTAAATTGTAAATAAGGAAAATAATACGACGGGTGTCTCATTGCTAAATTATTTTCCGTTTGATAATGTCTTCGAGTGAGAACCGAACCTCAAAGTACAAAGATAAAATTTAAAACAATTTTTCGTTAGAAGGGATTAAATCTCAATTACCGACTAGATCCCATCTGTTCAGCTCTCTCAGTCCTCCAACAAAATAAGTATATATAACACTACGCGTAAAATATAATAATAAACGTATATTGTACAATTAAGGCAATTAAGGCAACGCTCTGAATATTATGGTGAGACTACGAGTAGTGAACGCTCGAGGGATACCTGACGAAGGCACTTCTTGCCTGGGAGACGTCCAAGTACGAGGGTTGAGACTGCACCTCCTGAGCTCTATAGTTGACCGGCAGCTTGAAGCTCAGCTCCAGCTTGAGATCGTGGCCAGATCGCTCGTTGAGGTTGCAAACGTTCTGGCAGTTGTTGTTGGCTGACTCATCGAGGCAGGGCTTGCTCACGGGATTGTCCAGGTAGGGTTTAAAGAGGATAGCATCCTTCTTGCGGGACGGCTGTACCACCACGGGCACTGCCAGAGGACTGGATACGGTGCTCGAGACCGGTTCCACGGGCTGCTGTTGCTTGTGCTGGCTCGTCGAGTCGCCTTTTGGCTTTACCAGGCAGAGTGCGCTCTCCTGTTCAGGTTCATCCTGTTCCGGAAATTGGGTTGTATCTACAACTTCAGCGTGAACTTTCTTGGCCAGTGGTAGATCGCAGGACGGTGTGCGCATTGGGCGCTTCAACGACTTTAAGTCAGCGGGTGGCGAGTAGCAGTAATACGTCTGGGGCACTTCCGGGCAGCAAGATAACGAGCAGCCTGGGGAGCTGTAGGGCGGTGTAAGCGAGGAATCGATGTAGTTGCTGGGTGACATGGCGTTCTTGTACTTCGAGCTGTAGGGTTCTGGATGGTGCGACAATGGCGAGATCCGGCCGAGATCGGTAATAGCGACAAATGACATCCTCATGTCTACGGCCGACTCTTCGGTCTCCTGGACTGGTCCCAGGCGCTGACGATTTCCGCTGTTGTACATGTTCAAGAGTTCCCTGAGATCTTCCTCCTGGCCCAGCCACTTTTGTACCTGGCGGCGGTTGATGCCGAACTTGCGCGCCGTGGCTCGTTGATTTTGCCCGATTTCATTGTCTTTGTGGAAGGCGTCGAGCACATTGACCTTGAAACCTAAGGTGTAGGACCTCCGGCGGGCGAGATCAGCGTTTCCGCACGGTTGCGGCTCCGTTTCGCTATCGGACGAGGCACTGGATCTGTCTGGGCTCAGTGGCAGAGAATTCACAAGTACTTGGTCCACATGGTTAGCGGACGGGCTGCAGCTGTCGCTGCGAGCCTGCTTGGGATGGTAACCGTTAAAATGGTGCTCCTCGCAGTTGTCCTCCTCGTCAGAACGTTCGCGCTTCAAAGGCCTTTGAGTGTTGTAGGGTCTGAGTAATGGAATCGGTGCTGGGATTGGGGCTTGCGTGGCTTTGGAGAAAATGGGACTGGTGGTGGGGACCGTCGTCGTAATCAACGAGTCTGGACTGGCGCGCTCAATTTTGATATTGGTCGACGAGATGAATGATGCCCGACGTTTCTGCTCATCTTCAGATTGGAGTGGTGGCGAGGAGGTAGAGCAGGGAGAGGACGCGGACGAGGAGGATTCGGGTTTCGGCTCGAAGGTCATCGGGAAGTGCGATGATGGGTGGTAACGCGTTCGTTGAAGGTTTTCACCGAGGTTTGGCTCGTAGCAATGTTGGGTGATGGTTGGCAAGGCTTGGTGCTCCTGATGGGCTTGGTAGACCAGCGGCTGGTGATGGTACACGTCGAGAATCGGGTAATTGGCGGGTGCCTGGTGAACTGGGGTAGCGTAATGATCCGGCGCCGGCTGACGAATCGGAAGGCTGTTTTTAAAGTCCGGATATCCGGTGGCTGCTACGGCAAGCGTCGTAGCTGCCGCAGGCGAGACTCGGAATTGGTAATCCGACTGCTGTGGCGAATGCTGTTGCTGGTGAATAGCGAGCGCTTGCGCTGTACTCGGTGAAGGGGGTGGCTGCTGCTGAGCGGCCAGCTCGTCGCCGTGCAGTCTGGCAAGACTGAGGTTCAAGGCCGGCGAAACTGGAGTTGGTTCGCTCGATTGCGGATGGTATTGTTGGTTGAGCAAAGACTGGTCCTGTGGTGGAGAAGCCGTGGGGATGGCAACACTGCTGCTCGAGGCCGTACTAACACCATTGAGACAAGACTCGCGCAGAGTCTTTTCATTTTGGAGCCACTTTTGTATTTGGCGCCGGTGTATATTGAACTTACGTGCGGTTGCGCGCTGATTCAGCTTGCAATCATCGTCGTAGCGATAGGAGTCGAGCACCTTGACCTTAAACGAAGGTGGAAATATACGCCTGCTTCCCATGACGTTCCTATAATGTGAGTCATGTGGGCGATGTTGCTGCTGCTGTCGTTGCCGGGATTGGGGCTTGGTTCGTAGCATTTCGATGACAGAGCTGTCTTCGCTAAGCACTTCACTCACTTCGTATGCCATGCTTGTAAATTTATTAATTCACAACTATTGTTACTATAATTTTACTATTACAGCTTCTACTGCAATTTTGTTTTGCACTTTCGCGCCGCTTCTGGATGGAGCACCGGTGGCGTTAAGCACAGTTGGCGCCGGGAACGGCTTACACAATGCTGCCGCTCACTTGGTCCCGGGTAAAACGTACGTACGAACGAGACACGACGACGGCGATGATGATGACGGTGGCCGCTGCTGCCTCAACGCCGCCGAGGAAAGTGCGAGGGATGTATGTGAGTATAATATTAGTGAATGCTACCCAACGTATACCTGTATTGCGGCAGAAAACCTGTGCCAGCGGTAGCAGGGGTAAGCATCACCAAGTTAAAACGAAATACCGGACAGTGAACATAAGAAGAGAAAAGAAAAAATAAACCAAAGCAAACGGGAGAGAAAGAGATGAAGAGAAGGCCAGTCTAAGAGAGGAGATGGAGGCGCCACTCGGAGAATCGTGCCACTGCGGCCACTTAACGTACACTGTTGAACACGAGGTGAATGTTACTGTACGTGATGATGGTACAGCGATGAAAAAACTTACTATGTTGAGGACGAGTCAGTAGCAGAAGCTTCGAGCAGAATCTCATCTTTTGGTAGAACCATTAGCTTTTTTCCGTATGACACATGAAGCAACGACGTTAACTCGAGCAGACGGTAAGATCAGGTGAGAAACGTTTCTTCAAGCCTCGGTGCTACAGGGCTTAACTGTGATTACAGCCGAGGATGCCGTAACTAATACCGAGCTCCCCACTCTATTGGTATCTTCTTACTGTAGCTACTGCTGCTACGCTGAGCTGGGCGTACTACTATTACGACTCACCTCGTCAAACATCTAACGCACTGTAGACCAGACGACTGACTGACTCGTCGTACTGCTGCCAGAGTGCCAGCCTCGCCAGACTCTTAGTCGCTTCGGCTTGCTCTGTCTCTCTCCCGCCCGCGCATTCAATATACTTTGAGGTTGGCACTCTCTCTCACTGCGACCGGCTATACCCCCTCTATCGCTCCGCTCGCCTTCGTCTCTTCCCCTCGCATGCCGGGCGAGGAGAGCCAGCACACGAGTATTACAAGCAGCGCATTTGACGCGCCTCTCCCCCTCCCTCCCTTCATGACCCCCCGCTCGGTCGCTATAGCTGCCAGCTCCGCGCCCCTCGGACCGTTTATACGTTTACCCTTCCAGGAATGGTCGAGGGAGCGAGTGTGCGAGCAAGAGAGAGAAACAGCACGACGAGGCGCTATGTGAGCTAGAGCACCGGCAGCGCTTTACAGGCTATGCTACTACTTACCGCCGCACGACCGAGCAAGATGAAAAAAGTGAATGAGAGAGAGAGAGAGAGAGAGAGACGTGCCATATACCCAGTGCCACCGCAGTCGTTCTTTGACTTATTTTGCTGGCCTTAAGCCTGCAATATTGCACGCTTATGTACATTAGTACAGCATGTTGTAGGCGTAGGCGCCCTCCCTTCTTCCTTCCTCTCCTTTAACACTTTGGTATGACGAGCCGAACATGAGCCCCATGAGCATGGCATCTATACTTTTTTTTTCTCGACAAAATCGTCATCCTCGATGTCGTATTGTCGTCGCTATAGGAAAAACGTATAAGGTAAAACGCCCAATACTTGGACAAAACTGAAATTCAGACCGATACTTGGACAGTGGAAAATCAGTCATTGTAGCAAATAAAAAAGAGATATTTTAAAAAACGTAATAGATTAATATTGCTATGATTATTATTGATGATATACTTGAATTTTTAAAAAAATTTCAGCAACATTTAATACATGCGAATGATTCTAAATTTCACCGTAGGCGCCATAAGACTGCGATAATTTTTCTCCGTTTTCTATGATTTTGATAATAGGTAATGCTCGTTAAAATTAATCCAATGCATTTGTATAAATGCTGTATGGTATTATTTTACAACTTTTACATTAATTAACAATATTTCTAATGTAATCGTGGACAAAAAAAATTTTTATAATGTAAAATTAGCTGTCCAAGTACACCTCACGATTTCGTAGTAGTTGGACAGACGTGGAGCTCTTGTCCAACTTCAGGTCATAGGCACAAAAACGTCGTAGCCAGTACATGGACATACAATCAAAGTTGTTTACCTTTTAACGTAGTTAATCTTTTATGCGAATTTTTTAAACAAAAGTGTATAAAAAGTGAAGTACTTTGTAGAAAAAAAACACTTTACTAATCAGTTTTGTTGTTAAGGGGTGCACCGCTTTAAGAAAATTGTTTTTTCAACATTTTTAAAAGTTAACCTCCAATTCACTGTAAATACAGATGAAGTATGGGTTCTGAAAAGAGGAAAAATGTTTTTAAAAAAATATAAAATAATGAAAAAGAACAAAAGTGGAGGTCATACAACAAAAACAAAAAAGAAAAGTAAGAAAAATTATAGTCTTATTAAAAATAAATCTTAAATAACAAAATTAAAAAAAAAACAGTAAAATTGGTTTTACACTATCTCACTGATAGAATAATTGAAAAAACTGAGTACCGAGGTGAGAGCTTAATTGAGTTGGATAATTCGTTTGCTATTGAAGAGATGCAGTTCCTTCTAAAGAAAATTCAAATCAAGAAGGAGAAGTGCGATTCCTCACAATTGAAAATGTTGAAAATCAAAATGCACCCTGAGGGATTTATCTTGCATTTAATAAATTATTTTTGGAAAAAAGATTAATAATTTTACTTACGAATTTTACGTAATAAATTTGTTATTATTTATCCCCTTCGTTAACATTTTTTCGTTATAAGGTATTTATCTAAATACATACTTTAGTTTTAATAAGTACTTGTGCCTTATCGTAATTTATACAACTGTAAAATCGTTTAAGTTAGTATTGTCCAAGTACTGCTTTCCAACTTGTCCAAGTACTGCAGCATTGTCCAACTTTTGGTTTTCAAGGTTGTCCAACTACTACGACAGTCGAGAATGATTGTCCAACTACTCCGATAAGTTGACATGTTTTAAAATGTACGATAACTATTATTTAAGAGCTATTTTAAAACATTTTTTGTGTGTTATATAATCCTAAGGCATCCTAATTACAAGTAATTATTTAAAAAATATGGAAGTATTGCACATTAACTTCGGAATATGAGCGTTAAAATTAGTTTCGAAAAATCTGTCCAAGTATTGGGCGTTTTACCTTAATATGCAAGAAGATCGCAAGAGAGACACTGCACAGGGCAAGCGAGTGTGTGAGCTGTAGAGGCGGGAAACATCATCCCAGGCGACGCCGGGTCTCCGACGACCACTCTCCGGTCGGCGAGCGAACAGGGACAGAGAAGTGCGGTAGCGCAGGGGGGAGAGAGAGAGAGAGAGGTGGGGGAGCAGTGAGCGCTGCAGGGGAGAGAGAAGGAGCGAGGCGAGCGAGTCAGTCCCGGCGCCATGTTGTCTGCCCCGATCGGCTGCCGTCGTGCCGTCGTTTGCCGCGGCAGCCGAACGAGCCAGCCAGCGCGGAGCCAAGCGGATTTTTACGCGCCGTGGCTTCTCTTCTCCCTTCCTTTCTCTCTCATGACTCTCATCTTGTTGTGTACATGTGTATGCGCATATATACTCTAATGCAAACATATACTTGCACTCATCATGCAATACTCACCTCTACGATATACACTTACACAACATCTCAAACCATCTCGACAATTTTTCTATAAGGCACGTACAAGTTTGATAATATCTTGCGCTCCACAGTTCATCTTGCGTATCTGGTATACGTACTCTCATCTCATTTCATACAAAAAAATATAATGTAACACTGTCATCTCATCATGATGCGGCCGTTCATCATGTGGCGTACGTATAATGTAGTGTATACTGTATTATCATGCAAGACTCGCAACTCCTGCAAAATGTTCTTGTTCTTGTTCGGACTATCGACGAATATAATAGTATAGGGGAAAGAGATGAAAAAAAAGCACCGAATCTCGCTCTTTCATTATTCCTGAAAACTTGGTAAACAAGTTATAGTTGCGAACGAGCGAGTGAACGAGCATGGGTGGAGTATAAGCTAAAAGATATAGAGAGGAAAGGGGCGAGTTTGGTATGCGGCTCGCGTACACACACACTCTCAGCCACAGCGGCCAGAGAATATATAGATACTTATTATTGTAGAAAGAGCGGAGATCGAGCGACAGTAAAATCCACGCATTTTATATAGTTATATCGACTTTGCTCTCGCGCGCGATTCGCGCCTAGTTCCATATAAAAGAGGTCAGCTCTTATCTATCAATTTAGTCAAAACATGCGCGCGCGAGATTATTACTGCTCAGTATACGTACATACGCAACACCACTGTTATACTCTAAAAATGTTGTGCCAAATGTGTCGACATGTATGTATATACATACTTCGATACTTATACATCCATTTTGCTCGCCCATTAGGTATTACTTACTGTCTGTATCAAATGCATCGAAACGTGTGTCACACGTCCTATCACACAGATGAATGTATAAAAAAAAATGTATGAGTGCAACAGGGTAGTATAGTATCAATAAGAATGACTATTTTATGTAGGTATTTGTTTATCTGTTTGCAGAAGATGCGGTTGAGGAAGAGTTGTGGCCAACCCCTCGCGCCGCAGTTACCGCGACACCTCCTCCGCCTGTTGCTGCTGCTTCTAATGCCGATCAAGCTCGGCTGGGACTCTCGCTTCTCGCGCAATAACGACGACGTTGTCTTCGTCTCGTTCTAAAGGCGACTGGTTGGCTGGCGTGTACGCTCCACGCACACTTTATATAAACTTGCTGAGGTTTGTACGATGAATGATTTAATAGTTTTTTTTTTCTGTTTCATTATTTTCCTGCATCCATAAAATGTACAATAATTGTGCTCAAACGAGCGGAGAAAATATAATTAGCCTTTATCCGCGTTATGTGCTTAATAATTGATTTCTCGAATCGCGTGCTCGCTTGTTTTTAAAGCAATAAATTCGCACACGGACGCGTGTATACGTATCCACGCAGATTGCCACGTGAGCTATACCAAGCGTCTATACACAGCGAGATAAAGTCGGGCACTTCTAATCGTAGACATTTTGCGGATGTTTTACAGGATTTATATATTGTGAAATGAGGACCAGGTATGTACTTGTTGTTGGAAAAAAAAAAAATCCAAGTGTCTCGAATACCCAACATCCGCACCCAGTCTATATAAATTAAAACTCTAAATATGTATCAGTAATCCAATGAACGATCGTATAACCCAATGAAAAGTATCGTACAATTTGTACACATTATTTCGGGCGTTACCAACAATAAGTTTACTAACTAATTTAAATATCAAAACGTTAACTTGGTATAGGAGTAGTGGTGAGTCAACCGAGCGTCATTAAGTATTACTTTACATTGCTTTCATAGAAATTCGGATATTCAAACTCCAGTGCAATGAGCGTAATTGACAAACTAATTTCGACTTTTATCAACGTTTTTGAACTATATGTCGCTCAGATAGCTGTACGCAGAAAAATTTTTAGTTGTGCCTGGCGTGGAACTTTCATTAAAAAAAAAAAAATTTTTTCTCAAATAAAATTGCCAGTGGAAAAATGTTTGTTCAACGGTACGAATGATGAGCAACTTGAAGGAGGAAAAGAGGTACAGCTGCTAAAATTTGTACCAATTCTTCCGAGACCGAGATATACATAATAGTAAGCTAAAGTAGAGACTAAAACTTTGCTTTTATCTCACATCGCAGTAGCTCATATACCTCATACCAAACCCGAAGTGTCTATATTTGTGCATGTATAACAGTAGGATAAAAAAATCGAATAGCGACACGTAGGTCTTGTACACGCAAATACGATGAGAGCAAGGACAACAGCCCGACTGATATTTAAAAAAAAATATCGTACATTTTACATTATTCCGCTTATTCCCACTGATGAGTATTCCTCTTATACCCGTTATTTCCTTATTTCTTGCTCTTATCGCATTTGCGTGTAAAGGGCCATAGATATTCGTGCCTATGCTAATCGGATTTGTTTACATAACGTATGTCTCGTGACGAGCACTTGAAAAATATACACATGTGACTTGTGCATTATGCGCGTGAGCACATTATTACCCACGTATATGAGAAATTACGACGGCGCCTCTCTGTTTCTCAAGGCCTGAACGAAAAATTGGCTCTTTTTTTTTATTGAACAGAGCCGGGGAGCACCAGAAACAGCTCGTTGCCGCGGCGCATATCATATTACCTCTACAAAACGTATATTATACCTATACTACAGAGCCAAAAGTGTGTTTGTGTGTGTGTGCATCTGTATAGAATAAGAGCCGGGCTGCGATTTAAAAGAGCAGAATTGGCATTTAAATAGTTCTCAAACTGCTCTTTTATTTGGCAGCCGCACGGGCGACTGACTTTCTATACGTCTATATTTATGCCAGTGCAAAAAGAAATATACAAAGCCCAGATCGCATTTATATGCGTTTTCTTCATTTATTTAGAAATATATATTCCTACGTTTCGTGTGGGTGCACCATATTTAATTGTTGTATAGCCTGTGCTGGTATATATTATCCGTTGTTGCTTTATTTGTTACATAACTTTTTTTCTTTGTACTTTTTTTCGACATGACTCACATGTTGTACGGGTATCGAAAAAATCGGAGAAAAAAAAAAAGAAGTTTTTTCCCAATGAGCGCACGACCGGTCGTCAAAACAGTGGAGCATCTCCGAGCATCACGGATGAAAGATTCATTCGGAGAATCTCAAATTAGGAACGGCCCGAAACGTTAAGTTGGAATTAATCCGCGCGCGCGCTGATGGTAGTAGGGGTTTTATTCTGCCGTGGACCCTTTTCTTTTCCCGAAATTCTATAAATAGCCCCTCAGCACAGATTGCATCGAACCCAACACCGACAACAACACAATGCACCTACGTAATAATTAACACAGTACCTATCCTGACTGTTGTATAGTTATAGTATCAAAAAAAAAAGTAACGATGTCATTCCTCCAATAAAAAGTTGTCACACACGCGTCTATATGGTATCGAAATTGTGTGCTTATTCCTTAATAATTGGATCAATTATTTTCACTCGTATCTTGATGACATTGTACGAATAGAAATAAGAAAATCATCGTCCGTCCACGTGTATATGGAAGAATCATATCGCGACGGATAACAAATCCACGCGTTACGATGTATACTCTCGGTACGTGTGAGCGTTAAAGTTGCTGCCATAAACACGAGCTTGTCATCACCCACTGGTAAGTTATATATGCTTTTAACGTACGAAATCAAGTACAGGTGTAATTTCGTTGGTCGTTAGAAAATTCGTCCCCAAGAGCATTGGGACGCAAGAGGGAAAATTCGCACGAAATTTGTACGATGAGGCTTCTCGGTGCATTAGCAAATAGTTGAGGAATTCAAACGGGCCGAAAAAAAAGAAACAAATAACTTCTTCCCCCGCGTTGGTCCCCAAAAAAGGATCGTCCCAGTAAAGCGGCAGCGAAGAGAGGAGGGAGAAAGAAGGTGCAGAGAGAGAGAGAGAGGAGCGCGGCATTCTTCATAAAGTCGGTCCGCGAGAGAGAGGGGGGGGGGGAGAGCTGCTGAGGCCCCGTAAAAAATGACTCCCCGTGAAATTTCCTCCCGGGACCTATACGTTCGCCTCCTCTTTCCCCCGTCGTCGTCGGGGATGCTGTATGGCAAAAGGAGAGCGAACGAACGAGCCCTGGCCTGTATAACGAAGCCGAGCTTCTCGGAATTCCAACGAAAGTGATTTCCTGGCCGGGAACGAACGAGAGCCGAGGGCCCCCTTGTGATGTATATTACACTCCTCTCTGCCCTGCTCGTGTATCGTATCCATACATACGTACACACACCATACATTTATTATAAACTATATAAATATATTTTGGCAGGAATAATAACGGATTTCTCCGTGAACCGTCAACGGATGAGGATCCGATTTTCGCGGATCGGCGCGTAAGCTGCTCTATTGTCGCATGTATACACTCGTACAGCTCGATGATGATGGGAGGGCGAAGGGGCGCGCGTATGTTATTTATATTAAAAAAAACAAAAAAACGAAAAGAGAGGCTGATGCAGCAGTAGCGGCAGCACGGCGCACACCGATCTCGTGGCGAGAGGAATGAGATCATGTTGTTTTTGCGTGGCGTGAGCCGACAGTTTAATATGTTTAGCTGGCCGAGCTGCTGGTGCTGCGTTGCCAAGTCGCCCACCTCATCTTCTCGTTCTCCCCGCGTTATGTATGTATATACAGCTAAAGCAGACCAAGAGGAGGTGGAGGCTCTTATTCTCTCGATCATCCACGCGAACCTTTTTTTAGCCTTTTTTTTTTCTCTCTCTCTCTCTTTCTTTCTCTTACGTCGTCTTCGTCTTGTATTTGTTTCCTTCCTTCCCTCGTGTGCTATATATTACCTATACATGTATCTCTGTCTTATATACCGTGTGCATCATATTATATTGTGCACACATAATGTATACATAAATCATCACATGGTGCAACGCTTTGTCTTATCATTGGAAAAGTCGCTCGGTTTCTGCATAATCAGCAATATATTCTGTATATTGGTACTTCTTGTGTGTAAGTAAGTGTATACACGTTGAAGTGACGCAAAAAAAAACACTCGTAAATTTCCAAGCTAGCCTCTTATTTGTACACCCATACTTGCTCAATGTTTATCAAAAAACGCTTGCACGCAGAGAAAAAACTAACTTCGACGCTTTGGGTTCGTAATAAATACACGCACACGCACACGTGAGTTTTGTATCGCATATACATAATACATTTACCCAATTAATCTTTCGGACCCGGGCGCGCGTGACCAAAAAACCAACTACACTATGGCGCTATTCATATGCGGATATGTTAAGTATATATACCTACCGTACGCACCAACACATTCATAAATGATATAGAGAGACACCGTCTCTCGCTCATTGAGTCAGCGCTTAGGAATTCCAACATTATACTCGATCTTCGGATCAACGAAGCTCGCTCGAGCTCTTTCATATATACTTCGTATTACAAATCCTACGTGATGTTTATATTTTTTGTTTATTGTCGCAGGTGTCCATGTATGTATGTATAATATTTAAATGAAAAAAAAAAAAAAAATACACGTGTTTTTTAAGTGCTGCTTCCACTCGATGAGCTCTGGCATGTAAGCGCCACGTATGCTCCGACTCGCGAGCATCAGCTCTTTTGACGATGCTCTCTTTCCTTGAAAAGTGATTTAAGCGCGCCCGGCGCCTCGACAATCCAACCGATAGCTCTCCGCGTGTGTGCGCAATTATATACATTATGTATAGGTATACCCGAGCGGAGAGAAAGTGGCGCGTGTGTGGTGGACCAGGTGTGATGGGTAACAGAAGAACCGATCGTCGGAGGGGAACAAGTGCATTATACCTACTCTCGCGTATTGTAATAACGATACAACGCATCGAAAGGGTACGTGTATATATATATAAAATGTGTATAATACTGTAGGGGCACAATAAATATACGTGCTTTGCTGATATATACACAATGGGTAATACAAGTAGGTATAGGTATACCTATACCTAAGAAGGCAGTGTACAGGTTGTACATCGGTTTTGGGCACAAGGCATACCCACCCATTTACAAAACACGTACCACACATATAATAAATATTACATGTATAGGTATACGCATACAGGCAGGCAAAGAACGAGCTGCGAGGATATATATATTTTATAAATATATATAATACGAGAGCGCCCTGACTGCGTTGGAGGGGCGGTAGGGAGGGGGGGGGGCAAGTGGCGCGAGCGCGAGCTGTTCGGGCCAGCCGTTCCGTCGCCAGCAAGCGCGCCACGATGGCTGGCAGCGTCGGATTTGTCCTTGGGAACGAGCGGCGGTGGCGAAGCGAAGGTAGCCTCTCCTCGCGCATATAATATGCCTTGGCTGACTGCGTGGCTGTATATATAATCTCGAAACGAATAAGAGCGAGAGAGAGAGAGAACTCGCACCACACACCTACACGCGCTTTGGTTGCGCTGGTCTGCTTTGGGCCTTCGTTCGTTTTTCGACTTGGCAACGTTGGTTCATATAATACCTATATATAGCAGCAGCACAGAGCCGGTCTCGACAACGACAGCAACAGCACCAGAGAAAGATAGATAGCGTACGGCTCTCCCCTCCTCCTTCCCCCCTGCTGCTTCTTTGTCCCCGCAGCTCTGAGCTGTTTACTGCCTGCCTTCCTGCGCTCGAAGAGCTGATCTTGCCAGACAGGGTGTCGCCAGCTCGCTCAGTTCTCGGTCCCCGACTCTTGCACACGAGGGGCACGAGAGCCGGAGGGGGAGAGCAAAAAGAGCTCAACTCTGCACCCACACACGCGTTCATACAGGACGCCTACTCTGGCTGGCCTGTGGCCTCTGTCCGTTTTGTAGTGTGTACATACATATAACTGTGTACACTGCACATGCATGCTATAGCATAACTTGCTGCGGTGCATGCCTGCAGGGACGGGCTCTCTTGAGAGCTGATGCAGTGGTCGAGGACCTACATTCGTGTTCGCACACAACAGCACCGTGTAGGTGTACCTATATGTATTATTAAATATGGATACGGCAACGAATGCAGAACTATAGTGTAGAGGTTGTACTCATCAAGTGTATATGTATGTATATATCATATAGTTACACCCAAGTGGGGGAGAGGTGCAGGCAGTGCAGCCAGCCAGTAGTCGGAGCGAAGTAGTAGTGGTGGTCATGCAGCCATGTTGGAAATAAACTCGGGTTGATGGAATGTGGCTGCTGATGCTGGTGCACGGGGCCCTTGGTGATGCAGAGGGACGCCCATTGCACCCCCCCCCTCCGTTGGCTCCCCTTGCCGCACAAAATATATATAAGCTTGGCGCCCCACATGCTCTCTCTCGTAACCAGAGACGAGCGGGCAGCGGCGGAGCAACAGCTCTCGCTCTTTCTCGCCCCGGCCTGGATGAACCCTCCTTTCCCCCCCCCCTGCCTGTCGCTGCTCTCCTGACTGCGAACGCGCCAGACTTCTCGGCGCCGAAATCGTGCATATAGTGTGTGTACACGTCGAGTAGGTGTGTATATATGTATATGTGGTTAAATGGATATGGGCATCCATGTCGTGTACTGCACATATACCACACGTATTATTATTACAACGGGCAATGGAAACATTCCCTTCTTCACGCTTTTAATAAAAGTATTTTCATAATTACGTCTAATATTCAATTTACTCTATATAAGAAATCTATTATATTACAACAGCGTCCTGGTAAAAACCAATAGTAATCCGTATACTTATACTTAAGTAATTCTAGCTCACAATGGATTTTTCCCTCGTACATGGCTTGAAAAACTAAATCCACACATTTGATTATATTATAATTTTGGATCTATGTTCATTGACGCGCATGTGATACTTTGCTGGAGTTATTTTTTGTACATCATTATTATTATTATTACATTATAGCCTATAATGAATGAAGGTCTTGTATATCCTTGGTGTTTACAGTCACTTTACTGAACTGTTTCATTTGTTTATAAAAATACGCCCACCTCGATTGTAAATTGATTATGTAACATGATTTTGGAGTCGTACGTTATCGGTTGGTATTATCATCTGGCTTGAATAAAAAAAGTACACAGTAATCAATTTAAATTCCAATGTATATTTTTTGGACTAGGTTGGCGGAGAGTATAAAAAGTAAATACATATAAATATATTATGTAGCCGCTAAAACAGAAATGAGTTTCTTCTATAATTTTAATTGTTTTTTCAATCTGAAGTATAGTGTACACTTAGTGACAACGCCAACATAGAGATATTACATTGCGTTACATTACATCGGTTGTAGCTGCCAAGAATAAAGTTTGTTGATTCTGGCTGCAATAATAATATACATCTGGTACGTAATACAACAGTGGCGGACTGCACTATATACGTATACATAATATACGTTGCACCCGAGAGAGGAGATAGACCACTACTTTTGTCCTTGTGTATAACGCGTTCCCGGCCGTAGCTCTCTCGAGGCGGCAATTATTATTGCACCCGACTCGCGCGCGCTCACGCACGCAACTCGTAATAATACATAGACACCTTATACAGATCGCCAACTCACTTTGCCACCTATACGCCGTGCATAAATTATTATTCTCCACTTTCGATTTCCGCGGATTAGTGTGGCGCAGACACGCCGTACGGTAGTCGAAGCGCTTCGGAAAACTCATTCACTTTTCGGGGAAAGCTTTTTCTTTTTTTTTCTTCTTCTTTTGCCTGATTATTTGCCAACTCATTGCAAGCGAGCGTGGGTGGGAAGTTTTTTTTTTTTCAACCCCAGCCGAAGCGATTGGAAGCGAGGAGAGAAGCAACGTGTACTACGCCGATGCAGGTCGGTCGCTTGCGGCGCAGCTTGCAGTGGAAATTTTACGGATTGGCTGCTCTCGCTCATTCCGTATCGTGCGTTGCTCTTCTCCCTCCTCCTCTCAAACTTCTCGAGTGCTTCGGCAGCGCGAAGATGGTGCACTTTGTTATACGCTGTAGATTTTTCAAAGACTACACTGTCACTCGGTCAAATTATTTTCCATCGCTGCCTTTTGCGTTTTCGGGTGTTTTTCGACTTGTTTGTCTTTCGATGCGAACTATAAATAGATTGCGTCGCTATCGGTTGGGATTTTTGTTTTTTTGTTTAGATTCGCCAGGAAGAGTGCTTTTTTTCATCCGCTTTTACATGAGCTTAACTGCCAGATAGATTTGTGTTCTCCATTTTAATCATCAATAAAAAGTGATCAGTTGCATATTAATTTTATTTGTAGAGGCGTTTTAATCTTCACGTGATACACGTATATTTCTCTCGCTTTCGAGCAAACAAAAATAGGTGTAAGCCTCCTATGGCTAAATGTTCCTACGACATTTGTTCTACATTACTATTATCTCGTGATTGTTTATGTGATGTATTATTAATCATCACACCTATTATTCGATGTTTTTAAAAACTTGACACTATGGAGCCTTTAAAGCTTGGAAGTTTCTTGAGACTGCACCAAGCCTTTCTAACGTTTCCTGCGATCGTTTTGCAACAACGCATTGATTAATAGCGCGTTATGCAAATATTAAAATACGAGTGCCGTATATATGTATATGTATACCTCTTTGGTGGCTAATAGTAACTTTTTCAATTTTAAAAGCTCAGCGTTGACTTTGTAGTTGTAATTTTATCAAAGATTGCGTGCTTTCTTTACGGAAAAACCAAATTTATTATTGAATCGAAAGAAAAATTTCCACTCGAACTGTGTACATTCATGTGTGCACGTTGTATCAAAAAGTAGCTCAAAGAGTCAAGATAAGCAAAACCGCTTTTAGGAATTTTCCTTTCCGCGCGTTGGGTAGATCAGAGAACTGATTAATTCAGCTCACGCAAATGATTTAATAGTAATGACCGAGAGCCGCCCGCACGAGCTATAGCCTGGGTATATATATGTGCATATATATAAAATATATGTTGTAAAGTAAGTGGAGCCTCGACAATTTCAGTGCATGTAAAATCAATCCAAATAGAAGGAAAAACACCAGCCTCGGGCGATCGGTATAGGTGTATATTATTATAACGCACATGCAGCTGGGAGACGCGACGACGACGACACGCGAGCTATAGAGCCTCTTGATTCCCATCCGAGTTGCATCGGGCGGATCGAGAAAAGAGCAAGAAAATCGAGGCAAACTCCCGGCATCAGGTTTTCCCTGTAATAAGCAATCCCAACTTTTTTCCCGTCGCAAAATTGTTATCCGCCGATTTTAATTGTAACATAAGTGCTCGTTGGGAGTACGTGTCATGATCGAAATCCGCTTGATTTTACACTAATGTATATATTGCATACATCAATCCTTGTGAGAGTAAATGTAAGACAGTATACGAGCAATTCCTTAAAAAAAAAATCGTCCGCTCTCAAAAAAGATTTATGTAAATTCATTATGGACTACATTAGTCTATCAGATTTGCCATCGGATTTATCAGGTTTTGACAAAAATTGTTTGTAAAATTTGGTCACGATTCAGAAAAAGTTTGTCACGTCGTTTCGTTCAGATGACCAAAATTTTTCTGATTCATTGTAAATTAACACCTTAAAAAAAAAAAAGACATTCAATTACTTCAGAACCATTTCACACTCACTTTTCGTGGAATTTCTCGTGTATAGTACGCGTGTCGAGCTGGCGATGACCATAGTTAGAGCAAGTATCTACTTTTAGGGATCTTGTTCGCCTGTTTTTGTGTGGATGCACTTAAGCTTTGGCAACCAATGTAACTCCTATGTATACACATTAATATTAATATAATGTAATATGTGCCCGTGCCTAGCTTACATTGTGGCTTTGGAAATGTAAGCGAAATCATTGAACGAGTATGAGTGCATGTGTGTGTGTGTGTGTCTGCCGATACGACGTCGTCAACAAGTCTCGTTCGTTCGCTTGCTTATAACACGAACAACGCTATATATGCCCGATATGACTCGTGAGCGACGGAGGCACTGTCCGTGTGCGTGTAGCGTTAAAATGGTAGTGGTATATGAGTGGTCAGTACTGTCAGTATATTATGTATTGTGCATACTTGAGAAATTACACGAAAATTATTTGATTGGATTTCTTCAAAAAATTATGAATCACGTGCTCAGAGCTTATGCATACGGCGTTTCTAACGTGAGTAGGTATATATTATACAGTGATTATCAAAACTGCATCTATTATCTTCGATTTGAAAAGGACTCCGAAACGTAATTAATTTCTACTTGATAAAAGTTTATGGCTTGTTTAAAAAAACGCACACACTTTTTGCTTGGAGACGATATTTTATTTTAAAAAATTTCAACGTTAATGGACAAAAGTCTGCGAGGTAATTTTGAAAAACGGTTTATCATTTCTCAATACCTTTTTTACCCAAGTTTTATCGGTTCGTGCCGTGTAGATTAACATTTAGAAGCGTTAAGCATCGCACAATATTAAAATAATTAAAATACAAGTCGCCGGCAGATGGCTCTTTAGGTGTTAATCTCCGCAGTACTTACTGCATAAGCTTTCCTCTATAAGTTTTTTTTTTGCTGGTGATAAAAGTACAGACTCAATCTTTCTCTTAATTAACGTAATAACATTCTTCTGTTTTTTTATAAGAACTCGATCCATACTGGTAGTTTTCCTACGAGTTTGAAAAGTCTTTGTTTGCGAACCGAGAGGTTTGCGGCTCGAGCCGAAGGCGAGGGACTTAACGAGGTTCGTAAAAGAGACTTTTTGAACGAGTTCCGGAAAACTGCTTTTTCCCCCGAGGAAGTACCAGCCTTCCAAAACCACCCGAGGGCGGAAAATGATATTTTTCCCCAGTAATTTTGTTACCGTTAACCCTATGTTTAAAATAATTTATGTTTACAAGTAACCTTTTGGAACGATCAGCACCAGCTGCCACCCCTTGGGGTCTCATTTCGCACTCTGATATACGTGATATATGATCAAGTTTGAATGTGACTGTCGATTCACCTGTGAGGGAAAGGGGGTTCCACATTTTGGTGTCCTGCATCGTGGGTAATATTATGACAGTCATCTCGAAAGCAATTTGATTTATTGAAGGCCGAAAGCTGACCCCTGCATGACCTCTCACGATATATTTATATACATATATAAGCATTTCTTTTACTTACATGCGACTCTCGCGTTCAACTTGTGAGAATTTTACCTTTACCCTCGCTCTGCTCATCGGGATGCAACATTCACACTATTTTGTGAATATAGGTATCTCGACCCCCTAATGTATATTGACACCTTGACATGTGCAAACTTTTTGTGGCTGCAGCAGGTGTGCAAAGTACTCTGTATTAGTGCGTCATATGCTATTCAGTAACAAGCATTCAAAAAGTCGAGCTTAATGAGTACGTGAAGCGACGAATTAGTGCGGGCAAAAAGCAGGTGATTCTCGAGTAAAATTATTTTTAATTCTAGGGATTAAACGTGACATTTTTTTGTGGATTTCGTTGTGTACGTGCACAATAATTACACGGCCACATACACATACATCAGGCATGTTTGCAAAAACGTGTGTACATCAGACGAGAGCGAATATATAGATTACTTTTACAAGACATGCACACGAGAAACTGATTGCACGTGTCATATACCTATCTACGGGCGCGCGTGTGTGCTCGTATACACACATATTTATATAACATGTAAGTATATAGTACCTTTTTTTTTTTTTTTATCTTATCGACGGGAGGGCACAGGCACATGGCCTCTTCGAAGAGCTGTTGCTGACGCTCTCCCGCACACACGTATATTATGTACAAAGCTGCACGAGTGAGTCGGATCTCCCCCGTATAATCGGCCCCTCGACGCCCGAGACGCAGCGCCGCCTTCGTACATGCCCTCTCGCCCTTGCTGTATATCTATAGGCACGTGCACATAGGCTATATCCCTCTCAGCGTGTCGATTCTCTCGGATTCTCGGAGAACGACATAAGAGGAGAGCTGTCCTTTTTTTTCCTCTCCCTCGGCTCTCGAGAAAAAGAGAGAGAGAGAGAGAGAGAGAGAGAGGAGCACACACTGCAAGAGCAAAGAGGAGAGAGGACTGCCCTCAGAGATTCAGGATGCTCCGGTGTTTTTCTTTCTTTTCTCACGACCGCGCACGTTTGCCTTCTTCTTTCTTGCGACTCTTGTAAACGCGGCGGTGTGCCTTCTTCCGAGCTCCTCGTTCTCAATTTTGCTCCTTTTTCTTTCCCCTTTTGCCAGGCCTCCCTCTCCACACACATATAGCACGACTATTATATTGCGGCTCCCTCGCGCGCCCTCGACTGTATACACTCGATGGTATACCTACTCCTCCGATCCGAGGCGTTTTTGCGAAAACTCTCGTTGCCACTCTCTGCTCTGCTAGCATAAGTTGGTATCCTATACTTTAACACCAGTGCTACATTTTAACCATAGAGCCATATGTAACGCAGGTGCGCGAGCGAGCAGCCGTGATAGCGTATAAGTACATGTCATAGTTCGTGGTTTATCGATTCTTGCCTCCTTGAGTTATAGGACATTTTACATAAAATCAATGTTCATGCCGGTGGCCGATTTCTCTCGACTCGAGCCTTTTACCGACCGAGTTTTCTGCTTTTGTTGCTCTCACGCTGTACTCTCTTGGCAACTTGTTTAAATTCATATTGCATGGCGTTTGCGAAATAATATATATATATCCATCGATGATGACCGGTTCATTGATGCATCGTTACTATTCAATTCTATTGGACAATTGTTGGTTACTTTTTGTTCCATCCGTATGTATTATTTTGTACACGAACACGTGACAACAACTTTATACAATCCAGAGGCAATGCGCTTGATCGAAATTCATTGTTCCGAGATCGTGCTGATGTTCCTTGTCTTCGAGACGTTCATTGAAATAACTGCTCGATGAATTGAAGGGTGATAAATTTGTAGATGATGCTCTCAACAGTGAAAAAAATAAATTTTTTTTTTTTTTTTTTTTCAAATGCCTTCATGATTTGGAATGTCTTTTCAAAATAAAATTAAAGAAACAAAAAAACAATACGTTAATTATAACACAAAACTAATAATATGTCTACGTGCAGGTTTGACCGTTAGGCTGCGTGTACATGCGGAGTACTGAACTTCCAGGACCAGCCCATATGCCCGTGTAAGTACGACAAAGAGAGTATAATGTGCTTGCTTCTCACTCGCGCTCACACGGGCTTCTGGCTGGTCCTGGAAGTTCAGGACTCTATGTATACGCAGCCTTAGGCTATGCTTGTAATGATAAGAGGAAAAATTTAATCAAAATTTCTTATGAGTTTCAAATTGATTATTTTCTGAATCTAGATCCTTGATTTTTACTATAGTTTTTTTCCCAGAATTTTTTCATGACATTTTCATTACAAAAATAATTATTGAAGATACAAAAAATTAAATACAAAGTTCGTGGTGGGTTGGGAGCTGTTCTGTAAATATGTAAAGAAAGTGAAGCAACTGTACAATCTTTATTGTCGCACTTAGTGCCAACTTTTCAAAAAAGGGGATCTACCGGATATCTATTTTAGACTCACGATGACTTATCAGTTGAATAAAATATCCCGAAAATAAAATGAATAAAAAACCATACTTGTAGTGTTCTCTCTAGCTTAAGGAAAGGCTGTTCATGAATTCGTGACGTGACGAAGGTTTTATCCAATAGAAAGTGGTTTGGGGTCCATGGATTAGGTTGTAGGAGATACAGATTTTTTTTTTTGTAAGTGCCTCAAATCGTACATCACAATTGAAAACGTTTCTAGGAAGATTTTTATTCGCAAATGCTTCGAGTTTTTATTACGTAAATAACGTTGTCATGAAGTTTGAGAATTAACAGGAAGATATAAATAACGGCAAACGTGATTTTGTTTCTTTTTATCATTCGTTTAATTATTAAAACAATCGTGCGTTTACATTAATGGGTTGTAATACACACACTTACATTTATCTAATAATATGTATACGATATTCATGATTTATAGAAAATTTCGCTGCATAATTTTATATGCAGTATATATACATTACGACAACGTTTTTCTTTGTTTTTTTTTTCTCTTCTCTCATCGATTCATAGTGGATGTTTTTAACTGTGTATATAAAATGATTTCGGTGAAAAATAATAATTTTTTGATTGTATACGCTACAATGGACGAAAACAGTATGTAGAGTTGAGGTGGAATATATACTTACGTAAGAACGCAAAATCACGTAAAAACGCGCGTGCTGGACGCATTTGAACAAACACCTGGGCACTTTTCCGTATTTACGAGTTCTGCATGCTTTTAATAAAGGGATCATACTTAATATTATTTATATGATTTTTTATTTTTAATATCATCATTATCATATGAGTACGTAAAAATCCAGTCCGCGCCCAACGAGGCTCGTGCGCCTTACGACAGACTATTTCACTTTCTTGATAAAGAAAAAATCGAATTACTTAAGTTAATTTTGTCGTCACTACATTTTTGGGACGTTTTAAAAGAGCGCGGTTGTTCAGTAAAGCATATATAGGTAATAAAAAGAAAAATTTTTCCAAACTGGAACCGTGGAACTGTGCAACTGACAATAGCGTATTATTGACGCGTTGCTTTCACATTTCTATAGAAAAGTAGTCATACTTGAAAATTATGGAAAAAATGTAACTTGGTCGATTTTGAAACAAACTAAAAAAAAACTTTACGAAGCCATTGCCTCGCGCCCGAGACTCGCGTTGCACGTGACACTCTTATTCCATGCCGCTTACAAAATACAAAAACTAACTGCTGAACCTTAATACGATACTTGTCGCGATGATGACAGTTATAAATGCACCTAACTTAATAATTGTCGCTCAACTAATGTCCTATACCTAAAATGATCCTTAAGTGCTACAGAAAAAAAAAAAACACGATGATACAATTTTTTTGTTGTTTTTTTTTTTTGTTGTTGTCATTTTTGCATTTTATTATTTTTTAAAATGATGGTGATGTCTTGAGACGTTAGTCAGGCGTGATTAATCATTAAAATATGTATAATGTATATATAGCTAGTCTTGATGCAGGTTACACGTGTACCGTCGATTATTATTCATTTGCTTGTTTATTTGACGCGAAAGCCAATCAAATACATCATGGGACTCGGGCAATGTGCGTTGCTTAACCTGTGTAGCACAAGATGTTTGAGCATATCAGGTGACGATATATTATAAGTAATCACCATAAAAAAAAAAAAAAAAATAGCCACCATAAGAGATGTAATGCGTCTGTTTTGGCTAACACTGCCCCGCCATCGTCCGTCGCCCATGGCTTTGATGCTAGCCTCCCCGTGTGTTTTTGCAACCCGATCAAAAGTAGCCACAAAAAATAGAGTAATGAAAAAGATTGTGTGTGCGAGAGAATGGGTCCTCGTAGAGTGGTGAGCGCGAGATCGAAGTGAGTATGTATATAGCGAGTATGCGTGCATAGGGACAAGAAAAATTGCCACTAATTGTTTTCTCTTTTTCTCTCCCTGCCCGTCTGTGTATTTATATATTATTACGTACGAGGCAGATCGAACGCTCGGGTCACGGCGCTGGGGCTGGTTGTCCGTGAATTTCTGTGAAAACCCTCGGAAGGCCACTGTGTCGATTATTTCCAATCTTTTTGCCGTAGGTGCGCGACCATCAAGGGCATCCTAAGCGTTTTCGCTGGAGACAACGCATACAACGAGCTATGGTCCGTCGCCCGAGCGCCCGACGCGTGTACAATACACACTTGTACCCTTTCCCTCGAAACACTCCATGCTCATCCTTAATATAGTACGTGTCATTTTTTCCATTTTTCCCTGTGTCGTACCCTCCTTTTTTTTTTTCACCCCCAAAAATGTTTTTTACTCGCATCAGAAAGAGATCAACTCGCCCCCCTCCCCCCGCAGTCTGATTAGTTTTTTGTCATTTTTGTTTCTTCGGTGTTGATTGTCGTCCCCCGGCGAGCTTGGAGCTGTGCAGCTGCTCAGTGCATCATTTTCCGGGGGTTCAGCCATTTCTTCATGTAGTAACAGAAGATTGTAGAGACGTAGATGAGGATCAGAAGGGCGCATGTCACTCCCAGGGCGAGAACCGACGTCTTTGTGGGACACGGCTCGACGATGGTCACGGTTTTGTCTGCACATACGTACAATGAAAATCAGTTGGTTTTTGCTTGTCCAATTTTCGATTTAATTAATAATTAATGGTCGTGTTGCACGTATTACTAAAATTTTTAATTTTATTAGAAATTTTTTCTCACTATTAAAAAAATTTTTAAAATGTGTTTTCAATTTTCTTCATAAACCGTTTTGCTGTATGTCTCACACGGGGTCAAGAGTACACACGTGCATACGTACCGGCTTCGTTGAAGTCCATGCTCGCGTCGTTCTTCAAAAACTGGGACTGCTTTTCATCGCCAAAGTCGAGAACGAGGATTTCTTGGGACAAGGTCATGTCTTCGGCTTTCTCCTCGGTCGAATTTTCCAAGCTTCTTCTGCGCCTCTTGCCCCACGATTCCGAAGAATCGCGGCCGTACTCGCACACCGCCTGCCAATCAGTATACAATTGCGTCCGTATTGATTTTTCAAGTAGGCACATGCCGCGACGTTTGCTTCGCAAAACAAGGAAATCAGAAAGTTCGGTTTGTTTTTCCTTAGTGGATCACCAACGATAATTTTTGTCATATCGCAGATTGGTTATTTAAATTGGAAAAAAAAAACCTTTTTTTTTTATCACGGTTGAATCGACGAGTCAACAAGCCGTAAATGAATACAATCAACATGAGGGCTAAATTAAACGAGCGCCGATGTAATTTTTCAATTGTACGACTACTCGCAACGATCCCATTGAGAGATAATTACCGGCTCGCAAGGTCCAAGGCAGTACTTGACGTTGCACTGGAAGATGACACCGTACGACTCGGTGAACCTAAAGGCCTCGTACGACGACTGCAGCGCATTGCCGTCCGGTGTGAAGCTCGGGAATATCGACGAATCTACGGGACATCTGCAAAAAAAAAAAATCGTACACCCAATCATATACTTTTCGCGCAATGTCAAATCGCAAAGTAATCATTTTAGGCGTCTGCCAATCAAGGCTCATTTCGAGTATTATAATCCATCCCGGCGATGCGGGATATTATACTCACCCCTCGTCGTCGATGATCTGGAAGGTACTCTTGGCGTCCTTAGCCATGGCCACGCAGCTGCGAGCAAAGATTCCGTAGGGAGCTGAAAAAGAAAAGGCGATTAATAAAGCGTACACGAGACGCGCATCCGGAGCGAAAAAAAAAAAAAAAAAAAAAAACTCACTGTCTTCGGGTATTTCGATTCTGAAGGTGAGCTTGTCGCCGATTCTGACGGTCTCGACCTCCTGGGCGCGGTTGTCGAGGATGCGGATCTTGGGCGGTGGAGCTTCCGGAGCGCTGGTGATGCTGATCATGTCCGGATCGCGGATCGGCATCATGCCGAAGGTTATATTCTTCGAGGACATGTCGTACGTGCACTTGACCTTGTAGATCTTGTCGGCCTTGGTCATGACAACCGAGTGATGCTGCAGTACCACGGTGTTGCTGTACGTGCCCGTCTGATGAACACCATAATTTTGTCATACCGATCTTGCGGGTGTATTGTATACATACACGGCATTGTATGGATGAAAAAAATATACTCACCACACTCTGGGTGTTGCAGTCCTGGCCGGTCATAGTGAGATCGAGGCGGAAGAACTTGCTGTTGCTGACGTCGATGTTGCAGGTCTCCGAGCGCCCGAGGGCGTAGATCCTGCCGTTGAAGGGCTTGTTCGTCTGTACTTGCACGGCGATGCGCGTGTCCTTGCAATCGACGATCACTGCACCACAAAATCATTGCCTCGTAAATTATTCGCAACCACCAACGTGGTTACATTATTATAATTATGCGGGATAACTCGTTCTTACCATCATAACAAGTGCCAGTTTTGTCGCAATTGATGTCGAATCGCTGATCGTTCGGGGTGACCGTGTGATTGATCGTTGGTTGAACGTCGGCGAGTTTGCTCTCTGCAAGGGGTGCCGAAACAAAACAAAAACATCGAGTTTTTACTTGTCCTTGCTTACATAAATAAAACATTGTTCGATTTAAATAATATATGTGTACATCATTTCCCTCGAGACTCGCTAAGGGAACAAAAAAAAATTCCGCCACGTGTATCTGCCGATCACCGTTGAAAAGCTCATCGTGATTAAGATGGCACGGGAAACACGCAAGTCGAAAAATCACAATTACGTCATCGCTCGTGGCGCCGATGATAAAAAAAGAGCGAAAGAGAGAGGCGTGTTATTATCATAAAGGTGTATATATATGCGTAGTCGCCGTGCGTATGCAGTTTCGGTGAAGCGGCTGATAAGCGATGACGATCAGCTGAGCAGGAAAACGAAAAAAAAAAAAAAAGAAAGTCAACAGAGCGCGCGTGTCTCGATAAAATAATATGGCATCCAGACGCACGGAAAACAAAAATAGTATGGAAAGAAGAGCCCGCTTCGACCGGGATTTCCACGCGTACACATACGGTTGCGCAAGTGTGTTTTCGATCGTCTCGAGTCATACATCATATAGGTGGGCGCGTCTCATATATGTATACCAATGACAGAAAAAAAAAACACGGGGATAGAGATGTTTGAGGCTCAATTCAACTGTTGATTCAGCACCTGAAAGTTGTTCAGTCCTTCTTACCCCATATCTATCTAATAAATTTTTCATTTCTCAAAATCTGACTCGTATATGTCTACACTGTATATATATATATATAAGCGTGTGACGTCGAAGTTTTAGTTTTTTGTGAAATGCATTACCGCAATGTTGAAAAACGTTAAACAATGTTTCGTAAACGCCGATCTCCAGTTCCCATTGAACTGAACAATTGTTTTCCTTCAACGATTGACATGAGAATGATTCAAGGGGGTGAAACAGTATACAGTAACATATTTTACACACTTGCATGACGTGCGAAATCAGTGAGAGCCAAGGTTTTTCACTCGAAAGTTGGTGATCGAACCAAATTCTTATGGACACATGTAAAAAAGATCAACACATTCGGAATCACTCGGAATGTACGGCGAAATTGTCCATGAACTGGAGATGGAAAATCGATCTATCGTCATGCAAAAAGCAGCCTCTCGGAGGTGAGTGAAAACGTTTCCCTTGTCCCTCTTCACCTCTCCGTCAATACGTATGGACCAGGTCTCGAGTAGCGGAAAAATTCACCCGCTCTAAAAGCAACGCTGCCCCTCGAACGGACGGTGAATTTACACCAACGGAAATGAGGCCCCATATACAATACACCACGTTGGCATATAACCAATAAACACGTAAACACGCGGAAGAGGATAAAAGCCGAGTAAGTGTACTTATACACGAGTATAAAAAAAATCATCAAACTGACTCTCGCAGTAGTTCTCGTAGTAGGTGCCGACGCGCTCGCCGTTGTCGATGAGGGGCCGCTCGGCGGTGAGGTAAGTCGAGGGTCCCTCGGGCAGGGTCCAGTGGTCGAGGTGGAACAGATGGCAATTGTACGCCTGGCCGATGGGCGGTCCGCGGTAGAGGAACGACCGGCAGAGGAACTCGGTCTCGATCTCGCAGGCGATCCTACAAGCTGGATCCGTCTGTACCTGCAGCTCCTTGTCCACGTAGTAGTTGAGTCCCGCGTACTGGGCCACCTTGTCCTCGGCCACTCCGATCCTCGGCACTTGGAAGTGACGCTGTCCCGTGCACGCCTCCTTGCCTGTTTTTTTTTTTTTTTTTTTTTTCATCATCAAACACACGTACAGTTAATGTTTTATATACGTTGGCTTTGTTGCGAATCGTATAAAGTAACGTTAGGTCCGTAATACGTCACACGGAGGGGCCCCTTTGTTTTTCGAGAATTTTTATTTCCACGGGAAGTAATATACGGTATTGGGTGCTGTATAGTATGCGAGTACCGGATTCCTCGGCCACAGGGCAGAGTTTGTAAAAAAAAAAAAAAAAAAAAAATAGGTGCTGTTTGTCTCTCTTTACGGCGCGACTTTCCTCGAAAACAAAACCCCTCGTTTTTACGGTTCTCGTAAAGCGTTATTGCCCCCCTCTCCTCCGGCTGCCGCTGACGCTCTTTGATATTTTGGGTGAAAAAAAACCCCGTTAGCTTTGGATGGTATATGTTCTATTGTAGGGAGGGGGGGGGGCGTGAAAAACGAAAGTATAAAACAATAAAGAGCCAACGACCCAGGAAAACATGCAAAACAGCAGCGGGTGTTTCGTCCCGAATGAATTTTATGTTGTTTTTTTCGGTATGGAATATGGTTCGCTTACTTACCTGTGAGACAGAGATTTTCAAAGTAATCGACGCCCTGCGCGTCGACGAATTGGACGAACTGGCCGGTCGAGCGCCTGTCGGAGTCGCTCAGATGGCACTGCAAAGTCACGTAATTGTACTCGACGGATTTGCAGATGAACCGGTGCTCGTTGAGGCACGCGGCCAAACAGGCCTCCTTCGTCGAGGTGTAGATAAGCGCGACATCGAGGCCACGGATCATCTTGTTCGGCACCCGCTCGAACGCCCAGGGCCGCTTGCACAGCTTGTCTGTGAAAGTCGTACGAAATTTTTGTTACCTTTATCTTTCCTTTTTTTTTTTTTTTTTTTTTTTTTTTTTTCAATTTCATACATAGTACAGTCGAATATAATATATTACTATTCTGCACAAAATTGTGACGATACGACCCATTAAGTAACATGATTTACGTTCTTCCCAAAACCAATGTGATAATAATAATTTTTACGTGCCCCGTAACATTGTACATAATATCTTCCAGTCAACCGAGCTACGACTGTTACGGGCCATTTTCATTCCCTTACGATCCCCGCGTTTATACGCAAAATTTCTCTGAGAACACAATGCAGTTCCACTTACCTTAAATAATGGATTAACGTTTAGGCAAAAAAATAATTTTCCACTGGTATAAGAGATCCTTTGAAACGCGGGTTCCCAATTGACCCAAAGATTCCATACCTTTCGTAAAATTTACGAAAAAAAGCAAATTACCTACTTCCTGCCAAAGGTACTACTGCAACCACTTAGCAGTAAATCGTTTCCTACAACAGCTCATGTATATACTTACTACGCGCTTAAAATGCTACGCGCGCGTGCGGATGTCGCTAAACTTGTGCGCATCAGCACAACACCGATCACGCATCCATTTCCGTACGAAATCAAAGTGCCATAAGTACCTCCTATGTACTATTTATTATAGTCCTCTCGAGAGCGCATAAGTACATATATATACATACGGACCAAGTATGCACACGAGAGACGCGGTTTGAGCCGAAGCAGGTGCAGCGCGTGGTATTGGCCTCGAGAGGCCAACCCGATCGGTATGCATGCACTTGGTACCATATATACATATATGTATACCTAAGTAACGCGCAGGCGCTTCTACACATACACACATATTTATTTTTTTAGTAGTACCGCAGCAGCAGTTGGCTGTGCAATAAAATAGGGCTCGACGCGAATGAAAGTGCATACACAGTACGTATAATATATACATATATTTACGAGGCGTTAATTATAACTCGATTTCTCGGAACGTATCGATACGCGCACGCGTACAGGAATAGGTCATCGTTCAACGGATATAGCCAACAACGAGTTGATACTTCTCGGAAGCTATACAGCATGTATGTAGCCTCCACCCCTGGGAGGCCCGCAACTGCGCGCGCGACCGCGATCGAACGCCTGCATGATTCAGGAACGCCTTCATGGTGCTATATGCAACACACACGCGTGCTCTGGTGTATATATATATACAGCCCCTCCCCATTGTATATATATACGCGCGGTGCGGTAGCTGCGCGGCCCAGACTTCTCGGCGCCTCTCGCACTCTCTGCTCCCAAAACCTTTTTTTTTTTTTTTTTTCCTCATCCTCTCCCTCCTCGGCCCCGACCCCTCCATGTATATTCTATGCCATGGCTTTTCTTTTGTAACGTCGCGGCGCGATGATTATTCAAAATCACTATATTATACACAAGCAGCTAAATGATTAATTTTTTTCTCCCGATAGCGATACAAAGCAACGATTAGCCTGCCAGTGGAGGTTTCTCCAATGCCCCGCGTCATCCAGGGCCATGTACGGGTTAATGAGACGCATGACGACGGTGGGACATTTTTACAATATCTCCCGGAATGGAAATACCAGAGATTCCTCCACTGAGGAGAACAAACGATCGCCCGGAAGCGGCGAGCACCTCTCCGAGAGGTATAATATTATTTTAACCAAGTTGTACATCAGCTGCGTAAATTCCAGCTCTGCTCGGAAGTGGCGGCGGACGCGCGCACATACGCACGGAGGGAAGAAAAACCTTTTTGGCCGGAGAAAGAAAAAAAAAAAAAAAAAAAAAAAAAAAAAAAAATCATAGAGGACGAGGAGAAAAGGTATAGGGAAGGGGAGCGCGGTATACATAATTGGTTTGGCTTTCACCTTGGGACGCCGCACAACTCGGGCGCGGCGCTAGGACGGATAATCCCCGACGGGCCGTAAGAGGATCTCCGGAAAAATTTGCTCGGGGCTTATTTTATTAGGGTGAGCGCACGCCCACCTACGGGACGTGCCATTCGGGGAAACAGTTAGATCCAAAGTGGAGGGGGGCTTTACGGCCGGGGCATTAAATCCCGGGGATCGCGATAATCCTTTTATATAGGGACTCGAGAGAGCACGCGCTACGTGTACAACCAACCGATGATGCGCGGCCCGACATCTCTCTTCCAAATTATCGCTCCGGCGCACCCTGTAAACATACCACGCGTATACCTACGGCATTGTCCTCCTGGGGATCCCGTCATCGCCCTTTTGTTCTATATAAACTATACATACCCGTGCATCGGCTTGTTTATTTTCTGCCATATGTATATATACATATTTATGTATACGAACGGTTATCGATCGACGCGCGTCCGTGAAAATCGAAACGGAAATTCCACAGGGTATAATCCAGACGAGGGGTGTATATTTATATTTTTGAGGAAAAGTATATGCGTGCAGTGTATAAGGGTATATCAAGAGTTTATTCTGTCGTTTGCGGGCCGGGTGTACTTCAAAGCAGCCTGGCTCCTCGGCGCCTTTTCACCTCTCGAGCCACGAGAACAAAGGCGGGAGCTATGGTCTTTTGAAGGAAAAAGAAGAAGAAAAAGAAAAAGAGCTGCTAATAATAATAATAATCCAGGGCTGCGTCCACGAAATCACGCGTTTGCTTGTAGGTGTACCCCCGAATCGATAGTCCGAATCTCGGCACCACGCGATTACGACGCCCCGTTCGTATACCGAGAACAAGGAACACTCGAAGCCCCGAAAGATCCATTCACGTAAACATATATATACATACATATATACCTATATGTACATGTGTACAATGGCGTTGGATCGTTCCGAGAATCTCCCCGGAAAAGGAGCTGCAGCGCTGCGAGGGTGTATACATATATATCGGATATCGTAGAAAAATAGAGGAGGAGAGGCGGAGGAGTGAAAAATCCAAGAAGGTTTTTGGTGGCGGGGCTCGTGTGTGTGTACGGTGGGGCGCGCAGGTTGTACAGATGCCGAGGGACCACCCCCCGTGCAGCTCCGAGATTCTCCACTATAACTCACGTACCTATTCCACTATGCATCGCGGGAAAGAGGAAACCTCTATTGGGTCGTTATTGTTGTTATTATATATACATATACCTGTGCACGCATCGGAGCACCACTGCGATCGTCCGTACCTATATATATTATATGTAATGTTCGTCTACACGTGCCTCTCGGTTAGGTAGGTAGAGCGTAAACGTCGACTCGACTTGTTAAAGGAGCATTAGGGTCCTTTCCCCTTTGCTGCTGCACTCCATCTTTTCGACACCTCGGTGGGACAGCAGCGGCACACAGGGCACTAGTTTTCTATGTATATGCATACATACAGGCTCGCCTATTCCGTGTATCCTGTTTTTTTTTTTTTTTTTTTTTTTTTTTTTTCGTCCACCTTGCTACCAGAGAGAGAGAGAGTTGGAAGGGGACCCGACCTGTTGTTCAGTTTACGCACAGCACTCCCACAGATGTATCCACCAGCTATTTGTGCAGTGGCGCTCCCCCATCCCCTCTTGCGCTCCTTTGGACCGGCTGCCATTTATATTCGCAGGTAGTACAACCTTTGGCTTTACGGGGCCCCATTGTTCGCGCTCCCTTCGGGGACTCACGGGCCCACCTCAGGGTTCACGAGGGACAGAGAGGGAGCGAGCGAGAAAACGTGCCGCTTCCACTGGCTGCGTGCCTCCCTCCCTCCGTTACTTTCATACTCTTTTCGGGCCGTAAATTTCTTTTTTTTTCGGCGCTTGCCTGCCGTTGAGCTACACGCGTGTATATACATATATATCCATCCGGGGTGTTGGCCGATGGCGGGCTTTGAGCGATTGATCCCTCGTGAAATTTGAATTTGTTGGTATACTCGGGCCCATGGGCTTTTGACTTTGGCAGCCGCGCCGCGCCGTCTACGCGCTTCGACCGCACTCTTGGGTTTTCCGACGCGGGATCCATCAAAGTTTCAAAAGTCACGCGTTTGCCTTTCCCTATGTACACACACACACACACACACCAAATGGGATAAGCATTTGACGAGTTGTCGTGGAAAAAAGAAAAAAACAACCCATCGAGTTGGGCTCGAATCGGTTCCGTGCTCACAACACTTAAAACTGATAACCCTGTTCGACTGTACCGTATACTGATTGGTATGAAAAAAAAAAAATGCGTCATCGTCAACCTATATAGGCTCGGTTCCCTGAGAGTATACTCACCCGAGCGTATCTGCAGCTTGGTCATGTAGTACATGTTGACGACCCTCTGTGGCTGGGAGGACGGATTGGTGGCGGCAGTCTCGTTCTGGAGTTGGCAGAGGGTGTCCTGCATCGGAGCCAAGGGATTAAGGACGAACGAGAAGGCCACTGCCTGGCACTCGGGGTCCTCGCGGCACCATTCCTGGCACTTGTACAGCGATTGATTGCGCACGCTGTAGTACGTCGTCCCGCGGTAGTCCAAGTCCGTCAGCTTCTCGAACGCTGGCCGGGCTGAAAACGTCGTGGGTGGGTCTCATACACCATTGTATATGTATATATATACTCTATACCGTGTGATGAATACTTTGGCCTTTGAAGGGCCACCTCGTTTCGCGTCTATTCCAACGTCAGTTATACGTTGTGTACTTCGGCACATTATCACCACTCGATATCGCGTATCGAAAACTTATTCGGCAGATAATGTAATATGCGTTCACTCGGACTAGCTAGACGTAAAATCTCTACTCGTGTGTATATATATATAATATATCTTAGGCCGAAAACAATCGAAGGCAGCCCTCGCATCTCCATACAATGGGCCGTGAGTAGAATATGTGTTACTCTGTAGCGGTGCATGGTTTTGCAATCGACAGCCGACGTAAGAAAATATCGTGTAGTAGCGCGCGTTGTCCATATGTTATACATACATTTTTTCGTGTATCCCGTAATGTTCGATTGTCCCGAGATACCGATCTCGGTACGTGAGTGAAAAAAAACGTTGGTTCGGGTTACTCACCGGCCACGGCACCAGCTACCAAGACAGCCAGGACTAGGCATCCCGAGGCAACGGGGCTGATTCTCCTCAAGTCCATCTGAAACAGAGAAAAAAAAGAACCATCGCTCAGTAATTGTGATCGGCTTGTCCCCAAAGATATAAGTGCGCAAGTATTACAAGGTGCTTCAACCCCCCCAAAGACACCACAAGCAGAACTGCTTGGAGCATCGAAAGTACATACACGTGTGGATCGGAAAACAATTGTCTCGTTAGCTCCGCTTCAGATATATTACGGAGAGCCCACTTCCTGCCAATGGCCATTATAGGTACCTTTTTCTTTCCTTTGGCCCCGAGCACCTCGATTCCGATTAAGTAAGGAGAAAATCAGTGCACCTGGCACCGACAGCTCCTTCCCTGCAGTCCCGTATACCCATCGATTTCCCTTCTGTACATGTACATGTGTATATAATATATATATATGCGCGGGTAAAGTATATAGCTCCCAACAGGTGGCCCGTCACTCTCCTTTATCTCTTGGATCGCAGGTATATGTACTTCCGGTCGGGAATAGTTTCATCGGCGCCGATGATCCCACAACCTACCCCCTATTCGTATCGCTGTAATCTGGTATATATCCGATACGCACGTCAGGATTGAGTCGTAGCGCTCGTTTTTCCGGAATCATACCCGCCGATTCGTTCGTATATATTAATGGGGTGCGCGCGCGTGAAATTTAAATTAAATGGAAATTGCGATTCTCGCGTCTGTGCATCCGAGCGAGCGGAATGGCGGAGGGGGGGGGGAGAAAAAATCAATTTCCTCAGGATATTCACGCTCGTTTGTTGTTTTCTCTTCGTTTTTCCCCGCCGCATCCGCTCCCCGAGTATGTGTGCTCGCGGGCTCGTTAAATCAAAGCCGAGTGAGCGCGCGATGCGGCGGCGAAGAAAAAAAACACGAAGATTCTCCGCGGGTGCGGGGAAAAAACAAAAAAAAGGTGGGTAAAAAATAGGGATTACTCGGTGAAAGGGAGATAGGATTACCATCCTGGGGTGAATCGTGCGAATACCAGTGCGATTTTTTTTTTTTTTTTTTTTCGACCCGAGCGCCGCACGCGCCTTCGCCACGCAGCAACTCGTATAGGAAACGAGGGCGACGAGCGTCAGCCCCGTATATAACACGCGGGCGATATCATCGGGGATCGATCGCCAACCGATTACCGCCATTCGTTCCGATGCCGGTACATTGGAGTCGAGGCTTGAAAATCGAGAGCCACCGAGGCCGCGTTTTTGCCGCTCCTGGGACTTCCTGGTACTACGGACGGTCCCCCCCGTCTACTTTGGCTTTGTGTCCGCTCGCTAGTTTTCAGGAGCTATAGCTTAGCAGCCGGCAAGAAAAGCCAGAGGAACGAGGAGGAAGAAAAAAAGGCACCGAGGAGGAGCGAGGATAGCAATTAGCGCGAAATTACACGGAGGCAGCAGCTATATACATGTACATTGGAGTCGAGGCTCCCCTTGTATATATTATATACACTGCACCGAGCGAGAGAGTAGAGGCTCTTCCTCATTTTCCTCGCTCGTACCTCCAGCCTTTTTCTCTCTCTTCCTCCTCTCGACTCTTTTTTCCCCTCTTATCATCATTATTATTTGCTCGTCCAAGAGGGGGGATACATACACGGCTCCTCGGGATGTTCCTGGAAGTGACGCGCGGGAGACCGATCGGCGCGGACAGGGAAACTATTTATCCCTCTCTAGGTTTTGCCTCTAAAGCGCGCGCCTCCCTCGCTTCGTGTTTACTTTAGCGTTACAGCTGCCGCCCCGTCTGTCCTTCTATGACCACCGGGTGATATCGAGATAGCGGCCCAACCACATATCGTGATGGTACGATGCTTGTGCAATTTTTAACAATTGGTCTGTCTGTATCTGTCGGAGGGCAGCCATTTTACTTATCGTCAGTACTAGTCTCCCATTGAATTTTTGTAAGATTGTTCTTTCAAATTTCATTACATGTCGCACCATTTCCAACGAAATTTTTTATTTTCTGCTTGCTTTTGCAAGTTTAATCGGATCTTTTTCGAAAAATTGTGCTCCACACAGCTCCTTTTTTATCAGATCACACGGCAGTGATAATAATACATTTACCAAAGCCCGCATGCGTGCACGTATATTATACATTTACATATATGCACCAATGCAAGCACCTATACAACTATTTGTTTCTCGGTACAAGGTATCTATATATACACAATGCATACCTTCGAGGTGCGAGTATAATAAAATATAAGCGCAGTCTCGAGAACAGCCGTAGCCGTGCCAAGCCCACGATATAATATATCATAGGTGCATTGCAGATGTAGGTACAACAAAAGTAAGGCGCACGAGAGCCATGTAAGTACAGCGCTCGCCCTTTTCGGTCCGCATGCGAGGGAGCGTATTATCCGCTGTGGCGCGTAGGGGCTCGTTATTATTATTATTATTATTTTGCGCTTGACCAACCAACAAATCAAGCTTAGCCGTAGCGGCTTGTCGGGGAGGAAAAATTAATAATGCCTCCCTCTAACGAGCCCCGGGCCCAACTGCTATACGCGGCCTTGCCGATACACAGCTAGTACATATAGATAATATATGAGCTGCCATGCTGTATATAATATGTTGTAACGTAGGTAGGTACGTATAGGCACACTGCAGCTGATTACCAGGGATGATTCTAAGGGACGCATATTATAAATATACGCGCACGCACGTGGGTAATACAATATACCGCATAGGACGCGGGAATTAGTTTCGCAGAAGAAGAGTGCGCGGAAAAAGCGTCCCTCGTTGCGTGTGCACTCCGCGGTGGGTATACTTACCAGAAAAATATATATTCCATAATGCGCGAGCACACGCGTACGTATAGTGTATAGTTACCTTGGTATACGCTCGTGGAATTTCACGGAGGGGTAATGCGCGGGTATACAGCATAGGCATATTATCCCGATTAGGGATTTTGTTTTTCTTAAATGCAGAATATACAATATATCATCGACATACCGCAGAGTTATCTTCTTATGCTGTCCTAATCCCCCGTGAGCTTCCGTTAACGATTTTGCACATTGTCCACTGACGTCGCGACGTGATGCCGCAGTTTTGTCGTACATTACAAATATTTCGTATGTATACTTAGGTACACCACACAATACAGCGAATACCTAATGTACTTATGGTGCAAAACACCGGCTTTTATAATCTTTCCCTCTACACCCACAAGGTAGTTTTAAGCCACGCCTCCATTTGAGGTACAAGTATTAAGTTTGTTTTTCAACAGTGACACATTCCTTGTAGTAGTAGTATTAGTAGTAGTAGTAGTAGTATGCAATAATAAACGGTAGGTACATAGAGTTGAGCCGATATAGGTGACAGCATCCGTATAGGGCTGTCGTATATACTTACGGAGTACAAATAACGTCTAGTCACAGCATCGCACGGGGCATGAGGTTGTTTTCTCGTGGGGGGTGGGGGGATCTTTCTCTCCCTCGATACTTTCGAGAGTAACAAAACGCCAAACCAGTTTTATCTCGCGCGCCCTATCGCGCAAGTATAGGTATATTATACGCTCCGCGGTAGTTGCACGCGCGCACGGGACGAGCGGGGCAAGCATCACACACACACACACACAGGGTGAAGGTGATGGTTGCGCTTTGCATTATATCCTATGCATGTAGCGAACGGTTCCCACTCTCTTTTCTTCTTTTATATATATATATATATATATATATATATATAGAGAGAGAGAGGTACGACAGCGAAAAAGAAAAAGAGAGATGCTGCTCGGGCGGACGATAACATCCCCTTCGAGGACACGACGAATCCTTCTGCCGGCTTGTCTTGATCCCCCCATACGTGCAATATCCGCGCGTCACGAGTCCCGTGTACAACATACCGTGCAGTAGGTATAGGTATTGGCCGGGTGCATGTCATGCAGCGCCACTCTTGGTGTCAAAATCATGCAACCGCGGGTACCCACATTATACGTCAACAGCATACACCGATGCACACTTTTGGTAATAATCAATTAATTAGGAAAAAATTAGTATATTTATTCATCTGATAATGGATGTAATCATAAAAACAGGCTTTAGGAATATCGCACGCTCGATTTGTTTTAACTCTGAAGCTTTAAAAAGAGGTAAACAGTTGGTTAAAAGTAGTCATGTGTGCGATGTTACAGAATTTCAAAGTGATGGAGTTAGCAATTTGACAAGTGCCGTCGTAATAAGGCAGACCTTGGTAACTTCAGCTCCGTACAAAGTTAACCTGCATGTACGTTTTATTCAAATTATTTTGAAAATTGTCCAAGTTGCAATGCACATGAAAATTACCTTTATTTACAGTTAGATAATCACCGAAATTTGTGTAATTTTACTCCATCTGTCTTTGCGCTTCTGTCACACTGAACAACACAGCACTTTCTTACACCCATATTTCATAAACGTTTTAATTATAGAAATCATAATGATCATGTCTTATTTCACGTAACTATCTTTTCCGCCTTCTAACCTCAAAATAGCACCTTTGCTGCTTGATTTTGGGTTCTCAGGCGGAAAAATAGTACATGGAACTCGTTCGAACAGGCTTCTGTACGAACCTCGTTACGGCCCTCGCCTTCAGCGCGTGCCATAAACCTCTCGGTTCGTAAATTGAAGCCTTCGCAAACTCGTACGCAATATACTATTCTTTTAGCCGTCTGCTTCCAAGTGTGTGCTCTGGATCGAAAACTAACGAGACTTTATTTAATGTATTGTTACATTCAAACGTTTTACAACCATTCTTGGCACCACATAGTTCATTACAATTGTGCAACTGCAATTTCATAATGTTGATACTATTTATGCATACGTGATGATAACATCTGTAAATTTGACGAAATGCTGTTATTCTTTTCTTCATTAAGCAAAAATGACGGTCATTTGGTACCCCAGGTTTCCTGTTTTCGCCACTACGCACGCTGGCGTCGACTCATCTATCCCCTCCCATCACTTGCACCCGGCCAATAAGGTATTAGGTACGACATGGTACACCCACGTTACGTATATCGGAGAGGGATGTCGCGGTCACGAAACAAAACTTGTGCTCCTCCTCTCTCCTCTACACCAACTATTTACCCCGAGCTATACATATATATGTATATCTATATATACTACCTTGTACAAATAGAGGAGAGAAAGAAAGAGCCCATTATCTCACTCCTGGCGTTCGGATGCACATTTATGCATGCGGTGATGCATACATATACATATATTTACGTGGAGCAATGATGGTTATATATACATTTGCTGTGCCGTAACAGTTGCCTCACAGCTCTTACGCCATGTATGCCGGCTCTTGAGCTTGACTTTCCCCTCTGACGTTTTGTCATGTCGCGTCTTTTTTGCTTATTGTTACGCCTTTCGATTGATTAGATTTTGCCCCCCCCTCCTCCTCCAGGGCTCATCCGAGATTTCTCCGAGCGATAGCGTCTGCGCTGCAAAGTGGCTTCCGACGCGACGTGCTCCGGTAATTGGAGCGTAATGGTTTTTGAAATTTCATCTTCCTAATCCTCGACTTCCGTGAGTTACAGTGTCTTTTACCGTCGGACGCAAAAGTACTTGCATCTGATTTTTCAAGAGCGGAGAGTCACGTTTCGAATTTGAATGGCTGCACGGAAGGAATTTCTCGTCTCCGATGTTTATCTCTCGCCCGAGAAATCCCAAAAGGGGCTGGAAAACCATTTTCAATTTACTAGTTGTACTATACACGATTAATTTGGTAAATGCAAAACATATTATGTTGAATTCGAGCAGCTTCAGATCACGCCTGGCCCTCTACATAACATCAAGTAGAAAAAAGTAAATTTGGTATACTTGACAGGTAAAAAAAAAAAAAAAAAGAAAAAAAAAAAAAAGAAAAAAAAAAAAGAAAAATATATACCCAAGGCAAAGTATTACTGCGAGTATCGGATTGCATGGGTATACATTGAGTCAACAGCAGAAACGAGCCGGCTCGCCGTATAGTTAATCGTCCCGAAGACACACACCGTCTCGACTCGAGATAAATGTTTAGCGAGATGTTACCGAGAAGCATTATTATGTATTGTAGGTACTCCCAGTACTGAAATCGACGTCGTTCAATTACACCGATTTCTCCCGAGTTTACGCTCAACCGGGCAAACATCAGCCGCAGTTACGACTCCCGGGTATAAGCTTCTCGGAGGCAGAGGCATTCCGGGCTCTCTCGACAAAGACGGCGCGCTACATGTACCACAGTCCCGCGATATTCCCAGAACTCGTTTTCATTTTCATTTGCAAGTAAGAGCCCGTGCTCCCAAGGCCTCTGTGTCTATATAGTACGGAGCGGGGGAGTTGCGAAAATTCTAATCCACAGCTGTGCAGTATCATCCCTTGTCTTTTCAATAGTCTCCACGTGTGCCGTGCATCAACGACGAAAAATAATTATCCCACCCCCACCCCTCTGGCGTGCAGCTCTCCGTGGATTCTAGATTATATATATACAGCTCTCGTAAAGCCGCGCTCTCGCGTGTCACACCCAAGTAACGTTTTTCCGTCCTCTACTCGCATCAATCCCAATAAACTCAGAGCGGCTGCCAATGAGCGATGCTGTACCTGCATGCGCCATCAGGCCACAGCACCGTAAATTGCCTCTAATGAGCCGAGAAGGAGCGAAAAGCGCGTGGACGGGAAAAGTCCATATAAACGATCGAATGAATATGACACGTGGTCTATATTCCCAGTTGGGAGTTTTTTTTTTTTTTTTTTTTTTTTTCCATCCAGGATGGACTCTTTCCTCCCTAACTTTGAGCAATCAAGAGATATTCTCCTCGCGCAGCCTTGGCATTTAACGTCCAAGGGATGTTCCCGGTACACAGAGGAGGAGGAGAAAAAGAGAGCAAACGGCTCAGGGGTCATCCACTTCCACCGATCGCCATCTCCCGATAAAATTTCTCCCTTCCTCCTCGAGATCGCGATACCGAGCCTCTGATGCACGCTACCTCATACACACACATATATATGTATATGGATCGGGGGGGGGGGGAAGAGCTAATGCTTACACACACACACACGTATCGAGGGCTACCGTAACCATGCAGATTTATGTTTTCTCCTGGGCTGAGCGAATGGGGCGTGTTTGCAATTCTTCCCCTTCGCGTCCTTTGGTCTTTCATGTGACCGACGCTGCCGCGGGAGCCATACATCGTGCGGCTCTCGCGGGGCGGCAAGTAAGTATACATAGATGTAAAATCCGCGTTTTTGGTCCATCCAAGCGCACTGACGAGGATTCGTGCTGGTTGTTTCGCTCGTTAAATATGTGCGTATACATATATATCACGGCGTAGGTTACGTATATAGGTGCGTATGTATACGCGAAACAGTAGTTGCCGAGAGAAAGATACAAAGATCTCGCTGTTAAATCATAAATTTACATATGTATATAGGTGTACGTACCCTGTGTAACACACGAGGTTCTCCGACCTTAATTGCCCCTACGTAACGGGGCACGTGTGCGCAACGAGACACACACACACACAAGTACAAACAAGAGTTAAACATTATATTTATATAGTTGTCATTGTTATTATGATTTTCTTGTTTAACGGTAGTGTTAATTCTTTCCTTCCCTCCAGTAGTACCGGCAACCGTAGGTATAGGTAGTACAGGCACGGGCTTTTTCATTCGTTTATCGCCGATATAAATCGCGAACGCGCAATTACGCGGAAAAGCAATGCTATATAATATATATATATATACGCTCCCGAGCGGAGGGCGCGCTAAATCATCGCTTCGTTTCGTTTTTGTGCTTCTTCTTCTTCTAGACCAAGTGTACCGAGTATACCCGTCTCTCCTCTCGGATAGATGTATCTCGAGAACCAGATCTGTAAGCATACCCGCGGCCCTCGCTTGCAAGTTGCGCGTACGTATATAGGTACCAGCATCGGATGGACCGATCGAGGCCGCCTGAAAGGGCGCATCTTCGATGTCGGTGCCGATAGTTATTAATAAAGCATTGTGAACGAGATAATTATCACGGGACGTGGCACGTGCACCATATCTCGGCTGTCATCTCGATGGGGTGAAAAATAGCCCCGAGCGAGCGTGTTTTATCGGCCACACACATATATATACATAGGAGCTGCGCTTTTTTACTTTTTCTCACTCGTATACACACACCCTTATATACATGTATGTATATACATGGGTATATATAGTAGTCCACCGCCATTGGAATGCACCGGCTTCTATCCGCGTATCTATCCATCCGTGGGCTCCTTCGCGGCCATTATCGAGAGCAGCTTGAATATTTGAATATTTATGCGGGCCGATGTGCATCTCGCGCTCGACACTGGCTGTACACATAGGGGATATATGCCCCCCTGATACGGTGTACTTTTATATACGTAAAAGTCGAGGGAAAACGAGGTCGATTACGATCTTTCTCGGAAGTTGGAATACTCACGGGTCTGCACGGGATATATATATATATGTATTTATACACATAGGACGCTGTTGGTCCGGGAACTACCTGTACGAGACGTAAGTATGGGCCCTATACGAGAGAGAGAGAGGTGAGCCAGTCGAGAGAAAACTGCGTCGTGATCCCCGCATGTATATTTATACAGGGAGGAATTTGCCTGGTCATGCTGTTGGTGTAAGTATACCATTGTACCCAACATGTATACACATACATTTTTTGTTCCCCTCCATACACCCAAGTTTACGGTCTTTGCAAATTCAAGAACCACGTAAATGCGCCCCGAGGAATTTTACGGAAGCAGAGGAGCTTGAACAGCACAAAAGTATAGCTTTCCACTCGATTCATTGGCCAAATGAAAAGTGTGCAGAAACGAAGGGAGCTGCTGTGTTGTGATACATTTACGGGTATAGCAGCTGTGGCCCATCACGCAAATCACTCACAATGCGGGGGGGCCGTTAATTCACGCGCGCACGTCCGTCCATCAACGGACCCTTTACCCACGGCCGATTGATACGGGAGATTGTACCTCATACAGAGGCCGGGGCTGCCTTCGTTTACCCCATTCACTTTCGTCTCTGATCAAGTTACCTGTATACCCGCGGGAGAAGGAAAAGCGCATGTCGTTTGTTATACAAAAGGAGGCACGAGTATATGTGCCCTGTAGTGGCCGCGGGTGAGTCGGTGAATTTTGCGGAAACAATGGGGCCCACGGGAGGACAATGTACAAAGTAACGGAATAAGCGCAACAAGAGAATAAACGAAAATGGATTTCGCGAGTGGTCCTCCGCGGGGAGCCGACACTGTACCTATACGTTCGATCACGATGAGTCGTAAGTAACGCTGCCTCTCCCCACTGCATATCCGTATTCCCTCCTTGAATCGCGGGATCAATCGTGTGCCGCCGACTTTGGCTCACCATCATCATCATGGGCCGCGTGCAAGTGAACACCCATCGACTCGTTGTACACCCCCTATGGGAATTATTCAAATCTCACCTCCCTTTTTTTTTTTTCTCTTTGCAGTAGCTGATCTGCTATTATATTGCTTATCCCCGTGTTTGTACAATACAAGCAACTTCGCGGCCATTCGACCGCGGAAATTTTTCCGCAACATCTCGGGCGTTATTATTTCCCCATTACGTATACAATATTATCCTCTGCTGACGAGATCTGATCCAGAGATTAGATACAGTGCATCTACATACCTTATATGCAGTGTTACCCCGGCTCGGGTCGTACATCAAGATTCGCGCCACATGACTTACGAGCACCCCCCCACCATATACGTTTTACCGGTAGAATATTCATCGCTTCGGTGCTGCGGTACAATGTAATATATTACGCAGACGTACATGCATCTTCTGCAATATGACTCGTACGGGTATAATATATGTACGGCGATTTTCACGGGGTTGTAATATATCACGCAGTCGCTTCTCACGATTAAATAACTCTGGTGCAAATGAGTGACACCCCCGAACGCCACCAATCACCCATCGTTATCCTAATGCGCGTTTATTATTTTGTTTCAATCGCACGGGAGCTGCTTATTCGCCCTCGTCTCGCAGAGTTGCAGCGCTCCCGCGGGAGAGCGAAAGACAAACGACCGGTCGTTCCGGGGCATATTGTAAATTAATATATCTGCAAGTCCCCCCTTCGGGCCATATAGCAGATTCAGCTCCGCTGAGAAAATTTGTCCATCCCGTTAGATCGAGAATGAGAGCGCCCGCATAATTTTCCGTGCACGCGTGTATAAATGTATATGCTTTGCTTCTGGGCCCCATGTAAATTGCAAATAAACGTGTGCGCATGCGATTCCGGCGCTTTCGCGGTAGCGAGGGAGGATGCATATGTATACTACACTCGTCGATCGGACGAGGGGATATTCATCAGCATCGCCGATCGCTTACATAAAATGTGCGCACGACTCGATAAATCTCTCGGGGGTAATTAGACTGGACGTCCCGCCAAAATAGATCGAAGCGGCCATACATATATGTATATGTATTTACCTACTCCCCCCCCCCTCGTTTCGAGTGCGTCGACCTCTGGCTTCGAGGCATATTGTGCATTGCAGTGTATAATACACGCGTTTATTTATTTATTTATTTATTAGTGCTTTTCTTAATAATTTTAACGCAAGGCAGTATAAGAATATAATTTAGCAGCTCGTTGACCGAGTAAACTTTTCGCTCGTTGGTTCTCGTGGATCAAAGATAAACTGCGTGTATGGTATGAAGACTCGCTGCATAAGTTATTGAGAAAAAAAAGAAAAAAAATTAAACTTCCTCGCTTGTTGATTTCCTCGTTAATATATGGTTACATGACGTTGTAGGGAAAAAGAACAAACAAACGAGGCTTGCAGTTTTTCCTAATAATTGCTCGGAAGATCACAACACAAAAGTAGAAAAACAAATAAAAGAAAAAAAAAAGGGTTTTGCGTTGCAATGGCATTGGGGCTCGATGAAGGAGGCATGTAGCCCCCTCGGAGGAATTCCCTCTGCTTAAATCATCAACGAGGCTTAATCAACGAGTTTTATCCATTAGACATTCAAATATTCCTCGAGTGTATGGGCACGAACATGACTGTCAGGCTGCAGCTGCGATCCCAAGCTCGTAAAGGAAAGGCCTTCTGTTGCGAAAAGGTAAAAAAAAAAAAAACCCAAGGATAAGCCGCGGAGGGAATAAGGAAAAAGAAAACAAATAGGAGACTCGACGAGGAGTCCTAAAAATTTTTTTCTCCCCGACGACCGCAGCATCCGGACAATAGCCGTTTAATCGCCCGAGACGAGGAAAAGGCAAAGACCGGCGGTGGAGGGGGGGGGGGAGCACACATACACACGCAGGTCTTTGCTTCGAAGTTTAGTGACTGCAGCATCGGTGGAGGCGCTCTGCACGTTTTCGCTATTTTACCCGGAATCGCGCGTACATTTGCCTCGTCGACAGCATCCCCCCCCCCCTGCACAGTACACGCGGCCAATTAGCATTTCTCATGAATTTCAAATACATTATTTTCTGAATCTACACCCCCGATGAAAATCAGAAAAAAAACTTTGGTAATAATAAAAAATTCTTCATTTTCGCACTTGGTGCCAAATTGTTAAAAAAAGTTATCCACGCCTCCGATACATAATCCCGAAAATAAAATGAAATTAACAAAAATACCATACACGCGTATACCAATGTTCTCTCCAGCGCAAGGGAAGGCTGTTTATGTATTTGTGACGTCACCAAGGTCTTGGCCAATAAAAATCAGGGATCTAGATTGAGAAAAATCACGGGAAACGCTTCCTCGTTGTGCATAGGCATGCAGCCGGTCGTGGCGTAAAGATTAGCTCGCGAAGGTATAACAAGCGGAAGCCAACATAGTCCTCCCTTGGATGCAAGACCCAGCCTTGCTCCGTGCCGATGTTTCCCGATTTTTCCCAACCGGATTCGCCGCTGGTTTTTTACCCGTCCTCCCGCACGAGTGCAAAGTAACACAACGCCGGCGATGCCGGGGGATGTCCAACTCCCTCACCCCTCGCACTTTATATGTAGCGGAGAGTAGTTCCTCGAGGAGACCGTGACGCTACGCGGGCTGTACAACCACAGCGAGAGTAACCCTCCGTATATAAGAATCGCAAGGGCGCGCGCTGCTCATTTGAAACAATGCCACGAGATGGGGATCACTTATCGGCGCACGGATAAGCCAAGTAGGGGCGAACTATACGTATTTAAGCCTCGGGTAAGCGATATAGATGTACATACGCGCGAGCGGAAAAATGCCCCCACTCGGTTTCTGGGGAACGAAGCGGGAGTTAAGTAACAATCACTACGGCTCCAGGTCATCCCCTATATTTGCCGTGGGTGTTTAATTATATATTATACATGGGGTCTCTATCGTTTGCCGAAGCCTCTTCACGCATATAAATAAGGTACGCCGCGTATGGGTACACATACACATGTATAAATAAGCGCCGACCGACAGGTTGCATATACATGAGGGGCCCTTGGCCTCGTGCGCGCTCTCCCTTTTTTTTTTCCCTCTCGTATACATACACCCTGTGTATATTACATACTTCAGGGATTGATGGAGATAGCGAGCGAAGCTCCGTGTATACATGCATATAAATGTGTATGTTTGCATGTGCACCGCAGTCCTCTCGTGCGTATGGAGAAATCATCATCGTCGTCGGAGCATTAAATTCACGCGGTGCAAGTACTTACGGTGGTGCGCTGGATGATCTTTCGGTGCGATCGGCTTGTTCTCGCGCCAGCGCCTTACTGCACTCGTTCCCTTCGGGATCAAGCATCAGCGCTTTCGCTCTCTTCATGCACCCACTTACCATCACAACTATACAGGTATGCATAATATATATACAAACAACGTATACATGTAAGCCAAGATAATATATCGAAGTGGTGATGGCAGCGCGAGCTTACATATTTATATATATATGTGTGTAGCCCTTCGTTGGCTCTCAAGGCCGTCTTTTAATAGAAAATAACCCACGAGGGGAGCTTCGCAGCGGAAAAGGGCGGCATCAGAGCCGAACGACTAATGCATGTATATACCCCCTATATACCTGTATCCTCTTCTCCTTCTTCTCGTGCAGCCGCGTGACCGTCCCTTAATCATTCCACTTGTTGCGATTTATGCGTCAATAAATCAGCTACTCCCTCCAACTCTCGGCAGTGTGCATCCCATACACATGATGCCCACCGCTCCCGCCACGACTCGATCGTCTCCTGCTGTACCTCATGTGTGTAGCCGATCCACGTACCTATATTTCCCCGTGGCTCCCGGTGTGCCGATATATGGGTCGGTGAAAACGCTCCTCGAGAGAGAAAGTCTCGGTGCACGCACGCATGCTTTGTTTTTCTTTTTTCTCCTCCCCCTTGCTTCATTTTATTTTATTTCCCCGCTTAAAAGCGCAGTGTGTTCCTCCCCCCCTCCCCCTACGGTGATTTATCGCATCGGAGTAGGTGGGTACACGCCAAAACAAAACCAACGGCCACCGATCGACCGCCCTCCCATGTATGCGTATTATTGCGCATCCTAAGTTATGTGCAATCGTTACACCGGCAAAGAGCTTTAAACCCGTCGTGGCGCTGTCGATCAACCCCCTCCACTGTACGCAAACAGCCCCCGAGACCGATGACAGGAGAGGGGGACATCGTATTATAATACCTCAACAATATTCCTGCCCCCCCCCCTTTTTTTTTCTTTGCAAATCCAACACAAGAAGTATGGAAAAAAAAAAAAAAAAAAAAAAAAAATGAAATAAAAGGTTGTAAGCATCAGCCATCATCGTATTACATGCGCAACCTGTGATAACAAACTCTGCTACTCTGCACCACCCCCCGGCTCTCGTTTGTCGCGTCATTTGCAATTCAACAACAAAAGGGGGGGTTGCCGCGATATTTTGTTGTTCGCATACCTATACATATATGCGTATACGTAATCGTATGTGCAGCAAAATTACTCCATTAGGTTTTCCAAAGAAACGCGCGCTTTGCGCTATCAGCCTGGGAATCTGAGCCATACCTGATGTATACCGCGAATCTGTCCAAAGGGCGTGCAACACGTAACCGGAACCAGCAACGTCCAATTACCTGCGCACACCCCGCGACTACATAATATTACGATGTATATGTACAATAACATTACGTCGGGAAAATCAGCCGTGGAAAGGTTCCCTGGGATGAAAAGGGAAAAGAGAGAAAAAGAGCCCATCAGGTCTAAACAATGGGTGTACGTGTTCGGGTGTAAGGAGGGAATTCTAGCGCCGGAGCATCGGGTGATTTATCCGAAGCGCGCGCCGGCCGATTACTCGCGCAATATATACCTTGTATCCTTGGATTCTACCACACTACTTTTTTTTCATACGCTTTTTGTAATTTAGTAAATTATCAACTTGTTGTAATTCGTTGCATAAACTTATTTAAATCTGTACTTTTACAAATCATGTTGTACATTTCAAATGTATTATTATCAGAGAGCCAGACATGGCATATAGCCACAAGGCCTCAATAAAGTGCAATCTAAATCTATATAATTATACTGCGCCCATAGTAGAGACGACGAGTATTAGGTATATATTGGATAGGGGAGCTGCCGCTGCGCCTCGGACACGGACGCACGCTCTGTAATCATCCGCCAGGCGCTCGTGTATACATATATTATATACACCTCGGAAGATGGGCTTTGTCATTTCTGCATGCGCTTCCTGGAGAGACGGAAACCATTATTTTGGTGTCCGTGTGGGTGCGCGGCTATCCCCGGTGCCATTTTCCTATCGTGCACAAAAGGGATGCGGCGGATTGCACGAATCGCTATTAATAAAGAACCAAGTGGGGGACGATCGTCTTTTTTGTTTTTCCCTTTGCAAGACCCCAGTTGGCCTTTTCGCGATCGTGACGCCGTTGGCGGATGACCAATGTTTTATTACCTTTTCGTTACTTGTGATTTTGATTAAGATTCCGTCTGCGGATACTATACAGGTACACCAGGGTAGACGAACATTATATTTATTATCACCGTATGCATATATACACAGACACGTAGTGCTCAACCGTACATCTACATTTAATATTGGTTGGGGATAAAAAAATACAAAGACGCGGAATGCACACCCGTTCTTGCCTCTGTACGACTCATCCTCGACTCGCTCAATTAAAAAAAAAAACAAATTATTCCTCTATGCACACAAAGGGTACTATTTTGTTAGCGCTGATCGGCAATCGATACCTGATCCATCCACAACAAACGGAGTTTCGCCGATTGGAGCCACTAAAATAGTTATCCCAGCGCTCGGGGGGGATGAAACGATGCACAAGACTATATTATATATAATGCACGGCGAGGATCCATCCTGATGGCGGGAGAGCACACACGGCAATATATATGTATCCCCGGCTACATGGTTTTGCCGAGCGGAGGTTCTATAATTAAACCCGCGCGTCGGGATTCCTTGGGCCCGCAAAAGAGAGCCACCGTCCGTGCGCTCCAGCGACTTCCTCCGCACGAGCGAGCGGATAATCTCTAATTGCGAAAGAGAGGAGTGGATGTCCAAGTGACGCAAAGGGGGGGGGATAAAAGCGAGTTATTGTACACGTCGATGCACCGGTTAGCGGCGCGAAGTACACGTTATTACAGGACTAGGTGCGCGCGCTCGGTATACAGTTATGGATTTTTCGCGAAAAAGGTATAGACGAGGAGCGGCGGTATATGAGGGGAAAAAGAAAGACTCGAGTGACGTTTGATAGCGCAGCTCGAGATTGCTGTTACGTGCCGAACGCGATGTTGTTTGGATGTTGTTTTTCCCGTCCGCCGCTCATAGCACATCCAATTCATTTTCGCCTCTTTTTTTTTTTTTTTTTCTTTTTTTTCTTCATTTGCAGCCTCCCTCCCCTCCGTGGCGTTAGTACCGTTTCTCGCCGCTTGGACGGATTAAAATTAAAATTCGACGCACGCCGGAGGAGTCGCGGGTACCGTAAGCACACGGCAAAATAGTTTACGAGATTGCCGGCGAGCCTCTCTCTCCCCCGCTTTCTCGTACACATCCGTCCCCCTCGCGCATTTTCCCGGGATACAGCTAAATGCCCACGTAAGTGCATCCCGGCGCTCTAATTTGACGATGTATACGGACGTTCCTCAATTATCTATACATCTGGAGATTATGAACCCCCTCGTCCTTCCGCTCCGTACAATTGCTGTGCATCTCCTCCCCCTCGAGATATTAATCTCGTCGGCGCTTGACAAAAGAGATAATATTTTTATGTCCTCCGCTGATGGCATTTATCGCAGCCCCTCCACGGTCCATTGGATTTACGGTTAGTTGAGTCATGCCGCGGATTGTACGCGTTTGGTAAAAATGAGCCGCGTGTAACAGCCATCGTTATATAAATCGCAGAAGCGTCGCCTCGATCCGTTGTTGCTCGCTGATACCCCTATCCTGGTGTATACCCGCTCGCTCCGTGCCACCCCTTTTCCGAGTCGTCCTCCCTGTTCCGTATTTTTCTCGTTTCCCTATATAAATTTCTATTTTTTTTATTTCGAATAACAAGTAAACAAACAAAAAAAATAAAAATAAAAAAACAACCAAGTGAAGCAAGGCGATTGGATGGAAATGAAAAAGCGACCAGACACTTGCTCCGACAGAGAACACCGAGCAGATTGTCCCTCCGTTCCAAAAGAACCACAGCAGCAGAGTCGGAGCTAAAAGTAGAGCACGTAATCGAGATGGGAATGAAAAAAAAAAAAAAAAAAAAAAAAAAAAAGAAAAAGTAAAACAATGGGTGATGCTGCTCGATGGGGCTCCCCCTTTGAAAAATAAACCGAAGAAGAGCTACCGCACTCGGTGGAGAAGGAGCGACCCAAATATTTCGGGCGAAAAGAAAAAGGAGAGCGGGGGAAGAAAGAAGGCGAGGAGGAAGTAGCATCAGGTAAGGAGGAAAAAAAAAAGTGCAAAAGAATAAGGAACTCGGGTAACCCCGCGCGGAGTGACTACCATACAATACAACTATGCCCACTCTCTCTCTATACAAACGTAACGGGACCGAGCGCGGGTGAAGGATTCATATATATATACACGTGTACACCTTGGCTTGTATTACATATATATACTTAAGTATTCGCAACAGTGAGCACAGGCAGCAGTAGCGCAACAAACCTACCCATCGTCCTCTCGGTGTAAGGCTTCCCCGACCCTACTCTTTGGTGGGCCAAGTGTAAAAAAAAAAAAAAAAAAAAAGGTGAAAGAACTGCTGTAGGTATCGGGATCGTAAGCGAGAAGTGGACGAGGTGATTAATTGTCCCGCGAATTCGGCTACGTAGCGGTGAATCCCCGTTAACCGTCTCTATCCCGCATTTTTCGGTCCGCGTGCGTCCATCCTGCTAATGACGTGTATATACTTGCCCATACAACCTACTCGCTTCTGATGCTGTGCAACATATATGTATATACATGTAGGTACAATGCTTGGCTCTCCGTGGCGTGTTGTGTATATATCATCGGTCGCGCATCAGCTGGCACGACATAAATCGAGCGTTGTTCCGCCGTACGAGGTAATTGGAAGGTAATAAAGAGAAAAAAAAAAAGAGATGAGCCTAGTAGTATTATAATATATGCACGCGTGTGCTCACATTATCATGCATCTATATCCCGTATACATATTATGCACAGGTAGAGCTCGACTGCTTAAATATGATATTGAGGCATCATCAGAAGAGCGACAGGACTATAGGTAGGGTGCGTGTATGCGCGCGCTCTTTCTTCTTCTTATTCCGTTGATCCCTTCCCCCCCCCTTTTTCTCATCGATCATCCCCCTTTTTCTTCTCCAACTCTCATTGTGACTATATACGTACCTTCTTCTATTTTATAATTTCCCCTTGTCGAGCGCATGAGCGCGCACCTATTGTGCGGGTCGTGGAGAAAAGCGATAATACGTCATTCGTGCTTCAAAGAGATTAAAGCCCAACTGTTGCAAGTGATTGGTGATGGATGGCCCCGAAAGGCATCACCCATACGTGCGAGTTTCGCGTAGATTTTTTTTTAGCCATCGCGCACGAGGACTCGCGTCCGGTACAGTTACATTATTATTACCAAGTGTACGACTATATATAACGCGCGCGTATACGAGGTGTGCGAGCATACGCGAGATAACGAGGTGAGTATATATACACGATCGAAGCTGCGGAGAGCGTCAATATTTACCTAACGCTAAATTGTCCGGTTACAACGTACATGTAGGTGATATGCCCACGCGGATGGATGTCTATATAAATATACACTTAATCCGATGGTCTTTCGGAGCCGCGTGCGAAATCATCGTAATGTATACACGGGCATATATATTTATCATTTGCGCGCGTTGAAGGATTCAAATTGAGATACAGCCCCGAGGCTGCGACACGGGAAACAAGATTATTTACAAGTGTGTATTACATTATAAACCAATGACCGTTGTGTCGTCGTTTCCAATACATTGTGTGTGTATGGGTGTAAAACATAAAGACGCGCGTGCGGATACCGAAACGAGTGTATAATGCCTCGGGGGATTTTTTTTTTTCCACCGATCAATCACGGATTTATCGTGGAGGGGCCATAAATCCAAGGTAATTAAATTGAATTCATATCGAGAGGGAGAGGAAAAAAAAGTGATGAAAGTAAAAAGGGGGTGGGAGGAAAAAAAAAAAAAATTGATGATTTGACGTCTCGAGGCAGGACAACGTACATCACTCCGGCGCGCCGCTTAATTAAGGGCAATGAAAGAGCCACGAGGACACAGAGGGAGGGAGAATCGAACGAGAGAATAATTTTGCCGCTGCAGAAAACGAACGAGAGGTGCAAAGGGAGATCTCTGTACCTATTTATATACGTACAACACACCGTTGCGCTATTATACACCGGCCGACATCGCGCAAGAGTCCGGAGAATCCAAAAGCGGTGGCGAAGCTATATATACACATACATACACCTATATACAGGAGAAGGACATGCACACATGTCCGGCTCGTTATGGCCGACTATACGATACATACCCACGCTACTTGTCGCGTATAAATATACCCGCAACCTCCTGAGCCGAGTGCATCAGGGTACAAAACGAGCACGTATAGGTAGGTAGGTACAGGGTCCCCCGCGCGCTCTCACAAATAGGTCACGAAAACGTGAGCTCACATAGAATGTCAATTAAAGCAGTTGTCCGAGAAGGGCTGCGAGGTATGTTACACCCCCCTCTCTCCCCCTCGACTCCGTATGACCACTGGCCGCGGTCATTTGCGTATATGGAAAAACGACCGGTACTCCGTGGTAAGTATTTTTGTGTCCCGGGCTTTGTTGTTCCGCCGGATTGTTCTTGCGATGATGATGAAGGTGGTCAAGAATAAAAGTGTACCTATACACTCCCAGGTTTGTCGACTGGGTGGTCCCGTGCACCCGTACACGGGATGATATATACATACACAGTAGCTCGTCGGTTCGCTAGTTGGCTGATGGAACGCCGGGTGTATAACATGGCATCATGTATAGGTGTACATACGTAGGGGCGACCAACTATATACTTAATAGCTGCAGTTGCGCGAGTAAAACCGCGATACGGCATCCGCGTAAATTGTGTATTAATGTCTTTCTCATGCATTATCCTTGATGTTGGGGTTGGTTGGGGGCACTCATCCAGTCAATAATTCCCATAGAGTTCTTGCTCTTTTATTTTCTCATCTGCAGGTCTTGCCGCGCACCCAAGGGTCGTGATTGTGGTTGTCGAGCATGACTGCCATTACATGTATACAAGTCTCGTTTAGGTTTGCACGAGCCTCGTGCCGTCTTCATTGATACACATCGAGCTCCGCATACCCCTCGGATGAAAATCGTAGCGCTGATCCATCATTGGATTTCCAAAGTCAATATTTCATTTGTCAAGACGAATCTTCTTTTCGTTCGGCATCACGGATGTATATTGGGCCACCCTATGCATGTATAAATCCTCGGGCCGTCTGAAACGTGCGATGAAAATAAAAGTCGCCGAGTTGCGAGCACGAAAATACGTGTATATGAATTCAAATACCAAAAAAAGGCCTTATACAGTGTGGTTTTACAAATAGCCCAAAGAGGATGGAGAAAACGTAAAAAATGGTTCCGAGAGGATCAAAGGACACCCCGGGCCGTTTTGAATGGGACAGCAAATAATAGAATGGAGCGACGCCGGCCGACTTGTTGATCGCAGACTCCGAGTTCGCCTTTCTTTAATTGAGACGCGCAATGTATAATATGTACTCTTTGGCCCTGAAAGACCCGCACATCAGTCACAGGAGCGCGGGGAAAGCTAAGGATCCAAGCGGGAGACTCGCTTCTATATCTTGTATGTATAGGCATCGCGAGGTATACGTATATATGTCTGTACACGGTTCGCGTGCACCCATAAAGGCCCACGGACTCGTATAAATAGCGCCCTGCAGAGAGTCCAGCCGCGCATCCCCGTGCAGTGCAATAAAGAGCGGCATCAAGAGGGGGGGGGGGATGGTATAACGGATGACGGAAACGACCTCACGGATAATAGAGGCTCGCGCGAAAGTAGGACAGCGTCCGTCCGACGTTCGATTTCCGTTTCGATTATATTTCGTTAACGGTAACGCGGGATTAGAGCAAACATCTGATCTATTGCCATCGCCATTGTTATATATACACGGCGCTCGCCAACTGACTCCGTATACATTACGTCGCTCTTTGTGGTCTGTGCAACGTGTATATACCTGCAGTGTGCAGCAGCGGTACATCATATATAGCTTAGCTCGTTTTGTAAATTATTATTGTTATCATGATTGTCATCTCCGAGAGGCTCGTGTTCTCGTTGGAATCGGTATGTCGCGAGATCGTGATTAACCCGCGGCATTGGCCAATCAATCATCTCACCCTCGACGTAATTGCGCTCGATTTATTTTGCGGTGCCGTGTGTACGTGTATACCCCAACGAGACATTCTCACATTTTTTATTCTTTCCAAACAGGAGGGAATTAAATGATCGTGGACAGAGGCGCAACCGGTTGCACTGTATTACACGGGCACGCTCTCCCCACGTTTAAAAAGCATCGTTGGCATTTAAATAATTTTCGCGTCGTTAAAACACATTTATCCGCCAGCCGTCCCTGATGATTCGCGTGTCATTGCCTCAACTCGTATAACTGCAAACGCGCACATACGATAAGTGTACGGACACGGCACTCGTGGATGATGATGGAAAGGAGTGGGTATATATATATATACGTAGGTGCCATAAAGCGAGAAGAGCCAAGACGCGGTGCGCAGCCGAGGAATTTAGTTCAGCCAACGGCAATGGGCCATTCGGCGATCTTACGACGCGGGGCCATAAGCCAACCGGGAAATTTCTCCGCTCCGCGCGTACGGAGGCATTATTCGTGGCACGCGCCGCTGAAGAATGGCACGGGCTACAGCTCGCTCGTTCCAAGTGCCTGTATGTAAGTATGCTCCGTTGGGCCGATATTATTTGTAAGGAATCAACGCCGAGGGCACGAGGAACGAGTGTCGTGCGTATACAGGCTACAGCGAGAACGGTACCTACACAATAGCGAGACTCGGCAACAATTCACGGAGGGTTAATGTATAAGTACCTGCACTAACGAGGAGTACAACAGAGTTAAAAAAAAGTTCATCCCCAACCCTTGATTTCTTTCAATATATACTTAATCATCGTTTCGCTCGACCAAACGTGTTTATACTCGCGCGGACAAATGACGCGTACAAAATGCGACGGCTTGCGCATCTCCTCTTCCGCGTTTGTATACTTACCCCTCGCGCTTCCCCGCATACCCGCGCCGTACACCACTTGTCCCGGATTCCACAGTCCGCGGTTCTCCCGAACCAACTAGATTTGATTAGACTCGGTATGCGTATCCAAAGGTACACACATAATGCACGGGGCAAAAAGCACAATCCTCGGTGGCGGGTATAAGGTAATCGAGTTCCTTTCTCTCCGTACGTACGTACACACGCGATTTGCATGGGGATTCCGCGGTCGCTTCGTTTTTCCCCCGATGCAAAACACCCGAGTCGAGTCGGATCCGGCTGATGTTTTTCTGGCCCTTGTTTTTTCCTCGAGAGCTGCACAGGCACCCCATGTATACGTACATGCACGTACATACCGTCCCGAAGGGATTTCGCGCGAGTCTAGGAGGAGGCAAAAGAAGCACACGGACTCCTTGTTGTGTAACGGGTTTCTCTCCGCGGGTGTACATATATACGTACACGTCCCCTCCCCCCCTCCGTACAGCAGAGATTCTCCTTCTCTCCTGTTGCTTCAGCAGTGCTTTCTCGTGTTTGGAGCCCCCCCCTCGCTCGTGGATCCTCGTTTCCGCGGATTCGCGGTTTTGTGTCTGGCATTTCGAGTATTTTATCGACTCGCGGATAAACTAGCTGCTACACAACAACGCCGCGATAAGCCAGGGGTTTTAACATTACGTGTATGTACATACCCAACTGTTGCGCCTAGCTATTTGCTGCGCCCCCCTCCCCCGCCGCCGTCGCTTCGTAAATCTTCACACGAGCACACACGTATATGCATATGGTAACCAACTCGATTTATCATTATTTCGCATTGTACAGCTGTTTTGATGTTGCCCCGTCGGGCTAATGAATTGTGCAGTGCCTCGCGGATGCGTATATACATGACGCTGGCCACCTCCGCGAACAAGTGGGACGTGAAAAGAAAACTCGCGTAGGTACATTATATACATATACCTACCTCGTACACGCGGGTGATTAATGGTGGGTGTAGGTGCTTATACATTATGTCCATGTATATAATATATATACCTGCACCGTAGCGGGGAAATCACTGAGCGTCGATGCGCCGAGGAGAAAAGAAAGAAAGAGAGAGAGAGAGAGAGAAAAAAAAGGAATGACGTAACGCACGCTCGTTACCGCTTTGTGCTAATCATCCGAGAGATTAGGGGGATGTACGATCCGTTCGGAGCTCACGTGATTGATCTGTGGGATGGTTTTACAGCGGGTAGAATGGTGTGTGTGTGTGTGGTATATATGCATCACTCTACGGGTGCTCCCCAACAACCGTTGAACCGCCGTGGTTTGAACAAAGAAAGGAAAAAACAAATAAAATAAAAATTAAGGCAAAATAACACGAAACGCCAAAACGGGAGCGTGTTTCGGCGCAAACGAGCCAGCGGAGGAGAAATAAAAAAGAAAAAAAAAAAAAAAAAAGTACCCTCGGGACGAGAAGATCGCAATCTCTCCTGCATCATTTTGCCAAGTTCACGATCACGACCTATTACGAGGTCGCGTGCTGGTGCCCCGTCCCCATTGCGGGAAGGACGCAATTATGAAACTCCCCCTCCCCCCCCACCTTCTCTAAATCGAGGTGCAGGCTTAAAAAAACATGTATACATAGGAGTATACATATACAGAGCCAACGTTATAATCATCCACGTGCGCGCGATGTGGGTAGGGTGTATTATATATTATACGGATGCCGAAAAAAAAAAAAAAAAAAAAAAAAAAACAAGGGTTGCTGGCTGCAGGTACCTGTTTATATGTATATTATAGACGCGGCAGGACAATGTCGCCGGTGCGCCTAATTGGCGTAAATTATCCCGACCTCCTTCTTCGATCCACAGCGTTCGGCTCCCGGGCAACGCATTAGGTATACTTACGGGCGGGGTCCATATCAGTGCCGGGGGGGTAAGCTCCGTCGGGCCTCAAAACCGTTAATCGATCAATTTGCAAGGCACACACCCTATATATATATATATGTATATATCAACGCATGTACATCGGTGGCGCCGTGGAAACTGCCGTTATCGATCCCGATCTACATTACACGCCGGCGCGAGCTCTCCTCCGACGCCGCTCTGCTCTCTGGTGCACCAAAACAAAGAATCCGCTCGGACGCTCTCTTATCTCACCGGATGCGGACTTAATCTTCTGTGCAGAGTGTCGCGCTGATGATGGCTGGGTATATACATACAGGCACACGCCGGTGCTCGCGTTACCATTAAACGAGGGAGGAAGAAAAAAAAGAGGGGACATTTCTCCTTCTTCTCGCACGCGAGAGGTGCCGGAGCGCGACGCAATCTTCAATTTCTACCTTTTTTTTTTTTTTTTTTTTTTTTCTAGGCTCACGTGTGCGTTTATCCGTAATGCCCCCTTTCTGGAATAACAGAGAACGAAGGGGCTTCATCTCGGGGCCCCTCGGGGCTACGTAACGATGATATAATTGCTTGATTTTTTTTTTCCCTATTTGTTCACGTCCAGCGTAGTTGCTCAAAAAAAAAAATAATCCCTTGCGTAATAATTTTCTCTTATCTCCGGTGCTTCGCTGCCGCGTTCCCGCCGCGAGATGTTATTACCGTCATTTCTGTCCTTTTTTTTTTTTTTCCATCATTACAGAGCTGCTGGCTTTTCTTTATATCTAGACCGATATAATTTCGCGATCTCGCGGTGATATCGTTGTAAAATCGCGTGTTTTCCACCCAAGACTTTCCTCGGCCCGCAATTACACAACTTTCCCGCCACGGATTTTCAAAGGCGACATCGTCCCCGATTCTTTCGGAGAAAACCTACATCGCCAAAGCAAACACCGATTCTCGCTGCTCCGTTTGGGAAGCAATTCGCCAAATTGTTTCACCCACTTTTTTTTTTTTTTTCTCGCGGCTAATCTTCATCACTCCTCATTTGTGTGCCACACGTGCACTTGCACACGCAATTGCAAACGTGCCATTTCCCATCGGAGCGAGAAGGGGAGGTATAGTCCGCGTCTCGATTACACCGCGCACATCATAGTATAGAGTTCAAGCAACGTCCGACACACATCCACGGCACCGAGTAATTGAATTCCAAGCGTTTGCAGGATAGGATGCATCGAGTGCATAATATTACATTCCCCGTTCCGACCGATACAGCTCACGCTTCTTCGATTTCGCGGTTACAGGGTACATATACACACATATATATCCTTCGACACACCGGGCCCATCACGACTATAAGCCGATCCGTTCGCTCAAAGGATATACACAACGAAAGAGTATACAGATCTAATGAGACGCGAAGAGTATAGGTATATATATAAGGGGGGGAACTGAGTCTACAATAATATATATAGATACACGCAAGTGTATACGGACGTACGCAGATATAGTGTATACGCGCAAAGAAAGGAGTGTACGGGGGGGGGGAGAGTGTAGGAGTAGGAGGAAAGATATAGTCTTGGCCGGGACTCCGCGAGCATGATCAGAAGAGTGTTGGCAAGGAGAGCGAGCGAGAGAGCTCACGGGGTCAATGTCCAGGCGGCGCCTAAGATCCCCCGTATTATGTGTGTGTACGTGTATATAAATGGGAGCTAGCTCTCCGTCTCGCTCTCTTGCAAACACCCATCACGGCGGAGCTCGAGTTCGCGCGAGTGTGTTGGTGTGCCATGTACGTATATACATGGTTGTAGTGCTCAGCTTGGCGCAAAAGAATAGTGGGGCAGGTCGTGCCGACCCGATGGAAAAAAATCCTTAATTTAATGGGCCGATCGAGATCATCTCTCTCTCTTTCTTTCTTCCGATATATGTTGCACGTATACATGTATACATGTCTTTACGCCTCCTCCTTCTCGTATACTCATATTGTTATCTCCATTCCTCTTCCTCCTCGTCTGCGGTGTATATATAGTGTTCTAGAACAGCGCCCATGTGGGGACATTTTCTCAGTCAAATCAGCCAATTTGTTCGGCTCGAGCTTCCGTCCCTCCTCGTTTGTACATTTTTTTCTTTTTCTCTTCTCTTTTGCTCCCTACTTTTCTTTTCTTCTTTCGAACCGAATAATGATAGAAACGGCCTTACCGATCTTTACCGATCTTTTGGATTTCGCTAGAGTTGCCCGTTCGTGATGCTCAAGGAGCCTTAAAAATCGTTTTATTCGATTTTACGATTTCATCAACAGCACCGAAAGGCATCAAGGTAAGCTTGTTCACCCTATTACAAATACGCACTCGAAATGACGAAATCAGCGACGTCAGCATACAATTTGTATAGCCGTAACGGACAATGGGCTCAAGGGAGGGCACTCGCAATACAATACAAAATGCTGTAATGGCAATTAAGGTAACTGCGTGTCCTATCGATTCCCAGAGATCGGCATGCCGCTCGCGTACGCGTTATTTCCATTTTTTCCCATTCCGCGCACGCGCCCTCGGTATTCCAAGCTCGTACGACGCATCCTTTCCCCAACGGCTGCACCCGTCATATCTCTCTCTCTCTCTCTCTATATATATATATATATATATATATATATATATATACACTCTGACTTTTTGTCCTTTCGATCCAAGCCACTGCATCGTAGGCATTATATCGCATCCTCCTTCAACGGCCAGGATGTGTCGCTCGAGAGATTGCGCTTTATCGGTTAATCGACACGTGTCTCGATTATTTTCACCCCCCTTCTTCCACTCGACGCCTAACGAGCCTCGCCGTCGCGAAGGAGCTATATGTGTGGTGCTGCTCGACTCTATAAATAACTCGTGTCTTGTTCGCACACGGGCAGGTACATCGGTAGGATAGTATGGTTTTGTTATTCGAAGGGCACACTCTGCGGCCAACCAGCAAAAATACGCTCGCCGAGATTCAAAGCCGCCTCCGCCGCGCCAAAGTAAAATAAGCAAAAAACTATGTGTATATATATGTATGCGTCGACGAGTCAATAGAGCAAATAATAACGTATGCTCGGCGTGTGTACCTGCAATGTGTTGAATATACAGTCGAGAGTCGAAATTCAATTACAAGGCAATTACAAGGTTTCGGTCCGATCGTTCCCTTTTCCCCGGCGGATAGCTGGAATCATAATCATGATGGTAAGTATAAAAGCGAGGTACAAACGAGGGAAAAAAAAAAAAAAAAAGGCAAACGGCAGAGAGCGTGTAAACGTTGGCGCGCACGCACGCGTTTGGCTTATCTCTGCGTTATTTTCTCCCTCGCAGCCGGTGCCATTTCAGCTTACGTGACATCGCCGCGCAATATAATCAAGCCCCTCCGCTGGTAACGCCGAGTCATGCGGGCACGGGCGTTACACGAGAGGAAAGAAAAAGAGGAGGGTAGAGGATGAAACGGGGCGATAAGTCCCGCGCTGCTTCGCGACATTAATTACCGAAAATGGAACAAAACGGCCTCGAGCGCTGTGTACACTTGCATTACTGTCGACGCGCGCGCGCGCTCGGCTTATCAGCTCACGCGTACGAGTGTATACGTTTCGTTTATATTACCTTCTTTTTTGCCTCTCTCTCTCTTTTTTTTTGTTTCGTTGTTTCTCACTCGCACAGTCATCACAGTCATAGTTTGGCGGAATATGGAGATAAAAAATAAAAAAAATCGGGTACACGCGCTCTGCGGTCTAATGAGCGACGCATGCACACGGACCATGGCGATATTTACGTCGGGGGCTTTTTACGAGTGACCATCCGTAGAGAGAATTATTGAAAAACGAGGAAAAGCTCCTTGGAAATTGCCAATGAATTTTAACCGAAGCTAGCTTGTAAAGTAAAAAAGAAAAAAAAAAAAAGGTCCGCAAAACGGTCCGTCTCTCGCTCATGGTTCCCTAATCGTTATTTCTTAATCGCCGCATCTCTAAAAAGGGTGTACTACTCATATATACGCGCATAGAGGCACACAGCAGAGCCGAGATTACGATCGAATAATGAATATTTACGAGCAATAATTGCGCGCCGGTAATTTTTGCACTTTACCTATAGCACGGGGGTACCCCAAGAGGCTGCATAGCCGCTCGCACCGAAGCTCCTCTCCCTCTATCTCAGCGGAAGCGCATAAAAGTATTGACCACGCGGGGGATATCGCGTTCCGAAATATCACGACTCTTATGGGTACACAAGGTATTATACGTGTATTTTCTCTCGGTGGCTGCTCCAGCGGGGCATGTCTGGCAATTAGCGCGCGCGTTGCGGCTAAGGTTTCCACAAAATCCGCGCTTACATCTAGGGCCCTTTCCCCCCTCCAACCCAAGGTAAATGATACGCTCCTCGTAGCCGAGAAATTCTATGAACGAGAAATTGCCGAGCGAGAGAGAACTCCTCCTTTCCCCCTTTCTCGCGGAGATATGATGTATATACATACATATATATACGTATCTGCTCGTACAGGGCTATATGTGCGCTCGGAACAAAAGCGGATCTATGCAGCCGTGATTCCACTTTCATTAAACCCATCCTATGCCAAAGCAGGTATAATAAGAAAATAAGCAGGAGGGGCAGCGAAGAGAGCATCTTATTCCAAGAAAGTGCTCGGGAGAGCGAGGAAGGGGGGGGGGTATACGGCGAGGAGGCACTGTTTCAAGGTCGCGACGGCGCAAAAGGGCATAAATATATAAGCCGCGCCGCGTAGCAGTGCCACGCCAGCGTTGAAATTCCGCGGATGTACCTATACCTACATAATAATGTATATATATATATGTACGAGTAGAGATATCGCCCTGCTCCCGCAGCTCAAGCGTTGAACTCGCCGAGGCGGAGCAGCGTTGCGTATAATACATATTATCCAGTGCCACTGCCATTGCCACTCTATACTTTTACATATACATATGTATATGTATATGCGTATTGCATGCACGTATGGACGACGGATTGTCGCTTCGATCTTGATCGCACTCGGATGTATATATATATATATATATATATATATATATATATATATATATATATATCATGTGTATATATACACTTGGATTCGTGGCACGCTCTTTCTCGCTGAGCTTATCTGCCCGCTGAATATCAATGTGACACCCGTTTCGTCGCTAAAGCCCTATACGTCTGCCTCACACACACACATAATATATATAATCTTACGTATATCCTTCGGGACGGAAGGATGGAGAGGAAGAAGGAAAAAGGCAAAAACAAACATGCAATCGTGAGATTTCCTATACAGCCATACATGTATAAATTACGTGGGGTCACACGCAACACCGTAGGTATACCTCTTCTCCGTCCTTCCACTTGAAGCTCGCGCTTCTTTTCGCCAGTCCGTATAGATCAGCTGTCGTAAATCACCGACGGCAGCGGGGGGATAACGATCGCGAGGGAAAATTTTTGAAAACCTCGCCGACATAATGCATGTGCGTATACGCGAAAATTTCCCGTATATATATATATATATATGGGGGTGACACTCTCTTTCCCCCTTTCTTCGCCATCATAATAAATTTCAGCTTACTTTTACATGATAGGAAATACCATTTGCGCATATGACGAGGTACAGCCTGATTATTCACCGTCAACAGCGGAACACACCTATGCATCTAACCGAGCATTCCATAATACATACGAGTTCGTTTAACGCGAGGGAGTGAAAAACTAGTGAAATTTTTTTTTTTTTTTACAAGCTTCGATGTATATTATACAAAGTGGTGTATCAGAGGGCAAATATTTACCCCGACCGACCGTTTCTCGGTTCTGATATCGCATCGGGAATAAATCGTTCGTTCGGCCACAGTGAAGACCGACTTGAGCTCCTCGCGATCGTCGAAACACTGGCCCTTTCTCTCTCGCTCCGTCTTTTCCTGTTTATCTCGCCGAGCATCCAGAGAGATATCGGCTTGCCTGCCCCGACGTCTCGCTGTTTCCGCTCGTCCTCTTGCCGCGCTGGTAAGCCGAGCTTTTGTGCAATTGTTAAATTGCCGCTGCGATTAAGTTCTAAGCGCAGTCGTTGCCTATTTTATCCAAAGGGAGACCCTGACCGTGAAAAAGAGCTCTCGTACAGCGGCAGTCGCTCGTTCGTGTAATGTATACACAACAGCCGAGCGCCAGTTATCGCACCGTGGGAATGCGGCTTTTTTACGGAGGATGCAGTTTTCTTCTCCCTCCCTCCCACCTACTGGGACTTTTGTCTTTACGGGGCCACCCCCTTGGCATTGATTACTCGTTTGGGCCCACCACCGGCTTTACTCTCCCAGCTCCTTTTGTCTCTTTGTCTCGTAACGCCTATATCGGTGAAGGACCTATTTTCGCCATCTACTATGCTCACCAAGATAAATGGAGACACGTGCATGAGTTTTTTAATTGAATAATAAAACAACCGAGTGGTAAATACATATAGGGTTATTCGGTATCTTGCGATAATTGGACTTTTACTTAAACTTCCGTGCAGGGAATCGAGTATCAGAAATCGATGATTTGCGCATCCAATCGGAAGTATTTCAAACTGCTATACCAAATCACTGAAAAAAAATTCGGTAATTCAAATAAACGTTGATTTGAATCAAATAAGTAATTTCTTCACAACGGGATGTTTAATTTAATATTAATTTGATTAAAATAGATATCGATTTTTCTCGTCTTCAAATAAACGTTCATTTAAAATTGGAGTGATGAAATTCTTTTTTTCTTTTCATTATACCTTCTATACGGGACGATTTTTGCGTTTCTAGGAGTACAAAGAATAATCGCCAATACCGGATGAGTCGTACGTTCTCCCCATTATTCGTTAAACCAAGTTAATACCCGAGTGGATTTCGCCGGGAGCGCGTCAAATCGCCGCGGTTGAAATTCCAATCAACTTTTTTCACCACCTGCCCCATCGGCAGAGTTAAAACCCGTGAAACGCCCCGTAGGTATAAGGTATACTTATTCAAAGCACACGGCGCGTAAGTCACGGTGAAGAGGCACTTTTGTGACTTTGATTAGCTCTTCCCCCCCTTTTCTTTCTTACGTATACCTGATGCATGCACTTGTATTCGTACACATAAACACCTGTATACAGGTGGGTGCACAAAGAGTCGCGCGATGCGAAAACGCGAGCCTTTGACTGAGCGAGACATATAAGAAAGTATACACAACGAAAGCCAAAGATAGAGACATGCGGAGCAAATTCGCGCTTTCGAGCGCTACGTGTATAAGTACGCCTGTGCGCATCAGCATTTGGCAAACAAACGCCCGCGAAAGATGCCAGACCGCACTCGAGCGTCCCTCCGCCCGTATAACAACCATCATCATCATCAGCGCCTCTCTCTCGCCCCATACCTGACCGGCTGTCTAACTCTACCCACGTACACGCACGTATATATATGTACGCAATGTACAAGCACCGGTACATATACAGAGTCTTTGCCCTTATATATAAGAGCAAGTATGCTCGCACGGGACCGTCTTCGGTGGCGATGGTGGGTAAAAAGAAAGAAAGAAAAAAAAAAACAACAAAACATATAGTATACATGATTTATATATATGTATGTAGGTGCACGTACCTTTGACGGCTCACTTCCTCGTCGGGGCGCTCTGAGCTCTCGAGTTCGCTGCACCCCTGCTGCGCTCCCCCTCGTCTGGCAGGAAACCCCGGTAATTATCACACGACTAAGGACACACTCTGTTCCGAAGGAGAATATCTTAGCGGCGAACAATTACAGCCAACGAGGTATACGAAAGAAAAAGAAAAAAAAAAACCAGGAACAAAATGCAACAGCTACAACAAACAAAAACAGTTTCTGCGGTGAACCGGCCGGCTACAGAGTTTATTCCGGCTTCGTTGTCTTTTTTTTTTCTCTCCCCTTGCGCGCGTACAACGATATTGTATTAAATACCGAAGCAGTAAATCACACCGGCACTACCGATATACCGATCCAGCGCACTCGTCGACACACGGAGGACTTGGACGTTGTCGTTGGTTGCTGAAAGGGTCTGGGGGAGGGGTGGGGGGTGTCTCTGTCCGACACTCGACGACAAAAGTAACAAGGAGGTGGACGACAACGCACTTTGGGCCGCGACAGCGGATAAAGGGCCGTCCTGATGCTCGGGCTGTCGGCACGGCTCTGTCTTCGCGGCCGCGAGTCGACCTGACTTTATAAACCGGGCTCTCGGGGGGCCCTCCCGTCCGGGGCACCTTGGCGCACATACCCCGCGAGATATACCCCGCTCGGTTGGCGGCTTCCTCCCTAAGCCGCCTCGGCATTGGCTGCCCGGCTAGCGGTATTATCCCGCCAGCGAGCACTAGCGCAGGGAGAGACTCTCCTCCTTCCCGCGTCCGTTTACATGGGGCCCCTCTCTCTCTCTCTCTAGCCAAGCCATATATATATTATATACACATTACACGGTATAGGTATATACAGGTACTCTCTCCTCCTTCTTCTTCCTATGAGCTCCCTTCTCCTCGTCCCCTTCTATTACTCCTTTTCTACTTCTCCTCTACTTTGCTCCTCTCGTCGCCGCGATGCCCGCGATGCTCCTCGCGAAGGAGTTGCTCGCGGTGTCGCTGACTTTCCCCCGCGCCAGCCACGGAGCTGCTCCATCCGTTTCCGTCAGCGGCAGCTGCACACACACACACACACCTCCAAGGTATATAATGCATATATACATATATACATTACGTGGGTGTTTTTGCCCCTTGAATGTGTGCGCGTGTTACACATACACCCCGTATAGTGCACCAAACACCCTTTTTACAGCAACAGCGGCGGAGCGAATTCGCTATACCATCACTTGGTGACCATGCGAGAGTTATATACATACATATATATGAGTGTACAAAAACTTACCCACACGTACCTATATACACTTGAACACGCCGACCGGCAGCTTAGCAGTGACATTTTACCGTTTTCCCTCTCTTTGCGCCATGTATACTTACCTACTGGTTAGGTACATGTATTATTATTATTATTATATATACGTGCTCACGTGTAAAAACTCGCTACGCGGCTTTAACATACGTTTTGTTCCTGTAAGATTTGCTCTCGGTTGTAAGTACGTATAGGCACACTCGATCTTCCGTTCTCTCTCTCTCTGTGAATCTCGAAACGCGCATTTCTCTGTATAATATTACATTATATACATGTGCAGTGGGTACATACCAATCACCAAAGTGCCCTGGTCGTGTACTCTTAATTCCAATCTACATATTTTTGTTGTTCCCCATTTAGCATCGACGCTTTACATATATATATATAATTGCCTACCAGTTCTCGGGGGGGCGCATTAGCGCGATCGTTACGATTTTTCCGGCGGAACACGTTCGACGGCGGCCGAAGCTCGTCCCTCATTTAAATAAGTACACCTTATTATTTAGCCACCGCTGATTTATTCATCGGCCGACAGAAAGCCATCAGGGGGGGGACATTAGCGCCTCAATACGTGTTTTACAGGGCTCTGCCGCGCGACAATCAATTGCGTTCTACACGTTATTTTCAGGCGCGATCGGAGCTCGCGACATTCGGCTCATCAGTATCGCTTTTCACTTTTTTTTTTTTTCTTCCTCTTTCACGTCCTCGTGCACTCGTTTTGCACTGTCGAGTACAGTGTGGGGGCGGGAGGGCACAGCCCGTTGAGTCGTTATCAGCTCGAGCCTCTTGAGCTATCTTCACTCATGAAATTTTGTCAGCCCTGCCCACTAAATCAAACAAGTGCCCGGAGTGTGCGTCTGGACAGTTGAACGACCGACTCGGATCGAGAGATTCTTTGATGGGTATAATCATGCCGATACGTATATATTTACACAAAGACAATCGGCTGTCCACTGTGTATATATGTTGTGTCAAAGTAGGCAACATCATTACAGCTTCGCGCTTGTTTGCTACTTTTCGCTATGGATTTTTTGAACCATCGCTCGGGTCGACTTTTGCGGCTAGACATTACCTCCGTTACCATATTATTTACACGATTGTAAGTACACACATATATACCTATACTCGGGTATACTTGTACATATGGCACACGGCGATGTTTGCCCAGCAAAATCGGGCGCGATGATTGAAAGCTACGGTGGCGTGTAAAATGTAATTGAGGAAGTAGCACCTACGTGAGAGAACAGCACTTGCACACGGCGGTAAGGCACCAGAAAATTGCCGGCGTTCCGAAATGTACCAATTGCCTCCGGCCGGACTCCATATACTTACCGACCCGTGCCGATTCCACTGACGCACTTTATTGACTCCCCCCCCCCTCCCTCTCTTTCTCGCCGGGATGGTTCTGCAGTCGATGTTAAACATCACACGTTGTAGGTACATATACACACGCTTCGTGCAACGTCCAGGCGAAGCGTTTACTGGCCCATTTTGCCCCGGGTGTGGGAGTATATATGTTGGCCAGCATTCGCCGGTACCGCTACGCCGATTTTATAATACATAATAGAATACGTAATCGTTTCGAATCCATTTTGCCTTTTTTTTTTTTCTTCTCTCTCGTCCTTTCTCACCGATTCAGCGGCAAATTTTCTATCATTACGGCGGCTTGGATGCCTCTTCTTTGATCACGGGGTAACAATTGGTCGAGTTCCCCTTTCTCTATACCGGTCGTCGAGATTTTTCATTAACAAAAGAGCACCGATTTTTTTTTTCACTCGCATCCCGTATCGCCCCGGCAATCGTGACGGAAAAAAAAAAAAAAAAAAAAAAATTCGAGTCACCCTCCCTCCATTGACGTCGAAAAATGACTTCCGATTTGTGCCCAACAACATTCACGGTAAAGGTGTATAGGTACTCTTGGCTTAAAAAGAGCGTGACCGGAGCACAGCATTCTCTGACAAATGGACAACGCCAAGGAGAGCTGGCGGGGGGAGAGAAGGGGAGCATGAAAAGAAATATATACACGTACCTGCAAGTAGAGAAGACGATTTGCCGTGCAGGGAGAAAACGTTTTGTGCTGCATCACCGCTCTGCCCTGTCCGTTGTGCTCTGTAAAGGCGCATTATGTGTACAATGATTAAAAAAAAAAAAAAAAAAAAAAGTAACAATAATAACAATAATTTAAGGCCGTGCGTATAAATAATACATAACCGATGGTGCCTTGTACGCCACGACAGCCATCATCGTATTAATAATAATGATGATGATGATAATGGTATGGTGGCACAATAAGACTGCGAGGAGAAGAAGACGAGAAAGATATCGTCCGAGAAACTGCTTCAGCGACAAGCACATCCTACGCGTGCTGTGTATTATATATTATACCCTCAAATACCACTTTATAATATTATATATATATACGTGGAGTACCATTACCACCTATGGAGACGCGTAATGCGCGAAAATAGAAAAGACCGTGTGGGCATAATGAGACGAGTTCCCAGATAACCGGGGGATAAAGAGTTAAGTTGAGCCGAGAGAGCACACCATCATCGGCCCTGCACTTGACACAGAGCGTTACATATATACACATGCATGCATAGCCGTGGCGGTGCTCTCTCGGCGATGCCAATGCCCCTCTCACATCCGATGCTCTGCACTACTCGCGCATAAAATATCTACATGTACCAGCCAGCGAGTGAGTAGATTACTTGCACTATTCCACGGAACGCGGTAGTGGCACACGGACAATGGAGGATTTATCACAAAGAAAGTTAACCGAAGACGATCGGAACGGGGTTTATTTTAATCAATAAACATAATTAGCGGGTTTTTAAATTTTGATTTGGTAAAACGTGTTCTTTTTTTGATCGGGTGACTGGACGTGCCTTTTAAAAATAACATTCGATCTGATGTATACTAGATTAAAGATCAATCGGTCAGACAAGACAAGATCGACGAACCATTAAAAACGTATATCATTCATTGTGCCAGCATTGATTTTACATAATTGTATTACGTAAAAAAAAGCGCTCCGTTACTGGCGCCTATACACCGTGTAAACGATGTCGAACTGGTTTTCCCTTTTTTTTGTTTGAACTCTGTCGGATCCGAGGAGTCAAGGTCGCGGCGAATAGAAATTTCGTCCCGATACGTTTGATCGATGGGTCTACCCGACTGCCATCGGAAATCTGTTATCTGTGCTCGCCATCCATCGCCTCGACTTTTACTTTTCGGGCAAACACACTCGTGGCAAAGGCCCCTACTCCAATGATTTAAACTTCAAGCAACTCCGACGAGGGGGAAAAAAAAAAAAATGCTAGATCGATTCGCGGACCCCAGAAAAGCGGTACTCCAATTCCGTAACGACAAAACACGGCACACACAAAAACTGCGGTTAGCTGTAAAATGGCCCTCGAGGCCCAACGCGATCCGGCAGCGTTTACACGCGTTATTAATACGTGTATCCTCGCAGCGATCTGTATATATAATGTGGGCCTCGTGTATAATTTCCCGTATATATATACTTATTATACCCCGTTGCGGGAGGCGCAAAAAGCTCGCTTTCCTAATATGCACCCGATGTACAAAGAACAACGGCACATCCGAGCCCAACCACCACCAGCGCGGATATGCGCGGGAGGAAACAACCGACGCTCGAATAATGGGGCCCCGCGCGCCGGTCGTTAGTCTCACGCGAGCTTCGTTATCCACGATTCGCTTTGAAATCGACGGGAATCGAAGCAAAGTCGACGTCGCTCTCCTCTTGTGTTGTTGTTGCCAGGGACACCCACGTTTCTACCCTGTTTTCCACATATTCTGATGGGCTCTGTATTCTTCCTCTGCTCCGAGAAATATATACATATATTTGCAGCAGCCGTGAGAGCTAAAAGATTAATACATCCGATGGAGCTCGCAGGTGCTTTAAAAACCTCACTTGTTGTATTGATTTCTCATAATTGTACCGATTTGCGGAAATCGCGAGTCGATAACGTGTATACGCAAGGTCGGGGTATATCTTCGTAGAAGTCGTTTCGATGAGGGTTGGTTTACTTTTTTCCCCCCCAATCATCCCGCGTTAAAGAGCACTTTTCAACTCAAGTGACACGCGCGTGTGTCTGTGTATACGCCGGGTAACGAGCAAACTTTTGCCCGAGTCATCCCATCAATTTATAATCATCGTCTATACTTTTTCGTCCCCCTTTTTTTTCAAAAACACCGTCGGGGTATGCACCATTAAATACTCATAAATTTCAAAAGACGTGCATTGGGTCACTATACCGTCCGGAGCTCCCATTTGGCCTTGAAAAATAAGCAGACCCCGGGTCTCCCCGGCATCGATGATCCAACCACGAGAAAACCAACAAAGACGACGGCTATGATAATGACAATAATCATCTTTGGCGTTGCGATCGGCAAGTAACAAGGCACCGTTGATAATTGCTCGAGCCTTTCTTCCCCGAGCTCTCCTTATTACATATCATTATTTTTCTCCCTCCCCCCCCTCCCTCCTTTTCCAGGACGCGTTGAGGTATACACAAAAAAAAGCGCTACCGTGTCAAAAGGGTCCCGATCCCTCCAGGCTCCCTCGACGATAGCGCTTAATTTCTTGCGCAGGAGGCCGAGTTTGTTTTTAGCCCGGCCGCGATTACGAGCCGCTGCGGGTGAAAAAAAAAGGGGCCCTTGACGCGCGGCTTGGAACTGAGCACCGGCCGCTTCGCGAAGGCGTTGCTCATTGCCGCGTGCGATTTTTCAAACTTGTAGGTATGCCGGTGTAGAAAATGAGCCAAGAGGCAGGGATGTTGGGAGAAACATTAATAGACGGGTGTAACTCGTCGGCTAAGCTTTTGCTCGTATCTCCAACCTACCCGGAACTTGGGCACATATATTATGTGAATTAATCCTTCGCTCGCGCGATTTTTTTAATGATCATCCGGGATGCCAGTCAGCTGGGAAAAAGGGAATGGGACCGATAAGACTGTTTATTTATTTATTTATTTATTTTTTTTTTTTTCAAAAAAGTTGTGCTATAGGCGCACCTAAATGCGGAAGCTACAGATATTCTTGAACCACGCCGCGCGACACTCGTCAATGAAATGCGTTACTTATGAAAATTTTTGCGTTAGTCGACAACTCGTCCATAAATTTTGTTTCTATTTTTTTGCAGGGGTACGTTTAAACAGCCTTTTTTTTCAGTTTCACGAGTTTTGCGTACATACGAAATAAAATATAAGATTTCTAGCGATCCATTGTGTTGCTTGGATTTGCCAGTCGAGTCCAACCAGCTGAATCTCGGAGAATCGAATGAATTTTACTTATTTTATCCATCATTTATTGTAAATACATATTTATACTCATCACCCTATGTATAGGGTCTCCCGTCCCTCGCTTCGCCGCTTACGTATGTACACAAGTAAAGGCAGGTATTGGAAAGAGGAGCAAAAAACAAGGGAGAAGAGCACACGTAATGCGCGCGAGTTGCCATTAATATATGTGCCCAGGTAACATTAGCAGCCGCCGCGGGAGTCGTGTATAATTACGTATTATGAATACACAGGTACTTGTAACCGACGTAGGCGTCCCTCGTCGCCCGCGAGGTGCAAGTTTTGTACACAGGGTTGATGGGAGGGAAAAGGAGACGGCGACGGGGACGACGTCTGAAAGAAAGCGCCATCGGTGGTGGAGGAATGCGCCGCAGCCGCCAATCCGCGCGGATAATTACGCGAGGGACTCTTCTCCCATCGCGCTCCCCCTACACCGTGCTCCTCTTCTTTCTTTTTCTTCTCGCCGTGTATAGCTGCCGACTCCCCCTTCCACTGCTCCAGCCGCGCTAGACTCGGTCGACTTTTTTTCTCTCTCTCTTTCGGATCCTCGGAGCAGAGCATCAGCAACTGTCTTTTGCATTTATTTGCACACGCGTACATGTATACATATATACATATCATACACACATACGCGAGCCGTGATGTAACGGAATTTCGCGACGAGCTCGTACCCATGTGTATAATATACACGTATGCACGCACATCCATCCGCGCTTACGCATCAGCTCCTTCTCGCGCCAATTATGCTCCTCCGGGTTTTCCTATATATTATGTACCTCTATATGTACGTTCTTTGTACCTTGTTGGTGGCAGCTTTGTTTGCCGCGTATAGCAGTGAGAGATGCAAATGGGGTGCGCGACCTGTATAACCAACCTGCCCAGAATAAGAGCCATGAGATATTTAGAGACGGAGCGAATATTATACAGTGGAAGAGCACCTGAGGATAATAATTGTACGACTACATACGTAACGAGCTCCGTAATGAATACAACCCGTTGACTGGTCGCATTCTGTTCCACTGCATAATTTCATACATACATGAACAACGAGTTACGGTATACATCTTTGCTCATTTGGACATTTAATGCTGTCTGAAGGATTTTAACAATAATATAACTGCTTTTTCGGGATTGACGTGAAATAAATTTATAGTGGAAGTCTCCTCGGAGATGTTTATCTTAAGATGTGTGTTGTGCATTCCATGGGTAGTTTGCTACGTTGTGAGTCAGTGATAGTGTAACCACCTATCGGTTATTAATTTAACTTTACTTAAACAAAAGTGACGAGTTTTTGTACGTGTGTATTTTCTTTTCTACAAAAAAAAAAAAAAAAAAAAAAAAAGGAATCATTTGAGCCTAGAATAGTTTAAGTGACATCCAATTCAATAATTTTCAGTAGTGGTACTTGAATCTGCTTGTTTTAGTTTTATTATTTATTTGACCCAAAACATATGATTTGCGAAGCAAATAAGAAATTAGCAATGATTCGCTTAAAAGCGTGTTGTAATACGTTTGAAGCGTGTGGAAAATACACACTCGAGGGGTGTTGGAATAAAACGCGTAGAAACGTGTAAATTCTGCGACGGCGGTTTACACGCTCCAAGTGTATTAAAATAACGCACTTGGATTAACAGTGTACAAGTATATATTACAACGAGTAGGTAGACTCGTGAAAAATTTTGTCGCTCCTCCTGTCTCGTTGACTCCTGAAGGTACTTACCACAGAGAGTTACTTACGTGTCGCGTAACAGGACGTCCCATTAATAATACGTTAATTTATACGCGTTTGAGTAATGCCCCCGCGGATATACATAAACGCGCGTAAATCAGTTTGATGCAGCTATATCTTGTTTTCCGTACCTCACGCGTACCCACGTATATGATGTTATCTCCGATGATAACAGAGAGGATGATTCACATTGTTCTCCCGTTGGGTGCGATGCCAGCTCGTACGCAGTTTTGTATAGAAATGCGATATAATATTATAGGTACATCCAAGACTAAATAAAAATGAACGAGGAAGAAGGAAAAAGAAAATGAAACGACCAGTCAATTATTTGCAGTGCACGCTTAGGTATCGAACAATGCCACCTGCACGTATAAGTATACCTACAAGTGTGTATCATTACGTCATGTAGGAAGTAAGTACATATAGCTTCCTTCCTTCCCGCGATGCATCAAGCCGCGGCTGATCATCTGATGCTTATACGGTGTAACTTTTAATAATGCAGTAGTACCTGCCCCAATGGGAGGGACATAATAGGTACATATGGAGAGTACGGGTATAAAATACGTGTATGCAACAACTGCACGGTTATGGCGTGTTACGCGAGTTTACGCGGCAATTCCATCGATGGCGTGTAAAATCCGAGAGCGCATAAATCACCCGTCATCGCGCGTGTCACACTTACGGGAGGCGCTCGAGCTTCTTCTTCTTCGGTATACCTATAAGTACAATGGAATGGCACAAGTTGTGCTATATTATATACACCACATACGCGGACGGGCGCAACACACAAAGCCACACAGCTGCATGACAATGAGCAAATCCTCTCTCGTTTCGTTTTTGTCGTCCATGTAAATATATAGCCGCCGCACTTGCCCACACGCGGGGAAAGAGAGTCATTGTGTGCAAAGCAAAATGCACGCGGTGATTTTGAGAGAGAGAGAGCGCGGTGTATAAAGTAAGTAGCGCCGACGAGCATATAAGTATATATACACGGAGAAGGAAGAACAACGAGTGAGAAAACATCCGAGGGCATTTCTCATATACACCCCTTCCGCGGCTGCTGCTTGCATTCTTCTCCCGTCGCGCAACGAATCTATCCGCCGTTGCGCTCACGTGCATGGGATATTAAACTCGTTTGTTATACATTATCCCCGGCAATACGTATATGTAGGCACGCGGGCGCCACCGTTGTGGCACTCGGTTGTGTTATTCCGTGCTTCAGCGATCCAATCAATCGAGCATCTTACGTTTTGCCGATCGGATCAAAATGTAGGTTGCTCGTATATTATACGGTCGCGCTCTGGAAAGATCGGTTGCTCGGCTCCACCGTACGGGAATACCTGCGGTCGCGGCGTCGTGTCCGTGTTACGCTGATTACCGTAGGAAAATATTACCGCGGGGGGGGGGGGAATTAACACATGGTGGTTGAACTATGAAAAAGTCCAGCGTAAAAATTACATCCCATTCAGAGTCTTTGTATATATGTGTGTGTATAATTATATTTACGGCGGCGCAGTTAAAACGTTAACGATTAATGTGGGTTATTTAACGATCGGCGCAGCGCATCTAAATGATCCAATTTCGCGGCGGTTCGTTGAACCTGCATATTTTCTCGCCGGTGTCTTTTTCTTCCATCGATACACCTGTAAACTCGAAAAACGCACTTGGACTCTAGCGATCCCGGACGAGTGGGTGTACAGCGTGGGAGAGGGGATTGACTCCATACCATTGTACACCCAAGACTGGAAGGTTCGGGAAGCGATTGTTCTCCACGGTTATACGGTAAGTATTACCTCGCCCTTTGGAGATATTATATAGGTGTTTGGAAGGGGGGGGGAGGGCTGCTTCCTGCTTCCTAGCTCGAGCATCGCTCCTATCCGCGAGAGCCGTGAGAGGAGCCTCCTCCGCTCGTCGATATTAATCGAGCTAACGTATCTCGCGGTGTATACCATGCGGCACGGGGGGGGGGGGGGGAGACCCGCCGTATAATGCCAAGGGGGCAGCGGAGATCGCGCCGAGAGATTTTTTCCCTCCCCCTCGCCAGCGAGAGGATACCTATTCCACGAGCCGCGGGCTCGAGGCAGCTGATGGGTGCAAAAGTGTACTTGTGGCGCATGTAGCTCCATGGGAGCAGTGGATCGGTGCATGGTGTTGAACGGTAGCAGTGCCAGAGTCGGCGCTCCGGATAATGGCCCCCCGAGCCCTCCATACCTATACTCCTAGATTTTCAATTTAATTTCCCGCGCTCCGGGTCCGACTAATGTATGACCGATCGCCCCCCTCCGATACTCGCGTCGAAACCGCTTTTGCTCGGGCTGTGCGCGATTCATTCCACAATCCGACCGTATATACCTCTACTGACCTGCACTGGCTTTATTGTTTTCGAAGGCATCCACCGCTGTGTAACATAATGTGCTCCAATATAAATACACATCCACACCTGATACACTACATAACTATATATATTTGATCGGTGGGTCTCGCCAGCAGACTCGGACGATAAGTACCTTTTGAATTTTACATTTTTTTCCTACAAGAGGGTAATTAATGACTATGTGTGATTGAAAAGGTGTTTTTTAATTCCTATTTACAAAGCAGCGATGGCAATGCATCAGAAATCAAAAGAAAAAACAATTTGGAAAAAGAAATGTGTGTTTAAAAAGTAATTTAATATTTTAATTTAAATACTTTATAGCGTAGTTAATACTTTAATATTCAAAATTGTCTTGGAGTTGGAAAAAAAACAACAATTGTTTGAAACTCCCATAAAAATAGTTGCACGCGAATCTGCTAGCGAGAGGGTTGGTTTTGCACGTGTCCGTACGAATGTCGAGGATATTGTATTTATTATAAAATATGCCGCGGACCCTAGCCGATTATTGCCGGTAGTACGGCTCATCGTGGCCAGCAACAATCGCCGGTTATACCCACGTATCATATAAAAAGGAATAGGGCTCGTTTGCGATAATTAAAAGGGTGCATGTACTATATGCATATACCGGTACAGACGCCGGTGATAAAAGTCGTTCAAACACACCGATGCGCTTAAAGTACAAGCCCAGCCCTCGCGCCGGGATGTATATATAATATATATGTATGTACATGTGTTGCGTACATTATGTACCAGCTGGTTATGATGTACGGATCATAAACGATATAATGCGGCTCGCCGTTTTTTTCCTTCTTCTCCTTTTCCAATTCGCTTCGGTCGTACACTCGCGAGCCGACAGCAGCGGGATAATGAACGAGTCGCGACTTTTTGCTCGGGTCTCCTGTCTCTCTCGCTCGCAAATTGGAAGTAGTAGGCGCGATTCGTTTCGAATGACGGGACGCCAAACTCGAGAGAACCGAGCACACATCCGCCAGTGGCAAACAGGAACGAAACGGGGCAGGTGCACCTAGACAAAAATGCACGCAATAACCCTTACGAGCGCCGTGCAGATATTTTCTCGCGTCCCGCTACCTCCTCGTGCAATAACATTAGTATACCCATTATATGCACGGAGCCGTATACCTATATGTAATGTATTTTGTGACGGTAAAGACATCGGCCGGTCGGTAACGATATACGAAGACGCGCGTGTGAATGCAAACTATATACCCGCTGCTAAGGTGCGAGGGAGGGAAAAAAGAAAATAAGCGGTATAAGGTTGTTGGCGGGACGCGTTTCCTAAACGAGAGACAGGTCGCTTATTATGTACCCGCCAGAGAGACGGAAGGGAGACCCCAATTAGACCGTGTATACCATACAACGCCCCCCAATCGGACAGCCGGCGAGGGTGTAATTGTTTACGCGCAGGTCCGATTTGAACAGGTATCTATACATACTACGGACTCTACCGATAGCGCGCGCCCTTTTAATTTGGCCAAAGCGAGTATATATTTGTATATACAAGATAGAGGGAGAGAAAGAGAGAGCCCACGTCCTTCCGGCTTCCCATGAGTGCGTATATATATATAAGCATATACGGGCCTCATGTCCGATTATTTTCGATCCGCGCGTAAATACATCCATCCTCGTCTCTCTCCCTCTCTTGGATGTATATATATATATATATAGGTATATTATATCGTACATATATATATGCTATATATGTATACAGGGTAATCACTGTATTTCAAGTTCGCGGGAGAACGAGGGAGATCGGCGCGATCGGTGATGCATGTACACGTATATATAGGTATACTCCCCGCGCCGAGAGTCGATCGAGGCACTTTTGTATATCGCATGCATACGGAGGTATACATACAGCCGTGTACGGCTCTCCTTGATGGAGGGGTATATATATATATCGCCTATCCTCCTCCTCGAGAGAGGGCCGAGGTTCAGGGTCGGTCAAGGACTCGGGTTGCTCGCTCGCCTAGCGTGTATATATATATGTATGTATATATATATAAGATACCCTATCCCCTCCTTTACTTAAGTTTGCTAGGCTCGAGCGCGCTGCTCCGTTCTTTCTTGCGACTCTCTCGCGCTGTCGAGCTGATGTGGCCCCGAGAGCTAATGGAAAAGCGCGACGATAATATGCATCACCGCTTCCCCATAAGTATATATATATATATATATACATACGTATGGGCGCGCGAGCTGGATCAGCGATACGTATATATTATACATCGGCATTCCTCCCCTGCTCGGTATATATACCCCGGCGCGGAAAATCCGACGCGGCCTGCCGGAAGTCGCATCAGCCCCAACAGCTTCTGTGTCTTCTTTTTTTTTTTTTTTTTTTTTTTCCGTGCAGATAGTACCGCGGCTGCCGTCGTTTTATTTTACGACAGCTCTCTCGCTCGGCCTTGCGGAATTCGCGTCCGTATAATCTCGGGAATAGAGCCTCCGCTCGGCATCGGCTCATTGTGTACGCAATATACATTTTATTGTTTCGCAATTCTCTTGTTAATTGAACCCCGCGTGCATACATACATATATATATACATGTATCGGCATAATGGAGAATAAACTTTATTTTTCGATAACATTATTTCAACCTCGAAATACCGATAACTCCGGTGCAACGGACAATGGCCGCTTCAATCCTCATACCCGGGTACCCGTATTATAATCGGGGGGTATTGCTAGCTTCCCTCGCGTATAATGCGTTAATCTCGCTCCGATACGCGTGTTACATTGTATATATATAGGCGTACGAGCGTATACGCGAGCCCGTAAATAAATCTCGTTCGAGTTAATCATTTGGACTCTCGGGGCGCAAATTTTCCACGGTCGAGAGGCACTCCCGTGTGCAGATTGAACCATTTTTCAGGGGCTCGCGAGTCAATCTTCATTTTCCCCCGTAATCACGGCCATCCGATTCGGCCCGACCGCATTTAATCGGGCGCCTCGCCCCTATACACCTACCCATAGACGTCGTAAGCTGGACTCGATTTGCAGCCTAATGGCACCACTTGATTGGGCTGTTTGTATATAATACACACTTTAATGGTACTATATTAAATTTATAGTTGGGCGCTCGCTCCATTTGGAGAGCTTGCAAATGACCCATTGCTTCTCCCGCCTCGTTTACGGGGAACTAAGGGGATTCGCGGTGTGTGGGGTGAAAATAAATCAGCCATCGGGTGGATGGGTCAGCTGTAATAACTACGGGGATGTACAGAGGCGGATTTTTTGCTGCCCCGCGGAATCACGAGTAGCTGCGCCATCAGCGTCGTTATCGTTCGGCTCTTGGCGCGAAAGATCGATTGGACGCGGCGATCGTCGCTATTCACGGATCCCCGGAGTCACTCGGCAGTGGCCTCTACACGCCCCTCACAAGTGCGCAGCACATAATTATAAACGCGCCGAGCTCGTGCACAACAGCGTTGGAAGAAGAAGGGAGATGATGGAGAGTCGTACGGGCCGCGTACTCCTCTGCCGCTGATGAGATGCGAGATGGTACCCGAAGCGCGAAAACGCGCTCTATCGCGCCATAGGTGCAACGCGAGCAAGCTCCATTGTGCGGCTTAAACTGAGCGTGAAAACGCCCCCACCCCCTCCCTCTGACGGTATAACGTACAGTGGCAGCACCCGAGTGTGTAGCCGGGTTGTAAAACCAAACCGAGAGTTAGATATACGCATCGGCGCAGAAGTAACTAAAAACTAGCTGCGCCTCTCCCCGGAAGCGTTTTGCGCGAATCGGACAAAAGGCATGTAATATCTCCTCCGGGACATTCCGGCTCTTTAATGCCCAGCAGCTGCGATTCTGGCACTCGATTGTGGGACTATATGGGCAGTGGAGCTCTTCCCCGTTGTTGTTGCGGATGCGGGGATGGGAGTTATGCGGAAGAGTCCGAGGGGGCCCGGAAGGAGCGAGTCTCCGTGCGACTCTGGGCCGTCGCGGAATGCTCGCGATGTTAAGGAGCCCGAGTTAATTAAGAGCCACCGCGAGCTGACTGACTCGAGTTTCTTTGGACGACTGTTGCGCGTGGCGGTGGATAATGGCCGCTTTGCATTTCGCTCAGCGGATTTACCCCCCCCCCCTTTTTTTTTGCGGAAGAGTCCGATGACTTGTGCGCGGGGATCGGCAAAAAGTCACAACTGCGCAAAAGTTTTTCAAACTCGAGCTGCTGCAGCGTACACGAGAACCCGTGCGTTTGTTTGAGAATTTGGGTTTTCAATGCTGGATAGAACTTGGGGTGTACAAGCCTCCTTTGCGCCCTACAAACGCTTACTTTGTGTTTCCCCTTATTGGACCTTATAAGGTGGATTCTCGTTTTTTAAAAATTATTATTCAATAAGTGTATAAATTCGTTAAAAATACTTTTCTATGTAAGACTCAAGGGGCGATGGTGCATTTTGTACCGGAGCAAAAAGTACCGTGTACAATTTTTTTTAGAAATTTACTAGATTCGTGTTTAACAATGCATCCTAAACTAATGGCTGCTACAAAAGAGTTTTTACAACATCTTGTGGTGAAAAGTTCAATTTATTGTGCCTCCATGGAGTGCAATGCAAAGTGCTGGATTCTAGCACCGTTGCGCGAAGTTGTTTCTTCGTGTGCGAAACATCTTCTTCGCACAGAGCTTCAACGTGACTTTGTTGCTTTTACTAAAAGCTCAATTTATGATTTCAGTAATCGTCAAGAATAAACAAAGTTAATTTCAATTTTCATTTTCATTCCACCAGTCGAGGTGCAGGGGGGCTCACGTACATCTTTTGAAGATTGAGTGTATTTTCTAGCAATTCAGGATTTCAATTTAAGATTGGTGTTTTTGGATCTTATTCGACGACAGGGTGAAAATACATTTCTTTTCAAATATATATAAATTTACATGTTTAAACGATGAAAAACAAGAATCGGTTCAAGTTTTCGAAAAATGGGATGCAGCAAAATCGGCCACAAACGAGTCAAAGGCGATTATCATGCGTGAGCAGTGCAAAGAGCTTCGAAAAAAAACAAAAAAAAATGTCGATAAGCAAAGATCATCCGATGAGAAAAGCGATAAAAATATAAGACGAGACGTAAAAATCGAAAGTACCAACCGCGAAAGGGAACAAGCGCAATGTACAAGATAAGGCTCACCGATCCGACGTCCAACAACAGCGGCCAACCAAGAAAACCCCGGCCTCTGAAAGCCTCGAGGCTGTTAAGAGGACTAATGAACGCAAAAGTGACGTTGGTATGTATGTCTGTCTTGAAATAGCCACGAGAAAACCAGAGGAGACGGACGCGGATCCATTCCGTAGTCCGACGGTTGTTGCGGGCGGCTCACCGATAGTGTTTGCATAATTACACACGGGGCGGCTATGTAGGGAGGGAAGACATACAAAACAGCAGACTTTTTAATTTAACGTGGCCTCGGCCGTTCGTTAATGGACGCTAATGAAAAGTGAAACCTTCAATTACGGGAGATGAAAAAAGGAGAGTCGCGACGGATAGCTTAAATTACATGCACACCAACTGACGTAACTTGCCATGGGCTCCGCGATGATTATTAGGTATACACCTGCGCGCACTCGCTTCATCTTCTATACCTGCCCTGCTCTATAATATGGTGTCAAGTATAGTGCACTGCTCGACTCCACAAACTACCTACTTTTTTGTTGTTTTTCACTCCCTCCCCCCCCTTTGTTCTCCACTCTTGGGTAGAAGCGCGGATAATAAATACCCATACACTTTTGTAACTCTCGTTACTCCAACTCAAATGTACGAGTAGTGGAAATTGCGTGCATCGTAACGCGACAAGGCCACGTTGGATTTGTAAGAATCCCCTCCCCGAAAACGACTCTGTAAGGTATATACTTTTGACTCGTGCTGTTACTACTTACTACATAATCCCAATGATGAAATATGCCCAAAAAAAAAAAAAAAAAAAAAAAAACAGCCCGACCAATGTGATGGAGTTTTTCCTCTCGAGTCGATGCCCATATATCCTTACCGACCGATTTCAAGAAAAGCGTTCCCTATGATTTCAGGAAGCGGCGAGGAGCGAGCGGAGACACGCGCCGATCAAACGCCCGACCGAACAAAACGAGGAAGAGGATGCTGCTGTCACGCGGGTAAATATATTTATACCTCGACTGCGTGCACCTGTACAGGAAATATTTATAGATAAGGGGCTTCTCGCACGCGTGCCGCCGTCGTCACCGATTCCTACCTTTAGCCGTGCACTGAACGATGATACATAAATAAACCATGCGCGAATTCGTCGAGAGAGAGAGACGGACGGATAGACACCTGTCAGCTATATATAGGCGCATGTCGCGAGACTACTTTTTACGTGATTTAATGGTTGTCCCTGCGCGGGCGAGCAAAAATCGGATTAGACGCTGACGGGCAGCTCCTCGGCCGAGCGTGACCTTGCCGGTAAACACACAGATAAATCTCCCTTCCCAACCGCGACATATAAACTTCATTATCATCATCATCATAGTGTATACACGTTGTACGGGCTCGGCACTCGTGTAAATCATAATGTACAGTTGTTGGAGCGAGTATTAAAAACCTGTTACAAATCTATATATACACCAGTTCGCCGTCGAGGTAGCCGCGGACGTGTTTATCATCGTCATATTCCCCATTGATACGTATATATATATATATATATTATACACACATGTATAATTATACTCGTGCATATTTGTAATATAAAACGTAGCCGCCTTGTGCTGCGGCTTCTGGAAAAAAACGCGCGGCACGGATGATTGATGACGCGAGGCGCTATCTCGCAATTTACAATGAACACGAATTCCACGCCACTGTTTGCTCCTATGAAGATATTGTACCGTGGGCTTGTATACTCCAGTGTACATATATTATAATGATGATACGTACACACATATAATATATATATGTACCTGCCGAAGTGTAAAAAAGAAAATAGCCGATAGCCACCGGGGAAGAGGCAGCAAGAGAATCTCGACGAAATTTGCAACGAAAAAAAGCTCATATACCTTTACATGTATACGTACATATACACGCAGCGTAATCTCGCCTCGCGCGCTTTTTGTTCCCGAGTGTCTGCATACACACACTTCTCCAAGCAGGTGATACCCTGAAAAACCCACGAAGCAGAATAAAAAAGGCAAAATGGGGGACTAGATAGGGCGCGGAGCTTAATTAGCGTTCGGCTCCCGCAGGCGCATACTACCGATTAGTCTGTGGATATAGGTATGCTTGAATTTTATCCACGTGTAAGTATATACGCTGGAATCGGTAGCATGTACCCGCGCTCTCCTGTGTTGTGGCTGCGGTGGCGGCGGCCTAGGGAGGGCGTAGCGCCCGTATAGATTAGTGACTTACGTTCCCTGGAAAAAAGCTGCACCAGAGACAAGCACGGCCTGGCTTAATTACTATACCTTCGCTTCGATTCGATGTACATGATACATAGGTAATGCGCATTATACCTCTCTGCCCGCAAGCCACAACGCCGTACAAGCGATATATATACATACATATACTTACTTACAACGAAAGAACACTAGAGACGACGACGACGATGAAGAAGTAATGGAAAAAGGGAATAGGTAGACCTATAAGCTACGCTAGTAGGAAGTTGGTTATACTGCAACGAGTACGTATGCGAGTAACTACGTTATATACACATATACGCGATAGATTGGATCATTGTGAGTCCGCGTGACATATTATATATTATGCATATGTTCAGACTATGGGTACGATGATAGGTGCACGTGTATATATATATATATATATAGGAAAAGGGTATTTGCGTGTGCGCGCCCCACGGCAAACACTATGATAATCACGCGTTGCTGACCGTGACGGCTGAACTTGTAGTACACTTGCATGTATCATACGCGTGTATGAGAGGGAAACGAGGGAGGAGGGGGTGAGGGGGTAGGATTTCAAGTGACTTGAGGGAAAAAAAAACGTATAGCGCCATACGGCATGAGGAGTGACCGAGAGTTGTGCGATGGGAGTCCACACGAGCGTGGGCCGAATAACGCGGAGAGCTAATAATAGCATCACGGGCAGTATATAGTAACAGGTATTATATATATATATATATATATTCATATATACATATAGATTGAAAGGGCTGCTGGATGCGCATTTTTGTGGTGATAGAGAGCTGCCACCACCACCAGTCGTTGCGTATCGCCGCGACGGGGATGACTGGGACGGGCGTGCTCCGGCATCGCGAGGGGGAGCGAGGGACCTTGACGTCGTCAGAGGAGAGCGATGAGTGAAACACGCCTGCCTGCAGTATTGCAGCTGCAGCAGCGACTCGAAGACCAAGAGAGAGAGCGACGTCAAGGTCGTTCAAGGTCGTCGCTTCTCTCTCCTCGGCTTGCTCCGCCACGAGTCCGAGGATGTGCGCACCCTATACATGTATATATATATCGGGCGCAACAACCTTTTGTGGTGCAATATAACAACCAACCGATCTATACGTGCAGGTATATATACATATTTATAGGTAAAGAAGAGAGCTTGTATAATAAACTGGTGTACACCGCTCCCCGCTGCTGTTCATTTTTCATTACCCGTCCTCCTCCTGTACCCCCTTTGGGCTCTGTATGATTTTCTCGTTTGCTCGTGCTCGCTCCGTGTATCTGATATTACTGTACGCCATGCACAGAGTAGGATATTCTCCCCCCTACCCCAATGTTGGTAGTGGCGGTGATGATGATGATGATGATGATGATGCTCGCGTGGGCTGTGGTGTACATGTATAATAAGTTAAGAGGGGGGGGGGGCGAGCAGCGAAGAGGACAACGACACAAGTGCGAAATCGAGAGAGAGAGAGCCGACAGCGCATACATACATATACGCCTCGGTTACCACTCCCCCTTTTTGCGAGATTTTTCACGAGGCGCGAACTCGGTTACGCTCGCGGCTAGAGATGTTTTTCTCGGCGAAGCCCCTCATCGGGGGGGTATATCTCGCTAAAAGGATGTCTTTTCCTTTCATTCCTTTTTTTTTTTTTTTTTTTTTTTTTTTTTTCCTCATCGTCCGAGTCCCTGCAGCTTTTATTGCCGCGCTCTACTGCCGCCGCGGAGATCGAGTTTCTTCTTTTTGCAAAGAGAGAAGATCGGAATTTTGTCGAGGCGCGAGTAGTTTATTTGCCCGTCCCTCCATGAGCCGCGCGACGCTGATATTATGACGAGCCGCTTTGTACACAGGTACTGCACATCTTTTTTTTTTTTGCATAAAATTATTTTGTTAGCCTGCTCGTCGCGACATCATCAGCTTCGGCCCCGAAAGACTCTGCCAATTAATCGACATCGATATCCATTATGCAGTACACAATGTTTCGAAAAAGTTACCCCCCAAACCCCCCCCCTCTTTTTTTAAATTCCTGTTTCCCTCGCCTCGCGGGGCTTTACGTATATATAGCCGAGACCGCGTTTGAGAAATGACCGGATTTCGCTGTTATCTGTACGACATCCGCGTGTACATACCGAGCGCGTATGATTGAACATCCGCGTCTGAAACCTCCGGCTACAGGTATTTATACGTCGGGCACCCCGTACATCCTCCCCCTTGACTCGATTATCCCCAACTTTTTAGCGACGCGCGTATTATTTTGCAAAAGAAGAAGCAAAAAAAAAAAAAAAAAAGATTCCCCAAGATTAATCACGGCTTTGAAATTACAGCCGCGCGGCGTTTGTATATCCCGTAATTACCTATTAATTCAGCGAGGGTGCAATTTGTCAACTGTCACGGGGAAGCGCGGATGGCTAAACAATAAAAGCCACGGAGGAGGGGGCGATTGCAAAACTCGCGAAAACATTTCAAGACTTTGTCAGCAGCCCCTTCGGCTGTGTAAAGGAGACGCTGCAGTTGTATATAATTGCGAGGATAAACTAGATACACGCGTATGTATGCAACAGGTAGCTGATGCGCGTTGCATAATAACACCGAGGCACTGCGTTATACAGTAGATACGTGTACCGCGACAGCATCACGGGACGCCCTTTACGCGTCTCGGGGGAAGCAAACGTCGGCGGTTGTAGTGGTGGTGTATGAGCTCCGACCGCAAGAGATAAGACGTCGCCGTCTCGACGTCGAGTAATTCGCAAGCGTAGCGCGGCCGCGGGCACGTAGTTACATCGTACCGAAGGCATCGCTTAGATGGTATACTTGTATACCCTGCACGCGCGTCATGCAAAACTCGTTCTCCTAGAGAGAGAGAGAGAAGGTGCAAGGACATGCACTCTACGGCCAAGACCGGGGGCATTGCTCGTGCATCAGACTCCTTTTTCTGCATTCATCTAGCTCGGCACACGCGCGTTCGATTCTCTCCCTTATACTGCTCGATCTATATATATATTATACGTACACCCTGGCACACGTATATATATGTAGAGCTCGTAGGTGTTGGATGTGCTTGGTGCCTGCCTACACGTGTGTGTAATTCACTCTCGCGTGGCTATAAACTAAGCCAGAGAGGGAACGAGGAGGATTTCCCAGAAAAAGGGCTGGCTCACGCACGCAGGTACGCCTATTACACACCTATATAATATATATGTACCTGTACCACCTATATTCGCCTCGCGGAAGTGGTGTGCACTTTACACACTTACCCAACTCTGTACATATCTCTTTCGTGCCCCCGATGCAGAGTACCTATCTACATGCACGACTTTTTTCACGGATCATCGCTCGCGCGGGGCACCGCGGTGCGGTAGCTGTACATGTATATTTATATATATAAATAGCTGTCTTATGCTGCTGTACGCGTGCATACCTACGTAAACGCTGGTATTAGGCGCATTAACCCTGGCGTTTTCATTCGTCTGCACGGCTTGCAGTATATTACGTGCACGTGCGGGCCGAGGAGACACAGATGTCTCACATATATATATACATGTATAAGTACAAAAAAACCTCGAGAACAATTTACTGCATTTCTCCATGACTTGGTGAAAAAAAAAAAAAGAAATAAAAAAAAAAGAGACACTACCTTACATTTTTCAAGTTGAACAAGCTACATTTTGCAGAGGAAGAGGATAAAAGGCTTAAACTTACTCGAAGCAGGACTCATGTTTCGCTCACACCCCATCTTACGAGTAAATCCATTTGATAAAATCCCCGTTGTTTTTGCACATCGACTTTCCGCAACTAATTTTCGATTTCCCTTTTTTGAATCCATAATATACGTGAATATCGGCTCCATTTGATCTAAAACAAACCTGCAAGTAAGCGTATATTTATGTATATATCCCCGCTTACAAGTTTGCAAAAAGAGCAAGTGGCTATACATATATTATTTATAAACTGGATGTCGGTGTAGATGATATTCGAGCAGTAGATGCGCCCGAGTACGGTAAGACAGGTAAGACGAGTACGGCGCTGAAACCCAAGTGAAAAATCCATCCGTGCATCGAAATTTATTAATATTCCATTCCGGAAGCGATGCAGATAAACTCGCGGTATGTCACTTACACACGGAAAAATGTGAAACCTATTTGTTTTGTTTTTTTAAACCTCGCTGTAGCCATTAATCACGCGTTCTCACGACCGATCGGTAGCATCACGAAACTACGCGACTCTTAGCGCAACGATATATAATTTACACGTCGGAAAATCAATGTTAAAAGTTTGTTTGCTCGACCAGTTCCTGCAATGGATCTCGTTAAAAAGTGGTATGTGGAATTCCGCCGGTTACGTACATAGGTATAAGGTACCACCTGTATTAATTATATTCAAGTACTATCAGAATGAAAATGTAAAACTGACAACTTCCCAACAAAGTCATCGATTACAAATAACTTTGAAGTGGCCGATACATTTGTTTGCCTTTCCGATCCAGAGCTGCCCCCGTCACCAATTGCGACTCGTATACACATCGACACGAGGATCTCTCGCAGTTACCGTTCTGCTGTATACTTCATACAAGGGCAAACGCCCCGCGAAGCATCGGTTCCAAAGAAGTTCCGGCAGGCGGGTTAATCTCCTCCCGCTCGAACGGTACACCCGCGCAAAGGGACACACGCACTTCTGCGACGACACGCCAACGTAGGTATATACATTCACGGACTCTTTTATTTTTTCGCCGTGCCATTTTTACAAGCAAAGAGCCGGCGTGCATTAAAAGCTTGCCGCTAGCTTTGCTTCATGTTTACACGTATATATACACACACATACACCCACAAAGGGAGCCCCTTTCGCACTTCCGCCCGTGATGGTGTCGCCGCAACGCCCGCGCCAACCAACAAGACCCACAGAGGAGAGCGTACACGACGTATATAGTCGCCCCCTTCCCCCCCCCCCGAGGTTGTTAAATTGGCATGAAGCGTGACCATTGTCCGGCGCCCCGTATCGCGTTTTAATTGCCGTCGCGACTAGCTGTTCTTCTCCACGCGTCGCGGACATCTCTTTCTTCCTTCCGCGTTGCAAGGTCCCCCCGCACCGCTGTCTCCGGGCTTTGTACACTACAACGCAATATTATATACGCGATGCTTTATGTGTTATACCTGCGCGAGGTGAGCGAAAAATTATGCTTTGTCCCGGCTCTATGTATACGTATATAGGGACTTGAGTTTATTGCCGTTACAACAGCTTCATCCTCTCTCTCTCTCTCTCGCATAAATTCACCACCCCTGCCACGCGTCGAAAACACACAACCGAGTGTGATTAATGGCGCGTATATGTATATGTATACGTCGTTTTACAGTAATGACAACTATATACCTTCAGTTCGAGCATGAAAGATCTCGAAAACGAGAGATGAGGAAAAACAGAATATGCAGCAAAATTTAGCCCGATCGAGCGGAGCAAAAAAAAATTCAAATGTAAAAGTTGTCTGGGATCGATAAATACACGTCGACGGGCCGATAAGATTCAGTTGAGAAGCTGTATCCACGCGTGCTTTGATTGATATATTAGCCATGGAGTGGAGGAGGGGGGGGGGTACGAAGATAAACGAGGTATGTAATCCCTCACTTGGGCTCCTCGCGACGAAATCAGGTTCTCCGATTTTAATAATTCCCGTCCGCATTATCGGCAGCTGGCTAACGCGCCCAAAGTACCATAGAGGGGAGGGAGATACGATCCGCAGCGGCGAATGTAAATCTCGCGGAAAAGTTGCAGCCAGCCCCGGCGGTAGCAGCTGCAAATCTGGAACGGTTTACCGATAAACGTACCGTTCCGTCTAATGAAACGCGCAGTCTTTTACACGCAGCGACGCGCTCGCGTCTGCCTCTTACATCCGAATGGTAATCACCCCCCACCACTCCACTATATATATATATACTCTATTCGGGTTGTGTTCGTTTCGTTGTAATTAGGCGGGAGCGGGGAAGAGGTGGCGCCCGGGAAAGTAAAAACTCGCTCGATCTCGGTCCATATCTCCGGGTGAACGCGCACACGCAACAGAGCCGAGAGAGTTTTCTCCGTTTGCAGCTTAGGGGGGGACCGAGCTAATTGGAAGCGAAGATAACAACAGCCAGGCGATGGTCTTTGAAAAGGGGACGAGGATGCTCGGTCCAAGTGTTTCACGGGCGCACCTGAAAACCCACAAGCCGATGTGCAACAATAAGCCGCGTAGCTCGACTTTCTCCCTTCCTCCTCCTGTTTTTTTTTTCCCCCGAAGAGGAAAATCCGGGCGACTTCCTCCGTGGGGCTTTGATCCTTTGCCGACGATGCTCCGTGCTGCCATCGAAGGGAGGAGGATGAATAAAAAAAAAAAAGGGCTTGGAGGATGTGCGCTCCCTCTATACTTTCGTTCCGCTCGCGCGGGCTCGGCGGAACCCCGGGTAACGGGCCTTCGTCGTGTTTCCCGCTCTCCGTTTCGTTTGTCTTCCTGTCAAATAAGAAGCCATACGCATACATACACTAGAATTGTTTATAGCTCTCACACACACACATATATATATATATATAAATACACCTACTCGTGTTCTGCCGTGCCAAAACCTATCGTGGAACGAGTTTCGTAGTCTACGTATATTATATACCCGGGACAACAGTTGTGAAAGTAATGACACCTACATTGTAACAACGTAGCAAAATAATTAGCTGACGGCCATTACAATGTACCTACCAACGTAATCGGTGTTACTGGTTTGATTGTAAGATTGGCAATAAAACTACATATATAATATAGATCGAGCGCGCGGTGGCTCAGTCGGCTAGGTCGTGGATTGACACGCGGGAGACAGTGGTTCGATTCACGGCCAGTGCGACTTTTTCGGGCAAGTACCTCTATGATATTTCACATGTGCTTTTTCACCACGCAATGCTCCTCGAGGAGGGTTTAGGCGAACTTCTCGCAGCAAAAATTGCCTAATTTCCCAGTACCCCCCTTCCAGCAATGGGAGGCCTTCCCTTCCTTCTCCCAAGTGCCAAGTGCCCATAGCAGTGCCCTTATGAAAGGAGCCGGACATGTAGAGCACTATAATATTAAAAAAAAAAAAAAATATATTTATATATATAGATCGCCGCTGAGAGAAAAGAGCGAGATTATCGAGAGCGATCAGATTATGTGCCGCTCGTTTTCTATTAATAATATCCAGCCGCCCGCTGTACTGTACAAATACGCAGGTATATATTGAAAATATACACGGCGCTGTTATGTATATCGGTTATGTGGATATAAATATACGTACGGGACGGCGCGTGCGATTGTAATCGCCAATGGGAGAAATCGAGAAGAGCCGTAAAGGTCCCTGGCTAGGACAGACGGATGGTGTATGTATATGCCTATAATACCTACGCGTCTCCTATAGATATTTTCAATCCCGGCCGGAGTGCTGATTATACGCGTGCACGAATAGGGAAGAAGAAGAGGCTATTAGCGGCGAGTCCAATGGACATTACAATCAGCAATAATCATAATTACGATGACGACGTTAATCATGGTTTTTGCAATAATCATACATAGTGACGATATAAAATCGCAAGCTGTAAGTGTATACATGTCTGTCTGTCAATATTGACCGTTGCAATTAAAGTTGGTTTTGGCCTCTCGTAGTGTATATATGTACAGCCAAACGAGTGAAATTAAACTTAGGTACTGCTACACGTGACGGGGAAATATTTTAATCGCGATAATTCAGCCTCTCCGCGGAATGACAGGAATTAGATTTTTGCCGTCACTCGAGCGTATATATATATATATATTAAAAGTGCGGGTTGAACGCGCGGATGAACCGAACGGGAGTTTCGGGTTATTATGATCATCATTACTGCCACGACTAATACAAGTGCCGGACGAAACAAAAAATCACTGAGAAAAGTATTACAAAATAGCCGGCAATACAAGCGCCTACAGTCGGAGAGACGGAGTATAGTGTATAAACCTTGTAATGTACACACACACACACAACGGGAAATTAGATCCCTTTATTACCTGTGTAGGCCATCGGGCACAATCATCATTATTTCCGCGAGAGAAGCAAACAAACAACGGTCTGCTCTGTATATATGTAAAAGATCAGGCCCCGTTAACGGCGCTTGTGGACGAAAATTCGAGAGCCACCACCTCCTTGGACGCGCGCATCGTTGGATTCCGCTATATATATATACTTCAAACCTCGAACTCCTAATCCAATTAAGAGATGGGAAAAAAAAAAAAAATTCCTCGGGGGAATCCACCTCGCGCGCACTCGCACGTGTACGATATACACGGTGTGAGAAAATAAGCGCGCGAACGGAATAAACATAAAAATGGGAAAGAAGAAGAAGAAGAAGAAGCCCCCTATAACGTATTGTATATACGTGTGTGGCCCGAGGGGGAGCTCTGCATCAGAGACAAAGGAACGCGTATTCCCAAGGGGGAAGCTCACGCATAGATTATCGGCACAGGTATATTATACTGCGCACTCGGTAATTAGCATGTAATAATCCAGCGAGTAAGTTCATTAGCCACGTAGGTATACGCGAGTTGTTCACGCCGGTGCAGTTGAATAGTATATAGTCCCGGGGAAAATAGAGAATTAATTCCTTCGCTTGGATGATGGGGCGCATTGATTATTTGCGTTAGAGGGAAGTGGCGACCTTCCTCCATGCATGGACCCCTTCTATGTGCTTACTGCTTCTTATCCGTATCCTTAGCGGGATTCCGTGGTTACTGTTACGTCATTTGCAAGGCATCACGAAAATCACTTTTCCCTCTGGAGACGCGTGCGCTCGAGCGAGTCCGGCTCGTTGTAATGGGCTGTATGTATCCATGTTACTCATACCTATATATTGCATACTCTTTGTAACCGAGTGTAGGACGCCGCCACCAACTTGACACTTGTAAGTAGGTAGTATATATATATGTATATTGGCTCTCTACCCACGGCCGCGAGTCCTACGATACATTATATATAGGTACCTTCTTCTCCTCTGCTCATACTATATACTACATGTATATACGCGTGCATGGATGCAGTCGAGCGCGAATCCTGGTATTTTCAAAAGCGATGATCGAGCCTTTTTTCACGCGAGCCACGTTAGGTACGCTAATAACGACCGCTAACTGTATTTATATACAACCTGTATACATGTATATAACTCGCTGAATTTCAGCTCTAGTGCCTCCATCACTTGCGTCTATACGTCCATACAACTATAAGTGGCCATTTCGTCAACCTACTTTTGTCTATATATATATGTGACCGTCTACGTGGCTGTTATTTTCGCTGAACCTTTGAACCATCAGTCGGCCGTTTGTATATTCGTGGGTACAACAATTAGCCAAGGATGTTACGGTTGTGTAAAAATTTATCTTATACATATGTATGAATTAGTACCGAGGGGCTGCGCACTCTTGAAGTCATTAAAAAAGACTCGATAAGTCGTTCTAAGACTTCAAAGTGCGCAGTCCCTCGATTTTTACTCCATAAGCGTCAATAATTTTAACGAGCTATTCGCTTTGAGTGCAATTCCGGGATAATTACCTTTTCTAATGACGACCAATCGTTCTGAAAGTCTCCAGTGGAGGCGCGATTTCGGAATTGCGCTCAAAGCGAATAGGCTCTGAAAACCCGTTTTTCATTTTCTTTCCTTCGCCTACCTTGATATATTTACGCACAGTAACGCCCAAGTATAGGTACATCGACGACTCGCGCGTTCGATTCAACCGGCGCTTTCTAGGGGAGGGGGGGGGAGGAACCCGTTGGTCCATTTTGCACCCATATACACTGCATTTCACCGCACACTAGAGATTCAGGGGGGACAAGGGTACACAGATCGAACTTGACGCGTATACGGCCGGAACGGACCCGTATTCCCGTAACGATTGCATAATTCAATATCGGTCCGTTCCTCCGTATGCACGGCTGCCCATCCGCTCGGCTCTCGATAATGATACAGCTTACGCGTATGTAAGGATGTAAATAATATCCCCGTGGCTCCGAATCCGCGGATGTCCGAGCGAGTACAGTCTCGGATGAGAGGGGGACACTCGCCGGCGTACGATGCGAGTTAATATCGAAACCGTAGGCGCACGCTCCGCTGCTCGTTTATACGTACTTATAACCCGCATAAGCTAAAACCACCACTATGAATCCAAGTGGTATGCATAAGCAAAAGGACCTGCAGAAGAGCCACGAGTGGTGCTTGGTTCTGTATGGAGGAGGAGGCGGGTCAGTGACGCAACGCGATCGAAAAATCGAGGAGTACATAATATTATATATACGCATAGGTGTACGGTGCGCAAATGAATATACGTGTACGGAGCCAAGTCGAGTTGAACGGAACTCGAGATTCCAGGTCCGGGTGTATATGCCTACTTGAGAGCTCCTACGTATATATATATATATACATCAGGTTTGCATATACGCGCTGAATGCGCGGCAACCGGTTTTCTAGACCAAGCGGGATGAGCCTCCCTCATGGTCTCGTGTGTATACGCAAGCTAGATGCGAGGACGCTACCTATACGGCCGTCTCTCTTTGTTTCGGGTTTTTTTTCGGACGACACCGCCGAGCTGCACCAATGATTGCAACAAGGGGGGAAAAGGCTCTGTCTCTCGTGCAGCTTGTCCCCTCGAATCTGCTCGGCCGTAAAGATGTCCAGCCGCGTCTGATTTCACATTTACCGGGACATTACTGCATGTACGCAGGAGGAAAACTAGTCTCCCGTTAAAGTGGAGCTGGTGCGTGTGCTGTACATATATAATATGAGCACGCAGGACCCACTCGAGAGGATATGACACTTACAACGGGGTGACAACGCGTCGCTTGCTCGAGATCCGCGTATAGCGCAAGGTAAAGCACACCACACGGGGAGAATGGGGAAAATATACCGTTTGTTTTTTCAATTTCCGTGCAAATACATATACATATATGTATACAACACCCGTTTCATCGGGCCCCGGGATGAGTGCTTTATGGTAACCTCGTGTTGTGTACCGCTCGCAAGCGAGAGCGTGACGCCTAATTGCAGCACATATACAGTGTTCGGGCCTCGTATTTTTCATTTAGACGTTACTCACATTGAGAAATGTCCGTGATGCGAGGAGAGAATTTTATTGAATCTCTTAGCCCTTGTGTATGTACGTAATCCAGGGTTTTTACCGCATTCCTAGACCTGCGCTTTCAACAATATTTTTCACACCTCAAGAGCTCACCGTTACCCGCGCGGGACGTTTTTTTTTTTTTTTTTTTTTTTTTCTTTTCAGCAATAACACCAAGGGGGAATTTATTGTTACACACCACGTGCACCTGTAGTGGTCATATTGTACACTCGTACGGTGCACGTTGCACATGCACGAGTGGAAAAAGAGAGGGAGATTTGACAATCGATAGGGATTTTGTTACGCTCCTTACGACTCTGGTGCCGCGATATCGAATATCGGTACATCATTACCGCGTTCCGTTTCTACGGTCTGTGTGTGTTATCTGGCCCATTGACACTATTACCGACGAGCTGTGGTAAAATCTTTGCTCCACTTTGAATTCGAAATTGTGGCAATTGCGCGAGCAAACTTTCGTATACTCTCAATTCCTGTGGATTAGATAAGCGTGACAATTCAAGTTTCGATTGTTCGCGACTGGTGTTGCTCTTCTTTTCCCTCTGGCTTTCACTCGAGTAAAGAAATTTTTTTTTTTTTTTTCAATACCTAGCTCTTCGTAAGATACTCGTGTGTATTTTCAAAAGAGTGTACATAGCTTTTGGGAAACAATTTAATCATGGCCGGAGACCTCGATTTCGTGACTTGTGATAATTTCCACATTGCTGGAAAAGTTTTTATTGATAGACATGACGCTTGCCCGCCCCACTATCCCCCTATACTGATCGTAGAAAGGTATATACGTACGCTGAAATTTTCATGTATTCATATTAGGTGTAGCGTTGAGCGGTATTTCTTATCCCTGCCTCCCCCTACTTTTCCTTTTTTCGAGCTTTGCATGAAGTCAGTTGAGTAACGATTGATCGGGTCGTCTCGCCAAGTCGATGTGGCATTCGGCTTGGTACGCGCGACGCGAGCATCAGTAAAAAGTACATATCACTGAGCAACCCAATTCTTTAAATCAAAGAAAATTTCTTTACCCTCATTCCGTTAGATATTTTCTTTTAATTAAAACAAATTTAGTCGATCCAAAAAAACATTTCGTACAACTAAATGAGAAATTCGTAATTGAAAAAAGAAAATTTTAATTTAATAAAATATTATTTTCAATTAACTTATATTTTTTTACTCATAAGAAAATATTTAACGGAATGAGGGTAAAGAAATTTTCTTTGATTCAAAGAATTGGGTTGCTCAGTGATACTCTAATCTCTTCTACTTCAAAGGTTAAAATTCTTTCGTGTGATTCAATGACGGGCGAGAATCCATACGAAATTCGAGTTGTCGAGAATGGAAACCACTTGTTCGTATATAGAACTACTACCACGTCCCGGGGAGGTGGTACTTCCAACAGTGGGACCGCTCAGGGCAGCCCTTCGACTCGGACTTCGCGAACTAGAGATTCCGGAAGAAGTTAGCTCGTGTTTCGAAGATTTTGCAACAATTTTCAGGTGGAAACCAAATTTGACATCGTTCAACTATAAAAATGTATGTTTTACATGTGTCTGATGAGTAAAGTGTTACCAAAAATCTAATATTTTGTGTTTGATTGTCACTCCTCTCTTTACACGTAACATTTCTTTGTATTGACATACACGACAAATTTAGCATCGGAGGGAACCAAATGATGAAGTTTTTAAATGTTTGGATTCAAAAAACGTGCAATATTTATTTTTCATATTAATTTTTACATGAATAATCATGTGAAAACGTCATATTCGATCTTGCTTTTTTGCAAAAGAGAGTATTTAAATGCGTCGTACATAAATTCAAATTTGATAAAAAAATCCTAATCTAAACTTCATCGGCGTATAACGCCTGAGTGTAGTTATACCGCGAAGTCGTTCCAAATTATTAAAACATCGATTACCAAAGATATCAAAATACACGATGATTAACAATCATCGTATACCTCAACGTACAGCTTAACATTGCAATACATGGGTCGATAAAAATTTGATTAGATCACGCATGTGTTGGCAATCAATACAACCCAATTTATCTTCCATGACAGTTCAACAATCGTACAGCTCTGAGGTGACTCAAATGCGTTAAACTGAACCGCAATTTTGTTTGCATTAAAAAAAAAAAAAAAGAAAATTACGCCACGTACCCCATGTATCTTCTATATGTATATGCCACTACAGGATATAAGGACGGAGAGCTCGGCTTCCGCTATATTTATCGGCATGTATTAATTGTATCGGACCCCAGAGGCAAGTGTACACACGAGTTGTGCATGTATATTTCACCGTACAGCAACGGGGGCTGCACGAACCCTGACAAAAAACCCCCGGGGGGGAAAAGCGAACTCAACGAGACACGTTCGCAATCAACACCTTTAGCGGGTACGGATCTCTTCCTCCTCTCTTGCTCCGCAGTGCGACGCCACATGGAACCAATTCAGCCTGCGATATGCAAAATTTCCCGACTATCCGGCTGGAGGTGCTCCAACTTGCTGCCGCATATGGGTATACCCATATAGTAGTGGGATTCACTCCACCCGGACCAGACATCGCTGGCTCTTATCGGCGCGACTCGCGCAAACGAGCTCTCGCGAAAAAGACCGTTTGCTCGCAACAGGTTGCAAATTGAAATCCACTCGGGTGAGCCCGCACAGTATTTATTTTTGCCCTCCCGGGCTCGATGAAAACGTTGATGGCACAATCAGGAGGGCTAATCGAGTCCCTCGTGGGAGTAGCGTCGCTTTAACGACGACATTGTACCCTTATAGAAAAGGCTTCACGCGACACGTGCCGTATATGTTTATAATCCCTCGTATATATATATATATACATGGGTTTTCGATACCTATACACTTTGTTATTGATATGTGTAATCTATTGTAGATTGTACGTAATTCACGTATACCGATGGACTCGAGGGAGACCCCGGTGTACAGGTCTTGTTGAGAACGAGTGCCCGAGAGGGTGGGTCAAACAGGTACACATACACGCGTTTAACAGGTCATATACGATATAAGTAATGGTGCTCGAAGTGGAGGGTACACATGTACAGCTCCTCTGATTTCACCTATACGGGTGGGAGTACCAGTCAATTCCCGGGGAAAATTACTCGCTGAAATTGCTCGGCACGACAACTACGACAAAAAGGTCCTCCTCGGCACACACCGCTCATGTAGGCCCATGGTATTACACAGCATCAGCCGAGTAGGTATAACATACAAAAAAAAAGGACGCTTGAGTCTCGTTGAAAAGTCGTGCAGGGCGAAATATATACACGAGGGGGGGGGAGGGGTGAGTCACGTACCTATATTTATATACCTGTAAAATAGCTAACGAACGCGAGTCTGTTGGCCACGACAGCTGAGGCACAGTGTGTATACATACGTGTATATACATGAGATGTGGAACGGCGGATAGCACGGGTATACAGTTACCTTGGCACGACGCGGCGACGACGCATCCTTGCACCGAGTCCCCGTACAAGGTACTTCGGGGGGGCACATACACATTGATAAGTACACACTGCACCTTTGCACGTATATCCTTATGTTCTTATATAGGCAAGTATACATCATATTAAAGTGAGAGACGGGGCTGCATGAGCGCACGTAATATACATATACCTCTATATTTGTGAATTGAAAGATATAGAGGCGGTATACGTAGATACGCCAAAGTAATATCAAGGGCTTTGGAACGGGGTCACCCATTACACGCGGCTATTATCAATGCACGCGTATACACGTGTATTATATTCCACACAAGTGGGAGGAGACTATCTCACATCGGAGTGCTCTCGTGGTCAGACAAACGGTGTGTTACGTATACATATAATATATCATGGGTACATGTTTGCAACGCCTGTCTCGTCCTTTCCTCCTCTTCTTCTTCTTCTCCTGCTGATAATGCAAAAGGCGTGTATATGTATAGGTACACAATTACATATACAGCGTATCGCCGGCTTAGCTGGCAAACCTATAAGTACGAATTTACGTCCGACGCAAGCGAGAGCAACCAGACACGGATAGCGAGCTGTTTGCGTATATCTGCTGGATGATATATAGGAAAGGGGTCACGGGCCGAATCAACCGAGTATAGGTGTGGATACGTGTAGGCCCCCGCAATGAGAAATTCACGCTCGATAGTTATACACGTGCGCTCACAGCTGGGTATATATACCTTGGCGCGTTGTAATTTTGTGGAATTGCGCGGCAGTTAACGCGCCGCCGTGGGAGCTGTACGCGAGAGGGGTTTCCGTATCTAGGTGAAGTTCAAGTAGGTGATGGGCCGTGGATTCGCGCCCCGTTGGATGCTGTGTATATACTTACGGTGTATAGAGTAAGACGATCAAATCGTTGGGCGCCTTTGAAACTTGGCTCCGTACCTCGTCATTGTATATACTTGTATCAAAGGCACGCAGATTTTTTTTTTTTTTGCTTGTTGGACCAGGTGTGACGGTGCGAAGAACGTTTTCCATTACAATTGCTCCCCCCGACTCTATGTATTCTACGTACCAACCGAATCGCACGAATTACAAGACCCTCGAGTGTAATTAAGTGCATCGAATCGCACGTAAACACCCGCGAGTCCGATTTACACCTATACTTATATATACGTATACCATATACTATTACCGTAGCGAAATAGAATAAGCATTTTTCAAGAAGCTTCCAACGGCAAAGCTCGATTTCAGACGGACGAGCGGAGCGCGATGTGTATACATTTGTACGTAATTACGACCTCTCAGCGCGTCTCTCTCTCTCTCTCGGAGTGCAGTTGTACTTACATTAGAATTCATTACCCACACTTGTACGCGCATCAAGATTTTTTTACCTAAAAACTATATATGTATATATACTATACGTGTAGAATCTGTATTTATTCGCGCGATCCGCATCTGGGCCAGTGTGTTATAATGGCACGGTTGCCCGGAGGGTGCCTCAACGCGCCGACTCTCTCTCTCTCCCACCACCAGCGGGACAATCCAGATACGCGGCGATCGGTGAGATTTATCGAAAACACGCGAGAGAGAGAGAGAGAAAGAGAGGAAAACGTCCTCGTTAAGGTTGCCCGTCATACGGAGTCTGTACAGGGGCTTCGGGGGGGTATATGCTGAATCTGCCAGCTAATACGTAACGGTATGGTGTGTGTATAAGCGACTGATGTTGCCGGTGACACCTAAATCTAAAATGGTCATGGGGGTCGCCGATCGGTAACTTTGCCCGTGGATGAGCATATATATATATATATATATTACACATACTCCGCAGTTCAGTTTCTGAAACCGCAGAAGTGAAACAGGAGAGCAACGCCGTCGTCTCGATTTACGTACACGTCTCGTCGCAGTTGTTTGACTATACGCGCCCGACCGATCGCCTGAGAAACTGGCACGCACTCGAGACTCTCGCAGATTTATATACTCGTACTCTATGGAGTTTTGCGCTGAAAAAGTTATCTCTCTCTCTCTCTCCTTTGGGACAACCACACGTGCCCCGTCCTTCCTCTAAAACCACGGGTATTTCGTGCCCGTTATCAGTTCATCTAATTAGTTCGCGGAGCACCCACTATACCTCCACCATAGCGAATGAAGCTCCAATAGCCGTGTAATTAGCCTGTGACTAATTAAGCCCGATTTATTACGTACTTATATTATACTCTCGTCCCCTCTGGCCACCGATACCGATTAATTTCCGATACAATGCACCCTCCCTCTCCTGCTGTTCGCGTATTGCGTGTGGGTGTAGGGGTACACGCATTTAAAAATCAAACCAACAAGTTTCACCTACGTGTATAATATAGGTAAAAAGGAGGGAACAAAACAAGCGCCCATGTATGGCGCTATACTGTATATAATACGTATACACTACATATTTTGCGATTACAGTGTCGGAATAATCGCGTGCAGACGCAAGCGCCGTATAATGCGTAGGTATAACATGTAGGTATACTTAAGGAAGTGCACTTACTCATCGAGCCCGATCACTTGACCAACAATTATGAAACTACGTATATTGCATAAGTATCACCGAGGACCCGCGAGTTTTTTTTTTCACCTCTTTTTCGTGCCACGCAACATATAGCTTATATATTATATAATATGTGACGGTCACATGTGAGAAAAATCGTTAACCAATGCCTTGATTGTATATATACATTTTTCGGTGAAAAACATCTCTAGGCGAGAAAAATATGAACTCCGATAAAGACAATCGTAATGGTTGTGGTTTTTTTCCCCTCCGTCAAGGCCATTTTCCCACAGCGAGGATATGGAGTCACCGGATATTCACTCGTTACAACCGGGAAGCCACAGCGTATAAGGCTCATTTAGCCAGCGCGTCAACATCATCGGGGCAAGCATTGCAAGCAGTCACACCTATTTGTACACATCATATATATATATATTAAAAAAGCATCGGGAAACCCGTATCCAGAGCCAAGACGGACTTCATTCCCCCCGCAGCGATCGTCCGGATGCGCCATTTTCCGTCCCGTTGAAAAATCAAGCGTAATATTAGAGGCGCCCGTCGCGCGGCAAAATTAATCGAACCAGCGCGTGCCGTATACGCGTTGTAATGTATATATTATACCGATAAGCCACGAGTTGAAATTAATCTCATTGGCTCGTTCGATCCGTGCGTGATGCGCAACACCGAGAGGAGGGCAAAAAGGAGCAACGTTTTATTTCGCTGCAAGTACAAGGCATATATATATATACATGTACATACTTAATGTATAAAGGTAAGGCCAATACATGTATCCCACCTATATATTATATGTAGGGGCGCGACTGGCAGCCTCCAACGACTCGGTATTAAAATCAACGTCGCCGATCGAAAAGTTAATAGAGCTGCCACGGGAGGAGGCGCACACTACCCCCCCCCCCCCACCGAAGTATTAATTCTCCATTTATCGGGGTATAGGTTGCAACACAAGCGCGCGCGCACACATAGGATGGTCCACCTCCACTCGCTACGCGTGCACTGGTGTATTTCAACATCGTGCAACCCACGAGCGTATATATAATGGCGATGCTCCGATGGAAAAAGCCTCTGATGCTCAAACATCGTATTTAGTCTTTTTACGTGATGTATACGTTTATTAAGGGCGGATCATCGAGGCTCCCCTCCATCAAGGGAGTAATAAACACGGCCCATAGGTTATTGATAGAGAGAACGGGGCCCTGCTCCATTTGGTAAAATCACCGGCATCTCCTTCGCGAGGGGCATCGGGTTCTCGGGCGCGTTATACGATAGCTCGCCGATACTACGGAAACCGAGAGAATGCGCCGACGTATATATGCATCTCGCGAAACGCGCCTACACGTGTAAATTCGTTGTAGCGCGGGGGTGGGGGTTCCCCCGTAGGATATGGGGACAAACGCGCAGAAAAAACTGTGATTGAGAGCGTGCGGGTTGGCCGAGACGGATTCCGAAAGGTGCGCCACTCGCTCCGTGGGGAGGCTTGTGTTTTTGCTCCATCCGATTTTTCGAAAGTTTTCTCGCTCGGTACTTTCTTTTCTTTTCTTTTTTTTTTTTTTTTTTTTTTTTTTCGAGAAGGGAATCGGAGATTACGGGTAAAAATTTCCCTCACTCCGAAGATACCGAAAATGCTCTTTCTCGCCTTATTTCACGTACAAATGGAAATATGACTTGATTGTGCGCGAGCATCGCAAAAACAAGATTACACGGGCAAGATAATTACGTTTTTTTGTCTATACAACACGGAATGCGGTTCCTACAAGTGCACGATAGAAAGGGGGGGGGGCAAGACTCGGCATGATTTCTCGTCTCGCGGACGCCTCGTGGACGAATAAAACGAAAGGAAAAACGCAATGAAAGGATAACGGAATAAATAAGAAAATCCGCCCGCAACTTCAATCCTCTCCCATATATATACACGGACAACATGATCATTCAACCAGCCAAGGTATAAATGTATATACGTATACCAGTATAATAACGCACTCGGAATATAATGGATATTTTTTTTTTTTTTTTTTGTTGTTGTTTTCCTACGATCGCTCGGTTGGCTTGCCGGCTTCCTTTTTGCAAACACAAATTACGCGGCTGCGTGTGGTTGTGTAGAGAAACGCAACGATTTCCAGGACACACCAGCTGCGGCCAGCTGTTCTCTTATATTTATATACACACTACAAAATATGTAGTATCTTCTGCTCAATGGGGAATGTCCTCTCTCTTCGGGAGAGCCGAAGCTGTCAATTATTTAGATTTACGATTTTCTGCGAGTCGTAATGCCACTTCCTCGGCCCCCTCCCCTATCCGACTCTGCGTCTTTCTCTCTCTACGCCTCATTCTCTACTTTTTCCTTCGCACGTGTACGTATATACGTATGTATAGATTGTATACCTGTAAGGACGCTGCTCCCATGTACCACTGCGGAGCGGAGCATTGTACCGCGGTAAATAGCTACACCCACGGACGTAACTGTATCAGGTCTGCCTCTCTTTTTCTCGAGACGTTTTACATATACGGGCGAACGGGGGATACAAGAGCAATATACAGTCGGAGAGCGCTTCCATCCGTAAGTTTCAACCTGTATAGGCTCATTTATAGGGAGACATAAATATATACCCCAGGTGTGACGATCGAGTCGAGAGAGCCAATTGCTCCGTACGTACCGGAGTTTTCGCAAATTCTCACAGTGTTATAATACTTAATATATATACATATAGAAGAGGAGGTATGCCCGTACAGGCCACATCATTGCGTTTTTACCGCGGCTATTACACGAGTGACTTACCGTGCAATTAAAGCGCCGAGTTTAACGGTGAGTTTTGAGCACCTACCCATCTGTGTATGTACTTACAAATATAGTGTACGTACCCACTATATATATGCTATAGATCGTATCTCTGTGTATTATGTGGTGTAGATAGGTATATATATACGTATCTCCGTTCGTTTTCAAAGACGAGATATAGCGTGTAATTTATTGCGATTGAGCTTATACCCCCCCTTTGATTGAAAAAAAAAAATACCCAGATTAACAAAATTAATTTGACGGGCCGAAAGGGGGAGAACTGATGCATTCCTCCTCTTGATTATCCGCGCTTGTTATTGCTCCCCAAAAACTGGGCCAACTTCGATAGATAATATATATACATCTATATAGCTCATTTTGTCGATTAATATCTGCCTCTTTTTGTTCCTGCTTCCATTGGGTCCGTGACTCTGCCCCAGAAATATCTCCATATATATATACCTACTTTGTATGGTCCAGCGGGAGATATTAATCTGTCGGAGAGAGTAAATCAAGGCCGGAGTTGTATACGTATATTATGTGTACTTATAGTCCAACTGATTAGGGGTACGGGCTTTGGTTAATCTGGTGCGTTGTATGAAGCAAACCGAAAAGAAAAAAAAAAACAAAAAAAAAAAACGGGAGAGGTCAGCCGAGCTGCAGGGTCTATGACTAGGTCACAACGACCGACACACGCTCCCGCTTGTACAAACGTCCATCCGATCGGAGTCACGAAGGGGTTAGAGCCGTATACACATATAATACACTCCCCGAAGGTGAATAGGTATGCATACTTTATGTATTACGTGCAGATAGATGGGTATATATTACATGTGTGTGTATATATACATATACTGTACGGCATGAGAAAAATCGGCCGATATATAGGTTACACGGCTGGAGACCCGGTGCAACGTCATCCGCAGCGGGGGAGAGACGTAACGTGTTCTAATCGCCGTCACGAAGTGTACCGTGTATACTTGTATACGTTTATACTATATATATATATATATGCCCGAGCGGCTATGCTCACATAACTTTTTGCGTCCCTCACTAAGCAGCTGTACCCCCTTGGATCTTGATGGGCGAACGACCTCGTCTCTCCGTGTCATGCGATCCACGGGTTCATATACCTTCATATACCTCGGGCCCGTAGGTATATGTATATATACACACACGCGCATTTGCTTATTCAAACACGAGAGGGAGAAGGGAGGGCGTTTTTCCACCCGAACAAAAGGGCGATCGATCTATCTCCCCCCCCCTTACCCTTATATACTTGCCGATCGTAATTGCCGTTGGATCGAGTAGTGGTGTGTATGGGTATCATGCACTCGGGGAAAATTCCTCGCGCCCGTCGTGCAGCCTCGTGTATATATATATGGTACACGGCCGCGGATGTGTGGACGTGATAGCGGACCCGCGGCGCAAAGGGGCGGTCATTATCGGGGATGCATCGGCGCATCGATTTATCGTTGTGGCGGGGCCCGGGTTACAGGGTCAGAGGGTCTCCGATCTTGTCTCTCTCGATGCCGCGGTGTATTATATTCCCTCGCGCTTTTTCCTTCTGGCGGAATGTCCTTTTTTTCGCGGACTTTTTACCTGTACTCGTTTTTCCTCGTTTTTAGGGGATGTGCACGTGTAGGGCTGTGGGGTTTTTTTGCAGATAAAGCACCCCGCTCGTTTTTCATCGGCTTTCGATGGCGATTTGATTAGTACAGCGGAGGCAACGAAACAATGGGAATTTCGAGCCACAAGCGAGGAGCGAGCACGTTATATCGACCGAGAATGTAGGGGGATTTAAAAAAAATGTTTAAATCACGAAATTAAACACGCGAAGAAAGCATTGAAATGAGATCATACAAATCGAAAGGAGCTTTGAAAAAGCTCAAGCTTCGGATTCGCAGATTCTCGTCAGAGTCATACGTTGCCTGTAAATGTCGAACTTGAGATTAATTTTGGACTTGGCAATAAATTTATATCTAAAAGCTTAGCTCATAGTTTTATACTATTTTGTATAGTTTGTCTGTACATATGAAAACCCTTGGCGTCAAAATGAAGCCAATCCGTATATTATGTGTCGATCGGCGGCAAGCTCAATTCACAAATATACCTGTACGTAGAAACACCATCCAATCTGCGCTACACTCTGCGGAACAGGTATTATATACCCATAATGAAAGGCCATGTGCACGCGACGCGGGTGCAGTGCTTTTCAAATGGGCTCCCTTCCTTTTGTCGCGCGATGCTCTCGAAACGAGTTTTTTTCGTATTTTTATGGGCGCACTTGTACGTACCTACGTATTTTTATTTTCATATTTTCCTTATGACATGTACCATATTTGTTATATATACCTTGATCCCTATTGTAAGGCTTCTTTTCCCGCGATAGTATAAATGGTATTAGCTATTTTGTATAATAGTCTTTGGTGCTGTAAGGCCTTGAGCTTCTTGGCAATAAATAAATCTATATTTACATACATTCGTGCAGCTGCTGTAACGAATACGCGTCGTCTACTTATGCACTCCCTTGGATTGACAAATGGCCCAACTTGTGTATACGCATACTGAACGAGCAAGTGGAGGTTGGACAGTACGCGTGGGATTGAGGAAAAAAAATGACATTGTCTTCGAGATCGGCCAGTCCGCATTGGGTCACTCATCTTTTTGTGTGCATATATAATATATAGTTCATGCGATGTATAGGTATATTATATACTAGAGAGCGTGTAGTTGCTTTTATGGCTTTCCTCCCCTTTTTTTGGAAGCGCAATTCATGCATTTAGGCACACGAATATCGACCAACTTCAACAATCTTCCTGACTTTGTCACCGTGGTTGTATCCTCAAGTTACGTCTTTTTGGCCTCTGACTTGCAATCACACTGATTTTTTTCCTTCTAATCAAGAACATAAAAATCATGGTCTCCCATGCACGAGCTTTTTCACGAGTGCACGAATAATTTGTGCTTACATTTTTAGCCTTTATATTTCGTTATTCGTCCCATACGTACAACGTGTTTGGTACAATTATCCGTTGGATTAATATATTTGTGGCATCCGAAAAAATACCGCGTATCGTAATAACGAGCGAGGGAGAAGCGAGAAGCAATTAAAATGAAAATAAACCCGAGGTGGCCAACAACGGGGCCGACGACGAGCACCTCGAGCAATTAATTTTCGAAAAAAATCCCACGCGGCGCGGACAAATCGATGGAATATTGCTTCGTTATCCGTCATGCTCACGCGAAATCGCTGCACTTCAGAGGAAAAAAAAAAAAAAATGAAGGAAAGACACGCGTAGCGCATATAATGCGATACTAATTAAGTATATATACACAACACTGTGTAAACGCATGGAATATCTCTGTACCACATATTATATCGCCAACTAGAATCTGTATCGCAAACGAGCCCGTGGTCCTTTGCTCGCCTCCCTCGTATTTTCTTTCCTTATTCTCACTCTCTTGGCGGCTCCTATACGGAACACGGGAATACCCGCGTACACGCTTGGCCTTCTTTCTTATTAAAGCTCGCAGCAACATATTTCATATATTATATAGCCAGCCCATGAAACTGGGAAAATTGCGTACAGCGTATATATGTATATAACGCCGCCTCGGCTAATTGCCGCTCGGCGATACTTTTCCTCGTACCCCCTCATTTTTTCCCCCCTCCTCGAGTAGGCGGGTCTCCTCTTCACCCTCCGTAGTAATCTATTTATTTAAATTGCCCGGGTTTGCTCGCGATTGACAAGCTCCTTGGAAGCTTGATGGCTCGCGTCTGCGTCAGAGCTTTTCATATATATATATATATATATATATATATATATATATATATATAATCGGCTTGCGCTCGTAAACAATAATTACAATGATAATGGTTCACGGGGTAGGTAAAAAAAAAACTTTGATGCAGATTAAATTATGTAAAGTGAAACAAAATTAATCAAATTTTTAGGTGGTTCTTGGGTATAATGGAAATTAAGTTGTACCGCTGAATCTTGATCTTAATTACATCTGTGGTCACGGAACATGCGTTATTAACTATTTTGAAAGATTAATTGATTTTCAACTCGTGCCGGCGACTTTCATACTTATTTGCTGCACAAAGTAAGTGGCCTTTAACAATCCGACGAGAAAAAAAAAAAATGTACGATGCCGAGTGGCTATTTTAGAAAATACGTATACTTATTTAAATCGATCAATAGATACCGAGTACCATTTACCATTTTCTAAATGTTTTTATTTTCGTGCCATCTTTTTATTTTAACTTTTCAATGGTTGCTTCTCCGAAGTTCCTCCCTCACTTGTATAGAATTGTAAAGCTGCTTTGCAAAATTACTTTGTCCGGAAATCTGCAAAAGGCGCGTTTTTTTTTGCATTTGCTGCCAAAATGCTACATCCGTCAGTGGACATATTTTATAAAGTTACGCAACGAGCGAGGATGAGCTCTCTCGCGTCGCAACGAGGGTGACGATACGCTCAGTTGGCTCCCAACAATGCGCAGCGCCGACCGTTGTTGCCATGGACTTAAGTAAGTACTATACGCTTCTGCTGCTGGTTGTTCCCCTTACACCCGTTAGCGTATAGGTGATGGCCACCGCGACTCATCCTCGTGTGCATGCTACAGTGACTTTGTCGTCGGCGTCTTCTTCTTCCTCCTTCTTCAGCTCCTCTTTCCGAGAATCGCCGACGTTTCCTTGTTCCTTCCTTCCTCTAACCCCCCCCCCCTTGGATAATTACGCTTTATTATTTTATTTCATCTCTCCCCCCTCGCCTTCGATCGCCGAATGATATATTATTATTTTGCCCCGTGGTAAATTGTTTGATTCCGCTGTATTATTTATATATATATATATATATATATATATATATATATATATATATATATAAAATACATACTTATACCTCGGACCGGCAGAGAGATGGAGATATACTTTTCCGCGATCGGAATCGCCGCACCGAGTGTGATTTACGACCCGCAGCGTGCACGCAATGGCAAAAGGTATATATACCAGCTCTTTTGTTTCGAGGAAAATTTTTGCTCCACCGCTTCTCGTTTTTCTCACTTTTTCCGTAAAAAAAGCTCGAAGAAAACTACACCTGTACCAATCTTTGTGTCGGCTATACTGCCCGTACTTGGGCAATAATTCATGCACCGTTTAAACCTCGCGACGAACGGAGAGAACGATAGAGCTATGTATATATATGTATATGCAAAAATAATTCATCAAAACAATACCAGCACGTATTACGAGCTATTGAAATTCGAGGAGCCAACGAGTTGGCATCATGATCCACATTGTGAGGCAAAGCAAAATCACGACTCTCGGCGGAGAGGCACGATCGGTATAGGTAATAGGTGTATATAAAGGCAATGCGCTCGCTCTTCGCGTGCATAATAATGCCGTAATTCGTTCCCTATATAAGTACACATGTATACACAGCTCGCACTTTTACGGCTCACTTTTGCGCATCTTGCATGCGCGGGTATTTATTATACGGTAGCGAGAGCGCCGTGAGATCGGAATCCCTCCGGTCGAGCCGTGCATCGTTAATGGGTATACAGTACACACTCTGCCGAGGGCCATCAGAGTGTGTCGGGCAAGTGAAGCGTTATATATAAACCCCCGGTGGATTTTCATTTGGAATTCGTTAGGCGTTATCGGCAATTGCATATATATGTATACATACCCACCTACTGCGTGCAAGAGTTGCGTTGGCAGGCGTGTACTCGAGATTCGCGACTAGAGGCGATTTTTCTCTTGTTTTGCTCTCGGCACCGAGCTGTCGTCGCGTTCTTGTCGCCCGGCGCACACGTAAGTACCCGCTCCGCGTATATGCTATTCCGCTCGCACGCGCGCACGCCACCGTGAAAAGTAAACGGTATATCCCTTGTTGTTACATTATAATATACACGCGTTGGGTAGGCGTACACACACGTATATATGCTCAAAGAAACCGGTATATAGGTGTAATATATGTATATACGTATATGACCTAAGTGGGTGATGCGGCCTTTTATTTTTTCCGGAGCTATGAGATTATCCGCGAGTGGCTTGGAAAGTCCCCGACGTACATAGGTACATTATTTATCTCGTTGGTTCAACAGTATTGTACATCGGATAAGGGGCTCGGGTATCCTCGTGATCTTGGATACCTATAATTATACCTACTACTTATAATACATTGTATCCTGGAGATTCGAGGGAGGCCGAGCCAAGGTTAAGCAATCGTCAAAATCATCGGGACCATTGTCACGATCATCGCTCGAAATCGAGATGTTGTAACTATATATATATAAAACTTTGAGGGACAAAAAATTGGGGGGACGAGAAGAGAGCCTATGGGGGTCAGTAGCGCCCATAGCACACGCGACCCAACTGTACACGGCAAGCGCATATAGGTACGTGCGGAAAGGGGGGGAAAGCGAGCCGAGCAAAATATGGGCCAAAGCTGTTCTCGCGGCCATCACCTTTTGCGTGGGGGTATATTATGGCTCGGACTCGTTCTCCTCAAATTCCGGGATATACATAATATATAATGGCCGATGATGTAAAAGTCCTGTTTCCCGGGCGAGGGTTGATCGATCGCGTTAACTATACTGAAAAAACACGCGGCTTAGTCCATGCCCCATTTATGTACATTATCTTCACTCGCGCACCGATCCGATTTATTCGTCCTTATAGATTCGCGTATGTACTGCCGATTGTGCAAAACTCCGTGGGCGAAGTAAGTATAAGAGCCGCCCGTTCGTGATGGTCCACTTCCGAGAAGCAGCTCTCGCTCGCCGGTACATCGGAATTTCGCAATGCCGCATTCACACCGAGTATAGGTATACATTATAGGGACACATAACGCAAACCAATGGGTGCACCACGTATGTGTATATATACATATACTTGGGGCTATAACTTATGTGTACTCTTGTCTCCACCTTGGCCATTGCGTGCTGTTATGCTGTCCCCGTGTATGTGTATGTATATACCTATACACACCACCGATAGGAGCCCCGAGCGCATGCACCGAGAGTCCGTGTGGGTCGTTCTATTAATAAAAACGGAGCGCACCGTGGCAATGACAAGGGGGCCTGAATACCTGTATGGGTGAGATCACGGGGGGACACGATCGAGGCGCGTAACGCGGGGAGAGAGAGAGAGAGAGTTATCGCGTGATTACAGATAAGTGCGTGGCTTTCGCGTTGAGAAAAATGACGCTCCCTGCCTACGGCTGGCTCGCTGCTACATACGGACACAAACATACATATAGGTATATTATGTACGCGCGCGAGAGACAGAACCGGTGAAATTTCGTACCGTACATATATATATATATATATATATATATATACACTGTCGTTGGGTGTACATACGCGAGAGTGCGTGCGCGCATACGCATTATGCTGGGCCATTGTGCGATTGTGACTATACATTTTTTTTTTTGTTCCCTCGCAGCCTCCTCGTTGCACTGCGAGCTTTTCCCTCGGGTGATTCTCATGACCGCTACCGTGCGTCTGTATACCCACTCGACTGCTATTGTGATTAATTTTACTGCCGGTTTACCCCCTCCCCTCTCTCTTGTTTCCACCGCCAGGTTTTTCTTGTTGGGGCTCTTTGTGTGACACGAGAGCTCGGCCTGCGCGTACAACGTCATTATCGTCGTACAAGTTCAAGTTCGAGGCCAAGAGTCTCGGTTTCTTCGAATTTTCTTTTATTACGCGCGTAAAAGCGATTTTAAACACCCGTTGAACAACGAAAACAAAAAAAACCATTTTTATGCACCCGATGCGTTTATGAAGTGGGCACATGAAAACAAAAGAAACACGAGTGTTCAAACTTTACGAGCACTTCACCCAGTCCGTGGATTCCTCGACTCGAGATAATATAATATATTACAGTATATATGGTAGAGAACCAGCTACCAACGCGTACTATAACTCCTGATAGTGGTGATCCGGTGCCGGGGATGTGTTTTCCCGGTGACCTTGAAAATCGTGAAACCGATTCGCTATTTAAACGCGTGTCATCCCTTTAAATTATGAATATTTATACGTACCCCTCGTATGGAGCGTCACTTTCAACCGCCGTTTTGCCTTTTGCATTACGTATATAAATATAATTCCATAGCGTAAAAATTCTTACAGCCAAATCAAGGAAACAAGTATAGGTACGCGTAATACTTTTGTTGACACTACCGGGTGCACAACCGCAAGATCTACATTGTGCACCTGTTCCACATTCCATGCATGTTAACAAGAGGCATCGGAGTAGTTTACTGTTTATCTTGGATTTGCGTACATCTCGCTCCATTAGATTTGAAAAAAAAAAAAACCAAGTCTCTAATTGTGTTAATTTTTCTTAGAACCATGGCACGTGCTTTACCCATAACCTCCATTTACAGACAGCTGACTCTGATCTAAACTCCTCACGGAAGATGAAAAAAAAAAAAAAAGGTTTACTCGTCTCAATTTGCATGCTATATATATATACCCTCTACGCGCTCGCGGTCATCTTCAATAAGTAATTTTCACGCGATTCTCACGCGTAACGGTAGTGCACCGCACGAATGCTCGTATAATTGTAAGCGCAAGGTCATTAACTCTATATTATGCAAAGCTCAGGTGGCCTCCTTACAACGCGCGAGATGACCGTATTATTGTATCCTCAATCGCAATAATCGAGATACAGATGGTACCCCCGCGTGATCATGTTTACAGGGGACTACTGTACTGTTTTGTTATTGAGAGCACGATTAACGAGCTCCGGCTAATTAAAATACGTCGTTAGCGCCACTCAAGAACGACTTTCACGATGACCATCTGCATAATAATCGTCTATACGCACGTGCGTTGTCCCCGATAAACAAACGAAATCAAAAGGTTATTCGAGCGTAATTTATGCATAACCGAACGACGACGCAACGAGGGAGGAAGGAGAAAAAGAGGGTTCAATTCGTCTGGAAGACTCAATCACCGGGGGGCTTCGCGAAAAATGCCGATTTAACGAACTTGTCCTCCCCACCCCCCCCTCCCTAATTAAGAGGAATATGATAGCCCTCTCGTTGAGGTGTACCCGAGATACATCTCAACTGCACTTGTAAGTATATACTTATACACGAGCATCATCGGACGGACGGACAGAGAGCAATTCTCGAGCAACAACGACGACAGATCCAAAGATGATCTCTCGGCGCGGGTTCATTACCGCTCTCGGGCATGCAAGCGCTGATTGACAATTAAACCCGCGATTTATCGCTCGGGCACATATATATTTATATTTACATCTACGCGCCGTGGCGCTCATTAGGACCTATGTAAGTATATATACACGCGAAGACTCTATTTCTCTGCCCTCGTGTACGTACAGGTATATATACACATGTAGGTTCCTACCGTTGCCATACTACGACATACATCCCGTGAATATAGTATGCTACGGTATATAGTAAAGGGGTATATACATAAATATACCTGTAAGCCGTGTATAGCTACCGATAGAGTTGCACACCGACGCGTTTACCGTTTCATCGAAGGCGCAGAAATGGTTGTGCGCGAACGGGACGCTCTCTCTCTCTCTTCATTAATCCGTATACACGCCAACTGATACCTTTCTTTCTTTCCTCCGATCGCCCGCTCATCACGCGTAAGTAAGTATATACATTGGGCACGGGCCCGCGAGCTCGACAATGAGATGCAACCGCCCGAGAGCCGGGAAGGAATCTGCTCCGATAGCCTTAATAAGCGCAATTAGCGATTTATTTATATGCATATATTATACCTTGGCTTAACGTGCCCTTCTTTCTCCCAGCATTGCCCGTGTACGTAGAGCTATTGTTGTTGCAGCTCCTACGACCGTTTCACTTGCTATATTTATTGTCTACCTCGTCCGTGCCGACTCTCTACTCTACTCTCTCTCTAAAAAAGTCCCCGATTTTTTTTTTTTTTTCACAATAAGACAATCGTCTCACTTATGTACATAGCGCACTTTAAGCACACACACGCGTTGTTACTATTATACACACGTTACATATAATACGGCAGTCATCACAAAAGCGCGACGTACATAATTATAATATACGTGTAATAATGATCACTTTTCCAGGCTGCAATCAATCGATTCGTGCCATATCCTCCTCCTCTCCCATAGAGTTATGCGTAAATTACGTCAGTGTCAATGTTGATGCAATCCTCTTCCCTCTCCTCGGCCGTATACACCGAAGCTTTTAAAAAACGAAAGCTCAAACTGCTTCCGGAGAGTGCGTAGTACCTACTTCAGGTGCGAGAAGAGAAGATGAATGTCTTGGGGGAAAAAAAAAAACATATACGGCGGATCGGCATCGGAGGAGTGATGGGTACAGTAGAAACAGCCCGGTACAGGTAATACGTCTGCACCTAATAGGTACCTACACCCCCCCCTCCCCCATACATATATAGGGCTCTACCTTACTCAATGCACACGGGGGATTCACGACGCGTATATATATATGTATACCTTCCTGTCTGTTTACCTATATAAATATATCCATGTATAGGCGTCAAGGGAGCACGTTACAGCTACATACACAAGTGTAGGTATATATAGGCTTATGTAACGCGCGCTCACGCAATATATACCTACCTACTTGTACATATATATATTTGCGCGGGACGACGGGGAGATTCGCACGATTTTTCATCCGCGCCGCGCTCGGTGTATACGAGCAAAAGACTCCCCCCCCCCCCATGGCGCAGCTCGAAGTTCAACTTCTTCCCACACGTGCGCCAATACTTTACGCTCGTACCTATATATGTATATATATAGACGTACCGCGTGTAAGCGCGAAGAGGAAAGTTCGCGCGTCGCTGTACTTATACCTTATACGTGCTGTGAGTAAGTATGCGCGACGACACTTTCCGATGCGATTATATATACATACGCGTATACACGTATATGTACATACGTTGTCTCTCGCGTTGCTGTAGTTGACGTATATATACTTATAAACCACATGTACGCGCGAAAATGCGTAGAAAGAAGTTGCTGGAGGTACTTAATGTGCTTAGGGTATACAGAGCGCTACCTGATGCAGTACGCGGTACCGTTGTTCATCCACATTTTTTTTTTTTTTTTTTTTTTTTTTCCTCTCCGTCCTTCCTACCCTTGATGGGTTCTTTTTACTCATTCCACTATCATGTGTATATACGGCTGCGGCAGCCTCGCTTACTTATGTACCTATATACATGGTACAAAGTGTATAACACTATACACATGGAACAAGAGACCTTGAGACTCCGACGCTTAGAACCCGTTGGTCCCTTCTTCTCCAGCACCTCTTACGTTGCACTGCTTCCGTTTACCCGCAAAGATTCACACACATATATACCTATGTAATGTGCAACATCGGTGCACATATTTTAATTACATATTATAATGTATTATACGAGCAAATTTATAACGTTATAGTACATCGTGTGCACACAAGCGCTTGAGCTCGTGAAAATTTATTTTCAATTTCAGTTAGGTAATACCCGGGTATGCACACTATATGTGTGTATATTATACATTATGTATGCGTGCATAAGTAATTGCGCGCTTTCGAGCAACGCGGCTTGGAAAACTGCCACCGAACGCGTACAGTGAGCAGCTGATAATATTATATATATACAACACTCCAACTGCGTCTATACATAATATTACACGTATCTTACCTGAATGCACCGGCACATCGCTCGCGTGCTTTGCATTAGATTTCAATTAAAATGGACAGAAGCCCGCGCTTACACGGTATAAGCGGCACAAGGCAATTATTTGGAGGAAGCCGGTTGAAATTTCAATTGCTCCGTGTATATAAATATATTGACTTTAATATCGAACCTACCACTGCAACTGCTGTTGTCCTTCTTCGTTTTACAGTTACGTATACATGTACCATCAGTTTTTGCGGGGGTCAACGATGACATTTTCCTCATCAGCGAGAGATACTCTATAATCAGTTTTTTTTTTCAAACTGTGCTATGCTTTGTTGGTGAAAAGTTAAACGAAAGGTCATGATTATAATAAACCCTTGAATGTATATTAACTGTACTTAAAAAGACGGATAGACCATGACGACGACAGCCAATACACAAAGTGGGAAGAGCCACGTGATTGACGTGGAATGGAGTTGGAGAAATTAATCATCATCACCACATGGAATGTGTGGTACTGGTAAACGTAAAAAGGCTCTCATCTCCGTAAAGTACCAACCGACCGTCACACGTAAAAACGTGTGGAAAGAAGGAAGTAACGCTAACCACGCGGTACAGCAAGAATCGGCATAGAAATATGAAAAAAAAAAAAAAAAAAAAAAAAAAAAAAGAAAAGAATGTACGCTCACACTTGTTACGCGTACACACCACTGCAGAGAGAGAAACCGAGAAAACATGATGGAAACAACGGTAGTATAACAGCGGTGGTGGCCGATGTCGATCGGCGAACAAGTGCACCGCACTCCACTTACCCATTTTCCTAGGGGCGTTTCGTAAAATTCGAGAGACAGACGAGCTGCTATTGTATTATGCGCTAAACGCTTTTTCCACCATTAGCGCCGATGGCCATATATTTATGGTCCCACTGTATACGCGCATATAAATGATGGTATTCGGTACGCGAAGGAGTCGCAAAACTATACACAGTCGGAGTCGTACACATTGGGATGCCGGAAGCAGCCTCACCGCGACACGGATATCTGTGCTATACGCCGGGGGGAGGGCAACAGGGACAGGAATATGGGTCAATGTTACGCGCGGCTATAAAGCCGCCCGCGTGCGCCCATTAAGCGCGAACGTGTGTATATATACATACATTTGTGCATATATACGTTATACCGCGCGCCCATGTGTTGCATGTATAAAATAAATGGTCCCGGGAGCACTAAACTATTATAATTGTACGTTCGGTCGCGCGTGGCGCTCGTTAATCCCTCCCGCGGAGAGGCGTGAATGTAGATGCGATATCGGGAGAGTGCCGATTCCGCGCATAGATACGAGAGTACCCGAGAGTTTCGGGAAAAAATTCGGCCTGTTTGGCGTATATACACATATAACAGCTTAGCCGGTCGAGATCTAGTTTTTTTTTATTTTTTTTATTTTTCACTTCCAGAAAGTGCGTGCGGTAGATATAAGATGTACGGTGCTCATACATGCCGATCTCATTGCTCTTTTGTGGTATATACGTGTAGACACTGCACCCGTACACGTATATGTCTAATTTACTCGATATTTATCGGGCCACTTCGACATAATTTATATTTTACACGCGTGTATACATATACAGGCTAATTCATTGAAACGATTCGAGCACACGAGCTCCCTGTCATACAAATGTATGATTAATCGCGTACGAGCACGTTACGAGCTCCATCAGCGGCCAATGTGTGTGTGCGCGTATGATTGCTGAAAAATACCAGGTCGCAGATCTCCTTCGAAGACCGTGTGTACTTAATGTTGTGCTTCGATTGAACGCGAGACTTGTTGCTTTGGTCGTCGCATGGTTTGTATAATGCGTGATAAGCGAGAGGCGTCCCTAAACTCGGACGAAGGGAACGAAAGTGCGGGAATCGATGCGATACGAAAAGCAGAAAAATAAGCGTGGCGAGGGAAACGAGTACGTTATAAGCGCCGTCGGATAAAAGTGCGGGAGGGAAAGTCGCGCGTATACCTATATGTATAATTTCATTGCGGCGACTGTTGTAGTGTATGGCCGTAACGGTATCAGTCGTTCCAAGGATAAACGCCGTCTCACGCGCGCGTGCACACGCGCTCCGATGTTCCTCAAGTTCAAGATTACTTCTCGCGCTGGTGATGTATAAATATACACCGCGTCAACACACGTACACCCACGTTTTATAAGTGAGTTCGCGCGAACACGATGTGTAGAAACAAATTAGCGAGTGTTTGTTTCGGGTGTGGAGTGATTTTTCTTTACATGCAGGTTTCATTCAAAAAGTAGAGCCAATATTTTTGAAATCACTTTTCCTTGAAACCTAAAACCATATAGCAAACTGTAAAAGTATAAATTTCCAACCCATAACAAACTAAAACATACTTAGGCCATACCCATTCGCAATGCCTTCTTGAAATTTAAGAGCACGCGGTTAAGTGCGTACAGAGTAGTCGCGCCAAAAAAAAAAAAAAAAAACTCGAATTTACAGTTAATGAGTATACACAATAATATATACCCACGCGAGGATATATATATATATATAGGTAGATGGTCTCAGCTGATGCCAACACTGACGAACGCGCCGCTCATGTCCATAAAAAAAGTACAATACAGTAGGCGGTGGCTCCCGACCCGAACTCGAGTTCATATCGCGCCGGAATAGCGGGCGTCCGCTAATCCGATGTAATCATATGTATTACGTCCTCCTCTACTTTTGCGGACTACGAAAAAAAAAAAAAAAAAAAAAAAAAAAAAAAACAGCCAATGAGACGAAACTGCTATGTGTGAATACGTTGTATATAATATATACAGTATACAAGGTGCATCATTACGGATAGGTGTACAGATGATCGTTAACGATGCTAAGGTCGCCGCCGTGACACGATCGTCGTATAAGTCTGGTATCGATATATATACATGTGGACGGTGGGTCGGGGTTAACGACTATATGTACGTATAGGTAGGGGTACTTATGTAGGGAGACGACGTCGAACGGTACCCATGTACACCGGGTGCCGGCCGGTGCGCGTCAGTGTCAAAAAATATTGCCGAGCGCGCCATCACTACAGGTATACCCCTACTCTATACCTATACTCTCTCTCTCTCTCTCTGGCGATATTTACAGCTAGAGTCCTACTTGCGGCCACATCGGGAGGTGAGCGGCGTTTGATATATAAATGGACGGGCGCGCGGGGCCGCGAGAGACGGAAAATTATGAAACGACGGGGCGACACGATATCGGGTCCGAGCTTCCCAGGACCCTCGGATGCAGCTATACGCCGCGCAAGCTCCGTTCGCTGTGTATACTGCTACTGCCGAGTGCACGCGATATTATAAATATGTGCCTGATGAAAATCATCGACACCCGGGCACAACTGCCCCGTGAGATATGTATACCCACGAGCCGTGTAGGTGCTCGAGTGGTGGCGATAAAAATCGAAAGTTCCCGCGATCCCGTGGCCTCTCCCCCCCCCCGGCTTGTGGGCAATTTATTTTCCAGCACCGAAACTCGCCCGATGATGCATGTACAGTAGAGACACATACGGCAAGTGCGTGGGAAGGGGTCCGAAGTAGAACGGACCCGATAAGGCGAGACGCGCGCGTTAATAATACCATCGACTTCGAGACTCGTGGACCATCCTCCTCGTAAATACAATTACGCGACACTTTGTTTTTTTGTTCCTCCGTGTGTAAGACTCGCACGACCAAACGGATCAGGTGGACGCACAACTGTTTGCCTGTGCAGTGTATAACAATATTGCGAGTCACAATTCGTACAAAAGCTGAAAAAACGGGGCTTTTCAAATTTACCGGCTCGTACACGTGTGGCTGCCGTAACGTTAATCAATTTGTCGTTGTCACGAACGAGTTTAAGCAAAACTGCGGCAAGTAAGTTAAGCGACCGTGGCTCGTGCGCACAAACTGGAGTACTTAACACGCGCGTAAGTCTGATTATATATATATATACACGTACATGTGTACGCATCACGAGAGCGAGCGAGTATGCAAATGCGAGCGCGTGAATGCAAATAGAGGCAATATTTAATGTGCAGTGCAAAGCCGAGGAGGCGAGTCAGGAAGGAAGATGATGCCTCCGCGAAGAAGAAAGAAAGAGGAGATGGCGTGTGATGCAGCTGCGTATGGGCGTCGTTACAGCCATCGGTTTCTACATGGATTGGTTCGCGAAAAATTTCTCGTCCCGTGCATTGCACGTTCGTAACAAGTTATATTTTTCATCAGGATCATTCAGTCGTGGAGGTTCTGAATGGACCGAAAAAACTAAAAAAAAAAAAGCCAAAGAATGTTTATTGTAAATAAGTAAGGGTCGAGTACGTAAATTTTGGTACTTTGAATTGTATGAAAAAAAAAAAAAAACATTTTATGATACAGCCAACTCTTGGATGATTAAATTGAATTTCTTCTTTGGTGGGTACACAAACGCGAATGTTAACGCTTAATCTTTATGAATTCGAGGCTTTGATCAATGTTTCAACATCGTTTTGCCAATTGCTTGCTTAAAAATGTGGTTAAACAAACGTGGTGTTTCCGTAAATTTCCAGCTCGTTAGGCTAAAAAAAACTTAAAATCACACCACTCACTTCGTTTTTTGTGCAATAATCCAAGTACTTGAGCAATGGCAGCCCTACGTATACCTTGTCATTGATTTACCTCTTGTATGTATATGTATATAGGTACTCGCTTGCTATATGATGTTAGCTTCCTCATCTCCCTCTGTTCCTCCCTGGTTGGCTGTAAGGTATATACCATACAAACTGCAGCTGATGTATGACGACCGCCTGCCTGGCTGTGTTTATGGGCCGAGTGGCAAGTGCACGGTGATGGTAGCACTCGCCGAGAGAAAGAAACCCGTGCGCTCGGATGTACACGCAGCTCGCACCATCCGTGCGCTTTTGTTGCAAAAAGAGGGGCTGTGCTTTGGGAAAACCTTCTTTGTATGCACATGTACAAATATATATGTATATTATACGTATACCTCGAGCAAGCGCTGGAGCTCTATAGCTACAACCGTGCCGAAGCCCTTTTTTTTTTTTTTTTATTTCCTACGCTACCGCCGAGTGCGAGAATACCAGCCATTTTCATGTCCCGAGCGATTTTTGTAAGTGCCAGCTGTAAAGCTCCAGGAAGCCGCAGCCCGTATGGGAAGTGCAAATAATCATTGCATCCCTACCTGGTGAAATAATGAGCCTTTTCCTGGTGCGTGCATAGTTTTTCTTCCCTTTTGCTTGTTGAGTTTTTTTGTTTTTCAATTTTGTTTTCCGTCGAGCCGGCAACAAATCACACATCCCCAAGAATCCCATTCCCGCGTGCGTTGTTGCGGGTTTTCATTTACATGTGCACGCGACCAACATATTTACACAAGTGTATATGTATATACCTACATGGTCACCTATACAGGCACGACCGGGGTGGGAAAAGCAATAACAAAATATTTATGGCGAATTTTAACGCAACAACCCGATGGCCTCGCGCTTTTGCGATCTCCAAGCGATCGAACCTGTTGCGCGTGTACAACGTATATATATTATATACATAAGCGCGTGAAATTGGTTTTCCAGCGTGGATTTAATTTTGACTTTCGATACCTCGCAGCTGTATATAAATTAAAAGTGCAGGCGATGAACCTTTGCTTTCCTCTGCGGTCGTGCAAACAAAAAAAAAAAAGAAAAAAAGGGGGGGCCTACTATCTATACCCCCCTCCCACGTGTTGTAAGCTGACAATAATATTGCAAAAGACACACGAGTGTATACATAGGTAGGTATCACCCATCCGACGCGTGAGAGATGCTGCAGCTACGAGGAAGATCCCAATCAAACGCAAGCCGAAGAGCTTACATATATATATATAGAGACGAGAGGCTCACTTCTTATAACACACAAGTTGTATACCTATGGTATCTCGAGTGGCAAATCAAACGCTAAATTATGGGACGCCCGATGTCCATCGACTCGTCGGACCATACGCTCCGTGCGCGGCTGTACTATCCGTTGTTGTGCGTGTATCTCTCTCCAAGGCGAAAAAGAGAGGAAATAAAAGATACGGGGGTATTCTATACGTATACATACACATACATTGGCATATGATAATCTATACAAGTGTGTGCATAAGCATTGCAGGGTGAGTGAAATCTCGGACCAGCGGGTGTGTGTATCGGGTATATTATAGTCCCTCCGCAAGTGTACCGCGAGTTATCGGCTGCGCTGAAGTGCATGCACGCATACATACTGCTACTACAACAGAAAAGAAGCATTAGCTCAATATTCATGCTTTGGTTGTCGCGTTGCGGCGTCTTTTTTTCCCCCCCTCCCCCCCCCTCCTCCCCCACTCGCTCCTTTGACCGTCTCTCGCGCTTTGCTATCTCTCTTTGTTCGAGGTGCGCATTCCGAGGCGGACTCGCTCTCTCGCGTGCACTTTCCCAGGGGGATGTATAGCTCCAGGCGTCGTCGTTGTACTGTGCGACTCCGATTTTTTAGCAACGCCTCTGCAATGCAAGATCCTTTTTTCATCGGCTCTCTCTCTCTCTCTCTCGCTTCTTCTTCTTCTACCTCCCGTAGACGCGCGGAGTTGCCGTGATTTAAATACACACACGTCCTCCCAGGTATTTGTATACGTGTGCATTATTGCGACGGTACCCTGCCGTGAACGGCACATCCGACAGACCCGGATTCTTTGACTCGAGAGTGGATTTAGCAAAAATAATATTGATCCATACGATCAAACGAGGCGCGGAGCCCAAGTGTAAGTATATGCTCGTCGGAGGACACCTCGAAAAAATCGTTGAAAAAAAAAAACCCAGGCTCAGTTATCTAAACGTCTACTATCACCATACAGATCGCAGATTATACTATTTTCACGGTTGGCTGTACAGGATGGGTTGTATTGTTTGGCAGACTCGTTAGCACGCGCTTTTCGTGCAAACAAGTCCACTCGAGGGCACGTATATACGCACACGGCATTACGCATTAGACGGCCGACGAAGGCTTGTTTGACAAAAATAATCCAGCTCTGCGGGCAGTATAGGCTCTAACGCGCGATAGTTACCCGTAACACACGAGACTTTTAAATGAAGCACTCGAGAGACACCCATCATGTTGTGGTGATGTATATATTGTATTGGTGCACACATTGCATCAGAGATGACAACCGTATATATATACATCTGAGTTTGAGCACATCTCGCGCGGCTCTGTCAATTGTCCATGTGCAGGTAATGAGAAATATCAAGAGAGACGTCTTGTAAATCACGACCGTGGGGTTGGTGGTTGGAGGCAATAATCATGCCTGTGGACGGAACACTGGATTACAGGGCATCGGCCGCAAAAGCAACAAAAATTCCAGCGTAATTCGAGTCAGCACGTGTATATAGGTGGTACTTCGGCGGAGCTCTGCCATTATATCATATCATCGTATATTAGCTGCTGCATGGTGGCTGGGGGTCCTTTCGGTCTTGCCGGCTGGGGGGGGTCAGAGTTGACGTTACATCCGGGAAACACACCGCGTGTATCGGATGATCAAACGCAACACTTTGTACATATTACTTGTATGTACCTATACGCGCGCATAATTATTACTATACGTGGTATCGTATAGCTCCGGGGACGAATACGGTCGCTGCTCGGCGGAGAATAAGTAGTGGCTTCCACGGAGAACAGAACAAGAGAGGAGTTTATACACGCTGCAGTCACCACCGGAGTGGGAGACAACAATCGTATATATATATATATATATATCTACGTACTTAGTCCCGTGGCTCTTCTGTTATCCCTGCCACGGAAGATATAAGCAAGCGCCATCGGCCATCTGCCTTTCATACCACATATTGTGCCTTCAATATATATGTATAGGTGTATGCGCGAGCGCTAATGCCCTACTGTTTAGCCGGAGCTCGCTCGCCCGATGCATCACGATGATGGGCGCGATTGGGCACGAAACGCCGCTGCGGGCGCATTAGCGCGCGCCATACACAGTTATATATATATGTATATGTACAAGCAACGCAACAGCGGCACTCGGGCCATTTTTTCGCAATCAATTAGTGCCGCGTGTATACGCGCCAGCCCCTTGGCTATATCGTCTCTCGTCCGCCTTGTCATTAAGCGAGTCCTACTATAAGCCCAAGAGCCTTTTGCGCAAATGCACCGATGATCATTCACGAGCGCCTCAAGTCCAGGACAACCCTGTTGCGCTGCACGTACCACCCACGGGGTTATAACTGGCCGTTTTGGAGGGGTGGCGTATGGATCTATTGGTATACGCATTGGGGTACGTGATGCAAGGTTATTCTTAGTTTTAGTTTGTTTCCCGTTGCTCGCTGGGTGGAGCTTTACAAAAGTACCCCAAGTAGCTTTAGATTCATTAAGTCAAAACCACTACATTTTTGTGGTATTGTTGCGCTTGAATTTTAATTGCTCGAACATGTTGAGCGCAAACAAGTTTTTCTAGTCTGGTTGCTTGTGACGAGTGCAAAAATTGAACAGTAGTTGACGATTTTAATCCCCTCAACACGATAAGTCAAGTCTTTTTTCCTCAAAAGTCGTTAGTCAATAATACTTATTACAAATTATTTGGACAACAAAACTAAACAAATTGTTATTCTTGTAACAAAAATGTTTTATTCAGTTTTTCTTACTCATTTTACACGCAAAAGGTCTTTTGTGAATTTGTCGAGAACCACTTAGGTACGCAATCATTGGGATCAAATTTTAAGATGAAAAATATTCACAATTGCTTACTGTTGTGCAATTGAGTTCTATGTTCGAGTTCGATCGATGAACCAATTTTACAACTCATTTTTATACCAACAATCCCTGACGTACATGATTTTATACACTGGATATTATGTATATAGACACAACTACAGACGTAAAACGAGCATGCCTCAGTTTTACAACACCAAGAAATTGTAATTATTTGTTCATCGAAAAGTTCTTGCTTTAAGGTAAGCCCCTATGAGGTGAAAATAATGCTGTTATGATGGAGCAACACACGATTGAAAATCGTATAAAAAAACAATTTTTCAGACTTTCAGAATTTTTAACTTCAAAACAAGGGTTTCAAAAAAATTTCACAAGACATCTGTAGTGTTCAACGTAAGCAACAAAAAAATTCTATTTTTAGCCTGTTACTAACATTTGTTAATAACAATTGATTAAAAACTTTAAGAAAAACTTTGCTGTGTTAGAGGATAAAAATACGTCAAATCAGAATAGGTATTTCAATCTCCTACTGGCTAAATCACAATGTCGGTAATTAATATCGTTTAAAAAACTTCTAATCGTAATCGAAAATTAGAGTTTTTAAGAAAAAAAAGCAAAATATTGTCAGAAGTGGGATTCGAACCCACGCCCACAGAAGTGGACTGCGACCTGAACGCAGCGCCTTAGACCGCTCGGCCATCCTGACTTGTATCGCCACGCGGATTTACGCCGTGAAGAACCCTATTGACAAACTATTTATATATTTATACGTTTATCTGTGGTGACCACTTTTTCAAAGTACTTTTTTTCAATTCTGCGACAATTCTTAAATTATCTGGAAATTTTTTTAGCTAACAACAAATAGTTTAACTTGAAAACAATGTACTCTAGGCAAATATCGATTTTTTGCCATTTTACAATTCTTCAAAGTATTACCATCTCAACCGATTTTTCTTAACCACAAATATGACTGCCAACGATTTATCCATCAAAAGTTTAAGTAATCGACGCAATTTTCAACGAAAATCTGAAAAATAAAGATAATAGCCCGAGCGAGTCGTCAGTAGAGAGTATATTTTTGACGATCACCGCGCTAAAGCAAAGAGCGCGTCCGAAGTGATTTGACCGGAGCAAAGCAAGGCTGCTTCCTACATAATCGACGGCAGCTACGATCGGGATCTGCGCTAAAAAATCGGCAATGAAAAGAGAGAGCAACGTATATATAACACACTCTCGCGCGTTGCATTTGGCTTATGTATATATACATAAGTAATCCTCGCAGCAGCGGCGACGCGCGTATGACATTTGAAAATCGTTTCCGAGGAAAGTTTTTCCGCCGATATATATCGACTTTCACTTCCGCGATAAGGTCCGGTTTCGCGTGTCTCTGTCTACACGCGCGTCACGCGCCTCTGTAATAATTCTCTGCATGTACCATATAGGTACGCACGCACACGCATTTCCACTCCAACACGAGTTTGTATACATTTATATTTATTTCGATCAAATTACACATACGTTTTGTTACGTATAGCCTTACCTCCCGAGTGGCACCTGCAGCGCTCACTTTCAATCAAACAGCGTGAAAACAGCCAGAGAGCGAGGCCTATCATTTGGCTATCGGTGCACTTGTATATATACACTTTTTATCATTCGATCGATCGGTCGGTCGAGGGGCGCCATCAATCGCGAGCGTTATAGCCTTGCGTGGCGAGCGTGCGACCTCCAACTCGATCGGCTGGGAAGGGCGCGGGGAGGGGGGGAGGCCCGCGGTCATGGGAATACATCGCACAAGTGAAAGTGGGCGCGAGAGAGGCATCGACGGGGAATTTTGGGAACGAGATCTCGTTGCACATGCACTTGCTGCCCGCAAGTGTACACACACACACACATAAGCAGTTGATATGACTTTCGCGGATTTATCGAGATCGCGCGAGGCGAGCGGGGCCGGCCACTTTTAATAGAAAGCTCTTTCTCACCCGCTGTCTCTTTCTTCCTTTTGCCGGAGCGCTCGGCGTGTGGCCGTTCTCGCGGGTTGCATAAGACGGGAGATACGAGAGCGCTTTGCCGGGCCGATGCATCGCGGATCGCCGTTGAAATACAACCGACTTTGAGATTGCCTTTTTCTCGCGGAAAAAGTGTCATTTGGTAAAACTGATAAACTAACCGTACGAGGATAAAGTTTTTACGATTACCGGGTTTACATTGGGAAAGAAAAAAAAAGGTAAATGGTCGAGCATTCGATTATGAAAATATAGCAGATCGGCAACGGGAATGTAGCTGCTGTTTGAAATATTACTGCAGTAGATTATTGAGGCAAAAAATTTTACTCCACCGCACGCGTTTTATAAGTATATGTACTAGTATACCTGGTATAGTGGCGGTTGTTGCAGCACTTCCCCCTTTAAAATAAAAGTTGATAGAAATTCAAAGCAGATACAAATGCTCGCGCGCTTACTCGAGTGCGAGCCTCATTGTGCAAATGGAATTTTCGAATAGCTAGCGTGTTTTGCACGTTTGCCGTATATGTACCTACGCAATATTACAAGTAAAATACGCAAAGTAAAAAACTGGAAATGGTGATACCTCCAGCTTTTGTGTATTTTTTTTTTTTCTTTTTTTTTTTCATTTTCATCGCATATAATATCGACGGTGGTATTGCACCCGGAACGTACTTTTGAAAAAAAAAAAAAAAAAAAAAAACAATTCCAAAACAAATAAATACGAATTAGGAAGATCGATTCTTTGGTTGAAAAACCGATAGCTATACAACTACATGCACGTACGCTCTGTCGAATACTTACCTAACACTCGCACGCGAGTCACATTTGGAGCTCTTGCGTCTTTACGACTGTTTATAGAAGAAAAGCACTCTTAAAAGGGCACAAATAGCAGTGGAAGAAAAGAGCAAAAAAAAAAAAAAAAAAAAAAATACGATCGGGGAGGTTGTATGCGCTCGTATTTTTGTTTCGGCGAGTTGTCTTTGATGTGCCTCGGCTGTTCCTAGCATACCTATATGTACAACATGTATGCAGAGGATCAAGAGCCGCGTGCAATTTCCGGATAACGAGATGGACAGCTCGCACATTAGTCGACGGAGCTGCAGAGTGGACGTATACGTAGGTAGATGGACGATAAACATGTAAATAATTTTTTTTTTTTTTCCATCAATCGAAAGAAATGACAAACTATTTAAAAATACTCGAGAGGCATGGACAAGCCAGTGATAAGTATCAGTTTGAACTCCAGTGAAACACAAAACTTATTTATTCTTGTAACGCAAAGAAAAAAAAAAAAAATTTACGTAAGTACAAATGAACTCTATATAGTTGCTCGTTCGTGACAGCTCCTGAGATACACCGGAGCGCTATAGGCTACATTGCAAAGCACGATTGCCACGTATAGTGGAATATTTGATTGCGATTTGATTGTAATGCACATGCACCCCGTTTTATTTTTCCTCTCTTGTTTTTATAACGAAACTGGCACACACCGGTCGATATAATATACGCCCGCAATTCGGTAGTAAGTATACAATTACAACATCCAATCGTATCGTATAGGCATGACATGTACAGTATTATATAGATTGCAGGGCATCAGCGCTGAAATGAGATTATTACCGCTCGTTTTGTTTCCCAATGTGTATATACACACGTACCTACCTACCTCGAATGCTACATTGAAAATCGATGGATGCGCTCATTCGAATGAAATTTCGATACAGAGGGTGATATGAATGAACTACTACTGTACCCGCGCGGATTGAAAAGTCGAAACATCATGGACGGACAAGTACCAAGTCGGTCATCCGCGCGCTCCGAACAAGAGGGAAAACCCGAGCGCATATATACAGAGGTAGACTCGGTTGGCCGTGGTCACGTGCTATTTCCCCACAAATGCATCGGTCCGCCGGGGTATAGGAGGAGGTATGCACAAGTTGCGGCGCGCGAGAGCGAGAGTGGGGCCCCCAAACCCGATCTATTCCCGAAAAGGGGGGGCGGTGGGGAGCAGTCGATAAGCCGGGAGGAGAAAGGGGGACCCCGGGCATTCGAGAGTGGCTGCCGAACACCACGTCCGATACACCTCCTCCACGACCACGGTGGGCCCGTTCAGTCGGTAGCGCGTGATACCCACGAGCAGCTCTGCCGTCGACGCTCTTCCCCAACGCGCGGACACCCACGGAGACAAACTTGTGCCGTACACTCGTGAGCGGCCAAGTCACCGGAGGGATGCGGCTCGCGGAGGGTGCCCGAGACACTGCATTTAGCCAGCACGCGAAAATATTATTATTGGCTGGTGCGCGGTGTCAGCGAAACAGCAGGTGAATGGCAGTTGCCAGTCCGAGAGTCGTTGGAGCCGCGGGAACGAGATAAGCCGCGAGGCTGCAGTGAGAGGTGAGCCGGCGAGTCGACAGCGCGACCAGCACGGCCCAATATTATACCCATACCAAAAAAAGTTGCGCGTAAACGAGCGAGCGGAGATATGGCACGACTCCAGGGGACGGTGTTGTTGTTGCTGCTGTTGTCTTCGTGGTCGAGAGTCGACGAGTGCGGGGCCGCGGAGTCGAACATCCTGAGGCTGAGCAAGCCAAGGGCCACCCCGGCCCCCGACACCCCGCCCACGGACAGCGGGGGCGAGGAGAAACAAGGGGGAGGCCGGGCCGAGTTCAGCAAGAACAACCCCGAGCTCGACTGGAAGACCCAGCTGATGCGGGTGGCCGAGCAGGAGGAGCGGACGCGCCAGCAGGAGCTCGACCTCGACTTTACGCGCGACAAGCTCGAGAGGAACCCCAACAGCGTCCAGTGGCTCGCCGACCTCTACGACCCCCTCAGGTGGACCAAGGTGCCGGGGAACGTGAGCAACGAGTGCCGCGCCGACCTCACGCTGTTCTTGGGGGACCTCCGCCTTGGACGGCTCTGGGCGGCCAAGCGTGAGTTTTTTTTTTTTCCGTCCTTCGGGCCCAGCCAAATCAATAACATTTACGTCCCTTGAAACGGGGCATTGGTATTTTGTAACTTATAAGCCGAGTTGGTGCGCTGCACGAGGTTTCATCGATTTCGAAACTGGCCGGACTGCGGTCCGCGCTCGGTTGAGAAAAGAGAAAAAAAAAAAATACACACACCTGCAGCTGCAAACTCGCTTTTACCGGTCACGGATGACGGGCCGTGCAAAGTATCGGCGCCCATACGTATATACAACGAGTGTAATAAAAGCCGCGAAACATTACCTCGCACCCATCATTATCAATCTCTGTTGCGCATATACGGTGTATCATTTGCACGCACCTGCAATTTGGCAACTTTGTGTTATTCACTTCAGAAATCTGCACACTGCATGTGATCCAACGCGGATCTTAAAGTAAAAAGGTTGTTTTTTTTTTTTTTTTTGTACGCCCACACGATCCCAGCGAGTGGCAGCCCGTCAGTGTATAGGTAGTTACATGTACATAACACATATATATGTACACGGACAATTAAAGGCAGAAAGGAGAATCGATTTCACTCTCGCGGCGCGAACTCTGAGAAAGCGCCTTAAAATCAAGTTTGGCGCGTTGCACGCATGCAGCGTATATCGCGCGCAGGTGGAACTGCACTCTGTGTTATACACACACACACACACACACGTGCGTATTGGCGGGCATGTATAAATGTGTACGTGGTCGAGAAAATTGGGACTCATCTCCGCGGGTGCATCATACGCTGCGATGAACATCAGCCTTCGGCGCGTAGAAAGCAAAAGTGCATCTCCGCGCCACCACCCAGCCTTTCTCTCTCTCTCTCTCTCCGAGCCTCTTTACGACCAGCCGACTGCTCATTGATTTGCAATTCCCTCGCCCGCTTATACTCGTATATATATACCTATTATATGTGTATACCCACACGTGTACTAATTGCTCTCTCTCTCTCTCTCTCGGATTATTGTGCAAAGCTCGAGTGCGTGCCTTTTTTTTCCATACATATTTTTTCGCGCTAATGACCTGCCGCTGCTGCAACTCTAACGTTGTGTTTTTAATCATCGACTCGTGCAACGAGTTGAAAAACCGATGGATTTGTTATTTTATCTTTTTTGACTACAGTACGGGTATATTAAAATTAGCCCCCTATTTTAGGTGAAGCGTCTACCAGAGAGGGATGCCGGGGGGTCGCGCAAACTTCCGCTTCTATTGCGTTACGAAAGCCACACCGACGATGGCTGCGCATATCGCGTTTGGCGAATATTGTGTCAGAGAGCGAGAGAGTTGCGGACCCCCTGTGCAATATAATTGCGCTGTGCGCGCCATTACGAAAGTTATACCCACACCTTGCGCGCCGGGAGAGCTTCCAGACGCGCTTAATTTTTAGGCGACCCACTTGATTCTTTTTTTTGTTTTTTTTGTTTCACCTTTCGCGACCTCCTTTTTCAAGATCGCGCACCTCCCGGGGTCTTCCGGTTCTACACGTTGGTTTGCGAAAGTCCGCTGTGGTCGCGAAGCCGCGGAAAACTACGTGCGATGGTTCTCGCAATATTTGCGGCCGTGCTCGAAACGACGGCGCCTCTATTAATTCGCCAAAGACTCGGAGGGACGCGTAAACATATATATGTATTCTCGTTGAGCGTAAAAATCCTACTTGGCACACCCTCGCCGTAAATCGCGTGCGGACCGATTTTTCCCGGCGCATCTTGCGCTAATCGTCAGCCTCACGCGCGCAAGCCGTAAAATTCGCCGGGGATGTGTGTACACGGGCTGTAAATAACCCCCACGCGAAATTGAGACTTTAAAAGTTACGCAATGGAAGTACCTACATGTATACCTTGTAAATAACTTTCTCCGTGTGTAGGTATATATATGCTGCACGCGTGTATATACATAATACGCGCTGGCGAGCTGTGTAGTACTGTAATCCTTTCTTTTTCTTTCCCGGCTTTTCGATAAATACACTCGTAACAGAAAAATTTCCAGCCGGTCAGAACATATACGCATTTGCGCTGGCGCACGTGTGCATAATGGTACTTTACGAGGGAGCCGATAAAAATTACGTCCTCGCTGCGGTATAAAATCAGTTATCCAACGAGGGTTGCAGAAGCAGCGACCCGAGAGTGCATAATATATATTATACGCTTTCATCGTATTGGTATCGGGCAAAAAGTGGTCCGTAGGTACCGGTGCGTCTCTCGAAGCCGAGGAGTGAGAAAATCGAGAGGGAAGTGGAAAAAAAAAAAAAAAAAAAAAAAAGAAAGAGCGACGCCCACGGGGTCTGCTAATAACTTTTCGCAGTAGGAGAAACTGTGCGAGGTGTCGTCGGCAGCGGCAGACCCTCGGCAAAATTGCACTTTCTACTCGCACTTGCGCAACCTGGCAATGAACCTCCACCTCGCCGCGGCTTGCCGGTCAAGCGCCCGTGTGTGTGTGCCTTCCCAAACATATTTTTCCCACCACGCGGCCGGAGACAGCTCGCTCGCATAAATATGTGTTTGCTCGATGGTGATGGCTGCACAACAACTGCCAATGTTAAGGTCGGCAGAGCCCATTGTGCCCCAAGCTTACAAGTTTATTGCTGTTAACTACACCTTGTACACTACGTCGGCTCAGAGTGAAAAATCAACATTTTTGACTACTTTTGTGTTTTTACACTTTACTCGGATGAACACAATATCTCAAACGGGAATCAAAGTGGGCTAAAATACTTGTTAACATGCGATTAAGGCGTTTCGATGAAATTAATCCTTTTTTTGTATAATTCATATCGTAAAGGCTAGCAAGTGTTTGAAAATGATTGTATTAAATAACGATTCGTGGTATTAAATTGTGTTCAATCAATTCTGATCTAAGATAAAATGGAACTTTTTTTTTTTGACAAATGAAACACCAAATTGGTCAAGACAAGCACATAATTGTTGTACTTGGGCATATATATAGGTACTTTATATATGAAGACTTTGTGCAGTATTTATTGACCAAATCGGAATATCAGAAAGTGAGAGGTTCTTGTTCTTTTTTTATTGTAAAAGACTAAAAATGTTCCTAAAATAATAACGTATGTGCTACCTAATTATTGTTTATTGTTCAACTTGAAGACTTGCTCATGAACAGTTTCATTGTACATTTTACGAACGAGCATACTGTAGGATGAGCTCACGGTATAAACGCGCGAAAATTGCACCGTAAACACCGCGAAGGGAAAAAAAAGAAAAAAAAAAAAAAAAAAAAAACCAATTGCCGTCGTATCAAAAAACAATAAATAACCAAACAACTTTATCTCGCGAGGGATAAAAAAAAAAGGTATAGCCATAGCGCTCGCATCCAGGAAATCGTAGACAGCAGTACCCTCGCTTCCCGGCTCGTCGTTCTCACACACGCAGCCGGCCGGAATTGGCTCCCAGTGCATCAGGTGCCTTAACTCCCGCCCGTAACTCCCAGTGCCAATATGTGTGTATACCCGTACACGCACAAGGTGCACGACTATGATGCACGAACTCGGGGGGGTCCACGATCCAACGTGGCAATGGGGGTGCAGGTAACTACATAATATAGACCTGCTCGCACGGGCTGCGTTTATTTGCGTGCCTACTTACCGCGTTGCTTGTATATATATACATATGTATTGCACATCCATTGCCGCGCGCCTTCCTCTTCCCATATCCCGCGGATGCACGCGAAAATTTCGCACGGCAGAACTACCGCGATGCGGAAGCGGCTGTGGTTTATCTCTACTCTCTTCCTTCATCGCTCCGATGATCCACTGAATCCGTGCGGATAAGGTCAAATGGATCGAGGAATAAGAAACAAGGAGATACGCGTATCGCCGCTGATATCAGCCTTCCCTTGCGCTATTGCTAATTAAACGTCTGAACCCCCCTACCCTCTTCTGCGCTTCCCAGAACAATGTCCGGCAATTTTGCGGATCGCGTGGCTCGATAATTCGCTCGTTACCCGCTCCCGCCGATCGATCATTTATTATAGAAAAAAAAGGCGAAATCCCCCCCCCCCCCAATATAGGTGTACATACTATACGCGACTTCGGATGCAGCGCGCACAGCCTACTGTCTTAATTACATTTACGCGGAAAGCCCCGGTCATTAGACCTCGGTATACATATAATATTGAGCAATCGGTCTCGTTAGGGCGGGTAATAAGCGATTGTGATCGCGGATGCTTGCACAACTATTTTTTTTTTTGCTTAACCACGAGTGCACCGACAGCTATATGCGTATACAGCGTATAACACACATGCAAACTCGGGCAGCGATTCTTGATGTAACGCGTAATCCCGTTTGGGCGCGCTCGTTTAGATTGTTCATCGGGGGTATACATATATATCGACCCACTGTAGCTCGAACTGGTTGCACTCGATGATATGGCGTTCTCGAGTACCCTCGTTTATATATATATACGTGCCAGCGTAATTGCGGGCACAAGTGCCATTACGAGATTCCTGAATCTTTGGCCGGTGTAATATATATATATATATATGTATAATGTGTAGACGCGTAACAAATTGTCAAAGGTATAATATGCCGACGAGCAGGAGAAGCGCGTTAGTTGCTGTAACGATAATATCCTCTGGGGAGCCAATGGTGCACCAAAGAATCGGGGTAATGCTCGTACAGGTGCAGCACACAAAACAGATCGGAACTTGAGCGGAACTATAGCTAAATTATATGTTTTTCCGCTTGTTACAGTGTCGGACGCGAGCGGCAGGTACTCGTCGCAGTACTACTTCGGGAACGGGTTCTGGCTGGGCTCCAGTACCCTGTGCCGGGAGCTCAACGGCACGGGGCTCCGGTCCTCGGTGCGCAGCTCCGGCCTCAACGACAGCTTGCCCTTCCTCGTCCAGTTCCACGTGGCCAGGATGTTCTTCCGGCTGCCCAGCGACATCGAGACATCGGTAAGATATAAGATTATTTTCCGGTGTATACATTGCACTCTGGGACTCTCATCGTTTACCTGAGAGGGAAAATCGCTCCACATTGTTGCTACGTACGGGGAAAATATCATCGCGTGCCGACATGTGATGGGTACAATGACGCCCATATCGAGGCCGCGGACCTGTAATTTTGATATACCGATCGGAGTGAACGGCGGCTAGCGCGATATTGAGCAACCTTAGCAAATTAACCCATCGATGGCTATACAATGTACCATTTTTTTTTTGCAATCGACTTTGGTATCGGTGGAAAATGGGAAATCCCGCTGCTGTCGTATACCTATACGCGTTACGCAATCGCTCGTGCGTGACGAACATTGACTCGCGATTTTTTTTTTTTCCAAACTATCGAGTGGAATCAACTTTTGTGAGAAAAGGTCGCAAAGTAATTGTGCATTGATCAAAATTTTTTTTTCGCCGCCTTATTCTCCCGAGCGAGGAAAATTCGAGGAGCTGCTGGTATCTCCTCGCGCGAAATGGAAGCATGATGCATCGAGTACATTTTTCCAAAGCCGCTCCCCTGGAAACGCCGATACCCGATTTATCAGTCGGCCCTGAAAAACGTACCTATAAATACATACGCACATTGCCTTGGGGGAACCCCCATTAGGTGCAACTGCTCGAGTATTCTCGTCACACTTATGTGAAAAAAAAAACAACAAATGTAGGTATCACGGAAACCAAAAGTTTTTCCATCCTCTATCGTGTGAAACACGCCGTCGATCGCAAAAACGCGAGGCCCTTATTTTCATGCATCTCCGCCGAGGTTGTTTCGTAGAGAAGAAAAAGATCCAAGCAATGTTGTTTTTTTTTTGTTGTATCCTACGACGAGGTAAACGTAGCAGAGCGTCTTCCGTAAAATTACCCGCACGCAGTACTTGAGAGCCCCGGTGTAGATGCGCTCCCTCGATAATCATATACGTTTCACGGAACAACTCAATCGAGTGTAAATAAAAGAAAAAAAAAAAGTCACAAAATATTGCGCGGGTAGTATTAGCAAAGAGCGCGCAGTGTAAACATGGGAACATGCGTGTGTACGTTATACCTACCTGCATCAAGGAAATTTATCTCGAGCGATAGAGTGGATTACACTTTCTTCGGCGAGAGGCTCGAGAGCCGAGTGTATATACAAATGACGAAATCCAAAGGGAAATTGCTCGGAGTGGCGCGTCGTTACGCGAGACTTTTTTTTTTTTTTTTTTTCCTTCGACATATACAGCAGCATCGCGGTCCACTCTCGTGCAATGCCGGAGAAACGTTGTTCCTTCCCCTCGGCGTTGTCCGCGAGGGGCATAAATTATGCGCATTACGTCGGCGTTGCGCAATAACCCGAAGGCGCGCACGCACGCGATTGCGGGAGCAAACGCAGATGTTGACTTTTTTTTTTTCGATCATTTACCTCTCTTCCTCGAACACGGCACTAAAACCCGTTGCAAAGAAAGGATTTTCTCTTTCCTGCCACGTAGGTCTTTCGCGGCTCTCCGACGCTCGTTTGCTCGCCCGATCGAGTAATTGCCGGGACTATGCAGCAAAAATCCAGCCGAACCCGGTGATGGGCGTCCCTCCCGCCTATTATATGTACCAGAGCCCCGCGATCCGCTCCTAATCTATTTTTTCCTTCGTCCACATCCTGCCGTGTTGTGTCACTCCGCTGCTCGTATATTATATGCAGTGTAGGTATAATGAACGCCGTTGGGAAAGCATCACTTGTACTTAATTTCTCTTGTTTTCCCCGCTAATGTACTCATATCGTTTAATTTCGCGCTTTGATACACGTGCAATTTTCCGCTCTTTCCGCGCACGCACCTAGTGCGCGCTTGTTCGCGCTTCCCAAATTGGTTTTCTCAATATATTTATACTTTTCGAAAGCGTCCCCCTCGACGACGACAATATTGACTGCCGCGCTGACGCGGATCTTCGTCTTGGATAATACTTATTTCGTTTCCCGTTTTACGTCGCTCAAACTTTCGATGCCCTATACTGCTTGCCCCAAGGAATTTTTCCGAATCGCGGATCAATCGATCGGCTCCGCCATATCGTGCCCCGTTTCGAGCTAATTGTGCAGTTCTTTCATTGCCATTTAACCGATAACCTTCCGAAGGAACTCGCTTACCCACGAAACTTTTTTTTTCTTTCTGCGTTGCGACGGTCAATTATTTCCCCCCTTGGAAAATTATTTCAAAAGTTGCGAAACTCCTTCAGCTAATTGTTATCGCAGGCCATGCTTTTTTCTTCCCTTTGTACATTTCTCGGTGGAGAGCGAGTGGCTCCTCTTCAATAGCAGCGCCAACTTTCCGCTTCATTTATAACATAAACGGGGGGTACATGTACGAAGAGGAAGCGCAGCCCCCGACGGCACATACCGACGCGACCTCGCGCGCGCCCGGAATACACCCCGAGAGACAGACAAACGACCCCCGGGATAATGCACGGCACTCGTGCATCCTTCCCTCGCTCCCATGTCGCGCATGCCGTATATTATATATATAGCGTGCGTTTTGTGACGTTTTCAGACGAGGCAGGTGTTCATCGGGCTGTGCCTGCCGAGCACGTGCGACCGCTCGTCCGTCAAGTCGCTGTTGCGGGCGTGCGCCGACAGGGTCGAGCGCCAAGGCGAGTCGACCCACCGCTTCGAGGGCCCCAAGATACACATCGTCCAGGTGAGGCGGGTCCCCTCCACCGACTACTCGCCCTGGGACGACACCAAGTTCTACGCCCTCGCGTGAGTATATCGCATTTTCATTACTTTTTATATACACAACCCCTTACCACTCTAGATATACATCGGTTGTTTCGAGTGCTCGTTCGGTCCGTCAAGAGGGAAAACGAGTCGGATTCAACGAGAGCCAAAGTGTGTCAGCCGAGATTTCGACTATAATTGCTCCGCTGAGCACTTGAACTCCCCTGCGAGTCATTATATGCTGCGCGCGAGATAACTAGAGGGAAAAAAAAGCAAAAGTGTGAGTGCAGAGGAACGATAATTCTTTTTTTTTTTCACTCGGTGGAATGAGAAATACAATAAAGACGGCGTAGAAAAAAAAAAAGGGAAAAACAATTCCAATCCGAGAGAATGAGGCGCGACGCGGTGAATAACACCTGTACGCCCCCCCCCTCTCCCAGGAGGGGCGCTAATGAATCGATGGGGCGTTCTAGCGGAAGTTTTTATCGCGAGCGACTTTCCTATAAAAAGAAAAGCAACCATCAGCGACGCGAGCCCGCGCGATGCAAGAGACTCGTTAGATGTGTCGCGGGGCTATTAACACCAAGGAGGGGGGGGGCGATCGCGTAACGCGACTCGCACGCACGTACACATAAGTGTGTACGGCCCCCGTGGAAATTCCAAAGTCGATCTTCACGTAATATTCGAGTATCGAATTTGCGGAAGGAGAAACTTTCTTTTCGCGCCGAGCCATTGCGCAAGGCCCCGGCTGCATAATGCACACGTGCGTTGGGTATACGCGAGCCGAAAATTTTTCACCCCCTCCCCTTCGTTGTTCGTTTGGTCTTGTTTTTGCCAGATTGTACACATATACGTGGGTATAAAGTGCGCTGTCCTCGCCCCGGCTCCACTTGGCCGCGTAACGGGTTACGCGCCCGGAGCGACTGCCCGTTTCCGCGTATTAAATTTATTCGACGCCTCGTCTCCTCCTCTTTTCCCTCGCTTCTGCACTCTCGCGCGTTAGTCATTGAGATAAGTTTATAGAAAACTAATGGCTCTCGCCTATTAATTTATCCGCGCCCGTATTACATCCTCATCGGGTACCATTTTTTTTTTTTTTTTTTTTTTTTTTTTGGGATAAGAGCGGAAACTCTTTATCGTTGCAAAATTTGCAGAGGGGGAGAAACCGCGAGAGTTTGTACAATTAAACGTGGCGAAATAGCCAGTATTATACGAGAACCGATGACGCGCCTAGCGCGAAAAAAAAAAAATGGCTAACGCGTCTCTCGCAATTTGGCACCGCGACGAACGGCGCAATTCACGGCACGCGCCTCATCTTTTTTTCGCGCGGCCCCGTTACAGGTGTGTTATTAAGCGCGGAGCAACAGAAACGCGAGAGTCGTTGCGCTTGGCCCCTAATTTCAGTCCGTCGTCAGGGTGTTTACGATGGGCCGTGCCGCTCGTTACCGGATTCGCGATCCACGCCGAGTAATGAGATTAATTGAGCCAAGGGTGTAGGTATACATTATACGTAACGAGCCTCGTTGGTACACGAGTTTATTTAACGACTCGCGTGCCCCGAGATTCGAGCTTTCATTCCTACACATAATGATTATATATACGTATACCTATATCCAGGCACTCGAGCGCATAGGCTATATATACTTGGGAGACTCTGAAATCTAAATTCGAAAGCTGCACAACCTTTGCAAGCGATTTTCTCCGTGTGGTTCGAGTAAAAGTCAACACCCGCCACTCGTATTAATAAATGTATAGCGTAAGCTCTCGTTGGACGGAAATAACGTCGATTTGATGTCTCTTCCTCTTGAGCAACTATACCAACGTCTCGGTGGGGATTCACGCACATGCAACCTGATGCAACAACAGCGCCCAGTTGTGTCTTTCTTTCGACCCATCAGGTGTGCACATAAACTTGCGTTGTATGTATACTTGTAAATCATTGCGGGACGCCTCGCTGGAAAAGTGTTGGAGCAGCTGCGTGTCCTTTTGCAATCGACTTGCAAGCGTATGTATACATACGCGGCTCCCGCGTCTGTGCGGTGGCAGAGGGTAATATCATGATGGTCACGCAACGACCGACCGCTCACCGGCGATAAATGAATTCAACGATGCGCGCTGCACATCGCGCTCACCCGGATCGCCTTGATACACGAGCAGAGACTTTTGCAATACAGGCGACTTTTCTTTTTTTTTTTAACGCCGTTGCTCAACGTTGACGCACACGCGGTCAATCGGTTTTCCACTCGAAGCGGCCTGGACGCGAAATTAGAAAGGAATTGGAGGCCAGCGCGTTTAGTTGGGTCAAAACTGAGGTACCCGTGGTAAATTGCCCCACACATACATTTACACTGATGGAGCCTTGTGGCAGATGGTGTAGCCTGAGCACTTTGCAATTAATCAGAGCCCCGGCTCGTGATGCAAGTCGGTGGTAGGTATATTTCACTTTTGAACTCGACTCTGATGGGCGAGCAAAACAATTTGGCAGTGGGCATCGTCGGAGCGCAAAAGGAGCAAACAGAGGGGGGGGGGAGAACGCTTCTCTATGGGTAATTAATGCCCCTCCGCGCCAGACGAGTCACAACCCACTCGAAGTAAGAGGCCTAGATTTCGCGGTGGCCGAGCGAACCCCCCTGGAAGTTCTTGGCACTTATTGTGCAGAGCTGCAATTCTCGAGTCTTCAAAAAAAAATCATTGCTCGACAAATGCCCACATTACCTTGATTAATTAATTTCCTTTTTTTTTTTTTTCATATCAAACAGCGAATAAACTTTGGTGAAACCTTTGAAATGATAACTTTGATCGCAATTGAAACTCACAGAGCGAACTATACGCACATACCAAAACTTTGCACAAATTAACTTGCAGCCAAATGTAAAATGAAATTTCCATTCGTAAGGAATGTATACTTATAGCAAAAGTAATAGTAAGATTTTCGTTGGCTCCCTTACTGAAAAATCCAAATATTCGAGCAAAAGAAAAGGAAATTGTCCCTCTTTTTTTTTTTTTTCCTGTAATAGATGGCACTTGCGCTTAAAAACGAAAAGTGACCATCAGCCGATAAGATTCAGAGAGCTGCTCAAGCCCAAGTGTCCCCTGTTGCACCGCGGAACCGGCTCCCCGATGAGAAGGTCAAGCACCTCAGGTTAACGTTGCTAATTAAGCCGATGCAATTATCACACTCGCCACGGCGTCACGAGCAAGCACCTCTCGTCTCCCACGCTCGGGGCTCGTCGCAGAGTGTCCACCGCGTTGTTGTATACCGATCACGACCTACAACGGCCATCAGTGCTGGGGGAGGACCATCATTCTTTCTCTCCGTCTCCTATTCTTCCTTTCCCAGACACAGCCGTGCAATTGTGAAGCAAAGCAACGAGAATCGGTTCTAAAATTAGACGCGCATTGATTTATACGGGCGCGAGATCGAGAGCATCGTCCCTTCTACATCTACCCGTGCACCAGAGCGCCCTGCTTTCGGGAGATGAATCCCCGCCGATAAACGGTCCCACTGTATAACCACTGGACTCGGAGATGCACGTATATGCCCGCCATCCGGCCAACTTTCTGGCCATTGTACAGCAGAGAGGAAGGAGCTCTCGGATCGATTCCCAGCCTTGGCTGCTCTCTCGAGGCAAAACTTCCTCCCCGGGCAAGGAGTGAAAAATTTTTTTTTTTTCTTCTCCTCTTCTATACCTTTGTGAGCAGCTGGTACACTTATATCCCTACATCACGAATCATTGGATGGGCTTATTGGGCCAAGTGGCGGGTGTAACTCGCGGGATGGGGCGAGTCTTGGCAGTCGGCTATTACGCCCGAGGGGGTCGGCAAGTGACCCGATTCGATTGAGAATGTCTCGAGTTCCACGGGCGACTGTCACGCTTATTCGCCCCCAAAGTTTCGGGGGCTGGAAAGTTTTCGAGCCACCCACTCGTTGTTAATTAAATTGTGTTGAACAGCGCGTGGCACGGGATCACTCGGGAACTATTTTGCCGGAATCTTTTCGTAACTCGATCGTTAATATCGTTTTTTTTTTTTTTTTTTTTCGTTCCACCAGTGGCATTTGGCATTCGTTTGGTCATTTATTTTGACTCAGCTTTAAGAGGCTCACGTATTCTTGCACCTGTAATTTTGGGCGTTAAAAAACAAAAAGTCGTAAACGATTACACGCGTGCAGTCCTTATTATCCATTGTCATGTATTTCGTCACTATATTATAACGCGAGGCGAGGCGGATCGCTCCATTTGTTATTACTGCCCACATCAGAGCGGTTGCGGCGCCGGTATATACACAGCGACTTAACGATGGATTTCACCAAAGTGGCTGTACGAGCACATAAATTAACGCGATCGTAAAGCACATTGTTACACGAGAGACGCCTGTGGCTGTTAGATAACTCCGGTATATTATGCACCTCGCGCGCAAGTGTGGATTTTTGGGTGCGATTCAACGCGTTTTCGAGTCGTTGTTTTGCGAGCTATTTGAGCTTAAGGTGTAAGTGAGGCATAAATACATTACAGGCTCTTCAACTTGGACTGCGTCCGCCGATTGCGCAATAAGTACCGTTTCTTTCCAGTTTTACGATCGGCGGAATATTTTTCGCTCCGTACGTACGGGCACCTGGTTTAATTACCCTCCCGACTATGGCTTTGATCGCGCAATAATGAAAATCACGAGTATATCTCGTGTATACAATGATTATTATACAATGCTCACGTAAGAAGATTTTGTAGCTGACGCACAGACGTGATAATCGTAACGAAGAGTATATATATATAAATATAATCTGTTAATCGTAAACATGTGGACTCTTTACAATACAATTTTGCAAAAAAATGTCCCATTAAATTAAACTACGGTGAAAGTAAAAGCAGCGTTGGATTTCCTCTTAAAAATAACACGTACACGAGTTTCCATTTGATCCTCCGTCTCTCGCATGTATTTGTTGCCCCTTGTTTTGTTTGCATTAAATTAAGCGGCCCAAGTATAGGTACATCCTCGACGCGGTCTCGTGTATCGCTTATAGACGCAAGAGAGAGAGAGAGGCGATCGGGTAATAAATCTCTCTATCGGCGAGTGACACCGAACGAATGCGATGCTCGTCCCCCGTCCATCTGTTTTCGCCCGTATTATACCGTGCCTCTGTGCAATGTGGCATAGGTCCTTGCACGGGTTACAGGGAAGCCTCTTCGCTCGGTAGCACCGTACAACACAGGTATCGCATACATACATTTTCGATACAGCAACGAATTTGCATATATTTATGTACGCATGCACGCGCAACCGTGTTGTACGTACACGCGGGCACAGGCGCTATAAGAGCTGTCTGAGTATTACGCAAGCTCGGTACACGTATCTATATATATGCTGTACCTACGTGTATTCGCGTATAGCGCGCCGTGTCCGCCTCTGTCGTGAAAGTGCGCGCATATCAAGTGCATTCCGGCCAAGCATCCCATTAGTGCGGTATACCCGTTTACACATCCTATGTGCGCGCCGTAATATCGTGTCCGAGGGGTGTGGGTGCCCTCGCTGCCCCTCGCTATATCGTAAGATACGATTTCGGAGCTACGTGGGAGTAGATTTTCCCGTGTACGGCGGGCTCTGGTGTTATCCACGAGCGGCCCGATTGGAACTTGGCCCGCGAGTCTTTCTCGACTGGTATACCGTGATTTCCCCCTCCCCCCCAGCCTCCTCCGAATCGTAACGACGTTTTATTCCACCCTGCTTGAGCGGATCGAGGTTTTTGCCCGCGACTCGAGCACTGCAAATCACGTCGAAATATAAAAAAATATGTCCAATCGGTAAGGCCTATAAGCTCCTTGTCTTGCACTCCCATACCGAATTGGATGTGTGTTTTTTCACCCCTTTGGGAATAATACATTGCTTTGATACTCGGACAATTTGAAACTCGCACTTGTTCCGCAAAGTTTCCAACATCTAAAAAGTAGTAGCCCATATATATGTACCAAAGATTCGACGAAACGATAAGAGTTTGAGGAAACAAAAAAAAAAAAAAGTTTAAATTAAAATCTTCCGCTGCTCTGCATAGCGCGGAAAGTTTTGATATCGACTCTGGCAACGCGAGTTCTTTCCGCGTCTGTATATCCCGGTATCAAAATTTTTCCCGGCAAACAACTCTTCTCTATCCCCCTCTCGATTCGGGTCAACATGTACAGAGCTTGATTCGTTTGGATATCGTCCAAATACTTTGCGCGCCCCCGTACATGTACGAGACCGTCTGGAATGCAAATAACACCCCCCGACCTCGGAAAAACATTGACCGACAATTGCGAGCTGCTTCAATGAGCGGTGCAGCAAAAAAAAACTTCACCCCCTTTTTTTTGCCACGGCGCAATCGAATGGAAACGCATCAGCACTGAATAACGCATTCGACAATTTTTGACGGCAAATCAGAGTTTCATCGGCAACAGCAGTAATGATTGTTTGCAAAGACGAAGCTGACAAGAAAAGCGATCCCATGGTAGGGGCGACTCGAGCAGTGCTAATTGCTCCGGTCCTCCCTCGGTCGCGATCACTTTCGCTCTCTCTCCTCTCGAGCACTACACCAAGCCACTCGGTCCTGGAGCTTCCCGCGCTATCCCTCTCGATATGTACCAGCTCGGGGTTGTGCACAGTCGATTTACCGTTTAATCGGGGAGAGAAAAAGGACTCACGTTTTCTCCCTTGGGCAAAAATCTGGCCATTGTTGTTATTGTACCGCGCGGTGCTCGGTGAATTGGGATAACGGCATTAAATACTGTCGCGCTCTCGTCCATCGATTGTTGTTCCCTCGTGCCGGCCTTATACATTCGCAAAGTAATCGTGATCGCCGACCAAAGAGCGTATCACTGTCAAATTGCCGTACAATTTTGTTTCGCGGTTTTCCTCCTTTTTTATTTTTGTCTTTCTCCATGAAATAAAACATTTAACCACAATAAGCCGATCCCGAGGTAGAAAATAAGGAGGTATATATGTACGGGATGGAGTTAATCGAGAGGGGAAAATTCGTGCGATTGGGAGGCCGAGTTTAAAACGAGAAAATCACCGCAAGGAGGAGAAACGAGGGAATGTATAAAAATGTACATCCTCGAGCCTAATAAGCTCCGAGCGGCCTCAACCGATAAGCGAAACCGACCGCACCTCACGGGAGGCACCATCACCTGCGTCGTAGAAAGGAAGGGAAAAATACCGCAGGCTCCAACCTCGGCCGGAAGCGATGATGGGCAATGAGATACATCGCGCCGATTCGCGCACACGCCCACGTATACGCGGGAGATCTGTTATCTATCTCCCTCGGATTTTCGCGATTCTTCTCCGTTTTACAGCTACGCGCCTTGGAGGGCCTCAGGGGGATTCAGCGGGTGGGTACGTGGCTCTGCCATCAGTCGGGAAACAATCGATCGATGTACCCGCGATGTACGAAAGATCCCGTCGCGATGGAATTTTTTCCACGACAACGCAGAGGTTATTCATCGACACTTTCCCGGACGGGGGATCACTAAATGTTGCATACACACGCATGCGTAAAGTCACCGTTTCGGGGCAACAAGTGCCATCATCTCGAGAGCGCGGCTAAACAATCAAGTGTATGTTTGTTATCGCGAGCTGGGAGGCCTGGGTCGGCAACTTTAGTCGATAAACGTAGTAGCGGCCGAGCGATGCAACGGCCTGTATTGCGTATACGCTCGGAATTGATGACACCGCGAGTTTTTGCGTTTTCAAAGTATATACGTGGCTCCCTTATCCGCGAGGGAGACGCATCAGGGGCGAGTGCGGGTATCGGTCTAATTGCAGCCCCGGTTCATTAGCAGGTAATAAATAACCGGTTGGCTGGCGCCTATTTCTTCCAAACCCCAAGAAATACATATACGTATCCGCTTATCTCCGATAATCTAGTGTTGCATGCGGGATATCGCTTCCCCCCACCTGTGATCCCCGCGAGCGCTAATTGAACACGAGTGTGCGCTGGAAAAATTTTTCCTCTCCCGAGTCCACAGATAAATATATGTGTGCATGCTCGCACGCGTGAGCGCCCGCGCAAAGTATAAATTGGATCGATACATATGGGCTCGCGGGAGTATATGGGATGCGAGGGGAAAAAAAAAACATCGCACGCGTATGCCGTTATTTAAGTGAATTCCCGGTGTCGGAGCCAGTGCGCATATTAAGTATGTTTCTCTGCATTTTTAACTACCCCGTTATTCTTTTTCGGATAGCTATACTTTTTCCCTGGGCTGTCGCTCGCCTCGGTGGCTCCGCCAGTATAGGTGTATACCTGCTCGTCGTATATAGTCTGCCGTTTTTGGACAATTCGCACGTAGTTTTCGGGCTCGGCGGGAGGGACATTTCGCGATCCATTATTCACGCGGCTTTCGCACGCTTTTCATCATTATTTATGGGTCGCGGGCCAACTCCGAGGGGGATTGTTCTCGTCTCGTCTTGCGAGTCGAAAATGTTGCATTTGTTTGATGGAAATGAAAAATAAATCGGTTAAAAAAAAAAAAAAAAAAAGGGTTAACAAAGGGGCTTGGTTAAAAATATGTCCAGGGGCGTGAGCGGCGTGACGCTCTTCCTGATGATCTGCTCGACGATCTACGAGTACCGGAGCGGGGCCCTGCGCTCGGAGGTGTGCTCGCGGGTCGACGTCGAGAGCTCGCTCAGCGCCTCGAACAACAACGACACGCGCCGTGGTTGCGACTACGCCGACAAGAACCTATTCTCCAGTGAGGACGAGCAGGGGCGCATCTCGTGCGCCCACCACCACCACAAGCACCATCACCACGTGACGGCGAGCGCCAACGGGCACAACCGGGACTCCAACGACAAGGAGCTCATCGAGAAGAACGAAGCAGTCGCCGCCCTCAGGAAGGAGGACTCCCCTCCCAAGGGCAGAGGTTAGCTCTCGCGTAATGTTTTTTTTTGCACCAGCTCGAATAATCTAGCTCCCCTCGCAGGTATCCTCCTGAATTGCCTGCTGGCCTTCAGTCCCATAGCTAACGGCAGCAAGATCATCAGCACCGAGCCCGCCGCCAAGAACAGCCTCACCTGCCTGCACGGGCTGAGGGTGCTCTCGCTCGGCTGGGTCATCATGGTCCACACTTACCTCCAGGTCTTCTCCATCGCAGGTATAATGCGTATAACCCAACGCCCGGGTAAGCCAAGGAAACTGCATCACCCCCCCCCCCCCCACGGGCGCGGAAATGAAAGAACAAATTAATAATTATTACGCTTTTATGCACATTATTGTACCTGTAAAGGTAATCGCGTCGCGTTGTAGTACATGTATGGTACATCGGCTCGTAAAGGAAAACAAGACGAGAGTTACTTCGCGTTGTCCTGCAGTATACGTATATACTTTATACACCTATATATATGTATGTGAGCGCGCGGTGGCTCGATCGGCTAGGTTGTGGATTGGGACGCGGGGGAGCCCGTGGTTCGATTCCCGGCCATAGTGCGACTTTTTCGGGCAAGTACACTCACAGTACCTTGATTCGCAAACCGCGAAGTTTGAATTCTTGAAGTAATTTATCGTATTAAAACACGAGGAACAACCATAACCATAAAATAAAAATATAATGATAAACAACTATCATATTAACAACTATTGAACAATGTTAAAATCATATTTTATGTTTATTTGTCATTAAAAAAATTTAAGAATTTAAACTTCGCGGTTTGCGAATCAAAGTACGGCGAGTGTACCTCTGTGATTTTTCACATGTGCTTTTTCACCACGCAATGCTCCTCGAGGAGGGTTTAGGCGACCTTCTCGCAGCAAAATTGCCTAATTCCCCCTACCCCCCTCCCAGTGATGGGAGGCCTCCCATCCCTCTTCCCTTCCTTCTCCCAAGTGCTAAGTGCCCATAGTAGTGCCCTTATTAAAGGAGCCGGACGTAGAGCACTATAATATAAAAAAAAAAAAAAAAAATATATATGTATGTGCTATATATATATTGTCTTTGTTGGTCGCGCGACCGAATTTCCGCTCTGCACGTGCCAGACCGATCGGGATATATATAGCCGCGCCACTCTGCACGGACGTGACAGTAGAGGTGTGTTACATTTCAGCTGACCCGATCGGGGAGGGCTACTTTCGCTGATAAAGTCGCCGCGTGTATACACGTATATATACTATAATTACGCGCATGTAGTAACTCTCTCCTCTTTTTCCCATGATGCAGAGAACAAGAACCTGCGCACCGTCACCGAGCGGAACTTCATGTTCCAGACGATCAGCAACGCCACCTTCTCCGTCGACACGTTTTTCTTCATCAGGTGAGGCTTTGACCAAATCCTCCCCCTATACCCCTCTATCCTTATTGGTCAACTCTTGCGCATCATCGGGAAACTATAACTAAACTGCTATCGAGTCTCGTCCGGGAAGTTTGTCCCTCGAGGCCTTAAGAAGACGATGCATCGGCTAAGCTGCGTGTTGGAAGCTTAGACGAGCTAGTTAGAGTGCACCGGTGCCTTATTACGCGGAAAGTTGAGACAAAAACGGAGGACCCGTCCGTCGCGCAAAGTTCATATACAGAGTCACGTGGACGAGAAAGTCACTACATACCGGAATAAGTATTAGTAATTTGTTCGATTAAACAACGAGCTGTGATGTAATCGCCCGTTTAATAATATGAGGCACACGCGACTGGAGGTGGGGAGGGGGTTAATGCGCCGTTACCCAACAATTTACGGCCCCATAAAAATTTCAGCCAAACGGCCGTACCTATACCTCTACACGTAGCGTAAGGGGGCAAAGGTAAATTAAACGCAATGAATTTGCCAAAAGTGTAAAAAGTATGGGCAAGGTATTTTCGTCGTGCTTGACTGTATTAAATTCTTCATCTTCTCCCCCGTTGTCGCTATAATTAAATTGTCAACTATACGTATTGCACACCGTGTGTATGATATACACACAACCGTATATAGGTGTACCCACACGCGATACATCATCCGCTCGCTGAATTAAATTAACTCGATACGGCTATTAGTTATCTCGAAAGGGAGCGATAACAGTTATACCTATACGTGCTGATTCGCGAGCACACGTGTACAATCTTATCGTCCTTTTCCGCGAGCTCGTGAAAGGGAACGGTATCGCGAGGCCCATTACCGTATACCCATCCCCGTAACAAATTACCGTCGCATCTATTTATTACGCTCGATATTATTTTTTATCCCCCCCTCTATGTCTGTACCCAATCCCCCACGAATTACGTATCTTATTTATGGGCCACGATAATGTACATGTATATTTTACGGCTCCGGGTGTACATGCGCGCATCCCCTGTATCGGTACTAAGATATACGTTCCTGGTTGACGGTCCTCCTATACAGCTGGGATACTTTAACCGATGTCCACGTGGTGACGGTGTAACTGCGACAATGTTGTTGTTTCTTTCTCAAAATAACACATCCACCTTTATAGCGGCTTGCTGGTCACCATCCTGTTCTACAGATCAATGGGCGGTCCACCGGGTGACAAGTCAAACGTGTCAAGAGCCAACACGAGCAAGTTTGTGATCATGGTGCTCTACAGATTCATCCGGTAAGTCGAAAGATGCGTATCTTTAATCACGTTGGGTAAAACGCGCTTGCACCTACAACATAATATTATATAGGGTGCCGTAAAATATACGAGGTCCGACAAGAGTCTTTGCCGCCGGCTTACGCAATATTATAACCCTGTACATCTTATTACGTATATATACCCAAGCTTTGAGCAGCGCAATGAAACGAGTGGGTTATCACCATCTAGGAATATTATACGTAATGTTAATACGCCGCGATTAATCTTACACCTCGTACGAAAAGCAGCTTTGTATGATCATTTTTTTGTTTTTTTTTTTTCTCCCTTCGGATCAGAGCTCTTCCCTCGCGAGTGTTATTACAAGCTGTTTTCGCGCAGCGGAGAAAAATAGGCGCCAATCGTTTACACGGATGTATATTATTATGTACGTGAATGGGGAGGGTTTTTTTTTGCTTCCATACTGCTGATGATGAAAAGTCCGAGGGGTAGGTATTCGGTGCCCCATCACCGGTACATGAAGGGGAAACCTGTTTCGCTCGTGCGCCCGTACAATATATATGTGTACCGGTTTCCACGTTTTTCATCCTCTCCCGCGTGCATACCGCCCGTATATACCGTACGTACGATGAACTCCGTGTACACGGATAACCGCCGATAAACACGCGACATCGAGTACGTACCTATACATTAGATTAGATTAGATTAATTCTTTATTCAAACCTTGTGGTATAACCACGTATGGTTCTCAAATAATTTACAGATAATTAATAGAGTAATAAGATACATAACAAATTATCAACATAATTAATAACAATGGAATAAGAATACAGTGAAGATGACAAAAGTAATAGTTCGTAGAATACATATAATTATAATTGACAAAATAATTAATAAAATTGGTAATAGTAATAATCGTATAATTTGGCAATAAATAAATTTAACGTAATTGATTAGACTTATTTTAACACTATTGTAGCTATTGTAAGATTGTATAAGTTTGTTTTTATTAAAAATAATTTTAAAAGTTTTTAGAGTCATGAGATAATGCCTTGTTCGCGGTTCCAATCTTGAGAATCAGAATCAAGCAATTTATTAAACAGAAATGTTTGAAATTTATTTTTTAACCTTGTGTCGAAAACTGTAATGCCCAGCGAGTTTAGAAGGAGAGTGGATTGAATGAGAAATGAGTGCCTGTAGGTTTCAGTGTGGAATCTTGGACATACTAGGGCTTCTTTGGGCTGCCGGGCAGATCGACGAAGATGATTAAGGTCAGTTGTATGAATGTATTGAGATGATAAGTATTGTGGGTGAGAAGATGATATAAAAGAGTATGACTGATATCCTGACTGAATCATCATCAAGATCCGAAAGAAATGTTTCTGTGATTGCTAATACATCAAAATCAGAATCGATACACTTGAGTTCAATCTCGTTAAAGTGCGTTTTTAAGCGGTTCGCATTAATATGTCCTATTTTAAAAAAGTTGGGGATAGAAATTTGATTACTATTATTTAATTGGCGTCAATTTTGAGAATTATTCATACTATTAACGAGGGCCTTCAATTCATTATCAGATCGAATTGGGATCAATGCTGAATCTTTTGTTTTACGCATACAAACCGTTAAATTTTTCATTACAGGAAAATAGTAATTAATAGATTTGTGAACCTTAATAGCGTTACGCCATAGATTATAAATAGGCTGGGGGAGTAATGGTCGTAGATAAATCGCTGTATCACCTCCATTGCCGAAGAGAGTAGAAGATTTAGATTTTGAAAGTTTATTAGAATTTTCTAATATTTGATCTCGAATGTCCAGTGAGTTCATGCGAACGTAAACGGCGCGAGGTAATGGTCTTTGATTGCTCTGATTAGATTGTACTTTCGGTGCCCAATCGCGTGTATGTGTAACATAACTGATAAATTCTTGACAGCCTATTGCTTGAAAAACGCTTTTGATGATATCTTGATTACTAAGGTTGATTGATGAAGGGATGTTAGTGATAATTAATTCGGCAGTTTCCTTGTATAAAGAGGCATCAGAGATCGCATTATATTTTGCATTGGCAGTAATTAATTCGTCATTAATCTTGGCTACTTGTGAGTTTAAGGTAGTTTCATGATTATCGATACGTGTATTGACTAACAACAATGACTGACGGAATTCTGTCATATTATCACGAAACTCCCTCATATCAGTATGAAATTGTTTCATGTCATCTTGAAGTTTTATCATATCGTCATGATTTTCTTTCCGGAAATCCTCGAAATTTTTGACAAGACTTCGAAGAAGCATCATGCCCGAATTATTTTCTTGATCACCATTATCGCTCATACTGCTCAAAAAATACACGAAATGCGGACGAGAGAGAAAAAGTCTAGGGGCCTTAGCTGCTGAGGGAAAGGAATAACTATTGTCAAGTATGTCGGTTGGGATTGAACGCTTCAAGCTTTTCTTGTGAGGAAGATTTGTGTGGTGGATTGTTAGATTACAATTTTGTGAATGATGCTGTGAGATAAAATTGGGGGGACTGGGACGTAGGGGTATTAAAGAGCAGCAGTGAAAGACATTAGATGCAGAATTTGAAAACCAGCTGGGATCAATACACTTTCTATGATAAGGCTTACAGCAAATAGAACAAATAAGGCGTTCGTTTTGCCCAATTGTAAAAGTAGCGCGACGACAGACTAGACACGATTTGCGCAGGTATTTACGCATAATATTACACAACGCTTAAAATTGGACATTAGGAAAAGTTTGTAGTAGTACATGAAGTTATAAACACTTATTAATATCTTAAAATATAACGGTCGAGACGTATGTAAAGTAAACAACATATAGTAAGCTATGAAAGAGTGTGTATACAAATTAAATGGTAGGGACAGAACATAATATGAAACGTTGGCCTTGAGCCAAGCGAAAATGAACAAAGACAGGTGATAATCAGTATATCAAGAATTAAGAAAGAATACTAGGAAAAATACTGATAAGGTAGTGAAAAATGGAGGATATGTTGATAAAATGAGAATAGATATAGAGAAATGGATACAGTGAAGTGATTTAAAACAATGAGTAAATGAAATGCTTAAATAATATTACACTAAAATATGAACTAAGGCCAAGGTTATTATTGTAGTTAAGTTTGTGCACAGTCACTGGTTTTCACTCAGAGAAACACTCACTAATTTCGGTATGAGACGCAGGCGAATAGTAGTGGTCCAGCAAAGTGGTGCAGATCAAATAATTCCAGCGCTGCCAGGATTATAACATGAAAGTGGGCAGCCTGAAGTAGTGCAGCAATCCGAAGTTTGAAAAGCCAACGTGGATGAATTGCAATGATTTAAATAACAGGCATCCACAGACTCCCTGGCTCAAAAGGAGAGCGCCCGTGTTTTATGCTCTCAGAAGCTAGAGCCAACAGGAGTCCGAATGCCTGCAAAAATTGAGAAAACCTCATAGAGGTTTGACGAAGAAATTAGCAAAGTCGGTATAGCGAAGAGTTGAGTATTAGCAATTAATAAACACGTCTACTCTGGCTCACCTTACGATAGCTACTGATGTATACATATGTATACCTTGGGATGCACTTTTTTGGATTTACACCTACTCGGAAAATCCCGTGGCTAAGGGATCGAGGGATATCGGGAAAACAAAGAGAAAAAAAAAAAAAAAACTTAGTTTAGGTGCACGAGCTCACCGATGTGATATATACACGAGGGGGGAGGACCCCGCATGTTTTTGCGTGTTTAAAGGCTGACGCCGTCTTACCTGTTTGTCCTCGGGATCAACGTGGTGGCCATGAAGTTCGCCATGTCGACGACCGTCTTCTCGCCCCAGATCATCGATCATCACACGTGCGAGCAATTCTGGTGGAGAAACGCCCTCTACGTGAATTCTCTCTATCCTCGCACTGAAATGGTAACGTATTTTTTTACGCATTATACATCATCCTCGGCTCAACTCACCATGCTAAACACATGTAGTTTTCTTTTTCCCCTCAAGGAGCACTTATCCAACTAATTTAGATCTCTTTGGATGATTTGAAAAAGAAAACCGTGACCCTCTTACTCGATAAAAAGGCACGAGCTCTGAAAAAAAAAAAAAAAAAAAAAAAAGAAAAAAAAAATGGTTCAAGAGACGATAACTGCAGAGAGGAGGAGCTCTTGACGCGACTGGGCTTCCCGTGTACGTGCATATGTAGTAAAACCACCCTGAGCCGGCCATTAGGTGCGCTTTCTGGTCTTGGGAGCGCGGATGATGTTTCCCCCGGGCATTTCCGCAATATCTCATTCGATTTTCCGCGTTTAGCGCCACCGGGGTGGTGTGACCCTCTGGTGGGCTTCTTCTTTTTGCGGAACATTTTACCCGACGGGTGCTTGAAGTTTGGAAAAAAAAAAAATCTCTCGGCTACGCCAGACGCGGCGATCATTAAATTTTTTTTTTTCTCCCCCCAACGAAAAAAAAAAGACACGTCGCGAGCGACAAAATATTTAAAGGATTCATATTTTTACAAAATACGTACAGGTACGCGTGGAAAATACTTTTTTTTTTATTTTCATTTTTAATTGAAACTCAATGATTTAGCGACGGACGAACAAGAGCGCCAAGCACAGCCCCGCGTACATTTGTTAATTGGAAAAAGGGGTGGAAGCACGAAAACAATGCGCTAAAAATTAATTACCGGAGTGTACGCTCGTGTTCATACTGATTTATCAACTCGCGCAATGTAGTGTTAATAAAGCTCAATAAAATCCAGAATACCATATATATCCGGTCGATCGATTGGAATCGTAAATAAACGCAGGAGAAGGAAAAAAAAAAAAAATAAATAATGAACGAAAGTAAAGCACGTGTGAATTTTCATTTGTAGTGCATGCTTTGGAGCTGGTACATGGCGAACGACATGCAGTTCTACGTCCTAGGGATGTTTCTGCTGTTGCTGTCGGTCCGGTACTTCCGTGGCGTCGTGGTGACGGTCCTCGTCCTGATGGCAGCTTCCTGGTTGACCACCTTCGTCATAGCCTACAGCAACGACTACGTCGCCAGGTATACATGCCCATGTGCACCTACACTTCTCGCCCCTCCTCACCACTACTTTTACTCGTACCGATTGTGACATAATTTCTCTCTCTCTCTCTCGGACCTCATTCGTTTATCGTACTTTCCATACGCGCGTACTGCCCTCCATTGCATTGTATATTATATAAATATATTGGTTATATACACTGTGTACGCACACGCTTACGTATAAACGGCCTTGCGCAACTGCGCGGATTTTAACGGGGACTCTTCTTACCTAACACTCGTTTTACCGATTCCCTGCAGTCGGCTATGTATATATACTTGTGCACTCTCTGTAGAGCGTATACTAATGGGTGGGTTTGTGCGTGTGCTCGAACACGATCCCAGGGCATCGGCCGCGCTTTAACGCGAGCTACTATACCTCGCTTGATTCAATTACCAAGTTATTACCACCACCTCTTGATGCCCCTGCCGTGTACCGCGCTACGATAATGGCGCCCAAGAGGTGGAGGTATATAGGGAAAATTCATCACGCTGGCCTCTAATATCGCTGTTGCGTTTAATCAGTGGTTTATGTACGCCGCGGCGTGCGTCCATCTCTCTATATACCTGCCCCCTTTCCCTGTCTTATTGTAAAAGATTACGTGCCGAGCGATACCGCGTACAGCAGTGGTATGTACACATCAGGGAAAATAGCGAGCCAGATATCAAGTATATACCGTTAGCTTTACTGTATTGTGTTATAATACAGGGTGTGGGTGAAACGAATGCCCATTTGGTTGAGCTGTACATAATATAAATAAACCTGTCCATACCAATGCTATTATATATTATATAGTAAGCGCTTTTGGAAACTCGAAACTTGGGGGTACGTGTGTCGGTGAACGTGCCAAGACCGAAATTAATTGGGACCCTTCGACTTGATTATTTTTCAACAAAATCATTTGTTCATCGTTATTTTTCGTTTTTATGATGTATGAATTGAAAATTTAATTGAAAATGCAGTACAGCCACGCGGGTAATTTGGGAATTTCAAGTCGATTCACCGCGCGGAAATCGCTGTCCCTTTGTTGGCTCTGATTTGCAATAACGCGTAAAATTAGGAGTGCACGAGAGAGAGAGAGAGAGAGAAATGGGGGTTGGGGAAAAAAAACAAAAAAAAAAAAAAACGCGATCCTGGTCCCGAAATTAAAAAGAGTCCGGTCTGCGGGGGGCTGCTCTTGTTGTTCTCTGTTGTCGCTGCTACAGGATCCAGGAGCCATTCGCGCTCTTCGACGAGCTCTACGACAAGCCCTGGCTGAGGGCCGGCCCGTACTTTATCGGCATGATGGTCGGCTACCTCCTCTACAGGACCAACTGCACCATCAAGACTTCCCACGTAAGTAATGATGATATACCTTATACTTTCTTTTTTTTCATAGACATGTATATCATTCAATGAAATAAAGATAATTGGTTGGCGTGAAAAACAAGTGACACAATTAATGGCGAACGCGTGACCCTCGCAGGTGTTTCAGTTGACCGGCTGGTTGGGCTCGGGTTTGGTGATGTGCGTCCTGGTGTACGGACTGTACCCGGGCAACCTGAGCGTGACGGTGAGCTCGTTGTACGCGAGCCTCGGTCACAGCGCGTGGGCCTGCGCCGTCGGCTTCATCGTCGTCCAGTGCTGCTGCGGCGGCGCGCCCCTCGTCGATCGGCTCCTCTCCCTCAGGATAATCTACCCCCTGTCGAGGCTCACCTACTGCGCCTACCTCGTACACCCCGTCATCATGATGTACACGTCCACCCGCATGGACGGCCCCCTACACCTTCACAATGGCATTGTCGTGAGTATCGCATATACTTACCCGTTCGTATACACCCTGCCGGTCTGGCGCAAGTGCAGATAGCCGGTGGTGGAATATCCGATTATCTCTATAGGTGCAAGCACACGAGTGACAGTTCAACGCTGATTAACACTTTCAATGGATGCTTCAAAAAACCGAGCATGAATTTTACAAATTACATAATCAAAGTGGCTCTTGGTAACCCAAATCCACTGCGTGTGTTGAAAAGTACTTGTTGCGTTTTCTTCTTCTGTACAATATTGCTAATGCCTTGTAGTAATATATATATAATATTATTTACGAAACTGCACCCTATGCCATGTCATTCGTTGACTCCCAAAAATGGTCCCCACCGGAAAATTCAATCCGCCAAAGTAGCTTAATCCGATTAATCACTTGAAGTAACAGAGAGAGAGAGAGAGAAGGATATGTATGCCTTATATCTTAACGGGCCGTTTAATCTGTTCCAGCTCATTGTTTACTTTGGGAACTGCGTCGCCTCCTACCTCATGTCTTTCTGCATTTCCCTGGCTTTCGAGGCGCCCATAGTTAATTTGCTCAAGCTCGTCCTGTCCCCGAAAAAGCGAACGAGATAAGGCACGGCCTCGAGGAGCACCTCACGTGCGCACCGCAAACTTGGAAAACGAGCATCCTCGGTGAGTAAACGCGAAACTTTTTTAATCCCATCCCCTCGCCCCCGCTCCCCGTTTTACGTCTCCTTTTAACGAGCCTCGTACGCCGTTTTCCAGGATAACGAGGCGCGCCGCACCGCGGGCATCGCTGTTTATTTCACCAACCAAAAGGAACCCGATGTATGGGCGCGCGCGAGCACGCGGATCATACAACGAGCTCGTCAACTGGCCCGGTCCTCAGCTTTTCGATCGGGTCATCTGCGGGAAAAAGCCAACTTTCCATCTCCGCCGCTGCGTCCGTCAGTGTGCCAAAGTGCGGGTATCAGAGGTGTTTATGCACGCGACAGTGCGTGGGACTCGTCGAGTTGCGATCGAGACTGTTTTCTCATTTGTTTTATTCTCAACGAGTCACGGATGTGTACATGTGTATAAGGGTGAAAAAAAAAAAAAAATATTAACATTAAAAATCATGTAAAGTTAGCTGTTCAAGGATGTATAAGCATCATACCTTTACGAATATGAATAGGTTGTAAGCTTCTTTAGTCGTATCGTTTTGTATAATAAACTGTACTTATATGTATATGATGAGCTACTGTTTTGTTACCGTATCAATAAAAGGATTTTTTTGTAAGAACATTACTCACCCGCGCAGTCTCTGCATTTGTTTTGTTTTGTTTTGTTTTTTTTTTTTGCTCGAGATGCCATCCATTTTTGCGGACCATTAAAATGCAAATAGCGTGAATAATTTTCATACACCCGTCTATATGTATATATACACCGAAAGCGGAAAAGCCAGATTAGCTTTGAATTTTTCGTGAAAAATGCGATCCGATCGAGCAATCCTCGATCGATGAAATATCGCTCTTTTTGTTGCGATACGTATCGGATACGGAACAATAAACCTGCAAATATACACACATATCCAATAGCAATGGCCCATAAAATCGAACTATCACTCAATTTAGTGCGCGCGCTGGCGATGATGGAAAAAGCATCAATCTTTTATTTTCCACCAATCAGTGAGTTATTAAAAAAAAAAAAAAAAAAAACTCGATTAAGCGCAGCTGCTGATAAAAATATTTATAATTTAACGAAACAAACGCGAATAAAGTGTGTGGATATATAGCTGTGGGTGGAGCGCAGGGCACCCGAGCACGCAACTTCAGGGCGCGAACTCGAGGAGGCTACGGGTACGTATGAAAGACGGTGGGTGCCGCCTGTCCTCGCGGCGCCGGCGAAATTTATCGGATCGAGCCTTGATTGTTGATTTAGTATAAGCACACCGGATCGAGCCCGCCACGATAAATCACCCGCTCGCTGAAGCGCGACGAGTTTGCCGACTTTGGGTGTACCCGCCCTTTTTCTTCTTTTTTCATATTCGTTCGTTTTGCCGCCGCAAACTGCTTTTTTATCGGTACTTGATTGCGACCACGTGGAATTTTTTTCACCCTCGAAAAAGAAGGGACTTTTGAATTTTCGAACGCGCGTGGGCTTTTTCAGTTTTGAGAGAAGTTGAATTTGATGGGGGAAAAAAAAAAATGTTTGATGCGGACGAGAGCGTCGAGTATAAATTATAGAATTACCGAGAATGTAAGTGTGGAGGGACAGTGGAAATTTGAAATTTCGCGGGACGACCGATGACACTGATTTATGCGAGTTGTATACCCTTGGATCCTCTCCAAAATCCCACGTCTTTCCGAAAAAACCACTCTTCCCGGGAGCGTCGCTCGCGATGAAAAAAAAAGAGATCACTATTGGAGTAATTTGAATAGAATTACGAATTGGTGAGCAAAAAATTGCCACTTTCGCTCGAAAGGGACGAAACCCGGTGCCAACGGGAGACAAGTGCATTGAAACGCACAGGGCGAGCGAGGGGCCACAGAAAAAGCGAAAAGGGAAGCTTTTTAATCCGGTCGCCCGCACCGTCGCCTTCATCATTGTCTACCGGAAAATCTCACGCCTTGTCGTCGACGCAACCATATCGGCCACGTCACGCCCCAATTTTTTTGTTTTCTAATCTACTCGCCGCAAGTGAGAAAATTTCGTCATCGCTTTGCTAACGTGCAAAGTTCGCGATGAAATATTACACATTTCAAGACATTGTAGTGATCGAAAGATTGAACAAAAAAACGAGTTATTTGAAGTACATTGAATCATCAAAGTACTTATTATTTTTTCATCGAGCGGCAAACGCTTTTTCAAAGGCTTCCCCTTTATACTTTCTGCGAGGAGGATTTCCAGTTCCGCTCAAGGTGTGCCCGATACTGCGTGTTGCACTTGACACACTCTATCAGAGAAATGTACTGTAGAATGTATATGCAACATAAGCATACATAATATATATATATTGCACGTAAGGCAAGTGCAAGCGTATATATACATGTGCACGCGACTGCTTCTCCCTACCATTTTCAACCCTTTCAGATGAGCTGTACATGCGAGTATATACACCACTACACCTGCGTCAGCTCCTATACGCATTTCTCATTATTCTTTCCCAGCACCTAACCTACTTCGCTCGGGCGCAGCGACGGAGAGTCGGCAAAAAGCAAGACCTACTTTTCTTTTCCTCAATTATGCAATTAATTAAGGAATGGCCACTTTGAGCGGGCAATCCTCGCCTCCTTCTTTTTGCCGAAGAACAGTGAGTGCTTTCATTGTTGCCTACACCCGACACTCGCGCCTTTGCTTCTTTTCATCCGCCCGTCTTCCGCCGAGATGTCCGCCCAACCCTTTCTTTCTTCGGCCCAAAGCAAAAAAGCCATTTTCTTAACGGCCAGGGGATTGTTTTCGCGCCGAGGGAGGAAATATGGGGCAAAGAGAGCCAAAAAGGGCCATTATTCGCAATCGCGAGCTCGTGATGTTTTCGATCGCCGCCGAAAGTTTCGAGCGGTTGTAAATAATACCGGTAACGAGCGCAAGGGAGTCATTATTAAGTATACGGCGATACCTCGGGGCAAAAAGTTTTTTGATGCTTTCGAAACGCGAGTCTGCGAACGCGCGCACATGGGGTGAAAAACGTCGGGCAAGTACTTTTAACTGGCTGAAATATATTATCCCGACACCCCTTGGCAAATGTACCTTTAGCCCGCTTGGCTGTTGTTCTCGGACCGGATTTTGAATTATGCTTTTTGGAAGAGAAAAAAATAGCCCACGTTCGTAGTTTGCACTCGAGTGAACGAATCGACTTCGAGACGCTCAATACAAAATCTGAATCGTAATTTCGGCGTCAGATCTCGGCGTGTATAGGTATACATTTTACGCGTAACCAGCTGACGCGTAAAATTTCGCTTTTGTTATTATTAAATTCGGCGTATGGATGCACGTACCCGCGGGATTAATTAAAATTGCAAAACCATTCGGATGCTTCGATTAATGTATATTCATGTACACCAAAGCGTGCATATACACTCGTAAAATATTCCGCTATCGTTTATCGTTTTTTAATATTCACGCGCAAGCCGGAGCTGCACGGAGCGGCGTTTTCATCAGGAAATAACCCATCGCCCGAGTGCCAAAAGTGATAAAAAAAAAAAAAAAAAAAGGTAAGTACCTCTTACCATTGTAGACTTTCAGCCATTTTCCGATATCAGACCTGTTGGCGATGCGTAAAAAAAATAGATTAGGTTTACAAAAAAAACTACAATCGATCCAGCACGTGTGGCTTCGTATACACGTTCTCGCGAGGGTCTTTTATTATTCAAGCCAATCGCAGGGCTGCCTCCGTCACTATGTACCTCTTAGGATTTCATTGCTCTCTCTCCCTCTCCCCTTCTCGCTACCCTCTCCACGTGCAGTGCGCTGATAAAATTGTTCGAGTGTTTATTTTTAGATAAAACGGGCTGTGCTTACGCTACCGTGTCCCGGAATTTCAAATATTGAAACCATAAAAGAGAGAGAGAGAGGGAGAACGGAAGCTCGATATACCTAAAGTGGTACTTTCGGGAGTAAAGTCTTACCTCTTAGGCAAATTTTTAATATTGTGAAAGTAAAATCTTCATATATTTAATGGATCTTCGCCAATATACTGGAATATGGGTCTATTATGACCCCGCTACGATAGCACAATCAGAGTGCGAGAGAGACACACCCTCGAGTACAAAAGCAGATCGGCGTAATTACACATCAGGGACAAGAAAGCTCCCGCTATTAATAATTGTAATGCGCATAGTTCGGGGAGGGGGGGGGTACTTAAAGTTGCGGCGTGCATGCCCAATATCCCCCCACAAGGGGGTGCGCTCGCAAATATGCACCAACTACGCACAGCACGCGGGAGAGCAGCAAAAGCCCGACAATGCCGAGCTTGCGCTCGAGCTTAGCTACGAGTATACCCATCGGATATACATGTAACAACTAGCGCCAACGGCACACCTACGTGTAGGTATTCACACAGTGTATGCATCGACCCCCGACATACCCAGTTACAATGACACAACCCCCTTGTATATAGACGTATACGCAGGTAGGTTGTATACATATTATACACATGCACACAGGGTACAACGGAAAATAAGAGGCAGGAAGGGCGCATGCCCAGGGGGGGGGGCCGCGCGCTTTTCTCCCGACATTTGGAAACTATACGCCGGCTAAATCTCGCGCCGATGACGTTACTCGGCCACCAGTCGGCCGAGCGCCTCCGCGTACGCTCGCTCGTGTCCCGCGGCCTCTTTGGGCTCAACGGTCGGTTCGTCTCGTTCGTGGATTATTGCCGTCGCGTGCTGGCGCGCGATGAGCAGCCGACCTAATCGACAAGTGAATTCGGGCTGGATCGCATGTAAATTACACACCCACCGCTGGTGCGCGGGAAAAACTTCTTTTTGTTTGTTTACCGGAGCAGTTTAACTTTGTTCTCCCGGAATCGACGTTACTTACTATTTACTCACACGTGTAAGGAGGAAAAAAAGGACCGATGTTGCGCGCGGATTTCGATCGAGTTGAATGACAAACGAGGCAGACGTACTTACCTGCAGTTATACTAAGGGTGCATGCACTCGTTGATTGATCACTGCAGGCAGTCGCGAGCTCATGTATACAATGCTCGTGTATGTACATCGTGTGTGTGCTGCTACACGTGTAGGTATAATATACTTTTGCCGGCAGCAGGTCCGCGTGAGCGTGTGCAATCACACGCGCGGTCGACTCGACTGATTTTTTTTTTTTTTCCCGTTGGGTGCTGACAGACGATAGAGAGAGAGGAAGGAATAAAAAGAAGGAGAAGAAGCATTAACAAGTGTGAAAACATACTTAGTTGGGAACACGAGCTGCTGCGGTGTCGCTGGAACGTGTCGGTGCATATACGTACATACATATTTATATTCTTGCAGTGTACTTGTGAGGATTGGGGACAAAATAGGGATACCCGAATAGGCGTTCCACGATGAAGGTCGCCTGATAGCTCGCTTCCACCTGACTCGTCCCCGTCGCGAGGAGGAGGCCCTGGAAGCAAAGGTGAGGTAGTTTCATTTACCTGTTTTTTCTTTATGGAGAAACATAAAGCAGCAGACGACGGGGTATTGTTCGCGGGGGGGTCTCGTGCGCCGAGCCATTAAACAGAAGCTCATCGTGCACGTGACAGTATATATAATCAAAACGCGGTGGTAGAATAAGTCGACAAGCGCCCCGTACAACGAACGTCTGGTTACCAATATTCATTTGCATTTTTTTTAGTGGTATTGGTACTTATTTGCACGAAAAATAATAACAACAAATCGTGTGAATATTTTATATGTTCTTTGGTGTATAACACGCTTGTACATTTCGTTGTTTGTTTGTTTGTTTTTTTTTCCCCCCCAAACAATTAGTATAGGTACCGTCCATCCACTCTGCCGGTCTATTCCGAGTGATTGTTATTCATCGAGATGTTTTTCCTCCGGAAACGAAATAATTCAGCGAACCCGCGTCCCCGAGCTTATCCCCCCCTTACCCCGACTCCACTCGGTAGGGGGACAGCAAAATACGAGCTGAGCCTCTTAAATATTGATAATCTCGGGAAAAGTGGATGAATATTCAAAGTCCAGTTTCGTCGAGTCTCCGAGAGCGCGACTCCTCACCGAGTCGGTTTTTAAGCTCGCGACAATACACCGACGAATCGAGGGAAGCCCGCGGGGTAAGTTCGTTAAGTCCGAGCAGAGGGTGACGAGGGGCCAAACTTTTTCGACCCACAAAAACTTTCGAGGATCAACCGCTTCGTGCTCTCGCTGCGGCTGCACTTTGCTACACGTATACGAGGAAGCGGTTTTACTTCCACGCTCCAGAAAAAAAAAAAAAAAAAACTTTTTCTCGTGCTTAATTTGGACCCTCGCTTAAATAAATGAACGTTTCTTGGACCCTCGTATACATCAACCGGGGGCAGTTTGGGCTACATAATGCATATTAACCGGGAAAATTGAATTTCCAGAAAATCGAGAGAAATCCGCTGGCGTACAGTAGACAAAGGCGTGTTTCCGAGCAGTAAACCAATTAATGGCCAATTTCTTCCGTTCCGCGGCGTTATCGAGTTCACCGGGGAGCATCAGCTGCGGATCGGATCTTTCATGTTACCGTTTCGCGAAACTGATATGGCACAGTATTTGAATCCTCCGCGACAAAAAAAGGATTACCGTATAGGTTCTGGATTCGATAAAGCTAAGGGGCCGGGAGAGGTTGCTCAAGGCTATTATTTTTCGGGAAATTTTTTCAAGGGTGGCCAACGAAAACGAGATACATTCATAAAAATAAAGCCGATGATTCATGACTCGCTGGGTAATTACCCCGGAACAATTAAATGCGGTAATTTTCGGGATCATTGGTTGAAAACTTTCATTACTTGCAGAATTGAGATCATATATAAATACCACCATTAATTTGCCCAGTACGATTAACAACCGTAAGGTAATTGAAGGTCATAAATTTACACATCCAATTTTATACAATGGGCATGGACGCGTAATTATAATTTGGAGGCTCGAATTTAAATTATGCGCATATAGTTTTTTACTCGACACAAATTGTCAAATCGTCCATCTAATAGATGCGTCTCGAACCCTGCACATTTATACGCCGTGGTGTATCACAAATTGCGTGATCTGCGTATACGCGAGAGCAGAGTAAAAATCGACGAGGAGGTGGTGGTGCAAGTGATGGCAGCATCAACAGCTGTTCGCCTGCCCGTGGCCTCGTTATCCACTATATGATACCATCATCATTATCGCCACCGTTTGCTCGAGCCTTTTTGATTTTTCTGCTCATTTTTCGCCCCTCGCGCGTGGCAATTCGATTCCCATGTACCGATCGATTGTGCCTTTTCCCGTACAAGTACACACCGTTCAGGCTCCATTTTTTTGTTGACCTATTAACGTTACAAGATTAATCTTTACGAATAATCAAAGTTAAATTATTGTCAAAGTGAATCATGACGACGCGCGGGTGCAACGAAAAGATGGACGGTCCTTCCCATTCGATGAAGTCAAAATTCAATGAGATAAGCACTTTGGCCTGAACAAAAATCAATATCATTTAATATATACGTAGGTATACGGGGCATTTGTGTCCATGAAAAGAAGGAAAACGAAAGTATAGCTTTGGGCATCCATACGTGCGTGGTGTGTCGAATTCGCTTCGAGACGGCATCGGGAGCCCTCGGGGGACGTGTCGCGTTCACGTGTTGGTATGTATATGTTTGGGGTAATCCTCGGATTGCCACCACGTAACCGCAGATGAAAAAAAAAAAAAAAAAACTTCGAGATGGACGGGAGTCACGGAAACGTGTCTCTTCCAACTTGGATCGGTGCTGCAGCTAATTGACGATTAATCTCGTGGTCACATTGGCTGAACACTTTCTTTCTATTGTCCCGTGATTCTCCTTATTTTCTTGGGCTAATTACTAAGACAAAAAGACGCTGGAGACTCGATATATTTTTTGTCCCTTGATTCTGTGAGTAAAACCTGATTTTATGACTCCAAGTGACGTATCGGATGTTGGAATTTCATTTAAAGTCAAGAGTCGGAGAGCTAGACCGGTAATGGGATTTCCATCGGAGGGGGATACTCCGGCATTTGCAGTAACTTTATTACAGCTACTCCAATCGTTGTATTAGTCCGACTCGCCGTAAATCGGGGGGTTTCAGTGATTTGGCGATTTAATCGGAAAATTGTTTCAACAAAGTTAAAAGCACCCTTGACGTAAAATTGATCAAACTTTATGGTATCACGTATGTATGTGGTTCATTCAATTTACTCGACGGTAATAAAATGCTCGTACTTTTCGCTCACTACTATACTATTTTGACGCGTAAACAGATACCCACAAAGTATATCTACGTCTTTTCACAAAAACAAAGACAAAAAATGAGCAAATCTCTTGAACTTTGATCGTTATACTTCAGTGCAGCAGTGTCGTGGGGGGGGGGGAGAAAAACAATGAAATCCAACGCGCATATCTATATATACACGTAGAAGAATTTATTTCGCGATCGAGAAAACTCGTCGAACGAGTCAAAAAGTCCGGGGGAGGGGCGAGCGTCGCGCGTTTCCGAGCCAACTTCCCGAAATGGGCTTTTCTCGCGCGAGCCGAAAAAAGAGAGATCTCGTTCCCTCTAGTGTTGTAAAATGACCGTCTTTTTTATTTTTGGTCATGTCACAAAAAAAATGACGGAAAAAGACCGTCAATGTCCGTCCGAAAAATTTTCCCAACTTTTTCTATGTAAAATGACCGTCATTTTAAAAATGGTCCGGTCTCTTGGACGGACCGTCAAATGACGGTCATTTTACAACTATATAGTAGAATGGACAATTTTTTAATTTATTTATTTCATAATAATAATAATAATGGGTTTGTAGTTAGGTGTATTAAAGTAAATAAATATTTAGGAATAGGTTTAAAGAAAAAAGAGACGATTTATTCATAAACTTTATTATTTTTTTAAATTTACTCAGTTATTTCAGTTAATTAAAAATTTTTATTGAAACAAATTGAACACTTTGTACCATTTATATGATACCAACATATACTTATTGCATTAGAACACAAATTTTTATAGTCATTTTCGACTTATCACAATGGCTTAACAGTTTTTTCTTAAAAATACTTTGTTTTATATCTTATTTCTTTGGAATCTTTCAAGTTTCTAAATATCAATAATCTAAGTCAGTCTCTACTGGGTAACTAAAATTAGAACCAATATTTAACAAAATTTGAGCAACATCCGCTTCTGTATTAAGGTTTTCGTTATCAGACATTTCAAAGTCTTCAATAACCTCATCATCAGGTTCACTTATGATATCTTCTGACTCTTTTTGTTTTATATAATCTTTTTCTCGTAAAAGTTTCAAGTTATGTGATATGTAAGTTATTTTTATCGAGCGCGACGTAGTTAACCTGTTCCGTTTACTACAGTGAATCCAACCTTGCGTACTAAAGTATATATAGAGCTGTAAAATAGAAAGAACCAATTACAATAAAGTAAACAAATACACAATAGATCTGATCATCTGATTGGTTCTTTACACTGCGATTGGTTCTTCCGTACTGCGCAAAGTATATTTCACACTTCTAATACGCACCATGCGGGACTGCCCAAAAAAGACGCTCGTCACAAATTTTAAGTTGGTCATCGGACGGTCATTTTACGGTCCAGGGACCAAAATCGGTCCGTCACAATGACGGCTTTACAACACTAGTTCCCTCTCCTCCATTATGCAGTCCGATGTTGTCGAGAGCAAACTTCTCGAGGCCCAATACGTATCGTATCAACCGGCTGACAATACTCATACATAGGCGCACACCCGCTCACGTGACGCGCATGCACGTGTTATACATATACAAACGCGCTTATTTATCTACAGGGCAGAGGAATTTTCTTCACCAGTGAAACAAACAAAAGCGACGTGCTCCGCGTACCCAACCAATGTCCCCTAATGAACAATTCAACGGATCGGACCTATACCGTATAATTCTCTTTTCTTCCCCCTCTCATTTAAGAACTAACAAAGTATAGTTGCGTGGGGAACAAAAAAATAATACGAATCCTTGTCGTTCGGGTGTGCCAATATCTCAGACACATTGTACCATCATATACGAAATTATTCTTGGGCACGAAATGAATATCAGAGCGGAAAAAGTACTCGCACCCCGTTGAAAAACAAATTATGCATGCGGTGGGGGTGGAAGAGCGCAAGGAGAGGAAAGGGGGATGCCGCAAAAAAAAAAAAAAGAGGAGGCAAGATAAGTACCCGGGACTTAATTGAGAAAGTAATTAACATCGAGCCGGCACTGCTAATGTTTAGCCCGTATACATACCACGTATAGGCGTGTGGGAGGACGAGGCGCAGGTGCAGCGCCTATACGTATTAATAATGGACTGCAGGCTTAATGAAAAAATATTATCTATTGTTCGCACGGCGCGCGAGAGTATTACCGAGTGATATAAATCCCGTATATGCGGTGTGTCTTCCTATATAAGTACCGGTGTACGCATGTATACTCGTGTATGAATGGGTATAATATGTGGAGCTAAAGCCCTTTTTCCGGACTTTGAGCGCGAGATTTCAACACACGCGAAGCGTCACGTACAACCACGCGGAACTTTTATTCCGGATGTAATGCGTGTATATATTAATATGCGAGTTGAGGCTCTATGTACGCTTATTACAGTAGTGATATTACGCTATAGCTTACACACACACAGTTCGTGCGAATTACCCTCGGGGTAGTGGTGCTGATTAAATGAAACGTGCCACCTTGGCATTTGCGTTAACAGCTCTACACGTGGCATGTGAAGACTTAAAATATGAAGCCACCAGTTTACATTAGCGCGGCTTAGCGTTATTTTACATCGATATAAATTTTTTTTTTTTTTTTTTTTTCCATCCACCCCCTTTTTTCTACGTATGACCTCAACATCTCTGCGCGAAGCGGGCAATTAAAATATATATTCATCGCTGGTACAGTTCTCGTACATAAATATTCATATAACACGTAAGGTATAGGTGTACACACTATCTACCCGATGGCTAACTTTGTCTCGCCGTGACTGTATATACATATACATCATGGCTCACGGCCCTTTTCACAGATCATTTTTCCTAATTATACCGAGCCCCCCCCCTTAGCAGATAACATTTACATACAAAGCGCGCGCTCTCGCGTAATCGCTCCTTCCTGGTGATGATGGGATCTTTGTACGAACCTATACGCTGCGCGTATACCTACATCAATTAGTATATTTTCACCGGAATCAATTTATCACGCGCAAAGTTCCCATGCTTTAAAAATCTATTATTAATACCTACACGCACGCAAGTGCGTATGTGTATAATTACGCGATGCGAGCCTTCGATCACGTGCTGAATAGGTATGTGTATCGACGTCGTCGGGCACAGCGAGAGAGCCGCTCGATCAGATTGTGATTTAATTTGCGCGCAGCGTCGACTATTTTTCGCTGCCTATACACCTGATTTCCGCGAAACTGATGGAATCGATCGCCAAACGGTACAGGCAATTGTACCTATATGTATATATATGTGCCCCTCGATGTGCCCTCACGATCCATTCGGGGGTGTACGAACGGAGGCCAAACAGACTTGTAACAGCATTTGCTCAATGAAAAATGATCCGTGAAAAAATGAAGCTCTCGCTGGCTCGAAACATTTTTTTTTTTTTTATTTTGGAAACGAAAAGGTACGAAATATCAAAGGCTAAAAAAAAATCAAAGGGATTGCGCGTGTATATAGCTCTGAGGGTACGGAATAAAGTGCCGTTGAAACATTAATGCGAATTTTATGATCGACGTTGCGTGGCAAAAGAAAGAAAAAAAAGCTTGAACCTCCCTCCGTCGGGTATACCTACGTATTGTAATAAAAGCCACTCGAGCGCTTAAATTTATAACATCCCCTTGGCGAGGGTGCGCTAAATGCACCCGCGATCGACCCGGGACCGCCCAACAAAAAAAAAATCCTTTTACTCTCGAAAGAGTTTTCTCCCCCTCCGTGCACGTGAGATTTTCTGTTTTTTTTTTTTTTATATACGTAGGTATACATACGTCACGGACAGCCTTTTCATCCCCGCCTCGCTTTTGCGGTGTAGGACCTGTAGTCCTGATTTATTTTCCGCCGAGAGTACAGAGGATGTGCAGGTGCACCTATACAGGAGAGACATGACGCAAAGTGATTGAAGCCAAGTTATCCCTACACCATAGGCACGGAAATGATCGATAGTGCGCGGTAAGTAAGCGGGAAATTGATTCGACGGATGTACTCTTCTAAAAATCCACCTGTACACCGCGAATGCAACACAGTTTCGGTAGATATCTCGGCCGCTGAAATATTTAATCGCAATCGCGAGCGGAGGCGTCGACAGTGTATAGCTGCGGGCGTAGTTTCCCGCTATTCGCTTTGGCCGCACGCGTGATTTTAATGTTATTTATGCGCTTGTTACGGGCGGGAACGTGGCTGCATGATTTATTCCAAGTTCGGCACGAAAGTGGAAAAAAAAAAAAAAAAAAAATGTTTTTCCAACGCAAGCAATTCAATTAGCCCCACCACCGAATTTCACCTTCGAGCAAATGATCTCACGAACGAGCCTCTCAAGATCCCAAGAGCAGCCTCAACATGCACACTCGGCCATCCCCAAAACTTGACCTCCTTATTTAAGGTTCGCTCCTGCGATTATGTATATAGAGCACGTGCACCTATACTACGTCGATTTTAATGCCATTAGATCCCCCCCACTTTGGCGAGTGCCGGAAATAAAGTTTCTCGATTGAGTCGTTGCATTACCGATTCAACGATTCGCGACATGCAATCAGAGTACTCTTGTACCCTCTGCTCCGCACAAATATTTAATCCTGCCGCTCTGTAATTTATTTACAAAGGGATACGATACCCGAGGAGTGACGCGTGTATAATCTCACGCTCTGACGTCAGGGCCTTTTTTTTTTTTTTTCTCGTCGTACTTTACTGAGCACCGACTGCGTGCAAGAGATCAACTACAAAAATAGAATCGAGAGTCTGGTATGTGTATTCAGACAAAGAAAAATAAAAAAGCACAAACTGGAAGATGCACACAACGTTATCTATAGCGAATTTACATTGTGGTATGGTCACACGATAGTCGATGATCGGCTGTGAGAACGAGTGACTAACTCTAATTGAATCATCCCACCTATACGTATAAATATATATATGTACCCCGTGTACCATATAAGTAAGCAAACTCGGCAAGTCACACACACCCACGTATACGAACAAGTTTGGGATCGACGCTTGGCGTCGAGTCGCGAGTTCCGGCGTCGAGTGATGTTAAAAAGTTTGCTCACACCCCAGCGCCGAGTGACGCTTGCTCGCTCGGGGGAGAGGATCGGATTAGATTAGGCTTGCTCTGTTTTATAACCCGTTCGCAGGAGGGACGAGTCGAGTTTTTTGTAATTTCATTGACAAAGTGACTGCCGACGAGAACGAAAGGTGGTGAAATAAAAGTAGCGCCGTAGGTGTCTATGGGGTTGTTAAAAGTTTTGGTTTTGTTATGATTTGTTGTATATATGCTGCAGATTATACGTACGAGAAAAAAAAAAAAAATTATACTACTGTAGTGAATGAATCACGTTGTGCTAATTATCAAGAAACTATCTCTGTGTATTAAAAATAACAGCGCTTCCCAAGGTATTGAAGGTAATGCAGGTGGAGTGAAAACGATTGGCGCCAGAGAAGATTAATGTCTCTACGGTCCTTTATTTAAAAAAAGGTGTAAGGCCACGAGAACATGGTGCTGCTTCCCTGTTTGTTATATCCTCCTTGAGTTACTCGAGCTCGTTGACACTTGAACACACGATTTTTTTTTCAATTTATATTTTACTAGAAAAACTATAGCGACTCGATTTATGCAGTTTACTACCTCAAATGCATTACAAAATTCAATTTCATGAACACCTTGAATAAAAGTGATGTACCGTTACAAAAAAGTTCAAAAGTAATTAAATCAGCTATGCCACTGTAAACAAATAACTATCGGGTCTCGGAACGAACGACCCTTATTTCTCCTTAGGTGTAAACACAAAGCAACTCCGTGTTAAAACCTCTAAATTTTAATTTTCAATTCCCAGTTTGCCTAAAGGATCATGTAATAATCAAAGTAAGGAGGCGAAAATAATTCGTCAAAGTGGGGCATTATTCTCGTACCACGGAGCGACGGAGCGAGTCGTGCAAACTTGATGAGACAAAGCCCTCTCGGCGGTGGTGTTATTTCTTCCCCGTATCAGAACCGACATCGCCGTTCTCGCAAATATTTACCCCTCCGGTAAGAAACATTTATTTTCTTGCGGATTTCTCCCACCACACGTGCTCACCCGCACTGGCAGCCATTTCCATGATTCAGCATAATTTTCAATAACCTGCCGTCGTCATTACCAACAAAAGCCCATGCTCACATTCACGGGTGTTACATAGGCAGGGGCTAAATAATAACCTACCAACACACCAGCGTGCCCCCGAGTGAGTTTATTTTCCAAGTGCCCCTCGGAACTTTCGTCGAGCTGGACGGGGGGAGAATTTGAGCGCTGGCGCGTGCGAAACTAGCCAACGGAGTTATATTCTCCCCCCCCCCAGTGCCAAAGTGGCCGCGCTACTGCGTAGGTATTTTTTTCTCCAACCAGAACCCCCGCCCCTGTTATCGTACACCCGTAAAAATATACAGGTATGTGTACCTATGGATCTCTCGCGGGCATTGGCATGACGGGGTCAAAGTGGCGCTGGTGCAAATTAAAAGGTATAAAAGCGGGAGAAAAGAGGGTGGGTAAAGTGCAGGTAACCTGGGCGACGCGATTTATATAGTGTCGAGTATGCACAATGTGAGATTTCCCTCTCTCTCTCCCCTCTCCTGTGCGCCGAGGGCTATGAGCTTGATCGAGTATTTAACAAAAATAAAAAAACCTTAAAAATAATGCATTTTACATTTATTTTTTTAATTATGGCAACGGACGATGATTCAGATGTGTCACCTATTCAAACAACACACCACGCGTAATAGATAATTATATACATAAGAAAGGAAACGAAAGTATAATATTCTTATATGTATAAAATAGATGTATAATGGGTGGTGGCGATGGAGGAGGCCCCGTTATCCAGCAGCAACCACTCGGCAATCTGCATACTTTTGAAGAGGAGGCCACCAGCTGGAGCGAAAGGGGTGGAGTGGGCTCGAGAGCATCGAATCGATGAGCTTCTCGGGCATACGTGGCGAGAAAAAAACGGAGCTCTCGCGACCCCCGGGACTCTCGAGGGTTTGTCCACAAACGAAGCCAGCTCTGGTACACACCAGCGTATACAAGGGCAGTGGTTCGCCAACGGGTGGGCAGTCGATCGATCGGGATCGCAAAGAACTCGGGGGAGAGGGTGTGTTATAAATGAGCCGGGACGGATGAATGACGTATCAAAGGCAACGAAAAACAAAAATCACAAAGAGCCGGTGGGACACCGATAGGCGCCCTCCGTCTCCTCGAGAGCTCTTCCGCAGCTGCTCGTCAACGTCCTCGAGTTTATTTTGGCCTTATCATCCACGTGTTCCCCAAATGTATGTTTTTTTTTTCCCTTTCCTTTCTTTCACTCACTCGTCCATCTCATCCCTGATAAAAATGAAAAGTTATACCTATCCACCCGAGCGCGTGTGCTATTTTTTCTTTCCTCCGTATAGGCCACGCAAGGGCCATTCATGTTTCCAACGAGTGGGTTTCAATTATACCCGACAAAGCTTCATTTCAATACAAAAAGCCCTTTTAATTGGATTCTTTTGACGAAGAGTATGTATGCCTTACCGAGCAAAAAACGCACAAGCTTCCGGTCACAATGGGACCAACGGTAATATACCGATTTATTTTATCGCTTTCAAAAAATTGCAATGGAATCCGCGAGCGTGTCCGAGTGGGATGTATGCGAGTAAGTTTTTTTTTTATTTTCAAAATTAGAAGCTCCTCTACTTGTAGCGGAAAAGAATTCGCTGCCAAGAAGGGAATGAGAAAAAGAAGAACAAGATCCGCACAAGAATGCTCCTTTGAGCGCAAGGAACTCGACCTGCTCTGTCCATTACGCTACGTCGTTACTTCTTCTTTTTTTTTTTTTTTTTGTTCGAGAGAGTCTTTTAATTTTCATAAAATCTGCACAGGGTAAGTATGAATCTTTCGGAAGTCTTTTCTGATCCTTGGAAAGTTTTCCACAAACTCCTTCAGCTTCGAGCATATTGTATGGGTAACGCTGTGTCAACACGCGCGCTTCATTATTCTGCTTATTTTGAAGAAAGAAAAAAAAGTAATAACAAGTTAAACCCAGTGCAAATAAGCTCTCGATCGAGAGTGCAGATGCCGTTCAAAGAGAGATAATGAAAAAAAGAGAGTCAATGAAAATGAAGCAAAGGCAGCTCTCGAAGGTAAATCGATCCTCGGCGCTCCAGTGAAAAGATTCCATTTTAATCGTATTTCCTCGTTTCCCCCCATATTCCTCTCTCAAGATTCCTTCTGCTCGATCTCTCTTGGCTATCTCCTTTTTGTTTTTCCCCATCGAGTCTTTCCGAGCTTCGCTGTTGCACCGTTCGGGTGTACATAGTAACACCTCTGAATAGCTGCGCGAACGAGTATTTATGTACTCTGGGAGGGTGTATCTTGGCCGTTGTTTGTTGCTGTACGTAAGGAGCGTGAAACTATCGACTGCGTGGTGTATACTGTACGGAAAACTCCATTATCGCGACGTCGTTATTCTAGTCTTTACTGTTTTCCTTTTTTTTTTTCAGGGCAAAGGTACACGTAAAAACCCGTGTGCTCAACATTAGAGGTAATGTAACTTTACCTCTCCAAACGTGAATTACATACCTTGACTTTCGCCATATACTCTGGCTGTCTGACGACGTTATACAACACAATACCTACCTTCGTATTGGCTCAAAAACATATTTCATTAGAATATCTCTTGTTGCTTTTTCCCTGCCATTCCATATAGTGGAATAAGTTTCGTTTCTACCAAGTACCGCATCAAAACCAATTCGAACGCGATATTTTTACCACAATCCGTTCTTGGAATTTTCTTCATCTCCGACGTAACGTCACAGAAAAAAAAAAAAAAAATTGGCTTGTCGAATTCACATACTTTGCACTGAAAGCTGATTAAAGAGCCCAAAGCTAACGTAATCATTCGTATACCCAATAGGATTTCGTAAGAAAAGGAAAAAAAAACTATGCCCCGGGCAGATGCAAGAAGCGCGTACTGTATACAAATTAGTGTTCCTCGTGTACATACAATCAAGCGAATCAGATGCACCGACTGCACAGCCGAGTCAGAAACAACAGCGGGTTAATATCCGCCCGTCTTTTTGAGAGACCAACCCTCCATACATATGTATATACTGGAGTCAAGTGCCGCTTTCGCGCCAAGGGGCGAGCTTTCAATTAAATCAAGTCGCAGAATGACGAGGAGGGAGGGCAGGAGGGAGCGAGGGGTATACACGGTAAATGTCTCTCGTCGGAGAGAAAGATGGCCCGTGTAGTCTGGCTCGGACGGCTTCGGCTGTACAGCGGGTTTCATTTAATTTTCGCCGTTTCCGGGGAGACACGGCACATAAATTGCGCGCCCGCCACTTCCCGATGCAGCGCACGGCCGCCATAGGAGGACCAAAGAGCAGTTCACCAACGCGTGCAGTCACGATCGAAAAAACGTTGGGGGATAAATTGAAGCTCCCAATTGAACTTGCGGATATGCGACGAGCCGATAAATCGATCCGTTGATGTATGTATATACGCACTGCGTATAGGTTACAGCTTAAAGGCCTTTGAAAAATTGTACCATTAATTACTCGATCAGCTGTGTCGAGAAGCTTAGAAAAAACATTTCCAAACCAGTTCAAACTGTACATCGATTTTGTTGCTTTTGAAATTCATGCTATTGAAATTTCCCGTATTTTTTTTCACACATTTGGATTTACACTGTTAACACAAGTGTTCGTTTTTAGTCACTACTGGGCTTTGGAAATCGAAATATTTCACATGTTGTCCTTTGATGAAAAAAAAAAAAAAAAAAAAAACCATTTTCGACGTCAAAGTCAGGACAGATATGACGCGATAAATCGAGAAAAACCTTCCCGTCGTTACAACTGGTACGTAACGGTGATATCGCTCGGCGAAACCAACCACGAGCTGTCCAAATGAAATTCAATAAGCCCCGTCTGCCGGTCGCTGTCGAGGTGACGGCATAATCTCGCCCATTGACGTCCGCTCCGTCGTTTACAATGGCGCGGAGGGGAAAAGGAAGAGAACAAAAAATGTAATGGAAAGGCTCCAGCTGCATCAATAGGTGCCCTACGTGTGCTCTCTTATGATGATACGTATAGGTACCCACGTTTCCTCGATTTCCCTTATATTTACCCGAGTTGCCGCGACGACGCGGCCGTTTATTGGCAGGTGGTGGCCTACTTATACTACCAAAGTATCATATACTTACTTGTGTGGGTGTACCTATACCTATACATTTTTTTTCCTCTTGTCGAGTTCGATTTGGCACCGGAGAAAGAGAAATAGAAGGGGGACATTACTACTTAAGACCTATACGTTTGTGCGACGGCGGCAATTGAACAAATGATCGTATTATGCTACACCAGCATATTTGCGCTTTTCCACGGGATATGACGTCCGATTTTTACACGCGTCACTCTTTCTCCTCTCGTACACAGCGAAAAAGGTTTTATTGTGCTCGACGCCTCTTTTTTCCTTAGTTTTCGTTTCAGCTGCGGCAGCGTGCCTTTTTTCGCGAGTAACTGTATCTCACCCCGGTATAGGTATTATTTTTCCCTCTGCTCCGTTCGGTGAATTTCGCGCTTCCTCGCCTATTATAATACACATCTAATAGGCACCGAGGGACTTTTAAATTGTCACTAAAAATGTCTTCGAGTATACATATGTATACCCAATTAACGTTTATAACTCGTGTCTGGCGAGCCGTGGATCTTCCCAAGACGTAATTAATCGGGGGAGGACTTTTTATCAAAGTCCATTTCAAAAGACTCCACAGCTCCCGGTCAAATATAATGTGGTCATTGTTCTCGCCGTGACTTGTATAACGGAGCGGTTAGATTATCCAAATCCAACGGTGACATTACTTATCTTCTAAGCGCTTTGAGAATGAAAGTGAAATTTTCCTCGCTGCGTATTTTTAATACTCGGTAAAAGTGCGTCACTCGGAAAAGTATGAAAAAAAAAAAAAAGAAATTCTCCCGGATGGAATACGCCAGCCCATCCCCGTATTACTTACGAAAGAAAATAACTCCCAGTCAGCCTCCTCCTTCCTCTCTCTCAGCATACACTCCCATATCGTTCGCGTAATGGAGCTGTATAAATATTGATACGTGGGCCTAACGAGCCGATATATACGCTCAAGCCACAAAACGTTTCTCGGACAAGTGAAAATCGATTATTCGAGCCGCCCCATCGAGTGAAATTAGAACTCTGAAAACCTGGCATGTGTCAGGTATTTCAAGCCCATCGATACGTGTGTTAGGTGCGGAGTATTTTTTTTTTTCCTTCACTCTGTTTCCGCGACAAGTAGTGAATTATACTCGATCCGTGAAAAACAGAGTAGCAACCAAGCTTCGCGCGAAGGAAAAAAAAAAAAGAGCGCGAGGCTCGCTCGTTAGCCTTCGCCGAGTTTTCCAATTTGTTTTTTCCTTTGTCGCCGACGCCGCGTTATCACGAGGCTGGTCCTTTCACCTCCTCGAGCTCTCGCACCTCCATACAACGCGTCTTTTAAACTCACGTGTATACGCATACCGTATAGGTGTAATAACAACATTTAAGAGGTACACATATACGGGGTCCACATAGCGCGTTATTTCAGAGGCTCTGAGAAAATCCTTTTTTTTTTCTTTTACAATTATAAGTGCATGGCTCGATATATGCGCCAAAGAAAACGGATGAGTTGCCGATGCTCGTTGTTATTCAAATGTCTTTGATTTCCTCGGGTTTTATTTGAAAGCATCTCGAGCAGAAATACAAGCACGCGGAACTGTACGAGGATCCTTGACCCCCATCTTCCTCCCGCTGGGCTCTTTTTCTCATGTTTTCGCAATCACGTTGACGTGATTTTTCCGTTTGCTGCTTCTCTCCGCGGGGGTTTGCTCTGCTCTGCATTTGTGTATACGTACAGGTATAGATGTCGTTGGGACGACGAGGTTTTCTGAACCAGCCTTATACGGTGGGCGAAATTAAGATAGCGTCTCCGGCATCAAAGTGGATTTTTAAATTACATTTTTGAAAAACCATCTCGGCAGGAGGAATATTATGTATATACTTACTATATAGCGAAAGTCTCGAGGGACCACGGCCGGATGACGAGCTTTTCTACACGGGAGCATAAAAATGCGCAAGTTTCAATCCTGCCCATTAATTAAGGATCTCCCTTGGACTCGTTGGTTAGATAGCTTTGTTTAGAAGTACAACGTTTCAAGCACTGGATTGAAAAATGGAGTACTGTCTATTTTATCAAATCACAAACTCTCGGTTGCATCTCCTTTGGTTCTTCAAAGAGACCTTTGGAAAATAATGAGCATACGCATACGAGTAGGTACGCCGATTAACGGGTTGATTCATCCATTACATCGGATCGTTGCTTTGAGGTCAATTCAAATGGCCCTACATGCATAATACAAGGAAAAGAGAGAGTAAAGAAGAAAGGCACTTTTGTCTGAAAGTCATGATGATAAATCCAAGCAAGCGGTGTAAATTAATAACCTGCAAAGTGCAATCAGCATCGGGCTGTTTCTTTTTCCTCCGAGGAGTTGCAGATTCTCCGGGGAAATGCAACATAAAGCGGTATAGCCGTACGGTTCGACTTGCCCGTAAGAACAACGTGGCATCGCGCGTAAGGCGATTCTACTGTAATTTTACTCAAAGCTCGGTTGGATCGAATTTTTCGTTGTATTTACATTCCGAGGCAAAAACGCTACCGCTAGACTGTGCTAATTCTCACCCCCCTCGGTAGGATTTATACGAACGCGGACAGCCGAATTTATCGCTGCCCGGTAAAAAACGCCGGGAGGGAGCTCGCCCATCGGGAGGCTATTCCACGGCTGCAGAGCGATCCAATAAAATTCCCCGGAAGCAGCAGAGCCAACTAGTAGAGGGTACAATGGCCGGTTGAAAGAGAACTTGCAGTAAGCTATGTTATGTGGGAGATACGAAGGACAAGGGGTATAGCCAATAATCAACAGATGGGAGTGCGCCAATGGAGTCCCGAACGAAGGAAGGGAGGCCGAGGTGGTTTCCCTTGAGCTCCGGCAGGGCAGAAAAAGCACCGATGGTCGCACCTACCTCGGACGGCCCGAAGATTGTCGCGGAAACGACGCGGGTGGGCACCAGCTGCTCCGAGTTTCTTTTTTTTTTCATCCCGGCTCTCGGGTGCTATTGGGCGTGGGGGAGGATCGTTCGTTCCGGTGCCGTTACTTTTGCGGACTCGATGCGCGAGTAATGGGGCAGCCACCCGTTTCTCTCAGCACCGATTAATTGGGGGGGGATCTGGTGTCTCTGCACATTTATTCTTCCCTTGGATGTTAAAAACTCTCGGGAAGTTCCGTGTACATAGGTAACCACAAAGGTATCCTTTGGTGGATTGAAAAAGAAAAAAGGAAATTGCAAACCCGCATTGTTGCAGACGGAGCTTTCACACTGCAAAAAGCACCTCACCGGGTCGCTGTGTCAACATTAGCAGCAGCAGCATATTCTCATTAAGAGCGGAGAAAAGAGAAAAGCTTACACTTGCAGGCGTTAATGTCGAGACGAATGGGAAAAAACAAAAAGAAGTAGACCGAGAGGGTCCTTTGCATTTCTCTTTTTTTTTTTTTTTTTTTTTTGCTCTAACAAATACGTACGAATAGGCCCACTTATACTTTAGTCTCTGTACACGTGCACGCGAGGAGTCAGGAGTCCTCTTTACTGTATCCTCTTGAGTGAATCTTGCAGAGACTCCGTACAGTTGCTGCTTCAGATGCAAGGCTTGTCGAATGACTGACTCTCGAAAAAAGTGCTCGTTTTTTGCTCACAAGCCTATATACGTACGGGTTCTCTTTTGATGTAGTTTCTGCATCGGTAATAATAAAAAAATTTTTTAAAATTGGTACGACAAGCGGATAATCATCGTAGTATGATATGTAAAGCCGAAAATGTTCGTCATTGTCGATCATTATTGATCATTAATGTCTTTGAGGCAAAAATACGCGAGTATCTCAGTTTTTTGAGTTCAAAGAACGAGTGAGTTCAAAAATGATATGCGGCAATTGAAAAATTCTTATTTTTCATGAAAAAAAAAAAAAAAAAAAAAAACCACTTGACGGGTCAGACAGTGAAATTAAGTACTTTTCTTTCGACCATTTTTCGAGTTACTCTACCAAGTCCCCCTGTATAGGTACACGCTTCGTAACAGAACAATACCAGCGACTCCATTACTCATCTTATCCAAGCGTAAATAGAGTTTGCCGTCCGAGTCTGACTTTTTATCGAAATGAATTATGTGTAGGTCCTTGTTCTCCCCACGTACAACATACATATATCAGTTGGGCTCTTCTTCGCTCTAAAAGTACTCTCAGTGTCACACCTACACGCGTCATAAGACCACGCAATTCACTACTGCGGGATAAGTTAAACTTGGGCACAGATACTTTTTAAAATTTTTTATTTTTAATCAACACTTGAAACACAGTGCTAACCAATTATTTTTTCAACAAAAAAATTTATTGTAATTTGAAAAAAAAAAAAAAAACGATGGAAATTCAAATACTCGACAGTACTTCAATATTAAAAATGCACTTGTTTCATGGAAAAAAAAAAACATTTTGTTTTCTCAATACTGCATCGTTAATGGTGATGAGTAAAATCTTTTTTTAAGCTTAAAAAAAATTTTCTTCCATAAAGCGTTTAAAAATCCGTGAAATAATCGTGCCCAAGTTCGGTCTGTGTGTACTGTTACGGACCTAAAAGCACGTACCTAATTAAATACACTAGCAGCCGGAGTTTCATCAACTCCGTAGAAACGCCAAAATCTGAAAACTCGGCAGTAATTTTGTACACAATGCAGGTACATGTTTAGTCGAATAATAAAGGCCATATTAGTCCAACGGGTGAAACAACTACTCGCTCGGCCAAACTTTAATAGGTACAACTGGCTCGGATAGGTACGGCTTCATGCACCGGCCAAGGAAGAGGCACCGAGCAAAGTCACGGGAAACTGAAGGGAGAGAGAAGCCGGGAACTCTGCCATTCCGAAATTCGCATCCGAAGCCGACAGCTCCGCCATTAACTTAACCCTCGGAGGTGCGTGATACATATATGTGTAAACCTCCACACCCACGTGTATGTGTATATAGTATGTGCAGTGGGTGCAATTTAGAGAATGGCTCGGTCGCGCGCTAGCATACAACCCACTTGTGCCCCGGTGCTTTCGGGGCGAGAGGAGATTCGTTCTAATATTACGCGGTTTTCCCCCTCCGCGACGATGACCGTCCATTGCCGTAGGTACCACCGGCCCATTGTTTTCTTTTCTTCTGCTCTATTTCAATTTCCCGGCCTAATGTGCGGCTACTTTGGCGCTCGAACCAACTTACAGCTGCACTGCTATGTTCTCGTAATGGAGTTTTGCAAAGCTCGAGGGTATAGATACTACGTACACGAGGGTAGTTTCGAGGCAAGGCGTTGTGTGATGGTGCTTTTTTTTTATTTCCAAGTGCACTTTGGCTTCTTTTTTTTAGCGCAAAGTTCCAAATCAACCATTCAAACGAAGGAGCCGAGGGGGGGAAAAAAAAACCCGTTACTTGCTTCGATCTAAAACCAAATTGATTTTCATCCAACTTTGTTTCCTTCACGGTTTCACAAAGTTTCCCGCTCTCTGTGTATCGAGTTTGGCGCGTATAATACGTACACAATGTCTTGCATCGAGGCAAGGGCGCTTCCATTACAGAATTACGTTATCGTACCAAGTTTGAGTTATACCTCTATGCACTACGTATTTTCACGTTTTACGCACACCCATAAAATCAAAGTGCCTTTTCGGTATTGTACCCCGTAAGAGTTTACCAAGCGTCGCGTATAATGTGCCAAGTCATCTGTGGACGAGTCGTGATTTTTTTTGCGAGAAGAAAAAAAACCACGACAGCAAAAACCCCCATCATCGAGCCGGGGACTATTCTCGGTGTTACCCCGTTTTCCCTGTCTCTGTTTTCGTACATGTAGCTATGCCGTGCCCATATATTTCACGTATCTATATACATACCCACCCAATACATCACAAGTTTAGAGCAGTGGCACTCAAGTATTATTACACCGCGCGAGTTTTATTTTCCCAGCTTGTCTGTGAAGGAGCGGTGCTTCGAGAAAATCACATTACCCTCGAAACGGCGATGATCACGACGATACGGACCCGAAACCCTCGAGTTCGAGGGTTAAATCGTTATATACAGTGGTCCACGCTACGCGCGGTAGAAAAGTTTTTTTTTTCCAGCTCTTTAGCGGAGGAAGAAAACTTTCATCCCCCGCCCCCCCGAATCTCGGGATCATAACAGCCGTCCGTTGCGGCCTCGAACTTCCCCGGCCAAGGCTAACGCCGGTGCTTTAAAGAACTTTTGCCATTCGGCGAGCAAGTGTACATTATATGCCTACGCGCCCTCTGCGTCACGATTCGCGGCTTCGGAAATGTGGGAAAAGTCGTTCTGCAGGTATCGCTGTCTCGAGAACATAACATACAAGTGCACGCGTGTATGGACACCAAAAGGAGAGCAAACAACGATACAACCGCGAGGAGCATTCGCTTCGGAGTTCTCGCGTATGTATATTATATACGTGGGATCCTATTGTAGTTTGCTGCTTTTTCGCGGCACGTCGCCCGGAAGCCGCGTATATACCCCCAGATACGCGTAGCCCCGGGGCGTATAGGAAGCAAAGAGCATACAATAGAGTCGAGGGAATATACGGGAAAGTTATCGAAACTCGATCGGCTCGTTATCGGATGCTCGAGGAGAGACCGGGCAAGTGAGCCTCGAGTGATACTTGTTCAATTGTGTCTTGACCACTTCTGTGCTCTCTCCATGTACACGTACCGACTAGATATTGTATCGTGGTAGGGACACACCTTTATACCGACTAGTCACGCTGCGGGGCCTGCGCTAGTTTTTTTTTTTCTACCAAAATGCATACAGTATACGAGTGACACACCCCTGCATTAACCATATCATTGTAAAACAAACCAAATTGTCGATCGAGTGAAAGTATTTCGTTTGACTGGAGGTCTGCCTTTGATCGTTTAATCGACTGTACATTGAACTGTCAACAGCTCACTCGGGTGAAAATAGATTTGACACGTGCACCGTATACCTCATTGTATCCATTGATAATATGCACTCATCGCCGCGTGTTGTCCCAACTAATGATTCGAGGGCTCGTGTCGGGCTAAATAATTCATCAGCTACCGAAAGTGAATTGCGATTATTATCGGCAGCCGCTGCTGATGCTCGTGAATAATGCATGTGGCTCCCGATGCTCTCCCGAATACCGGTCAATAAAAATTGGGCAGTCGGAAAAATACCGATATCTGACGCTAGTATCAATAAAAAAAAAATTGGATGTAAAAAGCGTTTTTGACAACAGTCGACGAGCCGTCAATAATTCAAATACATCCCGATCGGTCCAGGCTGCGTATTCGCTTCAGTAGGTACGTACCTACACGTTCAGTTTTGCTCAATATAATATGAAAAACGTCAATTCAAAGGGAAAAACGTGAAAACTCATCGCGTCAAATTTTAGTAAAAGGCTGAGTTTTTCAATCGATCCAAAATACATTCATACGTACAGTTTTATAACAACTGCTGGTATCGATTCCCATTGTATGCACATTAGCAAATAAACAAAAACCGCCTCTAGGTTTTATGTGCTCCACAACAATTTTTGCCATCCTCGAGGAAATGCAATACAAACGGACCGTTATAAACACGAAGTTGTACTATCACAGAGTATAATAGAAAGACCCATTGAATGGAGTCGAGTATATTACAACGTGGATTTAGTGGCGGTACTTGCACGACACTCGATTACAGAACATCGCGGTTTAATTAAGTGAGAATCGGAGATTTATACTACATGCCTCTATATAGCTCGCAATGATGATTCGCCGAGCCGAGCGGATGATAGTAGTATACACTAAACTTGTTAACCGCAAAAGCGATGCGAGTTTGAATTGTTGCGGATTCGGCGTTTCGAATTATCTAGAATTTGCTCGAGCAACTAGTATAGGCGTATATATATATTGCTGAGATCGATGTTTCTCTGTGCTCCCGTGGTAGTGCCCCTCTCGTAAATAGAAAATTAATCATAACTTTCGATGAAAGGGTTTTTTGCTCGATATGGGAATTTTTTTTTTCTTTTCCTCTGAAAAGAAGTTTTCTATTGAGTGAAAATGATAAAAAAAAAAAAGGGGGCTAGAAGGGTTCTTTCGAGGATGAGCAAAGTGGATTCTATTTTACGCGCGAGAGGGTAAGGATTTTTCTCACTTTTGTGTACATTCTATTAGGTGCACTCAAGTTAAAATGCCGAGTTGGAATGGTTTGTTTGACCTTGATTATACGTATACGTATTGGAAAACACGAGTCATCAAATTACGTTTATTGATAAGAAAATTGTGGAATATTAATGGCTGAAACTATGTTACTCTAAATAAAATTTCATCAAAACATACAAAAAAATCTAAAAAGGATTAATTTTCATTTAACAGCGTAAAGTTTGATTTCACGCATATAGGCGGTGATGAGGTATCCGCGCGCAAACGCGTGAAAATGATCTAAGCAAAATTTTCCGCGGCAAACAATCCCATGAAACACTTAAACCTTCGACCGCGTTGCCACCAAGCTGAAATCAAAATGCACACGGTGCTCCAACGGAGCGCAATCACATGAACGTCCATCACAATCAGAGGTGGATGAAAGTCAAAGGGAGACGGAGCGGCGTGACCGGCACGTAATTCCATTCGATTTGCTCCGCAAGCTCCACGGCACGCCGGGGTGTCAAGCTCACCCAGGTGGAAAGATAAGGCCCAATGGCACCCATCGATCGATCTCTTTTGCCTGCACCTGTATCACCTGTACACTGTTTTCGTACCATTTATAAACACAATGTAAAGTGATAAAAACTATACATAAAAATCTCTGGTTTATTTGCGAACGAACAAATTCCATTCTCGATATGAGCTGTGTGAGTATATAACATGGGACAGGCTCAGAGCTTGATTGCACGTATGTATACATACACTCGACTCCCGAGTGAGATTATTAAACGCAGCTGGTGCACACACGTTAGTTTTGTATACGTTAGTAGGTTATACGCACGTTATACAAATGATGACGTACGTTCTCGCCTCCGCGCAATTTGATGGATTACAGTTTGTTCTGTCCAAGTGCAGGTATAATATATGGGTGTGTACAATATGTACTATAAACGTTATTGTTTATGGAGTAGGAGATTAGTTTGCAAAGTTGGGCGTTTTCAGTTCAAACGTACCTATTAGAATTGCTTATACTCGTGTATAATATACGAATCATACAGTTGCGCGAGAGCAAGTTTCAGCGTCACAGCTTTGAAAAATCTCACATTGTGTGATATACATTTAAATTTTTTTGCGCGCAATCCCTCGCTCATATAAAATTACTGGAAGTACCAGAGATTCACCACCTCCCCGATACAGATTCCCAACAGCAGGAGCACAGCAGATACGGTGTATATCAGTGGCTCGCGCTCCCACGAGCAACAAGAAAGACCGTATCGCGGGGCAACGGACAGTTCGAGCTCGAATTAACGCTGCGTCGGGTGCTTTCCGCAGCGATTTCCACGCCAGCCCCCGGCGATTATCAACGCGGACAGAGAGAGAGAGCACACGCGTGGTATAGCGATTTCACCTGCTTAGGTCTGTCACGTGGAAGTTGAATTTATTATTTCCAAGCACAATGCGCTGACGGTGCTTTTGGACGTTTTCGAGTTGGTCGTTCCCTTTGTGCTCGCCCATTTGCGTGCACATGGTATTGTGCATCCCCAACATGTGGTCCGACTTTGCGTGTGTTTGTAGTGGCATTTGGCCCAACCTGTGACTGTATGTTCATTCGGACTGGCAGTGTACATCGCAAAAACAAAAAGTGCAGATCGATGACCAATACTGTTTTTGTTTTTAAGCCATAATAATGGATTCTGCAAACGAGAGGTCGAATTTTTGCAACATCAACCAAACTCGGCCTACATTGAGTTCAATTCATTTTCGTTAATTAATCAATGTTTACTCTCATTTGTATAAGGTACGCTATGATTATTCGATTGAGGAATTCAAATATTTCGATGTTCGTTTGGGCGCTTGATTAATTAAACAGCCACACGCGCATATTTAGGTATACACGTTTTCCCTTTCCCGACAAAAATAATTAAGAAAAAAGCTCACAGACGAAAAAATGCATCTTCATAACCTACCGGCATCAAGATATATCTTGATACTTTTTACATTTTTTCATTTTCATACACGCACCTTCTACTTTGTGATGAATCTCTTTCCCAAGATTACTTTTCAAGAAAGCTGTACCAGATGGATCCGGGAGGAGGGGAAATTCCGTTGAACTAGATTGTGCTGCTCAACGTATAGTATAATAATATGTGACGACTAGTTCACTAATTTTTCGAACTATAATTAGAGCTAGAATCATTGGTATTCAATAAGCAGTCGTTTTCATCGACACTAATTACTGTTATTTTTTTTGCCCAAAAAACACAAAATACTATAATAGTTACAATATTTAGAACCAAAAATACTAGTATAATCATAAAATTAACTAGCTTGGCCATGTGAATCATTTAAAAGTATTCGTGTACCTGATTGTAAGAAAAGTTTCAAAAGTTGTACTCAAAGTGCACAGCACTGTGGTGAAAAGGTGAAATAACATTAAGTACCACACAAAGGGATTTTGACATTTCATATCTCGACTGAGCTCCAATTTCAGTAAATATATGCATATACTGTATCTTGTTATATACGTAACACTCGGTACGCATCTGTGGCGCAAAAGTTACGTCGCTTCTTTGTGAAAAAGACTCGCTCGATAAGATACGGAGGAAAAGGAAGGGTTAAAGTGGAGCCCATTTGCTTCCTCGTGTCTTTCCCGCTTGGATAACACATAAGCAGCGCACACCCTTGCATTGGCTGTGCGTTACATATACGTACCGTACAATATAACATAATATTATATGACATGCAAGTTTATTGAATTTGTCGCGGCTCTTGACACCGAAAAATTTTATTTTCCATCCCATACGATTCTCTATCTGCTCTTTTCGTAAGATCTTTCATACTCTTTTGGATTGAAGGGACGAGTTAACAGAGTATTTCGTTTCACATACAAAAGTCTCCTATCAATCAGCTGTAGTCGTGAACTAAAAAGACTCATTTGCATGTACTTATATCTTCATGTTACTACATGATAGGGCTTACGATAATGTATACGCACATTACATAGTAATTTCTGATATTTCGTTACATACTATGGTATAGTGCACAACGTTGCACTTTTAGATTGAATAGGTATAGATATGCACGCCGACCTTTGATGTCAAACATGCGGTAGCCTTGAACCCAACTTCCACGGACAAACATCGTTCTCCACGCGATCGGCCGCACGAGTGTGCTATTAATGATTTTCACCCCCATCCTATTATCGATGGAATTTCTTATTATTTTAATTTTATTTTTTAGAACCACATCTAAGTTTGGATAATTTAACAGTTTATTTTGAAAATGCTAACACTGGGGTGACTCATCATATTTTCCATATTTTCTAATGAAAAAAAGCTGGTCTTTATAAATTAAAAAAAAAAAAAAAAAATGAGAGGAAATAAAATTTTTCGGTGTCAAGAGCCGCGACAAATTCAATAAACTTGCATGTCATATAATATTATGTTATATTGTACGGTACGTATATGTAACGCACAGGCAATGCAAGGGTTTGCGCTGCTTTTGTGTTATCCAAGCGGGAAAGACACGAGGAAGCAAATGGGCTCCACTTTAACCCTTCCTTTTCCTCCGTATCTTATCGAGCGAGTCTTTTTCACAAAGAAGCGACGTAACTTTTGCGCCACAGATGCGTACCGAGTGTTACGTATATAACAAGATACAGTATATGCATATACTTACTGAAATTGGGGTCTTGCATGAAAAATTCCGTTTGATCGGTTGGGTGGATTGGAAAAACTGTTGGACGCGTACATGGGATAAAATAAGTAATAAGCCTTAAGTCATGAACTTTGATGTAGTTTATCTCTGATAGATTTCGTTTTTGTGCAATTGCATAAACGCAAAATGTCAATATCTAGAGTGTGTAATTCCAACTCTTCACCAAAGATACAGTGAGATTTTATAGTAACTTGAAGAATACTTCTTTTAAATTGGCAAGGCAAAAAAAGATCAATGGTAACTAAAACGAACGTTATAAGCATATAGTTATTCATCGTGTGACACTAAAAACAAGCGGTTTATTATTTCATTATGGTTATACACCAGCAGTATAATGTATTATGCCATCGATAGCAACACTTTTAAAATATCTATTCAAAACCCCGTTAATGCATTATTTTAAAACGCTTGTTATTTTACAATGTAAGCACCAACTGGCTTTAGCTCACTTATACACCTACAAACTCGAGTATTTAAAAATAAATCTGTAAATCCCACGCGCGAAATTTTCTACTATTCGCTAACAGCGGATAATATTTATCAATCCAATAGCTGCGGTGAAAATACCTCGTACGTCGCACCGCCCGGAGAAACGCACGTTTCCATGTACTCGTGAATAGAAAAATCAGTAGCAGCGCGTGGGTGCGAGAAATAGAATTTTCTCCATAGAGAGAGAGAGCAAAATAAAAATTCCTATAAAAATTTCTCCCACGTCGTTCACAGTATTACAGTGCACGGGGTCGTGAAATTCTCAAAAATGGCTATTTTCATGTTTCGCATAGGTGTGAATGGACAAGATTTTACATCCTGGACGGTCGCCTCGAAACACCCAAGCTCGTCCCATCGATCGGCCAACTTGAGAGCTATATAAGTACAACAATAAAGGTTACACGATGCCCTGGAACATCTAAGGCTGTTCTCGTCAATTAGCCTCCCTTGGTATATATATATAGAAACCCTTCCTCTTCCCCTAAATGCGCGTCTGCCTCGAGGTAATTAATAGTGGCCTGCGCTTCGATAGCAATTAAGTATAGTCGCCATTTCACTGGCGTCGTAACTGCAGACGAACAACACCTTATATATGTATTGTATACAGCGAACACATTCCCGCAACACATGCACGATGGGCGTGTGCACCTGCATCTTACATAATAAATACACGCGTGGCTGCCGATGGCTTACCCCGTCCCAATTCTCCGTACAGCACTCAGCTACCCTGTGGATCAGCATCTATATATACTATATATTATCAATATACACCCTTCAAGCCGCGGCGCTACCAAGTTCGACACTACGTGTATACAGTGTTTACCGCTTTCACGTATCTCATGAATTAATCCGATAGCTGACGTCGTCGTTTTCTTGTTTACGTGGATATAAGTACAACGTATGTGCCAGTGCCAATACCGGCCCTGCGCAACTTTGATCGTAATCTTGTACCGATAGCCGTATAGGTATATCGAGCGACACTCGAGGAGCGCAAACGAGGAATACCATACTGATTTGGAAGCGAACAAACAAAAAGTTGGTCAAAGCTCACCGCAACGGATCACCACCGATTGGCCGGAGCGTCCGACCAAGTCCAATGAAAGCCGAGCAAAGTACGTGTCCAGGAGCGACTTTGGTGGAGAGCGTCGAAAGGACGAGGTGTAGCCTTTCACCGCAAGAGCAAGCCAGTTGCCGATCGATCGCTCCCTCGGCCTTGCAAACCCCTCGCTTCCCCGACAATCTCCCGCAAGAGGGGCGCGTGCACAGATTACACTCGCACCGCGAGGGAGCTCCCGGATTCACTCAACCGATCCCCGTGAATACGCTTACCCCCCCCCCCCCCTCCCTCGGACGATCTATATTTGATTTCGTTTTCTTGGGAGCGCCCCGTCTCTCTTGGCTCTTTCGGGGATTCATCTCGCCGGGCCGATACAGTATACACACTCACACGAGTATCGGGCGGAGGTTAATTTAAAAAAGAAGCCCACTGCCCCCGTTTTCCTTTCCTCCGGAAGGGAATCGCTGGCGCGGAAACTCCGGGCAGGCTTATATTTACGCTGCGTAATTTCTTATATATACAATACGTATGTACGGCGTTGGGGGGTGGGGGCTTCAAAATTAATGATCATTTGGACCTTGGGTGTGAAAGAGAAAAAACTTTTAATTGCTCTCGCGGGGCTTCCGTTTTGTCTGTCGGGGCGAAAAGCCCCTCTTTAGACCGCAGCGACCGAATTCTCGGTATACTCAACGGGGCCAAACGGGCGGCAACTCAAATTCCCGGCTCTCCTCTGATGATGCCACCCGCTCGTTGTTACACAGGGGGATGAGGCACCTTTTTTTTCGTGAAAACATCCTCTTTTCACTCCAACTGTAAAAGAAACAGAGCAGTAATTGTATCATCACGGAGCCTAACAATCTCGTTGTTGAGTTGCAGTGTCCGTTTTTAATCAACAAATCGCTACATGGAAGCGGATACCGTGTTTTTATACGGGGAGATGGGTGGAAACACGATAGGTACACGCGTACCTTACAATATATTCGTGCCTATACGCGTAAACTCTGCAGTCTGTTGCAGCACGTATATGTATATATGCTGCTACATATTAGCAGCGCAGGGGGTGATTGAAGTGACGGTCGGGAAATCAGACTCTCACGGTTCGGGAAAGCTTAATCATCGACGCGCGCGCCTCGTCTCTTTCCACCCTCTCTGCTGACTCGATTTGACCCTCTTTTGCGGCTCACATTGCTGGCGCAGCTATATATGTTATCCTCGTTTGCTCTCCGGTGATCGAGCGCCATCCATCCGCAGGCTTACCCGACTCAGCTGTCACTACTCACGGCCCGTGCACGGCAGATTCGAAAGATCATCATCCGTGCGCTTTGTTTATACATTGAGACGAATGGATGCAAGCTCACCCGATCTATTTGGGAAAACAGATCTTTCCTCGAGTAAATAAATACAAAGTGGGAGATCTCGACGGATCGGTATATACGAAAACAAAATCCATTGACTCGTCGAGCGAGTTGTTGGCTGATGAGCTTTTTTTCCCCATCTGTACATCTTTGTATTTGGAAGAGAAAAAAAAGTAAGCAAGAAATAATGTACTCGCGTCTCGCGTGGACGGGACATTAATCGTAACGTCGAGACTGTAGGGCCACATCTCCGGAAATCCGATCGGCGCTCGAACGGAGCAAGCGAGCTTTCGAGGTGGTGGCCGAGTGCTTGATACGCTCGCGCTCCCGTGGCTGTTTTTGTGTATACATAGCTACTCCTCGCAGGTGCTGCCGGCGCTTAATTGCCGCTGCGTGCGCTAAAAGGGACGGGCAAATATTTGCAAGTAGCGACGAGCCTCTACGCGGTGGAATCGGGTGGCGCTCGGTAGTGGAGGAAATGTATTTTTTTTCTTTTTTTTTTTTCACGTCCCACCGATCGATTGGCAGAAAAAAAAAAAAGTTATTTGGTCTCCCTTCTCTGTTTATTTTTGTTCGTGGAAATATGAATTTTACGGGCGCAGCGAAATTGGACTACTGCCTGTTATTAGCGCTTCTACAACGCGGGCTAGTTCAATTTTCGGTGATTGAACGATAGGACAATCGGAAAATTTTTCGAGGGAAGATACAAATCGTAACTCTCGAATTTCTTCAATTCGAGTTGTTTCAATTTCTACGAGGGTGCCAATCAAATTTTCGTTTATGCACAGCTACAAGTTTTCAATGGCAGCAAATTTTTACCTTTCTTTCAGCAACATGAAAATTAAAACAATATCGGAGCAAAAATATTTCCATGTCTAAAGAGCTCGTTTGTACCTTCAGTATAGTTACCGATAATTATTAAGTGGGTGAAAAATTAAACTAAGATTATATAAGGCACGTACAAAAATATTGTCAAAAATACTATTGAAAATAAAGTTAGCACTGTCAAGCGTTTTATTAAAAAACACGTCGATGCAACATGAGTTCATTTTATACCTTTCTGTGATCCTCGAGAGCATTCATTTAAAATTTCATAACAAATGGGTTTGATTATTTTTCCAAATAGTTTGTAAAACGTGTAGAAAAACGTTAAAAGTACACGGGGCACAAGGCTGGACTCCTCGAATAGGCGTTTTCCAGGCAAAAGCCAAATTGCGGATGCTGTTTTGTTGCTCCGTGCTCCCCCTCATTGTATGTTTAATTAGAATGCTCGTGCTTCCTCGTTATGGTAAAGAGATTAGTATTTTCATTAAAGGCTCAGGGAATAACATTTTTTATGCCGTGACAGTAAAGCTGGAGCCGCGTTGTAATTAAATAAAAACTTTGAAAGCGCGCTCGACTGGACCGACGAGGGCGCGTGTTATGCATAGTTCTGGCATTTAAACCACACTTGCCACAATAGCTTGGCTTGGATATTATTTATGAAAAAAAAAATATATATAACGAAAAATAACCTGTCAAATTCTATTGAAATACACGTCCCCATGATACACTCTTATTTGTATTTGTATTTTTTTTTTTTTTTTGACGTGTGAAACGGAATTTCCGAAATGGAGTGATTACAATTTTTTTATTATAAATTTGTTCTGAGCTATACGCTGGGCTCGACTCTATCGACACTTAAATTTAAATTCATGTTCATTTTAATGCAGTTTTTAAAATACTTAAAAAAAACCATTACGGTAACGACAGCTTATTTATTTTACCGAGACAAACTCCGTACATACTCGACGATATTGCTACTAACTATATTCGCATTTGAAGTTGGAAAAAAAAACTTGACGATGCACTCGACAGCTTCAACATACTTAGGAAACAGCCAATTTCGAGCGTCCAAGAGTTGACTTTTCGACCCAACGAAAGATTTTCTACACGCAATTTGAAAGCGTTGCGGCCAAGACCAAAATAAGTGAAATTGATTTGAAAATATTTCAAAAGCTTTTTCAATAAATTCATCCTTTTACCTGAATATAAAAAACCTATGATGAAAAGTACTTGCCCTTCAACTCCAATTACGTAGATAAAAGTAAGTACAGAAGAAATGTATGTTTTTCAATAAAAATTTGTAGATTAAAATATATAAACAATGTACCCTTGCAACTGAAATATGCGCGTGCAAGAGGATGAAAAAAAAAAAAAAAAAGAGAGAGAGAGAGAAATCTTTTACTGGAAGCGTGTCTAGTTTATCCTTGGATGCTCGGGCCGTAAATTTATATCCACATCTATATGTGTACAGTGTACAGGTATGCCCGTGCTCGCGGAACAATACTAGGTATATCCAAGCCCATCGCATCGCGTGTTTACCATTTCAAGAGCGAGCACTGCACTGTGTGAGCGGTGGGATAAATAAAAGGAAGAAAAAAGTGTGTGGAGGGGAGGGAGGGGCTGAAAAGCTGAAACTTTGGTAGAAGCAGCACTTAGCGAAATGAGGCAAGTAGGTGCCAAGCGGAGGGAGATAGAAAATCAGCGTGAAGGGGGTCGCTCGGCTTATAGGGCGTTAATGCCACATTAGCCACGGCAGCTACAGCATCGCGCGCCCTACTCCCACGTATCCATACAGCCAAACCCCTTTGCCCCTGCTTTTGCCGCGGTCTCGTACACCGTAGAGATAATATTGAAGATTGAAACACCGTTAAGATGTAACAATTGCACGACATAACATTCCCCCAATTGTTAGTTATCTTTGAAATAAGCCTTGAAGTGACACGATCGAGCAGATACTGGATGAAAAGAAAGGCTTCAAAAACGATTGCACGAGCTTGACAGCTCCTGCTATATCTGCTGCCGAAGCAACTAGACAGACAGACGTGAGCCCGAGGATTTCACCCTCTCCGGCACTCTGCTGCAGGTGCAACATACCCTTTCTCCCGCCGGCCCGCAAATATTAGCTCGACCCTACGCGAGGCTTTATTCCTCCACCCTGTCTACATGCATCCGTTTTGTTTCCCGTGAATCTCGGCTGATTTTCCAGCCGCGACAAAGGCGCAAAGCTTTCGACATTGGATGGATCCTACAACATTTTGTTACACGAGTGGCGCAAGCATCGCGGCACCTGTAGATCACACAAGCTTATAACTCGTCTCCTCGTCGGTATAGGGAGCACGCGATAGAGGAGCGCTCAATATCCTTCCGTGTGCTCGGCTCGGGGGAAAGAAAAAGAAAAAGAAAAAAAAAAGAAAATAACGAAGGACAGCCGATGCACAAGGAGCGCTTGTTTGACACCGATGCCATTATTGAGCTCGGAGCTCTAGTTGCTGAACAACCGAGTGCCTATATAAGTACACGGGGGTGGGATACATTTGTTTACCGATGCGGAAAAAGATATCGCTGCCGCGATAAGAGCTCAGGTCACGGCTTCGTGGGAGCGAGGGAGATTGGTGTGTGTGTGTGTGTGTATTTGTCCAGAGGTCGAGGGAATCTCATGCTGACCCCCTTGAATGTGCCGTGTAATAGCATAGCAGTCGCTGCATTGAAATTGAACCTGTCCTCCGCAGGTATATCATATAATACACCGTTGGTATACCCACTCGCGGGTACGCGGTGTGTATATACGTATAATATATACACCTAAAAAAGACGCCGAGTTGCCGAGGGTAGACACGTGCTATAAAAGCTCTCAGCCCCCGAGGATTCCCGTGGACGGCTCTCCTTACCTCTACATCTTTTATATTAACTCCGTTATTCTGACTGCCGTCTTGGCTGCACCTCGGACGATCGAATGGATGAATTTCCAAAACATTACGGGGTGTTTTTCGGCTACCTTTCGCCGATCGTCATCCATACGTTGATACTCGATATCGCGGATGAAGCGTTTTCCCGTGCTCTTATCGCTGCTGATATTGCGCGGTAGCTCGTAAACGGGGTTGTATAACGTAAGGGGTTTTATGCACTATCGGGAGTACCTGTATTTACGGGGCTGGTGCAGCTTGCTTTGTGCTGCGTCAGGCTCTTTACTCGAGTTGACATTACCCGTTATATATTACTGCTAAGAGATGCGCATGAGTTAGTAACACAAGCTAGCAGTTTCGCGGCTGAGTGTATCAGACACGAGTAGCCTGGGAAAACTAATTCGTAAACTCCCGTTTGATCGGGGGAGTTATTGTGTACTATTATTACATATATATTATATGTCCGGTGAAACTGTACTCGAAATAATGTGTGTGTGTGTGTGATGATGTTGCAAAATGCTCGTCGTCCATAAATCATGAACACTAGTATTACCAATCGTTTGTTTGTTTATTTGGTTACGTTATAAATCAAATCGTTGTTTTAATCGAGCGATGATTGTATAATATATATAATATATGGCGATAGATTTCATTTGGTTGGACTTGATAATTTTGTCGCGAATTTCGTAGTCCGTTTGTGGGTACTGTATGACCTTTTTTTTTTTTTTCTTTTTTTTTCTTTCCCGAGCAAACAAAGCGCGCTGGCGAGCCCGTTAGAAAAAGAGTCAAGTTGCAGTAGGTTTTCGGGACAAAGCTCTTGAGCTCGACTCGTATTTGCGTATGAATCTACGATGGGTCGGGGGACTGACTGTATTATCTATGTGTGCGCCTATCTGCTCGTAGGGCACTTTTCTGACTCCATTTCTCCTTACATATAATGATTCATGTTATACCATCCTTGGCATCGATTCAAACTGTTGTTTTTTGTATTTTATCAACACCCCACAAAATTTATTATCCAACGTTCAATATTGTGCAACCGAGTTTTAATATTTTGTTGTTTTTATGTTGCAGGAATACCTGCACCAAAACTGAGGGGCCTGTGGAGAAAGAGATGTCGTCGACGGCAGTCAGACCCAAGCCAACGCTGCCCACGATCGCCCACTCGAAGAGACCTATCATCATCTATCCGACAGGTGGTAATGTTTTAACTACTCCCCTACTTATAACACGTATATTATATATATTGTGAATTTGTAAGATTGGATTACCAATATGAATTCATCGCTTTTTTTCCTTTTAAATAATCAAAAGATTATAAGCTAATAGCTCTTACAAACTGCTTTCATTTCTTTGAAACTGAATATAAAAAAAAAAGATTTATATTAAGGGCCTTAAAATGATTTTCGTCGATCTCGATCTGCCCCTTTTTGCTAATATTCGTACCTACTTTGTCAACGACTATAGCGAAGATGAAAATTTGATAAAAATCGTGCCAACATTTTTATTGCACAAGAATAATCATAATAAATACTTCAATTTTAAGAAATATTGGGGCAATTAAACCATATGCTTTCACAAACAATAAGTCAAGTTTTTGATCTTATTGCTTTATATAAAACTGGGGGAAAGAGTTGGTCTACTTCATTTAATTCATATGCTTTAAAGGTTTCGGAGTCAACTCGACATCTCCGATGGTATTGATAAATCCCGTTACTACGCCAAATTTTGGAGCACAGTATCCTTGTCAGTTTTTTGCTTATAAATATGATGGAAAAAAAAAAATGTGAGTGTGCATTTTTTCCGATGATCCGTCTGACAAATTGATCTCAGCTAAAAATGAGCCCAAGTAGAATAGGCCTTCTCGCACACTTGCCCTTCAAATTCGCCAACCTTCGCATAAACAGCCTAAGATAGAGGTCGTCGAAAAGGTAGAAGTAAAAACTTACAGCGGCAGTACACGCAACCCCCTATTAATAACACAACAGCTCACTGCTGAGAGAAAACAGCTCGGAAAACAGTGCAAAACGCTCTCGCGCAACAGTGACGCTGATACAACCACAAGTTGGTGCTTATTGAAGAGAAACCCTGAATTCGTGCATGGCCCAACCGTAGTCCTTCCTACAAGGCTATCGCACTAGGTTATCTGGCGCCCCCATCGGAACAAAGGCCGAGTGGGTAGATGCAGCATGACGGTAAACTCACTCAGGGAGTAGATCGGACCAAAAAAAGATCCCTGGCCATCGATTCGAAATTAAAATTTTGTACACGCGATACTCTCAGAGGTCAATAGCAACAATGCCTCCAAGGTGCTTTTTGTATCACCTTCACCAACCAACTGTTAAACTCTACATGTGTGTGCATGCGCGTTCACGCCTACGTGCTCCCCCTCTGTGTAGAGTTTGCATAATTTAAATATTGTTCTAAATCAAGACGGGCACTCTTAAGGCTATGTCCTCGTAAACCAAAAGGCCTTGCAGTTCAAAAAAACGTTTATGCATAAAAATATTATATTTTAGGGACTAGGCTTTAGCCGGTGCTTTGTAAAATACTTATATAGATGAATAAGCTTCCTAGGTAGTCCACTGTATCGATAAAAACGGCGACGAAGCCATGATAGTCCTCCGATTTTAAAGAAATGGGCTCTGAAATTATCGAAAACTTAAAACGCCTGTAACTCTGTAAATAATGGAGATACAGCGAAAATAGCCATATTTTCGGATCATTAAAAATAAAAAAATAAAATTAATTTTTTTCGTAATCTATGCCATAGCCAGTGCTTTGTTAGACAAATATATGGTCAATAAGCTCCCTAGGTTGTCCACTGTATCGATACAATTGTCTACGAAGCCATGATAGTCCTTTGATTTGAAAAAAATGTGCTCTGAAATTATCGAAAACTTAAAACGCCTGTAACTCCGTAAATAATAGAGATACAGCAAAAATAGCCATATTTTCGGATCATTAAAAATAAAAAAAAAAATAAATTTCTTTCGTTATCTAGGCCTTAGCCGGTGCTTTGTTAGACAAATATATGGTGAAATAAGCTTTCTAGGTAGTCCACTGTATCGATACAAACGTCTACGAAGCCATAATAGTCCTTTGATTTAGAAAAAATGGGCTCTGAAATTATCAAAAAATTAAAACGCCTGTAACTCCGTAAATAATGGAGATACAGCAAAAATAGCCATATTTTCGGATCATCAAAAATAAAAAAAAATAAAAAATTTCTCTCGTAATCTAGGCCTTAGCCGGTACTTTGTTAGACAAATGTATAGTCAAATAAGCTTCTTAGGTAGTCCACTGTATCAATAGAATTGTCTACGAAGCCATGAAAGTCCTTCGATTTAAAAAAAATGGGCTCTAAAATTATCGAAAACTTAAAACGCCTGTAACTCCGTAAATAATGGAGATACAGCGAAAATAGCCATATTTTCGGATCATCAAAAATAAAAAAAAATAAAAAATTTCTCTCGTAATCTAGGCCTTAGCCAGTGCTTTGTTAGACAAATATATGGTCAAATAAGCTTCCTAGGTTGTCCACTGTATCGATACAAACGTCTACGAAGCCATGATAGTCCTTTGATTTAAAAAAAATGGGCTCTGAAATTATCGAAAAATTAAAACGCCTGTAACTCCGTAAATAATGGAGATACAGCGAAAATAGCCATATTTTCGGATCATCAAAAATAAAAAAAAATAAAAAATTTCTCCCGTAATCTAGGCCTAAGCCAGTGCTTTGTTAGACAAGTAAATGGTCAAATAAGCTTTCTAGGTAGTCCACTGTATCGATACAAACGTCTACGAAGCCATGATAGTCCTTTAATTTAAAAAAAATGGGCTCTAAAATTATCGAAAACTTAAAACGCTCGTAACTCTGTAAATAATGGAGATACAGCGAAAATAGCTATATTTTCGGATCATTAAAATTAAAAAAAAAAAAAAAAAATTTCTTTCGTAATTTAAGCCTTAGCCAGTGCTTTGTTAGACTAATATATGGTCAAATAAGCTTCCTAGGTTGTCCACTATATCGATACAAACGTCTACGAAGCCATGATAGTCCTTTGATTTAAAAAAAATGGGCTCTGAAATTATCGAAAACTTAAAACGCCTGTAACTCCGTAAATAATAGAGATACAGCAAAAATAGCCATATTTTCGGATCATTAAAAATAAAAAAAAAGTTAAAAATTTCTCTCGTAATCTAGGCCTTAGCCAGTGCTTTGTTAGACAAGTAAATGGTCAATTAAGCTTTCTAGGTAGTCAATGTATCGATACAAACGTCTACGAAGCCATGATAGTCCTTTAATTTAAAAAAAATGGGCTCTAAAATTATCGAAAACTTAAAACGCTCGTAACTCTGTAAATAATGGAGATACAGCGAAAATAGCTATATTTTCAGATCATTAAAATTAAAAAAAAAAATAAAAAATTGCTTTCGTAATTTAAGCCTTAGCCAGTGCTTTGTTAGACTAATATATGGTCAAATAAGCTTTCTAGGTAGTCCACTGTATCGATACAAACGTCTACGAAGCCATGATAGTCCTTTGATTTAAAAAAAATGGGCTCTAAAATTATCGAAAACTTAAAACGCCTGTCACTCTGTAAATAATGGAGATACAGCGAAAATAGCCATATTTTCGGATCATTAGAAATAAAAGGAAAATAAAAAATTTCTTTCGTGATCTAAGCCTTAGCCAGTGCTTTGTTAGACAAGTAAATGGTCAAATAAGCTTTCTAGGTAGTCCACTGTATCGATACAAACGTCTACGAAGCCATGATAGTCCTTTGATTTAAAAAAAATGGGCTCTGAAATTATCGGAAACTTAAAACGCCTGTAACTCCGTAAATAATGGAGATACAACGAAAATAGCAATATTTTCGGATCATTTAAAATAAAAAAAAAATAAAAAATTTCTCTCGTAATCTAGGCCTTAGCCAGTGCTTTGTTAGACAAGTAAATAGTCAAATAAGCTTTCTAGGTAGTCCACTGTATCGATACAAACGTCTACGAAGCCATGATAGTCCTTTGATTTGAAAAAAATGGGCTCTAAAATTATCGAAAACTTAAAACGCCTGTAACTCTGTAAATAATGGAGATACAGCTGAAATAGCCATATTTTCGGATCATCAAAAATAAAAAGAAATAAAAAATTTCTCTCGTAATCTAGGCCTCAGCCGGTGCTTTGTTAGACAAATATATGAACAAATAAGCTTTCTAGGTAGTCCACTGTATCGATACAAACGTCTACGAAGCCATGAAAGTCCTTTGATTTGAAAAAAATGTGCTCTGAAATTATCGAAAACTTAAAACGCCTGTAACTCCGTAAATAATAGAGATACAGCAAAAATAGCCATATTTTCGGATCATTAAAAATAAAAAAAAAGTAAAAAATTTCTCTCGTAATCTAGGCCTCAGCCGGTGCTTTGATAGACAAATATATGAACAAATAAGCTTTCTAGGTAGTCCACTGTATCGATACAAACGTCTACGAAGCCATGAAAGTCCTTTGATTTAAAAAAAATGGGCTCTAAAATTATCGAAAACTTAAAACGCTCGTAACTCTGTAAATAATGGAGATACAGCGAAAATAGCTATATTTTCGGATCATTAAAATTAAAAAAAAAAATAAAAAATTTCTTTCGTAATTTAAGCCTTAGCCAGTGCTTTGTTAGACTAATATATGGTCAAATAAGCTTCCTAGGTTGTCCACTATATCGATACAAACGTCTACGAAGCCATGATAGTCCTTTGATTTAAAAAAAATGGGCTCTGAAATTATCGAAAACTTAAAACGCCTGTAACTCCGTAAATAATGGAGATACAGCGAAAATAGCCATATTTTCGGATCATCAAAAATAAAAAAAAATAAAAAATTTCTCTCGTAATCTAGGCCTCAGCCAGTGCTTTGTTAGACAAGTAAATGGTCAAATAAGCTTTCTAGGTAGTCCACTGTATCGATACAAACGTCTACGAAGCCATGATAGTCCTTCGATTTAAAAAAAATGGGCTCTAAAATTATCGAAAAATTAAAACGCCTGTAACTCCGTAAATAATGGAGATACAGCGAAAATAGCCATATTTTCGGATCATCAAAAATAAAAAAAAATAAAAAATTTCTCTCGTAATCTAGGCCTTAGCCAGTGCTTTGTTAGACAAATATATGGTCAAATAAGCTTCCTAGGTTGTCCACTGTATCGATACAAACGTCTACGAAGCCATGATAGTCCTTTGATTTAAAAAAAATGGGCTCTGAAATTATCGAAAACTTAAAACGCCTGTAACTCCGTAAATAATGGAGATACAGCGAAAATAGCCATATTTTCGGATCATCAAAAATAAAAAAAAATAAAAAATTTCTCTCGTAATCTAGGCCTTAGCCAGTGCTTTGTTAGACAAATATATGGTCAAATAAGCTTCCTAGGTTGTCCACTGTATCGATACAAACGTCTACGAAGCCATGATAGTCCTTTGATTTAAAAAAAATGGGCTCTGAAATTATCGAAAAATTAAAACGCCTGTAACTCCGTAAATAATGGAGATACAGCGAAAATAGCCATATTTTCGGATCATCAAAAATAAAAAAAAATAAAAAATTTCTCCCGTAATCTAGGCCTAAGCCAGTGCTTTGTTAGACAAGTAAATGGTCAAATAAGCTTTCTAGGTAGTCCACTGTATCGATACAAACGTCTACGAAGCCATGATAGTCCTTTAATTTAAAAAAAATGGGCTCTAAAATTATCGAAAACTTAAAACGCTCGTAACTCTGTAAATAATGGAGATACAGCGAAAATAGCTATATTTTCGGATCATTAAAATTAAAAAAAAAAAAAAAAAATTTCTTTCGTAATTTAAGCCTTAGCCAGTGCTTTGTTAGACTAATATATGGTCAAATAAGCTTCCTAGGTTGTCCACTATATCGATACAAACGTCTACGAAGCCATGATAGTCCTTTGATTTAAAAAAAATGGGCTCTGAAATTATCGAAAACTTAAAACGCCTGTAACTCCGTAAATAATAGAGATACAGCAAAAATAGCCATATTTTCGGATCATTAAAAATAAAAAAAAAGTTAAAAATTTCTCTCGTAATCTAGGCCTTAGCCAGTGCTTTGTTAGACAAGTAAATGGTCAATTAAGCTTTCTAGGTAGTCAATGTATCGATACAAACGTCTACGAAGCCATGATAGTCCTTTAATTTAAAAAAAATGGGCTCTAAAATTATCGAAAACTTAAAACGCTCGTAACTCTGTAAATAATGGAGATACAGCGAAAATAGCTATATTTTCAGATCATTAAAATTAAAAAAAAAAATAAAAAATTGCTTTCGTAATTTAAGCCTTAGCCAGTGCTTTGTTAGACTAATATATGGTCAAATAAGCTTTCTAGGTAGTCCACTGTATCGATACAAACGTCTACGAAGCCATGATAGTCCTTTGATTTAAAAAAAATGGGCTCTAAAATTATCGAAAACTTAAAACGCCTGTCACTCTGTAAATAATGGAGATACAGCGAAAATAGCCATATTTTCGGATCATTAGAAATAAAAGGAAAATAAAAAATTTCTTTCGTGATCTAAGCCTTAGCCAGTGCTTTGTTAGACAAGTAAATGGTCAAATAAGCTTTCTAGGTAGTCCACTGTATCGATACAAACGTCTACGAAGCCATGATAGTCCTTTGATTTAAAAAAAATGGGCTCTGAAATTATCGGAAACTTAAAACGCCTGTAACTCCGTAAATAATGGAGATACAACGAAAATAGCAATATTTTCGGATCATTTAAAATAAAAAAAAATAAAAAATTTCTCTCGTAATCTAGGCCTTAGCCAGTGCTTTGTTAGACAAGTAAATAGTCAAATAAGCTTTCTAGGTAGTCCACTGTATCGATACAAACGTCTACGAAGCCATGATAGTCCTTTGATTTGAAAAAAATGGGCTCTAAAATTATCGAAAACTTAAAACGCCTGTAACTCTGTAAATAATGGAGATACAGCTGAAATAGCCATATTTTCGGATCATCAAAAATAAAAAGAAATAAAAAATTTCTCTCGTAATCTAGGCCTCAGCCGGTGCTTTGTTAGACAAATATATGAACAAATAAGCTTTCTAGGTAGTCCACTGTATCGATACAAACGTCTACGAAGCCATGAAAGTCCTTTGATTTGAAAAAAATGTGCTCTGAAATTATCGAAAACTTAAAACGCCTGTAACTCCGTAAATAATAGAGATACAGCAAAAATAGCCATATTTTCGGATCATTAAAAATAAAAAAAAAGTAAAAAATTTCTCTCGTAATCTAGGCCTCAGCCGGTGCTTTGATAGACAAATATATGAACAAATAAGCTTTCTAGGTAGTCCACTGTATCGATACAAACGTCTACGAAGCCATGAAAGTCCTTTGATTTAAAAAAAATGGGCTCTAAAATTATCGAAAACTTAAAACGCTCGTAACTCTGTAAATAATGGAGATACAGCGAAAATAGCTATATTTTCGGATCATTAAAATTAAAAAAAAAAATAAAAAATTTCTTTCGTAATTTAAGCCTTAGCCAGTGCTTTGTTAGACTAATATATGGTCAAATAAGCTTCCTAGGTTGTCCACTATATCGATACAAACGTCTACGAAGCCATGATAGTCCTTTGATTTAAAAAAAATGGGCTCTGAAATTATCGAAAACTTAAAACGCCTGTAACTCCGTAAATAATGGAGATACAGCGAAAATAGCCATATTTTCGGATCATCAAAAATAAAAAAAAATAAAAAATTTCTCTCGTAATCTAGGCCTTAGCCGGTACTTTGTTAGACAAATGTATAGTCAAATAAGCTTCTTAGGTAGTCCACTGTATCAATAGAATTGTCTACGAAGCCATAATAGTCCTTCGATTTAAAAAAAATGGGCTCTAAAATTATCGAAAACTTAAAACGCCTGTAACTCTGTAAATAATGGAGATACAGCGAAAATAGCCATATTTTCGGATTATTAGAGATAAAAAAAAAATAAAAAATTTATTTCGTAATCTAAGCCTTAGCCAGTGCTTTGTTAGACAAGTAAATGGTCAAATAAGCTTTCTAGGTAGTCCACTGTATCGATACAAACGTCTACGAAGCCATAATAGTCCTTTGATTAAAAAAAAATAGGCTCTGAAATTATCGAAAACTTAAAACGCCTGTAACTCTGTAAATAATGGAGATACAGCGAAAATAGCCATATTTTCGGATTATTAGAGATAAAAAAAAAATAAAAAATTTATTTCGTAATCTAAGCCTTAGCCAGTGCTTTGTTAGACAAGTAAATGGTGAAATAAGCTTTCTAGGTAGTCCACTGTATCGATACAAACGTCTACGAAGCCATAATAGTCCTTTGATTTAGAAAAAATGGGCTCTGAAATTATCGAAAACTTAAAACGCCTGTAACTCCGTAAATAATGGAGATACAGCAAAAATAGCCATACTTTCGGATCATCAAAAATAAAAAAAAATAAAAAATTTCTCTCGTAATCTAGGCCTTAGCCGGTACTTTGTTAGACAAATGTATAGTCAAATAAGCTTCTTAGGTAGTCCACTGTATCAATAGAATTGTCTACGAAGCCATAATAGTCCTTCGATTTAAAAAAAATGGGCTCTAAAATTATCGAAAACTTAAAACGCCTGTAACTCTGTAAATAATGGAGATACAGCGAAAATAGCCATATTTTCGGATCGTTAGATATAAAAATAAAATAAAAAATTTCTTTCGTGATCTAAGCCTTAGCCAGTGCTTTGTTAGACAAGTAAATGGTCAAATAAGCTTTCTAGGTAGTTCACTTTATCGATACAATTGTCTACGAAGCCATGATAGTCCTTCGATTTAAAAAAAATGGGCTTTGAAACTATTGAAAACTTAAAACGCCTGTAACTCCGTAAATAATGGAGATACAGCGAAAATAGCCATATTTTCGGATCATCAAAAATAAAAAAAAATAAAAAATTTCTCTCGTAATCTAGGCCTTAGCCAGTGCTTTGTTAGACAAATATATGGTCAAATAAGCTTCCTAGGTTGTCCACTGTATCGATACAAACGTCTACGAAGCCATGATAGTCCTTTGATTTAAAAAAAATGGGCTCTGAAATTATCGAAAACTTAAAACGCCTGTAACTCCGTAAATAATGGAGATACAGCGAAAATAGCCATATTTTCGGATCATCAAAAATAAAAAAAAATAAAAAATTTCTCCCGTAATCTAGGCCTTAGTCAGTGCTTTGTTAGACAAGTAAATGGTCAAATAAGCTTTCTAGGTAGTCCACTGTATCGATACAAACGTCTACGAAGCCATGATAGTCCTTTAATTTAAAAAAAATGGGCTCTAAAATTATCGAAAACTTAAAACGCTCGTAACTCTGTAAATAATGGAGATACAGCGAAAATAGCTATATTTTCGGATCATTAAAATTAAAAAAAAAAATAAAAAATTTCTTTCGTAATTTAAGCCTTAGCCAGTGCTTTGTTAGACAAGTAAATGGTCAAATAAGCTTTCTAGGTAGTCCACTGTATCGATACAAACGTCTACGAAGCCATGATAGTCCTTTAATTTAAAAAAAATGGGCTCCGAAATCATCGAAAACTTAAAACGCCTGTAACTCCGTAAATAATGGAGATACAGCGAAAATAGCCATATTTTCAGATCATCAAAAATAAAAAAAAATAAAAAATTTCTCCCGTAATCTAGGCCTTAGCCAGTGCTTTGTTAGACAAGTAAATGGTCAAATAAGCTTTCTAGGTAGTCCACTGTATCGATACAAACGTCTACGAAGCCATGATAGTCCTTTGATCTTAAAAAAAATAGGCTCTGAAATTATCGAAAACTTAAAACGCCTGTAACTCCGTAAATAATGGAGATACAGCGAAAATAGCCATATTTTTGGATCATAAAAAATAAAAAAAAAAAAAAATTTCTTTCGTAATCTAGGCCTCAGCCGGTGCTTTGTTAGACAAATATATGGTCAAATAAGCTTTCTAGGTAGTCCACTGTATCGATACAAACGTCTACGAAGCCATAATAGTCCTTTGATTTAAAAAAAATGGGCTCTGAAATTATCGAAAACTTAAAACGCCTGTAACTCCGTAAATAATGGAGATACAGCAAAAATAGCCATATTTTCGGATCATTAAAAATAAAAAAAAATAAAAAATTTCTCTCGTAATCTAGGCCTCAGCCAGTGCTTTGTTAGACAAATGTATAGTCAAATAAGCTTCTTAGGTAGTCCACTGTATCAATAAAATTGTCTACGAAGCCATGAAAGTCCTTCGATTTAAAAAAAATGGGCTCTAAAATTATCGAAAACTTAAAACTCCTGTAACTCTGTAAATAATGGAGATACAGCGAAAATAGCCATATTTTCGGATCATTAGAGATAAAAAAAAAAAATAAAAAATTTCTTTCGTAATCTAAGCCTTAGCCAGTGCTTTGTTAGACAAGTAAATGGTCAAATAAGCTTTCTAGGTAGTTTACTTTATCGATACAATTGTCTACGAAGCCATGATAGTCCTTTGATTTAAAAAAAATGGGCTCTGAAATTATCAAAAACTTAAAACGCCTGTAACTCCGTAAATAATCGAGATACAGCGAAAATAGCCATATTTTCGGATCATTGAAAATAAAAAAAAAATAAAAAATTTCTTTCGTAATTTAAGCCTTAGCCAGTGCTTTGTTAGACTAATATATGGTCAAATAAGCTTTCTAGGTAGTCCACTGTATCGATACAAACGTCTACGAAGCCATGATAGTCCTTTGATTTAAAAAAAATGGGCTCAAAATTTATCGAAAACTTAAAACGCCTGTAACTCTGTAAATAATGGAGATACAGCTGAAATAGCCATATTTTCGGATCATCAAAAATAAAAAGAAATAAAAAATTTCTCTCGTAATCTAGGCCTCAGCCGGTGCTTTGTTAGACAAATATATGAACAAATAAGCTTTCTAGGTAGTCCACTGTATCGATACAAACGTCTACGAAGCCATGAAAGTCCTTTGATTTGAAAAAAATGTGCTCTGAAATTATCGAAAACTTAAAACGCCTGTAACTCCGTAAATAATAGAGATACAGCAAAAATAGCCATATTTTCGGATCATTAAAAATAAAAAAAAAGTAAAAAATTTCTCTCGTAATCTAGGCCTTAGCCAGTGCTTTGTTAGACAAGTAAATGGTCAAATAAGCTTTCTAGGTAGTCCACTGTATCGATACAAACGTCTACGAAGCCATGATAGTCCTTTAATTTAAAAAAAATGGGCTCTAAAATTATCGAAAACTTAAAACGCTCGTAACTCTGTAAATAATGGAGATACAGCGAAAATAGCTATATTTTCGGATCATTAAAATTAAAAAAAAAAATAAAAAATTTCTTTCGTAATTTAAGCCTTAGCCAGTGCTTTGTTAGACAAGTAAATGGTCAAATAAGCTTTCTAGGTAGTCCACTGTATCGATACAAACGTCTACGAAGCCATGATAGTCCTTTGATTAAAAAAAAATAGGCTCTGAAATTATCGAAAACTTAAAACGCCTGTAACTCTGTAAATAATGGAGATACAGCGAAAATAGCCATATTTTCGGATTATTAGAGATAAAAAAAAACTAAAAAATTTATTTCGTAATCTAAGCCTTAGCCAGTGCTTTGTTAGACAAGTAAATGGTCAAATAAGCTTTCTAGGTAGTCCACTGTATCGATACAAACGTCTACGAAGCCATGATAGTCCTTTGATTTAAAAAAAATGGGCTCTGAAATTATCAAAAACTTAAAACGCCTGTAACTCCGTAAATAATGGAGATACAGCGAAAATAGCCATATTTTCGGATCATCAAAAATAAAAAAAAATAAAAAATTTCTCTCGTAATCTAGGCCTTAGCCGGTACTTTGTTAGACAAATGTATAGTTAAATAAGCTTTCTAGGTAGTCCACTGTATCGATACAAACGTCTACGAAGCCATGATAGTCCTTTAATTTAAAAAAAATGGGCTCTAAAATTATCGAAAACTTAAAACGCTCGTAACTCTGTAAATAATGGAGATACAGCGAAAATAGCTATATTTTCGGATCATTAAAATTAAAAAAAAAAAAAAAAAATTTCTTTCGTAATTTAAGCCTTAGCCAGTGCTTTGTTAGACTAATATATGGTCAAATAAGCTTCCTAGGTTGTCCACTATATCGATACAAACGTCTACGAAGCCATGATAGTCCTTTGATTTAAAAAAAATGGGCTCTGAAATTATCGAAAACTTAAAACGCCTGTAACTCTGTAAATAATGGAGATACAGCTGAAATAGCCATATTTTCGGATTATCAAAAATAAAAAGAAATAAAAAATTTCTCTCGTAATCTAGGCCTCAGCCGGTGCTTTGTTAGACAAATATATGAACAAATAAGCTTTCTAGGTAGTCCACTGTATCGATACAAACGTCTACGAAGCCATGAAAGTCCTTTGATTTGAAAAAAATGTGCTCTGAAATTATCGAAAACTTAAAACGCCTGTAACTCCGTAAATAATAGAGATACAGCAAAAATAGCCATATTTTCGGATCATTAAAAATAAAAAAAAAGTAAAAAATTTCTCTCGTAATCTAGGCCTCAGCCGGTGCTTTGTTAGACAAATATATGAACAAATAAGCTTTCTAGGTAGTCCGCTGTATCGATACAAACGTCTACGAAGCCATGAAAGTCCTTTGATTTAAAAAAAATGGGCTCTAAAATTATCGAAAACTTAAAACGCTCGTAACTCTGTAAATAATGGAGATACAGCGAAAATAGCTATATTTTCGGATCATTAAAATTAAAAAAAAAAATAAAAAATTTCTTTCGTAATTTAAGCCTTAGCCAGTGCTTTGTTAGACTAATATATGGTCAAATAAGCTTCCTAGGTTGTCCACTATATCGATACAAACGTCTACGAAGCCATGATAGTCCTTTGATTTAAAAAAAATGGGCTCTGAAATTATCGAAAACTTAAAACGCCTGTAACTCCGTAAATAATGGAGATACAGCGAAAATAGCCATATTTTCGGATCATCAAAAATAAAAAAAAATAAAAAATTTCTCTCGTAATCTAGGCCTCAGCCAGTGCTTTGTTAGACAAGTAAATGGTGAAATAAGCTTTCTAGGTAGTCCACTGTATCGATACAAACGTCTACGAAGCCATAATAGTCCTTTGATTGAGAAAAAATGGGCTCTGAAATTATCAAAAACTTAAAACGCCTGTAACTCCGTAAATAATGGAGATACAGCAAAAATAGCCATATTTTCGGATCATCAAAAATAAAAAAAAATAAAAAATTTCTCTCGTAATCTAGGCCTTAGCCGGTACTTTGTTAGACAAATGTATAGTCAAATAAGCTTCTTAGGTAGTCCACTGTATCGATACAAACGTCTACGAAGCCATAATAGTCCTTTGATTTAAAAAAAATGGGCTCTGAAATTATCGAAAACTTAAAACGCCTGTAACTCCGTAAATAATGGAGATACAGCAAAAATAGCCATATTTTCGGATCATTAAAAATAAAAAAAAATAAAAAATTTCTTTCGTGATCTAAGCCTTAGCCAGTGCTTTGTTAGACAAGTAAATGGTCAAATAAGCTTTCTAGGTAGTCCACTGTATCAATAAAATTGTCTACGAAGCCATGAAAGTCCTTCGATTTAAAAAAAATGGGCTCTAAAATTATCGAAAACTTAAAACTCCTGTAACTCCGTAAATAATGGAGATACAGCGAAAATAGCCATATTTTCGGATCATCAATAATAAAAAAAAATAAAAAATTTCTCTCGTAATCTAGGCCTTAGCCAGTGCTTTGTTAGACAAATATATGGTCAAATAAGCTTTCTAGGTAGTTTACTTTATCGATACAATTGTCTACGAAGCCATGATAGTCCTTTGATTTAAAAAAAATGGGCTCTGAAATTATCAAAAACTTAAAACGCCTGTAACTCCGTAAATAATCGAGATACAGCGAAAATAGCCATATTTTCGGATCATTAGAGATAAAAAAAAAAAATAAAAAATTTCTTTCGTAATCTAAGCCTTAGCCAGTGCTTTGTTAGACAAGTAAATGGTCAAATAAGCTTTCTAGGTAGTTTACTTTATCGATACAATTGTCTACGAAGCCATGATAGTCCTTTGATTTAAAAAAAATGGGCTCTGAAATTATCAAAAACTTAAAACGCCTGTAACTCCGTAAATAATCGAGATACAGCGAAAATAGCCATATTTTCGGATCATTGAAAATAAAAAAAAAATAAAAAATTTCTTTCGTAATTTAAGCCTTAGCCAGTGCTTTGTTAGACAAATATATGAACAAATAAGCTTTCTAGGTAGTCCACTGTATCGATACAAACGTCTACGAAGCCATGAAAGTCCTTTGATTTGAAAAAAATGTGCTCTGAAATTATCGAAAACTTAAAACACCTGTAACTCCGTAAATAATAGAGATACAGCAAAAATAGCCATATTTTCGGATCATTAAAAATAAAAAAAAAGTAAAAAATTTCTCTCGTAATCTAGGCCTTAGCCAGTGCTTTGTTAGACAAGTAAATGGTCAATTAAGCTTTCGAGGTAGTCCACTGTATCGATACAAACGTCTACGAAGCCATGATAGTCCTTTAATTTAAAAAAAATGGGCTCTAAAATTATCGAAAACTTAAAACGCTCGTAACTCTGTAAATAATGGAGATACAGCGAAAATAGCTATATTTTCGGATCATTAAAATTAAAAAAAAAAATAAAAAATTTCTTTCGTAATTTAAGCCTTAGCCAGTGCTTTGTTAGACTAATATATGGTCAAATAAGCTTCCTAGGTTGTCCACTATATCGATACAAACGTCTACGAAGCCATGATAGTCCTTTGATTTAAAAAAAATGGGCTCTGAAATTATCGAAAACTTAAAACGCCTGTAACTCCGTAAATAATGGAGATACAGCGAAAATAGCCATATTTTCGGATCATCAAAAATAAAAAAAAATAAAAAATTTCTCTCGTAATCTAGGCCTCAGCCAGTGCTTTGTTAGACAAGTAAATGGTCAAATAAGCTTTCTAGGTAGTCCACTGTATCGATACAAACGTCTACGAAGCCATGATAGTCCTTTGATTTAAAAAAAATGGGCTCTGAAATTATCGAAAACTTAAAACGCCTGTAACTCCGTAAATAATGGAGATACAGCAAAAATAGCCATATTTTTGGATCATTAAAAATAAAAAAAAAAATAAATTTCTTTCGTTATCTAGGCCTTAGCCGGTGCTTTGTTAGACAAATATATGGTGAAATAAGCTTTCTAGGTAGTCCACTGTATCGATACAAACGTCTACGAAGCCATAATAGTCCTTTGATTTAGAAAAAATGGGCTCTGAAATTATCGAAAACTTAAAACGCCTGTAACTCCGTAAATAATGGAGATACAGCAAAAATAGCCATATTTTCGGATCATCAAAAATAAAAAAAAATAAAAAATTTCTCTCGTAATCTAGGCCTTAGCCGGTACTTTGTTAGACAAATGTATAGTCAAATAAGCTTCTTAGGTAGTCCACTGTATCAATAGAATTGTCTACGAAGCCATAATAGTCCTTCGATTTAAAAAAAATGGGCTCTAAAATTATCGAAAACTTAAAACGCCTGTAACTCTGTAAATAATGGAGATACAGCGAAAATAGCCATATTTTCGGATTATTAGAGATAAAAAAAAAATAAAAAATTTATTTCGTAATCTAAGCCTTAGCCAGTGCTTTGTTAGACAAGTAAATGGTCAAATAAGCTTTCTAGGTAGTCCACTGTATCGATACAAACGTCTACGAAGCCATAATAGTCCTTTGATTAAAAAAAAATAGGCTCTGAAATTATCGAAAACTTAAAACGCCTGTAACTCTGTAAATAATGGAGATACAGCGAAAATAGCCATATTTTCGGATTATTAGAGATAAAAAAAAAATAAAAAATTTATTTCGTAATCTAAGCCTTAGCCAGTGCTTTGTTAGACAAGTAAATGGTGAAATAAGCTTTCTAGGTAGTCCACTGTATCGATACAAACGTCTACGAAGCCATAATAGTCCTTTGATTTAGAAAAAATGGGCTCTGAAATTATCGAAAACTTAAAACGCCTGTAACTCCGTAAATAATAAAGATACAGCAAAAATAGCCATATTTTCGGATCATCAAAAATAAAAAAAAATAAAAAATTTCTCTCGTAATCTAGGCCTTAGCCGGTACTTTGTTAGACAAATGTATAGTCAAATAAGCTTCTTAGGTAGTCCACTGTATCAATAGAATTGTCTACGAAGCCATAATAGTCCTTCGATTTAAAAAAAATGGGCTCTAAAATTATCGAAAACTTAAAACGCCTGTAACTCTGTAAATAATGGAGATACAGCGAAAATAGCCATATTTTCGGATCATCAAAAATAAAAAAAAATAAAAAATTTCTCCCGTAATCTAGGCCTTAGCCAGTGCTTTGTTAGACAAGTAAATGGTCAAATAAGCTTTCTAGGTAGTTCACTTTATCGATACAATTGTCTACGAATCCATGATAGTCCTTCGATTTAAAAAAAATGGGCTTTGAAATTATTGAAAACTTAAAACGCCTGTAACTCCGTAAATAATGGAGATACAGCGAAAATAGCCATATTTTCGGATCATCAAAAATAAAAAAAAATAAAAAATTTCTCTCGTAATCTAGGCCTTAGCCAGTGCTTTGTTAGACAAATATATGGTCAAATAAGCTTCCTAGGTTGTCCACTGTATCGATACAAACGTCAACGAAGCCATGATAGTCCTTTGATTTAAAAAAAATGGGCTCTGAAATTATCGAAAACTTAAAACGCCTGTAACTCCGTAAATAATGGAGATACAGCGAAAATAGCCATATTTTCGGATCATCAAAAATAAAAAAAAATAAAAAATTTCTCCCGTAATCTAGGCCTTAGCCAGTGCTTTGTTAGACAAGTAAATGGTCAAATAAGCTTTCTAGGTAGTCCACTGTATCGATACAAACGTCTACGAAGCCATGATAGTCCTTTAATTTAAAAAAAATGGGCTCTAAAATTATCGAAAACTTAAAACGCTCGTAACTCTGTAAATAATAGAGATACAGCGAAAATAGCTATATTTTCGGATCATTAAAATTAAAAAAAAAAATAAATAATTTCTTTCGTAATTTAAGCCTTAGCCAGTGCTTTGTTAGACAAGTAAATGGTCAAATAAGCTTGTTAGGTAGTCCACTGTATCGATACAAACGTCTACGAAGCCATGATAGTCCTTTGATTAAAAAAAAATAGGCTCTGAAATTATCGAAAACTTAAAACGCCTGTAACTCTGTAAATAATGGAGATACAGCGAAAATAGCCATATTTTCGGATTATTAGAGATAAAAAAAAAATAAAAAATTTATTTCGTAATCTAAACCTTAGCCAGTGCTTTGTTAGACAAGTAAATGGTCAAATAAGCTTTCTAGGTAGTCCACTGTATCGATACAAACGTCTACGAAGCCATGATAGTCCTTTGATTTAAAAAAAATGGGCTCTGAAATTATCAAAAACTTAAAACGCCTGTAACTCCGTAAATAATGGAGATACAGCGAAAATAGCCATATTTTCGGATCATCAAAAATAAAAAAATAAAAAAAATTTCTCTCGTAATCTAGGCCTTAGCCGGTACTTTGTTAGACAAATGTATAGTTAAATAAGCTTCTTAGGTAATCCACTGTATCGATACAAACGTCTACGAAGCCATGATAGTCCTTTGATTTAAAAAAAATGAGCTCTAAAATTATCGAAAACTTAAAACGCCTGTAACTCTGTAAATAATGGAGATACAGCGAAAATAGCCATATTTTCGGATTATTAGAAATAAAAATAAAATAAAAAATTTCTTTCGTGATCTAAGCCTTAGCCAGTGCTTTGTTAGACAAGTAAATGGTCAAATAAGCTTTCTAGGTAGTTCACTTTATCGATACAATTGTCTACGAAGCCATGATAGTCCTTCGATTTAAAAAAAATGGGCTTTGAAATTATTGAAAACTTAAAACGCCTGTAACTCCGTAAATAATGGAGATACAGCGAAAATAGCCATATTTTCGGATTATCAAAAATAAAAAGAAATAAAAAATTTCTCTCGTAATCTAGGCCTCAGCCGGTGCTTTGTTAGACAAATATATGGACAAATAAGCTTTCTAGGTAGTCCACTGTATCGATACAAACGTCTACGAAGCCATAATAGTCCTTTGATTTAGAAAAAATGGGCTCTGAAATTATTGAAATCTTAAACCGCCTGTAACTCCGTAAATAATGGAGATACAGCGAAAATAGCTATATTTTCGGATCATTGAAAATAAAAAAAAAAAAAAAATTTCTTTCGTAATTTAAGCCTTAGCCAGTGCTTTGTTAGACTAATATATGGTCAAATAAGCTTTCTAGGTAGTCCACTGTATCGATACAAACGTCTACGAAGCCATGATAGTCGTTTGATTTAAAAAAAATGGGCTCAAAAATTATCGAAAACTTAAAACGCTCGTAACTCTGTAAATAATGGAGATACAGCGAAAATAGCTATATTTTCGGATCATTAAAAATAAAAAAAAAATAAAAAATTTCTCTCGTAATCTAGGCCTTAGCCAGTGCTTTGTCAGACTAATATATGGTCAAATAAGCTTCCTAGGTTGTCCACTGTATCGATACAAACGTCTACGAAGCCATGAAAGTCCTTCGATTTTAAAAAAATGTGCTCTGAAATTATCGAAAACTTAAAACGCCTGTAACTCTGTAAATAATGGAGATACAGCTGAAATAGCCATATTTTCGGATCATCAAAAATAAAAAGAAATAAAAAATTTCTCTCGTAATCTAGGCCTCAGCCGGTGCTTTGTTAGACAAATATATGGACAAATAAGCTTTCTAGGTAGTCCACTGTATCGATACAAACGTCTACGAAGCCATGATAGTCCTTTGATTTAAAAAAAATGGGCTCTGAAATTATCAAAAACTTAAAACGCCTGTAACTCCGTAAATAATGGAGATACAGCGAAAATAGCTATATTTTCGGATCATTAAAAATAAAAAAAAAAATAAAAAATTTCTTTCGCAATTTAAGCCTTAGCCAGTGCTTTGTTAGACTAATATATGGTCAAATAAGCTTCCTAGGTTGTCCACTATATCGATACAAACGTCTACGAAGCCATGATAGTCCTTTGATTTAAAAAAAATAGGCTCTGAAATTATCGAAATCTTAAACCGCCTGTAACTCCGTAAATAATGGAGATACAGCGAAAATAGCCATATTTTCGGATCATCAAAAATAAAAAAAAATAAAAAATTTCTTTCGCAATTTAAGCCTTAGCCAGTGCTTTGTTAGACTAATATATGGTCAAATAAGCTTCCTAGGTTGTCCACTATATCGATACAAACGTCTACGAAGCCATGATAGTCCTTTGATTTAAAAAAAATGGGCTCTGAAATTATCGAAAACTTAAAACGCCTGTAACTCTGTAAATAATGGAGATACAGCTGAAATAGCCATATTTTCGGATCATCAAAAATAAAAAGAAATAAAAAATTTCTCTCGTAATCTAGGCCTCAGCCGGTGCTTTGTTAGACAAATATATGGACAAATAAGCTTTCTAGGTAGTCCACTGTATCGATACAAACGTCTACGAAGCCATGATAGTCCTTTGATTTAAAAAAAATGGGCTCTGAAATTATCAAAAACTTAAAACGCCTGTAACTCCGTAAATAATGGAGATACAGCGAAAATAGCCATATTTTCGGATCATCAATAATAAAAAAAAATAAAAAATTTCTCTCGTAATCTAGGCCTTAGCCGGTACTTTGTTAGACAAATGTATAGTCAAATAAGCTTCTTAGGTAGTCCACTGTATCAATAGAATTGTCTACGAAGCCATGAAAGTCCTTCGATTTAAAAAAAATGGGCTCTAAAATTATCGAAAACTTAAAACGCCTGTAACTCTGTAAATGATGGAGATACAGCGAAAATAGCCATATTTTTGGATCATAAAAAATAAAAAAAAAAAAAATTTCTCTCGTAATCTAGGCCTCAGCCGGTGCTTTGTTAGACAAATATATAGTCAAATAAGCTTTCTAGGTAGTCCACTGTATCGATACAAACGTCTACGAAGCCATAATAGTCCTTTGATTTAGAAAAAATGGGCTTTGAAATTATCGAAAACTTAAAACGCCTGTAACTCCGTAAATAATGGAGATACAGCGAAAATAGCCATATTTTCGGATCATCAAAAATAAAAAAAAATAAAAAATTTCTCCCGTAATCAAGGCCTCAGCCAGTGCTTTGTTGGACAAGTAAATGGTCAAATAAGCTTTCTAGGTAGTCCACTGTATCGATACAAACGTCTACGAAGCCATAATAGTCCTTTGATTTAGAAAAAATGGGCTCTGAAATTATTGAAATCTTAAACCGCCTGTAACTCCGTAAATAATGGAGATACAGCGAAAATAGCTATATTTTCGGATCATTGAAAATAAAAAAAAAAAAAAAATTTCTTTCGTAATTTAAGCCTTAGCCAGTGCTTTGTTAGACTAATATATGGTCAAATAAGCTTTCTAGGTAGTCCACTGTATCGATACAAACGTCTACGAAGCCATGATAGTCGTTTGATTTAAAAAAAATGGGCTCAAAAATTATCGAAAACTTAAAACGCTCGTAACTCTGTAAATAATGGAGATACAGCGAAAATAGCTATATTTTCGGATCATTAAAAATAAAAAAAAAATAAAAAATTTCTCTCGTAATCTAGGCCTTAGCCAGTGCTTTGTCAGACTAATATATGGTCAAATAAGCTTCCTAGGTTGTCCACTGTATCGATACAAACGTCTACGAAGCCATGAAAGTCCTTCGATTTTAAAAAAATGTGCTCTGAAATTATCGAAAACTTAAAACGCCTGTAACTCTGTAAATAATGGAGATACAGCTGAAATAGCCATATTTTCGGATCATCAAAAATAAAAAGAAATAAAAAATTTCTCTCGTAATCTAGGCCTCAGCCGGTGCTTTGTTAGACAAATATATGGACAAATAAGCTTTCTAGGTAGTCCACTGTATCGATACAAACGTCTACGAAGCCATGATAGTCCTTTGATTTAAAAAAAATGGGCTCTGAAATTATCAAAAACTTAAAACGCCTGTAACTCCGTAAATAATGGAGATACAGCGAAAATAGCTATATTTTCGGATCATTAGAAATAAAAAAAAAAATAAAAAATTTCTTTCGCAATTTAAGCCTTAGCCAGTGCTTTGTTAGACTAATATATGGTTAAATAAGCTTCCTAGGTTGTCCACTATATCGATACAAACGTCTACGAAGCCATGATAGTCCTTTGATTTAAAAAAAATGGGCTCTGAAATTATCGAAATCTTAAACCGCCTGTAACTCCGTAAATAATGGAGATACAGCGAAAATAGCCATATTTTCGGATCATCAAAAATAAAAAAAAATAAAAAATTTCTCCCGTAATCAAGGCCTCAGCCAGTGCTTTGTTAGACAAGTAAATGGTCAAATAAGCTTTCTAGGTAGTCCACTGTATCGATACAAACGTCTACGAAGCCATGATAGTCCTTTGATTTAAAAAAAATGGGCTCTGAAATAATCGAAATCTTAAACCGCCTGTAACTCCGTAAATAATGGAGATACAGCGAAAATAGCTATATTTTCGGATCATTGAAAATAAAAAAAAAATAAAAAATTTCTTTCGTAATTTAAGCCTTAGCCAGTGCTTTGTTAGACTAATATATGGTCAAATAAGCTTTCTAGGTAGTCCACTGTATCGATACAAACGTCTACGAAGCCATGATAGTCCTTTGATTTAAAAAAAATGGGCTCAAAATTTATCGAAAACTTAAAACGCTCGTAACTCTGTAAATAATGGAGATACAGCGAAAATAGCTATATTTTCGGATCATCAAAAATAAAAAAAAATAAAAAATTTCTCCCGTAATCAAGGCCTCAGCCAGTGCTTTGTTAGATAAGTAAATGGTCAAATAAGCTTTCTAGGTAGTCCACTGTATCGATACAAACGTCTACGAAGCCATGATAGTCCTTTGATTTAAAAAAAATGGGCTCTGAAATTATCAAAAACTTAAAACGCCTGTAACTCCGTAAATAATGGAGATACAGCGAAAATAGCCATATTTTCGGATCATCAAAAATAAAAAAAAATAAAAAATTTCTCTCGTAATCTAGGCCTTAGCCGGTACTTTGTTAGACAAATGTATAGTCTAATAAGCTTCTTAGGTAGTCCACTGTATCAATAGAATTGTCTACGAAGCTATGAAAGTCCTTCGATTTAAAAAAAATGGGCTCTAAAATTATCGAAAACTTAAAACGCCTGTAACTCCGTAAATAATGGAGATACAGCGAAAATAGCCATATTTTCGGATCATTAAAAATAAAAAAAAATAAAAAATTTCTCTCGTAATCTAGGACTTAGCCGGTACTTTGTTAGACAAATGTATAGTCAAATAAGCTTCTTAGGTAGTCCACTGTATCAATAGAATTGTCTACGAAGCCATGAAAGTCCTTTGATTTAAAAAAAATGGGCTCTAAAATTATCGAAAACTTAAAACGCTCGTAACTCTGTAAATAATATAGATACAGCGAAAATAGCCATATTTTCGGATCACTAAAAATAAAAAAAAAATAAAAAATTTCTTTCGTAATCTAGGCCTTAGCCGGTGCTTTGTTAGACAAATATATGGACAAATAAGCTTTCTAGGTAGTCCACTGTATCGATACAAACGTCTACGAAGCCATGATAGTCCTTTGATTTAAAAAAAATGGGCTCTGAAATTATCAAAAACTTAAAACGCCTGTAACTCCGTAAATAATGGAGATACAGCGAAAATAGCCATATTTTCGGATCATCAATAATAAAAAAAAATTAAAAAATTTCTCTCGTAATCTAGGCCTTAGCCGGTACTTTGTTAGACAAATGTATAGTCAAATAAGCTTCTTAGGTAGTCCACTGTATCAATAGAATTGTCTACGAAGCCATGAAAGTCCTTCGATTTAAAAAAAATGGGCTCTAAAATTATCGAAAACTTAAAACGCCTGTAACTCTGTAAATGATGGAGATACAGCGAAAATAGCCATATTTTTGGATCATAAAAAATAAAAAAAAAAAAAAATTTCTTTCGTAATCTAGGCCTCAGCCGGTGCTTTGTTAGACAAATATATGGTCAAATAAGCTTTCTAGGTAGTCCACTGTATCGATACAAACGTCTACGAAGCCATAATAGTCCTTTGATTTAGAAAAAATGGGCTCTGAAATTATCGAAAACTTAAAACGCCTGTAACTCCGTAAATAATGGAGATACAGCAAAAATAGCCATATTTTCGGATCATTAAAAATAAAAAAAAATAAAAAATTTCTCTCGTAATCTAGGCCTCAGCCAGTGCTTTGTTAGACAAGTGAATGATCAAATAAGCTTTCTAGGTAGTCCACTGTATCGATACAAACGTCCACGAAGCCATGATAGTCCTTTGATTTAAAAAAAATGGGCTCTGAAATTATCAAAAACTTAAAACGCCTGTAACTCCGTAAATAATGGAGATACAGCGAAAATAGCCATATTTTCGGATCATCAAAAATAAAAAAAAATAAAAAATTTCTCTCGTAATCTAGGCCTTAGCCGGTACTTTGTTAGACAAATGTATAGTCAAATAAGCTTCTTAGGTAGTCCACTGTATCAATAAAATTGTCTACGAAGCCATGAAAGTCCTTCGATTTAAAAAAAATGGGCTCTAAAATTATCGAAAACTTAAAACTCCTGTAACTCTGTAAATAATGGAGATACAGCGAAAATAGCCATATTTTCGGATCATTAGAGATAAAAAAAAAATAAAAAATTTCTTTCGTAATCTAAGCCTTAGCCAGTGCTTTGTTAGACAAGTAAATGGTCAAATAAGCTTTCTAGGTAGTTCACTTTATCGATACAATTGTTTACGAAGCCATGATAGTCCTTTGATTTAAAAAAAATGGGCTCTAAAATTATCGAAAACTTAAAACGCTCGTAACTCTGTAAATAATGGAGATACAGCGAAAATAGCTATATTTTCGGATCATTGAAAATAAAAAAAAAATAAAAAATTTCTTTCGTAATTTAAGCCTTAGCCAGTGCTTTGTTAGACTAATATATGGTCAAATAAGCTTTCTAGGTAGTCCACTGTATCGATACAAACGTCTACGAAGCCATGATAGTCCTTTGATTTAAAAAAAATGGGCTCAAAAATTATCGAAAACTTAAAACGCTCGTAACTCTGTAAATAATGGAGATACAGCGAAAATAGCTATATTTTCGGATCATTAAAAATGAAAAAAAAATAAAAAATTTCTTTCGTAATCTAAGCCTTAGCCAGTGCTTTGTTAGACAAGTAAATGGTCAAATAAGCTTTCTAGGTAGTCCACTGTATCGATACAAACGTCTACGAAGCCATGATAGTCCTTTAATTTAAAAAAAATGGGCTCTGAAATTATCAAAAACTTAAAACGCCTGTAACTCCGTAAATAATGGAGATACAGCGAAAATAGCCATATTTTCGGATCATCGCAAATAAAAAAAAATAAAAAATTTCTCTCGTAATCTAGGCCTCAGTTGGTGCTTTGTTAGACAAATATATGGACAAATAAGCTTCCTAGGTAGTCCACTGTATCGATACAAACGTCTACGAAGCCATAATAGTCCTTTGATTTAGAAAAAATGGGCTCTGAAATTATCGAAAACTTAAAACGCCTGTAACTCCGTAAATAATGGAGATACAGCAAAAATAGCCATATTTTCGGATCATTAAAAATAAAAAAAAATAAAAAATTTCTCTCGTAATCTAGGCCTCAGCCAGTGCTTTGTTAGACAAGTGAATGATCAAATAAGCTTTCTAGGTAGTCCACTGTATCGATACAAACGTCCACGAAGCCATGATAGTCCTTTGATTTAAAAAAAATGGGCTCTGAAATTATCAAAAACTTAAAACGCCTGTAACTCCGTAAATAATGGAGATACAGCGAAAATAGCCATATTTTCGGATCATCAAAAATAAAAAAAAATAAAAAATTTCTCTCGTAATCTAGGCCTTAGCCGGTACTTTGTTAGACAAATGTATAGTCAAATAAGCTTCTTAGGTAGTCCACTGTATCAATAAAATTGTCTACGAAGCCATGAAAGTCCTTCGATTTAAAAAAAATGGGCTCTAAAATTATCGAAAACTTAAAACTCCTGTAACTCTGTAAATAATGGAGATACAGCGAAAATAGCCATATTTTCGGATCATTAGAGATAAAAAAAAAATAAAAAATTTCTTTCGTAATCTAAGCCTTAGCCAGTGCTTTGTTAGACAAGTAAATGGTCAAATAAGCTTTCTAGGTAGTTCACTTTATCGATACAATTGTCTACGAAGCCATGATAGTCCTTTGATTTAAAAAAAATGGGCTCTAAAATTATCGAAAACTTAAAACGCTCGTAACTCTGTAAATAATGGAGATACAGCGAAAATAGCTATATTTTCGGATCATTGAAAATAAAAAAAAAATAAAAAATTTCTTTCGTAATTTAAGCCTTAGCCAGTGCTTTGTTAGACTAATATATGGTCAAATAAGCTTTCTAGGTAGTCCACTGTATCGATACAAACGTCTACGAAGCCATGATAGTCCTTTGATTTAAAAAAAATGGGCTCAAAAATTATCGAAAACTTAAAACGCTCGTAACTCTGTAAATAATGGAGATACAGCGAAAATAGCTATATTTTCGGATCATTAAAAATGAAAAAAAAATAAAAAATTTCTTTCGTAATCTGAGCCTTAGCCAGTGCTTTGTTAGACAAGTAAATGGTCAAATAAGCTTTCTAGGTAGTCCACTGTATCGATACAAACGTCTACGAAGCCATGATAGTCCTTTAATTTAAAAAAAATGGGCTCTGAAATTATCAAAAACTTAAAACGCCTGTAACTCCGTAAATAATGGAGATACAGCGAAAATAGCCATATTTTCGGATCATCGCAAATAAAAAAAAATAAAAAATTTCTCTCGTAATCTAGGCCTCAGTTGGTGCTTTGTTAGACAAATATATGGACAAATAAGCTTCCTAGGTAGTTTACTTTATCGATACAATTGTCTACGAAGCCATGATAGTCCTTCGATTTAAAAAAAATGGGCTTTGAAATTATCGAAAACTTAAAACGCCTGTAACTCCGTAAATAATGGAGATACAGCGAAAATAGCCATATTTTCGGATCATCAAAAATAAAAAAAAATAAAAAATTTCTCCCGTAATCAAGGCCTCAGCCAGTGCTTTGTTGGACAAGTAAATGGTCAAATAAGCTTTCTAGGTAGTCCACTGTATCGATACAAACGTCTACGAAGCCATGATAGTCCTTTGATTTAAAAAAAATGGGCTCTGAAATTATCGAAATCTTAAACCGCCTGTAACTCCGTAAATAATGGAGATACAGCGAAAATAGCCATATTTTCGGATCATCAAAAATAAAAAAAAATATAAAATTTCTCCCGTAATCAAGGCCTCAGCCAGTGCTTTGTTGGACAAGTAAATGGTCAAATAAGCTTTCTAGGTAGTCCACTGTATCGATACAAACGTCTACGAAGCCATGATAGTCCTTTGATTTAAAAAAAATGGGCTCTGAAATTATCGAAATCTTAAACCGCCTGTAACTCCGTAAATAATGGAGATACAGCGAAAATAGCTATATTTTCGGATCATTGAAAATAAAAGAAAATAAAAAATTTCTTTCGTAATTTAAGCCTTAGCCAGTGCTTTGTTAGACTAATATATGGTCAAATAAGCTTACTAGGTAGTCCACTGTATCGATACAAACGTCTACGAAGCCATGATAGTCCTTTGATTTAAAAAAAATGGGCTCAAAAATTATCGAAAACTTAAAACGCTCGTAACTCTGTAAATAATGGAGATACAGCGAAAATAGCTATATTTTCGGATCATTAAAAATAAAAAAAAAATAAAAAATTTCTCTCGTAATCTAGGCCTTAGCCAGTGCTTTGTTAGACTAATATATGGTCAAATAAGCTTCCTAGGTTGTCCACTGTATCGATACAAACGTCTACGAAGCCATGAAAGTCCTTCGATTTTAAAAAAATGTGCTCTGAAATTATCGAAAACTTAAAACGCCTGTAACTCTGTAAATAATGGAGATACAGCTGAAATAGCCATATTTTCGGATCATCAAAAATAAAAAGAAATAAAAAATTTCTCTCGTAATCTAGGCCTCAGCCGGTGCTTTGTTAGACAAATATATGGACAAATAAGCTTTCTAGGTAGTCCACTGTATCGATACAAACGTCTACGAAGCCATGATAGTCCTTTGATTTAAAAAAAATGGGCTCTGAAATTATCAAAAACTTAAAACGGCCGTAACTCCGTAAATAATGGAGATACAGCGAAAATAGCCGTATTTTCGGATCATCAAAAATAAAAAAAAATAAAAAATTTCTCTCGTAATCTAGGCCTTAGCCGGTACTTTGTTAGACAAATGTATAGTCAAATAAGCTTCTTAGGTAGTCCACTGTATCAATAGAGTTGTCTACGAAGCCATGAAAGTCCTTCGATTTAAAAAAAATGGGCTCTAGAATTATCGAAAACTTAAAACGCCTGTAACTCTGTAAATAATGGAGATACAGCGAAAATAGCCATATTTTCGGATCATTAGAAATAAAAAAAAAATAAAAAATTTCTTTCGTGATCTAAGCCTTAGCCAGTGCTTTGTTAGACAAATGTATAGTCAAATAAGCTTTTTAGGTAGTTCACTTTATCGATACAATTGTCTACGAAGCCATGATAGTCCTTCGATTTAAAAAAAATGGGCTTTGAAATTATCGAAATCTTAAACCGCCTGTAACTCCGTAAATAATGGAGATACAGCGAAAATAGCTATATTTTCGGATCATTGAAAATAAAAAAAAAAAAAAAATTTCTTTCGTAATTTAAGCCTTAGCCAGTGCTTTGTTAGACTAATATATGGTCAAATAAGCTTTCTAGGTAGTCCACTGTATCGATACAAACGTCTACGAAGCCATGATAGTCCTTTGATTTAAAAAAAATGGGCTCAAAAATTATCGAAAACTTAAAACGCTCGTAACTCTGTAAATAATGGAGATACAGCAAAAATAGCTATATTTTCGGATCATTAAAAATAAAAAAAAAAACAAAAAATTTCTCTCGTAATCTAGGCCTTAGCCAGTGCTTTGTTAGACTAATATATGGTCAAATAAGCTTCCTAGGTTGTCCACTGTATCGATACAAACGTCTACGAAGCCATGAAAGTCCTTCGATTTTAAAAAAATGTGCTCTGAAATTATCGAAAACTTAAAACGCCTGTAACTCCGTCAATAATGGAGATACAGCGAAAATAGCCGTATTTTCGGATCATCAAAAATAAAAAAAAATAAAAAATTTCTCTCGTAATCTAGGCCTTAGCCGGTACTTTGTTAGACAAATGTATAGTCAAATAAGCTTCTTAGGTAGTCCACTGTATCGATACAAACGTCTACGAAGCCATGATAGTCCTTTGATTTAAAAAAAATGGGCTCTGAAATTATCGAAATCTTAAACCGCCTGTAACTCCGTAAATAATGGAGATACAGCGAAAATAGCCATATTTTCGGATCATCAAAAATAAAAAAAAATAAAAAATTTCTCCCGTAATCAAGGCCTCAGCCAGTGCTTTGTTGGACAAGTAAATGGTCAAATAAGCTTTCTAGGTAGTCCACTGTATCGATACAAACGTCTACGAAGCCATGATAGTCCTTTGATTTAAAAAAAATGGGCTCTGAAATTATCGAAATCTTAAACCGCCTGTAACTCCGTAAATAATGGAGATACAGCGAAAATAGCTATATTTTCGGATCATTGAAAATAAAAAAAATAAAAAAATTTCTTTCGTAATTTAAGCCTTAGCCAGTGCTTTGTTAGACTAATATATGGTCAAATAAGCTTTCTAGGTAGTCCACTGTATCGATACAAACGTCTACGAAGCCATGATAGTCCTTTGATTTAAAAAAAATGGGCTCAAAAATTATCAAAAACTTAAAACGCTCGTAACTCTGTAAATAATGGAGATACAGCGAAAATAGCTATATTTTCGGATCATTAAAAATAAAAAAAAAATAAAAAATTTCTCTCGTAATCTAGGCCTTAGCCAGTGCTTTGTTAGACTAATATATGGTCAAATAAGCTTCCTAGGTTGTCCACTGTATCGATACAAACGTCTACGAAGCCATGAAAGTCCTTCGATTTTAAAAAAATGTGCTCTGAAATTATCGAAAACTTAAAACGCCTGTAACTCTGTAAATAATGGAGATACAGCTGAAATAGCCATATTTTCGGATCATCAAAAATAAAAAGAAATAAAAAATTTCTCTCGTAATCTAGGCCTCAGCCGGTGCTTTGTTAGACAAATATATGGACAAATAAGCTTTCTAGGTAGTCCACTGTATCGATACAAACGTCTACGAAGCCATGATAGTCCTTTGATTTAAAAAAAATGGGCTCTGAAATTATCAAAAACTTAAAACGGCCGTAACTCTGTAAATAATGGAGATACAGCGAAAATAGCCATATTTTCGGATCATTAGAAATAAAAAAAAAATAAAAAATTTCTTTCGTGATCTAAGCCTTAGCCAGTGCTTTGTTAGACAAGTAAATGGTCAAATAAGGTTTTTAGGTAGTTCACTTTATCGATACAATTGTCTACGAAGCCATGATAGTCCTTCGATTTAAAAAAAATGGGCTTTGAAATTATCGAAATCTTAAACCGCCTGTAACTCCGTAAATAATGGAGATACAGCGAAAATAGCTATATTTTCGGATCATTGAAAATAAAAAAAAAAAAAAAATTTCTTTCGTAATTTAAGCCTTAGCCAGTGCTTTGTTAGACTAATATATGGTCAAATAAGCTTTCTAGGTAGTCCACTGTATCGATACAAACGTCTACGAAGCCATGATAGTCCTTTGATTTAAAAAAAATGGGCTCAAAAATTATCGAAAACTTAAAACGCTCGTAACTCTGTAAATAATGGAGATACAGCGAAAATAGCTATATTTTCGGATCATTAAAAATAAAAAAAAAACAAAAAATTTCTCTCGTAATCTAGGCCTTAGCCAGTGCTTTGTTAGACTAATATATGGTCAAATAAGCTTCCTAGGTTGTCCACTGTATCGATACAAACGTCTACGAAGCCATGAAAGTCCTTCGATTTTAAAAAAATGTGCTCTGAAATTATCGAAAACTTAAACCGCCTGTAACTCCGTAAATAATGGAGATACAGCGAAAATAGCCATATTTTCGGATCATCAAAAATAAAAAAAAATAAAAAATTTCTCCCGTAATCAAGGCCTCAGCCAGTGCTTTGTTGGACAAGTAAATGGTCAAATAAGCTTTCTAGGTAGTCCACTGTATCGATACAAACGTCTACGAAGCCATGATAGTCCTTTGATTTTAAAAAAATGTGCTCTGAAATTATCGAAAACTTAAAACGCCTGTAACTCTGTAAATAATGGAGATACAGCTGAAATAGCCATATTTTCGGATCATCAAAAATAAAAAGAAATAAAAAATTTCTCTCGTAATCTAGGCCTCAGCCGGTGCTTTGTTAGACAAATATATGGACAAATAAGCTTTCTAGGTAGTCCACTGTATCGATACAAACGTCTACGAAGCCATGATAGTCCTTTGATTTAAAAAAAATGGGCTCAAAAATTATCAAAAACTTAAAACGCTCGTAACTCTGTAAATAATGGAGATACAGCGAAAATAGCTATATTTTCGGATCATTAAAAATAAAAAAAAAATAAAAAATTTCTCTCGTAATCTAGGCCTTAGCCAGTGCTTTGTTAGACTAATATATGGTCAAATAGGCTTCCTAGGTTGTCCACTGTATCGATACAAACGTCTACGAAGCCATGAAAGTCCTTCGATTTTAAAAAAATGTGCTCTGGAATTATCGAAAACTTAAAACGCCTGTAACTCTGTAAATAATGGAGATACAGCTGAAATAGCCATATTTTCGGATCATCAAAAATAAAAAGAAATAAAAAATTTCTCTCGTAATCTAGGCCTCAGCTGGTGCTTTGTTAGACAAATATATGGACAAATAAGCTTTCTAGGTAGTCCACTGTATCGATACAAACGTCTACGAAGCCATGATAGTCCTTTGATTTAAAAAAAATGGGCTCTGAAATTATCAAAAACTTAAAACGGCCGTAACTCTGTAAATAATGGAGATACAGCGAAAATAGCCATATTTTCGGATCATTAGAAATAAAAAAAAAATAAAAAATTTCTTTCGTGATCTAAGCCTTAGCCAGTGCTTTGTTAGACAAGTAAATGGTCAAATAAGCTTTTTGGGTAGTTCACTTTATCGATACAATTGTCTACGAAGCCATGATAGTCCTTCGATTTAAAAAAAATGGGCTTTGAAATTATCGAAATCTTAAACCGCCTGTAACTCCGTAAATAATGGAGATACAGCGAAAATAGCTATATTTTCGGATCATTGAAAATAAAAAAAAAAAAAAAATTTCTTTCGTAATTTAAGCCTTAGCCAGTGCTTTGTTAGACTAATATATGGTCAAATAAGCTTTCTAGGTAGTCCACTGTATCGATACAAACGTCTACGAAGCCATGATAGTCCTTTGATTTAAAAAAAATGGGCTCAAAAATTATCGAAAACTTAAAACGCTCGTAACTCTGTAAATAATGGAGATACAGCGAAAATAGCTATATTTTCGGATCATTAAAAATAAAAAAAAAACAAAAAATTTCTCTCGTAATCTAGGCCTTAGCCAGTGCTTTGTTAGACTAATATATGGTCAAATAAGCTTCCTAGGTTGTCCACTGTATCGATACAAACGTCTACGAAGCCATGAAAGTCCTTCGATTTTAAAAAAATGTGCTCTGAAATTATCGAAAACTTAAAACGCCTGTAACTCTGTAAATAATGGAGATACAGCTGAAATAGCCATATTTTCGGATCATCAAAAATAAAAAGAAATAAAAAATTTCTCTCGTAATCTAGGCCTCAGCTGGTGCTTTGTTAGACAAATATATAGACAAATAAGCTTTCTAGGTAGTCCACTGTATCGATACAAACGTCTACGAAGCCATGATAGTCCTTTGATTTAAAAAAAATGGGCTCTGAAATTATCAAAAACTTAAAACGCCTGTAACTCCGTCAATAATGGAGATACAGCGAAAATAGCCGTATTTTCGGATCATCAAAAATAAAAAAAAATAAAAAATTTCTCTCGTAATCTAGGCCTTAGCCGGTACTTTGTTAGACAAATGTATAGTCAAATAAGCTTCTTAGGTAGTCCACTGTATCAATAGAATTGTCTACGAAGCCATGAAAGTCCTTCGATTTAAAAAAAATGGGCTCTAAAATTATCGAAAACTTAAAACGCCTGTAACTCTGTAAATAATGGAGATACAGCGAAAATAGCCATATTTTCGGATCATTAGAAATAAAAAAAAAATAAAAAATTTCTTTCGTGATCTAAGCCTTAGCCAGTGCTTTGTTAGACAAGTAAATGGTCAAATAAGCTTTTTAGGTAGTTCACTTTATCGATACAATTGTCTACGAAGCCATGATAGTCCTTCGATTTAAAAAAAATGGGCTTTGAAATTATCGAAAACTTAAAACGCCTGTAACTCCGTAAATAATGGAGATACAGCGAAAATAGCCATATTTTCGGATCATCAAAAATAAAATGAAAAAAAAAAATTTCTCTCGTAATCTAGGCCTTAGCCAGTGCTTTGTTAGACAAGTAAATGGTCAAATAAGCTTTCTAGGGAGTCCACTGTATCGATACAAACGTCTACGAAGCCATGATAGTCCTTTGATTTAAAAAAAATGGGCTCTAAAATTATCGAAAACTTAAAACGCTCGTAACTTTGTAAATAATAGAGATACAGCGAAAATAGCTATATTTTCGGATCATTAAAAATAAAAAAAAAATAAAAAATTTCTCTCGTAATCTAGGCCTTAGCCAGTGCTTTGTTAGACAAGTAAATGGTCAAATAAGCTTTCTAGGTAGTCCACTGTATTGATACAAACGTCTACGAAGCCATGATAGTCCTTTGATTTAAAAAAAATGGGCTCTAAAATTATCGAAAACTTAAAACGCTCGTAACTCTGTAAATAATGGAGATACAGCGAAAATAGCTATATTTTCGGATCATTAAAAATAAAAAAAAAAATAAAAAATTTCTTTCGCAATTTAAGCCTTAGCCAGTGCTTTGTTAGACTAATATATGGTCAAATAAGCTTCCTAGGTTGTCCACTATATCGATACAAACGTCTACGAAGCCATGATAGTCCTTTGATTTAAAAAAAATGGGCTCTGAAATTATCGAAATCTTAAACCGCCTGTAATTCTGTAAATAATGGAGATACAGCGAAAATAGCCATATTTTCGGATCATCAAAAATAAAAAAAAATAAAAAATTTCTCCCGTAATCAAGGCCTCAGCCAGTGCTTTGTTAGACAAGTAAATGGTCAAATAAGCTTTCTAGGTAGTCCACTGTATCGATACAAACGTCTACGAAGCCATGATAGTCCTTTGATTTAAAAAAAATGGGCTCTGAAATTATCGAAATCTTAAACCGCCTGTAACTCCGTAAATAATGGAGATACAGCGAAAATAGCTATATTTTCGGATCATTAAAAATGAAAAAAAAATAAAAAATTTCTTTCGTAATTAAAGCCTTAGCCAGTGCTTTGTTAGACTAATATATGGTCAAATAAGCTTCCTAGGTTGTCCACTGTATCGACACAAACGTCTACGAAGCCATGAAAGTCCTTCGATTTTAAAAAAATGTGCTCTGAAATTATCGAAAACTTAAAACGCCTGTAATTCTGTAAATAATGGAGATACAGCTGAAATAGCCATATTTTCGGATCATTAGAGATAAAAAAAAAATAAAAAATTTCTTTCGTAATCTAGGCCTTAGCCAGTGCTTTGTTAGACAAGTAAATGGTCAAATAAGCTTTCTAGGTAGTCCACTGTATCGATACAAACGTCTACGAAGCCATGATAGTCCTTTGATTAAAAAAAAATGGGCTCAAAAATTATCGAAAACTTAAAACGCTCGTAACTCTGTAAATAATGGAGATACAGCGAAAATAGCTATATTTTCGGATCATTAAAAATAAAAAAAAAATAAAAAATTTCTCTCGTAATCTAGGCCTTAGCCAGTGCTTTGTTAGACAAGTAAATGGTCAAATAAGCTTTCTAGGTAGTCCACTGTATTGATACAAACGTCTACGAAGCCATGATAGTCCTTTGATTTAAAAAAAATGGGCTCTAAAATTATCGAAAACTTAAAACGCTCGTAACTTTGTAAATAATAGAGATACAGCGAAAATAGCTATATTTTCGGATCATTAAAAATAAAAAAAAAATAAAAAATTTCTCTCGTAATCTAGGCCTTAGCCAGTGCTTTGTTAGACAAGTAAATGGTCAAATAAGCTTTCTAGGTAGTCCACTGTATCGATACAAACGTCTACGAAGCCATGATAGTCCTTTGATTTAAAAAAAATGGGCTCTGAAATTATCGAAATCTTAAACCGCCTGTAACTCCGTAAATAATGGAGATACAGCGAAAATAGCTATATTTTCGGATCATTAAAAATAAAAAAAAAATAAAAAATTTCTCTCGTAATCTAGGCCTTAGCCAGTGCTTTGTTAGACAAGTAAATGGTCAAATAAGCTTTCTAGGTAGTCCACTGTATTGATACAAACGTCTACGAAGCCATGATAGTCCTTTGATTTAAAAAAAATGGGCTCTAAAATTATCGAAAACTTAAAACGCTCGTAACTTTGTAAATAATAGAGATACAGCGAAAATAGCTATATTTTCGGATCATTAAAAATAAAAAAAAAATAAAAAATTTCTCTCGTAATCTAGGCCTTAGCCAGTGCTTTGTTAGACAAGTAAATGGTCAAATAAGCTTTCTAGGTAGTCCACTGTATTGATACAAACGTCTACGAAGCCATGATAGTCCTTTGATTTAAAAAAAATGGGCTCTAAAATTATCGAAAACTTAAAACGCTCGTAACTCTGTAAATAATGGAGATACAGCGAAAATAGCTATATTTTCGGATCATTAAAAATAAAAAAAAAAATAAAAAATTTCTTTCGCAATTTAAGCCTTAGCCAGTGCTTTGTTAGACTAATATATGGTCAAATAAGCTTCCTAGGTTGTCCACTATATCGATACAAACGTCTACGAAGCCATGATAGTCCTTTGATTTAAAAAAAATGGGCTCTGAAATTATCGAAATCTTAAACCGCCTGTAATTCTGTAAATAATGGAGATACAGCGAAAATAGCCATATTTTCGGATCATCAAAAATAAAAAAAAATAAAAAATTTCTCCCGTAATCAAGGCCTCAGCCAGTGCTTTGTTAGACAAGTAAATGGTCAAATAAGCTTTCTAGGTAGTCCACTGTATCGATACAAACGTCTACGAAGCCATGATAGTCCTTTGATTTAAAAAAAATGGGCTCTGAAATTATCGAAATCTTAAACCGCCTGTAACTCCGTAAATAATGGAGATACAGCGAAAATAGCTATATTTTCGGATCATTAAAAATGAAAAAAAAATAAAAAATTTCTTTCGTAATTAAAGCCTTAGCCAGTGCTTTGTTAGACTAATATATGGTCAAATAAGCTTCCTAGGTTGTCCACTGTATCGACACAAACGTCTACGAAGCCATGAAAGTCCTTCGATTTTAAAAAAATGTGCTCTGAAATTATCGAAAACTTAAAACGCCTGTAATTCTGTAAATAATGGAGATACAGCTGAAATAGCCATATTTTCGGATCATTAGAGATAAAAAAAAAATAAAAAATTTCTTTCGTAATCTAGGCCTTAGCCAGTGCTTTGTTAGACAAGTAAATGGTCAAATAAGCTTTCTAGGTAGTCCACTGTATCGATACAAACGTCTACGAAGCCATGATAGTCCTTTGATTAAAAAAAAATGGGCTCAAAAATTATCGAAAACTTAAAACGCTCGTAACTCTGTAAATAATGGAGATACAGCGAAAATAGCTATATTTTCGGATCATTAAAAATAAAAAAAAAATAAAAAATTTCTCTCGTAATCTAGGCCTTAGCCAGTGCTTTGTTAGACAAGTAAATGGTCAAATAAGCTTTCTAGGTAGTCCACTGTATTGATACAAACGTCTACGAAGCCATGATAGTCCTTTGATTTAAAAAAAATGGGCTCTAAAATTATCGAAAACTTAAAACGCTCGTAACTTTGTAAATAATAGAGATACAGCGAAAATAGCTATATTTTCGGATCATTAAAAATAAAAAAAAAATAAAAAATTTCTCTCGTAATCTAGGCCTTAGCCAGTGCTTTGTTAGACAAGTAAATGGTCAAATAAGCTTTCTAGGTAGTCCACTGTATTGATACAAACGTCTACGAAGCCATGATAGTCCTTTGATTTAAAAAAAATGGGCTCTAAAATTATCGAAAACTTAAAACGCTCGTAACTCTGTAAATAATGGAGATACAGCGAAAATAGCCATATTTTCGGATCATCAAAAATAAAAAAAAATAAAAAATTTCTCCCGTAATCAAGGCCTCAGCCAGTGCTTTGTTAGACAAGTAAATGGTCAAATAAGCTTTCTAGGTAGTCCACTGTATCGATACAAACGTCTACGAAGCCATGATAGTCCTTTGATTTAAAAAAAATGGGCTCTGAAATTATCGAAATCTTAATCCGCCTGTAACTCCGTAAATAATGGAGATACAGCGAAAATAGCTATATTTTCGGATCATTAAAAATGAAAAAAAAATAAAAAATTTCTTTCGTAATTAAAGCCTTAGCCAGTGCTTTGTTAGACTAATATATGGTCAAATAAGCTTCCTAGGTTGTCCACTGTATCGATACAAACGTCTACGAAGCCATGAAAGTCCTTCGATTTTAAAAAAATGTGCTCAGAAATTATCGAAAACTTAAAACGCCTGTAATTCTGTAAATAATGGAGATACAGCTGAAATAGCCATATTTTCGGATCATTAGAGATAAAAAAAAAATAAAAAATTTCTTTCGTAATCTAGGCCTTAGCCAGTGCTTTGTTAGACAAGTAAATGGTCAAATAAGCTTTCTAGGTAGTCCACTGTATCGATACAAACGTCTACGAAGCCATGATAGTCCTTTGATTAAAAAAAAATGGGCTCAAAAATTATCGAAAACTTAAAACGCTCGTAACTCTGTAAATAATGGAGATACAGCGAAAATAGCTATATTTTCGGATCATTAAAAATGAAAAAAAAATAAAAAATTTCTTTCGTAATTAAAGCCTTAGCCAGTGCTTTGTTAGACTAATATATGGTCAAATAAGCTTCCTAGGTTGTCCACTGTATCGATACAAACGTCTACGAAGCCATGAAAGTCCTTCGATTTTAAAAAAATGTGCTCTGAAATTATCGAAAACTTAAAACGCCTGTAATTCTGTAAATAATGGAGATACAGCTGAAATAGCCATATTTTCGGATCATTAGAGATAAAAAAAAAATAAAAAATTTCTTTCGTAATCTAGGCCTTAGCCAGTGCTTTGTTAGACAAGTAAATGGTCAAATAAGCTTTCTAGGTAGTCCACTGTATCGATACAAACGTCTACGAAGCCATGATAGTCCTTTGATTTAAAAAAAATGGGCTCTGAAATTATCAAAAACTTAAAACGCCTGTAACTCCGTAAATAATGGAGATACAGCGAAAATAGCCATATTTTCGGATCATCAAAAAAAAAAAAAATAAAAAATTTCTCTCGTAATCTAGGCCTTAGCCGGTACTTTGTTAGACAAATGTATAGTCAAATAAGCTTCTTAGGTAGTCCACTGTATCAATAGAATTGTCTACGAAGCTATGAAAGTCCTTCGATTTAAAAACAATGGGCTCTAAAATTATCGAAAACTTAAAACGCCTGTAACTCCGTAAATAATGGAGATACAGCGAAAATAGCCATATTTTCGGATCATTAAAAATGAAAAAAAAATAAAAAATTTCTTTCGTAATTAAAGCCTTAGCCAGTGCTTTGTTAGACTAATATATGGTCAAATAAGCTTCCTAGGTTGTCCACTGTATCGATACAAACGTCTACGAAGCCATGAAAGTCCTTCGATTTTAAAAAAATGTGCTCTGAAATTATCGAAAACTTAAAACGCCTGTAATTCTGTAAATAATGGAGATACAGCTGAAATAGCCATATTTTCGGATCATTAGAGATAAAAAAAAAATAAAAAATTTCTTTCGTAATCTAGGCCTTAGCCAGTGCTTTGTTAGACAAGTAAATGGTCAAATAAGCTTTCTAGGTAGTCCACTGTATCGATACAAACGTCTACGAAGCCATGATAGTCCTTTGATTAAAAAAAAATGGGCTCAAAAATTATCGAAAACTTAAAACGCTCGTAACTCTGTAAATAATGGAGATACAGCGAAAATAGCTATATTTTCGGATCATCAAAAAAAAAAAAAATAAAAAATTTCTCTCGTAATCTAGGCCTTAGCCGGTACTTTGTTAGACAAATGTATAGTCAAATAAGCTTCTTAGGTAGTCCACTGTATCAATAGAATTGTCTACGAAGCTATGAAAGTCCTTCGATTTAAAAACAATGGGCTCTAAAATTATCGAAAACTTAAAACGCCTGTAACTCCGTAAATAATGGAGATACAGCGAAAATAGCCATATTTTCGGATCATTAAAAATAAAAAAAAATAAAAAATTTCTCTCGTAATCTAGGACTTAGCCGGTACTTTGTTAGACAAATGTATAGTCAAATAAGCTTCTTAGGTAGTCCACTGTATCAATAGAATTGTCTACGAAGCCATGAAAGTCCTTCGATTTAAAAAAAATGGGCTCTAAAATTATCGAAAACTTAAAACGCCTGTAACTCTGTAAATGATGGAGATACAGCGAAAATAGCCATATTTTCGGATCATTAAAAAAAAAAAAAAAATAAAAAATTTCTTTCGTAATTAAAGCCTTAGCCAGTGCTTTGTTAGACAAGTGAATGGTCAAATAAGCTTTCTAGGTAGTCCACTGTATCGATACAAACGTCCACGAAGCCATGATAGTCCTTTGATTTTAAAAAAATGGGCTCTGAAATTATCAAAAACTTAAAACGCCTGTAACTCCGTAATTAATGGAGATACAGCAAAAATAGCCATGTTTTCGAATCATTAAAAATAAAAAAAATAAAAAAATTTCTTTCGTAATCTAGGCCTCAGCCGGTGCTTTGTTAGACAAATGTATAGTCAAATAAGCTTCTTAGGTAGTCCACTGTATCAATAGAATTGTCTACGAAGCCATGAAAGTCCTTCGATTTAAAAAAAATGGGCTCTAAAATTATCGAAAACTTAAAACGCCATTAACTCTGTAAATAATGTAGATACAGCGAAAATAGCCATATTTTCGGATCATCAAAAATAAAAAAAAATAAAAAATTTCTCTCGTTATCTAGGCCTTAGCCAGTGCTTTGTTAGACAAGTAAATGGTCAAATAAGCTTTCTAGGTAGTCCACTGTATCGATACAAACGTCTACGAAGCCATGAAAGTCCTTCGATTTAAAAAAAATGGGCTCCAAAATTATCGGAAACTTAAAACGCTCGTAACTCTGTAAATAATGGAGATACAGCGAAAATAGCTATATTTTCGGATCATTAAAAATAAAAGAAAAATAAAAAATTTCTTACGTAATCTAGGCCTGAGCCAGTGCTTTGTTAGACAAATATATTGTCGAATAAGCTCCCTAGGTAGTCAACTGTATCGATACAAACGTCTACGAAGCCATGATAGTCCTTCGATTAAAAAAAAATGGGCTCTGAAATTATCGAAATCTTAAAACGCCTGTAACTCCGTAAATAATGGAGATACAGCGAAAATAGCCATATTTTCGGATCATTAAAAATGAAAAAAAAAATAAAAAATTTCTTTCGTAATCTAAGCCTTAGCTAGTGCTTTGTTAGACTAATATATGGTCAAATAAGCTTCTTAGGTAGTCCACTGTATCGATACAAACGTCTACGAAGCCATGATAGTCCTTTGATTTAAAAAAAATGGGCTCTAAAATTATCGAAAACTTAAAACGCTCGTAACTCTGTAAATAATATAGATACAGCGAAAATAGCCATATTTTCGGATCATCAAAAATAAAAAAAAATAAAAAATTTCTCTCGTAATCTAGGCCTTAGCCAGTGCTTTGTTAGACAAGTAAATGGTCAAATAAGCTTTCTAGGTAGTTAACTGTATCGATACAAACGTCTACGAAGCCATGATAGTTCTTTGATTTAAAAAAAATGGGCTCTGAAATTATCGAAATCTTAAAATGCCTGTAACTCTGTAAATAATGGAGATACAGTGAAAATAGCCATATTTTCGGATCATCAAAAATAAAAAAAAAATAAAAAATTTCTTACGTAATCTAGGTCTGAGCCAGTGCTTTGTTAGACAAATATATTGTCGAATAAGCTCCCTAGGTAGTCAACTGTATCGATACAAACGTCTACGAAGCCATGATAGTTCTTCGATTTAGAAAAAATGGGCTCTGAAATTATCGAAATCTTAAAACGCCTGTAACTCTGTAAATAATGGAGATACATCGAAAATAGCTATATTTTTGGATCATTAAAAATAAAAAAAAAAATAAAAAATTTCTTTCGCAATTTAAGCCTTAGCCAGTGCTTTGTTAGACTAATATATGGTCAAATAAGCTTCCTAGCTTGTCCACTATATCGATACAAACGTCTACGAAGCCATGATAGTCCTTTGATTTAAAAAAAATGGGCTCTGAAATTATCAAAAACTTAAAACGCCTGTAACTCCGTAAATAATGGAGATACAGCGAAAATAGCCATATTTTCGGATCATCAAAAATAAATAAAAATAAAAAATTTCTCTCGTAATCTAGGTTTTAGCCGCTACTTTGTTAGACAAATGTATAGTCAAATAAGCTTCTTAGGTAGTCCACTGTATCAATAGAATTGTCTACGAAGCCATAAAAGTCCTTCGATTTAAAAAAAATGGGCTCTAAAATTATCGAAAACTTAAAACGCCTGTAACTCTGTAAATAATGGAGATACAGCGAAAATAGCCATATTTTCGGATCATCAAAAATAAAAAAAAATAAAAAATTTCTCCCGTAATCAAGGCCTCAGCCAGTGCTTTGTTAGACAAGTAAATAGTCAAATAAGCTTTCTAGGTAGTCCACTGTATCGATACAAACGTCTACGAAGCCATGATAGTCCTTTGATTTAAAAAAAATGGGCTCTGAAATTATCGAAATCTTAAACCGCCTGTAACTCCGTAAATAATGGAGATACAGCGAAAATAGCTATATTTTCTGATCATTGAAAATAAAAAAAAAATAAAAAATTTCTTTCGTAATTTAAGCCTTAGCCAGTGCTTTGTTAGACTAATATATGGTCAAATAAGCTTCCTAGCTTGTCCACTATATCGATACAAACGTCTACGAAGCCATGATAGTCCTTTGATTTAAAAAAAATGGGCTCTGAAATTATCAAAAACTTAAAACGCCTGTAACTCCGTAAATAATGGAGATACAGCGAAAATAGCCATATTTTCGGATCATCAAAAATAAAAAAAAATAAAAAATTTCTCTCGTAATCTAGGCCTTAGCCGGTACTTTGTTAGACAAATGTATAGTCAAATAAGCTTCTTAGGTAGTCCACTGTATCAATAGAATTGTCTACGAAGCCATAAAAGTCCTTCGATTTAAAAAAAATGGGCTCTAAAATTATCGAAAACTTAAAACGCCTGTAACTCTGTAAATAATGGAGATACAGCGAAAATAGCCATATTTTCGGATCATTAGAAATAAAAGAAAAATAAAAAATTTCTTTCGTGATCTAAGCCTTAGCCAGTGCTTTGTTAGACAAGTAAATGGTCAAATAAGCTTTCTAGGTAGTCCACTGTATTGATACAAACGTCTACGAAGCCATGATAGTCCTTTGATTTAAAAAAAATGGGCTCTGAAATTATCGAAATCTTAAACCGCCTGTAACTCCGTAAATAATGGAGATACAGCGAAAATAGCTATATTTTCTGATCATTGAAAATAAAAAAAAAATAAAAAATTTCTTTCGTAATTTAAGCCTTAGCCAGTGCTTTGTTAGACTAATATATGGTCAAATAAGCTTCCTAGGTTGTTCACTGTATCGATACAAACGTCTACGAAGCCATGAAAGTCCTTCGATTTTAAAAAAATGTGCTCTGAAATTATCGAAAACTTAAAACGCCTGTAACTCTGTAAATAATGGAGATACAGCTGAAATAGCCATATTTTCGGATCATCAAATATAAAAAGAAATAAAAAATTTCTCTCGTAATCTAGGCCTCAGCCGGTGCTTTGTTAGACAAATATATGGACAAATAAGCTTTCTAGGTAGTCCACTGTATCGATACAATTGTCTACGAAGCCATGATAGTCCTTCGATTAAAAAAAAATGGGCTCTGAAATTATCGAAAACTTAAAACGCCTGTAACTCCGTAAATAATGGAGATACACCGAAAATAGTCATATTTTCGGATCATCAAAAATAAAAAGAAATAAAAAATTTCTCTCGTAATCTAGGCCTCAGCCGGTGCTTTGTTAGACAAATATATGGACAAATAAGCTTCCTAGGTTGTCCACTGTATCGATACAAACGTCTACGAAGCCATGATAGTCCTTTGATTTAAAAAAAATGGGCTCTGAAATTATCGAAATCTTAAACCGCCTGTAACTCCGTAAATAATGGAGATACAGCGAAAATAGCCATATTTTTGGTTCATTAAAAATAAAAAAAAAAATAAATTTCTTTCGTAATCTAGGCCTCAGCCGGTGCTTTGTTAGACAAATATATGGTCAAATAAGCTTTCTAGGTAGTCCACTGTATCGATACAAACGTCTACGAAGCCATAATAGTCCTTTGATTTAGAAAAAATGGGCTCTGAAATTATCGAAAACTTAAAACGCCTGTAACTCCGTAAATAATGGAGATACAGCAAAAATAGCCATATTTTCGGATCATTAAAAATAAAAAAAAAATAAAAAATTTCTCTCGTAATCTAGGCCTCAGCCAGTGCTTTGTTAGACAAATATATGGTCAAATAAGCTTTCTAGGTAGTCCACTGTATCGATACAAACGTCTTCGAAGCCATGATAGTTCTTCGATTTAGAAAAAATGGGCTCTGAAATTATCGAAATCTTAAAACGCCTGTAACTTCGTAAATAATGGAGATACAGCGAAAATAGCCATATTTTCGGATCATTAAAAAAAAAAAAAAAATAAAAAATTTCTTTCGTAATCTAGGCCTCAGCCGGTGCTTTGTTAGACAAATATATGGTCAAATAAGCTTTCTAGGTAGTCCACTGTATCGATACAAACGTCTACGAAGCCATGATAGTCCTTTGATTTAAAAAAAATGGGCTCTGAAATTATCGGAAACTTAAAACGTCTGTAACTCCGTAAATAATGGAGATACAGCGAAAATAGCCATATTTGCGGATCATTAAAAATAAAAAAAAAATAAAAAATTTCTTACGTAATCTAGGCCTTAGCCAGTGCTTTGTTAGACAAATATATTGTCGAATAAGCTCCCTAGGTAGTCAACTGTATCGATACAAACGTCTACGAAGCCATGATAGTCCTTCGATTAAAAAAAAATGGGCTCTGAAATTATCGAAATCTTAAAACGCCTGTAACTCCGTAAATAATGGAGATACAGCGAAAATAGCCATATTTTCGGATCATCAAAAATAAAAAAAAATAAAAAATTTCTCTCGTAATCTAGGCCTTAGCCAGTGCTTTGTTAGACAAGTAAATGGTCAAATAAGCTTTCTAGGTAGTCCACTGTATCGATACAAACGTCCACGAAGCCATGATAGTCCTTTGATTTAAAAAAAATGGGCTCTGAAATTATCAAAAACTTAAAACGCCTGTAACTCCGTTAATAATGGGGATACAGCGAAAATAGCCATATTTTCGGATCATTAAAAATGAAAAAAAAATAAAAAATTTCTTTCGTAATCTAGGCCTTAGCCAGTGCTTTGTTAGACAAGTAAATGGTCAAATAAGCTTTCTAGGTAGTCCACTGTATCGATACAAACGTCCACGAAGCCATGATAGTCCTTTGATTTTAAAAAAATGGGCTCTGAAATTATCAAAAACTTAAAACGCCTGTAACTCCGTAATTAATGGAAATACAGCAAAAATAGCCATGTTTTCGAATCATTAAAAATAAAAAAAATAAAAAAATTTCTTTCGTAATCTAGGCCTCAGCCGGTGCTTTGTTAGACAAATGTATAGTCAAATAAGCTTCTTAGGTAGTCCACTGTATCAATAGAATTGTCTACGAAGCCATGAAAGTCCTTCGATTTAAAAAAAATGGGCTCTAAAATTATCGAAAACTTAAAACGCTTGTAACTCTGTAAATAATGTAGATACAGCGAAAATAGCCATATTTTCGGATCATCAAAAATAAAAAAAAATAAAAAATTTCTCTCGTAATCTAGGCCTTAGCCAGTGCTTTGTTAGACAAGTAAATGGTCAAATAAGCTTTCTAGGTAGTCCACTGTATCGATACAAACGTCTACGAAGCCATGATAGTCCTTTGATTAAAAAAAAATGGGCTCTAAAATTATCGAAAACTTAAAACGCTCGTAACTCTGTAAATAATGGAGATACAGCGAAAATAGCTATATTTTCGGATCATTAAAAATAAAAGAAAAATAAAAAATTTCTCTCGTAATCTAGGCCTTAGCCAGTGCTTTGTTAGACTAATATATGGTCAAATAAGCTTCCTAGGTTGTCCACTGTATCGATACAAACGTCTACGAAGCCATGAAAGTCCTTCGATTTTAAAAAAATGGGCTCTGAAATTATCTAAAACACAAAACGCCTGTAACTCCGTAAATAATGGAGGTACAGCAAAAATAGCCATATTTTCGGATCATTAAAAATAAAAAAAAATAAAAAATTTCTCTCGTAATCTAGGCCTTAGCCAGTGCTTTGTTAGACAAGTAAATGGTCAAATAAGCTTTCTAGGTAGTCCACTGTATCGATACAAACGTCTACGAAGCCATGATAGTCCTTTGATTTAAAAAAAATGGGCTCTGAAATTATCGGAAACTTAAAACGCCTGTAACTCCGTAAATAATGGAGATACAGCGAAAATAGCCATATTTTCGGATCATTAAAAATAAAAAAAAAAAAATAAAAAATTTCTTTCGTAATCTAGGCCTCAGCCGGTGCTTTTTTAGACAAATATATGGTCAAATAAGCTTTCTAGGTAGTCCACTGTATCGATACAAACGTCTACGAAGCCATGATAGTCCTTCGATTAAAAAAAAATGGGCTCTGAAATTATCGAAATCTTAAAACGCCTGTAACTCCGTAAATAATGGAGATACAGCGAAAATAGCCATATTTTCGGATTATTAAAAATGAAAAAAAAAATAAAAAATTTCTTTCGTAATCTAAGCCTTAGCTAGTGCTTTGTTAGACTAATATATGGTCAAATAAGCTTCTTAGGTAGTCCACTGTATCGATACAAACGTCTACGAAGCCATGATAGTCCTTTGATTTAAAAAAAATGGGCTCTAAAATTATCGAAAACTTAAAACGCTCGTAACTCTGTAAATAATATAGATACAGCGAAAATAGCCATATTTTCGGATCACTAAAAATAAAAAAAAAATAAAAAATTTCTTTCGTAATCTAGGCCTTAGCCGGTGCTTTGTTAGACAAATATATTGTCGAATAAGCTCCCTAGGTAGTTAACTGTATCGATACAAACGTCTACGAAGCCATGATAGTCCTTTGATTTAAAAAAAATGGGCTCTGAAATTATCGAAATCTTAAAACGCCTGTAACTCTGTAAATAATGGAGATACAGTGAAAATAGCCATATTTTCGGATCATCAAAAATAAAAAAAAAATAAAAAATTTTTTACGTAATCTAGGTCTGAGCCAGTGCTTTGTTAGACAAATATATTGTCGAATAAGCTCCCTAGGTAGTCAACTGTATCGATACAAACGTCTTCGAAGCCATGATAGTTCTTCGATTTAGAAAAAATGGGCTCTGAAATTATCGAAATCTTAAAACGCCTGTAACTTCGTAAATAATGGAGATACAGCGAAAATAGCCATATTTTCGGATCATTAAAAATAAAAAAAAAAATAAAAAAATTTCTTTCGTAATCTTAGCCTAAGCCAGTGCTTTGTTAGACAAATATACGGTCAAATAAGCTTCCTAGGTAGTCCACTGTATCGATACAAACGTCTACGAAGCCATGATAAGTATTGCTTAGATTTCAAAAATTTTAACTTAATAATAATCGAAAATTTTAAACGCCTGTTACTATGTTAATAGTAGAGTTACGGCCAAAGTAGCAGTTATTTTGGATCAGTGAAAATCAAAGACAATTATTCATTTTTATTTTCGGAACTAGACCTTAGCAACTTTTTTGTCTGATATTTATTTGGTCAAATATGATTTGAAATGATTTTGTCGCACACTTTTTGTTCTCGACTTTCCTGTGAGGTTGGAACTAGAGCAGTTTAATTAATATATCTTTAGACAATTTATACGTTTAGTTAAAGAGGAAAAAAATTTAAAATAAAAATTGCATACAACTCTCATTAGACGTACATTTTTGCACTATTAAATTATAATGTTGTACGTTTATTTATTCTATGTATGATTTATATTATGATATTGAATAAAAAAAATGTGTATTAAATGCATGTATATACACTCAAATAATTTAGTATAGAAAAAGAGTTTTCAATCGCATTCTTTTTTTATAAGGCACGTAAACGCGTGACGTTATCAAATTGATACGAAATTTTCTCGGCTCTTGCTTAAATTTCTGATGATACACGCAAATTTATTAAACTTGGTGTGTTATGTAAAAACCTATTCAGCCGACAAATTTAGTTTTTCTATTTCCACGATGCTGCGTAATATAAACCTACATACTTAATCTCATCGAGTGCGTAAAAATACATTTTATTAAAAAGTACATGTAATAACAACAAAAAAGAATAATAAAAAAGACAGTTTGTATAACATACATATTTTTAATTCAAACGTAAGATGAATAACAAAATCGTGTAAAGTATCGAGGTAATGTAAAAATCTTCATTAGGACATGTCAAGCCATATCGTCTAAAATTATCGAACAAGTAACTCACCTGTTTTTTTTTTATAATAATTATATTCCACACACCTCTAACGTCTGCCATACCCTTGCTTTGTTGCAGTTTCCCCCGAAAGCGTGATCATACCCATAGTCTCTTGCATCGTCGGTTTCCCGGTCCTGGCGCTCCTGGTCATATGCTGCCTGCGGAGAAGAGCAAAATTGGCCCGCGCCCGGGCCCGACGAAGGAACTGCGACGTCGAACATGGGGCACTCAGTCTCGTCAGGTTCAGCCCCGTGCACCGCTTAGGTGAGTCGTTCATTAGTATAGTCGTCGTTTATAACACGCACATACGCCCTTTTTTTTTTGTACGTGATACCCTGCTCCACTCACCAGAAATTTCACAAAAAAATTTTCCTTCTCTGGATTTGGAAAAAAATCACATCAAAGCGCTTAAAACTTTTATTTCCAATATATCCTGGAAGGTACAATATGACGCGTATAATTTTGTACGAAAACGATCGTCCATCTAGATTTTCATTAACGGGCACGTCATCCCTGATACACGCGATCCACTAGCCCCTTGTTCTTCGACATCCACTCTAAATAAAATGTTTTTCCTCTATTGGTGGTACAGCTAATGAAATTTCTCACGAATTTCAGCCGGCATCGAGAAACCCCCCAAGACCGTGAATCTCCGCGGCGACAGAGGCTCGAGGGCGTTCGCCGCATTGGAGCTGGACACTGTGCTTGAGGAGCGCTCCGATCCCGAGCTGAGCACCGCCGTGGAACTCAGTAGTCCCGAATAACATTCGGCCCCGGCGATTTCCAGGTACGTGTACTCCACCAATTATACCTATGAGACGGCTATCCCGTACATTAGCACTGAAATCGGTTCTACTTTGTGGCAGATCGCCACGGCCGTCGAGATCGAACGCGGTGCCAGTTCCTCCGGACCACAGTCCGCTGTGGACCGCATTGACGAATCCGAGCGTGGTCGGGGAGGCAGAGCTCGAGAACACCTAGCAGGACGCTCCGGACGCGGGATACATAAGCGCCCTCGTCCTCGATCTGCCGATCATCTACTGACGTGAGTTCCAGTCTGGGCTGCAGCCGACCTGCACAACATCAGCTCGGCCAGTCGCAGACGAGTCGCTGCCCGCGACTTTGGCGAAAGAACAACCCTCGGCTCCCGCGCCTTCATCCACCTGATTTCATTAGTTATGTTTTAGGGATTACACCTACATGCCATTCGAGGCTTTTTAAGGTCTTTTTGGTCGTACCGATGGCTATAACTGGAAGAAAGGGTCAAGAAGATTTTTTTTTCGAAGCGCGTAATATGGACTCGATCAAGCACGATTTGTCCACTGGGTTGTATCGGTATCAAGTGATTATCTTGTGAAAGAGCATCCACGGGGTGTTATTAATATAATTACTTGCAAAAGTATCGTTTGTGATACTTAAAATTGGTTGGATACGAGGCTTTGACATTTCTGTAGTCGTTGCTTTTGCCAACCGTTACACTCTGTACATCGTGTTTCTAACACGATTTATATATGTTTACGTGCTCAAGTGTGATTTTCACTTTTGACGATTTCTGCGGTAACACGATAAATTATAAGTGATGCGTGGACGCGTCAGACAAATATTATAGTTTTCTTTGGAGAAATTTCACATAATAGAGACTTGTAAGTGGAAATCGTCAAGCAAAATTGAGGAACTTGACCAACACTTGCCCAATTTTGAATTTATTTTTTTGATTTTGTCGTTCACGAGCGTGGAGGCGTTTTTTATTATTTAAGTTTTTATTTTTTATGAAGCAAACAACCGACTACTGAAATCAATACTTTAAGATAACTATTGATATTATTGATGTCGTTTTCCGAGTAACAGGAAAACTAAGAAAAATGTAACATCCGTAACACCCATGTCTTCGTGGAAAAAGACTACAAAATTTCTCGTACATGGATTAAATCTTTACATTTTTTAATAAGTGTAAATAAATTCACAAAATATGTACGTGTGATGCACGCATGTGTATGTATTTTATTTATAAATACACAAGTAACGTTGCTCTAAGCAAATTATTGCTACTAAATTAATATAAATATTTTCTAAAGATTGCGCAAAAAGACACACCCACGCGATTCGATATAAAATAAACAACAAAAATTCCCTTACTGAGGGTCTCTCGAAAAGTGTAGCTGTTTATGCATGTGTAAAATTTAAGAAGAATGTCGTAAACAAGTGGTGTAACTCCATCATCTCAAATTAATGTATGCATGCAAATTACTCCGACTAATCAAGTCAGGTTTTAACGTAAGGTAAAAGTACGTATTATGGATACAAATTTCGATTGTTACGTTTCATCGACCAATGTTAAATAAAAAAATAGTCATATGTCCATAATTTTTGGTTTTAATAGAAGCGCTATGCTCTTCTAACAAATTGACATTTTTGAAATGAAATTTAGATGTAAAAAAATAATTTTATAAGCAAATATTGACACGATTAAAATGTCCATAACTATGGAATAGCTAAAAAGTTGTGTCCATATTTATGAGACACAAGTCCCAATTATGAAATTTACATGTTAATTAAATGGGCTCGTGCGTTTCATAAATAGGAACATCACATATTGCAAATTATGTTTCAAACTGTCCGTATTATGAAAACCGGATTCGTAATAATATATTTTTCAATATAATAATGTTTGAAATTGTTTACTATTTTTGTTAATTTGATACGGTAGTATTATAGAGATTCTTCAGTATATTTTATTTTTATTATTAGAATTTTCATGATTTTTTAATCTTGAGTTTTCATAATAGGGACATGTTTCACGAATAGGTACTTTTACCTTACGAACTTTTTGCTTCCGCTCAACACGCAAAATAGCTGTTACCAAGTACCAGCAAAACTCACGGCCTACAACTACAAACGCTAGCTTGGATGTGACAAAAACTGCACCAGTGCAAATACATTCAATTGAAATGTTAGATATACATAAGGATTGTATAAACTAGTTTTTTAGCGTATGCCACGATATTTTGTAAAAATAGAGCTTTTATTAAAAAAAATTTTTTTCTTTCCAAATTTCCTAAACAGAATTTTATGATTTTATAAAACACATAGTTATATGGCAATTATGCGTACATTTCAAAAGAAAGTAAACACACAGCCCTACATGATGAATACAAAAGAGTCGATTAAAAACATTTTATACGCCAAAATAAAGTGTCCATGATAAAGTAGTTTCTTTTTTAAATCTAGAAAATGCACAAAGAACATTTTTATAGGGAGAAACTTGATTAGAAATTTGTATATAACAGGCTGTGCCACTGCTTGGACAAAATATAGATGTACATAAGTTAGGTTTGAATGAAAGCAGAGTAAGAGCGAATGATTGTTACAAACTTGATAAACAAAGATGTTAAGTTTTTTTTAACTTTCTTCAAAGTTATAATAGAGAATACCTTTTACGAAACAGTTATTTTAATTAAGTTTTCTATAACAATGTATATATTAAATATTGCAAATGATTGTTGTTGTTATTCGTCTATACATATATTCTTTTAAAGTTACACTATTGAGTTATGTACAATCTAAAGAATCATTCATTAACTTGATAAAAAATATTTGTATTTTTTAACAAATCAGAAAGTTTACAAAAAAAAAAATTTACATGAATTCTCCTGTCTTTTATAATAAAGAATAATTTGTCAACAACTTTTCGTGGTATTTATAATTCAATTCCTAAATTAAATATAAGATTTAATTACCCTAGAAACCTGGAATTATGCGACCCTTTTTAGATGCCTTTTTCAATTTATTTTTTTTCACGTCTTTTTTTCTCTTCATTATATTTTCTGATCTCTTTTGTTGCCTTTCTTGGATACCAGCCTGTGTTTTTTCATTTCTAGCTTCCCACTTCCTTTTGCTTTTTAATTTCCTCTGTTCTTCTCTTTTTATTGTACGCTTTAGAAGGTCTGGATCATCTTTGACCTAAAAAAAATATAACATTAAAATACAAGTGTAACATAAAACGTATTAATAAGAATCCATGTACATAGAAGCGTGTACACGAACAAATACCTTTTCTCCCGTAGATTTGGCTAATGCTGCCTTCCAAGCATCTTTTTCTTTTATTTCTAAGGCTTTTTCTTTATCACCAGACTGTATGAGTTCCTTTAACTTTTTTTTCTTCTCAGTCAAGTGTTCCAGAAGCTTTTTTGGATCTTTTTCAGTCTTGACAGGCTTCTTTTTGGTCCCAATATCCGAAAAGTCAAATTTACTAAATACCATGTGTCCCTGCGAATTGAATATTGGTTTCTGTGGTTTTGAAATTTTAGGTTTTTCATCTTCTCCCTCATCATCTTCTTTGCCTTGAGCTTGAGACGCCTGAACAGACTTTTGTTCCAGTCTAGCTCGCTGTTTGTCCTTTTGCCTCTGATCTTTCTTTGCTTTTTTCTGAATCCTGTTCTTTAAGCCTTTTTTCATAAGCTTTTCTTTATAATTCAGTTTCTTGCCTTTTAATTCATCAATTTTAGCTTGCAATTCTTCAAAGTTTTTGGCTTTCTTATGAGGTTCTCCAAACTCTAAACAATTTTTTAATTTTAGTAAAATATCAATTCTGTTGTAGTTAGGTAAAAAAAACATAACATACCTTTTCTTTGAAATTTATTTCTGTACTGTAAAAATGACTCGTGATTTAGGGCAACTAAAAATTAACATAAATGATTAAAAATTTTAGAAGTATTGAAGGTTATATGATTAATCTCTGTGAATGTACTCACCGATTTCTTGTGCAGGTAGCGGCATTCCAGCGAAAACTTTAGAAATAAATCCATCCTCTTCCACAAGTAATTTTCTCGTTAATTTTTTGTTAAACGGCTTTTCCATCTTTAATTTCATGTTTTGTTGGTTGACACACGTGTTAAACAAGGTGATTGTTGTTTGTAAACACTGCTATGTAATCAGATATGCCTTAAACTTAACCGTAAAAGTTCAACGTGGAAAAAGAGCAAAGAGGACACAGAGGAGAAATGCATAATGCGCGCGCAGAAAACTAGCAGAAGATAAATTTTAGTGACAACGGCGTAGTAAACACAATAAATCATAGATGGTACGATCTAAGAAATTCAGTTTGAAGTTTAAATTGAAAAAAACACTTTTTTTTTAGTATACATTGCGAGTTTTTTTCAAATCACCAACAAAATAAATTTATTAATAAATTATTGTGACTTTAAACAATCTTATTTCACACCACTTGACTAAATGTTGTAGATGTGTAAGTTAATTATAAGTTTTCAGCTCAGCTAAGCCTCATGGATTTTTCATTTGGGGTGAAAACAAAATTTTCTAGAAATTTTAAAATAAGTCATTTTATTAAATAGATTAAGATGTATATTTCTACAGTTGATCAATATATGCATATTACAGTAATATTCAATCGCAAAAAATCTTCAAAATATAAACAAAATCACCGATTCATTGCCACTACTTCATTGTACAAAATACGTCGCATTTAAGGCTTGATAATAATTTGTATAAATTAAATGCTATAATTTATCGTTTTCGAAGATGAGCCTCTTTCAATAAACTACTCGGCCTTGCCACAATCAAATTTCTTCCTGCCAATTTGTACTTATCAAAATTTTCTTCAACGTTTATCGAGTCTTGTAAATTTTTAAAATAAACATGGCAATACCTGAGCTCAGAATTCGATGTCACTTTAATGAAACTGATGGCAATTGGTTCATAGTTCTCAAACAAGTGCAACATGTAACCAACACCATAACGAGGATGAATGTTCCCCACTATAACTTCTCCTGCTTCTAGTACAGGATAAGATGGTACAAGTTTTACTTTTGTAACTAGGTCAGGTATTTTATCACTCTCATTACCACTAACAAGACTATCAACAAAGTTATTCATCGAGTCATTATGCAAAGCAGTATCATCCATTGTTACTTCTGGAGAAGAAAGAGGAGCACAAACTTTTTTCTGTTTTGTAAAAATTTTGTCAAGTGAATCAAGTGACGCCGAGCTCCTAGCAGAAAAAAATGAATCCTGTAAGCTATAATTCTCATCAACCATACTTTTTGGAATATTGTGTATTTTTTTAAACAACAACGACTCAGTATTGCCATTAGGTTGTTGTTCACTGCTAACTTGAGAACTGCAATCACTACTAAACTGTTCACTCTTATTGTGTAAAGGGTTTTTTCTCTGGAACAAATTTTTTTTGTAGTCCTCCTCTGAATCAGTTTTATTTGGCGATCTGACATCTTTGTTGACATTAGTATTACTAGCAGTGTTTGTTTTATTCTTGTTTGTTTTTTGTGGTCGATGCTTTCGTAAGCTGACAGTCGGATGGTCCTGTAAGTTCTCGACGGCCCTCTCGGTGTCCTTCAAAGTTGTGAATTGTACAAATCGAAGTCCCTTCTCGTTGCCTGCTTGGGTTACATTTTTGACGTAGCCAAACTCGGAAAAAATTTCACGTATTTCCTCAATTTCGAGAGCATGTTTGTTGGGGAACATCAACCAGTAATTTCCAACAGAGTCCATTGACCACAGTGGTCCGTCGTCATCCATTTTCGTGCTTCTTACGTGTAGAAAGGTTAACTACTGTGCTGCGCGATCTGCAAGGGTTATTTTTATTGAGATGTTGAGTTGTGATATTGGCAGACTGGCGACAAAAATATTGAATTTACCTACTAATCTATATATACTTACTTTTTAATCTTTTCAACACTTAATTTCACTTCACCGAGACCCACGGGACTCATGCGGTAACAAAGCAAAGACAGATTATTTCTGACGACGATGGTAAGTTGATCTGTCTGGATCTGCCCGAAATCTGCGCTGCTGCCGGCACGGCGATCAGCTGAAACACCGTATATACTTAGTACTTAGTTTGTTTACCAAAGGGGGTGTACGTACTAGTAGGTATATAATACATTTGTTATACGTGATAAAAATATACTTATATTCGATTCGCTAAAACTTAATGTTTGCGAAAGTCATTAAACAAAAAATACATTGATAATTAACATGCGAGTTTGAGAAGCAGACGATATTTGATTTGGTTACCGAATTTTCAACCAATAAAAATTCATTATATTATTGGATTTTTTTTTTAAGTTACATTGGATCCAATCACTACAAAGTTAGATTTTTCGCAATAATTTCGTTATATTTCTCTGTATTGCTTTTTCACCGGTACCATGTCACGTCGAATGTGTTTAATATTGCAAAAAAAATGTGCAATTCTATATTGTGCATATAGAATATGGATTTAAAAAGTATCAAACTACATTAAAATTTTTTTAATAAAAATAATGTATAATATATAGATTAGAAAATGAACATTAATGTGCGTCTATATGATAAGTATATTATCATCTACATGGTGACATATATATATCGTTATAGCGCGTCATCTACCTATCTCCCCTAAGGGTGCGTTCCGAAAGTCAGATTCACCGCGTGAATGGCAACGCTGCTGTCACAGATCGTCACATAAGGTAAAGTGACTACTGGAGCTGAGGTCCGAAATGCCAAAACAAATCGCGCTTTTTTCCATACTTAACACCGTCGCTAAAAATCACGATTTGTTTTGGCATTTCGGACCTCAGCTCCAGTAGTCACTTTACCTTATGTGACGATCTGTGACAGCAGCGTTGCCATTTACGCGGTGAATCTGACTTTCGAAACGCACCCTTAAAGTGTTTGGATTCGGAAAAATCGGAGTTCGGAGTTTAGACTGTTTGGATTGGGAGTGATTCACTTTACATACCCAATACTACTTGCCTATATAATTATGAAGTCGAAATTTTGAAAGAAAAAAATTGTTGGGATTAGCTTTCTATAGTTAAAGTTGGTATATACCTAAGTACCACTGCTTTATGCTTATCTTTATACGATTCCTATGAACAAACTACAGTAATTAGGGTGAAGTAGTTTTGTGCATTTACGTATCCACGTGTCCACTGACCATATACTTTTGGTAAGAGGCTCTCATAAGTATACGTGTTCTTATTTATCCAGAAACGGAAACTGTTTTCTTTTAAGTATTTGCTTTTTCTCCTCTACCCTCTACTCAATTATAAGTACTCTGTTTATATATGCATACGGCCAAATCGATTGTGATCCAACATTTGTGAAAGAAAGATTTAAATATTCTAGTAAGCATATTACAATAAGGACCAGAACACATTTTGTTTCTTTGTGATGGATGGTGTGTTTTTAAAATTTCTTAGTATTAACTTTTACCATTAGTAAGTTCTTACAAGCAATCCATTTAGATTTGTTTAATTTTGATTATCATAAATTTTTGCTAACATTTATTAACGTTTCCTTACAAATTTATTTTCTTGTTGTAAAAATAGCTTTATTATGAATAAAAACATATTTTTAGGTTAGAAAATCTTGCATGTGTTGGAGCATTGCTTTGATATCTCAGTAATAAAATTGCCACATATTTACAAAAAACATTTTGAGTATTTTATTATTATCTACCCTTTAAGAACATTTTATAAATATTAAGTGTAGGCATTTGCCATATTATTTTACTAACAACTGTGAATTTTTTAGATTCAAAAATGGATTCCGATGATTATGTACACGAAAATAACAAAATATTCGATATTTTATTCCAAAATATCAAAGCTTTTGAGCTGGAAGAAATTAGAGGATTTTTTGAACGATTTGGTTGTTTTGATGTAAAGACAGCTGGAGATGAAACTGGTTATCGGTTTGTTAAATTCAGGAGTTACGATGATGCTAAAAGAGCATTTGAAGCATACAAGGAGAATGAAAACTTCAAATTTCTAAAACCTCGTAAAAAGAAACAAGAACAATCGAATCATGGGTCAAGGAGTGAAGCATGTTCTAATCATGACGTAAAAGTTAAGAAGTCAGATGATGTGTCCTGGGATTGTAATACAAAATATTCTGGACCTATATGGGAGGACCGAAATATAAATGTTGGCAATAGTGGTAAAGATGGTGAAAGTAACAATAGTGGCCAAAAAAATAGAAGAAATTCTAATGCTAAAGGTAAACAGAACTGTAGACATGATTATGGAAATAAAAATTCACCTAAGTCTCCAAATGACAACGATGGCTTTGAAAATCATTTTTCTGCAGCTGACTCTGAAAGTTACAATCCTAACAAATCGGACAGTAAAGATTCAAGTCATTTATTTAACAGCAAACCAAAGTATAATTCTAATAATTTAGACAAGGATTATTTAAAGAAAAAATTGAACTCTAATGTTAACAATCAGACAAGACCAAACAATTCAAGAAACTCACAAGGCAATTCTACTGATGCAATGACACAGGAGACCAATCTAGAAGAAATGCCTGATCTTGAATTAGTAAAATCTAAGGATTCCACGAGGCCAATACTGGATGCGCAGGAAGTTGTTGTCGGAAACATCCCATGCAATTATGGGTCTGCTTATATTTTGCATTTGTTTGACAATTTTGAGCCACTTGCAGTCAGTAACGTAATAATTGAACCAAAAACAAACATTCGGTACTGTTTTGTGTATTTCAAGTCACCTGAAGACTCCACTAGAGTAGAATCACGTTTTGATCGATTAGATATTGAGGGAAAGAAGTTAGTTGTTCTACGTCCCACCAAATTGATGGAAGAAGCAGCTTATTAATTGACATAAACGTGTATAGTACATTATAATAGTCATCAAAAATTATTGTATTCAAAGTTTTGCTTATTTTATTTTTTTACACTGACATGATGTACGATAAGTTTCATATTGCAACTTTTAATTAAATAAACTCAATTTAGAGTATTAAAAATTGAAGCATCCCCAAAAAAGTATCTATTTGAATTTTAAAAAGCTTCAAATTGTGTTTTAACTTGTAATAATGTAAATTAATGTAGTGCAATAGTTTTACAATAAACTTAAATACTGTTGAATACACTTTAACATAATTGTACATTACTAATCATTCCTAAGAAATTTTTTTCTTATTTATCAAATAATGTTAAAAAAAAAAAAAAAAAAAAAAAGACTTTCAACGGAGAAAGTAAAAGTTTTTAAGTAACTCACTTTATAAGTCTGGAATAAAAATTTTTAAATGTATAGTTTAATACATGTAATTTTTTTGACATTTTGAATTCTTAATGGAAATTCCTCAAATTTATCAAGAATGACATAATATTTATTTAAATGTTTGTTCATTTGTTTCCCAAATATGATAATTTGTGTATAAATGCATCTTTCATAAAAAATCAAAGGGCTTTGCTCGCAACATGTAAGAATTTTTTTGAATTAAGGGATGCTAATCAGCGATCTATTCTGTAGTGACAACAGCCGATAAGGATACACACTTGTACCCGCAGATAGTTGTAGCAGTTATCTTTTCAGCAGGAGGCGCTCCCGGGTAAGCTGCTCCAAAACTCAAACTCTGAACTGAAGTTGCGAATCGCATTCACCAAAGTGTGTATATCTTGACTATAGGGTCTGGTGGACGGGGTGACGCGGTCGTCGGTGTTTCTCTTCGAGTTCGAGGTCGGCGATAGTGGCGAGCTGTTGTTGTCCTGTGCCGCTGCAGCCACTGTTGCTGTAGGAAGTACTTTACCTATACCAAAGTACTTTAACTCCTAAGTACTCCCGACCGACCTTGAAACTTTCAGTGTATACGTAAAGTAGCGACAATCCGTCGAAAGGAATTGCAAAAAGTGCAAACAGAGTACCTTATAAACGAGTTTCTACCAATACTGTTGTATATACCTTTGCCTGTACTCTCTATTTATACGCATCACATACAATACAAAGAAGTACCTATACGTTGTATGTGGGTGGTGGTACGTACGTACGCGCGAGCCGCGAGTGTAAGCGAGGAAAAAAGCCTCTTCGTATATAAGTTCTTGTAAAATGTGTGCATCATACACTTATCGTGCGCGAATAAAAATATTTTAGCTCAGCAAAACGCGAGTAAGTCACGAATTCACGAGAGGAGCGCGTAGCGTACTTATAATATTTATGTATGTGTGTAGCCAAAAGCGGCCTGCCTGTAAGTTGCCTACCGTCAAAAACGAAGGGATTAATGCACTGTACGAACTGTAGTGTGTGTAAAAGTATAGTGTGTAGACTGTAGTGTAGACCGTGTAGAGAACGAAGCCAATTCTCTGGAGACGGAAACAAAGAGAGGAACAACATCACCATCGTCAGAGGCGCATAACCTCAAAATAGTGTTCCCTGGTGTGCGGTGTACACCTAGGTGGTATATACATATAGATATATATAGGTGGTGCACTGCGTTGTCAGCATCAGCAGTAGCAACAGCAGTAGTAGAGTGCGAGTGCTAATTCCAGCGAGCGGACGCGGCGCGCGAGGAGTAGCGTCTCCCGTCGTGCGTAGCTGAACCCGCGCACAAAAACACACAGACTCGTCGTCCGGTTGATGGATGATACTGGCAGGATGCTACAACACGGTGGTTCAAACGTCGGTCTGATGGGCGGTAATCAGGGCCAGGGCGGCCAGAACAGCGGTGGCTACGGGAACATGGGCCCGGTCGACGGCTCGGCGGGCCAGGGACCCGACCAGGCGATCGAGGCGCGCAAGCAGGACATTGGTGACATACTCCAGCAGATTATGAACATCACCGATCAGAGCCTGGACGAAGCTCAGGCAAGGTGAGCAAAAGATCTTCCTGACCCAGCTAGTAGCTTCTCTCTCTCTCTCTCTCTGTCTCTCTCTCTCTAGCTTTCTTTGTTTATTATTATTATATATTACTTATTTAACTTTATGTATTTATTATACTTTTACTTATATGTCTTTCAATACTATTAACTGCGACTATCTTGTATCTTGGACCTGCGTGTCCTCTAAACTTATCTTATGTACTTAATGCTAAGGCTACTATGGACCTTTGGTCCTTAGCCTAATAAATCTACTCTACTCTACTCTACTCTCTCTCGACCAGTGCGACTTGCTTACATTGTGTGGTTTTTGGATGCTGTGCGTGCGAGTGTGTGTGTGTATATGTGTGTGAGTGTGTGTGTTTGTTGCAGTGCTGCGTATACATTTAAACATTTTTTGTTGTATTTATAAATGTTGGGTGCATGAATACATACTTGCTTTTGACAAGTATGGTGGATTTTTAATTAGGACCAAGTGATTTGCTGGATGTTTTGAATGCATTTTAAATACACATTAATTATTTTATCAACCATGTAAATAGTCGGTTTGATAGTCGGTTTCATCGTCCAAGTATTTTAACAGTTTGTTTGTAAACAGAGTAGCAGATCAACAGCTGTTTGTGTGCACACACACATGTCATATAGTCACGTAAACACAGCACTTGGTCAATTAAATGTTACAACACTATGCTTGTAGTTTTATATAAATTAAAAACAACTGCGACTCATGAACGACTCAATTTTCAGAAAGCACACGTTGAACTGTCACAGAATGAAGCCAGCTCTGTTTTCGGTGCTTTGCGAAATCAAGGAAAAAACTGGTAAGTAAACATTATTTGCTACCTAATGCAATTCGTTACAATCATCGTCACAACGTTTTTTTTTTTTTTTAAAACAAACAAATTCTCCAGTAGCGTAATGCGTTTGCGTTTGGACGCCAAAAGCTGTGTTTATTTTTGGCTGAAAGCTCCATTGTCAAAATTGTTTGATAAACGTAAATCTTATCTCCCACACACGGTTTGTTGATCTTGCGATTACGCCCAAGATCCTTAGCACACAGAAGCTTTCTTATTACATTTTTTCGCCATAACTAACGCTGTGTCATTACGCCACTTTTCAATTTATCACGTACGAGTAAATTTCCACTCGTGCAATTTAACACACATGGCTAACAATATTTTATGAACCCTCAAGAAAACATTACTGGTATAAGATTCGTCGTATAAGATCGTATGGCTATAAGGTAAAACATTTTTATCGATCATCAAAAGAGAAACGGGGAATAATCATCAATGAAGGCCCATCTACACCCCTAGACGCAGCCCATCCAGGACAGTGAAATAAAAACAAGCGCGTATCTCGGCACGCCGTAAAAACTAAAGAAGCCGGGGTGGGTTGGCGCCTCCTCATCCTTGCGTCACGGTCGTATAATGAAGTTGAAAAAATTCAATCGCAACCGACCGAGGGTATATACACACGGGGGAGACGCCGGATCGAGGGTTTCCCCGCCATTTGAAACTCGTAAACATAATTTTTACGCGCCGCTTGGATTACAATTTGCTCGCCGATCATCCAGAGACCGCGAAACGCGCGTAATTATTCCAAAGAGGCAGGTGGCGACCGAGGGGACCGCGTGTGGTTGCTCAGCCACACCACGCCCCTGCAATACCCTGCCCTGGCTGTGGGTGTTTGCTCCCCCATCGGCTCACGGCATGCACCGCGAGTAGTTCCCCTCCCCTTATCCTTATTTTTCGTGCCAGTATACATCTCTCCCGGTCCATTTCTTTTTTTCTTTCCCGCGTCTCCTCGCCGGTTCGTGCACGTGCGGTTGTACATGCGCAGCGGCGCTGATATATACGGGGGTTGGGGAAGATTCGTGCACACGCAATACTTATGCCGAGGAAGGAAGAATCGGTACCCTCGCATCGTCAGCTGATTTCGTCCCTTATTTTTCGCCCGACGAAACGAAGAATTATCGCTTCCAGGGGATATGGGGGGAATAACACAATTTTATCGGACGAGTGATTTGTGCTTGGCGCAAAGTGCACGATGTATACGTCGCTGATGCGCTAGTAATGTAAATATACATATGTAAATACATATTATGTACTTTTTTAATTTTATTTTTGTTGGGGCACCCGTCGCGCCCCAGTAATTTTTCAACTAAATCACCCGCGCGCCATTGCCTACAAGATGCACGCAACTGTAGGCGAAACAATAAATTTGCCAATAGCAGCGTCGGTGCAAACGGTATATTGGCTGTGGATGTTTTTTTTTTTTTTTTTTTTTTTTTTTTTTTGGTAAAAACAAAAAAATGGATGCAAGGGCGAAAAAAGAATAAACGTAACGTTGAGCAGAACCGTTTCACCGGTCATTTTATTACGCGGATAATCAACTCCGTCCGCATTGGGGATCGTGGGTGTGATAACCGACTGGACCACACGTTTTTCCACCATCACGAAAGACATTCATAGGGTAGATCGAGCGCCGTCGTAACTTTGGCTCCTCCTTTATCCTTTGTTTTTTCCAAGAGAAAGGTGTAGACGGGAAAACTCGGTAACAATGGTTATACTCTTCGGGTCACTTTCGGCGCGTGAGACCCAGGCGTCCCGCGGGAGCGCGGACTCGTTCCCCGAAATAATCTTCCGTATATATACTGCACCAAAGTCCCCCGACAGCGGGTGGTGACGTGACCCCGGAAAGCCCTGGAAAAGCCAGCATCTGTCGCCTCCTGTATCCATACTGAGGCGAAAGAGAAACTCGATCTCTCGCGCGTCCTATATATTCTTCTGCTCTCGAGTATCCAAGTACACACAACGAGGGGAAAACCTAGATTTGAGGACCGGGGAACTTTCGGGGGCTTACCGTTGTCGTTGGCCCGGCGTCCTTTTGTCGCGGATCGTCTACCTCCCCCCCCCCTTTTTTTCCAAGGGATCGTGTACTACTGTACCGCCACTCTATACCAACGTTTATTGTATAAGAAACTTATTTGCCCAACGATCGAGTAGGCAAGCATTTAAGTCACAATGCTCTCGTTGCGCGAGGCAACATCAGGGATAATATAAGTCTCTATAGCGTTGGCCTTTGATTTTAATTAGCACTAGAACCGTGGAAAGTCCCAAGCACGCGTGTATAATTATATACATCCACCAAAACGCGAAAAGCTCGAGAAAAAGTTGTGAGTCGCGTAAAAAGATCACAAAGACGAGTTGTACACCCGGGTACCGGTGGAATAGCTGTGCGCACGAATAGACGCCCCCGTGGAAGGGTTCCATATCAACCGTTTCTGCGCTTTCGCGCCCGGAGTTGCAGAGAAGAGAGCATCCCCGGGAGAGAGAGGGCCTCTCGTGGCATTGAAAACGTCAGCAGTTCTTCGATATCCGAGAGAAAAGAGAAAAAGATGTTCGCTTCTCCCCCCCCCTCCCTCTTCTCTTTCTTTTCCGTTTTCGGCACGTTGTGCGCTCCGTCTCTTATCGACTTTTTGCGAGGATTAAAATTGGCTGGGCATACCTTGTAACTACATGTTAAAGGGCTTCGGGACATATTCTGATCTGCTTTATTTTCCGTAGACACCGTCATTTGGTGACTAATATAACAGAGAAAAGCTTAATTTTTATTGTATTTTTTTTATGTATACGAAAGAGCATTCGAAACATACCGATGAGCGCCGATCGAGTTATTCTTGTACCCACACGCCCAAATATTACTCCCGGCGGGTCTATACGCTCGGAATTATTGTTCATCGATGATCTTCGCTTTTCCATGATGGTGTGCACACCCATATACTCGTTCCACCGGAGTATGTTGTATAGTGATATAATAATAATAATAATAATTTCGACGTCGATCAAGCCGCAGAAAACCGGCTCTCGAAAAACCGTGACAAAGATAATCGGCATCTAATTTTAGAGAGACGTCGCCGCGGGAGCCGGGATGACGTCTCGAAAAAAACAACATCGCGTGCCGGGCACTGTTTCCATTCGAACGAGTGAGTACATTGGGATTGGAACTCGCTGTATATACGGCGTGTGGATTTACGTGATAGGCTCCCGCGACATCGGTACCATAGCGGTGAAAATTGAAAGCTGTATACACCTTGAATCCCAAAACTGAAACCTAAGGTATACCGATGGTAAGCCTCGGAGGCGTCGAACAAAAATTCCCTCGACCAAGTTGCTACACGGGCGAGCCGAGCGGAGTTGATCGTGAGAATATCATACGCGCGTGTGCGTGTGTATATAGGTATGGGTACTGCTGCAAGAAAGAGCCGACGCGGTGGAGTCAACGCTCCCCTGTTGCAGCCTTTTTTTTCTCTCTCTCTCTCTCTCCGACTTATTTACGCTCAAAGTTGCAGCGCTTCGTTCCTCTCTCTCTCTCTGCGCGCCAGGTATATAGGGATGTAAAGGGTATACGAAGGATTACGCCAAAAATACGTCGTTTTCGGGTTTCGGGAATGAATTTCAACAAGCCCACTCGGGTTCTTCGGTACTATCAATTTTTTTCTTTATTCTAGTACTTGGTCCATGAGTTGAAATCTTGAAAACCATTTTCTCGCTATGAAGTAAGCCAAGGGATGGGTAAACCAATGATGATTATCAGGTAAGTACCCCAAAATTGGAGAAAATTTGAAATTTCTCGACTGAGATCGGCAAACCATAAATGAAGAAATTGCGTCACGAGACTTCGTTGCGCGGTGCACGATAAAAAAACAAGTTGCCTATAATCCAAGTAAAATAGATTTTCCTTTTCCGCGGAATTCCTCACCCGCAGGTATACATATACATTGCATTCGTGCATCTTCTCTCGTATACTCCTCTCTCTCTCTCTCTCTTCTCCATATTTTCTTCCCTTTTCTCCCGTATACCGCGCGCGTCGTCAGCATCGGCTTATATTGTAAACGCGAACCCCTTGCCTCTCCCCCCTCCTCCCGCGAGAGAGATCGGTATCTCTCGCCGCGGCGCACTGCATTTTCTCCTCCGCTTGATCTCCCCGAACATATAGAGGCAAGGCCCTGTATACGCTGCAGCCACCGTCGCGCGGATGGGCTCCGATATATTTCCTCTTTCTTTTTTTGTCCTGGTCCTCTCGGGTCCTCCGACACGGCAACAACTTTGGCAGTCAAGGTGAACCGGCCTCCTTTTCTTCTTCTGCTACTTTTGCCTTCCCTCGGATGGGATGCCGCTGCAGCTCCTCCTCTATACTGCCAATGCTTTCGAACGCGATACACATACACGTTCTTTTTCCTCCGTGTGTCTCCTCCTCTGCCCAACTAACGAGCCATATATCTCGAACGTGCCCCCCCTATTACCAATAGGTACTCGCGGTACCACTTACCTATATATATGTATGTATGTTTGTATTGTACGGGTATATAAGTATACCTTTGCGCTTTTACTTTATTCTTGCGTTGCGGCGCCTTTGGAAACGTCCAAGTGATTGAGCGACGCGAATCGATGAAACGTTGCGCGCATTCCTTTTGTGTGGGCCATATTTATACTTGTGTATGGTACGGTTGCATAAATTTCATTCCGCGACGCCGAAATACGGAGGAGAACCGCACACATAAGTATATTGTATTGTATACATTCTGGAGTCGCAGCGGTATATTGGTGATGCCCGTACTTTTTAAACAAAAATGTAGAAACAAAGTAAAAGAAAATTTCACCATATAGATTCCCCGGCGAAATACCATTTGCTTATTTTCTCCCAGTACCCATGGAAATGATTGTACATTTGAAACTGATGAATTAGCGTCTGATTCTTTTTTCTCTTTTTACAATATTCGTGCAATGTAAGTGTACACGACACGATAATACATTCATAATATACATTTGTAGGTATTTGCTTCGTCAGGCATCGTAAAAGTACACCTATACTGCTTATAGATATTTCCGTGTAAATCAATTCAGCGGCGCGTGTCGGGAAAAACTGTATATAATATATGCTCATGTACCGCACTTACATCAAAAGAACATATTGAGATCGAGTGTATAGGTATACCTTAAACACCCTTTACCCCGAGCACGACGATGTATGTCATTAGCACCGTAATGAAATTCCCAATAAAAGTCGTTTCGTGCTCGCCGTAACAGCAATAAACTCGTAGCGTGTAAGGGGAAAAAAAAAAAAAATATCGCGCACACCCCGTGCTCCCTTATGAGCTCCCGATGCCACCATTTACGCGTCAGAGAGCCATCCCCGACAGTCACCGAGAGTACTTTTACGGGGCCATATAGGAGAGAGAGACGGCCTCTCTCCCCCCCGTGCACAACTCTCCGGGAACAATAAAAGCCGGAATAAAGTCAGCCCTCGACCACGCGCCGCTGCACACGTCATCCCTCCTCCCCCCACCCACCCTTTTTTTTATCCGCTGCTCCTCTTGTATTCGCGCCCGTACAGCCAAGAAGCCGTACTAAAAGTCTCTCTCTCTCTCTCTCTGCACGGGTCATTCGACGGAGCATATATTATTTCGTGTTATAGGTATACCATGATGACGATGCGCCGCTTGAACGTTACTATATGGTGTTGATATCGTCTAACCCTGTTTGCACCATGAAGATCCGTCGCAACACTATACTTATGGGCCTCTAGATCGAAATTAATGAGAAAGAAAAAAAAAATGTGGAGCGCACGGAACGGCGTAAATTAGGCCGCGGAGTCGTTCTCCAAAGGCACAGGCCTCTACACCGTCCACCTCCCCCGTACCCATCTCTGTGCACTAATATACGGAGTCCCCTTCGCGTCCACGCACGCCCTTAATCGTATGGTAATTCTATGGATATTGCGCGGGAGGAGAAAGGTCCTCTGCGAGTGCTATCTCTTTCTCTCTCGAGGCTCCTTCTCGTCCTCGTTGAACGGTGATGCAAACGCTGGGGGGTTTAGTGTAACACAAGAGGATACGAACCTCTTCGTTGTTTTTTTTTTTTTTTTTTTTTTTATCGTTTCACTAATAATTAAATAATTTAATAATAATTTCAGTAATAATTTAAATTTATCGTTACGCAATACAATCGAAATGACATTGCAGTGGAACAATTATTAAAACCTTATACGTATAGTTGCGTCTTACATATTTATATATATAGCCTATGGTTATTCGATCGGTTTCGACTCGAGGTGCTCCAAAAATACCAAATTTTCCCGGCAATCGTGTACTGTATCCACCTATAAATAGCTCTCGTCGCTCCATATAGATGATGATGAGACAATGTCGTTGACCTCAAACTCGCGAAAGGGTTGAAGGAGCCCGCGGAAAAACCCATGGGTGATTACAATCAGAATTATTTTATGCTTACGTATACCCACTCAGTTGTCCACGCGGAGGGTTTTACATGATACATGTATATAAAAACCACGTTATCTTCGAGCATCGGGTATGGTGACTTTGCTTGCCGCTGTCACGCTTTTTGTTTGTGGCACGCACGTGTGCGCATGAGTATATTAGCTAGTAGTAGATACAATGCACGTGGTAATAAAGTGCGTGTGCTTGCCCTCTCGCGTTTAATTAAAAGCCCTTCGTTATCTCGGGTCAGGAGGGAGGGATAAAAGGGGGGAGTGGACTCTGCAGTCTGTGGATTACGTTTTTTATTGTCGCGTCAACTTGTCCATGTCCAACGTGCTACTGTCGATGACTATGAGGTGGGTTTGGTTGCTCTTAACAATGAGTAACCCTCAGTTAAATCTTTTCTATATCCATCGCACTCGAAGTGAGGCTATAGGTACGTCCGAGTATATAATATGTCGCCGAGTTTGGAAAAAGTTAGCTAATCTGTATAATTAGCGTTGCCGTGAAATTTTACTAAAATTCGTGAAGCATGCCGGGACTGGCTTTTGCACATATCTTCCTTTTGGCGCTTTTCAGTCAAGAATATAGTAAAACAAAATAAGAAGCGGTAGGTGCATAATAATATATCAACCAACCAAAACACCTTGATCCCCTGCTCGCACTCTGCATTAATGTATTTCAAAAAAAAAAAAAAAATTGGAAAATCAACTTGAGCGAGCAGAGTGCCTGAAATACAAGTTTGTGGATGAACAATATAAAGAAGGAGAAATAACAAAAAAAATAGGTAGTGGTAGTAGCAGTGAGGCGTGAGTTATGAATAATGCAGAGAGAGAGAAAAGTTCTAATTGCGCGGGAGACAAAACTGTACACCCGCTACGTAGGTACTTACGCGTAAGTACTCGCGAGCGTGCACCAACTAAATTAGTTCTTCCTTTATACTTCACGCGCCTTCTCTACTCACACTGGCTTTCGCCCATATACATATATACTTGCATGAGGTACACTTTACTCATACTCGCTTTGCTTTGCCCGAAAGAGCGAAGAAACTTGTTTCTCAAACTTTAACCTTTTTTTTTTGCATATCTTTCTCTCTCGCTCGGGGGTTGTAATGCTTTCAGAGTTAATTCGGTTAGCTGTATTCAAAGCTTAAGGTTCATACAGATTGTAAAATAAAATTAAAGTATAGGTCTTTCTCATACAATATTGTAGAGTTTATCTGTAAATGTCCCACAGTCTGTCAATATTTGTTATGAAAAAAAGTGTTTTCAACATACGTTTGCGATTACCGCATGAAAAAAAAATACCACCAAGTAAAACAATGAACCTAATGGACAATGTAGTTGAGCAGCCAAGAAAATTGTGTTTGCTCACGACATAAAGTTCGTTGTCAATGGTCCGGAAGGGCAAGCTATACAGGATAAGGTAGCGCACTTTTAATCGCGCGCACACAACGAGCAAGTAGTTAACTACACTTTTTATGTACAGGCTATAATATACGTATACGCATCCATGCAAGTTGGTGCGGTAGAACCATCAAGTTGCGAGTAACAAGACAAGATTGCAACGGACGCTATCTAATTCACTCTCGGTCCGACTCTTTATCTCTCCGGCGGCGGTGTACACGAAAGCCGCCGCGAGGGAGTACAATAGCCCGCGCATACGCATTAAGCGGCCGATCGAGAGTGGCAATAATAATATTGTGTACTCGCATGGAGCTTTGTGTATACAACACCCACTTTAACCCGCCCAGAGAGACTCGAATCGCATCGGACAAGAAGGAAGTAGGTATATAGCTCGAGTGTGTGTTTTTGCGCGCCAAGTGCAAATATTTACACATACGATCGTCTTAGCCCATATCGCGTCCCATTCAGGTATACGTAGATGCTGCGTCGCGCGCGTATGCTGGAGGTATATGTGTACGTGTTTGTCAGTACATGATAATAACAATCCTCGTAGGAGCCGACTGTAAAGTCGCTCGTAAAAACACCGTAAACTCGACAGCAACAGGTCCTTCTCCCTCTCTCGTCCCGTGTGTCTGACAGTCGGTGCAGGCGACGCACACCAGAACACACCTATACAGTCCTCGGCCCCGCTTACCCCGTATACTTGCTCCATCACCACTACTGCACGCTGCGATATCAAAGGGTATTATAGCGGCCTTGACGTTAAGAGCCCCTTCCGTGCTCGTTTCGTCGTCGCGGCTTTTTGGTCTAATCGCGGGCGACTTACTCTAATAAATATATACATGAGAGATACATCTTGAAATTCCTGACTCTTTCTGTTTCTCTCCCATTCGTTTGATTTATCGCATGTGACTCAAGAGAGACTTTAAGCTCTGATGCCTACGGGTCTTAATATTGTATAACCACATTATCGCGATTTCAGCAGCAGTGTATAGTATAACCATTCAGCTCGGCTATATATAGGTAGTTTCAAACCGCCACCTTTTTGTTTTCTCCTCTGAAAATTTGATATTCTCGTCGGCCGCTGCTCTATACCTGCGATGCGCCGATGCATAATTCATGTATACGCGAGTATCCGTGTGTGTAGTATATACAGTGGGAACTAACGTACGTCGTACAAAATGTAACATTTATAGCATAGAACGACAACAACAAAAGTGGAAGTAAGTAGGCACTTTCCGTTGTAGTCATCCTCGTCTTTGTAATACGATGCTACACTATAGGATCGAGATTTTCAATTCAAACTGTATACCTTATATTTTTTGCGAGACGATTCGAGAAAAATCCATCAGAGCTCCAATATTATATATATAGGCTGTCTCTTATGGGTTATATGGAAAAATAAAAAATGAGCACCTCCTTGGCTGTGCAGCGTATATATAACGATCACATGGCACTCGAGACACTTATTTATTTATTTTTTTTTTTTTTTTCAACGCAAGGCCGATCTCGACGCATTTGCATGCACGTCAGTGCAGCTCGCGAATCAAAGGAATATTGCAGAAAACAATGCTTTACTCGTATAGCTGTACTCGCGTCTCCGTCAGAGAAGACATTTCGCTTCCATGCTCCGAAGGAGACCCGCCGGATATTTCCCTCGCATGCATGGCATTAGATTCACTCCACCGCGTATATACATACATACACCAGACGGATGGCTGTCGTTATTGCTGTTGTTTGCCTTCGTATAACATGTTACTTCCTGGATGGTTTGGCTTTCCAACGGTTCTCGTGGAAGGACGATCACCCCCCCAACCCCCAACTCTGGTCCAGCAGCTCTCACGGTCGAGTTCGCAAAACTCCTTCACGCACAATGATATATATGTATGAGGGTAAGAAGCCAGAGTTTTTGTCGCAAAATCCTTCGTACGGTACCGGAGGCTCTATCCCCCCCTGTGTGTGGCTCTCTTGGCGCCGCTACTCCTCCGCAGAGAGAACAGACGACCTTACACATACATACATTCATACGCATAAAAGCAACGCTCCGCTTGTTCGCGCGCTTCCTTTTATTTGCTCTTTGCATGTGTGTGTGTGCGGAAAAGCTGGAAAAGCACGAGGGAGCCGCGCCGAGCGGAACTCCTCTCGGGGAGCGTTCGGGACGTTGGCGCGACCGGGCGGCCAATGTATGGCAGAGCCGAGGAAACGGAAGCGCTCGAAAGCTCAGAAGCCCCCTTCGGAGGGGTTTTTATTGCGTTTCTTCTTTTTGTTTGCCATTAGTGCTCGTGCCATCATACAGCAATAGCGAGTCTAGATGAGTTTATTGGAATATCTGTGCTTGTCAAGTAGTAAAATGTATCATACGTATACGACGAACGACGTGCTGATGAGGGTTACCATTTGAGGAGAAGGCACATACGCTCGCACTACTACGACTCCCGAGGGAATCCAACAGGAAACGGGGTGCTGGACGGATGAAAGAGAGTATAGGCTTCACAATGAGATACGAGATCTGTTTTTGGATAAATCGATGTATCGAGTGGTGTTTTTCTTTTTTACGCATCATGTAACTCTCGGAATGACGAACTTTGTCGTGCCTCGAAAAACAGTACTTAGTCGTCGATATGACTGGTACTTTTATAATCATTTCGTCTGAGATCATTAAACGCATTAATTTTTACTCCATAAAGTTTGTAAACAATTGAGACGCGGCTAGTAGGAAACACCAGGAGGGGACGTTTACGCGCAAGTCCTGCGTCATCCGACGCTTTCTATACTCCACACATATGTAATCGATTCTCGCATCAGCTTGTGCATAGTATAATTTAAACTTCCCAAATTTTCATCATAGTATATATAGCAACAGTATAGCGTTAGTGTGTTCCCTTTTCTCTCTCTTATGATCTCGGTTGTGATTCAACGCACTTGATTGGTTAAATAAAATCGTCTCTATTTCTGTTGTAAATCAGCAACAGTGGATCAGTGGCTGTACACCCCTTTTTATCCGAACCACGCCCCTAAGATCATCCATCCGAATTTTATTTAAAAAATAGCTTGGTTTTATGCAATACAACGTCGATGACCTCGTCGGTAATGAATCAACGAGAAAAAATTAAAAAACGCTAAATGTACACACGAACAGACAAGAAAGTTCCTCAACCCTTAGGATTCTTCATACAGATACACGTCAAGCTCCAAAGAGTGGACATTACATTATATACGTACACTGTTACACACACTCTATATGATATCACGTTACACATTGCAACGGGCAGAGGGTTTCTCTTTTCTCTCTCAGTCGTTTCCGATTTTTTTTTTTTTTTTTTTTTTTTCCTACCGTGCAGCCAATAAATTACATACATTGCAGTTTGTCGTCGCATGCGTGCGTATAACAACCATCGCCCTTTTCGCTCGATATCACTGCAGTTTCTCTTTTTTTCGAGAAACAACGGCGACCCGCTCGTCTGCACATCAAAAGCCAGCTGGAGGTTTTTTTTTTCCAACAAGGGTGGAATCCGCTGCAGCGCAGATGACGCATATACAATATGTAACCCAATCAAAGACGAGGTCAAAGGGCGGAAAAAAAACGCTGCGCTTTTGATTGGTTTTAGAATCAAACGACTCTTTCTGTTTTTTGTTTCATTTCATTATACTCGGTGTGGTGGTACAATCCATCGGATCTTTTGAACTCGAGCTGCAACTTGGCCTTTATATGAGATGTATTCAAATTGCCCAAATGATTATTCGTTTGCAACTGTAAAACAACATTTTAAAGGAAGTAAAGTTGTAGCACCGCAGTAACAATAACCATCATGTCTCATAATCCGCATCATCCGCATGTACATAGTAACAACAACTATAACGAACGGCATATTGTATAATTACACAAGCTCGTAGCGGCGGAGATAATATAACATAGATTTTGGAAGAAGCGTACATGTAAATATAGGATACCGATTTTCAGCAGGAGGGCGCATACATATATACGGATTCCCAAAAATTTCAGCAGTCCCGGCTCGCTCGCTCGCAGAGATAACAAACATCATCCACGCATGAAGCACACACGCTCGCGCTCTGCTACCACCGCTATATGTGTACAACTGTATACACGGTGTAGTGGGGGTGGGGGGGGGTGAGAAGAGGGAGGCACGCCCGGCGTCTCTCGTTGTTCTCTTTTTGGTTTCACGCACGTACACGTAGCCACGCGAAGGGAGGGTGGAAGGGTGGTGAGGGCGAGGGTGGCCGGGTATACGTATATATATGTATCCTTGCACGGGGAAAGTCAGGGTAGAGCCACTCGATCAATACACGCCACGCTGCCTCCGCACACCAGTGTATACGCTGTTATACACACTCGGCGAACCGGAGACAGTGGTGCTCCTACCCTTGCTTTCGTTTTTCTCGCGCCCCGTCGGTCATGCACCCTCACCACGAGGACTCCGGGATGACGGGGCTCCAACGGAGCCGCTGCTCTATATGGCTACTGTTGTGCATCCCCTTGCCAACAAATGTAGTGTGTGTGCATTGGTTACACGTGGAGAGAGGGAAAGGAGGAGGATATGTATACCCCCAAAAACGGATGTATCGAACATTGCACCGTTCAACCAAACATTCGACTCCGACTCCCATTGAGATTCGCGTGCAAGGTTGCTCTCGATTCTTTTCTCTTGATGTTCACCGGAAGGTTGCGCTCTGGGCTTCCATTTGTTTTTTTCCTTCTGGCTTCTGCTGCTGATGGGGCCACAACAATATTCACTAGCGCCGGTTTCCTTGCTTTGTTTGTGCTGGTATTTATGTTTGTTTTTTTCGTTTCGATGCCCCAATGTTCCCGGTTGGATTGTTTCAGAGGTAATTCCAAGGTATATATAGGTACTTTTCAATCATATCAAAGGTTATCATTAATTTCGCTAAAAAAAAAAAACACTTTCTCTGTGTAATTCTACTGCAGCATATGCTGTTCTACAGCCGCGCACTTTGCAAAATGGCCAGTGGGACCAAAGCAGAGGGGCGGTAGGCAGTGGTCATCGGGCCATTGTTTCTCCGCTCGTAAGTACGTACAGCTGCTTTTGCTCCTGTGATGGATTTTATTATTGTCCCTCCCTCTTTTATTTCCACGCTTTTCACGTAGACAAAGGTGTATATACTCATTCTCTGTTAAAGTAGAGGGCGATAAAAACCCATTCATATTTTTTTTCCTCACTCCGGACTGTGGACTGTTGTTTCTTCTCTGGCCCATACTTTAGCAAACAATGTACATGTACGGACATGTACATACCGTACCGTGGAACAATGGAGTGTTTTATCAATCAAAGCCAGATTTAGTCCGACTGTGTGATGTGTACACGTTAGGTACACAAGTTAACTTGGACTTGAAAGTCAACTTACATGAAATCTGAAATGTAACAAAATGATGGCCGAGCTAAACTTGATGAAATTAAAATCAACAAAGAGTTTGTTTATCGCTCGTTATTATAGGAAAAGTTTCTTCGTCCCGAGGCACATTGCGGGGGTAAAGCACAAAATCAACAAAAGGAGACTGCTCGGTTAATTTCCTCTACTGTGCAACACCATGATATATATGTGTAGGTATACAAGTGCGGACCTAAACGCAACGAAGCACGCGCGAACCATTTCCCAGCATTCCTGGCATACCCGCACCCCCTACTCCACGTGCTGATGTCTTTCATTAGAGCCGATCCCTTCTCTCCCGCGAAAAAGCTCCCCCGTACCAAACCTCGTGTACACGCAACGCGGCCCATTGAAGTTGATGCTCTCGGCACGGTGTGTCACTCATATCAGACCTCCCGCGCCACTTTCCCTCTCAACTATACTCGACGATCCGCGTTATTAGCCTCTCGACGTCCGCCTCCACTGCGCTATACTATACACGTATACTTACCTACCCCTTTGTCATGAATCTCGAGCTTCCTGCTCCTTGTTTTGCTCTTTTTCTTTTTCCCATGCTCCCGTGTCTGGCGAGGATCATCGTCGACTCGAGAGATAAGTATACTTATGCTAACGCGGACAAGAAAAACACTCGCAACGTGAATGGATCTGTGAAATTTGAGTATAATATGATACCTGCAATGTACTTTTTGGAGTCTCGCGTTTATCGGGATGTTGTGTCATTTCATCAACCCCACCGACAGTGAATTAAAGTAAGAAAAAGAAGAAGAAAAAAAATGGGAGATATAATAACACCAGTTAATGAGAGCCAATTACTTACCACGACGGGGCAGAAAAACAAATCTCGGTTACGCAAGTGTACACGCACGGCCGATGACTCGAAATTCCCTCCGATCGGATGGACGAAGTTTTATTTATAGACAGCCCGCTCGCGCGTACTGATATATATATATATATATATATATATATATATATATATATATATATATATATATATATACTTGTAGTTTGTCCTGCGAGAGGAGGAGGAAAAAAAAAATTAGTCTAGACTTCCCGACTGGACCATTCCTCTCTCTCGCTTGTACACTTACTGCAGTATACTAGTCACACAGAGCAGTAGTGTTTTTTTTCTGAAGGAGGCTCTCGTCTTCAACTGTGTAGCGCATGTGTGCCGTGAGAGGCTCGCTTCATCGTAAATGATAACTCGAGGAAAGTTTCATTCATGCGCTTTCTTCCGTTATTTGTTGCGGACAACTGATTTTCCGGAAGACGATCAACGTGCCCGAGCAAACTTGCTAAGTACCCAAGTATCGGTAACGATTACCATTTATTCCCTCAAGTGCTGGAAAAAAATATATCTTATCTCTGCATCTAACTTTTTTCTAATGTATTCGAAGGAATTTCACACGACATGACTTGTGTGGAAAAAATTTAATACAGTTTTTTTTTTTTGCATAAATGTGACTACTGATTTTAATAAGGAAATCGTGAAAACGAGAGCAACAATTAGTTTTATCTTAGAGACAGGACCTATGATTGAGGCCCACTCGTGAATAACTGAGTACGTTAGAGCTTCGTAGTACTTTTAATAAAGAGGGGGGTGGGCAGGAGAAGGAGGGGTATATGACTCCAAAAGCGCCATAAATTCCTCGCTCCGTCGGCTACATATTCATATATATATATATATATATATATATATATACTGTTACCTTACACTATATACCCATCGGCCGTCTCTCATCGACGTATACGTTTACGACGTGTTTTACACGATCATACCCGTAACAATTATTAGCCGATTAGGAGGCAGTAAAATTTTACAATCTCCTTTGCATTTTATACGCGTGTACATACATACCCACACACGTGTAAGTTGGATCGTCCCGAGTGGAGGAGCGCCGGCGCTTCGTTACACAACTCTATAATATATATACCAATTCCTTCTGGCGCGCAATATATTGCGAGGCTACTGATTTACCTTTTTTTTTTTTTTTTCTTCTCAAGTCCTCTGAAAAAAAACTTACTGGGAATACTAAAGATTGCCCGTGCGTTTATATTCATCGTGAGACGTGTTGAAATGTATATATGCCAATATCATTCGTTTCGTGTCTACAGGTTGGCTTTTTATTTTCTTTACCAATATTTGATGCGTTTACAATAATACACCAATTGAAGCTTTTTCTCTCCTCTGGCCCTGCATGGGAACCGATTTAACTTAATTTTCGATTTTACGCGGAAACAGCGCTAGTGTACCTCTCTCCTGGCCCGGCCGGCCTGTAAAATTGCTGCGACGAGAGGAAGAACAACACCCGGCGCAATAAACTTGACTCGTGCAAGAAAAGCGCCAAAGTTGCCTTGGCACGTGTGGCTATATTAATTTATATGTATACGTACGGTATATACGCGGTACGGCTCAACTCCTTCGCTTGTTCCCATGGCCCACGCGACTTTTTGCTCGTTTCCCCGCTAGAAGTCGTTCCGAGCAGCCGGTACCCGCAGCTTCCGTTCAGCTTTTCAACTTTGCTTCCATGATTTACGAAGCCGGTGGGCCTATAGTATGAAAAAAGGGGGGTCGGGGGGAGGGTAAAGGTGAGATGGCGCTTCTTCCTTCCCTGCAAGCTCGGCGCAACGCGAGCGGTTATTGGATTTTCCAGAGGGGATGTGCACGCACGGGGCACGAGGAGGCAGCCAGGGAGGGCTGATAAGTGGATTTCCATAATTTTTGTATTACACCGGTATACAAAGCGCAGCTCTCCCGCATAGTTTTTTTTTTTTCTTCCTTTGGAGAAGTTAGCTCGCTCGACAATTTGGCACGTATACTACTTAGCGTCTCCGGCGAGACTGATATATTGGGGCACTGTGCGTACATCGTGTAATTGGGGGTAGGGTATATAGGCCGTCCGTCCAGTTCCTCCCCTCTCTATGTACTATATATATTCTCGGGTTTTTCGGTCCTCCTCCTCCTCCTGGATTAAAAGAGCAGTCGATTCTGGAGACGCCCGATGGCCCCCTTCGGGGCCGAGATTACTCTCGTGCGAGGGTGCGCGCGTGTATATATTTTCGGGGATGAAGCTCGAGAAGAGATTTCGAGGGAGAAGAGCTGGCCGACAGACGCGACGGGCTTATACGTTCCGTGAGATATACACCCTGTAGACCATATTACGTAGTAGGTATAATATGATGCCGCGCAAGAGAGCGCAAAGACATATTTTTTCAAAATGTATTAAACTCTTCTCTGATATTTCGACATTTACCATCAAATAACGTGAAAAAATATATATATATTTGTACTTGTAAAATCACTCGTTTCCGTTAATTGTATATTATACGAAGTGAGCAGTTGATGATATTATGCGCTCGATAGAGGCGAGTAGGAGAGTGGAGGACGCGCAAGTGTCGGGGCCGACATATCGTTTGAGTCGTAAAACGTTAACCGGCAGTAAAAGCGAGTTTACGCTCCCGTATAAGGATGTACATACATTCCCACCCCCACCTAAATATAAACTCTAAAAAGCTCTTTATTCGTTGTGTACTGTACATACATGCATGCATGTATATACGTGTATATATTATATTCTGTATTTGTCCGAGACAGTATATAATTGTGAGGGGGAAAAAAAAAACAATACGTATACATGTATAACCAAGTGTATACAGGGCTCCTTCTCGAGTGAAAAGTCTCGAGGGTGCACTCGAGCGCCTTTCCTTGGGAGAGGCCTCCCCTCCGTGAAGTGCGAGGAAAGAAAGGGCAGGCTTTAATTGCGCTTCGCGTGTATAATTGGGCTTTGGTCTACCGTTCTTCCTCTCCCTCGATTTTCCGTCGTATTATTTCTCCTCTGGTTATTTTTGTCACACTTTTTCCGACCCTATTCAAAATTGTAATCGCTATAGGTAAGAAAAGACAGCTCGTGCAAAAGTGAGGCTAACGTAAAATATATAATATCATGTTAGGCAGTTGTTACGAGTATATATATATACAATTATACGGGCCATCATGGTACAGGCACCGTATCTTGCCTATATCGTAAAACCGTCCCAATGCTTGTTTGATGCAACATGATCTAGATTTGGCAAAGTTGATGAGAGGCATATGTGTTGGAAAAAAAAAAAAAAAAAAAAAATAGGGAAAAAGAGTGGTTTTACTATCCATCCGTCCTCTGTACACTGCGCAGTACATAGTTATAGTTACCGTTCGTAAAACGTGCGACAAAAGCCACTGTTACCGATTCTTGTATATATATTTATATACTCCTCTGTTGTATATACACACCTCTTCTCCCCGCTTTGAGAGCCCCACTGTTGAACGACCACCACATACCCACTTCGGCACGGCACGTACCCACTATGTAATATATTTGAAGCTCCGGGAGGAATTGATTCCTTTACGATCGGTAAACGACTACCCTATATGTATATATATGCACGGTATACGCGTATACCTATACGCGCGTGTTTTCAAAAGTCGCGTCCCCGTGGCTCTCTCTCTCTTTTTTTTTTATTACTCGCTCGATCGTGCCGGCACTCTTGGAGGCACTCCGTATGCTCATCCTTGTACCTGTATACACTCCATATATATATTATATCAACACTAACCATCTGTCACGCGGAGCGCGTATCAGAGTCATTTGGTACACCTACGCGAATAAACCACAAAAACCGCACCGAGAGGGTAGACATCCATGTGCTAAATTGTTGCGTTTGGATTTCCTTGCAGTTCTGTCGCTGAGGAACACGCAGGAGGAGGAGCCCCCGGATCCGCAGCTCATGAGGCTGGACAACATGCTGATAGCCGAGGGTGTCGCGGGCCCGGAGAAGGGAGGTGGCGCCGGAGCCGCGGCCTCGGCTTCGGCGGCCGCAGCGGCGGGACCACCGGGCCAACCCGACAACGCCATCGAGCACTCGGACTACCGCGCCAAGCTCGCCCAGATCCGACAGATCTACCACCAGGAGCTGGAGAAGTACGAACAGGTGGGCACGACCTTTGTCACATTTAAATCACACCCACAAAAGGGCATTTCGAGTATACGTATATACGTGTGTCCAGGTGCTACGGGAATGGACACGAGATTTTTTTCAACTCCAGTTCAACGTTGTTCCTCGTTAGATGCGCGCTGTAGTGCGCGTTTACTAAATTTTTGATCTGCAAAGTCATATGAATGTCATATGTAAAGTGAACACGTGGAGATACTATACTTTCGCTGTTGCTCTTGTCTCTTTGCACGCGCAATCGCATATCATATTACCTATAAAAATATACATTTGTCGACGCGGGGCAAAACAAAAAAGTATCAACTTTGGCAGGACTATAGGTGTTTCTACCGGACATCGTGAAAAAGGCTCGGTCCAATTTGCGATTCGAACTTTGGCGCATCGGCAGACACACTTGTACAATGTACTTCGTGCAACTTGTATGGAGATTACATGTCCCACTGCCGCTGTTGTTGGCACAAATTCAATACTTCCGCCGCATCACGGCCTAAACTATACGATCGATACGAAGTTGCATGATGCAAATTGATGCCTCTTGCCTCGATGAAATTATGCCAAACGCGAACCCGCAAATAACAGTTTAACCGTCAAAGTTTACGTGTGGGCTTGTACTGGGATTATTTTATGCTTGTCTTTTTCCTACGGAAATGCATAAACGATCATTTTGCCCTGACAAAACCGAAACCATCATACCTCACTTGGATAACGATCCGAGAATTTCCGAAGAGGTAATCTTGGCTCTCCTTAAACATCTCGAATGCGATTTCCACAGCGTCCCGTACTAGATGGAAAACGAAAATATAAGCTAAACGTAAATAAATACATGTGCAGCCGAGGGTTTGTTGAAATTTTTCAAGCCACGTCGCGCATCCTTACCTGTTTTTTTGTTTCCTTTCCGACGTAAACCTTCTCCTCCTGCTCCTGATCCAAAGAGCAAAATAGAGAGAGACAGAGGTCGAGGGGCTCCCTGAGCGCGCAGCCCCCCCTCCCTATACACGGTACGGGAATAGCCGGGCAGGCGAAGGAAACGGGGCTCTGTGGCGGCTGATCCACCCCCAGCCAGCTGGAGAGCAAGGGAATCCATTCCGAAATTGCAAGCTCCCCACCCCCCCTCCCCCGGGGAAAGCCAGCCGCTCCGCAGTGTAGCGACGGCATGCTCGGCGTCTCCCGAATACTGATACCGAGCAAAGTCCTTTCCCCAAAGTCGACAGCCACCGCACCAGGAATAATGCATTATTCTTCTCCCCCTTTGCCTTCCTCCTCCGCCGAGCTCGCCCATGTACTTGTACCACCCACCTTTTTCTCCCCTCCTTCGATCTGCATTACATTTTTCCCGAAAACTTCCTGCGAGGGCTTATTTTTAACTTTGGAATCGAGAGGAATCGCGTTAAATTTTGACACGAAGCTCCAACGGGGCAGGCAAAGGGTGCTGAATAAGGAATGTCGGCTTCGTCTCCTTGGTTGGTTTAATTTTAGAAATGACTGGGGAGGACGAGAAAGTTTCGAAAGTTACCCGAGGTGGGGAGCTTTCAAAAAGTTCTTAAATGTAGCATAAGCAGAGAGAGAGAGAGAGAGTGATGGAGATTTTAACACTTTTTTGTTCCCCGCAGGCCTGCAACGAGTTCACCACCCACGTGATGAACCTGCTGAGGGAACAAAGTCGCACCCGGCCGATCACGCCCAAGGAGATCGAGAGAATGGTACAGATCATCCACAAAAAGTTCTCCAGCATCCAGATGCAGCTTAAGCAATCGACGTGCGAGGCCGTCATGATTTTGAGAAGTCGGTTCCTCGACGCAAGGTATGGTGAAATTTTTGCCCAAGCTGATGAAAAAGACAAAGAAACATTTTGATGATTTTTTGTTGTTTTCTTTTTCGATTGTAGGCGCAAACGGAGAAACTTTAGCAAACAAGCATCGGAGATACTGAACGAATACTTCTACTCGCACCTCAGCAATCCGTACCCTAGTGAAGAAGCGAAGGAAGAGTTGGCCCGGAAGTGTGGCATTACGGTCAGTCAGGTAAGTTCGGCCATACAGTTTTCTTGACTCTCGTTTACGTTATTTAATTTATTTAATTCATTTTTCTTTTTTCACAGGTATCGAACTGGTTCGGAAACAAGAGGATACGTTACAAAAAGAACATTGGTAAGGCACAGGAGGAGGCAAACTTGTACGCCGCCAAAAAGGCAGCCGGTAAGTTACGTGTTAAACACGCACAGCACAAACTCTTACACCTGCACCTACTCGTTAGCGCGAAAATTTTATCCCCCTGTAATAATATTATAAATTTAAACTTTTTTATTTTTTCCTTTTCATTTGGCTAAAATAATAATAGTTGGCTAGAAAACGGAGAATCGTAAAGCGCGGGCTTGTTTCTCATTTGTGTAAATCATTCGCGAGTTTTACTGCATGTGCGTTGTTGCGTCCGACAGTAAATCACTGGGGTAAAAATGAAATGAGCCGAGCAAAGCTGAGTTTTAACTTGTTTATTGACTCTTATTTTTCCAAAGAAAAATTTACGTTGCACAAACATTTTTCAAAACAGAAAACACTAACGTATCCTTCATCAAAGAGTAATGATTTAAAAAAAGAGATAATTGTTTAAACGGTACACAAATTAGTATTTATCATGCAAACGAAAACAACAATATGAATTCGTCGAGTGACTTGGAACAACGTCGTTTATCGAATCGCAAAACGCAAAACGTCCAACTCCTCGAAGTGTTGTAAGCACTGCGATTGTTTCTACAGCAGCTTTTGCAGGAGCATCGCCGTACAGTATGGGTGGCGCGAGCCAAGGCACCCCAACGCCGATGATGTCTCCGGCGCCGCCGGGCGCGCCCCAGGACATGGCCGGCTACGGCATGGGCATCAACGGTAGCGATTACGGCTCCCAGCCCTACAACGACGGCTCGATGGGCTACGATCCGATGCACCAGGTAAATTATCCGAGGGAACGCCAGCGCAGCCATGACTACGACGATGAGTAGACACGGTAGAGCTGGCCTTTTTCTTTATATTTTTGTCGTTTATTTTTATCTTTTGGTGCACGCTTCTCTTTTGCTTCGACAAACACGTTTTTGCACATAAAATGTCTGTTTCTCCGCACCTCTAACTAACCAATTTTTTTATTAAGCATATCTTGCGACCTTATGACTTCTCCATATTTACTTTGATTAATGTATGGTCCCGAATCACAGAGCTTGCGCATATCTAATGCATGTCTTCCATAAAAATGCCATTTAATTCCCCCTTGTAAGGTTTGGCAATGTTTCGCTAATTTTTATTTTCTATTTTTACAACAAACGACTGTTTCACCAAAACGCTCTACACTTGGCACGTTAAGCGATCTAGTCTAGATTTTAAAAAATTAAACTTTTCTGTATGGCGATGCTTTTTTAATCCACGGCCCTAACGACGTGCGTTGATTGCCTTCGTTACTCGAAAAGCTAGGAAAGCAATCCACCATGAGGGTGCACCCAAACTAAAGTAATTTCACCGAAACAGCGCGCAGTGAGCAGCAATACAAGTATACTGAAAAAGGGCGACCGACGTAGGGTCGAATTCTCGGGCGTGCCCAAGTTGTTTCGAGTTTTTCACGTACGCAATTATCTCGACCGCTGCGTATGTACGTATTAACGCGCGCCAAGTCACGCCGGGAATGACGTACGTGCGCGGCTGTGGATGTGCCGATGTAGGATTATTATAACACACACCCTGGCCTTTAACGCCTCTACGTGACTCGTGGACTGGCCTCGAATCGCCGGATTAAACGCGAGTAACGAGCCCTCGCCCTCTCTCGAGCTCAGGGCTTCGGTTTGCGAATTTTCTCTCCTCGTTCGTTTACTTGCTCATTTTTTTTTTTTTTTTTTTTTTTTTTTTTTTTTTTTTTTTTTTTTTTTTTTTTTACCATCCCCCTATTGTAACAGCACCGGGGGATCTCTTATCTTGAGTAATTGCCAGAGTTGCGCTTGTGTGCAAAGAAAAAATAGTCTGATGTTTTTCTGCTTGCGTTTGGCGCAGCACGAATACTTTCCAAGCGCTTGCAACAAGGCACGCTGATTCTTTCTTGTAGATTTTGCTTCCCCGGCATAAATTATTTACTCGATTGATTGGAGCTCGCCCTCCCGCTAGAACATTCCAGCGCCAAAAAGGTATACAACAACTGTAGGGGTCGGTCTAGGTACTAAGAAGGTCTTACCGGTATAGCTACATTTGAATAGTAAGTGCAAAGGGTACGCTGATACGGCAACCGAGAGAGAAACGGCCGGCGAACACGACAATGCGTCTCATGGGTGTATACATTATAATGCATGCAAGTATGGAAGAGGGTGGTGCGCTGTACCTATGTTGTATAGTCTAGCCGTTGCTACTCCTGTTGGCTCTACGGGTATCAAGCGGCTCGCTTAGTATGCATTGGAGTTGCAAACTCACTTTTTTAGGCTGCATAGCTCCTTTCACGTGGTAAATGGACTATGTGTGTACATGTGGGGCGCATATACCTACGTGGATAATAGAGAAAGGGGGAGTATGCGCAAGTAAAGCGGACGTAATGACTTTTAGTGGACGGATGCTTACTCTCTCGTGCCCTTCGTTATCGATAAACGATGTTTCTTCTTTTTTTTTTTTTTTACACTTTTACCCGCTGTACTCGTTGTACTAACCGACGTATTCATACGCGGCTGCCTCGCCAATAACTTCCTTGCTAAGCTGTAAGTATAAGGTGCTGACAAAATAAATTCTAACACGTTTTTCATAGTGTGGTGATTTATATAACTCTTGTAATTTGCCAACTGCTCGCATTTGACTGGTGAACGTCCAAATTAACCATATTCACGAAGCTGAAACTAGCAGCCAAGTTGCACCTGCGATACCGTCAAATAACAAATAATTGTACTTGGGGTAACCTCCATGCTAGACTAGGTACCTTCTTAATTAAGTAAAATAAAATGGTATCTGTATATTAGTTTTAAGGGTACCCGAGGTAGAAATTGTGTCGCGGCTGCTAGATTCAGCTTAATTAACCATTCATATACTTACAAAGCTTTGGTGATACATTAACAATTTTTTTTTTTTTTTCACCAACGTGCAGTGGTATTTTTGAATTTGCCTTTAATTTAAAAAATTTCATACAATTTCATGGTAATGAAGATGACCAGTGCTGAACGATAATCCGGATGCTCTGTTATGTTTTTCCAGTGACGCGGTGCAGGGTATCTTGTCGCAAAAGCGTCAGCCGGGCCTAGTATGAGGCGAAGCTCTGTACTCCGAGCCACGCGGGATCTTGCGTTCGTCGCAACAAGCACAACTTTACTAGACTGCAATGCAAAAAGAAAAAAAATCTTTTTTTTTTTCCTCATTTTTTTTTTTTTTTTTTTTTTTTGTTCTCTTAAATCTAAGAGCTATAACTTGCTTCTCCAGATATTCGCCTCGAAGACGTTTATTTTATGAATTCGCTTTTCAACATAATTGTGGACGCGTACGAGACTGGCGGATGACAAGTGCAATAGATGCAGCATATTACGTAGAATAAGAAAGGATGGGTTTTTAATATAATTCAATCACTTTGAGGTACTACCACCACACGAAATTGACACAGTACACGTTGTTTTGAACGTCTTCCCTCAAAATCCTTTGCTCTAAGTTTGTAGGCATCTCAAATAAGCGTGCAATAAGAGTTTTAATTATTTTTTTTTTGTTTTAGATATTAATACCTACATTAATTAATAACAATTAAAAGAATTAATTTTAGGTGGTTACTGGTTAAGAGTGATTTTATGCTATCAGTTCGAGCGGCAATAAACTTGTTTGAATAAATTATTGTTTTAAACGGATAAAGAGATGCAAACGCGTAATCTTGATTAAGTTTATTATTTATACACCTACTGATGGATTGTCAACTTCAAGCTCGTGTAATTAGATTATAATATGCGCACACGCCATAAAAAAAGAACTTTTGTTTACAATATCGTAGATGTTGCTGTGACAATACTCGGTGGGTGCATGTACACGGTTGCATGTTTGACTCTTGTGTTGTTATGACAATGATTTTCTTACACAGTAGTATGTGATACGTCGTCATAGATTTGGGAAACAAATGGTTGGATAGACCTAGAATCGAGTAATTGAATATTTTGTACTCATTTTTCGCATATTACGTTATTTTTGAAATTTTTGTTTTATTAGATTAAAAGAAAAAAAAGAGTTTTTTTTAATTAGATAATGGGTTTACACGTAGAACGAGTCAATAGTTTTTTATGAGATACACCACGAACAAAATATCGCTTTAGGAGTAACTGTGATAACTGAGTTATTTAATTAGTTTCTTCATTTTTCTAAATTCGTAAATTACAAGGTTTGAGTAATGCCATCACAGAAATCTCCCAAAGCATTATTGTATCAGACGTAAATTAGAAGGAAAAAAAAAAAAAAAAAATCATCGATGACGCAGGGCAAGGCAATGGCCGGGGGATGGATGCAGCAGAGTCGCGAGCCAGTGCCCGAGTTTCCGGCGCTGCACGGCGAGTCCGCCGACTCAGATTCCGATCGGGAGAGCAACCACAAACCGCGCGTCTAAGGCAAGATCAGAACGAACAAATTAACGCGCGACTCGAACCATTTGAGTAGGTAAATATACATTGTGAGCGCATTATGACGTTAGACAGAGATAACTACTTTTTTTTTTCTTTTTTTGTTATAAATTAAATCAGTATAAAATATGTGCGGTGCGATGAAAAATATAGGAATTTGCGTAGCGCAGCTTTTTTGCAAGAACGAGTACTTTTTCTTTTGGCAGTGTACTATTGTTTAAGAGCCTTACGTATATATAAATTATTAATGTATTTCCCCTTGAACTCTAAGCTTTATTTTTATTTTATACATTACGTTTTTACACACATATTATGTACATGTAATTTTTATGCTTCACCTCGCGTATATATTGTAACAATGGTGCATTAATTTTTCAGCGTATGCATAATTTTACTGGCTCATGTTTCATAATGAAAGTTTATATCTATACGTTTATATATATATATATATATATGTATTGATGATGTTTAAAGCATGATTTGTTTTTCGTTTTGACTTGAATGTTGTCAGGGTCAGTGACACTTTGGCACTATGGTGATGTTTCTTATTCACTTGACAACTTGTTAACTTTTTGTCATGTTCAGTAACTCCAATTGACAAAAAAGAAATCAACTTGAACGATTACTTTTAGTGATTGTACAGCTTCGTATTAGGTATTAAAGACACGTGCAAAATCAAAATGAAAAAAAAAACGCCGTGTTTGTAAAAATCAATAAAAAGTAAGGTTTATTAAATGTGCGATATACCTGCGGATATTATGAATAATAATATATATCAATGGTGACTTTCTACGCCTTGGTCAAGTAAAAAGAAAGCATCGCGTACGGATTAGTTACTATATCACATGCGCTAGTTTTGTCACTAAGCGATCTGCTTCACTATTCGATTTAAGTTTTAACTTTTTTTTCCTCCAAGTTTTGCACCAGCTTCGTGCCTTCCATCGATGTTTTTTCATTTTTTAACTATTACTATCATTTTCCTAAGTTTTTAACTTTTAATTATTCGTACCGTACTGTTTGAGTGTAGTTTTGTCGTCGCTTTACTTTGTGCACCGCAAATTCACGCGATGATGTACTTTTGGCATTGACTTTTCTTAAATATTATTTGCATGCGTTAAACCGATGCAATGTTCAGCGTAACACTCATGTATTTTTTTTTTGTATTTTTTTTTATTTTTTTTTCGTACTGACGCGTTGAAAATAATCAATGTTTAACTTACAATATTTATGTTTGTTTTTCCTTGCAATTGAGCAAAATGTGCACGTACCATGTGTACACATGTTAAGAGTGTGTATGAACTAAAATCCTTACATTTTCGGATGTTTTGTTCTCGTTTTCACATTATAAGGGAGTATCGTAAGAAAACTTATCCTTTAGGTGCCGTGTCCGAACGATAATGGCGTCTTTTTCGTGTGCTGGTATACTTATTCATGCAATTCCAACTTGTGTGCCTACAGTGCGACTCGTGTACATAAGTAAACTTATGCTCGTAAAGACTCCATTTTCACCTGTGCATAGCAGCGCTTTTGCGATATTTCCTCATTTTTAAACGCCGCTTTGATGAGTATTACATAAATGATTACATGTTGGTAATAATGGAAAGTAGCATTCTCGATACTTTATTTTGTAAATATAACAGTAATTATTATTATTATTAGGCGATAAATTCAGAATTTGATAATTATTAAAGTTTGCTTTCATAAAAATATATACCCGTGTTATTTGTTATGATTTTTCACCTTTTCATTTAATCCTTTGATTTCGCTTGTCTTTATTATTTTAGCCAGTTTCTATGTATGTAACCGTATGTGTACTTTTGTAATTGATGTTGTTGGAGAGCGCGAACACACATTTATAAGAGTATAATGTAAATATAATTGGATATTTATGAAATTTTTTTTTGTCTACATGAATCCTTATAAAAATTAATCCAATTATATAGTTTAAAATAATTTTTCTGAAATAAACCAAGTTTTTTTTTCTCCGAGTGCCGAAAAAAGTCACTCGTTACGTAAAACATATCCTGTTGAGAGGAAGATTTTTTGGTCGAAGGGCGCCACATACCTATATGAGAAAATGGATGTCGTCTGAATAAAAAATGATAAAAAAACAAGCCATCAAACTCGACCTGCTAGGTACCTTACGCTGGAATTTGACATTTGCTTTCAGGAGCTGTCGCCTTGAAATTCTCGAGGGTACGAAGAACCGAGAAGCAAGCAGAGTGAACATTTTTAGACGCAGCGAACATGTAACCGCCAGAAAAACGATACAAAAAAAGAAGAAAAATGAAAAAAAATGCAAAAAAAAAAAAAAAAATATTACACAACAATAAAAAGGAAAAATGCTCGCGCAATCCGATCACCCTACTATCTGTGATCCTTGGCTCGTCGGCCGAACCGGCTGTCGAGAAATACGAACTAACAACTCAATATTAAAATTAGCTCATTTAAGATTTAAACGACAGATCGGCCCGAAACCACAGAGTACTCGCAGTAACCCTGTACAATAACTTCATGTCCGCACTCATTCACAGAAAAAGAGAATAATGAAAAAAACATGAATCTTATGTACCGCAATGTCTCACCTAATATGTATGCTTCCGTGTAGGCAGGTGTTCTAGACGTATAATATTGTAGTGAGCTACGTGTGAAATCTCATCTCTGGAGATACAATACTATACTTTTGTCGCTCCGGTATTTCTGCGGAACAAAATTGAGAGTTTGACCCGATCAAATCTCAAAAATGCATGTGTACATACGAAACAAATTTACGTGATCGAATTTACGAAAAACTGACAAAAGAGGTATACAGATATTGTTTTTAAAAATCTTTTTATAAAGTTTTTCATGGCTAAATATTGATAGTTGAAAAAAAGGAAATAAAAAAAAAAAAAAAAAAAAAGCCCAGTACTTGGGTACTCCTGGTTTCGGCGCATCTGCATTATACTTTTCAAAAATAAAAATTAAGGAACTATAATATAATAACAGGAGAAAAAGGTACTGTTTGAGTAAGAAGTGAGAAAAACTATTAACTTAAGAATGGAGTTTAGAGAAGCAATGGTCCTGCGACAAGACACAACTTATGTATACGATTTTTCAACATAAAAATGTTATATATTATAGCTATACCTGCGGAAAACTGTAGTAAAGAGGATATAGTCTCTAGTAAAAGCAGAATCATAACTTGTTTAAGAACATTCATTATAACGATGCTGAATATATATGTATATATATATTACTGATATCGTCACGGTTATCATTACTTTGGTTATATTGTATGTATAATTGCCATTATCCATTACCACTCTATTGTGATTATTAACATTATTGATATGGTATATTATCCGTTCTATTGATTATTGATAGTATTATTTTGTCGTCGATAATACTGTATACTATGAAAAGTGTAACGAGATAATTTTTTGGTAAATTAAAACTATTTTGTACCAAGAATAATGAAAAAAAAACTACACTTAAATCCGTTCCATACCTAACGAGAAAAATTAATTTTTATATATAATAATGTGACGCATTGAAATCGTGCTATTATTAGATAATTGAATGAAATCAGCGCAATATTACTATTATTATGATTATTATTATTATTGATATTATTGTCTTTATTAATATTTATATTATTATCTTGATTATTACTACGATTATTAAGTAGCGCGTAGTGGATGATATCCCTTTTATTGTATAAAAAGAAAATAATGAAAGAAAAAAAAAGAAAAATTAAGTAACAGTGCGATTACGTGGTTAACTTTATTGTTAATGAATAACGTCGTAAATAGATTACAGCAAGGCCAACAATTGATTTTTTTTTTCTCTATTTTAAATTATGGACAACGTTTTTACGATTTAGTGACAGACTTCAGTACAAGTTAAAACTTTGATCGACAAACTATTCTCTTTATTTTCAATAGAAATAAAGTACTTTGTCATGCTTCCATCTTAATTTTTAAGGAACACTTACTAGTTACTAGAAAAAAATTTGCCTGGTAGGAAAGTCAATTATTGGCCGAAATGTCGATCTCCAAGCGACAAGTACAAGTGCATTGTGGCACAGCTAGTATACGAGAAAAAAAAAAAAGATCGCCTGAAAGTCGCTGAAAGCGCATCCTCGGCGTCCCTTAGGCAAAAAATCTCTAAAACCTTTATTAAAATAAACGAAAGAAGAAAAAAATCAGAATACGACATGAATAAGGAATAAAAAAAAAAAAATCAAGACATTAATATTCGCGGATCATGGTCGCGGTATAAATCTAACTATATTAATGTATCCTGCGATTTTTAAAGATATATCATTGCCTCTTTCCCTTAATCTATTCTCTTCTCAACTGTCGTCACCCGGACTCTAGGAAAGGTTGTAATATCGCCGCTCTTTGTAAAGTAAACTACTTCTCTGGTCTGCCGAATGTTTTTTGCATTTACGTTTTCACACTTTCAATTGTAAACTAACGAGCAAACAAAAAAGAAACGCCTCGCGGAAGGAAACTCGAGCCGATAACCGATGACGTGAGCCGCGAGTCATGCAACCACTCGACTATTCGCTGATAAATTTCACCGCAGGCGCGCACCGTCGTCGGAGTCGGCGAGAGTTCAAGCGGCGTTTCGTGATACAAAGGTATACCACAATGAATCATTGTATCGGGTAAAATCATTATGATAATTAAATAAAATTCTTAAAAATTTTTTTTATGGTTTATTTTGTAATTCTAACTCACCCCGTTCAACATCCCATCCAATGTTCCACACCAAGTCATTTATGTTTTATGCAATACGTTTTAAAAACCAAATGCTAAAATAATAGTCGTCAGGGATATGGTAAATTAATCCTCATTTGCTTTATTTTTTAGTACATTATTTATTTGTCTTCTTAAAAAAAGAATGAAATCGGTTTGTTGGTTTGAATTCTGCGAGTAATGATTGGGCATCCTGAAGCAAATTGAACTAACTAGGTTCTTGGTTGTTTTTTTTTTTCATTTTTTTTCTTTTATTTATAATATTCTTTGTGTATATTTATATATATATATTTATTTATTTATATATGTATAAGATAGGTATCCTGGCCCATTACTGCATTAATACAGAGGTAATAACGTATCTCTGCGTCGTCACACACGTTGTCGACAAGCAGATACAAATTTTCATTATTTATTTATTTTTTTTTTTTTCCTGCTTATTAAAGCGCGATTTGTACCCTTTGAAGAAATCGCATTTCGTCGATAGTCGCAGCTGGTGCCGCTTAGCCTCGGCTCTCAAATAAAACGATCGCTACGTGGACAGCGTTATTCTCGGTCCTCGTTATGCTTTACACTTTTTTTTCCTTCCCTCGTAAGTACACACGTGTAAACACCGTCTGTGTGATTATAATACGCTTGATAGTACGCATCTGACATGCACACGAAACGCACAAACGAGGACGCGCGAAAAAGCTCGAGAGACAGCTCGGCGACGTCACTGTGCGCTCCACTTGCGCGCCTCTTTCTTCCTTTTTTGTCTGTGGCTTACACTTTGTTTGCGTATAGGTATATTCTCGCGCTCGCCCCACCGATGGCGAGAAAATCTACAAGTCGTCAGTGTACGAGCACATGTGAGGCTACGATTTTGAGATGTCAAGCACGTCAAGTCGTGCCAAAAAAAATGCGAATCAAGCTAACATATTTGTTGTAATGTACATTTATTACTTTGCGGTCGCAGTGTAAAAAGTGACAGTTACACGTCTCCTCGCGATTATCATTATAAATGGAGCTACAGTGACGTCACGTCTCATTTTTTTTTTTTTTTTTTTTTTTTTCTATTAATTGTTCTATCATAGTAATTGTAATAATAATAATAATAATTTAATAACGTCAGATTGCATCCTTATACATCCAATTACTTTTGCGAGCACATTGTTTGTCACCCTGAACACACAATACATCTTCGTATCATTATAACTCTTCATTGGTTTTTGTTTTTGTTCATATTGATTCATTATTATTATTATTATCACTATTATTATTATTATTCATTATAGTGTATGTGTCGTGAGTGTGTGTGTTGTGTATGTATGTGTGTGTGTATTTATAAAGGTACAATTTTTGTTACTTCGGTTGAAATTTTATTCTCTCTCGAGTCGAAGAAGGAACGAATTTTGGGGTTATTTATGTACATATAATAAGTAATATACAGTAAGTTGACGGTGAGGCTTGACAGTAGACTGCCCGGAAATTATGTTAACACTATCATTATTATTTATTACTTTTTTTTTTCACTATCCGACATTCCGAGCATATTTTTTATTTAAGAGATATATAAAGGAGTTCCGAAAATGATTGAAGTTCTATAATTATATATAACTATATCATGTGATTCCAGAACCACCGGAATCGTTTATGATTTTTGTCATGAAGGTGAGCTGTAAATCGAATTATGTTATTAATATTATAATTATTATTACTATTAATAATGTTATTATTATCTATATTATCATATTCATGATAGAATAATTCTTCACGAATGGCAGCCCGAGATTTCCGAGCAGCATGCAGCCTAAGCCTCATCTCGATTTTATTTCTCTTACAATTTATGTACGCGCGCAAAAATACGTTTAATCATTTAAACTTTTGTCCTACACTGACATAATTTTCCATCCTAGATTATGCATTCATAGATCAAGGATTCGCATTATTACGCACAAATACTCGTTAATTATACATGCAAAATTTCTTTCACATCATGTATTTATATGTATATTACACATAAAATTTATAACAATAAATCTCAGAAACATCCTCAGTCGGTACTCTGCCTTTTGTTTATGATTAAAAAATGTTCATGTTTAGCCGGACCATTTCAATCATACATTAATATATTTGTTTGACTGACAAGTCTCATTGTTTGATTCATTCGCACGAAAACTGTGTGTCTGATGCGGGTCGTCTGCAAAATGATTCGTACGTTTCGTTGTAATACGAACGCAGTAGAACCTTTTCGCTTTCTATCGTTGGATCACTGTATTATAAATTTATCGCTAATTTTCAACTCATAATGAATCTTGAAAAAATTTTAATAAACAACTAATCGCCAAAATAAATATATTTATATAAATAGTTTACGAAATAAATAGATCCGAGTTTTATCTCAAAAAAAATTGAATTTTTTGAAAAAATTGTATACCTAGTATTTAACATACATAGTAGGAAAATAGTCATAAAATAATGAGTAACAATGGCAATTTATTTTTAATGTATGTATTTAATAAACGATAGAAGCGAAAAAGGTTTAACAATATTATCTATCTCATATCCACCACTCGTTTGTATTATTTTTATTTTTTTATTTTAACATTTCATACGAGCTATTTTAATTATTTAGAGTTTCGACTTAAACGCTCATATTTCATTAATTTTTATTTTCCCCTGTCCTTCATGTATTCGCGGTCATCATCAAAACATAACACTGATATTTGTAATAATAAAAAACATTAATTTATCTTACGGATTATAATAAAGTTAGAGATTATATCGAAGTGTCGACAAGTTCGATTATAATTTGCAAAAGTATGAAACTCTAATAAAAGCCGCTGCTATTTTTTCGCGGGCCTAAAAAATCTAGTGACGTAGTGAATACATGTTTTTCATTTATATGCAATTCAGAGTCATACTAATTTTTTGTTCTTTTTTTTTTTTTTTTTTAAGTTTTAAAATTTTTCAATACCAACGGGGTTATTTATTTTATATATTGAATTTTATCGATAACATTTTTTCATTCTGGAATGTCGTGCATAAAATGTGTTATTTTACTGGTTGCATTTTATTCGCATTTGTATGTTCCATTTAAAAGAGTTCGAACGCAAAACCATTTATTAAAATGATTATATTACTTATAAGCAACTAAATATATTACTCATACGTGGGCGACATATACATCTCACACATAAAATTTATTTGCATGGCTAAATCTTTAACTTATTCAGATTATTTGATAGCTTTTACTAAGTAACACAGTTCTGGAAATACTTTAGGTAATAAACTAAAATATTTAGTCAAGGAAAATAGGACGTCACATGAATGTTTGCATTTAAGCGTGTGTGATATTATACATGATTAATTTTTGTCGATACAAATTCGTACAATTGTATGAGTAGAAAAATCTTCATTAACCTTTGTTGTGTAGTACATATTTCATGCACATGGAATTTGAATAATTTTTTTTCTTGATATTTACATACACATTTTTATTTTTGGCGCGTTCTGTCAAAAATAACGTCACACATGTTATTATAATTACTTTTTTTTTTTTTTTATTACGGGTAATGATCGATTTTATGGATTGGCAAGTTTGAATATCAATGTAAGAATTACAATATGTCAAGTATTCAAAATCTCTCGGGAATTATTTTTAACAAATTCTATTCGTGTGCAAATTAAAAGTATGTATTATTTTATTATCTTTATGAGCGTTTTTTGTATATTCTGGCTTGTTTAGATGAAATATATAAATTTTATAGATGATTGAAATAATTTAGCTTAATTTAGTTTATTTATTGATTTGTAAAGATATACAAATGATAAGTTTTACTATTTTTAATATTGTAACTTAAATATTTGTTTTATAACAGAATTTATTAAAGGGGATGATTTCAGATGACTTCATTGCAAATTTATAATCTTCATGAATTTATTTACTATAGTCTTCTGTTTTTGTTGTCTTTTGTACGTCGACATACATAAAAAAAAAAATCATGTCACCAATGATTAGCGTTATGAGTATTCTTTCTTACCCTCATTTCCGTTCGAATGTAAGTCGAGTCCCAAATAAAGTTAAAAAAAAAGATATGCAAAATCGCTAAACATTACACCTCTACCAATACACTGGTTTCTTAATTTTCTTTCGACACACGGTGCTATTTTTAAATCTAGTGTTTACTTTATTAAGAATGGATTTTTTTTTATTACAAAGATACAGCAACGTTCGATTGCTCACTCGCTCTCAATTTTTCCGTCTACTTATGTACTGTTATGAATCTAAATTTTTTTAACAAGTAATTAAATGACGCGATTAGTTTTTTATCGACAGCATACAAACACATTTCGGAGCTACAATAATATGTGTATGTATATATATATATATATTTAATTATAATCGAATTTATCACAGAAAAACATTACATGATAATACGATTGATTCTACTACTATACTTATTTTCTTCCTCGCGATCTTCTGTTTTGTGAAATACATATCCACGTTATAATAGCATGCGCACACTCTTTTTTAAGGGCTCTATATCATATATTATATTCATTTATTTTCTTAACAGAAGGTAACGATCTTTTTTTTTTTTTCTTTTTTTTTTTTTTTTTTTTTTTTAATTTATTATTTCTCACTTTTATTATTAACAAACACCAGTACGCTCTCTTTTTTAAAGTTATAGTAACGCGGACGATACATACTTCAACATGAGATATATATTTGAGTTTCGTTTTTAAAGCACTTAAGGGAAAAAACCACGCGATCCCGATTCGAAATATTCATCATCTGCTGAGACTTATCGTTTCTTTGTCGTATTTCTTAATTTTATTTTCTTTCATAGTACCACTCATTTCTTCTATTCATTGAGAGATTAGCGTTTCTTAAAGAAAAAAATGTGATTTACGCCATTGATTTTTGTCACATATTTTTAAAGAGCAATTAGTAATTGATAGTCTCTGGAGATTAAAAAAAATACAGCGAACAGTTAAGCTCTAGTATTTTTGATTAGTGTTTAATTATAACTACTTATGAATTTCATGTATCAATTTATTTTATGAGTAAGAAGTTATGTTGTTTTTAATTCATTTAGTCGATTATCCCATGTAAACGTTCTTTTGATATAGCCCATGGGCGCGTTGTAACATGAAAATATTCTTATAATCGTGACTCGAGTTGTTTTTTTCATACATATTTTTTTATTATTATTATTCAAACACTCCTTACACATTGGCAGTTATGTAATGTATGTAAATTTATTTAATAACAATTGTGTGTTTCCGTTTGGCGTGACATTATTTTTTGTACCAGATAAAACAAGAAAAACTGTATTTAAAATTTTCAAAACATAACTTTTTATATTTATACATGTATATGTGTACAAATTTTTCATTTGAATATACTATAATAGTAATCTTAAACGGTTCAAAATGAATACGCCAATTTCATCTGATCAACAAATTCATATACACGCATGATGGTATTAAATATAAATGACATCAATGCATATAAACAATCTTGATCATGTATTGCAACAAACCTTTAAATATTTTGGGATGGTAAAAAAAACACATCACAATGTGAAAACAAGTAAACAAATTATATGTGTACATGTACACACAATCACTACTACTCCCAGAATAGTATCTTTTATCATCCTTTTTCTGCCGCTTAATCACTATAATAATCATTGAAACGTCACACCGATGAAGCTGTTATTTTTTAATGATATTCAGCAAACGTAATAATAAAATCGGTGTCTGATAATCGGTAACATACAGATTTGTTCTTGTAAGAAAGCCGAGAATCATAGTTTAAAAAAACATTACCTTTATTATTGTTACATTCGTGTTAGTTTCTCTTTATTCCGTTTACCACATTCTCAGTGCCATATAAAGTCTGAATGTGACTTTACTTGGTACTCCGATACTGCTAAACAGCTTTCTAAGACTACCTCCTAAAACTTGTTACGTACTCGTTGATGGGATGTATTTTTGTTTAATATGTTATACTTTTTAATTGTATCTCAGACTTTCCTCGTGCCGAGTCCTACTTGAGCGCAATTTTTAGAATGATAATAACGCGCCGTGTGCTTTTGGTACGAGATGGGCATTTTAAAAATTTTATTATTTATTTATTTTTTTTTTTTTTTGTTAATATATCAGTCCGTTAATCCCTTCGAAGGCTCGATCCGTTTTGTCTCAATACAATCACATATTTTTCCTGTCCCAACTTTTTGTGGTATTCCATTACTATTATTAATAATTTTTTTAAAATTATTATTTCACTTTTATTATTATTTTATTTGTGGTTACTCATTTACCCATGCAGTTAAATCACTCGCTTACGCTCTTACTCTCATGTAAATTTTACGACTCGCTTTTCTGTTTTATACGTTAGATAATTTTGGCAGTTCGGAAGGAACGCGAAAAATGCAATGCTAAATTTGCAATCGTACTAGACTTCTAAAAAGCTAACCAGATATTCTTGACCCTTTTTTTTTTTTTTTTTTACTTTCTTTCGTAGCAATAGGTTTTGCGATGTATTCTTTTATATTTATTATTTTATTTTTATTATCCGTATAAAAAGGAGGTGTGACTTATCGTGCCTCAAATACGTAAATTTATGTGAATCAATTACGTGTGTGTTACGAATGAATTTTTTAAGTTTATTTATTTATTATTATTATTATTTTTTTTAATGCCATATGTACCGTATTATTAAACGAAAATGGAAAAAATATGAAAAACCTCGACTTCTTGTCTTTCTTAAATACAATGCTATGGTATTCTGCCAAATATTGTAATAATATTGTTAGTTGCATCTCGTTATTTGTTTTATACTTTTTTATTTATTTATATATATATATTTATATTCATATACGTATTTATATGTAAAAAAAAGATATCTTTTTAATATGTGTATGTACAATCGGTCGTGCACGTGATAAAATTTGTCCTAAGATAATTAGCTAGTTTTCACTCCTTTACATACGACTCATACGATTAGAAAAAAGAACTCGTCGGAGGTTTCGCATTTAATTTTCGTTTTTTCGCTGCGGAATCGTTCCTAATGTATTAATGCGTACTACTAAAACGCGCAGTCACCGAACTACTCTTTGTCTGCTACATCATTATTATTTTGTTTATTTATTTATTTTTTGTTTTGTTTCTTACTTTTTTGTGGATTTATCTCGAGTTGGCTGCACAGAAGAGAAAAAGAGCGGAAATGTATGATTACCGCTATTCCGCCGTCGCTTCTCCTACGCAAAAAAAGTCGAAGGTAGTTCGCACGCGACCCTCGTCATCTGCATGCACGTCGGCACAAACGTTGTCTGTTTCGATTTATTATGTGGGTGTGTGTATTTCGAGTGTACGCGTATATGTGTGTGTGTGTGTGTGTGTATGCCGGGCGCCGCCCTTAAAGCGAAACGGACGATGAGGAGGACTTGATGGTGCGGGGCGCTCGTAGATGGCAGTGTGGTCCCGGGCGCCACCTGGGCTAGCACCAGTCGTCGTCGTCGCTGTCCGAATGCCTGGAGCGCGGCGCTCGTTGTTTAGTCTGTAAAACGAATTTATCATTTGGTTAAAAAATATACTATCTTCGTAGGGATATCTAATGCACATTCATTATTATTATTATTTTTTTCAACCCTTTTATTCAATTTATTTTTAGAAAATTCAAAAAAAATTCAAAAACTGATGGTTTTGAAGAGTCAACAAAAATGTGCACACAGTTAAAGCAAATCGTATCGTTACGTATAAATAATAAACAATAGGAGTACCGTACCTGTGGTTTGAAGCCGTTGGGCACGGGGCTGGGCAAGATCCGTCCGCCCCGGCCCATGGCGACAGCCTGTTCGAAGCTTAGGGGACAAGGGGCTGGGCCGACGAGGGCCTGCGAGGCTAGCCCGTTGGCCGCGGGTGGGCCGGACTGGGGCCCGCCGACAGCCATCGAGCCATGCGTAGGCGAGGCATTCAACTTTGGAAAGTTTATGTTCGTCGGGGCCTTGAGCTGCAGCGTCGAGGGCTTGTTCGGTGTGGGTGGCAGCCGACGGCCTTGCCGGCGCGTCACCAGTACCGGGTAGCTGTGCTGGTGCGGCTGGTGGTGGTGATGGTGATGGTAGTGGTGAGGCCCCATGCCCCGGCGACCCGCCATCGGTGACGGCGAGCGCGATCGCTGCTCTAGCGAGGTCGTGCCGTAGCGGTGCGGGTGTTCCATGTGGTCCATCCTATGCACGGGGCTCGGTGAGCGCGCTGGTGACGTCGATGCGCTCCACGGACCTATTTGGAAACACGTTGTTTGCTCGTTACTTCAAAGTGTACTTGTCAACGCCTTGGTACTTTTTCGTATTACAATTTACAATCACATCGTTATTTTGGTACCACTATTATGTATCAATTGGACCACCTTAATCGGTCCACTGGTCCAAGTCACCATCATACTTAAAATTATCCTCACACGTTTTTTCTGAAAGTAATACTTTTTCCCTATTTTCAGGAATGAAACTGACACATTGGATCCCAAGTAAAAAATAACGTTATCTGTTTATGGCAAATAATTTTGTCCTCTGCTGTGGAGTACGTTAAAACAATTTCCCATTAAGAAGTGCATTTTTACTTTGGTTTTGTATTCTCCTTAATTTTAAATCGGAAAAGGAAATGTATTTTCGATAGAAGTATAAGAAAAAAAGTGTCATGCAGTATTTTTCATGACTGTACAGACGACATCCAACATGAAATATTTGTCGTTTATAATTAGTAGCTATGATAAAGAAGACATCTAGCGTTCAAATAGGCGATTTTTCGCAACATGTCTGGATGACAGATAACGCCCACTATGCCGAATCTAAAAAAAATGTTAATTAAATAACAAAATTGGTACTGTAGTAGAATCAAACATGATATAAAGTTTTGTGCATCTGTCTGTCAAAACAACACCAAGAGATTAGATTGTTCGACTTTGCTTCAAGCAAATCATAATAATACGCGCGTTAAAATCACTTCACACATTTTTCGTAACGAAGTGATGATTCATAGCCTCTTTTAACAACACTCGCACACCCATACGTAAATTTTATTAATTTTAATAAATATTTTTCATAGATTTGGCATAGTAGGAATCGTCTGCTATCGACCTAGTGCTGCGACAAAAACGCTGACTTGATTCGAGCCCTATTTGTAACATTTGTAACAGCAAAGAGGGTGACTTGGTCACAGTGGAGTATTAACAAGTATTACGTAGGTGGTCATTCTAGTTTCAAATTCAATAGATAAATTTTAGCAAGTAACATCGAAACTATACCAATTAACTCACATTGAAAGAAAAATCAATACTTTTGCCTAACTATTTAGATACTTGTGTTTGGAAGTTTCACCTTTGATATTTAGATACTTATTATAGTTAGAATTATATTACAGAAATATATGTCCAAGTAGTAAGCATATCGAACTATTTGTTGTTGTTTTTTTCGCTTTCACATCATTAAAATCATCCAAAAAATATGTTCGTCTATAAAGTTTCAAAAATATTTTTAAAAAAAGATCAAAATACTGCATCATTCCTTGAAAATTGAAAAAACATTCTCACATGAAAATTACTTAACTCTACGCTGCCTTGCAAAGCTTTACTCTCTATCACAAAATTTTTTATTTGTTTTGTTTCTCTTTGATAGTTTAAAGTGTATAATAATTGATCATTATGTCTTCAAAACCACGTGCAGTGTGCAATTAGTATCTACTTATAATATTTTCTACAAGTGCCAAATACTAAGGTGTTAGTATGAAATTACATTCTACAATCAAATGTCATCATTATAATAGTTATGCATTATCTAAATTTATGCAAATGTACACTAAAATATGTTACTGTTCGTGCAACTTTTCAGAAAATTTGTTTTGTTATGTGGATCATACACTATTTTGTGCAAACCTTAAATTAATGTTTCTAATTGTATAAAGATATACTCATCATTGCCATCACATCCCTTCCCTTGAATCGATTTTTCACCAAAATTTTTTAAAATGTAAGTAATTATTAACTTCAGTTGATTAATTATGATTAAAATTTCAAAAAATTAACATTTTCGTAAAAATCAAATGAATCAGAAATTTTTATACTACGTTGAGCTTTAATGACACTTCACTTATCCATGAAGCTTCTAAATATACCGTGATGAGTTCACAAAACAAGATTTCGTAGATTATAAGCCTAACAAAATCTGTTAAAAAAAATAACAACATTAAAGTCATATATTATCTAAATAATTGATGATCATGAGAATGGGTTTATTTTTATACTTTAAATTTTTAAAAGAAAATATAGCGGTAAATGGTATAGTTGTATATGTATATAGACTCTATATTTAAAAATATACATGCTTAATACATATACCGGTCACTCTCAGGAGGCCAACAATTGCACCGCTTACATCTATATTAATTTCGAAAAATAAGAAAAACGTGTATTTGACTTGATGTAAAATCTCTTGAAATTATGATAATTCTGGCAATTTTCAAAAAATGTTCATCGTCAAACGTCTTATTTAATCCCATCAGTAAAAGCGAGTGTATCTAATACATGGTGAAATCATGTAGTTAAGTGCAATCTACAAAATTAACCAACTTTAAAATAAGGTAAAGAAAATTAGCAAAAAGCAGCACTTGCAGGATATAGAAAAAAATAGAGAGTTATGAAAAATGCTTTTGTGAAAGAAATTACCATCGTCGTAATAGTCGCAGTGGTCGTAATAGTCTGTGTAGCGCATAACAGAACAGAATGAAGAAAACTTAGTACATCGATTGACACATTGAGCTATTTTCTTTTTTTTTTGTTCATATATTTGCGTAAAATCTATCAACAGCAACATTCAAATGTGATTTTTCGTAACTCTTGCTGCAAGTTGTAAATACTCATCAGTGGACGAATAAATCGTAAAAATTATAATAATAACAATAATAGTAATAATAATAATAATAATAATAACATAACCATGTAAGTAGTATCATACTCTTGAGGGTATTCAGTATATATGGTAGTTGCAAATGTCGTATCAAAAAGAAACACTTACATAATAAATGTATAATAAAACGTATACGTGGTGGTAATAATATTAATAATATAGAGCTTGTACGATCATAATCCCTGAAAAAATGAAGGAAAAAAGTTTCGACTTGCAGCGTGAGATTGCTCAAATTTGCTTTGGGCTCGCGCATCGCCGCAGGAAAAAAAAAAATAGTTACAAAGAGGCATTCTCTTGCAGTTGCGATACGCACCTCTGATCCTTCGCCTGTACGAGTACTGCGGTGTTTGCGAGTGCCTTTGAATTTCAACGACATTGCTGACCGTGTCGCTGAAACCTAATCCGTCGTGATACTGATTGCCATGGGGGTCGTACCGTTGCCTCGGTGACGGTGACCTGCAAATGGTACAGATCATCGTTAGTTTCGCCCAATAATGCAATGACATGTAAACGGCACTACTGCCAAGATAACTCACCTCAAGCTTGGAGATCTAGAGTGTCTCTGCGGATGAGTGGGCTGGTGGTGAGGATGAAGCCGCTCCCCTTGGGTGAGACTTTCGAGGCTGCCAGCTCGCGAGTCGTTGATGGCAACGTCTTGCAGGTCCATCTGAAGCGCGGGGTAGGGAAAAACACAGAGAAGGTGAGTAGGTATGGCACTTTGAGCCCACGCCCAGGTTAATTTTACAACTAGGTGGATAATCAAGATCGAGCTCGGGAAAGAATATGCACGTGTATATTGAGTATCGCGCAACTAATATACACGTGTGAAATCTTCTAGTCGGGATCTCGGTTTGATTTTCATTATTCATCTACAGCTGATTCGTCAATCTTATCTTGGAGATGTCCCAGACAATTGATAAACAGCTATAGCGGTATGTATACACGTATATAGACACATTTGTCGCGATTTTAGGTGCGTATATGCATACGCGGAAAGATGAGCATGTCTCGTCGAGGAAGCTCATCGGAACGCCTTTTGCCTCTGACGATGAATCGGCACCCTGGACGAATCATCGCGAGGATGATCCAACCTGGAGCCTATCATACGCATTTTTTTTTTTTTTTTTTTAATGATTTTTAAGCTCCACTCAGTATGTTTTCACCACTGATTGTACCCACTAATAAAAAAAATCTTGTATGGACCTTTTTCAAGGACTTTTCTTTTAACAACAAATACAACTTTTCCTACCTCGGGCGTTTTTTTTTTTTTTTTTTTTTTTTTTTTCATTTGCTGTACCCTTGGTAGGAAAAGCAGGAAAAGCGCTATCCAGCAAGGCACTTATGTGACGAAAACAACATTTACTAAGTGCTTATTGATAAAGCGTTTACTATTATAGACAAGATTAATGAATTTTACATTATTTCAGCTAAAAGGGAAGCTTGAAGTAGAAAAATTAGTCAAAAGACAATTTGTGTAAAAGATAGTGTTAATAACTATGAGGCGTAAGTTTTTCTAAGTGAAACTGCTCTGAGTGAAGCAAAAAGTCTTAACGTGGTGGTAGAGGTTGTTGTGGCAATAGTATATAGCTTGCAAAAACGAGCGTTAACGAAATTGTGCATGCTCAAGTAAAAAAGTTGTTAGTAATTGTTAAAAACATGCTCATGCGTCTCTTGCGATTTCAAGAAAAGTTTTAAACTGCTTTAAAATCCTCTGCGTCTTTTGTCATTGTGCTTCTTTCCTGAATTCACCATCCAATGGAATACAGTACTTACCGAGGCCTTCATAATTTTACGAAATTTGCAACACGTGCTTCTCTCTATCGCAATCGACATTTATATGGTTTACATTTTCTTTTCACCAATACTCATAACATGTACACAGACGATTACGAATAGTATGATAAATCTAGTAGTTTTCTGAACGTTGAAAGCAGCTAGGGATGGGTGGGTCGTTCTAGAAAAAAGTTATCGTACGTAAATGCGATATCCATCTAAGTCATCATTTTCTAGTAAAATGTCATCTATAATGAACTGAGGAGATAAAAAGATTAGTTTTTTGGGTATAGGAATGTCATGATAAGTTCTAACTACATTAACCGTCTATTTTTTATTGATTGAAAAGAGATGGACTCTGGAATTTCAAATCATCTAATATTATTATAATCTACGGGAAACCACGCGCCAACTGTTTAAATATTGTAAAATCTATCGTTTTCAACTCTCTATACCTCTAGTAGGTATAAATAAATCTTCAATGTGGTTACAAATTTGAAACAAACATAAGTAAAAATAAAATACATGTATAATAAATATGCATGAAAAAATTCTAGTAGAAATTCTATAAATTCATCTAAAACATGGTTAGTGTCTCTATTAAAAGTTTCTATGGCCACAAAGTCCGAAAAGGTTTTATATATACATAATTAAAACTTGTTTACAATACGATAAAAAGTACAAAAAAATTGGGGTTCATTAAGTTGAATCGGAATGAAAATTGTATTGATTGTTGGTTGAAATAAAAATAAACCAATTATCAAAAGAAAAGTGAAGAAGAGAAAGTTGGCTATAGGGGGATATCAGAACCGAGCCTTGAGACCTTGCGGTAACGAATCGAGGACCGAGGTGCGTAGGTGTCGAATTGGCGGCGATGGTGCGAGGATGGTCGATGGTTGTGATGGCGATGATGATGGCGGTGGCGGTGGTGACGATCGCGATAGTAGTGGCGATGATAGCAATGCCGGCAATAATGGCAATAATGGTGGCGGTGGTGGTAATGGCGGTGGCGATGGCTGCGATGATTGTAATCGCGACGTGACTGATCGTAAGGTGGATTATAATCATCGTTGTTGTAATAGATATCGTCGTAGTTGTCGTCGTGATAGTAGTGATACGACGCTAGTGCTTTGCGATGAAGATGGCGATGATGACGGCAGTACTCGTAATCGTCCCGCAATGGGGCACGGGGCTCGGTCAGCAGTGGCTCTAGCTCGGGGCCGCGCTCCTTGCCGATACTGATACTATCGTCAATGTAATCGTCAAAAATTGGCCCACCCCCTCCCTGGCTACTCTCTGGACTGCTCCCTAGTTTATCGTACTGCTGAGACTCCTTCCAGTTCACCTTTTTGCTCCTGAAACAGCCAAACAACGATAGCGTCATTACATTGCCACTGTCTATCTCTGTCTGTCTAAATAAACAAACACAGAAGTGACAAGTAGGCGTATAATATACATATACATGTAAATCAACTCGTGAAGGTTACAAACCTGATGCTGCGCTGACGTCTTTGCTCGGCGGCAGCAAACCTCCCGAGGACTCCCTCCTCCTCCTGTGAGTTCCTGTGGTGCTGGTGGTCCTTTTCATGCACGCCCGGTGGTTCCAGGCTATTGGTCCTACTGCCGGGATGATGGTGATGATTGTTTACTCCCATGTGGTTCATCGCTGCCACGTCCAGCAGCGTATCCAAGAAGGTATGGCGCTGCATAGTGAGTAGAAGCGAAACAACATCCGTACGGTCAGACTCGCCATTTTTTTTTCACTCACAACATTGAAAAACTAGCCATTTTGGTTTGTTTTTTTTTTTTCTCATGTTTATTATTTTTCATTTATTTATCATATTTTTTGCAGGATCCATCATTTTGCGTATGTACACAGGCACATACAGGCTTTTTTTCTTCGAGACAAACCTTCTCTTGCACTGTTTTCCATTTTCTTGGCTTCGATTATTAATTTTATAATTGCTTTCTTTTTTTCTGTTGATTGAAATTTTTATCACAGTTTTTTTTCTCCAAATAGCAAATGTAACATCAAGAGACAAAAAGTAGAGGAGCACGAGAGCAGAGAAATCGCAACTATAAATCATTTTTAAAATTTTATTAATAAAATGCTTTTAAACCATGCCAAAAAAAGTGTTGTGATAGATTAGTGCAGAGTGTATTTTATGAGATTGAGATTTTTTTAATTCACATGCACAATCTGACTGTCAATTTGGTTATCGTGATTAAAATTTTTTTTATTTCGTGCCGTAAGAGATCTGTGCTGTTTTTCGACATATTTTCAAAATACTTTAAAAAAGTGAGAAATCAAGTCCAACCGACGTAAAATTACATATTAAGGTGTTTAATGGGCAGCAACGATCTCAAATGTGGCCAATAGCAGATTGCTTTAAGTGACTTTTAACTGATTCAAGTTATATCTTTGCGTTTACATGGTTTTTGCTGTAGTTATTGTTGTTGTATTAATGCACACTATTCGCTCAGCGAATTGGCGCGACTTTAAAAAATAATGTTTACTTAAAGCCTGTATATGTATGTCAAATAGCGTACACTTTTCAAGTTTGGATGCTGCTTGTTTATGACACACGTGATAGTGTTACAATTAAGTATATTACATTGGTATGGCGTTTTAACCAGTATATTACGCAGTTAGTCATTACTGCAATATACTTTATATTAATTTCAATACATGCAAAAGCAAACCAATCGACCATGAATTTTTTTACATCTAGATGATGTGGCATTATAATGAATTGTACATGAGGTAGTTCATAAAAAAAATTCATTGTCAAACAAATGTTTGCGCTTATATGTGATAAGGTGATTTTAACACACACGAGGGTGAGACAATCTATTAAACTCCGGGAGTGTTCAGGATACATTGCGATATGGTTTTATGATTGTATTTCTTACTGTATGTTTCTTTTATCTTCCTTACGATCTGTGTGTAAGTTTATGATAGTGTTTTGTTAATCACACTTACTTAAATATTGAATGCAAACATGCCTGAGTCATGATTTTCTAGGATGCTGTTGAGTTTATGTTTTGTTGTTTAAAATGTCTATAGGGAAGTATAGGTTAATAACAAGACAATCTAAGACAGGCCCAAGACATTTACTAGCATAAGTAATAAAATCTATTACGTTCATTCATAAAAGTACTGTATTAATAAAACTAATTGGCAAGATGCGCAAGTAGAATATTTTTAAGACAAAAGTTTTCTAGCAATAAATTCTCTTGGTAAGTCTAAATCAACCAGAAATTTATGTTGTTAGCAAGAGGAATCGTTTCATTTGCAATTTCTTTTACTTGTATTTCTCTTGCTGTATTCTAAATCAACTCAGCTAGGTCTACGCTCACTATATACCATCGTGATAAAGTAAACAAGTGTTTGAACAAGTGAACGTGTAAAAAATCGAAAAACGTGTAATCTATATTCGATCTAAGACCGAATAAATTTTGACTAACTAAACTATTTTATCAAAGTAGTGAAGTCATTTGTAAACAAAGAGTAAACAAAGAATTAATTTTGTTTTTCCATTTCAAAAAAAAAAATAAAAACAAAAAATACATCATATGAAAGAGTACATTTCTGGTCTCGAGGCAAAAGGCGAGCTATAGTTACTAAAATAAAAATCTACGTTCGTCAATGGAACCTTCTAAAAAAACATAGAAACAGAGAGAGAGAGAGAGAGAGAGAGAGATAAACAGAGAGATAATATAAAGTCAAAAAGACTGCTTTCTTTTGGTTCGTACGAATTACATGATACTTCAAGCGACAGATTTTTTACTTACACATAATACTCTTGCACGAGCCTAAGCGTACAAATACTCGAACCCAGCACATTCGCTTACAACGCTAATCTGCTCGGAAACTCGTAGTATTTGCACTTGATTCATATTCAATTGGGTCTATTTATAAGGTTATACAGACATGTATATATACGTGCTTAATGAAAAATGCCTGGACTCTTGTCTAATACTTTTTGTTCCAAGTACTCGAAGCACTTTTCGAAAGCCTAATTTTACCCAATCTCGCATAGCTAGGACATCAGAGTTACTTTATTTTAACAATGTCATTTTTTATTTTCGTGAAATTGATAAATTTATGCGGAGATCGTATACTGTTGCTAAGCTATTGATCTATAAATTATTATTGTGTGGTAAATTAATCGTGCGTGCTCAGAAAACAAGTCAAGACCCGTACGTGTCTTGCACTGTATACTCATTCTCAGTAATAGGTACTATGACTATTTAAGCTTCTATTGCTCAAGTATAGATTTTCTAACTATTGTTTCGTCTAACTATTCTTTATAAAATAACTATAACAAATAAAAACAACTATACTTGTGTAAAAATGATACTGTTACTGTTCTATGTAAGAAAGCACAGTGATCGATGTTCAACAATCAGGACTGCAATAAATTGCCCTTTTGTTGTAAAACATTGAAAATTGTGCTGCTCTCAATGTTGAAAAAAAAAAAAAAAAAAAAAAAAAAAAAAAAAAATAGAGTTGATGGCATTGAATGAGACTAAAGAGAAATGTCAATGAAATTAAGAAACTCAACTGAATTTTGGAAAAGTTTTAATGTGCAAAATAAATGTATGCTAACTATAAATGAAAAATGAGCGAAATGAGCAGTTTAGTAAATGATAATTCAACTAAATGTTTGTTTAACAATATTGTAAAGACAAGTTCTTCTCAAAAAGATTTTAATGATAGTTTCAGAAATGTAAGTTAATAATTTCAATTAAAAAATCATTGAAAGTAGAGTAGTCAGAAAAAAAATAAAATATTTTTAACGAAAGACTGAAAGAAAGAGAAAAACAAGTCTTTCAAGCAAAGAGAGGTATAGTTATAAGCAAATGAAAAAATGAGAGAATGCATAATTAAGCGGAAAATTAACAAAGCGAGAAAAATAATTAAAGATAAGAGAAAAGAGTAAGTACTACCGCCTGGGCTGCAGCTTTATGCCCGGCTTTACCGTTATCGATAAGATTTTCGTTTTCATTATCGTTATCTGTCTGCAAAATAAAGAAAAATCATAAAATAGATCATTGAGAGCCTTGTTTGTCAACCTGCTGTTAAGGATAGTTTCATTTATCTTTTTTGTAACAAATTTACTCCAATATGTGCTTATAATAACCCAATAGGTGAGTCTATCATAACTAAAATAATATCAAAATTAGTCTAACTTATCTAAAGACCCGGCGGTGCCGAGTTATTTTTTTGGTTTTTTTTTTTTTTTTTCATATTTATAGTTTCATTCAGATGAAAGTCAATCAAATTTATCACGCAACACTCAGTCTTCTAATATTGCCTACAAAAAACTTAATTAAACCTCTTGAAATCTAGTTTTCTAGTTCTTAGGTAACTTCGACATTTATCTATGTATATGCTACGACATAAATTCACTTTTGTACTATATGTACTATAATATATACTAAAGGTATAATATTTTTTTTCTATGAATTTTTTTATTAATTATTCATATTGACATTCTACTGCACTTTAAATTGTAGATTTACTACATAAATAGTAGGTTTATCTTTTACACTATCATTATGTTTTATCATTATTCTAACATTTATTTGGATTTTTGGAGATCTATAGTTTTACTAAACATGGATACTGATGTTTGTTTTGGGAATTCTTACTTCACATCAAATTTTTGCTACTACAAAAATAAATAAATAAATAAATAAATAATTCGACTGGTTCGAATAAAAGAATTATATTGACAAATGCTTGATTATCGATCACAGGGAAAATTCATTGATTATCACTTCATCATTTGTGCGTCAAATAAAATGTTTATTAAAATACCGTTATACCGTACAATTATGATGAAACGATAATTCCAATAAACTCTAACAATTCACTCCAAATAATTTGGATCAAGTACACTTTTACAAAAATTTCAGCACTATGGACCGTAATAATTTTTAGGTCTCCATTTTCCTTAAAAATATGCAAAATATTGTTATCATCTTTAATAATGATCATCAATCATTAAAAATTTTTAATTTAATGAATCAAATTAGACAAATGAAGACCTGAGAAATAAACATAAAACGAAAATTAAAAAAAAAAAAAAAAAAAAAACAACTATCTAAAAGCGGCATTTTAACATCTGGATTAGCTATATATATATACGTAAACAATTTTCACACACTGGCCGTCAACTCCTACAACGAAGAAGCCAACGACGAACATTCATTCAGACATGAAAGTAACTTTCATCATGATACTATTCCTGGTATTCAAATTTCATTTTTATTCCTTTCCAGCTAATATTTAAATGTAAATGTCTCTATTCATATTAAAGGGATTAACAGGTACGGTTGGAGTAAAATTGAAATTTGAAAATTAGAGAGTTTTTTCAACGATAATTTAAAAAAAAAAAAAAAAAAAAAAAAAAAAAAAAAAAAACATAATATACTCACACTTATCAGTTATCGCAAATATAAATGTTTATGACAGAAAAATGTCGAAAACTTACCGGAGCTGATTCTTTCGAATGAAACCTCGTAGTCTTCCAACTTTCCAGGATTAGCAATCCTGCATAAACCTTACCAACTGTAAGCTTTTCTTTTTTTATCTCTGTAAAGCACAAGTTGCAACAATGAATAACCTTCTGCATTGAAACAAAAAAAATTTCTGTTACAAATGATATGTTACCTTCTGCCCTGGGTACTAAAAGATCTAACATTTTCTTAGCCTGTAGAGGCCATATGTTTGTAATAGTGTGCCTTAATTCTTCATCCGCTTGGTCCATTTCATCGGCTATCAAAAGAAATCATCAAAATAAAAGTACTACTCTAAGAAAATAATATCGCAACACCAAGGATGCGAAAAAATGTTTATTCGCAACACTGTAAACTTGAAAAAAAAAAATTCTAAGTGTTCTCAATGCATAGGAGAACAAATCCACGATGGAACAATCGACCGGCTATAGGTCACAATCCACAGTACCACAAACGGCCAAACGTTTAATCGTAAAAGTGTACCAGCGAAACCTGCTATCGCAATAAAACTAAAAGGAATTTCAGCAAAAATTTCGGTTCTCTACTCGACTATCTCGAAGCAAGCGCAAAACTTGGATAAAAATAAAAAAAAAAGAAGTAAAAATTCAGCCTGCATAGCTATTATATCGTCTATCATCACTACTAAATTTAGAGAGCAAGTGGCTGAGCTGCGTGCGGCTTGCTAAATATTCAGAGATTGTGTGAATGACAAAACCCGAGTCATTGTCACTGATTCTGAAGACTAATTGTTTTACTTTTATCAAATAGCAGTATCGACGTGTGGTGTACTATGTAAGCTCGTGGACACACACAGAAGGTGCACTTTTTCGATTAAACGCCGGACCGAGGACAACACGAAACTCACCGCTCCTCATTTTGATGCTTAGGTTTTCTCGTATGAGGGCGAATAAGGTGGTAGTGAAGTTGACCCTGCCGTCGACGTCAAGGGGCATGTTCATGCGAATGAGCTTTTTGTAGGCGAGCCGGTTCGGGCACTTGTTGCCGAAGCCCAAGGGCGGGTCCATGTTCTTGAGCATGTCGTACATCTCGGAGTAGTGGATCTTGCCCGTGGCGTTGGGATCGTACTCGGCCCATATCCTCACGAACTCGTCGAGGTGATGGGCCCCGAGGATCGACGAGTCGCGCGTCAAGTAGTCGAAGTTGTCCATGATGACGGCGACGAAGAGATTCAGCATGAGGAACGAGCAGAAGAAGATGAAGCTCACGAAGTAGGCGTAGGCGAGGTTCGAGCCGCACTTGTCGCCCGTCTCCTTCGACAGTGGGTCGCACGGTTGGTTGGCTATGCACGCCAGCATGATGTTCGGCCACGCCTCGCCCGTCGCACATCTGTACAGGATACGCGCGCGCGAAGGGGAAAAAAGAAAAACGTCCTTCTCGTTAGCCCCCAAATATTGGTTTTTTTTTTTTGTTTTTTTTTTTTCAACTTTATCTTAACGTTTAATTTGCAGTTTCGACTGTTTCTTTACCACCTCGTTCGGTAGAAAACGAGTTATTACTTTTAACGAGCAGTAATTCTTCAATTTCTACAGAAAAAGTCAAGGAATGATAAAATAACATCAAATCTAATAAAATGAAAAGGAAGGGGAAAAGAAAAATTACTTATTTTGGGGATGTACAGGGATATCTAGAAAGCCATGCAGTGATTTAAACAAGCGAGCCAAGATAACGACAACGATTGTTTTTGCAAAACCATTGACTGTGAACCATTTTTAGATCTGAGGTATGAAAACAAAATGAATTTCGACCGAACGAGCAGTAGTTGTCGTTATCGTGGCTTGATATTTCTGATCTTTACTCTACGTGTGCTGACATGTACAGGAAAACTAAGCAACATTTTCATCGACATTGGTTGTTGTTTGAAAGAGTTTGAGATTAATTGATGGGCCGACTTTGAAAAATCCTCGTTGCTTGTAACAGCGTATCGCGTTACATCGTTAAAGATTAAGACACTATAAATACAACACACAAGCGCGTTCGCGAGGAGTATACAATCGTCATGTATATATTTTATTTCCGTAGCTTTCGTGCACGTCACATCTTGATGAGGCAGCACTTACCGAAATAGTAACATCAGACCTTGAATGAAACTCTGAAAATTATTGTGCTTGTTGATCGCGTTTTTCTCCACCAAGGCGATGTTACCGAACACCTGGGTGAAGGTAAGCAGAGTTGGCCGCAGCGAAAACAGAGCGAAAGCACCATTAGAATGAGTTTTGATGATGCAAGCAAATAATGCGTATCGAATTATTTATTTATTTTTTTTTTTTTTTTTTTTTTTTTTTTAATTTTGAAAATTTCAATTGTTGTTTGTGTTGTGTTGTGGGTTTATCCACGTTTTCAATCATTTCCAATTCCGAAAGGTCAATATCTGATGAAGCTGTTTTTTTCGCCTTGGCATTATTTTTTCTAATGTTTTAGGCACTTTACTTCTCTTTGTTCGTGTGCTCTCTCTTTTGCTGGGCCACTGTACTACTGTACTATCTGTATGTATATGTATTTATGCAGACTAGCGGTGTTTAACTATCAGCACTAATTGGCTTTACTTGGTTTCAATGATAAAAATAACAATAAAATCTGTTTCTACGACTATCGCAAATAAACGATGAAAAAAAAAAAAAAATAAAGATATTTCTCTAACATTACTGTATTTTAATGGACTGGGGTCTATTAAATAATGATAAAGTTCAATAAATTACCTAAGTAAAAAATTTGTCGAGCAGCTTACTTCTAATGCTACTGTCGCAAGCTCTGACTATCACAAATCAATATCATACGTTCCTTTTTTACCAATAAACTTTCAAATATAAAAAAGTGAGTCAGAAAATCACTCATGTAAATCAAAACGTTTTCGCAGCCTTCTAAGTTCAAAATGAGAATACAATTTATTACTAACTATCAATCATTAATATCAAAAAGATTTTGAGATGTAATTGGCTAAAAGGTGTAAAATATAATGAAGGAGGACATAAAGGAAAATCAAATATATTCACTATAAAGCAGAATGGGCATTTTGTAAAGAATAATATAATTAAGCTCTTCTAGTTGTTTTACTTAAGAAAAAAGTTCGGCTCTCAATACGTTCACAGTGTTCAGCTGCTCGACTCACCGAAAGAGCAACATAAGACCGCCAAAAAAGGACTGAAAGTTGTTGTGTGATTCAATAGCCGTCGTTGGATCGTTCGCCAGATTTCCAAAGACCTAATGGTTGAAGAGTTTGAGGTATTTTATTTTTCATTGTGTTCTCGTATAACTATTAATTGTTAAAGTTCCCACTTTACCGCTTTTACTTGTTCAGAAATGGTACTCTTTTTTTTCTCTCGTTTTTTTTTTTTTTATTTTTGGTATTACTTTTGTTTTTCTATTAATCATTGAATGTTTTTTCATGACTTATGATCGAAATGAATGTATTTTCTGTTAGTTGCAACAATTTCTTACCTGCATACCGATGATGGCGTAAATGAAGAAAAGCATAGCTATGAGTAAGCATACGTAAGGCAGAGCCTAAAATATTAGATGAGTTATTAGTGTACATAAAAAACGCACCGTTTTCTACGTTAGTTAAACAATTTTTTCTACTTGGTAAAAAAAAAAAAAAAAAATGCAAGTTTCGCTTACCTTGAACGATTGAACGAAGGTCCAGAGCAATATACGTATGGTGTAACCCTGTCTGAGCAGCTTGATAAGTCTGGCTGCACGAAAGAGCCTGAGAAAGCCGACGTTGATGAAGTTCTCCTGCAGGAGACAAACAAAATTGCACTTAAACACAAAAATCGATGGTTCACGAGCCGACGAGTGAGGAGAGCTTCACGTGAGCAAGAAAAACTGCCCCTAGTATATGTACCGACTTGCGTCACGTTACCCCTGGCGAAGTCGATACTGTGCTTCCACCGGGCCGTAATCTTGCCCACGAGAAGCTGTCGACGTCTCAAACTCTGGCACCTTGTTTGATTTATCTTTTTTTTTTTTTTTTTTTTTTTTGTGATTTATATTTTTACTAGATTTAACTCTGACTACGTTAATAAAAAAAATCTACTTATCTACTGGAAAGTATTTACTGCCAAAAAATAATTTTTTCTTTTTTTTTAAAATTATATAATGTTTTTCTTAACGTAAATTATTTTTAGGCAGTAATAATAATGTTATCTAACAAAATATTTTTGAGATTTTATTTAATATTGATTAAGGTACTAAATTGTATACTGTAAAAAAGTTCGTACTTAGGACCTTAGGACATTTAATATCTATTATTACATTTTAACGTATTTAATCTAAGTGATGAATTTTTTTTTTTTGCGTTAACTACGTAGAATGATTTTTTACAGTATGTAGACTAAATAAAATATGTAGGGACCGTGTGTTCAAATGCGAAATAAAGACTGCTTCAAAATCAAATTGCTGTTAGTCAGCAAACTATTTGCAGAATGTCACAGTAAGAGGCTTAGGGTGTCACACATTCATTTTAGCAATTAAAAACTACGAATAGGCAGTTGAGCTGAAGAAATTCATTTAACAAAAAAGCCAGCGGTTGTCCTGCCAGCTGGTTGAACACACGGTCTAATATCCTTTTTAATTAAAAATCAACACATATAGCGATTCAACAAGAACAAATCGTTGCATTTCGAAAATATTGTATAATACATTGGTAGATTTTAAGAAATATTAATTTTAGGAAACACATTTGGTGACTAAAAATACATGAATTCAATAGTGTTAATAAGTTAATTGCATTAATCTAATTTTTTTAAAGGGATTGAGAGTGGTGTAACAGATTTTTTTTTTTTTTCATAAATATTCAGGTATCGGTATATGTCATCGAATATATGTATATAGTCTAGAGAATTTTTCTTTAAATTTAGATTCATAAATAAGTTCCGTCAACAAATATAATTAAAATCGATTACAACAAAAATCTACATTATAGAAACAACCACAGAAGAAATTCTAGCACTAGGTATATCTACATCAACAAGTTTCTATCGTTGCTTCTAATTAAATTTGATTTTTAAGAATCTAAATTTTATCACATGATATTATCGTTAAATATATACACCTACTTTCAACAATATATTTTTCTGACATGGATCAGTTGTGTTCATTTTATGTGGCTATTTAGTACTACAGAACACCGTACGTATAAAAACGTTGGAGCCCAATTTTTATGATTTACCCATAGAGAAAGTAACATAATAGAATATCATACTTAGACTTTCACGTAAGCTTAAACAAGAATTTTTAAAAACATCAATTTTTGGCACAGTAAGCATATCTGTGTTTGTATAATCGGCTAAGCGCGAACAGTTAATAAGTCATTACTTCACACTTTCTTAACCGGTTAATGCAAAATAAGCGAATATATCAACGTCTCAGTGTTGCCAAGTCGGTGATGTACACCTTGCGTCTGTGAAAATCTTGTGTGTTGATTTATCTGAAATTAATAGTCTTAATTTGGTACTGAATAGTTGTGAGATCGTGTGACAATGTGTAAAAAAACGTCAAAATTGTTTTATGTGAAAAATTATCTGACAGTGAGTCTGCGTTTTAATGGTGCTGATAGTAAGCAAAAAAAAAAGCGAGGTATAAATATCCCAACAAGCCAATAAAAACGTCGAAAACAGTGATACAAACATTCTGTTAACGAAACACATTTCACACACATACATGAATGTCTGCAGAAAAGAAAGATAGAAAATCGTGTGTATGTATAGTTTTTATATAAACGATTATTATGCGGAGTATGTAAATATATCTCACCTTTCTACCTTTATAGTAGGTCACTTCCGAATTCTGAAAATTGATGTTTTCTGTTTGAATTTTGTCTATCAATTAAAGTTGAATTTCAGGTGATATCGTTAGTTTGGAGGACATACTCGTCATAATACTTTCTTGTTAAGTGTATTTCTGACTGATGTAAAACATAAATTAAAGTGCTAAGTGCACTAAAACAAACAAGATAAAAATAAAAATCCACAATGTATATATATATATATATATATCAAGCGCAACTACCTGTTGTACAAAAAGTAAAATGAAAAATCTTTTTCGATTTATTCATTGCTAACATAAACTTGCAACAGTTAGAGTGACACGGAAATAATTAAAATTTCAATTTTGTGCTGATGATCGAAACAACATAAAAACAATAAATTTTAAATGTATTAAGACATAATCAATATATGAAGAAATGTAAAATATTTCTACCTAAAACATGTTGAATGCTATTTTGTTTACAAACATTCACACGAACGCCATAAAAAAAGATTAATAAATGCATTTGTTTTATGTTATGTTATTAATTTTTACGAAAATTTTCAGCTGCAATGTGTGATGAATGTTTGTATTATGTGGAATGTTTTCTTGAATGTGTTTTGGCAACACTGCTGTACTTTCTGAAATAATTTTTCATATCATGAATTTGAACATAAATGTAAACTTTTTCTATAGCACTTTATCATTTGTATTTGTAAATTGTAAAGGATAATCTGGCTAAAGGTATATTTTTACTAGGATATAAAACAAATGATTCTAATCTAAAATACATGGAGATTTTCTCAAAGATTAAAACTCAATGCATTAGTTTCTATTATTATAATAGCTTTGAAATCATTTAGTTGATACTGAAACCAAATGATTGTACTACTAATGTATCGAAGAAATAAGTAGGTATACAGGATTGAAATTCAAAACTAATTTAATTAATAACGGGGTTGTAGGAACTGATTTCTGAACGCCAACGAACTGCAGATTCCACTAAAGCGGCTTGATTTTACTCTGCGTATATATAGCTATATTAATGTAACAAACGTTTAGATAGTAACAAAACTACGGACGCTATCTGCACGTTTTCTCTGCAACGACTTACCCGTCGCGCGGTCTCTTTCTCATTTGCAAAAATACGCGCTATGCTATCCTGGTTAAAAAAAGATATTTTTCAATATTATCATTTTTCAACTGTGCATGCAGATCCACAAAATGACTCGAAAAAGCTTTTGTCTAGAAATTTTCTTCTATTAGTAACTTTATTTATTGTTCATGATAGTTAGGATTGCAAAAGGTATTACTTTGTACTATAAAAATTGTTGATTGATTTTTCGACATCTTCGATAAATATCAAACGAAAAACTGTGAGACGTAGTTTTCCCAGCTCTTTCGTGTCATTTCGTAAATCTGTTTGACAGTTGCGAGGAACGTGCCCAGCAAAATTCAAAAATTCTATTTTGATGAGCACCCCACTTACAGTTAAGGAAAAATTAATCTTGTTGAAAAAAAATAGATCACCAATATAAGTAAAAAAAAAAAAAAAATGTGCATGTGATGCATCATCATATTGATGAAAGGAGAGGTGAAAGTACATCAGGTGAACTTGAACTTTACATACCCCGAATTCGATGACTAGCGCGTCCACGATACTACCGATGACCGTGATAAAGTCGAACGTATTCCAGGGATCCTTGAAGAAGTTCTACAGCGGCATCGTAAAACAAAATATTTATTAGATGGATTGTATTGATTGCTGAAAAAATGCTATTCGAAAATTCTTTGAGAATGTGCAAAATTATCACTTTACGAATGGATTCATTATTTTTTGAAAAAAACATTTAATATTCATTCAAAGACAAATTTTCGAATAGTTAATACACCTATATTTTTATGTAGACATAACGACTGAATTCTTATCTCGTTACAATTTGAACATCAAATTTTATTAATTTTAAGTGTACCTTGTTTTATTTCGATGTCCGTTTGAATAATTATTCATTTGTCTAAATATTGTGTTTTTTGTACGTGTAAATCTTTGACGGTGTTTTTGTTACGAGTTATGAGTTTTAATATATAATTATGTATGACCCATTTGTGACATGATTTATTTTCATGTATATATACATGCTTATGTGTCATTACAGGAGCGAATAGAACTTGATATCAATTATAGACGTGTGTTTTTCGCTCGCAGTGAACAAAAAAATAATATAAAAGTATTGTATCATATATAAATAGGGTGAACGCGCGACAATGTGAGCAGGTGCGTTTTTCAACTAATGTGTGTTACCAAAGAGTTAAATATATATATATAAGGCATATTATTAAGGTATACTGCTATATTCGTATACTTAGAGGTCGTATAAATAGTATACATATAAAAGGTGATGGCGTCGAATAAACGACTAAGTAATGTATACGAATAAGAGGATTTCTTCTATTAAAAAAAATATATATCTACGGGAGCATGCCGGTCTTAGCAAGCATTCTAAAAATGTTGTACTGATATGTTGTTTAACGCGTTAGCTTTGATAAAAAAAAAAAAAAAATCGTAATAAGCTTATCTAATCATATATAAATATACGTATGAATACTCGGTAAATTACATTAGTTATGAAATCTAAGTGGGTATGTGTCATTAACTGTTAATTGTCTATAAAAACGGTAATCTAACAATGATACTAATGATAGTGATATAAACAACTATTACATTTATGCAGATTATTTTTATCGAGTAATTTTAATACGATTAAGTGTCAACGCGCGAGATTACGTTATTTGGATTAAAAACGAATCGTCAAAACATCAATTATACAATTCGTGCACGATTAAGTTGTCTACATATTAAAAAAAAAAAAAATCTTAGTTGGGGGAGGATAACCTTATCCATCATTTTGCTCAATTCTTTTCTACTCCTCGTTGTATTAATACTGAAAAAATCTGGTCGGTAGATCAGTATATAACGTCAAGTACTTCTTTTGCCATAACGCACTTTCGAGGCATTATTGCAAAAATTACGTCCAATTTGCATTTGCAAGCTCTATTTTGTGTTTCCCTTCGCTCGTTCGTTTATCTCTACACCATGTTTTTTTTATTTTTTATTATTCACCATCAGAACACAAAGACGTATTAGTTATAAAACTTTTTTTGATCGTTATTTACAAATTTGATGTGTGGTAGAGTGAAGTGATGAGTAAAGGCTTTATTGTACCTTGCATCCGAAGGCGACGAGTTTAAGGATGCACTCAATGAAGAAAAGGAGGGTGACGACCAAGTTCACGTAGGTCAAGGTGTCCAATAGACCTGGCGGCGCGTCGTGATACTACAAAATACACCCAACACACAGACGTAACACACTCGGCTACTTTTATGCTTGCTTTTCTAGATTGTATTGGTTTTTTTATTTATTTATTTTTTTTTTTTTTTGTTGTTGACGTACATGTTCCTACAGAATTCTGTGGTTTAAACACCTAACGTCACCACATAAGAACTTTTGTTTCTGCATATCTTAATGCAGAAAAACCTTACCCTTTATTTTAAACATATTTCACCAAATTTAAGAACTTAGTACATGAATTTATTAAATTTGCACCACCAATCGTGGTAAGTTTTTATTGTTAAACATAAATTGATCCTAAATAATCTAAAATAAAAATCTTCGAAAAATTTTCACGATATTTCAGCTATCTCTTTCTATAAAAAAAAAAAAAAGTAAACTTTTCCGATTTCGAGTCGTCTGAACATGCGAGGACAAATAACAAATAAAATCCATCGACCTCATACTTATCGCTATACATCGAATCAATCAAAATTCATCACAGTCAGTGATAATTATAGATAAATATTTATACAAAAGATAAATCATGCACGGGTAAAAAAGTTCATAGCGTATCGTGCAAGTGATGACATGCCCATGCATCGGCAGAATGTTTCGAAAATGCTTAGGATGTTGGATTCACTTATCAAGGTAATTTTTGTTTTCTTTTCGGTTTTACATATCATGAAGTCGTCTAAGACTTGTTCACCATGTCAGTCTGGATAATACCGAAAAATAAAATACATAATAATGTGAAATGAAGAGATATCTAAGTAGCCAGGATAGACCGAGAGCAGATACAATGAGAGAGAGAGAAGATATAGAAACTTAGTAAAAAGATAAGGAAAATATAAGTTATGTGAGCGACAACAGGTTTATGATAATTCGAATGTTTTGATTTTTGTATTTCGCGTATGGGTGTGCAATATTCATGTGTGTTCAGTGTTTTGTGTGTGCTGCGTGTAAATGAATATATTTTGTTACGGTATTTTTATCGATTTTATTACTTTTCTAGACATACGTCATATTCGTGTATGCCCTAGTAACGTGTAAGATCCGAGGTCCCACCGACCCAATTTCCATCGATAGATGTAATTTTTTATTTTATTCTTACAAAAATGTATCTTGGTCTTTTTGTCTTGAATTTTTTTTTTTTTTTTCGTTTATTATGCCTCTTTCAAATTTACTTTTAAGCTATTACGCTCTATATTTTTCATCTACGAAGCGGAACTTACCAGAGTGGAATCGGAAATCAAGTTTTATGACGTTTCTTTCTTGTATCATTTTAAAAAATTTGTTTATAAACATATCACATTTAACGACGAGATATATTCATGCAGGTGAAATGCAATGATTATAATCATTCCTGAGGACAATTATTCGACACCAAGTGTAAAAAATATTATTGGCAAGTCGAGAAACGTCATGAATACTCGATCAGCAGACACAAAAAAAGGATGTTAGGTCGAAGACCAGAGGATGAGGTCGGGCACAATTTAGGAGACGGCTGGGTGGATTAGGGTATTTTTTAGGGTATGGAGTTCTTACCCTGACGCCGAACGCGGCGATCTTCATAATGCACTCGACGGTGAACATCCCCGTGAAGCACATGTTCATGTACTTCAGTGTGTTCTTGTACACCTCGCTCTGCCGGTGGTACTGCAATGCACACACTGACAAACACACGGCCGACAAACAAGCTTACGGGCACACAAGCCTCTAGCCAACTTTTTTCATCAACTTTTTTTTTTTAATTATTATTATTGCTTTCATATTTAGATCGAGTATTCCTTTCCTTACTTAAAAACAAGTGCTCTCTTTTTTTTTCAGACATACTTTTTTTAAATTACTGGACGTAACTTTATTGCCTTTTACTTTGCTCCAAAAAATCATATGTCATTAATCTACAAGTAAATATACATTCAAGTATACACTTGGTGCTTTTTTTTTCTACTTGAGCCGATAGTATTCTAAACACTGAAAAATATATTGGATATGTTTGTACTATTACTCTAACGATGAAAACATTTTTCTAGCAAACTAATCTTTACTAAATCCACGGAACCATAGTGGATTATTTCTAAGTAACAGGGAATAAAATTGGCAGGGTCAAAACTATTTGATAAACGCTCAACATTCTTCTCACACTTAATTTTACTGCTACAAAAATTATATACGTATCAGTCATATATTACTTTGATCCTTTTGATGAATTAATGATTTATTTCTGTAAGCCGATAATGAAATCTTGATAAGCAATGGGTAAATAATGATATACTTATTATTTTTATTGTTAAAAACTAACATCGGACATAGCATCAGTAAAAAAAAAAATATACATATATAAATGTGGAGATTCAGATTTCACTATCGTAAAAATAACTATTATATAAATATCTCATGACTGTTATGGATGTCTGTGTCTGAAAAACTCATGAACAAGAGTTACTGCCAAACAAATAAAGTACAGGAAATACTTAACTAAAAGGAATATGCTTATGTATACGATGGTTACCCGTTTCGTATAGGAAAATTAAATTTTTTCAATCAAGGAGAGAAACAGAAAAAATGGTTCAGAGAAAAAGAACAGAATAATGATACCAGGACAAGGAAAAAATGGAGAGTGAATCAGTTAACATTATCTCAATTATTTTATAATTACTTTTTGTCAAGATAGGGATTTAGTATCTTTTTGATGAGAGAATTTCTGCAAAGTGCGATCGCCCCGTGCAACATTGTGATGAAATAAATAAACATTCTGTGAAACCTGGTGCTATATATTGGTGACACGACAGCCAGCATGCGACACTCGTATTTTGTATCATGTACATTCTATACGTGTATATATATACATATATACAAGGGTCGTGCTTCGTTTCTTATCAATTTAAATACGAAGAGCAAATAACGACATACCCTTTGTACTTTGATTAGAGAATTTTTACAATTAATATACAAACTTTTCAAATAACTATACTGAATAATGAATTTGCTCTCCAGCATTCAAACTTATATGAAAATTGTTTTTTGTGCGTTGGGTAGTCAATAAGTAAAGTGTTGGTTAGAAAAACTCGAACACAGTTTTTGATCTAAAAATGGTACCATCAATCAATTGATCCGTTTTTTTTTTTTTTTTTTTAGTAAAACCAGAAAAAATATTCGAGTTTTCGTACGTGATGTAGTAGGAAAGACAGCAATAAAAGCACAACTAGACAAAATAAAATCAGGAAAATGTATGTTAAAATTTTTTATTTGTGTGGAAGGATAAGGAAGACGAGCTTCTTCTTCATGCATACCGTACGCATGAAAATAGAAAAAGGTATACATATTGCTTGAGTTTGTTGTCGGCTTGCTGTTCGAATTACTCAAGTGTTTTAAAGCGTGTGTGCAAAAAGAATTTCGATAGCACGTGTGGTTTTTAATTTTTTCTACAACATTGTGGGAATAGAAAGTATCCAGTTATTATTATCCTTCCTCTGCTCGATAGAGGGGTAGTTATCGTTTTATTTGACAAGTTTTTTTTTATTGCAGAACCAATAATATATATATATCATGTAGTAAGTCCAGTTAAATAATGGATTTCATAGAGTGCAGAAGCGGTATTTTTAGCGTGATGACGCATTCGTAGAGGTGTCGTCGAGTAAAAAGTAAAATAAGTTCTACTGGTTTTTTTTTATATTACCATACCGATCATGCACTATTTTCCAAGTAATTGTAAAAAAATTAGGATCCACGAAAAATCAATTGTTATTTATTACTTTTTATAGAAAAACTGTAGGAAGTTCTGTGGCAAAATAAAAATGAATAGATTTCGATAAAACTTTACAGTAATACCGTTTCTAACCATAGAAAATCTTTGTAGTTTCAGAGTTCAGTTACATTGTTTTTTTTGAATCCACTTTTGATAAACAGAATCATAAATAATTTAAAAATATTTTTAGTATTTACTTGAGAACTTTTAAAAGTGGAATAATTCAGATTTTCTTGAAAAAAATTTTAAACTCTTTGATAAATACAAGTATCGAATTAAACACTATATTTGTCAGCTCCAAAGCTCTGATGTTTTTGAAACTCTAGGGATCACTTTTTATGATCATAATTCATTATTATATGATCATAAATAGAGTACTCCTGAATTTTCATCAAAATGTATTCGTTTTGATTTTGCAACAGAACTTCTTTGACAGGATAAAAAGTAGAATACTATATATATAAAAAGTATATATACCCCCGAAGTTTTTTTTTGATAATATCAAGTTTTTCTTGTAGACCGATCAAGAAAAGAAACGATAAAAAAAGATAGCTTTGCTTAGAGGAAAGAAAAAAGAAGCTTGTAAATTTACTACTTGTAGCATTATTCAATTTTAATTTTACATAAGGCTCGAGAGTGAGAAAAGTACAGGTCGCCAAGGGGGGATCAGGAAAGTGGAACATTATTGTCATTTATGTTTGGAATAGGTAGATTTCAACAATTTATCAAGTACGGAAAGTGAATATTTTTCCTGTTACTGGTAAATGGATGTTGATTTTGGTAATTAAATCATAAAGGAGATATAATAAAAAATGTATTGACAAACGGTGGGAATAAGGTAAAAATATACACGAGCTACAAATATTTTGCCAGTAACAAATAGGGACCACAGACATACGTTTGAAACAAATACGTTGGCAAGCAAGTAAACAACGAATCTTTATCTTAAACAAATGTGCGTGATTATATCTTACAATTTTTCTTCTTTTTTATTTATTTTTTACTCTACGATCAAACGAATTTTCAAGAGAAAGCTCTCATTTTTTAATTGTATAGAAACGAAAGTTATTGCTCGATCTCGCAAGATTGATAGAAATTATTCATTTGTTTTACTCCAAATAGACATTCACACTTGAAAATCCATCAAAATAAATTTCACTTAAAAATCAAAGTACCTTTTTCTTATTAAACAGTCAATAGTAAAAGTGTAATAATTGACATTGTTAAGTAATGTATAATCATCGAAAAAAGCTCTCATCTTTGAGATGGATTGAATATCATTAATGATAAACGTATGCGAATTTAATTGTATTCAGAGTTTGCATTAACAACAAGCCAAAGATTTGCTTAGCGTGGAGTGCTTACCTTCATCATGAGTAAAAGTGTATTAAGAACGATAAGCATCATGATGAAGTACTCGAAGGGCGTCGACATGACTATCCTCCAGATTTTGTACTTGAAGCTGTTCCGCTCCTTCGGCATGTACCTTTCCAGCGGCCTCGCCTGTATCGTAAAGTCTATACAAGATTTCTAAAAGTGCAAACGACAAAGAAAAAGTAGCGTTAATACGTAGCCCCGAAACTCCCGGACCAAGTCGTAGGTAATAATAATGTGATCCATCAACCTGGTTTTTGTCAATTTCCCCGTCCTGCAGCTCGGCTTCACCTTGCTCTTGGAACGTGATGATGATCAAGGCCACGAAGATGTTGACGAAGAAGAATGGAAAGACGATGAAGTAGATGATGTAGAATATGGACATTTCGATGCGAAAATTTTGTATGGGGCCCTTGTTCTCGTAGGTGGCGGCCATGGAGTTTTGCAGGATCTGCGGCCACCCCTCGCCCGTCTGCACCGCGAACAACGTCAGCATCGCCACCATGACGTTGTCGTAATGAAACGACTGCGACTCCCACTTGCGCTCGCGCGCCTCGGGATGCAATTCGTTCTCTTCGAAAACGAAAAACCAGCCCCTAAAAGCACAATGCAACGTGAAAAAGCCAGCCGCGTTTTTTTTTCAACAATCAAGCACCAATTAGCGTCATTGGGTAGACTCGAGACGGTGCTAAATCGCTAAAACCAACGTCTACGGCAGCAGTGGTCCGAATGGGGTACACACGCACGGGGGGATTGGGGAAAACAAGGAAAGTGGCGTTACTCACTGGCAGTCCTCTTTCGTGTACTTGCTGTCGTCGGTGCAGAAGAAGAACTTGCCGTTGAACAGTTGGACCGCGATAACAGCGAAGATGAATTGAAACAATATATACACAATGAGGATGTTAATGACGTTTTTCAAACTGTTCACCACACAATCGAAGACCGCCTTGAGCTTCGGCACTCGTTTGATTGTTTTGAGGGGCCGTAGCACGCGAAGCACACGCAGCGACTTGATGGTCGAGAGGTTTTTGCTAGCGGCGCCGCCACCGCTCTCCCCGGCCGTCATGTCGAAGGCGAACGAAACGGCCGCGCACACCACCACTATGGCGTCCATAAAGTTCCAGAACTCGCGCAGGTAGGAGCCCGGGTGCAGTATCAGCCCGAGATCGACTATCTTAAGCAGCATCTCGATCGTGAAGACGCACGTGAACGCGTAGTCAAAGTAATTGAGTATCGTGTTCCGGGGATTCGAGTCGTTCACCGGATCCTCGGCGGCTAACGCTATACTCGACAACGAGATCACCACCATTATGAAGAAATCAAAATATCGCAGATTCACCACCCAGTGGGCGCCTCTCCTCACGCTGCAAACACACGTAATTCATCGGTTGACTCTCCATGTTTTGTCACAATTTTTCCTTGTCTTTCGCATACTCACGGATTCGAAGGTGACAAAATAAACATAGACGAGTATGGCAGCATTGGCTTTGGTCCCGAATCGTCTTCGTCGTCTTGCTTCTTTTCTTCTTCCTTCTCCTTGCCCCCGTCTTTGTCCTTACTGCAAACGAACGAGATTAATGAGGCTTTGGACGGAAGGAAGGATCGCGAATGCTACGAACCAATTGGCAGATGGGCTCGAAGGATCGATGTCTCCTTTGGATCCGTTGCCGTCGCTCGGCTTTTGCAAGGTCTCCATTTCTTTGTCGAGCTCCTGCATTTGCCGTTCCTTATCTTCCTCCTCCTGCTCCTCTTCGGCCGCTGTCAATTCTTGCGCGTTCGCCAAATTATCGACGGCGATAGCCAAGAAGACGTTCAATAGCGTGTAGTTGCCGAAGAGCACCAGGACGATGAAGTAAAGGGAATAAATCATGCCTTTTTTATGGCCACCTTGAGACTGGATGCCTTGGTACATGACTTCGTTCCAATCTTCACCAGTCAATATCTGGAAAGACCGGCACAACGTTGTTTTTATATTTTTGGTCCATGCTATAAATATATTCATGGCTGATGCCGAAAGTTGGCACTTACTTGGAAGACAGTGAGAAGTGCAATGGGAAAGGTGTTGAAGTTGGTGGGCGGCGTGCCCGTTTCGAAGTTGAACTGACCGCCGAAGAGCTGCATCCCTAGGAGGGCGAATATGAGAATGAAGAGGAAGAGCAGGAAGAGGAGCGATATGATGCTGCGCATCGAGTTGAGCAGGGAAATGACGAGGTTGCGCAGGCTCGCCCAGTACTTGGTCACTTTGAATATCCTGAGGAGTCGGAGTGCGCGTAGGACGGAAAAGCCGAAGGAGCCGGACTTGACGGCCGACCAGATCACCTCGAATATCGAGCCTGAGATGACCACGCAGTCGAACCTATTGAAACTCGACTCGAAGTAGATCCGCGGACCAAGGGCGTACATCTTTATCACCATCTCGCACATGAACAGCCCCAGGAACACGAACTCGGTATAATCTGCCACGCAAAAGCAAACGTGATTACCCATACATCCAATCGTATACATGTATATATATATATATGACAGGGAGACATCGTTTCTACTCACAAAGAAACTCCGTGAGCCAGTCGGGCTGGCCGTAGTGCTCGACTGCCACGCACACGGTGTTGAAGAACACGAGGACGATCACGGACCAGTAGAACCATTGGGTCTTCACCGTGTGCCTGATCCAAAATCGGAACCTCTTTTCGTTTCGCCAGAACTCCGCGCAGGCACCTTGGTTCTTCACCTTCGACTTGAGGTAGGAAGCTCTTCCGAATCCTGCGATAAAAAACACACGCGCGCACCCAGTGTCGGATTAATTTCGTTCCTCTCGCTCGCTGTATACCGCTATCGTATACATATATACGCATGGATATATATAGGCCAAATTGCTGTACGCCTAGCGCCAAGCGCCGACTTGGGAGTCAAATTATCAATAAAGTAATTTAAAATAATCATATGTATATAGCTGCTAGGAGTTTTTTTTTTTTTTTTTTTTTTCATCCAAGCTAACAAAGGGATTGCGTTATCTATGTGAGAGAAAGATCCGTGGATACGTACGACCCGCGGTGTTACAATGTTGGTGAAAATTCGTTAGATTGTAAGTGGCATTTAGACAATAACGTGACGTGCGTATCCAAACGACCTTTCAGGCTAGCGGACCAGGCTATCTACTGGCAGCTTTGCATCAATTTTACAGGACAAAATTATCGCTAGATGCGTATATAAATATAAGTAATGTATGCAATTTGATACGTATGAATGTATATATATATATATACTCTCTAAAGCTGAATCAGTTTAACTTTACATGATGTTTTCAGTCAACGACAATGTTAAACCTTTGAATGATTTATTAGTTGACATGAGACGCTATACTGCAATTTTTTATTTTGAATTGTTGACTTACAATACAATGGAACTCGATTCGCCGAAGAATAAGTAATCTAATTTATACTGATCAAGTTTTAGAGAGTAGTAAGTGATCGACTTATGGAGCTAGTCTAATATCAATGTAAATCTGCCTTCTGCTAAGACTATACGTAAATATTCAAATATAATATGGTAATGCTAATAAATATGTATCTATAAAATGACATACGTGGGCTATTTACTGACTATAATAAAAGGTACGACAAATATAAAGGAATTTAGTAAATGATGATTTACCATCGCAAGCTTCTTTCGACTATGTATATAAGTACTCGCGCACGAATCTCTATCGATATCGAGCTCGTACGACTACGTACACGGGCACATTGTTTTTTCTACTGTTTAATCTATACTTAATAATAAGCATGGAATTACTCAACACTAAATGTATAAATTTCAACTTTTAATGCATTTTAATATTACAGGATATATGCGTACGAGAAACTAGAGTATACAGGAAAACTAAATGTATATGCACTATATTCATGGTATACAGTACTTTAAATCGGGGTAGTGCACTCGCCTTTCGCGACAAACTGCGTTATACTCGCTCTTACGATCAGTTTCGTTAAGTAATACTTTTACATCTCAATGATCTAATACAGATAGGTAGATGCAGCTAAGTAAAAAAAAAAAAAAGAAAAAAAAAAAATTACTCTGCTGAGACTAAAGAACTCAACTCTAAGTTTGACAATATGATAAATCGAGGTTCACTACTGACAAGGACAATGAGGTTTGCTATACCAACTGATAAATAAAAAAAAGAAAGAAAGAGAGACAAAAAGGAGGGGGACAATATTTAATGGATGTACGAGTTACTTATACATGGTTGGATCGGCTAAATGTAAGAGTAAAAAGTAGTAAATAGGATGAAAAAGAAAACTTAGCGCCGTTCGCCGTTGAAAAATGCCACCACACCTGAATCAAAGTACAAACGCAAAGTGCTCGGGTGCAGCAGCGTTTCATATACCTATCCAGTCGCCTCCGTTCGCCGTTGGTATTGTGATTGAAATGAATTTTTTGGTCTAATCGATTGCTCGCAACATTTAGTTTGAATATGATTTACGCCTACGTGATTACAAGCACTTTTTACATGATACAAATACAAAGAAAAGACAAATAGCGCGTTGTTATACGACATACCAATTTCAGCTAGAGAAACAGCAATATTACATTTACTTTGGCAGTAAAATAACAGCTATTGCAACATGAGTGTAGCTTTACTTTTGGAAAAAAGAAATGGCAAAATACAGAAATAGGTAAGTAATGCGATATCGATGTATATGCGAGCACGAGAAGTGAGGTAACCGATGGAAATAAAACAAAAAGGGCAAGTGGAAAATGATGCAACGGAGTACGTAACAATAAAAAATGACGCATCGACGAGGCGGACCATAAAAAAAAAAAAAAAAAACATCGAAAAGCCGTAGGCAAATATTTTTCCGTCAATGTCGAATGAAAAACAAAACATTTGTGTAGCACTCCACGAGATGGTGTGTAATTTTAACAGTCGAACGGGTAAAAGAGAGGTTATTTCAAATCAATGTGCCGTCGATTGAAGCATCAGATAGACACACAGACGAACAAATAATTTATAGATAAAGAGCCAGCACCTGCGGGCAAATAAACGCGCGTTAGTGGTGTTTTTGTGCTCGATTGTGTAGGGGAGCGAGCTTTTCGTGAGCTTTTCGACGGTCCGGCTCGTCGCGTGCACGCGCGCGCGTGTTGGTGACACGTGGTGTTTTTTTTTCCTTGTTTATCTTGATTTTTTTTTTTTTTTTTTTTTTTTTCATTTTCATGGATGATATACTTCAGTCAGGAATAATGTTGGAATAAAGTGGAGGGAAGAAAAAAAAAACTTTCAGAAACTAGTATGCTTGAGCCAAGTGTGTACAACATAAATGACGCGCTGTTTACAATACCGCGCACAAATAATTACGTATAAAGTAATTACAACAACGACTGCAGCTTACTGCGCTTAAGGAAATGGACTGGCATATATATATATATGCTGATGGTGATATGACAGGTGGTGCGTGGGTATCACTGTGCATATTATGTGCGTGTTTTTAAGTAAGTTTGCGTTCGTGTAGGTATGAGTGTATGTGTAAGTGTCTCATAACATACAGGGGATACATGGCGTGTGTTTGTGTGTGATGCGTGTGCTGCTCGCTTACGTGTCTGTCTTTCTTTTTTTTTTTTTACTTCACGAAAAGTAATTAATTAGTTTTCGCTCCAATTCCATTAATGCCGGGTATCGAATTAAACGAGCCACCGTTGATGAATATTGCACTGAATTGAAACTTCTTAAATTCAAGAATATATAGTAAATTAAATAGTTCCAAGAAAATGTTCATTTTGAACAAAGTTTTTGGTGATATAAAAGAGTGCTACCTTACTGCAAAAGAATATTTGCTTGGTACTACTTTAAAGTAAATATTTTCTTGATTCCATAAGAATTTTTTTTTTTTTTTTTTCGTTGTATTTCATGCATATTAATTATTTGTAGAGCAGTTAGAGCAAATTGTTGGAACAACTTTCCCGGATGGACGTTTAACGAAGCACAGCCAGTTTGTACCAACAAACGATGACGGAAATAATACGCATCACCGCAAAAGACAAACCGATGAGAGTTTGTTGGCTCGTCACCGAATTGGGGATGAGCAGCGTATATAGGTACAAAAGACAAACAGACACGCTCGCGAACGCGCGTAAGTGTCTTGCACATTAGCAAATGTTTCAGTTACGAAATACGCATGACAAAGTACCGTACAATACTCGATACTCTCAACGATAAATATCAACACAAACAATTAAGAAAAAAAAAAGAAAAAGAAAAAGTACAATGTAGCTTTTTACTCGTAAACGTTAATAATAATATATAATATATATATATAGAGATAGATAAGTAGATAGAGATTTACTGTAGTATGACCTGGATTGTAGTTACCTTTCAGTTTTTTCTTAGGCTCTGAAACAAGAGGATCATCTGATAGCGTGTGTTTAGAATGCTCCTTGGCGAAAGTTGAAGGGGACATGATACGCGGCAACGACAGTATTGTAACATATATGTATATGTATAGGTATATGTACATACGTAACAAGAAAAAAAATAAAAAAATAAACAAACATGAATCCACATGTAATATGTATATATAAACTTTCACAAAGTGATCCTTTCGACGTGTAAGAATGACGTGGAACGGATTTTTAACAAAACGAATTCTCAATCAACAAACAATGCATGTATCGTAATACAATATCGTGTAAAAAGAGGGTATATATAATAATGATACTTATAACGTAATGTATGGTATAGTCATGACGTAAGAAATCACAGATTCTAAATGAGATAGTGAAAGTTGATAAGTAAAGAACGATCGATTAACTTTTACACACTAAAAAAATGCAAACTCTCGTATATAGTAACAATAAACTCTTAATGTGCTTGTAGCGAATAATGGTATAATATACATGTATGAACAATAACAACGTAATGAATAACAATAATATAACGTACTGGTTAATCATATAACACATTTGTAGTGATAGTAAGTAACAGTAACTTCATGACATTAATGTATAATCATATAATCGTAGAAAAATTAAGTATACAAGAGAGAGAGAGAGAGAGAGAGAAACTCGAAAACGTAAACTCTCTATGTATGTGAAATATAATGTAGCAAACGTTCGGTAAACGAGAGATGAGCTTAGAACGGGAAAAATACAACTCACCATCGTCCGGCTCGTCCTCGGCGTCCTCCTCCTCGGTGTCGGTGCTCTTGCTTTTGCCGAGATTTTTCAGTTTTTTCCTCTTGGCCGCCGCTCGCCTCCTCGCTTTGGGATGAAAAAAAAAAAAGGAAATTTAATCGAGTTACTCGTGCACCAAGGCATCCAAGTTTTTCCAATAATGCGAAACGTAAAGTTGTGTATATTTACCGTCCATTATGTGCATTTTCTCCTCCTCCGTCGTCCTCTCCTCCGCGAGTATGACTTCCTCTGCAAACACACAATTGACAGTTAGATTATCGCGACTCAAAGCTATGAAATGCACGTTTATAACGTGCAGTTGCGTTGGAACGGCTAGCGCGTGTCGATTCATCTACGCTTACTCGGGATACATAAGGACGTTTATCAAAGCCGCAAAACAAATTTTATTAGCTCCCGCAAATATACGTATTGATGTATAGTTAACTACTATTCGCGTCGTGATGCACCACCTAACAGCACATTGCAATAGGTATACTGGAACGGACTAAATGCACAACAATTTTTTTTTTTCTTGTCAATTATGTACATTTCGAACACTTTTTCAGATAATTGACACAGTAAACAAATGTTGAAAAAAATTTTTCATGTTTTTTAGTACATTTCGTCAGATTCGGTACGCAGTGCTCTCGTAGATTGCATCACCAAGCGAATGGGACAACTCTACTGCAGACTCGAAGATGGCAAAATATTAATTATAAAAAAAATCATACTCTACTATCAAATTGGAATTTAATGTAAAAGCAGTGAGCGCCATCGATATAGCTACGTTTATCAATGTCTACGGTGTACAAGGTACTGGACACTACTGTATATTTCATCATACGTACTTCGCGGATATTCTCCTTCAAACGCTTACACATCTATATCCGAAAAATGCACGTTTGAATTGTGCGGGTGAAAAAAAAAAAAAAAAAAGGTAAAATATTGCACCGAGGATTAAATAGCTACTAGCTGGGTCTAACCTGCTTTGCAGATCCACTCGACGTAGCCGTTAAGCTCGCGCTCGAGCTGCTGGTGCCTCCGCATTTTCAGAAATATCTGCCGGTTCTCCACCTTTTCCCTCTCCTTTGCGAATTCTCTACAAAGCGTCAACAACAACAACACGATGTACATACTTCTAGCTGATTATACATATATACCAAGCGCAGGACCATCGACACTTAGACCCCAACTTTTTTTTTTTTTTTTTTTTTTTTTCTTACGTGATATAAATACATGTACGCAGAGATAGAGTGCATAGCGAGAAGTACACAGATGAGGCGTTAGATGATGAAATGCGAAGCCTAATACGTCAAAGCCCCCCTTTTTTTTTGGTCCCCCAGTGAGTGACATAGTGGACTTGATACCACAGGCATATTATTTTTGTATACACTAGCGATTACTTTAACGAGATGCAGGATTCAACATACGCCTACTACAACGTGTACATAGCGTGGCCAGGGAGATAAATAGTTTGAAAAGCCTTACTGTACCATTAAATTTTAAGTACTTGGTTTGGATTAATCGTTTACTGTACGGGCGGACTGTAGTTTAATTTCTTAATGGCAAAAAAAAAAAAAAAAAAAAGAAATATTGGTAACAAAAGTTCTGCGCTCCGTTTATCTTCCTGAAGCTCATTAGGGCGCAATTAAGATGAAACTGTCGAGATTCGACGCTTTTAAAGAGTGTCTCTACTTTAGCGCGCAGGGGAAAAAAGTGTGTCATTATCAGCGTAAATTCCGCTTCCGTTCCCGGCACTTGTTTTTAATTTAAAATACGAGGTCTGCACAGGTGCCTACTGGTTATTGACAGTGGGAGCGACACGGGGTCAGGAAAAAAAAGGGGACCAGCGAAAAATGAGAAAATAAAAGAAAAAAACCTGCTTGGGTGATCCAGTCTAAGTACGAACTGAAGGCGGTTGTGAAGAGCCGCTTCATCTTTGCCTTTTGATAGGCGGCTCGCCTTTCGACGCGCGTTCTTTCGTTCGAAAACTCCCTAAGAACAGTTACCAACAATTTTGGATGCATTTTTGTGTTTCTTTTTTTTCCCCCTCCCTTCACTCTCCGGGTGTCCCACAACATCCGGCCCCTTTTGCTTCAACACTCCCGATTTTTTAAATCATAAACTAAGTGGATTCATGAAAATGAGTTGGATGATCAAAGTTATACATGTGTACGTGAGGAGAGAAAATATACATGTAAATATATTCATATATATATATTAATCGCGTAAAGTACAACTGGTTGCCAACTTACCCGCTCAGCACACCGAGAACTAAGTTCAGCATGAAGAATGACCCGATGACGATCAGTGGTATAAAGTAAACCCAGTTGAAACTACTACCGAGAGCGTCATTCGTCTACAAAACATGTCATTGAGTCCTCGTGAAATTTCGTTACTCGTGCAGTAAAAATCAAAACAAATTTGCTTATTAATCGTTCATCGATCGACAGGCCATATATATATCATCAGCACGCAAGTGGTATGCACAGCACGTGTATTTAGAGACAGAGAGAGAAAGAGAGAAATAGTAATGCCACGCACATGTAAATATTTAAAATACATCATATATATATATTGATCAGCCGACAGCGATAAGAAAACACGTTTTATACACACACACACATATATATGTTTTCAAGTGAATATAAAAAGTTTTGATAGATAAAAGGACGATGCTGTCGTGTTGTTTTTCAACTGTTCCCTCTGGCTTATCATTCATCGTACTTTTAACGCGATGATGCGTTTTTTTTTTTGTAGTAAACTTCGTCAGCAGCGTCCTTGTCGTTATTGAGTAAATAAAAAATATGTATATAGATGCTTCATTTGTCAGACTAGGGGCGTGAAAGTTTACTTTGATAACGAGAGTTGTTTGATTAAAGTTACTCTATGTAGAGGTACGCGTTGAAAATTAATTAATTACACTCGTCCACCGCACGTAACTATAATTTACCATTGAACAAAGTTTGGGTTTGTTAAAATAAAGTATCCCTTCAAACGCTGCCCAATGGCGCTAAACTATTCTAATGTGGTGGACAATCACTACTGATTTCAATACAAATTTTATTGAAGAATTTTCTCTAAGATGAAAATGATCAATGACATGAATGATTCACACCCCCGTGTAAATTTGCTCGGACTCTGCGAGGAGCGAAAACTTTTTTGCCTTCCTCGGGAGGAGCAACGCAGCCCACGGAGCCCGGCAAATTTACAAGTTTAATGGCCACATGATTTATATACATATATTTTTTTTTTTTGTTGCGATGAGAAAATATACAGATGAGGGCTGAAACTGACAGTGTCATACTGAGCAAAGTGAATATATACGTCAGTGTTAGGCAGAGATTGGTTTGGAAACCCGACGTACGTTTGAAGTAATCGGGTCGTAGTCAGATCATGCTTACTGCCACGCTAAATGATAAGTAATAAACTCTCTATTTTTGAAAGAAGGATAGCATCGGAGAAACTAAACCAAACTAAAACTGTACATGAAAAAAAAAATGTATTTATAAATATATATTTTAGTAAAAAAAAAAAAAAAAAAAAAAAAAAAAACCACAATGTTTGCTAATAGACAACACCAAACACGATGAGTGTATTATGGTATCGTACTTGGGTAAATCTATTAAAAAAAAAAAAAAAAAGATAGATTTAAAGAAACACTGAGATATGAACCTATAAACAAAGAAAATAGAACCGTAAAACATGTACACATGACGAATATGTAAGACATAACTGAGAAAGAGAGGTACGTATACAACAGAGGGAGAAATCGTGCCTGTTGAGCATATTTTGCTCGAATAGTGCATATATATATATATTATATATGAGCACATCACATGAAGAAGTAGTACGCGTGTGCATATATCTCGTGGGACGACAAGGCTCTTTTGTACATTACAAATTGGTGGGTAACGGTCGTACAACTAACGCTCGAATCTATACTTGTAACGTGCCCGATGATACAGGGATAATCCCCTTTAGAAACGTGTGTGTGTCAATGTACAGCACTTCGTTTGATGCTTGCTTGCTTAATGTGCTTCCGCAGTCGATTCTTTGCTGTCTATTTTTTTCGTAATTTGATAAAAAAAGAAAAAATTAAATTCAACAGTATAGCAACTCGTGTTGGAAATAGATATTGTTTTTTTTCTTTTTCAAATCATACGTCAATAGCTTGAAAGTAATATCAAGTCGTAAAATAAACATGATAAATACCTGATTGCTGAAACTTAAGAAAAATAAAAAATGTCAGTTAAAGTAAATAAACAATGAAGAATCAACGTGGCCGCAACCATATACATTTGGCAGTCGCGGTTCGTGCTCGTGTATCAATTTATTAGACACAGAAATAAATGTACATCACGGCATTGCGTATACATGCAAAATTGCCAGTGTTCGTGTGACGGTATACACACAGTAATTATATGCCACATGCATTCGGATCAATTGGTCGTATGGGTGTGACGTGTGAAGTGCATTGTCAGGGTAAATTAAGCGCCAGGCACGAATTCTCGCACAAATGTTTCATAAGTCAAACATAAACATCACCATTGAAATTTTAACATTGTGTACAAATCTAGACATTAAAATCATAAGAAAAACACCGATGTTGGAAAAAAAAAAAAAATAAGCGAGAAACGGAAACTTTTTTTTTTTTTTTCAATTTTCATTCGAGTACATCGAGTGCACACAGTGTAGAAAACAACTTTGATGTTTCGCGCATTTCTCTCTCCTCAAGCTTGATATTGCACGAATTAAAATCATTTTGTACTGTTGTCAAAAAAAAAAAAAAAAAAAACATCCAATTATACTTTTCGCTTAACTAATTATATACGGTAAGTTGATTTTTCAACAATCTTATCAAAATCATATTGTTAACGAATAAACAAAATCTCCTTTTCGTCAGAATCCACGCGGGGTAGATACATGTCACTATTACCGTAGGATCAAGTTTTTCCGGTTAACGAGCTTCAAAAAACTATGTCAGTGTTAAAAGTGATATAATCAGCGATTACAAAAGAAATGATAGTAAAATAAAAGGTAATTTCCGTCTCACGCGATTTATGAGTACCTTGTCCCGAGAAAGCAAAAAAAAAGAGAGAGAAATGCGTAAAATGGACAGAAAAAAGAGCATCTGCAGCGCAAAAAGGGTCGCTCGCTGCCCCGTTTGCTCTTTTGGACATTTTCCTTGTTATATTATCCGTCATCAACAGTATTGATTGTTTGTTTCGGTAACACTGATGAACATATTTCTTGCGTTACCCAGTACAATATGGCAGTCCAGCCCTCCATGGTGATGCACTGGAAGACGGTGAGCATGGCGAAGCCGATGTTGTCGAAGCTGGTGATCCCGTTGTTCGGCCCGTCCCAGCGATCCGAGCACTTGGAGATGTTCGAGTTGCACACGTGCGCCCCCAGCGGCGCCTCCGACTCGTTGTCCGTGTTGCACGGGTTCGGCTGCTCGCCCTCCTTAACGATCAGATCTGCCGGTGGCGAGAAAAAAACAAAACACATTACTCGTCTCGTTTCTCAATGCGAGGAGACCCACGTGCGGTGCAAAAAGAAGTAGAGAGCGACAACAAGGTATAGGTATGATTGGTCAATTACTGGCGTTTTCGATGCTGTAACACGTCTTGTGGAGGGTCCCCGAATAAAACTCGAGGCCGATGATGGCGAATATCACGATGGCGAACAAGACGAGCAAGCCGATCTGCAAGAGCGGGGCCATCGCCTTGATGATCGACTTGAGCACCACCTGGAGACCTGGTCAAACCAAAACCGTATCAGCTCCCATCGGAGGCGTGCCCATCATTCCATAATTATGTACAAGCTTTTGCCACTCTCTCGTAGCGCCAGCTACAAGTTTATCGCTATACTCTAATCATAATCTATACGGACTAAATTTACTCTTTTTTTTTTCTCTAAATTTGTCATTAGAAATCGATACCATCAGCCATCTTTATGTAACATCTCAGCGTTGATGATATTGGTTTCCAAGTCAATCTAATGTTCAATATAATGGACACAACTAATATTGAAATCAACTAAAAGAATCTATGTTTCTATGATATATATATATATATATTAAGCACAAACAATTATCTTGGCAAAGCAACAACAGTTAGAGTTTGATATACAAGTATAAAGTTTGCGTAACGAAGGGTATCTCTCATGATATAGTGTGCGATTGTGTGTCGTGAATGTGTTGGTAATTGGTTGATTGGGCCACGGTCGTGGGCGGCAATTGAAGCGCACTACTCACTTGGTATGCCGGAGACTAGTTTGAGCGGTCGCAGCACGCGTATCGCGCGCAACGTCCGTAGATCCATGTCCAGGCTTATGCCTTGCGGGAACGCCGTGATGAACCTGAGCCCAACAAACACACACAAACCCAAGCCCGCAATTTACTACTTACTACTCTATTTTTTGTCACGAATCGCTAAGTTACGCTACTTAAGTCACCAAGTGTTGTTTCATTGATACTAATTATCATGGATTGTATAGCCACTAGACTAGCTATTACTGCTGACATATATTTGTTTTCTCTTTTTTTTTTTTTTTCTATAAACTACTTTTTTCGTGATTTTTTTTTTTTTTTTTTCTTTATGAAAAACAAGAAACAAGAAACACGATCGGCATTTATTCGACGGTGTTTCTAATTTTTCGATCAAGCGATACACAACCATTTAATCAAAAATCTAAATCAAATTTAGAGCTATTGTCCAGGTGTGATTGATCTTGTTAATTTGTGAATATACAGCAATAACGTGTGATTACTCAAAGTTTGTATAATGTAGTTGGTGACTGATTATTTATTAATCGTGACTGATGATTGAAAGTATACAGACTAACGAATGAGATGACATGTGGCGGAGATGATGATGAAGGTGACAATAATGTTGGTAATTTATGTTCTATTTACGGAGATCAAATAACTATTCTAGTCTTTATGATACGATGTATACACTATGTGTCTAAAGCTACACGCAACAGCGCACAATGTATAAAAAATCGACGAATCACGCGTTTTTCTAATGATTAGTTTACTCATCGATTTCTACTCATTGGTCATTATTACAACCAATTGTTCACCGATCATACAAATAAATCGTTACAATGTACTAATTTTCTATATAGCAAATTTTCCATACTCACGCAGTATTAACTCGAGTATGAAAAATCGTGATGATCTACATAATTTGTCACGGTTTCGAAATACGAGATCATTGAAGTTTTCTGTACAAAACAAATCACAAGCCTATACATCCTAAATTTACAAGCCGTGGAGCTAAGAAATCCGCTACGTAGACTAGAATATACGGAAGTGAGAGTCAATTTATTGTACAGGTATACCGGGAATAGGAGTTTTGGTCGAACTTACAACGGGAAAAGAAATATAGGAAGGACACCAGTAAAAGAAAAAGTTAGGGAAATTGGAGGAGATAGGAAATATCGCACAAATTGGGAGTGGGAAGAAGGAAACCCGCGTGAAAATTTAATTGGGTCCTCGAGCACTTGGTCCATCGGTCGCGCTAGTTCCGAAGAATGTGACAATTTGAGCAAAAAAAAAAAAAAAAAAAAATTCTCTTTACAAGCTACACCGGGACGTACTATTTTTAGATCTTTGCAATTTCTGCAGAAGTACAATTTGCGCGCTCCCAGATACTCGGGGTGGCATTTAATCATCAGCAGCTGAATTCCCCAACTTGCCGGCGCAAAGCACAAGCATATTAATTCTCACTTCCGTCCGAGAGAAGGAGCTTCTTCGTTAAGCTGCACAAACTCGAGAGACGCAAATTTAAATTACGCAGTATTCCGAGGTTTTTTTTTTTTTTTCACAAACAGACGCGACCCTCCCTCGTATTTCGCCCGAAAAGGAGTCTCCGTATCAACCCAATTTCGCCAGCCAGTCGAGCTTTTGTTCTTTTCCGACTGGCACATGCACTAGATAGACACGCATACTCGAGCGTGATAATCAAAACTTTGATTTTCTTTCTTTTTCTCCGAAGAGCATTTAAGCACACGCTCGAGCACTCGTTGTACATGCCCAGAAACTTTCCAAGTTGACTAGTTTCCAACGTCCACCGGAGTTGCCTTGCAAACGGCGTATCGACTTTTCCCATCAGTTTGGCCGAGGTCTCGACTATTCGCGCGATCCCCAAACACACACGAACCAACCCGGCGACGAGATTTATTTTTACTCCGTTTCTGCACACGCGTGAGAGGGGAAGGGGGGGTTGAAAAACCAAACTAAAAATTACGTATTTCGTTATAATATGTACATGTTCTGGCTGCAGAGATCAATATGCTCGGTGGAAAGGAAAACGATGTGGGGTATACAACAGCGCTATTGCGGAGCACCTATTTGTCGCTAATGACAGATGGAACTAAATATAAATAAACACACACATATATATATACTGGCGCTACAGCTTCGAGCCGGCGCTCGAATGTTTTACATGGTTGCACACATTATCATCTATATCTATTGTTTCTGGCTCCCCCTATTTTTTTTTTTTTTTTTTTTTTACACTACATCGGTCAACGCAGCCTTGAAAAGAGTTGGTGAGGTTTGTGAAAAGCATCGTCCTTGTTGTTGTCAAAAACACGCATAAAAAAAATTTGGTCGATGGACCCTCGAGCGATGCTTTCACCCGACTCTTCCATAGCTCTATACATCGGTGCGTTCCCACGTTGTAAATTATCTCGGACTCTTGGAAAAGGAAAGTTAGAGAGAGTGGGGCTGCACAAGAAGGAAAAAGGTACGCACGCACACACAGAGAATCACTCGCCCCGGAGTCTTACCCCTAATGGCTTTGGCCGTGCGACTGCAGTCGGGCAGTAATGGTGATGCATCTTCAGTGGCGATCTCAACGATGATTTCCCAGGGCCTCTGCTCGCACTCCGCGTCTTTTTCTTGCTAGCCTTCGCCTTTTTTTTTTTTTTTTTTTTTCTTTTCTACTTGTGTGTATATATGGGTATGGTTCTTGGACCCGAGGATAACATCATCGAGGGAAAACAACATGAGTCGGTGTCTAGTGGAGCGAAAAGTACGTCACAGCAATTATTTTTCATCGAGATCTTACACCCGTAGTATGGGATGATGGTGAAGCAAAAAAAATTTCATCCCTTCCCGTACGCTGTTATAAGGTCAAAATGATTGCCATGGTATACTTTCCGCTAAAAACTATTGATTTCATCTGGAGTGCTAATTCGTGTTACTTTGAAGCTATTCTAATTTTGGTTTTCGTTTACGCTATAGCCAATTGCAGGTCTCTAGTGAACACAACAGAAGAGGGAATTTTCCCATTTTGTCCTACAAGTGATCAATTAATTAATTCATAAAAATTACATCTAGCCTAGAATATTACGAAAGAGACAATTACACTGGGACACATAGTTTTCACACACGCACAATTACTCGACTAAACAAGCGTCCTCTAGTAGAACGCGCAACTAAATATCTACCTATATAGCAAAAAAAAAATCTTACACAATTGTATGCTTGTATTTTGACGTTTCTTTGTACGTTTTGCTTGGAAAGTCATTTTGATGACGAATTTGAAGACAAAATCATAAAAATTTACACATATCAAAAATATCAAAAGTCATTTATGGTACCATCGAATAATGATAACAACGAGTTTATGCAGGGTATCAATTTTAAAATGTACATAAATCTTTAAAAAAAAATTAAAATATGGTATTCCAAAAAATATCAAAATGAGTGTCCAAATGTATATTCATCTTCGATATCTCAAAACGTCATTACAGGCATGTAAACGTTTGAATCCTTATAAATTCCTATGTAAAATATAGTACACATGATGGTTTAACTCTACAGTAAACTGACACAAGAGCTAAGAGTTTCTATGTAATAGACGCATATATATATATGTAACTAAGTAAAGTTATAAACTATCTAAAAAGTTTGACAGCACATTATACGTATATATATATATATATTTATAAACGAAGAACTAAGTAATTAGAGAGATTAGACGAGCCAACGAAATCTATGTATATATAATAGCGCAAAGTAATTTGCCTAACGCACAAGTAAACTGCTTTTAAACATATTAATAATAGTAAATATACATATATAAATCTTTGGTATATCTAATATAATATGTATAATACACATGGACATGTAACATGGGGTTGTTTTTTTTTTTTTTGAACCTCTTTATCTCCCTCAATTTATTTCTGTCTCTGCAAAAGAGAGAACAGGAGGGGGAGAAAGAAGGACAAAAAAAAAGAGCAAGGAAGTGCTGCAAGACTCACTTGGAACTTTCGAAACCAGCTTTAACGGTCTGAGTACCCTGAAGGAACGTAGCATACGCAGGTCGAAGTCCACGTTCGTTTCGGCTACCACGGTCATCGACCTAGCATTTCATCAAGTTAACACTCGTCCATTCCCATGGGCGCGGTGGCCTCTTTTCTGTTTTTTTTTTTTTTTTTTTTTTTTTTTTTTTTTTTTTTTTTTTTTCCTCGTCCAAGGGAGACGCAAAGTTGGCCGCTAGCGGGTTTGGCTCATGCTAACTTGAACGTAAAAATGTACGAGCTCGAACACATCGAATTTCCAAGACGAGCGTTGCCATCGCGACGCGCCCGAGCGGCCAACTTTTTTTTTCTTCCTCGGAATCGAGCTCTGTGTTTTTTTTTTTTTTTTTTTTTTTTTTTTTTTTTTGCCAAAGTGTCGCAAAACACCCCCATGCGATCGACGATCGTGTAGACGCACGCATACGCGTATCATCGTACCTGTACCACATACAGTATGTATAGTATTGCAGTGGATGAAAAAAAAAAAATAAAATAAATAAATAATGAAAAAATGCATGACTGTGGAGATGGAAATGATTTTCGTGGTGAAGTGCAAGTTGACAGTTTAATTTGAAAAAAAATTACTACGTACCAGAGAAAAATACAACAGAGTCGTATTTTGTTTTTGTTCGTTAGTTCATCGATATAGTAATGATGAAAATTGCCTCCAACGTTAAAATAAAAATGCTCATTTTTCATAACTTTGCAATTATAACATTTCAAATGAGATATCACCGATACAGAGCTAGTTTTCAAAATGCAAGTTAAATGCTATGCAAATTCAATGTAGGTAATCAGATTCGGCGATGAATATTCATGGGGTTTGATAATGCGAGCCGTGAAAAGGATGCGTCTCGCATTGAAACATTAAAATTACAAAGTATAAGTAAAAACTCGTTGGCTGCGATGAAGAAAAAAAAAAAAAAAAAAAAAAGAAAAAAAAAATGTATAAAAAAAAGGACACTCTACCCGGTGACGACGACAAAGAAATCCATGATGTTCCAGATGTTGCGGAGATAGGAGCCGCGATGGAGGACGAAGCCGAGGGCCAAGATCTTGAGGCTGGCCTCGACGCAAAAAATGGCGAGGAAGTAGATCTCGGTCGTCTCGAGCTTCTTCGCGAGGACCGTCTTGTCCTGGCACGGCAGATGTTCCTCGAGGGCGAGCACCACGCAGTTGGCTATGATGGTCAGGAGGACGGCGTACTCGAAGGGCGGCCATTCTATTATGAATCGCGTGTGTTTCCTTATGCAATTATCCTCGGTAAGGATGAACAGGGACGTCGGCCCCTTGTTCCCATCGTCCGCCCCCCCGCTCTGACCCCGGCCTGGCGCCATCTCCACGAGACCTGATACCTATTACATATACATACACACGTATTACACATGAATCGAAAAATCACAGCGTGTGTACCGTTGCGGCCCAGTAATTTTTATGTGGTGTGTACCTCCCCTCCAGCGCCCGCCCAGTCACCGAGTCCGCTGAGTCCGGTCCACCTCTGCCTTCTCCTGTACTGACTCGCGGTGTATCCAGAGTCCCTTTGTGCCGCCTCTTGCGCTGCCCACCTGCAAAACGAGCAAATACCCATTGTACACAAGTTACCAAACACTCTCGGCTGCATAAACAGAGCGTGTGGGCGGGGAAAAAAAAAAAAAAAAAAAAAAAAAATGGAAAATAAAAGGCTACTGGGCGCCCCAAGGAAATTCAATTAATCCGTCGGTGTACGTGAAAGAGGCCACTGCCTCGGGCGGAGCTTTTTCGCTCCCTCCGTGCCTCCCCCCATGGAAAATCGATGCTCGACTTATCGAGAAGGAAAGAGGAGTGAATATATATGGGCCACGTATTACAAGAGGCAGTGCGCGCGTGTACGTACACCTGCCTGCCCTGTGATGCGTGACACTGCAACTATACATATACATGTAGGGAGGGAAAGAGCTGGGGGTCGTTAATGACCGGGAGGAGCGCGACCTCGGGTTCGTTAAGTGCATTAGTCGAGACTTTTCCAGCGTTAATAACCAGCCCTTCCCCCCCCCCCTTCTCTCTGTCGTTTCGTGACTCGCATGTGCGTATTGACAAACTAAAACATTAAAGAGACAACACGCCTCTCTTTCCTCCCAGGCTTTAAAATTAGATTCAATATGTGTCGGTGGTTGCTGGTGAAAGAGCACCGAGTCCACAGAGTTTTTCCTTACGAGGGAAATAAAGTAAAAAAAGACATTGTTTGTACCCGATGTCGGCTCGAGTTTTACGTATATAGTCAAAAAGAGACAAATGGGTTGACTGAGGTATATAGGCTCTCGCCAATGCGTATACAAAAGTCTCATACACATATATTACACGACCGAGGAGAAGGCCCTTCTTTCTTCTCTGGCCTATATTACTTTCAGTCTAATTGCAGGGACAATTCAAAGCAATCTGCGGTGTTTTTTTTTTTTCTTTTTCATATACGCAGCGACAAACGACTCCTCCCTCTCTCTGCCGTGTCTAGGCCTAATTAGGCCTGCAATGATGTACGTATAGGTGCGTTACGGTTTACGTAAGCATGATATTGTACACACGTATATCGGGGCAAGTTTCTCCTCCTCTTCCTCTGGCCTACATTTTTTCGCAAACGGATAGTGTAGGTGCTCCGTTTCGCCGGTAAGATATGCGCGCTCGGCAAAATTACTGCCACTCTGCGTGATTGAGTTGTTTGGGGGCGCGGGGACTGTAACCCGGCGGTAAAAGAGGACGTGACTACACTCTCGCGGAGAGAGAGAGAGAGAGAGAAACCTAAAAATATTAATTTTCTGGCGCGTTTTTATAGTTTACTTCGTCATTACAACCGCGCAGCGAAAAAAGAACTCCCTTGGCGAAGGAGAAGAAGAAAAGGGGGGTGTCTGTAGAGCGCGTGCAATTAGTCCGCGCAAAAGTTTCATTGAAAATAAATTAAAAATCCGTGCCGGCGCTCTGTTGCTCCGACTGTAAACCTGTTTAGTCTCGAGAGCTTTTGGTTGGTGCACGCCTATAAACTTGTTGCGCGTTTTACAAATTTAATTGCTTTCTAGGATAAGTGCAAGGGAACTCTCTGTCGCACAAAACTGTGGCGCGTCCGTTTTTACCGATTTTCGCAGTTTTCGAGAAGGGAGGAGGAGTGCAGGCTAAAGACGTTCCGTCACGTCCGAGGGCAGGTGATTGCAGCGAATCAGGAAATGTGAAACAAATTAATATTGGATTTGCGCGGCTCTCGAGACGTACGCTGCAAGTGGACGCCGGACACGAGCGGATAAGAGACGCCGAGATTATCGTGGGCCACTCCAGTTGTATCCAACCCTCGTACGACTTACTACTGGGAACACTGGTGTACACCCATACGTATAGACACATTTCACGGAGCGCAATTTGCTTAATTATATTCGGCGGACCGATAACTCGATCTATACGTGCACGCTGATTCGTTTCTTATTAATGGATCGCTCCAATTAAATTTAATCACGTGCATCTCTTTAATCCTCACACGTGAGCTTGTTTCCCGGAATAATTAATTACGGTTGGATAAACTACGTAACGGCTAAAGGATCGTCAAAACTTGTCGTTACTCCGAGTTTCATTACCGATCGCAACAGACGAGGTGCAGGGAAAATCAAAGAACCAACGCGATATTTTCGCTTATACGTCATTACTGTATACTGGTATGGGATTTCTTATTTTTCTCCCCGTCTGATTATAGGATAGAATAATGCAACAACATTGGTCGATGCGTGGCTCCTTACATTTCCATTTCTGCCACTATACGCCCGTGGTATGCAGGTGTATAATATACTCGTGGGAGGGTGTAATTGGTGCTCGAAGAAATAACACTTTGTCAGCGATGCTATACGTATAACCCGCCGGATATGTTATTGATTGCCGGGCTGATGCTGTGCGCGCGCGTGGGTGTGCGAACGTAACGAGACAATGGCTGGTATCGAGAGCCCAGTTTGCTCGGTGCGTATAGTGCCGACGATTACTGTTGCCGATGGATTAATTTTGGCCCTCTGTATATGGCTGCTCTGTGCATATATATATACACTCGTATGTAGTGCCTGTACATAGCGAATGTACGAGCTAACGCGCGAAAATGGGTTGACCAAGTAGATTTTAACTGCTGTAAATTGCAAGCGGTTTAACTGAATTTTCCCACCTTGTTGCCAATGCGAAAAATCATTTCTGCGCAAATCAAGGTTTGGATATTATGCAGAGTATGGGGAAGTGATTCGTGGACTAAAATAGAGGTGCTTTCGCAGGTTATTCTATAGTTAAGTTTCTCGATTGAAGGAACATTTTTACGACTTACCCACTTGGACTTTCTGAACCTCGAATCAAATCAGTTCGCGAATAATATACGAATGGCGCGATCAAATCACTCGTTTGTGCGTCGATTTAAGAAATCGTGAGTCTTTCTTCCCTCGGAAATGTGAATTTCATGAAATGTTTCTATATTATGTTATACAATGAAGCTGAAAACGGGATAGGACAATGGACTATAGGTACAGCGTGTAGCTGTGATAAAACTTTGGACGAATTTCGTCGCTCCCCGACTTAGTTTCATGGTAATTGTATCATACATTCAACGATTGTTCAACCCATATTCGGTGGGTGTAGTGATCCATCCGCACGGGTAAGAAACAGCAGTACTACTTTTCTTGTTGGGAAATATTTTCCTTTAAAGAAGTGGCGTCAAAGATGCCTTAAAGTTGCAAAAAAAAAAAAAAAAAAAAAACATCAACAAAGTCTGTGGCCTAAATGATCGTTTTGTCCCACGCTGTTGGGTGATGTTTCAGGTAACTGTACACAGCGAGAAAGCATGCGCTCGAAAAATCGCTGCCGCCCCATTATACACGTATAAAAGATGAAAAAAAAAAAAAAATAATAACCCAAGTTGGTCCGGTCGCAAAAGAGGCTAGCGTCCGCCAGCGGCCCTGAGCGAGCTCGAAGGCACACAAGTGGGGTTTCCGACACCGAGCACCCCTCCTCTCTCTCTCGGTCGTAGTGACGTCACCGGCCGGTCGGCCATTTTGGCCCGTGACGTCAAGCGCCAGCCCTCGCGTCGTCGCCTCCACCTTTACTGCACCTGTGACCTCCGGACTCCTCCGATGCACCCCTCCTCCTGCGGACGCGTACACGCGTTACTTAAACATCATGTGCCACGGCTCGTTGCGGGTGATGGATTCCACGAGTGCACGTCTATATATATATATACTTATGCACGCGACTAACGCACCATCACGAGCACGTAATACAATATGAGGACACTATGATACGACCGACACCGATGTGCCCCATTGTTGTTCCCCGCATTGCATTGCACTCGCCGAGGGTAGCTTTTCTCTTCGATTGTCGCACTCGTTGGCTATTGAGCCTCCTCATCCTCGTTAGTGGCCGTTTGCGCGTGTACCCATGTATAAAACAGTGTGCGAGGATTGCGTCGATTCGTATATGATTAATGGGGCCGAAGGGAGGGGGCGGGTACAGACCTATACACGTACATGCAGGAAGTGGAAAAGACAGTTTTTCGAGCTGACGTCATACACAACTCGGGAACTCGTTCGTGCGTATACGAACTCGTAAGAAATTTTTTTTTTTTTTCTTCTTCTGTTCCCCCGCGCTCAAGTTACGCGTGTACATGGATACCGAGTTAAAATTGCCTTTTTTTTTTTTTTGATCGCTCTTTTGTATGTACAGCCATTGCCGAACCGAACGAGTTTCCAACGAGACAACCCCGTACGGAGTTGTACTCGCGCGCACCACATAATGCGAGTCTCTTCGTTAGATTCACGTGACCGAGGAGCTGCGAGTCTGGTAAGACGATGGTTGCCTCCATGTGTCAAACACACACACACAGCGCCCGGCTTATTATCAAACGCGACTCGCGCGGGTGATGAAACATTGACCCAGTTCGGGCATACCGGCACTTAATCGCCGTCGGCGACGTATAAACAATTACTCCAAGGTCTGTAATCGGAGCGGCCCCTCCGAGGAGTTACAATCACCGCTCGATAAAAGGTGAACACGACGTACCGGGCTATAACAACAAAATTCGATTTTCAATTACCACAGCCGGTTGAGCCTCGCCCGATCCTTTTATCGCCCCTTGGATGTATATAATTGGCAGACTACTCCCCCCCACCATTCGTCCAACCGTCGCTGTAAAAGTTCCAGCCGAGTAGTGCAGGTCCGTGTCGAGTCAGACGCCCGGCGAGATGTACACGCGCCGGAATATCGTTACACTCGAGTGATTTTCGAGCCGCGTACGTCGGGTGCACGGCTATACGTGGCTGTCTTTGTCTGTCCTGGAAGGGTGCACCGAGCGGGTGTTGGCCGTGTGCCAGGACCGCCGCGCCCCGAGAGACGATGGCCCGGCGACTATTGTGCCGAGTCGGATTTTATTCGCTGCCTCTTGAGATCTGAGCTAGAATTTTTGCACTTGACGATCCTTGATATGACGCGTCTGTATGTGTGTGTACACGTTTAGCACCTATTTTTCTGTGCGACACTTTGGACAGTTATTAAGGTAACTTTGTGTGCCACGTATAGAAAGTAATGCGCGAAGTAAAAAAATTGCATCGATCGTGAAATGGATGAAATTGGTCGAGGAATTTTAAAGGGGGTTGTAACACTCGTTATATATATCTCAGAGTGGGCTGATACAATAGTATAGACGATTAAAGATTCTTTCAGCTCGTTTGTTGTGTAAATTTTACTTCCGTTAAAATAAACTTTTAACAATTAAGCGCAACAAATTGTAGACCAAACACACCCAACTATACAAACACATGGAGAGGTAATTTTTTCTATAATATTATTTACTACATTAAACATGATTCCAAGAGGTTTTGAAAAAAAACCTTAAAAGTTTGTTCAATCTCTTGAAAAATTTGGCATACAGTAAAAAATAATGCATTGTAAAAAAAAAAAAAAAAGGTATTTTGGAGTGCCAAACGGTGTAAGAATATGTACTGAAACAATTTCTCCATGATCTCAGTTTCAATTCAAGGAGGATTTCTCGCAGGAGAAAACTTTTCTCTCGTTCCATCGAAGCTTGTCAAAAGAAATCAATCTCATTGCGGAGAGATGCTAGATAAATGGACAAGCACATTTTTTAGTCCCACCTCTGAATTGTGTTTTTTAAATTGTCAAAAATTGAGGAGTCTTAAGCATGTGAACTAAAAAAACCAAATCTTCCGCCCACCCAAACCAGTAATAGACCAACAAAGATGGAAAACCCAGAATCCCGAAAATTTTACTAAAAATTTCAGATCCACATTCTGGGTTTTTTTTGAAAATGCCGAGAGCAGAAGCAACATCACCGGCAAGGGGGAGGTGTTCAACTCATTTTCCGCGTAACAAAACGTCAAGGCCACGAGTGAGAGAAGAGAGGGTGTCTCGAAGCGGATGGAAGAGGTGAAGAGGCTCCCACGGCCTCGTCAATAGTCGAGATTAAGCTTTGGCGACTGGACGTCGCGGATCAAGCTTGCCAAGTAATGCCGACGCAGAGATGCCACCCGAGCCAAAAAGACAAATGCCCTTCCTCCAACACCATTTCCCCCCCCCCAATGTAAAAAAAAGTCCTTTCTCCGAATAGCAAAAAAGAAGACGAAGGGATAACAAAAAAAGGGGGGCGACTTGAAAGTATAGGTGCGCGTTACGCAGTGCTGTGGAGATTAATGCGCGTTACCAGGCGTATAATTAAACATTAACTCGAATTTATAATATTTTTACCATTCCCCGCACGGATGACTATTATGTCAACGTGATTTCCGATGCTCGAGAGGGTGATGGAAATTAATGAAACATCGCGCTCTACTGTGTGATAAATCGATGATTTTTAAGATTACGAGGAGAGGAGTCGAATATCGAGGTCGTAGGGTGTTTGACTGGAAGATCAGTTTTTTTTTGTGGATTAATAGGTCAAATCTTCGGTTCCAAGGAACGGTTGGCGAGTACAAGTAAACATTTGTCTCGGATTTGAAAGGTGTAGCAATGAAAACCCAGCTGCTCATTGATTCAGACTTATAAGAGCGTATCGGTGTTTTGTTGAATTCACGAGCAACGAGCAATAGCGCCGATGCTCCGCATCAAAGTCGAACGGATGGAGAATCGGTTTTTGTTTCAATAGCCGAGCATTTTTTTTCCTGACCTTCGCAACAAAAGCGAAATAGACACGTGGTGGGTTTTAAAGTACAGCTATTGTAAAAATGCACGCTATGTCACTTTATTATGTTGCTTCTGAGGGACGATTGTTGGACGAAGTGGCTTATGTTTTTAACGGTACGTTTCGTCGCCAGACATTTTCGCATATTGATTCATGGCTTTAAGGAAGATTAAATAAGATTTATGTAGTCATGTAGAAAAATGGTACTAGTGAAAAAAAAAATTTTTTTTTGTATAAAATATTGTAGAAAAAATTTTTCATGCAAAAGGATTTCGTGGGTTGAAGGCACTATTATTAAGCCGTTCAGTATTGTCTTCGGGTTATGAGCTGTAGTTTCATGTTTACGAAATGTAAGTTTTTTATTAAAACGAGAATTGTATGTACCGTTAAATAGTCGTTTATAAATAAAATAATGGCTCATATGTGACATCTTTATTATTAATACAAGTATAGCTCAGGTCCTCGTTAGGAGAATTGTTTTCGTAAATTTTTATTAGTTTATTGGGTTTAACGATTTTATCGATTGGTATTTTGTGAGCATTTGAAAACACAGGACTCGAACTACCTTGTTTCAAAATTCAGTATTTTCATTAAAGTGCTTAGAAAAAAACTCTTGAAAATATCTTTTTCAAAATAGTCTTTTAACTACTTGTATTTTACTCATTCGTTTACTCATTATATTGTCTTCCATTTACTTTTATTAATTTTTGTAAAATAATAACACTAAATTTTTTTTTATCCGTTACACGTCTCCCCTTTTTTTTACTCCATTTTCCTCATTGAATTAAAGATTTTGAATACCGAGACGTGGATTGAATTTCACGATGTAATAAAAATTTCCCTGTCATTAGAGGAGCGTGGCAACAATGAGTCAGTTAGATGACAGTAGAACAGATTAAAGAGTACCGGTGAGCAAGTAGAGCACACCAGCCTCGTTTGCTTCTCTAGAATTTTGAAAAGACACCCTCATTGTAGCGGCTCTATCATCAGACGTGCCCATTATGCTCCACGCGTAGAGAACTCCGGGGTTAGTTGCTGTTATTTTTCAGTTTATTTAAATCTTGGAAGTATTAAACAAAGGTCACTTCCTTGACTTGTAAACAGTGGAAATGTTTCATACTTTCTTAAACTGTACCAACTCAAAAAAAAAAAAAAGTTGTTACTTAAAACTTTACACTTATTAGGTATATACACCGGTCAGCTTCTTTTCCAAGTGAATTTATAATCCTCCATGCTTTAGTTCCCAGTAACTATGCACTGGGAGCAAAGAACTTGACAAAAATGCAAACGAGCCTGCGCTGCTGTTCTGCACATCAATACACGCGCACTTTGCATATTTTGGTCGTTCTGCATTTCAACTATACGAAAACTATGATAAAAATTATTATTTTCCCGCGAGACGACTAATACTACATCATACGATAAGTAATTTGCTTACGGTTCGTTAGGCAGCGATTGAGGTCGGAGATCTCGATAATAGAAAAAATGAAATAAGATTGGGGTGACGTCCCCACTGGCTCTCCCCTCTTTTAGCCTCCATAGTTACCTTCGCTCCCGTGTATTTACGTGCAGATTATGTTGTAGCGTATATCGGTGGTAATAGGCCGAGAGAAAACAAAAATTACAGAGCAAGAAAGCCAAAATGACAAAAGTCTTGGAATGAATCATTTGGGTGATAATGGTTGGACCCTACTAGAAGTCCGTTGATAAACAATTGTACTTGAATGACTTTGATCATGTTGATGTTCAAAGTGTAAGTGCAGATAAAGGCCCGTACAAAAAATTACGATGGAAATTTCATGTGATCACCTCAGGCAACCACAATCCCATTTCACATGTACATTTTAAGTGTATTATATGATCATGATACATTATCATTGTAAAAAAAATGCACCAACGATCACTCGAGATTGTAATTATCTTTCATTTCTTTGAAGCAAGATTTTCACTCGATGGATGCATTTCGATTGGATAAAAAATTGATACACATCACTGATTTCATATGAGCGACACCAGCTTTGATTCCTCCTGCAGGAACTTTGTACATTGTTACTTTAGAATCAAGGGTTACCCAAGAGACCTGACGTACGGTAAAGTAAAATTGAAACGTGAAGGCTAAAGGTACAATAATTTGATGAAAAAAAAGGGCCACCAGTAGAAACAGCCGAGACACAGTCAGACACAGGTCCGCCCCGAAAGTATACGTTCGGAAAGGAAGAAAAAGAAAGAGAGAGCGAAGGGAGTCGGGCGTCCAGAGGGGCGCAAGCTATATGTCTATCGATCGTTCATTCATGCCGCCCTTATACTCCCCCGGTACACGTATAGCGGAGCGACTATACCCCACCCTTAGCGCCCTCCGGCCGCAATTGCCAGCCGGCGATACTGTCCTCCTTTCCTCCTCCCACTCGCTCACCCATCGAGCCCTAACCTGCGCAAAACAGTCGGTCAGCCAATCGTCCGTCACCTCTCCGAAGATTTCCATGTGCTGCTGCCAAGCACACGAGCGACCCCCTTTCACGCTCGCGCTATACATTTGCAGGCTGTACTGCTATGGCTTTGATACACGTGGCTTTTCCTATACAAAGTACTGGCGTATAGCTTCCCCACTCACCCGACTGTCAAAAATCCCGGATGGAGTTCATTTCACCACCAAAATCGGTACACCCCGTTCGCGGATGGATTTTTGCGAAACCACTGTGCTCGGCATATATTTTCTTTTTTTTTTTTTTTTTTTTTTTTTTTTTTTTTATATCGGATAACGCGATTGACTGTACCTAAAAAACGCCTCACATATGTTCCTCGTTACAAGTATATATTATGAGCAGCGATCACCGTCAGGCTTACCTCAACGAACCTCCAAAAAAAACAACGCGCGATGCGGGCGATGATAACGATCACATTGGAGCGAGTTCCAAACAGATCGAGACGGTAGCGCCCGGCTATACAGATATAGCTTCGTCATCTCGTTTCCCGGGGCTTCACTCGCCCTGCATGTATACAGGTACACTCAACGTTACAGCTGACGCGGCCTAAAACAGCACGGGACAGTGCATCTGCGGCGACGACTCGGACCAATAAAATGATTAACGCCCATTATCAAGATGCGTCTTTGTGTAGGTACATATATGTATAGGTAGAGGTGTGCTCGACGAGACACGCTAATTAGATCACACTATGGTAAGGAGGCGTTCTCTGTGATTAATTGCGCGCGGATCGATTCGGCCTCGCTGATTGATAGGGACGACGCGCGCTTAGCCGCGCTCCTCCTTGGGTGTCTGCACGTAGTACATGTATATACCCCGGTCCTTTGTCTACGCTCTCGTGCTGCTCCTTACACGCTCCGTGGCTCTTGGTTGCGAGTAAACGTTTGGAGGACCTTCGTCTCCGTCAGTGTTTACGGAGCGAATGGTTTTGTGGAAAGGAAAAAACAAATAATATATATCAAGGGGTTCGATTAACGGATTTTTTACTCTCAGGCGGGGCTGTGTCAGGTGGCAGTTGATGCCCCCTGTGTGGAACTCTAGCCGATCGACGTTCGATACAAGTGCGCTCCAAATATTTTGTTGAAACGATACTGTTTTGGTACTGTATGTATTATTTTTTTTTTTTCTGGGGAATCAAATAATCTTTCGAAAAGCCTCTTTTTTTTTATAAATTTGGCCTTTTTAATGATATTGGAAATGCTCTGGTCGCGCAATCCAAACTGTCGCTTAATCACGTAGGACGGCGATTTTGGACGAAGCCTTTTATCCGTGATACAGTTGGTTAAATCCGATTCGGATGAATTTCATAAAGAGTGGCAATAAATATTACTTGTGAATTGTGACTGGGAGAAACAAAAAGTTAATTAAACAACGCGAGATTATGTGTGTTGTACAACCAAACCGAGCACTGGCCAAACGCGGCAACATTTTACATACATTGTTGTACATCGTTTGTTCAGAATTATTGAATTACCGTACATAGTATACCATACCTTATAGCGCAAACTTTCTTTGAAACAAAACAGTAATTTGCTCGTTGGAGGTTGAGAAAGTAATACTTTACAACATTTAGCTTTACTTTGTACAAAGTGCATTTAACGAAATGTATATCAAGTGAGTTTTTTTTTTTTTTTTTTTTTTTTTTTTTTTTTTTTTTTTTAATATTCAGTATTAATAATGGTCCGTAAGTTTAAAAAGCACAACGCAAGTAGGTATCTATTTATGCCCGAGAAGACACATTAACCGTAACGCAAGGCTACCAACTTTGCATGGGTATATTGTTCTGGCGTGTGAAAGACAAAAGTTTCACAAAACAGAGTTTGCAATCCCACACCAGAGTCATAAATAAATATGGCCCATTTATTTTTCATTCGAAAAAGTGAAAAAGACCCTACAGATATATATGTATAAAATGAATGTAGCACTTTTCGAATGAACAACCTTTCATTTGATTTGGTGTTCCTCCAGCTTTGCTTGCTTAAAATTCATCCTAAATAGGTAACTAATGCACTGCTCTCGGCACTAAACGTCTCTGACCTGAAACTACAGTCGTAAACAACGAAATCGAGTGAAGAAGCAGGTTTTAAATCACGTTATCGAGGTTTATACGTAAAATACACTTTTCGCAAGAGCGCAACGTATCCTATGAGGGTTAAATCGCTCGTAGGAAAAAGTATGATTATCGCAAGCGCAACGAGTTCTTATACGTGGCGCCAGTAAAGCTCCGTTGACCCGAGAAACGGACCGTACACCGTACAAAGTTTCTCGAAACCAAAGAGCAAAAAAATACACGCACCCACTAATAATTAATATAGTGAAAATAATCAACACGGGGCGCTTACAATTTGGTAGTTTGATCGTGACGTATACATAAATCTATACTATACGCGTCGCGTAGGTAGAACACGTGTACACGCGGTAGGAAGCTGCTGGTACAGAGGACGCAAGCACCACAGTAGCCGCGTGCGTGGGGTAAAAATTAATTACAAGTGCTCGTACAACGAAGAGCACGAGCGGGCGTTGAAGGTAAAACCCGTAATGTCGAGCGATGGATCGCCGCTATAAATCTCGCTGTAACGAGACTGTCTGGATTAAAAGACAACGCGCACATAAAGCACAACTTCGACCCCCTCCCCTACACCTGTTTCGCATTCGTATATTTATGTACACGGAAGAGTTATGCCTCTCCGATAAAAAATTGATGCGTATCGGGTGGAGTCGTGTGAGCCCCCCTCCCACCTTCCATGATACCCCGCGAAATCAATTTGTTTTTATTATTACTCTACTACCCACCGACTGCAACCGGGGAAAACAAATGGCCTGCCCGCTGCTGTGGGTGCACTTTCGTCCCGTTCCCTCTTAGCGACTCTTAGATATGCATGCCGTTTCTTTTCTAGGGCTATGGCAGGAGGATGCAGTTGTCATTTTCATCTTTTCTACGGTGAATCAGCAAAGACAGTTGGGTTGGTGGGTGGAAAAATATGATTTCTCGACGCAGACACTTGGACTCGGTCGATCGGAAGGCTCCGATGTATTTCCGTGGAAGCTAGGCATCAGGTGAGACCCAGCCGGGGGGGGGGGCTGTATATTTTTATTCGAGCTGCTCCTTTGTTGAGTCGACAAACGAGGCATATATCGATTGAAAGAAAAACAAGCTCCCCCCCCCCATGAAAAGATACATATGAATAATGTTGAAACGCGAAAATTACTGTTAAGCACGTAACACGACGTACACGCGTCCGTACAGAGAGGGAGAGAGTGTAAATCGAGCACACGTGGCACTGCGCACGTATCTAAGTATAGACATGAACGAGAGCTTAATGTATTACGATACACGTATAGGTATAATACTGCACAAATATAAACAAATGTATTTATGTACGTACATGCGAGTCAGTGAACTGCATGAGAGGTGCTTTTGATGCAATATTGACAATCGGCAAATAAGACGCGCAGTGTCAAAAAATTCGAAAAGTGCGGTGATAATCAAGCTCGCTCGCTCGCCTGTACGTATTACCCTATACGTGTATTATCTGGGCGCACGGAACAATAATGGCCGCGGCGTGCCGAGCGAGCGAGCAAGTGTATAAAGTGTATAAGCGTACATGTAGTACAACACGTAGGCGATCGACCGAATATATATGTCAACGAACCTGCGCGTTCGGCCACGTGTATGTTGCTAACCTATACCCTCTGAACTCCGACTTACCTTTATTTACCTATACATCTTGTATTTATACTTTTTTTTTTTTATATTATAGTGCTTTACGTCCGGCTCCTTTAGTAAGGGCACTAAATATGGGTACTTAGCACTTGGGAAAGGGACAAGGAAAGGGATGGTGAGGCCTCCCATTACAGGAGGGGGGTAGGGGGAATTGGGCAATTTTGCTGCGAGAAGGTCGCCTAAACCCTCCTCGAGGAGCATTGCGTGGTGAAAAATCACAGAGGTATACTTGCCCGAAAAAGTCGCACTATGGCCGGGAATCGAACCACGGTCTTCTCCCGCGTGCCAATCCACGATCTAGCCGACTGAGCCACCGTGCGCTCAATTGTATATACTTATTAGGTACGTGCACGTGTGTTAAAGTTACTACCGATGTGTGGCCCTTGTATACTTTTACTGCTTTTGATCGTGGAAATCGGCATGCCTATCGTAAAATCAAGATTTCGTTCCACCAATCTTATTCCCCTCCCCCAAAATCAATCCAATTTCACGAGTCTTTCAAATAGCCTTCAAAATCAAAAAACTTATTCACGGTGTAACTTTAGGTAATAATACTCGGAGATTCTCACAACCGCGAGTCCAAAAGGTTGTTTATAAAAAGCTGAAAACTTCGTACCCGCTGTGTATTGAAAATGAAACGAGCCTCACTTTTTATTATATATCTATAGCTCACCGGATGACGTATACATATATATATACGTATTGAAATCTTAATTTCACGTCGAAGGGCATATACACGAGAGTTATAGAAAATTTCAATGCGGGAAATAACGTGCGCCTCAGTACAATAAGAGTACACACGGAAGAAGCACCCTCGCGGAAAATACGAGAGCGAAACTGCCTCACCCCCCCCCTCCCCACGTGGCTAGAGCCTCTCCGTGGGATCGATCGGAAGTTCTCATTCAAAATTCAAATTAGATGTGGAAACGATGCACAGCAGAGCCCGGCAACAACCAGTACCTATACGTGTATAGAGCAACGTTCGGCAGTCCAAGTGCACGGTACACACGAGTATCCGTTATATACCGCCGATTTCGGAGGGTGGGGGTGCGATGTTACCGCTGGTGTAAATACCTTATACATCCGAGGCGCGCTAAATTCACTTGGAATATGGAGATGCTTCCGAATCAAGCCCAACGGTACAGTGTGTGGCTGAAAATTTGCATACCCTCCGCGAAGCGACCAGTGGCCCTTAAGCCTCTGCCCCGTCCCTCTTTCGTCGAGACTATACGTGAATTTCTGATTGAATCCGATGAAACGCACTTCCACGGTGTGTGTATATCGCTCTCACTGCCCCGAGGACATTTTTCGATGGCGGGTAAACAGTGCCTCCTCCACTTGGTCGCCCGTGTACTCATAAATATGCTGATGCCTCGATACGAGCGATCAAGAGGGATGGGGGGGGGGAGGACAAAAAAAAGAGTCGAGTGCGCTCTTGTGTTGGCGCATTGATTTCAGGGACTGATTTTTTTTTTTTTTTTTATTGGTGCGCGTGTACACACCTATGTGTGGGTTCTTTTCCCCCCGACTGTGGTTGGTTCTCGGGTGACGACCGGTATTTCTCCGAAATCAGATCTCACGGCCAACCAGTGCGCGCGTGTACAGTGCCGGACGTGTGACTGTACACGAAAGCTCGACGATAAATTTCGGCCACCAGGGGCGTCGAAGATAACTGCCCCGTAGCCCCCCCTTTTTTTTTCTCCTATTTTTATTCAGCGTGCGCGATAACAAGTTCAAGAGCCACGAGTTGGAATCTGATCTCGTGATGTATCGCGGGGTCAACGGCATACAATTAACAAATATTTTCGTGTCTGTGCGAAAAATAAGGTAACACGTGTAAAATGTGTTTATGATGAAAATAGTAGTCGTCTTGAATTGATACAGGGAAAAATAGAGGTATCGTGACGTTTTGTCATTAGTACAGATATTAATTTTTTACTACTGTACTTATTGAAGGCCTATGAGAGATATGTTTGTCATTGCAGATTAATCGACTGTTTTAAAATTTCGGGTGATGAATCAATTTTTAACTGTACTTGGGAAAAAAAAAAAAAAAAAAAAAAATTGTAACGAGGTACATTGAAATAAATTCAGCCATCATGTGCGATTCGAACTATAATCGGGAAATAAATTGCTGCCCTTGATTTACGCTTTCGAGCAGTTCTGGCGGCTGAGCACCAGTGAAATGGCTAACGCCTTTATACACGTCCATTTATTCTCGCGGTGTCACACACACGCGCCTACTATGTCGTCACCCTGGAAGGAACAAAGTATTATCTCAGCTGCACGATAAAAAAACATTGTAATTTATTAGCTTTGTGCTAAAACAAGGTATTGTATCACATTTGCGGGTAGGGGTGATTTTTCAGAATGTGAAAATTTTATTTTATTTTTTTAGACAAAATTATGGAAGCTGGTGCGTTAAAAATGTAAGAAAACACGAGTTATGAATAATGGTTTGATGCAGTTGGTAAAACTACAATTAATAAAAAAAAAATTAAAATTTCGGAAAATTAAGAGTACATTGATAATGCAAGGCTTTATAAATAATAGTACATGACATTCGAAGAAAGTGTTAGGATTCGTAAACACAGACATACTTTGCAACCATTAATATTTAGAATCTTTGAATTAGCTGCTGTTGATAGATCATTGGATTCGAGTTTTTTAACATTCAGTTTCAGTTTAAGTGGCAAATTAAATATTTACATAGTAAACTTTGATTCTCCCAAGTGAAGATGAATACGCTAATGTAGGTATAGAAGCGAGCCGTCTTTCAACTATTTTACCCCTTCTATAGCTCTCTCTCCTTCCCTAAAGAAAAAAAAAAAAAAAAAACAATTTTACCATCCTTCGTGCAAAAATAAAAGTTTGCCTTCCCTGATTTAAATACCTGTATCATAAAGATACACTCAAGTGGCAAAATGCATCCCGAAACCACGTATGAATTCGTTGCACAGCCGATATGCAATGTATAGTACACGGGCCTACATAATTCAGGTTTCATAGGTAATGGTTGGGTTAAGAGCAACACAATACGGTACGTCGGCAATGCAATGTAGGTACCTATACTTAAAAAGTATTAAATTAAAAAACAGTTTCCCTGGATGCCCACAGGTATTCATGTACTATACAAATCATGGCGGGTAATAAACTTTTATCGCAAGCTCATTTTTTTTCTCCAAAATTAAAAAAAAAAAAATAATCAATCAATCAATGCGAGATAACCAAAGCCATCCCTGCAAAAGGCTCCAAAAGAGGATGATTCACTCGTATGTATATTATGTATTGTAGTGGAAACAAAGTCCAGCATGGAGCATATAGACACGGCAACGAAAAGAGGTTGTACCGGACAATCAAGGGAGGATCACGCGAAGCAGAAAGAAGAAAAAAATTAAGTCCATAAATTACACGAAAATATAAGCTGTGTACGGTTATAGGTGATTTTCTAAAAGCCTCGCTTAAGGTATGGTGGCGGTAATTTTTAATTTTAAAAAAATACGTGTCCTTTTTTTCGTACACCTACGAGTATACCCGTATACGCAGACAATAGGTAACAGTTATTAGCCACCCTCGAGCTCGGTGATCCGTAAAAAGGGCCAAAGTCGCGGACGACCCGCGTCCCCCGTGGAATCAGGTCGCCTCGTTCTCTCCCCTCGAGGCGTAGGTATATTATAACCAGGCAGGCAAGCTCGCAGGTCAGCCGCGAGCGCAAGGGAGCATCACGGGGAAAGCGCGTGTATGGGTGGTGCATAAGGTTACTTATACGTATATCTCACACCACCACTACACAACCCATCTCTGCAGTAGCTACCCCCCCCCCTCTCCCACCCTCTGCCCTGCACCGTGTATTACCATCATGCGAGTGCGCATGGTATATGGGACACGATATTATTATACATCGGTTGTTGTGTTGTACTACTATAGCTACTACCACCCCAAGTAGATACAGATACGTATGGTCAGACGTACGTGCCAATGGCGCTACGTGGTGTATGTTGACGGGTTGTTGTTTGGGGCTCTCCCTTGTTATTGTACCCAGAGTCAACCGGAGAGTACTAAAACTCACCTCTAGTGGGAGGCAGGGGCTGGATGAGGCCATGTTCCTACATGCGCTCGAGCCTCTGGCCCGCTCGGTATCCACAGCCGTGCAGTGACACCCCTCGCCGCTATCAGCACCACCTCTCTTCCTTTCTCGTCTTACGTCGACTTGTCGAGGAGCAGCGACGGCACGGGTGGCGTCAACAACGGCCCGTTACGCGAGCTCATGCACCGCACATACGATGCACGCACGCACCCACACCCACACACACACACACAGACACTCGCGAGCTGGTGGGCTCTCTGCTGCTCTCGTGCACCGCATCCACGGGATATGACGATATAACGATGACAATGGCCGTGTAATCCTGACCACCACGGCACTGTACAATTGGCGGGGCACCACCACCACCACCACCTCGCGCTGATGCGAAGGACGAGGACGACGGCGACGGCGACGAGGGGCTTTGGTCGCCAATCTTTTGCTTTCGGGCCAGCTCGAGCAAAGGGCTCGCGAGGCTACTGGTCCGGTGTTTATCCAGTGACAGCTACGCGCTACGAACCACCATACAAGCGGCCACCACGCCGTCGCCGCCGCCGACACTGGCTGCTTCTGCGCGTCTCGTTTCCCCTCGAGGAGTTTTACCTCTTGGACGGCACGTCCGAGGACCAATCAGTCGGAGGACCTCGGCGTTCCTGGGCCAGCGCTGGTGCTCGTCATTTTGCCCGCCACACGGCTGTACCCCCTCTCTCTGCTGTCTGACGTACTCGCGGACTCGCTCTACTGCAATAACCCTCTTTTGGCTCTTTCGTATACGTGACAGTTGATGCGGCACCGCGACTACCTCGTTTAACCAGCACCTGATGCAAAACCACGACGACTACTGCTCGCACAGCGCATCGAACTCGTGCTCGTTACGCTTGTGTGTATTTTTATATTGTACGTACGCCACGCTCGTCGCCTACACCAGAGCCGGACGCTCGCTCGACTGTGCTCTCGGCTTTTCCCTCCCCTCCCCTGACGCAGCTCCACACCCCAGTCCCTCTTTACGCGCGAGTTTGCGCCCTAGCTGCCATACGTGCTTATACCCTCGTATATAATATGTATAGGGGCTCTCTAGCTCCCGTTCGCTGCTCGTCCTCCTCGCACGTGCTGCGCGCGCGGTCGCCACCCCCAGGACCGTGTCTACCTCCGCTCGGGCCTGCTCCCCATATACTTACGATTTGGTGATGATGATGATCGTACGGGCTACCTTGTGTACTGAATCTTTTTTTTCTTTTTTTTTTTTTTTTTTTATTGCAGCTGCTGGGAGAACAATAACGTCTCTTCTTGTGTCTTTGCTTCAGTCTCTTTTTATTTTTTACGAGGGAAACTGTATACGTTTTCGAGCTGTTTGCACGCATTTGCGAGCCGATAGTTCGTTGCTCCGGGGGGATTTTTGACTCATTTGCTTTCGCTTTTTTTTTTTTTTTTTTTTTTTCAACTCCTGTGTACACTGACTTTCGGAGTGCTTTTGGCTCCTTTCGAAGAAACAAACTTTTAGTTTGATAAAGATAACCCTTTCGCATCAGTTTTCCAATCTGCGTATTGAATATAAAACGCTTTTTGCTCGTCCAGAAAATTAATAGTGTCGCACACGGATATAATGTACATGCGTGTATTCGGCCACTCGCGAGAGACAGAGATGGAGCAAATAAGACGCGCTGTGTTTACGATCTTTTTTTTTTCGTACTTTCAATAAAATACATACCGATTGAATGATCGCGTTGTTGTTATGACCATTACTATTTTATTATCGGAAACGAGGCTAGGCGCGACCCGCGCTGCAATTAATTACTTTGGTGCTTTCGCGGTCCCTCCCATTTGCCGCCGCTTACTCTCACGGTAATTGTCAAACTTGTTAAATTAGTTTCGGGATTCCAGCGTAAATGACTACAGCGTTGAAAACGTGCGACGTACTTTTTTTACGTGTATTTATACAAGTACTCCGTTTTTGCCCTATTGTCGTTGTTTTTTTTTTCCCTCCATCAGCTTTGTAAGTCTTTCCAAAGGCTCGTCTCGTTATGTCGCTTTACACAAAGTATCGCCGCAGCACTCGAACGTATATATATATGGTCGCATTTTAATCCAACATCCCAGAGAGAGTGAGAGGACAAGTGGCACCCAAGACACCTTTTGAATAGCACCATTTCGCTGGACGTATATTTGTTGCTCGAAAAAACAAGGAAATATGGTGAAAATTAACAATTGGATGTAACAACAAAAGACTGTCCTGCAGTATATAATTACATCGCAATACCCCAATGGGCCAAAATAGCTACGTGTCGTTAAAATGTAAAGTAAAAGCAATTACGCACGGCACACTTTGTACCGCCTACGGCCATTACCGGGACGAAAGGTCCTTGCGCCGTTGATGTCGGCGTCTCCCCACCTACGGCGTAGATTTTGTTGCTGTATGTAGTTGCTCCCCCAAGAGCGCCGGACCCTCTACGCCTGTATAAGGACAATTTTATATCCCGCCATTAATTTTTTTCGAAGCGCCACGTCAACCCGAGCGACGACTCTCGGCGTATTTTTCCGCCCTCATCCCCATGGCTGCGTCCACCACGCTATTCGTGAAAAAATGAAAAAAAAAAAAAAAAAAAAAAAAAAAAAAGGTGGCTGGGCTGGTTTTACCGCGTACGATGACTCTCTTTTCGATGTACGCAGAGGAATAAAGGCTAAAGAAGTGGGCGATAGCGTGGCCGAAAAGTCTTGTAGTCCGCGCACTCCACATTGGTATAAAAATCCCGTGCCGTGATCCAAAGGATTTCCCATCCCGTTGCTTACATAGCTTTTTTTTTTTTCTCAACAATCACAGCAACAATCATCTCCTCCAAGAGAAAGAAAGAGAGGAGAGTAAAGTAAGTATGATATCCAAGAGGATGAGTATACAGCACAGATATATATATATATATATATATTCACACAGATGTATGCGGACGGGGTAGAGTCAAAAGGGGATTTATAATAATAATAAGAGAGAGATCCAAGTGGTGGTGGGGTGGGAGCTGACTTGTAGGTTTCTGGGTTCGCCCCAACCTTTTCGAACTTTGGCGAGGAGCAGCTACTAGGCGCGGAGCGCTCGGCCCGAATGTGGAACAGTAGGTCAGCGCACTCCGTGACCCCCGCGCCACTCGCCCCCCCCCCCCCCCCGCCTACCCCTCGCTCCTATATCTGCACTGTGGAGCAGCCCCTCCCACCCTCCGCGTGCTTGCTCGCCCGGTCTATACAGTGCAACCCAGAGGAGAGTATATATATATACCTACACCTGTACGCGATCGGTACGTGTATCATCATCATCGTACTTTCAGGCCTCTTCCATACACCAACACGACACCTGCAAGCTCGCTGCGTTACTTGTCTCGAGTTTTACGCGCTACTGTAATACTAGGTTGCACTGCACTCATACAGAGGAGCACGCGCCAATTGCGTATATGGAGTATCGCTCGCGCGATAATCACGGGGATGGCTTTTTTTCCGCCTTTGGAGCAATTTTCACGGGCTGCCGGTACTTGCTTGGTCCCTACGTGTACCCGTGCCCCTGTAATAATGCCATCTCTCGTATGAGCATGTCCATGTGGTACCGGTACCGAAGACAGACTATCCCCTCGAGGTTATTTCCCTGTATACCACCCTGTAAAATACACGCTTCGCGATTTAATAATGAAAACCGAGGCGCCCTTTGCTTTTCCCCTCATCCTGCCCGTTCGCCCTGAATACTTCAACAGCAGGTGCCCAAAGCGCCCCTCCCCTCCGACTGGATTATTTTGATTCTTATCAATCCAACGGTAAAACGGGTACGGCTTCGCGATCCCATGTTTATTTGTTCCCCTTTGGGTCGAATCCGGGTCACCTCCGATATCGCCGATTGGATCGGAGACGCTCCGAGAAAAACTTATCACCGGCGCGAAAACGCGAGTGTACCTATTATACAGCCAAGCGAGAGAGAGAGAGGCACTCAAGATGTATACCTATAATATATTGGAGGAGAGCGAAGAGCGAGCTAAAAGTGAAAAGTCGATGTAATTTGCTGTACCTCGGTCATTACGCCATTGTAGAACTGTACACCGGTAGCCCGACAACGGCCACGTAAATTAATATAGTCATCGAACGACAATATAAAATACACTCCGTGTATAATCGAAGCTCTACTTTGATCCAATTAACGGAGCAGCTCGCGAGTCGTTCGAGCATTAGACGTTATACTGTTATCATTGCACGATTGTGAATGGGTGGGCTGAAATTTTCTGAGGCCGAGAAAGAATAAAGGGAGTTTATCTTCCTCCTCGTCACTTTTGGCTTTTCTTCTCCAAAGATATGAAAGAGAGGGACTCGCGCTTTGTATAGGGCTATGTATATGTGTGAGAGGCCAGCCTCCCTCGGCTCGGCGGGAATATTATATATCTCATGGCCCACTTTAAAGACCAAGAGTCATATCCTCGTTTTCTTTATCCGATCCCCTCCCCCCTCCTCTATACTATTCTCGCCCCGAGTGGCTCGTTTACTTCGGTGTGTGTTGTCCTATAATCGCCGTTTTTCGTAATTATACTCGACCCGAGTCTTTTCCGGCCTCTTTTTGCTCATCCTATATATATGCGAGGAGGGAAGAAAAAAGAAGATGATACAAGAAAGTATATAAAATGTAGCGGCGATTGAAAAGTTGGGGCGACAAAGGCTGCCCCCTCTCCTTCTTCTTTTGCTTTCTTTCTCCCGTCTACTCGTATGGAGCGGCGTGGATAATAAGAGCGCTGCCGCGCTAATTTCAACGTCAGCTGCTGAGGAGGACTCGTATGAGCTTTTGTTGGGTGTTTTGCCTACTGATGCGCTGATGCATTAGTTTTTCACATATTACGTACAAGCAATCGGTTCAAAGCTGAAAATTAACACGTTTGTCTTACAATTTTCATTTGATTTTATACGTCTATTTAATAGGTCGAGGCATTGCTCCGAGCGGTACAAAGAGCTTAACTTTTTCTCTTTCTCCGTTTATTTTCTTCACTTTGGGATATCATATGGTTCAAAAAAATACACGGCAACCATCTACATGTGTGAAAGTTGCTGGGCAATGTATTTATAATGGTACATACGAGTGAGGCAACCCTTTGGGATCTACAAATTTTTGAAGCGGCCGTTTACAACGAAGAGTACCAAATTTGGAAATCGATAAAACTTGTGTCTTCTTAATCTCTTGGACACATTGATATTATCGCCATAAGCGCATCGGCCGCAGCTATAATTTTGAATAATTCGGAATATCTAAATGTAATGGGAAGCATCATTCAACAAAACCACAATCCTTTTATTTACTACAAGTTGACATGTATATGCGCTTGAAAAATGTGCATCAGGCAGTTTATGAAACAAAAAACTAGACGAGTCGTCGAATTTATCCCAAAGCAAGCCTTCGTTCCATCCAACAAAACCAAGCTGGAAGATGGGAAAAAAAAAAATCCCTCTCGGTTACATAATGAATTATATGCTCTCCCGACGACTACACCTATCGAAACCACACTCGAGAGAGCAAGAAAGTCCTAAATCAACGCATCGCCGAAAATTCCACTGCCGCGATCGTTTCCATACAGCGACCGAATGGGAGGGGAAAAAAAAGCCGATACCCCTTGAAAACACAACTCCGTGACTCCAGCCGCCACGACCGAGAAAGGGACGTTGTTCTTGCAGCTCCGGCTCTCTTCGGGCTGAACTTGAAACGGCCCTCGATCATTCACGCCAGTTTTTCTCTCCCCCCCACCTTAAACCCTGCATGCACGCGCTCTCTCCCTCTCTTACGATTTCACACGAGCCGTCGGGCTCTTTATACTTTTTCCGAGTAGACGCGCGTGTCTTATTTCGAAGCTGTAGATTCATCAAAATAATCCTTTCGTTACGCCGGCTGGTATGAGAATGCGGGACACCCAAAAGGACAGAGAGAAATAAGTCAACGTATGTGTATGTAATCCAGGATGAGCCCCCCCCTTTTTTTGAGTTTAAATTTTACCTATCTAATCCTTGTTTTTCACCATAAATAAAAAAAAAAAAAAAAAAACCCTACACGTGACGCAATACCACATGTTTACAGTACTCTGATGTTAAATCTCTCCTCTCGTCCACTTTTCCTCTGTCTCTCGTCGTACCCAACCATCGGATCTTCAGCCCTTGACTATACCCGCGTAGTGGCAAAAAGAGCAGTCGCGTATCGCGTACGAGCGCAAGTTCAGCTGAACCCCATCGGAGGCCAAAAGGCTTCCTCGGGCCCTCGACCCACTCCTTCCACATTATATATACGTCCTGCGATGCGTATACGGGTTACATATACATACAGAGCTTGATGCGGGAGCATATCGCAGTACAGAGAGAGAGAGAGAACTCCCATGGCGTGGGGGATGAAAAGAAGGGGAGTTGGGATGCTGGGCGACCAAAGTGTCGTGAGTGGCGGGGGGTGGGCTTTTTATCTTGCCTGCTCCATTTTCCGTTTCATCCGGCTGGTGCTCCGTGGCCCAATTTCTGGCCTCCCGTTTTGTCCAGCGCCTCGGCGCCAGTCGAGTCATCATCCGACAGTCGTGTGGATATAATTATATATACATACCTATATGCCTTGTGCGTAAAAACTATTTTTCTCCCCCTTTCTATTTTTTTTCCTTTTGTTTTTTTTGTTTTTTTTTTTTTTTTTTTTTTTTTTCGATCGTGTATGTGAGGTACGTATATATACCGCGTGTATATATATGTTTGTGTACCAAAAGAGACGGAGGATGAGTGCAGTGGCTGACTTCTCGTATTTGGCCAAGGGGGGAAGGAGGATGGATCATATTTTCATGCGGTGCGCGACCCCTTCTTTATCCATCGTAAATTTCTCTCTCTCTCTGTCCATGTGGGTGTTTGCGCTTTTGCAGGGATATATGAAAGTATGTTTACCCATCGAGAAAGCACAGCTGCGTATTAATTTTACTTTTTTTTTTTTTTTCATAGCTCTTCTCTTTTTTTTTTAAGGAGATTTAGTTATAGTTGACACCGTCTAACCAACGATTTTGATATTTAGTCCAATCTCTCTCTTGTCTATTTTTAATCGCTTATTTTTCCCGTCTCATCCTTCGCAGCAGCTCCTAATAGCTGCACGTCTGTAGATGCATATATGTATATATATGTACACTCCTGGGCAACTTCTCACCACATGGTTTTACTTGACTGCTCTTTGTCCTCTGCACGGTGGTGTGTCCTGAAAAACTGTGCTACGATATTATAAGCACGTGAATGCAAAGACAAAAGTACTTTATTGAAAATTTTAACAAACAAACTCTGCGGTTGAGCCAAAATACACAAATAGTCAATTGAAAATATCTTGAGAAGCACTCGTGAGATAGAAATTCGGTAAGAAGCTCTTTTACTTATGAGATTATTCTGCAAACCAGAGATTTTTTTTTTTTTTCACAAATAAATATGTACAGGGGGGGGGGGGAAAGGAAGATGCTCTCCCGACTATCTACGACAGCTCGAAAAACTTGTGCCGTAGGTAGTTACCGGGCACTCGGTTTTCTTCAGCTCGGCGAGCCGGAAAAATCATCATCATGATCATCGCGCGATACGCTCATATACCTGATGGTTGTGCGCAGTAGGTTCAAGCCGAGCGGGTCTCTATACATGGAATCTCGCGAGTGACGTCGAGAGAGCTCGCCCCTTTGTTCGGGCTCCTGCCGTCAATACCCGTACCTTTGCATTGTCTGGCCGTATATTGTTGCACACATATATGTATATATTGTGTATGCTGCAGCACCAAAGGGCCTCGAGTTCAAAAGTGGGCCGCCTTGCGCTTACCTGTGCCCGTTGCACGGCCGACCCAGAGGCTTACGAAAAGCACGACGCTCTTTTTGTCTCGTCTCGTTCGCGCGTCACGCGTTTTTCGCGCCTCGCTGGCTCCTATGTATCTTATACACCTCACTGAAACTCAAGTTGATGACTATATATACGCGTAGGTGTAAATAACCGAGTGCTAACTGGTGCACAAAGAATCAGAACGAAGAGGCGCAGCGCTTGTTTTTCCTAAGCACCCAACTCGGAAGCACGGAGCCCTTGTCTTTTAAAAAAAAAAAACTAGTGTGTTTTGGACGACAAATCGGGGCGAGAGTGCAAAACGGGAGCAGAGGTGGAAGCTCCCTCTTGGCAAGGGAACCTCGGGGATAAACATTTCGAAAGCCCCCGCGTCAACTAGAGCGTCCGTCGGCGTGTTTTTTTTTTTTTTTTTGTTTTTTTTTTTGTATGCGAGAGGAAAGTAAAGTTTTTTGGGCAGTACATAATATACGTTTCACGGATGATATACTTTATGGAATTTCCTGTCGATAAAAATGAGATGAATTTCACTGCGGATATACCCATAGACGCGTTGTGGGGCGAAAAAAAAGCTCAACGACGCGACTGTTACTCGTAGTAGTGAAGTAGAAAAAAAAAAAAAAAACACGCGAGCTTGCGCTGATTCAATACGCGGTGAAATTAATCGAGCCGTACGGGGCAATGGAAGGATTTGCGGTTGTAATCCCGCAGAGGTCAAAGGCGCGCCTGTTTACTCAATGTCTCGCGATACACGCACACATCACCTCCGTGTGAGTGAAAAGAAAAAAAAAAAAAAAAAAATCGAGAACGACTGTGGCTACTAATGTACTTACTGTATACCTACGGTCCACTAGGTTGCGGTACGGGTGTTATATATTGGGGGCTTAGTGGAGCGAATCACATTTTGGCGCGTACTTCATTTAGAAGTTGGGAAAAATATGTTTGTTGGGACCAAAAAAATAATTCCCATCGTCTTGCTACTTGCCAGAAATTCACGTACCTACAAAGTTGAAAAAAAAAAAATCATCCGTTTTCCAAAAATTGATTATACCAGCTATGCAAATACACGCGGTGTCAGTTGACAAAATTTAGCACATAAAAAAACGATATCTCGGTTAACCCGTAATGCGTATGATATACATATAAATCAAATATCCCTTGGAGCAAACGCGTAAAACTTTGGCGAAGGAAGTTAATTTTGAGCTTGAAATGCCAAGTGGGTAGGGGCTCTACGTGGTACATATAATTCCCGGCAAATTTACAAAAATAAAAGGTCAGGTGGGTTTGATGTGTTGAATTAATACTTTTTTAAAGAATTTCTGAGCCTTTCTACCGCGGAAAAAAATTGTATTCTTTACAAAACAGAAGTTCTTTAAAAAGTATTAGTAAATTTTGTGGGATATATTAACGGGTGCTTAGAGATGTTTACAACCCTTAAATTTTTAAAAATAGTTTAAAATTAAATAGAACTTAATCCATACATTTGCAAATAAAGGGAAAGCACAATAAAATTAATTATTTAGGTATTCCAATTTGATACTAGTAGAATTGGTGCTCCACTTGTCAAAAATACTCAAAAGGCCGCTACTCTATACAACGCCGGAAGTTCGTAAATTCTCCAATAAAATGTTATCTCTTCTATTTTTCTTCTTCTTGCGGATTTTCAACTAAGGAAACATCTGTCCCTTTTCAAACTTTCTCCCAAGCCTACAAAATAGCTTTTATGAGTCCCTCGCGCGGGTCGGAGGAGGCTCATCTTTTGAACTCGTGTGAATCTTTTCCTACACTGTTTGTCAGCAACTTTATGGTAAATTTAAGTAAACAACCACAAGTGAAGAGAATTCATCGAACCCTATTGAGCAGAACTCGATGACTATTTTTTGCAACACATTACTTTGTCCAAATCTCTGATAAATCGTTGAATTTCTGTTAGTGTTGAGCCGAGTTAAGATCGTATTTATTTTTAATGATTTGCAATGAAAGCCTTTTAATTTTTAGTCACATGTAATTCGTGTAAATTTATTCAGTTCTTATTGATTCAACTAGAAATCTCAACACATTTATCATTGTAGATAAAAATATAAACTAACGTACCGAATCATAACCAAAGCTAATCGAATTCACTGATTAAAATTTTTTTTTTTTAGTTCATACCTTTCTTTATAAAACGTGCGTAACATAAAATCCAAAGCTAATAATTCGTTAATTTAAAAAAAATAAAATAAAATATCATCTGCAATTGTTTTTTAAGGAATTTATTTTTTTGTTTTATCACTGTTTTGCCGTAAAACAGTCTATATCAATTTGAACAAATAAAACTATAAGTATAAAAGGGTTTGAGCGTGATTTTAAATTACAGTAAAAACAATTTTTATTAAATCTAATATTTTTTAAATCTAAAAACAGGTATTCCATAATTCGACAGAATGAATAATAATTTTTGTTTTGAGCAAATTAATACTAAACTTTTTTGACTATTAAACAAAATTCTCAGCTCGTTAACAGGCTAATAATTGACAAATATTATTACTTTTTGTAATATTAGCGATTGCGGTATTTCTAGAAATAATTGTACAAAACTGCTGACCTTAACTTTAAATACAACAGGTCACAATGTTTGGGTGTCCTTTCGAGCGATTCTCCGGATACCGTTAAATACTTTGTAATCCTATAGGAAAGCAGTTTGTTTTGTTCGTTTCAGCCAACTAGCTTTTCCAGTATCTTTCCCATTAGATTTTCTCCCGAATCATCCAAAACATGCAGCATGTAGCAAATGCGTGAAAAACAAAAACTTAAATATTCAGTTGATGTTTGGCCGGAGTCACGATCGGACGTGTGCAGTAGCTCTTCGGTGCCTCGTTCGATAAGTACAAGTACCGGTTGGTCCCACACACATCGGGTATTGTCGAAACCACAAGGTTATCACATAGCAACCAATGATGCAGCACTACGAAGCAGTCATTCTGTCGATTCTGGCAGTTATTTTGTTCCATTGTTCGAGGGCAACGCCGATGGATAAAATGGAGGATGTAACAAGTGGTGATAAGGTGACACGTTCGTGGATTATTACGAATTTCAGCGATTTGAGTGCAGTCAATGATACGATCGAGTCTCCAAATTTTGTAATAAGGTTAAACCACACTATTATGGAAGGATTTGATATGAAATTGACCTACATTGTGAAATTTAAAATGCACTTTACGGGAAATCCAATTGGTGATAGCATCGACTTGGAAATGAAGCTGCATGATAGTCTACTTAGTGTTGCATATAACAATAACATTTCAATTAGAGCATCGTTGCTAAACAGTAAGAAAGAAATGATAGTGACAAAGATGGCAAATAATACTGAACTTCCATTTGATTCGATTGTATTGCCGAATTTTGTAACAAAAAACTTTGTCATGAATCCAAAAAATGACCTCCTACTTGATGATAAGTTAACTATTGTTTTTGAAATCACTTTTGATATCGCAATCAAGTACAAACACCTTTAACGACTGTAAACAACATCTAAATATCTGTGAAGGAGTTTATGAAATGATATTTGCAAATTAAGTTGGGCAACATTTTACATTCAATTTATTATTTAACACCCCACTGTAACACATTAAATTGTTTTCTGCTTAAAATTTTTACGTTCTTGAGGTCTCAGTGAAAATCAATAGATACGAAATAAAATATAATTATCTTTGTATCTGAAAATATTATTAAGAAATATTTTTTTTTTTTTTTTGTATGATATACATGAAAATCATACAATTTATTATTTTTGTACTGTAATCTTGGAATAAAATTAGAAAAATAAGTATTGAAATTCCTTAACAACACATAGTATAAGTAAACTTGATTATTGTATTTGCTTACAGAAAATAAAAATTGTTTTTTGTTTTAAATATTGTGATTTAATTATACCAACTACCATTAAAATCACTACTATTTTTCCATGTAAAAATGTTATGAACTTTTTTGCTAAGAATCTTGTAAGTACTTAGAATATATTTTTAGTTACGAGAGACCCTTAATTCAATATCCCGTTACTCATACTTTTTAGCAAAACATATGCTGTTGTTGCTCTATTTAAATCACTTTATTAGTGTGCATAGTCAACCTATTCAAATAACTTTTTATAATAAATTGTATATTTGACATAAAATTAACAAAAAATTATCAATTTTATGTGACGTAAGAAAAATTAATTTATGACAAAAATAAAAAGTCTGGTCAGTTTGATGCATTCAACTAATACTTCTTGAATTTTAAAACCTTTATATTGTGGCAAAAAATTGTTTTCTTTTACATACGACCATGATTTTTTTAATCTACATTTTCAGATGAATGAAGTTAATGTATAATAAAATAATTACGTAGGTATTCCAATTTGATATCAGTAGATTTGGTGCTCCACTGTTCAAAAATACTCAAAAGGCTTCTACACAGTGCGCTGAATATACGATGCAGGAAATTCGGAAATTCCCGAATAAGATGTTATCTCTTCTATTTTTCTTCTTCTTGCGGATTTTCGACTAAGGAAACATCTGTCCCTTTTCAAACTTTCTCCCAAGCCTACAAAATAGCTTTTATGAGTCCCTCGCACGGGTTGTGTATCGACAACGTCGTCTTTTCCTACGTTGTTTTCCAGGAAATCATGGTAAATGTATGTAAGCAACTACAAGTGGAGATACTTCATCGTACCACTCGTAACAGAATCTAGAAATGCATACGATGACTATTTTTCACAACACATTACTTTACCAAAATCTAAATTCCAACTTAATCTGTGACGGATTACTGAATTTCCGTTCGTGTAAAGTATTTTATTTTTAACAATTAGCTCTGGAAGTATTTAATTTTTTAGTTACTTGTAATTCATGTAAATGTAGACTGAATTATTAAATAGTGTTGTTTTAGTGATTAAATTTACCGAAATAAATTTTTTTTTTAATTAACATATTTATACTAAATACAGGTGAAAAGATCAACTATTACACCGAACTATATCATATTATTAATTACAGTAGCTAAGTTATCTAATGGAATTCAGGGGCCATCTACTTTATTGTAATATGTCTCTTACGTACAATATTCAAATTTGTTTTACTCACTGGTATTAGCAATTATTTTTGAGGAATTTTTATTTTATCACTATTTTGCTGTGGAACTGTCTTGACAATTTGAGCACATAAAACTATTAACATAAATTGATACGTACAAAATTTTGAATTGGAAAATTTTTTCAACTGTGGTGAAAACCGTATCTTTAAAGTTGAAAAATAATTATTCTACAATTCGACAGAATGAATAATTTTTTGTTTTGAGCAAATGAATAGTAAATTTTTTTGACTTTTAAAAAAAAATTCTCAGCTTGTTAACAGGCTAATAATTGACAAATATTATTACTTTTTGTAATATTAACACTTGTGATGTTTCTGCTGACCTTAACTCTACATGTAGCAGGTCACAGCAGTTGGGTCTCCTTTCGAGCAATTATCTGAAGACCGTTGAATACTTTAGAAGCCCATGGGAAGTGGTCCCAACCAATGTTTGTTTTGTTTGTTTCAGCCAATTAGCTTTTCGAGTATCGTTCCCATTAGATTTTCTCCCGAATCATCCAAAACATGCAGCATGTAGCAAATGCGTGAAAAACAAAAACTTAAATATTCAGTTGATGTTGGGCCGGAGTCACGATCGGACGTGTGCAGTAGCTCTTCTGTGCCTCGTTCGATAAGTACAAGTACCGGTTAGTCCCACACACATCGGGTATTGTCGAAACCACACGGTTATCACATAGCAACCAATGATGCAGCACTACGAAGCAGTCATTCTGTCGATTCTGGCAGTTATTTTGTTCCATTGTTCGAGGGCAACGCTGATGGATAAAATGGATGATGTAACAAGTGGTGATAAGGCGACACGTTCGTGGATTATTACGAATTTCAGCGATTTGAGTGCAGTCAATGATACGATCGAGTCTCCAAATTTTGTAATAAAATTTCAACAGTATATTATGGAAGGATTCCATTTGATGTTGGCTTATAATTTCAAATTGAAATTGCGCCTTAAAGGAACTGCAACTGATGATAGCATCGACGTGGAAATGAAGCTGCATCACAATTATATGTCTGCTCCCTTCTTGGAAGCGTCCAAAATTTTTTTAATCAAGGTATCATTGATAAATAGTATGGATGAAACAGTTATATCGAAGATTGGTTGTAACACTAACAGTCGGTCAAATACTGTTGAACTAACAAATTTTGTAACGAAAGATTTTCTCATGAATCCAAAGAATGACCTCCTACCCGATGATAAGTTAACTATTGTTGCTGACATTGCGTTCGACGTCTCAACTGATACAAAAGCCTTCAAGGACTGTAAAAAGCGTCAAGATACCAGCAAGAGGATTCTTTAAATGATAAAAAAAGTTTGGAAAAATTTATGGCAACAATTTATACTAAATATTTTTTACACTATCTTTTATTAATCTGTTTATTGCTCAAAATTTTACGTTCTTAAAGTCTCAGTGAAAGTTCATCAATACGAAATCAAATAAAATTATGTTTGTTTTTTTAGAATATCATTTTTTTTATCATCAACATGAAAATTAGACAAGTAATTATTTTCTTATTATGATTTTGAAATAAAATACAAAAAGTAAGTATTGAGATTTTTTAACAACATATTGTATACGTAAACTCAATTATTGTATCTGCCTGTAGAAAATTAAAATCATTCTTTTTTAACAAAATATTGTGATTTTATTATACCATGTAATTCAATATTATTTTTCCGTATAAAAATGTTATCTCTTTTTTTTTGAGAATCAAATTATTACTTACTTTTTAGTATTAACATTTGGTAATATATTCTCAGTAACAAGAGACCCTTGATTTAATGTCACTTTACTCATACATTTTAACACAACAAAAATATGGTGTCATTACTCTATTTGACTCACTTCATTAAGGTGCGTAGTTGACCTATTTAAATAATTTTTTCAATTAAATTATACATTTGGTTTACAATTCATCTAAAATGATCGATTTATGTGACATACTAAATTTTACTTTATAACAAAAATAAAAAATCTGGTAAGTTTGATATGTTCGACTAATACTTCTGGAATTTTGAAACTTTTATGTCGTGGCTAAAAATTGTTTTCTTTTACATGCGACCATGATTTTCTTAATCTACATTTTTAGATGAATGAAGTTAATGTATAATAAAATTAATGAAATAGGTATTCCAATTTTGCAAATGTACCAAATGGTGTTATACTTTTAAAAAATACTCAAAGGGACCGCTCCTTATACAACGCAGGGAATTCGGAAATTCCCCAATAAGCTGTTATCTCTTTTATTTTTCTGCTTCTTGCGGATTTTCGACTAAGGAAACATCTGTCCCTTTTCACACCCTCTCACAAGTACGCTGATCTTCTTACTACGCTGTTTTCCAGGAAATCATGGTAAATGTATGTAAGCAACTACAAGTGGAGATACTTCATCGTACCGCACGTAACAGAATCTAGAAATGCATACGATGACTATTTTTCACAACACATTACTTTACCAAAATCTAAATTCCAACTTAATCTGTGACGGATTACTGAATTTCCGTTCGTGTAAAGTAATTTTATTTTAACAATTAGCTCTGGAAGTATTTAATTTTTTAGTTACTTGTAATTCATGTAAATGTAGACTGAATTATTAAAAAGTGTTGTTTTGGTGATTAAATTTACCTAATTAAATTAAAAAAAAAAAAATTAACATATTTATACTAAATGTAGGTGAAAAGATCAACTATTACACTGAACTATATCATATTATTAATTACAGTAGCTAAGTTAGCTAATGGAATTCAGGGACCATGTACTTAACTGTAATATGTCTCTAATGTAAAATATTATTATTTGTTTCACTCGTCAAGTACACAGTTGGGTTCCACTCAATCGACGCCATGGGTCTGTTGCATATCGTTTTATCCCCTCCAGGTTTGTGGCCAATGAAACTGCTGCTTGCCCTAACTTTACACCGCTACTGGATTTTCTCGTATTGCAGGTCAAAAAAGTTGGGTCTCCTTTCGAGAGATTATCCGGAGACCATTGAATACTTTGGAATCCCATGGGAAAGCAGCTCCAACCGATGTTTGTTTTGTTCGTTTCAGCCAACCGGCTTCTCGTATATCGTTTCCACTGCATCCTCCCCTAAATCATCCTTAGTATTCGAGAAAAGCAACAAGTAGCGAACGCGTGGAAAAAAACTTCGGTGTACAGTTGATGTTTGGCTGGAGTCACGATCGGACGTGTGCAGTAGCTCTTCTGTGCCTCGTTCGATAAGTACAAGTACCGGTTAGTCTCACACACATCGGGTATTGTCGAAACCACAAGGTTATCACACAGCAACCAATGATGCAGCACTACAAAGCAGCCATGCTGTCGATTCTGGCAGTTATTTTGTTACATTATTCGAATGCAACGCCGGTGGATTTAATGGAGCAAGTAGAAGCGCGCAACGATAAGGTATCGTTTGTATGGGGCATTACGAATTTCTTTGCCATGAATGAAATGATGGAAGGTGTGGTCGAATCTCCATCGTTCGAATTGGAACTGAATCACACTGTTAGAGAAGGATTTGATATAAAAACCAAGTCGTCTTACACGGTGACTCTTTACCTCTTATCAAATGAAATTGACGATAACATTGACTTGGAAATGAAGATGGTTGGCGGACTACTCAACATGGTATGTCATAACGGCATTTTGTATAAGGCAACATTACTAAACAGTAGGAATGAAGAGGCAGTTTCAAAGGTGGGAAGTGCTTATGATCCTTCGTGTTTTTCGATTAAAATACCGGCATTTATAACGAAAAGCTACCTTAGGAACCCCGACAATAATATACTGCCCATTGGTGACTTTACCATTAGCTTTTTAGTGGCTTTAGATCCCTTAGTCTTAGAATAAACATGAATCAATACGAAAAAAAATAAAATTGTCTTTGTACTTTAAAATATCATTTAGAAATATATATATATATATTTTTTTTTATTGTTAACATAATAATCAGACGACTAGTTATTTTTTCATTACAATGGAATAGAATTTAAAAAATGAGTTTTGAAATTTTTAAACAACGTATTATACATGTAAACTCAATTATTGTATCTGTTTGTAGAAAATAAAAATTACTTTTCTTAATAAAATATTGTATTATGATTTAATTATACATGATTTTATTATACTAACTACCATGTAAATCAATATTGTTTTTCCGTATAAAAATGATATATTTTTTTTTAAGAACCAAATTATTACTTACACTTTGGTATTAATATTGAGTGATATATTTTTAGTAAAAAGAGACCCCCTTGATTAAATGACAGGTTACTGGTAATTTTTTGGTTAGTGTACGTATTCAACCTTCAAAAATAAATTTTTCGAATAAATTGTATATTTGATATCAAATTAACACTATCAATTTTTTTGTGAAAAAGAATAAAAGCAATGAACCCTTAAAATAAACATAGTAGCTGCGAAGTAACTTGAATGAAAAAATGTGATTAAAAAATAAAAGTTGATGCACATATTTTAAACGTCCCAAAGCAAAGTCTATCGTATCCTCAGAAAATATATCACACAAGGTCATGTAAGTTTGATGTGTTCAATTCTACTTTTTCAAATTATTATGAAGCCTTTTCTACACCCACACGTATATACGTAAATTTTCCGCTGAGCAGGGAACATATCAACAGCGTTGAGGATCACTCGAAAAGTAAGTATTTTTTTCTCCCAGACCACAGCGATGGAAAGAGAAAACACGTGAGCAGTCGCTCGAAAACACCATAAGGATGCAGTCCGAAGGCGCGCGCGATACATCGAGCCATTCAGAGCCATTGGCCGCCCATCTGTTATTCCGCTCGGACAAAGTTCGCCCCGTTCCTTACAGGAAAGACACCGACGCTTAAGCCCGTGAGTGAGAGGTTTGATGTACTTTTTTTTTTCACTTTCATCATGCATCGGTCTTTCCTATATGCCCACGTGAACGGGGCGAACTTTGTCCGAGCATGTCTCTATGACGCGCCGTGGGATTGCACATTGCACCCCGAAGAGACAATGTCCGACATTTGGGTCCCTCATGGGCCATGGGGAAAGGCGCGAGTTTGAAAACACCATTTTTATAGTATCATGTACGTCAATATACGTTTTGTTTTCTCACTGCCTCATTGAATGAGAACCAAAAGGTCAATACCTATATCCAACATCCATATGAATACTTGTTTTTTTTTTTTTGCTATTTAAAAATTTGAGTACGCGAATGTGAAGTGTGTGTGTAAATAGTAGCCCAAACTTACCTCTTAGCGCTCCCACGATACTGGAAATTTAATGAAACAATGTACTAACGATGTATAATCCCACGCAAAGAATAATCAACTCGATTTTGTCAGCTCGGCCGATAGGTGTACATGTACAACTATGTGTACGTGGATTTTCTTTGATTACAGGCTTGCGCAGTCGAGTTTTCTTTTTAATCGAATCACCCGATACATCGATCAAAGGCTCCTTTCAACCGCTTGCGTCTGCCCGCCGATCGTACCCTTTGGGGGGATGGATTCTCTTTTGGAAATTCATAACACCCTCCACACACGTGCACACGCGAGAAAAGGGACGGAAAATAAGGGGGGGGGGTCGAGGGGAAAGAGCGGATTAATCCGGACACCTGACTTTGAAAGGTTGCTGACGCGGTACATGCATCCACTTCATGGATGATACGAATAAAAGATTTTGTGGAACCGAAGGTCGAGTAGTGTCGCGCGTACCGAGCTCCTCCTCTCCGGGTTATTGGGTGTGCTTTGTCGAATCTCGCTGAGGGATGACCCTTTCGGGCTGTATACATATACACAATTTTGGATTTAATCGGATTTTTGCTTTCTTTCTTTTATTTTGCACTAAAGCCTTACGAAAAGTACCTGTATTACCTTATACATGTGATGCAATTTTGAAACTCGGTAAAAAAATTGTAAAAGTAACTCAGTATTTTTCATCGCTCCGTGGCGCGTGTTGGTAAAATTTCACCCTTTCCTCGAAAGCTCACGGCTAAAAATAACTTTGCACGCACGCAGCGCTTGGGTGGAATTAAAAAAAAAAAAAAAAGGCCCGACCCACGCGTTCAAACGCCGTATCAGAGCTGCTCGTACGCACACGCAGAAATTGAATAAACTCATCCTCGGCGAGAGTGCAGCTGAAAACAAAAAAAAATTAAATTAAACTGCTCTAATCGTCGAGCGCATCGCTGGCCCGATCCAATCAATTTATAGGGCAGTCGCAGGCCAGCTGTATCTGCGGATAACATGTTTTATTACAACGCCTCCCCGGGTAATGCGATTTCCATTTGCACGCCATGGTAAAAAAAAAAAAAAAAAAAAAGGTCAAGCTCGAAAAATATAGGACGCCGGCGCGTCTTTGCAGTGAAATTTCCGCTGCGATACGCATATACATACATACATGTACTCTTTTTTTTTTTTAGCTCCGAAACGCGTTTCCACCGCGTGGGGCTTCGTAAGTCCGATGCACATTGCGCTATACGGCTGGCCGCGCGAACTCGCCCCCGCTGCTGCATCAGCTGTTGTCGACCTCGTCTCTCTCTCTCTCTCTGTGTGTGTGTATCCGCCCTCTTTTATATGCATATATGCGCCATATACGCTTACGATAAAATAACGAGTGCTCGTATGGTTGGATCATACCTTGCGTGATGGGTGCGATTTTATATTTGGAAGGGCGTCGCGAGCTTGTTTGAATTAAATTTCATCCATAGGTATACTCGTGACAGGGATCTGTGGCGTGTCTATATAGAGAGGGTCGGGGGAGAGGAGGCCCTCGTGTTTACGAGAACACCCGCCTCCGGAGAGAATTTACGCGCAATAAAAGACTTTAATTAAAGAGACAGGCGGGTACATTATAATGACGATGGGTGCACATGTGGAAAGATATGTGTACATGTGCAGGCGCGCGCGAGGGAACGCGAGCGGAGGAAATGAGAAAATGTATTTTTTAGTAGGTGCATGTACATATACAACGTGGTGCAGTGGCTCTCGCATCCTTTTACACCCCCCCCCCTTCGAGAAGCGATTTTTTAATCGCGTGGCAAAAACACTCGGGGACCACGTTTTTTCTGGGATACGAGTCCTTGAGAGCTCATCTCCGTCAGCCAAATAATCGGATGTACATCTGCTCTCTCTCGCTTTATATCCCGGTTTACTTTTCGCCCTTTTGGTTAACGAAGGGTTTTCCGAATCGCGATCGTTGCAGACTAGTACCCAAGTAGAGCTGTCGCCACGGAAGTGTGGACCGTGTTGCAGATTTTTAAGGAGGAAGGAACGAAGTGAAAAAGAAATCCATCTCGGCCTATGTAGGTTAAAAGTCTCTCGGGATCCTCTCGGTGCGATTTCAGCAATTTTTTTTCTTCTTTTTTTTTTATTATTCCGGAGCCCGAGAGAGAAAAAAAAAAGAAGGGACGTCATTTTCTTCTTTTTTTAAAATATTGATATGAGAGAGGAGGGGGACAAATATCGTGTCGGTTTATTGACATATTCGTCGACGACAGTCGTTGGTATAATTATTCCGCCCTTTCGTGTGTCACGAACTCGACGTCCCATGTATCGAGCACGAAAGAGGAGGCTCGCGCTCCTGTTTCAATCGCTCGCATCGCACTTTTCTCTATTTACGACGAATAAAGGAAAAACACGAGAGATTGGGGCAAAAAAGCTCCCCATCGAGCCTTTCTCTCGTTCAACCACTTGTATAATTACTACTCGCTTGTCTCCTCTTTTTTTTTTTTTTTTTTTTTTTTTTTTCATCGTTCAGATACTATTAGTCTCGCTTAATTTAGCACCCCATTGGTTTTTATAATGCAAGCGTTTTGATTTTCTTGTTTTTTCATATATTCAATGTACAACAGCAATATTCGGCTGCATTTATCTGATGTGGCTTTTACCTACATGTTTTAAAATTGCTATGTCGATTGAATTTATCCAACATATCCCAGAGAAATTACTCTTCGCGAGATTTGGATAAATTGAAAAATGTTTTTTAATGTGCCCTCAGCATCGAGACACAATGAAAGCGAGTCCACCTGATTGAGAGTTGTAGTTGAAAGAATCATAAAACGGCAAGATTTCCGTGAATTCCAAGGAAAAAAAAAAAAAAAGTAGAGGTTCCCACAAAAAAAAAAAAAAAAAAAAAAAAGATGCTAAACAGCGATTAAAACTTGCTTTCGTTTTCCGCGCTCTTGACTCGCGCACCCCCGCACAGCCGAAAAGCAACGACGAGTCCCGGCAACCCTGTTACTCTAAAGAAAAAGGGGGGGGGGAAAAAAAACATGCATTCACTCCTTTCAATGTATCAGGTGCATTGAGCAAAGAGTGACGAAGAAGAGGCTCACGACACGAAGTAGAGGAGGAAAAAGAGGTGAGCTTGCGCTGCGAAAGCTCCTCCCCCCTCTCTCTCTCTCTTATTCCGAGGCAAGCGCGCGAGCGAGGGAGAGGGCAACAGAGCTGGCACGCGCAATGCGGGTATTGATTCACGGCAGCAGCGGCAGTGGCGGAGGCACCACCAGCACCGCGCCGGCCCTGCCTCCCCCTTGCGTGTATATATATATATATTTATACTCCACGTATATGGCTGCAGTTACCCATCCACGGGAGGCAAAGTATCAGCTCTACATACATATAAACGTACATATAGAAGCACATGCGTGTCTTTTGTTGTTATTTTTTTTTCCTCTCGCGTGCGCCACCCCCGCATCACCCCGCTCCGTACACCTTGCCCATGCACCATTGTATATATCATAAAAGTCTCGGAGAGAGAGAGCAACTATATCCGCCGACTCTCAGACGCGCTCTTTCCAATTTTTTCCTTTCTCCGCCTAGCTTTCATCAACTTTTCATACAATACTCGAGACTCCCGCCCTCCCATTGTTTAGCTCTCGATCTCACTCTACACACGCCCAGGGCTGAGAGTGCACCCCCACGGAAAAAGTACTCCCGAGTGCGGCCCAAGAGAGGTATATATATATACTTTTATCTCCGCGCAAGCACACGGTAGGCATGTGTATGTTACACCATGGAAAAAAAAAAAAAAAAAAAAAAAAAAGAAAAGACCAGAGAGGATGTTTGAAAGGGAGGGAGGCTTTGGTCGCGGGGAATTGATTTTTCGGCCTCTCCCTCTCTTTTTCCGCCCTCCCGACCCCCCGTAAAGAAGCAGGCAGAGCAACGACGGCGGTGAGGAGGGTACGGTATCGTTCCGTCCCGACGTCTTTATGGATCGTCGTCGTCAGGGGTGCACTAAACGTCGACGCCGAGTACACACAGAGAGCCTCAATGTGGGGGGGAGGGGGGGGGGTGCAACGCACGGCAATATACCTACTCTGGTTAAAATTCCTCCGTAGCTACACTGCAATACATATACAGTCACACGCGCGCATATGTGTATGTATATCGAGAAGAAAAAGCTGATTGGACGCGCCATATAGGGGCGGGGGGGGGGAGATCAACGCGCGTACACGTAGGGTGTGTATGATCGCGTGGACGAGCGGGTCGAGCTAAAAATAAGGGCTGCCCTCCCTCTGCTGGAGGTGGTCAAACAATCGAAGAGCAATCGATACCTTTGCCCCGTGGGTGTACATATCCATACATCATCACAAACGGGAGATGGAAACGCTTTGCTGAACCATGTCTCGCATATACATATGGTACACTCAGTACAGGTGCAGCTTTTTCCAGTATATGTACGTGGATCGGCCGGGCCTCCGTAAGTATAATCGCGCAAAGAACACGAAACAGGAGTAAGTACGGGGACACCGGCGCCATCTGCGGACTGGATCGAGCGGGGGTGTAGGTCAAACGGTACACGAGTCGGTGTTGGTCGATAAAAGCTCTATGGAAAGCCCCACCGGGTGAGCTTGCACAAGCTCGGCACGTGACAGAGCTTTTTGCTTTACTGTACCGTCGGTAAGTTATTTGCCCTGTGTCGGTACAATATTATATACTCGGGGGTTTTACCGACGGCACGTACAAGATTTAAGGAGGTTTGGTAGTGAAACAAGGAAATCGCAGAATTGCACGAAATTGTAATATGATATACTATTAACGAATCTAAGCCCACGGGAATTTTTTCAAAATTCTTTACCGTCCCGTTTTTGAGTATTTGATCACCAAAATATGTAAGAATAACATAGCCTCTTATGGGAGCCATCTTTTTGTTTAAAAAAATATAAATCGGAATCGCAGGTAATTATGATACTGTTCCCAGTTTGAAATAAGCATTAGATATACTATTATCTGTAAGAAAAATTATACCCGTACCAACTTAAAAAAATATCAGTAAAGTAGAAACGCACCCTACCCCTTTTCCCCGCAAACGAGGTGGTACCAAAGCTCCTTAAAAGCTCATTTCTGCTCATCTACCGTTTATATCTTCACCGACGGTTGTGGTGCAAAGAGAGGGTATACGTATACCGAGGAACACTTGTTGAGACCGAGGCGACGTTTTGTGTCTCTATTTTGCAACACGCGTGGGTCCCGCCACGCGCCCAATAAAAAGGGCTCAGTGGGACGGTGTGTAATTATTCGGTGGAGGGTAAATAATTTGTAACGACACATACGCTTATTCTGTCCTTCGTTACGTTCGAGCGAAGGGTCGTTAATATTCACCCTTCGCCGACCAATATACTTTAGCGCCATTTTGGCCGTATTTAATTTTAATTCGGCATTGAAACTATTGCACTCCAATGACTTTTACTAATTTCATGTGGCAGCCAATGTGTGTGTCAACATACGTCACACGAGTCGACAAAGCAAGGGTCGTTTAAGAATGAAAAGAAATCGATTCTTCCCCCCCCCCTTTTTTTTTGTTGCCAGTGGATTACCTTAATTGTACGATCGTACAACTATCACGAATTGCGTGTAAAGGCATTGAAATGGGTATGAAATCGTATTGTATGTAAATAAGCGAGAGTCCATGAAAACTCACATGATGTCGCCGAGCTTGAGGCGGGTCTGGACGAGGGCGCAATTCTTGTGGTCGCTGGTGGTAACTGCGGTGCGGCGTCTAGCGTACCTGGGCGCGTCGGAGGCGGGCAGGCCACCCGCGCCCTCCGGGCCGCCCGCCCCGTAACTGCCGAGGCCCGACAGTCCCCGCACCATTGGACTGCTGCCCCGCCGGCGCGTCGAAACGTGCCGGCCTCCCACGCTGCCCAGCATCCTGTAACATAATTTTTTTTTTTTTTTTTTTTTTTTTTATACATAATATTGATTTTCTTCCAGACTCCAGCTAAGGGATATGCAAAATATATAGCTACAAAATATATACCGAGCGACAGAGCAGCAGGTATACACAGTGTTGAAGTTGCAAAGTTCGCTTCAATTAAAGAGTTTTAGCTCGAAAAATTAATCGATGGAGGAAGCGGACCAACCGTAGAGTCGAAGTTGGGGTGAAATTGCAATTGGCCCCCCAATAGAGAAGGTTTCAATGCAAATTTGTTAATTTGCACGATTGACTTTTTTTTTTTTTTTTTTTTTTTTTTTTCTTTCTTTCCGATCTCGAGCTCGAGTGTCTCGCGGACGCGTCTTCAAATGGCCGTGATCGAATAATTGCCATGACTGACGGGTGGGGAGGCCCAAAGGGGGAAGATCCAATATCTCGTAAATAGCCGGGCGAACAAAGAAATAACCACAAGCAAGACAAAACCATATACCGAGAGAAAGTCGATCGAGATTCGACGATGGCAATTTCCTGGCACGCACTTGACGCAATGTACCGCTATATACGGACACACAGTTCGTGCGTGTATATACCCTCTCATCAGCCGCCTCGAGTGCGCTTTGGGATGAGACTTTGTAATCGTGGGAGGCGATCGACAGCCGAGTGTAGTCTCTGTTTGCCGTGTGCCTATATATTATACACACGTACAGACACGTGCCGATTTCCCGACACTTTCGCCCCGTCGGAGCATCAATCGAGCCAAACAACCCCCCCTCGATCCCTCTCCTTCCAGGAGCGCGTGATCGGCTGATCCAACCTCGGGGTGCCGAACGCGCTACCGATCGTGTTATTTTGAAGGTACGAACCACGTGCTCCCCGACGTCGCCGTCGAGCTCCAGAGAAAACAAAACCAAATGTTTATCCCTCCCTCCGTCAACCTTCCGGTGAGCGCGTAAGTACAATCAAATGGAAAAAAAAAAAAAAAAAAAAAAGTGATCTACCGGGCCATCAACCGAGTCAGCCCAAAGTTGACGCACCGTCATTCTTCCATTCCTCTTTATTGTTCTACTGCGCTCATAGCACGGTTAAACCGTTCATTTTCCAGCACGAAAGACGCTCCGGGAAAGTATACACGCGGGGGAGGTAATTCAGCTCGGCGGGTTCCGAGCGGAGGGGGAGATCGATAAGCGGCCGCGATCGTAAATCCTTGGGCACGAAATTCGCCCGTGTAATCAACTCGTCGGCCCGCACACCTACAGGTACACACGTTTACACTGGCTCCTCGAGACGAGGGGGTAAAGACAGCACCTACACATGCCCGAAATTACCTCGTCGCACTCGAGTCTTTCGTATACAAAAAGTCGCTCGGTTTACCGAGTCTACGTCTGTGAGATATCTTATTGCCTATACTGACGTGCACCGGTAAATCATGGGTACGGTTACGCACACACCTCGTGTCCCGGCAATCACCGAAATATTGAAACTTTGGTCACCACTGGGGTAATCTCACACCTCCATTATTAAACGTTATCAAATTTACCATAGTTTCGCGGTATCTGCTTAATCAACCGTATGTATTAATCTCTCGAGGCGTGACGGAAGAATAACCGCACGTCGAGAGAGGCTCCATAATGCAGCTCCGGCGACGCTCGAGTGTCGGAGTGTACGAAATCTCGCGTTAATCTTTCCCCCCGTGCGTGACCTTCTCCGCGTATAGCGATGATATATGATGACCCGATACGCGTACACTTATATACACACTAGGAGTGGGGTCTTCTCAGCTGCGGTACAATGACGGTTATAATTATGTCTTTGCCGTGGAGGTGAGCTTTGACGGAGTCGCGATGATGATCGATGATACAGGTGCGCTGGGGTATCACCCAACAAAGGGGGCGGACCATTGCTTTCGCGCCACCGTCAGCTGATGCTCTTCTCCGATTAATCGTTACCCTCCTACGTATATATATAAAGCTCTTTTGGCTCCAGCGTCGCGATGATTCATCGCGGAAGGACCGGATTCGAACTACCACTGTTGCTCCGCTCTGGTTCATTTGGTGGTGTATGTATAATTATATACACATCCAATATGTAGGTACTGCGCTGACAGACGGGCGTATTATATATAATCGTATTATCGCGTGACGATGCGGGAGTGTTTACGTCGAAATGCGGTGTCTGCTTATGTACCGCGTGTATACGATATTACGTATACCGTTGACACGCGTTGCGTTAACATATTACAATGTAATTGTATATCTACCATGATATTAGAGAGTTAATTAGAGGTGCTGAATTTTTTGGTATATACAAGTGATGATGGGTGCACTTGTTGTACACGTAATAATACTACACGTTGTACTATAGTAATTCTCACTAACGGTCGATAATTATCGTTTTATTGTGATAAGTTTTAATGATATACTCGCGAGCGTTGATGATGTGAAACCTTATAGGTATGAGCACCCTTTCTTGCGTTATAAATCAAGATGACTGTAAAAAAAAAAAAAAAAAACACGCACTGCGCAAACTTGGGACAAAAAATACGTGGCCTATAAACTATACGTGTCGTGGCCTGTATTCCGTCCCGATGGGGCCAAAGTTATCGATCGTCGGCGCGCGAAATCAATTTACCCGCGAACAGTCCTCTGTACGCGCGTCCCTGTGCGCTATCAAACCCGCACACGTAATAATTGTTTAAAAGTGCGTGTATACGTGCCCCCGGCGAGTAATATATAGACTTTTCCTTTCACGCGGCTGTCGTGTACGGGGGCCGTAACGACTTGCAAACTAGGTGGAGTGGAGTGCCCCTCTCGCAACCCTTGCTGTTTCATTGATTTTATATCAGATTTCATGCGGAACGAGTGGTGTGCACATATTTGTACGACATGTGGAACACGCGTGCATTAAAAAAAAGAGAGAGAGAGTCCAATAGAGCGTCCAAGAGCTCGGTGAACGCCACGTTGTCTCTATACTGAGAAAAAATAATAATAAAAGTTACAGAGGAGTTCCAGCAAAGTTTAAACAGTAAACCTTACAAGGGTATCGGTTAATAAATTTTACTTTCCAGCGTTGTAATTTTTACATTTCGAACCATAATTCTTACTGTTTAAACAATATAATAAGTTTTTCCTACTTTGCCAACTCGAATCCAATTAAATGAAGAGCAGATTGGAATTTCTTTACAATTTACATGATGTTTTTTCTCTGATTTTATCAACGTATTATATAAATATATTGGTGCAGATGAGAGGGCACAAGCGCATAGATTGAAAACCCCGAAATATCCGGTGGCGCGACGCATTGCGCGATGATTTTTCTAATCGGAACGTCCCCTGCATCCCCGTAAAATTGGATATTCACCGTCACCGCGTGCTCGTACGCGCACATAATATATAACACGGAGCGGCTGCGCGTATAGACGCGAGGGTCATCGGATTAACAGCACCAACATACCGCGTTAGCGGACGCGCGCGAGCGACTCGATTTTGCCCTGCGTTTCAATTACAACCCCGCGACTCTTGAACTGCGACCCCCTTACACGCATAGGGTTCAATCCAAATTCACGTTTAGCTGCTTGGTTATTTTTTGTCCTCGAGCGCGAAACATGTACCTACGCGAGAGATGTGAAAAGTTGGACGGAGAGAAAGCACACTTGTATATGATACGCAATAACGATCCCTTTTGAATGACGCAAAGTGCGACGAGCGCAAACGAGTGTAGAGAGCTGAAAAGGAAACACACAGGAAAGCGAGCCTTCACCGAAGCGCGAGTGATTGTGTTTTACAAACACGCCGGGGCGCGTGTGATGAGGATTTTTTTTTTTTTTTTTTCTTTTTTTTCTCGCAAAGCCAAAGGGACAAAGAAAGCTTGACCGGCACTCCTGGAGGAAACCCTGTTTTTTTTCTTTTCTTTTTTTTTTTTTTTTTAATTACCTCCGTCCGGGTCACGCGTGGAAGAGAGGGAATTACAAGCCCGCTGAAATACACCCTACTCGAGCTATACGTATACGGAAAAAAATTTAGAACAAACTCCGAAATGAAACCGATACGAGAAGCAAAAACAGAGATCAGATCCGGAGAAAGCGAAAGTCTTTGGTACCCAATACCCTACATATACATATGTACCTACGCGCGTTGGCGCAGCAGATCGGCGCTCGTGAAATTTCCGGAGCGGCGGGCAACCTGTTGCTATGGCACCCGCGCCGGAGCTCACATGTACCTGCATGTACACACAGTAGTTTTTTGTGGCATAGTTAAATATGTTGCAGCTTATCCGTCTTACTGGCGAGAGTTGTTATAGCGATACATATATATATATATATATATATATATATATATATATATATATATATATATATATATATATATATATATATATATATATATATATATATATATATATATGTACGTACACCCGCGGATCCCCGGCCGGGAGCTGCGACCTGTGTACGTATATAAGTATTATATCATATGGTGCAACTCGTACATGAAAATCTATTTCTTCCTTACCGGAAAACCCCGTAGTAACGAACGAGGGGGACTCTATCTCATGGGGGGGGTGTGGAAAAAAAGAAAAAAAAAAAAAAAAGTTTATTTTTCCCTGATGAGACGCCAGGGTTGATTTTTCCTCTCCTTCGCGTCGCCCGTCAGATTCGCTTCTATATCGGATGGGGGTTGGGCTTAGGGAGTAAACACTTTTTATGAGCTCGGTCGAAGTGGTTTTTAGTATAGGAGCCAAGCTTCAATTTACCCGTCCTAGAACGAACTCGAGGGTAAGACCCTACACGTGCTGTTGCGAAAACTTTGCCCTGAAACTTGCTCCGTGGCCGCGTTTGCACCCGATGCTTAATATACGACCCCCCTCTCTATACATATACATGGTTGGGTACTTTAATCGCGAGTTATACATTTTCGGATTGAGAATGAAAAATCAACTCCCTCAACGACACCCCGTAGCCTTGGACTCGAGATCGATAACCAAGATTCAAAAAAGGGCTCGTTAGATTATTCCGAGGGGGGGGGGGAATCAAAAAACAACGCTACTTTGATTTCTAAATAGATCCTTCTTGTTTTTCCCAAAGTAGGTGGCCTATGTACTCTGCTCGAGTAAATAATTCACCCAAGAGGGAGACAAAGCGTGCCAGTTGGTAAACGCAGGCCTGGGCGTAATATTTTTCACTCGGAGGTGACGGCTCGCAAACTCCACCTGTGCCCGGCCACCACGATCTCGAGCTCGGGAGTTTGGAGTTTCGCGGACAGAGGCTGGCCTCGCTTGAATCGCGCCGCTACGCAATCGAGCCTCTCTCGAGCAAAGTTAGATCCGTCGAGGGGCTACTTTCCCGTAACAATTATCTGGCCACGCGGTGGGAAAGTTTAAACGCCAACCGAGTACATAAATCTGTCTTTCCTCCCGCTAAGATTTCTTCATGGCTCGTTGAGTACTTGTATACCATCCGATCGATCCTCAAACTTTTTCCTCCCCCCCAAGTACAGCTGTTCTCTCGCGAGGACGTATGATAAACTCGACGTGGAAAAAAGAATAACAATCATAACAACCACAAAAGAAGAAGAAGAAGTTGAAAAGCCCTTACGGATAAATTAAGATCGGCGCCTCGGCGTTAACGAGCGTCGTTTCGCGGCGCCTTTCTTTCGCCCCGTAGACTGTGAAGAAGAAAAAAATCACCCCCTCCCACCCTCCGTGTAAGGGACTCCGTCCTTACTTTCACGCCGACGCGTCTGGGCGGTTTATATTTGCCACGTCGCCAACTTCGAGGGGCGTTACGATTTCGATGCATACCCTACAATGCCCGGGGATCGGTTCATTCAGTGCGGTGTTTCTGTATACACGCTGAAATTCTAAAGGCATTCCTTGGAAAGTCATGCGAGTGGTTCTCGCTTTTTTTTCAGCCTATGCGAGCCGTGGGGGAGGGAGATCGATCGGGGCGATTCACGGGGGCCCTTTCGCAGGCCACTTTGGCAATCTTCCATCGCGCGTAACCCACATCGGGGAGTTGGAAAAAAAAAAAACTCGTAAAAGCACGGTTCATAAATATATATATATACTTTCTCCCCCTTCCACCGTGTGTGTGTATCTCACCGTGGGTTTGAATTTTCGTCGGAGGACTGGAAGGGGCTTTTTTGAAATCGAGCGTCAAGTAGGTACGTGCGAATCGCATTGGAGTAACTCGTTTGTGTATATACATACGGATGGACAGTTTTATTGCCACGTGTTGGTAATTCGAGTTAAATCAAGGGAGGGAACGGCGAAACGCCCCCTCGAGAATATTATGTGAAAGAATAATTTAGTACTTCCTCCTCTCCCTCAATAAATTAGGTACTTGATGTGTTGATTTGTTCGCGTTCGATGCAAAGTTATATTGTATTGACCGAATTAAAATGAATCTGCGTAACTTGGGCCTGTAACTGAGATCCCAAGCGTGAATTATTTATTTGCGGAACTGTGCCAAAAATCAATCTTAAAAATTCGAAACTGTGCATAAAATGTTTAAATGCAACTTACGTCTCGCGATTCAGTCCAAACGGTCACTTTAGGAATTATCGGGGAAAAAATCCATCAGCGTCGCCTTGTACACGTACACGCGGTATGATAGCGAGGCCGGGAACAGATGCCGAGGATTTAGAGTCCGTAAATTGCCGGGCGTGCTGGGGAGCCGGCTAATCGCGTTTAATCAATACCAAAGTAATCTAATCAATCGGGCCGCGGAAGGCCGGTGTGGAAGTGGAGGCTCGCTGCTTTCGATAACAGTCTTTGGGGCGCGAGGGTAGCACGGGGTATATAGGTTTTCTGTGTGTTTTCACTCCTTGAAAGACCATTTTTTTGTTTTTTTTTTTTTGGAACAAATGGAGTATCCCAATTTACTCATTTTCTCGTATGTTTGGGCAATTTCACGTAGTATACTCTACAAAAAATGGCTCCATGGCAAAAATGGATTTTCGATTCGTCGTACTCAGAGTTTTCAATTTCATCTACCATCAATGGGTACCATGTACATTGTAAATTTCTGAAGCTTCGATGCATCCGCGAACACGTTGTATCGCGTAAATATCGTTTTGAAAGCTAAACAAACTCCATCTCTCCTCTTTCCCGATGCGTAGCTCCAGCTTAAACGCGCAATATGGTGTTTGAGGAAATTTTGTGAGAATTTTTTTCTGGGCAGTCTCATTTTTGTCGTGGTACCGGTACAGAGAATTCGGAAAAAAATCTTGACAAATAATATTGAATATCTCCTGAAACTTATACTCAATATTTGACTTTTTTATAAATGGCTATTTTGTATTAAATTATGTAACACTCGTACTTCAACGTAGGAAAAATCTCATCCCCATAATAGGTGATTTATTATTTGTATTGTTTTTGGCAGCAACTAAATATTTTTATACGTTGTATATCAACCACTCGAACAGGCGTGTGAAATACAAAGATTTTACAATTATGGTTTACCCACCGAGGAAGGCGCCTAAAACTGATAACCAAAATTACTGTGACGATTGTACACCGATCATTTATCCCAATAACAATTGTTTAAAAGTATAATCTATAATTTTTAACATCGCACCAAGATAGAATATCGCAATGAACGATCCGCTACCCAAACGAGCCGATTGCGGTATCGTTGATTCCAATCAAGAAGTTTGGAAATAAACAAGCCGAGCTTATAATCGCCAGCCGCGAGAGACTCGTTCGTCACACGGCGCGATCTCGATAAGCCCGTATGTAGTTGCGCTGTCGCGAAAAATATTAAGTCAACGCGAAGTATCGACCGGCGTGCCGGTGGGGGGTCGCGTGAGCCCCTCCGAGGACGCGCGTCTCTGAATATTCATTCGGCCTCCCGCGAATAAATTCCTTCGACGGACAATTACACGCGATAAAACGTTGTTTCATTGCTTGCACTTTGGGGAGGGAAACGCGTTTGAAAATCAGTGCAACGAATTAAATCGTTTGTCGGAGGAATAAGTATAATAATATGAGGTTCGGTCGCGGGCCAGACGGTAATAAGGTACAAAGTGGATTTACACGGGAGCTCATCAGCCGGCAATTTTCGGGGAACAAGCGACAGCTTATCCGAGGTGTACCGACAATATACAAATTTGAGCTTGTACTTATTTTCTTTTTTATTTTCCAGCCTCGAGGGAATTAACCATCATCGAAAATCACGGGATTTACTTCCGAGCTTTATTGCGCTCGTGCTGAAAAGAAGGGGACAAGAAAGGACGCGTCGATGGATTAAAAGATCCCGAGAGGAAATGAGCTCCGCGCGTACACGGCTTTAAAAAGAAGCAAATCCCCGCCACCCCTTTTTATTATGTTTGTGAGCATCGGACGCGGGATATGAGCCATTCCGTGAGAGTACAGCGGAGGGGAGCGTGTACAAAATAAAAGAGGCGTCCACGGGGGGTGTGCGTGTCTAAAAAACGCGCACGAAAGGAGAGAAAGAGAGAGGAGGTAGCGCCTGCATTCTGATGCTAATGAAATTCTATTGTCCACCCCCCCCCCGTTTTATGGATGGCTGTACACGTAAATATACATACACACGCACAAAGAGTCGCCAAGTCAAAGTGACGATACCCCCCCTTGTGTACTCGTGTTGGGAAAAAAAAAAAAAAAAAAAAAAAGCGTAGGGTTGACTTTTTCAATCGCGCGTAATGGACTTGATTTTCGAAGGAGAAACGACACGCCTGCCCCTCTCGAGATTTATATGGCGACAAGGGGAGCCGGGGGAGGATACCGCGAGTTATCGCCGGAAAAGGACAAACGAGCGCAAATGTAATAAACCGAAGGCACTCGCTCGTTGTATTTATTGGTTGTACAGGGGAGTAAGCACCCCCTCTCTCTCTCTCTCTCGAAATGATGTATCCGGAAGAACGGCAGGCAATAAGATAACTCGGGGGGGGGGGGGAGCTAATCGTAAAAACACACGTGCCAGCCACGAGATATATAAAAAGCTTTTTTCAGGTATCTCATCGGCACCTTTGTTTTTCGCATTTTTCATAGATCGGCTAAAAGCTCGGCTATAGTTGCACTGGGGAGTAGAGCGTGCCCGCACCCAACCACATCCACACAGATGATCTCATTAATTTAGACACAAACGTGACGGGTGTCCTTGCAACAGAGAGAGAGAGAGAGAGAGATAGTATATATAGCGCAGAGGGGGATAGACCGAATTGAAATCTAATTACGTGGGGGGTGGGGGATGAGGGAGGGACAAAAAGGTGGCCGGTAAAGCACCGTTGTACGCCGGCAGGGATTAGTTTATCCCACGCTGCGAGCTCGGCGCGGGCGGCCGGATAGATAAGCAGGCCATACATACATATATATATATATGTGTACGCGAGCCACGGCCTATATAACTCCCCCTTCCCGTTATTACCATGACGGGGGGGTCCGCGTATACGCCATCGCCGCGCTGTAAACGTGCGCAAATGGAACTTTGGTTCGGTTCAGCGTTGTCGCCGTGTAAACCGTGTGCGTTTGCGAGACGCAAGGGTATAGAAAGGAGTGCAGATGTTTGAATTGATCAACAAGTCTACCTATACTTTGGTATATACAAGGAGTTATTTGTTCGTCCGCGGGCCAAAGGTGGCGGTCAGTAGTACAAACCAGTTGTGGTCAGACCGACCTACTCGAGATTTCTTTGGATAACTATTTACCTGATGTTGTGGCGATAATTTAATGTCAAAAGGAAGGGAAAAAATCCCGCTACTTTACACTTGACGGTTGATTATGGGAAGAAGAATTTCACCTCCTGGGGGTGGACAAAAGAGTAGGAATCGATTGGAAAGTATGTCACTCTATTAGAAACCATGAATCTCGCGTGCGGGTCGCGCCTCCGTACGAGAGGGTACAAGTGTCGAGGGCAAAATAAAAGACATGAGCGATGTTTATTGAGGACTCTCAAATGCTTTTACGAAAAACCGAGCTTTGGCTGTATACTAACGACGCCTGTTGTGTACGTAGGGGAGGAATTTTTTTTTTTTTTTTTTTTACTTCATAAAGCACACTCACTGCTCACGTATAAATGACAATAAAAGTTCGCACGACTCTCAATTCGAATCGACAAATCATTTTCAAGAGCACAATTGGATAAGTTGCTTGGAGGAAAAAAGCCAAATTTTCCTAGGCGTCGACATAGTATACAGTGTATACGCACCGAATTGGGGCTCAAAAAGCCGCGAGCGAAGGGGAACCAAGTAGCTTTAAAAAAGGACAAAGTTGGCATTCACGCCTCCGGGGGCACCCTGTTGCTCTTCACCATCGTCGCCGACACCGGCGGGAGTTACTTATCTCCGTACCATAGACATCGTGGGGCGCAATTTTACGTCGATTTAGTGTTGCTGCTCCGGCAACAGTGGCGCGTGCAAACTAATTTTTTTTTTTTTTTCCACGAGACGGATTCGACAGAGCGACACTTTGGTTTTGTTCGGCTCCCCTGTTGGAAACGGTAACTCAATCAGCCGAGCTACGGTCGCTCGATCCCGAAACAAAGACAAATAAAAAGAAAACTGAGTCTCCCCCCTTCTACCTCCGAATTAACAATTAACGCATCAGGGTCGCCCTAATGCCAGTAATTACAAAGTCACGAGCAGACTTGAAAGGGTTGGAAGCAAACTCCAATTAAACCCAACAGCTCGTCGGGTGGAGGAAAAAAAAAACGCGCACGCAAATACCAGCCGGTGAAACAGGGGTAGGGGGTTAACCAGAGGAGCCGAAGGAGAACAAGTTTTGAGGGTTAAATTAAAAAAGTTCATTAAAAGACCCCTACCCTGGACGGGCGTATTGTGTTCGAGACGAGTAATGAAAAAGCTGGGCCTCCGGGGTTAAAAGGGGGGTGGGGGGTGTTTCGATTTCCTCCGGTAACTAACGGAGAAGCTGATGCGCCGCCGATGGATTATTCTCTCGAGTCTCCGGGGGGGGGGGGGGAAAGATCGCTTCCCAAGTGGCTCGAATAATTTGCAATCGCGCCTCTATATATGTATATGTATATGCTCTGTTTTGCCCCACCCCCTGCAAATAAAAATATATATGTATATTTACGCACTGCCGTATGACAAGCTGTACTCTATTTTTGGCTTTCGATTCCGATTCGATGATGAAGAAAAAACTCCCTCCTCCTCCCCTTCGTGCTTATTACTCCGTCACCTGCAGCGTCGAACTTGTTTTCCTTCATTTCCGCTGATGGTATTATACGTGGGTTATCTCGTCTCGAGAGCCCGCACGCGTGAAATTATTCCTCCCATCGGCTCGTAATTTTTCTTCATCCCCCCCCCCCGCCCCTGCCTCTACGCGGAACAATGACTTGTTGTATTCGATGTTGGCTCGTTGTCTTCTGGTGCGCCCTTTCCTGCTTGGCTGACGTACGATGTGTACCTAATCAGCCCCGCGTGAAAGACAAGCGTGACTACAGCGATTTCCCGGAGGGACCGCCAACTCGAGCGGATCGGCTGTCAGTTTGTTGGTTCGTTTACCTCTCGGGAAGCCGCGCGATCGAACTTTCACTCCAATTTTTCAATATTAGGTATTCAACATGGGCTGAGAAAGGGGAGGGGGTGGGGGCATCCGAGACTAGTCGAGAATAAAGTAACAGAACACGTGTATGAAATGGAAATACTTTTTAAAATTATATCGTGGCTTCCCAAACGATTTCGGCGATGCGACTCTGTGGATCGACCGTTGGAAAAGTTGTGAAAATTTTATCCCCACTAGAACTATATAAACTGGTGTGATTTGGTCGTCCTCGTAGGGATGACTACTTACTTCCAACAGAATTTTAATCCTTTTTCTCAACATAAAAAAATATATAGTCATTTCTATAATAAAGAGTTAATTAAAAGCGCCCAGTAGTAATATAGAGTAGCAGAGGAGTTGATAGCTACAGAAAAGAAAATCCATTTTTAAAATCACCACCATCCCCATTGGGTATAGGCCGTAAATGATTGTTCGAAAGAAAAAGAGAAGGAAGAGGCCTGTGGAAAAAAAAACCCCAGGAGTCTATACGGGTGGTTATGGAATGTCGATACTTTTTTTTTTCATCCCCCCTCCTTGGGTGAGCCCAGGGAAATCGAGAGTAGATAGAAAGGCACACCATCAGGCATTCCGGCTTTTGACCATATACACGAGCCGGCGCGTGATTGATGCACGGCCCGCCGCGCGAGTCACGCACGTCAAAGTGAAATTTCAGATTCGGCTCTTGCTCCCCTCGCTCGTGCGTGTCTATGTGTATCCTTACACCGACCCCCACTTTGAGTATATATATTGATCAAAATGTGTATACATCGGAAAATGAACGCAAACTCATCTGACGCCTTTCCCCCGCGCCTGCACTCTCCGCGCTGTTGGTTCTTTTCATCGCTGGCGATTTATTTCTTCGCGCCCCTTTTTCACTTGGACGTGGTACATTTTACGCGATGATCAAACGATTTGTTTGCCCCCACCGTGTAAACGAATGCACCGCCCGGAAACGGAGATAACGACTTTCACAGCGATTAATGATAATAATGAGTCTCGAGCTCTTTTTTTTTTTTGTATGTGGGTAAAAACGTCGTTGCCGAAAAAGAAGAGTGTACGAAAAATCAACGAGCATTGCTTTGATACATTTTTCCACCTTCGTACCTTCCATTCACCCGTTAAATCGTCAGAGTATACACTGGCTACAGAAAGATGAATAAATTGTATATATGTACGTCACACAGACACGGGTGGAGGGGGTGGAAATTGAAAAGGAAACGGGGCTAGTTCGCGCGTGCGAGGGGGGCGGTTTTTTTGTTCAAAGTCGACGACTCCCGTTCTCGATCACGAGAGCAGCTGATGCCGAACGTGACGAGACTCGAGGGACCGGTCCGTATCAGGGCGAGGGGCAAAGAGGTCCGAATTTTTTATTTACACGTCCGAGTTGATCTCCTTTTTTTCCCCCTTACCTAACCAGTCGGACCAAGTTTGTTGACGGATGTTCCGTTACACCTCCCGGAGGGGGGCTGTTGGTATTATTTTTTTATTCGGCCCTCGAATCGACGAAATTCACCCGGACGCGCGTTGGTCGCCTTGAAATCGGTCGACCCGCCAACACGGACAATGATAATCACGGGCCGAAACGCGTATATTGTTGCTTGCTCGCCTGATGATGGCCCATTTGCAATTCTGATGCTGCGGAAATCTCAATTTTCGCGATTTCAAATGATGCATTATTCCCCTTGGGGTACGAGGAGGGACGTCAATATTTATAGGATGTGTACACATAAAAATCGGCACTTTAATCAGTGGGGATTCGCCGAGTTTTTTTTTTTCATTTCCCTACCGCTGTGGCTCCCTAGTCGTATAAACAATGCATAGTGCCCGGGACATTGAGTATTGATACACGCTCGGGAAGGATTACGCGTTATACGCTCGGAGATCATTCGTCTTGGCTTGTCGAAGGCGCGTACATGAGGGTCGAGTAACTTTTGTACATTTCTGGGGTGTCCCGGCGAGGCGCAAAGTCGACCCGGGAAGAAACAACTCATCCCTGACCTGATTTTCAAGCCGAGGTGACGCGCCGTGGTTTTTACGTCCGCCTGAATATTGAAACAACAAAGTGACGCTTTTTTTCCCTCGAGAATATATTTATGCATATAGCTGACAAATAACTCGAATCCTGTTGTAAAAGTTTTTTTTTTTTTTTTTTTTCAAGCAGTTCCTCGATGCATTTTGCGATAAAATAACGTCACGGAAGAGGCGTCTAATCTCTTAAGAGCAATGATGCGAAAATAAAAAAAATAAAAAAAAATTACAAAGTGAAAATAGCGCCGACATCCGAAACGTGAAATATATTTTCTGTCCTGTCGCTGGCAAACGCAATTCCGAGAACAATATTGTTTTTCTTTCTTTTTTCCATCTCTGTAAAACCCATAACTTCAACGTGCAGGTTTTCCCTTCAATATTTCATACGAAAGTCGTATATTTTTTTTTTTTTTACCCGAGTTAAAAAATCCAACGGATAATTTGGAGGGTGGGAAAAAAAATGTTCATACTTAACAAATTACCACGAGTTGCAAAACTAAAAGTTATAACCCTGGATTTGTGGTTTTTCGGTTACCCAATTGATTCAAAGAAAAAAATGCACACCGATGGCATTCAATCAACGTACAAACGCCCAATCCAAGCAAAGCCCCCAATTTCAAATAAACGTCCGTCAAGGTAAAGTGGAAAAACAAAAGAAATTCCCTGTCCCGATGAAAAAAGGGCTGCCACACTGCAAACAACACACACACACCCCTGGTACGGGTCATCCGCTGGCGGAGCAACAAGTTTATCGACCACTCTGCCGGCTCATCTACGCCCTCCCGAAGCCGAGTCAAACGGCTATACGCACTGGTCGAGAGTTACAGAGGGGCTGGAAAGAAAAAAAACCATGAGTTTTTCTAGACCCCGTGGCGGAAACAGCTCGGCGCACTCGATAACCGACGCGCGTGCTGTATTGCCTCTTGTATACGTGTACCCGTTGGTATTTGCTTCTTCGGCTCGAGACGTACGGTCAGTACACATACATCCACTTGGATCAGTTGAATTGGCGTTATACCGTCAGCGTTGGATTTTCGCGTCACAGGGCAAACAAATTAATCATCCGCTGGAGTTCGGTTGGCCTGCGCTCGAAGGTGCCAAAAGTCTTTCCGAGGAGATCATCAAAAAGTCTCGGATGCCTGTCAAACCTTTCACAGACTTTGAGTGGCTTTGGCAGTATATATATAATATGTGTACAAGTAGCCCCTCGAGGCAACTACCTGCATCATCTCCCTCGGTACACCTTTCTCGAGTGTTCATCCAAGCTTATATGCGCGATCGCTCGGGTGTATCTACTCGTGAAAGTTGCCGGGACCAAGTTTGCCGGCGCGCAATTAACAGTCAACTACTCGGTGTGCCCTGAAATCCCGTGCAATCGCAACTCGGTGATAACCATATACCATCTTTTATAAGCTATAAGCGCCGCTTTCGAAGAAAATACACCTGTGTTGTACACCCCCCTGGAAATGTCTATTTCACCAAGGTCCATAATTATATGTACCACAACTCATCGAGTAGCCACGTGCAAAATGACCGTTCAGCCTCATCGGCGCGTGCAATTTCCTCCCAACGCCACACCGCGTGCAATCAGTCGGGCACTAACTATATATATATATACATTATTGTAGACAAACCACAATATATGTATATTGTTAACACGCCCGTAATAATAGCTTACTCCTACGGACGAATCGGTTCATCAATCCAAGGATCAAGCCATTGTCATCAAAGTCCCTTTCGAGATTTCGGAGGATAGAAATGTCCCTTTCTCGGTTCTTTGTCGGGAAAACACATATATATATATACATATATACGCACCCCTGCCCCGCGTCTATACTTTTACGCAATACACGTAAACCTACTTTTGCCAAACGAGTGTGTGTATGTATACATCGGGGGAAACCCCATTGCGCGTCGAGCAGCCCGGCCGTTCCGGTATGTACATATATATATATTGTACTCCTCCTCCTCCGCCTCCCCCTAGTATATGCGTTGTATATTATGTAGTTGGGCGAAGAACGTGCATGCATCGGTGCAGCCGAGGAGTTATGACGAGTGAAGGGAGGAGGGGACGAGGTCGAAAATCGATCGAGGCCTTTCTCCGGGGGAGGTGGGGGGGGGGCAGAAATCGACGGATCTACCCCGGCGCGCGCTCGATGCTCCTCGCCGTGCATATACATGTTGCATCCTTTCTGCTTTCTCGTAAGGATATATATATTTCCCTTGCCGGTTTACACCGTTGAAAAATAGAGGGAGAGAAAACATGGACTGGATGCTTATACGAGTCCTTTACGGAGAATATGTGTACGCAATGACGGGGGTAATGAGTCGCGAATAGAGAGAGATTGTTTCCCGATGCGACCCGGGAGCTGCATCTGTATTGCCTCCTCGAGGTGCTTATGATGGGCGCTTTTCTCGGAATGCAAGGGTGGACGATGATATCAAAGGTAACTGAAAAATTGCTTTTTTTTTTTACCAAGTTTCAAACATAGAGTGATTAATTGAGTCGTTCCAATACTTGTCGAAGCTTAATCGCTTTGATTGGAATATTTTGTTCCTGATGTATATGGAATCGTAAGGGGGAAAAAGGTAAAATCGAGTAACGATATCGAAGAGGAGAGACGTTTCCACCGGCGAGTTTGCAGGTGCATTCAATAAACTCAGCGTGCATTGAGCGCAGTTTGTAAATGTCTCTCGATTCCCTTCGGAAACGGCAATGGGAAATCAATATGTACGCGAAAAAAAAAAAAAAGAAGCGCACACTCACCCGCCGATCCTTGAAATGGCCCAAGTTTCGATGAAATTTATGCAATACCATACAATATCCAGTATTGACTTTGTTTTTTTTTGTTTTTTTGTTTTCAAATTATTGGTACGTAGGTTCGAATGGAGCGTCGGGCGTCGCAACTTGAACTGCACTGTGTTTTTGACGTGCATCGATAGTCGCGCGTTCAACTTTGGTGCGACGATAATTTTGTGTCGATGATGCTTGGAGCTCCAACAGTGAATTTTCCACAACTATATGCGCTCTCCAGTCGAGCAACCTAGAATTAAATTTTCACCAAGGATATTTTTGACAGGCGCAATTTTCCTCTTTAGCAACCAAAGAAAAGGTTGTGCGCCATCCAAAAAGTTTTCCCCGCAGTAAGGAAAAAAAAAAAAAAAAAAAAAAAAACCAAATAGTAACGCCAAGTGATAAATTTCACAGTTAGTCTCCTCCTCAAACTTTACCATCACCGCCCACACGTTTCCTTTTTCCCTCGATCTCGATAATATAATGTTTTCTTTTTTTTTTTTTTTTTTTCATCAATCCTCTTCTTTGCCCAGCACCACTTGTTCTTCCCTCCATTGCTGCTTCCCACCTTTCGGCCCTACTCGTGAAAAAAAGCCGGATTCCAGCAGTCATTGCGTCAACTATTATTATTATCAGCCAACAGCTCCAGAGAGCTACGTGGTATGCGTGGAGGAAATTTTTTCGTTACACCCCCTCGCCCCTACAATGTGCACACAACATTACTTATATATACATTATATATCAGCGGGCACAGGTACTTGTACTTACACCTAATAAAATAACACCCGACTGTGATGGCGAAAGACAAAGTTTCGACCTCGTCGCAGCCCTCCTCCTTTCTCGGACACGTGCCCTCCGATATATATGTAGATATAACTCCCTATAAGCACACCTTACACCCCGCACTTTTGTATGTATTGTAAGTTGTTAAGGTTTTATCACGTAAAAGTTCGAGCGTAACGAGCAACTTTGGGCGTATAACTTGATCAAGATAGGGAGGAAAAAAGCATGCTTTTCCGATACTCCGGGTATATGTATCTAGTAAGGTGAGGGGGGGGGAGGAAAAGTTGAATTTCATCGAAGCCGATGCCGATGAGATACATAAACTGATGGTATTCATACATATACAGTTAACCGCACAAAAGTCCAACAGAAGCGGGCACGTGTAGGTACATTTGTGACACAGTATATATAGGGTGATGTACCCAAGAGCCAAGGGATGATGAGGGGGAGCGTCGATTGGGATCAATGCGCTTATACATTATATTTATATACTCTTGGATATAACACAACGTGCAAACATTTGCGACGAGCCACCCCATAAATAATACGATGATAATATGATGTGTATACATCGGATGAGAAAATAAGGGGACGATTCGAGTTGCCGTGTGTATATGGGTACACCTTGTTCGGTCGTCCGTCGCTTGGATGAGCGCACGCGAAGGGAATTACACATGGTATAGTGAGCTCTCGATGTGCCAAGACACCTGTTATAACAGGCGGTTAATTACATGCGGTACGTCCGGTGTGACGAAACTTTCATGAGCATCGATCGATGCGGTTCGATATACTTCCCTATACCTATATACTTTTGCTGAAAAATTGATTATTTGTAAGATCGCACCAATTAATATTCTCCCTACGCGAGGCAGCCAACGGGAATGAAATTGGGCTTATTTTGGGAGAAACAGAGGAGCCGTGCGAGAACGATAAATTTTTGCATCGCGACACACACGTGAGTATAACAATTTTTATGTAACTATTCGGGTACGTCACTTGTCGACGACACACGGTTTAACTTTGAGATCAAGCGCGCACACCCGCGCTCCAATCCACGTGGATCCGTATACCCTATGTATGTGTATACATAACTATTTGATCTGAGGATCTCGGATGATGATGATGATGATGGATCCCACGATAAACATGTATGCGCGCGTTGTAACGGCGTCTCTGATGGATCTTGGCGTTGGAAGATTGAGTGCCGATCGGGAAAGAAGCCTGCTTTTACTTTGATGTGTATACTTTTTGCGAGGTTTAGTGAGCGCCAACTCACATCTAATCCCAATCTGGGCTCACTCTTTCTTTGACCGGTGCGTCGATGTATACTTACAAAAACAACATGTAAACAGGCTCTCGGCATTCGATGTAGCGCCACATGGGGATAATTGCACCAACCAGATCTCAAACCCCTGGAAAAGGTGAAACGCGGGCGATGGCAAATTAAACCCTGCACGCGTCTACATGATATACGTATAGAGACGTGAGAGCGTGCGTGACCTCGCGTGTAGTAGGTGGTGGGACTCACTCCGGGCCAAACAAAAGGGAGCAGAGAGAGAGAGAGTTGACGGTGGATTTGCGTCGCAACAGGTGGTCTGTATCACCCAGCCCGGGGGGCGGGAGCTCGCGGAAGATCGATGTCCCCGACTCGCGCTCTTCTCTCCCCGAGACGAGTCGGTTACCCTCCGTGAGTCGCGCTCGATTAAACATACCCATGTACAACAATGCACTCCGCGGGGAGAATCTAACTTGGAGCTTTTTATTATATGCCCCCCCCTCCCCCCCGGTTGAAACTGCCCTTCGGTGGTTCATTCGGCCGACTTGTACATCGATTCGTCGCTAGTTCCTTTTTTCACTCCGACGCGTGATCCGAAAGAGCCATTGTTGGCCTTTGCGGCCCTTTGTTGGGTCACATGTGATTTTTCCCGATGCGAGAAGGTAATTGCTCTCTCTCTCTCTCTCTCTTTTGATGCGTTGAGCAAAGGATTACAGAGAGATTTTTTTTTTTTTTGCCATTCTCGCGTGATTATGGAATTTCCAACTCGCGTGCATGAAGAAAAATAAAAAAATGAAAAATCGTAGGGTCGATGTGCAACGACGTGGACTCGAGAGCTATACATTTAGTCGTGAGTAATGTGTTCACGCCAAGCGAGTTATTGGCGGTGGGGGTAATATAATATATGCATGTACGAGGGGCTTCACGCGGATGTTTCTTCCTTGACGGAACCACATAATTTCCCGGACGCGGTTTAGGTGCTATACTTTTCACGGCTATTTTTCTTTTTATTATTTATTTTTTTATTTTTTTTCTTTTTTTTAAATAAATTTTAGTGAAAACATGCTGGAGGCTTTCTTTTTTGTTTTTTCACCACCTCGAATGACCCCTCGCGCGCATTAATTTCCAGGCTCGTGATTCAAAAAAGCATCCCCGGCTCCTTTTGAAGGAACAAAATGCGCTTTCACGGAGCCTCCGTTTCCTTCCCTCCTATTTTTTTTTTTTTTTTTTTTTTCCTACTTCCCCCGTATCCATCTCAATTTATCTCTTTACCTCCGACTGCCAGCCAGCTCCGTCTTAATTTTTTTTTCCCCCCTCCTCCCTCGCCGTACGTATATACACACACAGGCAGTTGTCCTTTGTCGCCGCGGGTGGCAAATTCTCTTTCCTCGCACAGCGACGGCTACCTCTATTTCGTCGCGCTGTTTTCTCACCAGCAGCTCGCGCGTATATTTTTCTCACTCCAACCTTTGTGTGTGTGTGTGTGTGTCTGTACGCGTATCGCAGGGGAGTGCACGTGCCCGCGGCCGAAAGTTACGGGCTGGCCTCACTTTTGTATCACTTCTTCGTGAGATTTCCTCGGAACTAAATTCTCCCCCCCCCCTCCGTCCCTGCACTTATATGCCTGAACGTTCCAAGTTCACAAACTTATACGTTTCCACGTGTTACGCGAGCATTGGTGGATTTTCAATACGCGCCGTTGGAAAGATGCAAAGATTACGTGGACGTGCCTGGATTTGTTATATTTATTCCGTGGCGAAGTTCCGGCAAGTTTTACCGGGAGCAAAAAGTTGTGCAATTTTGAAAATAAAACAAAAAATATATCTCAGCCTGTCTTTCGTCGCCTTCAAAGTTCTTCGTCTCGGTAAGGCTCCGGAGATTTCATTTCTGCATCTTTCCCAGCGCGTCAGCTGCGGGTACAAATGGAATTTGTCGCGTCGCCTTTTTTTTCGAAACGGGTGTAGCTTTTACTCGACGCTCACGCCTGAAACAATGGGAGGGGGTGGGGGGGGTGTTGCTTTTACCGCGTCTCATCGGGTCAATTGATGTTTCCACGTATGGCACATCGCGGGAATATACGGCGTCTATACGTTTCTCGCGCGTATACGTACATACACGAAGAAAAGTGGACGATAAAGTGGGCGAGTTTAATAAATTACGCGACGAGCGCAATATCAATTTGTCAAAAGCCCGTGTAGTCCGTATTAGAGTGAAAACAAAAAAAACAAAAAAAGGATAGGACAAACAGTGGCACATGGAGGTAGGAGATACGAGCAGTCGCGTAAATATAAAAAAAAAAAAAAAAAGTCGATGAGATGGAGGCGCGCGATAGGGAACGTAAGTGTATATCGACCTAATTAATGGACGGAGATAGCCCGGAGGCGTCTGCGACAAACACGGACGAGGGGGCGAACATGTTTTTTTTTTTTTCCCCGCACTAGGAGCGATATATTCATTGGTTTTTACTCGTCCGCGTTTTTTTTTGTTTTCTTCGTGCGATGAAACTCGCGACGTTCGCTTCTTTATGGGCACAACAACGATGTAAACGTCAGCGTTGGATTATCCGTTTGTCTTCCGGTGTACGTGGCTCGGAGAGAAAATTTTAGTCATATTCTTTTTTTTTTTTTTTTTTTTTTTGGTAAGCAACTCGGTTCGTTTGGACGTACTCCTCCCGATGACTCTGGCGAAAAAAGTCTTCCGTGAAAAGTGGATATTTTTTTTTTACATCTTGCGGAAATTAGGAATGGATAGCAAACGAGATTTTGTTTCTGTCCACTTGGAAAGGTATTTCCGGATTTCCCAGTTTCGTACAGGGAATATCGCCAGTTCCTTTGATGCTCCGTATCGATGTAGGGGGACTTTGCTCCCTCGTAGCCCCCAACGAGCCTCTTTTGCTTACCCCCTGTCAAATTTCGCTCTCTTATTGGAAAAAGTGGGCGCGCGTGCGACACTTGTGTGTGTACGTATATGTGTTAACACTTTGCTCAGTGGCAAGTAGTGATCGGTACACCCATACACACACACACACACACACTCGAGCGCAATAAATACCTTTTCGAAGGGGGGAAAACACGTTTTCCAAACTAATGTATACATATACAATACGTATATAACATGTTATTTTCACCCCAAGTCACATATATTATACGTTGTAATTTCAAAGAGGCGAGTACAAAGCCACCCTATATTTTATCGTACGAGACATCTCCCTTTTAATTTAATTACAAGCGCGAGCGTAAATGATGCGTAAGCCCAACATCTGTACGTATATTAGCCTCTTCTTGAACAAAGGCATGCGAACACCGGCGAGCATTTGAAACCACCTATCGCCACTGGAAAAAAGACTCGTGAACGTTTATCGCTCGTTGCAGGAACTGTGTATCCATATGTATATGTAAGTACAGCTTAACCGGCATCAGCCAAGACACGCACGGAAATTTCCTCCCATCGGCGCGCAACTGAGACTTTGGAGAGGGAGAGGGGGGGGTGTAGTTATCAACCCCCGAACCGAGAGCGGCTTTTACTTTGAGCTCGTGTTGAGCTTCTCCGGATTTTGACAACTTACGTATAGGTACATGATGTACGACAATAATGTCGTTATAATCATGTAAAACCGAATTAGGATGCAGACGATGATAATAACAACGAACCGACGGGAAAAACAAAATGTATATAGGCACGTAGTAAAATATATACTTTTGGAAAGGGCGCGTATACATATACGTACACGAATGTTATACGTATATACACTCGTCGGGAGAGCCGGGCGATTATCCGTAAGCCAGTAATTTGTAGCCCGAGCAGTGGAGTGTATATACATTGTACAATGAGCAAACCGTACAAGATGGGCCGTGTAACTCGGAAACGTAATATCAGATTACCGCTTTTGGTAAGTAGCTCACGCAGCGGTGTGTGTATGTATAAAGGGGCGGGAGGGTGGGCATACGTGATTCAACTCGAGGAACTGGACACCGAGGGAGGCCTATGTATGAGGCACTTGCACAGTTGCATGGCAAAGAGAGATGGGGAAGCCGGTCCCGGTGTATGACCGTCCGAGGACTGGGAATTCCTCGAGTTCACGAATCCTCTCTTTTTGGTATTATTGGACCCAACAACGACGACACGCGCCCTCGGCTGCTCTAGTTTTCCGGTAGGCGATGCGAGGGGGACGACCGTATACTACGTGGAGATCATTTCAAAGGACTCCCTCTCTCTCTGTGTTTTTATGAGAAAAAAAAAAAAAAAAAAAAAAAAAAAAAAAGAATTTGTCAAAGTTGGTGAAACCCCTACTCTTACATCATATATATATGGAGTAAGTACAAAAACGCGCGCGAGTATAACTCCAGTTTTGTTATACCCGCGTTTGCGAAAACTATATAGTTTAAACGGGATATAGAGCAACAAGTGTGCCAAACTGTACGAGTATATAATTATATACATCGGAGGAAAAGGCTTGTTGGCGGCAAATTAGATTGATCAGTGCATCTCGACATCAGGTATGTCCCCTCGAACGGCAAAGAGAAAATTTCCCGGAGGAAAAAAAACAGCACCTATACGATGATGGTGTATACAGCTCGAAGCGTAAAATTGAATTGACCGAGTAATGGCTGTTTCCCCGAGTGCCGATATGAATTTCCAAGCCCGCGAACTTTGGTTTTGCAAAAACATAATTGTTTATAATTTATCGCTCCCCGGCACGTAAGAGCCGGCCGCTCGCACGCAATTGTACTCTATATACATATATAGGGCAGTAAAGCCGCGCACGCGTGATATTTTAATGAACCTTGTTATTTATGTATTAAGGTTTCGCGGGAACTGCATCGGCAATGACGAAAGAGTAGGCGGGTATACGTGCGGTAAACATATTTTTCTCATACTCTCGCGCTCAATGAGAACGTACCTGCCGGCTTGTTTGGACGCCCCACCGTGTGTGTATAAGTGTGGATTTCTCCACTGTGAATCAGTGACCTACTAAGATGACGTTATTTTAATTTCTACTCGGGAAAGTTTTTTTTTTTTTTTTTTTTTTTTCTCGCTACATATCTAAAGAAAGTACATAGAAAAAAGAAAAATCAATTATTGCGACGCACTTGATTACAGCACCGATGAGGGACTCGTTTCCACCACTTGCCGCGATCCGCGAGTGCATCCTACTTTCACCACTCGATCCAATAAACCTTCAAAAGTCTTCTTATGCATATTACTATAGAAGTACAATTACGGCGACCAAAATACATGTAATATATTGCGTCATCGGAGGTGAGTATCATTGTTTATAGCAATTTTTTGGAGAAGGAGTAGCTTGACACTCGATGCGACAAAAAGCAATCCCTGTATGTATATAGTATATGCTGTAATTCGCAGGATATGAATCTACAACTAGCACGATGAATTGCAGGTTTTAGCGAGAAGTTGTTACCTATACATAGTTACGTATTCGATAAGCCGTGACTTGAGTAAATGAAGAGAAAAAAAAAAAAAAAAAAAAAAAAAACGGAAATAAAATTTTAAGCCGCGCTCAAAGTGAGGATTTACGGAAAAAGGCACTCGGGGAAGTTAAAGTTGTCCCGTGATCGAGCCACTGGCCATTAAATTTTAAACTTCCCTCTCCAGAGGTTCGCTGTTTCGATTTGAAAAGCGTTGAAAATTCCGTAACTAATGAATCTTATGCATATACACCACGAGAAACTTACGAGCAAAAAGGATTTTCCGCTGAAAAGGGCGTTTAATTAAAAGTACCGGTGACTCAGTGTACCTATATATGTATATATATACCCACCTCCTCCCTAATTATTGCTCGAGCGGAGGTAATTTGTTCTTCGTTCAGTTGAATTTAGATAGCGTAGCTCCTATACGTACTGCGTGCAAGGACACAATGCGAAATCCAGTATGGGTATACATGGCTCGAGGATAGCGCGCTGGATTCCACTCCCGGGGAGGAAGGTCACACGTCAACGGACACATGGGTGTACGAGACGGAAAAAGGGCGAGAATTACGTCAATGGGTGAAATCGCGCTCGATTGGGGTGCATGTCCGACCAGACCGCACAGGACTTTGGTCGCGTTTCCGATTGGATACCGTGTAGAAACGCGTGATTTTTAATTCCGGTGCCTACATTAACGAGAGTAGTTCTTCTGCAACGTGCGGGAAAATGTGCAGTTTCGACTCGAACAGGCAAAAAAAGGTAACTGGTCGTTAAAAGTTAATTGACGGGTATACCAATATCGAAAGTCCGAGGCGTGATGCTATGGATCTAGAAAGAAGGTCCACGCCACGAGCTCAACTTTATTCGCAGGTACAATCACGCGCGTATGTTATTAACAAAACTACCCCTGATGCAGTGCTCATGTCCTCCCCGATAAAATTGATCACGAAGCGACCCTCGATCGACCGAACGCTTATACATCTTGCCCATCGAGGAGATGAACTCGGTGTGCGTGTTTGTACGGGTGCACAATGGAAAAGCTCGCCCGCGATGGTCAGCCGAGCAAGCACCCGAGACCCGATGTATACAGTGCATCGAATATACACAGGCATGCAAGTGTACGGGCGAGAAAACAAGAACGCGCTCTTCCGTGCGCTCGCCGGCCAAGTCTTATTCGGACGCGCGCGGTGAAAGATACCTTTTTAAAAGCCAGAGCGAAAATGCTCTAAAAGCCCCCCCCCCCCAACTTTTCCGAACGCACCCGTAAACGTATATATTTATACACACGTGTGCATGCACGCGCCGTCGAACCGTAAGCGCCCCGAATAATTTTGCATTAATGTCCACGGGCTGCTCTTGCCGTTTTATCCCTCTCTCTGCTCGCGTGAGTACGTTATCGTGGAAAATTAAAACATTTTTAAGAGCATAAAAGCACGCGGTACGTACGCAAAAAAAGGGGGGGGGAGGTTATACAGTGCACCGCTGGTGGAGAGAGAGAGAGAGGAATCACTGTACGATGAAAATAATGTTGATCCAGAGAGAAAACGATGGGAGAGCGAAACATTAAAAAATAAATAAATAAATAAATATCGCAATGGTATTAAATGGGGAACTCTTCGTTTCGGATGATCCACAAGTATATATTTGGCTCATGTCGGTCGGAGACTGCGTGTGTGTTTTCGGGCCCTTCGTTACAACGCCCCTGTATATATAGGAGCGGCGTAACCATCGCAACGCGCTCGTTAATCCGATGTACACGTAGCATCAGCTGGACATCAGGATATTACCTTCTCGACCCCCCCCCCTTCCCCCCTCTCGGGCTGTCAGTGCCTATATATACGTACGAAGGTGAAATTCAATGACGCCGGTGTGTTTATACTTGGAATGCCCGGGTTTTTGTACTAATTTTTTTTTTTCTCGATTCGAGAGATAAAGTATACGGGAAATCGGTCGCGTGGCAATTTTTGCACAATTTCCTCCGATGATGGTGCATATAATATGACGTTAATTAAATCTTGCCGAGGGTATTAATTTATAGGCGCTCGCTCCACTGAATGATATTTCGTGAATCATTTTGGTGTGACGAATGAAAATAAAAAAAGCGCCGACTAATAGTACTTCCATCGCCATTAACTTGCCCCGAGTCGAGCAGAAGAGTCCGAAGCGCCGCGCGCGGTGTCGTTTGACTGGCAGCAGTTCGTTTGCCCCCCCCCCCCCGATTAGGTAATCAAAACCGACGAAAATCGGCCGCGTAATCGGTTGGATGCGCGTGTTTGGTTGATAATGGATCACCATCTTGGTAACGCGTTTACGCGGATGGATCAATCAACCCTCGTCTCTGGCCTGGAAAAATACCCGCAAGCAAAAATCGTATAATGCCAGACACGTGCAGATAAGTATATTACACCCCACTTTGCCGGTGTGAAAGTTGGAAGCCTCTCTCTCGGCTTCTTTTATCTCTTTCGGCGCGTTCCTAACCTCAAAGTTGCAGGGATTTTGCGGCTTCATCCCGACAGTCGATTGCCGTGGAAAAAAACACACACACAACGTCTACTCTCCCGAAGGAGTTCTCCGTTCCTGCGTTACGCAAAAGCTGCTCAAAGTAACAACAAGTGAGCTAAAAAATAAATACCCTCGAGTTCGGACGCGGGGGAGAGGCGAAAAAACCGGCCGGTCGAGCGGTTACCTTTAAATATGAAAGCACAAGTGACGAGCACTTGCCCCTCAAAGTTTTCCGCTCAACCGAGGGGGGTAGGATGGGTTGGCTTTTTTTTTGTTCGGAGGATACAAGGTTTCGTGATGCGATAGTTAAAAATGATGTTTACGCAGAGTTTTCGGGCCGGAGAGTGAATATTTTCATGTGGAGAACTCTAGCTGCTCTCGAACTTTGTTTCTCGTAAAAGTTTTCATGATTTTTACCGGTACTCACGAAAATGGTATAGTTTTGAAAAAGTAACGCGTTGCGCATAATATAATGTAGTCTCGTGCAAGTAGTAAAAACTGTATTCGGTCAGACATCCTGCGAACGTGTACCTATTATGTGCGAGGAAAAATTTTAATTGCACGTTCGTATGCGTGTGTTTTCATTTTTTAAGATATTTTAATTAGAAATTTCATACGTGCGCGTATGAATTTTAACGAAAAGCCAAAACTTTTTTAATATTTATGGTTATGGAAGGGTGTATGTAATTAGATTTGTGTCAATGTATATTTTTCGTCCCAAAAATTTGCAACAAAGCTGAATGAAAAAAAAAAAAAAAAATGTTTGCATTGGAATTTTCAGCTGCTGTGTACACTATTCAATGAATGAATTACGCCTCGCGCGACAAATAATCAGGTCACAGTATGCAAAATCAAATTTAATTGCACTTTTAATTGGTAATGCTTTTAAATTTCTCAATTACACGAAAGTTAGACCTTAAAATTTAACTGCGTGTGAAAAAAGAAAAGATTCAGTATCGTGAAAATGAAAAATTTGGGGGTGTGCGTGAAACACCCACAATGTACACAATTACGCAAAATTGAAACGTACGTAAGACCCACCGCGACGCGAAAAGAAACGCTTTTCTGTAAAATGGAATCTTATTCCTTTGGTAAAGTTAACGAGTAACAACGACGCCATTCAACAGGTGCTTTTGAAAAAAAAAAAAAAAAAAAAAAAATGTATGCTCCGTACTCTCTGGATTCGCGCTAATTTACGCTTAACTGTAAACTACAGTTTCCCCTCCAAGGATATAATTAAAATTTTTAATTACTCCACTTTGAGTGATCTTTTTTTTTTTTTTTTTTTTTCTTATACATCCTAAGTAATAACGCACGAAGAGATGAGAGAAAAATTGTCAAACAAATGCTTAAACTTAATGGTGTACGCGATGCCATCCAAAACCAATCCAAACCCCCGCTTGTTTTTATAAAATAATAAAAGCTCCGACAGGACTAAAAGCCCAAGCCCGTGAAAGGAGCCCAAGGAGCGTATGGCTTTTTCTCCCCGTGCACACACGTGTCCGCGGTTATTTTCTCAGGCGTGGCCAAATGGCGGCTGATGCTAACGAGCGAGCCCTCACGGGCATGCAGCGCGGCCTCTGGACTATGGGAAACGCGCACCTCGGACGTGATAATGTTGAAGAATTTCGAGAGGACTTTTTTTTTATTTTTTTTTTTTAATTACTGCGACTACAGAGAGAGGAAATGGCTCTCTTTCACCGACGCACACCCGAAAATAAAGTAAGCGACTCGTGGTTTGAGGGAAAGAAAAAAAAAAAAAAAAAAAAAATTAGTTCTCCCCAAAAGACAAATGTACGTGTGCAATTGCATTCCCGAAGCGTCAAAGGGAGCGCGAGTCCGTTGAAAAGAATGCATAAGCAACTAGTCCGCTCCTGAAGAGGGAGAGAAAAATAAATTTTCAAAATCCCCGCGACCCAATTCCAAGCCCGAGAAAAGACAGTCGCGCAACAGAGAGAGAGAGAGAGTGAGTTGTATATCTATAGCCATTAAGCCGAGCACAATGAAAACTTGTTGCGCTTCATGGGTATGGCGACTCATTTTCCGCAGGAGAAACAGCCGGCAACGGGGAGTAGAGGCCCAATGGTAAGTATATAAGCGCAAATTCAATTGGGCGACCACCGCGCGACCCCTTGAAATCCTGCTAATGTATACGCAACTTCTCGTGCGTGAGTCCGATACAGTGTCGCTCTGTGTGCTCCGAGTGAGCGAGGCGATCCATTAGCTCTCGCACCCTGTGTTCTCGGTTATTTAGAGCCTCTCCCCCTCCCCCCATTGTCCATCCTCCTTTCGTCCACCTACACCTTACGTATACATGTATACACAGCCCAATAAGCGAGAGGATGCTCTGATGTAGGAGCTATTTGGATGCTGCTTGCATGTGTATATATATATATATATATATACACATACAGGGCGTGTGTTTGTTGCACGAGGAGGTATACCAAAATACGGTGGTTCTGTATTTAACCTATTATACGTATACCTGTATACACCAGTGCAGAGTACAAGAAATCTTTGTTATTGTTTTTTACATGGATCGGCGTACAGTAAAAATTTACGAGTCTGAACGACCACATATTTATATAATATCGATCACTTTGTACCAATTGCCGTTTGACGGTTTTTGAGCTTCGCGAGATGTTTGGCTATCCTACATATGTGACATCTTAATAGAGATCAAAGCTTTGATTGACGGCCAAGTGAAGCTTTGCGTAGTGTGACTACTGATTAATGCTATATAGATACAGCATCTGTACAATGTAGGGGCTCAATGTTGTGAAAGGGAAACAATAGGTGAATTGCGTATATGTACAGTGAAAAGTTTGCACAAGACATTTCGCGGTCTGTGTAAGGCGAAAAAAGGGGGTGGGGGGTGTGTCGAATTAACCGGTATACAAAGTGAGCGATGACCTAGATAAGGTATATTTGGGTCCCGAAGGGGGAGGACGCAACTTGTCCGTGTGAAAAAAAAAACAAAAAAAAAACCTTGAATTACTATTGCCTCGGATGAGCGTGTTTTCGAATTTTCAAATCCGTCGAGCTGGGACCCCTTGTTTGGAGTCGCAGGCGACAGATCGAGTGGCCGGACTCTCTATGAATCCCCGGCGAAACTCGTCATTTCGAATATTACGAGCGAGAGGAGGCAGAGGTGTACACGGCATTAAAATTGAATCGAGCCGGCGGCGCGCTTTTTCTCATCCAACGATCGTTAAACTCGGACCGGGAGAGTTTTCGTTACCGAGCCGAGCTTTTTACTACCTAAAGCCCATTACTGCTGCCTTTTTTTTAAATTTTGTTTACCCCGTACAATACCTGTGCACAGAAGTACTCGTACCCATATTTACGTAATGGCCGGACGGGAAATTTTTATTGCGCTCACGCGAGCTACTCCACTTTTTTTTTTCTCCTTTCTTTCTTTCTCCAAGGGTATTTCGCGGTGCTGATGCTTGTATATCACTGATGCCGTTGATGGACTGCTGGAGGGGGTGTTTGCGCCCTGATGTAATCCTGTGGGAATTCGCCGATCCGAGATTAGATATTTTCGTGATAAGTGGATAAAAAAAAAAAAAAAAAAAAAAAAAAAACCTTTTTTCAAGCAAACACCGAGAGGTTAATCCGTGAACGGGAGACGATGGAGTATTTGTAACTCGGCACGCAAACAACATTTATTCAATCAGAAGAAGAAGAAACTTTTCTTTGCATGTATATGCAAGTACACAGCAGTTAAATTTCGCGTCGGCTGGCGCACCCGCGTCCACCTTAGGAGGAGCCGATGGTAATCTCCGTCATTTTCCCTCCCCTCGAGAGACCACGTGAATTCGAGCGCTCTCGTATGTCCTATCGCTCGAGACATCTCTTTTCGTTTGTAATAAAAAAAGGAAACGGGAAAAAAAAAACTTCTCCCTTCCAAGCAATTTGCCTTTAGTACAGCCGTTGGAATTAATTAGCCCGGGAGCTCTACTTTTGAACTAGCTCGTGCGTGTACAATTTACCTACGACAAAACACTGAATTTCCCAGCTAATATGTTATCTTTGACGCTCGCAAAGAGGACACTTTTCAATGATCGCTTTGAAGTGGCGAACGACAACACGGCAGCCAATAGAGTCGAGTGGAGGTCCCGACGAGGGTTTTTCGGGTAGAAATAGCTCGAGAGACAACGCGAAATTATCCGGGGAACGCTCGGAAGCTGGGCTCCTGTGATCCGCGAGAGAGGAGCCAATCGATACAGCTCCAACAGGTTGCAGCCCCGTTGTACCCGTGTAACTCGGCGGAAGCGATAAAGTAACGAACTTTCGCTCGATATATAAATCAACTATTTATTTCCCTCCCAAAGCCACGCCGGAACAAACAACGCGGCGATGATGATTAAAAGTTTCCGCAGCTCCATTGTTCGTATGTGCGTGATTGCACTCTTTGCATTGACGAAAAGTTTTAATTGCTGCCCCCTACTTTTTTTTGTCTGTGGATACCCTAAAACGTGCGCGTCAAATCTATCGGAAATGCAATCGGGACAACGGAAAAAAAAAAAAAACTCCTCGATTGGTAGTTCCGGATTGGCGCACGAGTCTCGGGACGATCGGTACGAAGCACAAGCGAGAAAAAACAGTATACCTGAAAGGCCGAGGCTGCCGATCGCGTCCGCTCGTCCGTCAACTGAATAAGGCTCGCATGGCAGCAGCTCCTGGCCCCCCCCACTCGTTTTTGCCGATCACATGAGTATCAACAACAACAGCAACAACAACAACAACAAAAAGCACACTATAGACCGCACTGGCACTCACTACTCCTTTGGCTGCAGGTGTGAAAACTCTTTGGCGGCACACTGTACTATCGTAACAGGAGGGACACCGCGCGAACAGGCGAAAATCGGCACGGTGAAACCGAGACCCTGGCGATCACTGGATCGGTACCTACATCCGCGCATTTTCACCCCAAAGGGGTGTCACGAATCATCGGAAGTACAGCTATAGCTGGCGGCTGGGGGAGGAGGGCTCGCGGGCTCGCCGCCACGGTCTCGCTATACCGACTGCGCTCCGCAGGGCTCTCGGATCGCCAGCGGCAGCAGGAGGCTCGTGCTTACCCTCTCGCTCGCACCCCATCTCCTCTCCCCGGTGCTCGTGTTCTTATGGGTGTTGTACGCATGGGGTGGCGGTGGTCGTCCGTCTCGCTCGCTCGGCTGCGATTCAATTTGAACGCGCCGCCGGTGGAGGACCAATGGGGCGACACCTGAAGACTCCTCTCTCTCTTTCTCTGCTCCTGCGGGGCTGGCGGCTATGGTGCCACGACAAAGTCGCTCGGGGGGCTCTCTCGCGAAGGCTGCGCAAGCGCGTCCACCAGGACACGTACTCGCCTTATTTTTTTGTTCAAGCTCCACTGTGTCTCTCTTGGACAACTGTGTACTGTGTATTACCTGTGGGCCTGATATTCAAGAGGAACCGGCTGTGTCGGAGAGACAGATTTCATCAACTACATTTTTTTCAACACATCCGTCTGCATTTGATGATTTTTTATAATTCGCTTAATACCACCTACCATACAAACCTATATTCATATTCTTTTTTTTCTTCTCTTCGTCAGAGAGTATTTTTTTTTTTAAGGACATATCGGTATAGGATGCGAATAACTATAGAGATGACAATGCAATTGAAAGTTTCGTTAAATTTAGCTTTTTATTCAGGATTCATACATATATAATATTGATAATAATAAACAATAATAGTCGCAGCTCTCTCTCTCTCTCTCGGGTCTTGCTTATACCCGTACCGTCCCGCAAACGAGCGCGCATAAATATAATATATGTATATATATATATATATAATATATATGTATATATGTACAGACGTATATATGTCAGTTCATTCGTATAATAACATCCTGTACATTTTCAAGCCACAAGTTACATCGCTTGTATGAAAAAAAAAAAAAAAAACCATTCCTATACGTACATAAATATGATAATACTTCACAGTTTTTAACTTTAACGCCACGCAACACCAGAAACATTGATTTCTTTGCTGGAATATAATGTGATGGTAGGCGGTTTGCCCCAAACAGCCGCGAGCATCGCTCCCCGTGTTTTGGAGCCAGAAAAGCTTCGTATTTCATATTCGACGGCAATTGGAGTCTCGGTTGAAAAGAGTTACGTAAACCCAATTTGGGTGAGCAGTTACGCGAAAATGTTCGGAGCAAAGCTCGCGGCTGTTTGGGGTAAGATGTGCCTGTTGAATATACTTTTCCAGCGTTTCGCTCATCTTTTTGCACATTCGTTTATATTTTATCACGGGCCAAACTCCTCCGACGGAGCTCGCGCTGTACACCGATCTACTATCACTTGAACCCCTTTTATTTTTCGCTTTCGACGCCTATAGCTTTCTTTAACATTTGCACTTCGACCCTCGATCATGTCGGATATCATGTACTTGTACTCTTGGCTAACTTACACTCGGCTTTTCTGCATAACAGAGGATCTGTGGAAACCCTTTACTTACTGCACCAAAACGGCGCTGTGAACCCATTCTCGACAATGAAATCGAATACTCTAAAAAAAACCATTTTTTCAAATTTAAAATTGAAATGCACGTATTTTTTAAATGTTGCAACAAGACGATGTGTGAAGAAATTTTATATCAACGTGACCATTGTTTGATTCAATAGTTATCTATTACGAATTCGTTTGAGTCAAACGCAAAAAGTTCACCCTCGTGTACTCGTAAAACGCTACATACAAAAATGTTTTTTATCAAAATTTTTTTGAATAACAACGTGTATTTTTTTTTCTTTTTTAGTATGTTAATCTAATAGATTACATCTAAATGAATTGCAAAAAAATGTATACGCTTACGACATACTTTCAAGCGATTTGTGTGAAAAATGGAGTTGTAAAGTTTATCTTTTGCTTCAACCCAAGACTTTGAGTAATAACCGACGATAACTTTACTCACCGACCCTCTTATACAAATCGCCTAGGTGGTTGCACGATTATTTTTTCCAACTCCACAAAATAAGCTCCTCGTCAGTGTCTTAGATGAGTAAGTTTAGCAACCATAAATTGCATCCCTATCAAAACTAATTAGCGAAAACTTTTGATTTTTTTTCGTCAAACACTAGAACAATACATTCGACATAATCACACCTGTAGATAAGATAATTTTAGTACGAGCATAAACGTTTAATAATATATTCTCGATATAATGAACTTATACCAACCACCACGAACATAATTTGTTGAAACAATACATACAAAACGTTCAATAAGCTACAAGTAATGCCACCAATTAAATGTATTTTGCAAAAAAGAATAAAAACTATAATTGATGCGTGTAAAAAAATAAGCTTGTGAGGAAATGTACAATTCATACTGTATGACAATTTTCTATGGACTAACGATCCTCGTATGAAAAAAAAAAAAAAAAAATCGGCCAAAGGACGAGTCTCGACAAGTCTAATTTTCGTCTGAGAGCAAATCAATGAAGCTGGAAAAAAACACAGGACACCCTTACCGCATGGGTAATAGTTTAACAAATACAGTACTCGAACGTACATGAAATCGGTATGGAAAGAGAATATCAGTCTCGTCGCGACTCGTCCTCCGCGTATCAGAGTTTCCTTCGAAGTAATGGATTGTCAATTACTATTAACATACGTTTACTCTCGGCTACAGCATCGATGTTGTATTAGTGAATTAATTGATTATCTATACTATTTTCTAAACCGAATAGACGCACATTCACTTGCGCGAGCTCTTCATGGATATTACTTATAAAAATCGAAACACTCGTCATCCAATGTATTTTACACACAAACAACAAATCGTTTCGCATTACCATTCGACTTTCTAATCGATAAATTGGCTTTCCCGTAACGCGCGACGCCACGGATTATCAATATTAATACCTATCTAAACGATTATACGACGTGCTCGTGTATAAAAAAGCAAACGTCAACATCACGACCCTCGACCTCTCGAGTGACAGTGATACGCGAGCGCCTTTTCGTTTACACTTGTATACAACACAAATTTAATAACACGTTGGTAATTAACACTCGAGTGAAAAAAAAAAAAATTAAAAAAAAAGTATATTTATACAAATATAACATATACGTATGATTGTACTCTCTGGTCAATAGGAATGAACAATGAAAATACACAAAAGAATACAACGAAAAACAAACGTGATGAAACAGCCCGGAATACATATAATTGCACGCACCATCGCGAAAGCCCAACGAAAATGCAGAACACGAAACAATACATTTACATAAATTGTTAAATCATTAAGCGTACAAGCTAAATAATTTTTTTTTTTTTTTTTTTTTTTTTTTTTTATTTGCGGTAAGAGAAGAAAAAAATATCCCGACTCGTGTTGACAAATTCGGCGATCAGCTCGCCTATACATGTATGATTTATTTTACCTATCTACAATTGTTGTAACTAATATTACTATTTATAATATCTTATCTCTATTTTTCTGTGTAAACTTAACGCAGTATCAATTGTTTATTAATTCTAGCACTCCCCGAAATGACGATTGTAAAAAATGTTCGATCCATTTCTCTAATTTTTTTTTGTTTTTCTAAAGCTCCCTCCTGTTTTTTTTTTTTTGTTTTTTATTATCATTAAAACGTTCGCACGTCGCGTGTACAGAAACAACTTGTTCGCGCTTTGGTGCGTTTGATGGATTAGAAAAAGAAAGGCCAAAAAAGTGCGCACATGCAGGTGTGAGACGACGTTTTCCCGGTAAAAATACCCGTACGCGAAGAAGAAGAAGAAGTCGGCTGCAGCTTCTCCGCGTCACTTATCGGGGTGGGTATCGGTTGCGCGACTGCTGGCCCTTCTGCGATCGATCCTTCATGTCCACGGGGTTGTACATCATTGGTCCCTAGTTACGGGGCGAAAGGTTACGATGGTCGATTGATTGCCTTTTATCTCTTGCTTACCACGTGCGTTGATAGGAAAAAATTTTTATATTTTCGAGTGTGACCCGATACGCTAGGAAATACGCATACGTGTATATTTACCAACATTTTTTTTATGCTGCAAAAAAATAATCCTCAATATAAGAATTTTTCCCATCAGTGTTCCACTATGGTATTACTTATATACATTTACCCCACTACTGTACTACATTCGACTCCAGCCCGAAGAGATGTATTGCAAGGAAAATGAATTACCGGTGAAGATTGCTCCGTCTCTCGGCGTGACTTATTGCCAATATTTCATAAAGCTCGGTTCAATTAAAATTTCGTTCCGGGTGTTATCCCCGTGGTTGGCATAAATGTTAATAAATTTGTGAAATTCTCAGGTTACGATGGCTAAATTTGGTGCTAATAAGTAGCGTTTGAAAGTTATATTATTTTCCTTGCAAGTGGTGGGTCGAGTGTAAATTTACACAATATGCGTGCAAGTTTTCGAGCATTAGCTACGCATATTAAAAAATAATAATAATAATAATAATAATAATAATAATAATAATAGTAATTTGCTACGTTTGACTAGTTTAAATTATTCTCTCGACTAATCATTAACTTGGATGTACGTGTGAGTGAAATTATAGAGCCGGAAAATCTTTTATTAAATTATCTTACTTGCAAACATATCTAACTACAAGAAAGTAGTATTTCACATGATTTTTCGAAAAACTTAAATAGTGCAGCAATAAGTGGAAAAAAAAAGGAATTTTATAAAAAGTAGAGAAGGATGCGTGTGTGGAAAAAATTTAACAGAAAATGTAGTAATTGTAAAACATGCAGTGTCAATGAGAAAAAAAATGGGTTATCATTATCGCACCAAGTTTTTCCAGAGTTTTAAAGATAAAAAAACTGGAAAAACAAATAATGCAATGAATTTGATGTGATGAAGGCATACATACTTTGTTAACTAGCTGAGAATCTGTTACTAGATAGAAAAAAAAAAAGAAAAGATAAATCACACGAGTACAATAGGTCAGAATAATAAAAATAATAAATTCAATTCTTTGTGTGGTGGACGGACGGAGAAAGCTTTGCTTGTAGTATATACAATGGTATACAGTTTATATGCATAAGGCGTGGATAAAAAAAAGCCAAGAGGATTTTGGCGGACGTTACATTGCAAAGAAAACCGGGTAGTCAGCGGCAAAGGGTCAAAGACGGAGGAGGATGAGAATGCATTGATTTTACCTTGTCTCGTTGGAGAAGCCGCGGATCCCTCATTGTGTAGCTCTGTACTTCTCGGGATAGCGAGCTGGCCGAGCTCCAGCGTGAGAGCTTTTTGGTTTACATTCATGTTCAATAAAAAAAAAAAAAAAAATTTTTTTTAACAAAAAAAAAAAAAAAACAGAAAATAAAGAAAAATAATCACATCTCGAAGTCAAATTTTTGCAGATGTCGTCGCTTACTTTATGTTTTATCACCTATTGGACTAGTTGTCCTGTCGTTTTTAAAAACATTTTTTTATTCCTGATTAGTTTTTCGTAATGAAGAAAGTTACAGGAGCTTTGGGTGTTTTAAATTCGTCCAAGGAAAATGTTTTACATTGTTTAAGAGAAAGGGTCAGCGAAATTCCTTCAAATCCACACCACACAAATTAATGCATTAACATACGCGTTAGAACTTGCATGCGCTTTTTGTGTACTAGGGATAGTGTTATAAAAACATTTTTGTGTTTTTTTTTATGTCAACTAAAAATGTGAAAGGAACATTAGGCATCAACAGATATTCGTCTGTTTACAAAGAAAACTATGTAAGTATAGTTTTTAGCCTTTGGTGCGTGTTTATTGAACTGGTTTGAAATAAAGCACAAAGCTAGCACAAATAACGATCAGATACTTATAAAAAAAAATTTTCTACCTAGTGCAATGTTAGAAGAATAAGAAACTACGTGCAAACGTGAAAAAATCATTTTACAACAAATTTTAATTAAATCAGAGAGATGTTAGTGGAATATTTTCAAAGTTCTTGTAAACTGTATATTTCTTTAAAAATGCTGTTCCAATGAATATTCAGTACTGAAAACAATAATTTACATCCACTAACAACTCAAAAAGAGGTGCACAACAGAGACGTCTACGTATTAAAATTTTTTTCTCTTACTATTGGTAATAATTGTTATTTGGCTAGATCATTCTGCTTCCCCAACTGCTTGCAAATAGAAGACATGAAAAGAAAGGTGGATTATTTTTTTTAATGAAAATTAGAAACTCTTATTTTGATATTGTATTATTTTCATTATTCATTTGTACAATTATTAATCGACAGTTAATTTTATATTACACTTTTAGTTCAAATCAATCTAACTAAGAGTACATAAAGTCTTAAATGTACACATATGACACAATAATCTTTTTATACATTCTAGATAAAATCATAATTAACTATTTAAAAATTTCTAATTTTAACTTACAATTCACCTACTTCTTTCATTCTCGTTTTTCCATGGTCTGACAATAATTCATGCAATGGAAAATATTCAACAAACAAAATTCTATCCAACAAAACATCACAAATTCAATGATTGAACACGTTACTCGTAGCATATTGAATGACAACACGATAATAAAAAAAATCATAATAGGAATGTACATGAAGAATGATGATGGGAAAAAAAAAAAAAAAAAAAAAAAAAAAAAACTTGTGAAAAGTTAAGATACAGTAGACACATTAATTACATCTTGTTTTACTAAGCATCATACTATTTTCAAAGGCTTGAAACCCAAAGATTAAACAGTGAGTGAGATTTACACTTGGGGCCTTTGAATTAAAAGTCCGTCTCTATACCACCAATCGCTTTACGCGGGTTCATGTTTAAAATACAAACTAGAATAAAACGTACAAGAAAAATCATTAAAAATATTGGTTCTGGTGACAAAAAAAAAAATCATGTCTACCTTATTTGTAATGTTCACACCCAAAACAAAATACCAAAAAATAAAATCTACTACTATGTACGAATACAGATGAAAAAAAAAAAAAAAAAACTGACTAACAAAAGAGCATTCAAAAATAAAAGATGTGAAAATGAACGTGATTTGTAAAAAGAGTGGGAAAATCTAAACTGTTGGTGATGTGACGTATATATATAAAAGTAACAGGATTGGCCGAGTGGTCATTTAAAAAACAAAAAAAAAATCTTTCTCTTTACTAACTTACCCCGTGTGAGTTTTCGTTCGACTGCGGAACAACCGGCGCCGCTTGAGTTAAAAAGTCTGTAGGTGCATTTGGATCATTAACTGAAAAAAAATACAACAACTCAGTTACGATCGTTACGGGTGACGACTAAGATATTTATGTGTCAGCTAACAACAAAATAAAATCTCGACTCACCGGGTGCAGGGATGAACAGTTGCGGCGAGGAGGTAGCCATGGGCGCCGCGGGAGAGCCAACCGGCGTGGGCACGGTAAGCATGGGAGCGGCCGCACTGGGCTTGGTACTCCCAGGATTCATCACATCAACGTAGTTGGCGCGCATACTACGGTTCCTCGACATTTTGAACATGTTGGTACCACCAGCAGTTATCAGTTTCGAGGCATTCAGTGGAGGCTCGTTGGCGTGCTCGGACGTCGGAACCTCGGGAGCTGGGGGCTTCGGGCAAGGCGGCGCTACTGGAGCAGTGGAGAACGGCTTGAAGCCTGGGATCTCGGACATTTTCGGCGGAGGGGCAAGAGGAGCTGGGCCGTCGCCGTTCTCTTCCTCCTTATTCGTCCACCTATTTTTCACCGGGTCCCACACGATCTGCACACAAGATTTAAAAAATGGGACATCCAGTGGTTGATCAAATGAAAATTATTTCAGGAAAAAGCAAAACTGTGTGAAACAATTTCGATGCACACATGGATGCACATTTGCTTGCCACTCAGATGATAATTATAATGTGAGTATATTGTCGTGCTTCGAAATCAAGTTCTACTGTGTGTGTATATGTATGTATATGCAAATAGGTACTGTGAAAAATAATGACACTTGGTAGGAGTAAAAAAAACGTTTTGTCGTTCTTGAGGAACCTTTGTTTTTCGGATTGTTAGAGGTTTTAGATAAAATTGCGGAAACATCAAAAAAGTCAGAATAATTGTTAGTAAGTTAAAAAAGACAAAATCAAGTAAAATTTATATTTTTTGCTTGATCAACGTACTGGCCTTGCTCCAATTCCAATAATTTGTTTACAACCGAGCTACCAATAGAATCCGCGTGAACCCTTAATCAAACAAAACATAAAACGTTCCTTGTACGCAAGTAGATGAAAATCGTCTAATCGTTATAAAAATTAAAAAAAAAAAAAAAAAAAAAAAAAAAAAAAAAAACCAATTCTGCACAAGTTGAAATAACAATGATGTTTTCTTCGTTTTTCAACTGCATAAGTACGTGTACAATGACTTGTGTCAAGCTACTTAAGACAAAACATTTCAGGGAAACAAGTCAAGCTCACCGAAGGATTGTTGTCATCCGGCAGTATCATCTGGTTCTTGGGCTTGAGCGCGAATTTGCTGATAAGTCCACCGAACCACGAGCCGCCAGGGTTGTTCTTGCCCTTGTCCAATGATTTGTCCCCCGGCTTTTTCGCGTCGCTGCCGGAAGTCCCAGACTTGCTGCCAACGGGCAACGACTTGGACGGCTCCAGGGACTCGAGTTCCTCCAGTGGGTCGTACTGCTTGCCCCCGCTCGGGCCCAATGAAACGCTCGGCTGGTGGTGCTGCTGCGGCTACAAGCGAAGGGAGAAGATTGATCATCGCAAATTTGCTCCTGCAAAGTCCATCCTTGATTCCTGTCTAATGTGTCTACGAGTATCGAGTATTCAAGGCTGACAGCGCAGGTGGGCAGTAATCAAGGAGACACTTTGCATGCTTCAAGCATAGGATTAATACTCTTAACTAGGGTTATTGATTTTTTTTCTCGATTTTTTACATGTAAGTGTTGGGAATATTTGTGTGCTTGTATGGTGAAAAAAAACGATTTTCTGACGTGTTTTCTTTTCGTTCAAGCAAAAGTAAAAGTCGATATTTTCAGTCATTTACGCTTTTATTTTTCATAGATATGATTTAACATTCGTAGCTTTCGTACATAAAATTGCGAATTGTAGACAAAATACCACAACGAAACGATGTGATCCCCATCAAAATGGTGCATGTGTACAAACGCGACATCACGATTCGTATATTACCAAACATACCAAACAATTCAAGTCAAGAATAGACTTATTTTAAATAGTGTTATGTATCGCACATTCATAACAAAATCTTTAAAACAACGCTTCAACAAAAGCCAAAAGAAATAGACCGACTGGTCGTAGTACTTTGGTCCATCAGATTGACATTCAGAATACACGTATACATACGAGTGCGCAACACAGAACATAAAGCATAATTGGGCCCCTAGTCGTGTAAAAAAAATCAGCGAGCCCATGGTCAGTGTATAGGACTTGTGATCATCGCGTGGTGATAAAACAGGGCCGCTTATTCCAAGCAAGTCGGCGCGTCAATGTCAAAAGTCTTGGCCACGTGTCGGACGGGTAAATTATTCGAATAGTCCTTTTGCAGTTGGCTCGCTGCCAATGTCGAGCCCCCGGAGGCTGCGAAAGGCGCGTCGATGGGGTACGTGCCGCCAAAGACGAGAGGCCGATACCGCGGCCTGCCGGTACTGCGCTCGAGTTTCAAGTTCGTCGTTGCGTCGCTTTGCCTGCTCCAGGCGTCCACCGTGTCGCATATCACGTCCTTCCTGCGCACGTGCGGCGCCACCTTGACGATCTTCTTCTCGTCAAAATTACAGTATTGCCGCAGCGACTGCCCCCGGGCACTACTGGCCCTTTCTTCTGGTTTTTTGTACAGCGACGGACTGACGAGAGCGTCGTTGGGCTTCATCTCTTGGAACTGAATATCGAGATCCGTGGTCCTGCAGGTCTCATATTTCTTAGGTTCCCCCTTCTCCTCTGCCTCCAATCCGTCCGCGGGATTTTTTCCAACTTCCGGGTGGACGTCTCGGCGTATCGACGTACATTTGAGAAACACCGGCAGCTGAGAGTTCTTCGATTTGGCCAGAAATTCTTCCTTTGACGAGACTCGATTTCTGGCGTTTGGCGCGATTAGCGGGTACGAAGCACTGACTCTTGGAAAATTGGACCGCTGCTGCTGCGTAGACAGAGTCTCGTTCAGCAGCTCCTCGGCTTGGATTAGCAGAGGCTGCTGGTTCGCAGGAGATACAGTTTCGGTGTTTGCGGGCTTTTGGGGTCGACGACGCTGGCGCAGTAGCATTTCGCGACCAGATCTGTCCTCGGGACAGAGGAACTTGTTGGGAGTGCTTGTAATGTTTAGGTGGCTTGCATTACTACTTACTTCGGCTGTGCTCGGCTCATCCGCTGGCTTCGCCTTCGCCTTATCCGACTGCTCCGTTAAAAAATAAATTTTTTTTTTCGGCCAGCCACAGGACGCGTTAAAGAGAACAGAGGCGAGATATGTCTCATTAGTTTTTTTTACTTGTGGTCCTTTATTTCTTTTTTTTTCTTTTTTTTTTTTTTCTTTTTTTTTTTCTGGGATGCTTGCAAGGAGGTCTTCTTGCTTTAAATTGAATGCTTCTGTCATTGTTGTAAAGTTAGCCGAGTTTTTTTTCCAACTTTTTGCTTTGCTTTTTGTGTATTTGAACGGTAAAATGTGGATGTGTGAAAAAAAGTATAGTCGGTGCACATAAATCATTATATTACAGGTGATAGTAATGTATAAGCTTTCAATCGATGTATATTAAAAAAAAAAAGGTAAATCCATATTTGAGGAAAACCAGCCAAAACACCTGAAACCTTGATTATTGAGTTTTAAAAAATTTTTTTAGAACCCAAAGCCAGCGTGTCAGAACACCTCCTTGTTAGTAATTATGATAAGTACATCCCAAAAGTTTTCAATGAACTTACAAAGTAAAAATTTTCAGTGAATATTTTAATTAGTTTTTAAAATCCAACAACAAACTCAACGACTATTGCTCACAAACGGTCTGTACAGATTTTCGATTTTTAATTAGTGAAAGAAAGACAATCACGCGCAATTAAAGCTTTAACGTTACAAGTTAGCAAGCTTACAGCTAAAGTACATTATTTTTACGTACCTCATACGCCCACTTATTTTGATCCGCGATCTCTGCTTCTGACTGCTGAGTTGTCGTGTACTGTAGATTTGTGTAATCCTGCTGATCGTAAGTCTGTTGCTGTTGCTGCTGCTGTTGTTGTTGGGCTGTCCAGTAATCTTGCTGATATGACTGGTAATGCTGCTGCGTTTCGTTAGCACTCTCGTTGTTGATGTTGTATTGAGACTCACCAGGAATACCATAATGATCCTGTAACGTGGAACTCGGAGGCTTTGGGTGCCAAGCCATGTGAGAATCCACGTCAGTGATACCCATTATCGAAGTTGCATTATTTTCTACAATGCTGTAGTCTGCATTTTGAACAGCGTCCCATTTATTTTGCTTGTGCTGATGAATTTCCATGGATTCAACGTTGGCTTCCGGGGAAAGAACATGGGGCACAGAAAAATTTTTCTCTTGGACAATCTCGCCTTTTTCGCACTTGCCGACTATCTCGGCAAGGCAGTTTAACCACGGTAGATTTGATGCGTCCTCATCGGAATCCTTGCAAATTGGATCGTGATACTTGAGCCGATCGCCGAGAACGTAGATGTCGTTGATGAAAGACTGCTTGTACTTTTCGGGCTCGTTGGCGATACTAGTTGCCACTTGTTCGATGTACAACAGAGCTTTTTCGACAAGTCCATAGTCCACCATTTTCAGGGCCAAGTTGAACTTGAACGTTTGCAGTTCGACAAGAGTGAAAGGCTCGCTGAGCTTACGCGCATACTCGTAGATTTCGGTCAGCATTACTGCTTCGGTGCTGATAAACTCGGGATAAGGTTTGAGATGATTGGCACCGATCAGAACAATCTTAACGTTGTTAGAGCCATAAGCTCCAAATTCGATTTGGGATAAAATGTAGCAAAAATGAGCAGCGTAAATGTCGCCACGGGTGGCGAGTGTATCACCAAGGCTAGAAATCGAACGGCGGTTGATGTCGGGATTCATTGACGTGTTTGATATGATCATGGCCAAATGGGGCCTCCAGTCGTCCCATTTTGCATCGGAAACACACTGAAAATTATAAGTTGTTAATTTTCAAAAGAAACCACAAATGGATAATAATGTAAAAATACCTACAGTTACACTTGCAGGTACACGACCAGAATGAAGCTGATACAAAGTTTGCAATGGATCTTGAGGCGGTAAACTGTTGGCAAAACGCGTCATTACGGATGCATGGGTGCGTTTGTCCAATTTGCTCGCTAAGAAAAGAGCATGACCCCAGAGACCCTCAGCCATTGCGAATTCTATGTAACAAGAATGATTGAAAATTAACACAACTGTACAAAATTACTCAAAGAGAAATTTTTAAGTATAAAAATATTTTACCCAAAGCTTCTTGCACCAGCCCATACAATAACGTCTTTCTAAATTCATCAGTCAACTGCTCAACAGTTTTGTGTGGTGTCGTGCGATCCTCCGGCTCAAGCGATTGTACGGGTTCGGCAGCACTTTTTTCACCACCTGAAGCACCAGATCGCTGAGATATCGTGGATTCTCGACGAACGAGTTCTCTGATTGGTTTAATTGCTTCGTAAGGAAAAGCCTCCTTGTTTCTCAATAGCAAAGAAGCAATATCGACACCGACAACATTCTAAAATGGAATATTTTGTTAGTTATACAAATACCCAGACTGAATAATCAATCTTAAACATGACTAACCCCATTTTGCTGGATCAGCATTATCATCAACTCATACAGCAGCACGTATGACGAAACTTCGAAAATATCTTCGTTCGAGGGTGCTTTCTTTATTTTATTTTCGCAGTATTCAATGATGGTCTTCTTGTGTGTAACACCTCTGCAATAATGTAAAAAAATAGAATCAAGCCAACATTAATTACACATGAAAAATGACGAAAATTGACTCACTTTATGAGAGGCCCAGGATAGCTTCGTAGTTCGTGCAACGTTTTATCATGCGGTAAGAAATGATCTAATTTTACAATATCTACTCTTGCCCTTTCTCCATCAGTTGGGTAACTTGCGTGGACGTGAATCAACGAACCAATTGAAAACGAGCCTAAATCAAAAGATTCGAATACAAATTGAATAATGCTCGCGCAACAGACCTTGGCAAACAAGCAACATACCTTTTGCATGGGATGTAGAGAATTTGGTTGGAGTCAATCTAGACGAAGCAGTCGTTTGATCTTCTAGCAAGGATACATCTGTCAAATTTCGTTTTTCACTCGAATTTCTGTAAGTTTTAAAGCAGCTTTTAAAATTCATGTGACAAAAAAACATTAATTAATAATAAAAGGTGTCTGCAAAAATGTTAAATAACAAAGCACTTTCTAGCGTTCTACATTTTAACCTAAAATCACCTATTAAAATTTCGTGATAAAATATTTCGTCTCTGTAAGGGACTTTTGGCCCACCCTGCAGGGAAGCCAAAACACGGGACGTACATCGCTTTATTTGGCGAGCAGACGTGAACGTTTGAATTCATAAACATTCTGGCATGCAAATTAAATTATGGTATACTTATCAAGTATTCAAGTATATCAAGAAAAATATCAAGAGAGTAAGTATATATCTGACACACTATTTTTTTGAAAATTATTGTTAGTTAAATATTCACCTGTCGTCACAAGAACTACGTCCAGAATGAACACTGGCTCTATCCTCGGGATAACTATTGTTTACTCCTCGAGCCAGTTGCTGCTGCTGCTGATAATATTTATGGTACCAATCGGCATAAGCAGCAGGATCTGTCCTACGCAGATTTTCAAGATACGCATAGTAATTACTATTGTACTGTGACCCATAATCATACCCTGGATAATCTAAAATTAAGAAAATAAAGGTAGAATTTTTGGTAAAAAAAAAAAAAAAAAAAAAGTGTTTCAAAATCACACGTTATTACGTACTGTTATAGCCATAAGAAGCATATGGATCCCTCGACCGCATGTAATAATCCCTTTCTCTGTCGTTGTAAGATGATCTGCTGGATGGCCTTGAGCTGTAAGATTTTATTTTTATTTAATATAATAAGCTCATAGCATTGATTTGACGTGCAAAAAAATATATGCTCACCTCCGCCCATAAGAATCATCGTAGTACTCTCTTCTATAAGCATCACGGGGATCTCTTGGATCGCGAGGATCACGCGGGTCACGCGGATCTCGCGGGTCTCGTGGATCGTACTCCGGATACCTGCGAGTTCTCCGATCATCGCGCCTCCTATCACGATCAAGATAGTCCCTAGGATACCGCGGATCATACTCCCTACCGTCTCGATCCAAACGCCTGGGATCAGCCGATCCGTCGCGTCTTCGCTCATCGCCACCACGTCTCCGTCCATCCCTATCGTCGATTTCATCCTTTACTCTAGCTCGTCTGTCAAGATCATCGCGATTATGGCGGTCTCTTTCACGATCGAGATCATCTCGACTATTATGGCGTCTATCATTTTCTCGATAAGAGCCGTCACGTCTATCGAGATCCTCGCGGGAGTTGTAAGATCGCTCGTAGTCAGCCCCACGCCGGCGATCGTAATAGTAATCTTCTTCGCAGTCGCGTTCTTGATCGTAGCTGAAAAATCAATGTATTTGGGTTCGATTGATTCTTAACTCAATAAACTTGCGAACAAAAAGTGAGTTCAAATTTAAGTCTTACTATGGAGGTTTCCTGTTGTAGTCGTAGCGAGGATGCCTAGGCTTAGGACTTGCTTCTCTGCGTCGGTCTCTGCTACCTTCTCTGCTGTTGCCTGAGCCCTCGTCATCGCCATCTTCATAGGAATCACGACGAATTTGCGGGCCCGTTTGGTTCTCAGCCACTGGAGCACCCACAGCTTCTTCCCGCTTGCTTCTACCGTCACTTGAAGCATCTTGTATCGGTGGCGAAGCAGTGGCCTGCTGTGACCCAGTCACGACTCTAGCTGTTGTAGCAACTGCTCGATCATCAGGCATAGTCGGTACGGACTCGTTAGAGGATGAGCCGCCGGGTATCTGTCTGAGACCGCTATCAGGTTGCTGAACCGTGTCTTCGGGATCAGTACCTCTTCCCGGTATCTCTCTCACAGCCACGACCTCGGGCTGCTTGACTATAACTTGTACTGGAATGGTGCGCTGCTCTTCACCAGAGGGCTCGTTTCGAGGCTGCTGGGGTGGCGGTGGAGGCAAAGAACGTTCACGACCTGATGGATCATTTCGCCGTTCAACGGTATCCAACTCATTGCTGCGTTGCGCTGTAAGAGGCTGATGCTGTTGTTGTTGCTGCACAGGAGTAACACGCTCCTGGCCTGACGGCACATCCCTTCTGTCTAATGGTCGGTCGAGAACGCTGGTACGATTCTGTGCGAGCTGCTCTTGGCCCGAAGGATCATTGCGACGAGGATCGGGCAGGGGAGGTCGGAGCTGTGTGTACTGCTCTTGACCAGTGGGATCGTTTCGACGCGGATCCATACTCGACTGCCCGGGAACCTCGCGCGAAAATGGTATATCATTTGGCACTTCATCATTATCGTCGTCCTGGCTTGGCGGTATTGGCTCGTGCTCCTGTGAATGCGGGTCCGTCAGTTCTCCAGTCTCCAAAAAGGTGTTGCGATCATTGGACGCGAACTCGTAATTATCCGGCACCTGTTCCGTTGTCACAGACTGCTGGATTTGTTGAACCCCTGGTACTACTTCGACGTTGTTGATTTCTTGTCGGAAGTCGCGTACAACGCTCTCTCGCGACGTATTCATTTGTTTCAGCATCTGATCGTTGTCCAGCGTTTCTTTGTTGATCGAATCACGAGATCCGTAAATATCTCTTTCTTGCGTTTCTGGGGCTACAACTTCCAAATTGACAAACTCAGCGGACTGCTGAATATTTTCGTAATTTTCAACATTTTGTTCGACAGGCCACTGTTGGGCGTGGTCGTTGGCAAAAAATTCAGTGTCTGGTTGTGTCCGCACGCTTTGCTTGTACCATTGGTCATAATTGGTCTGAGGAATCGTTTCTGATGATTTTGAGCTAATTGCCTGGTGTGTGTCAAACTGCTCCTGTGGGACAACAGGTGAACTTTCTATGCTATTCTGTTAAGTAAAAAAAAAAAAAACGGATGTACAATATTAGATATACATAATCAATTAATTTATAACAGTGTTTTAATAATTTTAGTGGAATAGGATAAACTTACGTGCTCTTGAGATAAAACTGGTACATTTTCCAGTGTATTTGCAATACTGTCGGACTTTAGCCCCGATGTTGCTTGGCGACTCCAATCTGAACCAATATGCGCCGCAGACTGTTCTTCTTTGTGTAACGATGAATTATCAACGTGCTGATTAAATTTATTATTGAGACTTATATTGCTCACACCGCTAGATATTTCTGTAACGGTGTTCCAGTCTCCATCATTGTTCCAGTCAAGATCTACATTGCTCTGAGGAATAAAATTTTCTCCCACACTCGCTGTATTATTTTCTGCGCTGGCTTGGTTGGAGTTGGGAGTCTAAGAAAACCATTTTTCGTTCAGTTAAATTATCAAGTATTCAAGAATTACGCTTTATACGTTCAAGTGATAAAAATGATTACTTGAGACTGAAATTCATTTAATGAAGCGCAGCTCGTAGTGGGAGTCAGGGACCTCTTCCTATCTTCCAATTGCTCGGTGCTACTGGACATGTTGGCCAATGAACCCGAGGTCGTCGATGTAGTGGACGAATTAAAGTGCGACGGGAGCGCGTGAATCTGCTGCCATTCGCCTTTGTTATTTTCCGAGAGTGCCGACTCTTCCAACGAGCCACCTGGCTGCAACTTTGGCTGTCTCCACTGACTGTTTGGAATGTTACTTGCGGTGCCGACCTGCTGCCAAGACGACGCTGAATTACTTTCTTCTTGAGACCATGTGTTTGAAGGCAGCGATTGCTGTCGGGGCAAAACGTTCGTGACATTCTCAGAATTGTTTTTCGTCCACCTGTTTGAGATCAGTGCGTTTGGCGGCAGCCAATTTTGCGTGGATGACGGGCTTTCACGCAATGATGATTCGTGAGAAGTGTAATATTTGGCTTGCTCACTGTTATTAGTACTCGAGGGTGGATAAGCATTAGGAATTCTTTGCTGATTGAGATTGGTGAGAGCTGATTGCTGATTCTATTTACAAATTGTTTTGATTATTTGTTAATAAGCGACGTGACATAAGTTCAAAAACATGTAGGATACCAAACTAAAAATGATATACACTGGAAAGGACCATTAATATTTTACAATTCCAGCAATAAATCACTAGCAGTTTTGTATGCGTGTTTGTACTTGCGCTTCAAAAACGAATGTGTAAGTCTCTGTGCATTGATTATATACATATATATTTTGTGTAAAAATTGTTGTTAACTTAATCTTGATGAAAATGTATAATGAACAAAAAAGCAGTGTTGAAGCAAAAATTGTTAAGAAAAAAAGCAAATATAAAAGAATTAAAAGTGTACAAAAAAAAACATAATAGTATTGAATATTTTTTAATTAAAGTAAATTGTGTTATCTCACATGTTTTCTCACTACTGTCAGAAAACGTATTGTGTTAAAGTTAAAGAAAACGTACCAATTGTGACCAAGAATTATTTTTGTTGTCCGGAAACTGCTCTTGTTTTGAAGGGCTGGGTTCTTGCCAGTAATTTTGCGTTTGAGTCTCTGTATGATTTTGCCAGGTGTGCATGGAAACATTTTGCTGATCCGTATTGCTCCAGTTGTAGTTGTTCACTGGAGGTACAGCAGGAGGCAAAGGAGTTGGATGTATTGGTGGTTTTTGATTGTGAACTTGACTTGGTGCAGCATATGGCAAGTTCTGATTTTGCTGTTCTGCAGACCACTGATGTTGATCTATGGGCCCCGAATAGGGTGCTGTGTTTGAACTAGGCCTGGGAGGAATAGGGAACTGTTGATTGTGATTATAGTTTGTGTACGGAGGAAAAGAATCAGTCTGCTTTTGAGTTGGTTCTCTAACTGGAGGAGCAATTCTCGGTGTTTCTCTGCCAGAGGGCCCATGCTGATTTAAAGGAGGCTGAGGAAGCCTGTTGTTGCCATTCAAAGTCTTGTAATAATTGTCTTGGCTCGGTGGCGGTACAGGCTGCTTTTGATTAGGATACGGAGTAAACTGATTTATAGGTGGTGGCACTATTGTTTGCTGCTGTTGTGGTTGAGGTAGCGTAGGCTGATGGTGTTGTGCCTGTTGTTCAGCAGCTTGTTCGATGCTCCAATTCCAGGAGTCGTTTCCATTATTCCCATTGTCAACGTTCCAATCCCAGGCATCGTTAGCTGCTGCCGATTTTGTTTGATTCATCAACAGAGGAGGAGCAGGAGGTTGCTGAAATACTGCATTATTATCGACACTGGGTGGCCTCGGAACAGAAGCGGGATTCCAAGATTTCTGGCTCTGTATTCCATATCCAGCTAGACTGGCATCTGCTCTTGCTCTAGTTGGCCTCACTCGATAGGGATTCTGCAGAAGCAAGATATTTATATCGAAAACACGCAAAAAAATACAAATTAAATTTTAAAGTATTAGGTAAAGTTATTTTAAAGAACTTACACTCATACTAATGTAGAAATATCACCTTTGCAAAGAAATTTTTGTAGAAAATCTGCAAAAAAGAAAAGTTAACACGTAATGAACAAGCTTCCATATTGGTAAATACTAAAAGATCTTAGGGGAAAAAAAAAGAAAAAAAATTTTCGCCACTTTAAATAACTAATGGAAACAAATCTGGTGGACACATAAAGTCACGAATGACAAAGCACGTTTTACAAAAGACAAACCAGAGTAAAATGGATAGGTACTATAAGTATGTAAGCAAGCACAATGACGAACGGTCGGAGAAATATCAAAATAGAGCACTGCAGAGAAATAGACGTATATGCTCTTGTAGATACAAGGATGATGAACAACACATACTGAACGCGACGGTTGAATCGGGAGTTGTGTAGTAGGTACACCTATATCCTAAGCGATGGCTTTGTCAAAATTTTTGCTAATTATATAACGCACTAGGACCCGGGTGAGCTCGAAACTCGAACACTCGCGTCCTCGAGGTGTCCGTGATCCGGGTCAGAGTAGCAGCTAGTGCTCCGAAATGAGCAAAACTTCATGCCAGCTGTGACACGAAGGCCCGGACAACTCCCGTATGGAAGAGACAGCTCGGGCAATAAACAGACACGTAGACCGCACGATATAAGTACTTAGTTAGCGAACGACAGCTATAAATTTCCCTCTTACTCGACTCGCATACTGTTTCTCGATATAAAAAAAACAAGCGTGTGCGTATGCGTACTTATCATGTGTATCCCTGTACGATGTGTGATCGTGATGCAGTTTGCATTTGCAGCAAGAGAGAGAAGACTGTAGAAGAGAGTGCAATTGCAGGTTTGTGTTGTCTCTCACCTCTCAGCCTCTCACTCACCTCAGCATCAGCACCCACTTTCGTACGAGAAATATATATGTGTATAGTTATTACACTAAATTCACTGGCAGTGCAAATAGTAGCATGTAGCTGTGTATATCAGGATCACATACATATATGTAGGTATCCTTTCCTCTGTCTTTCTTTACTGTCAATGTCGGTTGGGCAACTCCAGGAGTTCGAACTTAAGATTGAAAAAAAAAAACAGCTGCAACCGCCCTAACTAAAATTACTGAATAATTGGTTATCTATAAAGTCTGCAGTGGTGGAAAATCACGATAATGATAAACGAGGACCACGACTGGCTCGACATTGGAAAAGTATGCTTATGAATGATTACCTACACATACACTAATTGTAACTAAAGTCGTATCACTCGTATCTCGTATCACGGCAGTGTGGGTGTGGGCATGGGCAGCTTGAGTACTTGAGTAGCACTTGAGCAGCTCCGATCTCCGATCACTTTTAATCACCTCTGCTTAGGCTCGGTGACTCTTCATGTTTTGTACCTATATGTACAGGTATATAGTTACAGCGACACGCTGCACAATTACGAGTCACGAATCACGCATTCACAATTCACGTTCATGATTCGCACACTTGAATCACATAAAAACTGACACATTTATCTCTCTCCCCTCTTCCTTTCTCGAATCAAAAGCCGAAAAATCGAAATGTCGTACTGTCGAATAGTAAAAATATACCCACTATCTACATGTAAATATGACAATGTATCGACGCCTCATACGAAAACCAGCCCAGTTCAGATTTTTCAATGTTATTTTGAATGGGAAAATCTGAACTGGGCTGGTTTTCGTCCTTAAGAATGTTCCACTTGGATGAACGAACGGTTAATTTGAAATCTAGGGTATTTTTTAACCTCTGAATGACGTAAAGAGCACCAGTGACGTATATGTATTTATAAAAATTACATGTAATAAGAAATTAAGTACAATCTTGTAGTATTACCTTTGTCACAATTACTGGTTGAATTTAAATAAACATTGCATCAAGTGATACGATGGATATAAAATCACTTCTATACCAGAAGGCAGAGATATAGTGCCCTCACGCTGCCACCGTATAGGCGGTATAGGCCCTCAATTAGTTCATTCCGTTTTCGGTTCTCGGAGGATTCCCCAGAGTCTCTCCGAGTCTCACCGAAAATTGGCTTGAACAAACCTAGAGACACGACAGCACGTCAGCACCTGACACTCCTGACAGCAGTTTTGGAGTTCGTAGAGTGTAGAGCTGAAGAGCTCCGTAACGGTTCGTAATTAATTGTGTTCTTTGCCTAAAATTAAGTACTGATCTAAAATTCACGATTAAACGAGGTTTGAGTTACACCACCTATAATCTTAAGTGCGGCAGTGTGACCCTAATTTGTCAAACGTCAGCTGTTAATATTTTGGTGATAGCGGCGTGCTTGTAACTACAAATGTTAGCAGCAACTTGTTGGTGAGACAGACAATTTCAAGATTGACAGCTAGAAAAGAAGGCAAATCGATTAACGACTGTGAAGATGATTCTGCTGACACTGATAGCCAGGGTGAGCGATGGCTTACCGCTGGCAGCTGCGATGCAAGAGGATGAGCAGGTTAGAATTCCAGCTGCCAAACGTTGGTGCTTTTTAATGATAATGATGATGATTATTATTATTACTATTAGTGCCTACTGCCCTCGAATATATTTTTACGAGTCTCCTGAGTACAATTGATGACTTATTTTTTATTTTATAATGCATATTTTTCTTGCTGATGAAAATAATTGCTCAGTTTCGTCATGAATTTTTCAAAAATTCACGTATTCAATTTAAATCATGATTTTACAATTTTTTTGTAATAATTCAATTTCAGACGGGGCGAAGTATTTTGGAATATCAAAATCAAGCGAAAATGTTGTTCAGAAAATTAGGTCCACAGTCCCCTGCAACGTGTACCATCGAAACTGGACCATATTATTTTCAGTGAGTTTTAATATACTTAATTTTTTTAAATGCTATTACTAACATTTCATTTTGGTATTCCAGTTATCTCATAGATAATGACGTGTGTCATTTAGTCTTGTGTGAAAAGAATTTTGGCAAGCGTGCTGCATTCTCTTATTTAGAAGACATTGCGCAAGAATTTCATATTCAATATGGCAAAAAAGTTAATTCAGTAACGAGACCTTACACATTTATTGAATTTGGTAATTTTTTTAAACTTTCATTTTTTCTTTCTGTTTTTTTTTTTTAATTTTTTTTTTTTTTATTAAAACGCACTTTCACTAATTACACCTATTATGCTTTTTATTATAGACACATATTTAAAAAAGGCAAAAAATACATTTTCTGACGGAAGAGCACGACGCAACATGAATGTATTGAATAATCAGCTTCAAGATGTTCAGAGAATCATGGTGCAAAACATTGATGATGTATTGCAAAGAGGAACAGTTCTTTCAGGTATAAAACTTTAAATTTTAGTTTAAATTAGTGGTTCTGATTGTCTTATATTAAATTCAATGTTAACTGATTCTTTTACAGAGTTAGATACAAAAGCACATGGTTTATTGACAATGTCTACCAAGTATCGAAAAGATGCAGCATATTTGAACAACAAATCTGTATACATTAAAGCGGTAGCTGGATTAGTTGCTTTTTCAGTCTTTGTTTTGTACTTTTTTATACTTTAGAAAAGTACAGAAACTTGCCAAGCAAGATATTATTTTGAAAGAAACTAGTTTTATAATCTTTAAATATTAATGTATTTTGAAAAAAAAAATTTTGTTGGTCACATATTCCGTTTATAATAAATTTATACAAATTTTTGTATACCCAACTATGTTTTTAAACAACTAATTATTTTTAATATGATATTGTCATTGTAAATGTTACTACAAGTATCTTATTTTTAAAATAATGTAAATCGTATGTCTACGTTTTTAGAGGTATGCAACTGAATTAAGAGGGATGTTGATTATGAATGTATTATAATGGAACCTATTGATGTTGAAATATTTATAAAAAGTTCGATCTTGTAGGTACGAAAAATAATGTATTTACAATAAAAGTTTATAAAAAACTATTCACGACATTGCTACTTCACCTGAATCATATGATTCAAAATTTTTCTTCTCATCATAACTACTAATTACATTATCATCGTCATCCTCGGAGTCTGAAATGTCAGCACTGAAAAAGCATTTCAATGAAGCGTCTATTTTTTCTTTATCAGCTTCGTTATTTTTAACTGTGTGGTTTCGAATGTTTTGTTTTATATTTTTCCTTTCCTTTTGTGACTCATCAGTTCTTTCAACTTCTTCATCTGAAAAAAAAGTTGCCAAATACACTTTACATTTTTATTCAAGTAAGTTTCAGTAATAATAATGATTTTTGATCTCATTGCTTACCACTGTCTATAATTTCAAACATATCGGTATGATCTTTAAGTACAACATAAATGATAGGATATTCTATTATTGTTTTATTTTTCAAATTTTCTTGAATTGATTGTGTCAAGTCTAATTCATAAAACCTTAAAAAATAATACGGATTGAATCTTCAGCAAAAATAAAACTTTACAAAATATGGGCGATAACAAACCTGGAATCTGATTTCTCAACTTTTTCAGCTTTCAATAATACTTTAAGTCCACTCATTCCGCAAGAACGATAAAATTTCAATTTATCTTGCAGTACTGACAATTTCATTGATTCATCGTCATCCGATTTTTGATTGAAATCAGAATAAAAAATATCCTCTAACAACTTAGATAGCCTTGTTGTTTCTAGTGCCCTAAAATTTAATCATATGATAAAAGTACACCAAGAGACTTATTATTTGGCTAGATACTTACTTTTTTACAATCCATTTTATGTTTCCAGCTTGTGGAAAAATAAATTCTATTTTCCATGATAATAAATTTGTCTTCCACTTGTAGAACGTAGTATTTTCTTTGTGTCTACTGAAATTTTGCGGCATAAATTGCAAATTAATTCCTCGGTTATAAGCAGCCTTTTTTAATTTGATCAAGAACTTAAAATATAAATAATGAAAATTACTATTGTGCATAACTAGTTATGGACATTATAAAAAAAAGTTAGCTAGTGTAATACAATGTTATGTACACTTACTACAGGCAACGCCTTGTTTTCTCTTGTAAAATTTTTCTGAGGATTACGCTGTAGCTTTTCAACCGATCGACCCAGATCCTCTAATAAGCGATAATCTAAAATTGAAGCATCAATTTCCCTAATTATTCATATTGGTATAATCAACTCGTTATCAGGCTATTGATAATTACCACTCAATAAATCTAAATCTGTGAATGAATGTACCGGTATGAACTTTGTTTTGTCACGAATGCCATCGCATTCCAACTGTTCCTTATGAATGTTTACACATGCAAGTCCACAAGTTCTAACCTCGCATTTGGGGCACGTATATTTTGCCTTGACTGTAGCGCAAACTTCGCAAGTGTCAAGTCTAAAAAATTTTTAAATTCCATTATACCTTCTGTTTATCTAAATTTTTAAAGAAAATTAATGGCTACAATTTAACATAAATTTTTAATTCACGTACTTTTCAATAGAAGACTCCATGCCTCTGCGATTTCTTGTGATGTCAAAAAAAGCACACTCTGCGTAGCAGACGATAAATTATTTGTTCCAAATTAATTTGAAATTCGAGGCGTAAAATTGATCATCAACGTATTTACTCATTTAATTAACAAATATACTCTATTTTGTATTTATTTTTGGGGACCATTCGTTAAATAATAAATAAAAAAATATTTAGATATTGAATCTACAGCTCTCAATAATCATTCAAAAATCTATAAAACATATTTTCGTTAAATGTATTAAAAAGATGTGTTGACTAAATGATCACAATTTTTTCTCTACCATGTTTTAAAATTATATCTTACTTAATTGACTTTGAAAATATTCATACATTTCGTAAATTTAAACCATAAACTATATTAAACAAAGTTGTAACTGAGCTTTTCACAAATCAGTAAAAATTAAGTAATATTTTGAAAAACGCGCTACAATTCAAAAATTTTTCTTCTGGGACTTGCGCAGTCATGCCATTTCATTGTAAACGTACCCCGCAGAGACGAAAGTGAAATGTGAATCAGACGACAGTTCACTTCATATACACTGACTGCACTCGGGTTTTTGGGGTGTAAAAAGGTATGTGACATATACACACATTACATTACACATCATATCAGTCTATCAGTTCGGTGTTATTGCATAAAAAAAAATATAAAAAATACAAGTGGTCTATTATTTCGATTCGGAAAGAGTGTAACAAGTATGTTGATGGTGCAACAACCATCAGAGAAAACAGCAGTCGTGTTTAGGTAAGGCCAACTTCCGTTTTCTGGCCGTCCCCGAAGCACCAGCTTTTAATACACGTAGCATCAGCGTCCATCAACTACCGTATCGAGAGCAGCAGCCAACGAGACAGTTTTGCTGTCTATATGGTCTTGGTGAACATAGCCGAACACCATGACGAGGACGACACCGATGGTTTTGGGCCTCCTGTGCCTCCTCGGCACAACAACGAGCTTTTACCTTCCTGGCTTGGCGCCGGTCAACTTCTGCAAGGAAGCCAAGAATACGTGCAAGGTATGTGTTGGCGTGTTATCTTTATCTAACCGTCGATTTTCCACTGAACATTAATATGCGCCTACACCGGGCAGGCGATCGACCTGTATAATGCCATCCTAAACATATTTATCTACACCTACTACTCATGTACATTGCCCTCGGAAATCAAATGTTGTGCATACGTGTATTTATTTCGTGTATTCAGACAAAATCACAATTTCATTTTTTTCCAACATGATTATTTGTTTTATTTTTAGTAATACACATTATATGTATAATATTTTGTCATTATTATTATGTTCCTGGCTTTGTGTGTGTTAAAATCTAAATATTGAATGTCCGTTATTGTGCAATAGCTTCTAAAACTACGTCTCATTACTTTTGATAACTCGATAATTTTACACCTATTTCAGTCTGATATTCGTCTGTACGTGAATCGCCTCAATTCGGAGCAGTCAGTTATTCCTTATGAATACCATCAGTACGTACAGAATAAAGTTGAAATTTGCGATTTTCAGATTGGAGTGTCAGTTAATTAATCAGATAATTTTTATTTTAGCTTCGACTTTTGTACTACCGATGAAGCTCACTCACCTTCCGAAAACTTGGGACAGGTTGTTTTTGGAGAGCGCATTCGGCCATCCCCCTATAAGGCAAGTGCTCAGGAATTTTTATAATTTACAACAGGTGTTTTATACTCAATTAATGTTGAATTAATTTTTTTAGTTGCAATTTTTAAAAGAAGAAAAGTGCGCAGTTGTTTGTCAAAAAAATTATACTATTGGAGCAGAGGAAAGTGAAAAGAAATTAAACCTTCTTAAGATGGGAATCAAACTTTCTTATCAACATCATTGGATTGTTGGTAAGACATTCTTATTTGATGAAAAATGTGGTTTTGAATACTCTTTTATCATTATCATGATGCTCTTAAATCAGAAATTTAATTTTATTAACTTTCTCAATATAAATATCTTAACTGACGAAAAAAATTTTTTTTCCAGACAATATGCCGGTGACCTGGTGTTATTCTGTAAAAGATGATTATCAATTTTGCAGCATTGGATTTCCCATGGGTTGTTATGTAAAAGATGAATGGGCCTCTTCAGATAGTTGCAGTATTGATGTAAGTTTACAAACATATTTTAACCTATTGAAGTTTACATGTGAAATTGTTTTAAAAACATTATTGTATTTTTTACATTAGCCAAGCATTTATAACAAGCCCTCAACATACTACCTGTTCAATCATGTTGACTTGTTAATAACTTATCATAGTGGGGCAGAAGAAGACTGGGGACCCGCAGGAAGCAAAGAAAATATGGGACGTATTATATGTAAGTGAACTTTTTTGCAATTGATGGATACAATAATTACATTTTTAATTAAATTCTAAACTTTTTACAGCTATTAAAGTCACACCTCGTAGCATTAAGCATGATCCCAATGAAATTAATCATGATTGTGCAAGTAGAACACCACTTGAAATTCCGTCAGAAAAAGGTCGGAAATTTAATGTTGTATATACGTACAGTGTTCACTTCCTGGTAAAGTGGTACTCCTTGTGCTAAACATTTCCCACAGGTTATTTCAACTTAATCAATCATGTTTTTTTTTATTTTCAGAAAAATAATACAAACAAGTGGTCATCAAGATGGGATTACATTTTAGAATCCATGCCACATACTAATATTCAGTGGTTCAGTATCCTTAATTCCTTAGTTATCGTGCTATTTTTATCTGGTATGGTGGCTATGATAATGCTAAGGACGTTGCACAAAGATATCGCTAGATACAATCAGGTATGTTATTAAATTTTACTTTTTGAGTTATTAAATAGTAAGAAATTGATTCTATTACCATATCTAAATCTTTCTTCTTGGAAAAATTGTCTCTTTTCAACTATCATCTTTTCATGGTGTATTGTGATAATGTAGTTTGAATGCGCTCCTAAAAAAAAAAAAATACTATCACACTATTACACAATGACTTGTGATAATAATTTTTCATTTTTTATGTACTAACTAAATTTAGTTAATTATACAGCTTATTCTAAAATTGTAATTTAGTATGACTTGGTATGTAACAATTGAATGAGCTGTGATAGTTTTTGTGTAAAATTGTGATTTTTTCACGTCTGTGTTATCATAACGCAGGCTTACTTTCAGATTGAATCAGGCGAAGATGCTCAAGAAGAGTTTGGATGGAAACTCGTACATGGCGATGTTTTTCGGCCACCACGAAAAGGAATGCTACTCTCCGTTTTCCTTGGTTCTGGCGTTCAAGTTTTTTTTATGTCTCTGGTTACTTTAGGTTTGTTTGCTTGATTTATGAATTTTTATGGCTAATTTTATTTAGCACCACGCCAATAATTGAGCTAAATCAATTATTTATATAAGTATAGCTATGATAAAAACTGTTTGTTTATCTAAGAACAACATTTCCAGCTTTTGCTTGTCTTGGCTTCCTCTCTCCAGCAAATAGAGGAGCTCTAATGACTTGTGCTATAGTTCTTTACGTATGTCTTGGGACAACTGCTGGCTATGTATCTGCTAGGATTTACAAAAGTTTTGGTGGAGAAAAATGGAAATCAAATGTCTTACTAACATCAATGTTGAGCCCAGGGTTTGTTTATGTTAAATGACCCTACTTTCTTTTATTCTTAACATTTATTTATTTCCTTTAAAAATTTTCAGGATAATTTTTAGTTTGTTTTTTATTATGAATCTCATATTTTGGGTAAAAGGAAGCTCAGCTGCTGTACCTTTCGGTACCCTTGTGGCTATTTTATCTTTGTGGTTTGGTATATCTGTTCCTCTAACTTTTATTGGAGCATTCTTTGGTTTCAAAAAACGGGTAAGATCCACAGCAAAAAAAAAATTCTAAAAAATCAGTGATCTTCATAAAAGTATATTTTAGGCTATCGAACATCCTGTTCGCACCAATCAGATCCCGAGACAAATACCAGAGCAGAGTTTTTACACGCAAGCTGTTCCTGGTGTCATCATGGGTGGTGTATTACCCTTTGGATGTATATTCATACAACTATTTTTTATACTCAATTCACTTTGGTAAATGACTCACGAATATTCACGCCACTTAGATGTTTGTTGAAATTATAAAAAAAAAAAAAAAAAAAATCTGTAAAACATGTATTATTCTAGGTCCAGTCAAACGTATTACATGTTTGGATTTTTATTTTTGGTATTTTTGATTCTTGTCATTACCTGTTCGGAAACTACCATTCTCTTATGCTACTTCCATCTTTGTGCCGAGGTGAGTCTCATCAATGAATTATTTAAGTGTTTAATAAAAATTCAAATAACACGACTTGATTTTTTAGGACTATCATTGGTGGTGGCGTAGTTTTCTTACATCTGGTTTCACCGCCTTTTATTTATTAGTTTATTGCATACACTATTTTGTGACCAAATTAAACATTGAAGACAATATTTCAACCTTTTTATATTTTGGCTACACCATGATTATGGTCTATTTATTCTTCCTTTTGACAGGTAAACCTCATTGAATTGTTAATGATGTATTGCTTTCAGACAGTACTATATTATCATGATTTATTTACAGGTTCCATTGGCTTTTTTGCCTGTTTCTGGTTTGTCCGAAAAATTTACAGTGTGGTTAAAGTTGACTAAGTTATTATTCTCAATGGTGGAATAAACTAATAAATTTAGAATGATAATTCTAAATACGGTGTTTTAAAGCCATTGGAAGAAAAAAACCAAATCTAAAAAAAAATTTCTTACAACAGTTTGCTAACAATAAGGCATTCTTTGGAAAAAAAAAAAAAAAAAAAAAAAAAAAAACGAATAAGACTATACAAATGAAGGAAGCGTTTGTCTTAAATTCTACTTTCGTAGGATAGGACAAGGCGATAAAATTAAAGTTGCTCCAGATGCTGCTGACCATTCATTATTTATTGAAGTAAGCTTACATCATAATTTCTTCGTATGCTATTGACGATCAAATAAAATCTGTTAAAAACTGCACGCGTTATAATTGGTATTATTGGGTGTAATGGATTTATCTTGATATATTTGTAGACCCGAAGTTCAAAATATCAACAACAAAAAAATTAAGTATTTCCGAATTTTTATTGTCAATAAAATAATTGCTAAAACCTAGAATATACAAATTTCAATTTAAATATCTGAATGAAGATAATCACGTCTTCAAAATTTACGCATACGCGTATGTCAATATGTAAATGTTTTTATGCTTATAAAAAAATATTTTTGGTACTTCTTTACAGAATTTAATGGTAATTATATGTAGAATATTTTTTGAATTTTGAAAATATATCAATCTATGATACTTGTCAGAAAAAATTAGCAAACGTTTCCTTCAAGCTTAAGTGTAACTTAAGATTTATATTCGCGAGTGTTGAGAGTTGCAAAATACAGCAGATTAGTATAGATGAAAAAAGTTTTTGGTTTAACATAGTAATCTTTTATTAATAATCAAAAGTGTTGTTACGTATATCAAGTGGTGTAAATTTCTATTTAAAAAATACAGGAGCATAGTGTTAAATATTTCTAGTATCTTAAGTTTTTAAAGTAAATTTATATATATTTGCCATAAGTTAAGCTATTCGTGGAAATATTTTTTTTCAATATTAATAGATTAATCTGTTAAATTTTTATTTTTTTTCTTTCCTATATTAAAACGCATCAAATGGAAGATTAAACGAGAGAAATTTAATACAGATGTCTTATCAAGTATATGCAAAAAATTTTGGATAGTGAGAATATATCTTTGAATGATGACAGAGCAAGAGAAAACTAGAGTAAATAAAAAATCCTGTATATTAGCAGAAAATCACTTGTAAAAGCAGTAGTCTTGTAATTTACTATAACAGTATCGACGTTTAACTCATTTCAAGTATCGTTGTGATTAATTAAACTGTAAGCGTTATTCATGCATGTTTATTGTTATCTCGAGCTACTTAATTCTTTGATAATTTGTAACCTATTTATCTTCGAAAGATAAACTATTTTGTGATAAACATGGATACAGTAGCTTGAAATTTTTTTTGGTAAAGCCAGTCTATTACATTGAAATTAAATATAATTAAGCTAAAAATTAATCACTACAAAGATTATTATTTTATATATTCCAGTGTGCTCCGATAAATATAAATGTAGCAAATAACACATGTGAAGAGTGATGAGTGATGACCTAATAGTAAAATAGAATTTTTTATTAAATCAACGATTCTGCGTTCATTTCACTAATATCAATTCTTTGCGGACATAAACATAGAGCTGTAAATTTTTTATCTGAGATATAAAATGTATACAAAGAACAAAATTTTGTGTTTTCTATATTTAAAACTGTCAAGAAAAATGCATGGTTAATATGAAATTTTTTCATTTCATTTATTAATAATTAATGAAAGCGAATACAGGTAAATGTTTAGTACTTTATATTTAAAAAACAAACATAATATAAGAAACTTTACAGTTTTATTTCTAGTACCATATGTACATTTGATTTTTTATTACCAAAAGAATTTCCTTATAAATTTGCAGTTTTTGATCTGAAACATTCTGCAACAAAAAATTTCCGTCATATATTTTCCTACATCAATTAATAATTAAATGTGTACACTAAGTAATTCAAAATGTTCTTTTGCATAAAAAAATTTTTTTTTATCATTTTTGGATTTAACTCGCATTGCTTATATGTTCCATCATTTTCACATCGGGTATTACCCTCACTTCAAGACTATAGTTAAAATGTTTTTTAGAATAATCGATATATACTTGCGTGCAAAAAGTGAAAAAAAAATTTATATTGAATGAATTACTTGATTAATTACTTCTAGAAGCACGATTAAAAATTGACACCTCTGTTGTGGATAAAAAAAATTTGTTGACCTGTAAGAAGTTTGGCTAATACAGTGGAAATAAGGAAAAAAAGGACCAAAGTTGGATCGGAAGGATTCAATTTCGACTCACAATATTTTTTTTCACTGAAAAATTGTAAATAAAATGTTTTTACGAAAAGTAAATCATATTTGTATCTTATTTCATAAAAAATAATAAAAGTATGTAATATTTCGCAGAAATTATAAATAAATGTATCGATTTTTTAACTATATATATATATATTAAATAAAAAAAAAAAAAAAAAAGAAAATATGTATATTTAAGTGGAAAAACATTTAAATCGCGATACGAATATGAAATTGTACACTATTTGCATTGATCACAAGAATGTGCCGAAAACTCGTTGATCAGTTTAATCAGAAGGAAAATTGATTGGTTCATGAGGAAAATACTAAAGGATTTATTTTCTTGGACTACGGCGACGCCGTATGGCTCCTCGACTCCGACCTCGTTCGGCTCGTCTTATTTCTTCTAATCTACGTGCATGTTCAGCCATATGTTGCCTCCTTATTTCTTCTTTAACTGCAATCTAGTGATTAAACATGTTCGATCAGATACACTTTTCTGTATGAGGTCTTGTTAGAAAATCATTAGCGTGATTACTTTTTTACCTGTTCATTGGTCAATGGTAGCCAATATATACATGGAGTAGCCTTGGTTTTCCTGAAGAGATCATCTAACAACTTCGCTGTGGGTGGTTCCTCTTCTTTCTTCTTAAATTTCCTGGCTGGTGCTGGAAGACGAACTTCAAGTACTGGGCTTCTACTTCGATGTCTTTTTTTCTTTTCAAGTTCTTTTTTTTCTCGTTCTTTCTCTTTCACTTGCAAGTGACCGTCTTCTTTACCCAAGTCCCATTCACGGATTACTGTTATCTGAAATCAAGAGCAAACGTTTACTTATTATTGTAGTTTTGTTGACTTGTGATAAAAATATTTGTTGTATCGAAAATACCTTGTTAAAATTAGGTCGGTCATCACGTCCCCAGCTCTCTTGTTGCCATAAATCAGAAGAAGCTAAAATATCTGCTTTTTTGGGAGCAGGCTGTTCTTTAGATGATTCCCAAGCACGTTCCATGTCTTCTTTAGTTGCGTATTCTACGATAAGCTTTTTCGGATTTGATACGGGCCAAGAAACACCATGCAATGCTTGTCTAGTTTCAAAAGCTTGATCCTCGTTGGCATACTAAAATAGTACATATTTTTAGTAATTGAGTAATTGACATACTTGTGCACATTAAAATTTTTTTTTTTTTTTTTTTTTTTTTTTTTTTTTTTTTCAATACCTGAACATAACATTTGGATTTGATTCTGTCCATCCAAAAACCATTTTCCACGATCGTGCCAGTACGAGCTAAAAGTTCTTTGATTTGATTCAGTGTAAATGGACGAACCAAGTTTCTTATTAATAAAATATTTGTTGCTTGAGCTTCTGGTGGACTAGGAGACTTTGGTCTTGGAGTTTCTTTAACAAGAGTTATTTTTCTTCGTGATCCTAAAGTAAATATTGGAATATTTATTGTACGAAATTTGTGAAAATGAAGAAAAAACATTTCAAATATGTTTACCTGTGTGATTATCCGTTTTAGCTTCACTTTTTTTAACTACCTCATTTTTTAAAGCTGCACCGCTTTTTGATTCACTACCTCCAGAACTTTTGCTTCTACGTTTTCGCTGTTCTTTTTCGTCATCTTCATCCTTTGTAAGTTTTACTTCATTCGCAGGTACAGGTTTTGCACCTGGCACTATGGCCTATAAAAAAAAATGGATAAGTAAAGAAAAATTATAACAATTTATTATTTGTCCTTAATTCAAAAATAAAATAAATACTGCATACTTTTAAAGAATCTGTAGATATTGAAAATGCTGGTGCAACATCTGTAGTTGCGGTGCTACCCCAACGTCGTCTTTTTGTTGGACACTTTTGATCAGGTTGTTCATTATCAGCATGATTTTCCTACATAAGAAAATTAAGAATATTCAAGTTACTGTTGAAAAATATGTTGATGAACATAAATATTATACCTATTCCTTTTGACATACCTTATTTGGATTTGATTCATTTACGGTACTTTTATCCGTGCTTTCTTCTTTTTTGGTTTCTGTATCTGTCGATAACCGATTGGAGCTTCAAAATAATATAGACGTTAAAATTTTTATTGATTGTTGTTTTAGGTTGTTCGTAATTAACTTGAAAAGTATGAAATCAATAAATACTTACAATGACCTCTTTAAACTGACTTTGGTTGGTTTTGAAGATAAAGTTACATTCAAGTCATCTGATTTTTCATTGATTTCAAGTATATCTTCTTTCTCAATGGCATTGTCTAAAAGGTCCATTTCTGAAACTGTAGATAAAGAATTTCCTTTCGATTTAAATGATCGACTTTTCCTATGTTCACGTTTTGTTTCTTCTTTTGAATTTTTTACATTTTGTAAATCAGCATCTTTTCTTTTAGCCTTTGTTGTTCTTTTTTCATCTCCTGATTCAGAAGATTCATGATATTTGCTGTGTTTCCTACGTGACGAATGTGTTTCTTGTGAAGACTCTTTATTATGAACGTTTGTTAATGATTCTTTCGAATTTTTTACAGAAATAGAGTTAGAACTAGGCTCCTCTTTTTCCACTACATCTCTTATCTCCCCTTCTTCTTCTTCTTCCTCTTCTTCGTTATTAACTGATTTTTTGTGATTTTCTGCAAAATCAGTGTCATTTGTTTCATTATTGCTAGCCACAATTTCCAAGTTAATTTCGTCATTAACAGAAGCATTTTCTGGAGTTGAATCCTCTTTCGGAGGTAATTCCTCTTTTCCATCATCTTTCACGTTTGTATCCTGATTAGTTTGTATTTGTTGTTCTGTAGGAATTACTTCATTAGTGTTTTCGTTATTTGTATTAATACACTCGTCGTTTACACTGGAGTTAGCCTCAACTGACTCAGTAGGTTCTACAGAAGCGTTCGGATCAAAACAAGATGGTTGATTGGAGTTTTCCTGATAGTCGTTTGTTTGATTGATGGGCAAATTTTCTGAAGAAAGCTCTGCAACACTATCCCCGCTGCACGTTGGTTGATTTGAATCTTCATTGACAGGTACCTTTGCTGGACTTGAAGACGACTTAGCCTCATTGATTGATGCTTCAGCAAAGTTTGTGGAAGTAGTTTCTTGCGGGTTCTCCTCGAAATCTGCTTGCTGATCTATGTTTTTTTTATCGTCAGACAAGTTGGCTGAAGTGGTTTCAGGCAGGTTCTCCTTGTAATCACTTACCTCTTCGCTGAAATCCTGACCTGGGTGCGAAGAGAAGGGATCCTCGGTCTGTTCGTTGGCTGGCATCTGAGAAGATGCAACCAACTCATCGACCGATTCAGCCTCCTCCGAGCCTCCATCGCCACTGTCTGGCCACTTGTTTGACTTTCTCTTACTTGTAGAACTATCTGACGCTTCTGAAGTGTTGCGCTGCCTACAGAGCTTGAGCTTTTGTATTTCTCCAGGTGAAGCATCTGCCCTTGCAACTTTCCACACAGATCCGCTTTCCTCTTCGTCTCCTCCTAGTACAGTTTTGATGAGTCCAGTTGAAGAAACGTCCTTTTCCAAATTTTCACTTTCATTCTCTCCTTCAGCTTGAAATTGTGAATTAGAATCCTTGTCGTCCTCTGAGTATGGAGTACTTGACACGTTGTCCTCTGCAATATCTCTTTCTGGCGAAGTCGACGGCGACGCTTTGCCCCTGCGGCGAGTTATCCTTCTCGTTGGCTTTTCCACTTTTGTGTCTGAAGAACCCTTGGCCTTGTTCCTCTCGCTCTTGCGCCTCATGGCTAAAAAATTTTTTTAAATAATTAATTTCAAGTATTTGACTAAAACCAATACACGAGAGAACACATCAGTCACTCTCAGTTACCACCCACGCGTCGTGGCGTATATAGACTAATTAAATAATGTATTATTAGCCGGAATATTCACCGTGTATTATTGATTATCATTATATAATGACTGTATTATATTGCATGAACGTGTACAATTTACAAATGGATGCAGTACATTTTCAGGCTGCACATAAGCTGCTGATACTTGTGAAAAAAAGTTATCTGTTTGAACGTGAGGTTAATGGAATCACGCAATGTGTTACAGGTAGCAAAGAAAACACGATTTTGAACACGTAGACAGCCAAGGACCAGAGAATACAATTGCGTATGGCGATAGCAACACAACGACGGATTCATTTTACTTATAAGTATAGGTTCTCTTGAGCATCGCGCTCGCGCCTATACCTACATATATTTTTTAACGCGCGGGTGGTAGATAAATATAGGTACTGCACGCGAGAGCGAGCGACTCGACTTACCTCTGTGACAAAATCCTCAGAAGATCCAAGTTTCAGTGTCAATCTTTGAGTAGCTTGTAAAGGCTTGAGCGATTTTCTCTCATGAAATAAACTGCGCCAAGACTATTCAAAACCAATGAATGACGCTATCCTTAACGAGGATGTAGACCACCACAGCTTTGGTACCCCACACCGCCCTGATGTGTGCACCGTTCCACAAAATTATTTTTTTCTCTCTCTCTCTCTCTCTCTCTCTGGTGTGTCGTGTGTGCTTGATACTTGAATCACGAACGACGAATGTTCCTCCGAACAGCAGCCGTATACACAAGCTCGATACGCCGGCAGCAGTGACGCCACCTCGGCAGTCTCGACACGTAACCGCTCCTCATACAAGTGTTTTATATAGATATGACGACTGCAACCTTACCTGAACATAAAAATATATAGAGTGCAAAAAGTGTATAGTAGTTTGGAAGATAAAGCATTTGGAAATATAATTGATTTTTAACGCGTTAAGTATCGAAGTAACTGGTTATGAATGTATGCATGGTAATGTTCAGTAAGCCTTGCACGCTGGTACGTTGTTGCTTACGTTGGTCAAGTACTTATAAAAGACAAACCCCTGCAGAGTATTGTTTGAACTTGGTTAAGTAAGTAATGGTGAAAAATTGTGTGAGAAAATAATATACAATAAGTTTTTACTGTATGTGTTTACAGAAAAAATGATTATGAAAGTTTTCTTTGTACACTACTTTTGCCCAATAACGTGAGGTCATCAGCTTTTGCAATAAGAGCTTTCAATACAGAAATCGCTTTGGTGGAAGATCAAGTTAAGGATGATCAAATCGGGTTGATGAGACTTAAGTTTTGGGAGGAAACTCTAAATAAAACGTACGATGGCAAACCACCAAAAAATCCAACACATTTAGAACTACACAGAGTATGTGCACATATCTTAAAAGAATACTATTTAAATGCTTGTGATTGAATCTCGTTTTTTTTTAAATTCTGTATTTTTCAACAGGTACTTCAAGAAAATAAATTATCCAAACATTACTTCAAAAGGCTTATTGAAGCACGTTTCAATCAACTAAGCAATTCGATTTTCATAAATTTAGAATCTTTAGAAAAGTACGCTGAGAATACAGTTTCTTCGGTGTACTATTTAATTTTGGAGGCACAGGGAACAAAGGACGTGCACACAGACCATTACGCTAGTCACCTAGGTAAAGCTCATGGGATAGTTACTTTAATTCGCTCTGTCCCATACAACGCGCAAAAAAGAAAAATTGTTCTGCCACAAGATATACTTATGAAACATAACGTCTCCTCTGAATCAATATTTCAAGGAAAAAGCACCAAAGAATTGAGGGATGTGGTGTATGATGTCTCATGTAGAGCCAAACAACATTTTGACAAGGTGAGTAAATAATTCGTTTATGATCTGATTATACTTCCTGATAAATAAAAGCGTATTTCTCTCTTCAGGCATTGTCAATGAAAAAACAAATAAAAAAGGAGTCGCGCATAATTTTTTTGTCGTCCACAATAGTCGGGAATTATCTTGAAAAATTGCAAAGGGCTGATTTTGACATTTTTGATCCCAAATTAAGCAAAAGAAACAATGTGCTTCCGCTTCAACTCTATTGGAATAAACTGTTGAATAAGTAATAGATATAATAAAAAAATATTATGTACATAAAAATACAGACTTTTGTGGTATAAAACGAAAAAAAAAAAAAAAAAAAAAATCAAAATTAAATTACACGCGCAGCAAAAGCAAAACAAAAAAAACGAAGCGCTCGAGTCGCATCTACGTACATCAAGTGTTTCATGGCGTTGAGTCGGCCAAGTTAACCTTTAAAGCTGAATGGTATATATTTAAATTAGGAAAATATTAAACACATGCAGGTATTACGTTGTTAATTGCACGAAATGCATATTAAATGACATATAAACATTGCTCGAGCGGCCCTAACCGCGATCAATTGCTTGTGACCTTGCGAGTACCAAGGCCCTAAGAAAACGGACGAAAGAAAGTTCGTGTCCTCTAGGGCGTTGGGTGCACATACATAAGTAACGGGGGAGAGAGAGAGATTACGCGTCGAGGGACCTCAGGAGAGTCAAGGCAGAAAGAGAGGACCGCGGAGAGGAGTTGAAACTGTTGAAAGGAGGGAATTTATGTAAATGCACGAGCTTATGTTCACCAGACAGAGGTTGTAAGTACAACAACATAGCGAGATCATCCATCGACATATCAGTCATGGCGGATGTTAGGCTGTACGACTCGACAATTTGCCGTTTGTGCGCGGAGGACAACGACAACGGTGAAATGTTATTTACCGATGATTCCGAGGAGACGGAGCTGAGTGCGATGGTCAATCGTTATCTGCCGCTCAAGGTACAACACTGCCCGCAATAATCCTTGACTTGACGTATTGTAGGTACACTTGGAAGGCCGGGATTCAAATGATACATGCACGCCCAGATCCACCGACGCGAGACTTCAATTTGACTTGTTCCCTTTATATGCTTCTCTTGCCGCATGCACCAACTGGCACAATGTACTTGCTTTCTCTCTCTTTCTGCGCTATACTGCTGCCCTTATCCGACCAATATGGTAGATAATGGTATAGCTCTACTGATTTTAGCTTGTTTTTTCGTTTTATTGCAGCGAATCAAGCCAAATCGTATGCTTATGTTATGCATACACCTACTACATGGATCAAATCACATTTTTCATGGCGCCTATAAACACCGCAATTTGCAGCGGGTAGTTTATACATTTCATTTGCTCTCAATTGTGTGATGACAAAAACGCATCATGCGTCGCATTTTTTTTTTTTTATTTGTTTTTTAATTTCTTTTACATACACTATACACTCATAGATATACACACTTTTTCAGCTTCTTTACTTTACAAATAATCAAACGACCATTTAATATGATATTGTTACTTTCACTGCTATGATTTATTTATTTATTTATTCGATTTTTATGTAAATTATTTAAGACCAATTACAGTAAATGATTTTTTTTATGAGAGAAAGATGAATACATTTTATAAAAAAAAATTTCAGATTCATGATGATGGAAAACTACCTAGAACTATTTGTCCTGGATGTAACATTCAATTGGAAGCTACTGTTGAATTTTTTCAGTTGCTCATCAACGGACAGCAAAAAATTAGACAACTGTGGAAAGAACAACTTAAACTAGAACGTCAAACGGAAAAAATGTATTTAGAGCACAAAAGTATTGATATCCCCCTATTCAATGATACGGAATTAATCAAAGAAAATTTCGTAATTGGGGCAAATGATCAACAACTTGTATTTAATAGTAATAATACTATTTTATTATATACATTTATATTATTGACAAAAGCTAATAAATATGTATTTTCAGTTATTCCTGAAGCATCGGTTTATGGTGCTAAACATGATTTGAGTCTCCAAATGGAAGGATTACACAAATCAAAAAAGAAGAGAGGTCGACCACCAAAATGTTTTTCAGAAGTAATTAATTTTTCGCATTAACCGTGTCGCGTATAATATTTTTATTATAATTATCTGTAAACTGCTTGTTGATATTTAATAGGATGTTGAAAAAGATATTAGAAATGAAAAAACGAGTCAGGAAGAGTATAAACGGGATGAAGAAGAATTAGATGGCGACAAAAGAGGAAGAAGAAAAATAAAAGTTCCTAAAAGGTGATTAAAACCCACTTATGAGAGATTTGTGCAACAGTTTTATAATGATTGAGTTCATCTTATCTTTAGGTATATGGAAACAATACAAGGTAAAGAATTGGAAAAAGTATTAAAAGAAGAAGGCGTTTTCGACGAAAAAACTCGTCTAAAATGTGAACCTTATGGAAATCTCGACAATTTTCAAGCTGATAGTTTCAACAGTGATACAGGTAATTACTGTATGAGAATAACGTTAATAATTTTTATTTTAAACAGACATGTAACTTTTTTTAGATGTAATTGGACATTTGATAACTCCAAACGGAAAAAATTTAAATGAACCTGTTACCAATAAAAACCGTAATCGGGTAAATCAGCAAAAATCAAAAACATCGAAGAAAAGACACAAGTTTACGTGCTCTTTTTGTGGGAAAGACTTTTTGCAGCGTAGCAAATATATTATTCATAAAAGCCTCCACAAAGCCATTATATTTGAATGCATTGATTGTCAAAACCAATTTTCTAACAAAGAAGACTTACTCTTACATCAAAAAGCAACAGGTCACAATGGAGAAAAACTAGTTGAAGAAAATGAAACACCACAAAATTCTCAATGTGATCTAATTAAAGAGTCCAATGCTGTAGAATCAGAAAATAACTTTGCTGTGATTACTATGGACTGCCCAACTGATAATCCTAGTTTTTTATTCATAAAAGAAGATCACGAATTAAATGATATTGACACTGAACAGCAAAATACTGAGTATGAATCGATAGAAGAATTGAATAGTAATACTGATGTATTCAGGTGTGATAAATGTAATAAGCATTTTGATACCAAAAATAATCTAGATACACATGTCAAGGTAGTACATCAAGGAGAAAAACCTTATGTATGTGAATTGTGTAATAAAGCCTTTGCTTATCAGACAAGCTTGCAAGGACACATAGAAATAGAACATTCGGTAACAAAGTATTTTTTTGAATATATTAAGTACTAGTTATTATTTTTTTAAAAATTAAAACTGTATTAATAATTGAAAAATTTACAACACTAGGTTAATTCCGACAAGGGCTTTCCTTGTGACATATGTGGAAAAATTTTGAATCATCCAAGTTCTGTAACGTATCACAAGTTGACGGAGCATAATGATGGACGTTTTTACGAATGTAATAAGTGTACAAAACGATTCAAGCACAAGCAGCTTTTGCAAAGGCATCAAATTGTTCACTCAGAAGATAGACCGTACCCATGTGGGTCTTGTACTGCTTCTTTCAAAACAAAAGCAAATTTATTAAATCATCAATCTACCCACACCGGAGAAAAAAAACATTGCTGTGAGCTGTGCAATATGAAATTTGCTCACAAAACTAGTCTTACCTTGCATTATAGGTAATTTTATTTTATTTATACCCAAAGCTGATACCATTGCAAAAATTATGATCATTTTTTTTTCTCACCCGCAGGACGCATACTGGCCAAAAACCGTATAAATGTGAAGTATGCACAAAAAGTTTTTCACAAAACGGTAATTTGCAAGAGCACATGCGAATTCACACTGGAGAAAAGCCGTATTGCTGTGATCACTGCGGACGTAAATTTACAACGTCTTCGCAATTTAAATTGCATGTAAAGCGACACACTGGCGAACGCCCATGGAAATGTGATTACTGTCCAAAATCATTTTTGCACAAAGATACGTGGAAGTGTCACGTGCGTCGACACACTGGTGAACGTCCTTTCGAATGTGAACATTGTCAACGAAAATTCACTGAACAGTGGGCATTAAAAAAACACTTGCGCTTACATACAGGTAAAAATTAAAGAGAAAAAAAGTACATACACTTTTTTTTTAATTTATTTAGCATCTGAACTTGTTTTTATTTTTTAGGAGAAAAACCATATAGATGTGAATTTTGTGGAAAAGCATTCGCCGATTGCTCAAATTTAACGAAACATAAAAAGGTATATTTTGTAGTAAAAATTATTTATAAATTAAAATTTTGCATTCAATTCTTACGTTATCTTATTCTGTCCGTTTATGTTGGTAGGTTCATAAAAATGAGCAAACAAGAGAACCCAATGAAACAGTGAATTCAGCTGGCATGGAAAATAATTTATGGCCTATTTCACGAGATTCTATAGAAGAAAATATGATAAATGTATCACCAGAACACGAGATTTCCGAAGGCGATACGTCGCGAAATATTTATCTCACCTATCCAAATCCAAGTAATCCTACTGAATCAGTAACATTAAAAATTAGTAAGCTAATTTTCATATTATTACAAGTAAATCTAAATCCATATAAATTTTAATTTTTTTCAACCTTTTTTCAGGCAAAGATAATTTAATAGCCGATGAATCGTCAAGCTCAGACGAAATGGAAAACGATAATGTAGATGGTACTGATGACAATAATTTTCAACTTTCGGTATGTATTGATTTTTTAATTGAGAACATAATTCACAAGAATATAACTAAAAAGTTTTAAAGAATCGGATTAATAGAATATAATTTAAGATATTGGATACTGATGGCAATCCAATACGATTATCAGTAGAACAAGCACGGCAGTTACTATCTGATGGACATTTTCTTAATCAAACAAGCAACGACACCAACCAAGCTCAAATTTTATCCGCAGTGTTGCAAAATAACATAAAAGTTGATAATTCATCAGATACTGACCAAGATGGTGCTATTCCAAAAGTACAAATAGGGTCAGCACTTCAAAGCGATGCTGAAGCCATAGTTAAAATGTTACAGGTATGATAATAAAAGATAGTTTGCGAATTACTTAAAAAAAAAAAAAAACTTGCATTGTATCTTTTACAGAATGAAACTACTGATGCTACAACTGCATCAATTAATCAAATAAACACTGAGGAACAGGTGGAATTGTCTGATCAGCAAGTTTTCCAATTAATCATTCCTGACGGTCAAAAATTACAACTTTTAAAAGTAGATCCTTTACAGCTATCTTCAGGATTATTGACTATCGTTTAAATATAAAAGATTCATACTTAAGACTTGTGACACTTAAATGTTTTTCAAACGTTGTTTCGGTTAAATTTTTTTTTTTAAGTAATAAAAAAAATTATCTCAAGCGCATTAGTAGATAATTTTATCCAAAAAATTTATCGGTTTGTAAAACAAACATTGTTTATTTATAATAAAAATTAACGTTAAAGAATTTTGTGTACAAGCATTGCAATTGTTTTTATCGACGGCTGTTAGCTAGAACTTTGTTAATATTAATAAATATAACGAAAATATAAGAATCTAAAATGCAAATGCGTAACTATGTACAGTACATTTTATTTTTAATAATATTAATTTATGTTTGTAAAATAACATATTCTAAAGTATTGTAATATTTAGTATGCAAAAGTTATATGATCTAGAAAAATAATCGTAAAACGTGCTTATCAATAATACAAGTAACTATGTCACAAGAATATAAAAATTAGTAATTTCATAAAATCTGCATCCATATGATAAATTATATAAATTATGACTATGCCATTTTACATTACTAAGTTGTAGTAACTGTAAATTCATAAGTCTAAATAAGTATTTTTTTGTTAAAAAATGGGTAGATAAATTATCTGGCACTTTTAAATGGCAACGTAATAAATTAGAAATTAATAATAATTAATTAATTTTAATAAATTAAAATTTTTACCACAGAATAAGTTCAAATAAGTATTGTTAAAAGTCAATTTATTATGAGGCGTTAGATAAAATAAATATGTGAAAATGATTTCATGGCGAACCTTCATAACCTGCCTACACTTCTGCCTACAAATTATGATACTTATATTGACAGATGGTATATAAAAAATTAGGCGATTCACAAGTATGGCTTATTATAAAATATCCTCATTTCCTCCACATCTCATTCTCAACGTCTGCTAAATACTTTTATGACAATTGAAATACATCAGCCAATAAGTGTGTATAGAATTTTCCCATCAATTTTTCTATGCATACTATTTGATGCTTAGAACATTTGGATGCATGATTATTTGGAAAGTAAGCATAAACTCTAACACAATCAGGTTACTGCAAAATTGACAAAATATTTACAATAATCATAAAATTAATTTGCGTCACTTACAAAAGGAAAATCTCAAACTTAGCTTGAATTGTTCAGGGTTACATTTTGAGTAAAATCATATTCAATTGTTGGTATAACAGACTGTACGAACTTTAAAAATATAATGAGATACATGTGAACTCCCAATTCCCTACCTCCTTCCATTACAGTTTCTATAATTTTTTTCATCACTTCTGCGTGTCTGGAAGAATACGACTTCATGTGATTGGTAACTTGAGTAAGAAAAGTAAATAATTTCAAAGATTGCATTACCTGCATGGATGTACCGACGCCATTGGGGGTCCAGGTATATGTGGATGAGTCTCCATTGTGACAGTTTTTTTTGCATGGTCCTGACTAACATCTTCATACATTTCTTCAACCGTTAAAGGTTTCCGATTCTAAAAAAAATTTTTTTTAGCCATACATTGACTAGGAATTATAGTGATCATTTGTACAACTTACTTCATCATATCCAAAGAGCCACAGTCTTGGCGTTTGGTAATATTTGTCGTAGGTAATATGTAAGTCATAAGTGCGTGTTCTTACTATTTCACCTCCCGAGAATGAAGATTCTGTCTTATCTTTGGTTTGTTTTTTTGATGCATCTGTTGTGTACTGTTTGGATGAGAAAGAAAAAAAATGAAATAGATAACAAAAAGTGATTTCAGAGCATTTAGTGAAATTACCTTGTCTTCTTCATCAAGCATTCCACTAACTTCAAAGGCTTCCATATCTGCTGCTTCTTCGTCATCCTCATCATCTTCAACATCTCCTTCAGTGTTTGTAGGGAATGACGGTTGTGCTTCTTCTAATGTCATTTCAGAAATCTTTTCTTCAACACCTCCAGCACTGACATCATAGTGATGAGTATCAACCCAACCACCTTCTGGATCATCTGCTTCAATAATTTGTTCTTGATCATCACAGTATTCGATCTGTAAATTACAGTTAAATAAACAAAAAATATGAAAAATGTTTCACAAGTTATTTTATAATAATGTGAGTGAATTCTACCTGTTTACATCTGCGGGAACAGGGAACATTACGTGTCAGCAAGAACTGTTTGTCTTTTGGTAAATATGGTTTGGTTCTATCTACATCACCAACTGCCCACTGCCAGGTTGGACAATGATGTACAAGGTGCTCACCAGCAGCAACAAATTCTTCTGGCGTAAGGACACCAGTTTCTTTAAATTTACTCTCCTAAATAAAATTTATTTCATAGTAAGTAGTTTCAATCAATTCACGTGAATGAAAGATAATGAAGATAAGACAACATCGACTAAGTTCGTACAATGAATTGGTGAAAAATAAATTTAAAATTAGGAAATAAATTTATTTCCCAATTCATTGAATAATTGCAAAGTGAGCACGATGAAAATGTAACAAACCTTTAAAACTGGAGTCAGGTATTCGGCAACACTGAGTGCAGTGCCCTTTACGGAATTTATCACACTTTGCATTGTTATCGAGTATTTTTTAACAAAAATAACCCTTTTAAAAGCAGAAGGCTTTTATTGACGGCTTAACGACCTTGACGTTTCGATCGTTTCAGAAACTTTATTTTTTAGATCTCACAAACTTCGCATGTGTGATTGTTGTGCATATACATGTAACGACTCAAACTCGAAATTCGATCCTGATGTAATTCATTCAACTCTTTAGTTATTTTGAAGAATCGAGTTTCGACATCAGTTTCGAGTTAATTCTCTTTATATATATATTATATGCACATAAAAAACTAGGAACGCTGACTGTACACACGCGGATGTTAGTCCTAAAAAAAAGCGTACGAGAAAATGGATGTTATTTTGACTTTGACGATTGCAAATTACCGAAATTAATCAAAAATTGAAAGAGAAAATGATCACCAAGTATTTGTGGTCAGCAAAATCGTGCACCACGTACCCTTATCTAAGTTATTCAGAGAAAGTTTTCTCTTTTAATTTGTAATTTTTTTTAATAAGTTCAAGTACACAGCAATGTCTATATATTTTAATCATCTTATTTTTTGTAGAACAAATTATATCCGAACAAATGTTGAATAACGTTTAGCAGGCAAGGTAGGAAGTTTTCATTTACCACCGTACCAACGAATTCCTGCACAAAAAAAAATAACTGATGCCTGCATACAATTGACATTCTAAAAAATATTTTATGAACTACTTATTTGGGCAATGTTCATTACTAGTAATTGAGACAAAAAAACGAAATTTGATTTTTCGTGTTTCTCCTTCAACCTTAAATATATTATCGATCGATCAATATTATTGATCACAATTCGTACTTTGGAGTACTTGTCAAAAATACACACAATGAAAAAATTTACTTTACTTTGGAACTAAGTTGAGACACAATTGTTTTTTGAGCCGTAAATTGTTGGAGAGAAAAAAAAAACGCTCTTTATGATGAGCTTTTTAAATACCAACGTCACAGCCTATATTTATGTATGACAAAATTGATAATAACTAAGAAAAAAAACCCAAGAGTTAATCCTCCATAGTCTCATACTACATAATTTTTCATTTTCCTCCGAATAGTATTTTTTAATCTAATTGGATTAAAATAACTTTTTGAACTGCAAAAAAATGTAAATATAAATTTACACGATACATCTAGACTACTGTACCAACGTACCCTGTTCATACGGTAAGCCACTTTGCAAGCACAAAAAAGTGAAACACATATATATGTGTGTGTGTGTGTGTGTGTGTCGGTCTTATTTCTTATAGCGAGCTAATGCCGAGCTTATGTGTATTCGCACAGTCGCAGTTTGGCAAGTTCGATTCGTCGGGGATTGCATGCAGTACACATTTCAAGAACTTTCGGTCATCGCGGTCACGGGTCGTTGAGCTTGCAGCAGTACTTTATCACAAAGCGTTGTTTTACCAGCTAGTTATTGTTGTTGTTTTTTTTTTTCGTTGAGTGTATATAAGTGCTAGACAAGACAACGTAGGGTATCAGACACTTGCACAAGTTGTGGAGTGCAGAGCTCTGCTGGCCTAAAGGGCCGAGGGCAGAGAGGGTATAACGTAGTGTAGAAAAGCGAACGTTGGTGATGTCAGCGGCTTCACGGCTTTCGAGCTTTAGTGCGCGATTTGTTCTCGTGACTATGGAGGAGTTAAGAACTAAGTGTGCGCCTCTGGGTGATAAACACAAATCGTCGTGATCCTGGTTTTTCTGCCCCAGCGGCCTTGTGTAGTTGCTGCTGCTGCTCCTCCTCCTCTTCAGCTTCTCCATCTACATATTTTTGTCTAGCTATACATACACGGTTTTCTCTGCTGACTGCAGTGGCCAGGCCACTTATTTGTCGCATATATATGTATTGAGACAGGTGATAATGACACGCCTATTATTATCAGCAATGAATACTTAATATGAATACCTCTTATCCGCTTACACTTTGCACACATGTATATATCCTCATTGCGATTATTATTTTCTTTTATTTGCCTATACATACATACATACACATGCATGGACTGTGTGTGCCAGGTTTCGTCTGCTCCGGTCTCCGGTCTGTTTTCAGCAGAAAGCTTATATATAAGTACTGCTGAAGAGGCAAAATATATTACGACGCATATTTATCAGCAACACAGCTATTGTTTTCTTTTAACATTATCCTTGACTTCTTTTTCTTTAAAAAAAAAAATTGTGAAATTTTTCAGATTAACCCAGAATATTTGCTGTTGACTTGTTACTGAGGAATGGCAGCAGCCCTTAAGAAAAATCATTCTCGTCGAAGGCTGGCTGCATTTACGTTTCTTTCCAATATATCATTGGATGGAAGTCATCAAGACACGCGACTAGTGCTTTTACCTTGCAATGGCGTACTAAACAATGGAAACTGTGATGTTCAAGCAGTGCTAACTAAAAATAATCATGCCAACAATCAGGCTCCCTGGGACTGCATTTTAGATAATTTGCACGACGAGAGCGTCGATCAATGTAAAAGACTGAGCGAATCACCACAGCTTGCTGTGCCTTATCATCATGTAACAGATCCTTTCAGCTCTGACTCTGAGACTGCCGTTACCCCAGCAAAGGCATCTTATACTCATCCTCAACACTTGCCAGCACATCATAGCTCGTTTAGAGAACGGTAAAATATTCATATTCTTTTATATTATTTTCTAATTGATTAATTACAACTTGTTAGTCATTTGTTAGTGAGGTCAATTTTTATTTTCGTAAAAAATGCATTACTTCATCAGCTTATGTCATATTTTGTGCAGTATGCTTCGTATTTAATTAAACTAATTGAATTTTGTTGGCTTAAAAGTGCTTGTGGCACATTCTCACTTGACTTGCATAATTTTATTAATCAATGTAAAACTTGACCTTTGACATTGACTTTGTAAACATCGCAATCCATATAAAACCACTAGCGTATTCTTTGCTTTTATTATTACTCTATTTTTTATCTCCTAGTGCTGGAACAGTCGGGAGCGAGTATTGTTTGATAGAAAAAAGAGTTGGGTCTGTGCAATACAAAAGAAGAATCACTCATCAAACATCAACTTTATCAGAAGATGTTAAAAACCAATACAACAGTAGCAATGAAAGTTTAGGATCTTTAAGATCAAAAACCACTTCACAATCATCAAAGTCAAAAGCCAAAGCCTTAAACAGTTTACAAACTGGTTGTATGAATATACCAGAAGTAGCTAAAGAATTGCGTTTTATGAAAAAGCCCATTGAAGGTCACAAATTTACTGATGACAGAGTAATTTTAGTATCATCAAAAAAAGTACCGTTTTTAGTTTTTTCATCGCTACCCTACAGCAAAGGACAACGCACCAGTTGGTAAGTATTAAAAAAAAAAAAAAAAAAAAAAAAAAAAAAAATGCTTAATTTTGCATACTACACTTATAAATTTCTTTCCAATTTTCTTAAAACTACTTATTATTTTAAAAACGTAAAATTTGAAACTCGTATTATTGTTAGCTTACAAAGCGTTAGGAGTAACTCACCTATCTTCAAAAATCTCTCCATCTCCAATACAATTTTGAAAAGGTATCTTACTAAATTCAGTAGGATCTATTATTTGTAGATAGATTTTCCACTGCATTTCACAGCTTAGAACTCACATAGAGTATAGTCAAGACAACATTTAAATACAATTTTTCCACCACAATTTTAATCATCTGATTTTTTGCAACTTTTCAAAATTACCAATAGACATTTTTAAAATTCATTAATGAATTTCAAATTCGATAAAAATCGGATTAACATAGGAAAAATTTAAACGTTTAGGTCAGAATTACGAAAAGATGCCGGTCGCAGGAAAAATACGATAAATTCAAGACCTCTATCTTCCATCAACGATAACTTAGATCCTTATCGTTTACTGGGTATTGAAAGAGCTCAAGATGGTCAATTGATTTCTTATCGAAAATTGCTTACACCTTCTAGACATTTTCAAAAGGAACGAAAGACACATTTAAGTGACAGTGACGTTATAGATTTTGTGCATGCTAACAATAGTAATAAACATCATGTTGTATCAAGGTAAGATAATATTGTTATTTTTGCTATCTATTTTTCAATTTTCTCTTATTTACAATCGGGATGTTGCAAGATAAAGAATTTTTATTATGTTTAGTCTGTCAGACGGATTATTAAAAAATAAGCGACATACATTTTTTCTTGATTCGTGTAAACAGGCATTGACAAAAATAGAACAGATCAAAGTTCGAAAGTGGAGAATGAGTGACGTCAGGATTGTTTTCACGATATTTACAATACAAAATAAGAACAATCGCGACGTTACGCACCAACCACTCCAGGACTTTATTGCGCTTTGATTGCTAGTAATAAAAAAATGTGTCTAGTATTTTCTAATAATCTATCTAGCTGACCTAATCAATTTTTTCGTGGAATATCCCAATCGTCATAACGTATTTTCATTGTGATATTTATTAACGCTACTGCGAAAGAATGATTTTCACATGAAGTCATAAGTATAGACTTTTTTCTAAAAATAAATTGGCCATCCATTTTTTTTGTTTTATTATTTTAGTCAATTTTTTAAAAATTTCAGGACCAAAACAATTACATGGAATACAGATCGTAACAAGTGGTAAAAAAGAGCTATTGTTTATGATATTAGTGTTTATATATACCACTATGTACATAAATATGCATAAAAATATATGAGTATAACAATCAAATTAAGAATTTATAATTATAAAAAATATGTTGTGTTGTGTGAAAAAATAGTTTTGTTGGGCATACCAATGGTGATAGAAGAAGAAAGATCGTATTTCAGCTCAGATTACCGTTAAGAAAGGAAATAACTCGAATTGTAACTTATCTGAGTTATCACATTTCTCAGCGCTAATCCGAGTTAGATCCTTTGTTAGCACCAATTAATGTTATGACCTATCTTTTTCTAGTCCACGATATGTAAATTTTGCATGCTGATTTTCGTTGAGTAATGAGCGTATAGTGGCGTCTGTTTGTATTTAGTGTCTTATTATAACGATACATCAGAAATCCAGAAGTGGATACCCAGGCTCTCGCTCTCTTTGCAGCCATTTATTAATTATAAACTTGCAAAACTATACTCGTAGCAAAAATTGATGTCTGATTAACAAAGAGGGGCGTTTTTTTTTTTTTTTTTTTTTTTAGTTACACACTCTTTACAGGACGATAAACAGCTATTTAATGTGTCGAGATATTATAAAAACATCGAGTTGTGTAATAAAAATCGTAAAAGCGTGTTTTTTGCAGATAAAACCGAATTACACTATTAAGCGTTGACAAGCTGTAAAAAAAATTTTCTAAAAAAATTTCAAACTTTTTTTGACGTATAATAAGTAACAAATAATAAATATGTATATTAAATAGTACAGGTTCAAAAAGCAATTTCTGCTATTATAATGATTTTAAAAATCGATTAACTTAAAAATCAATTTATTAGTAATTTACTAAAAATACTCGTACAAGCTTTTTGTATTATCAACCAGTAAATAAAAGTAAAATAGATTATTATTTTAATAAGAATTTTCATTAGTGTTGAGTTTAGCATAAATATACTTCGTAATATTTATTATTGTTTAATATTTATTACATTGTATAAAACTGAATCTTATAATTACTTTAAAAATTGCAGGTGTTTATCTTATGATATGTCATCGAATCGTATACAACACGTATCAGAATCCCCACCAGTGATATTAGCGACTGAAGGAAAAGGTATATTTACTGAATATTGCATTGCTGGCAACGAAAATTGTTAGTTTTAAACACGATAGGTTTTCAAATCGTACGTTAAAGTTTTTTTTTTTTACTTTTTTGGTACTGCAAAAATTAAAATTTGTTAAATAAAAATTTCTAGATTCAGATCTTGATCTTCATATTTCGTCATGAATAATTAACGTTTGTATAAAGATCTAAAAAAATCGTAATTAATTTTCAGTTCTCGAGTGGAATGATGAAATCCAATATAATCCCAATTTACTTGACGATCCAGAACTAATCGCAGGAAAGCACCGGACATTGCTCACGTTTACATCATATATGGTTAATTCTCTAATGTCTCATGAAAATAAAAATTAATTATCACATTACACATGTTCATCAATTTTAATCGTATCGTAGGCATCAGTCATTGATTACGTGCGACCATCGGATCTTAAGAAAGAATTGAATGATAAGTTTCATGAAAAATTTCCGCACATTCAACTGACTTTGAGTAAATTACGAAGGTATTCAGTGATTTTTAGCTATTATGAATTTTTTTTATAAATGATTAATAATTTCAATTTTTAGCTTGAAACGAGAAATGAAAAAAATTGCAAAAATGGAAAGTGGAGTGGAAATGTTAACGGTCGCTATGGCCTACGTTTATTTTGAAAAATTAATTCTAAGAAATGTTGTTACGAAACAGACTCGTAAATTGTGTGCTGGCGCTTGTTTGTTACTTGCTGCCAAACTGAATGATGTCAAGGGCCAAGTATTGAAATCACTTATTGAGGTACGTATGAGTCACAATAAAAATTTACGAGTTTATAGATCAAGATTTTTTATCAATAATTCATTTGTGGTGTACTATTTGGAATAACTTACTGAAAAATCGAAAACATTGTTTTGATAATTTATTATGAATACAATGACGAAAAGTTATAGTTTTCACGTTTACATGTAAATAAAAACAAATTTAACTATAATGTTTATTAAAAATAATTATAATTTTAGAGAACAGCAAATGTTTTGCGATTAAACAGAAGAGATCTTTTGGCGTCAGAATTTGCAGTACTCGTTGCACTTGAATTTGGCTTGCATCTTCCAACTTGGGAAGTATTTCCCCACTATCAACGTCTTATATACGAATCTTGACCCATTATTTATTTATTCTAAGTACCTGTACCTGATTTGACCCGTAGCGTCCTAAATTTTATGCTAAAGGCTTTCAGCTAAACAAAAAATACATACACCAAATAATGGTTTACGCTTTTTGAGCCAACGATTCTTGTTAAAATTTTGTTATTTGAAACTTAAAGGTCTTTAGTATGATATTTTTTACTAATTATATTTTATATCATATTAATATTGATTGGTCACATTAATTCATTTGTTTATGTAATAAGACTGATGGTTATTGGATGACAAACATATTTATATTTTACTTGGTCAAACAAAATTTATCTCATTTATATTTGGAGACGTTGTTTATATATTTTAAAAATTTTATTTTTTAAACATTTATACACTGTAGTCTTAGTATTTATCATGAAATTACTTAAAAATTGATTTTTAATTGAGGTACTTACAAATTGATATTATTAAATGCTTGGGTACTTAGTACATGGAATATTTAAAATAATTTTTTAACCCGAGAGGCAATGCTACTTTTTCGATGCTGAAACTTCAAATTAATCACTCGTGTTTCATTATTTTAATGCTACATCCCATAAATAATAATATTTTCTCATACGTTGCAGTTTCTTTTGCGTAACTAATAATCAAATTTAAAAACTACTTAAAATGAATCAATGATAAAATTTGTTACCGTTCAGTTCAGAATACCTTTGAAAACTATTGACTGTGGTATTAACGTGCTAAATATTTGAAACGTATTAAAATTTTTAAATCGTTTTAAAAGGTCGCGCAAGTTGCCATTTTGTTGAAATGATTTTGAACTTTTTTTTTCTTTTTCGTTACTTCCTTTAGAAAATATCTACTCATTTTCCAAGTCCAAATACGCACTTGTTTTTCTATCCATAAAATTTTTGTTGATTTTTCAATACTTGTAGTCAACAAAAAAAAATTATGATAATTGCTATAATTTAATTACTTGAATATCGATCGAAATATAATAACAATTTTTTTGTAGTTTCTTCGCAATATCAAATATCAAAAGAAAAAACAATTTTATGATAAAAAAAATTTTACAACTTTTATTTTTCAACTCACTTATAGGAAACATCTGCATCCCGAAAAATGCTTAATTCAGAGTAATTAATAAAAGAGTGTAAAAATTTATCACAAACAAGATGAAATCGTATTCAATATATTGGAAAATAATATTTTTTTATTAAATTTTCCATGCATCATTCTTCGGTGTTGCAATTTTTCAACTATTCATTTAAAAAATAAACTACTCTGATATTTTTTCTTGAATTAAACTCCAAGCTAGTTGTATACTTTAAACAATTTATTGTAGGCTCACCGAAAGAAATAACAAAAAACAAATGTATATTTTAACGTTTTAAGACTCTAGCTGCCTTGAAAAATTCAAGCAAAATAAAAAAGCTGTTTTTTTGCGCCTTTTTATTAATTATTTTAATCACTTCAGATAATAGATTTTTTCAAAATGCAGAGATGCTGAAAAGTATGTAGTAAAATTTATAGTCATTTCTTGGGGTATAATTTCACTGACACTATCGAAATTTTATTTCTTAAATTTGTTGGCGAATTCAACCATTTGAATACTGTCATTACGATGTTTATTAATTTTTTTAGAGCTGCATATCAAAAGAGGGACAGGAATTATATTTTTGTGCATGTAATGCCATTATGTCAAACGTAAACGTATTTTATTCTGATTCATCATGCGGAAACAAATAACTTACAAAATATACATACAATAGTAAAAATCGAAACATTAAACGTAAAGTACGTACACTATATTCTAATAATCTAATGCATCGTAAAATTTTTATTATTCTTTGCAAAATAATTGCCATTGGTTTTTGTTAAATCTTATTAATTGATGAAAAAGATATATTTACGTAAATACCATGTGTTGTATACATGTATTTGTGATGGATTACATTGGAAAGTAGAAAATTTTGATTTTCCTTTGACCAAAAAAATATTTTAAAAAAAAAGTTGAAAGTATATTGGAACCCCCAGCTACCATGATTAAAAAATACATAATATATGTAAGTGTAAATAGTTGAGAGGTGTAAAAGAGATTTTACATTGTTTATTTATCCAAATAGTTTCTTCTTATATATTTGACTTTTTATTTTGACAAATTTCTACACTTGTTAAAAAAAAAAACATTAGAATTATACTCGAATACAATACAAAAATAAAATAAAATAATCATATTAATATTTATATTCGCTTTACATACGCGTAAGATGGTTATTAAACTCATCTTTATACTTGAAATTTATTTCAAGTTTAGGCTGTTAATGAAATTAATCATTTTGTATACCTTAAATATTTAAACTAAAATTAGAAATATTTTTCTCTTAAAGTATTCTTAAGAGTTTTGCTCAAAAATTTTAAAAATGTTTCTATAAAAATAATAGTAGTATTTGTTTCAATAAAAAAAAAAAAAGTGTTTTTCAAACAATGGTCGTCTTATTTCATTCTAGTCTATAATTGCAAAGAATAATAAATAATGTACATAGGTGAAGTTACAATTTTTCGAAAGCTTAAATTCAGATATTAAAAAATGAAAAAAAAAAAAATTTAAAGCCTACATCATGTATTGGCCATATGATATCAAATAAAAATGTCGAAAATGATAAAAAAAATAATCTTAATGATAGCTTAATAAAAATCATTCATAGAATTCGTTTTATGATCGTTTTCAAATAAATGTATAAATTTTATTGTGTTGGAACTTATACTTTTTGTCTGATGTGCTTATGATGTAAAATAGTTATGAAATAATGTTATTTACAGATGTGTATGTTACTCTTAATGTTAACTATTCATGTACAAAGTTTCTAGTGAAACAATTAATTTGGTCAGTTGACTTTCTTGTTAAATTTTTTACAACTATACTTGATTTGTGTACAAGCAAAGGTGGAACAAACAACATGTGGACGATTCGATTTTGTACGAGCTGGGTCTCGCTGATTTATAATTTGCTATACCTTGAGTACAAGTTTTCTAATGTATATCATCTTTTGATTGAACCTTATGAGTACATTAGGCTATATCTTTATAATAAATAGTCATTCATAAAATACCAGAATATTTTATTTGTCCCATTCCTCACAGCCAATAGTTTCTTAAGATACATTCCTATACTAAAATTTACAGCTGATTTTTACTTACGTACAGTACGTGCGTAGTGACCATGTAATACAAAAAAAAGAAATTTAAAAAAAAAACAAATCTGGCGTTGCATAAGCTTTGAGCGCATTCTGTTGTCGGCCTTGCGTGCATTACGAAAAATCAGCAGTGGAGTTACGAAACGTCGAGAATCGAAAAGCTTGCCACTTACGTCGAGGGCTTAGAACTTTCAAATCTTATAAAATCTAACTACCTAGACTTATAAAGCTTCGTAGCTTCGTGTCAATCGGTGCATGGACCTATACATATTACAAAAAATGACCGTATTGTCGATTAACGCTAAAACTTACGCAATGTTTCAAAGTAGAAAAATAGTGATCAAATTTAATAACATTATTCTATACCAAAAAATTACAAAATTAAATCCGCTAAAAAAATTAAAGTTCGAAGCGAAAGTTTTATTTGATTCGATTTTTTAAATATAAATAACTTTTGTAAATTGGACCTTACTGTCAAAATTCAATGTTATTGGCCAAAATTTGGTGTTATTTTCCATGTTTTTCGAATTTCAGGATATCATTTGATACTCGGTGCTAAAACGAAGTATGAAAAAAAATGAATTTTTATGCTGTCGAAATTTTTTACATAACTTTATTTTAGAATATCGTCTTTTTACTGCGATGAGCCAAAAACTTTTTTTTTTGTTATTTTTCAAATGTTCTCTTACCATTGAGACTATCGACATTACGCGTAATAGACGAAAATACAAAAAATTTTATTTTGATGAAACCTACAAGTTTTATTCATGACAAATAAGTGTAAGCTGTAAGAGTTACAGCGAAAAAGCTGGTTTTAACGATATCTTTCCAGACTTAATGTGAATCAAGAAAACCAATACAATTTTGATAAATTCTATTTTTTTTTTAATACAAAAAAATTTATTTACTCTAAAATTTAATAAGCACAGCAGCAATTTTTAAAAATATGACGCACTTGTATAGATCAGTCATACTTAACAACTATAGTAATCAAATTTAAGTATAGACAGTAAGTATGTGATATAAACAAGAAATAACATGCTGCGGAAGAACAATATAAAACGAACATGTGGGAAAACTATTTTCTTTTTCTCTACACTGTTGTGCCACGACATTATTGCCGATTACGGGGAAATGATTGAACTCACGAGACGAAATAAGTTCAAACCTTCTGATAAAGCAGTAAACATCAAAAAAGTTTTAGGAATTTTACTTAGAGGAATATTTTTTCATGGTTTTTTTTTTTTTTCAATCTTATCTCAAAAGGGAATCCTCAAAATTTCATAACATTTCGCAATCTTGAAGCATAGTATCGAACCACTTGGTGAATGGTAATGAAAATATATTCCTAAATTGTAAATGTAAGTAGCAAATTTCATTAAAAAAAAAAAAAATCCCTTAATAACTCTCTGTTTTTGTTAAGTTTTGTCAAACTTTAACAAATGAATATCTGTGTTTGCGTAACGAAACCTCTACTGCATAAGACAGTCCAGAGTCAGCAGTAAAATTAACAACGCAAGCACTCGGAAACATATCGCGAATCTAGATAAATGTAGAGAAAGTATAGATGTACAATTGGTCAACACGCGACTAAGATGTAATGCAACGTCGAAAAAAAAAGTCTGGGACAATATAACACGAGAACTACAGAAACGTGCCAAAAACGGCGTTTCCACCGCGCTCTTGGCATTATTCCCAACAAGTGCCAAACATCATAACGAGCACTCCCGACGCTACAAATCGCGTCATCCTTCGATCGGATGAAATAAAATTACGTGTGTCCCCCCCCCCAACACACACACAGCCGAATCGGAAGAAGGATCGGTATAAGACGAACGGCTGCCGGCTGACCTCTGCTGAGATAACGCGCTCAAATCCCCCAAGTGGAGGCCAACTCCAGCCCTTGCGAGGCTTCCCCCTCGACGGTCGCTCGACGGTCGCTGCAAGTACTTCGCCACGGCCAGTCGCTCTTTGGCGCTCTACCCACCACCAGCTCGAGTGTCGGAATGGGCGTCGCGACCGAGGACGCCAGTGGCTTCTCCGGACTACCGCGGAGCCTCTCGCTCTGGTGGAGCGAGGAGACCGAGTACGTCCTGCAGAGCATCGAGCGCTTGGCAGCCTATGCCCGGGGCTACAACAGGCTCCGCTCGGCGCGTCTCTCCCCCGGCCGCATGACCATGCACGACGAGCCCGCGGACAGCAACCGTTGGACCATCAATCGCGCCACCAACCGGCTCGTCGTCGAGACCAGCTGGGCCCCGAGTTTCTCCCGCCACCACCACTACCAACAACAACAACAGCGCAATGCCACCTTCAGGCCTGTCGCGGAACGCTCGCCCCTGCGCTGCTGTGGCACGCAGCAGGCCAGTACCTACCGAGCCAACGGGAACCTCGACAGCAACTGCCTCGAGGCTTACAGCCTCGATCACAGCATCTACTTCAAGACGGTGGGCGAGGTACGCCGGGGCCCGCGCGAGGACGACAACAACAACAACAACGCGGTGCTCGACTGCGGGGACTTTCTCGCCTCGGACTTTGCCGACGACGACGATTACGACGAGGACGCGCTCGAGCTACGCGAGCGGCTGATGATGAGCCGTGAAGACGACGACCAGCGCCCGGGTGTTGTTCAGCTGTGCCGAAGCAGGGAGGACGAGGCCAACAACAACAACACGAGCGGGAGTAGCGTGAATTTGGCGTGGTGTGACAGCTGGAGGCCAGTGTCGCCGATGGTGCCGGCGACCTGCACCGGCCGGGTGATGATGCAGTAGCAGAAGCCGAGCGCCGATGGGGCCGAGGGGCGCGTGCGCGGGGACGGCGCGAGAGTTTGCCTGGTGCTGCTCCGTCATCGATCGCGGCTGCTGCACCAGCAGCATCAGGTCCCCGAGCCCAGCAGCAGCAGCAACAGCTTAAGCTCCGTGCCAAAACAACAACAACAACAACACCATCATCGTCATGGCCAAGAAACTGGAGACCGTCGCGGCCATGGCCTGCATGACGGTGTTTCTCATGCTCTTCAATCTAGTCTTCATCGTGCGTAATTAATAATAATACTCGCTAGGTTGTTCATTGCGATGTGCGTGATACGTTAACTAAACAGCCATGGGGGGGTGGGCGGTGTATATTATTTCCCGCAGTGCTCGGGTCTGGCGATGCTCTGCGTCGGTATTTACATGAGGATGGAGCTCCAGAGTTACGCGAATCTCGGGATCGAGAGCAGCGGCGCCGCCCTCCTGGCCCTCTCCTCCCTGGGCGCCCTTGTCACTCTCGTCGGGGTCCTCGCCTGCTGCTGCACGACCAGACAGCATCCGGCACTCCTCTACCTGGTGAGTCTATTAGCTACATTATTATACAGGCATACGTATACATATATACACATTGTGGCCGATGTGTGGCCTAGTTTCTTTCGTTTGTCTATATATTTTCAAGTGTGCGTACTCACGCCCCAAGTGCAGGGCACTCGTTTTTATTGAACAGCTGTGACGATGTTGCGGGGGGTAGGTATACATATATCCCCTTTTTATGTTCATTCGCGCATTAAAGGGGCACTACCGTCTGACCCAGCTTGACTTGATCTACTTATTCGAGTTTCACTGGCTCAAACTAAAGAAACACCACTAAGTATTTGGAATAAATAAGTTTTGTCCATCTTTTAATGATGCTTTTGATTTTAAATACGGAGTTTTAACGACCACCTCGATATAATATGTTTTCGTAAAATCTATGCAAATTACCGTCCTATACGTAATTTCAAAAAAAAAAAAAAAAAAAAATGTCAGAGTATTTGGATCGTTACCTGCGTGAAATTCGGTAAAATTAAATCCAGAATTACATTACATTACACATTTTGCAGCTACGATTGCACATTGAAGCAAGACTTTGCATTACCCGTTTGCCGCGTGCATGTGTAATTTATGCAGCCTTATGTAACAACATAATGAAGTGATGTGTTGGGCTATAATTGGATTTAAAAAAAAAACGCAAACAAACTCTGAAACACGGTGGTGCAAAAAATCGTTTAAACATTAAAATTCCCTGTAGCGTCCCGCATATCAGGAAACAGTCGAAAAAAATATCAATCACCATTTGGTAAAAATCAACCCGGGGATGAAAAAAAAATCTTATCGGTTGGCGTGTAAAAAAACACAGCCACGCCACACTAGTGGTGCTATGGTTATACAAGTACAATTTGGGGCACCTGATGCTCTCGGTGTAATGATATATAGTTGGTATAAGTTACAACCCGCATGTTGCAGTACGGAGCCTTTCTGGCGATGGTTGCGCTGCTCGAGCTGGCAGCCGGCGCCTCCATGTACTCGTATCGCACGAGCCTGATCGAGGGCTTCGACCGGGGCCTGAACGAGACCCTCGCGGCCTACGGCACCGACAAATCCAAGAACTTGCACGTCGACACGATGCAGAGCACGGTAACAATAAATTCACCCGCCCCAAACATCACGTCTGACCAATTGTATGCTTGTGCCGTTATTTAAAATTTGTCCGTTGGTCCGTGTAGCTGCACTGCTGCGGTAACCGCGCCTACACCGACTGGCTGAACATGTCGCCGCCCAAGGCCGTGCCGAGCTCGTGCTGCAGCGTCCAGCCGGGTGAGTGCGATACGAACAGCGCCGAGGACCTCTACACCGAGGTGAGTCGCGTGAACGAATAACATTGCAAACCAAGGTGATACCTATAATCAACGAGCGACTAAACAAAACAAAAAAAAAAAACCAATAGGGCTGCTACAGCCGCGTGATGAACTTTGCGCGGGACAACGTGGGCCTCGTGGCCGGAGGTGCCCTTGGACTGGCCGTCTTCCCTATGGCAGGTGTCTTCCTGGCCTGCTGTCTCGCCAGTTACATCAACAAGGTCAACTACGAGCAAATAGCTTAGACTTAGGGGCGGGCCTGCAACGAGAGGCGGCCAAAACCACATCAGCATCATCAGCAGCAACCACCACCACACGCCGAGTGTTTCAGGAGCGATCGGTGTCGGCAGCCCCCGCAGCAGCACTACACGTACCAGGCCTGCTGCACGGCCGGACCACCGCTACCTAGACGGCCCGCCTCGGCCCAGCTGCTACGGCCGGGCTCTGCTTCCTCGCGCTCGCGCTCACCGGCCACCCGCAGCGAGCACCGGCTCTCCCCGGCCGAGCGCGCCGAACTCGTCCTCGACCTGCGCCGCCTCAAGCTCAACAAACCGCCCCAGGCCAGCTACTGAGCGCCACCCTTCATTTCTTCCTTCCTTCCTTCCTTACCTTCTCTCCTGACGATGATGATGATGATGATGATCTTCTTTTCCATCCTGCGAGCATCTCTTGATGATTCGATCGCACACCCGAGGGTAATCAATCATTTTGTTCGATTTCACGCAGCTGATGGACTTGTACACGTGATTTACACAATACACGTTGATTCTTCACTGTGCCATTGAAAAGCGTTACGTCACGGATTATTCGGGACAAGATGGGTAGAGACGAAATCGTGATTCGATATTATGAAAAATAAACAATTGTTTCGCCAAAACTGTGGCCAAAATCTAAACGTCTCTTTCTATATACAGTAAACAAAAAAACAAAAACAAAAAAAAAAAAAAAAACGGATGATGGACTTGATAATTCGCGTTTACACGTACTTTTCATTGGCTTTCTATGGGTGTGTACACCTAATTGATTTTATATTTTTATTAATCAGTTTTTCAAACGATTTTCAATATTTTTAACGAGTAAATTTTGCGTCTGCGATTCGTTTTCGATGAGAATGAGAGATAATTATTGTATACTTAATAGAGGATAAATGGAAAGATATTTACTGGAATATTTTTGATGATCATGGTTCGAAGCAATTCTCATAAAATCTATAATATACATATACAACAATATATGCATGGTGCTGCATGTACATACATCTATATATACATAAAAACTATCAGTTTAACAAGAGATGATATAGAAGGTAAATAACTATAGAGCAATTCGATTAAAGCTCACTAATAATCGTAATAGGTACGTATTATTACTGTGATTGTTACAGCGCGTCGCGTATTCCAGTGATGCTGAAATAATTTATGTTTTCTGATAAATAAGATTTAAAAGCTGTTGAGAACTCTCCAATCGCATACGTGTGTATCTACAGTATATGTATTTGACAAGCAACGAGTCCAAGTTTTTAATCGAAAATCATTTCACAAATCAAATATATTTAAAGTAGTAAAAATATTTGTTGTTCCATGATCAATGTAAAAAATCTTTTAAAAATATGTTAAATAACAAAAAATAAAATATATCTATTCCTTACTAAATCTGTAAATGCGTCATCATTTACTTTGTTTGTTAAAGTAAATGTATAAGATGTTGCAAGTAATAAGAAAACACAAACATATTCGTATTGCATAATCGATTATATTTGGTAAAACATTTATACAAGGTATAAGATTTTTGTTTTCGATCAACGTATTGTGTGGTACTACATTTACAGGCAAGGCATCGTCAAAAACCGTACCAACTTCATAATAATTATCTAGTTATCATCCATGTATATATATATAATTTATAATATTATTATTTATAAGAAAAGTATGTTACCATCAAATTTATCATTATCGTTTTGTCTTACAATATCGAGGTAAATATGTATATATCTATATACACATTTGTACACGTATATAAATATACACACATCTACTGTTTTATTATTTTTAATATTTTATCAGGAACAAATACATTTTTCATTTCATCGTCAATATACATCAATTCGCTTCAGTGACACTTTCACCAGATGTGTCACTTTTCGTTTTTCGTCGCAGTTTCGCTTTTAATATATATATATATACTTTTTTAAATATATGTCGCATGTATACCTTAGCAATTTAAAAGAGTATTTCCTTTCTTGGCTTAGCTGCTTACGTGCAAGAATTAAAAAAGGTCTTTACTCTTGTCTGAATATATTAATCATTCTTAATTCAATCTAATCAATTCTCTGTACACGTAAATTTTTTCTTTTTCCATCAAAGTATCGCAAATTTACGATATTTTTCCGCGACAGACCTTTTTTTTTTTTTTTTTTTTTTTTTTTCAATTAAACGCGCATTTTTCTTTTCACTAGTGATTTTCTCAATGCCTTTGGAAAATTTGTAGCCTAATTTTTTTTTGTTCGCGTACTGCTACCTTAAAAACATTGTATATTAGTTTATCTCGAATGTTTTTATCACAGAGGTACAACTTATTCACTCTCTCTCTCTTTTTTTTTTCCTATTTATACACACACAACTATAGACGCTTAAGTCGATGAAACTTTGCTCACCGCTAATGGCACTCACATGATGAAAAGAATAAACGAAATCTAAGATATACAAGCTTGAAAACGTGACTTGTGAAGTAATTAAAAATTTGTACGCTTGCGATACATTTACTCGAGAATGAGCGAAAAGTAGACAGACATTTACTTCTTGTCCAAACTTTTGTTATGTGAGGCTCAATAAAATTTATGTGCCATTGAAAATTATAGGATGATAATTTTTCATGAGTGTACATATAGTGTAGAATCAAAAGTATATTTTTTCATCTACTTTGCGTTATATCGACATTAATAAGCGACACGTTGAACAAATCAAGTTGACGAAAAATTGCGTTTACGGATAAGGAAAGTGGTTTGGCTGTAAATGAACATCAGCGCGTGACTCGGCGACTTTTGCTTGATTCACTGCGAAATCAGCTGATGTTATTATTGTATTGCACGTTTCGAATGAATACTCATGCTTTGAGTTACAATTACAGTACATGTACATTAGATTATGGTTAATTGGTATAGTAAGTATGTCTTCGGCTGTGAAATATATTTGTATAATACGGATTTATTGATTGGTATTTTTTATTACGTTATGAAAAATTTAATGTTAGAGAATTTCGATTCAAATGAAATAAAAAGTAAGTTTACGATTAATATTGTCTCTGATAAATCGTTCTGAGGGTATATATATATAAACTAAGATGATTGTAAGTTTCACTTAGTTAATAAATTGTTGGTTCATTTACAAAATTTTCCTTGTCTCATCGTTTATTACAAACAAACAGATTTTGCTATTTTTTTTATTTTTATTTTTTATTTACTTACAATGGAATGTGTTCCACAAGTGTTTACTTCATTTTCTTAAATTTCTCTCTCATAAGTCGATCATCACAATTGCATCTCTGCTGTAGCGCATTTTTTTTCTTTTTCTTTTCTTTTTTTTTTCTTTTTTTTTTTTTTTTTTCCATTTACACTTATTTAATATATACATCTATGCTTATTCTCCCACGTCCACGCAATACTTGTTCGTTCATACTCGTATGTCATGCTATGGATTGTAAAATTATGTACAAAAACAAGGTAAGAAAAAGTAATAGTAATAACTCTCATACGCGCGTGTATATATGCATGTCTTGCAACTAAGGCTTTTAATGTGAAAGTACAAATATTTTACAATAAACAGGAACGAGTGAAAATGCACATGTCATAAACTCGAACGACGTACATGTAGTAGTTATTATCTATTATATTATAGATTACTTATTTATTCGCGAATTTCTTTGGTAGTATTATTGTGATGCTACGGAGACCAAGAAAGCACACGTGCGCTTTATTGAATCGTGACAAGATGGTCCCAAGATTATATACCGAAATGCCGAATGAATCCCAAAAACAGTTACCAAATGTTTATTACAAACACTTAAAAATTTTTTTGTCATAAATAACGATGCGCCGTCATCGTAAGCAGTGCCTTATATGTTTGTCAACTACCAGATACAACTTTATTTGACTTTCAGCGAATTTTTTTTTTTTTTATTTTTTTTTTTTTATATTTTAGTACTTTTTCGTGCCATCTTGCGTAGTCACGTTTGTCATACTTTAATTCATGTCGCATGTGCTCCTTTCACGCAGTTAATTAATTAATTCACTCGTTGCATATATACCCACATCACCGCAATGCCGCGATTTTTCACGCCACATGCGGCTTTTTGCAAAATCGATGACAATAAGTAATTACGATCCGGAGCACTTTAGACTTACGCGTTATACATATTGTTTCATTTAAAAATTTGTTTCTTCATTACTTTCTATGTACACGTTAATCCATTATTACAAGCTCGTTAACTATGTCACAGGCTTGGTTAAGCCATCGAAACGTTAATAAAATAAAATTTTTATTTTACTTCATCGCGTGATAATCGATTGTAAAACGCTATAAAAAAAGAAAAAAAAAAAAAAAAAAAAAAGAAAAAAAATTTAACAACAAAAAAAAGGAAGAAGAAAATTAAGTTGCGATAGCATTTTAAATAAATTTGTATATATATATATTTTTTTCAAACAAACAACGCTTTTAGAATTCAAATTGTCATAAACTATTTCGCACATCAATAGTAATAATAATAATAATAATATTAATAATAATAATAATAATAATGATAGTAATAATAATAATAGTAATATAAATTATAACGTCGGCCAAGATAAATATATTAATAAAATGATTTGCTCATCAAGATAAAATAACAATACCAATAATAATGATAATAAAAAAAAAGGCATACGATTGCAATAAAAACGTCGATAAAAATAATAATGATGATGAATGAAGGGTGCACCCATAAGGTCGCACTGCTGCACCACATAAAAGTACGAGTTGACTCTCAATGACATGAAACGTGAAATTGTTACGTTGGGGGGGGGGGGGTGGAAAGTACAACGTGCAACGGCATCGTTGGACGCCTGGCGCGCTCAAAAGGGTGCAGCGCAGAACTCCCCACGTCTCCATTGTGCGCGTAAAAATGCATCAATAATTGTTGTCCGCCGCAAAAAAAAAAAAAACGAGCCGTATACAGCTCTGCCACGACTTTGGATCACCGATATACACGCACATGTGCACGCATACATATATATACACAAGCATGTAGCTGCGATCGATCGGCCGCACTCGTCTGCAAGCCCCGGTGTACAGGTCGTCGAGTTCATTAAGTAAACATGACCCACCGCACGCCGTTTTCACAGTTACAACTCACTGCTGCGCGGCAAGAGGAAAAAACCTTGTCGGTCCAGTAGCAGTTACCCGATCCGCGAGCATCAGGTCGTGGGACAAAGGACTGCGGATCGCCTACGGCTGCTGGTGCAACAGCTGCTCCAACTCGTCGGCCGACCTCAGGAGGAAGGCCGCGGACTCCCGGTAGCCGGTTATCAGCTGGCGCACCGCCGTCATTTCCGTCGCGTTGAGCTTGTGGCTCAGCAGCGGCTTGGCGTTGTTCTTCATGCTCAAGTCCGTGGGCCCTGGATACAAATAACGCGCTGCACTTTTACTTTTCTCGAATGAAGGGAGGGGGCATCCAACGGGAAGGAAGAAAGGGGGTAAAAGGACTGCCGGTAGAGTTACATAGTATTACTTTGCGTTGTACCGTTGCTGAGGAGTCCCGAGGTGAAGCTCTGCGTGGGGTAGAGGCCGGCCGAGAGGGTGGGCGGCACAGTCGTCGGCCCGGCGCGCTGAAACGCCTGGCTGAAGTTCGGCCTGTACATGGCCGTGGGGGCGGCCGCCGCCGCGGCGCTCCCGATCCCGTTGGCCGTCGACGAGCTCACGACCGTCGCTTGGCTGTAACAGTCGCGAGAGGGGCTTCATCAGCTCCAATTGGAGGGGGAAGGGGGTGTACAATTGCAACGAGAGGAGTATAGGTATAGCACCCACCTCATGAGGCTCTTTTGGGCGTCGTTGGCGAGGAGCTTCGAGGTCGGGGCGAGCGAGAGGGGCGCCGAGGCCAGGCTGGCGCCGCTGGGTAGACTCGCCAAGCTGGTCAGGGGCGCCAGTGACGTGTGACTCGCGGGCGGCGTGTCCTCCCGCTTGTTTGCCGGCAGCGCCTTTGCCGGACTGCTACTGCTGCTGCTCGCAAAGTGATCCATGCTCGCTCGCACGTCCGTCTGCTGGATATATACATACATATTTTTCTCTTTTTCCCTCCAATCGAATACATTTGTCTGCTTTTTACCAACATATACCTAACGATACCCGTGTATTGAACGTAAAATCGGAAACGCATTTAATTGTCTATATATATAGAAATTTTATGCGTCGCCGATGATCTATGCCGTCTTTTCAACTCCAACCAAAAGTGTATCATATACAAATAATTGTGTCATATGATGAATTAGGAAGCAATCGCGTACGTAAAGTGACGTACATTTTATAAGCCCGTAAAAATAATAGAGGGTGAAGATCGAGTTTAATTTACACTTGTTAAATGAAGGCGGGTCGTATAGATCGGCTCACCTCTGACGCGCTATCCCGATGGTGCTTAAGCTGTTTGTGCATCACCCGAAGATTTTTCTTCCTCATAATGTTTTCGGGGTCTGTATAGTACTTGTGTGTGTATTATATATCTACATATACTGTACCGTATACTATTGTACGGACACACAAGCCGCCGATTCGGCCGGGCGTCGGTACTTGTGTGTATACACACCGCGACGAGTGTGCACTTGTTGATTTTCGCGAAGCAGCGCAAAAAACAAAAATAAAAGGATATACAGATCGTATTAACGCGAGCTGGATGCCATTGCGGCGATTAATCCAGTCACGTCGTCTGCACTGGGACTGCGGAGAATGAAGAAATCGTCATCCGCGGAACTAACCCGAGTGTAGTAAGTATTAGTAACGGAGAGCAACAATAATAATCTTATATTCCCTCTCCCTCTCGTACCTATATACACGCTTGTTGCTCTCTTTTACGCGAATGGACGTATATAAGCATACAAATAATAATAATAATAATAATATATCGAGAAGAGCCATACTATAGGTATATACGGCCGAAGAATGAAAAGTGCTAGCGCTACGCGAGCACAAAGCGTTGTATTACTACGAGTACGTGTACCGCGAGTGGCGAGCGGAGGGTCAGAGCACGAGGTTATCGCGCGGCTAGCCGGAATTCGTATATACCCTGTAGATAAGTAAGTATAGGCGAGTTCGACCATCTGTATTGCCTCTCCAATTCGACACTTTGCAACTTGTAATATACTCAAGGTGTAACGATTGTACACTTATCTAATAATCGATTTTCATATAAATTATATTCCTGGGTCTCAAAGTAACCGCAGTCATATCGGCTCGCTCGGGTTGACGTGCTGAAAGTATACGAACGACAGGTGTGGCCCAACTTACCGTGGCTGCGGGCAAAGTCGGCATGGGCTGGGAGACCGGCTCGAGTCCGACTCGCATGCGTTTGGCGTTGTCGCTCTCGTTCTCGCAAGCCGTAGCGAGGATCTGTTCCGCCTGGACGGAGGTCAGGTGGGCTGGAGTCGGCCTCGCCTACGGAACAAAACATCAAGACTTGTTTTCCTCCTCCCCCCCTCCCCCACTTCGAGGATCACGGGCAACTCACCGCGTCCCAGGGTGCGCCCTCTCTGCCCCGCTTGTTCCTCCGACAGCTCTTCAAGTAGGTCCTGATCCGCTTGCGCGCTCGCTCGGCAAACTCGGGAAACTGTCTCGTGCAGCTGTCGATTATTGCCTGGATCTTCTCTTTGGGCTGCTTCGAGATCGGCACTATGCGGTCCAGGTTCTCGTCGACAAACAGCCTCACGAACATCTGTACACACCCACCCGGAATTCTTCGTGCATTATAATGACAAAACGATGCGAGTCGGTGTTCATGAATGATTATTTATGTACATACGTTGAAGGCCTTGAGGCGTTCCGGGTCGTGGTGTCGGGGGTCCAGCCTCTCGTCCACGTCCTCGTCGTCGTCGTCCTCGTCCTCCTTGTTGCCGCTGCTGCTGGTCTCGTCGTGGGCGCTGCCGGCCTCGCCACCCGCCGGGCTCGACTCCCTGTCCCGCGAGGGTGTCCCGGAGCCGGGCGGCTGCGGTCCCGGTGGCGTCGACGGCGTCTTCTTCATGCCCATCGTGTACGACGCCCACAGCGAGGCCATGTCCTCACCCGCCACCGACCCCGGCGTACCGCTGGCCGCTACCACCGCCGCTGCTCCCTGGACCGGCTCGCCAACTGGCTCCACGCTGCCGTTGCGCGACTCTGAAACCCCGTCAATTTTTTACCTCCGAGGGTGTTCTTTTCTTTTTTTTACTCCACTTGGCAGTCTTTGTTCTCTACATCCACGTTGGATTTCACAATGTAAATAAGCTCAGTTATTTCATTTCTTTGAGAACAATCTATTCAGCCACTCGAAGTTCTTTTAACGCAAAATAAAAACCTTTTTTTTCGTTTTCTTCTAGACGATTCATAATTTTTTTATTTCAGAAATTATAACATTGTATACTTTCCACAAGACCAGAACAAGACCAGCGGAACATTTTTATTTATCGTACGTGGATGGGTATAAGTGTATAATATGTGTACATACGTAGGGGCCCTTGGCTCACCTGTAGGGGTGCCGTTGCCCGTACACGCCACGGATTGACCGGCGTTGGCCGACGTAGCGCTGCCACCGGCACTGGGGCAACCCGTGGCCGCGGGACTACTGGTGCCGGTGGGCGAGGCGGCGGGTCCGTTGGTCGGGGCCACCGTGGGCTGCTGCGCCGGCGCCGGCTGCTGGGCTTGGGTGGCGAGCGCCTGGACCGGCGAGCCCGGCACCTGCTGCTGCTGGAGACTGTAGTTCCACGCGAGCAGCATCAGCTTCAGCTTGTCGGCGTCCTTCATCAGCGCGCCTGTTCAAAGCAAAGAGGCACCAGCCGTTTAACACCACCCTCAGGCTCTTATATACACTCGCTTCAACGTTCGCTCGGAAGGGGCTTCGATAAGTCGAGCGTGTCGATTACCCAAGGGGTGATACGTAAATCGGGATGGCTTTATGGAGGATTATAGGCTCGAAGCCAAGAGCAGCGGACGAGTGTATACTATAGTTTTTTTTTTTTTTTTTTTTTTTTTTAAGAAACATACATGTTTTGTCATCTCGTTACATTAATATACTTCAGATAATCCAGACAATATATATTGCATTGTGCGAAAAACGAGAAATAATTCTTTTCAACCAACATCTCGGATTGTTTCGACAATTTTGCTGGGATGAACACCCAAAATTTCAGTAGTTGGGTACATTATAATATAAAATGTTAAACATTGAAAAATTTAATGTGGCCTCAATCGAAACATTTGCAAATGTTGTGTTGAAACGGGGAAAAGATAATTAACGTATTATGCCAGCAATTTAAAAAATGACCCGCCGCAGGTCACATTTTAACAGCGGAGATAAAAATAAGGGCGCAGTTGTTAAAACTGGGTGGTGTATAATACTTACACGTGAACGCTAAAGAAATGTATCGAAAGTAAAAAAAAAAAAAAAAAAAAGTACTCACTCGAGTAGTGATCATCCTCCGAGATGTCGGCTGGCTCTGGAGTAGAAATGTTCTCCTGAAATCAAAAAGTACAGATATATTTGTTAATCTTCCGTGGTGTGCATATGCATATGGAGAATATTTGAATGAACCTTTTCGAGCGGTACATCAATAAATTTAGGCATTAAAAATGCGTGATTGGATCGATTTGAGTAAAGGGTAGGTATAGGTACAAAGACGAGGAAAAGAGCCTATTAAAATCACACGTTAGTATATGTTATATATAGGGTTAGTAAAGAAACAAGAGCACAGATAAAAAAAAGATGTACAAGCATGAAAGTCTTTTTTTCTAATTCTTGTGATTAAAGATGACGTATCTTTGCACTACACACATATTTATGCAGCGAAGCCGATTTTTTTTTTTCACCCCCTCCGTAACATTTTGTCTCTTCGATTAGTTAACGACACCTATACACACGCGCGCTGTATTTTCAGCCTACTAATGGAAAAAAAAAGGCCCCAACGATTCTGTCGCATCGCATACACGTGCACATCAAGTAACCCGCGTGTAAGCGAGAGAGGCAGGAAAAAAATGTTTTCCCTCCGCCGCAACCCAATAACCAAGTTGTTGTGTCTTTTTTTCGTTCAGCTCGATTTGCCTGCATCGTATAGCATTGCACACACTTTGCCTTCGAGCGGACGTATAAGTATATACACACACGCGCGCGTGCACGGACCGCGTCTTTTTCTCTTTCTTCTCTTGAGAGAGATCCGACCATGCTTTTGCAGCTTGGCCGGTGCGCCGGAGTGTATATAAGAGGAATCGTGTATTACGGCTCGGGTAGATTTGTTTCGTTGAGCGCAATTAAGCCACTTGCCGGCTCAATTGCTTGTCGCTCAGCAGAGAATTCCGTATAGCTGCCATCAGCCGCGGCCGAGTTTGTGTATACGTTGCGTCGCTGCTGAGATGCTGCCGGCTTCTAACGTATCCTTAATATAATAAGTTACAAGGGATATACCCATGGCAGATGTAGGTATAGCTTGGCTGACCACTCAACATTTTTTTTACTTGGCTCTATACAGTGTCCTCTAATTGCAATTCGGGTTGTTATACTTAATCTGGCTTGTTCCCTGTACTGTAGGTGCTTACATTATTACAAACAAAAGTTCAACAATAAATAAGGACATAATTATGTACTTTAGCATTTAACTTCCACTGAATTTATTTTCCGGGCCCGCAGTAAAACCTACATCTTCGATGTTAAAGGTATCGAGCTAATCAAAATAACATCCCTTTTCCCCAACGAAGAAGATAGGTATACGGGTCATGGGTACGATTTTGTGCGATGTAGGTACATCAAAATTCCTTACTCTATCCTTACAGTATGTATTCTCGCTATTCCGAAATTTTTTGTTTTTTGCACATACCTACGTCTAAAAAAATGTGGCTTTAAGTAACAATAGACTCTGAAATTGATTTATGTAACAGTATAGTTACCGAGTAGGTATATAGGACTCCCCTTTGTTGCTGCGACGGTGACTAACACATTATGCTATACCTATGTACACAGGGGATATACTTGTATGTTGTACGAATGTGTGAAAACAAAGTAACAAATAACAAAAAACTATACCTACAGTCGCGTCAATATAATATATTATGTAAAGTCAATCATCATCAGTAAAATCTCGAGGTTTCAGGTTTTTCACGTTTCCGTCAGATGGCAGTTCCACCGCAACTTTGTACTCGCGATCGCGACACGATCATTCATTAAATTTGCTTTTGTTGCTCGCTAACGATTACATTACCACTCAACTGATGTCATCACTTACACAAACGTGCCAAGTACCGATTGATATAATAACGCCATATTATGCACCGTAGCGAGAAAATATTTATGTTTTAGACTTGATCTTTCAAATGTCAATTATTGCAAGCGCTATAGGTGTACTTTATTATTGTTATCAAAATTACCTGAATCCAATTTTCCGACTGGTAGGTGGGCTGCACGTGCGTTGTGCATCTTTTTTTTCTTTTTCTTTACTTATCCAAACGATAAATAAAAATAAATCGAAATCCACCACACCTTCCCAATATATATTATTATAACGTTCGAAGGTTGGAAATCCTAAAACACAAGCGCTGCCGATATATACTTATGTAGGACTCGAGAGTACGTGCCGCTGTACGGGGGTATAGCCACTGGGAGGAGGAACAGAAAGTTGTTTTTTTTTTCCCTCTTTCACAAGTACACATCCTGCAGCCGTGATCCACACACGCAGAGAGAGCCAAACGTATTGTAAACTGCTCTCTTATCGGCTCGAAGCTCTTTCCATTTGACGGAGTCGCTCATCCCAAGGCTGTACTCGCGAGTTATCTCTCTTTTTTTTTTTAAATACTTTTCTTTGCTCTTATCCTCGTCAGATAATAAGTGTTCCTATACGCCTATATTAACACGTGCATCGTACAACCTAGAGCTTGGTCAGCTCGGCAGACTGCCAAATTTTTATATATGCACATGCCTATACCTCCGGCCGTAAGTATACATATTTGTTCTTTTGTACAAATATCTTTGAACCGTAGGTATACAAGTGACTTATTGCACTTGCGTAAGGATGCAAGTTACGAGAGAACGAGGCCGGCGCGCCGTGACAATGCAACGCGACTCGTGCCGCCGCACAGCCGATTAATCGAGCTCCCCGGGCGTCATCGACCTCTGCTCTCTATCGGCATCATCCAGGGACTATGGGTATATATTCTATTATCTGTACACGAGGTAAGTATATCATCATCAACTATATGTACCGCCGCACTGAAATTTCATCGGCAGTGCAGTTCTGCTCTGCTCATGAAAAGTCAAAATCAAGTCCGGGCTGACCTACTACTAGCCCCCTGACTCTCTTTTGCGTGAATACTTGTGGAGGATGGAAATTATTGCAGTTGGCGGTGATGATTTTCAAGGATGGGTCACCTCTGAAGGCTGATCGTTGAAGTGGAGGCGGAATTACAGTGACCAAAGCCGAGAAATCGGTAAGGTGGGAAATGCTATCGTTGCACCTATACATAAGATCGGGTTAATATCGCAGCGCACTTTTATCTGTATATGAGCGTCCACATAACACGTACGGAACTAGCGTAGGTGCTATATGTATAGTCGCCACCGCGATCGATCGGAATCGTTTTTGAACTGAACCCGATTTTAACCCAACGCGGCTCATTTTGTTCGTATTAAAATTGAGCATACTTTTTATGTGCGATTCTTCGGTCTTCCTCTAGACTCGAAATACCTGTTTCGGCCATTTTTGCCATTTTTTTGGGGGGGGAGGGGAGCTTTGCTGACATTAGTAGTCGTTAAATTATGTGTCCATTTGAGACCAAACATTACAACTATCCTATTTTTTAGAGGTACCGATATGGTTTTTACCTGATTCCATCATACTATGTAGGTACAGAGTGCAGATACCTTTACCTATACCTGCCCACCCATATATGCATAAATATATAAGTACCTACACGGTAAGAGAGCGTACACGCGGCAGGGACGGCATTACTATACTCAGGTATGGAATGTATATGAAAAGCCCCCGTATATAACATGAATAATTTACTTATGGTATGAAATTAAATATCTTGGGGTATTCTGTAAGCCAAAATTTTTAATTACAAACCAGTGATAATAAGCTATACTGTTGAATGATAAAAATTGAAATCTATCGTTTAATATTTCCTATTTGAGAGCACATTACGGTATACGAAGCTAACGGAAGTAATACATCATATTTTTCTATAAAAACAAGGTATGAGCTATATATACAGAGTAGATTGTGCACGTTGGCAATAATGTTGTGAATAATCGTATTAAAAAAAAGTACCAAAATATTTTCACTGGAAAAATTGAAAAAATATACCGCTGGACTATGGTATGTCATATTCGTTTGATTTTGGCATGTGACACCCTATGGTTTTGATATGAAACGCTCAGAGCTTTATTAAATAGATTGTTTTTGGTTTCTATTTCTATATATATATATATAGATACTTATGGAATTCAATACTACGTATAGGCTTCGAAATCATTGAAAAGTGTGTAAGTATATGTAGCGACGCCCCTGGCGAGCGGCCGGTGATTCCAGACTCTCCTCGCTGTACCACATATATGTTATATACGTATAGGTACGCGCATACATCAGGGGATCAGGGAGAGCCCGACCTCGACACACAATTCACGAGTGCAGGTATATATATATACGTATAGAGACGACTGCACAATCGTGCAGCAGCGGTAACAGTCTCTCGCTCTCCCCGTTCGTTGTCGCTGTCGCGCGTAGTATATATATATATAAGTATATGCAATGCCATTATATGAACAATACTTTTTATATACACAAGTACGAAGAAGGTATTGCAAATGTTGTACCTACATCACCTATACCAATACTTGCACGTTTCGGGAAAACTCGAAAAATAACTGTAGCCTATATAATATTATAAATCATCATGGTCAGCGTGTAAGTGACCTAATGATGCTGACTGACGACCATATCCCTATATATATACAATATAGATGATGGTAAGAACAGAGAGCACAACAGCTCGAAGCTCGACTCGACCTCCTTTTTTCTCCTCCCCATGCATATCCACGTGATGCACTCATGCACGCAGCAATTAACGCGGTAGAGTCCAGGTAACATAGCGAATTAGATATAGACATAAACTTTTTAAACAAGAAGGGTGTGTGAGTACTTTCTCATCAGTAAAGCTGCTTTTTGGAGAAACGGTGTAAAGGCTAACAGTATCGTCAATGATAAGTAATATAATATAATATATCATACTGACGAGTCTATATAACATTTAACGTTTTATTATACTTTTAAACATGTATAGAATTGAACTAATTTTATATTTATTCATTCAAATTTATACGTATATTATAAGCAGCTCCTCCCCACTGGAACAACTATACACTGTATAGGTATACTAGCCTAGCAATTTGCGAGGCTTCTCTCCCGATTTCCGATTTTTCAATGCACCGCATATCCGTGTGTTCAGTCGGTGTGGAATGTGCTCTACATATGCGTGATCGATTTTTCGAAGAGGTCACTAGAATGACTGATGGCGAGCCAGATAGCCGGCTTAAAAAAAACTACAGGCTTTTAATCCCCGGTCAAATGACAAATAAGTTGGTGGTGACGATTGCACGTGGGGTACTTCCCTTGTGTACTACACCCACCTATATACGTGTACGCATAATTAATTCTGTGTTTTTTCAAACCATAAAAAATGCCAGTGAAGAGATATATTATATATGTATATATTGCAGTCGTGCGAACGAGGTGCGGCCGGGCGCGACAAACTCCAATGTGCCTGTATATATACTCGAAGGACCTCGTTCGACGTTACGTTACACTGTAGATTGATTGTAAAAATATTCCGCAGGAATGGGCGTTTCGCAATTCTTCTACACATTAGGAGAGATTTTCAATTTTTAACGCGTGCGACAGTCCGACCAGCATCGACGTCTGTATGGTGTCTATATACTTAGGTACGTCTTGGATGAATGTAAGATGTTGCGCACTGCTGCGTAATATAACCATCCAAAGGTGGGATCTCAAATATTATTCTCTTTAACTCTTTGGTGTATGCGTATATACTGTTACAATTCATCTGTAATTAACATTTCATGATCTTGAAAGTTCACGTAAACGAGTTACAAAAGTGCCTACAACGTGTTGTGTAAAATATAATATATACTGCGCGATCAGTTGTGCGTGATTCGTCAAAAAACGTGTAGCGACACGTCGTGAACAAATCATATGCAATATGTCGCCAATCATTCGATACCGTGGAAATCTTGCAACCAGTGAATGGATTAAATTAACCAACGTACGGTTAATGCTTCCAAAAAAAAAGAAAAACCAAAGATTGTCGCTTTGCCCAAAAACTTTTTTTTTTTCTACTTGAAGAGTCATACCCGAGTATACTCGGTAGTACCAGTATAGATATACATAATACAATATGTGTAAAGCAATGAAATTGAAACGAGTTACTAAATTTAGGCGAATCATTTGACTTTCTACACTTTTTTTACAAAAGCAATACAGAACAAATTGCACCCGTTGATTGTTGAACGAATTAAATACGAGAAGCAAATTTTGCAAAAGTACACGACGCGCACGTAACAGTTGGGCCACAAAGTGCAGATTACAACAAATCATTCCCCCGTATGAACAAAAACTCCATCGTTCCTCTTCCCTTTGTACCACGTGCAGGCACATCACGTTCCCATTCATTAATAATAAAAAAATATCTTCCAGTTGCTTGAAAAATCATCGACACCACGGCTACACCAAAAGTTTAGGTAAGGAACTAGGGAGAGAGTCGCAAAAGGGCATCAGGTCTAGTCAAAAAAGGTAAAATATACACACACGTGCTGCAGGGCTGCAGCGGGTGGTGTGTATATAATATGTATACGCCATGAGTCCCGGTCCGGGTCACGGTAAACCAACAAGAGTCGTATGGGGTGCAGGCGCGCGCGTGCGGCAGGAAATAACGATTTTTGCAGGGTACGTTTTCCCGGAAAGTCGCCCAGATCGGCCGGTACACATATACACCTACATATAGCCACCCTGGCGCAGTGGTACCTGTACGTAAACCAACTATATATATATATACTATACTGCTGTTGTTTTTTTTTTTTTTTTTCTCAACATCCCCTCAGCACCCCCCCACCCCACCATATCCAGGCCGCACTGTGTACACCTATACCTCGCCCTCCCCAACCCCTGCGTCATCGACATCATCGAGCTGAAATATTGAACGGACGACCACCGCGTATACATATATAATAATGTACAGTGCGTGAGTGTGCGGGGCTTTGTAGCTATACATACACACAACAGTATATGCGTACGCGCGTGTGGGGTCCATATAATACCATGCACCACAGTGAGCGAGGTGGAAAAGGGAAAGGGGGGCTCAGCCCCGTATCGCTAGTGCATGTGCACATCAGCGTCCGGTACATATATATATATACAACGCGCCACGTAGGCGCAGTGGCTCTCTCGACTCGGCACAAAAATGCCTGCGATCAACAACCCCGAGTCGCTTTAGTTTTGCGAATCGTCATGTGGATATATATATACCGTATACACACTCAGTTGTACGGGTGAGCTAAAAGTTTAACATATATATGTATATGGTGTCCGTTTTGGTGTTGATACAATTCGGCGGTGCTGATTGTTCATTGACCCGGAAAAGGTGCCTGCACCCTCAAAGTGTACGGCTCAACTAAACGGAATCAAGTAAAGATGAAGAAAAAAGTTACTCCTCGATTATAAAAAATATACTTTTTTTCTTTTTTCTTTTTCTATATACGCATCAACCAATGAGTTCCCGTCAATTACCTTGGCCCGTGTGACCATATTATACGCACACGAATCGTAAATACGGTATAACCATTATACGAGGCGAAGTGTACTTGAAGTATGAAACCGAGCTTAATAAATGCTTGCCTCGCCACGTCAAATAAACACACACGTATACCTATATATTAAGTAGGTATAAGCGTATAGCATGTGCGAGACAGATGCGGCGAAGAGAGCGTTTCACGGGTGGTGGTGGTGCATCGGACGTACATTCACACGGCAGCATATAATATATATGAGCGCGGAAGGTGGTGGGTCCCGGGCAACGTGACACTCCCGGTGGATATCGGCGATGGGTGTGTGCGCGCGTGGTGGGTGAACGTATTATATACACCTCCTCCGCGGATGGTATATAATATTATAATATACCTATATATGTATCGCGGCCGATGCTTTCGGCAACCGGAAATGTCAGCAGAGCCAGCATCGGTGTGCACCTATGTATAGAGAGATGAGGGGGCGAGGTATTTCTCCGATAGTTTTGCGAGGGCCGATCCAAAATGTTCCGAGTACAGCGCGGTGTATAATACGTGGAGGATACACATATACACATGTATAGGTATATCGAGGGGGACGCGGCTCTCGCGTGTAATATGCAGTTCTTGGCCTCTCGCGGCAACTCCTCGCTGTGTGGCGTGTATCGTAGAGGCGGGGGGAGAGCTATTTTTAGCGAAGCGCATCTGGAGAGCGGGACACGGTGGAGGTCCAACGGGGGGAAGGTGAGGCGGAGGTGTGCGAGCAGTATAATACGCACAAATACATATGTATGTAAAATTGTTCGACATCGATGAAGAAGTAAAATCTTGGAGCTTATTATTTAAACTGAAGGTATTTTTCACGTGTAATGTCACTCGCCTGCCCGGATACTTATTATACAGCCGTCAATGTCTCTTTTGATTCGCCCTCGAGTTGACCATCCGGCCCACTAAATCTGATCATGTGTATAATGTGTACCCGCAACCCCTTTCCTCGATGCATTTTAGCATACGCGTGTCGTCGACTGCGGATCAGAACATCAGAATACACGAGCGAAAGAGAGGTGCATATGAGTTGATTCATGCGTGCACGTGTATATTATTACATGTATATTTATGTAAAAGGACTGCTTGAGAAAAAATATGTTATTCATCTTGTGTTTGTTTCGATTTAAACATTCACTACGCTGACTTTACATAATGTACATGTATATAAGTATACGTGATAATATATTAAATTTTGTTAGCTGTTGAGTTGGAGTTAGACATTTCAACTCTAAATCCAAGCAAAAACTCTCCTACCGATATAGGTATAACTAATGATCTTATATTTATGTGAACGGTCAAGTTTTCGTGCAGCACCTATACGTATAGGTATAAACGAAGCGCCGTTGAAAGCCCGAGTCACGCATCTTCCGGCTTTCTCCGATCCGACGGCAAAGATTGGGAATGAGCTTACTCCGTCGATTGAAAATTCGCAATGGACGTAAGTGGGTAGAGGAGGAGAGGTATACAGATACAATGTATACGTACACCAAGTGAAATATCGGAGGAGCTATGGGTACACGTACGGTATATGTATAGGTGACGCGTGCACGGGGTGTCCCAATTACACGTCGAAAGTGCTAAGTGCACGGGTCAACATTGACTTTTTTTTTCTCCCCCCCCTCCCTCCCCCTATAATCGTATATCCATATAATATATACAATATCGATGCGTGTGTGCCCGTACACGGTGCATGCTACGGTGAGTATATACCCTGTGTGTGCACGTCGAGATAGAAAGATACGGGTAAAAGAGAGAGAGAGAGAGAGAAAGGGAAGCCAATGTTGTTATCTGAGCGATCGATCTTAATCGCGTGCATATTACCTACACAGGAATATATATATATATAAACATACATGACACACGCACGCATACATGCTGTATTCTACGGGATTACTTATACAGGTATGGATAATGTGTGTGTGCAGCCGTAGCAAACAATGGGCAAGTATGTAGTAAGCTGCACTCGTTGGGCGATTCGGGGACAAACTCATATATATATATATTAGATCAATGACTTTTGGTGGATCTATATGTTTTACTTTGGGAGCTCCAATAGACGCAAACTTACTTATCGTATAATGTATAGGGCTTACAGTAAGAAAAACTTGTACAGTCATAATTTTAAGGATTCAAACAGCTTCTAAGTATATCTCGGGGGTTTTCTCTCCGCATACCAACCTTTTTCACGGTAGATATATTGATCACGGTAATTTTATTTTATTTCCGAGGAATCATTTTGTTGTCACCCCGAAAGTTGAAACAACTCCTTTTTATCCCCCTGATATGCATATGATGGGCGTCGATTATATAAATAATAATACAGATCCGAGGAATGATTGTATATTACTATGTAGGCAACGATATGTGATCCTGAGCGTCACGATAACTTAATAATCGGAGACTCGACGGAACGGTCAATAGAAGGATAAAAAAAAAAGATGCACGAAACGGGCTATGAGAAAGATGTCACGATCTCTCTTATATCTTTTGCATTTCCGTATCAAGTATAAAGATAGATAGATACAAGTAAAATCAGGTGTACCTATTTACATACATCAGATAGTTAGAGATAGACGCGTGCAGCATATAGCATATTGGGTTGTTGCGTCCGTTCTCTCGCAGTAGGCAGATAAATATACGTATGAAATATATAAATGAAAGCAGCACCTCTCGATATGCGGTGCGCCTTGACACGGATGGCCCCGCAGCCTCTGAATCAGTGCCCCTATATAATACCTATATACTCTCCGCGGAGCGGCGCCGAGCCGCGAAAAACTTTTGCATCCTATCTCTCCCCCCTCCCCCCCATATCCTATCCACGTTGTCGGCCAGCAGCGTCGCGCTATCGATGTACACACGCGCCTACTCTCAAAGGGGACATCGCTCGCACACACGAACGTGCTTTTTTCCGTATAAGGGGGAGAGATGGGTGGAACCTCTGGCATCACTGATGGGGGGAAAGAACGAGCCGAGAGGCCGGGGCTATATATACGTATATACCTTGTCGAGCCGATAAGCCCCGCTCCCTCTGTATTATGTGCTCGGCTTTGTCTCCTGACGTCTTGCCACGGACGTATATACACATAGGGTATAACACGAATAATACATATATACGTCTATACCATACTGGTGTGGCATCTCTTTTTTCTCCGTGTGACTTCCGTCGATATATATACGTTATACAAACACCCATTTTTATACGTATGGGAGAGATCGCTCGAGTGAGCGCGGCTGGCTTTTCGCCTCCCGCGTCTCCTCTCTCGGCTTATCACTTTTATCGGAAATCAGTTATTCCGGCGCTGCAGTGGCAGCAGGAAACGTCAGCTTCGGCCCAATCTACGGGCTTGACGTGAACATTCACCTTCGGAATACGTGTGTGTGAAAAAAAAAAAAAAAAAAAAAAAAAAAAAAAACCATCATCCGGTGACGCTGCCATTTCAATGGTTTAAATACTAATTGTACGTTAAATCCGTGCTATATATAAATAAATCGTGCATGTACCTATGTATTATATAATCGTAGAATTTTGTTTTGGCATATAATTTTTCAATTATTGGAGGGGGGTATAGAGATTGTACAAGCCGTATGAATAATATATAAATATGCGCTTCGCTGGATTTCCTCCCCCAACATCATCACAATCAAGGGCGTGTATCATGAAATAGGGTGACAATGTACCCAAGTGTCGATACATTCGATATGTATGGGGGCGAAACCTCGTTTACGTCCAGGATAATTGTCGAAGCATCTGCGACGCTCGGATGCTCGTTCGGTCGGCGTGTGCTCTACATGATGTGACTCATGCTTTTATCGGATCAACCGTGCCATGTGTGACTATGTATGTGTTTTGTGAAGATTCAACTATACGCAGCGCTCGATAGCACGGCCAACTGATTGTGTATTTTTATTTTATCAATTTTGCAAAAAAATGTCGCGTGTTTTGCGCTCGTGATGCAGATATATAGTTTTGGCGTATAGTGTGGTGTAATTGTAATTGATATGTGATTATCATTTTTCCCGTGAGTTTTTCTTTTAATTGCATATACATCGATACCGCGGATAAAAATAATGTGCAGTAGTTTGAGTCTCCGTTTTGGAAGATGATAACTCGGATATTGTGCTCTTTTTCTTTCTTTGATCTCGTCTTTTATTTCTGTACTCTCGATTCCCGCGAAGTATACTACAATATCTCTATATGGGCAATACAGTCATAAACTTTATAATAATTTTATATCCGTGAAGATGACCAACAATCATATACTAATGTACTTTTTAAGTGATATCATACAGGTGTGGAAAAAATTAAAAAAAAAAAAACTTTTAAGTAAAATAACAGATAATCCACTTGCGGAAAAAAAAATTTTTGTCCACTTTTTAATGATGGAAGATTTCTCGTTGTAAATAAAATGAAAATGATCGATAACCACGAAGAAAATCGGCCAGAGTCAATACCCAAGCCCTGCGTCACGCGTTCATATGGCAGCGAACAATGCGCATCCTGTGATGCCTGCGACGTGCTTTTTTTTTCCCGGTGCATTTGCTCATTATTATTATTATTACTATTATTATTTTTTTTTCTTCAAAACATTTTTCCCAACCATTCGACCACCACGAGTTTCAAGTATATACACGTCATCGGTAAAAAATAACTTTTTCCTACGCCATCGCCTATACAAGTTGCTTTTAGTACATTTGGCTTATATTAGCGAGTCAAAACATCCGTGTCGAGTAATTTTACCGCATAAACCATAATAACCGTAGTATAACTGTTATAACATACAAATATCAAATATCAGTCGTATAGCAAACGTGAGATCCGATACTTCAATGGTTTTCGGACGAAACAAACACATTATTTCGCCCAGAGGTGTCAACCGAGCGAGAGAAACGAATTTTCTTGTTTTTCTGCTTCTTCTCTTTTTTTTTTTTTTTTTTTTCTTCAAACCTCGAGCGACAGTCTTGAGCAGCTGCGTCTCGAGCAGCCGACCCTGAATAGAACGAGACGAGTACAGTCGGTCGCAAAATTTTCACACCGCTCGTTTTGTTTACGCGCCGAATCACTTCGGACTAAACATTATCGAAAGCAACGTAACGCATTGTTGGCTGTTTTTTTTTTTTTTTTTTTACTTTTTTTATATACTTCACTCATACAACTATTCGGCCGAACGATTGCAATTGTAATCGAAAGTGTGGTTTACAATCGTCGACACGATTGTTTTTTTACAGTCAATTTTTGACGTTATCAGTGTCGTTGTTATGATTTATACTCGTCCTGTAAGCGATTGCTCACGTAAATTTTTTATACAATCTATCATTACCAATAAAAACCCAACCCAAAACTATTAAACCTTACCTGTACTTGTATATCATCGGTATACGTGTATCAATAACGTGTGCGCTCAAAGAGAAAAAGACCGTACATTATATACAGAAGGAAGAAAAGCAAATATATATGTATAAAGAGAAAAAGGACGAACGAAAAAAAAAAAAAAAAAAAAAAAGAGGTAAATGAAAGGTATGTATATATATAGTGAGCGTGAGGATGCAATAACTAACGAGTGTAGTGCAGTACAATAATTGGGTAATGGGTGAAATACGCGGGAAAGAGCGAAGGTCGGTGGAGGGGAGCTAATAGAATAATGGAAATGCGAAAAGATGCGGTGAACGGGGCGGAGGGAATGAAGGAGGAGATCGTGACTGTATATATTATACGCGTGCACCACACACTACTACCCTATGCATGTACATCGGATAAGTGGCAGTGTGTGTATATGTACACATACATATTGTATACACCTTTACTGTACCTGCCTCAATTCGTTTCGCGCGGCTCGACTTCGCGCCGCGATTTGATCGATTTAGCGAGAGGGACGGCCAGAAGAGCGCGGGAGATGGAGAGGATGCCGGTTTTCTATCTCTCGGTTGTATCGAGCGTGCATACATATACATACACATATATATATACATGCACAGTTCTCGTATTAGTCAAATTAGGCAAGCTCACGGTAGCCGGAGCTATTTGCGGATAGATTTAGTGCACGTCACTTTGCTTACCAATTAGTAAAAGGGATGCGCTCGCCGCTAAGATACGGTCTGTATGTATATATGGTTCTCCTGTGCCGCGGGTTTCATTTTCGTATACACGTATGTGTATGTGTATATATTCAAGCAATGAGCGTGGCTAGATTTGTTGCGTCGATAAGACACAATTATCGCATTTACATGCTCTTACGCTGGATAATACTTATGTATTTATTTCCGTTTTTTTTTTTTTCTTTTTTTTTTTTAATATAATCTGATCGGGTGGATTACACGGTCACAGCGATGGAGAAACGGAAAAAATTGAGGATTTTTACTGGAGTGATTATTATCAATGCACTTAATATTAGTACGTAAATGTAGGAAAAAACGTATACATTAGCAAAATTTCTGACCATGCGAATCGTGAAGTATAGAGGCATTGTATTTTTATGTCACCCGTAAACAATGACGTGTATTTTGCTTAAACAGCTGACATATGGTCAAAAACAAACAAGACAAAGGGCCACATTGTACAAGAGCGCGACACTCGAATCTTTGCTTAGAGAGATGATGGTAAAGATTACGGCGACTGATAACAACATCATCGTTGTTGTATGTGTGGTGTAAAATATCAGTTGACGTACGTTGTACATAAATATATTACGACCGTGTGAAACTGAATATCTTGATGCTTGGGGAGTGTGTCATGTGTACACAACATGTGAAACTCGCGGGCGCCTAATCAAAAACAGCTTGCACGTGGCTTCGGGCGCCGATAGTGGACCACGCGGCATCTATCCATGTTAAGTACACCTCGAAACGTTTCGAATGCTCGATTGACAATTATTGCCTGTTATAATTACTTAGCTCTACCATTGCTATTTTTTAACAATGTTGAGTTACTTTTATTTGCACAACTTTCGCTTCTATATTGTACAGTCCGTTATTATACCTACATGCTTTAGATTTATTCAAAACAACATCTCCCGTTCGATTACATCGCACACAAGTGCTCAATGTCAGCTGTACAGCCGAGCGAGCAATCGATCTACACCCGAACGAACGCACCTACATTACACGACCCCCCCCCTCCCCCCGCCGACCCCCTTGGCAGCTAAAAAAAGCTCCAACGAAATATTACATAAATCTGGGTATAGTGTAGAGCTTGCATGGGCACTCGAGTAAAAAATGAGAGACGATGAAGCATGATAATCGAAGAGCGTTGAAAGCACCGCTCTCGGCGTCACCGCTGATGATTTCTTTTTTTTTTTTTTTTTTTTTTTTTTTTTCACGACTCCGATGCAGCCGCGGTTCACGTGATAACGCCGGCATCGGATGGTCATCGCGATATATATATATACGTAAGGCCGAACTCTATAACTCGCTGCGTATGTGGAGCCCATGAGCTGTTGCGATGTCTGTATATAATATTATGTACCGAGAAGCCCCAACGAGGCGGGTTGTAAGATGTGTACGCACGAAGCATACGTAGTAGGTAGGTATATTGAGTATATATATATGGGGCCCACAAAAGAGAGGAGCGACGACGAGTAGTCGTCCCCGGCGGCGCACGAAGAGCGATAAAGAGCGGCCTGTGTTCCCGAGCGGATGAGCGAGGAGGGTGAGGCGCGGGGCGACCCGGCGGGAGCGCTGCAAAGAGAGCCGAGGCCAAGAGCTGAGTGTGTATATATATATAGGTATAGAGTCCTATCTCTCTGTATAGAGAGAAAGAGAGCCCAGCAGAAGCAGATAGCCGAGCGGCGATAGCAGAGCGCGGGGAACGCCGAAAGGAGCGAGGGGAGCCGCCGACCGGAGTAAAAGTCGAGCCGCACCGTACAAGGGAAGGAGTATATAGGCAGTCAAGCCGCACACGAATGTATATATAAATGCTGCTACCGCTCCACCAATATATGTATATATACAGTGTATACGTGCAAAAGTGTATTATATTATACAAGTACACATCGAGGAGGAGGAGGAGGTGGAGAGGCGCGAGGAGGAAAAATAAAGGGGGGCACGAGACGGATAGCCGCTACTCACCTTGTGGTGTTGCATGATGGCAGTGGCCTTTCGCTTCGCGGACATGATATCGGCCCGTCCCCTCGCAACGAGGCTCTGGAAAATCCTGTTTGTTGCGTTCTCACGCGCCGTCCGTGCACTTTTTTTTTTTTTTTTTTTATATCAGTCTGTTTTTTTTTTTTTTGTTTTTTTTTTCCTTTTCTTCCCTTCTGGCCCCAACAAAAATACACTGCGGACCAACTCTCTGTCTCCTCTTATCGTGCGAGTTGCACCACCGGCAACCGATCCCAAAAAGATCGAGGCGCCAAACTCGATCCGCGCGGAAGCTGGATCAGCGGCTCACACCGGCGGTGGCTCATCGATCCCCTGCTCCGGTTTTGTATAACGTAAACGCACGACCAACAACAACAACAACAACAACAACAGCAACAATTAAACAGAACGCGTTCACTGACTTTTAAATGCGTTACTATATTATAATTATGTACGCGAGTGTACGGGTAAATCGGTGTACGATGACGAACCGACGACTGCAAAGCTCGCGTGACGAGCGCTCACGGCAAACTGCCGACGCTCCTCGGCTACGATGTGCCTGCACAGTGCTTATACGTGCCGCGGCGGCGGCGCGAGAGAGAGAGCCCCTCCTGCCCCTTGGCTGTGTGCCCCGATGCGTCGGTGCCCGCTGGTCTCTCTCTCTCTCTTTCTTTGCCCTCTAGCCTTCGTCTCCCCCCTCCCCCACCAACCCAACGCTCGATCCATCCGAGGTGTGTGTGTGCGCGCCTCCCCCCGGGCCCCGCTGCGTCGAGGTTTTTCTCTCTCTCGACTACCTACTCCCCCCGGCTCTCGACCCTCCTGCCCGGCGTATACATGGCGACGCGTTAAAGGTGGAGTGTACATACGTAGGTATATACATGTATGTATACACCCGGAGCTTCTGCGCGCACAGAGAGAAAGATAGGATGTGCCGTGTGTGGTGCGGGTTTCGTGTGTATATGCACCCACATGCGTGCGCGAGAGAGATATATATGGGGCGGGCGGGGAGGAGAACTGTCAGCGTCACAGCAGCGCGGAGAGACGGCAAAAGAGAGCCGGGGGTTACACGGGCGGGGGCGGAGGCGGCAAACCCACACGCCTGTATATATATATATGTATATTATATGCACGCGCTCAGTAGGTATGGAGGTGGTACCGCAAGGGGGGCGCCCGGCACTCATCGCGAACAAGCGCGTGGGCGAGGGAGGAAAAGCAGGCTTATAACAATAATGATAACATCTATACATGTATATGTACACATGTGCATTGTGCACGTGTTCTCCGAGTTCGAAAGAGATTAGACGACGCAAGAGAGGCCAAAGGGAACAAATGGCCAGGAGAGAGAGAAAAAAAGGGCGAGAGCTCTCTCTCTCTCTCTGTGCTGTGGACATAATATTATGTACACCTACACTGGGTATTTGTACATTTGCCAAATCCAGATGTGCACGAAATAATTCGATCGGCTTCGGTATCGAACTCATACTCAACCGAAGCAGCATCACGCGGCTTACTATTCGCCGCATACCCCTTGTACGCTTGGGAGCGCGAGATCTCATCTGATGCCGATTTTGTATATTCATCCTATGCGATACAGTTGGCAAAGCGTCTTTCGCAACTTTTTCCCGTGACTCCCTGTGTACTGGCGAATCGAAAAGATTATCGATCGGCGTTATCGACGAGGCACCGATGATAACGCGATCAACGACACCGCATCGGACGCCTTCAGCCAACACATTGCAATCTAGACACTCGGTAAACGTTGAAACGTTGACTGCCGATTTTTTTTTACCGATACCCCGATCCCAGTAGGTATGGCAAAGACAAAAACACATGGAATAACGCCAAGCCTGATGCTTATTTTTACGTATCTCTCTCTCTCTCTCTCTCTCTCTCTCTTCCTCTTTGTTCCCTGTTTCCTATAACTTGTGGAGTTCGGATGACAAGGGTGGCGCACAACACACACAGAGAGAGGGATTGTTTCATCTCTCGGTGATTGGACGCCAAGTATAAGTATGTTAGCGCACATGACTCGGATCGCATGAGAGTGTGCGTGTGTATAGGCCTGTTGTAGGAACTATATAGTTTTCTCTCCGTCCGGGGGTGTCACTCCCCTGCGGCTTCTTCCATATACACTCCTCCTTACATATTTTTCTGACTCTCGTCGACGCCGGGGTGGCCGAGAGTAGGCGACCCGATGGGCAGTGCAGCCCCTTCTAGCCTCCGTTTTCCTCTCTCTCTCTCTCCGTCCACCACCACGTGTACTTTTTTTTTTTTTTTTTTTTTTTTTTTTCTTTGTTTTTCCCGTGCTCCCCGTAAGTTGTATCTCTATGAGCGCTCTATCCCCCTTTTGCGGGGAGTAAGCGTGGAAGTCGGGACAAGAGAAAAAGGGAGCAAAAGAAGGAGCCGAGGGAAAAAGGCTGGGGGAAAAAGAAAGCTTGAACGATCGGCCAAGTCCAGTGGTGGATGTATATATACGTATATATATATAGGTGGACACCACTACCGCTACCATATAGTGCACCAGCTATACGTATGTATATACATATATAGGAAAGAAGGGTATGAGAGAGAGAGAGTGGTGCGGGTTCGTCTCTCTTCTCACCCTCTTGGCCATTACTCGTCCTCCGCCTTCTTCGGAGCCCCGGTGCCTCCTTCTGCTTGGGTGCTGCCCCCCCCCCCGAGCGGACTCGTCGCAGTCGTCGTCATCGGGCTCTATACGCTCGTGCTGGTCGTTGTCGTCTCATCGTCCCTCCTCCACCAGTCTCTCTCTCTCTCTTTGGCTGCGTCGGCGACATATTATACTGCTACTCGCGCTTGCCATGCCAAGAGCCCTGTTTCTTCTTCTTTCTCCGGCTCTTCTTCTGCCACCGCCCGCTCCTCCTCCTCCTCCTCCTTTATCGTCCTCTCGTCATCGTCGTGCAGACCCGTGATGCTGCAAAAAAGAGTCTCGGGCTTCGTTTTTTTTTTTTTACCTCTCCCGACTCTGATGGCTCCTCTCCCTCCCTCTCGCGAGCTCGACCTTTCGCAGATGCCTCCTCTCTCCGACGATCGCATCGGAGCACCAGACTCCGAGACGCTCCCGCAGTAAGACGTTCGCCTTCTTTTCTCCCTGTTTTTCAGCCTTTTTGACTCCCCCTCGCACACTCACTGCTTTTTCAAGCGCTCCCTGCTCATCCTCTTTTCCCTGATATGCACGCCCTCCTGCCACCAAGCTCTATACCCCCTTTAAAACTCGAACGCCAATCTATGTACGATACCACACATGACAAGTACACAAAAGCTACACATACGTACTTATTATGCAGGATCTCTCTCTCTTTTTTTTTTTTTTTCTGATGCCGGTCAGCTGACTTCGCCTAATGGATTCTAAAGATATACTACCAGCTTAAGATATACTCATCTTATTTAACGCGAGAGTTAAACATATAATATATACGTGTGATCTGGGTATAATGATTTTGTACGCGTGTGTACCGATTTATGCGTCCGAGCGTCGCTTGAACGGTCAAAGAGAGATGAGCCTCCTTGTCCCTATATCTGCTCGTGTGAGTTGAGCGTATGGTGATATTAGTGTGTGTATACGAGGTATGTGGGAGCTGCAGGGGCAGCCGCTGGAGGGAAAAAAAAAAAAAAAAAAAAAAAACGAGAGCGGGCGCGGAGAGTGTCGCAACGGGCATCGTGTGTAGTGCATCACGAACCGGTGCAACGTACTTCTTGTAGCATATGAGTGGCGAGGCGAGGCCGCGCAGATAATATGCCATGGGCTGCGCCCAGCAGCAGAGTTTATATATATATATGTATAAGCCGATGCACAGAGAGCGAGGAAAAGAAGCTCGCCTCGCCTTGCCGAGTCCCCCTTTCCTTCCACCTCCGCCACCGACTCTTTTCTTTTCTCCGATGCTCTTCCTCTCTCATACTAGTATATATATATATACACCTGATGCGTATATGCGAGTGTGCTCTCCTTTGCTCTGCTGCAGTTGTTATACATTATGTATATATATGCGGCCGCCGATGCTTATATTTATGTATATATATATATTACGGCCTGATGCACACATGTGCCGGTCCCAGCTCTCGCGCACTTACGCGCCTGCTGCCGCCTCTCCGACGGCGACCGTCAAACGACCGGGCTGTATATTACACCAATGTAGGTGATGTATGGATCATCGTGCACATATTCTAATGCATATTTTCTTCCACCCCCCATGTATACATATATGTAATATAATGCCGGGGCTGTTGCTTATACTGCCGATAATGACAGCAGTATGTGTATAGCTTCGGATGCCCCGCATCGTTGGATAAAACATGTACAGAAGAACCGAGAAGAAGTGTAGCGCGCCAATATGCGTGCATGTGTGTGTATAATGAAATAGGTGAGTGTGCGCAGCCTCGGCCAAATGAATGAGCGAGGGGGCAAGGCCCCCGCGCGCCCGTGTATCTATATATCCCGAGAGAGAGAGAGATCGGCTCATCCGATTCCACGTCCTTTATGCATATATATGTATATACATATACCCCTCGCGCTCCCGGTTCCTCGTTGCGCTGTTTGATTTTCCTCGCATGTATACCTATGTATTTATATAATATACGCTGATAATTAATCCAAGTTGGGGGGGTTTTTTTTTTTCTAGCTGCAAGCGTACAAGGATTTGGAAAAGCACATTTTGATTTTGATCGGTATGTATATGTATACGTATACGCAAAAAACGATTTTCTCGCAAGTATGAGTGTGTGTATATCGATGACTCGTTTCCGCTAAACAAGCGCCGCTCGCTCGAAGGTACAAAATTCATCGATGTCACTATTATATAGGTAGTATACGTGTATTACTTATTACAAAGCAGAGAGAGAGAGAGAGAGCTTATCTTTCGTTGCGTCGTTTTTTTGGATAGTTGTTATTCACGTATACTCGTACATACATACCGATAATGGGTGAAACGGTAGTATGCATATAGAGGATCCTGTGCGTATAATATGTAATCTCTCTTTGGGCGGGTGTATCATACCGATCGTATTTCCGATTTATTTAACGAAACCATACACAAGTATATTATATTGTATACCAGATGATGATCAACAGCATGCCTATGTATACATATAAACGTAAAAAAGTATTTCATATCCTTTGATTATAGCAGTTGTGCGGAAAACGGGGGGTGGGGGAAGGGAGTGCCATATACGGATTTAGAATATGTACAGAGAGAGAGAGAGAGTGGAAGTTGCCAGGGGACCAAGCGAAAGAAATGGAAAAGATGCGGGGAACGGGTATATCGTATATATATATGTATAAGTACAGTGGGTGGATCGAAAAAGAGCGAAAAGGAAGAGGTGAAGCCAAAGACGAGAGAGAGAGGGAGAGAACAAAACGAGCCTCCGCTGCAGCCAAGAGATTTTCCTTGTGCGTGTTTCGAACTGAAGGTATTGGGTGCAGTGTATATGTATATAACATACACGTAGTACCAATACTCGCAGCCGGCGTCGTGCATGCATGCACGCTGCAGTCGTGAAAACGAGCGGAGGAGTATAATATAGTGTATATAGGACGAGGAAGGGGCCAGGAAGGTGTAGATGAGTATGTATATAGGGAGCACGGATGGGGGAGAATGCATGGAAACGAGCTACGAAAAGGTTGCCTATAGGAGAGACGGAACGAATAGGACGCACATCGTATATATACATATACACACGTAAACGCGTGTGTGTGTTTGCGTGGAGTGCGATAAAAGCAATCACCGAAATAACCACGTGAGCTTGTATATTATGTGTGTATACGAGAGGAGAGAGGCATGTCTTGCGTGTATATCCATATAACTCTCTCTCGCAACTTCCCGTCGCGGACACGTGGCCTCCGCCCCCGCCTCCGTATACTGTAATACACTTATACGGCCGATGTTCCCTCTTTACTTCGACCGGGCGTGCGAGCAAACATCGGGGGAAAGACGCACACGTATATATTATAAGTATAGAGTGAAAGAAAAGCCCCTTCTTTCTTTCATACATCACGCGCATCTCGTTGATTCTTTCATGCATGGCTCCCCTTTTACACATTTTTTTTTTATACTTAACAATATATATATACGCTGTCTATTAGTTAATATTATGTTTTTTTTTTTCTACGATTTTTCACACACACACAATATACTCATTATTGTTAACGTAAGTGCACACACACACACATTTCGGGATATCCGGGCTCCTCCTTGCTTGTATGGAAGTATTACATATTGTACCTGACATCAAAAATCGTCTTTCTCATTTCCCCGAAATTGAAAGTGATCCATCTGATATACAGTGCATGCTTCGATCTAGGACAAACATCCATACAAGTGGTGTTACACAACATTATGTATGTAATTTCTCCTGTTCTCGTAGCAAATGCATATTTATACAAGGTATTTACTATTAATACTCGAGAAGTACTGAAACTAATGGTAAGCGAGTATACGAAGGAAATCCCAAAACTTAGCACCGAAGTTTCAGTGATTGAGTGGCACGAGCCGTTTGGTCAAAAAGTACAAAAAGAAGCTGACCGCGCCTGCACACGTGTGCCGGTCAAATAAAAACCCAGTCAAGGTGAAACATATGGAAGGGAAAAGAAGTGACGGCTGCAAAGATCCCGCACATATATTACACACTTCTATCTTTAATTGGCTTGGCTCATCGCTGGCGCGATTAGACGACCTTTTTGCTCGTGGGGGACGAGCGAAAGGAGAAGCGCTATAGAGGGGGGAACAAGAAAAAAAGAGTCAACACAGCGAGGATGGTATATTATTGTGAATGGGACAGCGATAGGTATACATATATACATATGTATGTACAAGTACAGGCGCTCCCGGCGTATAATAACAATGAGGAGATGCTGCGAGGTGTATGGAAATGGTTGAGATTACATGTATATACATGGAATGGGAGCACGAATATTTTACATACCGTGATGCCCGGCACTTTAGTGGGTTATACTATGGAAAACCAACAAAAAGTCGCCAAGTGCGATCTGTATCTGTATATTTACCCAAGTCTTAGTCTTAATCGACAAACGTATATATAAAACAAGACGAGTATAAGGGAGTCGCATTGATGAAAAATGAAGAAATAAGTACTCGGAGGAGGCAATAATCGAGCGACGACGTATATAAGTGTACAGCAGAGGGGACGAGAAGGAGAGCAGGGCGCACGCAAGTATATAATTACGCGATGGGCCGAGAATGGTAGGAGGGAAAAAATAAGGGCACGCGTGTATTTTGCGAAAAAAAAAACAAGTGATATTAGCGTTACGCGGCGTTATCGGGGCAAAAAAGCCGTATTGGTATATATAATGTACACGGCGCCGGCTGTCCCTTTGGTATAAAAGGTACCCCAACCGAGAGAGGAGGGGGCTGTCCCTGTATCCTCATCCCGGGGTGGCAGAGCCTTCCTCCGATGTACGGAAACTCGCCCACCAAAGTCACTGTACGCACGGGTACATATATTATATAGGAGTCAAGGTAAAAGTATGATATATGTACATACACGGTATAGATGGTGGAGCGAGAGAGAGAGAGAGAGAGCCCCGTCCTTTTCTCCGGGGCCGAAAGCTTTCCCGGCTTCTAAGCCCTCGAGATGAAACCGACTTGCGCTACTCCCTCTCCGCCCACCCCCCTTGCAGCTTCCCTGTTAGCCTCGCCACGGAGGAGATAGAGTTCCGCACCCAACACCCGCCGCTCTGGTGGCTTGACGTCGTTACTACTGTATACCTATATATACACACACACACACAGGGTGCCATTATATTATATATATATACCTTTGCGGACTCGTCCAGCGCCAAGTGGTCCTTTGCCATGGGCCGGGTAACGTGTATATGTATATAACGTGTACGCACGCGAGAAAGAGGATGGCAAAGGGAGCGCAGAGAAAGAGAAAAGAGCTGGGCACGGCTATATATATATGGGATATGCCCTGTATAGGTGAAGTACATTATAGAGGGAGGGAGAGCAGGAGCTGGTTGGCGCACAAGATAGGTACAGTAGTATGGGCACACACGAACGCTGACCTACCTATTACTTTTTGCGAGTACATCGGAGCACCCTGTCATGCGTAGGATACATGTATATATATAGTGTGGACGGGGCAGAGAGAGAGAGAGGAAAAAAAGAGGGTGGATATGGAAGAGCGGCAGCTAGGCTACACGCACGCTCGCATATATATGGACGCTAAAGGGGAACAGTGGGAGGGTGGTGTATATGGCTTGATATTAATTTCTGCGTGGGAGGCTCCGACGTGCCGGCCGTGCGATTTTGCTAGAAACCTTTTTCTGCCCGTATACGTATATACACATATACCATACCGATGCCCCGGTGCCTTGCACATATACACATACGTATACCCAATGGTATATAAATGGTATATATAATATACATAGCCAGCTACCGTGGCCCGACCTATCCCTCGTTCTTGACGATGATGCCCATAGTGCCCACATGCTCGTCGGCCCTGATGCGTTGCACGCATGCACGAAAATGTGCGAATAGGTATACATACACCACATATTATATATTATACACACGACTTGTCGCACGTCCTGCTTTAATATTTTTTTTTTTCCTCTTTTTCCTACAATGTCACGAGTAGGTCTTTTTTTTCCCCCCTACTCAAAAATCCGGAAACGTATATGTAACATGTTATCTCTATTTTGTTTGTACTTTTCTTTTTCTTTCTCGAGACCGAAAAGTAGCAGGGTCCGCGTGGAAGAGCGTTGAGAATAAAAAAAAAAAATATATTTTTATGAATAAATCATTTCTAAAACATTTCGAGTCCATATAAATATAAGATTAATTAAGAGTGAATTGTTTTTTAAACCTTTTTATAGAGGTGCCATGTGAGGACCTTCTGTGGCTCAAACTCTATATATATATATAAAATACGCAATGAAAATGTCGAAACGGCGAGTCCAAAGGAGAGCATATTCCTCGAAATCTAATCCACAGATAAGGTATAACTCTCGACGTATAGGTATATATACATGAGCGGCTGCGTATACGCAATAAACAATGCCACGGTAGAACTCGTTCGCTCTCTCTATTCTCGTCTTTGTCGTCCTTTCCCCGCCTCCATCTTTCGTTATCGGCACATCCTCGCTCCCTCGTGTCGCCTCCCCCCATCTTCGCCTTTCTTGTCACAACTTATTCCGAAAGCCAAGCCTATATATATATGAGAACGGCAAAGTCGCTCTCGCGACCCAGGGTACACATACATATACACTACCGCCAGATGCCCCTGTCGCACTTGTCCGGTACTGGGGACATCGGCCTCGAGATAAGACCCTACCCGTCCAATGCCCAAGTACAATGCATAAAGTATGCAATATAATAGGCTCCGCGGTTTGCACGTAGTTTCAAAGTCGTACGTCCAAATGTGTCGAAACGCGGAGGCAGCGCACGTGTATATTACACTTGGAAATCTTCGATCGATATGCAGTTACGTGCGACTTGTATATAAATATAATTAAAATCGATCGGATGTACCGGTAACGCGACAGTCCTCGGTCGGAAAAAACGGAAAAAAAGCGACACGCTGCTTGTATAGGACCAAAAGTTGCAGATCGCATAGCTTCCTGAGTCGCTCGAGAGGGATCGATAGCCGGGCGAATGCATCAGGAGGGAGGGAGGGGCATCGGCGACGACGCGGCGCTAATAATAAAACCTGATGCGCGCGATTCTCCTCCCGAGTCCACGACAAACCCGCGCTCGGCGTGCCGATTCAACCTGTTCGGTACCCCCCGCCCGCCCAACACGTATATATATATATATATACGCTTCTTTTGCTTGCTCTCCGGAGCATGTACGTTACAACGTGTGATGGGTGCGGCACGTACCAGCCGCCCTATGTATTCATATATACGTGCACGTAATGTATATACCCGATGCATAATGAGTCGGGATGAGAGTAGTCCATCTCACACAACGAGCTACCGTTTTTGTGGTCACAGTATAAGCCATCACACGCAAACGGCTGGTTCAATAAAAAATACGTATCTTGTACCTATATACTCGCAACTCTGTATAATAAATATATAGGTGTATGACCAAAAAATCAGAATTCAATTAAATTTTCGATGGACGACAAACAGGTGTGCACGCTCGATCTATCGTGTATATATACATGTATAATATGAATTCGCGCATATAAATTATATCCTCGGCTGTTTCATACCACACCGTAACGAAACAGTAACAATAAATATGATCACGTTCGCGTGAGTCAGAGCCAAGAAGAATATATACGGGAGGATAAGTACGAGAGAAAAGGAGCATCGATCGCGCGACTCCGCAGCCAAGATACGGCTGTGTATATAACAACATGCAGCTCCAGAAGCTGTAAAAGATTCGGCAAGAGAATAAAAGGGAGGAGCGTGTTTTCCGGCGTAAGTGTGTATAGCATCGAGAAGGAGAGTGGCGAGGCAGCTAGGTCTTGCAAGTCGGGGCTGGGCTGTGTGTGTATATATATATATATATGTATAGCTGCGGTGGGTTACACCGGATGACTGGCTGGTGTGTATAGGGCGAGCACACGCGAGGGTCCGCTGTTTCTTTGAGCTAAGCCAGCGCCGGCAAAGAGAACGGTACAGATGCACACACCCACACGAGATAGAGGGGGGGTGGGTTCGTGCGGTGGAAAAGGGAACGTATTCTAGTCTCCCTTGCGAAGGGCAAAGCGAAACTAGAAGAGACGGACTTGCGAGGGGTGGGGTTGTAATTCCGTCGAGGCACCTACAAATGTATACCCATATATATATATATGGTCGGAGCACTTCTCTCTGTTTTACCTTTCCACCCTCCCTACCCCTCCTGCTGCTGGCTTTACTTTCCCTGGGCGCTGGACACCAACAACTACTACACCCCCTCGGACTCCACGTGTACATATAGGTACACCATCCACTGTTCTAAATAATTCCGTGATACGATTGCCGCGGCTTTCTCGGCTTCGCGCGCAAACTCTACCACCCACCCCTTGGCGTACACACCGGCTCTTTACGTACATTACATCGGTTTCCCCGCTCGCTTTTCACATTTTTTATCATTATGATTATTGTTCGTTAGTATATATTTATACATATATCAAATCTATGATGGAGACACTCTGCTCGCAAGATGTCAGAGAGCGCATGGCCTTTCACTCGCTCTCTCACTCCCTTTATCGGTTCTCGTTTTCATCACCCCGCTCCACGTCTCCTTTATCTCTGCCACCCCCCCCCCCCGCCGTATTCCAACCAAAAACCCACTGGTACACTGTATGATTGAAATATGCGTGTATACATTGTGAACTTTGTGCAATTCTTCTTCTTTTTTTTTTTTTTTCCTTCCACCCCCTACATTAGACGAATATATATCATGGTTCACTCCCGCCTCTATATATATATATAATAGGAACGACCGAGGATGCATCGACGCAGACGGAACCACATTACAAATGGAGCAGCCGGTAGGGGTATAGTGGCAGGATGGGAGAGAGTTCGCCGAGTGTATATATATATTGTATAGGTGGTAAAATTAAAGCCGTCGTCCGTCCGATGCAACTTGTATAAGTGTATACGGGAGCCGGTGCAGTGGAGGAGGAAGGGCCCCGATGCTGCAGACTTGGCATCGCAAGCCGCAGTGCCAGTCACGAGACCCCCCCCCCCCGGTATTACTCACGCCTCCTCGATGGTGTGCACACAGTAGTGTGTAGTGTACATATACACCTTATAGCCCCACACTGCCACCGACGGAAGAAAGGAAGAAAAAAAAAAGGCATCGGCAAGAATACACACGCTACATATATATGTATATTACGATGTGAGGGATGGGGAGTGTGTGTGTATATATAAGTAGTCTTATACCCTCGCCGAGGAGAACAAAAAGATCGAGAAAGGGTGGAAAAAGAGTATATATATATACGGAAAAGGAAGGGGGGGGTAGAAAGAGAGGGTACAGTATATGTATATACGGAGCGCATCGTCATCAGGTGAAGCGTTGGACTCACGGCCGTACGGGGAATTTGATTGAGGATACGCCGTATGCGGAAGTTTATATCCCTCGCCGCCTCGGGCATGGAAGTATCTATATATATATATGGCAGTACAGTATAGTGGCGTTACAGTAGATTAGACGGGGCACAACCATCAGCGGTATATAGGTATAATATGTTCGTACAATGAAGCGGCTCTTCCTCCTCGCCCTGTATACCTATATATATTATACTCCACTCTCTGATGCCACTTAATCGACAACGGGCGATGGGACACCGGCTATATATACATACAAGGTTTTCCGGTGCAACTGTTTGACTTTTTCGAGCTTTCGGCATTGTTGCTAAACTTTTTTTATTCCATACCCGTATTACGTATAAACTAAGGGGTGGCGAGAGTGGGTCAAATAACTATCATAAAAACAAATCATCAATACGCTCATCGTATGGCTTGTGAAAGTAATGGGCAGCCATCACCAAATTCACAAAAGATATGTGCAGGCCCGCGTATATGCATGTACCTTTATAAGTATAAATATGCGGATGCGAACGAGTAGGAAGAAAAAAGGGGTTTGAAGATGTTAGCAGCACAGGGAGGTAGGGTAGTAGTCGGGGCCTATTTACATATACATATTATATATATACACGTGGGTGCGGAGTGTTTCTTTGACACCGAGGGAGGGAGAATTTGGCTTATTTCTCGTGCCTCCCGCGCATCCTGCCCGTACACGTTATAAAAAGAAAGCAGTCGCGGGCAGTGCACGCGCTCTCCTTCCTACGCAAAGAGAAATCTATTTTCGTGCAGGCATTCCCCGATGAACGGATATATACATACACGTACAAGGTGGATGGGTGTGTATACACGGATTGCGGTTCGCGCCTCCCAAGCGTATATACAGCCCCGAAATTATTGAGCAGATTTCACGTAAACCTGTACTTGCATTCTCATTATTTTTCTCTTTTCGAATTTTAGATGATAAGTACACAGCTGATGATTTTTCAACTGCATCTCGGATACAAATGTAAAATATGGGTAGACAACATCATTCGCATACACCTTCATAGTGGATACATTTTACGATATCTGATAAATATATACATATAAGGTATATATATATATACGTAAGCAGCCCGTGTGTCCTCTCGTCTCTCCGTTCGTTCCATCCACCAGTCGTATATACTCGTTTGTACGTATATAGAGCTGCCTTCTCTGTGCCTATATATATACCGTTCCCCCTTGGGTGTCTCCTTGTACTTTGTAGGGTACCATTTCCACCTTTTTCTCCCTGCGATTTTTTCTTCCGCATCCCGCACAGCCGGTACTTACCTATATAGATTCTAGTTTCCCCCCCAGCTCTTTTTTCCTCTCTCTCTCTCTAGGTTCACGTATACACATATATATACGTATATAAATTCTTGCTACGCATGCTTCTATACTCTCTTCTCCCCCTTTTGCTTTGCGCGCTGCACTTACGTATTCAGCTTTGATTTATTTTTTCATATGTTTTTTTTTTTTTTTTTTTTCATATTTAAAAACTACAATCTTCGGAAGCGAAACGACGAGTCACGATGACGTTATTTCATGCGTATAACTGTATAGTTATGAATCCAGGGTGAAAAACTATATACTTACACTATTATTCCGCTTGTGTTGTTTATTTGTGGGGACAATTTGTATATGTGTGTATAACGAGTACTTGTGCAGCAGCAGCATAAGGAATCGAAAACACTCGACAATTTTATACGTTCATATTTAACAATCGTGTACTTTTGTCACATAAATGTCGAGCATTTAATTAAGTTTAGATATCGACGAGCGGGGGGGGGGGGCAAAGCGAACAATGGCAACAATAACGAAAACGAAGCCGAAACAACTCGACGACACCAATTAAACAGTCAAAGTAGAGATACAGATGGGTAGATATACGTATATTATACGTGGAGTGAAAAATGTTCTTATTCCGCATATATAGGTACATAGTGTCGAGGGTGTCCATGCACTTGCTCTCTCTCTCTCGCAGCTTTTGTTAAAATCGTCATTAACCAAATGGCACACGCCGATACGAATAAGGGACAACTTTGGCTGCAACGTGACATTATTAACGAGAGATGGGGATGATTTGGGGACACGCGGCTCCCGTTTTCACATGTACGTATACGAGGTGCGATTGGCAAAGGGCACACGATGACGCCGGCTGCGTTGTCATTGCTACACACACACATATATATATGTATATAGCACCCAATATCGAAGTGCTCAATATATATAACACACGAGGTTCGCCGCTCGCAGTCCAATATCAGCAATTTGTGCGCCTCGGCCATAGTTGCGAGAGATCGAGCAATACTACATACACACACGTAAATGGTATATATAGAGGTGGTAACCTACGTACCCACCCCACCCCCTAAATTCGTATAGCAACAGCGGCAGCGGCGTATCACGTGGCGGTGGTGGGTCACGATGATTTCGGCTGTTACGGAGCTTCGTGTGTACATGCATACACGCGAGCATATTCGGCAAAGTGATGCAACGTCGAGCGCGTATATACCTACATATATATATAGTTACATCTAAATCCCGTTGCCCCGAGGCCGTGCAATCATGCGTTTTCCCGACTGATAAAAGCAGAGCGGCCGGGAGCGTAGGGGGGGGGGGTGAGAAGCCCAGCCCAGCAGTCTTTCTCTGCTGTGTATCCATCATACACGTGTATAGGTACATTCACATATTACGCTGTGCACTATATGGTTCGGGGGGGGGAGTGTATGTATGAATATACGGGTGGGGGGTAGTGACAAAGTTTTCGAGGACGTATAATTGACGGCTAGGCTCTGAGCTACGGCCCGTGACTCAAATAAGCGACAACATATCGGCAGTGGCTGAACTATCACTAATGCACGAGATTAAACCATATCCCCCACGTCTCACGTGTATATAATAATGTAACAATTTCACTGCGCTGTATAATTTACTAACGACGGTTTTTATCGTTGTCGCAATCACGGCTCGGCCAAGTTTTTCCAAAAAATCATCCCCGGGAATTCTTTGAAAGTCGGCACAAAAAGCTCACAGTTGGCCGGATGGGCCATTCACGTTCCTGCAGGAAATTCATGACACCTATATAATATACGGCACCCCCAAACTCTCATTTCACCCTCGCGTCACACGCATGCATCAATGATAATATTATCTATGTAGTAACACGTTTTGTAACATTTGTGACGAATACCTGCGGAGGTGTATGATGTATTGATGGTCCGTAACGTATACACACGTATAATGCATACCTAAAAAAAAGTAAAAAAAGACCCGATGAACAAAGGAGGGCCGTATAATATCAAACACCGCGCCCACCTACGGTCCGAAGTTGGGGAGGGCGCGTACCAACGCTTATACATACGTATATATATGGGTACAACGAGGGGTACCTGCATTTGTTATGATACGCCCACGCACGCACGCCATCAACACAAACGCGAGAGAGAGAGAAAACCGGGCTCTTTATCCGGCTGCGGGTGTAGGTGTGTGTACCTGTATGGGTAGCGCGCGCAGGGCCACTCTCCGTCCCTCCCCGGGCCGTGTGACACGCGGCGGAACAACGAGCAAACGCGAGCTGGACGGACGGTCGAGGTAAAAGGCATGCACATATACACCTCCAGCCCCTCCTCCCTCACTCGTCCCTTGGTGTGCTCTCCGGTCGCGTTCACCTATGCACAGGCCCATTATCCTCTTGGGCGCTCGACCGGCATCACCGGCGACAGCGTGACGCACACACGAGCTCGCGGGATGGGGGGAGGCAGAGGATGAGGTAAAAAGAGAGATAGCGGCTACAGGGTGGAAAAAAAAGAGTATGGAGGAGGAGGGGAATCGATGCGCGACACGAGTCGGCAATGACTATTTGGGGCGGTGGCTTGACTGGCCGGCCGGCGCCGCACATGCGGGCCATGACATAATAATATATATGCACATACTTATATACTAGGGAACGGGGGAGGGTGATGGTACTGCCGAGCTGAGAAAGAAAAAAACGAGAACGGGACGAGAGAGAATTTGATACACCTATATTGGTATATCTAGCCAGTGGAGAGGCGCAGGCAGGGAAGGGACAGGAGCACCGTATACACATTATCGTGTATATCTCATATACGGTATAATGTATCTATATAAATTGTACAGGTGTATATGGGTTTGGCTACCTTTGCCCCCTATATATTGTATATACACAATTTGTACGTGTAGCGTGGCGTGTGTGCCACAGGACGGGGGCTGCTATAAATTATACACCTACCGTTCGATCGATTTACTGTCACGGGCGTGGAGGCCGCGCGACAGTCACATTCTGTGCCAGGGCTCTATATCTCTCTAGGTATACATTACTGCGTGCATGCATGCACGTGCATTTTGCTGCACTACCCACCCACCCCCCCCCCGCCCTAACTCGAGTATACCTACATATATAGGGAAACGAGGGAGAGAGGGAGCTTTTTATTCCTTGCCGCTGTTGCACCGAGTTCACGTTTTTGGCAACTGCGTTGATTTCAGGTGGACGGCCGAGGATCGAGGACACTCTCTCTCTCTCTGCACATAATATTATACATATCATACCTCGCAACCTGGGATTTCATATCTATATAGGCCTGCTCCGAGCTGTACACCCAACCCACAAGGTATTGGCAAAAGGGTATACGTATATACATTAAAATACACCCACAGTCATTACCAATGGTATAGTAGTGGTAGTAGCAGTGGAGTGATTTTTTCGGATAACGAAAACAAAGGGACGAGCAATGTTTTAGCTCTGGCTTTTATACGACGAGCTGGTGCACCCGCGCAGCCAGCAGCGCACAAGCGATGATTATGATGATGATGATCGAGCTGCACAATGGGCGAGCGAGCGTATACAAGGGGAGGGGGTATATACCTGCTACTGTTTGCTGCAGCCGAGAGAGAGAGAGTGGGGGGGGGGGTAACGGGCGTCAAAAGCGCAGACCGAAAAGAGAGCCGTACGTATAATTATAGCGACGGAAAAGTTGGAGCAATAATAACTCGGCTTATAGAATTGAAGAGTACCTCGGCTGTGCGCCCATCGCACGGTAGCTCGTACACGTATACACATGTATAGGTGTGCCAAGGGGTGTATCTCACTCTGTGTGTGCGTGTACAGAAAAAGGGGAATGGGGATGGGGGGTGGTGGCACCGACGAGCTAGAGAGCGAGAGAAAGATGTGGGGAAAAGGTAGCACGGAGAGAGAGGATGGGCGCGTTGGAAAGGCTGCGGAGCGCGTATATATATATATATATGTATATACAGCGGAATATGCCTCGACGTTGTACCTACCTATATATGGATAAAGAAGAGAGACAGGGTGGGGGGTAAAGAACGAGGAAACGGGGCTAGCCGTGCTGCAGTGAGACGCTCGGGGGAACGGGCGGACGAGGGTCGTCGTATAGTCAAGGGGGTGGCGGGAGAGAAAGCGGGAACTAGCGCGCGAGAAAGCTCGGAGCTCGGATAACGGAACTGGAGAGGATGGGCTCGAAGGCAGGATGAAACGGGGGTGTGAGTCCAGAAAGGGAGACCCGGTAGGTATATATATTGGTGATGCCGGTGATGCGTATGTACACTATATACATACGAGCGTGTATACCCCGAGTCCTCGCTTCACTTTGCGTTGCCTCTCTTCTCTCCCCCTGCCTCCCTGTATACCCCTCGAGTTCCCTTTGCCTTATCCTCCTCCTCCTAGTCTACGACTGTACGGCGACGAGGAGCCCGACTCCTTCTGACGCCAACGTCTCTCTTCGGCTCGCCCCCTGCCTCGCAGCCGCATCTGACATCGTACCTTCCTGCCTCTCTCTCGCTCCGTATCTGCGAGGCACGTGGCATATATGTATATATACACCTATATGTTTGGATCGGGTTGACTGGCTGGTAGAGTCGCAACTCCTCGGTATACCTATCTATATGAGAAATCCGCTACCATATCCGTCGCTGACTTCCCCACCCCCTGCGTGGACCTTGGGTGCAATGGACACCCTATTTTGCCAATTTTTCACCCATCGTGTCCATTTCTCGTTTTGCGTTACGTACATCCATCCTCGCACCAACTTCCGGAGCCCCGACCTTATTTTTCATTCTTTCTTTCTTTTTCCGACCTTTTTCTGCCTTTCTCTTCCGTTACGTATACTCCGTACAACATAGTTCCAATAGCGCAGCGCGGCATATATACATATATACATAGACGGTAAGGCAAGGGGGTGGGTTTGCGAGAAAGCCGGTTCGGCGAGGAGAATAAGGCGAAAGGGAGCTAGAGCCGCATACAGTGGCGGCATAGGGCGGAGAGGCTTCCCGTCAACGTCTTACGCTATCCTCCGAACAAACAGCCTTTCGAGCTCTCTCTCGCCCTCCGGCTCAACTTTCCCCGAGGCCACCACCTCATCCTCGACCTCGGCGGCGTAGCGCTCCTTCCTACTACACCCACCCTCTTCCGTATCTTCTCTTCCACCCTCGAGTATTTCCACGAAGCCGAGCTCCTTTAGTTTAGCCACCCCCAACCACCCCCCCTGTCTTACGCTCCCGAGAGCCACCCACATCCTTGTACTCCCCTATATATACACCCTTCTGCCCCTGTATACCACCCTTGCACGCACACCCGACCGAGAATATCATCTGAAAATACTGACACTAGCATTTATATATACATACGTATATGAGTGTACGCCAACGCCACGGTGTATATTTGCTGCACACAAGTATTTTTAATGAGCTTCTTCAACCCTGAATTGCTCCCCCTTCCTTTCCCCCCGTGAACCCCTTGCTCCGCAATTTTTCAAAATTACCCGCCGAATCTTCGATCTTTCAATTGCTCCGAGACGCTTATCTCGTGCATTATAGGGTGACGATGAAATAAAAAAAAAATAAAAAAAATTAAACGGAGGGCAATGCACCCTCCGATGGGTTCAATTAATATACGGCGAGTGTCCCCTTTTTATTTCATGTTCCGCAATAGAAAATACCCGATATTACGAATATATGTATCTATTCGTTGACGCACGGATCGAACGTTGATACGATCTGAAACAGTACTTAGTTGGGGAGAAATTATTTATTGTCCAAGACGTATCCTAAAAGGCGCGTTTGACTTTTCATCCCCCCTCCCACCCTTTTTTGCGCGGATATCGGTGACAACTTATTTTTATTGCACCTTATATGGTTACAAAATATGGAAACTTTGCACGAGAGATTCCCATGATGCATGACAATCTCAACCATGATGTACGCATTTTATATCTTTAAATTTTATTGCACGAGTTTTCGTGTTCGATTCACCATAATGTATTATATACCTTTGCAGATTAACGTACGATGGGTCGCGCGTAACCAATCACTTGTAGGGTGATAAAATGTGATAAATCATCGTGGGCCGTGCTGTATAAAAAGTCAATCGAGAGGCGCGAAAGTCTGCGATGGAGGGCACGTCGTAAAAGCGAGATGTGCCCGCGAGATTGAAAAGGAATAAGGGAGGCGTTAAATACACGTGCACACGCGACGCGTCGAGGGGCACGTCACGCGTATAGGGGCTGGGACGAGGAGGAGCAGAAAAAAAATGTTTTACTCCAGTTCCGAGACATGCGTGTCTATCTGCACACGTACGTATGTATATATATACTTCATCCTTATAGGCGCACGCGTGTGTATATAATATGGGGCACGGATATCGTGCGAGCGCGGGCGTACTCGTTCGTTTAATTTGAGTCGGACAAGCATCGGAGCGCGATGGCGCACCCTCGGTGCTGCTGTCATGCAGGCAGCGGTGTACGGATGAAAAATAATTAGAGAAGCCCTACGGAGTCCTGCGCGACCCCCTCCCACCTTGGTTTCCCTGCCGTGCCCCGCTGCGCACATCGCCGCCGTTATCCAAGGCATAAGTGGGCTAAAAATAGTGAAAAATCTGAGAACATTCATACATGTGCGGTTTTTCCTCTGGGGTTCGGGAAATGTAGTTTTGCGCCTCACAGACATCGGCTTCCGCAAATAAGCATATTTATACCATACAGAGCCTGAGAAAAGTAGGGGCTATGCTCTCAATTTGAAATTTTCGAACTAAAAATAATCGAAAATCCAAATTTGCTTTGTCACTGTTAATAGTGCAGATATCGTAGAAAGGACGATATTCCATTATTACGAAAATGAAGAAAAAAAAATTTTTTTTCTTTTACACTTTCAATTTGGCTATACTTTCGAAATATTATACATTCGTCTGTAACGCACCATTATCTTACAAATTACCTGATTATGCCACAAAGAGCCCGAAAAAAATAGTGGTGTAATCGGTGTCTTAATAAAATCATGGAATATTTGAATCTTTTTTTCTACTTAACAACTACTTTACGAAGTAACTTCCAAAATTTTTTTCGTTAAACATTATGACCTAAAATCTGGAGTTTTTATATGTTACGATTGTAAAATGCCAATTGAATATATTGATGACCTGTAAAACGATTTACGAGACGAGCAATAGCAGGAAACATAGAGAAACATTCCATCTTTATGGAGCGCCAGGTAAGCACAGGCAAACCACAATAGCACAAGATGGTGAGACTTGATACTACGACAGTCATCTGCAAAAGTTGCCGTCAAAATTCTGCTCGGAACGGAATCAAACTAAACTCGCCCTGTATGTGTCGTGTATACATCCATTGTGACAGTGCAGTCGAAAGTCAAAAGGATGTGGGGTCCGTTCTGAAAATAAATTACCAACTTGTGAGGCTGGCAGCGTCGTTGCCACCAAATGTCTCGAATTAGCCGTTTAACGGCGTTTACATGCCTGAAACAAAACTCCTATGTCAACCTGCCATAACTCGGGGTCTATTCCAAAAATGAATAAACAAGTCACCGAGGTGCCCGTGATGAGTCCACCCACGAGGGATTGCCGTACGTCGCAACACACCACTGCATTATACTATACATGTGGATGTCTTGAAGCCATAGTAGAATATATGCATTATGATATCCTCGTCACGTGGATATTGAAAAAAATCTTGTTTTGACTTGTCGAAACTGCTATATATAGATATACATATCGATAAATCGGGCGACGCTTGTTATACGGCCGGCAGACAGAGCGAGCTGCGAGAGAAGCGGAATATGCCAGAGCCAAAAGCCTCGGCTCCGAGTTCCTCCTCCACCCCATCCCCTAGCCTAGGGCGGCTTCAGGCGCCAGTAGGGCGCACCCACCTTCGAGCGGGTGCTCGGGTCGGATGGTGGGCGACGAAGAGAGAGAGAGGGGGTGGGCAAAGGTTGATATGCCGCTGTTGCTGCTGCAGAGAGAGGGTGGACGGGTGGGTGGAATTGGGGGAAACAGAGTGTGTCGGCGGCGGTAGCACAGCGGCTGCTATTGCGAGCTGGCAGGGGGTGGTGGAACGGGAAGAGGGCCGCTGCCGACACACACACACGGGGGGGATGGGAGCTGACTAGAGCAAACGGCAGAGCGGAAAGGGGGATAATGCGCTCTCGCAGCTAGCAGCCGAGGGTGCTCTCTCTCTCTCTCTCTCTCTGCCCTGAGATATAGCCCCGGAGCCCACCTACCCTCCTCCTCTTTCTTCTTCTTTACCTCATCCTCCTATGTATCCATGTATATATATATACCACGTTCGCTGCGCGGAGCTATATCCTCTCTCCTCTAAGTAATACGAGGAAAAGTGTTGGCCGCCGGTGCTGCTGCTTCAACTACCGCTATATATATATATATATACGTGTATATACGTACCGGGGGGGGGTTGGGTAGGGAAGCTCTCTCGCTTCGTTTCCACCCTCTGCACCACTAGTAGTTGCGCGTAGTAGTAATACCTACGCCGTGTGCACCCTTTCTCCCCCTTTCCCCACTGGAGCAGCCTCGACTCCCCATCCCCCGAGCACGCCACCCTCGTCCTTCTTTTCTTTTCTTTTCCTTCCATAATATTCCCGCTCCCTTCCTCCTCCTCCTCCTCCTTCTTCTCTGTTGCCTTGCCGCTCCTTCGTACGGCTGCCTGCCCGTTTCGCCTCTGTGTATACTTCCATTTTTCTTTCCTTTTTTTTCCTTCAACCCTCGTTTTCCCTTTTTTCTTTTTTTTTTTTTTTTTCTTTATACATATACTTCAAAGAAAAGGAAGATAGTGCACGTGCGCATAGCAGCTGTACCATTAGGACATATACCTGTACCTATACGTATATACACAGGTGATGCTCGCCAAATGCACCCCCCCCCCCCCCCAACCACTCATCTTTTGCTCGCACAGGTTTTTCTCGCTTATCCGTTCCGGCACTCCCGAGTGTAATGCGTATATGGTTGGGTCAGAGGGGCAAGTACAACAGCGAAAAATATTCCGTACGTCTCGTCGAAGGCACCGTTTGACAAAACAAGGGGGGGGGGGAGGGAAATACCCCGCGTGGCCCGGAAACTCTTTGGAGGCACGCCTGATCGATTCGCCGATAACGAAATTAACAACGGGGCAGGCAGAGAGAGAGAGAGAGAAAGTATTTCCTGCCAAAGATTGATTTTGAGAACAAAGTTAAGCCCGAGCGCCGGGGCTTCGCTTCTTTATAAAATTTATATGGTTTCCCTATATACGTATATATACCTACGCGTGCATGTATATTATAAGTGTATATACATAAATAGACGGAGAAGACACGGTGTGACGTGTATATATATATAGGGCGCACCAGCCCTTGCCGGGTGCCACACTGCAGTGCAGTTAGTTTGACTCTCTCTCTCCCGGAGCAGCAGAGCCAGTTTCCGAACAAGTTTAGCAAAATAAATGCCTGAAATATTCCCGCCCCGCGCGAACAAGCAGAACCCGTTTGCTTCCTCACCCCACACGTGTTTGCCATTTGTGCAACGAGATGTTTTTCGTTTTCCCCTATACGTATATAAGCCTCCACCTGGAAAGACACCGTTCGCACGGGAAAATAAAAGAAATATCGCGTGTAATTAACTTTCGCAGCGGGCAGCCGTCGGACGATCGGGGAATCGTAAACATTCGCTACTTGTGTGCACGCACGGATATGCTGCTTCGAAAAAAAAAAAAAAAGAAAAGAAAAAGACCCGTAACGAAGATACAGGGGGAGGCATGGATATGTGGAAAAAATAATTATCATACCCACACAAAAGTGTACGGATCGGTTTGGTCATAAAGTTTGATAATTACCTTCGCGGAGAGGAGAGAATAAAAATATATACATATAGCTAGGTATGTAGGAGCGAAAATGTGTTTCAATGTAACCCACGGAGGGGACGGAATTTCAATGCTGAGTGAATCTTAACTTTGGCCATTTTTGTACGCGTTGTCGTGTTGCTGCTTTACTGACATTTTCTCTCATTGATGGAATACCGATCAACACGCCGATTTTTGCCCTCGTTTATTTCCTTCTTCTGTGTGTGCGTGAACTGCTTTTCACGAAGAGCACAGTGATGGTGTATACAAAACATTTTACCGAACCACGCAAACGACCGACACACGCGTAAAATACAAACTATAATATTAGTTTGGCCAATCAAACTAAACTCTCGTGATGATATCAGAGATCTGCAAAGGAGGGGACAGAATAGGTACACGTTAGGTACAGAGTGCAGCTGCCGATGACGAGAGACACCGAGCGCCTGTTGCTATGGTAATGAATGTTATCTCGCCGCGTAACCGGAACACTAATCAAATCTCTCTCTCTCTCGCGAGAGAGTCATGTCCCCATATACAATAGCGTTGCAACGTTAAATGCCCGCGATCCGATTGCCGTATTGTACGTGCACACCTGTATGGGGTACGTGACCGTCCTACCGACAACGGTGGCGGTGGACTATTTTTACAAACGGAGAATATATACACTGAATAGCCGCTCGTGTCACTGTCTCGTTTTTCAACCTCTCTCTCCCCCCTGCCGCTGATAATAACGATGGTATTGCTGTGCCAGGGAACATTTGAAACTGCGAGAAGCTTGAAATCGAGAGAGAGAGAGCGAGCGTCAATGTCTATCCACGAAAAAAAAAAAAAAAAAAAAAAAAAAAAAAAAATACCTCCCGTGCACCTTCGTCCTTGCTCTCTTGTCTTCCTTGGCTGCAGAATTATTCATTTAGATCCGGGTGAAGGAGACAGAGATAGAGCGGGAGCGGGCAAACGGCCGGGGATGGGGGTGAGAGAGGCGCAGTGGAGCAGCAGCCGCCGTCGCCGCCACATATATACGCCAGCAAGAGAGAGAGAGCGAGAGAGGAACGAGCCAGGTCGAAAGGGATAAAACAGATGAGGAGGCAGACGGGGGTGTACGGGTCTGGGGGTGGAAGCCGGAGCTGCGGGGTATGCAGCAACGTAGGCAGGGAGGAACGAAGAGAGAGAGCGCTGCCGTGAGGGCTGCAAGCGGAGGGTTGGGGGGGGGGAGGAGCGCGACACCTCGGCGCCAAACTCACCCCCCTGAGAGACTCGCTCCCTCTCACTCCAGTCGGCCCCGATCCCTTTGCTCCCTGCCAACGGAGAACCCGTTTCGCAGTCACCCCTCCCCCCCAACCCATTCCATCTACTCCTCCTCCTCCTCCTGCCACCCTCTGACGGCTATCTGCGCCCTGTGCTGGTATAATATACATATATACGTGTATTGTACGTATATACACGTATATGCCTTTACCTAAAACCTCCTCCTCCTCCTCACCCTCGTTCTTTCCCTGCTTCAACTAACGCAGCGCACCCGACAACTCCTACGCAAAAAGAGAACGAGAGAGAGAGCGGCTCCCAGCTATCTTCGAAATGATCCCGGCTGCTGCATCCTCGGGCTCGGCTCTCTGGTTATATTTCCGGGCGCTCGTACCCTTCTCACCCTCCGCTTACTTTTCTCGAGCAACCACGACGACGACGATGAATTTCCTCTTCTACCTTCAATATATATATATATTATATGTGTACAAACATAAATATACTTACACTGCGCCAGTAAACGCTTTTTTGTACAACCGTATAAAAAAGACAATGGGCAGCGTGTACGATAGGTTCAATGGCCGGGTGCTCGAAAGCAAGCCACTGGGCTAAGCGCTCAATCGGCACTCAATGGAGTCGCGCCGGCTTAATGCCGCCGATAATGCGCGAACGGGCTGCTGGGCTTTAATCGATTATCCCGCGCGCCCTAGCTCCTCTCCCGTTCGCTGTGCGTGCATTACCTTACACGCCTATAGGTATCAAATCTAGTGGGGAAGTAAGGACACATGCATATGTAGCGTTGCACAAATATTAAACACGAGGAGCACGGGAGGAACGGTTGATGGTAAGGGTCGAAATGAAACGAGACAACGATATTTGATTACTTTTGCGTGACTCTTGTATATATATATATTTTTTTTTTCTTTTTCTTTCACTCATCTCCTTCTTCGGCCTATCCACAATCCGCGATTCTTAAAATTAACAAACATACTCACACGCGCGCGCACTATACTCGGCAACACTCGACATCGACGATTGTCTCGCGTCACTCATCCACGGTGCAAGTCAACAATAGTCCCATCGTCGATGCCGGCTGTCGCGCGGCTTCATTGGTATAATAATTACAACAGCACAGAACAAACGAACGAACGTCACTTCCTCTCCTTCTTCTTCTTTTTCTTCTTCTTGTAGCCGACCCACGTAAGCCAGTTATTATATGTACATTAGAGTTTATTTACAAGCGAGTCGATGCTGAAGCTACAGCGTTTCGCCGGTGGGGGCGAGGGCGCGGCCGATTCTCAGGAGCCGGGCTCCTCGGCGTTGTTCCGAGCTGCCGACGGGGGCGAGCCGTGGCTCGGCTCCGACGGACGCAGCCTCTGGGTCAACGCGAGCATCACCTGGCAGTGGAGCTGCTGGATGGTCGCCAGCAGGTTCAGGTTTTGGCCAATGAGGCCGGCTGCCGGTAAAAAGTCCCGGGACACCTCGTCGCCCGCCCAGCTGTAGTCCATGGGGGCGCACTTGGCCACTGGGCAGTCCCCCGCGACCGGTAAGCTACTCTCCGTCACGGACGGGCAGATCGTGGTGGTGCTGGTGGTGGTTGTGGTGGCGGTAATCCCAGCCGTCGACAATGCCGACTCTGACTTGGGCACGAGGGCGATCGGCGGTCTTCGGCTGACTGGGTCCTTCCTCAGCAGGTTCGTTATGCTGAGAGGGTTGTACTTCTCGGCCTTGATCTTGGCCACACTGACGTTACTGCTATTGTCCGTCTCACTGGTGGCACTAGTAGTTGTGGCATCCCCATCGATGTTCTCCGTTTTCACCGTGGTCGTCGTTGTGGCTTCCGTTGTCTCGGTTACCGCTGTCGTCGTCGTCTTTGCTGGTTCCTCCGTTTCTAGCTTGATTTCGGCCTTTGGCTGATCCTGCGAGTTCTCGTTTGAGGGGCTTCCAGTCTCCGGAGGATCGCTGGCCTCTTTGGGCTTGTCAGCGTCGTCGGGCGTTGGCGTGGAGCTGTTGGCCAAGGTTGTGGCTGGCTTGGGGCTCGGCGGCGAGTCGATAGGCGTCGTGGGCGTCGGGGTCCTGGAGATCGTGGGAATGTCGTTTTTTGTGGCGGTGGTGGTGGCAGTAGCAGTGGCTACGGCTGCCAGGCTCGTGGGGCTGGGCGTCCTTGGCCGGCGCTGGCACTCGGTGCAGCCGAGCAGGAAACGCGTCACCGCCTCACGTGGCAGAAAGGCGTAGGTCTCGGTTATCTGGAAGCAGAAACGGAGAGACGCAAATTGATAGGGGCCACTAGAGAAAGGGATTTTTTTGTTTTTTATCGATTCCACGAAAAGATTACCAGATTTTTTGTGAATAAATGGATTTTCCAAAATTGCAAAAAACTACTTGTTGGGGATGCAAAAAAATTTTTTACTCTTACAACAGCGAGTAATTCAGCAAATGATTATGGTTAACATGTCCTTATGTAAAATTCAATGACGTGCGTATTTTGCATATACGGCAATTTTTAGTATTTGCACACATCCATACGAATGTTTATCAAAGTTGGCAAATTTTTTGATAAAGTACTTCTTTGAAAAAACCGCAAGCGACTTAATTTACATAAATCATAAATACATCATAAGGGTACCGAAATTCGTTCCATGTCTCAATTTTTTTAAATATCTTGTTCAAGTTTTTAAAAATTACGTATTGTAATAAAAAGAAAGAAAAATCACGAAATATAGGTATTCAAATGTCGTATACCATATAAACATATATCATTAACAAGATGATTGGTATTTCTATTATGAGGGTTGAAAAAATGGACAAGAGCACCTTTATTCTTTGTATATGTATATAAAAAAAAGGTACTGCAAATAAGTAAATTCAATTTACAAAAATGTACCGCATGTATCATTGAGGTAATGATACTTATGCCACCACGATGATGCGCTTAACGGTATGTGGGATTCGTAAAACCACACGATTTATCAACTTCCCAATACGATACACAGAAAGGGAGGAAAAAAAAAAAAAAAAAAAGTGATCAAGCTATGTAGCCACACGTGCGTCAAAGCCCCGACAGGATACGGCGTAGCGGCTCAGACGGTGCAATAGATACGATAACCGGCGTAAAGCAAACTAGACAGACACTCTCGATTCGAGAGGAGGAGTACCTAGGTGTATGCGTTGGCGCGCGCGAGTGCGCATTTAAGTGTACACGAGAGAGTATGTACGTGTATATATAGCGAGCAGAGCGCGCAACAAGTGCCCCGAGGTTTTGAATCACAAGCAGATCGCGCCGAGTCAGCTGAGAAGGGGGTGATGTGGAGAGAAAGAGGGAGGAGAGAGAGAGAGAAAGCGCGACTACTATACCGCGGGCTTCGATATACCCTGTATATATATGTATGTGTGTACACGTTGCCCACCACGAACGCGGCAAACGAGATGCAGCCGGTCGATTGCGGGTAATCAGCCAAATTGAAAACACACGCGCTCCATAGAAGCCGTAATCGCTCTGCTAATTCTACACGAGGTAGTGCCTTGTCGCGTCTACACGTATCATAATTACGTGTATGGTTGAAGAAAAGTTGGAGCTTACCGTTCTGTACGTGCGCTTTTGGCCGGCGTGTTTCCCGGGCCGACCTTCCAGGTCGACGTGCACCGCGTGGATGATGTCGAAGAAATTCTCGACGATGGCGACCTTCTTGTAGATCCTGCCCGTCGATGCGCTTCCGTCCGAACTGCTGCTGGAGGCCTGGAACAGGAGGAAACAAAAAAAAAGGACGCATGAATATCGTTTGCTCCTCGTGCGGACGGGGTATAGTGGGCACCAAAGTAATTTATGTTTCAGTGAATTTGTTGCTTCCGATCGGAAGAGCGTGTACTATTTATTTTCAGGTTTTCCAGGGTGAAAAAATTATAAATTTTTGAGACGACAGGTGGACAACGAGAAATACAGCACACGCATCGCGGGAGCTAGCAAAGACAGTTTTATGCGTGCGTTTAGCGTATGGTGGGTGGTTTTCGTACATTTGTACGTTATCCCGAAAGAAAACCATCGTTACGTCGAATCCCCATTATCACCACCCGGTCACGATTGTTTTACCCTGTGTACCGATACGCTAATCGTCCGACACTTACCACCCGACGGGGGTAGTTTTTCCATCCTGAGGGGTTTAAATAGCCACGCCACCTATCCGAGGGTTTCCAAACTAGCCAACGAAAGTGCCAAAACCGGCAAAACCTCCAAATTCCGAGCTTTTATCGGCCAAGTGATCCCTGCCTTACCGACTCTGGATACCAGCCACGCGCGTGATTTTGATGAGCAAAGCTTCGCGCGAGAGGAAAGCACACGACGTTGATATTGCATCGGCCTACCGTACCGTCGTCTCGTATCAGAGGGATAAATGACATTCCAGTGAAATTTTCGATTTTTTGAACAGTTGCTCTTGATATTAAGTATCAATGAAAAAGTCGGAGGGGAAAAAAAAAAAAAAAAATTTGAAGGTGAAAAAAGATCGAGCAGCTAGAAAGCAGTATAGTTGCATTGAGCAAACGGCCGAAAGAGGGCGAGCTTCATACAGTGCAGATTATCTGCAGATCGCAACGTATCACCGAACCGAATGCGATTGAAATGGAGGGGCGCAGTATTATATATATACGGATAATTGCAATAGCCCGCTACAAGGTTCCCGCAATCGAGTAAAAAAAAAAAAAAAAAAAAAACTATGAACAGTGTAAGCAGACGACAAATTAACGAATATACCAGTATACGATTTATGAATGTGTAAGAAACGCACGAGCGCAACTTTTGTTGTATATCCTTCCGCGAACACCTGTTGACAAGAGCCGCAATAGTAAAGCCGAGGCTGCAGCTACTATACGTGCAGGTATATCATCACGGGATAGAGAGAAAGGGAGAGCCGCAAGGATGGGCCGAGCGGTGCTTGCTCTTTGATTAGGGGATTGCGGTCTGCAGCACGAGAGCCGGGCGCAGCTATATACGGGACACCGCTCTCTCCCTTCTCGTCTCCTCGCATCACGGCTACTCGTATATACAGGTATAACAACACCGTCTCTACACCGTATATGTATATGCAGGCAAGGGCATTGGCTCGTTCGCTCGTACTCGGCTCTTTTCTTTCTTTCTTTTTTTCTTCATATCTTTGACTTTGACGAAAAAACAAAATAATAATATCCAACGCTCACCGTTTCGTCAAATAACTTGCTTATCGGACAACACGATACACCGGATCGACGAAATTTCTCGGTCTTTAGAGTGTGTACACACCGTCCCAAAGGAGTAGCGAATTGGGGGGTGGGGGAGGTTGGGAGTATAGCTAGCTACTTCACGCTCGACTGATTAGAGCTCGGTGGCGGCGGCTTCGGGACAATTTAACTCCCACCCCCCTTCGCTTCCTTCGGCACTGGAGGCGCAGCTGCTCAACCAACGCCGGAGGCACTATAAATTAACACCGAGTATTGCGGAGGCGTCGTCCTCCCTCTCGCTCATTAATTGCCGCGGGTTTTCCGGATAACTTTTTCTTTTTAAAACACGCCCACGGAGACCCGAGCGGAAAATCATGGCAATACGGCCACCCTTATCTGGACGGAGGGGGGCGTCAAAGCTGTACACCAAATGTAATCCAGCAGTGCGGCTAATAGGCACACACACGGAAGCTGGAAAGAGCCGACGAAAGGGGTGCAGTGCAGGGGGACGGATGGGTAAAAGAAGAGCTGCATATGCCCATGTGCATATACACACTCGTGTGTAGGTTGTACACCGCCTATTTACGGCTTGCGGCTGGCTCGCTCGGCGACGACGGCGGCTTTCGAGCCCATATACGTAATATACCGATCACCCGGCTGGGCAGCGCGTGTAATCCAGCTACGCACGATAAAAAAAAAAAAAAAAACACGAGCGAGTCTACGATGCGTAAAGCGAAATTTACACCCGAGTACCAACTATTAATAAAACTATCAGCTCCGAGGTGCAAAAGGGGGGCAAAATCAAATCAGCCCCCATTGACACGAAGGCACGTGCCGAATTGCTCCCGTATACTTTGGATTCGACAGTCGGGCATTCCTCCCCTCCACCTTTGTCTTGGCTCGTAATGTACGCGATCCCACAGCTGTATCATGTCTCCCACACTTTGGTATTCATATACACGTATGTGTATAGCTCTCCGGTGCAATTAGGCCTCCCATTATCATGGTCCCGGGGCGTGAGAGGTCGTTAAGACGCGCTCGTGTCCGACGCGTCAGCGCGTAAAAGGCACACGGCGCGGAGAGAGAGAGAGAGAAGGGAGGATATATAATATCGATGGCTCGTGACGCGGTCGCGGTGGCGGCGAGAATAATTTAGACTCGAGGCCGTCGCCGGCGGCGCGGAGCTGCGTCGGGAGTGAGAGAGAGTTATGGGACGTCGTTAAGAGATTATGGAGATCAGCCTGCTCGCTACGACCAGCGGAATATATACATGTGTATATGTAACCAGCGCCCGTGGCAGCGGTAGCAGCTTGTGCTCGCATCGCGAGACGGGCACGCGGAACCGGGCCGCTGATAAGATCTGTACCACCCCCCCCCTCGTGCGTATCGTCCAGGTATACGTGGTGTGGTATACGCCCTTCTCTAATATGACTCGGCACGCACACGTATCGTGAACAATCGTTACGTATGTTATGTTATATCATATATATATATGTATACGGCTCGGCCAGTTGGGCCCAGTTTATATGCATTCACGGGAGATCCTCGCTCCGATGTATTATTTCCACGCGAGCGTATATACATACATACGTACTCATATAAATGCATGTACCTACTTATTGTGTATACGAGCCCCACACGCTATATTATACTCTACTGTATATACTTTTAGGTGCGTGCGAGGAGCGGCAAAGTGGGCGCCGGCCGCGGCGGAGTCCCGAACGGAGTTAAGCGGCGTAATCGATGATCCGTGGGGCAGTGTGTGCATGTGTGTGTGTGTGGAGGAGAGCGGCCCGAGCGGGAGCGTAAAGGCCGCCCGCCGATCTCTCTCTCTCCCTTTTTCCGCCGCAGCTGGCGTGTATAGCCACTTCTCTCTCTCTCATTTTTTTTTTTCCTTTTGTTCCCCCTCGAGGCTTTAATCATCGACACGCACCGGAGGAGCAGCCTCGTCGAGGTCATGCGCGCGCCGACCCGCTTCTGCGAAGCTCTCGCTGTACACATATATAGCAAAGGCAGTCCTCCTCCTCCTTCCTTCCAACTTCTGTCCTGCTCCTCTTTCGGATCCTCGAGCAGCCCCCGTACATTTCAACCGAGTCTGCTGCGGGAGGCGCGATATCTCGGGGGGGGGGGGGGGAGGTGGAAAAAACAAGGGAGCCGGGTTATTATATTCTCTCGGCCCAAATGAGAAACCGAGTCCGGAGAGAGCAGAGATGGAGCGCGAGGAAAAATGTGGGAGTGCAGTCGACACTGTGTACTTATACATATATATATATGCTGCAGCAAATGGACCACCCAGTAGCAGCCTTCGCTCGCGTGCAAGCAAAGCATGTGTATATGTACGCGGCCTCTTACATAGTCGGCGTCGTATTGAGCAATTCGCGAATCTCCTCCTTTCATCCGACCCGAGCTCTTTCAATTTTCTCTTTCCATACCGGCGAGGGCCCGAGTTTGGTCCCACACAATCCGATATACACAATCGCGGCTCATTTTTTCGCTCATCAAGCGCGGACGAGGGAGTCTCGCGCGTGCTTGGACAATACATACATTTATGTATCGTATAATCGGTGACTAATGAAGAGGAAGAAGAAGAAAAATTATTTGTCAGGAAAAAAAAAAAAAAAAAAAAAAAAAATACAACAATTATAAGAACATTATTGTCCGTGATTAATTGTTCACCGTATATAGGTAAAATGAGCCTCAAGCACACAGGCACGTGTAGGTTTATTGTCCCTACACCTAATCCATGGAGTTGCGGAAACAGTCGGGATTCCAATTTATATGGATATAGGGAGTAGAGCGAGAGAGAGAGAGAGAGAGTTGATGGAAGGGTGACTCCCGTCCCTGCATCAGCGTCACTTTGGCGTGGTATAGTAATTCAAGGGGGGCTCTACCTCTCTGTACCGTATGTACATGTAACGTGCGGTACACACGCGACGGGAATACCTATACGGGCCTCTCCCGCAGGTAGGTATATATATATGATAAAATGCATATATACGTATAGAGGATCGAGTATAGCAGTGCAGCAAATGGGAGGAGAGAAGGCGTATATACAATATATACGCGGGTGCATGTGTTTCCCAATACCGGCGCGACGATCATCGAAAGAAAGAGGGAGATCGGGGCATCGAGGAGCGAGCGTCCCGGGAACGGGACCGCAGCGGTGGCGGCGAGGAGGATAAATAAAAATCCGCGAGAGCGGTGGCATATACACCCGTACAAACAAATACAGATACACGTGTGTGTACACACAAAATGACGAAAAGGAGGAGGAGAGCGCGAAGGCTCGAGCTGACAGCGGGGCTAAACTGAATAAATTATTGCGCCAGAGAGTGGCGCGGAGCGGGAAGGGAGTCTGCAACAGCTCCGGCGGGCGAGTTCCCCTCGGCTCCCGCTCGCTTGCTCGTGCGTCGAACCGGAGAACCGACCGAGAGGGAGAGAGCGGCACGGCAACCACTATGCCTACCATATAGGTATACACGGCACTCCCTCCGCGGCACCGGCCCGATCTCGGCTCCTATATACTTTACTCTCTTACTTCTTCTTCTTCTTCTTCCGAAGCAGCCCGCTCTCTCGTCGTTTTATTGCCATCCCACATATATATTATACCTATACTCTCCCCGTGTATCGAGTCTCGCGAGGATCGCCTCCACTCTCGCGCGGCGGCCGGAATTTCGGCCAGACGGAAGCGGGCCGGGAATGCCGATGATGATGATGATGCTTCTCTCTCTCTCTCTCTCTCTCCCTGACCGGAGATGCAAATCTATGTATAGGGTATATCGTAGTACCTATATGGTGACCACCCTACACTACTTATTGGCACGCGATACACGTGTGTGTGTATAAACTATACGTGGAGTCTTTCTTGTAAGTGCGCCGCGGGAGCCGAGGTGTACAGGTATACATATGTACGTAAGGTATATGGGGGGAGCAAAGTCGACTTGGTAGATCCGCCAAAGTTTCCCGAGCGCCGCGAGCAGAGCAGCATCCATGGCATACCTATGAGGTGTATATATATATATATATACAGAGAGAGCTCTCGAGAGCTCCTAAAAGTTCGGAGGGAGGTATAGAGGGAGTATAAGCGTCCGAGAGGCGGGAAGGGAAGTATCTGTATGTAGGGGAGAAAAAAAAGCGCCGAAAGCTCATCCTTCCCCCTCCCCTTCCCGAAATCGAAGATATGCCCATTTCGCCGCTCGAGCAACAGGGAGGGTATGGTCGATAGTATGAAATGTGCTCCTCGCGTACGTATGTATGTATATATATATATACCTATATCGTGCGGTAATCTCGAGGGGGAGGAAGGGCGCGTTGCTGCAGGTCCGCTCCGACGACAGCCATCATCTACTCGGATTTCTGACGTGATGTGATCTCCACCTATATTTACTCCCTCTACGGGGCACGTATACGTGTGTGCGCGTGTGCAGCATATTCACGCATCCCCCGTTATATATCGCAGCCCTCGCTCGGCCCCACTGCCATTTTATTCGACCAATTTCCCGACAGCTGGTCGAGTTGTTGTTCAACGCGTGTGTATACACGTATACATATAACTTCTTTTTGTCGAGTTCAAACGCCACCCTTGCGCTCGTGTCCCCACCCCCCCCCCTCTTTACCGCGAAATCGCTTCCACCCCGTACAAGTGTTTGCATCGTTATAATAGCGCAAAAAAGGCATTATTTGGGACTTGCGTACATATAATAAACAGCACGCGGCACCACGCATGGTGTACATAATATATACATATAAAACGTAAAGGTTCGGATTAGGTCGTTTTCACCGAGATACACATCTCTCTCGTGCAACGTATCCTGATGTTGGGGTGCATCAGTACAAAAATAAACGCAGTATAGTGTATTACTTAGCATGGGGTATAGGCATAGACCATGCATATTCTAAATGCGGTATATGTATAGCTTATAATATGTATATCGAGTGTTGGTCCCGCACCGAGGGACTAAACCAAATGAACGAACGAACGCATGTACCTTTTATACCTATGGGGTAACGCGAGATTATTAAATTGTATATGTTGCGTGTAATATATATATATTATGTTCGGGGCAAAGTAAAAAGGCATGATCGCGAGGGACACACGCAAATACACTGATGCATGTGCGTTTAACAGAATATAAGGGAGTAGGATAAGTATTATATACGTGTACCCGTGTGTGTGTGTATATATTGGGAGGGGGGTGGGGTGCGCAAGCAATGAGTTCGTGGCGTTGCGTATTAGCATCGCGCCTGCGAGATAAAGTGGCACGTGAAGCGCATTCGAGTCGTGCCGCCCAACTGATGTACATATATACGTGTATATATGTACGGCACTCGTCGTGCATTAGAATGGGCGCAGCTTTGTGCGCGTGTATACAGACATCGGTATAGACCGAGGGAGGGTGGTATGTAACTATATATGCTCCGTATCAAGAGGAGTTTTATATAATACCTACATGGGGTGAGCTCACGGAGCCGAGCAGGTGTGTATGTATACACGTGTAGGACACCCTTGGCATCGCCGAGACGCACCTTGTATTGTTCATCGAGGTGTGCATGTCGCTCTCGCGGTATATAACATTTATATTAACGTAAATTTAATGAAATTTTGCTCCATGTTTTGGCTTTTATTTTGATTGGTAAAACGCGTGGATAGCACACACGACTGCCCGACTCGGAAAAATTCAAATTAACTCTGCCTGTGTAATTATATATAGGGGATGAGCAACAAAAAAAAAAGTATGGTCGGCGCAGAGAGGAAGGGATGAGCGAACGAAGAGAGGAAGTAAAAGAGTAGACTAAGCAGGGAGGGTCGGAGGAGGAGGAGGGAGATGAGCGGCTCATTGATCGGCTGTGCCATCATATATATATATACGTATAGGGTCGGGGCGAGAATCGAAAGGCGATAATAATCTCGGCTGCGACGGCGGCGTCGTACTGCACGAGGCTCCTGCTCCTGATAATATATAGACACAAAGGAAAGGGGCAAAGCCGTCGCCCGAAGAGCGCGCGCTCGCTCGCGTCTCTCTCTATATATATATAAATGTACCTACATGTGTAACACACATGTATAACCTATACATGCATAATAGGCGCACTGAAAGTGTGTAGCAGAATGGCTACACGGATATTATACACAGGTACGGGTAAAGGGGGTAAGACGTGTACCCATGTACAGTATAGGTATATATATATTTATGGAGTGGCTGTGCTCCTGATGCCTCGCTCTGGAAGCTGCGCTGTGCCGTCGGGCCGTGCAAGATGGAAAAAAAAAAAAAAAAAAAAAAAATTACGAGGAGTAGGTTGTACTATCCACTACCACTACAGGTATACCTCATCACTATATATATACGTGTATGCACTTGTTCCGAAACAATCGCTGCTGCGCTCGGAGTTTGCCTGTACAATGTATCATATACATACACACTCACTCATATGGGTATATACATATATATTACTCAGCTCTCTGCTCCGGTGACGGTGATGCACAATGTAGGTACTTACCAGCGCATGACTCGCAATTAAAAACGCTCGCGGTCCGTGCCGCGAAAATTGCTTTTAACAGCATATACATACATACACCTACATACAGTAGCTCGAGTTCTATATGTATACTTGGCGCTGTGGAAAAGAAGAAGCTCGAAGGAGTGAGAGAGAGAGAAAAAAAAAAAAAACGCGCCGCAGTTGAGGTAATGGTCAAAGTCCCGCGGTGTACGTGAGTGTGTGTTCTCTCGTCACCCAGTACGGCGCAGCTGCTTCCCTCGGATTCACCGTGATTTCCACGAACGCCCTTTCCGCTCATCCACTTTTCTCTCTCTCTCGGCTATTTTCTTCCTTCCTTTCGACGCCCCTCGACGACTATATATACTATACTCGAATCGGACGGTACAAACACGTATATACAGGGCTCGCCCTGCACCATTGCGGTAATAAGCTTCCCCGCTGGCCCGCTCGCCGCATCACCTCCTCCCCCCGCCCCGTGGCGCCTTTCGGCGGCTTTCGAGGAAAAAGCTGATAAGCCGCCGTACCCGAGCGCGGGGAGAGAAAAAAAATACCCTCCTACATCCGCGTACACGGAAAAGTACGGAGGGGATGGTAGTGGCCCATTGGCGATCAAACCCATCATGGGATTATTTCACTTTTCTTTTTTTTTTTTTTTTTTTTTTTTTTTCTTTTTTTACTTTATAAACGAACTGATTTGTCGATGCACCAACTGGAGAGGGGTAGCGAAAATACGCAAATAATTATGTGAAACGAGCACTGGGATGATTATCGGAAAACCCGACTTGGGACGAGCGGAGCGTTGCGGTAACGAGCGAGAGCCGAGGATTATTGATTGACGCGTATACTTATCTCGGGCACGCGTCCCGAGCTGCCAAAGCCGGGTGTGCGGTGGGAGTTGTGTCGTTGACGGGGAAAATATTGTGGTGTCCGGGGAGTAGAAATTTCGCGTACACTTCGTCCCATTACAGCTATACACGCGGAACCCATATTATATATATATATATACACACACACACAAAGTCTTGCTTTCTAGCACCCCCGTTTGTCGCGTCCGTACACCCCCCGCTGAACGGGTTGGCGTGCACATATATAATATATATGAGTCTCCACCCCTCCCTCCGTTGTATGTACCTTGTTCTCTCTCGCGCCTCTGCTGCCGTGCTCATTCCCTCTGTCCATCGCGCCCCGCCTCTTTGCCGCGCGTCGTAAGTACACATACACACCACCCGCGGGGTGTACCTATCTATATATTATTACATGCAGGGAGCATAAACACGTCCGCGACGCAACGGCGGCTCTCCTCGCGAGCCCATTCATCTCTTTCCATTATCTATATATATATCCGTGTATGTATTATTCTCCGGCTCGTGTGTGCACAGCAGCTCGCGTCGCATCAGGGTGTCCCGCTCGGGTGTTTTCATACCACTGACATATACCTTGTGCACACACTACCTTCTATACCCCCACATGTGTGAATTCATATATATATATACATGGCACGAAGCTTTCTCGGTTTGGTTGCGAGTCACTTTATTAAAACTCCCGCGTCTCTATCTCTTTTGGTCCCAAATATGGGTACCAATATGTTACATTTGCTTGCATTGACGTCGCGCCCAAACTGCTTTTGGATATTATTTGTGATGGATATAGATATTACTATAAAAATTATGAAACCAAACCAAATAGAAAATTAGAAAATAAACTCCGAGAGTACAATGTATAGCGTAACATAAGCAAAACAAAAAAAAAAACATCTCATCGGATTGATAAGACACGATTTTTGTTACAACTTCGGAGGGAGGGAGTAGTATTTTGTAAGATGTTGATATTGATCGGCCGGGCTACACAAAAGTGGACACGTATAAACTAAATCGCGGTAAAAGAGTCGATGACGGGATCACCGGGCAAACAAGAGGGTCGATATGTTGAGTGGTTTTTGTTTTTCGCTTTCCATTCACGCGAACTGCTGCAACGCACAAAAACAGGCGCAAAATCCGGAACGTCATCGCGTCTGGTCGCCCGCAGGAAAACGAGTTTTTTGAGGCCAAGCGTTCCTCTCTCCCTATATAAATATGTACATATAGGTATTATTATTTCGGGTCTCCGTGTCAACATAACGATATCACGCGTCACACCAGAACATCCGTCCATCAGTCGTACGCGTCCGTGTGCGCACTTCCGGTGTGTGCACTGCATCGGCTGATGGAGAAGATTATAGGGATCGCACGCGCGTGCTCTATCGGCATCACAGCAAGTAGAGTATATATAGGTGTATAATATAGGTGCAGTGCGCTGCAGAGTTCCCTTAACGAGCATTGCTGTTGCATATGGAGTGTGCACATCACCGCCAGCCGGCTTGCGTGGCATAAAGAAAAGTCGCCGTGTCGAGTCTCATCTTCTCCCGGGGCTGATACGCGCGCGGGCCAAGTACTTGGGAATCTATTTTCGTCGGTGGCGGGCAGTACGAGCATATATATATATATATACATGTAGCGCGCAGAGTGGGGTGGCATCAGCATCGGGTGATGATGCTGCAGCCGGGACAAAAAGAAATAAGCCGCTGCTCCACGGAGTAGTACGAGCCCGCGGCTCTCTTTATTCGTGCTCCTCTCCCGTGTATATATACATGTATACATATTATATACCCTGCCGGTGCACGTACACACGTACACATCGTACGTATATATGTATATATATGTGTGTGTACCCACAGCCAGCAGCACCACCAGGCGCTTTTTTGCTCTCCACCCATATCCCTCCACTCTGCGCGCCTCTTTTTGTGCGGCCGCCACCGCTGCCGTCGTTTTTCCCCCCTCGGACCGAGCGCCCCTCGCCGGCAGAGAGCAGCCGCCTTGGGCTTTGCTCTCTCTCTCCGCGCCACGCACGACCCACCCGCCACCTCCCTCTCCCTCTCTCTCTCTCTCTCTTTCTCTCTGGTTAATACAGTACCTTTCCTTAGTTACATTTTTACTATTGTTAATTTTATTATTGTTAGTATTGTCACTGTTGTTATTTATTTATTTAAAAAAATTTTTTTTTTCTTTTTTTTCCTCATTATTCGATGCGCTACTATAATTTGGGCACCGCCTTAGCCCCAAATATTACTTATGTAAACAATCACATTGTAACCTTTTGTACTTTGCTTAGGCTATACAGGAACTAGAGTATGTCTCGCTGAGTCCTTAGCCTCTTTAAATAAAAATTCAAAATTCAAAAATTCTCTCTCGGATGTTAAGCTTGCGCCTCGTCTGATTATTCACGATATTCCCGTGGAGCTCGAAAAAGACGAAATTGTAAAATGTGTTCGTGAGCAGAACTTGCAGGGTGAATCTGATGCTGCAGTTAAAGCAATTTTTCTTCACCCCAGGGGTACCAAAAAGCATAGATCTTGCGTTGTGGAGGTCACTTCTGTCAGTCGTGTTCGTCTACTTGAACTTGGTCGTGTGACGATTGGGCGGAGCCGCTGTCGTGTTTAGGATCACGTATCGATTCCTCAATGCTTTAAATGTTGGGGATTGGGGCACATTGCCGTAAATTGCACGGGTCGGTTATCTTGTGAGCGTTGTAGTGGGCAGCATCCTGGTCGTGAGTGCACGGTCGCTGATAAACAGAAATATCGTTGCGTAAATTGTGTGACTTCAAAGCTGAAATCTGTCGTTCATGCTGCTTCGGATAGGGCAGCCCGCCCGCTGTTGTTGAGATTGATCGGTCGTAAAATTTCTTCGACAAACTATATATATATATATATATATATATATATATATATATATATATATATATATATATGTGTGTGTGTGTGTGTGTGTGTGTGTGTGTATTTTCTTCCTTTTAAGTTTATTTCTTTATTTTCGTTATACCTTTTTTTATGATTTATTAATGCGAATTTTGTTAGGCTGATGCCATTGTATTAGCTCAGTCATTTTGTTCTCAGTTCTCTCCCCCCGGTGTGTCGGCGTGCCCGTTTCACTTCCACGCGTATATATACCTATATGTACTTCTTTCTCTCCGCGGAGGCGGCTCGGTGGCCCGCTGCTAATTGCCGGCCGGCCCGTTCCCGCGATCCTTCGGATCGGACGTCCGTTGCTGCTGTATATACTTGCTCCCCTATACATAAGTATACACCTACCCCGTATACTCACTCCTCGCTATATTATATACTCTTTTATATATATATATATATATATATATATATATATATATATATATATATATATATATATATGTATCTTCTCTGCATTTACATGTGGAAGAGCACAAATTTACGCATATGCGTCTCGGCTTGACGCTAACGAAGCGCACTCGCTGTGCAATACATATAGGTTTACCTGCGCACCCAAGTATATCGTAACTCTGAGATTCAGGGGAACCGAGAGAAGATTAATTTGCACGCTTTGCGACTGTTGTAGGTATTTTCAGCGGCCCTTCGAAAGGATGATGGATCCTGCGAGAGAGTAAGCCAAAAGCGCGCTTTTATTTTCAGTTTGGCGAGGAATGCGCCCAATACAATGGTAGGTGTGTACACAAGAGCCCATCACGATGATGATGATGGCTATCGGAGGGTCTTTTCCTCGAATCGATGCGAGCCCCTTTGCTTGGGCCGACTCGCGAATATATATAGGTAAATATATAATGTACCGGGCTGTTCATCTGCGGGTTATGTTTTATATGTTTCGCGTGTATTGGGTACCTTTTGGCCTGTGTCCCGGACCTTTGGTGAATGAGAGTGCAAATGGGGATACCAAATTTTCTTTCCAACGTGTAATGGGACAATTTCGGTTGCACGTGACTATTGGTTTCTACGATTAATTATTTAGCTGTTAACGAGACTGTGGGTGCAACTCCACTAATTGGTGTTTGAAAAATACGAAACGGCACGTAGGGCCCTCAAAAAATCAAAATTTATCGAATAGTTGCAGTTTTGTATGAGATATATACATACACCGAGTTAACAGTAAAACGGATCAAACAAAGTTACAGTGAGAGAATCGAGTACCACTATTAACAAAAAATCGAAAATATTTCACTGTAGGAACTCTTTTATTTTATTTTTTTTTGTAAAAAGTGTATCATCGGCGATTGAATACTTGAGAGCTCAAATTATTGCTCATAATTCACGGCGGAAACAACATTTCCGACTTTACCAGTTTTATACTGGAACCCTTTTTTCCAAGCGCCTTGGATTAATGATACTTTATGCGTATACATTTGGGGAGCCAAACAATACAAAAAAAAAAAGAAAAAAAAGTCGATATTAAAGCTTCCAAAGGTCAACAAAAGTGGACTTGGAAAAATAAAATAAATTTGGCTCGATGAAACCAGTTGAGGACGTAATTATTTTTTTCTCTTCACCAAAACGCACAATACTTATTTCGGAGCTTTCAACCATTACCGGTGCTTGCCAAGCTAACCACACAGTTCCATGTTACACGGTAACCAGCTTCGATCGGAATGATCGAAAAGTCCCACCAATCGGTTGATTGCACGGACGGATGCTCGCCAAGTTTGATACCTCGAGGGGGCAGGAGAGAGTATATGTAAACCTACCCCGGCTCCTTTTGTCCCGTTCCCTGAAGCAGTAAGTATATATATAGCAGCAGCAAAGCGCGTCAAACACATAATATACACGAACCGAAGCGAGACTCTCGCGTGTAATATAGCCGTTCCGCGAAAAAATGCCGAGCGAGAACACGGCGATACAATAGCACGTGGGGGGGGGAGGAGGAGGTGTGTGTGCGCTCGGTCGTGCGGCTGCCTCGGGACGATCAATGACAAGTTCTCGGCGTCCTTCCCCGACGGCAGCCGCACTTCCCTCTCCTCAATCAAGATATAGTAGGCGGGAGGAGCAGCTCCGCGCCGCAGCAGAGAGGAGAAGAGGAAGAAAGAAGCAGCTTAGCGCCGACACGGGAGAGAGAGAGAGAAGAGCCTCCGAGAGCGCGAGGGGGAATCCGAAAAAGCAGAAAAGCCGTCGGTTGTAAAGCTCGGGATCGGATGGCGAAGAAAGCCTCGAGAGTCGAAGTGGCCGGGGGGGGGCCCGGAGAACAGATAAGCGCCCAAGAATTTCTCGATGCCGGCATTAGTATATATAGTCTGCGGTGCCGCACACCACCGGCCCAACAACCATCATACACGTGTACACGTATTTATATATATATATGTATATCGGTGGTGGTGAATCGTGCAGGAGCCGATCCTCTCTGCGGTTCTGCTTCGGAAAGTGACTAATGACCGGCCCTCTCGGTCGGCAGCCGACGCCAGGCAACAGCGGCCCGTAGCTTGATATACCAGTGATGCAGCCGGCCTCTTATCTCTCTCTCTCTCTCGCGCGCGCGTTGCATTGCTCCGCGCCACACGGGCTCTCCTCGGTCCACCGTAAAAAATTACTGTACGGGCCGGCGGCGGCGCGCTCTGCTTCTTTATAATATATACGTGCTCCCCTCTTCTTTTTTTTTTTTTTTTTTTTTCATCTTTTTCCTTCTCCTCCTCGTCTTATTCTCATTCGCGAGACGCTTCGTACTAATAAGGAGAGAGGCCGCGTGAACGGGAATATAATCACTCACGAGGAAAAGGGGGAGAGTCGGACCCTCCGCCGCGTGCTGCGGATGGCCAATTTTCGCCATCAGCCGCGCTCCGAGCTTATAATGCTGCATGTATATAAGGATCTATATATATATATATATATGCCCTCACTCTCTGCCTCGTTCTCGGAAATTGTGCCAGCAATCGGTTTAATGCTTCCAGGAGATTCCGGAGCGGACACTGCGGCTCTTACACAGATACATAAATTTGCTTCTTTTTTTTTTTTTTTTTTTTTTTTTTTTTTCAAATCAGCGTATCCTGTACAATATACTGCTCCAAAAGCTTGCAGTCGTATACATATATACGTACACACTTATAACTGTTGTACAACCTCGCAAAAGCTAATACGTGCAGGATGAAGAACCAATTACTGCATACTAATTGAGGTTTGGTAAATAAGCGCTTCCCGAAGGGGTAGGGCTGCAAACATTTTACATACGCGTTTCGGTATCTTTGATAATTAGGGCGTATCAGATAAAAATGTAGATCCTAATATCATAACAATTGACACGTGACTCGACGACATCCCGTGCAGAGTTGATTATTTCCAAACCGAGCGATTTCCTTCACACGCGTTGACGCTATAGTTTGCAGTTATATACACAGCGAACGCTCGTTGGTCGTCATTACGGGGAAAAAGCGATACCCGGCAAATAATACGTATACGCCGAGGAGCAGCGTGTACCCAATACCTATACGAACGATGGCAGTAATTTTCACGCGAGAGTAAAATTATACGCGAACTGGCACTTGAGGGGCGACGGTATACATACGTATATATATATACATAGGTATGGAGTAACGCGGGAGGCGAAGCCCAGACGCATCGTAAATCGAGGCACGCATTTGCAAGCGCACGGGGCTTGCAGAGTATACAGCACCACCAGCTGTATATGTATATAATATATACATTCGTCGCCGGCTCGACGCGAATTAAATGCGTTTGCGCGTGTATTATCCGCGAAGCACGAGCGTACGGAAGCACCTACGCGCCATATATATATATATATCCATGTGTGTATTACGTACACATCTGTGTAAAACTGTAAACTGTATAAATATTTTAACGTAACCTTCACATGTATGTACACGATTTCACCTTTTATATGTATGTATATGTATTCATCGTACAGCCATCGATATCGATGCTCATACTGCCTGATACTCGGATTTTCGAGAGTTAAATCGTCACGGCCTATACTCGCCATAAAATGGAATTTTCACCATGCAGGCTACGTGGCTAGGTGGCGGCGCTTCCGTATACGAGCGCGTACAGGATGCGCGCGTGAGCCAAGGCGGCGCTCGGTCGCGTGCGCGTATAATTAGGCGTAATGAAGCGGACACCTTATCTATACACACAGAGCGAAAGCAAAAGCGCGTGTCTACCTGTATATAGTACACAAACACACACATACATACACTACTACCCTGCGTGTATATAATATAAATAGGGGGGGTAGGAGAGCTGTAATAAGGAAAAGAGCCACGAGCATCGGAGCAGAGCTCCGCACGGGACGGAGAAGGTGGAGGCGATGTGCCAGAGACACGTACATACATATATACACATGAGTATATGATACAACACAACCACGATCAGCGTGGCCCCGTGTATGCATATGCACCGGCTGGCTGCAGTCTGTGCAGTCTCTGGCGGCGGAGACCTGATTAATTCACCGCGCGGCGCGCTTTCACGCACACGTATATATATATACACACACGCACACACACATAGCGAAAGAGAGGCGGACACGTCGACGGGGCGGCAGAGCGCCAGCGGCGCCCGATCCCTACGTATATACAGGTATATAATTATACGTGGCCTCTTTGAAACGGCGCGCGTTAACAGCCTCGACGGCGGCAGTGGCACGGCTCTCTCTGGCATTGCTGCCCACAGCGTTATACCTATATGTGCGTGTATAATATATGTACACACTCTGGCACGGCGCGTATACGTGTATACAATAAAGTGTGTGCTGCCGAGAGCGACCCCTTCCTTCCACGGCCACCTTCTTCCTCCTCCTCCTCCTCCTTCTCATCCGCCGCTGGTACGCCTTTCCGTGTGTACACACAAAAGCGACCGCGCGTTCGCATCGATTTTTTGCAAAAGAGCCGACTGTGGCGAAACGTGTATACAATATATACAGCGGGAGATGACTATACCCCAAACGGTGATACGTGTGATTCGGCCGCGGGCCACTTCCCACCCCACCTAATACATATACATGTACCGGACCGTTGTATTTACAATTTGTACATACGCTAATTGCCGCGACTTTATATTATGTAATAATAATAATATCGTCCGCAATGAAAACAGTGTTGTATATAGTCGAGGGAGGAAAAAAAAAAAAAAAAAAGAAAAAAAGTTACGTATAGATATTATGTATAGACTGACCTTGTTGTGGGGCGGCTGCGTCGGGACGTAGAGCGGGGGGTCGAGCCCGGGGGCGGTGACGGCGTGGCGGCCGACAATCCTGTCGGCGGGTTTGGGCTCGTATCCCTCGGGCTGGCCGATGTGGAATCCCTTGCTCTTCACCCAAAACCGAAACTTGCTGTTCTCGGCGCTGTTGGCCTCCTCGCCCCGCAAAGTGCGCAATATCCGCCCGTACTTTTTGATCGTGATCGTCTTGGTCTTGGCGAGGTCCCCGTACGTCTTGATCACCCACGGCTGGTAAGCCCCGAACATACCGTCGTCGGGGAAGGTAGCGGGCAGGGCGCCCTCCGAGGGTGGGCCCTTGCTGCCGACGGGCTCGTCGGCCGGGGTCGAGCTGGTGGCAGTGGTCGCCGAGGCAGGCCAGCGCCCGGCGGCGGCGACTGCGGCAGCGCTCGTCATGTTCGATATGTCGAGGTAGGTGGAGACGGCGTTGGGGGCGACCTTGCCGAGGCCCGCGGCGGCCGCTCCTACGAAGGTAGCCATGGCCGGGCTCATGTACATGGGGGAGGCGAGGCCCTCGGCGCATAGGGCGCGTTGGGCTTCGATGGACAGGCCGGCGATGGAGGCGTAAGGCCGGGGGTCCGACCAGAGCGGGGGCCCGGCGCTGGCCATCTTCTTGAGGTCGAGTTCCTTGAGGGACTTGTTGGCTTGGGGCCGGCTGGACGAGCGGGTCTTTTTCGGGGCCGGGGGCTCCGGGGAGCTCTTGTTGAGGTTGCCCTGGGACGGGCTGTTGTTGTTGTCGGAGCGGCCGCGCTTGCCCGAGGAGGTGGAAGGCACCGGTGGGACGCGTCGGCGCAGGCCCATTGTCGCCATTGGCCCGAGTCTTGCTCTCTCGATGGGTGGAGGAGTACGAGGTTTTTGCCGCTTAGGACGAGTCGAGCGCTCCAAGTGTCCGTCCGTCCCGGGACCCTCTCTCTCTCTCTCCCTTTAACTGCGGGAAAACACCGAGACCTTGGCTACGCCGTGATGATTGCTCCTCGACGATCGACCGCCTCTCTGAATCATAGCCGTCCTGTTGACCATAAAAAATCGATATTCTCACGATTAGCGCTTTTGGTTTGCATTAATTATCTACAATCTTAGCACTAGAATGTGGTGTTAATTTACAGTGACGTATAATTACTAGATTGACATAACATTGTATACACGTTTATAAGTTGCGTCCAAGCGTTTGTACTTTGTTTCCTCATCGGTTGAGGGGGGAAAAAAGGCTGTTATTTTTTGTAGCGTCACCACAAACGGCTGTTACGAGTGTGTGCACACGATGGACAAAAATGATCTTTGACCATTTTTTTCGCTTTCGGTAAAAAAGAGAAAGTCACTAATTTTCTAGTTAAACTTGGACATTTTTAAATTTAAAAAGCAAAAAAAAAAAAAAAAAGATTTTCCGATCCAGCATTTTTTTCCTCCTCCCCGAGATATTGGGCTTACTAAATTGCTCCCCACCGAGCGCTTAGCGGCTTATCGCAGCGACAAAACTCTACGAGGCTCTCGCGATAAGCTACGACACTTGCACATAAATATCGGCGAGCGTCAACACAGATCGTGGCAAACGTCGCTGGGGAGAGCGAGCCGGCGCCTTTTTTATTCGGAGAGCCATATATAATAATAATAATAATAATGTGTGTATAGGTAGAGCGCCCGCATGCGAAACGGAGGAGAAAAGAAGGGGATCGAACGAATAACCATCAGGGGTAGAAAAAAAAGGGGAGGAGTACAACAGAGAGTCATCATCCGCATCGGGGGCTAATGATGTAGGTGTGTATAACAATACATATACATGTGTATACTCGCACGCACACGCACCAACAATAGCGAGTGCACGCTTCCAAAGAAACGACCCACGCGGCATTGCTCGCAATCATAACCACCCTCCTTTTGGTGGGGAGGAGGGGTGGGGGTGTCCCTTGATCAACAGCCCCCCGCGGCCGGGTGGTCTGGCGAGGCTATTATACACGGCCCCCGTCGTCGCGAGCACAACTATACGTATTATGGCTGTACCCACTTTGAGTAGTCGCGTAACGTGTCACCGCATTGTGCAGCCCGAGCGTTAAATAGGCCGTCATTGTTCGAGACAAATGTTTCGTGGCGACTATAGGTGTATCATATGCGCGCACGGACCTTCGAAAACCTACTCGCTCTCCCTCTCCATCTCGGGTATACATATATAGGTATATTTTTGTACCGGCCCAAGCACACGTATATACCTATACACCCTCTCTCTGCACTGCATATAGGTATAGCGTTGAAGGCACAAAGGAGGGGGTGGGTTGGGCTAATTAAATTCGAGGCGAGTCTCGGGACAAGCCTCCGAGGTCGCCGCGTAGCGCGGGATTCGTGCCAATAATTACACATATACGTTACAATGCCGCGCACCGCGTCAAACATTTCGAGGAGTCCCATCTCGTGCACGCCACTACGTTATTTTTCCCTGACCCTCTCGGATCAACTGTACAATATATAGAATGTGGGATCACGGTTTTGTAACACTCGGTATATAAATGATTATACCTATATAAGCACACGCCCGAGTGTGTATACGCTCTCGGGTGAGCAGCTGCAGCTCCGGAAATTCTGACGAGCGGCTATGGGGATATAGGTATTCGGGCACTTGGCGACCGGTGAAAAACGGAATTTCCAAGAATTCGAACTTTAGCTAGGATCGTTTGTTCGTTAGCGCTAGTTCGCGGAGAGATTGAAAAATGATGTGGTGGTCGGGTGTGCGGGTGGGAAGGAGAGTAATAATCAACGAAATGACCAGCTATGCTCGTTTCATATGTATATATGTTTATGTATATATATATGTAGCCAATGTGTATTCGGTGGGGTATAGAGCTGAATTCCCAAACGGGCGGGTGTGGCGGGCTACGTCCCGACCGTACAACGGGGCGGCCTGCGCCGGCCAGCATCGGAACGGATACCGCTATATATACATAGTACCGGCGGTCTGCCGTGTACGCCTCCCTCCCTTTCCCGGTGCTCTCTCTCTCTCTCTCTCATCTATCCGCCGCCCTCTCGGGCTACTGGGTGCTGGTGCTACATAGATATACACGTATGTGTAGCCGTTTCTCTCTCGCGCGGCGGCGGCAAACCATCACCCGCCCACCGCCGTTTCGCCCCGACGGTTGCGATGCCGTTTTCGTTTTCCACCGCGCGACGTCCAGACGAGATTTTCGCGCCTCGCTTCTTCGCCCCCTCCCACCCCACCCCCCTTTACACGCTATATACACCACCGTTTTATTCCGTCTCCCTCGGCTCACCCTACACGGCTACTTTCCGCGATTCGCGCTCCCACCGATCGCACTCACGTCCCGTGTGATTCGATCCATTACTCCCTTTTTTATTCTTTTTTTTTTTTTTAATCCAAAATTTATCATTTTCGGATACCCGTTCCATCTCTCGCGCCAACATTAATCGCCGCTGCGTGTAATTAACGTTCATTGGCGGCTCGATCGTGCGGACAATGAGCGTCGAACGGCACGATCGCGAATTCGAAAAGTCTGAAGCAATTTGAGAGGCGGGGAGAAAAAAAAAACTGTAAAAATTCCAACCCCCGACACACTGGATAATATAAATGGAAGGGTGTAAAAAAAAGACGACGGATGGTATTAATCATACACGAAACAAATATTAAAAAAAAAAAAAAAGAGACAAGAGGTGCGACTTACGCTGAGGTGTGATCGTCGAGCTGGTATACGTATCAACGTAGACGGGAGAGCGAGCGATGCGGAACTGCTTCCGATGGTTGTTACGTATATGTATCGTATAAATGTGACGTTATATTGTACACCGCTGGTGGTGGCCGCAGCGCGAGATCGTAGTGTCGACTGGCGCGCTACTAATCCCACTCAATCAGGGGTCCCGCGGCTGGATGACGTTCCGGCGGCGTTGGTGGCGGTGCTGTACGGCTCGGCGGTAACGGCACACCACGACCCGGCAATGAGGGGGGGGAGGAGGCCCAACTCTCTCTTGGTGCACGGATCCAGACTCGCGGCGCGCTGGAGCGTCTGTCTGGCGGCTCCTGCTGCTACTTGACTTGCCTGTCGTCGTCCCGTCGCTGGAGTGGGCGGCCGCGGAAGCGCGCGCACACCACGCGGTATCCCAGCAAACCGAGCCGATACTTTAACAGCCACCACTGTACATGTATATGTACATATATCGGTATAGCCACCGCAGGTTCTACCTACGCGTTAGATTGCCCGTGTATATACCTTATAGCGACGTCGTCCCGCGCGCGGCGAAAGCAATCAGGGTGCCGCGGCAGCAGGGAATTATATTTATAATATATATATATATAATATAATTTATACGTTACACCACTTTATATATTAATATATGTATGTATGTATATACGTATTATATTATGTTGCTGCCGATGCAGGAGAATAAAGAAGAGAGAAGCAGGCGGCCCGGCGTGCGACGGGACACTGGCAGGCGCACTCGCGCGGGTGGCTGCCCTGACGCTCTCTCTGTCGCTCTCTGTGGGCTCGCTTTGGCTCTCCCTCGCTCGCTCCCTATATATCCCCGTACACTATACTTATATGCTCTGCGCCGTCGAGCCGGCGCTGCAGCTCCGCTTCGTGTATAATGTTATATTTATACGTACACGCGGAATTCTTTGAAAAAAAAAAAAGAAAAAAAAAAAAAATCCTTGGGGATGGACAAAGGAGGCAAGAATTTAAAACCTGTATTTTTCGATGAAAATCCTGATGGCGCAGCTTTTTAGGGCAAGAGTGCTCAACAAGGTAATAACTGTATTATTTATATATATTTTCGAGAAATCGACATAATGTATAATGAATAACGGCCTAATGATTTACTACAGCTTGCGGGGGTGAAAAAAAGGAATACGAGGGTAGGCCGATGTGACGTATTTACGTACGGTATGAGTATATTATGATATGCAACCATATTTTTAGACCAAATTGAATTATTTGTTTCTGATTAGGTTCGAATTTCGTGTGTGACTTCCTTTTTCCGCTCTAATAATTTACAATCGGGGAAAGGAAAGCATTCCCAGTGTACTTTCACTGCAGAACTGCCAGGGGAAAAGAAAAAAAAATTATTTGTTTTCGACCCAACTTTTCAAATTAACACGTTTTAGTGTTCTTATCGGAGAAATTGGTGAATCTTGCTGACGTTGAATTTTTTCGTACACGTATCATTTGAAAGTCAATCATAAAAAAAATATCAAGAAAGAAATCATAGCTCGACAACGGTCTACTGGTTATTGAATAAATTGAGCCGACAGCTGAAACAACTGATGAAGTATATGGTTGAGACCAGAGTATGGGATGAAATAAACTTTAGACTTAAAAAAAGACGGTAATTTTCTTTGCGAAGCATTTATCGGGGCTGAAAATAAAAAAGGTGGCGGATTGTTCGGAGACGTAGCCAAACGAATCCACCCCCAGACGTGCGGACTCATTGCATCGATTACCAAGAGCATATATTTAAAAATTTTCGGATTTTCTCTACGACGTGTAGGTATGCATCGGTAATGAAACGTGATTTTTCAAAGAGCCCGACGTGTACGGCCCGTGTAATACGGCTGGCCACGCTCGGCTGCTCCGACGCCTCTCCGGCTTGGTTGCCGCTATATATACCGCCGGCACGGGACAAGCGCACACACCATCGCCACTCGGCGTATATACATATACGTATAGGTATAGCACCGTCCCGGGACGCCGTGGCGCGACCGCGGAGAAACCGACACGAGCCGCATATACCTACCTACCTTACACCTACATCCTACATATAGGTATAATATACCAACCGCTACTATATACCACCGCCGCTGCTGCTGGTATACTCTCTGGCTGGTTGGGTCGGCGGATGGGCTGGACGCAGGGGGAGAGAAGAGAGCTGCATGTAGGTATATACATATACATATGCACCCAGTGGGCGCACGTGCGTGTCGCGCGCAGCTGCTGCTTCTGCTGGCAACGTTAGAGCAGCAGCCCAAGAGACCCGAAACATGCACATAGGTATATAACATGTGTGTGTGTGTATGTATAATATTATATAGAACCCACCCACCCACCTACCCGTAGTAGGCGCAGCGTGTGATACGTATACCCACACGTATAAGAGAGAGAGAGAGAGAGAGGAGTGCAGGGGACCCCAATGCGTGACGGGGGGCGGGCGCAGGCCATGCGAGGGGTGGCGGAGGAGGAGGACGGCGGGGTGCCAGTGGCGTCGGCGTCGCGACTCCCGCAGCGCCCGCTAATCGAATGAGTCACGTCAATTAGTAGCGCCTGGGCTACGCGCTCCGTACCCGGTGTATATATGTATACCTATATACCTAGGTTATATGAGTAGGTACTGCGTTTATATATATATGTAACGCGCAGCAACAGAGAGAGAGAGTTCCATCGCTAGACTAGCTGCCACGTTATTTTTTACGCGTTTCCAAGAACTTTTGTACCAACGGTACTTACTCGCATTTCTACTACTCGGTTTCCCTGTTTGTTTGGGGTAAAATCGAGCAGCACTGTGTGTATACTTGGATAATATTTTGCAATAGCATTTCCTCCTTTTTTACCCTATACTCAACTGATGTGCACTACACGATTATAATTACTTTTTTAATGTATAAGTATATATATTATATATAGTTGCCTAGTATAAAGTTTCGCCATACCAGCGCCCTAAAAATCCATGTAAGGGTGGAGGGTAAAAATTAAAAACTGTGGGATCGGATGGGTTTATTTTTCAGCTTATATTTTTTTGGAGGGATATTACACGTAATTCAGAACTATCTGTGAATCTTATAGAAAATATCCCGGTGTCCCAAGCAGTTACTTGTGTAATCTTATAATACTATTTTGATATTCACGAGAGAACCAAGTTCCTCTATACTTGTTCTCCAATAATATGAAAAAAAAAAAAACAAATTTTAAGAATCTTTTTTTTCCACCGCTGTACCATGGCCGACTGTACATCAGTTTTGGCAAATCAAAACCTTAGAACCAACACTTTGTTGGCTCGACACACGAAAAAAGAAAAAGTGGGAGATACGGAGGTGGAGCCGGCTGGGAAAGCCCAAAGATAAAACACAACCGTATACACATATACCTCCGCGTATCAGACGTTCAACCATATACAAGTGTAATATGCAAAGACCCACAACGAGGGGGAGGGGGGGGATTGGAGTTAAGGACACGCACACTTTACGAACCAAACACGAGTTCGAGCGAGGGCCCTTTGCTTATCGTTGCCCCCCCCCCTACTTATAGCCCCTGCCATTAAACTTTGATCTCATATCATTTATACACACCCGCCCGACCTCCCCATCATCCCCAGATGGTATCTCCTCCTCTCCTCGGGTATATATTGTATACACACACTCCTATACGCGAGATGATCTAATCATCGTTATCACCGTCATCTCTGGAATGCAGTGTTCCCCGAGCTCAGTTGCACTCAAACGTCCCGTAATCTGCCCCAAAAACATTTACTTCCCCCACGATTGAAACGAGAGCGCATATTACATATACTATATGTTTCAATATACGTGTACATACAGCGCGATCGGTGATGGGTGTACCAGTGATAAATAATATGCCGATCGAGTTGGGGGGGTGAGAATGGACGCAGGTGGCGACGAGCTTTGCGGGTATACGGGGTCAAGTGGGTATAGCCGCACAAGGCGGAGGAGGGAATATCGAGCAGTATAGCATCGAGAGATTGAAAAGCCGCGACGGGGGGAGGGGGAGCCGTTGTTTGCTTTCTCACTCGGCTCGCTCGGCGGGCCGTCGACAAACAACGGAGAGCAGTGGTGGGCTCGTTAGCGAGACGCCAATATATATATGTATGTATTTGTTGTTGTGTCGTGTACCCACACGTACCTTCGAGTGGTGTATAAACGCCGCTGGCTGGCCTCCGCCCTTATCGGCTCGCAGTGGTGCTGGTGGTGGGTATGTCCCGCGGCTCGTCTTGGCGTGCCTCCAGAGATCCGTAACTGCTCCCCCTTTTCCTCGCTCGGGCCGTCCCTGAAACACTAAGCGCCACGACGCCCCCGCGGGTCCCTCCGCGGATGCATCGTGGCACCGAAATAAAAAAAAAAACAACTTCCACCCCGCGCGGCCGTGTACACTTTCCGGGAATTAATAAAAAACGCGCACAAAGTTAATCATCGGCCGTTGATTTCGTTGAATTTTTGATCGTTTTGCCGATGAGCGGAGAGAAAATTAAAATTTAGTAAAAGTGGCGGGGAAAATAAATGCCGACGCTTTCGCTTCGGCGCGAGCGAAAAGCCGGGGCTTTGAATATTTTTCGCGGGTGAGAGTAAGTAACTTGGATATATACGTTTACGAGAGGAAGGAAAAAAAGGAGCGCGTGGTGGAGTTGTGAAAAATAAAGTCACGGAGGATGAGCACACCGAAGAAACAGTACAACCAGTGGACACGATGGTTAAGGGTAACTGTGTATAGGTCCCGGCCGATCGAGAAAGCCGGAGGTTCGAGACGCAGCGACGCCGGGACCAAAGTGAGCCTCGCCACTCCGTCTAACCTGCGCAAAATGCCTCCGACTGACCCCTGCCTCGCTAACTTGGGCCGTTCTCATCTCCCGATCGTACCTCTGGACCAGTTCCGGCTCCCTTGTTTTTTTTTTTCCCCGCGCCCATCTCACGGATAGAGAGAAAAAGGGGGACGGATGCTGTCGCTGGGAACTGGACAGTGGTCAAGCGGCGAGGGATGCTGCCCGGAAAGGGGTTGCCGCCGCGATGGCCGGAGATTCTGGTTTCGCGGCAACTGGCCGGGGAGGGGCGGCGCGCTGGAAGTGCCGCGTGAGAAAATCTTTCGCCTGTAAATATGCGTATATACGTGCGCCCACCGGAAGCGGGATTCTGCGCTTTGTCTGTGGACCCTCGATTGTGCGGATATTTTTGCACTCTGATGGCTCACTGGAGAGATCGATGTGTATACGTAATTTTTTTTTTTTTTTTTTTTTTTTTTTTTTTTTTTTTCATACCAGCGTCACGTGTATAATAGCTTTTACACGAGATCGTTCGCGAGATTGCACTCTGTGGCGGGGATGACGGGTAAGTTAACGGGCTACAAAATACTTGACGATTAATTTATACGGAAATAATTGCCAACACCTCTACTACATTCGATTCGATCAGATGTAAGATCGTCCCTACTGTTTTTGTGGGTCGCATACAGACTGTACAGGGGAGAGACAGCATCACCAGTTGATTCTCACGCCGCGCGGTGTGATGAGTCAGTTGGTCAACATGTACATGTCGTGTTGTGAGAGAGAAAAAAAAAGAATGAAAAGTTTTTTATTGTTTTGCCTTCTGTAGGGATTGATTACTTTTTTCATAAATTGTCAACCTAATTTTCGCCGTGCGAACAGTGAAAATCACCGTACTTACGATAGTAATGACTCTTGACAGTAAAGTGAAAATTATCGAGTAAATAGTCAAAAGTATATACATGTACAGGAAACGGAGTGATACTGATGCACAGTAATTTTCATCATTTTACTTTTTCCTCTCGGCGCACGTAATTATATTTTCACCCGGGAAGGTAGTCAACGTGGATAAAATGGGGCCATCACCATCGGCTTGAATCTTTCGTTGGAAAGAGCGGGTGGGTCAGTTAAGTTAATTAAACAGAAATGTAAGTGGATGTTTTGAAGCTCGAAATTAAGATGCCAGTTTTTTTTCTTTTAAATCAAGATAAAACTTGTATATATTAACGCAGACATCAGCTAGAGTCTCTATTGTTACTATACACGAAATATTGGTATAGATGCTGTAAACGACGGGTTTCCCTTTGCTTCGGCCATTTAAGGTAGATTTCCCCCTTTCCCCATTTTCACCCAAAGGTCCGAAGTATGGTTGTTGAATCGACTCGTCCCCTTTTGCAGAGTCAAATTATATTTGGCTCCTAATTCTTCTCCACCGAGTCCGAAAAAAGGCCAGCGATGAGGGGGTTCTCGTACGACGTACCCGCATCGTGTCCCACACGGGGGGGGGGAGAGGGGCGTCACGCATGAATATTCAATATTCGAGGTATAATGTACGATGACGTTCCTTTCGTCCACCCCGTGCCGCCTAATTCCCGCGTAATTGCAAAAAGGGGGGAGGGCTGCAAGGAGCGTCTGTGGCCACTGGAACGGAGGAGCACGTGATGTATTATGTATACCGACGCGAGAAACAGCGCGAAAGCTGATCGATCATACACAATACATAAATCCCAGAATCGAAGGGGTGGGTGCGTGTAGGGGAGTTGGGTGGAATATAACACACGCACGCACGTACCGTCTTGCAGGGCTATGCCACGCTGCGACATATCACCATACCGGAGAAGGACCCCGCTATATAAGCCGATTAAGATAAAGGCAATCCATTATCTCCGTTGCAGCCTTTGTATACACACGGAGACTCCCCACCTGACGATCTTAAGTTTCTGCTCGCTATAATGACGTATAGATACGTATAACCGTCCCGTCAGCGATATCCTTTTGCCTGCTGCTGTCGTCGCGGACTCTCCTACGATATCTCCTTCCGTCCGAGCAAAGATTATCATGCGTTATGTACGCGGTCGTACACTTGTAATACCAACACTCTGTAAAGTGCATTTAACGATGTCGCGCGCGCCGATGTGCTCGCGATAAGGGTGTGCCATTTGTTGCGTGCGCGATAATAAGTGTACGTTTGTTTGTTTAGTTTAACCTGTTGCACGGCCCCGTGGCAATATTATACCTACACCTTATATATTTTGGCGAATTGCAAAGTATTGCGATATTGTACCTTTATTGGGTTGATTGTTAATTTGTTTTTGTTTTTTTTTGTTTCGTGCTTTTGATCTGTACATATGGGTACATAAAAGAGGACACGCGTTGGAAAACCCTCCGAGCGAACAAAACGAAAACCTTTTTTCAACATTCGTCGTAATTTTCAGAAGTTCGCGATCGCATTTATTGATCAATAATATATATATGCTCGTAAGCAGATATGACATGGGTACTTTGACAATTAATTCTTGGTTGTTGTGACACTGCGTCGACACGACACGCGTAATACATGATGATGGTTTCAGTCCTCGGTTCAATACACCGTACTCTCGTTCGTAGAAAAAAAAACTCGGAGGTATACGTATATAGATTCCTCACAAAGGCGTCGCAGAGAGAGAGAGAGTGGAGGGCTGTCGATGGGCCCATATATGCAGGCACCCTCGTCCCGGCTAATTCATTTCTCTGTAGCGGCCGAGCGGCTCAAGATGTATACCTACAACATACATATATAGATATGGGTATACACCTATATACATAGACACACGAGTGTCGGGCAGGGATATATGTATATATGTATATAGGTATCGGACGGTCGCATCTGTCGTCGCTCGTTTCGTCGCGTGCGGCCGCACCTCCCGCGCCACCGCTGATGGCTGCGGTAGCTGCTGCACCGCTACTACCATTACCGCACCCCACTCGCTCCTTTTTTTTTTTTTTTTTCTTTTTCTTTCCTTCTTGTACAGTACGTGAGTATATACATATGTATACAGCGCGCGCCCAATCATCCATGGGCCGACCAAAAGCGGGAGAGAGTATACGGCGGGCCCCATCTATATAAACCCTGTCCCGCAAAGCCCTATATGTATAGGTATATAAGCACCGATCGGGGTCCTGTGCATGTGTCTCGCCTCGAGTCCCCCTCGCTTGCAAGTGGATGGAACGGAGAGCTCGCTCGGGTCCGTCCATCCGCAGCCCGGTCACTCGAGGTGGAGTGTGTAAGGGGATCCAAATGTGTACCGCCTATACGTGTGTATGTATGTATCTGCACACAGCAATACAACCATGCATGCGCTACACGTTGCGGTATATATATATACACGTGTGTGTAGGTACATGTACCCTATTCTTTAGCGAAGCCCTATATTTCTATACTCGACTTTCGGCAGTACAACAAGCGAGAAAGAAGCCTAAACGGCGTTGGGGCGACGAGAGACGATTGCATGGCTGATTCTTCAGGTCTGTGTATGGTATAATAATAATAATAATCATGCATGCGCGTGGTGATGGCTCGACGCTAGATCATACACGGATCGAGGGAGGAAATCCAAGGTATTTACATACTTATCCTATACGGCGATGATTATCATTTTGTATCAATTAAAAAAAAAATTAAAATATACACGCATCTGGCAAATCTTTGGACTATCCGTGCTGGTGGATCACGAGATAGATTTTTACCTATCAGACTCAAATAACCAGTGGGTCGATCAATCATGTTGGCGGCTTTTGATCATTCACCAGTAATTTATACGGCCTGGTTAACGGTGTAAAAAAAAAGTCCATGTTTTTTCGCGAACCCCAGCGTGTACTCGTACCGTCGCCAGCCCCGCTCCTACGCAAGCGGGCGTATATATATATACATGTATAATAATCTCCCGGCGGGCATCTGCAGCGCCGGAGCCTCTCATAAGCGGAAAATCCAACTTGCTAACTGCGCCGGCAGCAGCTTCGCGCTCCCTCCCTCGCCACGAGACCCGTGATCCCCGTGAGCCCGACGTGGCACCGCCGGGGCCGGATCATCCTGTATATATATGTATACACATGGCTCACCCCCATATACGTATACAGTATTATATAGGCGCCGCGCTCCACATCGGAAATCGTAAATAATAAGCCTACGGAGTTTGATATTTGATGCCGCGTGGACTTATCGATGGGGCGCGTGTGGAGAAGGCGAGTAAGATGAGCACAACGCGCGTAACATTTTTAATTTTTAATTTAATGATTTTTTTTTTTTTTTTTTTTTTTTTTTTCAGCCCAAGTCGAAATGCGAAGCAGGTCCTTTTTAGGTATTATATATGTATACGGCGAGGAGGCTGATGTGCGACCGAGAGGGGATCGACTGCAGACAGTCGGCAAGATTGGCCCCCCTCGCGCCCGAGGCGCAACGACACGTTCTGTATATATGTATATATATATACCCAACGACGAGCCATGTATATATATATTATAGGTGTGGGGAGGAGGAGGAGGTAGGTGCGCGTGTGCGAGTCATCGGTCGGGTGTTGGGAGCGCGACAGCTGCGTGAAACCCTGGGGACACGCCAGGAGCCCGAGCGGCGATAGTTCGATGGGGCGCCCCCCCCCCCAAACCCGTGTGGGTACACAACACCACCTACACAAATACCGTGTGTATATACATACCCAGCTCTCGTGGGTATATGCTCTCTCAACAAAGCTCGAGCCGATATTATTGTCGCTGTTGTTACCCGTTGGCCCGAGCCCCGACAACCCCCTGCACACCTAAATATCATATACCCACCGCGACACGTACACGAGCTATGCTTGATACTTAACAATGTATTATCTATACATGTGTGTGTGTGTGCTTCTATATTCCGAATGGAGCTGATGTACGATTAAAGTGTGCATGTAAGGCCTATTTATGTGCGCAAAGGTGTGTGTTTATATATATATATATATACACGAGGATCGATGACTCGGCGTTTGGAAGAAGTTCTGCATTGCATGCATTCCCCGATTCTTCAAGGGTACATACAAACATCCATACGACCCCTCCTCCCTATACCCCATGACAAACAACTTGTTGGATCCGCGATTCGCGGTTGGATACGTGTATTATATACTTGTAAAAGTAGATGCCTTTTTTTTTACATACAAGTACAAGGGGAAAAAAGGGTGGTGGTGGAGACTATATTATACGCTCGCAATGGTTGCAACTTCCTCTGTAAGTAACGGGATTTGAAGTTATTGTTTGCAAAAACGCGATTCGACAGTTCGTGAATGTGACAAAAAAAGAACCTCCCTCGGGGAATTTGGGTAAAAAGAAAAAGTCACCACCGAAGAGCCGCATCTTATACCGATTCGAGCACATCGCGCAATTGAACGGGATTTCATAATCAAACGTATAGAGCGAAGCAACTGCACATCGGAGCCAAAGTACACATGCGAAAGCAAAAAAAAAAAAAAAAAAAAAAAAATATACATTACAACACGATATAATTATCGGGCCCAGAGTCACGGTCGGATGCTTTTTACCGCGCGCCAAACACGCCTGTTTCACTCGTATGTATATGTATATATTATACACGTTTCCCTGCCGTTTCTGCGAGAGAGAGAGAGAGAGAGAGAGTCGCGGCTATACACACACACGTACACATATATATATATGCCCACTTCGTGCCGCTCCTCGCCACTAATTCACTCCATTAAATTTAATTTGTCCCTCTCTCGCTCGCCGCTCGACCATGCACGCACACACACACTCTGCGAGTGTTATGTACGTAGAGAGAGCCCACGGGTGCGTGTATTGTACGGCTCTTCCCTCGTCATCTCGTACCCAGCGCGGGCACACACGGACCCCTCCTTCCGGCACAGCGATTACTCCCTTTCTCTCTCTCTCTTCCCCGTGGCGTGTATATATGTATATGTAGGTGTGTACGCGGTCGGCAAACTCGACGACGGCCCCCGTGAAGTAGGTAGGCATACAACACACGCCAGCCAGACCATGGAAGCGCGTCCGTCTGTTGTCGGCGTCGCGCGACGAAACGAGCAGTGAATAATTGAGCGCCCACCCGTACGTTTTCCGGTGCGCAGCTCCTTCGCGGGCCTCGGAAAGGCAAACCCCCTCCCCCGAGTGGATGACGATAAATTCGATCGACACGGCCCGTCAAACCAAAAACCGTCCCCCGGTTCGTCGAAGCGCGTATGATAATATGCATTGGGGTGCGCGAGCTGTTGATATTATATACATACCAACAAGCTCCTTGAGCATCGATCAATGCAACGTATACATTATATAGGTGATGTACACGCGCGGCGGGCCGACTCCATAATATTATATATTACGGTACCTACTTGGGCTTTCTTCGACACGTGTGCAGCTCGCGTCGGAAGAGGACGGAGCGTCAAGTCCGCAAAGTGCTCTCTCCCTAATCCTTGAGAGGAGTGCATACAACCATATATTATACGTATATATGGTTGTGGGTGGGTGGGTGGTTATGCGGAGCCGCGGATCTTTTCGTGCCTGTGGAGGAGGGACTATCACCGTATATATATGTACAACCTCCGACGCCGCTCCTCCCATTGACATACCGCGGGGAAAGAATATTGCCCTCGGATTACGATTTCGTCCATACCTATATCATGTATATACAATGATAATTTGTGTGTAAATGACGAGGAGTCGCCGATTGCATTTTGTTTTATCCTTATCGCTGATTAAACGGCACATGATGCACCGTAACGAATCATTTCCATGATGTGTTATGAAGAGTTGAACGTTTGGGGTATCGGACGAGATGATTTGAAAGAACTGATTTTCGTAATAATGTAAAAAGTGTCCCGTTGCACGATCGGTGTAACCATCATAAATATATATGATATGTCTATACAAAAGAGAGCACATGCAATATAAGTATAATCATATACATGTATATATGTAGATATACGAAAAGGGTAAGTATTTTTATATATAAGTATAGAATATATGTTTGTTACGAGGAATACGGAGGCGTTGGGTGATGCGTGTGTGTGTACAGGTATACACACATATACGTATAATATATACGTGTACGCGTACGTGCGAGAGAGGAGGTGTAGGCAGGCTTATCGATTACAATGATCGCTTACACACGAGGGCGCGTCATTAGGGGCGCCTAGTTTCAGACTTGCCCCGCTCTTTCTTTACATCCATCCCCTGTTTCCCGATATACCGTGTACGTATACGTATATATGGACAAACGGGGGTCGTGCTGCCGAAACGAGAAGGAGAAAGAAAGAAAGAGAGGATGTCGCCACACACCACCAACGCCGCCTCTTTTACCGCTGCGCCACACCAGCCGGGGCTGTCGAGGTCGAGTGCGCGCACACACACACACACACACATATTATATACGTATATAATGCATACTGTTGCAGTCCCTTGCCCTCTTTTGCTCCCGCTCCCTTTCTCCTTGGCTATATATATATATGTGTAGAGGGTACCAATACCACACCTCGAGACTCCAAGTAGAACCTTTTGCGCGCCTCTCTTCCTCACTCCTACTTTTTGTTTATTTTACGGGAGAGGATGCAACCAACGAACCGGTCGATTGACGCGGTGACGGGATCCTGGCCCGCCGATTAAAGGCCCTCCTCAAAAGTTGGGAGTTTCGGCAACACACGCAAGTTAACGCGATTCGATTCGATATAAAGAGGTGCACTCCGTCGTTCTTTACTCGCCCCGGGCCGTGTATAATATATTATGTCTCTAGTCCCGGCGAACTTTTGTTTTGCTTCGTCAACCATATATTATATATTACGTACACGTAAACGAGCTCGGCTCAAATCGCCCGTGCACTCGATGTATGTATTATAGGTACGGGACGACCTTATAGCTTTTCGTTCGCTGCACCTGCACAAACAAACGGGACGCGCCTCGTACCCAAGGCGTCCTACCTACACACCGTTGATTTTAATCATATACAAAAGACACGCGCGCAGGCTTGGTACCGCTTGTAATGTTGCTTCCGGTAATTACCCATACATACATATACGTTAAGTAGAGCGGCATTAGCGGCTAATATACGACGGTTGGTGCAAAAAAAGAAAAAGAAATGTATATAGCTCCAAACTTGGCAGCATCGAAGAAATGAGTATCCTTTTTGGATGCAAAGACGACGGTGTGCTTGCTCATGTACGGTACATAGAAGGGGAGCAGAAAGAGAGAGAACGAGTATATAGGCGTCGTTTAAAGGGACAGGACGCATACCATCATCGCGTGGCGCGAACCCGCGAACAAATGGCTCATCGCCGCGTTAACGAGCTCGCGGCTGTTGTATCATCATACCTAATCATAATAATAATAATATCATCAGTTGGTTGTTGGGTGTAATATAAACATGCATATACGTGTAATAATGATAATTACATCTATACGTTACGGTATATATACCGCCCCTATAAACAATGGTTAATGTATACCTATATAGGTACACGCGTGTATATATACCTGTATGCCTATCCTCTCTCTCTCTCGTGCCGAGCCCCTGCAGGTTGCGCGCAATCAGTCGTATACCCAGCTATAGTTTAGCAGCGGCGCGTAACGATCGCGCTCAGCCGGCGATCGATCCACTTGCTATATACATATACATAATACCACTATATATACGTAAGGCTATATATGTACGTAGATATATGTATACACGCCAGTAATGGGTATACGGTGCGCGGCGGTGGTGGCCCTCGAGCGCTCCGCTGTGTGTAATTGCGCTCTTTTCAAGCGGCAAGCCAGCCAGCCGACAGTGGCGGCGGCAGTTTCCCCTCGCGTCTGTAGGATACGTACATATATAGCTGGGAGGAAAAAAAAAAAGCTCGGGCTGCCGGTGTATAGCGTATAAGCGGACGGGCCGCTTGCTCCCCCGCTCTCGAGATTCCAAATCGCTGATCGCCCGATTTTAATGAGGCATGCGCCCGCGTGCACCCATCCATACGTATGCGCATATACTCCCTTCCCTCCTTTATTCGTCGATATGATGTATAAGGTGCTCCTTCTTTTTTTTTTTCTTCTCGCACACATATAATTAGCGCGGACTTGATCTCGTTATTCTTTGCGGGCCGGCGTATCACTTGCCGCTAAGTATATCCATGTATATACCTATCGGCGGGTCACGAAGGTATATATATATATATACGCATATGGCTTGTGCCATTTGTACAATAAGTATACACGCGCCGTGGGCCATTATACATATACATATATATGGATCCTCGAAACATGTAACAGCGGGACTGTGGCCGACGGGCCGCCGAGAGCGATAATTTAATTCCTCAGGGCGCTGTCGGCTTACGCCACTTCTTCCGTATATATATACACGCGAATCGGCTTCGTCCCCGAGCCATCACGCGCATGCCACCGGGCTTCCTAGTTAATAACAACACCCCGCGTAAATGGGATTTCCACGGGGCCGAAAACACGCGCGCCCAACTTTCCCCCTTTGGGCGTGCGCGTGTGTAGGGGTACATATATACATAGGGGGAGCCGGGAACGACGCAGTTTCACAGCTATAGACGGGGGGCGAGGATGGGAGGTCGGCTGTGGGCGCGAAACCGTCTGGCTGTTCCCCTTCCCCAAGGCGGCTCTCGTCCCATTTGCTCTTCTTCTTCGAGCCGAGGGGACACTTTTACGCGCGCGCGCGCGTGTGTCGGTACACATCCGGGAAACGAGGGGGGGGGGGAGACGAAAATTATCGGCCGCAGGGATGAAACGATTAAACCACGGGGGAGAGAGGGCGAACAAAACAAAAGAAGTAAGGGTTGAGCAGGGGGGGGCGCCGATTTTTCACCACGTAGGCACGGGAATCGATCGCCAAAGCGCGTCCCGTCTCTTGGGGGGGGATCGGGAAATTGTTATTCGCGGCATGCAAATTCGGGCGTTTATTCGTGCGGCCCGATTGGCTTTAACGAGGAGTACAATTAATTCGCTGGTTATAAAATCGAGCGCGCCAGTTGCCGCTGGGAAAAAGGTTACTCTGTCGTCGTTCACCCCCACCCCCCACCCCTCCGATGGGTTCGCATGTTCTGGTCCGATATTCGACTTTTTTTTTTTTCTTTTCTTCTTCTTTCTATCTGTTGCGGCTGCAGGCGATTGGGAGGACGAGAAGCTAGAGACAACGCGCGGGAGAAAGGACATAAATAAGGCCCGCATTGGAATTGAAGTATACAAAGTGTAAATTGAACAAGTGTATGCTGCAGGGGAGCGTTAATAAGTTACGTCATTTATATAATATATATATACAGCGTCAGTGGTGCACGGGTATAATGTATACCTGTACGGTACATGCCCGTGTATATACACATATAGGGTGATGCGCGGCGAAATTTACCAAAGTGCCGGCAAAGCGAGCGAGCAGGACGAGTGGGGTGGTGTATATATATATATATAAATACAGCAACGAGTAGGTGTAGCTTTCCGCCCGTAACGAGTGACTGCGGGCCGATGTTATCTCCCCGGTGGGCAACTTGCGCTCCTCTCGCCGCAGAAAGGCGGTAGCTGAGGGTAGTTAAGGCGACGGAGGGTATAGGCGGAGGGGGGGGGGGTGTCGGAAGGAAAGAGCAGATACGAGAAGAGCGGGACGGAGTTTCCCGCTGGATGGGCGCCAACAGCCGGTGCTCGACCCCCTCCCACCCCTGTACGTGCATGATATATACCATTGGAGTGTATGTGCGCGCGCGCGCTGCGGAACGGAAGAATCGTTGGCCGAGGGGAGAGAGTAATATGGGGCCCCTTTCCACTAGCAAATCTCCTCGTGTACCTTTACAATATATTGTGTGGTCTCCCACGTTGGCCAAATGTAGGCTTGGATCGGATCGATCGACCTCCTCTGCTTACGATACTTTTTTTTTTTTTTTTTTTTTTTTCTCCTTTTTTATTTTTCACACCGTCGATCATCATAGTGAAAAGAAACGATATCTACATTGGTGCTAATGGAGGAGACATCATCGGCAGTAAACTTGTAACGCGCGTCTCTGTGCCCGACCTAATCGAGCAATTACGCTTCGACAAAGTAGCGGCTTGCTGGAGTTTTAGCTGCCCGAGCCTGGCCCATACGTGTACACATCGTAGTCATCTTGTACTTTCCTGGCAACTAGGGCGAAAGACCTATACGTTCCGGTGCGGAATCGCAGATTAAAAACAGTGTAAAAACTGTCGTAAGCTTCGACCCCCCCCCTCCCCTTCCCCCGATGTATGTCACGACAAGTTACGAGCACCAGCGCGGGCTGACGAGCTTTCGTAACTTTCGAATCGTCGCCGCAAATCCTTTTTGATTTTTTTCGTGGGGTGAAACAAACCCCCTACTCAACGCTTACAGTAAATTTTCAATAGTTTTTTTTTTTTTTTTTGCGCTTCGTCACGAATATTACAAAGACAAAGTCGTCGGTGCGGATTAACGTTCGAATCTATTTCTACCCGGGCCACTTGACACTCCTCGCAGCCCAAACTTGGCTGACGGATGAGCTCCGTGTGGTCGTGACCTCGGAGATATAAAAAAAATTACAAGCACATAGCATTTCTCTCTTGCAAAAATAAAATATATCATATTACCTATATTTATACATGTTGCGTCCCGTGATATATGTGTGGTTGTAATTCTTACAATATGGTAAATCTTTCGTGGTGATGGGGAGGTGCATGGTCACCGTGTACAAACACACCGGCACCAGAGCCCAACGCGGCCCGAAGCGAAAATGCGGTATATACCACCTACACCACGCAGACGTGGCACGGATGATATATTATATGTGTGCGGCCCACGAGCGTGCATATATATAGTGGCGCGGTGGCGACGACGGCAGCACCCGAGCATCGATCCCTCTTGCGCGCGCTTGCTCCTTATTCGTCAGCCTTCTTCTCACCGCTTGGGCTCTGTCCCCGCCTATTTTCAGCTTTTCGTCGCCACTTTGATTGCTCGAGATTTTTTTTTTCTTTTTTTTTTTTCTGATGTTTCATCGCGCGAGTGTCACATGCACAGGTCTTGGGGAGTTTTAATCAAGATGTCACGACAGATCGAGACAATGGCGCCCCCCCCCCCCAACAACAACCATGTGACGACCAGCGTCTTGGATCAATTGTAAGTTACGAGCTCGGGAATTTTTAGATGACCCGTTAACTTTGTACTGTATGTGAAAAACTGTCCCAAAGGTCGCACGTGTACAGTAGAAACCAAAATTATGTTTCCACATTGTTTGGCTCATCATTGGAAGCAAAACAGTATATATTGATACATGTAGCAAAACCAAAAATCTGATTAATATAAACCGAAAACTAGTCAAATTACACAAGACAATACCTTCCCCTGAAAAAATTACAGGGGGAGGGGGTGGGAGGTTTTTTTTCGAGAAACTTGGACGGATGGGTTTGGTAAGTTGGACGCCAAGCGCCCATCCGTGCAGCGATCGGTAATCGTCAACCAGTGCACAGCAGCAGAGCGAAAAAAAAAAATATCGCTCCCGGTCTCCGCGCGACTGCAAAAGACAGTAGCGGGTGTATACAAAGACACGGCAAACCCACGCGCCCGAGCCCTCCGGTCGTCTTCTCTCGGCCCACACGCATGTATATATAGGGAGCCCGAGAAGCACTTAGCGATTCAAGGCTGTCAAAGAGCTCTGTAAATTTGCTCAGCTAGTTGAGTCGAAACGCCCGTCCCTGCACACTCGCAAACAACGAGGGGAAGCTGCACCGGCACGAGGCCTATATAGGTACCTGCATCTGCCCGTCGCATCGTCGAAATAATGCGCCACTCGCTCCCTGTGTGTGTGCGTAATTCCACACGGGCAGGGGTGCAATATATATATATATGCTTGTATGCCTCCCTCTGCATATTAGCGGGTCTGGCCAGCGCTGCCCTGATACCACACGGACTTATATTAATTAGAGCGATTAAAGCCGAGCCGAGCGGACACTGGCCTCGCATATATTTGGCCGGCAGCTATACACACACGCGCATACCCCGCATACGGCCAATGCCTATTTGCATGGCTCCGTACCTCTAACGGGATTATACCGCTGAGCTGCCCTTCTCTCTCTATATATATATATTACACGCCCTCGAGTCATCCACGGCCGGCCCGTGGGGCTATTCGCACCCTCGACTGGATTTCAGCCGAAGCTGCGGCTTTTTTCTCGCTCTCCGGATTTTTCTATTGACGGGGAAAAATACCACCCCCCCCCCCTGGCTACATTGTCCCTTGGAAAAAGTTGTGTATAATACACACGACTGCGACGAGGGTTCAGTTGGCCCCTGGCCGCTCCATCACGGGTGTGCACTTATTTTTGCCTCTAATAAGTACACCGGGAATCGGGACCTTTTCTCGAGTATACCACTTGCTTATATTTGCACCACAGATTACATGTACCTCAACACTTGAACTTGCAATTTTTTTTTTTTTAGTTTACATCAGCTGCAGCATTGAGTATAAGGTACACGCTGTACAATATAGGATACGTATACATAGATGCATCTCCCGGGTGGGGCGTCAATTATCGTTCAATCAACTAATTGCAGAGGGAACGTAAAGCTCCGCCGAGGCGGGGAAAATTGGGCGGCCGGGGGAGAAAGAGAAACGGGATATACGATCGGTTAAAGTCTCGGCGATTAATTAGCCCCGATCTGATTGGTCCCTCCTGCCCCTTTGTATCGTTATTCGCCGGATCGGCCTCTTCATGCACGCGCTGTTATGTGTGTCTTTTTTTCGTTCTTGGTAAACTCATTATAAATACTTTTCTCTATTTTTTCTCCTCCTTCTCAGTCGTGATTATATCAGGTGAGGATACATACCTCACGTCACTTTTATAAAAAAAAATCCGCTCAAAGTAACCAGAGCACCCGAAAACCCATCACCTCAGGGAGCACGAATCTATATATGTATATACACGCTTAACGAACAGCAGGTATATATATATATATATGTAATGGGCGAAAAATGAATAAGGCACGCAGTCGCGCATACAGGATCGATCGATCTCCCGACGGGTGAAAATAAGCGCGGGGTCAAAAAGACGCGTCCACCGCATACATCGGGCGGAAAGGAGGAAAATAGCTCCGAGGGACTCGACACGTATATATAATATACAATAGCGTCGGGCGCACGGACTGCGGGACGGTCTGATGGGGCAGCTCGTGACCGGCTATACATATACATACCAGGGGAGGCACACGGAAAGAGGAAGGCCGGCGGGGGGAGGTCCGGGGAATCAATTAGTGCGAAAGCGCGCTACGCCGCACCCCCCACGAGAGGCGGATAGAGGAGCCAAGTCGAGTGATTGACGCGGTAGTATAGGGGGAGCCCGTCTCTATACCTATACGTACACACACCGAGGACGCGGAGGGGGCGTGCGAACCCCCTTTATATATGTATACACACACACACACACACACCAGTGTTTCTTCCTCCCTCTCTAAAATAGGCACCAACGGGGGAGTCAAGCCTATATACCCTACGGACGCAAAAATCGATATAATCTTCGGCCCGATAATATGTTCCGTGCGTGCCCCGCTGCTGTCTCCCCGTATATATATATACACACACTCACGTGAGCTCGAGAACAGTCCCCCATAATATTCCTTCATTGGTCGCATTCTCGTGTGGATGCACAGGTACATATATATATATTACATTGGACTCACGGAGGGACGAGTATCTCTCAATTAGCAGAGGGGGGGGGCGTATATGTATATAGTTTAGCTCTCCGACCGTACACGGGAAAAAGGTTGGCCGGTCCCGTTCGCAGAATCAAACTCTTCTTTCTCTTGCTCCGCGGCCAGCAACGCCTGCATATACATATACATATATATATATCCGTGCACCACACAGATGCTCTTTCTCGACTTATTTGCTTCCAGCCGAACCGGCCCCGGAGGGAGGAGGGCCCGAGGAGAAGACCAGATTCCTTAATTCCCTCTCGGAAGCGGCGGCGGCACGAAACGAGAGCGGGACGCTTCGTTTGCATCGGGACGAGCGCCCTGTATACATATATAGGAGTCGGGGAGTATAGTCGCGCGAGCGGTGCTTAAGCGAGCGAAAAGGGGTGGGGGGGAGCGAGGATGCGATACGCGACGTGCATGATGATGGGTGGTCGTATACGGCTCGTGCTTCTTGCGCCGAGAAGAGGAGAGAGAGACGGTGCTTGAACGGGCGGCGCGGGATAGTATGTATACATACAGGTATACGCGGATGTGTATAATGTACGAGAGGAGAGAGGGAGGCCGACCACTGCTGGAAGGCCCGGCGGACGCGAAGAGAACCACTAATAAATTCAACGCGCAAACTTTTTACGGCGCCGAATACGTATATATATATATATGTATACGTATCTGCATGTGTTGGCCCTGATGGCGAGACCGATATCTGTACGTTTTCTCGTCGACCCGTGCCGAATTTTCGGAGGCTATAGATTAGCAGTACTTTTTTTTTTTTTTTTTTTTTTCCACTTGGTTATAATCATCGAATATAATTTTAGATAGTATGCATCTTTCGGCTCAAATTTTATACGATACTATACCTTTTTTTTTCAATTTTTTAGGCTTCTTGTGAAATTTTTTGTCAACATGGTTCAATGGTTCAATTTTTGCAATACCTCAAGATGATGAAAAACTCACTTTTCACAATGTGTTTTACTTGTCTTTGTAAATGAAAAATTTATAATTTTTACCTTTTTGGATCTTGTGAGAAGCATGAAATTTAAAAAAACAAGGCAATTCCTTTTTTAGTTTAACTCAAACAACATTTTAATGATTATCCTTCAATGCTTATATGTAAGATGATTCAGTAAAATTGTAAACGTATACAGTTATTTTAATAGTGAATTTCTGGAAGAAAACTAGGCAAAATCGATGAAAAACAAAAATCGCGTCGGTGAGTAACATCTGTACGAATTCCAAGCACAACCAATTAGCAGCTAATCGTTGGTGAAAATTTTCAAACGGCAACAGTAACAGCAACATCAGCAGTTTCGACATCATTACAAGGTTGTTTTTAAGAGGTGGATGATATCAGGCGCCGAGAGAGTCATTGCTCGTTATGTACTTATTTGTTCTGCCGAAGAAGTTTGCCGAACAAATTCAATATCTTTCGATACTATTATTTTTAAAATCACAAAGGCGTTAATTGAAAAGATTAATTGAGAAAATTACCAAATGAGCAGTTACTTTTATTGAGTTTCGTCGATTTTTTTATAAAATTTATACTTATATGATGCTCTACGCAGAGCAGTATCGCCACTTGACAAATAATTATAAAATACGTTTGTTAACAACTGTTTGTACAACCAATAAAGTTGGTATGCATATATTACAAGACATTAACGCAACGCTACAGAGTACCAACTTTTTAAAAAGTGGTAGCGCTGCGAGTTGAACTTTTTCAGAAGTGTAACAATTTTTTTTTTACAAAGTTCAAACCTAAATATCTGTCAGAAAAAAAAATTAATAAAACGTTTACTCAAGGCACAACAATAAACGATTCGACGCACTTATTAGGATAAATATATATACTAATATCACTATCCTCCAATGAAAGGCTGGCTGATTTCAAGTAATATTACACTTTGTGAAACAAAACCAGTAAAAATATATACACTACTCGTTTAGTAGAGCCCACTAGAAAAAAAAAAAAAAAAAAAAAAAATACCGAGAAACTTGGAACATGTAACTCGTACTCGTTGAAATGCGTCCTATTTATACAATAATTCTTACTAGAGAATGAGACAATCAAAGCTTCATGACAACCTTCTTTTTTACATGTACTATGAGCAAGCTGTTGGGGTGACAAGCGACTTGTAAAAAGCGCCAGCGAACTTTACGTCTAAAGATCGAGTATTCGCTCAGGGGCCGAAAAATTGTTTTGTTTTTTTTCCAACTTCCGGGGTACCCAAATCATTACGCGATTTGGTCGTCAACGTCATGAGGATGCTAGACAAGGCTGGCATTGTACGGCCGCTAATTTTATGCAAATGTCGAAGAGACACGTGTCGACGACTGGGGATCCAAAAAACGGTCTCGAATAATTCCACCTAAACTCTCGTCACCATGTAACGGTCGCAAAACGAGAAACAATAGTCCAAGGCACAAAGGAGCGGCAGGAGCAGGCGATCGGGTCGCCTCCGTAACGAGAAAGGTTTCGAGTCATCACCAACCTCAACGGACCACGACTCGGGTGACCACATCCCTAGGCAAATGATCCGTTCAAAGGCCCGATATACTTGGGCGAGCCCCCGACAGAGTGGATTATTGCATCATCGATCGAGGGAAAAACCGGAAGGGCACGTCGGAGGTCCATGTCCTCCGACCTCTTCGAACGGCAGAATTGCCAACAAAAAAAGTCCAACGAGGAGGTGGCGCTTGAGCAGTACCAAGAGGGCCCGCTTCCCGATTTGGAGAAGGAGACGGCCGAGGGATAAGAAGATCGTTGGGCTTGCCGAGCAGCTCAGAGATGCGTGAGAAAAATCTCAAAATCAGGCTCCATGGGATCCGTCTACGGCGGCGCCGACAACGATGACAACGATGAAGATCATCATGGTCATAATGATGAAAATACAAAATAGCCGTACAAGGGCAAACGGTATCTCGTGGGCCGATTCGTTCGCGAGAGGGACCGCCGAATCAGTGAGCTGCTCACATCATCAAATCCATCGGTTGATGGGCAGATCTATTAGCTGCCCAAAAAGTGCGTCAAAGAGGTACAGGGTCACTGCCGAACGGTATCAGAATGGTCAGCGTTGGCTCCAAAAAACCGTAAGTGTTTCTTTTTCATTAAAAAAAAAAACAATTGATTTTCGGATTTTTAGAGGATCAATCACCAGCATAACAACAGTCAGACTGCTCGAATATGTATATATAATTAAAAGGATGTTTAAACAAGGACTTGGAAAGTACACAATAAAGGAATAGTTTATATATATATGTACATATAGATACGAGTCTACTGTTAATTGTCAACCTCGTCCCTGTTCCTAAATTATCACTACAGGTTGTGAGTCCGCGTATTCTGTAGAAGCTATACGTGAGGAAGACGACAGCGAGCTCCCTCCAATCCATCGACGAGGTGGAGCAGGAGAGTGCGAGACCTTTACCGGAGGAGGGTGTGCGGGCGGGAGAATCCGCTCAGCAGGTGCCCTCGGCGCCTATACCGTAGTACCGCTGTTCGCACCAGGACAGTTGCCGCGGGGCAATCACGTCTAGCCCCCGCCGGTAGGGACCGCAGATTCTGAATCGTATGAAAGCAAAGTACAATTTTTCAAAATGATTAAAACGGCAAACGGTGGCAAAGTAACCCTACCCCTCCCCCCTCTCCCATCTGATAGCTGATTATTTACATAGGTTTTTATTGCGCATCGCAACTTTGGATTATTTTGAACCCCCCTCTTGCTCATAGCAAACAGAAGTCGTCAATAGCTTAGCGAATCTTCAAGGATCTCTGTAAACTCGCTTATTTCTCAAATTCTGTCAGACTTTCGATATTAACCATTTTTTTCCCCTTTTCTGTTTAACATTTTTTGGGTACGTATAAGTATACAGAATTTTAATCTGAGGCAACTTTTGGCCGATTTGTAATTAAATTATTTTCTCAAAATTATTATATCGAGTAAGCTTACAACTATTGCGTATTTTTTATGTGGTGTTCGGCCATCTTACGGTACAAATAGTAAACTTTTTCAAAGTGCAATGTATATGAACACGACAACCTGTTGATAATAAAGAAACCTTCAAATTTTTATCAAGTATCAGTTACTCACTGTTAATAAAGTACCAACACGTAATAAGCCATATATTATTCATTACTGATAATTGAATTAGTTTAAGAAATAAACTTTAATGGAAAAATACATTTCCCAAAACAATGGACTAGTTTTGAATAACACTATTTATCCACGATAACTTGTTGAACTGACTGTTTCTTTATTATAAATATAAAATACAAGTTGTAAAATAAAGGAAACTTACGTAATAGACAATTTAAGTTAAAACAAAGTCTGCTAATGAGGTTCACCTAGTGTACTTGGTGCCCTGGGTGCTTTGAAAGTTACGCTGTCTGGGGCTTGCTTGATGGATAACAACGACCCAAATAAAACATGTTGTATCACGGGAAACTTGGCTAATACCTAAATAATGAACAAATGGAGGAAATTAATCACACCAGGAAAAAAATGTTTATCAAATAATTAAAAAATTGAGAGTGATGGACTAACCTCGGCTTTATACATTTCGATTAAACCCTTATTAACTTTGGACCACGATGCTACAGCACTAACATTCCACAATTGATTAGAGTGCTCTGCAAATGGGCCAGTTTTTACCTGCATGATGAAACAATACTCTATTAACAATGATCAATTATGATTGATTCTACAATCTTTGACTTAAAATATGAACTTCAGGTACCTTGGAAATAAATTCAATACATCCAAGAAACATATACTTTTTACTGTTTGCTTCAACTATCCCATGATCAACAAAGTGTACGGGTTCAATACGTGGATGACCTATAATTCGTTATAGTAAACAGTGACTGCAGTTCATAATTTCTTTTTGCAAATAAAACAAATTAATGTGTATTTACCACACAACTGAGAACTACCCCATATGAATGGCACAAACTGATAATCATCTAAGCTCCAAACGCCATGACTGCCAGCAGGTTCCATGCGATATGTCAACTGGAGCTTTCGTACAACCTCGAGATATCTTAGTAAATTAGAAAAAAAAGTATGTTGATTTTTTATGTGTCTCAATAAATAGGTAAATTTAAGGTTTAATGACACAAGTTTCAAAATACCTGCTGAATATTTTTGTGCCTATGGCTGTTTTATCGCTCATTTCAAGAGCACTTATTTTAAACATACAGCATAAAAACATAATAAAAGCCATTTCATGTCCAGTCCCGTAATCTATACGTGTTGCATTTCCAAAACTTTCTAGTAAATAATGAACGATTTCTGGTATAGCTTTGTACAGATTTTCGGGTAATATTTTTTTTAGTTCATCGGCTGCAGCCTAAAAAAACTCTCATGTATCACAATTGAATGAAAAAAATTTTCACAAAAATATTTACATTGTATTATGTTACTTACACTGTGTAACCTTTCATGCCACACTCTAAATGATTTATTTCCAAATCGTTGTGGTTGCTCTGTAGGAGGAATCTCGTCGATCCACTTATCAAATATGTCTAGCATATCAACAATCTTTGTTGCAGTTTCTGAACATGGACAATTTGGATCGGTGGCCTTTCCTTTGACAGCATTATTAATGGCCATTACAAAACCAAAGTACTCCTACAAAGTGGTGAAAAAAAAATACAATAATACAGAATTTTCGTTGTTAAATGTTATAACTAAAAATTGACGTACAAAATAGGCTTCAGATTTGTGCCAGGCTGCCATGTCATTTGGACTTTTGACTGCTTTCTTAGGTTCAACAAACTCATGATCAGCTGGAAATATCATTTTAATTTGTTCCTTTGGAGGTACTTTTGTCAAAGAGTATTAGTAAAATAAAAATGGTTTGCAAACAGGTATCTGCAGAGCTAAATGTTGTTATACTCACAAGGCAACTTGAATTCTGTTGCTGGAGGTGCACTGGATGCCATGTTTAGCGAGGTTAAGAGTAACTGTTCACCCCAGTTGAAAAAAAAGATACTCAAAACCTCCAGTGAAAATTAATATTGATGTAAGATAAAATAATTCGGGCATCAACACTTAACAAGATACAAATTACTTCACGCTCATTGAAACAATGTCAAAAACTTAATTATAAATTAAAAGAAATTGGAGGTCTCGTTTTTTCGAAGATTGCACACATCGACCGGCAATCCTTTTTTTCCCACAAGTCAACTAACAGTCGACGATCACGTCCCTACTTACTCGTACCTACTAACTAACAGCTAGCTTATACGTACTTATAAATAGAAGCGTTATATTTTTCTCATTAAGACTTTGTGATAACCTGATAACAATATTTAATTGAAAAATTTACTCTAAGCAACTACAAAATCGCGCGGCCGCTAACATGAATACATTGATAAAATAGTACTTATGGATAATTCATAGTTCATATGGATACAGTATAGTACAGTACAAATCAACGGGAAGAGTATTAGTTCATCTACCAATCAAATATCATGCAATCATACATGCATTTATCAAATGGATTTCATTGGCTTCAAGTCGAGTTTCTATTCGAGCCAATATTCCGTACCAATGGGCGAATGGGCAGTACTTACTACAGTAGTAATGTATGCAATGCCATAGTGCCAACAGCTGACAAATCGAATCCCGCGTGCATGCGCTTGCAGAGATGAGTAGATTGCAAATGCTTGCATTCAAAAAATGATGCACTTTTGCAAAGGCTCGAATATATACTTATAAGTCCTATGTATAAGCAGTATGGCATTGACCCTTGACTTGGCATCCTTGCGTTTATAATTTTTACGTCAGATTTTGTTTAGTTGCCCTTTCGAGCTTCGAATTAAGTAAGTAATTCAGCAATGAATTGAACATAAACAATACAACAGGTAGCAGGTCAAGTTCTCCAAAGACATTGCCAGTTGCCTAGTTTACGGTAAACGGTGTATCTACATGTCGTAGTAGCTTTTGTTTTCGAATGGGTTGGTAGTGTGTACCCTACATTGAACCTCGAAAAAATCCAAGAACGGGGCATGACATTTTTTCCAGTTTACAGGTTCTTGACAAGAAATTATAGATGTAGGTACCAAATTTCCAAGTTTGAACAAGTGATAGTGAGTTAGTTTTATTTCGTTTTTATAATCTTACCTTGTTGTGCGGGATATAAGTACCTGTTTTGTGTGCTAAACTGTTTGAAAATGCTAAAATGCAACATTAGCCGACTATGAGACGAATAGTTACTTATGCAGAGGACCTACAATATTTTTCATGGATGAGCACTTAAAATCATTGGTGAGTTGGTTCAACTTTATAGTACTTGATTTATTTTTAATACATCTCTGCAAGAATGCATAGTATTAATTTTTTTTCTTATTCGTTTAACAGCCAAAATAAGTGAACAAGATGTACTCCAAAGAAGAAATCGAGAGAAAACGTTTGGAGGCACTCAAACGAATGCAGCAAAAAACAGTTACCTCAAGTGGTTCAGTTTCAACACCAAATGTGACGAAACCTCCTGCAATTAGTAATTTTATTAACCAAAACCAGTCGTCGTATTACCATAACAATGAAAATTACAGTTCAAAACCAAATTTCACAAATGGAAATTATCAAAATAAAAGCAAACGAGTGTTCAAACAGCAAGGTGTATCCAATAGATTCTCCCCTATGCAGCGTCCTAATAACTTTTATGGAAATCAGCAACCCATGTGTGAAGCCACTTGCGTTATGCTTACTAATAATCGATTTGCCGTTGAGACTTCAAGTTATCATCAAAAGTTGATTGATTTACTTAAAACTATTCCGTCTCGACTTTATGGTTTGTATTTTTTTCATTAAACATTTTTAATAAATAAGAACATATGTTAACTGATTATTGTTAAATCACTGTACCATAGATACTCAGACCAAGACATGGAATTTCCACTTTCAAGACTACGAAACATTGCAACAAAAAATTAGTGCCTTACAAGCAGAAGTAACTTTCAAGCCTTTTCCAATTTTTGTAGTTAAAGTAAGATAAAGAAACTAGTTCAAAAATTAATTTTCAGCAGTTCATGATATGTATTCTACATTTAATTTTATTATATTTTAGGCTTTCAAAAAATTATCAGCCCAAGAAAAGGAACCAAAAAAAGATGTCAATTTTTCGCAAATTGATAGTGCCTTGATGGATTCTTTGTACCCTTTTCAAATAGAAGGAATTAAGTATGTACATATTTTTATGTTTGAGAATAACGTATTTGTATTTATTCTAACACTGTGATTTTCAAAATTTAGATTTGGAATACTTAATGATGGAAAATGTCTAATAGCAGATGATATGGGACTTGGTAAAACAAGGCAAGCGTTAGGAATTGCTTGTTATTTTAAAAAAGACTGGCCTCTGATAATCATCACCCCATCTTCTGTCAGGTGAAGAATTTTTTAGCATTGATTTTCAAATAATTTTTAAGTTAGATTCGACAAAATAACTTAATTTTCAGGTATCAGTGGTCGGAAGCAATTATAGAGAGCCTACCGTCTGTACTTGTGCAATCAATACAACACATTACTAATACTAGAGATTTGATGGAAAGAAGCCAAGTAACGATAATTTCATATGATCTTTTAGTAAAAAGAATAGACGAAATCGCAGCCAAAAAGTTTGGTGTCGTGATTTGTGTGAGTAAATACATAAACAGTAATTTAAAAAAATTCAATTTTACATGTTGAAAATTGATTTGCAGGATGAGTCGCACTACCTGAAGAGTGGAAAAACTCAACGAACCAAAGCTGTCCAGAGGCTAGTTGCAAACTGTCCACGCGTAATCTTACTCACCGGAACCCCAGCTTTATCGCGACCCATAGAGTTGCATCCTCAAATAAAAATGGTGATGCCATCATTTATGAGGTTTGTATCAAGTTTCAAATACTCAAGTATAATTAGTGTATTATTCACAATTGAAAATTAATTTTTCAGTTATAAAGACTATGGAATACGATATTGCGCTGGAGTACAAAATAAATTTGGATGGGATTTTAGTGGCTCCTCAAATTTAAAAGAGTTAGAAATGCTATTAAAAGCCTGTTGTTTGATTAGAAGATTAAAAACTGATGTCATGACACAATTACCGTCCAAAATAAAGTATGAAAGTTGAATAATTTATATGTGTAAGTACAAGCTTGAGAAACTAACAATTCATTATTTTCATGTAGGCAAAAAATTATTCTCGACCCTCAATTAATCAAAGCTGCAACAGAAGAAATGAAAAGTGCATCAAAAAAGCTTGAAGAGTCTAAGGATAACAGTAAAAAACGCAGTGCGCTTCTGCAATATTATAGTGCATCAAGTAAAGCCAAAGAAAAGGCAGTTTGGTAATTGACATACATTTTTCGTCGACGTTCATTAAATGTAGGATAAAAATATAGCATAAAATTATGATTTTATTAATTTTAGCAACTATATTACCGATTTAATTGAGAGTCAACAGAAATTCCTTGTTTTTGCACATCATCAAAATATGTTGGATGCAATATCAAATTTATTGGCCACAAAGAAAATCATGTATAAAATTATTCATTGTTTATTATACTTGTTGATAGTGTATTTATTTACTTGGTGTTAAATATCTAAATACAATTATTGTGTTCAGGTACATAAGAATAGATGGGAAAACGAATCCTGAGCAGAGAAAATACTTTGTTGATCAGTTTCAAAAAAGTGAAAAAACGTTAGCCGCAGTATTATCTATAACTGCTGCCAATGCGGGAATAACGATGACGGCAGCACAGATTGTCATTTTTGCTGAATTATTCTGGAATCCAGGTGTAAGTTGAGAAAAAATCAAGTACTTAGAATCATTTCTTCTTGGATTTTCACTACCAACTCAATTCATTACTCACAGATTCTAAATCAAGCTGAAGATCGTGTCCATCGGATTGGTCAAACGAGTAACGTCGTGATTCGTTATTTGCTGGCTAAAGAAACAGTTGACGACTATTTGTGGCCAGCAATCCTAAGAAAAGTTGACATTCTTAGTGAGTTTGGATTGGATCAAAATTTAGATTTAGATAAGGCATGTGTGGAAAACCAACCAGCGGTAACATCGAATCAGCCGAAAATTGACAACTTCTTCACATCGCCAAACAAACAATCGGCAAATTCCTCGAACATTGAGCCTACAGGAAACGCTGATCTGAGCAACGGGAATTTAAAAGATTTATTGGATATGGATGATGAAGCGTTTGAAGACATAGACTTGGATCAACTGGAAAATTAGCAATTCTACGGTGAAAAAGGAATTTCTTTATTAAATTTATATGTGCAAAATTTCTTCAACTGCACATTTATTTATTTATTTGCCGAAGAGACAAGAATTTCATAGTTTTGTGAAGCTTTAAAAAAAAAAGTAAAAAAGTTGATTTAACGTCGAGAGTATCTGAATGTTTGTTATATTTTTGTAAAGTCAAATAAAAGTATTTTCCCACAACTTAGCGCCAACATCATTTTTAAACTGCTGCCACAATTTGATAAAATTCGGAACCGTCATTAATATGACGAACCATTGATATTTCATAGAGAGCAAGCCATCGACCTACTTATGAAATTTCAAAATGTACCAGAGAGTCACACCTTGTTAATTTAATTATTAAATTGTTTAGGCTTTTGTAGAAAATCTCCTGGGAAATATTACAAAATATGAAAAACAGTATTGTACACACGCATACGTATGTATAAATGCACTTATACACGTGTCGTGGATATAAATATAGGTATCCTGGGCTTTTTCTCTGACGCATTGTCCCCCCCAAAGCTCTGCGCGTCAAAAGAGGGAGGAGGGGGGTAAAGTACAGGTGTGTGCTATCTCTGCTGGGTATTGTACATACGTAAACTGTAAACATCAGAGGGGAACGCGAACGCCGCACTCTCAGTTGCACCAGTACAGCAGACCGAGCGACCGTAGCAAAACATTTTCTTAAAACTTTGATCAGACTTTGACGTCCAAACGTACATTTCTGTATGACTGAAAAATAATTATAAGATCAACTTTTCCTCAGATTTTTTGTCCTGGACAATCGTGAAGTCTAAAAAACAGTCGGCATAAAATTTAAGATAAGAAAAATAACTCCGGCAATGGAAGAGGTGCACACGGTATACAGGTGAGTAGGTATACCTACATTTCAAATAATCTCGCATTTTAATATCTACTTCGTATAAGGGAACATTGATAGTTCCTCTTGAATTTATACGTGCAGTTTTATCTCAATTGCTCGTTATCTTTATACCCATCATTATTTCTTTTTTTTTTCCCCAGTGCGTGCGTTTTATACATGCCGCTTTCATTTGAAAATATATTAGCATGTTTCCGCAACACGTGCAAATTCTTGTTATAACGAGTCATAAGCATATATATTGTCGATACCCAAAGGGAAAATAAAATTTTCTCTCCCATTCATCTCTCAAGGCAAGTACCTATAGGTATACAACACATTCATCTGCTCTTTTTCTTTCACCTCTTCTCAATCGCTGCTCTCTATATGTGTGGTATGTATAGGTATCGTAAATCGTATATTATTTTATAGGTATATACCCACACACATATCCGTCTTCCTCTCTCTTTCATTGCTCGCTTTATCTTTCTTCCTCCCTCAGGTTTCAAAGAGAGAGATTACAGCTGATGCAGTCGAGTGATCTCTCGCAATTCGCGCAGTTGTGGCTCGTGCATCAGCCAAAGCTCATTTTAGATCATCAGTTTCGTCCCGCGCCTCTTTACAGCATCATTGGTACACAGTAGTGTCGTTATATTTTTATTATTGTTATGGTATCTAGTCGTTACGTCACAAAAGCGTTTGACGACCGCGGTGTCCAGTTTGCTGTTGTTGTTTCCTCTTTCTCGGTAAGTATGTTTACCTCGACATTTCCTCGTTTTTTAACATGTCATCCATGCACACCAGCTTCTGCGCACTATAATACATGTATATACCCTTTCTTACCCCCGACTCCCCCGAGTTCATTAACCCGAGACAATCGGAGTTGCGGGACATACACCATATACATATATACAACCATACTTACTTGATCATTGTTCACGTGTGTTACTTATACCTCAGAACGGGACTCCAATTTTCCAAGTTGGGTGCGGTTGGAATGAGTACACAAGTACTCGGATGGGCAAACAGATTGCGCTTGTTACTACTTATTATGTTTTTGCCATCAAGCGAGACCGTTTTTCAGTCTTAAGTTGCGCTTTGACGGTGCTATTGTATTTTTCCCACTATTGATGATACGCGAGCGGGAGCGCAGAGATGGGGGCACTCGCGAGCTTCGGAAGGTTGGCTTTTTGATCCCCGTACCTACGTCAAAGTTTCGAACACACATTTTTCAAACTATCTCGTTGCAATTCTATGTTTTCAGATTTCAGCTTTGTGGTATGGGAGAGAAAATTTGCTTTCAAGTTTTTGTTGGATTAATAACTGTAAGGAAAATTGCGACAAGCAATCCGTGGTTGGAGGATGGGATGAAATAAAAAAAAGGATGGATTGTGCAAAACAAAATTACTTGCGTGCGAGGATTGCGGTGCGATCGTCACAAAGAATTGTATATTTACTCGGTGAGACCATCCGAGGAAAAAGTGTAACACCTGAAAAAATAAAAAAAAAACGTTGCGTGTCAACACTATCCCCAAATTAAATATACGCGGACGTATACGCATATAGCACTGGGTAATCGTTGACGCGGGTGCGGGCGTCGAGGCGCTAAAATTATTGTCTCTAAACATATTAATTATTTTTATTTTTTCTCGCCGAGGTCAAATTTTATATACAGTTAATGGATTACGTAATAATAAGGGTGATACTACTACATCAGAGTTACAAAAGGTATCGATTTTACGGACGCGCACTACGTTCGACTGTACACTATCTATCCAACCCACGGTTGTATTTTGAGAATTTAGGACAGAAAACGCGTATAAATAATTTTGAACTAAAGCGAGTATTTTACGTGTGGATGTTTTTTGGATGAAAAACATTCATAAAAGTTGGGGATATGTCAGTGAAATTCAACACATTGTAATTAAAAAGTTTTAAAAATCGAAGGATTGTTTTTTTGTTTTTTTTCTTTGAGCAACTGGGTTCGTATTTTATCGATAAAAACGTATTTTAAAAAACCAAAAAATGATTTTTTTGAGTCCCCAAATTTTGCAATTTAATTTTATTTATTATAAAATGAGGCACACTATCTGTAATCATTGTCTGGTAGATGAGTAATTGTTTTCCTTGGAGCCTATCTGATATAATGCGCTTTACGAGATACGCTTTGATTGTAAATAAATTAAAAAACGTTTACTTTACTCCCTACACGAAGGTCTACATTACATAAATAGATTTATATGGATAAGGAGAAGATCGGAAAGTGTTAATTCTCTCATTAATTAATTTGCGCGTCGGTTGGTTAATTTTCCGAATCCAAAAGACCGCGCGATTATCTCACATTAACGAAATACAAGTTATGTTTCAATCAAATTAAAACACATCTTCGAGAATTGACCTTCATTTTATTTATTCTTTATAACATCGACTCATTACGTTTTCCAGCGCAATTTAACTCTTTTGCTGATGCCATAAATTAGCGGATCGCGTAAAAAAAAAAAAAAAACGAATTTCTAAAGCAAAATACAGCCCCTATATGACTAATGTTAATCCTAACAAGATTTATTTCACGGTTGCAAACGACTCAACAACTATCTTATCAGCGACCGTAATGACACGCAACATGAAAAATGTCGTGATAGTTTACACACCAAAGGCTTGCCAAACACCTACCACATAAATGTTTCAGACAGGAGTTTCATTCAAGGAACACTTAAACGGCAACGTTTTGACGCTTGTCCACTTAAAATTAATTGAAATAATCGCCCCATACAGACTTTTGTTGCGTATACGCGGAGAACGTATACTGTAGAAAGGCTTGGCCGGCGTTATTCGGTTGGTCATATAGTATACTTACGCAGTAAGGACGACTCTTCGTTATCACTCGACTCGGCGACACGAGCGCGTGGGTTTCCCCCGCCGTTGATGAGTTTATAACGCCTTAGAGAGCGCGTTCTCGGGCAATGCCGATCATATTGTTCTTTTCGGTCGAGGTGGAGCGGAGCACGAGATTCGTCGCAGCCGCAGTTTTGATCGGTCGCTCTGCTGCGCTCGAGATGCGCTCTGCTGGCCAATATACAGTATAATTATACACGAGAGGTTAAAATCTAAAAAATAAAAAGTAAATAAATTATACTCGGTGATTGTCAGTTGCATGGTCTCGTTAGCTGGTACTAGCTCCCATCGGCTTTTCGAATCCTCTTCGCGAAAACACGGACTTGTAGTAAGTGCTCGGTAAGTTCGGTAAGAGATGTTGAAACGATATTTTAGTGGAAAACGATATTTTTATAGACAGTGGGTAATCATTTTGTTCAGGCAGGTGCTCCGAGAGAGTCTATTGTCTCATCATATAGATCGTCGACTAATGTACCATTAAGCGTCGTCTTGGATATAAATAAGATATAACAAATGAACATGTCGAAAGTTCTTTGTTATGAGGGTTTTTTGGGTGTAACGGGTATTACTCACTTTTTTTTTTTTTTTTTTTTTTTTCAATACCATTTGTATGTTTGCAAAGCATAACAGCGGCGAGCGACGCTTTGATACTGGAATCAGTATATAATATCTGCTCGCACAATCGTACGATTGTGTGTTTCTTTTCTTTTTTATTCCCATGCATGTGTGTGCCTATGCACTTAGTTTTACTGTTCGTACTTTATAGTAAAGAAAATCACGTTACTGCATTACATGACGTTCCATCTGTTACGTATAGCGAAATCATGCGACTTTATGACCTTCCGTGGCTACCGCGAGTATAAAAGTGCCTATGTGTATCGTATAGAGAAAATAGTCTATTAAATATAAATAAATAGTATTTTATACATGATCCCAATTGGGCGTTTTCTCTCTTACGTGGGACATGCACATATCCTCCTGTCACTTATGGGCTCTTTTTCTTCAACTTTATCATTCTCGGCACGTACGTTATTATACACGCACGTTTTACATATGTATACTCAAAGTTGCGGGTGATTCTCTCACTTACGAGGACAATGGTTAACCTCCGGTATTTTAATTTCAATGAAACATCAAAAATTCACTTTACTGTTTATCGTTCCATGTTACGTGCTTGCAATTTTTTAATAATAAAGAAAAAGATCTTTCGGTCAAATTGGTGCACGATGAAAAATAATAAATTGGTAAAAAGAAGCTGGTTAAAAAAAACATTGAATAACTGCTGAGAGCCTTGCTTTGAATTTTTCATTTTTTTGTATTAACGCCAAAGCGATCGATATTGCCGGTTACCTTGAATCGGAGTGCCAACTGTAAAAAAAAAAAAAAAAAAAAAAAAAAGAAGAAAAAAAATATTGTTTTTCTCACTGATAAAATTCAACATCCTTTTCGTGTTGTTGAACAATTGATTGTTGATTGTTGTTGTTTGATTGGCATTAAATTTCATTTTTGCGAGCTCACCTCGTCGCGATCTCTATATTATTTTCAAAGAGCGTCTAGAGTACCAGATGTAAGATATACTTGTAATAAAATAATTATTCAATTTATTTCACAGTATTTGAGCAACAAATTTTTGATAACAAGAGCGCATATATGATCCGAAGTGAAAAATGAATCATGAGCCTACGTGGAAAGGGCCACTGCACAAACGATCGTGTACCGATTGTTTCTGGCTCCTAATCTTCATCATCTTCCTAGGTGGCTGGGGCACCGTCTCCTACTACGGTGAGTAAATTTGTTTCCTATGCATAGACACAAATGCATCACATTACCGATCGCGCATATAACAATGTTTGTACATACAATATAATATATATATTTACGATTCAGCTTTCAAGAATGGAAGGATCGAAAAGCTCTTCCACCCCAGCGACAGCGAGGGCCGAAAGTGCGGCATCGACTCGCAAGTTAAGAACAAGCCCTACCTGTTGTTCTTTGATCTCACCAAATGTGCCAAAATTTCTCCGAAAGATCGCACCTGTCCCACGACGCAGGTCTGCGTGAGCCAGTGCCCGCAAAAGAATTTTCTCTTCAACGCTGGGATGACCGACGTGAATCGACTGAAAAAAGACCTGATCTGCAAGATTGACGTCAAACTCGACAAGATCAATCGGCTCGATGAAATTAAAATGCTCATCGATCACGACAAGTGCGCCAGGTGGTACTTGGAAAGCACCTCGATAATCGGCCGGTGTTTCCCCAACAAGGTCTGGGACGAGTTTGTCAACGCCACCATCACGGACGAGGCGCTCGCCTCCGCCAAGGAAGTCGTCAAAGCCGTGGCTGAGGTGGAGCAATTTTTGAAAAAGGCCTTTGAAAGCGCCAAGGAAAACAAGTGAGTAACTCATTTATCCTATGATTTGCGATGTATGCTGAAAAAAAAATGGCTCCATAGGTACACTGTGCTCGCGATCTCGATAATCAGTGGATTCATATCGCTTTTCTACATCGTCATACTGAGGTGGCTGGCAACGCCGTGCGTTTGGGCGACAATTTTCACATTGTGCGGTCTACTGGGCTTCGCGACATACGAAGCGTCACTGATTTACCAAAAAAACCAAAACACTGAGTGGCTAATCGTCCTAATTACTTGCGCCGTCCTTTGCACTGTGATAGTACTGGTAACCCTGTTTCTGCGAAAAAGAATCTATCTAGCTTGCCAACTGATCAAAGAGTCCAGCAAGTAAGTCTTTTATTTTTGCTCAGAGGTGAAAGAATACCCATCAGCAACCATTCACTTTGTGTGATCCCTGTAATTGTTTCAGGGCCGTGACGTGCATACTGTCGAGTTTGTTTTTCCCGCTGGTGCCGTGGCTATTGCACCTGCTGGTCATAGCGTACGGAGTGACGATATTCCTGTACCTCTCAACCGTATGGAAGCCAAACTACCGAGTGGACATGATGAACGACGACTGCAGCTGCGAGCCCTCGCTCCGCTACGTCACCAACTCGTCGTGCGATCCCGATTTGTTTAACGCCAAGTGCGTCCAACGGTCGACCGGTGAGCCCTGCACCCTCTCGGCTTGCAACCTTTTCAAGAAGGACCGACCTTGGTTCATCAATCACTTCCACGTGGTCAACATCATTGGCTTCTACTGGCTGTTCTTCTTTGTCTCGGCCTTTGGCGAGATGGTTTTAGCCGCGACCTTCGCCACTTGGTACTGGACTTTCCGGAAACGCGACGTACCCTACTTTACCATTACGGTCGGCCTGTACAGGACCATCAGGTACATTTTTGTTATACGTACACGCACTACAAGCAGTCATATAAAAAACGTCACGATTGTGTTTGAACGTAATATATAGGTATCACTTGGGAACGCTGGCCTTTGGATCTCTCATCTTGACGATTTGCCGATTGATCAGGCTCATCCTCGAGGTGATCAACAACAAGGTGAAAAAGGCCAACAATCAGGTGGCCAACGCCATAATGTGCTGCTGCAGGTGTTTCTTTTACCTGCTGGAGAACTTTTTGCGATTTGTCAACAATAACGGTGAGTAAAGTTTGACTAAAGACATTTTACGGAAAAATTTAATCATTCATTTTTGTGCCACCCTATAGCATATATCATGTGCGCTGTGTATGGAAAGGGCTTCTGCAGCTCGGCCAGGGACGCATTCAATCTTCTCATGCGGAACGTCGTGCGCGTCGTCGTCATAAACAAGGTCGGCTTTCTCATCGTCCTCGTTGAGAATCACAATTCAATCTGCACTGTGCTTTTATTACACAATGCAATACGTGACCGTGTTTTTCGGTTAGCTTATCTTTAATCGCAGAGGGCATCATTTATTTCTTCATTTAATTTTCAGATCACGAGCTGGCTGCTGTTGTTGGGTAAGCTGTTAATCAGCGCGCTCACGGTTGCAGCCACTTGGTGGTATTATACCAACAGCAGCGCAAGCAAGGCCGGTTGCAAGGATGACGTAAGCTGCTGGGCGGTGCCGGTGGCCATGACGGCGATAGCGTCCTACTTGATAGCCACGGTGTTCTTCAAGGTTCACGCAGCGGCCATTGACACGCTGTTCTTGTGCTTTCTCGAGGATTGCGAGCGCAACGACGGTTCCAAAGAGAGGCCCTACTTCATGAGCAAAAGACTGAGAAGACTCTTACACAAGTGAAAGGGGTACGATGAACATCCGTCATTCTCTGATAACTTTGTTATTGCCTTCCGCGAATGGCAACTGAGAAGTTTTTGTTATTCATCGAGATGTACACACTCATACATACAACTTATTCATATTTATATCCGTATTTATACTTATATACATATATTTTTTATAAAACTTTTGAGGCTGTTGTCAAGATGCTGTGTAGATATTCACACAAATTTATATTGTTGTTCGCACGATTATTGTTTTTTGTTTTTATTGAATTTTTTTTTTTTTGTACTCGTCATCGCTCAAACATCGAAACATTATGAAAGCGTTCAGTATTACTTGCTAGGTATTTTATAATTGCAAAATAAACTTTAACGAACATTGCGAATAAATGAAACAAGTAAGTTGATAAATTATTTATTTATTTTACTGTACCCTTCTCTTTTCTGGACAACAATAAACAGTCGCTGTATTTTAACGTGGAATACAACATGATCATCAGAAAATCTATATTATACTGTAGTATAAATTTTATATCAAAGATATTCCAGTAATAAAAAAATTTTGTAAGGATACCATTGAAATACTACATTAACGTTATCAATACTTTTATTATGTCATTTTATGATAAACTTCATTCTCCCTTTGGGTCAAAGCAAAATAATATTAATAGTAAGCATAAATAATTTTCTGTCGTTATAATTTAAAGATTAATAACAATCTAACTCGCAAGCAACTGTAACTATGGCGTACATATAAACATACACGCGAGAGTATTAGACGAGATGTTGGAAGTGTATTTTTTTTTTTTTTTTTTAAAGCGGTGTTTGATAGACAAAAGTATATAAATGATCTCTGAGTGATAAGACTATAAAATTCTATTTAATTCTGGAATAGCGTGTGCGTGAATTCTATGTAATCCAAAGCACCTGTTATCGGCCTCTCCGTTTTCGGATCGACATAAGGTTTCATTCTTGCCACACAGTAATCTGCCATTTCTTTGGTGAGGTTCTGCAAAGAAAAAACATAAAGGGTTAATCATTGATTCTAATCGTGGTACAAGCGACACAAGTGAAAACGCCATAGCCCAATGACTCACAGCATAAAGTTCCTCCTTTGTTACGTAAGGACGATCGGCAGCTGTGATGGCTCGGAATGCATTTTCGATTTCCTGCGAACTCTGAACGTTTTCGGTCTCCTTGCTAATCATAAATGCCATATGATCTTGCAAGGAAACAAACCCGTCTCTGTTGGGGTCTACTATGTCTAAATCGCAAGAACGTGAGAAACAATTATTATTATTAATAAAAAAAAAAAAAAGTTCAACAAACGCAATAATAAAATTTTGGGCTCACTTACCTAGAATATTTTCGAATTCTGGATCGGGCTGGCCCTCCTCGACCATCGGCAGATCGTAGCCGAGGGCGCGAAGGCAAGACTTGAACTCTTGGTGATTGAGACGGCCGCTCTTGTCTTTGTCGTAGTGCTTAAACATCATGGAGAACTCCTTAAGGGCACCCTCCGAGACGCCCGACTGGTTGCGCGCCTGTATCTGCTGCTCGAGGTTGTGTTGCATGCGCATGCCGAGTTGATCGAGCTGGTCCCATTGTTGGGCAAGGCCGACGGTACTGTGTTCGGTATAGCGATTGTCGAGAATGAGATGCTCCTCCAGGAGTATGGCACCAAGATCCTCGACTTTTTTCAGATCCTGGCGACGCGCCTTGACCTCCTGGGTCTTGCGTTTGGTCGCCTCGAGCTGCTGCTCCAACGAACCCGAACCCTCCATCATAGAGGTACGCGTATCCGCAAGCCACTGATGGAAGGCGTTGGCGTGCTTGGCAAACTCCTTGCGCAGTTTGTCGTTCTCCTCTTGACGCTGTGCTTCCTTTGCGAGCTCCACGTCACGCTCTTTGATGATTTTCTGCAGGTTGCGCCAGGTGTCTTCCAGGGCCTCCATCGTGAACCAGGTGTATGGGTTCGGACCAACGTTAAAGCTCTTGATTTGACGGTCAAGGGCACCAAGTGCCAAGAAGTCCACCTCGGCCGAGGTCAGGCTCGCTTGGAATTGGGTGTGAGCCTCGCGCAGCGCCCTGATCTCCTCGATGCTGTTGCAGCGCACGGGATCCGTGAGGTCCTCCTCGGCGTTCTCGAACCACGAGTTGAAGGCCGAAGCCTTCTTGGCGAAAGTCAGATAGAGCTCCTCGATCTGTCGGAACTGTTCCTGCATGCGTAGAAGCCGCTGTTTGCGCGCCTGCGAGTCAGCGAGCAGTTTCTGCCAGCGGGCTATCACGTCACCGTGGCGTTTGTGTATGGCCGCGCGTTGTTCGTGGCCGGCCTCGAGTAGCTGCTCCTTCAAGCTCGTAATGTTCTGTATACCTTCGTGCTCGAAAGCGTGCAGACCAGCGTCGAAGGTCTCCTGCTTGGTGAGCAGTGTCTGCACTGACGAGAGATCTCGGCCAAACTCCTCGGAACGCACGTGGCTCTCCTTGTCGGCGATCCACGACTCCACGACGTCGGCCTTCCACATGAACTGCAGGTAGGCCGAGTTGTCGGCGAGACTGGCCTTGCGGCCGCGCGCGAGACCGGCCAACTGCTCGAGACGAGCCTGGAGTTGCTGGCAGCGCTGGGCGATGGCATCGGCCCGGTGATTGCCAGCCGCGGCGAGAGCGTCGCCTGCCTCGCCGATCTCGCGGCAGCGCTCCGCGTGCGCGGCAAAGTCAGTCTCGAAGGCGTCGTGCTTTTTAAGCAGGCCCTGAACTGCGGCCATCGTGTCGCCGCAGTCCTCGAGCGAGAGCAGCTGCTGCTTCTCGGCGATCCAGGCCTCCTCCTCTTCGACCTTGGCGATGAACTGTTGGTAAGCAAGTGACTCGTCGAGTTTTTGGCCTCGCGTCGCGGCGAGTTGCTTGAGCTCGGCCCAGGCCTGGTTGAGCAGCTTGAGCCGCTGTTCGATCTCCGGTACGCCAAGATTCGAGACGTCCATCAGCTTTTCGCCAGCCTCCTGCACGGCCTGTATCGCCGGCTCGTGGCTCGCTAGCTCGGCTTCGAGACGCTTGTGTTTCTTCTTAAGATTCTGGACGCCGGTGAGGTCGCGTCCGTAGTCATCCGAACCGACGAGCAGCTTCTTTTCCTTGATCCAGCTCTCTTCGTCAGCGATGTCGCGGAAGAACTGGTGCAGAGTGTTGGCTTCGTTTAGCCGGGCTTGCCTGTGAGCCGCGAGATTACGCACGCGCTCGTAGCGCTCGTTGATGCTCTGACGTTTCTCCTGTATCGCCTGGGCCTCGAACTGGCCGCTCTCGATCAACGAGTCCGCCTGGGAGTTCATGTCGCGGATGCGCTCCTCGTGAGCCCCAATGTCCGCTTCGACGAGCTGCTGCTTCTTCATCAGGTTCTGCACCGAAGCCAGATCCTTGCCTGCGTCCTCGCTGGTCAGCAGACTCTCGACCTCACCCAGCCAAAAGTCCAAGTCCTTGACCGCGGCTATGTAGGTACGCTGTTTGTTTGCCTCTTTGAGTTTGAGCGACTTCTCGGTCGTTTTCTGGGTGAGATACTCCCACTGGTCAGCGATCGAGGCAAGTCTCTTCTGCACGGCTTCCTCGCTGCCGGCGCACTGGTGTTTGTCGATCAAGTTGCCACCCATCGCGAGCACAGACTGTATGCGGTCCGCGTTGGCAGCGAGCTCGGCCTCGAAGGCTTGGTGCTTCTGGTGTTTGGACTGAATGTTGGCCGGGTCCTTGTAGTTCTCCTCCGTGGCGAGCTGTAGCTTTTCGGCGATCCAGTTCTCCATCTCGTCGGCGTCGCGCGAGAATTGTTGCAACGTCTGGGACTCACCGAGGCGCGAGCGCTTCTCGATCAGGGCGTCCTTCAGGTGACGCCAGCGGTCGAGCACCTGGCAGCGGCGGTCGTCTATCGGACGGGCGGCGTAGTGCTCAGCCGCGATCAGCTGATCGGCGAGCGTCTGCAGGGCCGCGATCTTCTCCTCGTGGGCGTTGATGGCCTTGTCAAAGTCCTCGTGCTTCTTGATCAGAGCCTCGACGTTGTCGCCGGTCTCGAGGCCACCATCCTCTGAGCCACTGCTGCTTAGGAAGGCCTCGCGCGCCGACATCCAGTTCTCGGCCTGTTCGCAGTCCCGGCAGAAGAGCTGGAGCTCGAGGTTCTGGTCGAGCTGCATGCGCCTCTGTATCCAGGCCTTCTCGAGTTCTTGGCGCGCCTCGCTCATCGACTCGAGCTTCTCCTGGATCTCGACGCTCGCGTAGTGGTTGGATTGTAGCAGCTGCTGGCCAAATAACTCGAACGCTTGGAACGTGCCGGCACGCGCGTCTATCTCCATGCGGTGCTCCTGCAAAAGTGAATCGGACGCGATTTAACTTTATGATGAAAGTGTTGAAAACTTTGAATCGTCGTTGAAAAGTGTTGAGGTGAATTTTTGTTGTTCTATTAAAGTTACAAACAATTTGATTAATGTTTATATAATTTCTATATAATATATAATTAATTGAAGCTTGTATTTAATTAATGTTCTGATAATTTGTTTCTTGTTAATAACTAAAAAAACGTCATAATCAATTTAAACCTTTTAAAAACAAAAACATTTCATGCTGAAATGAAAGATAAATTGTCGAACAAAAAAAAAGAAAAACAAAAAAAGAAAAAATATTTTCACACGCAAACGCACGTTTCTCCTAAACGATGTATTTCGACGGTTTTCACCATAAAAACATGCTTCAGCAACAAAATTTAGTTATGTACCGATAAAAAGATTACTCTATTAGTTCTTTAATAAAACTCCCATAGTTTGCACACACGCTCTAGGGTTACATTTTTCGCTCCAATCGTTAAAAAAAAAAAAACGGCAAATATAATAAATCACACAAACAGTCAGACTACGCATAATTAAGTGAATAAGCCGAATAGTAAAATAAGCAGATGCGATTTTTGTTAAATTCAATTGACGGATAAGAGCGTTAATCGGGGGATGCGAGGACTGCTCAAAAATAAAGAGCCAAGTCTGTTTTCACGCTGGTACACGCGTATAGAGACATGTGCATTTCTGCAATACCTGTGGTACAATACCGTAACGCGCGTCGATTTCCGTTCTGTGGCTCTACAAAGACGAAAAACGGACAAACAGTAATAGTGGATCATGACATACAGAATGTAATGCACAAGTATAATTTAGGAACCTTATGGGAAAAAGTATCAAAGTAAATATTATCCACTCACCTGGTGGCGCTCAAGGAGCGCTTCGGCGCCAGTCACGTCAGACGCGAGCTCTTCGGAGGCAACGAGGCCCATCATCGAGTTAATCCAGGCCATGAGGTCACGGTAGTCGCTGAGGAAGCGCTGCAGGTCGTAAGAGTCGAGGAGCTTTTCCTTGCGCGAGTTGGCCTTGGCGGTGAGTTGGGTCCACTCCTCGTTGATCTCCTTTTGCTTGGCGTAGGTCTGATCGGCGGTGTCGGGATGCGACTGCATGAGCCGGTTGGCTGTTTCATCGAGTTGCTTGATCTTATCGCCGAGGGCTGCCAAGTCTCGCTCGAGACCCTCGTGTTTGCGCTGGAGCGCTTGCACGCTGCGCAGATCCTTGCCAAGGTCGTCATTGTTCAAGGCAGCGTCCTTCTCGCGTATCCAGTCCTTGGTCTCGTCCACGTCACGATGGAAGCGTTGCACCTCGTGGGCAGAGCCAAGCTGACTGGCGCGCTCGGCTGTCAACGTCTGCAGACTCGTCCACTTATCGTTCAGCTCCTGGATCTGGGTCTGGATCTTGAGCGCGGCCTCCGTCTGTCCGAGGCTCATCAGCTGCACCGCGATCTCGTTCATCTCGGCGAGGCGCACCTCGTTGGCCTTGAGGTCCGCCCGGAAGTCATCAAACTTCTTCTGCATGACCTCGACCTGTTCGAGGTCCTCACCGACGTCCTGAACCTGGGCATGGTTCTCCTTGTCCTTGATCCAACTGGCGAGATCGGCCGCCTCGCGTACCAGAACGTACGCTTTAGCCGTCTCGTTGAGCTTGTTCTGGCGATCGTGTGCCAAACGTAACAGTTCCTCGTACTGGGCCTCGATCTGGGCCTGACGTGCCTTAATGGAGCCCTGTTCGCGGGCGAGCTCCTGCTGCGACGCACTGAGTCCAGCCTCGGGCTCGATGCGCTTCACGTAGGCTGCGGGCACGAAACCCTGTCTGTCGTTCACCTCAACCTATTTATGCAATTAGTGGTATGAGTAATGATATCGCTTCACTGTAAAATGATGCAGCTTTCTCATGTATTTATTTAAACGTGCAAATATCACAGTCAAATGAATCAATGTATATAATCTACCTTCCACCAGTCCTTGTTGCTGCTATTAAGGAGGGTCAGACTGTCGCCCTTCTTCATCGACACCTCGCGTGGCGACTTCTCCGTGTAATCGTAGAGCGCGAGCACGCATTCCTTACCAGCCAAATCGACCTGGGGTGCCTCCTGTTGCCTACAGTTGGCCGCTTGCTCGCCAAGGGCAGCGATCGTGCGAGCAAAGGCTTCTAGGTCGCTGAGCAGGGCCTCGTGCTTCTTGAGTAGGGCTTCGCTGCTGTCCTCGTCCTTGCCGTAGTCGGCGTTTGTCACTATGGGACGTTTCTCCTTCATCCAGGACTCGGCTTCGTTGGCGTCGGCAAAGTACTGGTGAGCCTGGAGCGAGTCGTCGAGGTCCTGCTTGCGCTGACGTGCCTTGTCCTTCAACTGGCCCCAGCGCTCGTCGAGACCGGCGAGCCTCTGGCTGATCTCCTCGGCAGCAAAGTGACCCTCCTCGAGCATACGCGAGCCGGCGGCGCAGACCGCTGCAACTCGACCCTCGTGGTTGTTGATCTCGGCGAGCACGGCCTGATGCTTCTTCTGCAGGTTTTGCACACCGATGAGGTCGCGTCCCCGATTTGTCGAACCCGCCACGGGCTCTTTCTCCCTGATCCAAGCTTCCTCGTCCTCGACGTCGCGAATGAGCTGCTGCAGCCGCAGTGAGTCCAACAGGCGCTGCTTGCGCGCCAGCATAGGTCGCTCGAGCCCGGCGTAACGGCTATGCAGCTGTTGCTGTTTCAGCTTGATGTTGTCTGCGTCAAAATGACCGGCCTCGACGAAGCGTGCAGCCGCCTGGGCGCACCCCTCGACGCGCTCTTGATGCGAGGCGACATCGGCTTCAAGGAGAGCCTGCTTCTTGATGAGGTTCTGGACCGAAGTCAGGTCTTTGCCATAGTCCTCGGAGAGCAGCTGGCCCTCCAGTTCCGACAGCCACAACTCGAGGTCTTCGACCGTACGGTTGAACTGCTGCTGTTGGGCAGCCTCTTGAAGTTTGGCGGCTTTGCGCTCGCTGGCCTCGGTCAGGGACGACCAGAGTCCGACGATCTCGTCGATACGGGAGCGCACGCGCTCCGACGCGTAGTGGTCGGCCGCGCAAAGCTCCTCGCCTTGCGCTACCATCTCTTCCATACGAGTACGATTGGCTTGGAGCTCCTGCTCGAAGTTCTGGTGCTTTTGGAGCTTGCCATTGAGGTTGGTCGGGTCGAGGTAGCTGTCGTCCGTCGCGAACTTGAGCTTTTCATTGACCCAGCCCTTAGTCTCGTCGCAGTCGCGCTCGAACTGCTGCAGCTTGTACGAGTCGTCGAGGGCTCGCCGACGCAGCGCCGATTTCTCGAGAAGATCGGACCTGCGTCGCAGCAGCTCGGCTCTGCGTTGGGCTACCTCTTCAGCTGCGTAGTGTCCGCCCTCCACCAGTTTGCTGGCGAATTCATCGAGCGCCTTGATCTTGTCCTCTTGGGCAGCCAGAGTCTTGTCAAAGTCTTCGTGCTTCTTGATCAGAGCTTCAACGCTGTCGAGGGAGTCGCCAAGATCCTCGTTGGCCAGGAAGGCTTCCTGCTTGGCCATCCAGGTGTCCGCCTGCTCGGTGTCCCGGTAAAAGAGTTGGAGGTCCATGCACTGCTCGTACAAAGCGCGTCGCTTGTTCCAGAGCTCGAGCAGCGCCGTCTTGTCGGCGGTCAGTGAATCGAGTTTGCGCTCAACTTCTTCAGCTGCGTAGTGATCGCGCTCGAGGAGCTTGCCACCCGCTAAAGCCGTACCCTCGAAGCTGTCGGCACGCGCGTCTATCTCGCTCCTGTGTTCCTGGTGGCGCTCGAGCAAAGCCTCGGCGCCTGCTACGTCTTTGGCCAGCTCGTCGGCCGATATGATCGCCCGCATGTTTTTCATCCAGGAGACGAGGTCGCTATAGTCGGAAAGGAAGCGATGCAGGCAGTAGGATTCATCCAACCTGGAGCGGCGCTCCTTGGCCCTAGCCGTGAGACCCTCCCAAGACTGCAGGATCTCCGCTCGTTTGGACTGGATTTGCTGCGAGTGCTCGGGCTGATGGATGCCCGCGAGCCTGTCTGCCTCGCTGCTCAGCGTCGCCACCTTGTCCTCAAGAGCGGCAAGATCGCGCTCTACGTTCTCATGAGTGCGCTGCAGCAGCTGTACCGAGGCGAGGTCCCGGCCAAAGTCGTCAGACGCCAGGACCGCGTCCTTTTCGGCGATCCAGGCCATGGTCTCGTCGGCGTCGCGGTTGAAGCGCTGGATCTCGTGAGCACCAAAGAGTTTCTCCTGGCGCAATATTGCCAGCTGTTTGAGCCGTTGCCAAGACTCGTTGAGCTCTTCTTTGCGGCGCTGTATGGTGTCGCGCTCCGGGTGCCCGTCCAAGAGCAGCTTGTCCGCCAGCTCGTTCACCTCGGTGAAGCGGTATTCCTGGCTGGTCATGTCTTTCTGGAACTCGTCAAACTTGCGTTGCAGCACCTCGACGTGCTCGAGGTCCTGGCCAAACTCATCGGTGGTGACAAAAGCTTCTTTGTCGTGAATCCAGAACATCACTTCATCGCAGTAACGCAGAAACTGCACCAGCACTAGAGCCTGTTGCAACTTGAGCCCCTTCTCTGCCAGCCGCGCCAGTAGAAGCTGCCACAGGCGGTGCAACTCATCTGCGAGTTCAAATAATGGAATGAGTATTCGAATCAAGTAAAAATAAAGCAAAAAATATTATGTTAGTAAAACAAAAAATTTTCAGACTTAAAAGGATTGAATCTTTGATCAAAAAAATTAACACAAACAAAGAAAGATTAAAAAGAGCAGGTGTTGAAAGGATGCTCTTAACATGCTCAAAGAATTTGAAATATTTATTTGATTTAACAAATAATTAAAAAGTTAAACCTTCAGCATTGGTATTCAAATATACAGGCCATCTGATTCTTTACTCACCGAGTCGCTTGCGAATGATGTCACTGGCAAAATGGTGCTGATCGATCATTTCCAATCCAGTATTGTCAAGCAAAACAATGGCATTGGAATGGGCAGCCACTTCTGCTTCGAAGGCCTGATGCTTCTGTATCTTTGCCTGGAGGTTGGTGAGATCCCTGTAACTCTCGTCAGAGGCAGCCTGCAGCTTCTCATAGATCCAGGTTTCCAGTTCGTCGGCATCGCGCTTGAAGTACTGTCCACGACAAGCAATACAAAGATAAATAAACAAAAGGAATGAATATTGTAAAATTTGTCAACAGTATCGAGCAGAAGGTCATAGGTATACCTGGAAGCGTCGGGAGTCCTCGAGCTTGTCGCGCTTGTTGCGCGCCTCCGCCTTGAAGTTGGCATACCGGCCGAGTACTTGCTGCCTCCTGTCCTGTATATCCTCGGGATTCTCGAGGATCTTGACCTCCTTCGGGGTGATCTGCTGATCCATCGCGCCCGTCGTTCGGTAGACCGCTGCTGCTGGTGCTTCTACTGCTTCTGCAGCGAGCTAGCCTCCTCTACTAGCCAAAATGGCCGTGCGCGGGTGTGGTGTGCGGGTGTGGTATGCGTGCTCCGATTTGCTGCTGGAGATAGATCAACGGGTTAATTAACGTCGCACGTCAGCCCTCCACTGTTCGCGTCCGCTGTCTATTATACTCCTGCTGGATCACACGGATAAGACCCTACATGCCTACGTACACGCGCTTCCACAAGAGAGTGTAGGTGTATACCCTGTGTATGCCACACCGGCTGTTACAGCTCCGTTATGTTATGGATGATGGAATAAATTGGAGCCCAAGTATACTATATCTCCTCCCATCCCATCGGCCAGTCTATATTTTATGTTATATTTTATTGGGTTACTCACGTTCGTACCTACGTAGTAGCGTTGTTTGCTCTCTCTCTCTCTCGGAGTTCCTGGTTCCTGGTCGGGTCGTTTGGGTTACAAGTCACTTTCTCAACGATCTCTCTTTACCCTGTGATCTTCTTCGTCCTAAACCATGCATGTGCAGATGCGCGATGCAGGTCGCAAGAGAAATACTTCAATACCTTTAATTGTGTATACACACTGAATTGTTTATTTAGCCATGACTCACGGCTCACAGCGCGCATTGACGTGACGCCAACAGTGACTGAAATCTACTAAGCGTAGTAGAGTAGAGTTAGAGTGTATAGCTGTATGTAATGAATTAAATTAGTGTGGGCACTGTGTGTGTATATACATATATATCGGCTAACACGCACACACGCAGCCCAATAGTCCCACACCCATCTTCACTGCTCTATACCCTCCGTCGTATCGTCAGCAGCATATTTTTGGAATGAATTCAATGTATACCTTATCGTTGATAAGATGCGAGTAACAAATATTTTATTACGTTGTTTTCGTTGTAAACATAATGATTATACGTATATAATTGGTATTCAAATGAATTTTCCATCGATTAGATTAGGATCACCGCACGCATGTGTCTTTTAATTTCTAAGTGAACTATTAAACCCAATACTCAATTAATAATTCATTATTAGTTCATTACTCAGGTATCGTCAAATGTTGTTATTATCACGGACGTTTTGATAATATATCAATGCACCCGCCGACCCGTACTATCAGATCGTTAACTCACATATTATACTTACTTGCCCGCCATCAGTGATAACGGTGTCCTCTGTGTATATATACCCGTAATCATTTACCAATCAGCAGCTAATGTATATATAAATATAACATAACGCAGTCGATTATCTACTGCTCCAAATGATATAACTCACCAATTTCAACAATACGATAAGAGATAAAAAAAATTAAATTACGAGTTAACGAGTTAATGACATTTCAATGTTTTAATGATTATAACGCTAGGGATATAGTATAGTAAAAACTTGGGTATTTTCATCATACAGAATATTTTATTAAATTTCACCTACAGACAACGAATCACAGAACGTTACATTAGAATTCCCTATGTCAATCCATCGCATTTCAGATACTTTACAGGTAAATAATTATATGTTTATCCTTACTATAACAGAGTCTTATTTGTTAAATTAGTCGCTAAATTTTATAAGTGTCAAATATGTCAATTCCATCATTTTAAAAATAGAATTCTGGCTAATATGTTATCGTAGTGTGTAACGGTTTATTTTCTTTTTTTTTTCCATTTTTCTTTATGAAACCATGCTTCTGTAAAAATTGAATAATAGTGAACAAAGGTACACATGTTTTCATATTGTACTCTTATATGTTTTTTTTTTTTTTTTTTTTTTTTTAATTGTAGAAATATACATCTGTTTTATTTCAAATATGCTTTTTTTAAAAATTCATTTCAATATATACATACATGTGGACGTATATGTATATAGTTTTTTATTTGTTCGCTCATTCACTGTTGCGTAAGAGTACGTGGATATTAGTGATAATTACTTTTGCATATTGGTAATTATTTTTAAAAATTGATGAAAATTACAAACACGGTAGTACATTTTTAAAAATATTTTCGTATTTATTTAATTCAATCGAGTACCCCTGTACATGTAATTTTATATTGATTTAAATGAGAAACTGCAGTGATACTTTTTTTTTCCTTTGATTCGTCTTTAATTTTCTATTACTTTTTATTAAAAGGCAACACTGTTTTTAGAAAAAGGCATTTGGTTTTGTATCATCGGCGTGTCCTCGATACTTATACGTTGAAAAATTTGAAAATTTGTTTTTCATTTTTCAAGCCAGATTTGAATTAATTTTCGGGACTGTCACAGGCATTATTGGCAGCATTGGACATCTTTTTGTATGTGTGTGTACATGTACATATTTTCATCATTATCATTATCACTATTATCGTCATTTAAATTACAGTAATCGTATCCATTACCTTTTTTTTTTCTTTTTTTTTTTTTTAAGAAAAATGTCAAGTTTGTTATTCGAGTTGTAATTATTCAGAGAGCACAAACAAGTCTTGCCATTTGTTAAAATATTCTCTCATTCACGCGATGCTGCATCTAACCCTTAAAACATTCATGTTTACTTTATTTAAGTTATTTTGTTTACCTTACTATTAAAATTCAATGAAAGATGTAATCTTTCCATAAGTAACTTTTTCAACGCATTATTTACAAAGGAAAATATTTCATCCGAACTTGACAAGCAACTTTTTACATTAAAATTTGGAGCATCAATAATTTAATTTAATTATATATTATAAATCGTCACAATAATAATGATAATAATAATCATTTTTGTGATTTTTGTTTTTCTACGATGTACGTAAACCTCTGGGCGCAGGAAGGGCGTTCTTTACGAATAATCATTCAATAATGTTTTTTTTCGAATTCATGATGATAAATCAAATAAAACAAAGCAAATATATACAAAATACGTCTTGCAAAAACTATTCTCTGTGCGTACATGTGAGCATCAAACGAATCGAGTAATCAAAAACATTTTATTTTCATTTTTACTGTTTATGTGATATTGTAAAAAAGCATCATACCAGCACAAATGCGATACGGCGGTATGCCGCCCTTCCTCTCCGACTTGACATATAATCTCACAGAGATACAACGACTCGCGCACTACATAACGTACAATATATATATATGTATCTATGTATTATGTATACGCGAACATATACATATACTTCTTAATGATAACATCATATTTCTATTCAATATTTAATATTTTATACAGAATATATAGATCTACTAAAATTTAATTGTATATGTACATATAGTATTTTAAGTTGAATAATCATTTACGAATTAATAACACTAAACGCTAAATAACATTCTTGGACCTCGTGAATAAAGTGTATATACGATTATGCACGTGTATGTTTGTGAGTTTCGTAATAGCCAGCACCTTGGTCGCCATTTCAGCACAAATAAAAACTGTAAATCCACTTTTAATGTATACAATATGTACAAGTATGCTTCTTAGCAAGATTATCTGCAAATTTTTTTTTTTATTAAATTGATTTTCCTTTTTTTTTTTTATTTTAATCATTTTTATCAACCAATCGATCAAACATTCGATCAATCTCTCTCACTATACATACAGAACAAAAAAAAAAAAAAAAAAAAGTTTTCAAACACGTTCAAAAAGTATGTACTGTTGCACTTGATCATTTGTACCTAAACCCAACGCTCCGTCGCCTTTTTAAGTTAAAATTTTTCACAGCCCTTATTTGTTCGTTTCGCACATTTAGTCGTTCAATCGTATTTTCTAAAAAGCCAACGATATTATAATCATCCGCAAATGAATGAAACTTTTCGGGTTTAGGTACTCGTGGTTTTTGTTTGCCAAATATTACAATAATAATATAATAACATTAATAATAATAATAATAACAAAAACAATTTACAATATAAAATACATGTGTCAACGTTGATTTTTTAAGCTTAAATTTTTTTTTTTTTTTTTCTTCTTCTCTCGAATAAAGTAATTTTGCAACACATCGTTGTAACACGTGTCAAGTGGTAATTGACAACATCTCACGCGGTTCATTCAATAAATGCTATCATCATAAAACATAAGAGATAGGGAAAGGAGGGAGCGAGCGGATGCAAGATTTTTCGTTGTTTGGCCAGCGACACGTCTCCGACAAAAGAGCTGTCGGTTCAATTTTAGTTGACTCGTCGCAAAGGGTCTCACGTCAAGCGTACGGAAATTCAACCAATTACGGAGGCAAGGGTAAAAGGAACGAGTTTTCACATGTATAACTTTGCGTTACGTATAGATCGTAAAAGCTGATCATTGAAAATATGTATAATATACAACTGGTTGGCAGTACGTTTACATTGGCAGTAAGTGACACGGTCGGTCATAAAATCTCGCGATGAGAAACACCATAGAGAACTGCGGGGATGGATGGATGGAGGTAAAAGCGAAGGGAAAAGTGGAACCATAAAATGATGCACAGTGTCCATTACCTATTTATATACATATATGATAATAATAATAATAATAATAATTATCGTCGCAACGACAGTAATTATAATCGTAATCGTAATCATAATGATAATAGAAGTAGTGATAGTAATAATAATAATAATAGTATATCAATTAGTAATAAAAACAACAAAGTGCGGCAGTGTTTGGCCGCCGGGCCCTCGACGGGCGGGCCCGCTCTCACGCGCCCGTGCAATCGATCTCGACAATATCCTTGGGCACGTCGACGAACTGGTAGACGAGCCGCTGGCCGTCCACCTTGGCGAGAATACCGCGCTGGTAGTAATAGCGCAGCGCCCTGCCCATCGTCTCGTAGTTCATGTCGGGCTTGTTCTTGTGGAGGCCCCACAGCCTCGAGACGGCCTTGCTATCGACGAGCTTGAAGACCCCGCGCTCGCGGTTCGTCCACTTGATGTAGCGCGGACAGTACTCCCGGTCCTGCAGGAGCTTCAGCAGAAACTCCCAGAGGTAGGTGGTCGAGCCCTCGCGCGACTTTCGCTTCGCCGGCGAGCCGGCCGACTGCTGTGACTGCTGCTGCTGCTGTTGTTGGTGGTGGTGCTGCTGTGGGCCACCGGCGAGGTGGTGAGGCTGGCCGGTGGAGCTGCTGTCCTTGAGCAACTGGTGCTTCTTGAGTTTGCCCTTCTTCGCGCGTCCGGGGAAGCCGAGCTCCAAGAGGTAGAGCTCGTCCGAGACGGAAGAGCTGGCAGCTTGGATGACGCTCGTGGGCACGCCGCCGACCGAGGCGGCTGCCGCTGCTCCGGAACCGGCGCTCGATCCCCGGGGCGGTGATGGGGCACATGGGGCCGCGAACTGCGACGCCACTCCCCCGTACATCGAAGTCACGTAGCTGCTGTAGCTCTCGGGCACTGTAAATCGGATATTAATTAGAGTGGCTTTTTTTTTTTTTTTTTTTTTTTGTTTTTTTTGTTTTTGTGTTTTTAAAAATTTGGCGATCGATGGTATCACTGATAAACACTACGACGTTCGTTCCATAATTCTGATCTCTATGGAATTAGAAAGCGAAATTCGAAAAAGAAAAGGTTTTGGCACTCGAAGAGTAACTCGCAGATTTTTCGAGTATTAACGATGCGTTCGAGAAAAAAAGAAAAAAAACATTTCTTTGTTGAATTCAATTTCTGAAATTGTTCATCAGGTACCAAAAAAATACAAAAGCTCGATAAATACGATTTTTAGAAAAAAAAAGTCGCACTTCAATGTATTGCAAGGTATATGCAGAAATGTAAAACTGTGAATGGAACCATTCGTATAAATATTTAAAAATTGACGCAAAACAAAATAACTTATTGACACTGTGTAAAGCGCCGAGACAAACCGATTTTGGAAGATAACGACGATGAACGTCGTGAATAAATTTTGACGAAAATTTGCGATTTCGTTAGTATGGGGATTGTTTCATTAGTCAGTTTTTTTGTCCAAAAACACATGGAAAAGATAATTGTGTTACTCGATGTTTATTTATACAGAGGTATACACGGTTAGTCAGACGATAAGCTGGCCAATACTTGGTCAAACCGCGAAAACAACGGCAAGTAGTGAAAGTTCCTGCCGTTATATTCCATAGGTGTGATAAATTGCACATTTTACTCGTAAAAATCGCTATAAAACTTATTAAACCCTCACCCTACACACGGTACGCGTAATGTATTATAATAACCATCGTATATCCTTGCAGGAAGTGTACTGCCGCTTGAAGCATTTTATCGACCAAAGCGACACTAAACCGTATAATGCACATACACAATACCTATAATTACAAAGAATGCAGAGTCAAAGTTCTCGGAAAGGCATCGGTTGAAATGCGTAATACTTATATTCGTATATGGCAACTTGCCTCGCAAAATATGATACACGTAAAATCAGAGTGATTACGACGTTTCCGCGTTCAAAAGCTTGAGCTTGCGATACTGGAAAAAAAAATAATATACAGCTCGATGGGGGGTTATAAAAGATTTATCGCAGTTTTTATATTTATATGTATGTATGGAAAATGTGCGAGCGATCAACAAGTCGAATTCGAGGGGAAGTTGGGTGAAAAAAAAAAAAAAAAAAAAAAAAAAACGAAAAAAGAAACAATGATAGTATAAATAATACAAAAGCGCGCTTGGCCCGGTGCACAAACACACAAAATAATCATCATCGGAGGAGCAGCGTGACATTGTTGCGTATTGTGTGTGTATGGTATGATGTAGTATATGTGCATCACATGTATATATATATATATATACACGGATGCATGGGAGCACTACAGCAGAAACGGAGAATAAGAAAAAGATGAAGATGAAGGAGAAGAGGAAGAGAAGGAAGAGGGGAAAGAAGAAGAAGGGGAGAGTTGACCTTCAACTGCGCCAGGAAAGTCAGCCAGTCACTGACCGACAGACTAACTTAACTGCTCGTTTCTCTCGTGTATATATATATATATATATATATATATACACACACACACATAATACGTGCAGCACTGACCTCCCCTGGCCTCCCCCTTCTATAGACCCATACACACGACCGATGCACCGCGGCAACGATATTAGACTCGCACTCCTTGTTCCCCGAGAGCCGCCGTAGACGTCGACGACGACGACTCCTCCCTGCACAGCTCTCCGCTCTACCCCTTTTCCATCAGCTGCTGCTCACCCATATACATATATAGCTGTGTGCTTATATATGGACCGTTCGTTCCCCTTCCTCCTTCCCTCGCGTGCAATATTTTTGCCGTGCATAACGCGCGTGCACTCTTTTTCCCGCAACTCCACTCTTCTTGCATATCATACGATGATTGGGATGGTTATTCTCTGCTCCGCCGCGCTCCTAATATCATCTGTGTACCCCCTTCCCTCCCCACCCCCCGCACACCTAATAAATATTTATACGCCCCGGCGTTTCCTCTTTCGTCTTCTCTCGAAATAAAAGAGGTTCTTTTTTTTTTTTTTTTGCTTTTCGCAATCTATACGTATATATTATACGTGCCTTCGACACAACATTGATTTCCTCCTCTCGTTTCGCCGAATGGCGATGGTGTTTCCGAAACCGGAATTCATTGCTATGTATATGCATCCGACTTTATTCAGTTCCGCCTGTATATACATAATATGTCTTTCACAAACGCAAACTTGGGAGCTTTTGCGCCTAAATGAGCTTAGCCGCGATTCAAGTGTTTAGTTGTGTAGTTGACCATTTTTCTTTTTTACGTACAAACTGCGTTGCGACGTACGAGTGTTGATAAGAACGACAAAATTGATTGAACCGAGCAATTGTTTTTCTACGACGATTCACTCAAAAAGGCTGGTTTTTTTTTCAACTTTCAGTTTTTTCGCTCTATTACGTTGATTTTTCTCTTAAAAATTGTCCACATCATTAGAATTGGTTAAATACTTGGATGGCACCATGGATTAAATTATTCTTAAAATTCTTAACTTGGATTTCCATTCAAAGTGAGATACAGAATGCGAGGGTAATCGATTGAATACACTCTTTGTGCCCAGAGAAATTTGATAAGACAAAAATTATAAACAGTAGCAATTGAAATATGTATAAGAAAAAAAAAAAAAAAGGCGAGGAAGGGCGAAAAGTGCAAAATCACCAAACAGCTCCAAATATCCAAATATAATCAAGTATTTACGCGTTTATCATTGTGTTTTCTTCTGTGCTTCCGTTGAGATATATATACATACATACTCGACAGAGTAAGTGATAACAGAGAGCGATACATCCATACATAAGTACGAGAGAGAGAAAGAGAGTGAGTGAGAGGGACGGCGGCGCCTGTACAACATGTATATACAACGCTCGTGCATAACGCTGATGCACTCACTTTCTCCGCTGCATCAGCTCCTCTCCCCATCTCCCTTTGTACATATACGTATACTTAATATATATTTATACACATTCTGTATACGTCTGATGCCCGTGTCTCTCGTTCCCTCCCTTTGTCTCCTCATCCGCTCTCCCGCCCTCTCCATATGCACTCACAGCCCTCTCTCCCGCGGAATCTGAGCTAAAACGCATCGCACCGGAGAAGCTAGCAGCGCATTATCTAGGTCTAGGTCTAGGTCTAGCCAGGCGTATACATTATGTATATATATGTATATATACACGTGTGCTTTTTGCCGCTTTACGGGAGAGCTTGCGAGCGAGCGTCTATATACATATATATAGGCATGCACTTGCAGAGCGCTTCCACTGTCGCGAACCCCATAAGTATAAGCTATAGGTGTCATGGAAACCCATTGTCTGGCCCACGAAAAACAGTGACCCATACACTCTCGATGATTAGTCCTCGATATTGTTAACTCGAACCACAGTTTCCACTCCCCCTCCCCCCTTATGCTCGTGAAATTTCGTATCGCGCATCTATCATGTATCTCCATCTCCGGAGTGCATCAGCCGGGACCAACACATGCTATATGGCACAGGGGTCTATTTATAGTCCGCCGCGTCCACCACCAGCTCTCCCCCTTTCCTTGCCATTCTCCGTGATATTCTTGTTTCTTTCTTTAACCCTCCCACCCCCCCCCCCTGTAGCATCCCGTGATGCGGAAAAACGAGCGAATTCGACTGCCAGCCTGTATATATATATATATATATAATACGTATAATGCAGGGAAGCTGCAGAGAAATGAAGAGGCTCGGTTGATATGCCTGCCACTATACCTAATATACACATGCGTGTATATACGTATACAACAAAAGGAAGCGGTTGAGCTGCAAAAACAGGAAAAGTGATGCTGGGGAGCCGGTTGCGCGGACTCTCTGCAGCAAAAGTAGCTTAAGCCGATATTTATACGCAGGCGCGCGCCTATATACATACCAACTTTAACATTTATTTGTGCGAGTGTGCAGTGTCCAATGTTTGCTGGATATATGCTCATCAATGATTATTCGCACCTGCTCCGTGTATACATATACCCACATGGATGTGTATATATATATATTATATAGTCGTGTGGATGTGTAAATAATATATAAATAATATATATATATGTATAAGAGGCGCTCGACGTTGGGAGAGAAGAAGAAGAAGAGGAGGAGGAGGAGGAGGAGGAAAAGGAGGAACTACTGGAGGAAGGGGGTTAGTGCACGCATAGCTGCGCTATATATGTATATAAATGCCGTCGCTGACGATGGCCAAAGGGGGCGGGGTGCGCGCGGTGAAGAGGGGGGGGGAGCAACGGGGTGAATTGCCGGCGACAAGGTCACGCAGCGGCGCAGCTCAAGAGTTTCATACATGTATGTATGTATGCATATATATATATATATATATATATATATATATATATATATATATACACGTGCACATAAAAACGATTCGTGTCGAGTGTTCCGCCCGTCGTGCATGCATATACATGTGCCGAGTGCATAATTATATTATGTATATACCTATTATACGCTCGACTCGGCGACACTTGCACACACGTTGTAGGTACATATATATATATATGGGCGATGAAAAACAAAGTAAGAAAAAAAAAAAAAAAAAAAAAAAAGTATAAGTCATACGTATAGAATTACCGTAGGGAGCTTTTTTTGAGCTTTCATTCTTTTTCCCTCCGGATATCCTTCGATACTTCGATCAATCACTTTTTCCACTATGTAGACTCGCGATGGATGAATTTCGTCATGAGCCAAAATTTATACGCGCGTAAGGAAAACTCGTTGGGCTTTTTTGATGGCGAAATGAAAAAAAAAAAGTGTGTGCAATTTTCGTATGTAATAATAATATACATCCGCATGCTCGTGTACCTATTATAATAATTTACAAAATGTACTGCAATACGTATACGCACATTATCAGCCAATCCACTGCGTGGTTTTATTTAGCGAAAGTGAGAGAGAGAGAGAGAGGTAGGGATGAGTGAAATTGTGTGGAAGTGAGGAGGAGGCAAAGAGGGAGAGAGAAAGAGCAGCGAGAGACCTTGAACCGCTCGGGAGCAGTTTATTCGCTCATTGAGGATGTGTGTACACACGTATACGTATAGAGCAGCGGCTGCAGCAGCGTCCGGATGTCCGTGTGCCAGTTGAGAACCGTCTCTCTCGGAAATTCGCGATATAGCCGATCGTAGGGAGGAAAAGGGCGCATGCATGACAGCAGCTATAGGGGGGGGGGGAACTTGCACTTCACTCTCTCTGATGCAGCACCGGCCGAGACGACTATACACGAGGATAAAGTATACATATATGTACCTATCAGCAGGAGCTAGGAGTCAGCTCTCCTCTTTCCGCGGTCCGGGGCGCATACACAGGGGCAGAGACCCAGGAAGGACGCGCTTCTCCTGTACATTATATATACTGTACATCTCCACTACCCACCAAGTGTACACCTATGTATAACCACATACATACGTGTATGGTATATTGTGCCTCTACGCTGCACACGCAACACACACAAAAAGCCCGGACCTTCGTTTGTATCCCCCTCCGGCCCTCTTTCTTACTCTTCTTCTTCTTCTTTGCTCGTGTCTTTTTTTTCCCTCTTCCTCTTTTCCTCCTCTTCCTTTGCTCCTTCTGATCTTTTTCCATTCTTGCCTCCTCCTCCTCCCTCCCCCCCTCCCATGCACGTTTCTTGCCATCGCCACTGCAGTAGCCGAGATATTCGTGGCTTGCATTCCTATATACATGCACACAGCCGGATGCGCTCGCCCTTTACATACATGTACACTCTTAATCGTTGTTTGATATGTTGCAGACTCTCTCTCTCTCTCTCTTATCAATTAATTATTTCCTACGTGCATAAAGTATACCCCCCTCATAGCCCGAGCAGCTCTGAATGAGTATCTGCTGCTGCTGCTGATGCTTTGTTGTTTGCTGCACTTGCGGCAAACGCTGTTGCGCTCATCGATCGAGATTACACTATACCGATTCTTACAATCATTATATACTATACTCGGTAGTTACGGTTTTGTCAAACTTGCGGATCGATCGTTGATCGTGGATCATTTTTCGTCACGTTGCACGTCGTTTGGATTTGTTCTCAAAAACGCGAAACTCGTAAAACAAAACACGATCAGTAATTCACGTCCAACGGATACAAATCGCGGGATGAGATTTTAAAAAAAAGGTTACCAAATATCAGGAAAAAAAAAAAAAAAAGAACGAAACGCGGAATTAACGCGAGACTGAATGAATAAACAAGAAAGAGAGCGGGGCGCAACGTCTATACGTATATATAATATACACGGTATGTATGCCGCATTACCAAATCACGTTATGGCGTAACAACATTTTGCGTATTCACGCTCGATTATACAATCCGACATACTTTTACTCGCGCGCGCGCTCGTTTCGCTTGATGCCCGAGCCCTGGTGGTGTCGAGTCTGCAGGCTTCTCGACATTGTGATGTTGCACGATTAATAACAAGAAGGCACCGACTGACGCTGTATATTATATACATGTACTTGTACTCCGGAATGAGGACATCGGGTGTATATATATATACGTGTTACATCGTTGGCGCTCGGTTTCATTTTGTTTATTCGTTTCGCTTTTCCTGTACCCTCGATTGTCCTTTCAAGCTCGACAACTTACGTCCACCAAACTCCAAGCTCCCCTCGAGTTCTCATTTTTCGTCCCACTTTTCCGTGCAAATTCGTCGTGATTACTTATTTTCGACCAACCTGACCGAATTCGTCGAGTTGCCGATTTTTCTTCCACTACCGGCTTTTACAGCTCTTTCGTTCAATTCGGGTTGAAATCGTCCAAAATAATATTACTCGAGATGCCGATAACAATCGTTGCAAAATAAAAATGCAGAAACCGTAAACCATCAATCGATCGAATAATTTACCGAACCGATATCTGTGACACATCGATCGGTATGATTGTACTTTGTAGTGTAATAAAAGTGTATATACTGAATAGTTAGATACGTGCAAGGGTTTATAACTTACGTGATGGTGCCTGGCGATAGTGGAGATGCTGTAGGTTCGAAGACTGATGGAGCTGATGGTGATGGTGCGGATGATGGTGGTGATGGTGGTGATGGGGCGGGCCCATAGCCGACGACATGGCGTGTCCAGGATGCGGCTGTTGTTGTTGTTGTTGCTGCTGGTGGTGCTGCTGGTGATGCGGATGCGGCGAGCCGCCCCCTCGGTGGTACGGGGTAACCTGATGATGCGACGTTGGAGGCGGTGCCTGGTGCTGCTGCTGCTGTTGATGCTGATGATGGTGATGGGGCGGCTGCTGGTGCGGGTGCCCGTGAAACGAGGAGGGCGCCATGAAACCCACGGGCCCGGTATACATGCCCGGACTGTGGGACGCCGACCTGCCCAACACTGGCGGACATTCGTTGCTCATTAGCTTCTCAAATTACACAATGATAACCGATCCCCAATCGATAGGGATTACACCCGATTGACTCACGATTGCACAATGCACGGTATTATTCTTGTTAGCAAAATAAACCAACCTCGTGCTCTTATATAATAATAAATAATAATCAGTCAGGGGGGGGGGAATTTGTTTCCGATGTAGGGTTAATTACCTGCCGTGAGTTGAGTGTGATGTGAACCAGCGAGACTCGATTGGGCTGGTCCATTGTTGTTGCTGCTGTTGCTGTTGTTGTTGTGTAGCCTCGCCTTTATTATACTATTGGTATCCTCGTTGCCGCCCGACGACGTGCTCGACTCGACGTCGCTGACACCGCTGTCGGCCGGGCTCGCCGGTAGCGATCCGCTTCCTGTATCACCCACATTTGACAAATTAACACATAAACCTTTTTTTACGCATAAGTATATACCCGTTATCAAGCACACACCCACGTACTATATACCTAATACACTTATGAAAAAAAAGCAAAAAAAAAAAAAAAAGAGGGTATAATTTTACGTGACCCGCTAAACCTGGGGCTAAGTATTTGCTTCGTGTGAGCGCAACTTTGAAATAGTGAATTTCTCAAGCTTTTGGTTAGTCCAAACGTACACACGAAGTATATTTACCGATACCACTTTCAGGCTGTAACCAAAAGTTAAAAAATAATTTACAATGGGAGCGCTACTTACTAACTTTGCACGTGTACAGCAAATAAAATTTAAAAAAAACTCACGAACGCGTGCATTAAATTGTATCTTAGATGTGTATATATACAGCATAGGTATGTGCAGGTAGCAGTTGTATTATTTTAATTTATGCAACGTCCGAGAAATTAGTTATGCACGTAAGTCCTTCCCACGGTCTAGACCTCCGCTAGAGCCCGACTCTGCTCCTTTCGCACACATTTTTACGAACCCTCCACCTCCTCCTCTCCTTTTTTTTTTTATTCCCATACTCCTTCTTCTTCTTCTTCCTCGTTTTCTTCGTCTTTATCTCGTTTTCTTCCCCCGAATATATACACCATTACACAATGCGCAGCGACTCCCTGCAACCGTGCGTACCTATACACATGTATACATGACACATGGTAAAAAGAAAAAAAAAAGAGCTGACCAGTCTTCACCGCGCTCCTCTTTTTTTTTTGTGCCCGAGACAACAATCCGGATCATCCATCCCTGCATGCACGCGCAAAGTCGCTCGCAGAGACCTTTGCTCTTTCTCACCCCCAGCAGCGCTTTTGAACACACACACGCACACTCACATAGTATACCCTGCACCGGCTCCCTCCCTCTCTCTCTGTCGCATACACGGGGTCTGCAGCAGAGATTTACTCGAGACACGCGCACGGGTATACTTATATTATACTACAACATAGGTAGGTATACCTGTATGGTGCAAGAGCAAAAGTCGTACGTACCCGGGGTAGTGGTATTTGGTATAGCTGCTGCGGAGTAGGGTGCCTGGGTGGCGAGGTGGCGGGCGTACCCATTTTGCAGTACGAGGCCGTGCTGCTGGTGGCTCTGTAGCTGGTGTTGGGCGTGCGACTGTTGGGACAGGATGCCGTGGAGTAGCCGGGTGCCGGCTATCGAGCCCGGCTCCGTCTTCACAGCGAGGGCCTCCTTGTCCGAGGTTGGGTCGTGTACCTCGTGCTGCGCGAGCTCGCCGGTGTCCACTGAAAACAGGCAAAAGGACGTGGCTGTTTAAAAAATCCATACGACATGGGAGGGGGTGGACATTTCCATCCCTGTGACGCGATTATTCGGATCGCTTCGTAAATACTGCTGGTTGTACCATTTCCCGCACAATCGTGACACTTTACTTATTAGGTGACCTTATTCGGGCTTTTCAAATCGACTCGTTTGAAAATCACGCTTTGATGGCTCGAGGCGGGAAAAAGGTGTATCTTGAACGTATTGGAGGGGGCTATCTCGAAAAAAAAAAAAAATTCGTTTTTTTTTCTTTTTCAACTTTACAGCGTCACCGTATAACTGCGAAAACAAATTGTAATGACTCAAAATAAAACTGTTGTCGTCTTATTGCTTCCGGTGTTATAAAAACTACTCGAAAAACAAGTCATGATTATTTCATGCCTACGTGACCATTTTTTTCTGAATTTCTTGAGAAAAAAAGGGATTTTCCGATATGTAGCCGAATCTCCATTGAAACGCTTTCTTTTTCCCGAATCGTCGACTTGTACCACTCTTGTAACGATCCCCATTGAGAAATTTAAATCTAAGAATATTTTCAGTGCCAGGTAAAAAAAAGTGAATGATCAATCATACATCGTATAATTTATACGTTTTTATGCTCAGGGCTTATTGTAATTCCTCCTTTTCTCAGAGACAATGATTTACAATAAACGATTGTATAAGATATTATGGAGTGTACATTGAAAATGTTATCATTGGAAGGCCAAGAAAGAGAAATTCATCGCTTTGTTATCACAATGAAAGTCAATTATAAGTTGGGGATGCTCGACAACAGCACAATACTCAAATGTCTTATGGAATTGTTGTTTCTACTTTCTATAAAAAATGTACTTGCGAAAAAAAGAAAAAAAAAATACAAGAATAATGTATTAATTATTAGAAAAAATGAAATAATAATAATGATACACCAATATATATATAAGTACATCGAACGTGAAACAAGGGGAAAATCCAAAGTGTGTACAATACATATAAGAGGAGAGAGAGAATGAGTCTGTTGAGCCGAGCCAGCATACACACGAACATTTGCGCGCAGAGTAGGTATACTATGAGGTATATATATATAGAGAGAGGAAGTGAAAGCTACGGCAGCGTGCCGCTCTGCTGTCTCTCCTTGACCCACTGCAATGTTTCTACTTTACTTTCAGGCATAGCGCGCAAGTAACGTCGCCGCCACCGCCACCGCCACCACTAACTTCATTAAGCAATTCCTCGAGAGAACAAACAAACACATGTATACGTACAACACACACACACACACACATTTATACGTACTTACATGTACCTACATTATATTATACATGGTCACACGCGTGTGCGTGAGTAAGCGCGCCCACACACACACACACACACACTCATGGTGTATCATGCTCGCGCGCTCTTGCGCAAGACTCGTACACCCTGCCTTTGCTTCCAAAATACTTGGTGCTTGTTGTTGGCGAATTTCGATTGTCAGCGTTGAGAGAGGAGACAAAAAAGAAAAACCAGATTCAGTTTTGGGGAAAAATTGTCCTCGCTACTACTTATGAGTGAGGTACTTATATACGACCCACAAATGACTAAACATTTTACAGTGGGTCAACCGTTAGTATAGGCGAGCTTTGATTTGTACAGTTGAAGAATAATTCAATGCCCGAAGAAAGTGGGATTGACTCGTGTAAAAGTGTTTCTTCGTTTTTGAAAAGTTAAAGAAGATGTATCTTTTGCGTTAAGTTAAAACAAAAAGATAAAATCCTTTTTTTTACTCCAAAAATGAGATTTTTTTTTTCTTTGATGTTATGGCCAAGAAAGATAATAGTTTGAGTGAATCGACGAGAAATATTGTAAATTTCAATCATTAGAAGTCATTGACTACTATTTGACAAAAAGAAGAGTTGAAATAAAATTTTAGCGATATGAGTATGTTAATTAATATTAGGAATTAATGTAAATTGTAAGGGTCCCAAATTGGATGTAATCAATCATATTCAGATAGCAAAATTTTACGTTATATCTGAATGTATGAATTATAAATCACGTGTACCGTGTGGGTTACATTGATTAAATCAAAAGATTACTTTTCCAACTCGAATGAAAACAAACGTTATAATATTTAAAAAATATGTATACGAAAAAGTTACAATTATTTCTTTGTTATTTAATAACTCGCTTGTTTCTAATGTTTATTGAAAAAACGATGTTTCCACTTAGGTGGTGCAAGACGCCATTTCATCATAATTATCCCACTGGAATGAATTTTGGACGTGCAGAATCAAGATTTTGAAGCGACAAAAAACTGTGTATTGTGCATACAACCAGGATATTCATCAAGAAAAACTAGTACTGTCGACACAACTAGTGATCAATTAATCGTGTTTTTGTTGGAACAAAGATTTTTCCTCAATTGGAAATCTAATCCTCTTACATCTGAGAGTATGAAGTTTCCAAATACACTTTCTACAAACTTTTACGCTTGATGTATCATCCATGATTTTATGCAACAGTATTTTTCATTCCAATATGGCTTTAATTACCGATTGAACAAGAAACATGACGATTATTAGACGTGATCGTATGAAAACTGGTGTCCCTCTGAATAATAAATCATCCATAGTATTGTATTGCAAAGTATGGAAGAAAAAAAATTTTATCACACATTATTTTATTTAACTGAAAATTATCATCAGAAAAAAATTATGCAGTCTGAAAAATTCTGGACTTCCTCATATAGTGTACTATTAAATGTTTTACTACCCATCGGGCAGTGATTAAACTTTCTCTTTACAAGACAAAAATTTCTATAATAAGCAAAACATTTTTTTTCTTCAAACGCGTTATAAACATATTTCGTAGTTTACAAGATTAAAACAAATACTAATGCGTGTGAAAGTTAAACTCTGGCATTATTTGATTATAAAACTATATTAAGTAGTTGCATGAAAATAAAAAATAATTTAAAACGAGTCATTTTTCAAAATTTTGAAATCAGAAAATTTTAGCCCAAGCGAAATTTATAAATTTATAATCGATACCAAGCATTATTGGTTTTTCAAAAATGTGTACATAAAACATTGAATCAAAATAGTTGTATCGTAATTTGAATAAATATTTAAAAGGGTAAGCGTAAATAGAAGCTGAACAGGTTACAAATGTCTAAGTATGTAAAGAAAGGTAATTTAAAGATTTTTAAAAAGAATCAGTCAAGTATTGAGGAAGTTTTGTGTCAATCACTTGATATTTTAGCCCATGATTAAGCTCACTGCCACGCGTCAAACATGACTTTAAAATTTATTTTTCGTTGTATACAGTTATTTTCATTCCCTTCTAATTTTCCCAAGAGCAAAAAAAAATAATTTGATGGAATGAAATAAAAGTTGAATTGAGAATTGATTTCAAAGACCTCACATCCGCCGAATTAGGAAATTTCTTCTTACTCTATTACGGAAACAATCCTAAGGAGATTCCAAGAATTTATTTTACATATGCTAAGACACATCCAGAAATACTTTTTATTTTTATTTTGAATATGAATTGCCGCTTGTATATAATATTAAAACAGAAAGTCTTTTTCGAGGAAAATCCACGGCAAATTCTTGAATGATTTCTATATCTGATAGATTTAAAGTATACAGATTTGATGGACTCTTTATAAGAGTACACGATTTTTTTTCGAGATAAGTCTACAATCATTATTATGCTGTCAATGGAGGAATAAGGATCGGCTTTTGTTATATTCGAAATAATTTTTGGATTAACAAACATTACATAAGACATTAATATTTTTGAGATATGCTGTGCATCTTTTTTGATAAAATTTAACGGAGGAGAGAAAAATGTTGTTATTTTACCTGTAGATACAAGTAAAAAGCCAAAGACGTAAAGTACCTCAGTTGTGAACTGTTTGTATTTTTATATAATGCCTATTGTCTCCGATAGCTTCGGAATCAACTTCCGAGATAACAGGCGATCCAAGTGTTTGTGTATTTAAAAATCCATTACTCAACATCTGAAAGTCGTCTCAATATCAAGCTGATGCACTACCAGCAAAAAACATACTTTATTAGTGAATAACTAGTATACTTTTCTATAATACCTATAAATTATACTGTCAATGTATCGTAAGAATAAATAAATAAAAATCAAAATGCCAAATAATTTCGCTGCATTTTAATGCACAAAACAAAATTTGACATCACCCCGACAACAGACTAGCATTTGCAATTATTTTTACACGATCAGATTTCAGCAGCCAAGTAAAAAAAAAACAAAAAAAAAAAAAAAACACGTCATATCACCTTTCAATGAATCCGCTGATGGGCCACGAGATTCGGAAGTATAGCGTAGTGTCCGAGGAAAGAAAAAAAAAAAAAAAAAAAGGAAGAAAAGAAGGAGGAAGGAAGGAAGGAAGGGGGCGAAAAACGTCTCGACGCAGCGAGCAAATATATAAATATAAGCAGGCCATTTGAGGAGCCAGTCGCCGTCACTGACCTTGGCTGACCTTGAATTTCCCTCGAATTCGGAGGGAGTGGCGCCATCAGCTTGTCTAGCCGCATCGACCCAAGAGAGAGAGAGAGAGACAGCCCCGGGATCAGCGCTATACACCCCATCCGCCCTTCGACCTCCACTTACCCCCTGTTTCCCGCTATATACCTCCCTGTTGCGACGACGGGGTTCACTCGAGTGTAATCTACTGCTTTTCTTTCGCTATTATACCTACATGGATGCAATACGCACGCGTAGATAGACAATCGAACGCTTTTGGTGCGAAAAAGTTAGAAGATTCGATCCGAAAGATATACGAACGGAAACAAAATTGTCTGAATCATAAGAAAAAAGGAATCATTACGAAGTACAAGTAGGCATATATTATGCGTGTGAGTGTAAGTGCGAGTAAGGTCAGCATTCGGCTGGACCGTACCGGGAGGCAACTTTCTCTTCCTCCTCTGCCCATGGTTTTTTTCCCCTCCTGCTATCTCCGCGCCGTCGTCCTTCTTTCTCTTCCTTATTTACCTCACGGGCTGCCATGCAACCCACCCGAGGCGCGGTATTGCAACTCGAACCGTACATTGCATAATTGGGTAACGACGACGACTCTCTCTTTCCATCGTGACATCACTTTAAAATGTCCCACTGCCACCACCGTCGCTCTACACCATATGTCACCATCTTCGGGGCTTTATTTTCTCTTTCACTTTTCGTCGATTCGACCTTACGCAACGAGTGAGTAACGAGCTCTCGCCCCCTCTCCCTCTCGCTCTTTTTGCCATCACCTTCTTCTTCGGCATCGTTCGTCGCAAATTAGCATTTTTGTTATGTAAAGCTCAGGTTTCTCATGTAGACGATTTTCACAGGTGACTTTGATTTTTACATCTAATTTATTAGGACAAAATTTCTCTTCCCCTCCCCCCTCCCTCCGGCTGATATGTATATATTATACAGAAACTGTACACGGGAGGAACTAGTTTCACGTTGATTGAGCAACACGAAAATATCGACGTCTTCGTGGAAAACGGATGTGTGCTGCTGTTTCGACGTTTTGTTTGGAAAAGCTACTTGTGCCGGTTTTCAGTGCCTTTCATCCTGTTTTTTTTTTCTTTTTTTTTTTTTTCCAAGGCAACATAATTTTTCAGGAAACGTACATACAACCATTAAAAATGGAGATCATGAGGTAAAAATAACCCATTCAAACTGAAAAAAATTGAAATGACCAAACTATGGAAACTCGAAATTTTTCAAAAAGAAACGTAAAAATACAAAACTTTAAAGACTGTACGAACAAACAAATCAAGAAATAAATAATAACATAGACGACGAGGCACAAAGTAGGTAAAGTTGTTGGGTTCCCAATGCTCCATATTATCGTACCCAAGACGTGGAAAAAGTGGAGGAGCCTCATCTACCATACTCACACATATAGTTATATGTAACAGCTGAGAGAATTGCGTTCGAAAGTGCTGTACAAGACTATACAAGAGATATAGATGCATACACACGTACAGCTAAATAGCGAGCCGCAGGAAGAAGATGGCAAAGATACACACGTGTGTATACCTGTACACATTATAATATGTACAACTGAAAGCGTATGGCTTACAAGTAACTCCAAGAAAAATGAAAGCGTCGCGGGAGCACGAGAGCGAGTAAAGTATCGCGAGAGAAAAAGCGGAACCACCGCACGTAAAACCTCTATACATGTATATACCGCGCCGCGATAGCATATATACATATATATTATACTCTCTCTGCCGGTGGTGCTGCTGCAGTAGTGCAATGGTTGGCCATGACCTCATTTCCGAGAACAGCGAGTACTTACACACCTATGCACATACCCATCCATCTATCTATATATTATACATACGGGTGTATTTTAATTGTCATATCCTTTCCCTATTCTACCTCCCACACCATTATTATAATAATAATCTAGCACGCGAGTCTTTTTCATTTCCTCTTCGCTCATATTGTTCTTGCATTTACACTTAAGTATTTGTTATGTGTGAATCCGCGCGCGAGTCAAATTATATGATTATGAGCCGCTGCTGCTGGGAAAATCCAAAAGGAAACGACGGCCGCTTATAATGTATGTACATTATATACGTGTGTGTACAATGTACCAGCGCTTTCGGTTTCTATGTACATCCATGTTCCTCCCAAAGAGCGGCGGAGCAATGGAAAGGTATTTTATAAAAAAAAAAAAAAAAAAATAAAAAAAAAGCTCAGTCTCGCGCTGCGTTGTGACGCCCGACGAGGAAATCCAGCCGAAAATTCCATCCTATATACACACAGGCGGCAAAAAACAGCGACACACCCCTTTACATTTTTCCTTTTTCGAAAAGCCAAACAACCAGTCCCCCCCCCTTCTTTTTCCTCTATACACAACTTTGAGTAAAAAAAAAAAAAAAAAGAAAAAAAAAACCCCAAGAGATGAGAAAGAGAAAGAAAAAAAAAAAAAAAAAACCAGGAGACGATTTAATTAACCCACGCGCACGCACGCACACTTGTTTTAAGAAGTTGTGCCCGATGCCCGCGACGAGTCTATATCGGGCGCAGGATGACGACGACGAGCTGGCGGACATCATCATCATCATCATCATCATCATCATCGTGATCATGCACACGCTGCAGCAGCAAATTAATTATACACACCTATATACTTGTAATATGCCTGCGAGCGTAGGTACGTAAGGTATATAGCGCCGGGGTCGCTGTCCGGTTTGCGGATTTGTCGGCCGAGGTCTTAGCGCGCGCTCGCTCAAATCCTGCACCAACGATGACTGCACGTTTAACGATGTGTGTGTGTAGATACTATTATGGGCTTGCAGCGGCTAAAGCCTATATGATATATATATACGTACATAACGAATAAATAACGTACGAAGCGGCATATTTATACATATGTATATAACGTATGCTTACACGTATACATATATACATATATGCGTATACAAATAGGAAGAGAGAAGCTACATGTGGAGCTTGCGAGCGCGCGGCGGTCGGATGGTAAGTAGCAGCGGTGGAGGAGTGTGGGTATAGAGCTTGCAAGCAAAAGAAGAAAAGCTCAGCGAGGAGGGAGGGAGAGATGGACGTGGAGAGCGAACGGGGACAAGGGGAAGAAGAAGAGGAGGAGGTTGAGGGGGAGAGAGAGCTAAAGGTGTCAAGGATGAAGAGCGCGTCAACGTAACGAGATTATGCGATTGAAAGGCGGCGGCAATGGTGGTGTATATATATATATATATGTATATGGCTCTCGCTCTCGCTCGTTCGCCGCCCGGCGCACGCCAGGCTTACATATACTACTTGTTCAACGCTCACACTTACTATATTTACCATAAACGTGTGTATTTTTTTTTTTTTTATACGTACATGTAGGGTATACTTAGGTACAACATATTATATATATATATATATAAAACATCCATTACACCTTGCACGTGTGCTGATATACATACACCTAAGGAGGAGGACTGGGAAGTCGCGCGAAATCGAGTTCGCTATCTAGGTGTATAATGGCAGGTAGGTATAGACGTAGTAAAGTATATGTATATACAGCTAGCTAGGTGTATATATAGCCGGCGAATAACTTTCACGCAAACTGGTGAAAAGTTTCCAAAGGAAAGTTCTGTACTTGCGCTGTGTATATGTGTATACATACATACATATAGTTAGATACATGCATGTATACATCTGTGTATATGTATATGTATGTATACCTACATCTAACATTACTATCACGGTATAGTGCTTCTGCTGCTGGTGGTGCTCTCCTCGGCTCTCTTGGCGAAACTTGGACGCCTAATCAATGAGCCACTTCCTCCGTTTCTCTTAATTGTTGATCTAAATTTTCACTTGGCTCTCTTCTCGCTGTTCCACTTGCGCGGCAGTAACAGTAGCTGATGTGTGTATTTACTCCACACATATATATATATACGTATGATAAACCAATACCTCTACTATATACGGTGTGTTGGTAGCACTTTTTTTTTTTGCGCGCGAAAAAATATTTTTATTTGTATTTTTATGTGCGTGCACAATCGATGCGAGATCGCCAAGACGTATATTAGAATTGCGTTTCCGATGCACCAATTGGATGTGCGAGTATGGTAAAATATAAAAATGCCCAATAATGCTTATGTAAGTGGATATAGGTACCAAGGATCGCCGAAATCGACAATTTATAATTAGACATTAGAAACCGAAAGACCCAAAAAAGCGCGGCACATCATCCCTCTATCAATCATCAGGTGCGGGTATCGGTATAAAATGCATTAACCAATAAAGCGTTCGCACATATACATACAACAAAGTGATGCAAGTAGGTATATTATATATTCATAGGGCATTTAAACTTATACCTATGTATATAATACGAGTTACCTGTTATAAGTGTATATATATACACGCAACATATACACATATCATATAGCTAAACTACCTGGGTATACACACCTTTTTTTATGTACTTATGTATAAGCGCGTCGTTGCGCAGCCGTATCCATACCTTAGTGCTATAATAGTCTCGGATAGGTAGTATGTGTGTGCGTTGGCTAGCCTAGTCGACAACACGCTTCACTATGTAGGTCATGGCTGCTGCTGCTTCTATTGCTTATATACTGCTACTGCATTCAACGAGTGCACAGCTCTTCCTCCTCCTCCTCCTTTTGCTTCTTCTATACCCATACTTTTATGTATGCAAGTGTGTGTGCTCGCGTAGAGATAGACACTATGTGTATATATGCAACGAGCGACGATGCTCTCAACCCACTATATACATTTTTTTTTTTTTTTTTTAGTTATAGTGCTCTACGTCCGGCTCCTTTAATAAGGGCACTACTATGGGCACTTGGCACTTGGGAGAAGGAAGGGAAGGCCTCCCATTACTGGGAGGGGGGTGGTAGTGGGAAATTAGACAATTTTTGCTGGGAGAAGGTTTGCCTAAGACCCTCCTCGAGGAGCATTGCGTGGTGAAAAAGCACATGTGAAAAATCACAGAGGTACTTGCCCGAAAATGTCGCACTGGCCGGGAATTGAACCACGGTCTTCTCCCGCGTGCCAATCCACGACCTAGCCGACCGAGCCACCGCGCGCTCCCACTATATATATACGCAAGCTCTTCGCACTTCTTCTCCGCAGCTCTAGCTCGTTTATTTCTACTACCCTCTTTTCCTCCGTCCATCTATTCGTCTCACGCCTGTATGTATACATATACCTATTCTGCACCTGTTTTCTCGCAATCGTCCTTTTCCTACACGCAAGTACTTGCCGATCGCAGACCCACGGGGTAAAAGCTCATCCATACGATCACGTCTCAGCTGGGCAGTCTCTGCAATGTACGGAAGAAAAAAAAAAAAGACGAAGATGTCCAGGGTATCGAGGCCCGAAGCTTGCGCCATTCGGCATTGCGAGGCGAAAAACACCTGCACCACTGACCGACGTGTCATTGCAAATCGATGGAGCATCTTGCATGCAAGTATATATATATGTGTATAGGGTATATATAGGTACATTGTATCCCCGATGCCGAGACCTCAGATCCCCGGCCCTGACACGCACGACCGATATAGACAATACTTTCGAGTGCATGCCTATGGCCGATTAGGCAAGCCCCCCGCCTGTATAATGTATATGCTCCGGTCATTTCCTTACGTCGGCGAACGAGAACGCGGGGCAAAAAAGCGCGCGTCGGATCGTTCGTATTTACTTTGCTCAGGTGTGTTTGTGGGCGCGATTTGAAAATCCGGAATTCCTGTCTTTGCGTCATTTAACCCGAGTATTAAATAAATGGTCAAGTGAGTGTATCGAGGCGCATCGACTAATTAACGATAGACCGGGATTTATCCGAGGAAATTACGGATTTGGTCGTACTTCCGGAATAATAATATATGCATACGAAAAAGCTCGGGTATAGGGGCGTGATTGATTATTTGGTATTTGGCTTGAAAGTAAGATATCCATCAGCCGTGGTATTCGGGAGTCGTTCGATGATTTGGTGCGGTACATTTTTGCAAAACTCTAGCTGTTTATATGAGTTCATTGATAGTCCAACGTGATATTCAAATGGATTTCCGTTGGGGGCCAAGGGTCAAATTATTTTTACACGCCGCGATCAAGCCGTCTCGTTTCTGCGTAGAGAAATTATTTTTTTTCGAGTTATTATTTATGAACAAAAAAGACAACTTGTAATTCTTACACATTTAGGACGAAAGCTCGATTTCAATGCACGTAAGTTTTCATCGAAACAAGTTTGGTATCGACATTTTCTACAAAAAAAGTCTAGACCTTACTATTTTTTTTTTTTTCTTGCTTCAAGTTATAGAGAAAAACTAGTAAATTTAGAGGAAAAAAAAAAAAAAAGTAACTTTATCAGAGTCAGACGGCATAATCGAAACGTCCCACCGCAGCCAAACGTATACAGAATGCGAAATAGAAAAGACGCACGGGTAAAGACAATGCAACAATGCCTTAGCCCGCAATACATATACATGTAGAAAATAAAAGGAATTTCGAGAAACGCACCCCCGGTGCGAAAACTTTCTCTCGAGCGCTCGGCTCTGAATTTTCGAGAAATTGGAAATTCACGTATATAGAAATAGGCATCGCATACATATTTTTTTTTTTTTTTTTTTTTTAAAGGGCAAAACTAACGAAATTTCTAAAATATCAAGCAAATGAACATGCTAACAATAGGTATGTAGATAGTGGAAAAAAAAGAAATAATCAGGGCATACGATAAAAAAAAAAAAAAAAAAAAAACATGCACCTATTAGCCCAGCAGAAACATGTGTCTTCTTCCTTTTGTCGAACGTACGTATACGTATATTATAAGGTAAGTATAAGCAAACGAATGGAAGGAGGCAATAACTTTCTCACTTTCGGTTCACTCTCACTTTTATACAACACACACTCATCGCTCTCGGGGAGCATCAGGGAGTATATAATATACACACAGTCCCTCCTCCGTCGCTCTCGCTTTTCTTTCATTTCTTCCGTCCCGGGCTGTACACAATGTATGTAACGCGTGTGTGTGTACATATACATACAAATATAGGCATCAGGTATTCAGGTATGAAGTAGCCCGCTCTCGCGCACTATAATTCTCGCGTGCTCTTGTTCTCTCCGCGCGCCCCACCCGCCCACAACTCCACGCCGCTCTCTTTTTCCGCCAGCAATACCTATACTCACTATAGGTATATGGGAGATATATAATATACGCTATATTGTACGTTACCCCAAAACTACCAACAACAATGTACATCATATTATAATGTGTATATGATAAAAGCGCAAGTTCAACCGTGAGGTCGCATTTTATTACCTTGTAACGTATGTACACAACAATCAAACGCAACACGTATATGCAGTCGGCCAGAGAACGCAGAGACACACATATACAGAGTAGGCATCCGAGTTAGGTGCCGCTACCGCGTTTACTCTCGCGATAAGCGAGAGATAGGTTTCCTCGAGCTCTCGTAATCTCTCGCGCTTCGCGCTGTACGTGAGGTGCCTATAGTGTTGTATTATACACACGCTGATAAACCAGCGATTTTGCTGCACAAAAAAGAAAAAAAAATATACATCTGGCTCTCTCGGGCGCTTTCGCCTTTACGATTGATCCGAAAAATCAAATCACGCACGCACACACGTTGCATCAGTATCACACTCTCGTGTCAATATACAAACACGCGCGCGTGTCTCTGTATATCACTTGATCGACCGAAATTACTTTTGATCGCCTACAATAATCTTCCGGAGCAGAACTAATACACGATTGTCGTACAGAGTAGATTATGCACTGCGCGACGATGTGACGCTCAAGTTGCAGCCGATCGGCAGTGTTCGCCCAAAGTGAACATTGTACGATCCTCGAACGTGTCCCAGCCGGTGCGCGAAATCTATTTCCGCGCTCTCGTTAAACCACATCGCACCGATGGAACGGAGATCGATATAAAAAAAGGGGGGCATCAGAGTATATAAATTATTATTGCGAGAGACCGGCTCGATGCGGGTACGTGAATGTGCTTTGGAGCGAATTATCAAGAGCTCCGGCAGGGGATGGCGGTACAACAACGAGCGGCGATAAAACACTGAACGAGAAAAGAATTGCGGAAAAAAAAAAACAAAAAAAAAACGAGAGAGAGAGTAAGAAAGAAGCTTACGGTATCGCCTGATGAGGCTCTTCTTGTAGGGTTTGCCGTCCGGCCAGGACCAAGCGCCCCGAGGGCACAAGCTAAGGGCCTTTTCGCTCGAGTCGTCGGACGAGTCCTCCGAGCAGCTATTGGGCTCGTCGGGCTCGCGCTCCTCGGCCGAGGAGGAGAAACTCCTGGCCGAGGACGAGGCCAGCCGGCCACGGTGATGGTGGCCCTCGTTGAGTTCGTGCTCGCTCGAGTGGCCCGACTCGTCGTCCCCGGGCTCGAGCCTACTACCGCCCCGGCCCAGCTCCGCGTACTCCCCCACGCGGACGCTCAGGTCCAGGGGCTGCTCCTCGAGCATCTCGGTAACTCTTGTTATCCTCCTTCTCCTTCGAACTATCGATGCCTTCCTTGTTCGAACGTGTCGTGGTGGTTGGGTGGCTGCACTCTCCTCAGTTTCCGGCCGGCTTACCTCGCAGCTCGCCCGACCTGCTATCGGTGTCGTTATCGCTGCCGCTGCGGACGCTCATCTCCTTGCTTATTCTTCTTAATTCCCGGCTCTCTGGCACTGGTCACTCCCTCTCCCCCTCTTGTCAATCTCATCACGATTCACTTTCGACGCACACAAACTTTACTTCCTTTTTTTTTCCTTTTTTTTTTTTTTTCCTCAACCACTACGACTGCTAAAACTACGTGTATAACGTATACACCGGCTCACGGTCGATCGGATGCTGCGCCGTTGTCGCCGACGACAGCTCGACTGAAGGCTCGGAGATTCAAAATTGGCGGGTGTGTTGCAGCGGCTCGGCTGAGCGGGAGTCAAGGGGCGAAGGGGGTGTCGGCGCGTCTGGACGTCCCCGCTCGGCGAACTGCCATATCGGTTCCTTCTTTTTTTTTTTTTTTTTTTTTTTTCCTTCTTCTTTCTTTTGCCCGTGCACAATGTGTGGTGTATCGTACGTATACCACCACCGCCTCCTTCTTCCTCCCTCCCTCTCTTTCTTTCCGTCTCTCGAGTGCAACGTTTCTCCGAGGAGCTTATCCGCCGTCTTCTCCGGCTCGGCCGTTCTTTCTACGAAAAGCTCGGCGCGGAAGGCCTACGGGCGGCGCTCGCCGGTGGCACACTGACTGACTCGAGCCTCGAAACCGGGCTAGCCCGCTAGTCCAGGCTGCTCTCGCTCGCTCTCTCTCTCTCTCTCTCTCCGCAAGTGTATATACATATATGTATACGTAGCTTCGCTCTCCCTCTCTCTTCTGCTGGCGTGTATATACCACCGCCCGCCGCTCTCCTCTTCCGCGCTCCTCCGCCACGGCTCTTATACCGCTGAACGCGGCGCGCGCGCGCGGCACACTCGCATGCGAGTATACTTACTATTACTTTTTTAATAAATCTCGTGTAAGTACGTGCGCTTATATCTTTACCCAAGTATACATTGAAAATCATCGTCGAGAATAATTAACGTGGTACGAAACGGTTTGATCATTCGACGGTGCAGGTATAGGTTGTGCCGATGTCCATGGAAAATTTTTCCGTGTATTATATACATATATATAGCGTTGGCTCTATACCGGTTTTGCTCGTCATCGGCGAGAGCTTGCAAGCTCCGCGGTAGGACCAACAGCGTTGCTAATCACGTTATCGCTCTCCGTAACCTAATAAATTGTTTCCGTCGATTGTCACACCCGCGCGTTTTACATCATTTCATCCGTGCAGCAAAAGCTACGCGAGATATATGTAAATCCATGTGGTGGTGTATATAGGTTACAATGTACGAAAAGAAGAAGGAAAAAAAGAAAAGAGTCGTCGGTTGGCGAGGAAATTAACTCGTGATTCAGGTCGAGACTAAGTAACGCACACTTTTTCCCCCGGGCGCATTTCTCTCCGCGGTTCTTCAACCGAGAGCGCTTTTCCTTTTCTCCTTTCGTCTTCATTCGGTAGGCATTCAATTATCCCGCACGTACACGGCTACCGGCGCACCTTATACGAGTATACACACGCATTATCATTTTCCCTTTTTATTCCGGTGTACGCCGCAGCCACGTCGGCCCGCGTTTCCGACACCCGTAATCATATACACATATATATATACATACATCAAGCTCCTCATTTGATTTCATTCATCGAGACGTACGTATTCTGTGCATACACGTATTTTGTTGGACGTGTGGAAAATTCGCTTGCTCTCGATGCGAGAATAACTTTGAAAATTTGAAGGACCACAATGTTGATTTCCAGACATAAGGACTTGAAAAAAAAAAAAAAGTGCAACTACCAACCAAGGAAACGCGAGTTGGAAATGTTATATGGAGTTTAAGTATACCCTCGAAACGTTCGAACGGACGCGAGAGAATATATTTATAGTAGATACAGGTACGGGGGTACAAAGTCTAGCTCCTCTCGTTTAATGGCAATACAAGGAGTATAGCGCGTACAGAGCAGCAGAGAGGAAAAGGAAAATGGAAGGAGTATATACAAGCACTCGCAGCGCGGCGCACTCGCGATATTATTATACTTGCGCGACTTTCCAAGGACACGCGCGTGAAGAGGAGCTCAAGAGAGAGAGAGAGCCCTACGGAGGAGGAGAACGCACACGCTCCCTCCCTCTTTTCCTCGCGATACGTATCTCTTTCCTTCTCTTTCTCACGAGAACCGGAAAGATTCCCTCGATCCGCTACGTAAGACTTCCAAGGTCTACCGATGCAATTTTTTTTTTTTTTTTTTTTTTTTTTCTCCCCTTTCCCTCTTTCTTTATCTCTCTTGCGCGCATTGTGCATATAAATACCTTAGGCGGGTACATATTTATATACACGCGTGCACCGCTCGGCTGCCAACTATATATACGCATAAACCGATATCCTCCTTTGGGATATGTATGACCATGCAAGTGTACCTATATGCAGGGTATGTACTCCCGCCGGTGGTGGCTGCAGGTTCCCCGTCTGAATTCCAGCCTCTACGGTAGGTAGGTTCTTATATTCAGCGACGAGCAAAAATGATGTTATTTTCACACCCAAGTATACAGTAGGTACTTATTCAAATTCCAAATAGTTACACTTAGCAAACATCGTTTTGAGCCAATGTCGTTGAAAATACGACGAGTTATCGTAGGTATATAGGTACTGCAAAATAAAACGTTTGCACCTGACGCGTGCACGTCTGATGATGTTATACTTTCACGCGAGAAAAACCATACACACTACTGTGGGAACTAAACACTCTCTGATCGTATACCTTGTGCTTGTATAATTATATTTTCGCGCATGTTTACACGTACATGTATATACTTTCATCCATCAGTCGTAGCTCTGAATTAATTGCACACCATCAGCATTATCATCATCTCGGTGATTATTGGGGAGGCGATGGGGGCTATATTTACCTATATATTTTGTTTGTTTGGTGCAACGAAATTATTGTTCCGAGAGAGAAAGAGAGGAAAAGTTACCCGTGTGGCGGTGAGCTTGCGATCGAAAACCAAAGGGCAACGGAGTGTCGAGAGGAAGCTAACGTACACAACCAGCGACGATCGTTAGCGAGGAGAGCAAAAAAAGAAAAAAAAAAAAAAAAAAAAAAAGCACGAACGACGATAAGCAAGGTATATAAACAACAGGTAAGCTTCCCCCGCATCCGTCATCGGTCTCATCACCCAGAGAGCGACAATATCGGTGTGGCGCATCGATATCTTCCATAACATCGAATAGGTATATATCTGCACGCATACAATTATACATAACGTAACAGGTATATAATATGCGAGAGGCTGCAACGAGGTGGATCAACAGTCATATTGATAATAATTCGATAATCAGCGGGGGGATGAAGGCTGTTGCACAGATACTTGCACATTATCAGCTACTTATATACCGGTGTGCAAGCCAAGCCCGTTGTTCCCGCGGTGTATATAAATATATGTATACCGCGAGAACGTTATATATACCTATATAGTACAATAGTGGCATATGCGACTGCTCTCCGCAGCTACTTACCGCGCGCTGATGGCTGTGCGAAAGGGGAAGTCGAGTCACCGCGAGGTGCGCGAATAACTAGCTGCTGCACCAGTAAGTAGGTATATATAATGTGGTAGTGGTGTAGTCGCGGGTATATATACGACGGGCGAGGGGTCGCGGGAGGAGAAGGAAGACAGAGAGAAAGAGTAGCGAGCGCGGCTAAAGGCACGACTGCTCATATATGTATACGTATATTCGCTTGGTAAGTAGGTACGTGGTGGTGCGCGGCTGCAGCAGGAGACGGACGGACGGGCGGTGCAGCGAACTCTCCCAAGGCCTACCCCTACCGCTCGCTCCTCCTCCCCCCCCCTGACCGCTCCTCCCCCTTTTAGGTTCGCGAGAGAGCTCTCCGCTCTGCTGCTGATGCAAAGAGTATAATATAGACTCTATGTGTGTAGGTATATGTATATATATATATTGGGTATACCTGCTACTACTACTACTACTACTACTACTATCTGCTGCAGCACAACGAGCGAAAAAAAAAAAAAAAAAAAAAAAAGCCGCGAGCACTATACCTATACATATTGTGCGCTGCCCGCCCGACTACTCTCCGATGCTCTTTGCAGATCTTTTTTCTCTCTTTCTCTCTATACTTGTGTATATGTGTACAGTATGGGCTGGCACTTGAATTGTGCAATCATTGTCGGTCCTCCTATATATGGTCACTGGGACACGTAAAGTTAAATACCCACCCAAGAGCACCCACATCAATAAATTAGATCTGGGACACTCTTCACTTTTCCACCCTTACACGTGTTCCGTGTATACAATATATAATACCGCCGTAGCTTCCGGTCTGCGCGGTCACTCTTCTCTCGCGCCACACTGTGAGTATAATATACGGCGTCTTGCGACTTTTTCACTCGCTGAACAAAGAAAAAAAAAGCTTTGCAGGATGCGAGCTGATGCAAAGTCCTAGAAGAGCTTGCGCTATATGTAGGCTCTGACGTGTATATATATACACAGGTAAGCGAGTGCCGACGTTTCCGAGACTCAATTTGCACTTGTGTTATCGTTATGCTCGTCGGTGGGGCGTTTACCACCGTTTGCTCGTTAAGCAGAGCCACTAATTAACATAACTATATACACCCCCTTCCTCTCTGGCCAAGTAGAAAAAGTATATATCTACTACTTTCGTTTCAGTGGCAACATAATCCATACACCATTCTGATCTAGATTTTACAATCGACCCGCGCACGCACGTGAGAGACAAATTTCGTGCGCGTGTATTTCGTAAGGAGCTTTAATTTTTTTTTCTTTTTTTTTTTTTTTTTTTTTTTTTTCACCTCTAATTTTCCCGTGGAATATATACACGAAGCGATTGTAAACGTGTGAGGTAACTGCATCGACGCTCGTAAAATTCTTTGTTGCAAGCGTGTACACGTGATCCTTGTCCGATATATAATATATATACACTGTATAGGGTCCTCGATAGGGGGTAGGTTCAAGTGCTCTGATTCCGAGAAGACGGTAAGTTAATACTATACCCAGGAAGGTATGGTACGTGCAGGCATACCTAACACGTCGCTCACAGACGCGGGGAGATAAGCCGTGAGTTTTGAGAGACTGTAAGTATATAACACACGAGGGCGGCGAAATAGTACACCGATAGAGGCGCCAGAAAAATGATACACATACTCGAGCGCGAGATTTTTTTTCTTTCTTTTTTTTTTTTTCTCTCTCGCGGCAGGTCCCTTTTATATATATAATTATAATGTTGGAACGAGATGAATGACGATATGAGGTATCGGAGAAATAATGCCCTCCTCGATACGCGGAACGAGCGAATTCCAGTGAAAAAAGTATTCCTACGTGTGCACATTATAATATATCTGAGATCACCATGTACAACAAACTTACTTTATTTACCATTTATTTGTCACTCCAACCACGAATGATAAAAAAAAAAAAAGTTCAGCTCGGGTTACACTATATTGGGTTCAGGTGAAGCACATAATATCTACTACAGGACGGTGTAAGTGCTGCAAACGGGCGTTGCAAGAAAGAAAAAAAAAAAAATCAACCCCCATAACGCGAGCTGTCATTAAGGATTTCGATACACGTGTGCCGGAAATAGCACTCGTTTCTCGCTGATCGTTTTTATTACCAGCTTGAGACTCTTAAAGTACATTGCCTGAAAATCCTATCCTTAACGCAATTTCTTTGATTTTTCCATCAGCGTGATTGCAGCAGTAAGATTATCAACTAAATCGATTTTTTCCCGTTTGAATATTATGTGATGACCAAAAAACTACATCTCGTGCGTATAGCAAAGCAAACAGTGCTAATTGAAAGGAGAAAAGAACATCTTGGAATGAAAATTACAAAAGACGCGAGAGAGAAAACGGCAATGATTAGGCAAATGGTGCATATAGATCCCGCGTATATATACCTGTGTACGCGCACAACAACAACAACAACAACAAAAAAAGGTTCATTTATAATGCACCCGTGCGTGTGAGTAGACGCGAGCGTGTGGTTTTTTTTATTCCAGCAAAAAGTTGCAATTTGCAATGCCATTGCTGATGCTGATGGTGAGACGAATAAAACACAGATATAAGTACCACAGAGAGAGAGAGAAGACGACCGCGGTGGGAGTAGCTCCGCGGCTTGGAAAGTGAAAGGAGGCTCTCTGCTATAGTTGCATGTATATAGGTATGCAGGGAAGAGCCGCAGATAAAGAGGTATGTATGTATATCCTGATGGGCCCGAGCGGCGCATCATTGTATAGGTATACATTTTTCACGCATTGGGGGTATATACTTATTATTGTACCTGCATCGTGCACATCAGGCGTGGTCTTTTTATTATACATATGTGATGTTTGCACACTCGAGCGAAAGGACTTGATTCCTTAATATAACATTTATAAATACCTAATTATCACCGGTGGATTTCGCCTACCGTCGTCCGGTTTTTCTCCCTTTTGAGGTGTATTTACGTGGTATAGTTCTCTGTTACCTGTACCTATATAGACCGCTGTGCAATGTGCACGCGCTTAGCATGGGATCGGATGCAGAGGTCCGATCGGTTGAGTGTATTGCCGACACGATCGGTATGTTGTGGGTATTCTGTAGGTAATTAGGTGTATTTATGGTCTGTGCACGGGACACGCGCGATATATGTATATATACACATGCTGACGGAGTGCGTGTAATTGCTAGGAGGAAGGAATTACGCGAAAAAGTTTGAAAGACCTACAAAATTGGAAAACGATTTCTACACTTTTGGAACAATGAGTTTCATCTCTTATGTATAGCTCCGAGAAAATAAATTTGAGGGGGGGGGTGGGGGCACTTTTTTTCGAGCCGTTTTTCACAAAAAGATCCTCATACCTTTTTCCCTTAATTTTACAGTTTTTGAGTGAAATATCCACAAAGTTGCGAAAAATACCATTTTTTTTTATTTTTTAAATCTACAAAAATTTAGATAAAATTACCACCCCTTTGTCATCGTTGCTCCAAAAAATGCAAAACAAAAGCGTGCGTCTCTGCAACTAACATCCACAACTGTCAATATCATAGGAGGCTTGCATGAAAAAGAAGGAAAAAAAAGACGTTTCTCGACATTTTTAGCGGAATCGGTCGTACGCGCGCCAACTCGTCCCATTACACCGGTGTACTCGTATATACACACGTAAACGCGCGTAGAGCCTAGCCCTGGCCTACATGTAGGTGCAACGGCTGGTGCACTCTTTGCTCGTGTTGCGCCTAACTCCTCTCTTTCGACGAGTCTCGCGGATAACTAATATGGCGACGACCAAACGCTCGCCGCGATTGGATGCAAGAAGCTCCTACACGAGAGCGAGCTTGAATGAATATTGCATGGAAAAAAAAAATCACGTATCGATCGGATACCGCACTCATTGCTTCCAAGACAGCCTCCGCACATATTTATATACATGGTCCAAGAAAATCAGCTGGTGACGCGTAGTTATCGGACTCGGCGGATAAATGCGAGAGAGAAATAATACACCCATAAAGAGAGCTAGTTAGCAAAGGATGTTTCGCGCTTTCACGGAGTCGCGTGTTATCCTGTAGTTTCACCAGCAGTTCTTATGGTATATACACATACATATACGGCGAGCTCACGCAGTGAAACCGTATATCTTATATATAAATACTGTACGTCATGAGGACTTGGTTAACTTCCCATTACTAATGCCTCCTTAGGTATAATACACGCTACATACTCTTTGCTCCTTTTTTGCGCAGGTCGCTGTGACGAGACTCTTTATCTTATTTTTCAGATATATATATACTTACTTTCGTTGCGCGCAATTTCTGGCAACGCCAAGTTACATATATATACTATTACTTAAATCCCCGACGCCTCGATCATTCACGGCTTTCACCCATATACTACAGCCGTATGTACACTGCGCAGTGCATGCACATATTGTATAAAGTATAAATATGCCAATAGGTATTAAGCATCTAAAACGGAGGAGTTGGTGAAAAAATATTTCTGCATGTCACGATAAACGAAAAGGATTGAAATTTTTTTTTTCCTGCCGATGCGTGCTAAAAAAAAAAAAAAAAAAGAGGCTCTCCGATATCAGAGGACCACCCTACCTTTGGTGAAAATTTCCCCCTATATGTTTTCGTTAAAAAACAGAGTACGAAGCGCGGGGTATAGAATCGCAAAACTCCGCTCGATTGGTCGTTTTGTTTCTCCGCGAATGAAGCACACGACGCGCAAACGAGCACAGTGCAATACAAACTTACGCAATACCTATATGCATATACTGTGGAGTCGCGAAGTATACGAGCACAGCTATAACGCCGCCGCATCGATAATAACGAAGATGCCGGCCGATTTTCTGAAAAGTCAGAGCCGAGACGCGACAAGACGAAGTTGAAGCAAACGACGCGACTTTTGCTGAAAAAGTGTTGTATATCAATAATACAACTATACATATATATATATATATATATATATATAGGAAAAAAAGCTTGGGTTGTGTGTTGTACAACAACGGAGCAGATAGCGCCTGCGCCGCTCAGCTCTGATGCATGCACGTGGTGAGAGGGTGCAAGTGTGTCAAGGCGCGACCTGAATTTTCCTATATACTCGCTCACCTGCTGCGCTACCTACCGCCACTCGCCGTTCGTACGTTTTACACATACATTAGTAGCTACACGCACGTTATATATATATATAACATGTATATACATACAACCGATGCTGCGGCTATACAGTTGATAATAATGACCATCCTATCCCATCCTAATGTACACCCAAACGCATATATATATCATCTATGCAGTCGATTGAACGTGATGCTGTTGCACATGCAGCGGTAGAAGCAAGTATTGCTAGAGGCCATTAGTCTGGTGTGTGCGTGTATAGGTGTATATATACGTGTAATATGTATCTCGTCACTCTCTCTCTCTCGGCAGCGATAGTTTCGCAAGGCGCCTCTCATCAATCGTCCATCCTTCTTTATCCCTCCCTACGAGCGCTCTTTTTCCATATTTATCATCGCAGCTCTCGCGGTCTCTCTCCCTCGCTTGCGCTTGCATATTATACTCTCACTCCCCCCCCCTCCCCCCAACCACTGATTGCCACTGTTTTTACAGTAATACTTGCACATATATTTGCCGATCCTCCTCCGTTTTCCGCTCTTTTCCGTGTGTGTGTGTGTGTATATATTTGTACGTGTGTGTTTTCATCGCCTATATCGAGCTGCTCTTGCTGATTGTGGTGCAAATAAATCACTGCTCCAAGAGTCAATGCCTCTTCTCACCTTGCGCTGGCTTGTTTTCCAACCTAGAGCCTATATACATACGTACACTTGTACTAACCATAGAGATATTATAAATAGAGTAGGCAAGCAGCCCAGAAACACGTTGCCATGGTAGAAAGAGATGCTAGACCGAGATACCCGTCTGTCTCTCTCTTGGGCTTACGCTGATTGGCTGCTGCGCAAACGTATATATAGATATACGGGAGACGCGCGTTGAGCCAGAGTAGGGGGATGGGGCTCGAACTCCAACGGACAAGGAGTAGAGGGAGAGCTCCCCACCCAAATTTAACCTAAACCTCTCCCCCCTGGGGCACACCTTAAATATGCCATTCACACAATATCTGAGAGTATACTCGATAGCTGAGAGGACTAATCGTTTTGAGTGCGCGAAGATAGTGGCTTCGAATCTTCGCCGATTTTTTTTTTTTTTTTTTCTAATTACAGCCTTTAATAGTCGCATATAAATAATTTAATTATCAATTTAAAAATTGTAATATATATTTAGATAAAATTACTGCAATGCAACTATTAATCTATTGTGTACTCATGATTTTTTTCTGATCTTTTTTTATATGAAGTACAAAACAATATGTAAGAGAGTAATTTGTTTTTAATAAGGACAATATATATATAGTTCATATCTCAGTTGAGGTCAGAACCCAATACAAAAAAAAATATACATACATACATTACTTTATGTTTAATAATAACAAACTAATTTTGTTACATTTTTTTTACTTTTGAAAAATATTTTGTAAACTGTCCTATCAATAAAAAAAAAAATTATAAAAATGTTAACTGTAGTTAAAATAAGAGTAAAAAAAGTTGTACGTATAATGAAACTAGGAATTTCGTATGATTTATTAAAACAATGTATGTATACTAACTTTATCTTTAATAATTTTTAATAATAAAAGTGTACTTAAGTTTAAGATAAATAAATTATTACAATCGAAGGAAGATTCTGTAAGAAAACATTTTATTACATGCATTAAATTAGAAGTAAATTAAAAATTTTTTTAAAAATGTTTTTCAATGAAAAAATGTTATAATGTAAAAACTTGTACAATAACAAATCTAACATCTTTTATTCGCCTTTGAAAATAGTGAGCTTATTGTATAACATACTTACTCTATACTTAATGTCCCCCAACTTATCCGATTCGTGTTTTAAGCGTTTATCAATGTAGTTTTGTACAATAAGATGAATTAGTTTTTGTCGATGCTCGCATGCAGTTTGGTGATCATAATAAAAAAAATGATTTTTATCATCCAATTTGTGCATTGGAATAATTTTTAGTGTTTCAGTCACCAGCTTAAAATTAATATTTTTAGATAATAATAAATTTTTGTTTTGTCTTATAATTTTTTCGGTTAGTCGACAATTGTAATTTACATCATCGGAAGCATATTTCAATGAACCACGATTTTTCAAATCAGTCAATTTCGATTTTGATGAAACATCTCCATTTAACAAATGCAAACAATGTTGACAATTTATTTTTTTTGTTATTGAAAATACAACAGCTCCAGCAGTATGTTTCATTACGTGCTCTAAATACTCAGACTTAACCCATGTATCTTCTTTGGCATAATCATGTTCTATTATACTAGAGTTGAAGTGTAAATATTTTTCAACATGAGAAAGTGTAACTTTGTTTTCCTTTATGTTACTCGTGGCTTTTTCTACATGTGATTTATTTATCGACTTCAATTCATTATTATTACTACAAATATCATGCTTATTTTCTTTTATTTTTTCGACACAGCCTTTATAAGAAAAATTAGATGCCGTTGAACTTTCATTTTGGGGCAAACAATTAGCATTACGAGAAATCATAACGTCCATGTTATTCAACAATAGTTTTTTAATGGCAGATTGAAATTGAACGGTTGTTGGGTTGATGGTTTAAAGTCATTTTTAACAACACACATACAAACGTCGTAAATAATTTACGTCATGGATTACCGGCTGTTCCAACAAATAATACAATATACAAAATAATACAAATATATACAATAATACAAATAATTCGCGTTGTTAATAGTTTTCTGCTACGACTCCCTCCTTAGGACTCAGCTGTATTGTACAATGCTTGTATATATATATATGCGAAATATCCACAGCCAATCAACAGCGACGAAAGACAGAGACAGACGGGTAGCTCAATCTTGCATCCTTTTCTTTCGTGTCAACGCGTTCACTTACGGGACAGTCTGCGGCTTGCCTACTCTATTTATAATATCTCTATGGTACTAACAGTTTTAAGCGCTAAGTTGTTTTTTTTCCTTCACGATTCAATTTGAATATATTGTTGTTGTGGATATATTAATTCGATAAAGCATCATTTTGCCGGTACAACCACATGTTTATTCAGCACCAAACTTATTGGGGTCAATAGAGCCAGCCAAGACGTTTAATGATGAGGAAAAAAAAAAAAAAAAAAATAGAAGTTTTGTTCCCGCGAGCTTTGAAGGACTGGCGCGAAAAAAGCTCGTACTGCGCGCCTGTGTGTGTGTGTGTATGGAGCGAGTGGTCGAATGAAATTACTTGTGTGTATACGCGAGCACATTTCCGAGTGTACGCGCAGAAAGATATAGGGGGAAAAGAGTTTGTTTCAAACGTGAAAAGAAGAAGGTGTGTGTGTGTGTGTGTGTAATTTGTACGGTTTGTTGGCGAGGATTACGGCAAGGGCGACGATACCAGGGGAGTCTAAGGATACACAAGTGAGCCGTCAAGCAACGCAGACGGGGCGTGGCCGCGTCCTCCTCGTACGCGACCTCGTCCTTGAACCTAACCCGCTAAACTCGTCCCTTTTCTCCTATTCCCACTCCTTCTTCCTTTTTTTCTTTATCAATGCGAACCTTTTTTTTTCCGCCTACGCGCCAGACTTGGCTCCTCGGCATTTCCCTATCGGGATCTTTTCGGTGATTTCAACCCTTCCCGTCGCTGCACTGCCGCCCATTGTTTGACACGAGCATCGCGGTCATCCGCCTCGTAATTAGTATGATTTTTTTTTCTTTTTTTTTTTTTTTTTTTCTCAATACTCACTCAATGGTTCGGCTTTTCAAGAGTTTACGCGCGTGCGTGGCGATACTTGGTCCAACTTACCTGAAACAGAAAATAAGAAAAACGTGACTGTCGATTGCTTGCAAATTGTAATAAATTCTCATGTGCTATAACGTATGTGCTTTATTGTTACGCAATTAAATGAATGTTGTACGCTTTTACAGGGAAGTAAACTTGCGCAGGTGCATAAAACACCCTTCGAACGATATAAAAAGCGGCTACTTTTCGGCAAAGTACTCCATTGTCGGGAGTTGGATGGAAAAACCAAGTAGGAGCTAGACTCAATTAAATAAAGTGGATGTCAGAGATCAATTACTCGAGATGAGTGAAGTATACGCGTGGACGGGGGGTAAATAATATGTAGGGCAAGTAAACAAAGGAAGATGGGGACCGAAAAAAAAAAAGGGGGGGTGGAGGAGATATGACTTTGCAGGGAGAGGTGGGGGGAGAAGGGGGTGTGCCGAAGCGGTAGCTATGGTGACTCGGCTTTCACTGGGTGAATCGATCCGACGCCATCGGCGGTACAGCACCATCACGGTCAAGGTTACCGTTGAGGCGTTGATTCACCCCGGCGCTCTGTTTCGCCACCCCAGCCAGCCCCGACGAAACGGCACGTATATGTGTACGGGATGGAAGGGCAGACGGGTCGGCTGCGGCGCGACGTCACTACGATTACTCGTATGGAGTATAGAAGAAAAGAAAAAAAAAAAAGGCAAATTAACAAACAAATTGAGCCTGTCTAATGGAGAAAAACAATACGTTGGCAAAGGTGTATACGTTTGGGATGTTCATTTGCCGATACGATCTTTCATCATGTTGAGTAATCGCTTGTACAAGGGACGAAGAATATTATAGGGCATCGCGATGAGTAGGGGGAAAGTTGAAAAATTAATGGGGAATTGAAATGAAAGATTGCTCGGTTTTTCATTCAAGCAAAAAGTTTAATCGGAGTAATTGTGTACACAGCGCAATTCCTTTCGATAAATACGACCAAATCTTTTACATCATTTTTACATCTTTGGACCTTTACTGCACCCAATTATAGTTTGAAAAATACAATTGGCACCTGGTGTACATCCAACCCGGGCACCAGTAGTCCCTGGGGTCCAGTGCATATCCTGGCGATATGCGCCAGCAGGTACCTAAACTTTTTTTCTATCACAACGTATAAACATTTTATATTAATAAAATATGTTTTTTTTTTTTTTTTTTCAAGAAAAAACTATATGTTTCAAATATGTACAAGTTTTCTACACAATGTACGAACCTACAATGTCAACTTGAAAAAACGAAGGTAGAATACTAAAAAACTCTGCTGATTTTTCCTAAAAATTCAAGAAAAGACCAAAATTTTGCAAAAATAAGTTTTTTCGACATCAGTTTAATAGTTGTGAAATACTAATTGGATTCATTAAGAGAAAAACATGTAGATCATGAATTAAAAAAATGGAAATTCAAAACTTTTCTGCTACATCAACGAGTTATTGGATGAACAGGTCATTCATAGACGATACAGTTGATGGCACAGGTGACACGGAACTATACTTCTAGTTGTCCACGATGGGAACGATACGACGGTTAAAACTCTTGTACAGAAAATCGTTAATATACGCTTAAAATGTTATTAACCTCCGACAACTGCTAAAAGGTTAATTTTACTGCCAAATAAATGCCATGGCCTTCATAGGAGCCGATTCGTGTGTCCACAACTATATCGATGAGACGCCGTTATGTTTATCTACCGGAAAAAACAACATAAACTTTTGAGCTTCATGTTAGCGGAAATAACTCGAGTCGACGAGGCGATACTGACCAATTCACGTTCACGAAGAATTTCTTAGAATTATGTTTTTTCGCAAGGAATATGAACTTGAACTACATCAAGTTATTATTTCTATGTATTTTGGTGACGAGAAACCCGTCCATTGTTTGCTTGACAAAAAAAATGAAAGAAGATTGTCGTCAGAATACTAACATAGCGTTAATAGTAGCCGATACCACATCGTTAAATTACTCCTAAAGCCATAGCTAAACCAGTTCGATAGCAACTTTGTGTAATAGAACTCAAGATTATAATTCTAGTACTCACATACATATGATTTAACTCTCTCGAATCAGAATCAAATTTTTTTTCTATTTTTTTTTCACGGTACATAAAAATATTTTAGAATAATCGAAGGCCAAAAAGAAAATCATTATTTTAGGATAAAAGTAGGGTAAAGTTTTATTTTCAGTTTTATCACACTAAAACTAAATTCTTCTGGTGCCTCATATCTAAAAATTTGTACTTTTCAAATCTCGATGACAACAAAAATTATCACTGAGCGGCCCAATTCTTCGGATCAAAGAAAATTTCTTCAACCTCATGCCGCGAAATATTTTCTTTGAAAAAAATTTTTGTTTTGTTGGATCAAATAATTGTTTTTTAATCGTAAATTTTTTAAACAGTCATGCAAACAGTTTTTCGTAACAATTGAAAGAACGAGGGTAAAGAAATCATTGTTGATTAAAAGAATGGAATCTCTCGGTGATGGCGAGGCCGCACCTATAGCTTTAGTCAACGAAGTTGCTTCAACATCACGTTGTTATGATCTTTTTCAAAATTTACAAAAAAAATACGTTTGATCAACTACGTCAAGTTTCGTGGTGTCAACGTTCTCTAACGAAAGTACCTGCGCGTACGTATATATGTACACCACCATGAAACTTCGCGAGAGCAATAAACTTTTTTTCCACCGTAGAAACTCGGCGGGGCAGACAAGCGAGATATGGAAAAAAGCAAAAATTTGTGTGAAAAGTAGGGACATAAAAGCGTATGAGTATATACACACACTCGGGGAGCGAGCGTGAGGAGAGCGCGGGAAATTCGGCAAAGAACCCAAGGCTGAAAGGGCGACGAACCGATTTCGCGGAGCCCATGTACAACGCGCAGAGGAGTCGAAGGGGCTGGAGGACATAGGAGCACGAATTAAGGGACAAAGTCTAGGGGGTGGCTCGGGAGGGTGGGCCACTCGAGCGAGTCATCGGCGTATATGCTGCGACACACGGCGCAGCGACAACTCGTGACCGTGACCTTGACTCTCTTCTCGGGGTTATCGAGCGCGTTGGGGGGGACCTCTTGCCTTTCGGCGCACGCCCACGCCGCGAACTCGAAGGGGGGCGTCGGCCCTTCCGTATACCTATCTACCCCACCCCCCCTCCATACAACCGCGGTATTTACGCATCCGATATATACGAGGGGAGTCTAGACGTGCCCCGGCTTTCGCGTTGTTGTCGTCGGAGAGTTTCCCTCACACCCATTCTCTTCTCGTTGAACTTTAACCATCACCAAACCAAATTCGTGTCTCCGTCGAGCACTACTTCTTACATCGCGAGGTATTTCGTAGTTCCAGATGCACGTCTAAGGGTTGTTGTTTTTCTCAATCATCGCAACGCGCGATCGTCGATTCCTGAAGGAAATTATTTTTTTCATCCATGAGAGAAAAGTACGCAGTTGTTTTTCACTGCCTGGTGATTAAACGTAAAAAAGCGTGCGGCGTGTCATTGTACGGAGTCACGCGAGAAAAAGGAAGGAGCAAAAAAAGTGGCGATAATCCCACGGAGAAAGCGAAGCAAGGAGGGGTTGGGGGGGGGGAAGTCGTGCCCCGCTCTGCAGCGGCTTACCTTATTTTCTTGCCCTCGCAAATAAAGGGGAGGTATGTGCTCCCTTGAAGGACGTCTGGGACGGTCTTATCGATTCGTCGCCGCTGCGTTGGGTGTATTTATTTTATGTATGTACGGGGAGGGAGGAAGGCAGATACGCTGCATGAAACTTTCTTGCCCTTTCAACTCGCTCATCTCGTCCAATACTGTGTATACGTCGAGAATGAAGATTGACGTTGGTGTTGCGTACAGGAAAGGAGACCATGTTTTGAAGTCCGTCAAGAATGACATTGGTTTAACGAGTACAGGAGGGTTGTTGAATGCTGATGTATAAAAAAAAAAAAAAAAGCTAATGAAATATTTTTTTTATCGATTCTTTTCCGATTTTATAACATATACTTCTTACTTTTGCGCAGCACAATAATAAGAAATTGTTGATTCTTGTGATATAAAAGTAAATTTCTGTACCAACTTTTTGAAATATCGGTGATACAATCGGTAATACCTAGCTTGGAAATGGCAAAAATACTATTCTCTCAAGTTATTTAAACAAAGTTAATAGTTACATTAGAGAATGAGTTTGATCAGCTATGGAAACAGAGCAAATTATTTAATAGCATTAGATACTTGATAATTTGTTTAAAATAAAGCATTGTTTTAGTATCTTTTAAAAATCATTTTATTACAGAGTTCCCCTCATTTCGAGATGATTCATCAATAATAATTATTACTTTAGGTTCAACTCATAGTAGTCTACGTGGGTGTACAACCTACTGGTGTGAATAGCTCGTGCTCGTTCGACTTAACAATCAAAGATGTGTTCACCGAATTCATGAATATGAAAAATACGAGTTGTCAGAATTTTTATTGCGAAAAAAACGGATACGTGTGAAAGAAAACATTTATTTTTCCACGTGACTGAAGCTTTTCTATTTATTGAGTGATTGGTTATAACAAATCACTTAGTTAAAACGAAATGAGTTAACACCATGAAAACGATCCAGAGTGTTTTTTTCCATCCATTTGATTATTTTCTTTTTCAAAATAAAAAAAAATAAAATAAAATAAAAAAAAAAAAAGATGTTTATGAATCAAGTTAATCAAATATTTTATAAAATTTAAAAGTAAAATTATATTGCGGCTTTTCAATTGAAAGTTATCAAAGACTTCAAAAATTATCTCGTGTCGTAAGCAACTTGGAATAATATGACATTAAACGTAGTCACAATAATAATTAGATCGAGCGAAGCGCGTCCAACACAACATATTAAAGTATTGATATACTTTACGTTGAAATCGTGTCTTTCAAGTGTTAAAATTTTTCTCGTAGAATGGATTGCGATCCTCACATTTTTCAAACATAAGTTTTTCATGGTTTGTTGTCCGTTCACAACGAAAAAAAAAAAATTTCACTGAACAGAAATAAATAAAAACTAGCCAAAAACGTCTTATGCATCTCCATGAAAATTGATATCTTAAAATGTGTAGTATATCTAACATTGTAAAATGGAAGGTAAAAGAACAGTGAATAAACTAACAGGCAATCAAAAATCGCAGACACGAGAGTTCTAGTCCAGATTTTTTTTTTTATAATACAGGCAACACTCTTTTTAAAAAAAATCTATGAGTGCACAGTAATGCTTTCAGATAAAATTTTAGATGAATGTTTTTCAGCTTCGCAATTTTTTACCCAACTCTCAGAGACGCTAATTTATCCCCCGAATATTTTCAACACGTTTTTATAGTTCAACTTGATGACCTTTGTCAAAATTATTTTTTCAAACGGTTCCAAGTGGCCCTTGAATTTTGCTTCACTCGGCAACGCGCCCTCACTATAGTCGAATCAACGAAAAAGATGTTTCGTGGAGTGTCAAACCAGAGCGATCTCTTTCCAATAACCGGTAGCGTCAAAGGACCAAAGAACGAAATACCCCCAAATGGCTTCCAAGCTCAGGTAGGTATGAAAGCGCGTAGGTTTTTTTTAGATCCCCCCCCCTCCCCCTTGCACACTTTTGCACAGAAAAGCAAGCTCGAAGGACACGACTGTGGGAATGCCTTCAAAGAGCCTAATGGTTATCCGCGACTGCAACAAAGTGGAAACATCGTATAAACCACGTGCATGTAGCATAAACACGTTGCGTACACACGCGTTGGAATACATGTATCTACACACATTATGCGAAGCAGGTACACGAGAGAGCGCGGGTTGCGGGGGTATATAATATATATATATGTATTAGCGGGCATGTGGGATATGTAGGTCTTGGATACTTATATATCGTGGATAGAGGATCGTATCGGCCAAAGCGCATGTGCAGCGCCAACCCGAGACCGAAAGTCGTCGATTAGGCATCACCTATTACTTGTTTGTTACATCGCCGAGTTGCATTGAGTTGGCTCTTCTCGTCGCTCTCTCGCGGAGATCCCGATGGATATATATACCCACACTTTTACGGAGCGCCGAGTTCTATATTGGCCGCTTTCGCAACCTCGCGATTGAGTTCGACGACTTTGTAGCTTGTGTGTGTGTGCGTATAGACGTTGGCTAGTCAGGCCTTCGAGCTGTGCTTATTTGTTTTCTCTCTCGCGACGTGCAGGCAATGTGGAAATTCTCGAGCCACTAGAATTGCTTCTTTTTTCTTTTCTTTTTTTTTCCATTTTCCTTGATGCTATATTTCCCTACGGCTCCTTTTACTACACTTTACCACTTGACGATTAAATACCCCCTCGCACCGTCGTTCATAAGGGATTTTGATTTTAATTTTTGCTTACTTTTACCGTGCTTTTTTTTTTCGCAGCATGTAAAGCTGATACCCGTACAAGATTTTCCAACTTTTGGATAAGACCTATCGGGGAAAACACATTTCGAACATTCATACATGTAGTTTGAAAAAAACAAAAAAAGTTACGATGCAATTGTGCTGTTTGAACAACTGGAGTGGCTCGATAACAGACCAGGAAAACAGATACGCTCGAATGTTGTTGTTCCCGCGTGAGAACTGTTTTCCTTCGGCTCGTTCCATTCATAACCGATCGCGTATCAGATAGCGCCGAGATAACCAAAACAATGAGTAGGTATAGATTATATTATACTGTTTGAATTACATTTTTCAAGCGCGATGAAAGAGTGCACCTGGTGTGTAGCCGTGCAAACAAACGCGCCCCGTCTTTCCTCCGGATAGGTGTATATTATGTATTATTAGCGTATCGCCGATTTTCATGGGTGTGCACATATACGTAATCGAAATCGTTGTTCATTCCTCGCGGTGCCGTCGTTTTCTGCGCGTTCGGACGGACCAAACTTACAAGTTAGCCTCGGCCTACATTGCCATAACACTTTCACTGATGTAACACTCGCCCATTGCGTTACAGAGTAATGTCGTTCCTTCCCTCTCCCTCCGATCCCAACAACCATCATATATATATACATACACCTCTCACGCTCCGTACATTGCACGTTCGACACGTCATATATATAATGTATCAGGCCCCTTTTGATTCTTCTGCACATCGGACGCTGCAGAAACGACCGCGAGTCTATACGTCTTGGTTTTTCAACGGAGGCATACATGTACCTACAATAAGCCGCGTAGGTGTAACAACCTCTTACTACTAAAAATGTATACACCGAATTCATGAATATGACAAATAGGAGGTGTGAGAATTTTTATTGCGAAAAAAACGGATAAGTACGTGTGAAAGAAAACATTTATTTTGCCACGTGACTGAAGCTTTTCTATTTATTGAGTGATTGGTTATAACAAATCACTTAGTTAAAACTAAATGAGTTAACACCATGAAAACGATCCAGAGTGTTTTTTTTCATCCATTTGATTATTTTTTCTTTCAAAAAAAAAAAAAAAAAAAAAAATAGATAAAAAGATGTTTATGAATGAAGTTAATCAAATGTTTTGTAAAATTTAAAAATAAAATTACATTGCGGCTTTTCAATTGAAAGTTATCAAAGATTTCAAAAATTATCTCGTGTCGTGAGCAACTTGGAATAATAAAAAGAAGTTACAATAATAATTAGATTAGAACGAAGCGCGTCCAACACAACACATTATAGCATTGATATACTTTACGTTGTAATATCAATGCTTCGTTTCAACCGCGTAATTAATATATTACTCTCATGATAATCCGTTCAGTTGTTAAGTACTACACCACCAAAAATGTGTACACAAATGAATAAAAAATTATCGGAATGTCGTAGAAAAAAAAAGTATTTGTATTAAAAAAAAATAATAATTTTTCAAGCTGTTGATAATAAAATATATATGTAGTGATTGTCAAGTCTCAAATTTATCAGGAAAAAAAAAAAGTCACTATTTCTTAATAGTGAATGTAATGTCCAAAGAATGTTATTCACATGCAATTTGAGGGTAAAGTAGTAAAACCCTCGAGTAGACAATAGAAATGAATAACCATAGAAAAACCAATGGTAAAAAAAAGCAACGAAAATTCTCGGTCCAAGGAAGTAAATCGTTGTAGAAGAAACGAAGAAGAAGCAGTAAGTAATCCCTTTTGCTTGCAACCGATGACGAAAGCCGGGATTTAAGAGCGACACAAGTGCAAAGTATAGAGTGGCGATCGAACGGAGCGCAGGTAGCACGTATATATATATATAAAAGAGCTAGCCAGCTAGCGAGAGTAATACGGCGTGCGAGTCCCTGACCCCATTGCAGAAAATGTCAACATTCCGGTCTCCTTTTCATCCGCGCGCGCGCGCGCATGCACTCGTATAACTATATATACACACACCATACCATCTACAGCTTGCAAAAGTACGAGCGAACGTTCTCGTTCGACTCACGGACACATAGTCTTAGCTGGGAAGCTCTTTTTTTTCCATTTGATTTCGCGCTCTCCGATGTGTTACGTTACGACTCGCGGTCGTCGTTTTCAATCGGCCAATAAAATGTTCCTCATACCGAACACGAATACATTTCTTGACAATTTTACATTGAGGTTTAAAGAAGATTCAACATGTCCATAGGCACGCGTGATCTTGATCGACGACTTAAACGAATTTATTACCATAAGAGGGAAACAGGAATTTTATTAAAATCGAATTTATGTTATTAATTACTTTATTAAATCGATCAAAATTTTTTGGTCTTTCGTCCGATTTCAAGTGCACACTCACATAGACAACTACATTACCAAACAGTATTTGAGCGCTTGATATATTTTCCAAATGTAATAGAATTTGTTAATTTGGTGAAGGATACGTTACTTAGAGGCAAAATATTCAATTTACACGGTACATCACCATCATAATTAAAAATGCATAAAAAAAGTCTTTTATAACAATAACGAGTCATTAGAAATCTAAAAGATTTGAGAAATCCTCGATTTTTATTAAAATTTTGTATAAAACAAAAGTTGTCAAAAAAAAAAAGGTTGTGCAGGTTACACCGTGAAAAAAAAAAAAAAAAAAAAAAAATTCAAACACAAATAGCGCAGCTTTTTTTTATCGTAGAAATGATAATGAAGCGAAAAGAAATCCGACAAAAAGTTAGAACTAGGCCAAATTTCTCTAGCGTCCATTATATTAATATACGTTTGAGTGAAAAGTGCGAAGGCAAAGAGGCACTTTTGCAGAAAATCGCCTTGGAAAACTGACTTCTTACACGCTGTATGATCACGTTGAGCACGTAAACGACTAAAAAAATAGATATATGTATAATGAAAGGCAACGAGTTGGAGGGAATAAAGCAGAGCCGGCTACCCAGTTCCGCGATACAGCCACAGCGAAAGTGATTAGTGAGATCAGTCTCGGTTGCTTATTACACGTTTCCGTGCGTGAAGAAGTCCGAGTGTGTGCATGGCAGGTACAAAAACTCAGCTCACTGTGAAATTACATTTTTTTCCCTTCTTTTTCCGATTTTCCTGCGAGAAAAAAACAAGTATTTATTTTTAATGTTGGTCATTTTTATAAATAAACGGAAAATGGTGCAGTTTCAGCGGAAATCGCGTTTTTAGCATACACGCGCTGAAATCGATCCTCTTCTAAACCCATTATTTCGTTTTTGATAAACTCGCTCGGTATATAAAGTCAATCGAAGTTGGGATTTGACTTGCAATTTCCATCATCCGGACGAGTTCCTAGAAAGTTTTGAATTAAGCCGCGTCCGAGAAAAATTCATTTCCGCTGGCCTACAGGGAGACGAGAAATTGATATTTCGTACCAACTTTACTAGGCCAACGGCTGCCGATTGAATTTTCATAGTTAAAGAAGGAGGGAAAGCTCGATGTTCAACGAGTCTAAAATCAATGTTATAAAAGAATCAGGTAAAATGAAGCCATCACTTGGAAAAATGTTTCATATGTTGTATTGTATCGCTCTAGTATGTTGTACTTTGAGGAAAAATTTTTACAGACTAAACCCAGACGATTGAGTGATTAGGTGAATGGAAAAAAAATTTATTTAAAGATTATAATATTATAAGTTCAATTACCAAACAAGTGTAAAAGTTGATTCATATCGAATAATGTGTGTACTTGACGAAATGCACCATGTCGATGTACTATAAACGTTGTTGTTACTCTTCAAGTCAAATAATAGTGAATAAAACAAAATGACGATGATATTAACAAAGTTGTAAAAAAAAAAAAAAAAAAAAAAAAAAAAAAAAAAAAAAAAAAATCAGGATGAGTATGAACAACTGTTTGCATGAAACCACCGCCAATACGCATAACTTTTCTCTATAAGCATAATTAATCGAGCCGCGAAGCGTGGAAGTAGTAAGACCTTGGCCGGTTTTCTTTTCGATAAAATGTCTATTTCCGATTCTTGGTACGAGTTTTGCAAAGGCTTCGACAATAAACACAAGATTTTTTTTTCACCATCACGAATTGAAAGTTGTTTTTTATGTTGTTGTTGTTGCTTTTACGAATTGGAGACTAAATTGTTTTTAAGCACAGCAAGCATGTATTTTTTATTTTCATTCGTAAATTAATATGCGTACGAAATAAATAAATTTTTTTTCTTCCTATAAAATATACTAGAAAAACTCGTAGTACAATTTTACAATAAAATTTCTTCAGTTGATATATGACTTACATACGAATCCCGATGAACCTTGTACTTTCCCCAGTGCGGTATAGGTACAATTACTTGGTGCGCAAAGACAACAATGAAACAACGAAATCAGAGCCAAAACGACCAAACGCTTACCTTCCAATTACCTCGCATACAAATACTAATTGCAGTTCATATTTTTTATACTTCGTTGATCTAATTTACTGTTCATTTGGCACTCAATATTTTGTATTGATCTCGAAGACGAAGATTTATATAATTTTCTTAAAAGCATACAAGAAACATATTTTATGATCTTAAAGAAATATCCTTCTGTGTGTGTTTGCGTCCAAGTGCGTGCGTAGAGTCAACTTATCACTGTCACATCAGGATTTCTTCGACTAATTATAGTGATTTGATATTGAAAATTTTTATTTTTCTTGGTCGATTCAAAAGTTACGATTTTTTTTTTTTTCTACGATTTAATCGTGTACATTAGAGATGAATCAAGGTGTGCTAACAATAATTTTGAATATCTAATATGTGGCAAATATTTTATTTTAAAAATTACAAAATATTCTTAACTATCTTTGTGAAAAAAATTAAAGGTTTAGAAAAAAAAATTGTTAAATTGCACTTCTGCACAACACACTAACTTAAAAATTTAGTTAAAATTATTTTTTAGTGTTACTGTTACAATTGAAAATTTTTAAAGGTGTTCTGTGTACTTTGTTAGTTCAAATTATAGTCTTGTAATCCAGCGATATAGAGGGTTCCAGTTTTGATCTCTGTCTATTTTATCACAATACTACTGTGAATTATGACGCTTTTTGACAACTAAATTAATTAAGTTAGCAGTTAACGAATTAAAAAAAAAAAAAAAAAAAAAAAATATCCTAATAACTTTTTGAAATCGTAAGTACTCGAAGGATAATACAACTTTAAGTAATAGTCAGAGAAATTGATATATTTCTTATGACGAATTTTATTGACTATTTTCATATTTCAATACAAAATGCTATAATTCGAAAAGATATTGAGGTAAGAGACCCAAATGTAATTTAAGATTCAACCGTTTACTATTAAAATATTTTGAACTGATTCTATTGACTTAATACTTTACTATTGTAAGAAGACTAGCATTATTATTCTGCATTTTTTAATTAAATAAGTTGTATACAGTAAACAACGTGAGATTAGATTTTTTTATTACCTTTTAGGCCAGCTGATGGTATGGGTAGAAATCGACTCTTGTCTTTACCATCAAAGTTTGTACTAATTATCTACTTTATCGACTACTGCACATGATGCAGGCAAGGTAGAGACCATCATATCAATTGTGTTGGCATCCTACCTACCCGACCTAAGCACAACCTACTTTACCGACTAAAAAGAAGTGCAACCTTTCAAACAAAACCAGCTTGCTCGGTGAGCGAACATTCTTAAAATCATCTCTTTTTTTCATTTCAACTGTAATCAGTATCTCAATGCAGGTCAGATTTGGGTATTAACCGTAAGTATAGATACTTTCACATTTCAATGATTCAAATCAGTAAAAAAAATCATACCTTTGCTCGACTCCGATTGAATGTTTTCCGTTTTTATTTCCGTTTTCGTTGGATACGAGATCGTTGATGACGGTTGCGTTGGAGGTGTCGCTAATTTTTCTAAAAGGAAACATAAGAGCTTTTATTCTGAAATTAGAAAAAAAAAAAAAAAAAAAAAAAAAAAAAAACAATTGTCTGTACCATGCCAAGTGCTAAATAAAAAGTGTGTGAAATAACTTAACATTTAGTGTAAGCAAAATCTCAAAATTTGCTTAAAATTTTTTGACACTCGTGCATCACGTGGCTTCTTTGGTAGATGATAAAAGGGAACAATAACAATAAGGTACAACGTCTATATGCGATATACCTGCAAGCAACGGATTCGCAGCGACGATATTGTACTTGGAGCGCCTGTACGAGTTGGGCGTTTGCTGGTTGACGGCGGCCAGATCGGCCTGGATTTCCCTCAAAAACGTGTCCAGAGTGTCGAAGGGCTCGTCGGTACCGTTGCCGTTGGCACCACCACCACCACCACCGACCACATTGTTCGCGCCGGTGACGTTCGAGCTGGGCATGGCCTCAGGACCATCGGCCGTTGCGTTCGCGGGGCCGCCCACCAGCGCATTCAGCTCCAACGACGAGAATTCCACAGATTGGCCCGTGCTGCTCTCCTGAAACGTGTCACGTCAACTTTACGCACGCAAATCCCGTTTTTTCTACCCCCTTCGCGACTCACGTCTCCTTCCCTTGATCTCAAACACATTTCTATCATCTTCCCTGTCACCCCCCGAAATTTTAGTAGTCATCACAACCAATGGTTTTTGCAATGCATGAAAGTATACCAAAGAGGGTTGTGTACAATAACCCCACAACAAGGGTATCGAGTGGGAAGGGAGTCAGGGGGGGGGGGTAAAGCCGTATACATAAATATAATAATGTATCGGGTCAAAAGACCGGAACGTACGAACCTGAAGGCACTGGGTGAGATCGACCATTTTGCCGTCGTTGTCGGGGCACCAGAGCAACTCGTCGTCTATAAAGGGCATGTTAGACTCCTCCTTGGGGACGAGGGTCGAGGTGAGCGAGAGGGCCTGGGATATGGGGACCGGCATCGGGATCCGTGGCCTGCGGCGGGGCTTGTCTAGCCACCCCCGCGCCGCCTGGCATCCGAACTCGTGTCCCCTCACGGCGACCGAAGCCGGCCGGCAGCTCGGCGTCCCTTGCGTCGTGTAGTCTACCCGCAACTGCCTCCCCTTGGCGGCCTTCCTCGGGTAACACTCGTCGCCAACGGCTCACCCGAGCTCCTGCAAAACATAAGATACACACCCACGCATTAATCATCCATCCCAAAACATGGGATCCATCGATCGTTCATTGCCTATTCCAATACGCGTATCGGTTATCTTACAGATCCGTTCAAATCAATAAACTTGCATCGGAGCTAAGAGCTTTTTGTCCAAAACGCATCAGGAGATGAGGATGATTAAAGTTATTATGACGGCAGCCGCGGTGATGCCGTTCGGTTCATCAACTTGCCGGAGTAGTAATATACGACAGCAAACGATTCTCGCCTCTCTCCGTGTAATGTACATACACGTATGTATATAGTATTGCATTGTACATATATACATATATATTCCATGAAAGTGAAAATAAAGCATATCGTACATAGATATATAAAATATACTCCGTGCAGAGTGAAAACTTTCTTTCGCGCGTTTACATGTATATAGCACGGTGCAGCGGCAGGGGCCTGTGGGCTCTTTCACTTCCTGAAAGCGCGCTCGTAACCCGCGCTCTCGGCTCGCATTTCTAATAGCCCCGCGCGAGCGAGCGCTTTTACGTAAGCGCGAGAGAGCCTCCGTCGTCTTGTGTGTTGCTGCGGCGCGCGAGAAGAAAGTTTTTCATCCCCTCTTGTCCGCCCCATCTACCGGTATACGCCTAACTCTTGTCTATGGGTGCCTACTACACACCTCGTGCAAGTTGCGCGTGCCAATTTTAACGATATACATTATATGTAGAGTATATAGCATCAGCCTGAACGGGAGTTGAAATTTGATGGGAACCGGAGAAAAAAAAAACAACGTGTGAATATGTAAAGGGATGGGCGAGTGCGCGTACACGAGCTGTCGCGGGTGAAAATTTTGTATGCGGGGGGGGGGGTTTATGAACATTTTTTTTTTTTTTTTTTTCTACGTAATTACATCTCTGGGACGACGATTTTGACATCTTCCGTGAGCATAATATCCTGGGATTTGACAAGACGCACGTTTTTGAGCTTTTTCGGCTCGAATACTAATTTTGTCTTTTTTTCGTTGTTTTTGGGATAATATACTCAGTATTATATCGAGCTCATTCTGAATAAAAAAATAATTAGTCGACCAACTCGAGGATAAACTTGAAATTTATGTTCTGATATTCTGGAAAATATAACTTAGGTATGCCATCTTATTAACCAATTTTCCCACACACTCAAGTTTTTTCGGGCACAAAACTAACGATTCGTCGACATCTACACGTACGCAGAGCAGATTAGAGCATACTTTATTCTTATTGAAGCTATGCATTTAAAATTGTTTTCGTCACTAAAGTGCCATCACCGCCGGGGCTATTTTGCGTTCCACTGTACTACTGCAGTCCCGGTTGGATGGCACTTGTGCGCGGCTAACACTACTTTTTCCTATACTAAGGACGCAGTAAACGTATAAATGATACGGCAAACGCTCGGAGGTAGCAAATACATTTTTGTTCAATTCAAGGAAACTCCGAAGTGTATGGTTTATAGTGGAACCGCCCCAGCCAGCACCGAGTTACCCTAAGGAATTCTGGAAGATAACTTCTGTAAGATAAAGGTCAAGATCCAGTTAACTTGGAAGTTACTTTGCTAAAACTTACAGACAACGCATGGTTCTCTTAATACCAGCGTAGAGATAACTGAAGTGAATAACTTCACGTCATCTAAAGTTAACTGCAAGTTAAGCTTTCAAAGTTAAAATTTTAACTTAAGTTAACTGAACTGTAACTTATAGTTATAATGGAAGTTAATGGAACTAATGCTAGAAGCTAACTTTTTTAGATATCTTTAAGCTAACTTTAAGATTAGAGGAATGTTCTTATATATACATATAAGTAGATTTAATTTTTGTAACTTATAAAAATGATAGATAATTATAAGCATCAGCTCATAACTATCTTACACTTGATAAGTTACAAAAATTAAATCTATTTAGGTTAAAGCTACACTGCTCTATGATATAATTATCATAAACTTAAAAAAATTGAAAATATTTTTACAAGATTTATTACAACTAATACAGCGTTAATCACAATCTGATATTTGTAATCACTTCGAAGAACATATGTCTTTTTATCGTATCTCTAATACAATCTTTTTCGTATAAATATTTTTAATATTTTTATTTTGTATGTCATATAGTAATATCACGTTTTTGAATACTAGCTTTAAAAATACTGATCAAGTAGTAAGTATTTAAATACTAGAAATAAGATTTGGTGAAATCTAGGTTACACCGAATTCTCTCCATTGATTGCATCTCTTTTGACAACTTCTTTGGCATTAGCTATTCGTTTTTCGAGAGCTTTTTGAGCATTTTTTATAAGCTTGATCTCTGCAGCCAATAACCCATACTTTTCACATCTTCCATTCTAAATGATTTATTATGTTTTATGCTCACATCTAAAAGTATATAATTAAGCTTTAATATTTAAATCATAAAAATCTAATAAAAATTAAAAATTGAACTTACGAACAATCAACTTCGCAAAATTCGTTCCACTCAATTTGTTGGGGCACTTATTGTTCATGGCAAAAACTGATTTTTATCAACAATATACGGATGAATTACATACAAAAACGTGCGCGTGGCGTTATCGCGGGTCGGACTAATATTGCAGGTTATGATTTAACTAAGAAAGCCAACGTAACGTCTTTGACTTCGAAATATGATAACTTTACGGTAAATTTTACATGTTTACTGGAAAATTACTTGACTAATTCTACTAAACGTTAACATTTTTCAGATATCTAAAGTTAACTTCAAATAGGACCACTGTACGATGTTGTTTTCCAGTTACCGTAAAGTTATATTAAAAATTTTTTCTTTAAGTTACCTTTTGTCAGATAACGTAAGTTATCTTAAAATATAAAGCTTAATGTTATCATTACAAAGCTAACTGTTCTTCTTATCTTATAGTTCTCTGCAATTTACCTTTTTGATAATCGTAAAGATAACTTGTGAACGACAAATCTACGATTTCTAAAAGTTAGCTTGTGCTGGCTGGGGCTCGTACACCAAATGTACAAAAGGAAGCGAGTGAGTAAAAAAAAAAGAGAAAGAAGGAGAAAATCTAAACACTTCACACGAAATGAGTAGGTATAAGTATATATACCTATATGGGTAACTGCAGGTGCATCGGCCGATTTCAAGTTGGCGCGCGTCACCAGCAGAGATTAGTAGAGAGATTGCTGACTGCAATGCTACGGCGCGAGTTCACTTTTGGCCACTGTTTCGAGCGCCCCGTCGCGGCCAAGCGGTCGAACCAGGCACACATATTTTTTTTTTTATTTGAGAAGCGTGGAGAGAGTACACCGAGTGTGTGCCTACGGATTCGCGTGGAAATGGGCATGTAGGCACCATGGTGTAATAAAACTAGAAATTAAAATAGAATACTGAATTATATTTAAAAAAAAAAAAAAATCCAATGGCAATCAGAATTGAACCCCAAGACTCGTCGCTTTCTTTTGCTATGATATACGCGGGTATATATAGTTATATAGCTGTAGTCGGCATTTCCATGCACCACACACCACTCCTCTCTCCGTAGGCACATATTCAGTATACCCCTTCCACGCGTCTCCAAAGTATGTGCCCTACATGCCCATTTCCACGCGAATCCGTAGGCACACACTCGGTGTACCCCCTCCACGCTTCTCAAATAAAAAAAAAAATATGTGTGCCTGGTTCGACCGCTTGGCCGCGACGGGGCGCTCGAAACAGTGGCCAAAAGTGAACTCGCGCCATACCGCCCATACCATAGCATTGCAGTCAGCAATCTGACAATCTCTTTACTAATCTCTGTCACCAGTGCAAACATGGCCGAGGAGGAGGACAGCACGTCCAGCGACAGCACCGACGTTCGAAGTGATAAATTCGACTCGCTCAAAGCACTCTACTCGAGCAAGCTCCGCATACCCGTACCCGATGCGCCGCTCTTTGACAACATCAACAAATTCGAATCCGTCGTTCTCAAGGGCATCAAGGTCTGTCTGTCTGTGCGTGCAGTGTCGCTCGAATTCACTGATGCCACCAAACTTCAAATTGTATCATTTTTCAGCCGAGCGATAAGCAGGCCAGCACCAGTCAAGCTTCCACAGGGGTAAACATCGAACCCACGGAGCGCTTCCCGTTTCTCAAAGGTACACAACACAATTTTACTCGAGTAAACTCGGATTGGAGGTTATGTGTGCGTGGCAATCAAAACAAATCGTACAGCTCCTCGCGCAATATGATATAGGCGCGCTATTTAAACTCTGATGCGCATACATATATATACATAGAGGCAGAAAAGTCGTCTGCTAGCGAGTGTTATTGCTCCGAATGCTCCAACTTGAACCACGTGCTGCATTTATATATGCGACCGGCGCGCGATTATATATGTATAGTATACGGGTGTATAGTCCTCGATGAGGTGCTTATTATTTTTATTGTTACCGCTTTAGCCCCCCCCCACTCGTTTGCAACTATCACCTGCATCTATAGCACCCAGCACCATTGTATATCACACAACGGCGTACAAATGACGCTTAGCATTTCTCTCTTTTTCTACGTTTCATTTAATTTTAGATGGCTATCGCTCATGACTGGTTCTACAAGATCTTTTAAAATAAATACAAGAAAACTAAAAGCGGTTGTTGATAATGAGTGATTTTTCAATGGGATTTCTGGAAGAAAAAGTTTACAAATCGCAGAAAAATAACAAGCGAAAGATCTAGCAACTATAAACAGATTCAAATAAATAGATATTCGCCGATTCCGTACAAACAGCTAAAAATTGGTTTTAAAAAAACCATTGAATGATACCGTAAAATTATATTTTCGATTTCTCAAGTTATCCGAGATTTTCTCTAAACAAGTAACTTCAAGCAAGGATTATAAATATTTTCGAGAATAAGTCGAAGTACTTGATATTATATTATAATATACGTTATCATTCAAGTAAACGTGAGCCGAGAAATTATTCTCGGTAACAGTTGCGTCTTTGACTTCGGAGATGAGCACCACCACCTTAGTCTCTTCCTCTGTAAACCTCAAATAAAATATAACTCCATTAAGAAAACTTTATATTTCCAACCATAACTTCTCAGTTTATAATTATGCTTTACATTTTTTTATTTTATTAATTTTTTTATCATTTTAGAATCAATTAAATTCACACACACATTACACCCAAATGTAACGAGCATCGCAAAAAAAAAAAAAAAAAAAAGAGCTTACAAGTTGTTCGACCACTAAAAGCACCTCAACGAGTTTGCAAAGCTCATTATTTTGGCGAAATTTTCACGCCCAATAATTACGAGAAGTAACGATTTCGCCTCGGACTCTCTTGTACGGTAAACAAGAAAGACAAAAAAAAAAAAAAGTGGAAAATGAGCGAAAAAAATTAAACAAAAGGAGAAAAACAAGGTAAACGATGAGCCGGCGAAATCGGTCGTTTGCACGGTTGACAGTATAGTTGAGCCGTTGGCGAGGCGCCAAACATAAATGAAGAGAACGATCCCTGACCCAGTGGAGTTTTATAATTACTCTAAGGGCCTAAGCGCATTTATGCACATTCGCATAGCACAGCCTCTTCATATATATATGCGTGTGCGCGCGAGGGGGTTGAGGAGGCGAGCGAGCGAGCGAGGGATGGAGATGCGCGCGTTACATACACAGGGAGAGAAATGCAGTGCATGGAATATAGCAGCTGCTGGTATATATATATATATATATATATATATATATACCTATATACACCTTATATGCAGCAGCACCACGGCGAGAGCGGAGTGCAGCACTTGTTGCACGCTTGACGCCCGGACGTCGACCTCGGCTGTGAGAGACTCAACAGCCGCAGCAGCAGTAGCACAGGCAATTGTCCGACGAGGAGGAGGAGGAAGAGCACTCATACACCCATACGCCATCAGCATCATACAGTTTTTCCGCTTTTTCCCATCTCCTCCTGCAGCTTTCCCTCTCTTTCTCTCCCATGTGCTCATTGTTGTTACATTTAATTAATTTAATTACCGATCGATTACTACTTAAGCATACACATCACATATATATTAACTCATCGCAATCACATCAGCCGTGGTTGCGCGTCTATTATTTGCATAATTATATATACTTACCTTTTCCGCGGATTTTCACGATCGCGTTTATCAATTATGCTGTTTGGCATTATAGGTCAGACCATTCCGAATGGTGTATTTTTCGTAAAGGTTTGATGGAGCGCAAAAATTGTAAGCATCCGTTTTACACGAGTAATAAAAGTCGTTGAAAGTAAAAAGAAAACGAAAAAAAAAAAAAAAAAAGCACCCGGTGTTCGTATAAGGTTGAGGTCGACGGCCTGATGGCCAGGCAAAGTTAGCAGCAAAAATATGAGAGTGCCTTCCTTCTCTCGCCTCCTCCGTAGTGTAATTAGTAGCCTACTTAATAAGTATAATGTATTCATTGCAAAATTTTTTCTCTCTTCCTCTTGGACGTTAAATAGCTCGTCATTCGTTTAAGCTTATTTTTCGATAAACACAAGTGAAATTGCAATTGTAACGCACTGCATTTGTAAAATTGTATCTCTTACACGCACGACCATAATGCACGCTTTTGCAAAAGATGAACGAAAATTTCTACGCGTATGATTATTATTTTAGAACACTTAAGGGATGGGATGAACGGTATACTTGATTGGTCTTCTTAATATGCAAAATAATAATCGCTGGTGGATAATACACACATGATGTGCAGTAAGTCAGTAAATGCCTCTCGGAATTTCCGGGGATGGGATGGAAGTTGTTCCGACGATACACACGCGTGCATCTGTATTATTATATACACGGATAGATTGCGTCAAGTCGCCGAGTTAACTCGAGGACAATGGCTCTGTGTGGGCGGGACTAGCAAAGGGCCGAAGGGCCCCGAGTTACTGGAATATAACTGTACTTCAGCGACTAGTTACGCGAGCGTTGCAAGGCGGAGCAAGAGAGCAAAGGAGAATTCGCGCCACGTGACGGCATACAGTATATGTATATATTTCTATGTACAATGCATGAATGTATGCGTGTGTGTATACATGTATACCCGCGCAACAACTACCGCGAAGGAGAAAGGGAGTAGTAGTAGTAAGCTGCACAAGAGAGAGAGAGAGAGAACGCCCGCGAGCGCGAGAGAGTCCGATGCATGTGCAGCTGAGAGAGGTGCTTGCTCGCGACTCTCGAGAGCGAGTGCGCTGCCCGCCAGGACATTGAACTCAGCGCAGCGCGACTCTCAACCTGGGGATCATCCACCACTAACGTGCCAACTTGTTTTTACTTTTGCAACTCGCAAATCGTCCCAAAGTTAATCGTTTTTTTAAAAAAACAAACAAACAAACAAACAAACAAACAATCACTAGCCACAAGTACTTTTACTACTTTCATTTTTTACCTCTTCGCTAATTGTTACTATCGACGCTTTTACTTTAATTTTTTTTTTTCCTCTCTCTCTCTCTCTCTTTACTTTTGCTCTCTAAGCGCATACATTAAAGGCAGATCCTGACGAGATAATTGTTTCATCGGATGTATGTATATTTACAATTTTTAACGAGCTTGTGTTGATGATTGTTGTTCGCAGAAACAGAAAATACGAAAGGTAACGAGAGTAGGGGGCAGAGGTACGCCGAAAAAAATGTCATCAGCCGAATGCAAAAGTACCTTGGACCCTTGGCAATGCTTTATCAGTACATGGAGAATAGAACGAGAGTAATGGTGAGCCATTTGATTCGATAATAATAGTATAGCGACACAACGGGCGCGCGCATGCGATTGATTGTACTTTAACTGGCTTCATCGAGTATATCATACTCAACTTGGGCCATGAACGGGCTGTATATACCTTTACGCAAAATTTTGTATATCTAGTACTTGCTTCGTTGTAAAAGGGACATTTTTTTTTAATAATAAATTGCCCAAAGTTCATTGTGAAAATTATAATTTAATACATACAGTAGGTAAACGACATCACTTTGCCGAGGTACACACTTCCCGCCTAAAGTAGATTGATAATTTTTCACCCCACATTGACAACAAAAATTTTAATATTGAATGTTACAAATTAAAGTTGGGAAGTGATTTGCAATCAAAAACATTGATTAAAATTAATTGTAAAAACAAATCATCCGATGTTCAATATTTCGAAGGTATGCGTAATCGGAATTAATTTTCATAAAGTGAAATTGAAAGTTTTTCTATAATTGCCAAATACCAACCGCACAAGATTATCGCGAACGATAAAAAAAAAAAATCGTAGGCAAACTGCGTTCCTCACGACGAGCTCATTGTCCGAAAATCCATCGCACCTAACGATAACTAAAATTTTTTATCGTACATACGTTGTGTAAATTTTGTGAAAATTACCACACTTCTGTCACTTTTTAATCAATTTGAAAAAACACCTCGGAGTTAACGAGCCCGATCCGCCGGCCGTTGTACCATACACCACGATATTCACGGTGATTTTTCTGAGATATCCTCTCCCAGGGTATACATATATATATATATATGGACGTTACGCGTGTACACGTATCAGCCAGATCGGAAGATTGATTGACAAATTCGTGAGTGGCGCTTAAGAAGTGCTGCTTAAGTGGCGCAAGGGTTCCCCTCCCCCACCCCCGTGTGGAGGTCAATGCTCGTAGTCACGGAAACGAGCGCCCCTTGGCTCACCCGGAGCTCTCTTTGGCCGCGAAAAAAAAAAAAAAAAAAAAAATTAGGCACAGCAACATTTTTGGCACGTGGGCAATCGCGGCCCTCCCCCCGTAGCAAAGAGGGAAGCAAGGTCACCACTCGGACTGGGTTCACAGACCTTCCTGCCCGCCTTCCTTCCTTCCTTCCTTCGCCTTACTTCGCCCACATGGCCTATACCCCTGCGTGCCTGTGTGTATATGTGCTTATACACGTTCAATGACTCGAGCCATTGTTATCCTCTTCATTTTCCCTCGCTCCTTTCACCCTATCCCGCTCCATCTCCTGCTCTTCGCGCAGCCCTCACATTTTATCCTTCATCTTGTACATGTGTATACTGTGCTTAGGTTACAAGAACTTTTTTTTTTTTTTTTTTTTCTTCTTCTTCAACTTCCGTATCTACACTTTACGATTTGAAAAAATATCTTGGTATAATATACGTGTAGCTTTTGCACTATATATATATATATATGTATATGTATTTATTTGTACGTGACATTCCTGTACACTTGTTTCAGTCATTTTCACGTAATTGGCTTTAGAGTGACTTTTTCGACATACGCCTCGTACTTAATTAGGTACAACTACTTGAAATTTTTTTTTTTATTTTTTTTTTAATAACATAATATATGTGTAAAAAAAAAAGTTACCGTGAAATGCTATTCATACAAAAACAAAAGTGATGAAACAGCAAGTGTGAGAAAATTTCTGCGTGTTGAAAGTATGGGAAAAGAAAATGTTATCTCTAATTTGTTGGAAAGAAAGTGTTATCTCAGGAAATATGGTTTTCCCCCAAACTTTAAAGAGTCACCACCGCTACTCTGCGTATCAACTGTAAACAAAATTTTTAGGGCACACATGTTTTTTGAACTTATATCTTGACCAACGATTCCGCAATTTTGTTGCGTAACACGATGATTTTTTTAACCTTCGAAACACATTATTTAGCTTTTTCCACAAAAGTTTTTTTTTCGCTGAGTCGTTTGGGTGTAGATAATGAATTTTGGTGCCAGAAATTTTATAGTTGCATAATTCGTTTCGAAAACAGTGGAAATTAAAATCACATACGGTTTAGATTACGATTTTTAGTGTGACATCATACGAAATCGGTTAATCCCGTCAAGACTCAAGACCCTTATCGCAAGCAGTTTGCGCGCTGATAAAAAATGTTTTTTTAAACCAATATATTTACTAGCCAATAGTTTTTCACCTTTGATTTGAGAACAAACGAAAAAAAAAAAAAAAAATTTCTCTAGAAAAAAAGTCAAGCCTCTGTCGATTGTTACCGATAGTGGCAAAAAAAGTGTGATAATGGTATTTGCTCTGCCAGTCAAACGCTATATATTCTTAGCACTCGGAGCAATATATCTCAGCCGCATCAAGGTCCAACGCGGCGCGGGATTTTAACTTTAGTCATTACATTTGACGAACCTCGAAAATATTTGCTTGTCCTTAGGTCTACACAAGGAGTATATGCGGCATTAGGGGTCACATAGAGGCGTACGTCGCTGCCTTCGACAGACATTGGAATCTCGCGCTTGAGGATTGCCTTGAGACTTGGAGTAGAAAGATAAAGCAGAAAGCGCCGGCTTCAGGTAAAATATTTTCCGAAATTCAAGCTCATGTTTTGTCATTTACTGCACGGTTGAGTGAATGGTTGACCCAATTGGTTTTTGTTTTAATCCTTTTTTTTTTTTTTTTAATTCCAATAATACGTGTTGCGAGTAATAAATTTTTTAAAAGATGTTAAATAAAAACTTTACCGAGATCACAACCTTGACTGGCATAAAATATTTTTGCACGCTCCACTTGACAACAATGTCACCTGTAAAACAATGACATACGTGAAACATCGAGTTTTTTTTTTTTTAGACTGCAAGTTTATATTTTAGCCTCGCAACGTGTGCACGTATCGTTTTAACGGAGATACAAATTGTTAATGATAATTTTGAAGCGTTGTAAAATTAGTCTTAAATTTACTAGGTAAAATCGATAATTAAATTTTTGAGCCTTAACGACACAAAAATTTTTATTCAATTGACAGATATTTATTAATATTTTAACAAAATGTTTTTTATGCATGTTTTTATACATGATTTTTATTTTCTGATCGAATTTTCACGATTTTTTAATTAAATTTCTTCCTTTTTTTTGAAAGTATCACCAAACTTATGACTTACAACTTAAAACTTTTCTGATCGATCAGCTAGATTATGAATTTTCTTCTCTTTAAGTCAACTTACTTGAAATTTGAATTTAATTTGTTGACACCAATGTACTGAGAGACAAAAGAAGAAAACAGAAAAAAATAATTGTCCTGAAAAATTTTTAGTTAAAAATTTTTGTCGTGGAAAAATAATTTTTTTAAACGAAACGATAAAAGTTTCAAAAATAAAAGCTCTCGTGGTATTAAAGTTGACGATAAGTATGCGTAATGCAATAAATGACCGTAAAAGAAGTAAGGGATCGAAAATGAAAGCGATATACGGAAGACCTTTGAGGATTTCCCTAGCGAATTCAAGGGGCAAGGACCGACCTTGACTACTTTTATACACACGCATACGTACAATGTGTCTACGTGCTCTCCTCTCCCTTTTTTTTCGGCGCTTTTGTATTTTTACAACATCACTTTATTAAATTTACTAATTTTTAACTGCTTTTTTTATTTCAACAATGCAAAGTTATCATTTTAATCAAGCCACTCGCTTATCAACTTTTTTTTACGTTTGTCGTGATTTTCGTTTATTCATTTGAATTCGAACAAATATATTATTACTAACAAGAGTGTATAATTAAAGTGCAAATTATTTTTTTTACCAGCAAACGTTTTCATTTTTTTTTTTTTTTTTTTCATCCACGCGAACCATTATTTTCCCTTTTCTCGTTCATTCCTCTTTTATTCGAAGGTTTAGGGTTATAACACTGATGACGTAATATCAAGAGGGCCGGAAAGGTCGTTGATACGGGAAAAATTTTCGTGTAACTGCTGTTGGCTCGGCGATGCCAACCACCGACATCGACCTTCAGAAGAAGCGCGTTTTATCGATTGCTCGGCGCGCACGTGTAGCGTTTCCCCCCTAAGCGAGTGTCTTTTCAAATTTCGCTCGAGTTTTCCTTACGTTTATCCACTAGTCACTCTCTTTTTTTTTTTTTTTTTTTTTTCTTTCTTTTTTTTTCAACCGAAATTTGCTGATTACATTAAAATTAAATAAAAAATTTTTGCAACAAAAGAAAAATTGAATCAATCCTACGTGAAAAACTAATTTTCTACTCTGCGTACATGATGATTACACACGTCAAATTGTGTGGGTGTATTTTATGCTCTTAGGTGGTTTGGTGGCCGAGAAAAATTGCAAACCAGAACCAGATTGCCAAGTAATCGTAAAGCAAACAAATGGAAAACTAGAAACCTTGGAGAGACACGTGCCGCAGTTGTTGATAAGAGGCGAGCAAGTTGTTTTAATTAGTAAAATTGATTGACAACAAGGCCTATCGAAGTGTACACACACGCACACACGTAAGATAACTCAAGTCAGTTATAGCACTGATGTTAAGCAACTGCATGACATCGACGTGTACTACTCGGTGTGCATTCAGCTGTTTTTATCCTTGATCCGTGATTACCATGTTTTTATATCATATATTTTTTTCTTTTTTTTTTTAAACATTTGTTAATTTCAGATATTCATATAAAAATGAAATAATAAAGTATACATACTCTACATGCGTAAACATAAAATTTGTTTCATCGTTTACTTATTTCACACCACTTTCCGATCAACCGTTAAAAATTGTGGTTCCTTTAAAAGTAATCAGCGATGGACGAATCAAAAATTAAAATTTTTTACAGATCAAAAGGTGAAGTAATGAAAATTGCATGCCTCCGGTGATAATAAAATGGGGGGTAACTTTGCTCAAACCAATGAGGAGGTGTAAGGATATGAACGGCGTAGGTAAGGGTATCATGAGAAAAATGAGCCCGTGGGCCGCATTCAGGAATGGGTGTACCTGATGTGCGACAAAAAAAGCGACGCCTCGGAGTCGCTCAATACAGCACGTAACGATTTATACGACCGGTAAGCAAAAGCAGAGAGTCGCGGCGCCTATCGTCATTCAAATGAAAGGAGCGTAGGTATACATATATAGGCATGATACACATCAGGTTTCGCGAATTTCTGGCAAAGCAAGTATACGTGCAAGCGATAGATGTGCATATATATAGAGCCGAAGTCAGTGAAAGCAGTAAGTATATAAGCAGCCCACCACAATATAACACGGGAAGGCGGCTCACTTGAAATAGGAAGGAGGGAGGGGGGGCCTGGGCCTGATGCAGTCGCTAGAGTTGGGCCCTCTCACTTTCGCCCGAGCAGCTCGGAGAAAGTGCACAGCTCGCGCTCTTCGTTTCTCCTGATCTATACTTAGTATCTCTCTCTCTCTCTCTCTCTCTGTGGCTGGCATTGCCATCAGGAGCTGCACTATGCAAGGGTTAATGCACTCGCGTAGCCATAACCTTACTTCTCTCTCTCACTCTTGTTTGTTAACTTTCAACGGATTGCCAACTTACTTCCCCGAGCCTTCTTCCCACCCCGGCTCTGCGCTATACCCATTATTTGCAGTTGTCAATGAACCTTATTTTTATATATATATATTGCACATACCAAAACGAGCTTACAACTATATACGTATAATATAATTATGTACTGCCCAATCGAAACAGAATGACACTTTCAATCGTATATCTATCCGGTACGCGTTTGGCTGAAACCGGGGGGGTTCAAAACATTTTAGGTCGCAACTTTACAATTACACACAATGACTTATTTTAATCAATATAAATTATATGTTAGTTTGATGTAAAGTTAATTGGTAACTCAACTTTTATAAATTGCATCAGTTGTGCGTAAATGTTTCATTTGCTTCAAATCGAAAGGACTTGAAAAATATCATTTGGGTAAGGTAAAGGGCCCATCTATGAGACAATTTTAAAATCGGTACCTATGCATGAGACACCCAGTTTAATTTATATACGTAATACTTAAACATGAAAAGAAATTTTTTTTAATATCATTATAATATAATCTTTTGAATAAACAAATATTTTAAAGAACTTCAAACGTTATTAAATAATAAAGAATTTTATTGTAAGACCCTGTCTCATACATAGGTACAATGTGAAAACATAACCTCAAACATGTGTTGTCCCTATTAAGAGACACTCAAGACGCATTTAAATAACATGGGTGTCTCATAGTAACGGACGTGTGTCTCATACACAGGGCCCTACAGATTCAATGTGTCTCATTAATAGGTGCATTTCCATCCTGTTTATATTTGTTTATAAAATTATTTTTTAACGTTTTATTTGAATTTAAAAATTATAATATTATTCGTAATGATCTAATGCTTTCATTGATACCAAAACTTGATATATTTCCGCTCATAGAGAGTGTACATTAATTTAATAGCAAAAAAAGTGGTAAAAAACTGTCTCATAGATGGGCCCTTTACCTTATATAATATCAATTCCGAGGTCTTGTAAAGTCCTTTCATTATAGAGGGGAGGTATGGGGTTGTCACACGATAATCCAGAGTATGTTTTATACATTTACTCGCCGGATTCTCCGAATGAAGAATAAGAAACGTAATGACCGAGCGTCGATTATGACGATGGAGGAATAATAGAAAAACGAAAAATCAAGACCACGAATGTCTCGCGGCTCCTGCGCAAAGTGGTAAAAATAACGCATGCAAGGTCTCTCCGCTTCATTTATCAACGCGGCTTGAATAAGCAATGCGTTAAGCGGATGAATGCGAGAAAACCTTAAAATACAAGCGACTTCTAATCCACTGCTGATCTTTTTTTTTTTTTTTCCCCGTCTGAAACCCTTTCGATCTTATATATGTATATATGTGTGTGTGTGCAATTTGAGATATTTTATACCCACTATATACAAACGGCAAATATATGCTTGAAATGGTGTATCTCGAAAAAGTTGTATGGACATGAAAATCCTAAAAAGGTCGTATCAATAACGCGTACCTTCCTTTAAAAAGCATCAATTTAATCAGAATTCAATTATTTATCTCCCGTCTCTAGGTCCCCCCTGCCCCCCCCGGCAACCTCCACGCGCTCTTAGTCTCGTTCACCTCGCCGTATACCCAGCGCGCATTTCTAAAATACTGACAATAATAAGCTTGACTCACTTGGGACCTTCGAAACACACTAGGGCCTTGAATTCATGCCTCGGGCAAGGAAAAAAATCTCCATCACCTTGTACCTCTCTCTCTCTCTCTCTCGCGCGCGCTCGTTCTTGTTGCGCTTACAAGCTTTTCCCTTGCCTGCCGCGAATTTTTTCCTTTTTCTTCTTCTTCTATTTTTTTTTTTTTTTTTCTTTCATTAAACACTAATGAAATTTTTATCTTATTTTGTCACGAGTCCTTTGTTTTTTTTTTTTTTTTCTTCTCCCTTCCGATGTTTGTTGAAATGAAATGACACGCGGATCGGCTATACACCACGTAGCGATATGGGAAAAAAAAAAAATAATAAGTAAATAAGATAGCGGGAGAGAGGAAGCGGAGCAAAAGGGACGGAGATGTAATGATCGCGAGAGTGCACGGCTACGATAACCGAAGAAGAGTCACATCAAATAATGTACATATATATACATGATACAGTCAATCGGATGCACGCGCGCATCGCGAGGTGAGTAAGTGCACATATATATATATATACGAGCGAGCGCGGCCTTCCATGGCCTTCCGCGATCTTCCGCGGCGGCAGCAGCAGCAGCAGCAGCAGCATATAATATACCCTTCCGCTATTCTCTCTGGCTGTGGCTCTCGCGAGTGACGTACGGCTTGTATGCCAAGATCATAATATGAGTAGGTACATATATATATATATATATATATATATATATATATGCTATATACATGCCGTGCATATAAATATGCTGCTGCACAGCGCAGCCTTACGTCACAATGTAAACAGCTCGCGCTATATATATATATATACATATATATATATATATATATATATATATATATATATATATATATATATATATAGCACTGTATATATACCATGTATTATTATATATAGAGTTGCAGACAGCATATCGACGCTGGCGGCAGCTTTGCGTGCATTTCAAGGCGCACATGCGCCCTCGGACGGCTAAGCCGATCCGATCCGGGCATTCGATACATATACCGATCTATAAGCGTATAAGTACAACTACGATGTATCTATGCGAGTATGAACGAAAAGTTTGTTTTTCAATATTATTACAAGTACATTTTTTTATCTTACAAGTGTCAGTTTAAATTAATGTGACCGCGATCGAGTTCACTTTACCCCATATGAGACGCGCTCTCCCTCCCATTGTCGCGGTATGGTTTTTTTTTTCTATAAAGATTTGTGTACTTGCTGTATGAATTTTATTTTTTCAACGTTCACTTTGACAGATTCGACAATACAACAGTGCCGATTTCGATTATACTCCGATACATACTTTTGAAAATCGGCCGCTTTTTTCACGGGAACAACACAAACTGATATTGCTCCTCGGGATTTTTTAATTTACGGTGCAATAAAATTACGTGGGTACACGTACACTTACGCGTAAATGTGTATATAATATATACAACGTGAGCTAACCGAGATAGCCTTGTTTAGATGCACCACAACGATTTTAGACGCTTGTGTGTCTCTCGTGTGGGCGCGATAGTGCAGTGTAGATACGAGAAAACGCAAACGCGAAACGAAATCAAACAACGTCATTACAATGTGTCCGGCATCGTATAATGTTTACACGGCACAATATGATATGAGGCAACCCTCATCTTCCTGTTATTGAAAAACGACGTTTCGGTGTATCTTATGTGCGCCATCGCCGTCTCCTGCACATCAATATCATATAATATGATGCAAGAGGACGAATTCTCGGCTTTTTTTTTTTTTTTTTTTTATTTAACGACGCCTCGAAACGACCGTTTAACCATTGCATCACGAGGCTACGGGAATAAATAATTCATACGCTACTATTCGGCGGTTCGATTCCTTCCTCCCTTTACGCGACTCGTAATTTTTTCTCGGTCTCGTAATAATTGACTTTGCTCATTGAAATACCATATTACACGCACATGTAGTTATTAATAAACAGGGCACCTCTCTTTGTCGATCCACATTGGTACACGAGGATCAAAAATATTATTCACCGGTACATTAATTAAAGAATTGCGCAGTCGCGAAATCGACCTTGTCGTCTCTCTGTTATTACAATATTATACGGACTGCGTCGAGTGGAGGGAGGGGAGCGGTGCATTGCAAATACGTCGTGGCAGTGTTTTCATTATATTTTACAAACAGCAGTCGACCGAAATCTGCTTTCATCGTTGTATCCTGGCAATACCTGTACATATTTATAATTTATTTTTTTTTTTTGTTTCACTCGTTTTTGGTGCGGTTTATGGTACGGCAGGGCCTCAATCCCAGACGCGTCCGCGAGACACGCGCGGACGAAGCTTGGAATACCTTGTCGATTTGGAACCATTGAACTCTGGCGGATGGGAGGACAACGGTTTTTCACGCGTATTTTCACATTGCGCAGATTACGGAGGGTATCGAAAAAAAAAAAAAAAAAAAAAAAAAAAAAACTTTATCCATATGTAGCTCTCGCGAGAGAGCACAAAGAGCGGGTGTAGGTGTATTATTATACGACGAGGTGACGGTATATAAAATTGAGCGCGTGCGGCACTTGAAGAGGTGCTTCAGAGGCCACTCGCTAATTTTACTGTACACGCGACCAAACTCAAGGATTTATCTTGGCACGAAAAAAGCATAAAGTATTTGTACGCCCAAAATACACACAAATCTACGTGTAATTTTGCACGTAAGCGGGATTTTTGCCGTTGTTGTTGTTGTTAGTATCATTATACACACGTGTGCGCGAAATCAACGAGATTAACGAGCGCACTAGAAAAGATAGAGAGAGAGAGAAAGGGGATTATTTGCTCGGCGGCTTTGAGACAAGGTTGCAGATGATAGCCGATGGACAGATGAAGTAACGATAAGAACCGGATTTCGCTTATTGTCTGTGTTTATACGCGACGCATGTCGGCATGTACACGCGTTTCAGGCCTTTCCCTTCCCTGTTCCCAAAATCCTATTTTATGTTTTACCATTTTTACACGCAACATACCTTCTTTTTTTTTTTTATCAATCATAAAACCACACTAATTCATCGTCGTTTCAGACCTACGATATATATACATACACATGGGACACATGCATTAGAAATTATACATGTTATATTATGCACATAGGCTGAAAAAGTGTGTATTACATACACACTCATGTTATGATGTTTCGAAGCAAAAATAATATTTTGTTCTTTTTTTCTTCTTTCTTTCTTTATCGCAATGATTATTTTTACACGAGCGTTAGTCAGCAATGCAAACTGATCAAAGATTGTAAAATGCACCGAGCGAGAGAGGGAGAGGGCAAAGAAGGAGGAGGAGGAGGAGCGTTATAGGTATAGGCAAGGATGGTTTTAAGACCCGAAGGCCTAGCTTTAGCCAAAAATACTCGAATAATATATAGGTGTGCGCACGAGAGCCACGTGCGATATTTCTACCGAGTAAGTATATACACTTGCTGCAGTGAGCGTCTTTGATGCAGCTAACACTAATGTGGTACATCATACACGTATATAGTAGGTATGCACACATCCGCGTTGCTTGTCCTCTGTGATAATCGCCTTTTTTCGGCGGATTTTCGCTGTCCCCCTTCTTGTTTGTACGGAGAAAAAATATTTTTCGAAAAATCCTCAATATTGTAAAGAAAAAAAAAATGAACGTTCGATTGAATGGACGAGCAATGAGCTATCCGTTCGCATTGTCGAGTTTACGCGCAGCTATACATACCCAAGGACAAGGTCGCGCGAGGCCGCGATTGCAAAACAGAAGTCGAGAGATCTCCGTCGATCGGATTTATCGGGAAAAAAGGAAGGAAAAAAAAAAAAAGAGCCAATCGAGCAAGTATATCGAAGGACCTTTGAAATTTATAAGATCGGACCCCCATTTTTGCGCTTATCCCTTTTTTTTTTTTTAAATTTTATTCATTGACGCGCGCATGGAAAATCATATCTTCTTCCTTTTCCAGTTTCATTGAAAATGTTGGGCATGGGTTAACAGCGTACTTACTGTTTACTATACAGTCTAACGATCCTCCCTTGAAAAAAAAAAAAAAGGGTGGGTTATACCCGCACTTGATTGATATTCAAACGAGATGAAGTACCGGCACGTGCGTACGTAGGAAAACGAAAACGTTTCACGCGCGTAAAATATGCCTACATCAGGTCTGGCCTCTGCTACGCCGCCGCGTATATCCTTGAGTGAAAATTAATAATAATTTATGCGAAAGGGTGAATGAAGAGTAATAAAATCGAGTAGTTGGGAAAAAAGGGCGATAGTTGGCGAGACGAGGGGTAAAGGTCAGGACGTTTTAGGCTGATGAGCATTGCGAATCGCGTCGAAATGTAACAGCAAATTGTCCAAATTGTGTCTCATTTAATGGATGTATGCCAAGTCGGTGTGATGAAAAAAAAAAAAAAAAAAAAAAACACCTCTGGCGCAGCTACATCGGCAACCTTACAGCCTATGTACACCCGAGCTTATCCGCTTAAAAAAGCGTATCACACGGCAACTTACCTCCGGAAAACGAAGCGAATCAAAGGGATCAATGCGATGGTCACACAGGGCGAGCCGCAGGGGAGGAAGGGGGACAGGGTGTTCTCCCTGTACAGCCGATCCGCTGGAGGGCCGACCACTTACACGCCGAGGAACCCGAGCACTGCACCGATTTCGCTCAATCCCGAGCCCAATAAACCGATCCGTTGTATAATAACGTGTTATTAAACTTTTGTATTATAAAGCCCGGCAAATCAAACAATCATTGCCGAAACACACCGCGGCTCTTTGTCGTTGTTGTTTTTTTTTTTTTTTTTTTCTTCTTCTTTCACACAACAAAACTCCCACACACAGACACACACCTGCTTCACTGCACCTCTACTACCCAGGGGAGGGGGGCGGAGGCACCACCGATGATTACGATGGCCCACGAGCACACGTGCGCGCGCGTTGTTGCAACAACACACGGTTTATATATGTATATACACAACAACGGGCTGCGCGTTGCGTCACTTTGGCCTCCTCCTCTTCTTCTTCTTCATCCGCGTCCTCCTTGCCGATTTTCTCCGTTGGTCCGATCGCTCGACGTCGGGCGCGAAGCAAACGCCGATTGCGCACTCATGCACACCTGCAGAGCGTGTGCGGGCTGAAACTACATGTCGTAGATGTAAAGGGAGGAGCGCGGGTATATATGACAGCGGACACACCGCGAGCGATTAGCGCGGGAGAGCAGAGTGTCGTGTATATAAATATAGTGCCTGTATACATGTATAGGAGCGACAGCGCGGCCGAACAGCACCAACCGACCGACAACGGAGCACCGATGCCACTTGTGCTCTCTATCCTAGCTAGGTTCTCCTCCGCAAAGCCGCGTCGTCTATACATCATGTGCAAGAGAGAGAGAGAGGCGCTCCTCCTCCTCCGCAGCTGTGTGACGCGGCGAAGGCAATATACATATAGCAAGCTTGCCGTGAAGGGGGAGTCGCCGCGGCGTAAGGCCATAGCCACGGCCACCGAAGCGCTATACGATATTATGTATATATACCACGTACCCCCCTACCCTCCCCGACCTACCGATCTGCCAGCCGATTTTCTAGCGTCGAACCATGTTATTGTGTGTTTTGTACTAGGTACACCGCGGAGATACGAAGCTGAGAGCGATAAAACCTTCTTTTTTTTTCTTCATTTCTCCCCCCCCCCCCCGTTGCGTTGTCCGATGGTTGCATTGCTCGTGACAGCCGAAACGGAAGCGCGTGCAGTATAATATACGCACGCGACCTTCGGCTCGGGCAAGTTCACGATGCGCTCGCCATCTCCACCCTATGATGCAGTATTAATGCGGAAGGATTGACAACCAAGGGAATCCCGATCGGCTTCTTCACATTCATCGGTATCTCTGAAACATTGTTTTTGAATGTTATTTTAAGAAATGAAGGGATTCGCGATCGTAAATAAAATCACCACCACTTGCTGGTATTACAACTTGGAATCTCATTACGAGTCGCTCGGTTTTTTTTTTTTTGGTAAACTATTGCTATACGGTCGGGAGTTTGAAAAACACGCATCATCGCGGGGAATGCCGATCCGAAATAGCGCGTACATTAATTAATGACTCGGGAGGTTTTGGGGAAGCAGTATACACACACGTGACGCACTCGCGGAATTCGACTTTTGTCCACGTAGCATTGTATTTTTAATATAAGCATCAAAATTAACAGATATATGATGTATACGTAACGATGAGCTTCAATCTCCGCGCTTATTTGAATTCGAGTGGCGCTCTCCATATGGTGCTTCCAAACTAAACTCCCGTGCTTTGCGAGGCACGAGTTCCCAATGTCGAAAAAACTCGAATCTCATATCTACATGTATGAAAAAAAGAGTTTGCGATCGTCACTTGGAACAGGACGATTGGTGTGTAAGAGCGTGAGCCCCCCCCCCCCCCCGAATTACGTTCGAGCGCTTAGTATATATATGTATATACACGCCGGTAACAACAGTACGGCGGCGCGGGGCTCAAGTTGGCGTGAACAAGGTGAGCGAAAGTTCATGGCTGCTATGGTCGTTCACATTGAGCGAGCGCACCCGTTGGGGTGGGGGTCGGTGATGTTAAATAAGAGCTGCACTTAAATTTGCGCCCTTTTTTTTTTTTTTTTTTTTTTTATCTATCTTTTCACACCTCGTATAGTAATCTTATTTTCTGTTCCTCTCGGGTGACGGTTGTTTTTTCTTTGTCTCTGCCGATTACGTGCAGATTCCCAAGATTCGGGCTTTACTCCATAAACACTTGCTCGTGAAAATAACGCATTACTTGCAATTAGTGGGTAAGTTATATATTGCAATGTCAAGGTGCCACCTCGCAACCTCGTTTATATTATATGGTCGAGTGCAGCAGCAATGAACAACCAACAATCAACGAGACGATCTATTGGTCAAGTATATAGTGATCATCGGGATGATGATGATTATCACTACGGTAGCGACAATAATCATTTGAAACAGCGAATTCAGTACTAATATGGGTATTTTTTTTAACACCACGAATGTTTTGCCTGTGAAATCAAGATGCGTGGTCGCAACGGCTCTTAGAATACTCCACAGTAAAACACAGCTAATATTATAAGTACACCTGTATACAAGGTAAAGTAAATTAATTTTTAGCAACTATGACGCAATTAAATACGTGATTTTTTGAGTAAGTACGGCTTGTTCAAGGGTAGGATCGGCGTTGATGTAACATATTGCGTCGGTGCTGGCTGATGTGCTTCTCGGGAGTCCCGGAGAGCGCCGATAATGCGGAAAGAAGGCGCGACACGCTCGGGCTTTGGAGGCTTCGAATAACAAGGCTATACTACACAACAGAGAGCAGATCATTATCCGTATATACATACATATATTGATTCTATATACGCGCGACAGTTTACATACATATATGCGTATAATGGCTGCGTAAATTTACCCATGTATCGGTATTGGATGTTGGAGATACGTGCGGGTACAGGTATACATAAGCTTGTTTTTTTTTATTTAAAACACTGCCCAGTGGAGAAAAGGAAGGGAGTCACACCGCGGATCGCCACAACAGCGAGTAGAGTCGACGGCGAAACAATTATATACGATGAGCACATAATAATAATATAATATTATCGCGTGGCAGCAAACGTGTTTTTGTCGGTAAGTCAGATGATGCCGATGAGCGCGTTTTCATCGTCGTTTAGGAATAAGTAAATCGCGGCATATGCTATTTCTTCCAGCCGAGTGTGATCGGTAATATATTTTACCACGCATCACCACTGCCGGTGTGTCTATATGCTCGTAATGACCCTGAAGGAGCTCTCCTTCACCCAGTGATATAGAGACAACTGTTGTATGGGTATGTGTACTTACGGCCACGGGCCTGATGTACATATAATATATATATACACACGAGCCAGACAGACCAGCCGGACTGCCCGAGTCAAGGTCGCGCGCGCTCTATGCCATCGACGACGTAAACCCTGACACATATAACCGGGACACCTTCACTCTCCGCTCTCGTCGGCTCGTGCTGCTATATACTCATGACTGCAGAGAGCAGAGACTCTTTCCCATATCATATTATATACATGTACATACGTGTACACGCTCAAGCACTTTTATGTATTATTTTATTCCTACATCGTGCGCCCTTCTCTTAATTTTTATGGTTTTCAGTTGCTCGATTAATTATTTTTTTTTTTTTTTTTTTTTTTTTTCCAACAAGAGAGCACCGAACGAGTTAAAATCGGCCAGATCGTGGTTTTCCGATTCAGCCCTTCTCGGCAATCGGCCCGATTCCCCTCCCCCCTTTTTTTTTATAGTGCGTGCATAAGGAATGAAGTTTCATATAATGTATAGGTATATGTACACATCAGAGTGATGGCGCGTGTGAAAATTTGTACAAGTGCACGAGCCAGGGAGTTGGGGAGGGGGGGGGGAGAAACGAAGGTGAGAAGAAAATAAGGGAAATTCAATAAGCCCCGAAGATTGATGAATATAAGCCTCCACCTGTACACAATATACGTGTATAGATAAGGAAGAGCGATCCGATGATCTAGAGAAGCGGTGATATAGATCGGGCCCTTGGAGGCCTTGTATGTATATACATATATATAACGTATCCCTATAGGGAAAACTGCTGCATCACCCATCAGGTTGCACGATTCTCGCGCGCATCGAGTCGAGAGAGCGAGCATATCATAGACGACGAGGGGGCTGCAGCTGTGGCAAAGTCGTGGCGCGGGAGAATAGAAAGGCGAGAGAGGAGCCGGGAAGGAAAAGGCCGATGCCCGCTGTGGCTCTGACCCGCGCTCTTATCCTAATACAACGTATACATACGTATATATATATATGTAGCTGCAAGCGCGAACCGGGAGAAAGTTGCAGCGCCTGCTTATAACTTTCTCGCGGTTTACCTATGCAAGCTGCTCTCGCTTGTCTGTATATTTATACCTATACACATGCCAATCCCGTGGGATATGCCATATTAATATACTTACATGCATGTAAGTATATGTAGGTAGAAATGCACGACCTCCCTGATATGGACCCTCTCATTTTGCGTCCCTCCACCAGCAGTTTTACAGCATATTTATAAAATATAGTAAATTTGAGCTCTCTGGTCGCTCATCCCATGTACTATATTCCACCCTTTCGGTGCTTTCAACCATTGCACCCAATTTTTTTTTTTTTTTTTTTTTACCCAAGTATAAGTAGGTATACTGTCTAATAGCTATATATCAGCGTAAGCTCATTCTCATCACAATCGCACAAGTACATGGTTGTGTGAATTTTTTGTTTTTTTTTGTTTTGTTTTTTTAAATACAATAAAGCAAATCGCACTAAATTCACGTTGTATATGTATGGCCTCTGATATTCTTTAATTGTTTAGGATTTCGGTGACGCGTGCCCGTGTATTATATTGCTGCTGTAGCAATATATTGTGGTTGTCGGTATGTTTTTTTTTTTTTTTTTTTTTTTTTTTTTTTTGAGAGTCAAAATCAGTGTACACAAGTACATTTTAAAATAGTGTTAAAATAGGTATGGATGATCGCCCAAAGGGGTGGGAGGAGGGAAAAAAAAGGCCATCCCAATTTCTCTCGTTGAAAAGGCTCAATCTCGTTAACATGGACATGTAAAATTGGTAACTTTTGTACTCGCTTTTGTACCGCTATCCTATATGAAACAGATATAAAAAAAAAATAATGTTCAATACACAAAGCTAGCTTGGAACTATGCTTTGTTTCCCCCCCCCTCTCGTTATCTAAATCATTATCTGTAACATCTCTAATCACGCCCGTTAATCGCGAGCACTTTTGACGGACACGCGTAGCGCTTCTCGTACGAGAAATTATCGAGATGGCTTTCTTTTGGCCCACGAGTGTCAATATACGTGAAAAAAAAAAAAAAAAAAAAAAAAAAAATCAGACGATCTGGTCCAGACGGGGGAAGGGGGTGTGACGTATGAGCAAAACAAACAAACCCCCCACGTGGGGGGTTAGATGACGAGATACATATATATGTTTCAGCTGCAAGCTGCAGCAGCATATACAGGAGGGATCCTCAGCAGGGCATGACGTAGAAAAGCACGTGTGTGTGTGTAATAATATACAGTGTGCACAGTAGCAAGAGTGACGTCATTCATTCGATGACGTGTGGTCAAGCGCGGTCAATGCACCGCGTCGTCGTCGGCAACTCTCGGCGGAGCTTCAGCGCGAGCTATATAGGAGAGATCGCGGTGGTGCTGTGTATATAAGGTACCTCTCCGCTGCAGTTACCTTCCTCCTCTGCCTATGTATGTATATGAGATACCTTTATATATATTATATACCCTACCTACGTACGCGTGTGCCCTTTACATGTAACTACCTCGAGGAGGTGTACCCATGTGTGTATAATACATGCACGGGTATAGCTCTTCGCCAGAGAGCTGATGGGCAGAAAAACATTAAGAGAGAAAGAGAGAGAGAAAGCGAAAAGGAGAGAGCGCAAACTGCGATATATATTCTCTTGGTGCATCATACGCGTATGTATGTACCTACATACGTATAGTTGTGTGTGTGTAGGTACCTACTCTCCCTTGCGCTCTTTTACTCACTCTCGCTCATGTGCATGTATGTACGACACGGCGGCTGATGATGATGCCCGATGCTGCTACCGTCCGAGCTTCAATGGTATTTTTTTTTTTTTTTTTTTTTTTCCATCCCTAATAGTTATTGCCTATTTTGTCGGATGCGTTGGTAATTTGTGTATAAGCTATGATAGGGGTGTGACCCTAACGCCATCGCCTTACAATGGCAAGGGGTGCGTTTAATATAAGTATACAAGGGTGGGAAGGTATGAGCTTTCAAAAGAAATACCGTACCATTTTTTGATATATCTCCCACGACAATAATACCAATGAAAAATCATCGAATATGAGGACATCTTTCGAGCTATAGGCATATATATACACGATAATTAGGTAATGCACTTATATTTTTACGTATTATGCTATGTCATGTATATATTTATTATGATCTGTACAGAATGCGCAAGTTAATGCATAAGGCCCCAAGTTTGCATGTTATAATACACCTATACCACCTATATAACTCACGAGCAGGGAGTGCAGAACTTCTTCCCTTGGCCCGTCGATCCGACCCAATCCACCTAATCAGTGCTCGTCCTTTATCATTCCCCTCGGATTTCGCGACTTGAGCCACCACCTGCACGAATATGTACCCTCCGTTTTAGGTAATTATCCCTCTTTCTATTCAAATTCATTCGGACGGTTATTGTTGCATGTAATTTACGCTGGATACGGACCACTGTCGCTCCTATCATATACCAATAAATAGATGATACACAACTTCGTACTTCGCACGCTTCTGACTATTTGGCAGCCAAAACGAGTATTATGTTTACGTAAAAAGAGTAGGTACCTTGTAAATGCTGCAGAAAAAAACGCCCTTTTATTGATTTGCGGGTGTAAAATCGTGCGATTCAAATTGTCAAAACCTAAAGTCATTTTTAAGATGAATCAAATGAGGTGAAAGAAAAAAATAAGCGCATTACAATTATATATCCTCGTTCCTTACTGTCTAAAATAATAGTGGGTTTTGGTCACTGAAGTTCAAGTGTCATCTGATTGCTCTCAAAGCTATGTATATATATACATATAGATTTACGCACCCTGGGGCACGATCCGCGAAAGTCGCGAAGGTTTTTCGGGTACGTGAAAAGTATAACATATTAACGCTAGATGTACGCACAATATATCACTATTTACGTTTGTGTGCAATGTACTATTGACTTAGCTGGGTAAACTTCGTTTATTTGTTGCACGGATAAACGAATATCAAACGTGTGTAAAGAACTGCATCAAAAAGCTTTGAAAATACACGAAAAGCCAAACAAAAATACGAGCAATTCTAAAAATGTAGTTTTTTTTTTTAAGAATCGAGTGTTTGACAAACAAAGAATCTAACCACTGCAAAATAAATGAAAAACACATGACCTTCGTAAAAAAAAATTCAGGACCGAGCACTTGAATCCGTAAACTGTATTTACGGTGATTGTAAAAATTTTTGGGTAAAAAGCCGCTTATTTTTTTCCTCTCCTATTTAGTTAAAACACCCATATCGGCCCTCGCTTTGAAAAATACGAGGAAAAAATAACCCTCGACAACACTTGCTCCGTAGCGAGCACACACCAAGTGACGATACAAACATGCCATCCTCACGAGTATAAATTTAATACTAACGAAAGCTCACAGCATGAAGCAATAAGATTTAGCTGTATGTCTGATGAGGGCCAGAGGGGCATAGGTGAATGTAATGTAAACACTGACCGTTTCGATGCGGCGCACGTGCATCATGTTAGGGAAGCATGTTGAACGCCGAGCGAAGTATATATATATTTCAACTGCAGACCATCGATCATCAACAACAGCGGGTTCGGCGATTCGACGGGATCATCAAGTGTAACAACGTCAACACGGCATCATCATCAACAACAACAGTAACGCCGCCGACAGCAACAGTTGCAATGGAAATGGCACAGGCGCGCATCTCACTTGGCACTCACTACATGTGTGTAAACTTGTGGTTATACGTTTCGCGTTTACTTACTCGATTGACAAACTTCGCAATAACTCTCTGTACAATTGAGTACTTGTATCGAGCGTCGATGAGAAATCAAAAACCGATTGTGGGTGATTTTGTTCAAGTAATAATTACATTCTCATGAACTGATAACAAGTATCGACGCGCTATCATACTGGTGCATATATATATATAAGCAACTGAAACCAATGAAATATTTATATATAGGCTCGGTATAAATATTGCATGGTGTATCTCAATGAGAGTTGTGTATTTTATTTGTATATATATGATTTGCACGCTCCGCACTTGGCTGACGGTCGGCGACTGACTGTGTGCCTCCGCGCGCGCCGGGTCTCCTCTTCCCTCCGCCCTACCCTTTCCTCGCCCCGCTCTCTCTCACCGCGCTCCTCCTCGCTGCTCCACACCACCCGGCTCTCAATGTTTTCTTTTCCCTTATGTTCACTTATTACCTCACCGTCTTTCCTCATCTTCTATTCTGTACGTTTAAGTATATTATGTTGCCCATACGTCTTCGCGGGTATCTTACTTTTTTTTTTTTTTTTTTTTTTTCTTTTTACATCCCCTCGCAGCTTATAGGTTCCTTCCTTCCTGTAAGTGTATATATAGTGCTTGTGACACGTTTTTGGATTTTTCTTCCTCCCCCTCCCTCGCGCCTCTCTGTGTATCGTCCATCGACCCCGGCCTTGCGAACGATTTTCACACGCGCTTCAACAAATAATAACCGATCATTTCATTTGTTGTCTGTTAATTATTACTCTCTCTTTTCATTTTTCATACTTTTTTACACGAATTGAAAAACCACAAAACTTTTGGTATAACTTACAGACCTGGTAGTACGATGAGTTTATTATTTTGCATTTTTAACTCATAGACAGGTAAGTCAAAGTAATTGTATCCGTGCTAAAGTCACTTTAGTTATTCAATTTTTTTTTTTTTTCAAACCTAATAAATTTTCGCACATTAAAATGTTCATTGGTATTATGAAAACACACCCCACACAGTCATGTTATATCGTTGAAAACATAAAATAGCACAACCGCACGATCATACTTAATATTGTCGAGGAGAGATGTAATTTTTTTCACCTGCGATCGATGGGGCGGAAAAAGTTGTACTCCGCGTCCTCTAAAGTGTTCGACATCGACATAGCGCTATGATATTAATTGCTGCTTGATATTTTCATCGTTTATTCAAAGTTAGGTCCAAGGGACTGTCCCACCTGGGTCTGCCCTGTGAGTACGTAATCTCGAGACGGTGAAAGAAACCGGCAAAACCAAAGACTTTTGAATTTTGAAAATCACGGAGGAGCAACGAAACGCTTTTCGCACGAGCCAAGTGATATATATATATATATATACACGTGTATATAGAGGAGAGGAGGAAGGATTGGAAAGCGGAGCTGTTGCACCTTTTTGCGGTGTGTATATACCTATACCTGCGATACTCCACTGCAGCAATGAAGCCGAGAGCCCATGCAGGAGGGCACGCGACGCATGGCTGCAGGAGGAAGGAGCTTCACTTTTGCCTGGCCATTCACCCTGGGGCTCGCGTTTGCTCGCTCTCGCGGTTCGACGCCACCACCGCTGCGTTCGGTTGGAGGGGGGAAATTGTTTCGTCCTTTTGTTTTTGAGCGGTGCCCGTGAATTGGCGGAAAAACAATTCGCGGGTGTCCCCGGCATTGGGCGTATAGGGAAAACGTTGTTTCGTCCTTTGAGCCGCGGCTCCGGTTCGATCCAGAACCCACGTAAATTGGCGAGAAAATTCGTCAATTTATAATACTAACTAGGGAAAACACAGTAAACAGATCCAAAATGAAGCTGACTGTGACTGTGTAGGGGGGTATTACAAAAATTTTAGCAATCTAGAATGGCAGTATTAAATATATGATTCACAAAGAGAATCAGTACTAGAAAAACTCCACTTGGTGTTTATGAATTTCTTGCTAACTTTAGCAGGGATTTTATCAAAGCGCTCTATACCAATTTATTTTGAAATTAGAAATTAATAAATAAAAATAATAACAATAATAACATAAATGTCCGTAAACGTTAATAATGTTCTCAAGTAATAAAAGTATAAAGTATACATAAATACTTTGTGAGATCTCGATTACATGAATTTTTTGTGACCTAATTGTAAAAATTTTGCCTGACTCACTAAATGAGATAATATTTTTTTTTTGTATTTATATATTAAATACAAACTGATAAGCAAGAGCGCTTGTAAGCATGTTTAATTGAAAAAAAAAAAATAATAAATAAATAGATTTTTTCTTCGTCTAGAAATCAATGGTAAACCATAAACTAAGCACATTTTCAATGCGTAATCAGTATTGCGATTATATTCTTCGATTCGACTATCTCATTCCCTCGTGAAGGAACATCCAGGATGCCAGTCGTGCGCGATAACAAAATAATTTTCGTAACGTTTAGTTACAGATCCCCTCTTGGTCCACAGTCTCACTCACCTTAATCAACTGTTTTGTTCGGGATTGTTCATTTTTTATTTTTTAAGAATTTTTACATGTTCTAACAATTGCAAAATTTTGTTGTATGTAATGCAAAAAATTATTTTCTGTGATTTGTGAAGGTGATAATTTGATATGTCAAAGAAGATTATTTATCAAAAACGATTAATTTTTTTTCACAATTGAACGTATCAAGTTTTTACATGTAAGTGAGAATCTCATATGTATAGATTTTCAATATTTTTTTTTTTTTTTTTTTGTAAGAAATAATTCAACGTTATATTGTTTTTAAAACAAATGTAAAAAATGTATATTGATTCATATACTACGTGGTACCTTATTGTATGTACAGCTTTGATTAAACTTACAGTTAAATTTAATTTTATAGATATTTTTACTCGTCGCTGTGATGACATCTACTTGCTATTTAAAAAATACAATTCTGGAAGTAACAAGTCATCATCATTAGGTAGTCAAGCAACTTTACTGAGTCCCATTGGGATCCTGAAAACATAAATGGAATTAAAATTTAAACTATTGATATATTTTATGATTATTCATGTAAGTTTATGAGTTAATAGTAAAAGTGAGTTTTTCATAAAAAAAAAATCAATAAATATACTGGGATAAAAAATAGAAACGACTAACCAGTCTAATAGGGGGTGGATCTGTTGAAGAATCCAATGGACTCGATCTCTGCTGAGGATGTGCATAACTCACTTCCATATCAATGTCATCCAATTCTTCCTCTTCCTCTTCTTCATGTGTATCAGAATCTTCTTCTTCTCCCTCACCCTCCTCTTCTTCTTCCTCCTCTTCCTCTTCTTCTGAGCCCCGAAACTTAAAAGAAAGACAAGTCTTAGCTTGTTAAATATATAACAATTTTTTAAATATGGAAAGGTTATCTTGACTTACTTCACTGGCTAACTTGCCAATTGGGACGTGCTCGTACCCTTCAACTCGAATTTGTTCCCTCTGTAAAAAGAGAATTCAATTGATTAGGATTTTTGTAATGGCAAAACGATTCTTAGATCAAAAGATAAACAAACCCATGCTTGGAGCTCAAGTTCCATTGCAGCAACTTCACTTTCATCGTCAATGGGCTTATCAGCATTGAACCACAAAGGATCCGTAGCTCTTGGCTGTAGGTCCGGCCAGAGAGGTATGAATGACATTGTTACTCTGTATTTAGCAATTGAACTCTGTATGAAAATAATAAACTCTGTATGATAGTGAAACTTGACAATAAACGACTTGACACTTAACAACTGATTGGCACAGGTACCAAAGGCATTGGTAAATAGTGTCAAATGTAAACATCTACATGTATGAGACACACATGATAAAAGCTGTCACTATCTAAAAATGGCCAAAACTGAAATCGTTGTCCAGTTACGATCAAATAGAGTAAACAATATACTTTGCTGTGATATTGTTAGTAAGTATACCTAATTTTTGCTTTTCTATGGCTGAGAAATATGTACAGTAACTTTTTCCACCTTGAAGCTCTTAGCACTGCAACTTGGTTACTTCAGTACTTTATTTTAAACTTGATTTTTTTCCAAACAATTAACGACAACAACATGGTAATACACTAGATTCGTTCGAGACTTTAACTTGGAGGACCTCCGGCGGCTCCGGCCCCTTAGGGGCTACTACAAGTGTTCAGCTTCACATTGAAATGTATATCTATATTTTAGCCTCCGAAAGCACCTTAAAGCCTGACGTCACAGTTTTTGCGTGTATGCGTGTGCGTGTGTCTACGAGAGTGCGCCACCAGCCACAAGTAATCCCGCGGTTCCCTTTAAATGTTTAAGCGCGAACAGAAAAGAAGTTCTGTGCTGATGAGTCGGACGCAAATTACAGACAATTAATGAGGGGGGGGGGTGAATAAGGGAGATAATATGACTTATAGACGGGGCAAAATCAGCAATCGACCGAGAAAATTAATTCACCCGTGATTTTTTTGCACCATCTTGTTTAAAATGTGCTACTGTGTGGGGGAAGTAAAATTTGCCAGGCGAAAATGTGATCAGAAATCGTTTAAAAAAAATTTTTTTTTAACTCAAATGAATTCTAGAGTCGACGAGGAATTTCAGCTTGACACTCAGGAAAAACTCCAATTGTGGAGAAGATGTTATATATAAATAAACGCGTAACAATATGTTATAACATACGAACGTTAACTATGAACTTTCCTCTAAAATCTCAAAAAAAAAAAAAAAATATCAAAAAATTGAGTGGCAAGATTGTTTTTTGCAATAAACATTCAGGGTGTCTCGGCGCACACTCCCACGTATAAGGAGAACGTGGCAATGCCGCGTTAGTCCCTGAAAATGTCTGCAGATTAGTTCTGCTTCTGCTCTGTATCGTGCGCGCGCACACGCTTATGGCAATGGCAAACCATCAGCGATGGGATATAGTTCCGGCCAGATTTGGGAATTCTCTAGGACCCAACCTCTCTGACGTGGGAAATCACTAGATCAAAAAAAAATTAGTACCAAAGGTGACGCGCGAGATTCAAATAAGGTCCAATAACACAAGCATCCATCACCTGATGACCCGGGGCGCCTACTGGCCACTCTGTTAAATAATCAATTAATAATAACACAAGCGCCTATCACCTAATGACCTGGAGCGCTTACTGGCCACTCTGTTAAGTAAATAATTATTAATAAATAACACAAGCGCCTATCACCTAATGACCCGGGGCGCTTACTGGCCACTCTTTTAAATAAATAATTATTTATAACACAAGCGCTTATCACCTAATAACCCGAGGCGCTTACTGGCCACTCTTTAAAATAAATAATTATTGATAAATAACACAAGCGCCTATCACCTAATGACCCAGGGCGCTTACTGGCCACTCTGTTAAATAAATAATTATTAGTAAATAACACAAGCGCCTATAACCCAATGACCCGGGGCGCTTACTGGCCACTCTTTTAAATAAATAATTATTTATAACACAAGCGCTTATCACCTAATAACCCGAGGCGCTTACTGGCCACTCTTTAAAATAAATAATTATTGATAAATAACACAAGCGCCTATCACCTAATGACCCAGGGCGCTTACTGGCCACTCTGTTAAATAAATAATTATTAGTAAATAACACAAGCGCCTATCACCTAATGACCCGGGGCGCTTACTGGCCACTCTTTTAAATAAATAATTATTTATAACACAAGCGCTTATCACCTAATAACCCGAGGCGCTTACTGGCCACTCTTTAAAATAAATAATTATTGATAAATAACACAAGCGCCTATCACCTAATGACCCAGGGCGCTTACTGGCCACTCTGTTAAATAAATAATTATTAGTAAATAACACAAGCGCCTATAACCCAATGACCCGGGGCGCTTACTGGCCACTCTGTTAAATAATCAATTAATAATAACACAAGCGCCTATCACCTAATGACCCGGGGCGTTCACTAGCTACTATTGAATAATAAATTAACAAGTAATTACAAGAGCGCCAATTAAAAAGATCTTTGTCGTACTAGATAGGCAATCAAAATTGTGATATAATTAATATGTTATCGATCAACTTTTTATCATTTAATAGTGTTGCAAACAAGTGTCCTGGATCCTCAGGAAGAAGGTGCTTGACATACTTATGAATAATTATTTATTTACTAGATTTGCAATTAGGGCCCCAGGTAATACGGTGATAGGCGCTTGTGTTACTTATTAATAATTATTTATTTAACAGTTTTGCCAAGAAGCGCCCTGGGTCATCAGGTGATAGGCGCTTGTGTTATTTATTAATAATTATTTATTTAACAGAGTGGCCAGTAAGCGCTCCAGGTCATTAGGTGATAGGCGCTTGTGTTATTATTAATTGATTATTTAACAGAGTGGCCAGTAGGCGCCCCGGGTCATCAGGTGATAGGCGCTTGTGTTATTTATCAATAATTATTTATTTTAAAGAGTGGCCAGTAAGCGCCTCGGGTTATTAGGTGATAAGCGCTTGTGTTATAAATAATTATTTATTTAAAAGAGTGGCCAGTAAGCGCCCCGGGTCATTAGGTGATAGGCGCTTGTGTTATAAATAATTATTTATTTAAAAGAGTGGCCAGTAAGCGCCCCGGGTCATTAGGTGATAGGCGCTTGTGTTATTTACTAATAATTATTTATTTAACAGAGTGGCCAGTAAGCGCCCTGGGTCATTAGATGATAGGCGCTTGTGTTATTTATCAATAATTATTTATTTTAAAGAGTGGCCAGTAAGCGCCTCGGGTTATTAGGTGATAAGCGCTTGTGTTATAAATAATTATTTATTTAAAAGAGTGGCCAGTAAGCGCCCCGGGTCATTAGGTGATAGGCGCTTGTGTTATTTATTAATAATTATTTATTTAACAGAGTGGCCAGTAAGCGCTCCAGGTCATTAGGTGATAGGCGCTTGTGTTATTATTAATTGATTATTTAACAGAGTGGCCAGTAGGCGCCCCGGGTCATCAGGTGATAGGCGCTTGTGTTATTAATAATTATTTATTTAACAGAGTGGCCAGTAAGCGCCCCAGGTCATTAGGTGATAGGCGCTTGTGTTATAAATAATTATTTATTTAAAAGAGTGGCCAGTAAGCGCCCCGGGTCATCAGGTGATAGGCGCTTGTGTTATTTATTAATAATTGTTTATTTAAAAGAGCGGCCAGTAAGCGCTCCAGGTCATTAGGTGATAGGCGCTTGTGTTATTATTAATTGATTATTTAACAGAGTGGCCAGTAGGCGCCCCGGGTCATCAGGTGATAGGCGCTTGTGTTATTAATAATTATTTATTTAACAGAGTGGCCAGTAAGCGCCCCGGGTCATTAGGTGATAGGCGCTTGTGTTATAAATAATTATTTATTTAAAAGAGTGGCCAGTAAGCGCCCCGGGTCATCAGGTGATAGGTGCTTGTGTTATTTATTAATAATTGTTTATTTAAAAGAGCGGCCAGTAAGCGCCCCGGGTCATTAGGTGATAGGCGCTTGTGTTATTATTAATTGATTATTTAACAGAGTGGCCAGTAGGCGCCCTGGGTCAATAGGTGATAGGCGCTTGTGTTATTTATTAATAATTATTTATTTAAAAGAGTGGCCAGTAAGCGCCCCGGGTCATCAGGTGATGGATGCTTGTGTTATTGGACCTTATTTGAATCTCGCGCGTCACCTTTGGTACTAATTTTTTTTTGATCTAGTGATTTCCCACGTCAGAGAGGTTGGGTCCTAGAGAATTCCCAAATCTGGCCGGAACTATATCCCATCGCTGCAAACCATATGCGTTCGTCTTGCAGTGTAAGTATAGCAACAAATCGCCCGCAGAAGTGTAAACGCCGTCAACAACGGAGGGCTGACTGTCTGACCCGAGTGACAGAAAAGTTTGTTACATTTAACTTCAATAGCAGAGTGCAACGAGCTGTGTAGTTAATGTTTACAGGTACTATATTGATGAATTGATAAAATATACATGTGCGGTAATATTGGAGTTTACACACCAATTATAACTGCTAAAAGTAATTTCTAATTGTTGTTACATCACTGATCATAGGTATATATTGCAGAAAAAAAAAGAAGGGCACACTTTGATCTAGTGTTTCCATTGAGAAAACTGTTGACGACCGTTGTAGAAAATAATTAAGTGAGGTTCACTTGTGGAGTGCAGAAAATAAGTTCGTGTCAAGTGAAAGTACACCCAACATACCTCCTCCTGTGCTATCTTTGCTGTGCAGAGCTCAACCGCAGCTTTACCGAGTAAAAAGGTATATAGATATAGGCATAATTAAATCCGAAGTGTACATACGGCTGGTTGGTTTGACGATTGAATTGCGAAAGAGATACAAGTAATACATGTACCTGCATTCCTGTCACCAAGAGTACTGACGCTTTTCTCCCACATCAGTATCAGCTTTCCAGATTGTATTTATTTTACTTATCGAAACATTTTCCAGTTTGTTTATTGTTTACCTACTATCCACTTACGCCCCACCAATATAAAGATACTTACGGCTTTTTCTACCATATGATATGTAATGAGCTCAAACATTTCACTGTACCTACCCTACCTTACTTATATATTTTGGAGTATAGCTGACATACGACAAAAGATCAACAGCCCTGTACTTATATCTACCGATGCTTGTACTGTAATTGCAGTTCCAGTCGTATCTTGCTCTCTTATCGCAGTATACTACTTCCTCGCAGAACCTTGCACGCATTATCTTCGGAGTTTCATCATTTCATCATTTATTGCAATTTTTGCGAAGGTTAGTTTTTCCCATGATTTAATCAGAATTACAATCTTGTACGCGCAAGTGAGAAATATTTAACATTCGCGTTTTTTGTTTTTTGTTTTTTTTTCCTTTCTCTGATCGTTATCGTTTTCTTGTCCACGTGATTTTAACGGTACAAGAACAATCCTTTCACTTTAAGAGCCTGTACTATACCTACAAGCAAAAATGCGTGAGTTCTACGCTCAGATTCAATCAATAAATCGTACATTGATTCTCGTTACATCGATGCAATCAGTAAAATGTTTTTATTTGTTTTTTGCAGCCCGAAAAAATATATTCGTAATAATTTTTAATAATAATAATACATCTCTAACTAGGGGGCCTTTGATACTTCGTTGGTTTTTAAGTTTTGATACAAAATAAAATAATAAACCATTATTGAATTATTCATGCGCTGATTCACGAGCGATGTATGTGTTTCATATTATCTTCGGATAGAATATATAGTACCTAATAGGCATCACTATGAAAAAACCTTGAAAAAAAATAGCATACGCGAGAAACGGAAACAATTCTTGGGGATTCCCTGTTTGGTATAAGCGATGGTTTTCGCTGAGGAATAAAAGTCATTTTAATGTAAATAAACTTTATAACTTCCGAGTAAGCATCAAATCGAAACGCGCACATTTTGTTGAGTTTCGATGAAAATAGCATTAGTCGCTCCAAGTATATCAGTCTAATGTAATACAAGAGTAATAATAAAAATTAAAACTGCTGAATTATTGAATGGCGAATTAGGGAATAATATATCACTTTTCTTGCGTGTGATAAAATGCGATTAAATAAGTATGTCCCTCTGATTATTAGTTATATAATCAGATTCTTTATTTAATTGGTATTAAAAAAAATCGTAATATGACCATCTAATGGAAATAAACCCCATTAATTATCGTAATAATTGTTTATTTATAAAACATGCGTTTACTAGTAACGTATTTTGTATCAGAACTAAAAAAATGTGTTTAATTTTTTTTTGTTTGCTCGTTGTTCAAAGTATAAAAATAAATTTTTTTTCTGAATTTCAAATCATACATTATTTTAGGTTTGTTTGTATAGACACCACTAAGTGGCTTCAATAACTGGCTTTATTGAAACAATTAAAATCAATCAATATGCAACTCAAGAAGCTGTTGAATTAGTAGTGAACTAAAAAATTTAATTCTCTTTCGACCGAAATGCATAACTTGGCCTACAATACGTCAAATTAATGTTTCACTTGAATTTTTTTTATTGAATTATTGAGCAATTTCCACGTACAAAAATATTGACATACGCGTCTCTTAAAGACGGTAGACTGATTTTTCTTGTTAAATTTTACTTTTACGTAATCCTTAATGATCTTCACTGATTTTATTTTATTTTTTTTCTTTAAAGATGATGTTTCATTATCAAACAGTACAACAGCTTTAACTTGAAATCCAATCAAAAATAACTTCGTTGAAACTAGTATGTTTCGACTCATCGATCATTACTGATGGCATTGTTCATTGAACAATAGCAACTCATGGATTTTTCTTGTTAAAAAAAAAATTTTCACGAAGGTATTTCACAAACGTTTCTTAAGAGTCGTACTTTCACGTTTTCAGTGACATAAAAAAATAATGTACAAAATTTGTATTTTTTCTGTTTTCTTTTTTTTTTTTTCAAATTTTTATTCGAACCAATTTTTAATATTCTATGACGTATTGTCGCAAATTTGCTTCTATTCGTGTACCTTGACTTTTTTTATCAAAAGTAACCGCATTTTATTTTATTTTTTTATTGTTGGTGGCTTACCGCAGATTAGGAAGAAAATAAAATATAACATTAAAAGATGGTATTTCAAGTATTTATGAAACCTTGAAGAATTTAAAGAAATTTTGAACGTGTGAAAAAAAAGTAGTTATTACGTAACAAATGTACACAAATACATGCAAATTTGACGCGTTGAACGCGGAATACTTACAAATTATTTTCCAAGCATTAAAACAAAACAGTATTGACCTAATGTGATTTTTACTCGAGTGATCAATATCACTTAACGTATCGAAGCTGAAAAATATGTACAACCCTGTAAAAAAAAGTACCCAACAAATTTGATGCAAAAATTTTTGTGGCAACTTTCATGTTTTATGTTTGACTTTACGGAAGTATGAAACGGAGCTTCGGAATACTGTTTCCCAATATTTTTGAATAATCAAGTAAATATACGGTATATTCTTTGAAATGGAAAAACCAGTTGATGTATTGTTAGCGTTCGTATATTGGAATACAATGTCACACGCATACACCCACATACATCCACAAAAAGCTTATCATGTCGGAAACAGTTTTGGCGCGAGGAACTAAAAAATTTATGAGTATTATAAAAACAACCAAGTACACGATTCTTCTTGAAGAATCCAACAGCTAGGCTTATTTCACCTATCGTTTACTGTTTAAACACATCTGGTGTTGTTGATTTTTTTTTTGAAAAACATTTCTCGCTGTATTCGTGTAATACAAGTAGCTTAACTTACGAAGAACACCGTGCTTATACGCATATATAAGGTAGGGCTGGTACATTTATCATCTGAAAAAAAGTTAAACTAGAATATACGTAAAAGTTATGTAGCAAAACAATTTTTACAGTTTAAAGTATTTAGATAAAATTTTACTTGGAGAAAAATACATATTAAAAAAAAAAGTTTATTTTTACCAAGAAATTAATTGAACAACGTTGTACAATTTCAGATGTCCCATGATCATGCGTCAATGGCACATGGGCTGGGTACTATTCCCACAAACTCAGGACACTTGAATCATAATATGGACTCGGCACATCACCACCACATGATGGATCATGGGAATATGAACTCCCCACATGATGCTGTCGATGCCACAGATTCTTGTGCGACTACGTCTCATATGATGCACGTGAGTCTGTGGACATATTCATCTTTATTCGGTGTTCACTAAAATTCTTTAAATTTTACGTTTTCATTGTAAAAATTCTTTCAGATGGCCTTCCACGGGGGCTTCTGTGAGACTGTTCTCTTTGATGCGTGGAAAATTTCGTCGATTTCGGGTCTCATTGGATCCATCATTGGAATAATAATCATGTCCGCACTCTACGAAGGTCTCAAGTATTACAGAGAGTATTTGTTTTGGAAAACGTATAATGCTTTGCAGTACAGAAGCGTTTCCATGCCACAAGAAAAAAATGGCATCAATAGTGAAAATCGTGTTGTTCAGTGAGTATTTTAATTTTTTGCTTCTCATCTATATTTCATTACATCAATATTACTTTAATAATACTTAACATTTCACGGACAATGTATAATTCATTTTTCAAACTTATTTGTTAATGACAATTTTTACACGATCTTTAATGAAATTCAAGACAAACCCAATTCACACAACTAACAAAATTTTTAACACTTTTCAAATTTTATCGTTTTGATCATTGTAGTATGGTCGGGGAAGTTGTTTACAAGCAACCGTAAGTTATTAGCAAAAATAAATATTTTTACTGTCTGTTAATAATCACTTGAATGCAATTTCATTTACTATAATTCTTAGAGCTTTGTTGTTTATTTTCTTTGACAAAGCTATCTGTTGCTTTTCAAATTTCCTTTGCGTATATTTTTTTTTTTTTTTTTTTTTGTGATAGTATTACCTTTACTTTTAAAAACTATCTTATCGACTTTTTTTATTTAAATGCATCATTGTTGATATTTAATTCATGCTGTATTGATTTCTTCATTTGTGAGAAATCACCTTATTTCAAACTATTTTATAAGGTAGACATTTTTACGAGTTAATTTATTTGAGTTTTGATTGTCAGATGATTCATAGTGTAAAAAATCTATAGTCACTTGAACTGACATTATATGACATTTTTAGTGCAATTGTATGTTTTGATCAAACTGCACAGTTATGTTTAAAAAATAATTCAAGAATTTTGATCGTCATAATTAATCTTGTATTTTTGTTGATAGGCCAACGATGCTTTCTTGGATGCATGCCTTTCAAACCGTGCTGCATATAGTGCAAGTTATTTTGTCATATTTCCTTATGCTGATCTTCATGACGTACAATTCGTGGCTCTGTGCTGGAGTGGTAGTAGGTGCAGCTATTGGATACTTCTTATTTGGTTGGAAAAAATCGGTTATAGTAGACGTCACTGAACACTGCCATTAATTTGAGTATAACGACTTCCCAATGTATTTGGGAATTTGCCTTATGACTTTTTTTGTAAAATTATCATTTTGCTATGTAAAGAATGAACTTAAATAGCACAATTTTTTATATAAATATACCTGAGTGTAACAAGGACTAAGTTAAATTTCATAAAAGCTATTCCAAAAGATGTAAAAATCATGTGTACAAACAATATAAAGCTATTGTGTGACAAAATTAAAATGGAATAACTCAAAGACTAATAATATGAAATTTAGTTGTATCAAACTAAACACAAATTTTTTGTTAATTAAAAAAAGTAATACTCTACTGTAACTAATTAACACAAAACAGATATTTTCAAAATTACATGATAGTCATGTGCTTCCGTTCTCGTCGCAAAAAAATATGATATGGTATCTTTATATTTCATGTTGAAACAAGTATTTATATGGAAAATAAAAAAGCAATTCGAAGAAAATAAATTTTTTATGTCAACGGATACTCGTGAAATTAAAATATTATTCGTTGGGTTTGCGTTGGAAAAAAAACTGAAAATTCAACTACATGAAATGGTACAGATGCGCAAGATATTGAGTTATTTACTGTGTAAAATAAAATTAAGCCCATCGTGGGAGAATATTGTTTTATGTTTCTTCCACCACGTTGAAACCTGTTGATTATAGGGTTTAATGACTGTATTAAACATGTAAAAAAATATTGTAAATGCTTGGTAATATTTTTTAATAAAAATAGGTATATATATTATTGTGTAAACATGTTGAAAATTTTATTAAAATCGATCAGCGATGGATTCTTACCTACTAATAAGCTTTGTATAAATCTATTTTGTAAAAATGATTTTTTTACTTAAAAAGAATTTTACAAGTACAGTATTTACTTACTGAGTTGTTAAAACGCTACCATTTTTTTTTTTTTTTTTAAATAAATTACATATTTTGTTGTGCAAAAAAAAAATTATACAAATCTCGCATACATTTATCGTTACCCAAGCCGAAAGCGTGAATCCTATTTAAACAATTTCGTTTTTTTACGTACATTCTTAAGTATGCTGACAAAGGTGGGATACGAAAAATTTTAATTAAAAATATTTGTCCTCATCTAAAGAAAATTTGTGAAGTTTATACACCGTGCCTTCTTAAATACGTATCTTATTTTCATTAAATACAATTTATTTTCGTAAAAGAAATTGAAAGAAGTGCTGGTCTACTTAATTACAATAGAAGTTTTCTAATCGGAGAATCATCAAGAACAGTGAATCATCTGCAATTTTCTTAGATGTTTATATAAATAAATAAATTATGCGCTATCAGTTTGTTAAAATACACTCAAAAACAACTCTACTAAACATAGCATTTCGAGTATATGGATATAGCAAAAAAATTATTTATTAGGTGAATAAAGCTTTTTGTTTTGAATTTTGTAAGTTTTTATAAAAAATTGTTTTACCGGCAACTATAATGCTAGAATGACTTTATTTGAAGCAAGTCTATTGCAGACCGTAATTTTAAAGATAGCTTACGTAAAACATTGAAGTTAAGTGTTATGTCTTTGTGCACACAAAGATTCTTAACGTTATATTTATACACTTATTTTTTGTTAATATAATTTTTACAATTTTTACACTCCGAAGCATTAATACTGATAATGTTAAAAATACTCAATCCGATCCAGAAATGGGCATACAGCAGCCTGAGCGATGTGTGGATTGTTGTTTTGATAGATCAACTGTATCTTCTATGAAGGGATGCTCTATCCGAGCTTCAAGTTTTGCCCATGCTGCTACAGCAGCACCAAATGCGGTTTCTACATTAGTAGCATTTTTAGCGGAAGTTTCTACAAGTGGCAAGTCACCATTTTTCAAGCACCATGCTTTTGCTTCTTCGGTTGATATTACTTTTTCTGATTCTGGCACATCCACCTGTTTTGAACATTTTTTTTTATATGTAAGCCATACTTTTACAGTTTCAATGTGATTCAGACCATATACATTTTTTTCTCAACAGCCATGCAAAAATTCCAATTCATTATTTCTATTTAATCTTTGTCAAGTGTCACTATGTATTAAGCTGGATATTTTAATGAGTGGGAACAAATTTCATTTGATACAGGTAAAAAAAAAAGCCAACTTACCTTGTTGCCAACAATTATAAATGGAAACGCTGATTCTTCTCGCACGTCAGCATAGTTAAGGAATTCTGTTTTCCAGAGAGACAAGTTTTGAAAACTGTCTCTGTCATTAACTGCATAAGTGAGCAAACAAATGTCAGATCCTCTGTAAAATGGAGTCCTTAATGTTTTGAATCTTTCTTGACCTGCAGTGTCCCAAATTTGTAACATATAGGATTCTCCTCCTATGTCAATTTCTTTGTTCAAGAACTCAACTCCAATAGTATGAAAGCTTTGTTCTTCGAAACGATCCGACACAAATCGGTTCATAAGGCAAGATTTTCCTACTCCGCCATCACCCAAAATAACAACTTTCAGTAGTGTAGATTTTTGTAAATTGCGATTTGAACTACTTGCCTTTGTTGGAATCATTATTAAAAATTTCACACAATGAAATATATTTCTTCAAATGCTTATAAATCAACTAAGCAAGTTATATGATAAAATAACAGATTGAGCACTTGAAATCGTTTCCTAATTAAGCAAAGTCACGTGAGAGAAATTTTTTTTTAAGCATGAACAAAGAAAATAAAGATGCCAGTCAAGTATGAAATAAAAAATCTGTTTCTGTACAAAAGCAGTACACAAATTAAAAGATCGAGAACTGAAAACGTTAAAATCTTTACTCGAGTTCCTCAACATTATAGTTTAAAAAACTGACAACAAAAAGTTTGATCAGGTAGAGTGAACACAAAATAGTGACAGTGTGCCACAAAGTACTAACTGGGCTGTAGCCTTGTTCGGAGCGTTATCATTGTTGATTTTATTAGATAATATAGAAGCTGCGATAGTCGTTTTTATTTTTCATCAAAAAAACATCGTGAGTGTATTGGAGAAGCTCAAGAAATAGAAATAGCACAATGAGTCACTAGGTCATTTAATTTTCATTAAATTAAAAGTAAGTATGTTGTAATCCTGTGCAGTATGTAACAATGCATCTTGCAGCATGATAGTTGAGAGCAAATTTTCAACTACACTCATTGTAGGCTGAAAAAACTTGCTACCATAGTGTTTCTCTACACCATTAATGTCACACTAAACTTGCCATCGTTACACTGAAGTCTGAGCTTCCAAGCCAAGACTTATTCAACACATCCTACACATCACTATGACTGTATGACTGCGTGAATATCGACAGCATCGAGACATCCAAAACAACAGTGATGTCGCACACTAACGTCTTTGAAATGTCCGAGTACCTTGAGTCTTGATGACGTACGATTGGGGTGGGTAGGTTCACATAATATATACATACTACGTGATTATTATAATGCACTACGCCCGACTAAAGTTAATTCACGACCCATACTACATTAAATCCATCAATGAAATAGGATAGTTAACGATAACCAGGCAGTCAATGAGAAACTTTCACTTATGGCTAGTAGGTCGTGAATTAAGGCGCAGCAGCTGACAAGGTACAGCAGTACATGGCACATGCAGGTATTGCAGGTGCCATTAAACAATGCAAGCTTATTCGCTGTGATGTATTGCGCATAACATGACGTAAATACCTATGTCGAAGACTCGAAACCTCAGCTGCTCAGCAGTAGACAAAAAAATTGACGTCAAAAAAAGTAAACCGAGACTGGTCATAAAAAGCATTAGTCAAATCACAAGTTAAAACTTGGGTACAAAACTATTTGTATGAAAATTTTATCAATATTTCAAACTTTTATATGGTTCGTAACAAAGAGGAAAACAAAAAAGTTGAACTTTCCCGTTATTTGGTACATGGCCAGTTTCTTTTGCACAACAACGTAAATTTAAAGGTATAATTTTTTAAGTAGTTAATTATGAATTGACTTATATTCAAGTGCCATAAATTGCTAGTGTCTAATGGATTGGTAAATAAGTTTAACAAAGGGGGTGATTAGGGAGGTAATATTAATGACAATAAAATAAATAAACAAAAATGGGACAGAAGTGTTGTACATACTGCTATACCAATGGGATATACTTATGTGAACAAGTAGCTGAAATTATTCAAATATATTTAATAATGAAAAACTTTTTATTTTTCAGCATTTATTTTCAATAGTAACATAACGAGCAAATGCTTCTTTTATTTTAATACATTTTTTATACAATGTTTTCGTAGCACTTTTTTATTTCAATGTTCACTCACTCTAACAATTTATAATATTTAATCAGAAAACAATTTAATTATATTTTCAAGGTGCACTGATAAACTGTCAAATTTCAAGTTAGGTACGATTTTTTAAATTAATAATGCAATCAATATCGAATTACTGTAAGTTTACACTTTCTTCACATTACATTGTTAAAAAAGTTGTATCATTTTGTTTAAACACAGATGACTAGATGCTATCTTAAAATTTTCAAAGTACAGATACCATAAAAAATATGTTAAAAAAACTAGAACCCTATAGTATTATAATGTAAACTGTAGTTATTTCAATCATTTCCATTGAAAAAATTTATAAAAAACGTTTTAAATTCTGTAATCATCCCATTCGTTATTGATCAACAATTATAAAATGCTATAGACACAATTTTTTATATCGTACATTATGTATATTATATAAAAATTGATTCAATTTTCTATTTTGAAACAGGGGGCAGTTTTTATCGGCACTTGACGAGGTTATTGCATTTCTTATTTTTTTTTTTTTTTCAGATTACAGTGAAAGCACAACCATTCGATTATATTATTATAAATTGTATGTTTATATTACTTTTAAGTAGGCACAAAATCAAATATATACTCATATATAAAACAGGATTATAGTACTTTAAAATTAAGATAATGCTCTGCTCGCGAAGTGTCGTATTGTATGTAGTTGAGTGTATGTTATATACAATGCAATTTAATTATGAAACATAGTCTTGTTTATACTACAATGTAAAGGCTATCATTGCCATTGTTTTTTGATGTTACATAATCTACTTCATTCAAGTGATTTTTCATTCATATTAAATTCTCACGTTTCACATTGAAAATAAAATAAAGTAGTACAAAATGTGCAATATACAACAACTCTGCACGTAGCATGTGCGTTTATATAGGTCCAAACATATACATGATTCTTTAATAAAGTTCCCTTAAGTGTTCTCACTATAAAATACAAAAATTGTTTTTGATCAGGCAGTTTATGCTGTTTTTTTGTGATTCCATGTTTTGATATTTTTTTATTAAATATTTTATTTGTGACTTCTAATTTAAACATTTTTTGTTCGAACTGTTGATTCTTATTTATGATTTTTTAAATTAGGTAAAAATCGTTTTTTCTAATCACTCAACTATCATCAAATTTCAATGTCCTTTCAGCAGCATTAAATTTTATAAAATTTTTTTTTTTTAGACATCATTACAAGGAGATTAACACTCATTATAAAGTAGTGGTCAGTTTCAAAATCATAGACAATTTCAATATTTCAGAAAAGTACAAAGTTTTAGCAAAGTTTCTTACAAGCATATTCAAACTTAAGTATTAATTTATACTCGATAATAGATACCAAGCAAGTATTGCCAATTGATATACATTGATGTTTTACATCATTTTAATGCACAAATTTTTTTTCTACATGAGTCACCTCTGTTAATTGCAATGACAAACTAACTTTACGATTTTTTGAAAATTAATAATACTAGTGATTTTTCGCTAAAAATAATCAAAAATTGCTAAATTAAACGTAAACTTCAAACTCTTTATAAACTTTAGAGTCAAGAAATAATTTTAAAAAGTAACATGGGAAAATTAAACGTTTCTTAGATTACAACAATATCAACGACAACCTTTAAAAATTATCTGTTAAAGGCGTTGAATCCTTTTTTACTTCTATTGACTTCTTCATGTAATTATATGCATACGTATGTTTATATAAATTTAATAGGTTGAAGTTATTAAATGAATCATTGGCATATTATTTACTTAGAATAGTACTTCAAGTAACTTAAATTTTAGAATTTGAAACCCTATCTATTGACGACACTAATATACTGAAAAGTTCAGGCTGTATAAAATGTATTGTACATAAGTAAAGTAAAATAATTTATCTATGACGTATCTACATTCAGAAAGGTTACCGCGATATAAACATAGTTTTAAGAAGTCTAGTAATCATGGGATAACATACCAAGGCCTTATCCTATTTCAACCATTTCTGCGTCTTCTAAGCCTTGCCCCATGCCGTTATGCCTGAAAAAAGTTTTACTTAAAAATCAAGTTGGTCGATAGAATTAGTTCCTTAAAAATTTTAATGTTACCTGTGATTCTGTACGTGTGAAATGTGCAAATTAAAATGACTGTTACGTGGCGAAAAGCCGCGTACATTGTTTTTACGAGGACTTCTGGCGTTTATTATTCTAGGTTCTGAATACATATCTTCCAATATACTTGGCGCAACATAGGTGAAACCCTAAAAAAAGTATAGTTATTTAGGAGTTGAAAAATAATTTTTTATCTCAGTCGGACATTAGTGGTAACACTTTTTTATACATAGGGTATGTTTTTGTAAATTTTTAATTATGCCCTGCTATAATAGAGGATAATTGTACAAGTGCTAGTACAACGAAACGTAAATGACAATAATTTGGTTTATATTATGGTAAAAGTTATTGTCTAGTTTATTACAATTTTAACATTAAAAAAAAGTCAGCCAGCCCTGGAAAAAATGGGCGAATATTTTAAAAATATCTACAATGGGTACAATAAGTATTCACCTGAAAAATTTGGTTAGCCGATTCACTGAGTGTACATTCGGCAGGCGAATCGATGGGTGCCGACGTTGTAAACCGTTTGTCAAATTGTGAGACATCATCTTCACTTGATAATTTAGGTCTAAATGGAGGTTCCAACTTACGAGATATGACATCATTCCAATTAATGTGCTTGAAAAAGTTGTGATTTTTAATTTGCTCAGCATCCGCTGAACCCGAACCCAAACGTAACGGAACTTGCCTCTAGATTAATATAAAGATTGAGTTATTTTATTTTTTTTAAAACATCTTAACACATCTAATGCCTGAGACAAAATATACCTTTAACAATTTTCTAACAAGATCTCGTGCATCTTGCGTGAGATACTGAGGTAAATTTAGTTTTCCTTTTAATATTTTTTCAATAGTAGACCGTCTATTATTAGCTGTAAAAGGAGGCTGTAAATCATAAAATTTTTTTAAATTTTATTTTACACATCAGTTGTAAAAAATATTATTGATAAGTAACAAAATTGTATAAGTCGTGGTATAACAACTAGAAGTATACCCTATTTTAATTTGAACAGTAATTCCTAGTAATGACTTAACGACACATGAACTTTTAATGTAAAAATAAAACTTACAGCACCAGTCAACATGTCATACATAAGTGTACCAAGACTCCACCAGTCAACTGCCTTTCCATGTCCATTTCTGGTCAAGATTTCAGGAGCCCTAAAATTTTATATAACACTTAAAAGTTCGAACAAAAAAATTCGGATAATCAATGAAAAATATTGAAATTTTGTCAAAGTTATTTGCTAGAATATCATTAAAAATTATTTTTAATACTTGCATGTATTCAATCGTGCCACAAAATGTGTGAGTGACATGGCCGTCTTCAATATGCTCCTTACATAGTCCAAAATCAGTCAATTTAATGTGCCCTTCAGCATCCAGTAAAATGTTTTCTGGTTTCAAATCTCTGAAAGAATACTCATCATGATTATCACTTGTATTGAAAATGTTTTAAATTTCTTACCTATAAATGATTCCTTGCAAATGAAGATGTTGCAATGCTAATATAATTTCAGACAGGTAGAAGCTGATAAAGTAACAAAATTAAGAGATATAGTAGCTGCATAAGTTTTGCGATACGATATAACGCGTCATGATGTTACAACTTAGCCACTCAAGACACTGTTTTAGTGACAAAGCGGATTATTTTAATGTGAGAGAGCGTGACATTGCATACCGAGTTAAAAAATACCATACCACTCTCTCTCTCTCTCTCTTTATATCAAGAGCTCATTGAATCGACTTGAGAGATATGGAAACTCAAGCTCAAACAAAGCCTTACTACGCTTCCGTCTACATGATGCCCCCCAATAATGATGCTTAAAGATCGGTCGTGTGACAAAAAATTATGACGGGCAATCCCCAGTTGCGGAGATCTTTTTGTAAATACAAACTTACGAATTGCTTGATTTTATAGGACCGTCCGAGTTATAACTGATTGTATTGTATAGAAAAATCAAAATGTTGCTTATAATTTTTTGACACGTTATATCGCAAACACCATATATGATTGATATAATTAATGGAAAAATTTTCGATAAATATATACTGACCACGCTGTGTCTTCTAAAAATATGCCTTCGTAATTTAGATGCCTAAAAAGTTCACCACCGCACATATATTCAAGTATTAAATACAGTTTACCTCCAGTTTGAAAGGCATACATAAGGTCAACGATGAATGGATGCTGCAATATTGATACAAAGTCTTACTTTTACTAATAAAAAGCTTATTTAGAAAAGCAAAACTAAATGTACCTTAACAGCTTCTAAAATATTTCTTTCAGCTTTGGTGTGAGCCGTGTCTTTTTGATTCCTTATTATTGATGCCTTACGTAACACCTAAAAAATGCAGATGAATTAAATTATGCAAAGATTTTTTTTCAATCTAACAGTCAACTCACCTTCATAGCAAAAAGAGTGCCATTGTCATTTCCAGTAGTCTTACGAACTTGGAATACCTTGCCATAACCACCTCTTCCTATAACCTTGCATATTTGAAAATCGTTTTGTCCTACTTTTTCCCTTCCCACATTTTGTTCGGATATTGTTACAGTTTCGATTCCATCAGTCCTGTTAAAGAAGAACATAGTACTGTAGTTAAGTTAGGTCAATAATTATCATCCACAAAAATATGTCGTATTCAATAATAAAATTTTGTAACAGAGTGATACAGCAAATTTTTGAGTGTTAAACAATAATAAAAGGATATAATAAAGTTTTTAAGAAACAGGTACAAAAATGCAATAAAAAGAACTATTCTAATACTTACTGGAGGATTTCGTTAACATTTGGATTGTCATCATACCCCTCCTGAAGTAGTAAACAAAAGAGAGATAAGTACATGTTATATTAAGTGTTAATTTTGGTAAATTTGAACAATTGTAGCAGAAGGACGTTTTAAGTATACAAGTGGTGAATCAAAAATATCAAAACAGTTATTAAATAGAATACAGAGGAGAAATGCCCTACTTGCAGCTTAACATAAGGTGCTCGGGAAAAGGATGCCAGAAGACGATGGAACTCAGTACTGTGGATCCAACAAAATTTCAGGTAGAACCTGTAGGAATGAGGAAAAGGAGATTGGTCCAAACAGACCAGGTTTACACACAGCACTAAGACAGTCTGGCCAGAGGGTAATAAACAAAGAACACAAAAAAACAAAAAGGGTGATCTGGGTGTACCTCAGTAATTTCAATAACATCATCATCGTCCTCAGAGTCCTCTTTCTGCACAATATCCCCGTCCGTTAACTCAATGTCAAAGACCGCTGCCATGTCTCGCGAGTGTTGAAATGTCTTTATTTTTCCTTATCCGCGGAATTTAACCAAAGTTGGCGAAGACCTACTATTCGCCAAATTGTCTACAAACGTTCAGGCTGGGTGACGGACTGACAATGACGAGACAGCAGCTGCTGAGCCCGACAGAGGTATGCACTGTGTAAGCGCGTGTGGGCGAGCTCGTTTTCTCGTCGTGCGCGTTTCCACGCGTGGCTCCCACGCCCCCAGTCTCCGTATACTCTCCGAGATAGGTATATTAGGTATATACAAGATAAATATAGTGTAACCTTAATGAAAGTGATAAATGAAGACGTGCGAACAACTTGAACGTGAGTATAGGTAATGTTCCCTGGAATGAACCTGCTGGACCAGCAGGTGGACCGAGACAGACTGAGAAATCTGCGTGTCTGCGACCTGCCTGTAACTCGTTGGTGTAGGGCTATCAGTGCTATCTGCCTACTGCTCTTAATATCAAAAAATACCTATATGCCCTATAATAACTTCACTGTAAACCTAACAGAATATGGTCTTTAATTGATCGGGTTTCGCACAATTCGACCCACAAAAGACGAGAGAGAGGCAACCCACGAGACTTTGAGATGCCACACCATAAGACCCTGCAAGAAATACTCGCGCCCTCGCGCGCGTAGGTCGGTTATGTCGTATATGTCTCATGTGCGTGACGTACACATACGGTGTGTGACGTACATGTATGTACACTGTTTAGTACAGACAGTACAGTGATAACACGTCACAAAATCTTCAAGTTATTCAAATAGTAACTATAGCATGTTATACGTGCAATTTAAGTATTAAAATTATTTAATGTTAACACAAGAAGCATCATTTAATTTTCATGATTTTGAGAATTATTACATTTTCAGTGTCATGCTTATTTTTTTTGGTGCTCCTCAGGAACTTCTGGGGGGAACCTGTAAAGGGCCCGGCTGTGAGTTTATTTTTTTTTATAAATTAAAAAAAAAAATAACAAAGTCAGTAACTGCGGCAATTAAAAAAATTTTATATTTAGTCCCAGTGAGCTACACTTTTTTAAATAAAATAATTTTTAATACGTACGTACTTCCTCTCGTCTACATTGTTATTTCTACGAGGAGAATTAAGTACTATTCAATGAGACTCGCTGTTACAATTTTCGGAGGAAAAAAATCAAGTTTTCGGAAAATAAAGAAATAAGTGTAACTTTTGAAGAAAAAAAACGTATGAACGTTTTGCTTGGCCAAAAACTTTATTTTCTATTCGTGTTTTATCGACAACAAGTGTAATTATTTATATTTTATCTTTTAAGAAAAACCGAAAGTCTACTTATAATTATCGATGAATTTTGAAATTTAACTTTATTTTCAACCCGAAAAATTGCTAAGTATATCAAAACTGTTAAAATTTTTAACTCGTTAGAAAATTTTGAAATCAGTAATTATCTCCTAACGCTTTTAACTTGTCGCAAATTAAAGATAAAATGTTTATTTTCGGAATACGGACTCTTAATTTTCTTTTAATTTAATCGTTAAAATTTGTCTCGTCAAATCTATTTTTACGCTCTTTTTTCAGAATATTATTCATAAAATTATACTCATATTGACCAAAAGGCTCGGTGATATTGTGTCTAAGTTTATAATATACGGGAAATTACGTTCAGCCGTAGCAAAAAAATTTTTTTAAATAAAAAAAATAAATAAGTAACTTTAGATTTTTTAATTTGGTACAGTAAACCAAGCTGTGAACATATGCATCATGTTGAATAACGATCGTGAAAATCTCTACGAGACAATTTTTCGTATGGTGTTTAACAATTTTTTCTAACTCAATTATTAATGGAAGGAGTGACACAATCTTACGATTTATGGAAAAGATAGTTAGTTCAGACATGCATTATTGTATAATAATTAAAGGTTTAGACGTATTTTTTGTTTATTCCTATCTTAAATTCAAGGAAACATAAGTTTTTTGGAAAGTTGCCTCGGAAATTGTACTGAGATTTTTAGATGGCCTTTAGCAGAGAATAGCGCGCTACGTGGTTTTAGCTCTCTCGAAGCTCACAAGTAATTATTTGATCCGTTCGAGATGAATCAGCTGAACCCGAATCGGAGTTTCTTAGCTTCACCTTAATGCGAATATACATGAATATTGGAAACGCAGTTCTTTTTGCAGACTTTTATCAATGTGCAGCACTAAATAGTGAAAAAAAATTTTTTTTTACATTTACGTAGAAATTGTACTAATATTATAGCTTAAAATTTTTTTTCAAGATCTAATGATTAGTTATTTTGAAGTTGTATTGTGTTTTTTGTTCTTCTGTATGACTCATCAGGGAATGGTCAGGGTGTGGTTCCCTGACGAGGATTAATGCTCCCATGCAACGGGTAACAAACATTTTTTTGTTTTAACTTTTTGATTGCTCATTAATTTGATCGCTCTATTAGAAGTAATAATATAAAAATATTTATTTCGATTTATGTACAATACATGTAAGAAACGGCAAAATTTTGTAAATGCAAAGATTTGCCTTTTTATCAACAACGAATTTTAGGTTTTTAATTTTTTCCTTTTTTTCGTCTCGCTGTCAGATCGATCAGTCTCACTGCATTGAATTTCAAAGAAAGCTTTTCCAAAACATCGACCTTCTGCAAACTCGATAAGATATTTGAAAAATTTATTTATAAACAAAAATAATAAATACCAGCAACAACGAACCTCCTTTTGCTAACACATGATGAGCTTGTTGAAGTATTGCCATTTTAGCTTTAGATTCATCTAAGCCCAACATCCTTGCTCTGTGAACTAATTGAGGAATTTATGGTGCTCTTATACCATGCAAAGATAATTTTTTTTAAATATTTTATCGAAAAATATAAAAAGAATGTATTGGAAATTAGTAAAATCTAAAAGGATACAAATTGATTACATCATATGGGTTCCTAATTACGGATGGGTCATTAGCTCCACTTGAAATAATTATATTCTGAAAAATAAATAAATTCGCCTTGCAAAAGTTGAAATTGATGTTGATTAACATTTACACACCTTACTTTTACCAAAAGTATAACATAAATGAGAAACGTGAATTGCCAATTTTCTAGTGGAGTTTTTAATCACCGGTGCATATTGTATTTCAAAATGTATTCCTTTTTCTACAGCCTGGAAATAAAGTTTTCTACTCCATTTCAGCCCAGATGAAGTGGAATTTATAAGAATAATATCTGCACCAAGTTGTGAGCAAGCAAACTAAAAGACAAGTGGTCAAATTGAATTAATTAGTGGATGAACATAAAAACTCGTACATGCTTACTTGGAATGCTGCTTGAGTTTTGGGGATAACTGCATATATATTGTATTTTTTTAGCACAGTTAATTGATTCTAAAATTTATCAAATTTCAAATGTAATGATGACCAAGAAGTGTGCAGTAATAAGGAAAATAATACACAAACCATAGAATGAGTTTTAACTGGATCTGAAAAAGAGAAAGTAATCCTACTTAAAATGTTTAATTTTCCCTTAAACAAGTTTTTCAATTCTGATACATCAATCGGTTCAGGGACAGGACAGAAGGTGTCGATTTCAACGGTTTTCTTTTTCTTTTTCTTTTCATTTTCAAATACAGCTTCATCAACATTTTGATTTATTACAACGGTATTATATCCGGCTGGAATTTACAACGATTAACATTATTTGTATATCTACAGATGGGCTCTGACAATACCATCACAAAAAAAACTTACCTTTCTGTAGTCGGAGTAAAATGTCTTTCAAATTATCTGTGTTTCCTGGTGCAGTCACGCACAAATCACAAAATCCCCAATTTTTCATTGGCTTGTAGATTGTAAATATAACCTGTTAAAAAAAAATTGTACTATCAAAACTGTACTTCATATCATGATCTAAATGGTGAATTCAGTTATTGCACGTGTATAATAAACCGACCTGTTGATTAAGTGTAAATAAATACTTTGATTGGGTAAGATATACTTCCCAACAGAAATTTAAATGCCTTTAAAACAATATTCCTTCTGCTATAGCGCGGTGTATATATACACGTGTGGGGCATGCCACCGCACTAAAAGGCCTGTCACCTGTCATCCCTATTGTTGCGGTCCAATAAAAACCAATAAAAAATTCATTGATTTTACCATAGGATTTTTCTATTGGTTTGTTATCGGTATTTGCACCCGTAAATCCAAATAAAATCCGAAATGGTCAAAAATAGATTTTCTATATCATTTATTATAACTAGGACATGATTGAACAAAAATAAATTGACAAATTTATGTCATACCATCCGGATGGTAACACCAAAACGGGGGGACTAAAGTATTTTTTACAAAATTCTAATAAAAATTAATAACTAACTTTTCTTTCAATTTACATATAAAATACTCTAATCCCCCCGTTTTGATGTTACCATCCGGATGGTATGACATAAATTTGTCAATTTATTTTTGTTCAATCATGTCCTAGTTATAATAAATGATATAGAAAATCTATTTTTAACCATTTCGGATTTTATTTGGATTTACGGGTGCAAATACCGATAAGAAACTAATAGAAAAATCCCATTGTAAAATTTTATTGGTTTTTATTGGACCGCAACAACAGGGATCCTTGTCCTTATCCAACACATTGATTGAGATCTAAGATTGAGATGAAGGGCTGCAATGTCTCATGTATGCATTCCGTAAACCAAAATATCATTGTGGGTGCAAAAAAGACACTATACGGAACAGACGAGACAAACTCATTCGAGATTGATAGGACACGTTCGATTATTCGTCGTTCGTTCGCTCTCCATTAGAACCAATGCTTAAAAAATAAATCGTTCGGTGAACCGTACGTTCCTTAAGCATTAGATATAACGGAGAACGAACGTGCGAACGATGAATCGAACCAAACACGTTCTAGGGAGCACGCCTCATGGTAATACAACGTAGTCGGCGCATGCACGGAGGACGTTTGTTACGATTTCGTCAAATTTTATGCATGTACTGGAGCCGTACCATATAACTTTTTTTAGCTTCGCAGGCCTATGTTATAACATAGGCCGATGTACAGAAAATTAGTTATATGGTACGGCCCCGGTCAATCTCGAAAGCGATCACATTTATCAAATAACAAAATAATACCAAAAAATACGGAAACAACGGACTAGTGCAACACAGGAGCGGCGGAATGAAATAACCCAATAAAACAGGAACGTTGGAATGGTATAACCCCACAACCCAATAAAACAGGAACGTTGGAGTGGATAACACAGAAACAACGGAATGGTATGTAGTTTTTGTATCATGCCTCATGTCTCTCTCGCACTCACATGCATGTGCACTGACATTAACTGACAGACAGTATTGAGGATTGCGGTGATTGTGGAACGTCAGTAATCAAATCTATAGATCATCAGTGCACTTGGTGCAGTGCTCACATGTTTACAGAAGTTAAATGTGACTAAAATATAATAGATCAGTTATCAAGTCATCATGGACTGTCATGAAATTTTGGTGCTACTAACCAAATATGAGGATGGTACGGTTTACTGTAAAATTACTATATTTCGAATTAAAGTTGAAAATCTTAAATATCATTCCTATTTTTACAGCAAATGAGGTCACCGAGAACAAACTACAAGAATTCCTAGACATAGCATATTCTGCAATTCCAGCAAGTAATTTATGTGAAATAATAGATAAGAATGATCAAAGTGATACTGGGTAACAATTATTATATTAAAAAAATTGAAAACTTCTAAACAAATATATGATGAGTTGACAATAAATCTCATTTACAGGTGGAAGTATCTTAAACTGCTTTTGTGTACTATTGTAAACCTACTAAAAACTGAGTTAAGTGTTGAAAATCCATTGCTCAGTGTCAATCAGCTCAAAATTCTAAAAACAGCATTTGAAAGTGCAGCATCTATTGGTATTATTCCATCATTGTTCCCAAACATTAAAATTCACATGAGTTCTACTCGCCCTAGGATATTTAAAATAAATTTTGATGACAGTATACTAGAGGTAATTTTTATTTGGTTAAATATTTTTGTTCTAAAGTTTACCATCTCTGATTAAATGTTATTTTTCAGATGCACGAAAAGTTGTCGCATACAGTAAAAATATTTTTACAATGTTTTGAAAATGATACTCTGAGGCCTGTTTTGATACCTCAACTAGATTGCTTGCTGGCGGCACTGCTGCAAATATCACATGCACCATTGGCAAAGCCTGTTGATACTCATAACACAACTTTTGGGGATTTCGAGTCGAAGTTTATAATGACGACAGAACTGTACGACACATTAAAAAAGGAACAAGAATTTTTCCATCAAAAACTACAAGATTTCATTGAAAAATGCCCGCAATCCACGTTGATTAAGGGATTGATGGTGATAATGGGAATAAAAAATAATCCCAAATGGCTCCAGGTAAGCATTCGGAATTATTTAACAAACAGGATTATGCAGCCGAATGGCGTAGGAGCTATAACAGTAGCAATTTGCGATGATGTTTCTGATGTGGGGAAATGTTGGGACAAACTGGATGTTACTGCAAGACTCATTGCCGCATCAGGCGGAAAAGATGCCGAAGCGTATTATAACTCTGTTTGCTCTCAGGTAACGTGGCTTTAAAAAAGTTTTTTTCAAACGTTGAATCAATTTTTAATTATTTATGCTTCAACAGATTGTGAACTTTCTTAATTCAAAAGACAGTAAACAAACAGTGTTTATGACAAACTGTTACATTAAGGCTCTGCATGATCATAATCCAGATATATGTGTAAAAAAAATTATGCGTGTTATAATGGAACCACTTCAAATAACACCTGTTGTCACAACGAAGCAGTCGAACATTATCAAAACTGAGGAAGAAGTTTCCCAATGCATTAAAAACCTGTGCAAATTATTTATCGTGGCTGATGCTGATTTCAAATGCCTGCCGATAGATTTTTTAACAGTAGTTGCTCTGCCGTTATTTTACCTTTATATAAAAACGTATAAAAGTGTTTATGTTCATCGAAGTCACATTCGTCAGTTGATTTTGAAAGTTCTCGAAAGTACATCAACTACAGAAATTTTTTCTGCCTTTTTAAAGCACAAAGATCATAAAAAAAAATATGGTAATATACTTCATTTCCGTTTTGGGGTCAACTGTGAAATCGAAATCACTTCAGAAGATGTATCAATAAATTACGAAGAGTTCGCCGATTGCCTTTTCGATTTGGTTTCAAAAGATAGATCTCTGTCCTTTAAGTTATTCTCCTATTTATTGAAAGTATTACCGAAATTAAGTGATGCTGCACAGAATGTGCAAAAAGGCAAACTATTAGAGACATTGGAAGACATGTATGAAAGGATAGAGAAGCAACTCACGGCTGTAAAATTGTTAACGCTACTGTCCAGTTCCACTTTGGTGCAAGAAGAACAAGTAAAGAATCCTGAACCACTGTTGGAATTCATTAAGTTTTACTTTTGCAAAGTTGCTTCCAGCTCAAAAGATGAGGAATCGTATGAGCAAGATGTCAGTATGTTGTACACGAGTGTAATGTTGATAAAAGTTATACTCACAGATAAGAACGTCACTAAGTCTTGGGAAATATTTGAAGATTTTGTTACTTCAATTAAGAAGCAGTTTGATTTTACGAAAATTCCTCCACACGTAGTTTCGATTTTAGAAGAGGTGGAAACAACAGTTAAGAAGAAGGGCAAGTCCTCCAAGAGTTATTATGATTTATCGTCAGACAAACAGTTGAACGAGTTCGATAAAGCACTAGCTGATCTAGCTGATCCGTTACTTCCAGTCCGTGCTCATGGAATTATATGCCTTACAAAATTGATCGAGAATCGTCACCCTGAAGTAAAAGCAAAAGAAGACTTCCTTCTGTGCTTATTTCAAGTAAATAAATAAGAATTTATCAAATATGATTTTTAGTTGACAATTGTTAACAATTTTATTTCCCTTTTCAGAAAAATCTCGATCACGAGGATTCATTTATTTATCTCGCAGCAGTCAACGGAATTTGTGCCTTGTCTTCCAAGTTTCCGGATAAAGTTATTGAAATATTAATTCAAGAATTCATTGGTCTTACCCAGCAAACTAAGAATCGCGATGTAGCACCCGAAACGCGTGCTAAGCTTGGCGAAATTCTCGTTAAGACAACGAGAGCACTAGGTATAGATTAAATTTTTATTTTATCCCTTAACGATTATCAAAAATGAAATTATACTTTTTTCAGGTGAAATGATACCAAAGTATAAGAGTTTACTGATAAATGGCTTCTTGTGTGGTACCAGAGATCCCGATCCTCTAGTGCGCGCCTCGAGTCTTTCATGTCTCGGTGAACTATGTAAAATGATGGGTTTCAGGCTTGGAAACTTAATAATCGAGGTAAGTTTAACACTATTTACATTTATTCGTGTTCTTGTACGCATAACATAACATAATGATCTAAGAGTATAAACAATTTTCTAGATTCTACACTGCATTGGTTGCATCGTAAAAACGGACAAGGACGACAGTTGTCGACGAGCCGGCGTTCTCGTGGCGACACTTCTGCTTCGAGGACTCGGGAAAGACGCCCTAGTCGAGTTGGGCGAAAACCTCGTCACCCTCTATCGCAGTCTCAAACAATTGCGCGACAACGATAAAGATCCGGTTTTGCAATTACACGCTCAGCTGGCTCTCGAAGAATTTGACGACATAGTGCAGCAATTTTTATTCGCAAAACCGAAACTAGAAAAAACTATATTTTTACTTCCGAGTTGAAAAACTGATTTTTGATTAAAATTGAATTTTAATTCATTAACTTTTACGGTAATTTTTAATTGACACCATTAGCCTTGTTAAATTTCATAAAGCTATTTTTTACTCAAGACCAAAAAATAAATATACAATTGACGATCTACGCGCGTGTCAAGACCCCGCCGTGTTTCTGTACAAAAGTTTCAAGCGCATCAACTAATTCGACGAGCTCTAGTAAAATATGGTATCCTCGGAGAATGCTCCTGCCATGCGAATACCGTCTCTGTGAAGACTGACGTAAAGACGCTGGGGCTGCAACGAGGACGAAGGCGTAGGACGTGGAGCCATCGTTCGAAGAATAAATTCCTTGGCTGAGGGTTCAGGGAACGGCTTGAATTTCGTGTCCAACGACAAAGAGTCCGACTCGGTGCTCATGCTGTTCGTCATGTAAGCGGCCTGTTGATGAAAGAAACATTTTTCGTAATGTAAATCAATAAACGTATTTTTTTTAAAGTAACAGAAATTAGTCACTCTCACCTTTTGAGCATCGGAAAACATTTTCGTGATGCGAGCTCCAATGGCGCCTCTGGGCCCATTTGGGACGGAAACTTCTCTGTTGTGCATCAGCTGGCCTATAAAGGACGTCAGATCCTTATCCCCGTTGCTGTCGGTCAACTTCAATCGCAGCGAATTGAACTGTGCTATCAAACTCTCGATGCTCTCGATTTCGTGAACAATGTCCTGTAACAACATCCATCACCATCATTGCAAACTCCGTGAAAGCAAAAGTGCAAAAAACAAGCGAACCACGTAGCACATCTGCTCTCATTATAATGCAAGATTATGAGAAATTCCGTTGTAAACAATATAAGCTAGATGTCGTAATCCTTGCACCGCGCCTCTGAATAGCCCATGCTAATTATGCTCGTGGAAATTACATCCGCAAGTGCGTATTCATTATTTTGTAACAACAATCGTATTGGGTGTAATTTCAATGATTTGAAATTCAAAACGCGAGAGCTGTTGAATAACGCGCATTGAAAAAAAAAAATGGATCGTGGGATAGAGATAGGAGCCAGGCACAAACAATAGAAAAAAAAAAAAAAAATAAAGTAGGCGTAGATCACCTCGTAGATTTGCATTTTTTGGTGAATCGGTTTCGTGGCGAACTGCAGCCTGTTGTTGATGGTTTGTAAAACACTGGGCAGACTAGTGAGGGCCTCGTACTTTTGCTCGTGCAGGGTGACGAGGGCGGCGTGCGCGAGCACGGGCATGAGCAGCTGGGCGAGCTGACCGAGGCGCCGGGAGCCAAGGTAGTGGAGGGCCTTCTCGGCTTCCCGGGTGTCGTCGAAGAGGCGCTTCTGGCGGTGGGCAGGCACCGGCTGGGCCGACTCCCAGGTGCTCGACCACGGGTTCTTGTCGATGAGCATGCGAGCCGACAGGCGGCCCCTTGCTTGGCCCCACTCGTCCACCTCGCCCTGATCGTCCTCGATCCAGTCTCGCGGCGAGTACCACCGGATAAAATCCTCCAGCTGACCGTTTGGGTTCGCGGCCTGTTGAAACGACCAAAGGTGTGAAATTCCACAATCAAGGGGAATGAAAAAACAAAAAAAGGAAGGATTTTGTCTCGCAATCAAAAAAATCCAAACAACGGACCTTGAACGATTCCATGTCGGAGAGCAGCGATGCGCTCATGAGCCGTGCGCGCATCTCCGAGGCGGTTTTGTCGGTGCCGAGCTGCATCATGACCTGGGCGTCCTCCTCGAGTTGATCCTCGGTCTTTGGCACGGGATCCTGGGTGACCGGTAAGTAGAGCGGCTCGCCGGTCTGGATCAGCCGAAGCGTCGGGTGCTTGGCCAATCTACCGACCGGCCGGTTCCAGGGCAGGTGCTGCTGGTGCGACTGCCTCCTAGCCTCCGCCTCCTCCTCGTTCAGGCACTCGAAGAACTCGTCGTCCTCCGAATCGTCTGAATATACAATTCATCGCGCGCATATTTAATACTCTCCCGACGATTGGCCAACCAACACTGATTATTTTTTAGCGAAAACAAGTCAAAACCACATATTACAACATACCGAGATACTCGCGTATACCTCCCCCCCCCATCTCACGTGTAACTCATACCGATCACACTGAAATTTCGAGCTATATTAGATCTTATACTTTTCGCCCATTGAAAATTGCAATTGAAGTCACACGCAAAAACCTACGCAGCTCGGCAATGAACGGTGAGCATGTGCCCGGACAAACATATAGGGAAAAAGAAGAAAAATCACTCACCGGTGCTCTCTTGCGCCGCGGTTTCCTGGTCCAAGCCCATCTCCCTCCTCTCGCACTCCTCCCTTGCCTTTTTCCGGGCGATGCAGCAGTTTATCATCTATTGTGATGTGCGCGAGGAAAAAAAAAAGAAAAGTTGTCAAGTATTAGCATAAGCGGAGGCGAGCAATTAAATACATGTACAGACGAGAAGCGGAAAAGCGTTGCGAAAGACGAGACGACGCCGGGAGATCGGTATCTCGGATAATAGCTATATATATACTTTATACAAGTTACAAGCTCGCGCGACACATTAGGCGCTCTTTCTTTCTTTCTTTTTTTTTTTGTTCTTCCTTTGCTGCTGCAACGTTTTGTTGTTTTGTATAGGTGTATGGCATGTAGATACATATGCAGCAACAGCAAAAGGAGGAAAGACACGCAAAAGGGATATACATATATATACTGCACGACATGTAAGTAGTATTGTATACTTAACGCTGGCGACGTGAAAACGCATGAAAACGTGAGAAATGGAACAATAAACTCGCCATTGCGCCCCGTAATTATACACGCGTGCGTATATGTATATAAATGCATCCACAGGTACACACTTTGTGAATCTTTTTTTTTTTCCTCTACAATTCTATACTTATAGGTGCACATACATATATGGCTAAGGTAGATTGTTACATTTGACTGTTGCGACGCTCACCTGGAGTTTCTGGTGCAGCAAGCAGGTGCGGACGCAATCTGGGAAGCCAGGACCGATTCTGCAACGATAGCGTTAATTGTGTCGTTAGAAATCAAGCACATGTTATTCTCTCGATTGTTTTAATAATTAAATGCTCCATTTCTTATCTCGAAAATTTATATGATAGGTATTTTATAGACAAATACGCCTATATATAACGTACGGGAATTACGCATATCGTAACAAAATCATCATAGGTATAGGTACATCGATTTATCCCCCGATAGTCCATTACTCCGATTGTCAACAGAAAAACACACGCGTTTTAAATATACCTAAGTATCACAATAAATTTACATGTCCCCAACGCGAGTGAACAATTGAGGAATTATGCGTATAACGCTACAAGTGGGTACATATTATACTTCAGTATATGCGAAACAATTTCGAAATGTCGAATCGCACAAATAAACAGCAAGTGTAATAAACACATAATATTAATCATTATTCAGAAAAAGCTCGTTGTGCGCTCTATACATTCTTCTTCTGCGGTAAATGCAATTATTATAGGGGCGCAGTAAGTGCGTAAGTGGACATCAGGTATTGAGATCGAGCATAAAACAATATGCGCCAGCGCCCATGCCCCATGGTGTCGGTTGAGTGAAACCTGGGGGGAAGCCATACAATAGCATCAAATAGCGTAAAACGTAAAAACATGCGGTAAATTTAATTATTACTTCTGATGGCATTACAGCCGTTCAAACTTTGATAAAGTCAAGCCAGTATGTAAACCTGTTCGTTACGTTTGCTCAACTATTATATACATACATAGCAATACCGAGAGCCGAATCGCTATTAATTTGTACACAAAATGAGTAATCAGTGTTGTTGTGTTAAAACGTGTCGAAATACGGGTCGTAATAGTAAATACAAATTTTTCAAGTTTCCAAGTGGTCGAAGTTACAAGTTGCCGCAAAGAAATCTATGGATTCAAGCTGTCAGGAAAGCAAAGTAAACACACATAACCTTACAAATTAATTTTGTTGTTTATAAAAAAAATTTACGTTGAACAAAAACCTTTCTGTCATTAATTTTTTATTAGCTCTGACCCATTGTGGGTTCCAAAGTCATCACAGACTATTTGTAGCTACCATTTTGTTGGTAACGTCAAAGGAATTGACCAATTAAGTCCAAATTACGTCCCTACTATCTTTTCAAACCAAAAACTTATGAGTTATTCAAGCCACGAGTCAAAAATAAATCGGTATATTATATTTTAAGTATTTATATTGGTAATGAATGTTTGAAATGTAATTATTCATCGGAATCAATTTTCATGTAGGCACAAGCGTTTTTTGAAGAGACGAACACAGATACTCAAGAAAGCTGATGTGAATACTGATGTCAAAAATGTAAGGAATAAGATGCAAGAAACCATATCAACAACAACACAGGATGAGGATGTAATTTACATGAATTGTATAACTGTAATGAAGGTTGATGAAGCCTGTCAAGTAAACATATTTGTTGACGATTCAAGCAGTTGTGTCAATTGTTTTGTTTGCAACAGAATAATTTATGAAGGTGGAATCAACCATGCTGAAATCCAAACTGATTTACCGCGAGAAGGGAAAATCATCTTACACCAAAGTAAAACGAGAGATGACACAAAAAAATTTAGAAGCGCGAGCTGTGGTAAAAAATCAATAGTATCAGTTGACAAGTCAGTAGGTCCCAATATTTCACACAGTGAAGATGAAACGATTCAGTATTTTAATGGCTATGCTTCTATTAAAAATAAAGAGCAACTGAAGGACATGGCCGGTGTTTCCAGGGACACTTTCAATTTTTTACTGAAAATCATGGATAAATATGCTTCTACTGCAAAACATAAAGTCTCATTAAAAAATAGCCTTTTAATTTTTTTGATTATAATGAAGACTGGTTTGACATTTTCAGCGATAAGTTTGTTTTTTGGGGTTCATCAAACAACAATTTCGCATATTTTTTTTTCAATCTTGCACTACTTATTTTCCTGTACAGCAAACATGGTGTTTTGGCCTGACAAAGACATCATTAAGAAAACGATGCCAGCTTGCTTTCATCCGAAGTATAGCAATACAAGAGTCATCATTGACTGTATCGAATTTCAAATAGAAATGCCAGCAGATATGGATGATTGCGTACAAACCTACTCGGATTACATAAATAGTTTCACAGCCAAAGTTTTAATTGGAATCACACCATCTGGCTTCATCTGTTTTAAATCGAAAGTAGCTGGTGGCAAAATGAGTGATTACCAAATTACTGTAGAATCTGGGTTAATAGATTTGCTGGAGAAGAATGATATTGTTTTAGCTGATAAAAGCTTTCCAGATATACAAAAAGCCATGGATGCTAGTGGTGTGAAAATATTAATAATACCACCCTTTCTTGAAAAAAAATCGGAATTTTCAGAAGAAGAAACTATGCAAACTTATATCATTCCTCAAGTTAGGATTCACCTAGAAAATATAATGCATAGATTAAGGTTCTATAATATTTTATCTGAAATTCCTACCTCATTATTTAATTCGCTTGATGAAATAGTGCATATCTGTTGTGTTTTGGTAAATCTACAATCACCCACATTTTCCCAAAATTCAGAGGATTTCCCAAAAAAAACTGAGGATGAATAAATTTTCAACCAACAAATATTATTTACCATTATTTATTTGGCATACATACGTATGTATGATTGAAATATTCTATTAAATAAATATTTTTTTACAAAAATTTATACTTATATTTTTTTCATTGTTTCCACGTCATTACAATTTTTTGAATTGATAACAAATAATTATTTAAAAGTTTTTATTATACGCTTGGTTTTTCATAGGCCTGCAAACTTTGAGAGCGCGCAAAGAGCGTCGTTACACTTTTTTTTTTATGATACGCGGCTAATTGTAAGTACGAGCCCCTGAGAAATCGGCGATTTTTGTTTTTTCACCCAACGTACCCTGGAAAAAAAAAAAAAAAAAAAAAAAAAAAAAAGGAAAATCCTAAGAACTGTATAAACGGGGCATTAATTCGCGGGCGTGATTTTCGAAGCGCGCCCGATACGAAAGTAATGACCTTTACCAGAAAAATTCGCACACAACTTGCGTCACGCCCGAACGGAGAGTAAAGAGAGAGAGAGAGATAATGGGCCATCGCGTGCATATTATATACATTATACCTTACCTACCCCACACGAGGACTTCTTGGACGCTCCGCGCTCGTTGCAGCCCAAGGCCCAAGTTACCGTTCTTCCTCTCTCTCTCCGCGCCCATGTGAACCCATGTGTATAGGTATATATATATACATAAGATCCGTGTCACTGGTACGGCTAGCGGTGCACTTGGCCCGGCATCGGGCTCTCCGCTGGCCCTTGATTTATACACACGTATTTTTTTTTCTCCCCCCCGAGACCCAAGCGTCCGGATAAGGGGAGTGCAGGGAGGGAGGGGCTCTTTAAACGAGTTTCGGGCTGTAGATTGCAATATGCACTCTCTCGCACAATATACATTTATGTGTGCCTGCCCGCAGATATATACGTACACCCAAGAGCTTGACCTATAATGCCTTTTTTTTCGCCACCGTCCAATGCGACTCGCGTGCCATTTTCTCTCTATACCCACGATCACATGGGCAGGAGAGCAGATTAAATTTAGTCTCTGCACGCGAACTCGAGGGATCATTATTATTTTTTATTTGTATAATGTATATATCATACCACTACGCAACAACAACAACGCAAGCCACCTGGCGATCTTCGTTGTCGTCCGGGGTTGCAGCGCGCATCACATAAACTCTCGTGTGCGTGTTTACTACTTCGTGTGACCATTATGAGTACAATATACATGTATACGAAGCGACAGGTGCTGGTCGATGACCTCATTCGTGCGTGGTATACACCAATTTTTCAAGGGTAATAAAGGGAAGATATAAACTATTAATTCGTCAGCAGCTAACTATCTAAGTTGGATCTTGATTGAAAAAAAAAAAAAAAAAAAAAAATTATTGTAACCTGATTCTTTTCAAAAGAGACTTTTCCAAGTTTCCCATGACGTTGTATACAATATATATAGTACTTATACACGTGGACTCTGTGGCTATATATATATACCTTTCGAAAAAAAAAATGTCCAAAACCAGCGGAAAAAGGCCGAAAGTAATGGGCCTATCAATTTCAAATCGCTGCACGTATATGTACTTATATGGGTAGGGTAGGGTGTATCTGCTCAAATATATGCTTTTCTCGCACCATTTTTCGTCCACTTCTATAGTACACCCATCTGTTATGTACGCGGTCTTTTGTGTGTATATGTATATATACGCTTTTCTCCTCTTCGCGACTCGGTTTAACGCGATACTTTGACGTAGGTATATGGTTAAATAAAACATGAGTTTGGTATACTCGTAAGTTGGGCACGTCTGTTTGCGCCAACGCAATGACTCAACTTGGGTGAAAAGAAAAGAGAAGACGAGAAAAAAAAAAAAATAAATAAAAATGGCCCTCCCGAATAGGTACACACGATCAAATGGCACATACCGCACATACCTTTTGCTCCACATACACAATACAAGTATATGTGACACAGAGAACAGAAAACGCGCGGTGCAAAGGGTCTCGAATACCTACGCCTTTCCTATTTACACGCGCGACTGCAGCTTGCACGCCGGTGTAGGATAATATTTTTTACATACCTAAAACCTCTAGCGGTGGGTACCTATATATATATATACCCACCCACAGGTACTTATACATGGGAGCAATGTAGCCGCGCACAGGTAGATAGATAGTGCCGGTGCGTATATTATATTCATGAATGTTAAGCGTGGATACGTATAGTGGCGCGAGTTCTTACCACATACGTGTATGCGTGTGAATGTGTAAAAGGTAAAAAGTGAGGTGCTCGTCGTGGTGCGTTGGTCTATACCGCGAGAGAGAGAAATGGCTAGGCATATGAAAGCGGAGGTGGAAACGAAGGGGGGGAGAGCAACTATCCCAAGAGCCAGCAACGAAAAGAGGGAGGACGTTATATGTATACCTGGGGTAAGGGGCAGGGAGAGGAGATGGACAGGATTCCTTCGACGGCAGCGGCGGCGCGGCGACTCGCGAGAGCAGGTATACACGTACAATCTACCAGAAGCAACAGTTCGCCCGGCAGTCGGCCCTAAGAAAGCCAGCCTATACGTATACAAACCGATCGTCGGACTCGCCTCCGTTAGCTTTAACGATCTCGCGGTCTCTCCCTTGCCGATTTCTGGGAAAATCGCCCTGAGAGAGAGAGAAAGAGTTTGCTGCGATAACGATTTGAAAAACAAAAAACAACAAAAAAAACCATGGACTAGCGCGATTACAGTGCCGATTTTTCCACCTACCGCGGTCGGATCGGTCGCAGAGTATACCGTAAAATACGTACATTACATTTGTATAGTGGTGAAACCGAGAGTATTACCTGGCGCAAGATGCTGCTGGTGCTACCGTTGTGCTCGGCCAACAGGGACGGCTAGTCCCCGAGTACACAAAGAGCACCGGCTAGTGTCGTACTACGGACACAAAGTATCATCGGAGGAACGAAAGCACAAAAAAATCGGATCACCATGAGGACGATCGTTAAACGGAAGCAGCAACTACAGCCGCACTGCAGCCGGATGAGTAAGTACATATATTATTATAATTTTATACATACATAATATAGGCATGTAAAAAACTATAGCCGCGCGCTCGTAAAATCTTCATCATCATCGGCGCTATGTAATATTATGTACTTGACGCGGCGACGCTCGAACGGCTCGTCGGGTTGAACGGCCGCCCGCGCACATGCCGCATAATGCACCCATGAGGGCTACGGGGCACTTGATTGTTATATGCGTGTGTATGTATATATAGGTGGTATCGGTAAGTGCCTTACATATAGGTACACCAGCTACCGGTATTACGGGGGTAATATGGGTGCGAGTAAGTGTCCGTGTAATGTACTCTTCCTGTGATGCCCGTACACGGGTATACTCATACACGGACACACGCCCGGATGGACGGACGCGCCGTGATTCTTTGTACTTGTTCTTCTTCTTCTCCTCCGCGATGTTATATACCTACTTGCGATAGTAAGTATATATACACGGCCGGGGCGGCCGACCTTGAACCGAGCCACGGCCAATAAGCTATAGCCGAGCTAGTATTACTTACCATGGCGGTGGTGGTATATATATATATATGTATATGTATAAGTACAGGCCGTGTATACACCATCATTATACTTATGCAAGGGAAATTCTCGCGAGTACTTGTACACATATAGCTCCCCCCGCAGGGATAGATGATGTACTCGCGCTTCGCCGATCATGCGTGCATGGGTCTTAGATACGCCCCGCGTAGGCTACCCGCCCTCGCGATTACATATCAAATGCACCTACGCTACGCGAACCCGCGTGTCTACCGGTATCCCGTCCGTGCACTTTTTCTTGAAAAAATTCCCTTCATTCCGCTCGCAATGCCTTGCATACACGGTACACACGGAGCGAACGAGCTGCGTGAATTTTTTTTTTTTTTTTTTTTTTTTCTGTCGAGATTTTCACCGTGACGCTCTGGTTAATTCGTTCCGTTTGCCGCTTCGAGTTCATTGCCGCGAGTGCATGGCACGCGCTACCATAAATACACACACCTCACATGTATATGTACTTATAGAGACCGAGATCGAAATGACGCGTGTTTAATTGAAATAGAAATTTCTTCCCCCCCCCCTTCTTTAATTTTAGTAGCGGGTACGTGTACGAAAGTTGGAGAGTTTTGTTTTTTTTTTTCACGCGCGCTACTTTGCTTTGATCGTAGGTACCTACGTATAGTTAAGTGTATACCTGCAGGCGAAGAAAGAAAGAAAAAATTCCATGTGGTTAATTAACGAAAAGAAACGCTGGAAGTTTTCGTGACACGAGCATGCACAAGTTAGTGCTTTGCGCGCAAAACCGAGAAGGGGCTTATACTAAACGGAAACAACCCCCTTTACGTTAAACGCGTACAACAGCAATCGCTAATGGGCAGAGCTTTTTGTATAAGTCCCTTCTCAAGTTCCTCAACATTGAAGAAATGTGCATCTTGTGGGAAAAAAAGAAGAAGAGCAAAGTAAAACCAAAGGCACATGGTATACTTATTGTACAAGGGTACACAGCGTATAAGAACAGAGCGAGCGGTTTTGTTGTACGGTATGCGCGGAACGTTATTCAAATACCGCCGGTCTTGATAGGTGCGCGCAGCATACGTAGCTTCCCTTTTCGCGTGTTTCTCTTTCTTTTCCTCGCTGTACGATTATATTGCAACGCGACGCTATACATCCAGTTATTTTTCCCCGCGAATCCCACGATATACACGCAGCTTCGCGGGAGTTACAGCTGTATGTATATTATAATTGTTATAGCTCCACCTTCCATTCTGATTCTCGCGCGCGAGCCTTTAACGATTTATACTAAGTCCGAGACTCTGCGCATCCCCTACAACAACAACAAAAACAACAACTTCCGTAAAAGCCGCGTGTGTATGCGAAACAACAATGAAAGTATAATCTCCATTGTCGTGTTTTTTTTTTTTTTTTTTTTTTCCCATCGGGCTTGTTCGAGCGGATTCTAATACTCGGCGCAGACCGGCTAATTGAATCGTCGTCGCGGTGCCTCTCCTCGCCGAGGGATCGACCTGAAATGTCGAGCACGCACGCACGCGTCCATTATACACGTACATTATACTTAATCCAGACTTTCACACTAATAGCACACACGGCGTTTCAAAATGCTCGGGTCTTCGCGCTCTTACACTCTCTGCCGATCTTCAAAGTTGAAAAAAAAGCCTCTATGAGAATAAAGGCACTTTGCGCGCTTCAATTACCCTCCCCGAATGTGGTGAGATGACGGGGACGATAATTCACTCCGAAATCTATGTATCATTAAGTTTCACATCGATTTATATATATATATACACACGTGATGGTTTACTCCGACACCGAAAACTAGAATCTTTTTAACGCGACAGTGACAAATAGTCCATACGTACGAGGATATATTTATATGTACACGTGTATACGAAGAGGGACTTTAATCGGCCGACGCCATATCTCTCCATCTTTGTGTATAAGCGTATACGTGTGTGGTGCAGCTCGTCTCCTCGTGTAATCGGGAAAACATCGTGAAATCATCGGGAGCACCTGAGCCGACCTACATTCCTGCACCTTACACATACACACATATACATATATATATATATGTATGTATATATAAACCATAAGATGTGAGCTTTAGATGGAAGAGGAAACGGAACAGAGTAGTATATAATATATAGTCGTCGGAGGAATTCTCATTTCCGTGAGGCCCGTGGCTTCCGGCCGGTTTCTGACGCTCTGCCGGCGAATCGAAAACCAATCGATGGAATGCATTTTTCCACGGTCGGAACCGAGTAATAACCAATTAGCCATCGGTTTCTCTCTCCCTCTTTCTTTTTTTTTTTTTGTTACAAATGCTCGAACCGCAAACGGCGAATAATTGCGTTTACTCGGCCATAAACGAATACTATACTTTTCTCTCTCTTTTTTTTTTTTCACCCCCGAGGAGGAGTGACACTCGGCTTTTGTTTACACAGATAATCCGCGGTGTACTCTTCCTGCATTTATTTTATTTTATTTTTTATTATTGCACAGTCATCTGATTCGGTATAGAACTGGTTGATCGAGCGCAATGGGAAGACTTGAGCAACGCGGAAAAAACTTTCTCAGACGTGCAACACGTAAAAAAAAAATATATATATATATAAATATATATATATATATATATATAATATAATACACTTGGGCATCCATAAAAAAAAGTTGGGAGTGAAAAGTGAAAGAGGGGAGAGAAAAAAACGGAGGCGAGACCGCATTGGTAAGGGGTAAATAAAGAGTTACAAACGAGAGACTGCGTGCTAATTGACAACTCCGCAGTTGGGAGCGCGGCAAGTAGGTATATATATACCTACGACACACGAGCAAAAGGGGCAAATAATAATAATAATGGGGCGCTCGTGAAATTAAAGAGAACGTGCAAAACGACCAAGGGACACGTACCTACTTTGCGACGTAATATCTCTTACTCCCCGTATACAGTATAGCATGATATATATATATACATATATGTGTATACACACGTAACACCTGCAACAACGTATACATATACAAGCGAGTCAGGTGTACATGGTGTATTTATCTTCCGCTGTAGGTACATCGGGGAAGGGGAGGGGGATATGGGTAAAATACACGTAAATCTCCCCAGGGCGATAAGTATATTTAACCGACGCGGGTCCCCCCCCCCCCCCCGAAGTTTCCTCGAGGCCCGAGCGTATGTGTCATTGTGGCGGGCGCTTGTTCCATTGTGTCGCGAAATTCCCGCGTCTTGCAGTACAAGCCAATTTTGCGGGGGGGGGGGGGGGGAAAGGAAAAGGAAAAATTATCGCGCCGTACGGACACACGTAATGCACAATCGCGCGAATTTCTCTTTTCTGACAATCGAAAAAAAAAAAAAAAAAGGCCCGGCTCATTTCACGCGCAATTAATCTCGGCACCCGTCTCTCGCGCTGCAAGTGTCTTTCCCTTCCATATCGATTTCGCGAGCCTTCCTCTCTCTACTGTACATACTATATACGCGAGAGTGCTCGTTACATTGATATATATATTTATTTGTTTAGGCACACGCTGACGCGCGTCAAATTGAATTCCCCGTGTATATTCGGTGAAAGATGTGTACACGCGCATTGCAAAACGCGATTGTGGTCCAAGCTCAATTTTTCCCCCGTTCCACGGCAGCAGTACACATGCACACACCTAATGGTCGGAATATTGCAAAAGCGCATCTAAACTCGTTAGTCTCGTGCGCCTCGATGCCTAGGGGCTATATAGCTGGCGAGTACATTGACTGACGTGTGTGTGTGTGTACGTGCGTCGTTGTGGCTGCAGCGACACAAACGAATTCCTGTACCCCCCTTGCCCCGCGACGCGCGAAAGCTAAATCAGTTGCGTCACCCATACCTTATTCATACCGTTCGATTCCATAATTACCGTCTCCCCCCCCCCATCCGCCTATATACCGTATATATAATGAGCTGCAAAAGCCAAGTCGCGCGATGGCCGAGCAAAAAGCACTCGTATATACGGAGAGAGCCATCCCGTAATGAACGGTCGCCATCAGCTGTGTGGTATTTATATATATACAGAAGCACTTGCGCTCGATGGGAAAAATCGGCATCAGCGGCGGGTCTTGCGAAATCATTCGAAGCTCCTTCGAGAGTCCGAATGCGCCTCTCTCGCGCGTGTTTCGGAAAACACGTTTGTATATTATAACCTACCCATACACTACCCCCTTTCTTCTGCTCTTCTGGCTCTAACGGTACTCATAATAAAATGCGCCTTTCCATTTATTGTAACCGTTTTTACACTTGGTCCGTGTATATATATATATATATAAGCGCTCGGAAACAAGTTTCGCCCGATCACTAAAATCCCGAGATTCGGGACGACTCGGGTGTTCGAAAAAAAAAAATTCCTCTCGGTGTCTTTTTACTCCTCGAACGGCGATGAGTACCAGCGGATGCTTTCCCCCCCCCTTTCCTCTTTCGGCACGTTCTTTCACGGGCGACCGTCGCGCGTCCTCAAAAATGCATCTCTTTTAGATAAGCACCAAACTACACCTATACCTGTATACTCGGTGAAACGAGTTTTCATATTACATGTATTATAAGGATACGTATACACACATGCAACATGTGAAACCGGAAAATGTTGGGTGTGCTCCATAAACGGCTGTTTTACACCGCGCCCTCGGATTTTCCCACGCGTGTGATACTACTTACTTATCGAGAGTGTAGCGTCACTGCTTTGAAAGGAGACATTTTTGCGTCAAATAATCCTTACAGAGCCATTGCGAGCGATTGATGAAGTATACATGCCTATGTTGATTTTTGTTGAAATCGGAAAAATTCGCCGAATAATGAGCCATTGACGATATAATATCGAGGCCAAACGCATTAGAAATCAAATAAAACATATTATTTCTACGTCGAGTGTATATAATTATATGGCCGAGGGTTTTTTTTTTTCCAATACAGCGCGCTCGAACTCGATGAAGTGGAAATACATGCAAAAAAGCGTGAAAATTTAATAACGCCTATCGACTTTCACTGCCGATCTCGGCCATCAAGCTATCGTACACATCTTAATACATATATAGGTACACGCGAGACGCGGATGGTCCGTCACGAAATAAATGTATACCGTACATTTCAACAGATCGTGTACAACATGATATTATATAGGTAGGGAAATTTTTCATCATGCAACCAGAGAGTCACTTTTAACGAAAAACCTAATGCTGTATATATACATTGAAAGTCGTCTCGTAAAGATTTGCAATGAATTTATTAAATTTCAACAACATCAGCAGCAACGAGCTTGCAAAACTTTTTTTCATCACCCTTGAATCGTATTATTATAATGTTGAGCAAAAAACGAGTACTACATTATACCCTCAAAATCCTCGGCAAAGGTCCTCCGGTATCGAATTCCAAAAAAAAAAAAAAAAAAAAAAAAAGAAAGGAGGCACGTGTACCTACATACAAGACATCATACGCTCCACTTGTCTCGGTATATCATCGCCATCATCACCCATGTGTATAAGATATGCGAGGAGAGGCATATATCCGGACCCTATACATATATATATAGGTGTACGAGCGCAGCCGGATGCGATGTACATCTGTTCGGATCGCGTGCACCATACGGATTTTCCGAGGCGGTCGACGGAAAGCGAGCGCCGACGATGCGTGCCATGATGATGCTGCGTGTGGCCTAGAAGCCACCGCCCTGCGTTTTAACAGTAACACTTTGCTCCTACACATGCATAGGTATATTTATTATATATATATAGATATCAGATATGCAAACAACGCCGGTTTACCTACTTTTAACACCGCCGCGTCCCTCCCAAAGTGTGTGCTTCATTTTTCCCTCCCCTTCGCGACACGGCTCTCTCTCTCTGGGAAAACGATTTCACGGAGATAAGGCGAACGGGAGGAAACGAGAGTTATATATTCTCTCCATGTAGTAGTCTACTTTCGGATAGATCTCTCCCCTACTCCCATTGACAGTCGATGCAAATCGGCGGCGAGTATACTGCACCGCGCGGCTTGTATATAATACCGATCTTCGCGTTGTACACGACCAGTTCGTTTGCTACAGGATTTTTTGCTAATGTAGGCGATGGCGATGCTCTCCCATTTATACATATTACGTATACAAGCACAGCACCAGGCATCGCAGACATATTTATACGGGTAATGGTATGTATGTATATACATTGGTAACTACACGAGATGCATATACAACGCGAGTATATAATGTATGTAGGCGAGATAACGAGGGATAGGTTGCTCTCCGGCCGGTGATATGTATTCCGTGCGCATTAGGTATATAGGATACAAAATGCAGGCTGTGTCTCCGTATAATACGACATCCGCGCGACTTTGGAATTTGTTGGCTATATGTTGTATGGTGGCACTTGCACGACTATACATATATATACGCTCTCCCGTCGCGCGGACCTTTTTGTCTTATACATTGGGTGTATAAAATGTAAATGCATGGACGTCCCGTCCTCTCGTGGAGGTAAACTCGTGCGTGACGAGAAATCAAGGCGCCCATATGGAGTTGAAATGCAATTCCTCGTCCCGTGCTCTTACTGTATTCGGAATCGATTGCCCGAGACGTTGTTTCCTCGGCGACTCCTTGCCAATATAATCACCGTTTTTTACTCTCTATTATTAGATACGACTATACCTACCCTCTGTTTTATATTCCGAACAACCGCAAAGTGCCGTTTTTTTTTTTTTTTCTTTTTTTTCTTAACGGCTACAAAAAAAGATTTCAAAAAAGTAGCAGAAAAAGCAAAAATAAAAGGGGAATTAAGGTACGGCAACCGGACGGATCGTTTTAGGAAAATGAACGAAAGGGGAATGTAAAAGCAACGCGAATAGATGGTGATTCATACGTTAAAATAATATAATACGCGTGAGACAGGACATCGGACAATTGAATGGGTGTAATAACACAGCAGAGAGTATACATAGCGAAGTATCATGTAGAGGTTGGTCGGGGCGCAGCATCATCGGGTCAAGTGGCGCGCGAGAAAGAAAGGAGTTGATGCCGCAAAGGAAGAGTCATATAATCCGCGAGCGCCATCGGGCAGGTATAAAATGTGTATATATATATACATAGAGGAGGGAGGGTAACCTCTCCCGTGCGGTATATAACAGTATATTCGTCCGAAAGCGAGTCGCGCCGCGACAATAAGCACGCAAACCCGTTACACGTCGAATCGGCAGGTATACGTATATAAAGAGGAAAAAAAAACAAAAAAAAAACGCCAAGTTGAGCTCCGAGAGCTGACCCATTGATGCTCGTCATCGTGCGTTGCCTTTTCTTACCTGTGTTTGCTCGGTCATCCAATGTTGGTATATATATAAGTATACGAGTTGTAAAATCATACCCTCTCCCATGTGAGAGGTCATGCGTGAGTTTTTATACACACACAACTGTAAATTTAAACGTTTAAAGCATTTGGTATTGTTGAAATGTTTTTCTTCTTTATATGCATGTAAACTGCATTGCGATGTATGTAAGCGCTGATAAAAGAATTTTAAAAACAAACGAATCTTTTTTTTTTTTTCACGAGTATCTCAAAAAGGCTAGCTGAAGATGAGGATCAAAAATTTCTGTCACATAATTTGTTTGCACACTTGCATGAAGTACTCGTTAAATTTGCAAGTTTTTTCAATCCACGCAGCCATCGTGTGTTGGGTTTTCTCGTCAAAAAAATGATCTATTTGGTTGAACTATATAGTGCCCGTTAACTATATATTTGCAGTGCCCGTGAAATCGCAAATTCCAATTGTCAACTATTGTTTTACCCTTGCGATACACCTGTGCTCACAGTCTACAAAGTGCCCTCAAAATGATTTTCAATCATCAAACCAATAATCCGTCCCTCGTAAAATCGGTGCACATACCGATACATGTATATATACATGTACAACTCGCGAGTCCACGATTTCATTGTCGATTCGATTGAAAAGTAAATCAACCGCTCGTATACGTGCAATTATCATGCGCACGCGTGTGTGTGTACGGTTATATGTGTATGTATATGTATTACGTTTCATTACGTAACAGCGCTCGTTTCTGCAGTTACGTGTACACAGATTGATGAACAAGATAATCGGCCCAATGTGCTTGTGGCGGAAAATCGGCGCTTTGCCTTCCGATGATGGTCGAGAAGCGAATCGGCCCATTGATTAATTTAACGCTATACAGTCAATTTGGATTGGTTTTTGTACTTTTTGCGTTTTTTCCCCGCACATTTACCTGCAGCCACAAAAATAAAAGGAGACGGGACTCGCTACGGTGCGTATAATATAATAACTCAAAAACAATAAACCCATCGTCGGAGTCACACGCGCAGGGTATAGGTATATATACAGATGGCAGATATGCCATTTTCCTCCACGGACTTTCCCGCCGGTCTTTACACAAGATGGGTATTATATGAATGGTGCGAAAGAAAATTTATATAACGAGTTGGGTCCCGTATACGGCGAGAGTGCGTAAGTCGGCGGATTCGACGAATTCCCACACGCCGCGATACAATATACACTCGCCGTGTTTTTTTTTTTTTAATACCCGAAGCGTCGGGAAACATACCCCCCCTGTCTTTTCTTAGGGGAGATAGGAAGTTGATTCTTCCCTCCACGCGTCTATTGTACAAATTGGACTTTCGAGGCGGACGCGCTGCACAGTGTGTTTCCATCTCCCATGAGTAACGCGGGACTTTCTTGCCATTAGGCGGAGTATATGTATAATACGAGCCCGGAGAGAAATTACTTTTTGTTTCGGCAGAGTCACACTCTCTTTTTTTTCTCTCTCTCTCCCCGCCCACCTTAGCTTGGGACCCTGCTGCCGTTGTTCCCGTTTTTTTTTTTCGCGAAGCATCAATTTCCTCTCGACGTTTCCACGTGGAAAAGGATGCAGGCACGAATGGGAAATAAAAACAAAACAAAAAAAAAAACATGCTTTTTCACCGCCAAGGTCTTTGAACCGCACCGGCGTTTGGGCATGTGGTATTTAAAATTTTACGCTTCGCTCGACATTATATACTACCTAAACTATGGCGCGCTTTGCATTCAATGTGAATTTGCATCGAATGCGAGAGAGCTCGGGCTGTTGTTGGAATTATGTATCTCGAAAGCGCAAACAAGCATATATTTATATACACGTATGCAAGGGAACGCGATTTTATTTAGTCGATTTGGCCCGAGCGTGTGTATAAATTGTTGTAACATTTGTCGTCCGTCGCGTTACACGCAAACACAAGTGGGGAAAGATTGCGATGTTAATTTATATACACTGCGCAGCTCCAGTTTTCCTTTTTTTTTTTTTTCGGGAAAGCGGGGAGGAAAATCGAGATCGGCGAATTAATTAAATTACCCGGGCAATTGGAAAACCGAAAAAAAAAAAAGTCGCAGACATGCATCTCCGCGCATGTGCGCGTATACATATTCTTAATTAGGCCGCGGGCCGTTTAATAAGATCAAATAAATTGAACGGCTGCGGCGGTCTCGGAGCGTAACCGACACACTGTAACAGTTTGAGTTTCGCCGGGGCACTCTATTTCTCGTTTTTTTTTTTTTTTTTGTTTTTCTGCGCCTTTTTTCTTTTTCATTTTCTCTCCAAAGCCGCAAGCGCACTTTCAAAGCTGCAGTATATACACATGCACGCGTGTATATACATATAACGTAACGACCGGGCACGACACGTGCGTGTCTCTATACGTATGCGATGTATACCGGCTCGCGCATGAATTTAACTTCTCATTAACCTTCTTTTGAGGCTCATACGCAGCGTATAATGGACGTACCTATACGTATAATAGACACCGTTTACTCGTCAAATTTTCTCAAACTTACACGTGAGTTTTCACGATTCTCGAATGTTTGTGCGGTCGAGTGTTAAATTAAAAAAAAAAAAAAAAAAAAAAAAAAGCCGAAATTATAAAGACCATTATTTTCTGCCACGTAATTAATTATTTATGCATGTATATTATACAGGTAACAACAGATCGAAGCAAAAGCACACCCGTATAAAGTTTCCCGCAAATCAGCGAAAGAATGCAAGCGACACAATAACGTATATATAATAAGTATATATAAATACACAAGATCAACATTGCCCCTAGCGCTATGTGGCAATAAGTGAGCAATCGGCTCGCGCTGCACCACATAGTGTTGTACATACCTTATAAGCCCTGCAAGTGCCCATCATCCGCGGGGAGCACCGGCTCTGGGAGTCAACACTTATCTGCATATGTTGGGGGTAGGTATATAAGTATCGCTGCTTTGGGACGCGGTGTACGGAGAGAGAGAGAGAGAAAAAAACCGCGAAAGTGAAAGGCGCGGAATTCCACGCGGTACTGTGGGTATATAAACGTAGCGCAAGATATAGCGGCTCGCTTCCGAGGGGAGAGCACCTCTACAATATATATTATACACATTATACCTCGCGACGACGACGAGCACGTGTGAGCAGCTACATAATAATAATATTATGTCCATGTATATTGATGCGTGGGTATAACATTATAATATGTCGATTTTCTAACGTAATGTAAATAATGTGTGATGTATAAATATATATGTACGGAGGTGACGGCTGCATCATCAGGCGTCGGGTTAATTCGATCGAAATTAACGACTGCATTCTATAAGCTGCGGCTCTTGCGCGCGCGCCGGTTGCCCGGCTTTCTGGCACTAACGACTTCCCCTCTAGGTATAAATGAGAGAAAAAGACATGCATGCAATGGGTTATACACATGCGTAAATATACCCACGCTCCGTTGGGCAATAGCCGCGTAACTTTCTTGCTGCTGCGGTTTACATTAAAGCATACCTTCTTATTCGAATTACATGGGCGACTACGTGTCATTTGCATAGGGTATCGTCATACGCGAGATTGTATTCTTTTTTGTGCAAATGCGTATTGATTTCGTGCAATGCGGTGGTAATTTAAGGGGTTATTATAACAGAGAAGGGCAAACGTGTAACAATCATCGGAACCTATACCCGATCGATTATTGACGTATGGATAAAAAAAAACGCGGTTTATCGGCGTGAGAAAAAAAAAAAAAAAAAAAAAAAAAAAAAAAAAAAAAGGAAGTAGTAAAAGGATGTCGTGCGCATCCGCGCATGTTTGGACCAATGAAAATCTTACACACATATACCCAAATAGCAGCAGCACCAGAGCTAGAATCTCGGCTCTTATTAGTGCGTGGATGCACGAACAGCTACATAGACTCGGGGCGCAACAGCTGCAGCGAAATAATAATGCGGTTTTCAAGCTCGAGATACTCATATGTAATACCATGGGTATATACTTATATATAGGCGTTATAAATGGGCACGCGAGTGTCCGCGTTGCCAAGTGTTCCGCGTCCCAATCTCCCGTGCCATCATCACCTGTATACATACTTATACGTGTTAAACGTCCAAACGCTTATAAAATGCTCGCGTGCCGGTATACACGTGTACTTATATATATATACACATACCAAGGCATGCTTGTACAAGTACTCATCTTATGCTCTGCTGCGACGACTCGCACTAATTATTGTGCTGATGTATGTACCAGGTATACTTGCGGTTTTGGGCACAATAAAATCTGGACCATAAAGCAAAAAATTGGCACGTACGGAGTATATTATAATCGAGTGCTCGTTCATTTCTCTCGCCGTCCATATAACTAAATGGCAACCCATATCAATTGTAAAATAGTATTAAAAATGCTCCTCGTAATTGCAATGTCATTGTTTCGCAGGATCTTTGGCGCTGCTGTTGGCCGTACTGCTAGCGGTGCTCGGAGGTGCTCCTGCAACCGAGGCGAGCTCCCCCTGCCCGTGGTCGTCGTCCACGTCAACGTCGACCTTGTCGCAGCAGCAGCAGGCACTGGACGACCTGGAGAACAGCTGCACCTGCGACTACAACCTCGCCCGCGAGCTCTCCGTACAGTGCGACGCGCTTGGTGGGTTTGCCGAACCGAATACCTTTAGTATTCAATTTTACCGATGCTATAGGCATCCCCAATCATCACGCAATTGATCTCGATCCATTTATCTCAGAGTCCTTTGAATAGTTTTTATTAACAGCGTCTACCTTGAATTTCAGCTATCGACTTTCTTTGCGCGCACACGACACAAATTCACGAAGAAAATGGATGTACAAATTATACTCAAATCGATAATATAAATATACATACTCGAGTCTAACACACTTGAGGGGCTCATATATTATATACAGTTCCTTTTTGATTAAGCTCGACTTACTCAAACGCTGTCTTACAGTTCATTTTGGTATTCGTTATATACAATTATAGCTATATATATAGAATTTTCAATGATTGATTTCTCCAGGGGACGCGTGGACAAAGAGCCCCGGCTTCTCCGGGTCCTCGAGGGCCAGCGTCGACTTTGACCAGCTGCTGTCCGGCCTGAGGCGGTTCGCCTCGAACGGCTCCCAGGGCGGCCGGATCGACCTGCTCTACGTGAACAACAGCACGATCGGGCAGCTGCGCAACGGGTCCTTCACCGGGTTGCGCATAGCCAACCTCCAGCTAAGCGGCTGCCGGCTCAGGGCCCTAGAACCCGAAGCCCTGGCCGGGCAGGAGCCGAGCCTCCGGAGCCTCAACCTCCGCGACAACGAGCTCCAAACCGTGCCCCGCGAAGCCCTGGCTGGGCTCAAGAACCTCACCGTCCTCGACCTCTCGCGCAACAAGCTCGGCCGACTGGGCGAGGCTGCCTTCTCCGGCCACAAGCTCGTCACCCTCAAGCTCGCGGGCAACACCGAGCTCGGCCTCGAGCCCGCCACCTTCCGAGGCCTCGAGGCCAGCCTCAAGAACCTCAACCTCATGGGCACGCGCCAGAGGAGGCTGCCCGAGGCTTTGCGTGGTTTGAGGGCCCTGGCCTTCCTCGACCTCTCGCAGAACAGCATCCGCGAGCTCGGGGGTCCCGATGGCTTTCAGGGCCTCACCGCGCTCACGGGGCTCAACCTCGAGCGCAACCTCATACAGGCCATCGGGCCCGACGCCTTTGCCGGGGTCAGCACGACCCTCAGCTCGCTCAGTCTGCTCAACAACCTCATACCCGAGTTCCCCAGCAGTGCCGTCGCCAGTCTCAGGGAGCTCAAGGTGCGTATGATGCCCCTTTCAATTACTTTACTACGAGTATTTCATTTTGCGAGTTTCGTTACTTTTCAATTCCCAGTTTCATTTCATATCATAACTGCTTTTTTTGGATAATAATACACGCATCGATTGATGATGCAACCAAGTAGTGAACGAGCACAAATTTTGCAACTTTTTTTTTTTTTTTCATACTTTTGCATTAGTGAATAAAGCCGTTATACTTACAAAGTACTGGATTCAAAAAACAAAGGTTTGTCAATAATTTTTTACGCGACTAATACTATATTTTTTTCCGATTGCAGGCTCAGTATATATTCACGTAATAATTAAAATATATTTTTAGCAATGTGTATATTGTATTAGTCGAAATGTAAAATAAATGTTAAAAAAAGTATGGTAGACAAACACTTTGGCGAAACGTATACAAATCCCCAGATTAATTTACAAGGAGGAAAACTCGGCGCGAATTTTTTACATTTGAATCGAGGCGGATCTCTTATGCAAGTATGACGATTCATTTCCTAGGCGAAAAATGAAGCGCGGTTTCGCGATGAGATCGAATTTTTTTTTTCTTCCCCCCCCCCCTCCTCGTCAGCGGTGTGTAACGAAATTTTCTCCAACGAAGAAAAAAGAAACATCTAAGTACCTATCCCACCGTCCCGTAAAAGTGATGGTCTCTGCTCCGTGGCGCACGAAATATCAAAAGAGCCCGTGTTTCACTCGAATGTAACACAAACTCGAGGTGTCTTTCTCTTTTCTCACACTATGTGACGACATACATATAACACGTACAACGCACGGGACACATACCCTATAATGTATACATATTCCATTACATTGTGCGCATCATTTCGACACGCGCAAAAAGTTCTCATCTGCTGTTCCCACAAAAGTCAACGCTACGCGCGCTCGTATATACAAACAAATGGAAGGAAGGGGGGGGGAGCAAAAAAATCATCCCACAAACACCCATCGGTACTATATTATGTGTATGTAAACAGGTGCTGGACATCGGTTTCAACCTGATGACCGAATTGCCGGTGCGGGCGTTCGAGAACAACCCGTCGATAACTCTGCTGGCGATAGACGGTAATCCGATGTCGACGGTGCCCGAGGAGGCCTTCGCGGGACTTAACGGCACGTTGCGGGGCCTCAGTCTCGGGGGCCGGTTTCTCGTGTGCGACTGCAAGCTCAGGTGGATCATCGAGTGGATACGCAGCAGGGACCTACAGGTCACGAGCCGCGAGAGCAAACCCCAGTTTTGCGGCAGCCCGCAGAGGCTCCAGGACAGGAGTTTCTACACCATCAAACCCGAAGGTCAGAGCTATACGTTTCTTTTTTTTTTCTTTCCTTCATCCTTGAATTGCGCTATTTGTTTATTCCACAGCTAAAATTATCGTTTTCACTTTCGCGCAACCTGTATTTTGCGTGTGTACCATATACAGGTTGCTTGCGTAACTATATATTTATACTGGGAGATTAAACGTACGCACGGCGAGTCCTGATGCGATTCTTATGCTAATGGAACCGCGCGCTCGCGAATTCGTACGTCATATATACATACGCATCGATGTGCGGCTGCCCACGTGCCATTTTTTTTTTTTTTTTTTTTTTTACATGATGGAAATAAAAAAAGTATAAGTCACGCGTCAAGTGGTTTCAAAATCTCTGAAGAGCGCGCAAAGTATATACTTTTCTAATGCAAAGTGACTCTAACCGTTGGATGTACAATACACTTATATACAGAGCTCTGAGAATCCCAGCATCTCGTTGGAAACAATGCAGCTCGTATTATTTGCAAATTTGTGTTTCTTCACAAAGTAGAAAAGAAAAATACTGACTACTACGAAATCTTGCAGAGATGGATTGCGACCGTCAAACGGAGATCGTGGGCATCGGGACGGTGGAGCCCGTGGAGCCGACCGGGGCACTGCTGGACGCCATAGAGAACGGCCAGCAGCCGCCCGCGATAGCCCCGAGTCCCGGATCCATCAGCAGCAGCACCTACAGGCCCAGCTCGACCTATGAGACCAGCACGGCCGCGAGTAGCAACGGCGTGGCGACCCACACGCCGACAACCCTGATGGCCCAGCCGAGCAGCACCAAGCGTCCGAGCAACAACGTCTTCGTCACGAGGACGAGCATGGCCCCGAGGCCGCCCCTGGTCCAGGGCTCCCACGCGTACAGGAGCAAGGCCCACGGCAACATTGCCATCAAGGACGTCCTCAGGCACGACAACTCCCTCATCATACGTTGGGACACCGAGGCGCCCGCCCTCGGCTTCCGCGTCGTCTACAGGGCGTTCGGCGACATGGCCTTCCAGTCCGGGGCGCCCCTTGGCAACAACGAGCGCGAGTTCAAGATCAAAAACGTCCCTGCACCGGTGAGTCCTCCATTTTTTGCTCACTATATAGACCAAATTGACCCCAAATTTTGTAACAACAACAACAAATTTCCTTGGCAGGAGTGCCTGATCGTGTGCGTGCTCGGGGCGGAGGAGGTGGGCTCGATAACCCCGGCCAACGTGCCGTACAGCCAGTGCAAGGAGGTGCGGATCGAGGCGCCGCCGGCCTCCTCGAACCTAGACCGGCTGGCCATAGCGGGCTGCGCCATCATCCTCCTGACCATCGTCCTCGTGGCGGTGGTCTTTTTGTGCGCCAATCGCTTCAGACGGCGGGCGAGCTCCCGCAAGTTGCACACGCTCCACGAGCCGGGTGGCAAGTTACCGATCGCCGGACTGCCGGTCAACTGTTGCTCGAGCCTCGTTGGTGGTCCAACGCCCAGTCCCGGTGGTCCCTTGCCGGGCACCCAGGCCTCCCTCAGCGCCTACAGCGTCCAAAAGGAGTGGGACCAGCTGTCGGCCTACAGCACGCGCAGCATACCCCGGCCCCGGATCTTTCCCGTCGAGAGACAGGCCTCGGTCACCAGGGCCTCGTGCCTCGAGGAGCCCCCCTCGCTGAATGGCACCACCGGCCACCACCACCATCCCAGGCCGGCACCCCACTACTTCCCCTCCGCCACCATAGGCTCGAGCTTCGTTGGCCTTGGGACCGCCCGAGCAGGTGTTTTATCATTTCTATAATATACATTCCTCCTCTCTTTGCCACTTTCGTTTTTCATTTCTCCATGTATGTCTTTCGTTCCATGGGTCTCTCGTTCGTTTCAGCCTATACCCCATGCGAAGCGCGCTATTAGCTACCGTCTATGATCTATCTCTGACTCTGTCTCTCTGACGACGCCCGACGCCCCTTTCAGAGCTCCGGCACTCGAGGCAGTCCCTGGCCGCGGCCTCGGAGCGGATGGCTCGGGGCCCGTACGGCTCCTCGGTCCAGTTGGCGCCCCACCACCAGAGTAGCGCCCGGAGGCAACGGCCACGCTCGCGGACCCGCGCCGGCATGGAGCCCGGCATGCCCCGGCCGGGTAGTCGCTACAGCCTGGCCGAGTCCACGCACACGCTCAACAACTACGACGAGGGCAACTGGACGGACCACGACATGGACATCTACATGGCCCGGCCGACCCAACGCGGCGGCCTAGTGCCCATTTGAGACTACGTTGTCGCGCGTCGATCTCTTTTTCGGCAACGCGTCCTTGACGTTGTTGTTTTTGTTGGTGCACGAGTTTCATGAACAATTTCTTTTTTTTTTTTTTTTTTTTTTTTTCTGTTTGTTATCCACACTGCTGCGGCTTTTTTTTGTATTTTTATGTCATTTTTTTTTTTCTTTTCTAAGAATGTTCGTTTTTGCGAGTGTTTCTCGTTTGAAATACCTATACATAGAATATTGTTATGTAAGATAAACCAGTTTAAAGTGCAATAACACAACTCATTGAGTCAGAGGCGATCGGTTTTATCTATCTCTATAGGTATGATGCTCCTTGAATGTGTGAGCAAAATGGCACCGACTGATTTATATTTTACGTAGGACCGAGCGCTTACGAAAAAAAAAAAAAAAACAAAAAAAAAAAATGCTCATCGGTGCAGCACTCGTTCGATAGTCTAAACTATCTCACCGCATCAATTTGTTTTTCTATCAAGTCAAGAAGGATTGGCTCTCTCTTTCTTTCTTATCGTGCACATGGCTAGCAACAATTTGATTAATGTAAAGAAAAATTGGTGCAAAAATAATTTAGATAGGGATTCGTACACTTGGGCATCTGTAATCGGCCAAAGACTGCATTAAGCAAAGAGAAAAATAAAACCAGTAGTACTTCGCCTTGGATTACGATGACATTATTATAGTATAAGTAAAAAATACATTAGATAAAATATTGTACAATAAAATATTTTTAAGAGATAGGGACATCGTTTTAGATAAGAAATAACACGCTTCATCGCATAATATTCGTCGAGTTGTTTTTATATGTATAAAAAAAAAAAAAAAAAAAAAAAGGAAAAAGAAAAAAAAACACGATGTAATAAATATGTAAAGGCAATCACGTAAAAACTAAATTTTGGAAAAAAAAGTTTTAAAGACCTCTCCCTTTTTTTGAAAAATGAAAAAAAAAAAAAAGTAATTATTTACTCACCCTGGTACTGGAATGCCCCTCTCCCAGCGGAATCTCAACTCCTGGACAAACTCGTGCCAAAGCTGGGCAAGCGCGTTAACGCTACCCAGATTAAAGGCGCAGTGTGAAGCCACAATGGCCAGTCGCCATACAAGACTGTCGATGGCGCAGGTTTTTATTCCTCTCCATTGGTCCTCATCGATGACTAACGCGTCGCTGTCGTACGGCGCTCTCTGAACCAAAAAGATTTTTCGCGTTATATAATGGGTTTCAAGATTTACTGTGAATATTTGAAATTTTTTATTTTTACCGTGTTATCTTCAGCATCGGGAAATAAAAAGTACAGTATGGGCAGTAACACGTCTTCAGTTATGGGACCTTCGATGTTCTTTCGAGATTTTGACACGTTTCTACTGACTACGGTTGTGAGAGATGGAATTCGAGATTCCGTTAGTATATTGAAAGCAGAGCTCAACGACTGATTCTCGTTGTCAACGTAGGCGGCACCTTCGCCCAACAGTTCTACTAAACTTTTCTGATTACCGCACAGCTGTAAAAAATTTGACAGATATTCGCCTAGTAAACAAGCGGGATTCCGAACCATTTCGACTTTCAACGACCAATCTGGAGCCGACAGAGGTTCCAAATCACTAAACGATTCACTCTCCACCACGGCATTTTCGCTTATCTCCGACCAACTGGCGTACAAATGGAATTCCCTATGAAAAAAAATTTAGATTTAGTCAAGTTATTGATTATGCTTTTCAGAAAATTTGTTTACAGCACCATAAATTTCTCACTTTATTGGATCAAACGTGGCTCCAAAGGGAAGCTTCCCCAGCTCATCTACACCCAAAGTTTCTCCTTGTAAAAAATCAAAATCAGGTGGCTCCTGCGTCCAAGTACTATTAGTCCAGTCTTTTAGAGTATACGACAATCTCACTGACACGAAAACAGTGTCCAGACCTACACCGCTTCCACAGCCTTCGCTAATTTTTTGTTTGAACAAAGTTGATAGGCCTGTCAGGTGCCTGCAGTGAGGAGGAATTTTTTTCAAGTGAACCATGTTTAAATGCATCCTCGAACCTTTACCGATATTTATACCAAGGTAATAATTTTGCCACTGTTCTTGCACCTGAACGAATGCTGCTATTTCACTGAAATTTAATTAAAAACAATATCAAACATTGATTTTTTTGGGAAAAAAAAAAAATAAATCAAACTTTTACCAACCACTGTGCATTGCTCACTGCAATGGTTAAGGAACTCAACAAAATCTTCATTTTAGTTTCATCCGCTATGGAATTTTGTTTCACAGGAACTAGCAGTAAAAACTCTCTTATTCCATAAAAACGAGCCAACTCCGGATAACCATTTTTTATCTGCACAAAGTCATTTCTAGAATTCAAAATGTCTTTTTGACACTGGGTGAGAACTTCCTCGGGATCAGGTGTCCTACTTCTCTCAGAACCGTCATCCTCTTTCTGCAGTTTAAAGTATTTAAAGAAAAACTCGACATCTGGAAGAAAAAAAAAAAAAAGAAATGGGCAACGCAGTTAAACAATGGACTGAGCGCGTCTTTTTTGTGTGTAGATCATTGCACAGTATTAACCTGCAAAGTTCAATTTTTCCGTGTGCTCTTCCCACGACAAATTGGCAAAGTCTCCTTCTTTCAGAGGCGGGCCAGGTTGCGCGTGAGGAAGCTGCCACTCGTGAATAATTTCCTCCAGCCTCGCTATAAACACTTCCCACTCGGAGGCAGTCGTGAAGTCGTGATGATAAACATCTTCAATTTCTACGTTATTCATCTTAAAACTTTTCACTTTTATCAATGTCAAACCAAACGATACGCGCACTCACTTAGTTCTTTATAACTTGACATTAATCAAACGATTCAATTGTATTCAACGATTCATGGCATTTTTTGCGTCCGTCAAGTGTTGCTGTTGCACTGACATATGTATTGTTTTGAACTCGCTGCACAAGTACGCATGACATGACGCATGACGCAAGACACGATTTAGACATACATGTATTTGTAAAACAAAGAGGATGGTATTGGGACTGGGACGTATCAATTTTATATTATACCTTGTTAAGATCGTCGTTAAGTACCATGTTATTATAATTTTCCGATTTAAAAAAAAAAAAACTGTTTTTTGGAAAAAACTATTTTGCTTTATTTTCCGCTTCCAATCATCTTGTGTTCTTTTTTTATTAATGAAACATAAAATTGAAAAAAATCGCCGATACCCGTGGACAAATTTGGATGATCATTTTATTATTATTGTTATTAATGGAATACACGACGATTGTTTTGAAAAATCAGGAAACCAGTAAAGTGGTTTAAATTATTACTTTAAAAAATAACTATTTACATTGCAGCTCGCAAAAAAATTAAATTTAGTTTTTTTACCTCATTAATGTTTTTATAACAATTTTTTAGTTTTGACACATCGATATGCTCGCGATTTATTTCGTTTCTTCTTCTTTATATTGGTAAAAAATGCCAGTATTCCGTGATGTGCAGTTATTGACAGACATAAAAGGTAAATAAATTGTTATACAATAAATAAAAAAAAAAAATTGTTTTGAAAAACTACAGAAGACCAAAGATTTTGATGCGCGAGCTCTTTTAAGTAAGTATTAGTTTATCGGGGGTATTCCTTAAAAATGTCACTCATTTCAATATATAGGTATACCGTGTTTCCTCTCCGTCGAATCAGCCGATAATTAAGGGAATGTACTTATCAAAACATGTATTCCGCAAATCCGCATGCGTACGTCAAATCGAACACTAACATTTGACAAAAAATTTACGCTCTTGACTCTTCAGGCAGAGAGTAAACGCTCTTCTTCGCAGTTGGAACTTTAGATGAAAAAATTTTTGTAGTTATAATGGTTGGTTTACTGAACGACTCCGACAGCGAGGACGAGCTGCCACCAGGATGGGAGGAACGAGCCAGCAACGACGGGAATGTTTACTACGTGAAGTGAGTACTTTTCACAGTTTTTTTCATTGTTGATAACTAAGTATGTTTTCATGCACACGTGTACCCGATTCTCAGTCATTTTACAAAGAGCACGCAGTGGACGCACCCTCGCACGGGACGCAAAAAGATAGTCAAGGGAGAACTGCCTTCAGGATGGGAGAGGGTCGTTACTAACGAAGGAGAAGTGCTTTTTGTCGACCACGTCAATCACACAACGACTTACGCCGATCCGAGATTGGCTTTTGCTACCGAGTACAGGGAATCTTCTCAGCCTGTGAGGCAGCGTTTTGATGGTAGCAGCACAGCATTGGCCGTACTTTATGGAATTGACTTGAGAAACAAGGTTGCTCTGATTACTGGTGCCAATACAGGAATTGGTAAGAAATTTACCTCTTTCCATTTGCAAAGTTTCAAAACTTGTGCATTTATTTGTAGGTTTCGAGACGGCTAGATCATTGGCTCTACATGGCTGCACAGTAATATTGGCTTGTCGCGATTTGGAAAAGGCACAGATTGCTGTTGATAGGATCAAAAAAGAAAAGGATGATGTAGATTGCGATGTTTTACGCTTGGACTTATGCTCGCTGCAGAGCGTTCAAACTGCTGCAAATGAATTCAAACAAAAATACAGGTCAATAAGACATTACTTGAAATAACATTATTGCAATTTTAAAACTGTCATAACTTTTTTTTCCAATAGAACTCTTAATATTTTGATACTGAATGCCGGAGTGTTTGCATTACCCTACACGTTGACAGAGGATGGCTATGAAACGACTTTTCAAGTTAATCATTTATCCCAGTTTTATCTTACATTACTTTTAGAAAATCCATTGAAAAGTTGTGGCAATGCCAGGGTAGTCATTTTGTCTAGCGAATCACACAGGTAAATTTAAATACCGAAATTTTGTTGAATCCTGCACTTGTAAGAAAATTTTATTTGAAAAAATGTTTTTTAGATTTTCATTCATTCGATCAGCGGAGGATATTCACCCTTTGACACTATCTCCTCCTGCCTATAAGTATTGGTCTATGGGTGCATATAACAACTCGAAATTCTACAACGTACTATTTGCTCAAGAATTGGCAAAACGTTGGCCATCTGTGGGTGTTTTTAGCTGCCACCCTGGAAACATGGTTTCCTCCAATATATCGCGTCACTATTGGCTATACCGATTTTTATTTGCATTAGTCAGACCCTTCACAAAATCTCTGGTACGATAACATTTTTATGTTTCAAAACTTGGTTTTAAATGCAATTGATTTTTTTTCTTTAGCAACAAGCAGCCAGTACAAGTGTATTTTGCGCAACTGCGGAAGAATTGAAAGGTATTTCAGGCACTTACTTCAACAACTGCTATCGTTGTGATGTATCAAGCACTGCCTTTGATCCACAGTTATCTTTGCGACTATGGGACGTTAGTCAAGAAATGATAGTAAATATCATGAACAAAGATAAGTTATAAAAAGAGGTGTCATTGACGTGATGACCTTTAAATAGAAATTGTATATAATGTAATTAAAAGACTGACAGTTTTATAAAGTACGACAGTAAATTTGATTTGTTAAAAATTAATTTCCATGTACAGTTTTTAGAATAAAAGTATACATGCTGTGTACTATTTTTCCAATCACAATGTTTTTCTCTGGATGGGTTTAATCAAGGCTCAACAGTTAATCCAAAATGAATTTTCAACAAACTTCTTTATAAATTTAAAATATTTACAACGTACATTCAGTTAGCATTAGCACTGTCTAGTGTACAAAAATTCAATCAGCGTAAAATTCTCTCAAGTATTCTGCCTTTGGTTTCAATATACATTTGTCCTTAAGACTTACAACCCACCCTGGTTCAAGTCCAAAAAATATTTGTCTAGGATCCTTACTTTCCATTAGTATCTCGAAATCAGGATCATTTTCTATTTTCGGCAGCTCGTAGCCATATTTTTGTGACAAGACAAGTCTTTCATATGATATTTTTTCGGGATCTGCCAAGTATCCACGAGTCGCAGCACTCGAGTAATATTCTAAACAATCAGCTGGTGGTAGCAAACGGCGAGGTATGGGTGCACCTGTTCAAATATATGTTAAACATTTAATACACATACCACAATTTGCGGTTTGAAGGCCAACTTACCCTTTTTGAAAAATTTTTGTGGATTGGTAGCAGCGTACACGCAATGTAAATCATAGTAAGCTGTCGTTATTCTTCCTCCATTCCTTTCGATTGCCGCTATTACTGGTTCAGAAGCCCACTGGACTTCGATATTAATTTTAGCTTGGAACTGGTCAGCTCCCTGTAAATAATTTTCAATTCGAGATAAAAAATATTTATTGGAAATTCAAAAACAAAAGCCTAATATTTACCTCATCAGTAAGATGAACACCATAGTGCTTCCAATCTGGTTCAATCTTGTACACCCCGGTATTTGATATGGCTGTCAAATCTATAAGCTTGCTGGTGTCCACTCTGTTGGTGTCGATCATTAATTGAAGCTGCTGCAGCGACAACGGTGGATACTGTCTTCTCAAGCTGAAAAATTCGGAAAAACGTCAAATAAACCTAAGGAGGCAAGCATTGATATTATTGAAGATGGCAATACACAGTAACTCACTGGTGTCCCTTGTAGTAAGGCTCTTCGCTGAATCTTTTGTGAAAAGGCCGATTGCCTTGAAAAAAAAAGTTACAAACGCATCATTAAGATATGCAAGATTTCAGGGCTTTAGTGCCTTTTGTCATTTTCTTACCAGTTTCGTATCCAAGAGGCATCCAGTTGTTCCTTTGATTAGAATCGCCACCACCGTGTTTGTCACCGCCGTGCTGTCCTCTTCCTCTCTTTGTCTGGGCAAAAAAAAATACTTTCAACAACAGCAATTAAAAGTTAAACTTTAATAAGCACCACACTTTCATGGAAACAAGTACCTTTTTCTTGCTGCCCGGGTTGGTAATGTTAGCCAAGCAGACTCGCGGCAACGCTCTGAGCATCGTCAGAGCCAGCTCACGGCCCTGCTTGCCGACGTGAGCCATAGTGGCTCCGTGCAATAATTTTATTAACTTTTTTCAACTGCAATTGAAAAGTTCTGTAATCTCCGGCAAAAGGACGTAATGTTTTGTTGATGAACATGAGCACACGAGCAACTGCAGTGTGAAGTTGGCGGTTAAGCGCATGAGTGCCAACAATCGACGCACAGAGAGCAGACGAAACGATTTCAAAAACGATTGTGGTCGCACTGCGCTACAGGGCCAAATCGACACGCGTGCAGCAGCAGCGTCTGCGGATTGTTGAGGGTTCGACGACTCTTCAACAAACTTCAACCTATTCAACCTGCGGATTATGCAGATCAACCGTAGGTATAGGTATATTTTGGTCATCGAGTCAACTTGTTGAGGGCGGAGGCTGAGTCATAAATATGGGTGTACACGGTATGGTCGTGTAAAGAGTGCGGAAACCAAGACCCAAGTAGTGAGGATGTCCCTTGTTATCATCGATGTCTTGTGCACACCCTTTCTTTGACATCAACAATAGAAAGGAGAATTGAGGTATAGTGGCAGCAGCAAACGAAGAGAAGGTGAAGGTGTAGGCGGGCCTATGGCATTTAACAAATCTCCGTGTATGTTGTAGATATACCACCGGACGGAAAAGGAGTGAGCGAAACACGCATTGGTTTAATAAGCAGGAGTCAGTCTGTCTCTCGCGTTCGCACACCTTGTTCGATCATATACACCAAGTCGACAGTCTTTCAGACTCTCTTAAGTATTTGACGATTGAAACCAAGACGACGACAGGCTCGCCGTCGGCTAAATGCACGAGACATGGCAACTAAGGCCTTCGAAGCTGGGCTGCTGAACAACAATTTCCAAGGTACCAAAAAGAAGGATGAACTGGCGGACACCGACAATTTGTGGTAAATGAGTGCAGGAAATTGCAAATTTTCGTATCAAACATGCGGGAGGCTCGTTAGCACGCTATAAGCCGTAACCATAGCTTTTCTGCTACTGCTGCTCATGCTTATTATTATGCGATGAGTGTCGCGACACACTTAAACTATTTCGGAGTCTGCAGGCTAATTTTTTTTTGTTTTATCCAATTGTAGGTCTAGTATCTTGGCCCAAGTGCAAAACAGCAACAACAATAAGTTGCCAAACAATAAGAACGTGCTTGTGTTGGGTATGTTTTTAATCAAAGTGATTTATTTATTGCATTGCGTTGTTGATTCCTATAAGTAATGATGTTGTATTTTCAGGTGACAATGAAAGTGGAAAAACTACCCTTATTGCCAAACTCCAGGGTGTAGAGGATCCCAAGAAAGGATCTGGCTTAGAGTATGCCTACATTGATGTCAGAGATGAATACAGAGATGGTTAATTGCAAAAAAATTTTTAATTACTCGAAAAACGAAGACCACCCAGGTCTTTCAGTTTTGAAATCATCAATCATGGATGGTTTACTTTCAGATCAAACTAGGTTATCAGTGTGGGTGCTGGATGGCGATCCTGGACATACGAATCTTTTAAAATTTGCCTTGAATGCAAAAAAGTTTCCACACACTCTAGTTATGCTAGTAGCTGCAATGACAACACCGTGGGCGATACTGGATCAGTTGCAATTTTGGTCCAGGGTTTTGGGTGATCACATAGATAAAATTGCTGCTGACAATGATGAATTCAAAGAAACGTGGCAAGAGTGTCGGCAAAAAAGTAATATCTACTTTCTTAAGACATTGAACAATTTTCTGTGTGAACTTATTTTTTTAAATGATTTATCTTTACCTAGTTATCAAGAAGTGGCAAGATTACACGGAACCGGGCGATGACCTTGATCCAGGAAGTCCTATGAGGAGAACGAGTCGTAATTTGGATGACGAATCTGTTGATAATTTACCTCTACCCGAAGGAGTATTGACAACAAATTTAGGATTAGATATAGTTGTTGTAATTACAAAAACAGATTACATGACAACTTTAGAAAAAGAACATGATTACAGGTATATAAGAAAATTTCTCGGTAAATTAGAATAAAAAAATACTGTAAAATAATTTATTTTTGTTCCAATTGCCAGAGATGAACAGTTTGACTTTATGCAACAATGGATTAGAAAATTTTGCCTTCAGTATGGTGCAGGTCTTTTTTATACGTCAGTTAAGGAAGATAAGAATTGCGATTTACTGTACAAATATTTAACGCATAGGATCTATTCTTTACCGTTTAGAACGCCTGCTCTGGTTGTGGAAAAAGATGCCGTGCTTATGTAAGTTGATTAAAAATTCATAAATAATCATATCATTGAAAATTACATAATTTAAACTCTTTATTTTAGTCCAGCAGGGTGGGATAATATGAAAAAGATTAGTATTTTACATGAGAATTTGCAATCAATGAAGCCAGACGATTATTACAGGGACGTTATTGTTCAGCCACCCTCCAATAGAAAGGTATTTATTTACGTTACGAGAACCAAAAATACGTTTCACGTGTCGAACATTTTCAAACTACGTTACAGAGTGTGACGCGTCAAGTTGAGGTCCAAGCAGAAGATGAACAAGCCTTCTTGGCAAGGCAGCAGGAAGCATTGATGGGATTGAAAGATCCATCTCGGTCGCCAACTACGAGGAATCAGGCAAGCATGGGCCCAATCGTGCAGGTCTATTCAATTTTGATTTTAGCATGCTTTCAGTGTCATTGGTGCTTAACATACAACAAAATAATACGAAAATTTTTAAACACTAAATTTTATGTCGATTTAACAGCTTTTACAACTTTATTTTACTTATTTGTCGTAATATTATTGTGCCCATAAGAAGCGGTGCTTTAAATTCAGTTTATTTACCCTACTTTCAATTTTTAACTTGTTTTTTGTTTTGTTTTCCACGTAAAGCTTCTCTTTTATCAGAATATTGAAGTTTAAAAATACATTGCTTACATTATTGCTATAGTATGATTATATATTAATTAATTCAATTTTCATGTAATCTCTTTTACTTCTGCAAGTGATAAAATTTGTACGAAAATTCTTATGTCATTCAGTAGTGTAATTCCCAAAATGTATGAATTTTAATTTTTATTATATCCCCTGTATATTTCTACATTTTGTCTATGCTCAGAATGCTTATTTCACTTTTTTAATTTTTAAAATTATCAGTCCTATTAAAAAGTGATACTGTACTGAAATTAGTAATGACATCAAGGTTATTAAATTTATCACCCTACGTTCAGAAATCTAAATTAAAAGACATCCTCACGCTTCTGATAATACTCGAGCACTTTGAAATATTATTTATTTGGAATATAACACCAAGCATGCACAACAAAGTCTTTGTTGGTATAATATTGCGTGCATCCAACTGTTTGTTGTAAAGCTTCAACTTTTTCCAACGACATTAACGAATCTGTACCAAATTAATGCATCAAATTTAATGTAATGAATAAAAGCATATTTTTCGAGCATCAGTGATTAATGTTGCGGCTGACATGGTGTAACCCTTGAAAGCATGTTACAACTCATCATATGGAATCGATCTGAGACTATGATTGTTTGTCATTTTGATAATTGTTACCAAGCACGCATTGAAAGATTCAAACGTAGGTTGCTTCTCCAAACAAGAAGTTGGATCCAAAAGGCACTGGTTCAACTCCCTCGGGTGAAGGCGTTCTAGCCAATTTCTTCAATTCGCTGCTTCACAAAAAAACCATGAGTTCTCCAGGTGGACCAGGATCGCCCGGCAGCATTGGAGCTAGTCCTCCCAAAAGTGGTAATTATTTGCATTTTAACCTTTTTTTTTATGTCCTTGGTACTTAAAGTATATTTCTACAAATCGTAATTTTCATCCTCTGTCCAGAACCAGGCAGTATGGATAAGGCTACGATACGAAACGATGCGGCAGCGGAACTCGATCGTATTACGAAAATAAAAAAAATACCACCACTAGATTTGGACAGTTCGACCGAATCTTGAAAGTTGAATGAGTGATCGGGTCATTTTTTAACAATCGGAGAGGATGAAAAGGCCGTCAATCTGCAACGATTGCAGCACCGTTTCATCAGTCAACTTTTTATCACGTCGAATATGTGAAGCATGTCACTATTGTTGAGTGCAATTCTGACTGATGTTTTTCTATTATTTATAATTTATTTAACTGTGTCTAGTTTCGTAAACTGGACTCCCCACTCAAATGCTCCAAACGCAGTACAGTACTTACAAATTCTATATCAACGTCGAATTGTTTACACTTGCTTTTCGTTTAACATTCTTCGCGACTTGCTTGACAATAATCATTCCTTCATTTGCGCCTGAAACCATAGGAACGTGCAAAGCAAGTCGAGTTTTGTGCCAGAAAAAAATATCAAGGGGCCACTGCGTCTCACTGTTTATGAGTGATGAGTATGTTAGTGAAAAAGCTTTCAATTTCGCATTAAATTGACGCGGCAAAAGCAATTGAGTCAACAACAAAAATTTATTTTAGAAATAAATTAGAGATTTCTTGTTTGTACAAACGATACATTTGCACAATTTATTGTCATGACTTTGTATACTGAATTTGATGTAATTTTTTTTATCCCGCATTTTTTGTAAAACTGAAAAAAGAATCATTGTTAGAGTGACTGAAGATTGAGCAGCATTTCAATTTACAAAGTCGTTTTTTTAATAAAATCTTTTTTTGTTTTAAGACTTTTATCAATACATATTGTTGAATTTGCTGGGAAAATAAATTTTATGTACATACATTAATGCATGATTTAGAGCATCTAAATTAATATTTAACTCATAAAATGCATGATCAAATTAGGGTGGCGAAATCGCTGAATTGAATAACAAAGAACAAAAATTTTCCTCATTAAATAATTTTGCTAGGTAGCTGTTCAAAATTGCTTATAAAGATGAATGTATCTTCATGCCACGTAAAAATTTTATTTTTTGGTATCACACATATGAATCCAAATATGTAACTTGATATGTATGATTTGTTGCGGCTAACATGCAATAAAAATCATAAATAAAAGGAAACATTTTCAACATAATATCTACTTTTTATTGCACACCTTGTATCGCATTTAACAAAATATAATTTTGTAAATAAATGTATTTGTTAATGGCCAATTGTTTATTATGACCCAAGGCCGGAAAAGTAAAGAAAATCTCAGATCAACCGAGGTGAACCCAAAGATGAAAAACGGACGGTCTGAGGCTTCTTTACTTCCAGCCGTGGATTATATACACGATTTTTCGTGTCCCCGCAGCTGGAAAGAGAATGTTCCCGTCCGCGCAGCGGCCAAGAGCTTTGACTTTCCAGCTACTGGGATGAAAAAATGTTTTTTGTCTGCACATATAAAACATGGTAAACTGCTATTTTTGTTCTACATATAAATATTTCTTTATAAAAAACGCCTAGTAAAATATAAGTAGACGAATTTTCATAAATTGTAACTTTATAAAATCGACTAATAAGTTCATATCTTATTAAACATTATTTACTATTTCTACAAAAAATGTATTTAAATAAACATTATACTTCTGTAAAATTACGCGTACGTGCTATCGAATAACAAATATTAATACTACAAACAAATTTGGAACGAAATTCCTTAAATTAAATAAACTATTTACAGGAAGGCAAGTAAGTTTTCTTGTTCATGCTTTGGAGCTGCTCGGAGTGATCCGTGCCCTTTCAGTGTTTTGAGAGCTTTAGAAATTTAGTTCCTAGGGGCATGAAAAAAATAATACATCTAAACTACGTCTTTTTCATTAATTTGTCAATTAATTAATTATTAAAGCCATTTTTTTAAACTAAAAATATAATTCATAAAATATGCTATATTAAATTACTTAAGAAAATTATTCGTATTTTTCATGGTGATTGTTTATCATTAGAAATAAAGAGTAAAACAAAATTTAATTAAAAAACACAAAATTAGATAACCAAATGGTGGTAATTTAAAGGGTCCCGTATTGCAATGATTATATTTAAAATTGTTTTAAACAAACATCAGACCATTAGTTTGATCAACGTTCTAAATAGATCACAATATATACATATAAAAAGTCACTCGTCGTTTCGTATTTAAAAAAGTACATATTAACCAATACGTAAAAACGGAATAAAAAATTTTATTCACACTTGCATACTTTTTGGCCCACACAAACAGTTAAACAGTTTTAAATTCGATTCAAAAAATGGACAACGTCGTATGAAAAAAAAAAAAAAAAAAAAAATTAAAATCAGTAGGAAGAAAGTTTTTTGTTTTTGTTTTGTTATTCCCCTGCGTAATCGATACACAACAATATACGTATATAAAATAATTTTGGCTCGAAATGTTTACGAAAACAAAACTTTTCGTACAATGATATTATATAATATGCTCCGTAACGATATTGTACACACTGTCATTTTTCGGCGTTTGACGACGACGCTTACGGTGCAGTCTCAAATGCTCTCTCGTCAACGTGTTTTTGTTTTTGTTAATTTTATTAAAAAAAAAAAAAAAAAAAAGGTAAAGGAAAAAACGGTACTTGGAAAATTCGACGCTCGATCAAAGGAACGGGGTAGAGGGGGTGTGGTGGCAAGTTAATGGTCAACATTAATGTGCGCGTGTCATGTCATAAGCAGTAACTATCGGCAACGGTGCAGCAGGCGTATATGGAGCTTAGCTCGTTCAATAGAGCAGTATGCGCTTGTCCACGGCTTTGCGGCATATCGGACACTCGGACATTCGGTCGCCGCACATTTGGCACGTGCCGTGGCCACAGAGGAAGATCATGTTTTTCAGTCGGTCCAGGCACACCGGGCACATTGTCTGCAACAAACGACAAGGGAGGTATGAGATCGAGCCGAGCAACAATAAGAGCGAACGGGCGCCCAAGTTTTTCCAATAATCCCTCCGCCGAGAGGGGCGTGGAGAACGCGGAAAAAAAAAAGGAAAGCTCTGCAAGTAAAGACAAAGCGAAGAAAAAAAAAGAGCGAGTGTAACGAGAGAATCGAGGCTTGGAAGGGTGTGCGCAGCACCTGCTCCTTGATGTCTTGCAGCTGCTGTTGGAGCTTTTGGATGTCGCTGTGGGAGGTGTCGCGGCTGCCGTTATTCATGAGCGTGCCCTCGGGCTGGCTGATGATGGCTGGCGGTTGCAGTACGGGGGTCGTGTTGTTCGCGGTCACCTTGTCGTCCTCGGGGTCGCTGGTCTTCAATTCGCTCAGCGTCGCAGCTGCAACGAAAACAATTAATTAATCCCGTAGTTTATCTTGAAATGAAATTTTACCGATTCGGTCATGAGAGGTAAAACATAAGAAAGCCGTTACCTGTGTTGGCGTTGCAGTTTTTGACGTAAGTGACGTCGCCCTCGCCTCCGCAGCACATGGAGAGGGGCAGCATGTGTTGGATCTGTACGCGGCACTGCACGCACTTTTTCATGAGGGCCGCACAACTATCGCAGGCGCACATGTGGCCGCATGGCCGGAACAGCACTCCCGCCTTGCGGTCCGAGCACACCACGCACTCTTCGATCTGTTGATTCATCATCATTATTATTATTATTATGATTATTATTATTATTATTTTCATCATTAATTTTTACTTGCATTCCTCTCACTCGGGCACATCTATCTTTTTTTCTTTTGTTTCCTCGAAGAAAATTTTTCTAAAAATATCCTAGAAGTAGGCCGACTTTTTTTTATTTCCAGTAAAACAAAAAAAAAAATAAAATAAAACATAATTTAACACATAATCGAATTAAGTTGAAAATCAATCCACATAAGAATGTATCGAAACGGCAATTGTGATTAAATGCCTCCGATAATTTAATAAAACATTCAATTCTAAAGATTTAGATTATTAGCGATTATTAGCGAATTCGCGAAAAAGTGGACCGTAGGAACACCAGAATGGTATGTAACACAGATTCGATTTATCGATTATTGGGAATGAGGAGGAAACTCTGAGTCAATCAATTGATAAGTATTGTATTTTTACACACACATATACAAGTAAAGGGAGAAAGACATGAATTACCTTTGTGCGGGCGGTGACGCTCTCGCGGCAGAGGAGGCATTTTTTGACGCGCGGCGCGCAGGTGTTGCAGCAAGTGACGTGACCGCAGGGCCCGAACAGAACCTCGCGCTTGGCATCCGAACAGACGAGGCACTCGTCGATACCCGTGGACGGGGTCGCGCTCTCTATGTCGTGCCTGTGGGCAGAACGACATTTCGTTGCATCGCATCGGTCACTCTATACCTATACATCATCTCTATCAAGCTCTCCAGGGGAGGTGAGCAACAACGCGTTAAAGGGGGTCAGCCTCTCTGCGCTCGACTGAATTGTTCATTCGACACTCCTCGTGGTCGGGCTCGTGTGATCAATTTTTTTTTCTTTTTTTTTTTTTTTTTTTTACCCCCTCATACCGTTAACCGCTCAGTGTTTGTTTTGCATTATTTTTTTCTTTGAAGCGTGTGCTTTTTTTTTATCTCCCCTGCCGAAAAAAACGGGATGCAAACGCCACGTTTCGAAACTTCACGCCTATTTGGATGCGCGGCAAGATTTTTTTTTTTTTTTTTCATTGCACAAATTGGCTCGTAAATTTTTTTGAATACATAGCAAGGAACTTTTCAACAAAAATGAAAGATCCTCCTCCCTTCCGACCGATGCCTGCGTTGGCTCACTTTGTAATCCAAGTTACACAGCTATTGTTTCGCTCACGGCTACACAGCTCCTACATACAAGCAACCCCTGTACTTTTTACATTTAATTTTTCCTTATAACTGTATTTTTTTCGTTACTACTACATAAAAAAAAAAGGTTTTTCTCACTGATTTGTTTTAAAAATAACAATTGCTTGTTTTCGCTGCCATAAACATATAAGTCCATCTCGTTGATTTCCGTATGACACATGCTACGGAGTGAAAATATTTTTTTTTCCATGCATGAAACTATTTAAGCATGCTATACGAAAAAAAATCTTCCCTCCCCCCCAAGTAAAATTAAAAGCTCTTCTCCTTGGGAGAAAGTCACAATTGAGTTATTCGAATGTATAGTATTATTAGCAAAAAGGGTACTGACTCGTCCTTGTCCTTGTGGCAGTTGGTGAGGGTCTTGCAGAGATTGGGATCGGGGCAGAGGTCGAGCGGGGTCTGGCCCTTTTTGTTCTTGAGCTCGAGGTCGGCGCCGTGGGCGGCGAGGAAGCACGCGATGAACGAGCTGCTCTTTTTGTCCTGGCCCTGGGTGCCCAGTCCCATTAACAGCCTGCCCACGTCCTGGACGTCCTGGAGCTGGCGCAGCTGGGACAGGGTGTGGTGGCGCAGGGCCTCGTGCAGCGGCGTGTCCCCGTCCTTGTCCGCCACGTTGAGGTTCGCGCCCTCGCGTACCAGCAGCTGCGCGTTTACCAATGCGGGGCAATAACACATATTTACTACGTTTATTTTTAGTCATACTCTCGGCGCGAGTGTTATTAAGTATTTATAACCGACGTCATCGTGGTTTTTGGTGATTACAAACGGGAGGTTGTTAAAAGTGGTGAAAACCATACGTGTTTACAAGCTCGGGTGGAAAAGTGTGAAAGTCGCGGAATTTCAGGTTTTTCACCTTTTGTGATTAATGAGAGTGAAAAAAAAAAAAAAAAAAAAAAAAAAAAAAATGAAAATTGTAGAGAAATTCCAGCGAAAATTACCATTCGGCACAGTACATCGGACGCAAACTGGCAAATGAGGAAAAAAATTATCATTTAACTTTCCCGCAATTATTTTACCCTTTTTTTTTCCAGCTTGCATTCGGTTCACCGTAGCAGATTTATTATTGTTTACTTAATTTTTTCTCTACAATTATTATTATTATTATCATTTTTTTTTTCTCTCGGTACGTGTAAGCTTGTAAACCAATGTCGGTAAAAAGGGTCCAAAAGTAACGAAAAATTGAGAAAATGTTCAAAGCGCGTGCACGTAAAATGAAGAAATTGCATAAAAATATATAGGCAGTATACGAGGTAGGTACCCGAACGATCTGCGTGTGTTGACGCTCGACCGCGAGGTGCAGGGCCGTCTGCAGGTTGACGTTCTGCAGATCGAGATCGGCCTTGCCGGTCCTCGCGAGCTGCTCGGCGACCTCCACGTGGTTGTTGAGCGCGGCCAGGTGGAGAGCCGTGTAGCCGTCGTCCTTCTTCTCATCGACTATCCACGGCCGCGGCAGCTTCGACAACAGGACACGCATCGCGCTGCGACAAAGAAAAAACAATACGTTAAACCATCAACCAACACTCCAGGGGGGGGGGGGACACGCCGATTCGGAGCATCATCCTACGACTCCAATATGCCTTATACATGTATAACGTAACACGAGGTGTATACATGCACCCATCATGTATGGGGAAGATGGAGAAACATGTGCTTGATCACCAGTAGGTGTATATAGCCAGCTCCAGATGCTGCACGTATGCGTGGAGGGGGGGGGGTAGGACCCACGGCATGTGGTAGCTCATACACACAGAGGAGGAGGAAGATGAGAATTAAGCTCCTTCTCGCGCGGGGGTCTCTCTGTATACTTTTTTCCTTCGCGCCTGTTGCGAGCATTTCGTTTGGACGTACACCCAAGAAACACATAATCGTCCCCTTTTCCGTATACCACAGCACGCAAAGAGAAGTGCATCGGAGGAGAGTCGCGATTCTCTTGGCCGCGCTCCATCGAGCATCGCAACTCACCACATATTACATACATACACATATAATATATATATATATAGATGTAGGTATTTACAAAGTGTGTGCGAGAGCGTCATGCACAGGATTTGCTTGGGTGTATATGTATATATAGGTACCTATGTAGAAAAAAAGAGAGAGAGGGCTCCCGCGCTCCCGTATGCGTGACGCTATTTCCGGCCCCGATTATCGGCACTCCTTCCCGCGCTCTCTCGCGGTGTAGCCGACGTCGCCGGTCAAACTCTCCGGCTCCGAGTGCCTGATGGGCTTACGTATACCTTATACTCCCGACGACGACTGACGGCATCTTTACGAGGTAGGTGTATACTCTCGTTACATACGTGCACCTACGTGTACACCTATACTGTTGCTCGTTGCGCCCTTTTTTCCCCTCATATCCCTCGATTTTTCATTGGTACATTTATCGGAGCAACGATTGTTTTGTTTACTATCGTTTGTAACGCGGAAGGTGCGGGGTTGCGTGTCCAAGGTATAGGTACGCGGACGTGTTGTGCCGCACAATACATCATGTCAGTGATCGGCTTTTCGTTACAAAGTACCTTGTACACGCCCCCTCCGATGTGGATCGGTAGGTGTACCATACCTAGTGTACGAGCGGGATTACAACGAATGGCAACTCAACGGGATGACTAGTGCGACATTGCACGAGATTGAGTACCCCGTGTGCAATCGATGCGGCGCTCAATGCGTAAAATGTTTAAAAAAAAAAAAACGAACGGACCAAGTGAAAATGTCTCTATTGTCTCTTTTTTTTGTGAGTGCTCTCGTATATATATATATATACACGGGCAAAAGCCATCTGCACACGCACGCTCATGCGTGAGCGAGAAAGCTCTCTCTGCGTGTTACCAAAGAGTATATTTCACCACCGGAAATAACCGAGACGAAGCTGCACGTGCAGCAGCGGTACAGAAGCGACGTCTCCTCTCGGCGAGTTTTTCTCGTCCCCGCCTCTTTTTTGCTCTCCTCTGCAGGCTCGTCCTATACACATCGGAGGCGGGGAAACTGGAGACGACGACGACGCGGCGTTTATTACCCCTGGCTTTCGGAAAAGCCGTGTCTATTTAAAAATTTAAAGGCCCGTTTGATGTACTCTCAACTATATGCTTATTATAGATCTAGGGTTTTCTCCTCTTTTTTTTTTTTTTTTTTTTTTCTCACAGCGTGAAAATTGATGATCATTCCGGATTCCTTTGCTCCGTGTTTCCGGAAATCGTCACGGACCGTGAATCTTAACCACTCGAACTCCTTCACCTATTCGGTCAATTTATAATTTGTTTGCAGGACTTTGAGAAGGACCCGATGAAAACACCTTTTTTTTTTATATCTGTGCACAACGCATTGTGCGGTAATGATTATTTACTGCAAGCTCAGCAATAAGGCGTGTATTTCTCACAGGTCCACGACACACTCGTGCTAGTGGAACGAGGTTTGTCCTGTTTTTTTCGAAAACGTCTTCCCATCTTTTTTAACGACCAGAGCAGCTATTTTTCTTTGACCATGTACAAAATATGATACACAAATGCTCGTTTCACCTTCGTTATTTTGCACCGAGAACCAATGTAAAATAAGAAGAGGATCAGATTTTTTGACGAAAGCACTTTGACAGCGTTTAAAAAAAAAAAAAAAAAAAAAAAAAAGTACTTGTGTGTTTGTGGCCTCGTCAAAAATGGCTCTGTGAATCCCGTGGATGCGGAAACGGTAGAGAACCGAACACCGTCCAGATCAGCGGAGAGAGTAAACGCGATACAAAAATACCCTCGCTCGCTTTTTTGCACACTTGGTTGTAACGACGACCCCACCATTGTACACATATATTCCTCCCCGGGAAAGCGTAAACAACGAGATAAATCGAAATCAAGAGGACAACATATATACATTTACATACCGCTGCCCCTACGTATATAAATAACGCAGGTAAATCAGTTACTCGCTTGATTAATAAACGGCAGAGCACGCGTCAAACCCTTTTTTTTTTTTTAATTTTCCCTCGCGGCTCTTCACACATCCTGTACATACACATTATAATATGTATATACTTGTAAATCTAGTTATGTCATCGCCACTTCTACCCCGAGCCGGTTGTTGCGTAACACGGGCGCTCGCTCGTTACCCTCGATATACATTACAATTACATACCCACACCCTCGAAACAAAAAAAAGCACATTGCCCAAATTAACGAGGAGTATTCGTTATTTCAAATGAAAAATTAATTCCGGTCTCTTTGTTTCTTTCAGCGACACGCGGTGACAACGGGGGAACGAAATTTCACCAAATAACGCCACTCGGCCGCTCGCTCATCCACGCGATGAATAACAATTGCAAGTGACGCAAGGGCGGGACGCGAAAACAATTAATTCATCCGGCATGACCAAACATGTTGGTGTACATGGGAGCGCAAGCTCCCCGAGCTTTCCCGTATATACATCTTTGGGCCGTCCCGTTGCTTACGGAACAAACCCGATGGGTGTGTGTATTCATAGTAACGAGAGTTTGGAGGCTCGGAGGAGTTTGCAGATACAGAAAAAGATCGAGAAAGAGCAGAGGCGCGCGCTCGCGAGGAGGCGAGGCCAGGAATAGCCGGGGCGCGATGGCGGAGCCGTGGGACGCTCGGCATCGCACATAGCCACTCTATTTTCGGATAAGGACAAATTCGGCGCGAGACACGCTTTTCTCTCTCTCTCTCTCTCTCGCTCGCCTCCAATATGGTGTACTATATTGCACTCGCCTCCCGCTTGGCCACGCTTTATTTCTCTCTCTCTCTCTTTGCCTCCTACTGTTTTTGCTTCTACTTTTTCTTCTTTTCGAGTCAAGTGTAAGCTTACACGCGGCAGGCAAATGAGCCGAGCTGGAGAGAAAGAGAGAGAGGGCACACCAACACAAACAGCCCTGGCGTGCAGCTACACCAAAGCAAAGTATATAACACATGACACACACACGCGGGTAAAATGGTATCGGCCATTTTTAGAGGGCTATACGTACAACCGGCAACAAGCATCGGCATTAGAGGCAAGAGGGACAGGGGAGAGCCGAACCGGAGTCGCACTCGGTGGCGAGCTAGCCGGCAGATTTCGGCATTCAGTTCGGGGCGATCGTTCGAGCAAGATCTCAAAGACCCGTGGACCGGCCGATCTCTGGATCACCGAGCGCAATCGTGGATTTTATTTTAGTGGCGGACGCGTCCAAGTGACGGATTGATCGGAGGAAAAGAAGGACCCTGGCAGCAGCCGAGCGACTGTTCCGTGCTTCTCTACTTCCCATAGTGTATATGAGACGTATGGAATGTAAAGAAGTATGGAGCCGCGCTCAGGCCACTCGTCGCCGATCCTGTTTCTTCAACCCCGTGGACGGCCCGACCGGCGATATACCGATCACTCGGCTCCTAGGTAACCCAAGGTGTACTCTTTTCTTTTCTTTATTTTTTTTTTTTTTACTCTATCTAAAAGGCAATGACGCATGTACATACATTTAGAGAGACGGAGCGGGTTAAAAATTAAAAAATAAAAGATAAACGGGTACGCGGTATAGGAGTAGAATAAGCAAGCAGTGAACACGAAAATATAGGAGCACAGGACGTAGTCGGCACGCGCGCTCTCCCGAGATGTATATAAACCAAAGGCGCGCGCCGTATGGACGCACGCACGCCGAGAGTCGGAATTCCAGATATAGCTTCTCCGGTTACAGGGGCTATTTCCGCTCCTTCGGCCTTGCCTTCTTATTTCACCGCCACCGCTACTCGTCTCCGGTGTACTTACACATGTATTTTTTATTTTTATTTCTTCTCTTTCCGTCGTGCGTATAGCAATTGTTTTTACGGATAAAATCGGTAACGATCGATCCCGTGAATAAGCTGCCGATCGGCCGAACCGCAACAGTGGGGGTGATGTATACGTGCACAAGAGCAAAGTCAAAGTTCTCTCCACTCGATAAATCCATCATCTAGGGGATGACGGTGCGTACCGCTCGTCTCTCTTATACCCTGTGTCTACACTGTACGCCTGCACTCGGCAGTTTTCGCACGTAAGCGAAACGTCAGCTATTCCCTTTTCCTACATTACTAATATACCGGCCGCTTATCTTTTGCCGCGGCTGTCCAAACTTTGGCCGCTCCGAGCTTTCCTTGGCTCCCTTTCCAATCCGACCGACCGGGGATGGGAGTCGCGCCTCGTTTCACGGATGGTAGGGATGGGGGCGCGATAATTGTACAGAGAGGCGCGATAAAAAAAAAAAAAAGGTCACCCTATACACGTAGTAGTGGAGGTCGAGAGTTTTTTTTCTGCGCCTCGTGGGGGCATGCCGCGAATGAGCGAGCGGACCCCGCGTCTATACACATGGACCGGCTTTTTTGCTCCTCGAGACAAAGGCTCCGTCGACCTGGAATTTCCCGGGGCTCGATCGGCAGGACGATCACGCGCCTCCGACTTTGCGCCCCGGCTAATCAGAAAAATCCACACCCACCACCCCCGTCAACGTCGAGTTTCTTCTCATAGACGAGGAAAAATAAAATAACACGAAGCCGAGCCAAAAGCGAATTTCTTTCCTTTCGTATTTTTGTGCGCGCGACCTTGTTTCGCGGGAGCATCGCCGCCCGGGCTCGACTGTGGGGGAGGGGAGTTGGTTTTTCGGGAAAAAGCGGATCGAAAATAGAACGGGAAGGTATTAAAGTTGGACTTTTTTTTGTTCTTTTCTCATCGCTTCTTCGGCTTTTCCTCAAACACGCTCGTGCGTCTCTCGTTCTTATTTATAGCCTCCGACCATCACGGTCCAAACTCAATTTCCGAAGCTCGCGGTTACGCAACCCTCTCTTTTCTCTCGGAAACCTAATACCGGCGCTCGGAGTGAGCTTTCGTTCTGGCTCGTCACGGAAAGCGTCGAATAACATGGACATTTGACTGCAAGTACCGATAATCAATGTATTACTTATGCCCGCGTAATTAACTCTGGACTGCCGATCGGTGTATCACGTGTGACAGCAGGAAAACGAGAGGAAGAGATAATCCAAGAGTAAAGTATATACACGTATCTCGAGTGTACACCCGTGATTGATTGAAACAGGGGGGGAGGGGGGGGTTTCTCATTCACTTTGTAAGCAATTGTGTATATACGTATATAAATAGGAATAAACTTGAAATTCTACTTTGTTTTCTCCTTTTCTTACCCCGTCTCCCTTGTTTTCCGCAGGATGAAAAAAAAAAAAAAAAAAGGATGAAAGGTAAGTTCGTCAAAGTTAAAAAACTTTTCGGATGGAGCCCAAGTACACTTGGAAGAACTCCAGCATCGGCCTCTTGGTATGCACCGAGTGAGCACACCAGCGGGGGAGGAAAAAAAAAAAAAAGATTATTCGAGACACACTACGCTGTATTTTTCGTCATTTCCAACAAGAGAGGGAGTTGAAAACTGAAAATTATGCTAACGCGGCCTCTCGTTCGGAGCCCTGCTTGGCATTCCGCGTGGGCTACCCAGCTCGTACCCGAGTTGGTTTTAATGATGATTGAAAGAAAAAAAAAGTGAACTTGATTTCCCCCGGTCGCGGACTAATCGAATGATCGGCGCGGATAAACGCGATAATTCCCTTAGCCGGTGGGGGGGGGAAGGGGAGACGTGCGGAGAATCTGTTTAATTAACGCTCCAAAACTCTAGGGTCGAATAAAACAAAGGAGCTTTTGTCCCTCTCTCTCTCTCTCTCTGGTATATAGCATCGGAAATCCGCGCGAGAGGTGCATTTGCGACTTGGCCCAACTATACCGGAGGGTTTAGAGTGTTGGCACTAGCTGGATGGTAAATAAGGGCCCAAGGAAACAAAAAGGCATCATATACACCCGCGAGTTAATTCGCGCGTAGAAGGGACAAGTTATTTCGGAACCACTCCACCCCCGAGCTTCCACTCTCTCTCTCTTCAGACGCGATGCATCGCTGCAAAAATATTATGTGAAGCTGGGGTGGTTGCGACCGAGCGTTAGGCGTGACTATTTTTTGGCTGTAACCACGTACAAGACACTTACCACGCAGGAGCCTAGGTATCTATATGAAGTTTTCCCGCCGGCAGATCAGAAACTGCGAAGATCAGAGCGCCTCCCGCAGTCGGGTTTTAATATTCCACGCGCTTATTTAAATATTTATGCTCTATCTTTTTCCCAGCGAGCAATGAAGTTGTGGGATTCAATCCCACCAACTATCCGACTGCGGGACTCGCTTGGATCATTTAAGTTGGCATATTACAACTATCTGTTTGAGCAAAATAGGAGTACGTAAGCAGTTATCTAGCGCAAAACAGCAAATTATATAGCTCTTCGTTTTCGTTGTCCTTTTGTCCGATACTCATGATTTGTATTGTCACTATCCCTGCGTCGTGAAGTTATAACTTTGTAAACTAAGATGTATATTGTAGCGATACCATACACTTAAGAGTTCATAATGCTTTGTATTGCTGATGTAAATATTGTAAATGCTGTTAATGATGGCGTTCTTGCGATTTCTTGTGATTTAGATTTAAATTTAATGTTTACTATTAATAATTATACGATGTATGCCATGTAAACTTGCTTTTGCCATACGGGTGTCTACCACCCTTGGCATGAATAAATCCTGTTAAATTCAAATTCAAATTCTCTCTCTTGGAAAGGAGGCGAGAGCTCCAAAGGAAGGAATGCAGATGTATCTCGAGAAAGAGGAGGACATAGATAAGTATTACGGCTCTTTCGAGTGTACAGGGGTAAGTATAACAGTAGTCCAAGGAGGGCTGCGCAGGATTCTCGGAGCACGTGCACACTTACACGCGCGCGCTGGTGCATTATATATATAGTTGAGTACACGTATATATGTGGGCAAAGAGGCTCGCTGGACAGTAAGAAGCTTTTGGCTCCAAATAGTCGTCGTGCTCCTGGTGTACCGTGCACCCACCCACACTCACAGCAACGTGCATACGTACGTAGATGTAGGGAGAGGCTGGGTCGATTCGAGGACGCCAGCGGGCGCGCGCGTATACACCAGCTCTTCCGGCGCCACGGCCCTGGGGATCTCTGCAGCTCTCTTATGTGTGCCCCTCCTATACATCTGTACATGAATGCCTGCACCGCTCATTTCGGATTTGGCGCTCGATCGGGGAGTGGCGCCTACCCCGTATATACGTATATACCCTAGAGCGCGAGAGATGGATGGACCACGCTCGCGATCGACAAATTTTCGATCTGGATTTTCGGACCCCTCCCTCCTCCCTGTATGTAGAGTCGACGGCTCACCCCACCCCCTCTTCGTTGCGCGGACGGCTCTTTTGTTCCCTATTCCGCTGTCCGTGCTTTTTTCCCGCAAAAATCCTCGCTGCAGGCCCCGGGAGAAGAGGCGGGCCGGCAAGTTTCATACATTTCCACCCCCGGCCATTTTTTCCCTCGCTATTCCCAAGTTTTATATAAATTATCATCCCCCGCCCCCTCCTGGCGGACACGACGGCGAGTAATCGATGCGCCGGCTTGATTTATGCTTTCATAAATTCCCGAGCGCGATCCTCCCTCTCTCTCTCTCTCTCTCACCTGAAGTGCCGGGGACCCTATCGCGCGTACGTCAAACGGCCCCAGCTTGGACTTCCCCGTCATGAAAATTTACTCGGCTCTGCTGGAAAAGCAGGAATTAGCGGCCATCCCCCCACCCCCCCCCCTGTGTAGTAACTTTGCACCCATTACGTTGGGTCGGGGGCATACCTACACTATAACTATTAATATATATATATACATACCAAAGTTGAAAATGGTAAAATCGATATAATTAGAATTAATTTCTACTCCCATCCCTCCCGACTCATCGAGCCCTTTATCTTTTACAGAGGCTTCTCTCGCGGGTTAAAATTTAATCACATTAATTGCCCGGATGGTGGGTGCACGTGTATATAGACCAAACTCGGCTGATGAGGTGCGGGGGGACGGAGGGGAGAATGATTAAGGTGAAATTGACCCCCTTTTAAAAGCAGAACGGCTTATATGTATATACGTATACATGTACGGGGAAAGGGTTGGTTTTTCGGTGGTATACTCCGAGAGCTTATGAATTAAAAAAAAAAGCCACCCCTTCCCTCCCTGTGTTGGTTCGTTTCGTTTAGAGCCCCCCCCCCTTCCCTCTCTCTTTCCGCGTTCAAACACTGTTAAGTATTTACGAGTGGCATTGAACCAAATTGGCCGCACTTGGCTAACGAAATTTTTTATCAGCTCAACACTCCCCCCGAACGTGCTTTTTTTTCTCCTTTCATCAATTGGTTTACTTTTTTTGTTTTTGTTTTAATTTACAAGCGGTTAAAAAAATGTAAAGACATTTTCGCTATCTACTTTCCGCGTGTGCGTTGAGAACGTAAATTATGAATATACTGGCGAGTTGAGAAATTAAGAAAAAAAAATCACGCGGATCCAAAAGTGAAAAAAAAAGGGCGTTTTACGGTAGTGAATTACAGTGCACTGGGGCCAAAGAGAACAGAGGGCAAACATGCGAGGGATTGGTCGAAATTATAGGTCAAGAACTCACAAAGTCAGGGATGATCGAGCAATTGAAAGCCACGAACGGGGTAAAAAAGAACGGCATCCGCGACAATTATCGACGCCGCGACCCGAATATCGACCCGACAACGGCAGCTGCGTTATTAAAGAGAAAACCTCTCCCCCCCCAACCGTTGCTGCGGCCCACACACGTATACTCGTAACTGCCGGTTCGCGGCCATCCATCTCTCCCTACTGGCTCGGGATTTCGCGCCATTGGGCAGCGACTCGATTGCCGGTCCGTTGATTTTAACGCACCGGCCCTTCTCTCTCGCATCGGTAATGACGCACTGCGCGCGAAATCAATCGAATCAATTAACGACACTGCATGCGCCTGCCCGCCCTCTCTTGCATGCACCAAAACCTCGATGCGCGACAGCTGCCACCGTCGCCACGGCGTACACGCTCCGATTGAAAAATACACGCGCGGCGAGCGATCGATATCGTGTTTTTGGCCGATCGCATTTTTCGAGGTTTAGCGATCGGTTACCGTTATCGCGTGCCCACATCGCACCGCCGATACGCGAGTATAATAAGGCCTTTTTTTTAACATTTCGGGTGATTTTGGCGAGCCGTTGTTTCTGGGTGTCAGAATTTCGATCAGATTTTTCAATCCCGCCTCTTTAAAATTCACTCGGGGCTAAAAACTCTTTGGACGTGTACATACGCATACGCACCGCTGTTTTTCGTTCGAAATGAATATGCATAAGTTGGTTTTATTTTTTTTGCTCGGCCGCGAGCGCACGTCACGAAGCGACGTAACCATAAAACCAGTGTTTACGAGCTCCCTACCGCGCGTATACTATATTTTTCACGAATAAAAATCTAATTTGTCCCCGGGAAAAATTCAATCGCGCCGTAATTTGTATAAAAAAAAAACTTTTCAGACGCCGGCGCGAGGGGTGCACTTGACGTATCATATGATGTATATATACGTACTCGCTCGTGCTTTTACCGAAAATCGATATCGAAAAAATCCCACACCCTTTCGCACGTTCTCGCGAGCAATTTTCCATAATTTATATACACATTTTCACCCCTCCCCTACATATACCTATACGAAACGTCCAAATGCTCGGCGACCCGTGACTGCAGATTGTAAGTACAACCTTGGGAATATAACGCGAAATCTCTCCCCGGAATAACTCGGAACCATCATCAGCCGAATTTAAAAAAGGACTGAAGTTTACACGTGTATCCGATCTCGTTGAAAACATAATCGTCCCACGCGGTAACTTTGCCTGCTCGACGATTTGTTGTTCTTTCTCATTATACTGTCGAGAAAAAAACATCCCAACAGAGGGGGGAAAAAAAAAAGTTAAACAGATCGTCCTCTGGAATTGCATTGGCTCGCTCGTGCCGGAATGCCCTTGCCGCACCTGCATACAATTTGATGTTATTTCCACGTTTTTTTGTTTTTTCGTTCAACTCGGCCGGGCGAAAAATCGAGCGCATATATATAGCCCAACGATCCGAGCTAATGTTTTCCCAAAGTGTCCTTCCCCCCCATCGACTCGAGAGAGTAGCCGCATCTGCTGGTCTGCAGTGGCGCAGTATAACGAATAGCCGAAACTCGCAAAGTTGCACACGAGTGCCCGAATCGAGCGTATAACATGCGGATACACGCTAAAACGCCCACATGGACAGAGGTAAGTATAACCGATCGCCCGATCGGGAGAGTACACAGTTGAGATGGGGCGAACGGGGTTTGACGCGCGATTCCCCAAAAGTGTTTATTTATCCTCTAATGTATGACCTATAATGGCACTGGTACATGAAATATATGTATCGCGTCGTAAAAGTGGGCGTTGGGACATCAGGAAAGTGAATCGAGCGTACACGTATATATACATGCGCGTATAGACACAAGGGAGGCTTTTCCGAGGCTGCGTCTGCAGCAGTGGGCGAACTAAATTCTGCTCTCCCTGGCGGGCCAGAGGCGTGGTTACACGTGACGTCAGAGCCTCCGTTGTTCTATTTGGTCGGGAGGGGGAGACCGGAAGCTCCAAGGAAAAGTTGCGTCCGTGTGGGTGTATATATATGGGCACCGCGTACACACACACACACACACACGCTCGTATATATATGGTGGTAAAGCGAGCACATATATATAGGACGCGACGCAGGAAGAGAGAAAGGAAAAGGGGTGGCTGGTGTGTGTGTGTGTGTTTTCTGCTGTCCCCGCCACGTTTCATAAATCAACGAAACAAACGGAACGGCGACGTGCCGCTGCCACCGCTACCCCACCCTCTCTCCCACGGAAAAGCTCACGCGATGCTCCATCCTGCTGCTGTATACCTATATAACGCAGCTTCAGCGCAGCGCTGTCTTTATTTGTTTAGAAATCTTTTTTTTTTTTTTCAAGAGAAAGCTTTTTGGCCCCTAAGCCTCACATTGTGGCTTAAGTTTCGCGAATCGTTCAAGGAGCAAGTATATACAAATGATCAATCGTCGAGTTATCGGAGCTCGAGCAGAACTGCGTATAGGTATAATATATAACCTACCATGAATTAAATTAGCCCAGTTTGCACGCGATTGTGAGGTAAGTGGGAGCTTTGAACCGGAGGTAGAGCGAAAATTTCGAAAGGGACCGGTACTTTGCTTAATTATGACGAATGGAGCTCGGAATCTCTCTCTCCCTCCCACATGATTATACTATTGATTTTCAACTCACGTGTAATATGTGCGTTGTAAAAAAAAAGAGCCTGTATACGTATAAAGGGAGCAATTATAAAGCAAAAAGAAGAAAAAGGCGAAAATAGAAGAGCCAAAAGCAGCATCGGTCCTTCGCAGTGCGCATACACGCATGTACCTATATGTACTTCAAAGAGCGAATCCCAGGAATGGTCGCTCGTGTATGAACCTGCATTCATTTCTCCCCCCCCCCCGCCTTTCCCTCTGTATTTTGCTGACACACGCGAGGCCTTTTAATTCAGACGCACAACTCTGACGTGATCCACATTCGGGGAAGCTGGAAAATTTTAATTGACGTAATCGTGACTAACGCTGGCATACACACGCAGCTACCTTATTATAACATCTGTTCTACACGTGTATAGGGTGAAGAAGAAAAAAAAAAAAAAAAAAGGATATCGCCCCTACAGCTTTATTTTCCCCCACGTATGCATATTATAAACAATATACAAGAGCGGTACAGCGGTGAAGTAGTCCCGCGTAATTTCAATTTTCTCGCGTAATGCGCTAAATTTCCGGGGGTTATGAAATGCAAATCCCGAGATTTACGGTTGCACCGCTGCAGGCTTCAACGGAGCGTAATATCCACGTATACGCTGCACTTGCAGGGGAGCGGAGCCTCCCTCTCTCTCTCTCTCTCTCGAGGAAGCGACTTAATTAAATTTCAGGAGTGTCCGAAAACAAGAGTACAGCGGGGTAATTGTCTTCCGAGGGCTCGTCAATGTGTAGGAGCAGCACCTTCGAAGTTAGAGAGAAAAAAAAACAAAGAGCTAAGCAGAGCGTATAGCGGCGATTAGATACACAGGGAGGGAAAGAAGAGGCGTAACACTGGGAATTGCATCTCAAAGAGCAGTGAAAGGGGGGGGGGTGGCAATTTCTCGGGACGACTAATTGACGGGTCTCGGAACAATGGGGCTTTATACGGTGTACACCGTAGCTATAGTGTCTCTATGGCAATTGTGTTGCTCCTATGGAATCGATGAGAGAGAGAGAGTCGATTCGGCACACCAGAGTGTACAACGTATATATATATATAGGAAAGTGGGCGCATCGTCCACGCGGAGCCACCGTCGCGTGCCCCCCGACGTTCCGGGGGATGTGCTAGCCCATGCCCAGGAATCAATATGATATGCCGCGCACCCGCACCGAGCAGCATTTCGGGGCCCTCCCTTGTTCGCCCCGCCATATGTATATATACCTTCCTCGCTCGCTCGCGTATATTGTGTGCACCGGTGCTCTCTACATGTAAGTATACTTTCCTTCGCTCTCTTATCGCCATCGCGGACCTACACGGAGGAGTTGAGTCATCGATATACTTCCCTCCCGGCCAGATATGTCATTTTCTCTCTCCCTCTGGCCATTGAATTTCAAATCGAAAATCACGACTGGTACTTTTCGCCGGTAATGGAACACGTTAGAGCCGCTGCGGAATAAATGATATGGGTCCCAACGACGAACGTGTTCGCCGGTTCTTCCGATTAGGAATTCAGGAGGGGGAGAGGGGCCATTTTCGTCTATCTTCACGGAGCGAGGGGCCACAAGCGCGTGTACAAGCTCATTGATAAGAGATTATGTATGGCACATGGCGTTTACCCATCGTATATATACATACGTATACTCCTCGCTGCATATATACGCGAACACCCATACAGGGAGGGAGAGGTAAAAAAAAGAAAAAAAAAAAAAAAAAAAGAGTCTTTACCAGAGAGGGCTTTCCAAAAGCTGGCTAGCGAGCCATATCGATCGGCAAAGCTGCTGTGGCCCGCTGCCATGCACCGGATGGCGGGCGTATATATACACACGCGAAGCGCCTATTTTCTTCTCTGTCAAGTTTCCACGCGGTTGCGTGCACACGGGCGCAAAAATGTTTTGCGAGGCACCACGATGAGACACAGATGTCCTGGCCCTTGGCCAAATTCTCCACCCCCTCCTCGTCCTTTCGGGATGGACGTATTACATCACGAGTTTAGCGAATCAATGCTCTCTCTGCCTATATGTGCGCGCGCGTGGCTGTGTGTGTCGAGCTCCCTTTCTTTTGAGAAAGCGTTGTCATATCCCGGTGATTGCAAACAACCCCCCTCCCACCTCCTTTCCCTCGCTCGAGCGATGTGCGCGTACACGCGAATGATATACGAACCATCGGGACGGGTTACCCTTTCGAGCTGTACGTAATGTGTATGCACTAAAATACAAATCCCCGTAAGCGCGCGCGTGGGTAAACGAAGATTTACACTTATCCCCGATGCGAAGGCAAATCCCATTCGCCCGAGAGCCGATAGCCCGACGTCAAATATCATCATCGTCGTAGTCGTCGTTGTCATCATCCCCGGTTCTGCCGTTGCTGGCGCGTGTGTTGTTTGCCAACGCGTTCACGGGCCGGTCCATGCCCAGTCAAGTTATTTGCGGACCTCTAATCAATCCGGTTCCCTCTGCACTTTGGCTGTATAGCTCGTGGTATACCTTTTTTTTTTTTTTTTTTTTTTTTTTTCTCTCTCTCGACGAAACGCGGCACGAGTTACAAAACAATCGCTTTTGTTCCTTGAAATTGCGACCATTGCGAGGGAGATTGAAAGTGGATGGAGGCGAACACGGTTCGGCGGAAAATAATGATTAAAATGCGCGGTGTGTGTGTGTGCGTGTATTGCTGTACAAAAAAATATCGCGATCGATGAATTACGGAGATTTGGGGTAATACGTAGGTATACGTGTATTGTGTGCATAGCGAGGAGTGCGCGTGAAATTTGAAGCTGCATGTACACGATAATAGGTGTATATAGGGCTTGGCCCTCTGCTCTTTGAATGTTAACGCCCGGATGAATTTATCGATGAGCGCGGATGTGGCAGGTGAATTTCATAAATCAACCTCCCCCACCCCCCTCAAGTACACACATACGTGTACGAAAGAAATTTGTCATTTTCAATGCTAATCGATGGAGCTAACGCTAAAACTGAATTTCAGCAGATAGTTCATTTTTACTCTATGAAACTTTATACTGTTCTTTAAATATCTTAGTGATTCATGATAATCAAATACATTGTATTTAAAAAAAAAAAAAAAAATCTCGCTAAATCACGCGTTCAAATATCCCCAAGTACGACCGATTGATTACTTTTATTTTTAGAGAAGTGAGGATATTGTAATTAAAATCAAATTTTTACAATTCCTTCAATCAATATAGGAAAACATTTTGTCCACGGTCGCTCGGTTGCAAGTATTTTGTTTTTCCGGTTGCAAATCGTAAAAATAAGAATTAGTCCGAAAATTTGATTACGCATATACACGTATACTTGGACCCCACTCATATTTTCTCCCTTACCAAATAGGACGATTCAACTATGCATTTACGCTTTTCACTCCCGCAAAAAAAATGTAAATCAGTCGCACCTAAAAAAAAAAAAAAAAAAATAGTTGACGCTTCCCGTCGATACAACGCGACAATCCACGCAATCACGAGTTTAGCACAATATAAAACCCATAAAGAGCAAAATACTCTCTGGCCATCAGCGCAGTAGACCAGGATTCGCCATTTCGCGCGATAGAAAAAAAAAAAAAAAAAGAGAGAAAATAGAATCAAGTGCACAGTAAACGAGGGGATGCGTGTATTTATGTATACATATACAGGAGAAGCGAAGAAATCGAAGGAAGAAGAGAAGTTGTCCCGAGCATTTCCTCGGATATCCGATGTTATTGTCAATAAAATATACGATAAAATGCAAAGCGAGCGAATTTTGACGCTCCTCCCCCTCTCGACCGACGAGATTTCGACTCTCGCCTTACTCGCGATACAATGGAACGTGTGCGCTCCAAGAGGAGCCGGGGGGCTGTTTATACACCGACTACTTGGTCAATACTCTCTGTATTCCTTCCTCGTAATTATCATATAAAAGGATCTGCCCGGGTGGGAGGAGCGCGGAAAGGACGTATAGATTTCCCCCTTATTCGGCCTGGAAGTATATAAGGGCCACCTCGAGAGGAGGAGGGAAGTATCCCGACGATGGAAACGGAAAAAAACGAGATGGATGATGGGAAGAAAACTCTGCAGGAAAACTCGCCGTGTGCTTGTGTGCGCGTTCCGTTTATTGATTGCCCTATGCTAATCCCAGCCTCGACGGATTATTTGACTATCGAACCCCTCCCGTAAGATCCACGGGATTAACGAGCATTCACGTCCACGTTTAATTCATCATCGTCATCATTATATCTTTTTTCGTTTCTTCTCTTCTGGTACAGGTATTATATTTATTGACCATCGATTGATTTTTTTCCCAAGTCATAACGTCACCGGCATAGGTGCATCGATGAAAAACTCGAAATATTCTTCGATGGGTACTTGCATTAGCGACGGTCCTCATGTTACATACGGCGCTCGTCTCGAGGAAGAGGAAAAACCTATGCGCATCGAACGCGTATATTTATTCCAGGGGATGTTTGCCGAGTAGGAAGGAAAGGGTCGAGGTGGCGTCGGACAAAAAAGGCCCCTAAATTGAGTCGCCATCGGCTCTATACCCCGACACACATAGGCTGCAGTGGCCCCATCTCGAAATTGAATCTGCCAGTGTTGCTGCCCCGAGAAAGCACGGAAAGAGAGAGGACGCAAGACGAATGGGCCGGGCTTTTAATCTCGGGCACTTTGCGCGGTGGCGCCCACACGGGGAATGGCTCCACATATATAATGATTAATTTGCCCCTCCTTGCCCCGGTATACCCTTGTACGGGGGGTGAAAAAGAAAAAAGGGAAGAAGCTGTAGCGCCACTTAATCCGGTACGGAGAAAATGTAATCCGTTATCGCGCATCACGAAGAGGGGGGCTTCATTACGTTTTATTCGGCATCACGTAACACCCCGTCGATCGAATCCACCGCGACGGAGCGTCATCCTTTTGGATTAGAAGTATTACCCCGATAGCCATCCCCCGCCCCAAATATTGTGCATTCCACCCATCACCGACAGCTGCATCAAGGAGAGTAAAGAGCACTTTCGGGTAGGGGCAATTGAGTTATCGACGCCCGATCGGGTAAAAAAGTTGCACCGCCGTATATCACCGGAGTAGTAGTAGTTCTCAGGGGGAGGGGACTCCGAAAAACACGTTCGAAAGAGTCAATAGGGGAATTTCCCTCTCGAGTCGGGAGAGTTACGGGGTAAAATTAGCGTTTTCTAGGCTAATGGATTTCGCGTGGAGTAGTGGCGCGCTCCGATTCGGAAAGTTGGCAGCCGTGGCTCTTTGGAGCGAAGCCAGCGTTTTTACTCGTGTGTTTATCCTTCCTCGAGTCCTTTGCTCTGCGCCGCGAGTCAGGGGGGTGGGCTACGTCATCGAAAAGTCAATTTCGCGCGCCCCTACCCCCCTCCTGAACTGTACACAGATACAAACACACACACACACGCGAAGGTCCGTACTCGTTTCTGCAGCTGCGGAATCTCGGTGTACTGCAGCCGCTCCGTAATTCTCTCGTACGAGAAAAAGCAGCCGCGAACGTGTCCGCGTTTTTTGTGCCCCCCCCCCCCAACCCGCGTACGGCCGTAAGTTACCCGTATAGCCGCGAGATGAAGCGATATTTCTCCCGGTGCTTTTTCTCGGGCTGCGATGATTTTATTATTATTTTTTTTTTTCCAGCGGAAGCTGATGTATATAAGAAAGAGGTCATCCCTAATTAAAATCCTCCCGAGCGGATCGATGGTGCAAAAACCATTCGCTCGCCCATACATGCATATGTATACTCGAGGCGTAACGAGAAGTAATATTTGCCCAGGCGAAAAAAAAAAAAAAAAAAAAATCCCCCAAAAACAGATCCGACCGAAATCTCTAACTGTTTGCCAAAGCCTCGAGTGGATGAGGGAAAAAAAAAAGATTTGCCGGGAAAATAAAATGTATTTGTTTAAAACCGGAGGGAAAAGCAGTATAACACCGGTGGTTCCGATTCCCCATAGGACCGGTAATCGAGTTGCCGGTTTTCGCGTGTATGGAAAAGCTGCGTCCGACAAAGAGAAGGTGGGGACGAAAAAAAAAAAAAAAAAAAATACCCTCGCTTCCTACGAACGATGAATCAGCAGCAAACACCCACTCGCAAGCCGCATCATCATCGCGGGTGTACACTCAGCTCTCGGATTTCGTTGCCCCTCGCTCTCGAAAAAACAATCATCGAGCCTCCCAAAAACAGCCTTTATTCTCCTCCTCCTTACATGACGTATATATACATGCGCACACACTCTGGATTGTCGAGCTACCCCCGTATATCGGATCGCGGGGTGTCCACTCGCGCCAAGTTCCCAAAAGAGGAAGCCGGGGGGGGGGGCGAGCGATTTTAGAGGCCGATAAGCGAGGAATAAGTCTTCGGGAGGTGCGGGTTGTACAAGTGGATTACGCGCGCGGCGGCACACCGCTCCTAGGCGTGGCTATCGAGCTCCATCTTTACCCACCCCCGAGCGAGACCACACGGTCACGCGATTAAAGCACGTATACGTATGTATAACCATCGCCGGGCTGCTACAGTTGCAATAACAATTGTTACACTCCGGTGATGATTATTATGATAATGGTCGACCCTCCGCCCCATTCGTTTGCGGATCCTCGACTCGAGCTGATGCTGTATACGTATATACATGTATATTTTATATGCATATACATGGTAATCTTTACCGATTGGCTCTTTCTTTTCATACCCCTTTTGGTGCTGTACACGACGATTGGAAAGAATCCCCGCATCGCAAGAGCAGTTTAAGGCGTGTTATTCTCCTGCGGCGAGTCTTACCAAACTCGGACTTTACTACTTGCACCTCCGCAAGCGTACGTATATGGCTATACATGTACGGATCGGATGTATATATCACGCGTTCCCCCCCCCCCCCGTCTTTACTTTCGCGTCGACGAATCCCTCGAATCGCATTAAGCGACCCTCGGACGGACACCGTGAGTATATAGGTATACGAGCGTGTGGAGATTAGATCGCGTTAATACAGATACATATATATGTATAATATACACAGAATCGCCGATGCATTGGCTTAGCACGGCCGATTACCCCGAAATCCCTTATTACGAGGGAAGGGGGTACGGGGCCTCGATCAAGTTAATCCTCCCTCCCCGCCTACGAGATCATATTGCGATCAGCTCTCGAAATGCTAATGAATTTCCCGATGATCCGCGTTTAACAGCGACTCTTATACACACATATACACCGCACGTCTGCACTCCTGTTATTGTTGTTGGGTGCACCATATACATCCTTGCGATGTATATATATAAAAGTGTACGCACAGTCATTCGACAAAAGAGAGAGGGAAAAAAAGTTGAATGGTACGAGAGCTCGCGTTATTATTTCCGAGCTCCGCGAAAACTCTCTCGAGCGGATTATACGAGGGGGGGGGGGAAACAAGCTAGTTTTTCCTCGCTTTCCCGGAATTAAGCTAGCTGCATCTAGCTAGGGAGGGGGGGGAGGAGAGAGGAAAAAAAAAAAAAACAACAGAAGCAGGAACAACTTTTTCCACCGCAAAAGTCGTAAAGTCAATATGAAGCTTGTCGAACGCGTGTGCTGCAGCTGCTCCCTCGCGCTATAGGAGCATATATATATATATATGCACGTGGTACGGAGGCGGCCAAGGCGAGAAAAGTCCGAAAAACTAACGGGAGTTGCGAGGCAGCTGCGCCCCGTAAATAAGAAAAAGCGCCGGACCCGAGCACATCCGGGGGAGGGAGGGAGGAGGGAGCAGTCGCCGTCAAAATTGACAAGCGCAGGAGGAGGAGGAAATGGGTCGTGCTAAAGGTTCATTAGGCCAGGCAGCGACGGCGGCCACCGATCTGACCCGAATTCATATTTCGCAGGAGCGCCCGGTGTATTATTATATATATAGTACACAGTGGTGGTAGCTTGGGGGGGGGGGTTGTCTCTCTCTGCTGCCACCCGGCTCATGCTCGTTGGCGGGGTGGGGTGTCTCTCCACACCGGAGAGGGGGTGGCCCGGGGCTGGCAACGCCGAGGACGATGACAGGGACTGGAGGAGGGCGCCTAGCACGGTATGTTGCACGGCGGTGGCGCGCCCGTCGCTTCCGCCCCTCCAACCTTTGGCCGCCACCCCATCGCTGCCAGCTCACCGGCTCGCGGGAAGGAGAAGGGCCGAGTACTCTCGGGCGGGGATACGCGCGGCAGCTGCACAGTGCGACCCTGGACGGCCGCCCGGCAGTAGTAAGCTCGCGTTTCGGCCAGACGTACGGCGGAGGCTCCCTTCCTTCCTTCCTTTACTTTTCCTACAGTGTCCACGCAGCCGACAAAAATCACCACACCCGCACTGTCGCGCTTCGAATCACGCACGTATACGGACAGAGACGAGCTCTAAACTCTGTACAGACAACCCCCTGGGGCGCTTCCTTCCTCCCGTCGGACCGACCCCTCGCTCCCTTGGGCCGCAAAACTACAACTCGTGGATATTGTATCGGAATTGCGCGGGTGTCTCGTATACGTTTCGGATAAACATGATGAAACCATGTATATGTATATATAGAGAGAGAGAGAAATTGGACAGTATAGCGATAAGAGGGTGGGTTAAGGGCGACACGGGGAGGGTCGTGCGAGTAGGAAGAGAGAGGTGTTGGCTCTCCCTCTCCTGGGCCGGTGCGCGCGTATACATTCCCGCCCTCCTGCGGTGGCTATCTCTCGCGCCCCGGCTCGAGCCAGCCAGGCAGCGCCAGTGGTGCTCGCGGTATCCTTCCAGTGTGCTCGCGGGCGGCTGTGCAGGCTTTCGACGCTCCTCTTTGGCCACGGCTCACGGGTTGTTTTTTTTTTTTTTTTCCACCACACGGCTCGTGCGGGACGTGCCAGCGATTGGACCCTCGCTCCGAGGAGCACGAGGGAAGGGCCACTGTGCCAGCTGCAGCAATGGGCGAGAGGGCAAAGTGCAGTAACCACGAGTAGCTTCGCACGAAGAAAAAAAAAAAAAAAAGGGAAATACAACCAAACACTCGCCCAGTTGAATTTCGCCTCCCTCCCCCCGTACCATTTGTTTCTCGCGTGTTGATATAATCCCCCGTTTCCTCGGCCCACACGCCTTTTCGCTCGGAATTCGCGATACAACCCCCTGCACGGAAATCAATCCCCAACCCGGAGCTTTTTAACTCTGTGCTTGCGCGCGCGCGCGTGTGTGTTTGTGCTACGAAATATACATTTCGGGAGTCGCTGGCGAAAGGTAAAACGAATCGATCTCTAGAGTTGCCTCTGTGCGCTTGAATTGTAAACACAACACAATATTAACATTTGGGCTCCGGTAGGGTGTGTGCTTGGAAAAAAAAAAAAGGAAAAGAAAGCAACAGCCGATTCGTGAATATTCACGAGGTCCGCGAGTTGCCACATGCAAGAGACGCACGGGGTAATAGTGTTGTAATAGATCTTAAGGTCAAAGTATATCCAAAGGGCCGGCTTCGATCTCTCTCCGTGGGCGCGCGCCAGGAGATTGAAAAAAAAAAAAAAAAAAAAACGACTCGGAAGCGGCACGCGAGCTTTTTCTAAAATTACGCGCGAGCGCCGATTTTTACGTGTATCACCCGCACGGTAGGCGTATACACCAATAACCCATCCGAGTGACGTGCGACATTGGGTGGGGGGGGGGCTCATTCGATTTGTAGGAACGTATTATTAGACGCGCTCTTTGGTTCAACGATCAAAGGTGTATGAATATACATGTGCGCGCGCGAGGAAGCCGGAGAGATGAAATCTTCGGTGTGCCAAGTGAGAAAGTCGTATACGGGAATAGCTCGGGGGTGGGGGGGGGAGGGAAGCATGCGTGCGCTTCGAATGACGATTCTCGGGGCGACGGTCGCTCCGGTGGTGCTGCTTCTTGTACCACTATGTGCTCGCATACCCATCACCTACTTTGCACTCACGTTACTTCATACACACGACACGAGACTCTCATTATAACAATATTACACAATGACGATATGCCGGTATATTGTGAGTAAACACGTTTGCTGGTGCTGTTGGTGCTGTTGGTGGTGGTGGTGGTGGTGGTGCTGATGGTGCTGGTGATGATTCAATGCTGGTAAAAAGAACGAGAAAGAGAGAGTACCATACTCTTCCGACGGCAGTGAACACACCAGAGTCACGCACGCGTGCGGCGACCCCGAAAGCTCCTCCATCTATGTATCTGCTACTACCGTATATACTGACTGATGCTGTTGCGCGGATGATACCCGAAGTATGAGGTATATATACCACACGCACGCCTACCTTGATAAACCGGGCAAACCTGCATCCCCTGCATGAACAACCCACCCTCGGCTTACATCCAATCATCAGACACATATACATATAATTGTGGCACGCGCGTGTGGGTGCGTACACTCAAGAGCCGTGCGGAGATGTACGAACGTATATACACATTGTTAAGGTGGATATATTTAACGCTGGCGTCTCGTGTTGCTCGCGTACGTTGCCGAGGCTCGAAATAGATGGGCACGCACACGCGCACGCAAGTACATACACATGGCTCTCCTCCTCCTCTCTCGGGGCATAATTTCATCGCGGGCGGCGCAAGTTCGCCATGGAAGCTCGCGAATCGGACGCTTTTCCGTCGGGCTGCCATACGCGCACGCCGCGTGCTTTTTCCACCTTCATCCCATATACATTTGTACCAACTGTATGTATCGATTGTTCTGCAGGCCTTTGTGCATGTTTATCCGCATCATTGTGTTTACATGTATTGTCATTTGCAAGCAAATGCACGAGTGTCGGGTGCCCAATAACCCATCAGAGTGTCGTCGGACGTGTGATGCCCCTTCCTCCCCCCACTGTGTAAGAAGAATGAAGAAAAAAGGGAACAACGGCGGTACAGCGCGCAGCACGTAATGTTAAGCTTAGCTGGTTGAACACGGGTCAAATATAATGTGCAATTGACTCATTTGGTCCCCTTCAACCAGCTGTAGTTGACATTAGTCCTCGACGCCACGCACCTGTACACACGTACGTTATTTCAACAAGTCAACAAGATACCGTATGTGTATAATGTATATTTTGTTATGGTGATGCAGGGGGGAAAAGAACAGTGCGTGTACGGCTTGGGAGCATCCAAAATTATATACTTACTCGGCCGAGATAGTCGCCGGCACGCGGAACGACGTAGAGCGAGTTTACGCGTTAAATATAACCTGGATGATGCGCCGCGAGTGGCCCAAGCCAAAGAATTTTCCGCGAGCTATTAGTGGTTTGACCCGTGTCGCAATCGTCACCTCGTGTGTTCCTCCATACCATGTAGCTGTTGTGAAACACCAAATTGTCAACGAATTGTGGAGGAGGAAGGAAGAAAAAGGCACTTTTGACGAAACGTGGGCGCTAGAGTTTGCGGCTTACGTAAGGGAGGGACGTCGCGTACCTTCCGTTCATTTATCTTTTTTCTTTTTTGATCGGGCGAGGCATAACAGCGCATCAAGGTATACACGAGAATGCATGTAAAGCCACGCCTTGGCTCGAGTCCGGCGGGCGTACACGTGAAAAAAAAAGGACGGGGTAATTTGTCGCCGGGGACAAAGGAACGTACGCGCGCGTAGCAAATTTTTTCCACACGGGATCTGGGCTCGACTCGCACGTGCGTCCGTACGGACTCTTTGGCGCAAATTTAGAGTCGCAGTTCGAGAGGGCAGATGTACGTGCCAAGGGAGATAACAGTGGCGTGCCCGGTGGCGTTTCGGCCATTCGATATCTGCACACGGGCGCGCTGGGTTGTATCCCTTTGATCTGGGGAGGATCCGGAGAAATGGGATGGTGGGTATACGTGACGCCGGACAAAGGACACCACTGGCTTCAATGCCGCTATCTCGATTTTGAATTGCAAAAAGTGGGTTATTGCTCCGATAATCCGTCGTTGAATAAACATACGTGTGTAAATTATTGTAACTTTGTAATATGTATGAAATGTTACGTTTTTCCGTCAAATATGTAAACCATCCGTCCGATGAGCTCAAAAAAAATTTTACAAAGGGGCGTACATTTAAAATGTAAAATAAAAAAGCGATATGTCAATTATATAAACTTAAGACTTTGAGATGTATGCAATGTGCAATAAAATGAAAAATGTTGATTATTGTCATTATTAGCATTACTATTGTTACTTTACAGATAAAGCTCATGGATGGTTAAGATGAATGGCGAATCTGTGACTATCTGTCCATGCGCTTGTCAACAGTTATTTAGTATTTATTTATATATCATAACAGTTCAGATAAGATTACAATGAAAAAATGTCGAATTTGGATATTTTTCCTGAAATACTAAAATTTTACATAAATTTGGATTGAAAAAAATTGTAAGTGAAACTGCTTCACAGGATTATTTTTGTACAAGAAAAAAAAAAAAAACTACATAAAATAACTAGTTAAAATATGAAAAAAAATTTTTTTTAAATATCTTACGTACTGTATATTCAGTACAATGTATTTGTCTAAGTAAACAGTTATACAGTGGCTGAAGTTTTGTCACAGGGAAAAATTTTTATTGGTCCCAAGAAGTCTAAAAAATATAGTCGGTTATTTTAAATTATTTTCAACTACAACTTGCTCCATTATCTTTTACCGTTTTAAATAAAATGCGAATCATCAATATTTTCATACTTGTTTGAAAAATTGTCTTTACACCCTAAAATTAAATTGCCATCACAATGAATCCTTCAAGTCTATGAAAAAAATTATAGATCGAGTCAAACAGAAATTATTTAATTAACATTATTAATGTCCAAGAATGCAGTATTGTTGGTTTACAAACATTCAAAGTAGCTGAAATGGTGGTTATTTGTCCATGGAAGTAAGAATTCCATAACTTAGCTAATTTGAGTAAGTGGAAAAAAAAAGAAAAAAATGGTTTTTTTCCCAAAAACAGTGACATACCTTGGACTCGAACTTAAAAAAAAACTAAAAAATCGCAATTGTTGTCCGTAAAATCCCACACGGAAACAGGTTCAACGCAGTAATTTTTAACCCCAACGATTTATTTCACCCGAAAATCGTACATAAATAAATGTCGAGTGAGCCGACTCGCGTTAATTGAAATTTTTCGTCCAAAGCCCGAGTACACGTATACATAAAAATAAACCACCCGCTCAATGTACACACCGTGTGGCAAAGCGAAAAGTTTCGTCGAAACTAACAATCAACCGGCACACACGGGTGGGTCCACGTTCTACACATACACACCAATGTACACGTACAGCTATACACAGCTGGCGCCCCGATTCCCGTTTTAATGAACGCGATATCGACGTTCGGCTTTCACGCGACACCCTCGTAATACTATCTTTAATCGACCGAACACTCGCACCCCGTTTCGGCAATTACTCATAAATGTTACGCTTTGCGATATATCCACTCCCATACATATTAATACCATACTAATATGGCTAGTGTTGCACGGACAACAATAACAACTCCGCGCGCCAACATTTAGTAGCTTTTCGATTTATTGACAGCGATTGGTGAGCTTCGCTTCTCATTCATTCGCTCCAATTATGGGCGTTTGTCCGTGTAAACGATGACGCGGGTCGAACAAATGTGACGTGTACAATTTTTTTTTCCTTTAATGTATTTTAACCGGAGGTACCAATGCTAGATAAAACTTCATCTTTAGCTCTATTTGAGCCCTTTTTTAAGCGCAGCCGCTGAATTTCACGGACCTTGCAAGTTTTAACTCGCTTGTAAAGTTCTGAATTGCGAAAAATACGGATGTTTTTACTTGACGCAACCTTGTATTTCGATATTAACACGAGTAAAATTGAAGTTTACTTGCTGCGGAAAAACAGCGCGCAAAAATATACACGTCGTAAAATCGGGAGTGAAGGGAGACCTTGACGTTTTGCCCCACGGCACGCCCTTTGTTCCAATGTAGCTTTGTAAAGAGACACGGCGAATAAAAAACTGTCGGGATGAAAGGCTGGAAAATAGTTTTTTTCGATGAAAATAATGATTTTGTCATTTTCATTGCAACTCGATTTTCTCTGCGTGATAACTAATCGAAAACTCTTGAAGAAAAGCTTTTATTTGAGTCCTGGTCAAAAGTTGGAAACGAGTCTAATTCAACCGTATCAGTTGAAGGAGGTTCAATGATTTTCTCAAATTGCAGAGAAGAAAAATTTACAACAATCATTCAATGTGTCAGAAAATTGTGTGAATTATTATTTATATGTTTTTTGTAGCAAATTTTTCATATTGATGAAAAACGAGTCTAAATTCATTGCTGTTCTCAAGAGCTTTTATTAAGAATATTGAAAAAGTTGGTGTAGTTCCCTCTAAGTAGTAAAAAATGAATTTGAGAAAATCATTTAACTTCCTTAAATAACAAAAAAAAAATCCACAATTTCATTGAAATCATCGAATTAATCTTTATACGGATCACAGTGCTGAAATTAAAGCTTATTTCGAGAGGACATTGTTACTTTATTCCAAGCTGAATTGCAATCTTCTGAATGTATCTGATCCTGCACTGAGATGAAAAAAATGTACCGGCAAGACCAAGCCGAAGACAACGACTCGTCCCGTGAGATGAAATTTTTAGTCTAGCGGATAAGCCTTATATATTGTATACAATAAACTTTTTCCCCCTAATGGTCCCTCCCTTCTCGTGATTGTCCAGACTTGAGATACTATCTGTCTGGTACACACGAAACATGTATAACGAAAAAGCTTATGAAATATTGGGAGTGACATAGCAATGGACTAGACCTCGGCTTACCTTTGAAATGTGAAAAATACAAAAATTAAAAATTGTATTATCTACAGTACTGACAAAAAAAAAAAGCTACTCACGAATTTTCGCTCGACAAACAGCCATACGTAAAGTGTTCAACTTACCTGAAAACAAAAAACAAAAATTTATTTTCATTAAATTAAATTTAAAAAATTAACCTTTCTCTACTAAAAAAATACCAAAACTAGGTTTTCCCTCGAAATTTCAAGGAGAGCCGCACTCGATTCAAGAAGCAACCCTCAAACGAGGCCGAGGACGATAAAAAGGTAAATTTCCTCCAAATCGCCATCAAACCAGCAACCAGCAGCTGCGGAAAAAGAACGATGGCGATTCCGAGCGTCGCGCCCTCAACTCTTCTTCCCCCCCCCTGGGCTGCCTCGGAAACAAATCTTTTCCATTTTCCCCATCTTTATTGCGTCACTAAATTTCCGACTCCGAATTACTTCTCCGACTTAATTCCACCACTTTTTTTTTTATCACCCGCGAGCGTGTCCCAACTGCTCCACGCATTTTTCCCAAACGCCACAAAAACGTCCCCAAGTGTCGAGGGGGACGGAAAAAAAAAAAAAAAAAAAACTATAAAGGCGAAATTAAAAACCACACGGGGATACAACGGGCTCGTCGCCCGATATATTTTTGCCTACCAGATACAACAACCCAAGCGAAATAAGCATTAGCTAGGGGAAAAAAACGAGGGGGCAAGAAATTTAAGGCGAGACTCTCAATTAAAGCTGCGTTTCGTACGAAAGAAAGACGGTCGTCGTCGGCGGGCATTTTTTATTTCAATTGCCCCTCCCCCCTCCCGGTAGGTATGGACCGTCGCAAGACTATTCATGCACCCACAGTGGCTTCCGCTAATTACTTCAATTTAGGATAATGCCTTTTTTTTACGGTCCCACCCTCCTCCCCTTCCTCCCCGAGTCTTTTGCGTCGACTATACATGGACTCTACGAAGCTACAAATGCCCCGGCAGTTACCTCCAGTTGTTACGCTCGCCGTCGCGGCCGGTGCGAGCCACTTATCCCAAGGTGTTTCTAGCGCGAGCAGTCCACGACTGTGTACACACTTACGCGTGCGTCTCTGATGTATATATATACATGATACACCCGAGCGTATTTGCACGAGGATGCCATCAGAAGAGTATGTATAGTAGGAAAGGCTGGGAGGGGGGTAAGGAAGAGGGGCTCGTTTCGTGCTTCCTGCCAATGCAATTTACTAGTACATTGCGAGTAACGAGCTCGAGAGAATGTACATACAGACACACACGAGAAAGGATGAGTCGAACAAAAGCTCCTCTGTGTGTATGTATATACGCGCCGGGCGAATCACTGGCCGAGTCGAATTTCTCCCCGGTGCCATCGTTTCGTCCGTCCGTTTCAACACACACACATAGAGAGACACAATCGCGCGATACACGGAGCTGGTATCATCGCGTTATACGTATCTACCTTCCTTTGTCCGTGTGAACTTTGCCCTCAGCCCAAAGCTCGTTTGATCCAAACGTTAACTCACCTACGGGGAGTAGTTACACACACACACACACACGTAGGGGCGCGCGAAATTCGCGTGTGCTAAATACACGTATCTATCCACCCTATAATATCGTGCTATCTCTCCTGGCGGGTACCAGAAAAATCCGTTGGCCTGTGCGTTTTTGCCCCCTTTTTGCTCTCGGCAACCAAATAATATGTTCTCGTTGATTAACAAAGAAAAGTAAAAAAAAAAAAAAGTGGTAACGAGCGCCCCCCGGTTGATTGCTCAATCGGTAGGCTGCACGAGCTCGGTATTATGATAATAATAACGGCATAGTAGTAACGCGTGTAACTCGAAAAGTTAAAATTGCCTCTCGAGTTATTGCGGGGGTGCTCGTTTTGTTTGCTCCTCCGGAATATGTCCGCTCGAATGGGTTTTATTGCGTTCAACTTTTTTTTTTCTCTCTCGAACTAGCAAAATTACCAAGTGCGAACTTGGATGTTTAGGTATTTGGGAAAACGTTTTTTTTTTTTTGTTTTTCTTTTCCGAGTACAAAACGACGAAAAGCACACGAGCACTTGTGAGCTCGGCCGGGCGCGTGCATGCATTTAGCTCCGAAAGCCGTGCAAGAGAGAGGTGCCACGTACAAGCGCGTTTCGGTTGAAGGGCAGCCCGAGGGAAGCGGCCGGGCTCGGAAGAGGAAGGGATAGGGGGAGGGGGAGAAAGGCTTATCTTCTTCACGGCGTGGAGAAACTTGACGGCAATTCCGACCCGGTTAAAGAGCCGACGTAACGAGATTTCTAAAAATTGTCGCTCTCCCTTTGTGTTTTTAATGAAGGAGGGGAAAGAAAAGAAATTACATTTCAACGGTATTAAATTAGCGCAACACGTACGAGAGGCTTTCAAGCTGATGGGGAGAAGATTTTTAAAATGCACGTTTCGGCGCTGCAAAAATGATGAACGAAAGAAAGACAGCGAAAGAGAAGAAAAAGAACGGACGCCGGGGCATAATGAGCCGTGAAACGCATTAGTAATCCCACGAGGGAAACGGAGATTAATTATTATTTTCGGTCCAAGAATAGCGTGTTTTCAGAAATCAAGGAGACTCATCCCCCTCCCCTCATCCTTCCGCTCCTTCGTTATGGCCCGCGACGTCCTACTCTGGTCCTCACTCGAGATCTACTCCTTTTTTTTTTTTTTTTTTTTTTTTCTTCCCTCTTTCCAACAACTGATGTACACAGTTGTGTATACCTGTAGGTATATCTTGCAGGCCAGCAGTAAAGGCATCAGTTAACGGAAGACGGCAAAGAAGAAGAAGAAGACGAGGGAAGGAGGGGGCAAGGAAGAACAACAGACATCAGGAGCAGCGGTGCTGGTGGTGCCCCAGACCAGAGGAAGCAAGGGATGATGATCGCACCCACGCACACACAGACACAGGAAGAGAAGAAGAAGAAGAAGAAGAAGCTGTAGCAGCAAAGTCCGTGCGGGCAGCTACGGGAAAAGCCTAGGGGTTGGGAGGGGGGGGGTGAGGTGAACGCATTTCTAATATCTGTCTGGCGAGGTCGGGGCCGGCAGGGGGAGAGATTGTCGGGGGATCGACGACGTTGCTCCAGCTGCAGAGAACACACCCGCTCGCATACACACGTACTGGTGCACACAAGTTCCCCCCCCCCCCGAGCGTCGGTAGCAGCAGCGACGAGAGTGAGAGAGAGAGAGCTTTCCTCTCTTTTTGCCCGGCCCCGCGCTCCATACGCGAGCGCTTCCCACGCGGGGATCAATAATGCAGCAGTAGACTCGCTACCCTCCCTGCGGGCGCGAGCACACCCCGCTGCCGCCGTCGAGCTCCTTCCTTCTCTTCCCTCCGGAAAATCGCGGGAGGGACGGACACAGAGAAAGCCGACAGCGTTGCCGGCGCCGCGCCGATCCCTGCCGCTTCCAGGCCGCAGCTTCGCACCCACCCCTTTTTGCATCATCATGCCAGCTCTCTCTCTCTCGCTACTGCTTCTTGCATTCAATTGCCGCGTGGCTCTGTCTTCCTCCAAAGGATCCTATATCTTGCGATCTTTCGCCCCACCCCCTTCTTCTTCTGCTGCTCGAGTACCGAGGATTTGGGGCTGCTTCCGACGCTCTAGCCATTGTCTAGGACATCCGCAGTGACGCGCGCAAAGAAATAAAGAGAGAAAGAGACGTAAAACACGGGACTGTACCCTTTGACTCCCGCCCATCCTTCCTTCGACCTTCGATTCCGTTCGATCCGAATCCCTAGTGTGCATATAAAGGCACCGGAGCTATTTTCATCTCGGAGCTTCATGGGATACGTATATATCTCCGTGTCATCTCGGCCGGACTCTTTTTCCACCCCCCCACTTGGTACCTTCCGCCTGCGGTGCTCGAACGCCCGGAAATCTTAATATTCACCCCTACCCACCCCTCGTCCCTCTTGGCTTCTCTCGTTTTTAGTGACAGTGCTGGTATATATATGTATGGGCGGTTGATGCTCCCGTCGGCACCAATACGGGCCTTTACTACTTAATTCCCCGATGCATATACGGGCGCCGCCGTTCGGGAAATGAATTCCTTCCCCGACAGGTATACCTGTGTGTACAATGGGCGAGGAGACTCTTGCGCACGAATAGGGGAAGGGGGGGGGGCTATAAGAAGCTGGATATTATACCCACACCCGTATGGAGTCGTGACGTAATTTTCTCCTCGTCGGCGAAATTTAATGTGAATTTTTAGATTCGCGGAGAACATAGGAAAAACAACACGCGGAAATACACGAGCATATATGCCCCAAGAGGGAACTGTACGAGGGTGTGTGTGTGTGTGTGTGTGTACACAAGGGGGATGCATAGTTTTGCCGAAACTTGAGCTCTGCAAAAGTAGCTTTCCCCTCGTATATCACCGCGCGGAGGATCCTCGCCCCGAGTCTTCGAGAGGGATGGTACATGATAATTCGAGAGAACCTCGCCACCGGTACTGCTCCCCCCCCCACCGAATCCCTATACAAAAACAGGTGTACGTGTACATACGAGTGCTCCAGCCGCGCGCGCATATTACGTGCAAAGCCCCGGATACCGCTGCAACGGTATGGCGCGTGCACAGCAGGTATGCGCTTAACGCGATTACGCGTCTGTCTTTCGGCTGGAAATTCTAATTTCGAGTATTTAATTTACGAGTCCCCCGATCTCCAGCCACGGCTGCTCAACCCCGCAACTTTGGAAATTAATGATTCGGCCTTTTTTTCTATTTCCCCGGGCCACGGGGTGCCATTCGTCACAAACTTCCGTCATTTAAAAGTTAGACCCCCTCTCTGACTTGGTGGTTTTTTTCCCTTTGACAAAATGAAAAAAAAAAAAAAACAAAGACAAGTATAGAAAAAGCGTCTTTGGGTTTAGAAACGGTTCTAGTTACGAGTCCGAAGTAAAAAAGAGCTCCATTGTCTCCGGGCGTGTCCTCTGTGTTGTGGTTTTTTTTCGCGCGTATACACGAGTCTGTGTGTTTTCCAAGGGACCCGCGTCTACTGATTACCATCGTAACGAACGCGCGCTTTGTATAGAGAAAAAAAAAAAAAAAAAAAAAAAAACACGACTAAAAAAAAAGAGGGAAAAAGAGCGCGTGGGTTTATTCGTCGCGAGTCAGAGAGAGAGAGATGGGAGTTATGGGGGCAGTTATCACCGGGTGATAACTCTTATTGCCGCAATAAAGCCACCGACGTCGTGCAGTTGTGCTCTCTGGTGTCGGCGGCCCCCCTCGGGCCTCTGCGTGTACACGCTCCCTCTCCAGCCCCGCCGAGACTATACGTGTTTTAAATGTGCGCCGCCAGTAGTGTCGCGGCTTGTATATACAGCGTAGGCTCTCTCTGATGGGATTTTTCATACACCCCCTCCTCCCCGTTTTTTTTTTTTTTTTTTTCGGTCCGATTGAGTTATAAATCCGAGGAGACCCTCTTTTCCTTCTCCGGAAATCGAAACCCAATTTCACCCCGAGGTAGCTTTTGTCCCTTACGCCTCTGTAGATGATATCCCGAAGCACCTGCAGCGCAATCAATGTTTCGGACAGTTGACGTGAACCTATACATACAAGCACCACCACCTGACAAACTCAAATCGAACCCCTACCCTGGCCCCTTCCATCCTGGAGTCGCTGACCTAGATGCACACGTCCCGAGACTTTGATCAAGAACCTGATGCATTGTCATTTATACAGTGTGGTTCGATTACTACGGTAAATCTGCTTCAAAAAAAAAAAAAAAAAAAAAGGAACCAATTTCAGTGCCAATCATAGAGCACGAAAAGTAAAAATCGCTCGATCTAGTACCGATAGGTTGTATACCATTGCACATCTGTTGTATAGGCATGGCTCCATCGGCTGCTCCGGCGTATTTATTAAAAGCCGTTTCCCGATAAAACAGAGCGCGGGAGAGCCCCGAAGAGACTAGGTATCGCGCGTCTGCGGGGCCTGTGAAAAACAACCGCGCGTATGCAGTTGGGCGGGTGGAAAACTTTCTTCTTCTTCTTCTTGCACGCTTTTATATACGGAACACGGGGGGGGGGTGGTGGTGGTGGCTCGAAGGGAATCAGCAACGGCACACGGGTCGTATTATAGGCAAAAACGAAAGCACAAAACCCACCCATTTTTACACATAACTCGTAGTCTCTCGTATACGTAGGATCGAGGGTGTGGGGAGTAGGGTGGCGGTGGCTTTTATATGATTATAATATCGCCAGCGCGAGCCAAAAAGTTCGGCCATACTTCAAAGCTCCCCCCGGTGCACTAGGCGCCGCTCCTCCTCGCCCACCTCTCTACCCGTATATATACTCGAGAACTAGAAAATTCGCCACTGATGTCGGGGTACGTATATATACGTAGACGCGCGAGAGAGAGAGAAAAAGCGAGGAGGAAAGGGTGCACCAGAGCGCAACGGCACACACGGCTCGTTTCAAAGGCTGAAAGCTCGCGCCGCTGCGCCCACCACCCCACACGGAGTCGCGCGTGGTATTATCATTATACGGATACCTCGGAAATAAGAGCCAAACAACCGAATGCAGGTATACGCTATGTAATATAATAACGGGCACGGCCAAAAAGCAGGCCCTCCCATTGTATAACCTACACCATCCACTCGCGCTTTCCCCCTGATTTATGCACGCGGCCTTGTTGTAGGTATAATACGCAGAGACCGAGGCACGGGTGTATCTCAGCTTCGCACGCGGCGGCCTCCTTTCTCCTTACTGTATAGGTTATACATATATATGTGTGTGTAACTATGTAACGTGCACATGCGCCTTCAGGCCACGACCCATCAGCTAGAGAGAGATTAGCCACTGTCCGGCGCTTCTCAGGGCTCGCGTGACGCCCGATTATATTTAACAACGTCTGTGGGGGGGGGGGGGGGTGCGTGCTATACACATAAGGACCTGCAGATGCGAGATAGCAACAGCGAGAACCTAGATTCGAAACCACACCCCCCCCCCACTTGTGCCCGATATATAATGCCCCGAACCCTATCGCGTTAGGTATATATAAACAACATATTATGACCCACGGAGCCAGAGAGGCTCACGGGGTACCGCGTCGTCCGCGTCACGTTGGGGGATGAAAAATATACAGAAGCGGAAGATCTAGCCGGGCGACGGAGGGAGTTTCGCGGGGCCAAGGGTACAGGTAGGTAGGTAGGTATATATACGCGCAGTTTGCGGAACGTGAGCTGCACCTGTGATAAAGTCACGCCACGTTGTGTACACAATACATGTGTATATGTGTATATAGTGCTTAGGAAAGGGGAAGTGTGTGTGTGGGGGAGTAGCACAAGCGAGTAAGTTACAGTTATGCCAGCCCAACCGTAGGGAGTAAGGGGCAACCTTCGCGTTCGCGGGTAAATGAAGAGTTATGTATATATATATGTACGCGCGGCTAGGCTTGACTTACCGACCGGCTCAGCGGGGATTAAAACCCGGCTAACGCGAGTTTCTACCGCGAGGACACGCGGATGAACCGTACTCGCTCTTTCTCCTCCGCTTATCCCTTTAATATTCGGATTCGTGGGTATACATGTATACCAATGTTATATATTAATATGTATATATTATACGCGAATGTGGGTCGCATGGGTGTTAATGTGGCCAAAGTAGTAGTGCAGGTTGCTCCCCCTCTTGGTCGGTATGGTCGAAAGCTGTTGCGCTAAAACTACATGCACGGGGCCCCTCGGGTTGTACGTGTAGCATCGGTAATGTATATAAGTTGATGTTTTGCGGAGAGAGAGAGAGAGAGCACTGCGTATATATAATATAGTGTGGACTGTCCCAAACGGGAGCCGCGCGGGCAAAGTTGCCGAAACGCGGACCGGATATCATTCCATTTGCGAGATAATGCGCCTTCGCCGCAGCCTCGTGTATTTTCGGACCTCCGACCCCCCCCTCAGCTACTCCTTCACTCTGCTTTTACGTATACGAATCGCGTGTGCGGTTATTTCCTGGCTATATATACACTGCTGCTTCGTTGGCATTGTTTCTCACCGAAATTACAATGTTCATATTTTGAGGGAAAACAAATTTATGGCAAATCGATTCGAGTTGGATTTTTATTTGTTGCTTTGGTCAATCTTGGCCTTATGGTTATTTTGCAACGAAGCGACACGCCTTGCACGTATAGTCGAATACCGCCTTACATAAAAAGCTCGGATGGTTAATACATATTTATATCAATAAGTAAATCAAGGTACGGTCTTCCCCTGATATTAATATATTTACCGATTGAAGGTACGTACAGCTCGATTTAACAATGCCACATGCAAATTCAACATTACGGCCAACCGTGACGACTGACCCCACCCATCCAACCAAACGTACACGACTGGCCCCCCTCCTTTTTTTAAAAATCATTTCCCTCTTAATGATCCGAGCACGATTTTTAACATTTCACCCCTTCCCTTGCTCCCTCGCGAGACTCCAAACGAGATTACAGAGCGCGCGAGCCGTCGTCGTTTTTCATCCCCCTGGATGACCGAGTTGTTGTTGTTGCCTTATATATGATACATTGCACGTGTATTAAACAAGACCGCGTCCTCACCGATGATCCTCGGCAGCGATAAGCCCCCCGGGGCACGCTCGCGCCAAACGGGGCGTGTGCTATCGCGAGTTTTTATCGCACGCGGAAGCAAGGCGGTGGGTTGAAACGTGTGGGTGTATATATAGGCCACGCGCGCTCCAAGGCCTCTTTTGAATATTCAAGGGGGGGCCAAGGGGCTCACCTGCCGTGAATCGGGCACTATATGTACCATGGGCTTCGTGCGAGATGCTGGATCCCGATATACAGTCCGACCGGACACTCGGATCCTTTTTTTTTTTTTTTCCCACCCCCAAGGCCTGTAAGTAGGTATATAATACAGGCTTTTTATTTGCACAGTTGGTATCGCCGTGATAATCATCGAGCAACGCTTTAATAGAGGGTTGAGGAGTCGTCACAGTGGAGTAAACCTAGATTCGGTCAGACGTGGCGTGGGTGACGGCAATTTCGGTCGTTTTTTGTTGTAAATATATATATCAACAACCTCCGCATGGCATGTATATATATACGAAATCGTACGGGATCACGCAGAAAACTATTTGAAATTTCGTTGTTACAGTACATACACGGACGGGGTGACGACAATTAGGTATTTCCCAGCGATTAATCCAAAGGCGCTCTCCACCTTGATTCCCGCAAATAGTTGGCTCGTATATATACCCGAGTTACACGTAAAACTCGAGGGACCGGCAACAATATACGTATAGTATACCTGATATACCACGCAGGACACAGCGTGGTGGCTGGTGTTTGAAACTTTCTTTACAAGGACTAATGCGCCATTTCTCTGTAGTTGTGCAGTTTCCAAAATATATATATTATACATGTAGGGTTTCATACAGGATGGATGGATGAAAAGATTACGAGTACACTGGCTATGTGTATATACGCGCAGGGCGCAACTTTTATCGGACACGACATGCCTATACGGTATATATATACAGTTGGTAGTAGTACAGCAGTCCGACGAGCGATTCAGTCAGCACGACTCTCGTTCCCTTTTATTTTCCTCCTCCTCCTCCTTCCCCGGGGCAACTCGTTCGCCTTTGCCTCTCTCTCTGCGACTCTTACTCAGCGAAGCGAGGCCAGGGAAATGTGTAAAGGGCCGTGGGGGGGTGGTGGCGAAAATACATAGGGTCGGAGCGTCTAGCGGAGGGGAAGGGCCTTTCAGGCGGTGGAGGGAAAAAAAAAGACGCGGGCCTTCGTTACGCTTTGGGCGCCATCCAACGATCCTTTTCTTCCGAGCACCCTCGACCGGCTTCTGCAAAGCGAGCTCTTTTTCCGTCCTACTCTCTCTCTCTCTCTCTCGAGTCTATATATGCTGCACTCGACGTATACTTATATCTGCCTCGCCTTCGATCACACGGCGCTGTAACGCCTCCCCGACCAGTACAGGTACATTTATACCACGATTGCAACTCCACGCTACATAAAAACCGATGTGTAACATTTACAGTTAAATGGCGAAACTGTTGCACTCGGCAGCCGTTTTTTTTTTTTCTTTCCCTTTCGCCGAATGAAAGTCAGCCGAGAAATTTACGGTTATACTATACCGGTCTTTGAGCAAAACTCCACTGTACAGCTTCGCCAACAGATTCTTTTTTTTTTTTTTTTTTTGTTTTACTTCACCGCGAAGAGCCCGCAACGATTTATAGATCGTTCGAGGCCAATTGGTTCTTTACGCGGCGTTTATAAGGAAATGGGCGACAAAAATACCCGGTATAAAGAGGGTGGAAAACAAATATCGTCGCCGGCTCCGATGCGATAAAACCGTCCGATCGAGTAGCCCCTACTCGTTGTAAATTTCGGGCTTAACGGGACACGCATAAAGTGCGCGTTATAGCCGCGGTTGCTGATTTTCACCCTTCGGCGCTCGGCCGATGTTAACGACATGCGCGCACGCGCTAATGCCAATAAAATGCTTTGGCTTTGATTTCTTGCTTTTTACCCCCCCTCCAAATGGTTCGACCGATAATGTCCTACTTTTACCCCATAAACAGGGATCATCCGCGCGAGATCCGCGCGTAAAAGGGGGATACGACGGAGCTCCAGCTGAAAAATCGCGAAATTCGAAAATAAACGGAAGACGGAGCGTATTATGGGGCTACCGAGAGGCCGATTAAAGCGGGCGAGTAAATTGACGCGCTCGGAGCGTTTACGCGACGAAAAATCTGCATCCACTTGCAAAGTCAACGTAGTTATACTCATTGGAGGAAAAAGCGCCCTCGAGGGCGAGGGATGAAAAAAAACACATCGTGGAGGGTCGCGGCGGGAAATCGAGCGAGGGGGGGGGAGGGGAGCCAAGGAGAGAGAGAGAGGTCCCACCGCGCCATGTAAATGTTATGTAGATTGAGCGGTGAGGGGGGGGGTGGCTGTGTATACTACGTGTGCGTGTGTCCTAGTCCAGCCGCAGCAGCCCCCCTTGGCACTTTCGTCGTCGTCGGCATTATACCGCGCGCCGTGTCGTATAATCAGCCGTTCTCCGTAATTGCCCTCCGGCCGCCGCATTCGACTGCTACCAGCGCCTCCCTGATTTATACTCGCGTCCTCTCGATACTACTTGGCTTTTATACTTGCATCGACGCCCCTCCCCGGAGAGCTTAAATCTAACCACCCCCGCCCCACCCCCTTGGCCTGATGCACTAATGAGTAAGAGGGGGTCACGCGAAATTAGAATGAATTTTGCCGCGCGGGGGGTTGTTACCCAATGTGTAAAAGCTTTCGAGTAATTTCGAGAGAAGTTTTGGCAGGCGGCGTTAATGGGCAAAGGGTGGCTGTGGCTGCACGCGTGTTATATATGGGGCTGTGATGGCTTTTTTACGGCTGCGTGTGCGAGAGTGCGTTTACGCGGATATGGGCTCTTGTGGGATTTTTTTTTTTTTTTTTCTTTTCAAGGAAGGGATCAGTGGTGTGGCGTTTTAGGATCATTCAAACTTTTTACAAAAATAAAAGAGAAAAATCTGAATTTTGTTTTAAAATTTTTTTCAGAGCCAAAACAATGAGAATTTCTTTTTATTCGACTCGCAAAGTTTGCACTGGTACATATGTGAATTTGCGTTGGAATAACTGTACAGGAAAATACACGATTTCCATCGAGTACGCGTATTTGCGAGGCAGCGAAAATTCGTGATTTCATTATGTTTCAATTTACATGTTGAGGAAAAAAGAAACAAGTATGATGTATATGTTCCATATGGGCGCAGGTGTTGAAAAATCCCCAAAATTGATTTGAAAAATAACCAGTAGCCTATATGAACCCAACGCGGCTAATCATCGGCACTGCTTACCAACGACTTGGTTTCGAATAAACAACAGAATCCCTTTTTATACACTTACAAAAAAAAAAAAAAAAAAAAAAAAAAAAATGGTAAAAGTATGCACGGTAAGTGCATTTTATTTGTCTCCCAGGGCGAGGCGCTAATTCCGAGTGCAAGGTGGTGTGTTGTACCACCCCAAGTGCAGAATATATGTATACACGTGCAAAAAATCTACGTAGATATATATACATATACCCAGCCGTACCTGTATAGCATCCGATTGCTCGTCCCGAAGTTTTAGAACTGGTTTATTGTTAGTTTAGCCGCGAGTTTCAAAGTTCGGCGCAACATCAGAGAAATTCCTGCCGTGTGGAACACACCCACCCACCCAACGACGGCTCTTCTCCTCACCGCGAGGAGTTTGGCTGGTTATATAAACCCAGTGTGTGTGTGAGTCCTAATTTTATTCGTCCTCTGCAAAGATAGAGATAGAGGGAGGGGAAGCGGAGCGGCAAAACTAATTACGTACGTGCACGCCAGCACAACGGGGTTGGGGAGAGGGGGGGGGTAGGTTTTCTGGGTCGGCGCGGGCAAAAACGAGGCTCGGCGAAAAACTTAGCCGGATAAGCGAATTGCCAATGCCGCGCGCTCGCGGCCACATGGATGTATAACGGCGAGCAAAAAAAAAAAAAAAAAAAAAGTCCTTGGCATCGGGGAAGGTTTCGCCGGGTTGTTACACGGCCAGACAATCATTCCGGCGCCCCGGGGGAGGATGCAAAAAATAAAAGTTGGTCCCGCGTTTACCTGTGTGTATGTGTACACACGTGCATGGGCGCGTCCCATATTCCGTTGGCCCCCGCCGCGGGCCGCAGTTACCTTAACTTGTAAAATGCAAAACTAGGGGTTGCCGTTGTTGTTGTTGTTGCTGGGCTCAGTCGAGCGGCAGTCCATTTCTGCGGAAGGGAAAAAAGATGCGACGGGGCACTGTATACTCCTCCTCCTCCCTTGCCCCAATGTTATATATATATATATATATATATATATATATATATATATATATATATACAGAGGTGGATAACAGAAATCCTCTTAACGGTCGAAAATAACCAAAGCCATTTGCTGTGCCACGAAGACGGCGGTGGATAAATCGCGTCGTCCTCTCGACGTGCTGGGTACTGTACGTGTATAGTACGCGGAGGAGGGAGAAATACCTCCTCGTAATCCCGTCGAATAATGCGATGGCATCCGTGAATTTGCGATACCTTAAACGCTCCTCTCTCTCCCCCCCGATAGCTCCGTCGCTCGGAAGTAATGCCGCTGCAGCTCCGGTGCCCGTGTGTTTTATTACATCGGATACGCAACCCTCGGCTACACCGGGTGTACATATATATACACGTGCAAGCGCATCTGCATTGTTTTTCGCTTCCTCATCCCTTCCGTTCCGATGCCCCTCTTCATCTTCTTCTTCCTTTTGCGCTCCTGCTCCGGGGGGGGGGGAGCCACATCCATATCCCGCCTATACACGAGGGAGCAATATCCAAAAGTGGTTTTCATCGTTCCCAGTCCTTTCTATACATGTATGCTCTTCTTCCCCGTCCCCCATCCACCCCTCCGATGCGTCTCTGACGCACTTGGGTCTCACTTCCCTACTACATATATATATACTCTCGCCCCCCCGGCCCCTCCTTTGACTATTTTTTCATCCTATCGCGCGCGGAGCTTTTACTTGTCACACGCGCCCACACTCGATACACTTAATGACGAATCACTTTAGCGAGTGGGTGAGGGGTGCGTGTAGTTTTTTTTTTTTTTTTTTTTTTTTTTTTCCTATCGAAAACGCCTCCCCCATGTAGGTACGTCGATTTTTCTTCTTCCGTGCGACAACGACGCGAGTTACAAATTTTCACTTTCCGCGTGCCCCCCCGGTGCGTTTGAGATTGATGACGATGCCAGCCGGGAGGGCATGTATATATACACTGTTGTTAACTCGTCAGATATAAAAAGTATCGATGCGAGTGACGAGTGTTTGCTGTCATATTTTCCAACTAATGTGTTTTAACGAGTTGGGAAGCAAAGTTTATAAATATACCTACGTATAAACATCATCACCTACAACGTAAATAATATACCATGCACCAGATGGGAGAGACAGAGGAGCTGCTGGAATTCACAACCATACAAATCCTTGTGTGATTCTCAAAGATGGATAATTAAAAAATGAGATGTGACAGCGAAAACAATAAGAAGCCAGTATTGTTGATTAAAAACAAGGCTTTGTACGTGCATACGAGGTGAAAAATAAATAAATCAATGAGCGAATAATGAAATATTACATTGTATGTGGTGTAGTCATAAAAGTGACACATTAGTTCAATACCACCCCTCTTTTCTGATTTTTGTAACATAATACACTTTATACACCCACACAAGTGCCAGCACGCGATAAAGGAAAGAAAGAAAAGTTGCTCCTTACTACTGGGAGGGGGTGCGAAATCACGGGAAATTCCTTTGAAACGTGTTTTAGCCATCCTACAAGCGGAAGAAGAAAAGGAAAATCACCTCGTGGACGCCCACTAGCTGTCGCTTCTACACTGGCGATGGAAAAATCGAACAAAGCGTCGCATCCACGTACTTTTCATCGTCGTCGAATTAGTTTACTATTGTGCGGAAAAGGTGCTACTGGATCGTAAATACATTTCAACGTGGTGGTTCGAAGGGATGGAGAAAAAAAAAAAAAAAAAAAAAAAAACTTTCCCGCCGCACAGCAGGGAAAAGATGCGTCGATAAAAAAGCGATCTCAGCAGTTTTCGCGAGTTGAGGAGCAGCGGGGGACAAAACAAAGGCAAAAGAAAGATGACGAAGACGAAGGGGAAGCTGCCGTTTCCCCCCTTCAAATTTATAGCTCCGGCTTTTGTCATATCTCGCCGATATTTCAGACGCGTCCTCCTCCTCCTCCTCCTCGCTTTCTAAACTCTACTAGCGCAGTGCCCATGTATATACGTAAGACAGTTCTGGTGTATACGGCGGAGCTCCGTGAAAGGCGACTCACGTTATCCAGCCCCGAGGTACGTGTCGCGAATCCCACTCCCCCCATTTCGCCCTTCGGCTTCCTTCGAGAGCTCCTGCAGATGCAGGACATGCCCTCGGCGAAATTTTAATCGTGCCTGGCATGCGCGAGCACCACCCCCACCCCCCCTGCCTTACGTCTCCGTCACTCGCACGCTTGGCTACGTCTATCTGTCTCTCTGCACAAATATACAGCTTTTGGTACAGGTCGCGGGCGTCACAAAGGAACGACGTGACGAAACGAAACGCCGCTGCCAGCTGCTGCCGTGGCAAAACGTTCCGCTGACACCTCCGCCTGCCCCCCTTTTTTTTTTTTTTTTCATCGTGGATGAGCCAAAGAAACAGCCGGGTTGATTACTCGTATCGATTTCGGCGCGAATGCGATTAGACACCTGCGAGATGTCAAGTGGATTTTGCTGCAGTAGCCCCAGGGGCAATTTGAACGGGCTGTCGTTGGGTGTAATATGTAATAGGAGCTGTCGCGTTTAGTCGTACCCCGAAAAAGCTGTTTTCCATATCGGCTCGCGAGAACCGGATCTGGGGATGAGGACACTATTTTTTTTTTTTAATGACGATCGACAACAACAAAGTCGCCGTCCATTTGTCGACAATTTTTTATTACCGTTAATAAAACACGGTGGAGCGTCTCGCGAAAAACTTTTAAGTGCAGCCTCGTACGCGCGTATATACGAGCCCCTTTTGAGTATTTACACTACTTTTCCTGTTAATAATTTTCCCCCCTCCCAACTGGCCCATGTTTCATTTGCCGCCGCAGTCAACTTTTCTCTCTGTACCGCCGCGTAATGCGCTCACACGAACTTTTCTTTGCCGGTAAAACGCAAGTTTCCCCCCCTTGGAGGCACACTTGGCGATCAACGCGCGGCAATTTCCCCGCCAACTCGGTCAACGGCTCTTCTCGGCTAAAATCAACGCGAACAATCGCAACAACGACGCGGTCTCGTCGCATATACACAGAAATTGTCTCATCAACGTCACGAATATAGCGTACTTACCTCGGGTTACCGCGCAGAGCCGCGTGATGCAGGGCGTTGAAGCCATTGTTGTTGGTGAGGGTGATGTCAGCCGCGTGGTCCAACAGCAGCGCCAGCATGTCGTCGCGCTTCTTGGATATGGCGTCGTGGAGCGGCGTGTCCCCTTCCGAGTCCTTTGTCGTGACGCGCACCGGAAAATAAATTTAATATGCCATCATTAAACATTGCCATCCTTCGAGCCCTTTGCGCTTTTACAGTATTATATTATTGTATATTATACACTATGCTGCATTATTGTAAAATTCACGCTGATTTTTTTTCATGCGTTCGCTTGAATTGAATATATATGCATCAGACGGGATGAAAAACGAGGCACCCTCGAGGAGGTATGCGTGCCGGGGATTTCATTTTCCCCTCCATCAAATTCACGGATAGGTAGAAAAGATTTCTCTCCGGGTTTTCGAAATGGCAACGGAGTCGTGAGAAGTAGAGCAAAGGGGAGCTATGAAGCTGTACACGTATATAGTGCATCACGGGAGGGATGTACGGAGAAAGCCCCAGGAGCGTTTAGATTGCCGCGCACGATGCCGAATCGGGGGGAGGATTTTCCCGGGGTGCGCCTTATTCCCCGACTAGTTAAGAAGTGTAGCTTACCGGGCTTACCTCTATCGAGAGAGGAGGGGGGGGGTCTAGACCATACACCTCTATACGCTTTGGGAGTTGGCTCTCTGTGGAAAAAGGAAAAAAAAAAAGGGGGGGCAGAGAGCAGCCAAGCGAGAGCGACGAAGGAAATCCGCTACACGTCGAATGAGAGTCTGGGAGATTAAAGTATTTGCAACTGCGCGCGGAGGACAGGCTGGTGGAGGAGTGCCACCCTTTAACCGGTGCAGCGCGTGAAAAGCTCTTGCATTATGTGCGTGCGCCCCGGACTTTCGAAAGTCCTCGGCGACTCTTCCTCTTGTTTTTTCGTCCAACCTGTGAAAGGTACTTTTTTTTGCGGCAAAGGAGCATTGTTCGCTCGGTGAATTCATGAATTCGCTTGTGATGTGGTGGCTTTTCGAGTCACATCTGCCCGGGCTTTATAAACGAAGCATAAAATGGCACTGTTGAGTTTTCGGGAACTGGAAAAAAGAAATTTTTTTTTTATTTTTTCATATAAATCATAAATCCGAGGAGTGGCTTCAATTAGCATTTTATATTCGCATCGGGCGAGAGATAAATCGCGTTGTTGGGACCAAGGAGCGTTTTTCTTGAGAATAAGGCCGTGAATTATTGCGCACTTGTGAAGCGAATATTTATCGCGGCGACCCGGCTAGCGTTTTATTCCCGAGAATTTTATCCACCACCCGCGACTGGCTAGGAGAAAAAAATAAAAAAAAAAAAATTCCGTCGTCCCGAGCTGCTCTTTGTTATTCTCCTCGGCTGTTTTTTAACCGTTGAAACGAGATTGGTCCCAAAAAATCTCTGCGCGTGATGATTTTCCGCTCAATTTGCAAGGAGCGTAGATTTGGACGAAACAAAAGAACCGGCACACGAGTATCAAAGTCCCATTAACGGGGGGTAGGAGCGGAAAAAGCGTCTGGAGCGTGAAAAACGCCGAAACGATTATTCACGATAGTGCCAAGTTTTGAAATGAGATTTAACGAGGTGCAGGAACGTGTGCTTACACAGTACAGGTGAAATCCGTAGAGGGAATAAAAAAAAAATAACCAGCAAAGGTGTGGCAGCAGCAGCTCGACGCGAGCTTAGAATGCCCGTAAAAAATGGCTGCTTCGGATTAAGAGGATTTGGCGGAGCCGTTATCAGGGTGAAATGCTCGTCGTCGTCGTCGACGCCGCTGGAGAAGCTAAATGGATGGCTGAGAGCGAGCCGAGGTAAAAGCCAGGCGAATAAGACGGACCGCCGAGGGTGTATTTTATATATTTTTATAATATCTCCCTCGCACCTGGTCCCTCTTCTCACGACGTCTCGAGAAAATCTGGTGCGCTTTATCACTGCGGATATGGCCCATTTCAGCGCTGGTTCGAGTAATTTTTACAGCATCACGGTGCAAATGTGCTAGAATGTTGCGTTGAAGATTTTTGTAACGAGATTTACACGAAATATACCCTCAGATGCTTTTTTTTTTTTAATTATTATTATTAATGAAATTTTATACGAACAGGAAACTTGGGGACGACTGTTGAGAGCAAGTAGTTTAATCACTCATTGGTCAGACGTGTGCATATGTTGTATGTAAATGCAAATATTTACAATATTTTATAAAATTGATAATTTTTAGTTAGTACTTGATCGTACAAATCAATCCGATTATTCGCTAAAATAATGACTTATTGATGTATATTCTATATATATATCTGTGTTCTTCGATGTAACTATTTATACAGTGCATTATAAAATTATTGTCAGAGCGAGTTTAAACGGTAGAGTTTAATTCGCGAAAACTGTTTACCTTGTCAATTTTATAGCTGGACTATACCTTAAATAGTCAAATGATGAATTACTGCCGCTCGTTGAGAGCACTTTCAAATTTTTTGTAAGTTCTTGTCTTTTTTTTTTTTTTTTTTTTTTTTTTTTTTTTTTTTTCTTGTATGTACATAAAAGCATTTGTAATCAACATCAGTGAATCCTGATGGAGTGAAAAATGATGAAACGAATATAGCTTAGCAATAGTAATACTTGTGTTGCATTTCTTAAGAGTGAAATATGTGTACAAAATCTGCATATTACGTACTCATGAAAAAGTAAATTTTTTGGTAAAAAAAGAAAAATCTGTAAAAGGGGAAATACGAATTTCTTCTCCAAAAGAGAGATTTTTCACAGCTTACTGAAATGAAGTACGTCACTCACCTGCAGACTAGGATGACAACCAAGTTCCAATAGGGTGCGAACGACTCCCGCATGCCCTTTGTTAACGGCCATGTGCAATGCGGTCTGACGTCTTTTATTCCGCGCGTTTAAATCAGCTCCAGCCCCAGCCAGCAGAGCCATTACAGCCGGCTCATCGCCAAATGCGGCGTGATGTACCGCCCTGTCGCCGTCTTTATCCTGAAAAATTATTGCAGCACAAAAGATGTAGATTTAAATTTTTTAAATAATTTGCAAGACGGATAGTTGGATTTTTTTCATCAAAGTTCAATTCACCTCTATTTCAACGTCTGCTTTGCACTTCAAGAGAACTTTTATCACGTCCAAGTGTCCGTTTTGGCTTGCTGCTTGCAACGCAGTGTGACCAGAGAAAATACCGTTTACGTCGGCCTCTGGACGCTTCAAAATTTCTTCACATTTCGTAGAATCACCGTTAGCAGCCGTTTTTACCAATTCTTCGTTAACATCACTCGATACATGAGTTTCAAATAACTTTTTCAAAAGTGCAGAGAGTCGTTCTGGAGAAGAGGAGTACGAGTGTTACTATTTTCATCAGCAGTGCAATGTTTTATTCGTCGATAAGAATACGAACCACCACTGCTGTTTCCTGGTACACTGCCATCGCTGCTTGCCACTTTTTTTACAGCTTGTGGATTATACGTCCAAGATGTACTGCAGACTTCTACTTTTAAATCTCCATCGTGATAGATTTGTTGAACCCTCCCAATTTTTCCTAAGGTCTTTAAACGAAAATCATTGAAATGAGTTATTGTCTATTTTTCAGTTTTTAGTGAGCTCTAAAAAAATCAACTTACTGGAGCCATTGCTTCTGCCCATTCTCCATGGCCTCGTTGCAACAGTTTTATTTTATCCAAGTCACTACAAATTTGTACCAAGTCTCCAACAGCAAAGGCCTGATTGTCCGAAGTAGAGCTGGCTTCCGGCATAGATATTTGAACTTTTGTGAGAACTGCTGGATTAAATGTCCAACGATTTCCACTTGGGTAAGAAACCACGATGTCATGGTCTTCATCTATACCAACTACAGTGCCAGTGGCACTTAGGCACTCAAACATGCCATCAGTCCAACCTCCATGTCCTTGTTGAAGCGTATCAACTATTTCGTACTCCAAATCGACATTGACCTATGAAAAATACATGTTTGAGTAAATGAAGTTATTTAAAATCATAAAAATCTAGTATACTTTGTATACACATCGTACCTGATCTCCTATTTGGAGACCATGAGGTCCAGCACGTCCAGGTACACCTTGTTCTCCCAGCAAAGGTAAGTGATCTTTGTAAACTGTTTGGCCTTTTGCATCATTTACAACCTTCAAGTCAGCCTGTAATCGCCAGTAAACATCTTTAAACTCAATTACCATGAAATCAATTGTTTGAAATGAAAATACACATACCATGCCTTCGAAACCAACACGATATAAATTTTTGGCACTATTATCCCAAATGACATAGGCAGCAGAACGCGGGCTTGCAGCAGACCAATCTTGGATCTCATTAACTTTACCTCTACGACCATTGCCACCATCCTGGTCTTCCCATTGCCAATCAACACCTCTGACGACTCTGGCTCCAGGAAATATACCTCGTGTGGCAATCTATAAAACACAATGAATGAATAATGATTTGCGAAAACACTAATGTACATGCAATAAAAGCGGCATATGAGTTACCTTTTTGCTCTTTCTTCGCGGTTCCAAAAGTACTCTTTCACTTCCAGGCATGGAAATCCTGTAAAACCTATGCCTTAAATGGTGTTTGTCTCCGTGATAACAAATAGAACACAGGTCGTAATTATTGCACTCGGCACACTTCCACCTGATGCCAAATATTGGCTGCTGTCTACAAGTATCACACATGGTTCCGTCGTGCTTCACACCAGTGGGTGCTGAGTCCAAAATTCGCAAGTCAAAGGCTCCGGAGCATCTGTAATTGGCTGCTGTGCCATTGTCCCAGACAACAACTACTTCTTCTGGCGATTCAAAGTTTCTTACTGTACCCACATGGCCCTCACCACCATCCTAAAAACAAATAGCAGTTATTGTTAATAATCTCGTTTGAATGATATTTTTTATTTGAAGTATGACACATGATTGTCAATAGACTCGGACCATACAATAAATAAACAAAACGTCCAACACGCAAAACGATTCACGGGGAACAGAATCAATCAAATTTGTCAAATAAATCCTGAAGAACGAAAATGGATGACAATACGTATTGGGAAAGTTTAGAAAAAAAAAAAAAGGAGTCCAAGCTATCGTCAACTAACCTGCTTGCCCCATTTCCACTCGGGGCCACGGATAACCCTGGCACCGACTCCGTCCATCATAAACCTGGTCTGGCGTGTGCCCGTGCTCGCGCCAGCTTCCATCGTTGACGCTGATCAGCTGCTCCCGTTTTGCGGATGCGAAATTTTGTTGAAAACAAATAAGGAGGCTATCGTTGCCCCTCTGCCGTCCTACGCTCTGGGCTATTTTGCTTTTGCACGACTAAGTATAATACGGACTATTGTGATAATTTCACACATACACACACACTTGTCAGAAATTTATATATAGATATAGGGCGCGTGTAACGCAAATTTTCAGCTGCTGATGGTAAAAAGGTATCAAAAAAATGTTTTTAAATTATTTTACTAATCGAATTAAAAATTAAAAATTAACTTTTGGGGTGGATTTTAATAGTGGTTTCACACATTTTTAAAGGCTTCGTTCGTAACAACTTCAACTATTGGTTCCCCACATTGATTTTTTTCATTCTGCATAGGTACATTTTTTCCTTGCACGAAATTTTTTTGCGTCGTTCGTACGACAAAATAAGAAAAATAATACAATCCAAATAACTATAATGCTACAGAATGCCACAATTTTTTATTTTATTCGATTTGAATCTCCCGCTGTAGCAGAAGTGAGAAAAATGTGCACAGGACACTCACACATATATATATATATATATATATATATATATAATACACACATGCATAAGTTGAGGAGCAGACTACAAAGTCAAGAGCAACGAGTTACGCTAACCTCTACGAAATTATACATTACTTAGACTTAATTAAGTTATATTTCCTATTTAATCAATTTTTAAAAGTTGTCAGCTCGTAGTGTTTAATTCATATTTATTTCACCATGGCTTTGAAAAATTCCAATCGGAGTTCTCTATCAAAATCAATCCTGGAAATGAAAGTAAGTACCCATTGAGTCTTTCTAATATTTCAGGTATTTTTAACAAAATGAATTAGGTTATACGATGAATTTGATTTATATATTTCTGAAATATATAATTTGTAGTTTATGAAGAGGACAAAAGAGAAGGTAGAAGAGCAAGCGTACCAAAAAGAGGGAGAAGAGTACTTTGGTAGAAAGGGAGTACCAAAACGTGCGTATGTATCACACAAGTGTTTAATTATTCAGTCATCAAAGTATAAATCGTGAACAAATTATAAATGTTGATATGTTCAAGTGGGAAATTCATCATTGAAGCAAGTTTTGCTTTCTGCGAAGAGTTGATCGATGGAAGGATGAGCTTCCAAGGAGAAAATCCCGAAATCGAGAGGATAATGGAGCTGGAGGGCATGACGAAAAATATTAAGAAAGATGACCAAGCCAATGAAATGGATATATCGGATGCTCAGATGGCTAAGGTTTGGCAGACGACGCATAAAATAAATGTCAGAAACATTGGCGTTAAATCTGAAAGGGAGGACAGTGCAGCGGATGAGCCAAAAAGAAAAAGGCCGAAATTTTTGAAGCCAGCTGACGACGACATCTAGTATCAGTGTATTTTCTTTGGATTGTTTTGTTCTGGTAGCGAATGTGTGTATGGACGATTGTGTACAAAAAACGATGAATGATGTGACAAAGATTGAACTATTTATGTGCAGCGATTTATTTTAAATGCATTTGAAACATTTGTTAAGAAATTAATGTGTTTTACACTTTCATTAATTAAAAATTCACCCATTAACTCCCCAAATATAGTTAACAATTAATCGCAACGAGTTTACTCTAAAATAATGAAAATCGATCATTTATAAACAAAAAAAAGGGATAACATATCCTAAGACGTTAATTACGACACCTTCGGTACCGACATTGTGGTTGAGAAAATTGATAAGCATTAGCCGGCCGCGCCGCCGCAGTTAAAAACCGTACAAAGTTCCATCCGCAAAGTTCGCCAAACAAAACACGCACGAGCGCCGCAGAGGGTAAACGCGTTGGTCGAGTTGCACCACAGAAGAAAATGGCCACCATCTGTCATTGCGCTGACGGCTAAGGACTCGTTGTAATTGTAAAGGAAGGACATTGCAAATTGGTTTTTCAAATCGTGTTTTATCGTGTTGAGTAGCCTTCTGAGTATTCGTCGACATCTTCCAGCAACAATACATAGTTGTAGAAAATCGTGTAATGCTCGCGTGAGTTTCGTGGTATGCGCGGGGCTGATATGTTACATTGCTGCTAGCCACCCATTTTTTTCTCGTTCCCTCTCTCTTGCGCTCACTGCAGTTAAAGAGAAAAACACGAGCATTTAAATGTGATAGTGTACCTAATATGTGTGTAGTGTAGAGAAAGCATAAACAGCACAGCTTCTGTACGTGTACGAGTGGGAAAATAGAGACGGCGACATTTAGTGAATCAGAAATTAAAAAACATCCGAATTTGGCGTCAGAATCATCAGCGTTTGCGTCCTACATAGGAAATATCTGCGAAAAGAAGCCGGAGGGTACCATAAACACGAAGCCGAGGAGAGGACGAGGCCAGAAAACAAAGAAGTGCTCGTCGTATAACGCAGTAAGTGAATGTATATAAAAAAAAGAGCTCCTTCTTTACTGTCTCGTGCCTAGAATCATCATCAGTGCGCGTGTTTACCTTGTTCATCATCGTAGGAGTGTGTATACGTATTGTCATCGCACATTTCCTTTCCGTTATATTACCATCAGGATCATTTAAAAGTATAGGTGATGCAGCATATCCAGGCAAGGAAGCAAAAAGAGAAGTTGCATCCAATTCAACCCCTCGTCCTTTAGCTCTTACTACCCTATATAAAAGTATCCTGTACCCCAGCAAGCTTCATCGTATACTTTACAAGCACTTGTCAGTTTTCTTGGTACATATATCTATACCTATACATACGCGTGTGCGTGCGTGCTCCGGGGCCCAGAATACATCTCCCGTCCGTCCCCTCGAGCTGCAGCGCGCTGATCAATAATTTTCGTTCGAGGCTCTCAGGCGCCCGCCTCCTCATCTGCAGGGCAGCACGTACATACATACACACATTTTGTAACAGTAGTACAGTAATCGTAGTGGTAGACAACATGTTGTGCGTATAATATAGATGTATGCTCACATATATATATATATACGTACGGGCTAAAAAGGGCCGTGCATGTGCGCCCATCGTCGTAGCAGCCGCCCCCTCACCCTCGCGCGCTAGCTCCCTGGGCTCCCCCCTCACACCAGACCCCTGGGCTCGACTCTCCCCCCCCGACTCCCTCTCGAGACGGCCCCCTTTTTTTTTTTTATGTATATACGTACAGCCACATACACCTACATTTGCGCGTCTCTCTCTCGTTTCGTATACAAAATGCGTCAGTTATCGAGCTCTCGTCGTTCACGCAGTGATATCGCACGACACGACCAAGTAAAATAAAGAAGAGAAAAATATATAAAATAGTGGTGGCAGAGGGAGACTCGGTTTGGGTACGGTAGCAGCTCGATTTACCACACACATTTTCGACCCTTTGCAGCAGCAGTCGCGGGGATTGGGCAGGATCTATATACCTACGACCTTTTTTTTTCCTCTCCCTCGCACACAACACGCGAACGAGCGACTGGCCTGGCTCCCCTGCTGCTCCGATATCTTTCACATACGTATACTACGCTGCTGCATACTTAGTCACTCGGCACTTTCGGCCCTGTTCGATTTTTCCATCGATGGCCTGATGACTGCGTAAGATTGTCGTCGTCGACGCGCCTCCATACACACAACCAGCACCAGTATCATTAACCTATTAGGTATTGCTGCAACGTTTGCTTGGATAAACTAAATCTTCTTGCGACGTAGTTTTTTTGTTTCATTTTCAACGTAAATTTTTACTTTCAAGTGATTGTAATTGTAAGTTTGTTTGTAACGAAGACTGTCTGCTCTCTTTTCAGGCAAACATCATGGGCTCCAGCCAACAATTCTCCCTTAGGTGGAACAATTACCTCAAGCACATCACCTCCGCGTTCGACACCCTCAGGACTGATGAAGATCTCGTGGACGTGACATTGAGCTGCGAGGGGAAAAGAATCCGGGCTCACAAAATGCTTCTGTCAGCGTGTAGCACATATTTTCGAGACTTATTCAAGGTACGAATTTTGCCTATAATTTCCCTGTGTGTTTTATTGAAGAATCTTGATCAAATATTATCATTGATTTTGCAGGAAAACCCCTGCCAGCATCCCGTAATCATATTTAGGAATGTCAAGTTTGATGATTTGGCTGCTTTGGTTGATTTTATTTATCAAGGTGAAGTTAATGTTGTGCAAGAACAATTGGATAGTTTTATGACAACAGCTGAACTGTTGGCTGTACAAGGTCTTACGGATGGTTCCAGGAAAGATGACTGTTTGATGGAGGTTTGTATCAAATACAAATTTTAATACTCTCTAAAATATACTTACTAACATTAATTTGTTTTTAGGAGGATATTGAAGTTCCCAGTGAACCAGAAGTACAATTAAGAAATATGTCTGGTAGAATAATGACAAATGATAGGGTAAGAAAATCACCAGGTTCGCCGTTGCCATATTATAATACAGATTCTCAGAAAGCCGAATTACCACCAAACAAGAGAAGAAGGTGTAAAGAAAATTCAAATGCACATTCAGAAAGAAACAGGCACATTTCTTCACCCAAGGATTCTGACAAATCTGATGGTCAAGTAGCTGATCCAGTTGAAATAATTCCTTTGATGCCGAATTTAAAATTGGAAATGCCGGAGTATTTGGAACAAGACGGAAGCAGTTGTAGTTACGAAGAGCAAAGTACGGGTGACAATTCAAAAATGTTGGATGACAATCCGGAATTGATAGACAGCGATCACAAGCCAGAAATCACGCAGACCTTTTATTCCAATCAATCGACGGACAATTTGGATGCGACTAAATCATCTGACTTAGGTTCATAATTGATTCATTTAAAAGATCAGGCGTTAACATGTTTTTTTCGGTGGGTTAATAATTTAAACAAATTTTACAGGGTATTTACTTTCTAAACCTGGAACGAGTTCAGGTGACAGGATATCTCACGAATCACTCCAAGGTGAGTTTGCCAAAACTAATTTAAACTTAACATATGACAGTTGTTGCTATTCATGGCTCTTTTCTCATTTTAATCACAGAACTACGTACGTAAATATCATTGAGTGGCAACTACTGTAAATATTACGTTACATTCTTGTTGCATCAAACATTTTTAATTATTAAAGTAAATTTTTAGAATGCAATTCGAATGTAACGTACATTTAAGATTCCATAGTCGATAGAAAGTAATAATTTTCTTAAATACTTAATCACTTGAATTGGACATGAATCTAGTAGCTGAATATTGGCGATGAAACCGTAAAGTATCAAATTTACCTTCAGAAGCTTAAAAAAGCTAGACCATGTATTTTTGCAGTTTACAAAATAAAGAATTTGAATGGTCCATTTTTTTTAGTTAGTTTAGTGACGTTTAATTTCATATATACTAAAATGCTATGAGTGCAACTGGTGGATTCACGTTCATTTTCTCAAACAAGCTTTCCTTTTCTATGGAGTATGGATTTTTCAAATTATTCTTGAAATGTATCATTATAATGAGTATCTACTGTATTAGTAAAGGGGTAGTTAGCTAATAAAAACTCACTCATTAAAAATTAAGTACAATGGCTTTACAGCCTTTGCAGCTTTGCATTATCATACTTGCATACGGTTGAATCTGGTACTACAATTGGGTTATATTAGAAGCAATAATAAATTAATTTTTTATTATTGTTTCAATATGGACATAATTTTCCATAGGCTCTCTAAGATATGTTTATTTATAACATTTGCCACATCCCGTGAACTTGATTTCTTTCTCATCTACGTTGTTGTTATTCATTTATGAAACTTTTTCTAAAATATCGAGCTACAAAGATAATTGATTTTTTATGCTAATACTTGTAATAAAAAATAGTTTTTATGGTTGTAATATAACTAACTGCTAAAACTTTTAGAGTCAAATTGATTGATTAAATTTACATACTAGTAAGCACAATTTTTAAAATCAAATAAAATGTACACGTTAATTTTCTTTTAAGTTTCATAAAAAGAGCAACACTTTTTTTTACTATGCCTGCTTTTTCTTCTCTGTGTTTCTTAAATTAAGATATTCAGTATAATTTAATCAGGTTCACTGTAACACATTACATACAATGGAAAATACAGATAAAAATTGACTAGCGATTATAACACGGCACTTGTCTGTTGCAAGCTCTTTTTCCTCCGTTGATTTTTATAAATTGATTCTTATATTGTGTTTTGAGAGCATGGATTTTTGGATGTAAAAAAATCTTGTGTGGTGACCATATAATCAGGTGTAGGTTGATTTGTAGTTTTTAGTTGAGCATTGCCAAGTGCTGTATGTGTGCCGACAATCACTAATGTTCCTTCTATATGATTTTTCGATGAGGCAACCACTGTTTTAAAAATTTTTTTTTATTTATACAATTACAATTACATCGTAATGAAAACATTAACGCTGTTTTCATAATAAACGACTGCAGCTTTTTTTAGACCTTTCAAGTTATCGTTCTGATTATTTGAAACAACACTTTTTTTGTATTTTATAAGTGTGTAAAAAAAAAATTTTCAGATGTAGAGAAACTTAAAAAGAAGCTATATCAAATCGTACTATATGTGTATGAATCAAACAGACCCATGATAAAAATATTATTTATTGTTAACATTCTGTAATGTGAAATTTGTGCTGCAAAGCACGGCTCATGCAGTGGTTTTGTGTCCTCAGGCGTAAAAGCACTTTTGTTGAAAAAATTTTCTACCTCAACTTTTTCATCTTACGCAACTGCAAATGTATTATGGTGGTGGTGAGACTGGCATGCGTGCGTAATTTTGTATCCTTAAGTAATTTGTTTCTAATAAGGCTGTATCTATTATGTACGAGTAAATTAATTAATCTTATTCTATAACGTTGGTAAGTACATTGATGAGTTAGCAACGATTGAGCATGAAAATTTAGCTTGTGTAAAAATATCTAATCAAAAGGCTTGTCTCCGATTTCAAGTTAGACCAAACTAGTGACGTCCTATTGCAATTGATAAACAATGTTAGACCCAGACAATACATTATTGTTAGTGTCCTCATTTTTTTCTCATTTTTGTACCAGCATAGTTACCATAGTAATGTAAAAAAAAAAAAACAAGCGTTGTTTCTTAACTCTAAAAGTGCAACTTTTACTATTACAACTCAAGTTTTGTTGGTCACCAAAGTAATTAATTATCTCAACATAATGAGATTTATTAAATTTCATATGAAAACAACAGCAAAAAATAACAAGATTCCCAAGCCACTTGAACTTTGCACAATTGAAATCTTGTTTACTTATTGTTTATAAATAGATTGGGGATATTGTACTCCAATCTGTCGTTTGTGAGTACACTCTTTCAGTAACTGATGCATATGTATTTTTTAAACAAATTATGTACGTTTACATATGTTGAAATTAGGTATGAAATTTGACCTGATAAAATAAATACATAGCGTAATAAACCAGTAAATGGAATATGGCTACATGTACTAGCATCGCAATTTGTGCATTTGTTTCTTTTTTTTTTTTTTTTTTTTTTTTTTTTTATTCAATTAATTAATTCATAAAAAAAACTTATTCTTATTGTCATCCGTTGTCATTGCAATAAACAATACGGGTAGTTGTGATATTAAAAATATTGCACTTTTAGGTTTAGACATAATTATTGTTCACGTAGTTTTGTTGTGTTAAAAACTAAGATATCAATCCGATGTATTTTTAAATAATTTTATTACGAGTAGACCGAAAGTGAGAGAAATATCTTGTTGAAAAATCACTGCGAGATTTACAGTAACGTCAAAAACGATCGCATGTCCATACCTAGTAAAGTTGATATAAATAATATGCCTCTTCAAGTTCACTGTTACGTACTGAATATATGAGTACTTGTAACGGCATATAATTTTTCCCGCTTATCGCCATAATCTCACGTGATTATTTATGAAATGAAAAATTGAAACGTTTCATTCAACTGTTTAACGCATAACCACATCCGATTCGAATACTGTACAAGCCATAATTACCACGAAAAATCTCACAGCACCTTTTATGAGAAATTTCTCTCTGCGTCCCGAATTTTCAATAAAAGCCAATTTACTATTGTAAACATTTTTTTTTTTAATTCCAAAGCACCGCGCCGTCGTGCTGATCTTCTGTAAACTTTTTTAAGCATCGACCAGAGCATAGATTTTGTAAATAGACGGATACGATCGATTATCCAAGGTATACCGTGAAGCATACCATCAGGAAATTAGAGGTTGCGATTCTCGAATTTCGAAAAATGTAAATTATCTTCTATATGTACGATTAGGGGGGTGGGAAAAATCAATGACGATTTTTGCTAAGAAGTGCACATGGATACACAAAAGGAAGCAGCACAACGAGCTAGCACCTGGCAATGCTAAATTGTGGGTATTGGTGACTAATATCTATAACTCAGTAACATTAACAAAAACGGACTTGTCCACGGTTCAATGATTAGTTGACGCGAGGTGGCGAGGGGCAACGAAACTAACTGGCTACTATGCTGCTCTGTATGCATGATATACCTTTGTACATAATTAAGCACGAGTAGAACGCGAGGCGAGAAAAAAGCGAAACCGATGATGGTGGCGCGGAGAGAATGAAACGAAGAAGAAAAAAAAAAAAAAATAATAGTCCATAGTTATGGCATCTGGTGCGCTTTAAGCGTTGACTATGGTTGGTGTGTCTGTTGTCTGCAGCAGGAGGAGGTTTGGCGCTCGTGTCCGGCCAGCCGCACAGCCTCAGCAAGGCAAACGGCCACGGCAAGGTGTGCGTGCACTGCAAGCGCCGTGGCGTCCTTACGTCCCGCGGCAAGCTCCGGCAGACGCGTTTCAAGTGCTGGGCCTGCAATGCCTGCCTGTGCCGCTGGCCGTGCTTTGCCGACTTCCACAAGCTAAGATCTATACCCCATATTCCGTCCATTTAGCCTCAACCTGGTGATCATGTAGTAAATCGGTAATGTTACTGATGCGCCGGGCTGCCAATGTACTGTTCGTTTACCGCACTGATTTTGCCACTATACGTATATCGTGTACGTTGGCGTTCATCAGTCGCTTGTCGCTTCACATTGTCAAATAGTTTTTTTTTTTTTTTTTTTTTTTTTTTTTTTGCCGATACCCACAGGACAAATGCTTTGCAAATTCCGTACGTTATCGTGGTCGAATTGTGGAAAACCGTCAAGTTCTTATGAATAGTTTACGCCTCAGCCATCTGATAAAGAAAAAATTACTAAGTATTGATCGTGTCGTATCAAAACCACTGGTTTTTGGTCCAGTTGCTACGTAATTAAAAGTACGCCGGTTTGACTTAACAAACGAATTTATTTTTTAATGTATTTGATAGTTTTCATATTTTAAAATCGGAATTTGATTGTAGATGGAGGTATCGTTTATTGATCGTTAACAATTAAAAACAAAAGTGTATTTACTTCAAACAAGAGGTGTCTCTTGTAATTTTTTTTTTTATACGTGGTTTTTTTTGAAAAAGTTTAGAAAAGCCATTGACTGGTATTGTGCACATTTCCCTTGTAAAAGTTATACATTTAAATAAAATTTAAGAGTCTCTTTTCACCTTGGTGTGTTGATATGCATATCTCTTCACAATAGTAAAGCTTGAAAAAAACTTATATGATCTAAATAAATACAATAGTTTCGGGGTGTGCACGTTTCTGCAAGGCGTGAGTTTTTGGGTTTAAATAGTGAAAAAATTTCCTAGCCGATTATTACAAGAGATATTTTCTTCACTGTCTAAGACTTGATTCTTTAATCTTGGTATAGAATATAGGTGATGAAATAACGTATCGAGTCAATAAACGAAGAGATAGCTTCTTCCCTCAAAAAGTTGGATATTCAGTTTAATCCAGAATAGAAACTTGTGTGACTGTTTAAAAAAATTCATAAATTTTAAATACTAATCATTGTGTCATAAAAAAAAATTTTTTTATGTACGTTATGAGGGATGTCAATATTCAGTTAAGAATTACAGTTACAATCCAATACATAATAAACATTTAATTCCTCTTCCAAGTCCATTTTAATTACTATCCTTAAAGATCGTCAAATTTAAAGAAAAAAATTTTGAACTGTTCATAACAATATTGTATTAATAAATAATGCGGTATCTATGATTTAATATGATTAAAGTATCGACCCCAAAAATTCAAATTTAGACTACCAAGATTATGAAAAAAAATTAAAGATTCGTTTGCTAAGTAAAATCATGTGGCCACGAGATTTTTAATTTGGTAAATGCACTAAAAAGTCATAGAATTTGCTTCGCAGATCCTTCGGGTTGCAAAATATCCCCGGTGGCGATGGCGCTTCTGCGACGAAAACTATTACTAAAGTATTAACGTCTTATAAGTGTGAGCAATTAATTTAAAAAGTTAAAGTAATTTTTAAGTTTTATGTACAAATTTATACTTTGATCTTATTTTTATAAACCCGGTGAATTTTTAAAAAGTATTAGATTTTGTCAATAAATATATTTTCAAGAGCATTAACCTTGGAATATGTTAGATAGAGTATTATGTAAATATTTAAATTAAATCTTATAAAGCTTATACTATGTGTAACGTATAATGTGTATGATATAGGCTATATTTTTGCGTCCAAGTCGGATATTCTACGTTGCGATCGATATACTTACTTTATAAACGTCTACTAAAAACTTGTAGTGTAATTATTTGAAATTTGTGCAATTGGTAATCGATATGGTTAACAATTTAAAACCACTTAAAGTTTATGAAATAAAAAAAATGAGGAACCAAAAAAGCAATAATCTGAAAACAAATTCTGGATTTTGCGTTTCAAGTATTATTTTTATTGACATTCGTATATATCAGTAACATGAAATCAGAGTACAAATTCATTGATCTTATGTAACTTAAGTTAAGATTTATATACTATCGATGAAAAATACTTAGCAAAATAATTTATTGTCTCGTTTTTTGCGATAAATTTCGGTATAGACTGATATGTAACCTTACTGGTAACACATATGCGATTTTTGTAACCACTCCTTAGGTACCTATAATTAGTTAAACTTACTCTGTATTTACAAAAAATCTTTCTCAGTAATCAACAAAACTCATACTGCTCATTACTATGTAAGGTGTCGATGGCTATAAAAAATGGGTTGTGCAAGAATGCATTATTGCCTCTTTCATGAATTATGTGTTTGTCATTGGATCAGTTGATACAAGAGTTGCATCCGTTTTTTGGGAATTTTTCGGGTTGTTGCTTACCACTGAGCCTTTGAATGTGTTCTATCGTCTAATCAGGCTTTATCCTAGCTTTTGCTTTCATGCCATTGATCTTATTACATAAAAAAAAAAAAAACAATAATCTCGTGCACGTATATGAGAAAAGCTGTATTACAAGCACAATTTGAGCTATATACGTGCGTGCGATTGGTAAAGTTGAAGGTGATAAATTTGAAAAAATGGAACGAAAAACCAACAAACAAACAACACGAAGACGCGTAATGCTGGTGAATGACGATTATCACGAGAGGAAAAAAAGGGAGAAGAGGTGTTGCAGGTGCTGATGTGGTTTGATGTGTTTATTTATAGAACAGCCAGGAGATGCAGGTGGTAGTTCGGGCCCGAATCATGCCGATTTGGGCGCGTGTGTCGATGATGACGATAACGAACAGAGCTCGGATTCCGAATTAGTGTTTCGCTGTAGGATTTGTTGGAAGGCTTTCAAGCACCCGATATCCTTGACGCTCCACAAGGATTTGCATACGGGTCAGACCAGGTGTCCCATTTGTCAACGCATCTTTAGTCGGAGTTACGATATGAGGGTGCACCTCTTTCGAATACACAAACACCACGATCTGTTGAACGTCGATGCTAAGATAAGCACGTCAAACAGTAAAAAGAAATAACTACTTTCGCTCTGTTGCGGTCTCTTATTTTTACCAATCATCCATTGTTATATACAGTTTTTTTTTTTTCTTCAAATACAAAAGCTACAGTACAAGGGGTACGAGTTCTGAGAAGAGCACAGCTTTAACATATGTTATCTACCTCTTACGTACAGAGTTACAAAAGAGCATAATTTATGCTTGAATGAAAGTAAATTTATTTTAAATAGCGTCCTATGCAAACTAATAATTTTTTACCATTACCCATAAAAAAAATTTTTTTTAATATCTCAGTCTTTTTATTTTTAATGGATCCTGTTTGGAAAAGTTGCATAGTGGTACAAACTGAATTATTTAAGCTACCATTGGTAACATTAATAAAACTGATGGAAAGCAATTTTTTTGTATAGTTTATACTACTAACTGGGACCAATTGTGATCTCTTTTCAGAACTTTATCCAAATATGGAAAAAAAACTTTGTGCCATACATAAAAATCAATAATTTTTAAATTAAGGTACAATTAACAGGGTATTTGTATTTTTCATACGTACAAAGTTGTGTCAATATAGACGTTTCCGTAAAAATAAGATACCTATGTGAGAGTTAATTTGAAAGCTGATTTTTCACGCAAATATTCTAAAGAATATTTAAATACCGTACGTAAACAGTTCCTAGATAATAAGAAAACCATAAAACAGTGAAAATGAATAAAGCTTTAAAATAACTGTTATGAGATTGCGATATCACTTTTACTTGTGAAGAATAGCTGAAAGCAAGTCGCGAACTGCAGTTGGAAAATGTATCGTAAAAATAATTTTGTACATAATATAATTTTTTTTTTTTATTATTATTATTTCTATAAGTGAATAAGTACTTGAAACAATCTTGAATGAAAACAAAACAAAAAAATTGTTGTATAAACATTATAAATTACTTCTTCATTTGTTGTTGTTTGAAATGCTTAGATCGTTAAATTTAATAATAACCATCATCAAATGATAAAGTATCTTCTGAAGAAAGAAAAAAACTTTTTTTAAACTTGTTTGTTTTTTATCATTCGTGAAAAGTTGTGCTTTGATCTAGTACTTAAGAATATTTTTCATTAAATGCTTTAAAAGTTTTGCTCTTTTTATCTTACCACTTTGAAAGTTTCTCGTGATAGACATACAGGACCGATGTGATACAAGCGATTTAATTTAGTATACTGCGTGCGTACACTGATAAAAAAGTATGAGCCAAGCATGTATAAAAATCACTGAGATCACGAAATATATTTTTACTTTGACTACCATTGTTTGATTCTATTGATTGCTCAATGACATCGTTCAATAATTATTTAAGATTTAAGAATTTCGCAATAAAAAAAAAAAACATAAATGAAATGTTGATCGACATTTTGTCAATTACCGATTTATCAAGCACCACGCGAACAAACCCATACCCGAGGATACAAACGATTAAGTACTTTTACCAGTGAATTAAACAATTTAGCATTGCTTGACGAAACATTTTAATCCAAATTAATTGCAAACCATTGGACTTTCTATTCTATTATTATAAATGTATATAAATGTATATACATTGCAGTTGTAATTAAAGCGAAATTAACAAGCTTTTTGACTAAACGAATTAATGATTAATAATGAAAATAACACAATCTAATTCTTACTTGGTGAAAGGCGAATTATATGCTTGTGGGTAAATAATGTAGGTACTGATACTGACCAAAAATTTCCGAATCTTAGTCACAATAATGCAAAAGATGATTAAATACGTGTACATACAACACGCACATATATATACTTGCCGGGATGTTACTGCGTCTTCGAGTTAAACAGCTGTTCAAGGCGTATTGATTTCCCGGCCTCGTAGATTTGTACAAGGGACACTCTGCTCTATCTAGATAACCAGTCAATAACAACTCTTAGCTATACTACCCAAAAAAAAAAAAAATTCTCTCGATTGAAAAAGAAAATAATGATAAACGTGAAAAAAGAAAAATGTGTGTCAACGGGAAATACTTTGGATTGTGTGCGCAGAGGCGGCGCACGAATCATCGGCACACGGCCGGCATCAGCAGCTAAACCCACAGCCGAAAGTAATCGACGATAGCCAAAGTAGGCCCGGAACGGGCAGCAACGACAACGTGGAAGTGAGGCGGCGGTATCGGTCGCTGCAAGACGAGAACGGGCGCTGGATATGCGACGTCTGCGGCAAGGTGTACAACCGGGGCGACAGCCTAGCCCACCATCGCAGCATTCACCGGGGCGACACCATCTGCCCGATCTGCCAGGCCGTGTTCACCCGCAAGTACACCATGCGCTGCCACATGATCAACGTCCACGGTGTCTTGACCAAACAGTCCCGGCCACAGCCGTCGCAGCTTAACTCCTAAGAACAACACCTATACCGATGAATCGTTGATATTTTTGTACCTGTACGTTGTCGTTAGAGACTAGTTTCTTTCAAATTGGGTACTTTGTCCTCGAACCGTGATATCGCCAACAAAAGTGAATGTATGCGGGGCTTCGTACATTAATTCGCGGAAAACGAGCTTTTAGGATTTCTCATTGCATTACTATATGGAGGTATCATCCCTTTTTCTCACGTTTTTCCACCAATATTTCAAGACTTATTTTTTGTTTGTTTTTTCACTCCAAAACTGTTTTATACTATGACGTAGCATATATTGTTTCAAGTATTATATTGTAACATATACATATATATACGTACGTACATACGGTACATATTGTGTATGTGAGTAGAGTAGGACTATGTGCATTATGTCGTACCTCCGAGCCAAAAGGAATTTTATACAACCTTTTTCTTTTTTACAAAAGTTTTTTTTAACCGTTTACAGTTTTACGTTGTTCCAGCGTTGAACACGTTGGGGAACGATACTAGTGTCATAATTACAATTTGACATTGCAAATTTTTCTAGTAACTCGATGTGCTTCGTCTTTTTCGACTGATAATTTTAAGTAGTTTTATACTTAACACGTATGTATAGTTGCACAAATATGTATTTTTTAAGATGTATAAAAGTATGTTTTTCATTAAAATTGCGTAGCTGTAGTATTTTGATTTAAATTGCGTAGCATCTTAGTTGTCCCTTTTTTTTTTTTTTTTTTTTTCAAGTGTAACAAAATTACTTTAATATAGTAATTATAAGAATATTTTGAATAAACTAAGTTGAATATCATATTTGAGTTGTATTTGGGATCGACAAGAAAACATATGTGAGGATGAATAATCAGAATTTTTTTTTTTTTTTAATATAAATTTTATCTAAGAATCTAGAATCAAGGAAAATAGAGAAAACAAAATTCGAATATTTGAAATTGAAACACAATCGTCTTTAAAGTGGTAAGCCTTAAAAACAATATTATAGCATTATGGAAGGAACATGGTTGTCGAATCATAAAAAAAAATAATTGAGAAAGTATAACGTTGTAGTTTTTTTTTTTGTATCTGAAAATATCGCCTACTATTTTTAATCACTTGTACTTAATTTTGCTTCTTTGTAAGTGCGTTTTTTCATTAAATTTGAAAAAGTTTTTTTTTACGTGCATGTCATTGAAATGTTTTTGTCATTTATAAGTGTTGTTACACTTGGTTTGCAATTTAACTTGATTCATTATTCCATTAGTGCTAGAACGTACATAATATTATTTTTAGTAATCTTACGCATTTAACTTGCCTCATTGCGCATTATTTAAACATTCCTTTATTACGTTCTAGTACTGATATTGTCGTAATTGTTATTATCTATTTAAATATAAAATTTATTAATCTAGCAGTCATATTAATTGTAGCATGATGTTTATTGAAAAACGTGAAGTGCTAACCTTCATCATTGTTTGTTTTTTTATACATTTTATCATGAGTTGCCGCAAATGTTGCAAAAAAAAAAAAATCCAACTTGACAAGAATTTTAACAAGTAAAATCAAAGCGAACGCTATTGTGAGAGCTTCATTGAAATTTTTTACTCAAACGCGAAAAGGGTCGATGTGAGTGAAACTATAGGAGCTAAAGACGAGTAAAAACACATTTATCTAGACTAAATTGAACTACACTAGAGAAAAAGAGTCAAATGTCCCTCAAATTATACATGACACAGCGATCAGTCATAAAAGAAAGGGAAAAAGAAAACGAGGACGAGACACGCACTTTAACTTTGGTATAAAAAAAAAAAAAAAAAAAAAAAAAAAAAAAAAAAAAAAAAATATTCTCCTTGATTTAGATTCTCGTACAGTGGTCATCGAACAACCGTCGCATTCTTGCAAACTCTGCGGTAAAACGTTCTGGAACCGAGATTCCATGTATAAGCACATGAACATGCACAAGGGCACGACCCAGTGCCCGGTGTGCCACAAAGTCCTAAGCCGCACGACGCACATGAAGCGCCACCTGAAAAACCGCCACGGCTGGCTCGGCGTGGGATCAACGCAGGACGCTGCCTCCGTCGTTGCCAACTCCAACTCGCGGTCCAACGCCACCTCCTCCACCACCACCACCACCAACACCACCTCCTCGTCCTCAGCAGCTAGGGGTAGCCGTGGCGCCGGCACGTCATCCCCCAATGGCGCAGCCGATTCCGGGACCCCGACCTTCACGACCATACGCATCAGGGAGAGCAGCGTCGAGAGAATCACTTCTAGTCCCCTCCCTTAGTCCAGCGGTCGGGGGGTGCCGCAGCGAACAGTTCCACCGAGACGATCACGACGACGCCCACGACGACGAAGACGAGAGGGAGCTATCAAGAGATGAGAGCCAAGAGTTGTGCGCGCGTATGCGACGCGTGATTAAAGAAAGAGAAACAACAAAATTAAAATTATTACAATTAACTAACTAAATTCAAACCAAAACAGATACAACATATACTACCTGTCTTTGAAAAGGATTCGCGCCCTAGTCATTTATACACAAAGTCTATATATATATATATATATTATATTTGTTTTTTGCGCGTGATTGTGCGGGTGGGCTTGAGGTAACGCACCCTCGCGATGCGTGTACATAAATATACTAAATAATGGGCGTGCATGGTGATAAATATATAAATATAAATACTGGTGTACGTGGATGTGGTACATAAATGTATACAAACAGACGTGTACGTAATTTGATATTTAACCGGCGAGATGTAAATCTATGTATATGTACGTGTACGTGTGAGATCCACGATATGTCGAGTGTTTACGAGAAAAGTAGTTTTCCTCGTCATTTGAATTGTATTTCGATTTTCATTAACGATCTGATGTGTTACTCGTGTATTGTTTTATTTTCATTTATTTAGACAACATTTCCGTCGGTGTCTCGAGTTGGCGTGAACTTTGCGCACCAGAGTGCTCGAACTTACTAATACGTAGTAATAATTACCACACACACACGCTGCAAAAGCTCATTTTGCAACCAAAGATAATCAGATAGGCGAATAACGTGGAAAATAAATGATATTATCTAGTCAAAGCTATTAATTTTTCCAGTACTTAACTAGCATATACATGTTTCAAGAGGAATGTGCATTTTCTCAGTGGCCGTGTATCATCGCCGTGTAAATTTTGTTACTGCGTTAGCAAGTACAAGCTGCTTTTGTATTTTTGTTTTGTTTTTTTGTCTTTTTTCTTCAAATAAGTATCGATACAATTTTTACTTTTAACTTTACTAAAAAGCGTGGGGGCTTATTTTATCAAATTCGTAATAGATGTGACTGTAAACACGATGTACGAGTGAAAATATTTATTTTAATATACCCTTTCCTAATTAAAAAAAAAAACTCGATTGAGTTTAGTACCACAGTCGTAGGTATAATATAAATGAGCCCTCATTGCCGAACGGTCGCTAGAATGCCATACTAGTCTTGCAAGTAATGTGAGGTTATGTGCACCAAGTAATATTTTCGTGTGATCTCTGGTCTGAATGTGATTGTGAGAAAAAAAGGAAGAGAAATAAGTTGAAGAAAATTCTCATCCTAAAACTCGAAAATATCCTTAGAATAAACGATCCGTTGTATATCATATATGTATTCTCGATGTATGTTTGTAATTTTTTTTTTTTCTTCATAATATAAGAATATAGTACCTAATTACAAGCACTTTTATACAAACGTTAAAAGCATGATCCAAAGTATTTGTCACGTAAGTTTCATCACTTGAAAATTTAATTATAATTACACTGATGATTGATTTATAAAATCAAACCAATTTCCGAGATAAAATGTTTGATTTAATCAAATATTTTATATAATTAGATGCCAATGCTATGTTACACATATAAGTGCAATTACAATTTTTGCTTATAATTATACGAATATTCCCGTAAAGAGTTGTAGTTTGTTGATGCTTTTATGCGTTTCAAAATGTAACTTAGTGAGTCGAGTATGTTATACTCCATTTGTTTTTAAAATTGAAAAAAAAAAAAAAATTTTGATCGTAACGTTAAAAAGATCAGGTACGTTTATGCAATGAAAAAATATTTGCTATGTAATAGCGAAAAAAATAAAAGTTGATCAAACTTATTCTACCATAGCAAATAATTTTTATGTATTAGTTTTCCGTGTTCACTTTGCTTTATGTAGCTAACCAAATGTTAATCCAAAGCGCAAATGAAAAGAAGAAGTATATTATTTTTGTTATTTTAGACAAATAATGAACATGCACATTCCTCGTAAGTCACAATAATTTTAAGTACAAGATTGCCAATTATTATTTTGCTAAGCATACAAATAATAATAAAATCTATATAATTATACTTAGTTAAACATACACCCATGTGCAAGCGTGCCAACGTGTGTATGTATAATTGATTGATTATATATATATATATATATATATATATATATATTTCTAAAGTAAGTAAATTTATGTTTGGCTTACTAAACCATGTAAGTAAAAATATGTGTGAATAAAATTTTAAAATACCAAATCGCAGCTAAATCAATTATACCTCCTCATTAAAATTTACTAAATACATGCAAAAAGGAACTTTATTTTTTATTTCAAGTATGTTATTGTTGTTTAAATTTACCTAAATTGAATCCATAATTACCCAAATACGTTATCGACTAATGTATTTATGGTATTATTCAATAACACTGTTATCTCAAAATTCAATATAAATTAAGGTATAGTCTAGAAAAAGGATGTTTCTTTGGATTCGATAAAGGAAATGATTGAAAAGTTTGTTACCTAAAATGTAGTATAAAACACCACCAGTCAAGGTAGACGAATGGAAAATTGGCACCCAGTAATATTCATTTTTTATTTTTATTTTTTTGTTCTAAACACACAACTCCACCTAGTTTTAGATTCAAACACAGATATCACCATGCAATCGAATTTATTGTCACGTATACCTAATAAAATTTTAACCAAAAGTGTAGAATACACGGATATCGCGTGCTCAGTTTTTCAGAGAAGCATTTACCCCTAGGGTGCTAACATAAACTGACACGCGTAGCAGCAATGCATGCCTGAAAAACGTGCTGAAAAGATTCAAAGAAAAAAGAAAAAAAAATGTATAGCGGTATGATAATGCGTGGGCAAAAATGGCAAACATAAACCATAAACATAAATAAAAAAAAAAGAGAAAGAAGAATAAGCAAAGATGAGTGAAAGGGAGAAGGGGATGTGTGTGACAAAGGTGTTAAATGTGTGTTGCAGGCGGGGTGGGGGTGGTGGTGGGCCGAAAGCGGAAGTACGCCACGCAGCAGCTGCCCGGCGAGGAAGGAGCTGCCGGCGGTGGGGCTGCCGTTGCCGGTCAAGTGGTGATGCAGGGCCCGGGCCGGTTCTCGTGCAGCCTCTGTGGCAGCGTTTACAAGCACCTGGCTTCGCTGACCCAGCACCTCGAGGTGCACCGCAACCAAACGACCTGCGTCCTCTGCCACACCACGCTCAGCCGTAGGACCGATTTGCGCCGGCACATGCGCCTGAAGCACAACATGCAGTGGCAAAAGTCCACCCTCCAGAGGCACCGCAGGTCCAAAAACAAAGGATCCGACTCGTAAGGGCGAGGCAGCTTGTCGAGAGCAAAGCAGTGACTTCACCTCGCGTTGTCGTTAAACAAATTATTTGACGGCCTGTACCTGTACTTTTCGGTCATTTCCGTCGCACACCGAATCTCTACTGGGGAAAAAAAAAAAAAAAAAAAGTGATCGAGCCGATCTGTCGCTACTGCCACAGCTGCTTATGGTCTTCGTTTTCAGGTATACCTACACGCAAAGCGAATTCGAATCGAGCGAGCAAAGCTGCATGGACAACAACAACAAGCAACTATACTACTATTACCATATACCACGACACCATACACACGATCGAATACGATCGACAAACTATCAAATTACCGATATCCTCCATGTATTTACATTCATGAAAAATGAATACATTCATCGTTTGCACACAATCGCGTTCATTGTACTTTTGCTGTGTTTCATTTATTTTTTGCATCAGCTGTATACAGCTGTTTTTTTTTTATTATTTACCATGAAAAAACGAACTCATTAATTTTATTTTGTTTTCGTTCCTTTGACGATGTTAGGATTTATTAGTATAGGTAAAAATGAGCCGAGTGTCGATAGATCGGCGTTGGCACAAACACTTAACGAGTACAATTGAATTTACAGAGTAAGATAGAACCTGCCTATATATATACACGTTATCGTTCACAACATGCGTAAACTCTGCCAATGCATATTTATTTTTCAAGTAGATTTTACATGCATACATGAATAAAGGACATTGACCCGAGATACATGTGCATCTATAGTGAGAAAACTGCTGTAAACTGATTGCGATTATAATGTTATACGACAGGACTCGAGATTACTTGCACTAGTCACTAGAACGTAAGTTATACGTATACATATACGTGTATAAATTCGCACATAGTACCTATATACATGGCACGTTTTTCGAGAAGCGCATGCTTTGTTGAGCATTTTTTTTTAGCTTTAACATGTTGTGTTTAACTGTGACTAAATGTGAATCTTTTTATTAAATTTTTTTTTATTCGATGCGTAATGAGTTTTGTAACGTGCTTTTAAATTAACAATACATTATATGTATACTAAGTAGTAAAATTCTAGTAAAAATGGTATTTTTAGGAAACACTAGTCTTTTAGATGTTTTTAGTTATGATAACTGAAATAAATTTTTTTTTACAAGTATAAAATATTTTCATCACAACAGAGAAAACATATCGAAAAATACACAATTAGTATCCTGGGGCTGTAAAATATTTTTATTTAAAATTATATTTTTTTATTTCATGACTGGTATCTTCTACAATAGCGTTTAAGTAAAAAATCTTTAAGTATGATTTATTCAATTGTAATAATAGTAAAAACACTATGAGTTTTTGGGCAAATATAATAACAAAAAAAATAAATAAAATATAGTAATTTTGGTAAATTCATCCTCTTGGATGCTAGATCTCATGGAAAGAATTTTTAATAATAAAGGTATTAACATTGTCGATTTTTAAAACAAAATAACGCAGTTTGTTAAGTGCCATGAACTTCAATCTGCATTTAAATAAAGCACAAATTTGTACCATTGAAGATGTAAGATTATTAACTAAGGCAGAGAAAATAATCCATAATTGTTCAACAAATCAATCACTGTTTTATTTTATTTTTGTAAAAAAAACGTAGATACTTGAAATAATGCTATAATACAAATGAGAGTTTATGTAACAGAGTATATTAACGAAAGAAAATTATCATCACCTAATAAAATCTAGAAGTGCCCAGTATTTGCTATATAGTATAAGTAGAAGATAAAGTATAAAGATGATATATGTAAAATGTATAGGATTTATAAACATATAACTTGCGCGTGTCACCGTGAGAAATGTGTCAGAGTGTGTTATTTAATTATTTTAGCAATGAATGATTAAGATAACAAATGACTAAATTTAATTATACAAAAATCATTTAACCAAAATGAATTGTAATGTATTTAAATGTTTATAAGTAAAAATAGAGCTTGAAATTGCATATTCCTGAACTTTTTGTGTTTTATTGTCCAATTATAAAAGAAACGTGTTGTATTATTCAAATCGATTGATCCCCATAAAGTTGTTATTAGAAATTACAGAACAAATTTTAAAATTGCTTTAACATGACGAAGCTATCAATAATTTGTGAGTGGAAATACACATGTTTATGTAACAAATGAAACGAGTCAATGTGTGTGTACATGTATATAGAAAGTTTAGATAAAATGCTAAAAAATTAGTGCTTCAAAATAATTTACAAAATTAGAAGAAATCGCTACAACGCCAGTAGCATATCTTAGTGAATTGATGTAAGTACATATTTTGGTGTGTAAGTACTCATGTAACACTAAATCAGATGAAATGGGTTTTATTTTATTTAAAAAAGTTTTTTTTTTCTGTGGAAACGCTTAAATTGAAATTTAATTAAGATAGTTTAAAAACGTGTCGGAAATATCTAAACAATTTGTTTGTTGCATCTTTTTACCTAAGTTTGAGAAATTCAATATTAAACGAAATTTTTATATCATAGAAGTACATAGTTTATTTAAAAACCTCCCAAATCAGTGGCTTTTATGCGTTAATCAACATTACCCTAAATTCCTTATTTGCTTTAATGCACAGAAAAAATATTGGATAATTTTGTGGGAATAAAATAAAAAAAAAAAAAAAAAATAAAAAAAAAAAAACAGTTAAAACATAAAAACATTTAACATGTGATATGCGAAAGTTAATGGTTGTTATTTTTACCTGAACCAATTCGTTGGGTTGTTATTAAAATTAAATTTTAAAAAAGTTAATATTCTATGTAGTTTTCTTTTTTCTGTTCTTGATAGATTGCAACTATGACTTATGGGGATTATTAAAGTGACCAATAATTTAAACTCAACTCGCGACGCACCTGGAATCGTAGATCGTAGTTTTCCCGAGTTGAAATAAGATTCCTTACCAAAGCACTTTGCTCGAGCTCCGTTTCTGACTGGAGACGAAAATTAAAAATATCATATTTTCTTCATTTTTGCGAGCTACGGATATCAAATGGCGTGCCAACGCACAACCTGATCCAATTAAAGTGTAAGTAAACTTGATATGATAGTTTTTGAAGACAAAAAGACTTTAAGCTCAAGAGCAGGTAAGTACAATCTAGTGGAAACAGAACGCAGATGAAGCCCACTACAGGTGTCCTGGCCGGCCTGGATATGAAGTACTTACAAAAGAGATGTATCTACGATCAAAAATTTATCTTAATTCTTACCGGAGCTGCGTTTGAAAATTTTCGTCTACATGCAAGGTACCTACTTGCTTCGGTTGGACGGTAATACGCATATTATTTCTCGGGCACTGAAATAGGTCCCTGCATGGTGACGATTTCATAAAATACTTTAATAATTAAATGACAAATAGTTGTCACAACTGCTCTGTATTTGAGAAAAATAATTGTACTAAGACGTATAATTATTATTCGAGAGTAGCAGAAAAAATAGCACATATCACGTGTTGCATACTTTGTGTTGAAAAAAATGAAACGAAATTTTTATGAATACGAACTTTTGATGATGAAACGAAATTGATGGTTAAGTTTATAATTTTAACATCTACTTCTCAATAAAAATCAACAAATTTTATTTTTATCAAAGTAAAAACGATTTACAAATTAAAAAAATTTTTTTTTATTCATTACCTGAAATTTTACATGTTTATAAATAAAAAATTTCAAATTATTTTTTTTTTAACCATTACAATAATTTTTTCTCTTGACGACTCCATAAATCAAATTTCATTTTATACTCACAACTCACAACGTAGAAAAATCAAATTAAATTAAAACTGTTTTACAAATCAAAAAACAAATGAATAAAGACTACAATTTAATTTACTCTTCTAAAAATAAAGTTTTTAGTTTGAAACTCATATAATAAGGCTGTAGTTCTGATCCATCGTTTCTCTCATAGTCCTCCAAAACACACAAAAAGATGGTATCAATGGCTATTCTAAGTGCAGTTGAAATAAACGTTGTTGTTATCAGGGAAATAATGAGTACCGCTATTAACACAAAAGATGTTGCTTGCTGGGGCATATTTTCAGCTGTACAATATTTATAAGCTCCCAATACCGAAAGGGTAGTTGCAAATACTTGTCCAAGAAACAGAATGACATCCGTCACCTAATGGGAAAATTTTCATTTTTCAATTACTTCAACATAACAATTGATTAAAAAAAAAAAAAATAAAAAAAAAATAAAAGTTGTACAACCGAAATCATCCTTACATTGCTTATAATGAAAGCTTTAACTACGTTCCTCATGAGTAGATTAAAGGCGTCTTTCGCGGATTCCAAAAAACTTTTTCCATGAACAGCGCACATTATGTAAGCGTTGCGATTGATGTATCTCACAATTTTTTCCAACCTTCCAAATAAACGGGTATAGCACCCGCAGCACAAGCAAGCCAGCGGATTACACTTTCCTTCCAATCGCTTTTTAATAAAATTTAGTAGAGCTTTAATGAACTGACACACAGCTAAAATCAATGATCCAAATGCTATTGTGCCGAGATGGTGACTGAAAAAAAAAAAAAAAAAAAATCAAATATAAAAAGGGTAACATTGAAAAAAATTTCACATCAATGGAAACTGCGTTCTAATTACTTGAACGTTATTTTCGTGCAACGCTTAAGAGTATCCTTTGGTACATTATTTTTATTATGTGTCCAAAACCAGGTCGCAAATGTTCCGGATAAAATAAACTGAGACAGACTCCCAATAAAACTTGCTACCCACAAATATCCGAAGGAATTAAAAACGTGAAATAGTTTGACATGAAGTGGTCCATCAAACTTTACAGCAATGACGTACAAAGCGATACCTACAGTTCCTGAAAAAACTGTAACAATCAGAAAAATAAAGCACGGCAGCAGTGGAAATAATAGTGTGCTCGGGAAGAACATGACGCACCTAAAAAAAAAAAAAAAGAATGAAATTCATTCAAGTAGTTAAAACTAAAGTATGTGAAAAATGATTTTTAAGATGTACTCACTTGCTGGCTTCCACGATCACTTCGCATGCAATGTTAATTTTTTTGCGAAGAAATAAAAAGAGAATAGACATCCCCACGAATACAATGGCACAAAGTAAAAATAACGCTAATGACCATCCGCTGGAGATGGTGGCATACATGGATGCCGTGACACAAGTTACGATAAATAGGATGGCTAAAATAGCTGCCATCACGGTGTAGACGATAAACTTGGCAGACCATCTTAAGGACGCAATGTAAGCAATAGACAAGCCTATCGATGCCAGAGTAAATAGAAATGTGGAAAAACTGAAATTAAAAATAAAATGTTTCAATAAATTGTTTTTCTTTTTGTCAGGATTGTCAATATTTGTGTTACGCGTATTATGTTTTTGTAGTAAGTGGTAAGCTCCGTGAAAAATTTTCGAGTTTACCTTACCGGGATTCACACCCCAACTCCACTGTACAGCCGTACCTCTCAGTTTTCTATACCACTTGAACAAGATACGACTATACTTTTGGAAATGGTATGGGGTTTGTATTTGGTGGCGCGTATCGTCAAGACGAACATTGGGCCCGAGGAACCCTTGTACTTGTCCTGATTGGATGATGCGCACCAGGTACGGTCCCTTTTTTCCTACTGAGGGCGTAGTGAACGTTGTAAGGTAAAAAAAGGCCCAAAGTAGGGTAAGGTACATACTCGTTGCTCAAAAATTTTTACAAAGTGCATGCGTATATATATATACATATTGTAGTGGAAAATTATTGAACTTTTACCAGATTTTGTTCATCAGATTGGGATCGTTATCTGCTTGGTTGGCCTGTCGTTTATGGCGATTCAATTCAAACCCAAATGGCGATGGGCCGATGTCACTGAAGTCCTCAAAATTGAAGTTTCCAAAAGCTGTACACCGAAGAGAAGCAATCATTTTCGTACAATAAGTTTACTAATTATAACTAATCCGTCGTTTATATTTAATGTGTAGGAACTCACCATAAATGGCTATTCCCAGCCATACGACGGAAAAAATGCCGAGTGCCTTCAAGAACCGAACGTCGGTTGGACTGCGCTGTTTGCACATGGGCCCCGACCATAGGGGATCGTAATCAAACTTTTTACCTAACGATTGACAAATATGATTATACACGTGTCCCACAAAAAATTAATTTCTTCATTCCTACCAATTTTTACCAAAAATATACGATTCGTCTTTTCAAACAAACTTAAAGTGGTTCTCTTTACATGAGCGGTTGTTGAGAAAAAAAAAAAAATTGGTCTCGTTCGAATTGCCGAGCACAATTTTTTTACCGGATACGAAACAATGGAATAAAAAATTGGTAGAATTTCCGTGAGGCAAAGTGAAAATACGTCACGTCATCTAAAATATGCAAAACATAACGAACATTTTTCTTGACGATTTCACTATTAGACTCTTATAAAGGATGAAAAAAAAAAAAAAATCGGTTTATTTAATAATCAACAAAAGCAGCTAACCCGGATGAAAAATTATTAATTTCATACCGTAATTTTCAGTCTCGGACATCCTGTCTCCTTTTCGAGCTGATGCGACGATTTTTTATACATCCACTGTAACCCGAGTTTTTGTCGCTCCGTCAGTTTTTTTCCGTGGCAATGCCTCTGCTCTCTGTTACGCCTTTTTCAACGGCTAAAGATCTTAAGTATACTTTAACAGGCAAGGACTGGAATCGGACTGAGACCGAAAGCGAACGCGCTAACGAAAAATACCGGCCGGTGATTAGTCGCGGTATTCGCTCCGAGCCGATGCAGAGGTTGCGCCCCCTCTAGCCAAAATCAGGCAAAATTTCTTGCATGTAAACAAACGGCTTAGAGCATATATACATGCGTACAGCTGCTTGTGATTGGCAATTGGCACTTGGCAGGCTAGAGAGAGAACGACGATCCTCTCCTGCTGTCTTATTCAGCCAATCACAAGCAGCTATACGCATGTATATATGTTCTAAACCGTTTGTTTACATGCAAGAAATTTTGCCTGATTTTGGCTAGAGGGGGCGCAACCTCTGTATCGGCTCGGAGCGAATACGCTGACTCGTGCTGTTTACTATCGCGTTCTGAGAATTGAATGTGAGCTCCCTTAAAAAATGTCACTGTTGAGTTTTCGGTTTCCAGTATACGTGCCGGTCGACGTCAACACAAACGCATGCTCGTACATCGTGTGTGTCACTGTAAAGTAAAGAGTACCTTACGGCTACCTATACTAAAAAAAAAAAAAAAAAAAAATCATTTCAAAACAATCTAATCAGTTGAGGTTTTACGTTGCAATGATCCAGATTGAGTACCGTTTTACCCCGAATTCAGAGGTTTTATCTTTACTGTGAAGACTTCGACATTTTGATGTTGCATACTAAAGAGTGTTTCAATATATGCTTGTTTTTTTTTTTTTAGTTTTAAAATAAATTTAGTATAAATATTTAAACTCACAGTCCGTATGATTTATTATTTTCTTTGACTTTTACGCATCTGGATTCCATTTAATATTACGGTATATTTTAAATAAACTCTATATAAGGAGCACATTTAAGTACAAACTTTGAGCTCATTACGCTTGTAAAGCTATGATGAATAATATATATACTTATACATACATGTATATAAACCTACGGGCATCGTCCGAATCAGCAATGGGAATTAAGTAAAAAAAAATTTACAGAAAATTAATTTATTTTTTCAATATGAAGACATTGTAAAAAATCGGCGAAAATGCTACACAACTCGTTATCAGGGCTATTTTGCGGCCCGAGGATCCGTACGGTATTCCCGGTTAGATATCACTTGTGTAGCAAACACTATATTTTTCCTACCGAGGGAGCAGTGAATGTCCAAATGTAATGAAAAACGTCTCGAAATAGGAAAAAGCAATTTATTCGCAAAGATGTAATTAATGTGAGAGCATTATATAAAATGAGTACAAACAATTTTTTTTAAATGATGGTAGGTACCTACACTTTTTGGTTTTATCATACACAAAATTCGACCATTTACAATTACGTCAATATAATCGATAATTTGCTTTTGGTTTTTTTTTCACTTTTTAATTAACATTATGAAAACTTTTTCATAGTATGATTCTATTAGAAAATTGTTGTCATTCCAAGATTATCTTAAATTTTGTTGTGGCCGCAGACATCGGCAACTTTTATGGCTTGTTTACCTTCACTTCAACGAGTGAATCGACAGATGGGCCGTGAATCATCAGCAAAAACAGGAGAGAGTGTTGTAAATGCGGCAACCCATATGGGAGAAGTTAAATAACCCTTGTAGTACTCGTGGCCCTTGCTTCGCGTGAATTTTTTGTTTAGCACCAAACGAGGAGCAGACTTTCAAAGGCTTTTCTTCCAACTTTGTCTAACACGAACAAGTGTGTGAAGTGTACAGAATCTTTTACTCAAAACATCACTTTGAAGTACATGAATCATTACTTCATAGTTGTAAATTAATTAAAATGGGGATTCAATATTATTTTTATCAATAATAAAATACGCAGATGCAAAATTTGTTAATTTTAAATATTGTTACTTGCTGCGCGTGAAAATTGAGGTTTTGGACAACAATGTCGCGCTTGGATACCTATACATATTCACCATCATTATGACGTGGAAATTTTTCCGGGAATAACAAAGTTACTTTGATTTTCACGAAAATCCCACGTGGTAGGCCTTTTTTCCAAGTACTCATACAGAAATATCGTACGACGTTTAGTATCAAAAGTTTGAGACTTTTTTTTTTTCCAGAAACTCCGTATTAAAATCTGAACTGGTTTACAGCTTCTTTCATCGCCGAAAGTAAAAGTGAATGTAAAATTGTTTTTGCAATTTAAATATTCGCGCCTCCCACGAGAGAGGGGCAAGTTCAACAAACTGCCGTGAACGTCGCTGCGGTCGAACATCGGCATTGTTCTGCTATATTCCCTCAAGAGACGACCACACACACAGGGGTCCAGCGGTTCAAGTACTTGAACTCCGAACTTTGCACGAAATTCTTCAAGGTCTCGGAATCAAAGATTAAATAAACTATATTATAAAGAATCAACGATCTAGTCAGAGCAGAGAGCACCGAGTTAACGAAGCGAGTTAGTTTTGAGGAGAAAAACAGTAGTCGACCCCCCATAGTTTGTCAAGATGCGGGCAAACATCGGTTTGGTTTTTTGCTGCAGCTTGGTCTTGGCCTCAGGTGAGTCGGTAACCCGATGCTTACAATATTAACGTCCTCTCCTTCCTATACATCTTAATTAGGTTAAGACCGTCTCTTCGCCATCCTCGAGCCGCTTCTCGTTGTTTCGGTTCGCAAAAAGCGACGTCTACGCTAATAATTCCCTTAGCTTCGAGATTTTCCGTTTGCGTAGTATTTTTCCCAACTGTTGAGAATGGTTGGGCTTTTTTTTTTTTCTTTTATTTTTTTCATTTTTCCGTGATGCACATACGTATGCAGTAAATACGCAGTATGTAACAGCTTCTCTTTGTTGTGTATACATATATTCACTTATGCGTACGTTACGTAGAGCCGATGAAATGCGTATTATGGCATGCCTAGACCTTGCATGCCTACCTATTTTTGCTAAAACATCTTTCAAGTTATACTTACTTGCTTTGAAAGTCAAACCACACTGTGGTGTGTTTGTATACAGTTATAATATAGTGTGTCGTTCAAGTGTAAATTGACAAGAAAAATATCCACTGCGAGCTCTCTTGCTTTCTCGCCACAGCTTTGTTGGTCTTGTTGTTGAGTCATGAAAATGTATATAAGAGAACCAAAACATCGCCGATAATATAAGAGCCAAAGCTTCGGTTGACTTTGTCGCTTCTTTGACCGTCCGACTGCTATGTCGCCGCGAATACGCATGAAAATATGTGTACGTCTTTTCAACTTTTAGCTTGTATCTATGAAGCATCTACCGATGTATTCTCCAACATAAAATAGAAAACTTATTTCGTAGAGATTTGCATTGCAAATCGTTGCGCTTTCTTGTGAAAATGGTACTTGTTTTGTCAATGCAAAAAAAATTCAGTTCCTTTTCTAAGGTATTTTTCGATCCCATAGTTGCATATTAATACGTTACAATGGAAATTTCGCCTAAAATTTAATAGTAATTAATTACTAATAATTTTTACATACTTCACTGTAATGCTTTTAATCATTTGCAGTGTTTTTCATGATTTATTATAAAGTCTACACATTAATATATAATTTAATATCAATCTTATGATTCAAATTGTTGTGACTAATGCTGATAAGACATAAAATTCCACTTAAAAACTTGAGTTGAGCGTCACTGACTTATTATATCAGTATAAGGATAGATTTACAAGCTTTGTGCTTTATACCAGTGTTGCTAGATAACTGTTTATTTTACACACAAAGGCAGATAATTTTTTGTTTCATATTATATTAGTGTCCACGCATTCCCAGACTGTAAATTTAACGAAACAATAGTAATTGAAGATGTTTTCAAAATAAATATGTGGAAAAAAAATTCTTTAGGGTTTATTACACAGTCATTTACACAAATGTATCAAACTTTTTCTAATGCTTAAGCTTGTTTTTGTTTTTAAATCGAAATAATTACAAAGTTACATCTAGCAAAGTATAATTAATAATTTACCATACAGTAAAAAAAGTTCATTGTACATGATTTTACTATTTCTAGTGGTGTATGCTTCTGACGACAAACCAGTTGTACCTTCAACCTCAGTATCTCCAATAGATTCAGGAAAATCCAAGTTAACTCCTAATACCACTACTGAGCTCCCAGTCACTACATCTACCGTTCCCACAACGAGTGCACCAACTCCAGCTCCTCCTGTGCCGGAACCAAAAATTGGAAAATGGTCAATTAATAATACAGATGCCGTTATGGTTTTGCGATTGGCTGCACAGATAGAATTAGCCTTCAATACGAGTAATCAGCAGGTATGTTATTTCATGCAAAATTTTATTTGTAATTATTTACAAAATATCCGTGTTCTTTTCAGACTATACAGAAAAAAATAAATATCCCAGCGGATAATTCTACCTTGGTAACTGGTGACTTTAAAAAAAGTAATGAAACAATTACACTGTCGTGGAAAGCAAGTAATGCAACCCAAGTAAACTTTGTCAGCTTTTTGTTTAAGAAAGATGAAATGTCGAAAACTTATACTCTTGGTAGTATTAATGTTTCCATAGATGCAAGTGAATTATCCGCCCTTAGTATGTATTTCTTCTAATCAAATGTATACTGCTTTTATACACATAGAAATTTTTTAACAATCGTTTCTCAAATTGTAGATGCTTCTTTGAATCTTATCCATCCTATTGAACACTTTAATACGACTCTCGGACATTCTTATCGATGTGTTAAGCTATTAAAATTTAATTTGACCAAGCCAGAAAACAATACCTTACTTTATGGAGAGGTAAAAGTTACAGATTTCCAATTCCAAGCATTTAAAGATGATGGTAAATCCAGTTTTGGTTTTGGTAAGTTGAGTTGCTACATAACATACTTTTTTAATATTTTGTAAACGTCCATAGAATTTATCTAATATTTAAAAAATTTTGTAATTTAGCTGAGGATTGTGCATTTGAAACGTCCGACGTGGTGCCGATCGCCGTGGGTTGTGTACTTGCAGGGTTAGTGGTTATTGTGCTGGTTGCATATTTAATTAGCCGTAAGCGTAGCCAAGCTCGAGGCTATCTCAGTATGTAATAAGTATTACTACGAAATGTTCTTGGTATAAATTTTTTCATCCAAAGCAACTTTGTTGTCCATTATAAACGTTTTGTTCAGTTTCAATACAACTTATAAATATACGGCATTCGAGCCCATTGACGCAAGTCATAAATTTCCGTATGTTGCGATGAACTTAAATGAAATCTATTTCTAGAATTATATGTTATACTTCAATTTTTGTTAATAAGTTACAACAGTTAAATTGTAACAAATATTTAATTTATTTTGTTAAGATAAAGAAAGCGTCATTTGTTAATGCTAAATTGTTTATTACGTATTGATTTGTAATTGAAATTAATAAAATTTTGTATTATTCTGTACGTAGGTTGATCTTATTTTCAGTCTTAATTACCTTGTTGAAAGTAAATTTTTGCACTATCAACATTCTTATAACGAGCATCACTTTTCGTTTGTCAACGCTACATCTTCATATTTTCTTTTTGCAGAACATTACAGATCTCCCCATTGAGAAATTTTTTGTTTGATTTTTAGTAAAAAAACAGGTATACAAATATAAAATATGTATATAAAAAATAGGTATACAAATTTTGGAAAAAAAAACATTTTTTTGTAACATTGAGAGAAATTTTGAAAAATAAAATTGTATATTTAAAGAAGCATAAAACGTAAATGCTTCAATAAAGTTTTTAAGACTTATCAAGTTATTCCAACTACTACAGTAGTTATCTTATCAATGATAAAAAAAAAAGTTAATTTTTTAGTTTTTAATTTAAGATTTTCTTCATTGCTCGGTCAGTATAAATATCAATCGATGGTTCAGGAAAAAAAAAAGCCTGATATTTCAACCCATGAAGTATAAAATAAACTAATGATAAAATATATTGTATTTATTAGATATCTAATCAGTCATCAATAGAATAGTTTATATAATTTTGTAATCAACAAAGTTCCCAGCTGTAGATGTAGTAGATATTTGTGAAAAACACCTTTATTAGCTGCTGAGTTGCTAGCACAATAATACACACACACACATAATAATGCATATACGTAAGCAGAGTGAAGTGTGAACTGTCAAAGCCACACAGTCGCCAGTATATCTATAGCGAGTCAATGTGCGTCATAGAGCACAGGGGGTAGTTTTGCCAAATGGAAAAATTTAATTCCTTAAGTTAAGGTAATCGTTTTTTCTCGCTCTAAGCAACAATTACGAATAAGTTCTACAACTGTTTTCATTTTACTCTTTTCATGACAAGTAGTTAATGTTATTTAAAGGCTGAGGTTTTGTAACCTCTTTAAGGGGGGGATAATAAGCCAAGGTATAAATTAATTAGTGTAATCGATCGGTCACCTGTATATTTTTCATTAGTAATAGGTGGGTTGCTGACAAAACCTTTGTTGAATAAGAATTTTAAATTTGTTTTGTTTGAAGTTAACTTAATTATGACTTGTGCTCCAGTGATGTATTGATTTTTCAACCATTCATATTTTGGAAACATGCACCTACTTACCTAAGTACACGAAAACACCAGGCAAAAGCTTGAGTATATGTTGTTAAAAAGTGTCCACTTTTGATGATTTTTTTGTTATTACAGTGTAAAAAAAAAAAAAAAAAAAAAAAAAAAAAAAAAAAGGAATCGCAGCTTATTGATTTTTATTTATTTTTGTTTTTACAGGTCATTAAGAAAAAAGAAAAAATAACTTACCATGTTTGAGTGGGCCTACATAGGAGTGAATGCATCTATTCCAAGAAATGTTGGGCCAGAATGTGCCAGTTATCTCACAGTCACAAGAAGAATCACGGAAACTATATTTATATCGGTGTATATTATTTTTTTACTTGTGTGGAGCTTAAAGAGGATAACATTGCCAAAGTCAGTGCCATATGTGCAGCAAGCAAGACCGGGTAAAGTCATTTTACTTACAGTTACATGCCTGGTTTTTGGGATGGAAATTGGTTTTAAGCTATCTGGAAAGACGTTTGTGTACATACTAAACCCCTGCCATATTTTTACAATTATCGAGGTACACAAAGCTCAATTCTTTGTTTGCCTACCCAAACGTAAAATAGTGGCTAATCAAACCGTTTTTTCGTCGTAGATATACTTACTTGCTGCAGAACCTAGTAGTCCCATGATAACAGCGGTATTCAGATTAGTTGTATCAAGTTTAAATGGACCAGTTTTAGCATTTGTATTTCCAGAAACTGAATGTAGACCAGTGAGTACATTTATTTCCTTTTCCAAATAAATTTTTTTTTAATGATGTTATATTTGCCATCTTGGGTTGTAGATGTTTGCAGACAAAGCTGTTTATTACATTCAGCATGGATTAATGGCTCTGATACCATATTACCTGATAAGGCTGGGAGGTAAGCTATCAAATTTTGTAACGAAATTAAAAAAAAAAATTCTGCACTAAAATTACTCATTAAATGTTTACTTGACAGGTGCTTATAACATTGAACCTTTGTGCGATATGAGCTGGGCGATATTTGGGTATTCGATTAGCTTAGCGTATCATTTCTGGATACTTCAGATATTTGGAATGGTAAGTTGAACAAAGTTAAGTTTTTATAAATTATATGTAATTCGTTAGTCCTAGTATTTTAATATATATGTCACATCACACAATGTGGTTTTTTTAAGCTTACACAAGTTAATTTAAGCCATATGTTGTGTCCCGCTGTTTTGGATCCATTCCAAGGACAAAACTACAGACTCTGGGCAACGTGCCATCAATTAATATTTATTCCTTTAGTTTATAAGATTTTTTACATTTGTGCGAACTTTTTTCTCACAAAATTTCCATTAACAAGAGTAAAGTCAACTCTTGAATGTGTGCTTGCTACTGAAAATTCGATTCCCACTGCAGTAAATGAAAATTGTGGAATTGCAAATAGTAAAGTTAAATACTTCTAGTCAAATTAGACTGTGATAGCATCTCGTCAGTATATACTCACCATAAGCACGTGATAATCATGCCTAAGACGTAAATCTTTATATTTTTAAACTGTCTTATGGAATGACAAAATTTATGTTAGCATGCATGTGTCTATGCACATGCAACTCAAACAAATCTATCTATAGTTAAAAGTTTAAAAAATTTTTAGTTAAGATTAACTATAACATGGCCTTATTATTACGAAACTAAAATCTGCACTGCTTGTTTTTTAAGTATTATTTTATGATGTATCTTTAAGAATCAGCTTTCGTCTAAAGGTGTGAATTTACATTTTTACAAAAATTAGAGTTGGTACAAACATGTCAAATTTCAAACAAAAATATTTAACCTAGTTGGATGAATCATTGAGTAGCAAAAAACATAAAAAAACAATTTTTTTGTACGATTCTCTCAAATGTGTTTAATTGTAAAAGTTTTAATTTCTTATTAGCAACCCGGACAGACATTGTTTTAACAAATTTTCTGTAATAAAATTATTAGTATTGATTTAAAATTTTTTCTCCCACATTTTCTAACGTAAGACAAAAGGAATATTTTATTCATTTTTATTTTTAAAGTTATGCTTTTCGATTAGAAAATTGTGAAAATTGAGAAAACAGAAAAAAGCTAAAACCACTAGAAAAAATAACTTTTTTGAATTCGAACAACGATAGTGCCAATAGCTCATGTAAATTTACAAAAGGTGTAATAACAACCCAACAACATTATAAATGTAATAAATAATAGTTCTCACTACAGTACTCGAGATTTTTTTTTTTTTTTTTTCATGTAACGTGCACACGTGTGGTAATATTTATATGTATCTGGCCCCCTCGCGCAAGAGTTATTACCAAATTAAAAGCAAGATCTAAAATAATGATTCACAGAAAAGTTTTTTTTTTTTTAATACTGGTTCGTGGTAGTGAAAATTGTTTAGATCGCATTTCTCCGTTTCCATAATTTTATCATCTCGAAAAACATAAACTTTAGAGATAAACATACTTTTCCTCAAGAAAATTTATAAATACAATGTCCGGATTGATTAAGAATTGTTGAGAAACACCTTTTTAAGAGAATCAAGGTAAAAAAATTGCTCTCAAATATTCCTTTGCAACAACTGATCCAAACGAGTCTAATTTCTCATATACACATTTGACAATTGATTCCATCTTTTTCTGTACTATTGTCCTCAACATGTTCGTAAACAGCATTAAACTAGTAATTCAATCAATTACGAATAAAAACACAATTAAAATAAGATTTTATTGGCGAAAGAAAAGTGTTAGCAATAGTGGATGACGATAATAGTCGGTATAAAAGTGTCCATACGAAATCATATGAACAAAATGTTAAAAGTTCAGTTCAAGGCAACGGTTGAATCGTCGAAGAAGAAATAAATGTGTTAAATGTAAATTGTATGTGCTTACTCGGGAATGATGTAAAATCTAAAGTACAAATTACCTTATGTAGTTACTTAGATATCTGTACTTATCAACAGAATCGATTTCTAGTCATCGTGTGCACTAGTCGCAGAGATCATAATATATATATATATATATTGACGTTTTCATAATATTATACGTTATAGTATTATCAGCAACTCGTTGTAAATCGTATACATACACATATATATTTTAAGTAACTGTAAAGACAAACATTCAAATATACATATATTTAAAAGTTGAAATTACAACAATTTTTTGATCCAATCATTTATGTTCAATCACAATTTTTTCCGTTCACTGTTCTTCTCTCGTTTTAAATTAAACTCAAGTACATACATTTGAAAGAAAAATAATTTACCCATGGATTGTTTGAGCTACTTCGTACGCACATACATTAAACCGCTGAAACGAGCCGCACTAGATAATTTTTTGATATTGTACTGTGACGACCAAATAACAAAACATTTGGCCCGTGCGTGTTCTCGCCTATTGCGTGCAGTCCTTATAACACAGCAAGCGCTTTTTTGTTCTTTCTTTCTCTCTCTCTATATAGGTATATATATATACACACATATAAAACACACGAGAGTTGCAGTAAGTAACGCATCTGGGTCAAAGTCGTGTCCTCCGAAAGGCCAAGAAAGCACTCTCGCGCAGCGCCTCCCTCCCTTACATGTGTGGATGTTATGTATACCTTATGCACATTCAACAACTGCCCCGCGAGTACCTTGACTCCGGCAACTCGGCCGAGATGAGCCAGCCTCTTATTTATACATGGATCTGTATCGCGGGCACAATTACCGAGCGCCTTGTTTGCTCGGCTCGCGCTCCATTTGCTCTTTGATGCTTTGAACGAAAAAAAAAAAAAAAAAAAAAATCTTTATTGCATCCTTTGCGATTCCGGAAAAAACAATTGTTGCTGCAATTGTAGCCCTAGATTTGGTTATCGCTTCATCGTAAATTTCTAGCGAGCTATTTTTGCCTGCAATGATGCGCCGCCAAAGTGCCAAAATTGCCCACCGCACATTCGATGATGTGCCGAGGGGAAAGAGAGAATATTTTTTTTTTTTTTTTTTCGAAATCACGTCTGCAATCTCGTGGTTTGCCAAGCCGAAAAAAAAAAAAAAAAGTTTCACTCGAAATACGTCTTTTTCTCGGAGTTAAATGCACAATTTGTCCACGCGGTCACGTCCTCGCGCGAGCCTCCCCGTGTGAAAATATACGTGTGTATATTTATTTCAACTTTTTGCTCGCTCCCATCGTCATTGTCGTCATATCTCTTTTTCTCTCTCCTCCGCCTCCTCCTGCTCCCGATGCTCGTAGGTAATACGCGGACGCGGGCGTTCCGGTTCTCAGGCACTTGTCCGTGACACTGTGAACACATTAATGTAGGAAATTTTGTCCCAAAACTACGTGAGCCAGACGGTTTTTTCAAAATTATCCTTCATTGCCCGTCTTTGAAGTCGTTCTAAAAACTAGAGCAGATGGTCTCGCATCGCGTGTGCACTTTGGAAATGGCAACCATGTGGATAGTTCGATTTTTTTTTTTTACGTTTATTCAATTAAAAAATAGTTCAATAATCTCGCATGCATATAAATAATGGTGTAAAAATCATATTGCAAAATATTTCAAAGGGTAAATGAAAAAAAAAATCATATTCCCTAGTGTTGGTGGGTAAAATAAGTAAAAAAACTGATGATATTCAAAATATCGATTCCAGTGTATTTTTTTTTTTTCATCGAATATTACATATTGACATATATACAGTCACCACTGTACGTATATTTACTAAACAACGCGCAGCTACATTACTTATAATCTTATTAGCCTAATAAAATTTAAAGACAAAAACAACATCGTTTTACGACGACGGGGGGGAGGACCAATCGCTGAATAATAATAATATTTATTATTATTGTTACAACTATATAATGATAATGAAAATAAAAAATATTATAATACATTGGAAGCTCGACGCGCATGCGACAACACAATGAATTATTGTCGCTTGCTATTTATACAAAAATCAGAAAAAAAATGTTTAGTTACTTAGTCGCGAGTCTCGTCCCTCCGACGCTCCCGTTCGAACACACTTGTAAGTATAACATAGGGACGCGGCACGAAGGTCGCGTTCGCAAAAAAGGCAACGTTCGTAACATCTATACACACACACACGCGCGCGCATACGTATATATGACACTCTCTGTACAAGTAGTATATGGTAAAAGTGGTAATAAGATAAGCGCGCAATGGAAGATAATGGAGAGCGGGTGGATTGAAGGAAATTGTGTTAAAAACTAAAGGTAACGAGCACTTGGCTTCATATGTATACATGTATGTATATGTATCGCTTGCGATCACGATGCCGTTCGAGTAACACGTTAGGTACGTATATATGGATACATTGTAAATATATATATATATATATATGTATTTATATTTGTATATATATATATATGGATGCGTGTACATGTATGTAAATCGGTAACCTCAATGAAATCACATTCACACTAGATTTAACGCTTGATAATATGAGTGACAGGGGAAGGGATGATGGGGATACCTTTGAGGCTCGATTGATACTATATATTTTATACTTTCAGCCAAGCAAAACGTAACGCAAGTAAAATCATCGGTAGGATTTTTCGGCTCGAAACTACGGAGCCTCGTTAATAAAAAGTAATAATATATAGTTGGTAAGGTATTCATTAGTTGGTATATTATGATGAATGGGTAATCGTTGAGAGCATCGTGAACAAAAGCCAAGTCTAATAGTGCGGGGTTGACGCATAGTGTTCTATACGTAAAGTAAGGAACGTATATTTTCGTCTTTGTGAGAGATGACGAGAGTCGAAAGGTATTCTTTTTTTTTTTTTTTTTCTTTTTTTCGCCCACCGCGTAGTTAAATGTATGTACATGTGATTGCAATGTATTGTGATTTACCGCTAAAAGCAAGTTTTAAGTACAGTACAGTCTTTTTTCTTTTTTTTACATTCAATTTTCAATTTTAAATTCGATTGCACTTGCATTTAGGACAATTGACGTAGCATTGTATTAGACTCTCGAGTCTTTGGCTCGCCTCGAACCGAAGCCCTCTCTTTTTTTTTCATACATAATACAATAAAAAACGCACATTTTTGCCTTACTTATGCTATTTTTTTTTTTTTTTTTTTTTTTTCACTTTGTCTAAGCTCGCATACATGGTACAGTGCATGAATTTCCGAATATTTACAAAAACTGCGTCATAGCTGTACAGGCAACATTTTTACATAAACGTCGCGCAGCTCGTATATTCGAGGACAGTGTCGCGTGAACATCACTCTCACATCAACCAAAGCGGTTTACGTTGAAATAAAGTGTTTGCATTTTTTTTTAGTTCTTTATATTATAATACAGCGTTTAAATTTACAGTGAAATAGTCTTTTTTTTTTTTTTTTTTTTTTTTTTTTTTCTTCAATCCAACGGTAAATGCCGTTCTTCTCCTTCCCCGCGACAAGATACTCTTGTCCTGATAAAAGGAGTCTCAAGTACTTTTTTTTCTTCTTTTTTTTCCAACTATACAAGTCCGCAAGACTTTTGAGATCTCGTGCGACTCGGCAAATATACGTCGAGAGTCGCAAAGTGGCTGTTACACACCAAGTTTCCAACGAGCATTTTGAAATTTTTAAAACCAAACAATCTCTTTTTCCGTCAATTTTCAACAACACTTTAATTTGCCGGGTCACAATACACATTTCCATGTATAATATTGTTTCTTCTTCTTCTGCTTTTTCTCGAGAGAAACGTCCGATCGAACGGAAGACAATTATAACGCCGAGCTACGCGTTTACAAAACACAATATTATATGCATACCATCAGGGACCGATAAACTAATCACGAGCCACTATCACAACTTTCAACCGCATAAGTCACATATTGTAATTTCTAAAACGAAATTTCGCAGCACTACAACGTCGAGCAGGCGGGTGCGTGTACTATGTACAATGTATATGTATAATATGTCTTTATTGCTCTCTTGTACGTTTATTTACATGAAAAACAAACCAAAAGAAAAAAAAAAAAAAAAACGAAAAATGTAAAAATTTCCGATTAGCAGTCCCTATATATGTATATTCGTTTAAATGCACTTTTACGCCTCGCAACGTAATCGAGGAACAAACAGTAGTAGTGGGTATACAGTAGGAGCAGCAGTGGCAACAAAAATAACGGCTGATGAACAAAGGAAGGAGGGGAGGAAAAAAAAAAGATTGCGTGCCTAGGACACAGCGAGGAGGAGGAGATGAAAGAGCGCCACCAGCGCTGCAGGAGGGTGTGGACGCGCGGGAGAAAAAAAAAAAAAAAATTAGTGATTTCGGGCACGCGAGCCAGGCGCAATCGGCAACGGATCTTCTTCCTCGGCGCTACCCGTGTCCCGCTGTAACGGCAGCCTCAGCGTTCCACTTTGCTATACGGCCATGGGCGCGCTTGTGGTACTACATATGCAACCATCAGCCTCGCCTCTCCACACCATGGTATACACCCGTTTGGCGTGCATGTATACACAGGTCTTCTAAATTCTCTCGCACGAGAGATCCCAAGTACAGATACTTTGTACCCCGGACCTTGCGTTCCTCGTCCCCTTGATTTTTGTCAATCACCAGTTTAGCCAACGCCTAAAGTATACATGTACAAGTACGAGGAGACGAGGTGGAAAAGGGAAAAGAAAGATTCGCAAAGCGAGAAAGCTGCTGGCGGAGGGCATGTATAATACGCACGAGTTCGTGGAAAGGAGGGAAATAAAAGTAGAAATAAAGAGGGGGAGAGAGAGAGAGAAAGGAGGATAATTGAAGGCGGGTAATCGAGAGGATCGATCGCCACGGTGTGCGTGAGCGCGCGAGAGAGCCAAACGGAGCGGCTTCTTTATATATCGCGTTTCACTTTCGCGATGCGCCTGATCGAGCCCGGGGCGTGGCGCAAAAGTGTAACGCAGCGCGCGCGCCGCGCACAGAGCAACGAGCCGCGAGGTCGTCGCAGCCGTCCACAGTCGTGTGTATGTATATACATACTGCATATACACCCGGTGATGCGGAGAGAAAGAGCCGCTTCATTTTCACCTCGCGAGCTGGCCCCGGTTGCACACAACATAACTGGACTTTCCACTCGTGTGTATATATACGTGTGTGATCGGCAACGGGCGAGCCAGCGCTACCCGTATAGAAAGTAAGATCCCGATCTCTCGCTGCTCGTTTGCCACATATATGTATATACATGGGTCTCGTTTTCGGGCTCAACCCCCCCGGTGTCTATATGATATACTCAGGTGTTGTTGGCGGGGGAGGCAGGGGCCGAGGTCGGGGGCTCCACCTGCTCCTCGTGGAGGCTCTCGGGCCGACTGTGGTTGCCGCCGCTGCTCCCGGTGCTGCTGCCACCGCTGCTCGACCTCGAGGACAGGTTGTCCCGGTCGCTGAAGTACGACGAGTCCCCCTGGTGGCGCTTCTCCTCGCACGGGCGCAGCCGGGCCGTGTGCTTGTCCGACCAGGCCGCCGGTGGCCTCTCCTCCGCCGCCTGGAGCAGGCTCGGGAAGTACGGGGGCAAGCCCTGGCCCCGCGAGGTTATCTTACCCATGAAGCTACGGATCTCCTCGAAGTACGAGTCCTCCGCTGCGCGGGCCATCTGACCGGACCCACCACCACCACTAGCCACCACCGCAGCCGCAGCCGCTGCCGCCGCTTGGTGGTGGTTGTACCTCGAGCGCACCTCGTCGAGGATCGTGGGTCCGTCGGCGTCGTGTTTCTTGAGGTGCCGGTCCAGATTTGTCTGTTGGCCGAAGCACCTCTCGCACAGCGGGCACTTGAACGGCTTTTCCTTGTTGTGGATGTTGCGCACGTGGCGCTGCAGGTTGCTCGATATGCTGAAGCTGCGCTCGCAGTACTTGCACTTGTAGGGCTGCTCGCCGGTGTGGGTGCGCAAGTGGCGGGTGAGGTTGGCCGAGCGGGGGAACACCTTGCCGCAAAATTTGCACGAGTAGCGGTCCTTTGGCTTCAAGCTGGCCCCGGCCACCGCGCCCGGCGAGCTGTTGTAGTTGCCGGCCGGCTGCCGGCGGCTCGTCGGATGCGCCGCGGCAGCCGGTGGTGGTGGTGGTGGTGGTGGTTGTTGCTGGTTGGACGGGGTCGGGGATTGCCGGTGTTGGGCGTCTTGGCTGGTGGGGCTGGTGGACCTCGATGGGGCTGGCTGGGGTTGGGCGGCCACGGGGGACGCGGTTGAGAATCGACTGCTCGCCAGCGGCACCATGGTAGGGAGGGCGCGCACTTGGATCTTGGGTAGGTCGGGCGTCGGGGTTGGCGGTGGTGGTGGTGGTTGGGTGGATTGTTGCTGGCTGGAGCGGTACATGGCTTCGAGGACGAGCGGGTGGACGGCGTGGTGTTGCGGGAAGAGGACCGTGTGGTGGTAAGGCAGTCGCTCGGGGCTGTTCTGGTTGAGGGTCTCGATCTCGTTGGCGTTCTCGTCGCGTAGGTTTTCCTTTTTGTGCTCGAGGCGTAGGTCGAGGGGTTCGGCGAGACTCTCGAGTTCGAGGCGGCTGCGTTGCTGTTGCTGCTGGAAGTGTTGGCCGTGGTGGTTGTGGTGGTGGTGGTGGTTGCGGGACGATTGGCGTTGGGCGGACTCGCGGCTGGAGCTGCAGGAACTGGTGGCGGCGACGGCTTGGTGCCCGTGGCTGAGGTCGTAGGGTAGCTCGGGCTCGGGCTCGGCGCGTCCGCTCAGCGGGTAGATGCTCGCCTGCTTGGGGCTTATGTGGCCGGGCATCTTGCGCGGGCTCGAGTCCTTTTCCCGCATTGCTGGGCCGTAGTTGCTGGGCTCGGCTGGTGAGGCTGCAGCTACCGCCCCTGCCGCTCCTCCTGGGCTGCTCCTCGCTGGGGACGGGCTACGCTGGTGGAGGTAGTCGTTCATCACAGGGCCGCCGGGGCGCGAGCTTCGGCCTCGGTCAGCCTCGCAGCTCGTGGCCCAGCTGTGGCGACGCGGATCTGCAACAAAACAGATGACCCACGAGTCCTTTGGTTCAATCGTTTCTCAAACATCGCGCTCTTCAACTTTCAATAAATACAGTTCATTAGTCACATTTCATAAATGTGTTTAAAAATGTTAATGCGTAGGCAGATACATTTTTTGGCAAAAAAAGAGCCGTTTTTGTTTTCGGTGAGAAGAAGTTTTATTTTTCCTATTTTCATTCACTGGATGCATTCATCATTCTTTTACTCACTAAAACTCAGTAAGTGTATATTAGTTGGGACAATATGCAAAGTTATGCTGTTTAATTATTTTTCACGCTATCCGTGAATTATTAGCATTTTTTCGTTTTTCCATTTGTATACATTGTAATTTTACTTTTTATTTTACAACACTCAGTTTACCATATTAGCATCGAGCGCACGAAAACAATGTTCATAATATTTGAATTTAGAATAAATGTTCGGTACGCTTGTTAACCCCTGTAGGTATTTTTCTGTCCATTTGTATCACCCATTTTCATACACCGGATCCTTTTTTAACCCGTGTCGAGCCGGCATTCATTGTACTTTGAGCAGACGTATCAACAATAAACGCTATACTCTTTTTTTCATAACCGTAAAATAAAAGTACACCACAAGGTGTAAGTGCGCAATTTACCAGTAAGCCCAAGCAAACACATCAAAGATCCCAGAGTCGAGAGCGATCGGCTCGTGTTGCGAAATAAAATAAAAGGTATAGTGGGTGTAATAAGCGGACGAGCGTTGTTGCGCACCCGAACCGTCTGCGTATAAGCGTTACAATGTCTCTGCGTGCGCTCCGAGTCATTTAGCTCGTTCGTCCGACGAGTATCCCCGAACCGCCTTGTCACGTCTGCGCGATTAATCTTTGTTCAATCCACTTCAAAATCTAACCCTCCCTCCCCCTACTTCCCCTCACTCGTGCCGATCTTACGTTGCGATTTTACATTACGCAAATTTACGATGCTAATTGGGTTTCAATCGCCACATGCCTCCACGGTATGATTTTGCCAATGCGTGTAATGAATGCAGTATAGGTACCCCATACGCATACATACATGTTACAAACATCGATTATTATTCAATTTTCTCGTGTGGATTTTTTTCCTCCGGCGCGATGATTATCAAAAATCATACACAATTGTCAAAGGATCCTCGCCCGCGCGAGGCTACCGTGAATGGAGTAACACGTGTATATACACGCGTGTAGACGGGTACGATATTATACATATAGGTGTACCTATGTACTACTGGGACGCGAGTACATAAAAAGTATAGGTACTTATTGAAACACACGAGGAACAAGCGGTGAAGGTGCTGCTGTAATAGCCGGGTTCCTACACACACGGCCATGTATAGCACCGCATCGTTTAATCTCCGTGAGGATCGATCGATCATAAAAAAAAAAAAAAAAAAAAGAAGGAGAATCAAAAATAGGTATCGGGCGATCAATCATTCGCAGAAAATCTTCTTGTTCCTACATGTTGGGCCTCTCCGACCAAACACACACGCGTGAGTCATATTATATACTGTTGTAAAAATTGCGTCGAATGATTCTATGTATATTTGTATTTTGTTTTCTTGTACACCACAAAGAGAAAAGTATACCGATCAATCCTCCTCGCTACTATATAAAGTTGGGTGTTGGGCGATATATATATATATAGGAAGAGCAATGGCAAAAGTTTCACACCGAGAAGGAGGCATCCGAAAAATCTCCTTGACCCACTGCGTGGTTTTTATCCCGCTCGTATGGTGCACTTTTCAACACGCGGCCGGCACGGAGAGCCGATATATCCGCGACGCAAACAACCATGCAGGTATACACTCGAAGCGGGACGAAGATTTTCGCTCGCGCTTACAACTTGCTGGTATATAATATACATACGTGTACCACGAGCACCGGAGATTTGCCGAGTACTTATATTACAGCGCGCGGAAAGAGGATCGAGAGAGAGAGAGAGAGAGAAGGTAGGGCAGGGCGAGGCGAGTGGGTATATAAATTTCTCTTTCATCCGCGAGCGCGAGAGAGAGCCAATAGAGCAGCGCGAGGGAGATCGCGCTCCATGGACCGGATGGTTGGGTATATATACGAGTGGGCACGGAGACCCTCGCCCGAGAGGGTACGTGTATATATAAGAGGAGCCGAGGATGCCTCCTCTCACCTAACTGGAGCAGAGCAACGGTACTTATATACCCGCGACCACTCCTGCGCCTGCCTGACTACTGTCTGTGCAGCGGAGGTACACCATATACACACACTTCGCATGCATCTCCACAGCTGGCACGAGCTCTATACGCGTCCGAGTTTCTCTCCGCCTCATCGCGCTGGCTATATATCCAATCGTATTATTTTTTTCTCGCCTTTGCATGCGCGCACGCTCTTCCCCCGTGCGCTATTTCACGAGATAGGTGTACATCGGACCTCGAGCTGCGCCTTGTTTTTCTTATAAGTATAGGTATACTTGCATCGGATCTCGTTTATTCGATTGCTTGGAAAAATAAACCGTCTTTTCGGCTAATCTCGAGTCTGTGATGTTCAAGCGCGCCAGATGATGAAATACGAAAAATCATCATGATAATAATTGATAGAGTAGCCAAGAAAACGAGGAGCAAAACTGCATGAGGGGGCGTGGGAGGTGCGATACAGTTTCGAGTTGGCGCGAGGATAAATTAACGCAGTGGTGGGCCTCCCGATGATCGCCGCGATTACTTAAAAGGTGTGAAAGTTCGAAGGTTCGTATACATGCCGCCGTCGTCACGAGGAAAGTGCGCGAGTCCACGACTTGAGTCTTTTTTTTTTTTTTTTTTTTAATCGGTGCCCTCGCTGCTTGTTTGGTACATACACAATATACATTACTTCCAAACTCGTACGAATGCCTTCCTCTAAAGCGTCCCCTCTTTTCGATATACACATAGAATATTTGCTATACATATAGCAAAGCACACGCGTATTATTTACAGCCTAAGATATGCATCAAGGGACAAACATTTTTTTTTCACTTTTCGCTGTCAATGCACATCACATAGAAAGCCTTTGGACGTCGCTATATGCCGATGTGTGTAAGTATAATAGCCGTCCGATTTCTCCTGCCTGCGCAGCGTACGTATATATACCAAAAGACGGGACACGTATCCTCCTCGCGCTAACGAGCGATCGGCAGCCTATATCTCCTCTCCCTTGCGTCTCGGAGCTCATTACACCGCGCGGCAGCGATACGGGACCTCGCGCTTACAACCGGGCCGAGGTGGAGTTGCCCCCCTTGTTCTCCTTCCCTCCAACCTTCTCCAATTGAGATCCCCCCCTCGCCCGTATCGATTGTTCTCACAAAAATCCTCTTTACCATCATCACTGTCACGCGGCCACAATATGCAGCTGCACCCCATATTATATTCCTACGGCGACTCATCATCGTCGCGCATTCGTGCCATTCTTGGCGATGATGACGACGATGATGAGTCTTTTATTTGTCACCTCGGCCTTTTTCAGCCGCTACGCTATATATGCACGTGTATGCGTTTGCGCGTTAGTTTCCCGAACCGATTCAAGGAGCATTTGACGCACAATACGCGCTCGCCTAGGTGACGCAAGTCTGCAAAAAAAAAATAGAATCTCCAGCTCTCTCGTACCATCATCTGGAGCGCAAATCGGTAGCCGTTGGTGGCGCAAAAAAAAAAAAAAAGGGAGACTGGCTTGGGCATCTCTCGGCGCGCGATTATTATTTATGACGTTCTTGCGTCGCTTCTCCGGCGCTCCTCTCCCCCGCGACGACTCGTTGGTCGGCATATCCGTTCTCTTCCCCCCCTCCCCCGCTCACCGATGCTCTCGCGGCCCACGCGCGTCATAGAGGCGAGCTTCATGGGCGTCTGACTATATATACGTATAATGCAGTTTAGATGCTACCAACTACATAATATATATATTCACAAGACATGATTATGTATACTTGGGGGACACACAATTTCGCGTTTCGTGTACCTTATACAGCCATAGTATAGTCTTTTTGTATTCACACGGCGTCCACCCGATAAGTAAACGCGCATCAAACGATACCCAACACTCGCGCCGATTGAAACGTTTGCGCTTTGCGTTTATATACGTTATAATCCACCCAATAAGCCATAATGGGTATTATGGGTATATGTGGTATCGATTAAACGCTCGCGCGTTAAAAACACACTCGTTAACCGGCTCGTTCTCGGACGGCTGTATGCACACGTATGTTTGTATTATACGAGTCGCTTGGAAAGTACCGTTTGTACTTGTATGTGCGGTATATATTCTATGTACACGCGGGCTGCGGGATATCGGTGATATTGTACGTTGTATATTAATTAGATATAACCGAATGGCCCGATAATACGGCTCATTAGGCGGGAGAAATTTATTCAGCTGTTGCGGGGTATAGGGTGCTTGTTGTTGAAAAAAAAAAAAAAAAAAAAAAATACCACAGTATGGGTGTACATGTAACGAGCGTCCGAGGGATCGGCCAAAAAGATCTACTTTTGGCTGGTGGAAATATCGGGAGAGTTTTCGCGTCCAAGCGGTACACACATGCGTATATTATGTTGATTGACGATCGTTGTCTCGGAGTGTATAGGTATACGTATACACGAGAGAGATGATGAGCTGGACGCGTTGGGGCGCTGTGGAGATGCGAGCTGGGACGGACCACAGCTTCTATACACCATAATATACACACACACACGTATACACCTATAGGCGCACGGCCGAGTGCAATTTAAATACAAAGATCGAGGCTGTGGCTGCGAGATAAGATAGCCACTGGCTCTCTTTCTCCCGGAATAATCCCGGGACGTGTACCACGTGACTGGTCTAGCTCTGCTCGCTTTGCCACTCGGCCGAGAGAGAGAGAGACAATGTCGCCGAGAGAGCGAAATAAAGGAGACGGCCAGCCAAGCTGATGGGCGTTGCTGTGGATGTATGTATATAGTTTGCTCTCTCTCTATACATACATATCCAACATATCGCGGCCCATTTTTCAGAGCGGCCAGCTCTCTCCTTAACGGAATGGTCCTTGATCGGCACACCCGTTACCATTCAATAAGCTGTGTACCTACGGTATTGGTATATACGCTTATACGATATTGTCCGTGTGCGTGTACAGGTACAGTTGAACAAGTAAAAGGGAGAACTGCAAAAGAGCAGTGTCTCTTTCGTACACGTACATGCAGACATATATATAATATATGTGCAAGAAGCTCCTTTAAAAATCGGCGCATCTCATTTTATCGCCACAACGGGGTATACACATACGTTGTATAGGCACCCAATCCCCCTGTTTTCCTTTATTTCGCCAAACAAAAACACTTGGCCAATAAATACATGTACATCTGCTAATTGATTCTTCTCGATTTCACCAATAGTACAATATAATAACCCATATGTAAGTGTATATATACAGGTATACCTGCACGACTAGCAGCTTCGGCTCGAACAATTACGCAACGCGCCACTCAAACGTCGCGATGGTCCTCTCCTTGACAGACGCGCCGATCGATCGTGAAAATGTCGAAAGGAAAGAAAAACAGTCGGTCCTCCTCTTCCGATGCATATAAAATACACGTCCCAATGTTTTTGTTACACTTTCTCGACCGAGCGGTGCGCACATCGTCATCCTCGAGGTGATATTCTAAGGCCGAGGAGGATTAAAATATTGACACACGTTTGGGGTAGGGGAAATATTATTTTCAGCCGGTGAAATCTTCGATAAACACACACTGAACGGCCACTCGGACGGATCCGCGATCGGGAGCGACGAGAAAGTCCGTTGTTATACATTTTTGCGTAGGCTCGGCGAGTCTTTGCTCTGTATATATGAAAAGTTTCCCAATAAAAATTCGCCGTTGGCTCATATATATATAAAGGTGAAGAGAAGAGATGGACGGACAGGCGTGACCGCGGATTCAGGGGCTTGCCGTGGGTTGCTCAATTTACACGCAGTTGGGAAATAACGCTTTGCTCCGATTTTTTTTTTTTTTTTTTTTTTTTTTCGCCCGCAGCTAGGCTCCCTGTCTAACGAAAGGCTGCTGGCTACCGAATTCTCCGCGGGCTCGTCGCCGATGAATTTTGCTACCTCGCGCGTATAGACGATTAAGTGAACCGGTATTTTTTTTTTTTTTTTTTTTTTCTTCTTTTTTCATGCTAATCGATCGAGCGCGTAGCAAAATATCGTCCCGAGTCGTCGAATGAGACGACGCTGTTATGATTATAGAAGCCTATCCGCGTTAGCGGATGATACGTGAGGCCTGTAGTAAAAAAAAAGAGCACTTTTAGCGGAGTGGCATCTCGAGAGCTGCAAAAAACGCCGCGTAGAGGATTTCTCTCGATCGTAGCTCATGTTTTTATTGGCCGCGTATTGCGCTCTGGCAAATAATACTTAATTTATGTCGAGTGCGTGCGTTACATCGATGGAAAAAAAAAAACAACAACTGGATTGCACTACGCGAGCTCCAAAATATCGCATCCGAAGCAGTATATGACACCAACCCTCTGCCGCGTATATCGTAAAATCCCGTATTTCTTAGATTTTTTATTTTTCTCTATTTCTCGTAAACAAAGAAACAAACATCACATTTTTCGATAAATCACCCTACGGACCCAATAAACATTCTTCGTACCGGATCACAATTGAGAGCAAGACAATACCGATTTATCGGGAGCTTTACCGATACATGTCTGGTCGTCCGCTGGTATAACGGAGCGATTGGAATTACTTTTTTTTTTCTTCGCTGGGTGTACATAACGAAAAGATCGTAAGGTTTTTTTTCCCCCTCTAAATTTAGCATCACCGGCGAACCCGACAGTGAAAATCCATTGACGATTCGTGTACAGTTGTAAAAATACTCTCGGAAGGGGACGACGAAAGAGCCGAAGATCGAAAAATCGGTAAGTAGAGAGGAGGAGGAGGAGGAGGAGGAAAAAAAGGCACCTTGGATTAACCCAGTTTTTTCACCGAGTCGCATCGCACGGAGGAGGAAACGCCGAGTCACTGCAGCGTTGGGAAACACAGCTCCTCTCCTTGCCGCTCGATCGGCCGGCCGACGCAAACAGAGATTCTCGTTCGGCTAGCGGAACCGCTCGGGCGTGAAAAACGTCTTCGAGGAACGTATTTTCTTTGTTTCCATCATCGGAAATTTAAAGAGACCGAGCGAGAGATAGGAGGGGGTAATTGGTGAAAGAGCTGCTGCCGGCCACAACAAAGGTGGCACTCGCGTCCTCGCCCGATTCGGGAGGACATCAGTCGCGAAAGACCGCGGACGCCAATTTAAATTCCTACGGGCGACACGCGAGCAGACGCAAGAGGGAGAGAGAGCCGAGAGAGATAGTAGCTTGCGCGGGCGCGAGAAAGGCAATTATTCGCAAAGCAGGGAAAAGGGAAGCGAGGCGCGTGCGAACTCGACGCGACTCCTTTTTTTTTTTTTTTTTTTTCATACATATATATACACTCACTCGTACACGTATACAGATAGACTCGGTGTGTATATAAAGGTTTCCCAACTGTCCGGAGAGCTGCTCACCCCGTGTGATCCATGTCTTCATTAGGGATACTTATACATATATACCTGTATACGCGCGAGTCGCGAGCCAGCGCCTCTCGCTCTTTCTGTCAGCGTCGTCGCATACATATACATGTAACTGGGCGCTGCTCTCCACACGCGGCAAACTTTCTCTTTCTCTCAAGGGAAAAAAAAAAAAAAAAAAAAAAAATGTTATTCCGCAGAGTTGGCCGATCGGACGACTGCTGATGGTTTTGGCGCAGATTTGACGAGTGGTATACAGCCGGAGGGGCCCCACCTATTTCGTGCCGGAGCGTTCCGTTGGTGTTTATTAACGATGTACGACAAATTGGGAAGCGTCACCTAAATCTTTCTTTTTTTTTTTTTTTTTTCTTTTCCTTGGATCCCAGTAGCTCGAATATTTTACTGCTCATTTTAATTGGTGATATTCTTGTTCTCGGGTGGGGTGATCCGTATCTATAACCAAAACTACGTTATTTATTTTCAGTGCTTCGAGTGGTGAAAAATTTTTCAATTCGCGCAAAGTTTTGAGAAATACCTCACACACACGCTCTGGTAACGGAAAAAGCATCGCAGGGACTTACAAAACAGAGCAAGACCAAATAGTTGGATTTTTCTTAATGACTTAAAGTGCACAACTCCTCGGGGATTTTTTTCACAAAAAAATGAAAACTTGCAATTTTTCGATACGTAAATAATACGGAAAGTTCTAAAATCGGCGATGTTTTATGCCTAAATTGAAAACTCAGATTTCAAAAGCACATATGGTAGGTACTCTAGAAACCACTGTGTACACGGCTCGCAAGAAAAAAAAAAAAAAAAACAAAAAAAAACTTGTCCCCAGCTTATCTCCTCCTCTGAATCTCCGTCCCTTGACATTCAACGTATGCATGCAGCGCTCATCGTGCTCCAAATCAGAGCACTTATCATTCTTATGTCACGATCACATGTATAATGTACAACGCGGGTTGTCATCTCAAAACCCCAAAACCCTCGCGGTTCATCGATTCATCTCTCACTACTCGAGTTCATCACCGCGCTATATCTTGGCGCATCGGTGAAACTTTTTCGTCATCATTTAAGCACCACGCGCTGTACATTTGGGGCTTACAGCTATCATATTATATATATATTTTCACATGACAGTGTATATACATATAGTGTTAATTTGTCCCGACTTGTACATTAAAAATGCAATGACTACGCACCAACATGTCATTCAGGTAGATGAAAAGATGATTTCTCGGCATAAGTATTATCTTTACCGGATGAGAAGAGAAAAATTGTTGAATCGCGTTTGGTAGATTTGCACGTGACTGTCGGGTATATACGCCATATGTGGGCCAACGGGGCGGCTCACGGAGTCGCGGACCCAAAGGGGTTTCGAAAGAAAGCGTTTTGCACATCCCGACGTGCTGCTATACACGTGGGTAAGTATAAATATACAGATATATTATACGGTTACTCTAATGTTGGGTACTAACGCCCATAAGCGTCGGCGCCAAGCGACATTGTCTCCCCAGTCCCCGCTGATGGGAGTCTCTCACGATTGTCGTCCGGTTGCTCTCCTCGTTCTCGCGTCTACCTACATATGTATACGTCACGTATATTATGTACACATATTCAAATGGTTAAAATGCGTTTATACGGCGCTTCGTCTGCCTATACTTGGCAGTTTTCGCCCGCGTTGAGCAATATCGTGCTTGCGAGTATACACCCACTGCCGTCGCTCTGAAGAAAGTGGATGCACGCCAATACCGCGTGTGAAACTCCGAGGCCATGCGTTTTCCCCCTTGTTTATAAATAACAAAAAGGAAAAAAAAAAAAAAATTGCAGAGAGTAAGTATAAATCAGTTTGGGGTCATCGCTATACTGGGAGGGAGAAAAAAAAAAAACGCATCATCCGAGTTAATATATACGATGAAACTGTTGATCCAACGATTACGATGCCACCCCATGTCAAGGTCCACGGTAGCGCGGTGAAATAATATCGTGCCGGATCCTTATATACCCTGATGCCTCTGCAACGAGGATCAAATCTATCGCGAGAGCGCGGGTGTGCTTTCGAAACGGCCCGCTTATATATGTGCGCACACAACCACACCCGCGCGCTCGGATGCAGCTCCGAAATTCCGAAATTCGCCTTTCCCTCGTTTACACGACGTCCGACCACACGCCCGTCACGTGTGCAACTATACGTCTTATATATGTACGTACAATATCCTACACTCCGTGCAATTTCTTACATTATATACTTGTAAACGCCGATTTGAAAGGAAAGAAGAAATCAAAAGCGCGTCGATGTGTGTATATATATATTATAATCTGTACCTATACAGGGTGTACAATATGCATACGTGTGGATGAGAGAAGAAGAACCGTGAGAGCGACAGGGCGAGCGCGGGAATTTTAAATCTCCGCAAGCGTGCACCCATATATGCAGGTATATATAGGTAGGTAGTGAGCATTAGCCATCAGAGACGAGAACGAAAGTGGTGGTGCGATGGCGATGGAGTAGGTGATACGGTTGCACGGTGTGTTAGGTATGCATCATACACACACACACACACACAGAGGCCAAAAAGATATTGGGCTCATGTATATGGTATAAGTACCAATGATGGGTGCATGGGGTATAACGTAACAGCACGTAACACATAGACACAGACGTATATACACTTGTGGTGAATGAGCGAGAGAGCGCGTTGTGCATGTGCATGTTACCTTCTCTGTCATTCCACGGGGCTGGAGCGAAGGTGAAGATCTCGTGGGAACCGCGCTTTGCTGCTCCGCGTGAGAGGCAAGCTGGTCCCGAGATACTTAGACGGAGAGAAAAGGACGGAGCGCCGGGGACGCGCCTTCTATACTCAGCTTGCAGCCTCCTCCACCTTATTCTTCTTATTCCCAGGACCTCCTCCTCCTTGTTTCGCTACTGCAAATATCGAGAGCACTTTTTTTCCTTTCTTCTTCTTCTTCTTCTTTTTTTTTTTTTCTTCGTTCCAATCAAGTCACATCAAAAACTGTCATCGGGTGACCAACTGTTGGACCGAGGGCCGGCAGGGAAGGAGAGAAACCAAAAGAAACAGTCACTGTAACCGGTCGACGAATGGAAATTCGCTGTATATATATATATACGTATAGCCTGTCTCGGCGAGCACGTGCTACTCGTGGACCGGCGCGGAAGCACACTTGTCAACACAAACACTATCTCCGCTCCATACACGTATCTACAACATCTACGTTGTACGTGTAAGGGGATGGGGGTGGCAGGACACTGAGCACTAGAGTAAGCTTTTTTTCCTTCTTCCTATTGCCGATCAAGTTACAACAAACGAGGAACAACCATAAAAACAACAACAAAGATTTGAAAAAAAAAAAAAAAAAAAAAAAACCGTTGTACGAAAAAAACAAGGGGCAGCGAGCGGGCACCACTGCACTGCACACTGTTACGAGCACGGGCCGCTGATGGTGATGTGTCGTGTCGAGAGTGAGTATAACGTATAAGCGCGACCGCGGCTGTCCACCGAGTGTTGGTTAAGGATGGATATGTATATGTATATATAATATGCGATACGTTACGAATTGAGGTGTATTATACGGGTAGTCGCGGGCGCTCGCGCGAGCACGTTCGTTGTAAGAGAGCGAGCGCAGGAGCGAGAGTAGCGCGGGGCGATCGCGGGCTCGCCGGCACGACGGGCCGAGGAGAGGAAGAAGAGAAGGGAGGGAGTAGAGAGCGCGCCCCGACGATGACGACCATCGCAGGACGACCGCGACCAAGACTATTATGGGCGGGGTGGGAGCCACCTCTCCCTCCTGTTTTTGTCCCCCCCCCCGCGCGGCAGCCCGGGCCTCCTCTCTCTATATATCGGCGCGCGGCGAGCACCACGCCGGCACGCGACCAGGCTGCCCTCCTCTCCCTCCTCGCCCATACCCTGTCCTGCACGGCTTTTGCATCACGCGCTCCCGATCGAGAGCGCCGATTCTAATCTCCGCGGATCGCTGAGCTTGTACCTATACCTTCGCGGCTGCAGCTTCCTTATTCCGTCTTTCTGTCCACCCATGTATACCATACAAGGTACAATGCTTGCGAGTACTTTTGCTACCGTAAAATCACCCACCAGGTATATTCGCGGGTCGAAAGCGTCATCGTCCATACGCACAATTCATTAATGACGTTTCAACCAAAAAGGTTGGCCATGCCTATACTTATTACGTACTTATATAAAGGCTCGACAATTGATATTTCCTTTATCGCGGAAACACTTGTGAAAGAGCGGCCGAGCAGGGGGAGGGGGGTTCAGAATGTGGGGTAAAAAAATGAGCTTGTATATACCGGTTGCAAGGATCCGAGGAAGAGAGGAGAGCACGTTACATGTATATATACACGTACGAGGAGCGAAAGAGAGCGGCGAACTCGGCCCTGCGCTCTATTCGTCTCTCTCGGCGATCCGTGCAAGCTGGACACTGTTGTATATATATAAGAGATGCGAGAGACGGGAGTGAAGCCTCCCCCCGCCCAGCTTATATCCTACAGCTGCTCCAGTAGTACTGCTCCACCGTATTTATATGTATAACCGTGCGCTCTGCTGGGCAAATCACTTGCAGCACCCACGTGTGTGTGTAGGTACAGACCGTTGCCCTAGAGAGAGAGAGAAGCCGCTGTAATGTTTTTCCGCGTACGCATATGTATACATACGATCCTCCACCTCTCCCGTCCTTTGTGGCGTACACTCTCTCGGTCACTTTTTTACCTGCTCACCTTCGCTTATCTCTTTCCTGCTTTTCTCTCGAGGGAGAGAATCGCGCGACCGTTGAGTAAAACTGGAGTTGATGCGTATATTTGGATGGTTTTTTTTTTTTTTTTTTTTTTTCTACTTCCCACACTGATGCGAATAGCGAGCGAAAAATCGTGTCCCAAAAACAACACTCGGGAATATTGAAACGATGGGGAGGCTGTCCCAACAAAGACGGCAATCTCATCTTCAGCGGCGCAACGGTATTTAGGGCCCAATCATCTCCTCCTTGAGCGGCCAAACGGGAGTTTGGAATCGGCGTCGTGATCTGGCCCCACTTGCGCAAAAGCCTCGGTCGAATTAATAGTCGCATCATCCCTTGCGCGGCTATACTTACCGGGGCTTGCAAAATTGCAGACAATTGTGGGTCGATCGAGTGTCATATACTGCAAAGACACGCGTGGGCAATAATGACACGGCTTTTCGCGGGGCCCGCCTCTCATTCAATAGGCGTCAGCGGCGACGCGCGACAATGTGTCGAACCTTGAGCGATTCCCCCCCCCCCGGTATATACGTATACGTACATAACACACACGTAATGACACTTTTTCCTCTTTCTCTTTTGATGGCTTTGCGCAACTCTCCTCCGATATGGGCTATAATGAGTATCTATGATCCCCCCGTCACTATATATATGATGTGCGGATATATATTATGCGCAACACCTAACTCACTCTCGAGATGATATTACATTGCATTCTTATATGATTGCGGTGTAACGATGCGACCCCGATCGTTGATTCGAGCGAGTCTCGAGATGGCCAATGACCAAGTACTTGGCCTGGAGTTTCGTCAACTTGCCATTTCGCCCGAGTCACTAGTTGCGCGGAATTTGATTATGTACATCTGTGCGTGCGCTGCACTTCCTACATCCGTTACCGATTTTATTCTATTATACGAGCTGATTCGTTGCCACCAGATGACAATTAAAAAACATAATATGCAGACAACGACGCGACAGTAGCGCTTACAACGCGGAGAAATCGGTATCGAGGAGGGGATCCGATAGTTTACGGACATCAGGGCGGGGCGACGTTAATCGGCTAACAATTAATCAATTGATTATTTACGTATTGGGCTGAATACGCCGCAAGTAGATATGTATACGTATATCATACCAACGGCCATTTTCTTAAGAGAGCCGATCGCCAGCACACGTAAGTATACATACGTTGCGCGTATATATTAGCATCGTTGGTCGGCGCATCGCACGGAACGCGGAGCACGTATTTGCACGTGTATACCCGCACATCCTAGAGAGAAGGAGGAGGAGGAGGTACGAGTGGGTTGGGGTATATAGCATACGCGGACACATGGTCGCGCGCGCGTGCGGGCAAAACGCGGAACGTCCGTCGATTGGTCAAGTGCGCGAGAAAGACAGAGGCCCCGGGTACGAGTGGGAGGAGCACTTATCGAGCCTATACTATATACCATATGCCTATTGACTCGTTTTTTTTTTTTTTTTTTGTTATTTGTCTGCCTCGCGTGTTCCGCGTCTGCGAAAAAAAAACTCCTCTCTCTTTACTTTTTTTTTTCCCCCTTCCATGTATGGGTACAGGTGCGGTCAGAATTTACTTACCGATGATGCTTCCAAGTCGACCTGTCGAAAACTTGTCTTTGTAGTTTTATTGGCCAACGATGATGAGTTTGTATGCGGAATAAGCTGTTTGCGCGTTTTGTCCGACTCACCTTTGTTTCCGAGATGATTTTTGCGCGACGCCAATTGCTACCGTGTAGACGCTATCGAAGAGTATCCATCAAAGCGGCTGAAACGACATTTTGGCTGCACATCTGACACGGAACGTGTTAACATGTACGTATATGGGTATGGTGTACATGACAATAGTTGCAGACGGTGGCCAAAGGTGACAATAAGGTGTCAGAAGAGAGAGAGAGAGAGAGAAAGGGAGAGGATATATAGGCGTGAAGTGATCAAAAGTCTCGCGATGCAACGTAACAATGGCTTTTGCGTTGGCGCTCGACGAAAGTCGTATAGCTGTACGGGGTGAAGGAACGACGACCTGCACAACCCAAGGAAGCATTTATGTAGCTTACCTGTAGGTATACTTGATAAATATCTCTAAAAAAATGTGCAGGAAAGAATTTCGCTACGCGATTAAAAAACAGGTGGGAACTTTTTTTTTTTTTCTTTTTTTTTTTTTTTTTTTCTAGGTCGATTTTGGGACTCGGGCTCGCAAAAAAAAAAAATTTCGCGGTAATCCGAAAAAGTGCCGTTTGCCTGGGAAATAACGGTTAAGTGGTAAATTACAAAGTAAGCGCACATCTCTCGGTAAGATGCAAAAAAATATGTTGTTTCACGCTAAAAAAATGTATGCCAAAAAATAAATAAATTGAACCAATTTCCACGAAAAAAAAAAAAAAAAAAACTAAGGTCTAGATATGACTTTTCACGGATGCTTATTAATTCGTGGATTCCGTCGCATCGTATACATTAACCAATTACATCATGCGTTTACCTGTCGCGCAACTGCGATTAATATAGACCAATGATCTTATAACGCGAGCAAACGGCCACTGTATCTCTATATCCCAGAACGGAATGACAGACGGACTATAGTAGCCCCCCTCGGAGGCCGATGTCTGTCGCAACGCGGCTCAACGAGACGACTATGTATATATAGCCATCCAGTTGCTTATAAGTTGTTGACGCTGTGACGAGAGGAGCTTGTAGCCACCCACCGCCACTGTATAGACACGGCGGAGAGACTCGTTCTCTCTCTCTCTCTCTGTACCAATATCCGTGGCTGTAATTATCGGGCCAATTGGACCGGTCGCCGTCGCTCGAGCTATTTCACTGCTCTCTTTCGACCGATCGCGTCTATATATATACGAGTATAATACACTGGCACGGGGAAAGTGACAAGTGCGGATGACGCTTTTGCAACGTTCCCTCTGTCAATTTTTTCCTTTTTTTTTTTTTTATACTTTTCTCAATTCCGAGTGCTCGTAGCCGGAGTACAACAATCGAACGAAAATGTAACACGCCGCATTTTTTCGACCCTCCGTCGTTATTATCATCGCCGCGCTGCTGCGTTTTTTCCCTCCCCCCCCCCTCTGACTCGCGTTTCTCAATGGGCCCGTGTTTTTTTCCCTGATGACAATTTGATGGTCTTTTTTTCCTTTTTTTTAGCTCTTGCGGGTACATTATTGGCTTGGGCTGCTCCCGTTACGCGGTTTACGACTTGACGTTCGTTGCACGTCTGTTTCCTCCAATTATGAGGAAAAAGTCATTGGATACATTTATTGACGTCCCCTGTCCCCACTTAAAAAAAACAAAAAAAAACAAAAAACAAAAAAATCATTCGACGCTCATGTGACAGCTGTACGAATACAGAAGGAAAAAGCAATCCTCGTGCCAATAGCCTATACACGGGAAAACACGTAGTTGCGTTATGATACTAATTTAGTATTGACATACGCGGATAATATAGTATAACCACCGGCGCAGATGTGTATCCGGTCGAGACTCATCTTGACATACTATAATTATGGACCATCAAACAGGTTGTTTCTTTTTGGGGGTATTTTCGACGAAACGATCGGTGGGCACGTCGAAAGAGACGAAAACGCGATCGGCTATATGTATCGTAAGTGGAGGCGTTCGTTACGGACGCTGCCGCACGACACACAACAGGGTATATAGTATACGTTAACGAGTAACGAGAGTCAACAGGATCTTCTGTATCCACACACATGGCGGGGTGGGGCTGCCCGTCCAACTTTTTCTCCACTCGGTTTTACTTTCTATGCGCCTTCCCCCCTCGTTCGCGAGAATAAGGAGGTGGAAAAAAGCTCGCGACCCGAGAGCTTCTCGCTATAGTGCAACGCGAGCTGTCGCGGAAAAAAGCGGAGCAGCGACTCCTAGGAGGGATACGTGTATCTCGCGCCTACATGGGTGGGGCAGCCTCGCTTATGTGTTTCTCCTCCGCATCCGACCGCTAGCTCCCATACAAGTACACCTATATACCTATACGTGCAATAATATGCTACGTAAAGAGGCTCGCAGCACTAGTGTGGAGGCGCTCGATTTCACTTTCTAAACTCCCCCCTCTTGCTCCCCCTTCTAGCGCCGTCCGTGCGGTGATGCTGCGCCGGCCACTGCATAGCCGCGGATCGCCGGGCACACCTAATCCTACACTCGTTTGGCCGACGAGGTCGTCGTGATCAAGAGCTGCAGACTTTGATCCCTCCTTTTGCAATTTGGTTTCTCATCGCCGAAATTTACACCCCATTCGTACACAACTTATATATACCCTCGAAAATCGCACAAAAGCATGTGTACGCATAATGTTATCGGAGGAGCGATCGGCGATCGGTGTGCAATTGGAAAAGGACCAAAAAATGGGGAGAGAGAGTGCGTATGAAGAGATAAAACACTTCCACGGTACACGGGGATGTAAAAAAAACGGCCTACAAGTGGCAGTACAACGGCGTGCACGGTAGCCGTATATATATATTTTGGCGTTCCGTTGTTCCTGTTGCTTCTTCTGTTCGCTGCAGTTGTCGCCTCTCCTTTTTTTTTTGTCCCGACTCGTCTGACGCGCTGCAAAATCGATGGCTTCGGAGCGAGTATAAATGATGACATCGAGCTCCGTGACTCTTCCGCCGTTGCCTTGCATCCTCGATTCTTGCGACGATTTCTTACCGATTGATTCGCTGTTATGCGCGTCCGAGCTCATGCAAGTCATCACACGCGCGCGGGCTCTTTTTTCCAACCGAGAAATTTCGACCATTGATTCTTCCTCTTATGGTTTATGGATTTTGGGAAGATATTTATGACATTCGTTCATCCGAGAGGCTTTCTCACTTGCTCACTAAATAAAGGTTCTTTGTGGGATACCTCATAAAAGACGCTCTTCTATGAACGAAACCAAAGCTATCTTCATGCTCTACAAAATCCAGGTAACGAGGGAGAGAGCAAAAAGCACATTGTGAATCGAATGTAATGAAAAAGCGGCCTTTTTTTTAAGGAAACTTTTTTTTTAAGGAAGTGTGAGATTTTAAACCCAAGCCTCAAGTGATGACGGTTACTGGACTCTAAACGAAACATTAAACCCTTTTACCCTATTTATCCGAACTATGTGTTTTTTGAGAAAACCTTTTGATTCCCGACCGATGCAAGTCGTCACCCTCTATACGTACGAGTAAGGGAAAAGATGTGCATCATTGGGCAAACTTTCCGTGAAAAGCAAAGTGCCCATTTACGGGTAGCGTCACCGCGGAATAATTGGCCGGCCATCGGCATCGGCGGGTATGTATATATACACCAACCAACCAAAACCCACGTATATACCTACAGCGAGCCGTTGCGGCACAAGAGAGCGCTCGGGCTTTCTTCGTAGCCGCCCGACTGGAAAGTCGCTCGATTTCGTTATTTATTTTCACGATCGCCGCGCGCTCGCGGCCGTTTTCCTTTCTTTGCTCAATCCGAGAAAGTCGCCGGGCTCGCGGCGATGCGTCTCGCTCGACTAATTCCTCTGTCACGCAGCTCCCGGCCTATAAGAAGCTCACACATATACACCATATACTTACGTACACCGTGTACCTATATAATATACTCGCTTCGCCGAGTTGTGTATTATACATTGTAGAATGTTTTATGCATTTGCCCCTTTCCGTGCAAGATGTCTTTCGATTGCAATATTTCACTTGAATTCGGGCAAACTGGGAGTTGCCGAGCGCGTTATTCCATGTAGGTATACGTTCCCTCGAGTGTTTCAAATGCAACGCTAATCCGCTTTGGTGTGTAGGTATTATAATGTCGGGGAAAAGTTGACGAAAATGGGAAACAACGGCAACAGTTTTACATTTTGTACCATCGGTGCTTTTCCATGTACTGTAACTTTACAGAGTAAGAAAACGTAATATTTTTTACATCGTTTTAAATTTTAAGTTTAATTTCAATGCTGGGAGTGGACACGTATTTTTTTACCACTTTCTGGAGGGTAAAGTTATGCAAAATTATCAAGTTGAAATGACGTACCTAAACTACTCATTTTCATTGGTGAATATTTAATTTGGCAAAACTATTAGAAAAACAATCGGACGACGATCAAGTGTTGAGTGACCCTTGCTCGACGAGTATATACAGTGATAAACTGTAGGTATATTGTTTCCAAGCCTTATTTCCTAACGTAAAATCTCAACTGTGCACTGTAAGAATTAACTAAATTTTTCTGTTCTTTGCAGTATAGATTATTTTTCCAACAAAGTGAACAATCACAATGGTACAAGAACGCAGCGATGAAAGTATAGTTACGAAATCTGTTGAAACAAACGAAAGACAAATCGCAACAAAAAAATGCCTACACATAAGTGATGGATGCACCATGACATTCATGGTCAACGGGCAAATCAGCGCTCCTCATTAAAATGGATCAAACAGTTAAACCATGTATAGACCCACGGGTAAATATAAAGAAAGCTCTTGAAGACAAAAAGCGTGTGACCTTCGATCGGTGCAAGTACACACATGTACAAACAAAGACGGCAAAGGAGTATAGCAGTAAACAAGAAGATTATGGGCTTATATATTATACACAGCCAGCTCAGGGGCACGTGAGCAATTGGCTCGCGATCTTTTAAAGGAGGATGACAGTGTCACGCATAATGACTCGCGCTCGATAATGGCCGAGGGAGAAAGAGATGCCTGGCTCATGAGCCATCTTAATTGTTCGGCGCGGCCATCCGTCACCTGCGAACGCGCGCGACCCGATCGGGTGCCAGTTTTTTTTTTTTTTTTCATCTTATACATACCTGTGACCACTTGGCGCTTGTATATATCGTTTGTCCACGCGTTACTTCGGGCCGCAATCATTCTTTCGCTACTCGCTCACGCGCGTACACCTCACTCGAATGCTCGGAACCTTACAAAGCTACGACTGTCTACTGCATTTTGAAGTGCTCATATACGAGCGCGTGGCTTTTGTGCAGCTACACAGACATTTAAAAAATTAAACTTACAAGGTCTTGTTAGAAATCTCGTAAATAACCACGTTGTATTCGTTACATTAGGTATTGTAGATAGAGATGGAGGCTTGAACCCGGCATGCCCCTACAACTGGATCGAAAGCTCCTTTCTCTGTACATAGTCACAAAAAACCTTTGTTTCGAATCGTGTGAACTTGCAATATTGGACGTTGCTCAAAAAAGCTCCGAGAACACGTGAGTATGATTTTAATGTTCGGATAAATAGAGAGTTACACGGGAAGTATACAACACAAAGGTCGTCAGTTGACGTGGACTAACGAGCGTGTAAGCAACGTCATAAGTGTAGGTTTCACGAGACGCGACTACATTTCGTTCGCGAGTGGGTAATTACCTAAACTGTACAACGGCCCCGTAAAAAGGCTCATCATTGCGCGCATATGTACAAAACAAACACTACACACTTGCTTGCTTGCCCGTCATTTGTTGCGTTATTATGTGTACATTGTATAGCACGGTAAACACGGCAATATGTCACCAGTGGAACGGGCTAATGCGACGGAAGCAAGCTCTTCTAATTAAAAACCTCCAACTTTTATTTTTTCCTTTCGTCTCCCTCGGAAAACGCTGCTTTCTCACCGATGATCGCGCAACTCGTCATTATCGAGGTGCACCCGAAATCACAATACGTTGTATTGTATACCATATTACCGTGGCAATAGTATACCCAAATACGTGAGTCCTTAAATAAAATTCCCATAAAAGTTAGTCGTTCGTCAAAAACATTAACCCACATGATATTTGTTAGACTCCCGAGGTAAAAGTCATGTTTTCCGAATGTCGAAAAATTTCCACGATGATCCGCACGTATATAAAATATAACATACCGGCAATCGAGTGAAGTACATCTCGTAAAGAGGTCACGAGCGCCTACTTATGCTTGATGATGTATAGGTATAAAATTGCCCAGCTATGTATATATATATAAGTGCCCATAGGCTGCACTCAAGCGCCGTAATAACGCATGGGCCGTGTGTGGATGGGTGCGCGCCTAAATCATTTGGCGCCCGTTGCCTCGCCTTTGAACCGCCGAGGCATCAATTTCCGAGCAACAGCGGCTTTCGCGGGCCACCGTCCCGAATAACCGAACGAGAGATACACGCGCAGCGGATTAACGGACGTTCACGCACATCCTCCTTCACTTCCAAGAGCATCTCTTTCTCCCGTAAAAAGTGCTGCTCCGTTACCATACACCCACTGCACGCCTCTCATTGACGTATACCTATAATAATACGTGTCTATAAACTCATCAGAGGTACGGTACATATGGTATAGTCGCGTTGCCACTGGCCACCGCACCTATACCGCATAAATATTGATAAGTGTATTGACGTGCGTTCCCCCTATGCTCGTAACATATATATATACTTACTCCACAAAATTAAATTAAATTAGCTCAGAGGAGACGATGTAGGCACCCCCGGTCTATGTGCGCCGCGATAACGAAATAACGAGTTTTCGTTGCACAAGCAATCCCCATATTGGTGTTTATACTTACTGCAGCTGCAACATCCACGGGTTCTCGCTTGGCTTGCTAAGTATACATGTATAGCCGATTGGGCGAAAAAAATACATAGACGCGGAGTTTTTATCGCTTCCTGCTGCGGCTGATGGAGGGTGCACGCTAATGTTTGATTTGTGCAACTTGTTGAGGTGCGTGACTGGGTTTGCGGTGGGCATTACTCAAACTCGGAAAAATATATCACTAGTGTGTGGACAAAGCTTTTTTATTTTGCACATCCCTCAAAGTGTCCCGTTCCCTACAACAGGCAACAACAAACACTTTGTCGGGGTTTAAGGACCAATCGTCGATGTTATTGAATCCCTGGATTTATTATTTTGCTTGAAAATCACCTCAATCGGATGATAATATACGTACTCCACTTTTGCGGCCCTGCCGAAGAAGTACATTTAAATTCCTCACGAAACAATTTCATAATCCATTGGATGGCTACCTTTTTTTCCCAGCAGAGCTAAGGGTGATGCTGGGCAGGTACAAGGATGATTTTTTCTTTCTCTTTTCCAGCCCCTCCCGCGATAACGCAAAGCTGCGCAGTCAAGGCTGTCACGAGCGCGTTGTATCTGTGTGTGTTTTCCCCCCCCTCGCCCGAGCGAAAGAGTCGTGCATATCGTGCGCGAGCAACGGGTATATATTGTTCTTATCGGGGAAGAAAAGAGGGAAAAGAAAAAAACAAAAGGCTCGAGCCGAGGCGCCGACACGCCGGGGCACGTGAACAACCAGGTATACCCTCTATATGCACACATAGAAGAGACGGGGGGGTGGGGGTGATTTTATCAGCAGCACCAGTGGTCCTGGCGTTTTTTCCTTTTTCCATTATACGTACACAACGAGCGGAGAAACGGAAAACCATAGTGTAGCGTGCAAATGAAGCAATTGGAGGCGAGACCACTTCGAGCATAGGCGGATGGATAGGCCGGTACGCGCGAAAGCAGCGGCCAGCACGCGAGTCTGGAATTGATTAGCAGTAGGTTGTATTGGGAAAAGAAAGGCGCGCAGGAGGTGGTGGCGCATGGCCCACCACTGCATCGGGGCGTCGGGCACTAGACGTTGCGAAAGCCACCGGGGGGACCCCGCGGAAAACATATACAGTGCACAATAGGTGCGCGCTCGCAATATATAAGTAAACGCAGGACTACGAGGGGAATACATTTATATATACATATGGTGTGTGGGTGTTATCAGCACAGCGGGCCCGGCCGATTGCGGGGCGTGCCCGACTGTGCAACGTGACTCGGAGCTGCAGCTCGCGAGTTCTCTATACATATATATAGGTACACTCTCCACGTGTCAGTAAGCTCTGACCCCCCCACCCCTGCATGCACCGTGTATATACCTACGCGCACACGGCGCTCTATTTGGTTTGCTCCGCAGATGTGTGTATGTGTGGCCGTGCTTACGTACACTGCGTCTTTGGGACCGAAGCGGGAGTCCCATCCCGGATGGAGAGCAGCCGCGATAACGGTTCGCTCGTTTTTTTTTTTTTTTTTTTTTTTTTTTTCTCATTGTCTTTTCTCTATTGAAAAATCAGTCGTACCGGGGACGGAACATTGTACACACAGGGGCAGGGAGAGTGAGAAAGCCGTGCGTTTGCGTGGCGAGGTTTCGCCGAGTCATCAGCGAGAGATTGCGATTGGAAATAAAATTGAAAAAAAAAAAAAAAAAAAAAAACAACGCTCGTTTATAGAACGGGCGAGTTTTTGCGAGCGCTCGAGAAACTATTGCGCTCCGTGCGGTGGTGGCATTGTTGGTCCAAAATAGCTCCTGGCGATCGGCTTTACGGGCGAAAACAATCGGCTCGCTCGAGGATGAGTGGTGGTTATTTTTTTTTTTTTTGCGGCCAGAGTATATAAATATAGACGCAACGCTGGTGTCCGATGGGTGACCGAAAAAAAAACCGCTTTTGCCTTACTTCATTGTGTTATATCATTATACCCGTGTATATACGGTACTTATAAAAATAAATACGTGGTGGAGGTTACACGTTATAATGTATATTGTAAAGGCACAAGTGGCGGAATTCGTGAAAAAAGAGTGTGTACGCTTTTTTACACCTGAGGCACGACTGATACATTTGTCATCGCCAAGGAAATTAGTGTCATTGTTACGATATACGTAAATACAGCGATTCCGTGTTGTGTATCCGATCCTTCCTTTCCAAAATGATAAGGTGAGCTATACTGTAATATACGATTTTTCCTAATGCAAAGCATAACACAATGAAAAGCTTCGTTTATAGGCATATATTAAAGCATAACGATTTAGAAAGTGTGGAATACTCTACATTGATGCTCCTTAGGATTGTGACATTTGTATAAATGACGTCTCATGAAAACTAACACCTGCTACTAATTTCAAGGTACATTTACAAATGAGTATATACATAATTAAATATCATTACCAAAACAATTTATGCGTACATCCCAGGTGGGGCGTATCGGATGATTAAAATTGAAGTGACTTGGCTAGTGACCACCAAAATGGTCATTATTCGGAGCTTACTCTGGATACGACGTACACAGCACATCAGACCCTTTCAAGCTCCCCCAATCGGAATGTTGCGTCCGCGTATGTATGTACCTAATACGCCCAAGGAAGGATCGGGACGCGGATGTGAGAATGAGGTTCTTTCCAATGCACGCCGTGAAGGCTCCCTTCTTCCACGCCCATGGATTGCACGCCGAGTTCTCGCGCATACGTGCACACAGCTACAACACACCATCGTATAGCTAAGCGTATACCTATAACATTTGATAGAATAGCAACAGCCGGCGCGCAGCCGAGCAGTGATGCAACCCAACTCCGCCCCAGTTACCCACCACATTGTATTTGTTGGGTTCCGGCCTACAGCCTGGCGCTGCCGAGATATAGTCGAACCAATGTGTACACACTGCCCATACAGCCCTACAACACACCACTAGTATAATATTAGTATATATGTGTGTATGTGTGTACACCGGCGTGCCCCGTTCGCCTCTCGGCGCGCCGCTTTGGCCAAGATAATAATGTTCGAACGCTTCTATTCATTATTTCGCCAAGTGGCTATTGCAACGATTCCAAGGACGACTGGCCGACCGAGTGCGAACACGCCGCCTATCTCCGGGTATCGATCTATCTCTCTCTCTTGCCTACTCTCTATCATTTTTGTGCATCTCTCTCTCTCTCTGTCTTGCGAAATGTGTATTATTTTTTATTTTATACCTTACACGTATATACAATGTACCTTCGTTACTTTTGCTTTCGGGCCTTCATACGTATACACACCCCAAGGTTGGATCGGTATAGTATGTTTGTTAAAACTCTCCTCGAAATTGCTCCCGACAAATCTAAAAAGGATGATTCGTTGATTCCGCTTTGAAAATTTACAAAGGCCAAAGGAGAAGGGAGCTATTTTTTTTCCATTTCTCGAGCCTTTATGTACTGCAAGGCAAAAAAAAAGAAAAATACTTGGGAGCAGTGACGCCACACCTTTCCCCTCTCGAGGGCAATCACGACACTGTTATCATCATCCTCGCCGCGCATTGCACACAACCCCCCGGGGGCTGTTCCGGGCTCATTCTCACTTTCTTGAATTCATCCGCGGATCCTCGGCGGTACCTTATATACCGTACACCACCCATATGCTACTCTTTCCACGGTGAGGAGAAAAATTTTCCGTGCATATATGTATATGGGAAAGAAGTCGAAAAGCTCTTCGAGATTCAGTGTGCGGGTATTCACATCGAGGGAGGAGAGGATGCAAACAATTTATCGAATCGATGTATAATAGCTGCACAGTGATAAATTAACCAGTGGTCCAATATATATATATATACACGTCTGAGACGTCAAACATCGAAGGAAGAGGAAGAGAGAGAGAAACCGTCCGGAACCGCGCAAATGGCTGTGGGGCAGGCAAACAACGAGCCAAGTACGTAATTTGATGTAAAACTGATCGATCCGTAAGGGGGTTCGGTAACAACGAAGGAAAAAAAAAAAAAAGGCCTCAGGGGCTCCATCGTGAGTCAAATCATCGCTAGAAGAGCATTTGCATAACGTCACATCCGAGAAAGACCAACTATAAGGGCGAGGAAAGAAGAAGGGTATACACATACATATATATACATGTGCACAGGATCAAGAGCGCCAAAGGCGCAACCGAAGAAAGTCGTATGTACGTATGTATAGGTGCTCTCAAAGTCGTAGCTCAAAGAGAGCCCAGCTTTGACTTTGGAAATGGGTATTAGGTTGATGCCTATTATGTACACCACCGATATCCGTACCTCGCAGGTAAACTGCTATACGTGTATTATCGCCGATTCGCGTGGTGGTGCTCGTTGCCGTATAGCTCCGACTCTCAATGGATAAACGATTTCCCCGATGTCTGTCTTGGCGTCCGACGTTGGGTGTTCACGGGTATACAGATGTGTATTGCAATACACTCGGGGGAGTCTCTATAAACATTCGACTGTCCAATTTCAAGTCCTCGAGGCATACACACTCTCTCTCTCTCTTTATCTCTTGTTTTTACGCCAAATACCGTAGCGAGTATAGTTTATGGTGTGGAAATTGACCTTTTTTTTTCTCCCTCTCTCTCTCCATCCCGAGTTAACCACAAGCGTTACGCAGCACATATTACGGCTGATGACTCCATTGCTCGTTAAAAATAGAATTTGTACATACAGTGGAACAAAAAGAAAAAAAAAAAAGTCTGTCAAAAGAAACGGGAGGGATGAGCAAGTATAGCGGTATTTCGGTGCGGGATATCCGTGGAATTGGATCTATACGGGCGAGGGTGACCCAGATTCGGCGCATGCGCTCCTCGCGGGGAGAATCTCATGAATGTAGATCGGCTCGGCTGCAGCATCTATCTGTCCACCGTATACGGTAGCCTTTGCGCCACCTCTTTCGTTCGGGTGGGCTATATATATACACACACAATGGATTTCCATTTTCCGTTTCCCCGTTGCAGCGCGCGATATGATGTATGCCACCGGCATCTTTTTTTTCGCGAGATGGATCGCCGACCGAGCTTTTTACCGTTTTACTCCTCTTTTTTCCATACTCGCTCTCTCTCTCCCTGGCGATTGTACGTATGTTTATTCGATCACCGGCGATGCCAAATCCATGACTTTCGGTGCGATTATTGAGATCTCGCAGTTTAAATAAATACTACCGATGATACGTGCAGTATTTATGCCGTTTTACCGTGTTGTCGATAATATTCATCTGTATACGAGCGAGTTTTGCTATACAAAGCAAAATACAGTTGTTTTGTAGCGATGAAAAATGAAGACAGTCCGAAACTGGAAGGTCGCCGATGCTATCGCGGTGTATGTTATGTGTACGGCTATAGGACTCTAGATCGTTGCCAGTGACACGTACAGCTTCTCTCTTTTTTTTTATTTCTACTCTGGTAAAAAAAACAAAACAAAAAAAGTAACAATATAATATATTGAAATGAGTTACGCAATAGTTTCAAATACGCACACTCTGTGTGTTCAGAGCTGGTCCGATTTGACGGACTCGTGAATTCTTAATGAAGTATCGGCGCGAAGAAAGACGTGTAATATTAATCAACAATCGAGATTTCATGAAATGCTGGTAAGATCATCAAAGTAGTCGTTTAAATCGTTAAATCCTACAAAATGACGTTACAACGAATTATATCCTCTGCAGTGGAGAAAATAAAAATCAAAGTACAACTATGTGATTTACTCCGGGCTTTTTGTTAGACGTATCGAGGGTATGTATTAAGGTAGACGCAGCATATATATATGTACCGGAGACACCGAGAAAACGGCCCGTTCTCCATTACGTGCGATTTTAGCCGGGAGCGAGCGTCGGAGCGCGCGTCTAGTTTGGGAATATCTGCGCCAACGAAACGAAGTGTGTAACAGGATCCGCGAGAGAGGCGCGGCTGGGTCCGGTCAGAGAAGAGAGAGATCCCAATCTATATAGCTGGTGCAATTTTTTTTTCTTTTCCCCTCCTCCGATGCACTTATATACATCATATCGGAGGCTCGCGCATTGCTCGGTAGCCCTCGATCTCCCGGCGATCCTTGGGGCCGATAATCTCGGAGGCGCGGCTCGGGAAGATGCTCCTCGCGTGCAGTAATTGGCTCCTCTCACCTGCTCCTCGCCGTTCTAAATAGAGTAAATTGCCGATAAGCGCTTTTCTCCCCGTACATGGGTGATGCACGAGGATATGGCCTCGCCGATCTGCATTTTGAAAATTTACCGTTAGTATAGCCGAGGTTTTCCTCTCTGCGCGTCATTTACGCTTACCCGTGCTTTTACGTATATATGTATAGCTCCGCGCCCGAGTTTGCTTTCTTCGTCGTTAATTCAAGTATTACTTTGCAAACGGAGCACCGTTACCCATCCTCGCGGCATGCGATGCCGGCCACCTACTGGTGCAACGATACAATGGCCCTCATCCCTATATAGTTTTAATCCCATATGAACTCATTAAGGTTCGTCTACTTTGTGCTTTGAGTTTTTTAAGAATAAAAAATTTACAGATTCCTCGGAGTAACGTCACTGAGCAACCCTATTCTTTGAATCGAAGAAAATTTCTTTACCTTCATTCCGTTAAATATTTTCTTATGAATAAAAAAGAAAAAAAAAAAAAAAATACGAGTTTTCATTAAACAAAATATTTTATTAAATTAAATTTTTGTGTGTTTTTTTTTGTTTGTTTTGTTTTTTCTTTGATTAAAAGAGAACACACGAGTCCAAAACGGTGTGTTTCTCGTTTTTGAGGCTTCTTCATCTTTGCCGAGGAAGGTTTTGGCTATCCTCAAAAAAACTTCCTACTCGTTGTTTTACGCTCACTCCGAGCCAATCCTTGATTTGCGGGTGTGTCGGGCTCGTATATTCGTAATTTACAATTTTACCATACGTATCCCGAATGAAAAATACAAAATTGTCATCCCACTTGGAAATTTTAATTTCTAGTCTAAATGAGGTAAAAAATTGTATATGAGTACATCACGCGTAAGGAATGCCCCCTCTCCCGGTGCTGCAAAAGACACTTTTGACTATTCCTGGCCAACGGATGCGTAGCAAAATATATATTATACAAGATAGGTGTATATAGTATAATTAAGCGAGCGAGTGTGCGGGCCACCGATTCGAAAGGTGTAGTGGTGCTCGTGCATCAGGTATTATGGAAGGAGGAACACGACAGCCCGAGGCACGGGCGTGGACCCTTTCGCCGCCGTCACCGTCACTGTTGGCCGAATTCAGGGGGATATTGCGGACTCCTTTCTCGCGCCGCGGTACACCGCCAGACAAGACCTCCCCCCCCCCACACCGGAGATGTATTTCCTTCTTCTTCGGCTCTCTTTTATCGCAAAGTACTGTTGGGCCTCTGTACCTTATACCTTACTCGCGGCTGATCCATACAGTGTGTGTATATAAATACATACAATTTATACTTGTACAAGGTGGTGCACTTTGCCAGAGTCCGCGGTCAATTAAAAATCACTCATCTCCCTATCTGTAAATCAAGGTGCCATTATATTTCAACTCTCTCGTCGGCTACTATACCTCATGGGCGTCTCGAAATCAGTTTTATTTTGCCGGCTTGTTCAGCATCGTCCGACGCTTATTACGTATGGACCGCTACCGTTTATTAAGGAATTACATTGTAATAAGAAATGTTTTTTTTTTTTTTTTCTTATAGAGAAAGCCAGCAGAGACGGTATGTCAAGTGCTGTTGATTAACGAGCCCTGCAAAAGTCAATATCGAGCGCCGTTTCCTTTTTTCTTCAATACCAATAACACCCAATAGAAAAAGTATTCATTTAGGAACATAAAACTACACACATTGCGCATTATAAAATATATACCTACGCGGACTGTATACCTATACGGATACACAGTGGGTATATATTCGAGCAGTATATATGCGTGTGATTGGCACACGCGAGAGAGGGAGAAATCGCGACACTCCCGCGTCAATATCGTGCTCTCGCCTATCATTTAAAATTCAATGAGACTGAAAAGTACCTACGTACAGTGTATAGGGTATACATACGTGCACCTTGATGGCTGGCATCCGCATTGTTTCGATCCTGGATATGTCGCTGCAAATGGTTCTTTGTGCGAATACGCCTCGTCGTCCCGGCTAATTGTGTCCTCGCTCCGCTCTCTCTCTCTCTCGCGCGTCCCATCCCTTCTCTTCCCCCCTTCTTCCTTTCGCGCTTTTCTTTTCGACGCCTCACCTGCTGATGGCCAACGCCTTTTCTCTCTCCAATCAATCGCGACGTATTTTTCATACATTCCAAATTAATCGCTCCATGGATTCATTGACACTTGGAGATTTTGCTCATTAAACGTGACAAAGATTGATTATTACGTGAATCGGTTGTATTACGCGTAAACAGCTCCAATCATCTTGATAATGAAAAAAAAAAAAAAAAATGAGTGTTTAGCACTAGTAGAGTCAAGGGAAAAGGATTTTACGGTGCAGTGAGGAGAAGAGAAAGGAAGAAGGGCAAAAGTAATGTCATTTAGCGACCCACGCGTACGTGTACGTAATGTCCCTTGTGCACGTACGAAAGAGGAGTCGACAACTATACATGATATAACGTCCCTTTCGTTCTCGAGGCTTCCTTTATAAATATATGGGTACGAGTACACACACCTTGGCACCACCGATGCCCGTCGTCGACTTTCACTTTTTCGACAATCACTTTTCGCGAGATTGCACTCGATTGCCGGCCTCTCCTCCGCCCCGCGCATCTTCGCGGTTACTACGAGGTCAGCTCAAGAGGAAGCCGTTGAGAGGTGGGGCTGCCCCGAACGAACAACAACACCATGCATGCACCGGCCCCCTCTCTCTCTCTCTCTTCGATTCTCAAGGTCCGCTCGATCACCGCGTGTACACGCCCGAGTTGGCGATTCTCTCGCTCATCCCCGCGTCTCCGAAGAAGAGAAGGCCGAGCTTGCGCAACGCTACATACTCGTCCTTTTTCTTTTCTTTTTTTTTTTTTTTTTCACGAATTATACTCTCTTCCTCCCGCTTGCGCGTGCTTCCTTCGATTCAACCCTCCCGCTCGCCGATCCGTCGTTTACCTTCTTCTTTCCAGAATTTCGTGTTTGCTGCTTGCGCCTTCCTTTTGCGGGTGTATATACTATATGCACGCACGGCGAGACCTTTGCGGAGAAGGCCAGATGCGGTTAATCGTGTCATTGAAACCTTGCGCCTTTTTTTTTTTTTTTTTTTTCTTTTTTTTTTCCTCCTCACCGCGGGCGGAGCGCGTCTCCTTTGCTGTCATACTTTAACCTGCGTACGCTGCGCGATTCGCGAAATCGCGACCATAATTTTAAAAGTGTCGACTCGCCGTATACAGATTCTCGTCGCGCATCCTTGAGCCAGTCAATCGTCCTCCGCGCGCTTCCCCCTCGTCTTTTTTTTTTTTTTTTTTTTTTTTCTTCACCTCGGCCTTAACCTACGCTGTACTTTTTTGGCATCGACGTTATACGTGTGGCTCTGTGTGTGTATTTTATGTATTATTTTATCATCGGTATATCCTCTGTTTTTTTTTTCAACTTTTGTGACTGCGAACAACGTATTTCACTGTGTGATAGCAAAATTGCTTATCATGTCGATGATTGGCAAATTTTGTTTTCGTGCAAATGTCAATAAATTTCGTCGATTAATAGAAGAAAGGTTTGTTCACCTCTTACCTTGCACTGTAATCAATCAATATGGTTGATTAATCCAAATAATAATTAATTGGGATCAATGATATCCCGAGCGTGTACAATTAATCTGCTTTATTGATATGCTCTTTAGCAATTAATCGTGACATAATTGTAATTCAAATTTTTTCGATCGCCCCATGGCAATTTATCATCATCGTAACGATTGCATTTTACTTTCAAGTGTACACATACAAGAAAAAAGAAAAAAAAAAAAAAAAAATCATTTCACCGACACGATAGGATGATTGTTTAAAATTTGTCTTTTTGCTTCGTTCTATATTTTACGAGATGATTAAACACAGAGTCCCCCGATTAGTACCTGAAACCCACATCTGACGAAGCAAAATTTGCTGACGGGCGTCGTAAAGGTACAAGAGTATACCTACGCACAAAAAGGGTCGCCGTTTTACGCGCGAGGTATCGCGTATATCCGCCTATAACGATGCAAACTCAACGGCAACATCAGAAAACAAACTTTTTTGTCATCCATTAACAAGTTGAGAGACAGTAACGACAGCATTGTTCCCTGCGCGTATACACATTGCAGCAGTGACGTCTCAATTTCATCGAGAGAAATTCTTCACCGATTTTACAATCTTTTGTCATACGTGCGAGCCTTTTACACCAACCGGAAAGGGACAGCACCACCCGGTACTCTGGTAATAATTGAGGTATTGGAAAAAAAAAAAAAAGATAATAGCCTCAGATACGCCTATACGCACAAGAAGTTGTCTAGGACGCGACGGTGTATATGTAATGTCGAGGTGCACGCCCACGGCACATCAACGCTCGCCCAATATACAATCAACCCGAGCTCCAACGTAACAGCAGTCCCCAATGGATTACAGCACCGCAAGGTTGCCCACTCCGGTGCATATGGCCGAGGTATGTATTATTATATATGTATATATACCCATTCCTGTCCGCATAAATTAACCGAGTCGCGCGCCACACTTTGGCTCGCCGAATTCCGTCGACATCCACGTATGCGCTCCCTCGTGTGGGTGTGTACGTGTGTGATGGCTCGAGTGACAGAGTCAATCAAGTTTCCCCCTCCCAAACCCTTTATTTATTTATTATTATTTTTTTTTTTTTTCAACCGAAGCCACCTGATTTATGACCCCTTGTACACGTATAATATACACCGTATACGTTGTTGCCCTCAACAGTGTAGGAGGGGGGCGCTTGTATTATTGTCCGCGCCGACGGATCTCGCGGATTATGATACCTACTCCTCCTTGGTGCATAATATATTATATGCATCACCTTTCCCTTTTCTCGTTCGCATATTACGTGTACGTATACTTACACGCTGCAAAACTCTTGGGCCGTGGATGCATGTACTTTTTCGCATACTGTAACAATTTTATCTTCGAAAGAGTAAGGTATTACAAATCTGTTGGAAAGTTTTTCTTTTTTTTCTCTTTGATTTTTCAATGAAATCCGTACAGCGGAGCTTTGATGTACAAACGAAAGGAGAGCAAATTTGGGCGCAGGTATACATAAAAATACCGATACACGTGCCGTACTTATAAAATATATATCAAAAAAATCGGAGACGCCGTGAGGTATATCTACCGCGGTCGTATAATATATATAAGCGAGTCGCGCAGAGTGCAAGGAAGAAGAAGAAGAAAAAAACGAGATGAGGAGTAGGAGGTGGGATGAAAAATGAAAGTGCATAGCGGCGGCGGAGCAACCGATCGAGGGGATCCGTATACGAATCGGGCGTGATCGGCGCGGAGGGTGGCGCAAGAATAACACGAGCGCAAAAAAACAGGAGCCGCTCGTACGGTCTCTCTCTCTGTGTGTTCACGTGCACCGTACATATGTATGTATTGTACTTAGGGCTAGAGTAGCGATATTCCGTAACCCGTGCCTATATATATACCTAACGATGCACAATATTATATGAACGGCATAAGTTCAAGGCGCGAGTTCGGTGTGCATGTACATACACAAACATACATATATATTCGCGCGTGAGAACTGGAACGCCGTGTGTTGAACAGTTGAGCTTGTACTTGGTATAGTATTAAGTATATAGGTAGCGAGGAGTAGAAGAAGAAGAAGCAGCCTCGCCCTAAACCCGCGGCTTGTAATCTCGAGCTGATCGACCTCCTTTTTCCGAAATCACGTACGCAATTAAAATACTCGGTGGTGCGGTGCACATGTACATATATATATATACACATGGTTACCACTGTTGTTGTTCTTGTTGTTGGAGCTATATATACCACAGCTGCAACTGCTCATTATAACCATTACTCAGTTCGTAGGGGGTATATACTGTCTATTAAAAGACAATGGGGGGGAGGGTACACAAAGAATCAAGTACTCGGACGCTCGCCCCTGAATTACATTCCCCCCAACCCATTAGCTCATCAACCTTTACGTATATATAGGTACATCATGGCTTATCATGTCCGAGTGTATAGGTTGCTTATCGATGTATATATATTATACGTTATACGGTTCAATTAGAGGTCGAATGGATAAGAATATGTAGATACAGTGGCGAGCTTTTTCCACATATATATGTATATATAAATATATAAGACCTGTAGGTGTACAACGGGACGAGATGGGCGATGGAGGGTAAACGAACTCGAATAGTTGCGCGTAGACGTGACGCGGATTGGCACGAGAACATAGTTTCCCCGAGAGTCGGCGAATTTCACGTGGGCGTAGCAGCCCGTATCATTCGATACCCTGCTCGCATACACCAAGCTTATATATTTTTAATACATACATGCGCGCACGTATATTACATGTGTGTATGTACACATACACACAGAGATGTAAGAGAGAAGGCGCGAGCAGCAGCGATTGCGTCGAGCTCCAGATCCTTCTTCGATTCCCCCGTTGCTCTCGTGTGTTGTATACACGGCGCGTTGGAGCTGCTCTTTCGCAAGATAGAAGCCCGCGCCCGACCGACCGCTATCGGTATTTCCAACCGAGAAAACTTCCTCCTCCTCCTGTGCTGTGTGTATGCATGCATGTGTAGTATATACGCTGCGCGCAGCAGAGACACGGACACTCTCGTATAGGTACATACATAGAGCTATATACCTGAAATCTGCATACCTACCTACTCCGCGTTCGGCTCGCCTCGGCTATTTATCGCGCGAGCACTCCACGCGAACCGCGGTGCAATTCGTTGCGGGGAGAGAGAGAGAGAGAGCGGATACAGTTAACCCACACACACACACGAGACACACGTATGTAATGTCATAGGGGGGAGGATAGAGAGAAAACGAGAGGGGCGTAGCCCTCTCTAAATGGCCGGCTGATTCTACCGCGCGTATGCATGCATATACAATACGTATACGTGTGTGTAATCACCTACACGGAACCGGGAGGGATGTGTCTGCATGCATATATATATGCAGTCACTGTGTGTCCCCCGTTGTTGCGTAACGCGAGCAACCTCTCGGGCCGCCGCCTTTTGCGCGCTCGCTCGCGGTAACTATATTCTGCTCACTTTCATCCGATCTCCGATTCTCCTTTTTTCCCCTCGCCCCACCCTCCAATTTAAAAAAAACAAAAAAACAAAACAACCTTTTTTTTATATTATTTTCCTTGCCTTCCTCTCCCGTATATATATACGTGCATGTATGCACCGGGGCAGCGCTCCTGCTTCCTACCTGTACCTATAATACTTGCTTGCTCCTTTTTTAGAAGGGCCGCGCCGCAGCGGCGAGAAAGCGCCCAGACGTATCACCTCCGGCTCTTATGTTATATATACATGTATCCTCGCTTCGCCGGCAACCACACGCGCCCGACAATCTACTGTCACCTATACCGCACTCCTCAACGTCCAATTATACCCATTCATCGTTAGTACTTGTATCCTCTTTTTTTTTTTTTTTTTTTTTTATTTGCATGTGTATATTATATGGAGGGCGGAGGGGTAACCATAGGAGGATGTATAACGAAGGTATCACATCAGGTGGGTGTCGCGCTTCTTCTCGCGACGCGCGAGTTCCAGTTCTCACGTGCGGTCCGTGCGCACGTGTAAGTATAAATATAGTAGGTGTCCTTCGACGCCCCGTCGATGCATCGCCCGGCAAAACGATCAATCGGACGCCTCGCCGGAGAAAGGGAAACTCCAACGATCCACGAAGTGTACCCACATGTATATACGCTCACTCGAGATTCGCACTTTTATGTTTTTTTGTATTTCGCGATTGAAAAAAAAAAATTGAATTTCCTTATGAAATAATAAGTAAGTGTAATGTGCCGCAAAAGTGAACGGAGCTGCAGATTAGATCTTCTTTTTCCGGCGAGGCTGAAATTTTGACTTTCTCAGGCGGAAACGTGTGCGGAGATATGCCATTGGCACGAGCCGCGTACACACTTATAAATGGATATTACGGCCTCACGCCTCTGCTGCCCCATTACCTCGTTAATCTTTAATACGCTCTTGTTGTGCTGCTGCTTCGCAGAGTACATAATATATTATATTATAACCGTGAAATCCTTCTTCGAGTCTTCCGTCCGAGCGTATATTATCTACCTGCAGTGATGGCCCCCGGCGGTGGATACACTTTTTATTATAATATCCTCGGAAGAGAGAGAAGAGGTGGTCGAAGGAGGCGGTTTGGTGAATTATACTCGGGAAATCGTAAACGCGAACGCTGTGGTTTTACCTGTGGGAATTTGCGAAATGCGCAGTTGGAAAATTACTGCGTTTGGGTTATTCTATTTTTTTTTTTTTTTTGGCGCGACTGGTGCACAGATGTTTTTACTCCAGGAAAAAAGTGTACGATATAACCACACACCGGTCAAGGTCCCTATAGTTTTGGGCGGGAAATCAATTTTGAGCCCCACGTGAGAATGAACTTTATGGTGCATGTGCACAAGGAAAATAATTTACCAGCTTCCTAAGTTCACACTTTAATAACCTTGGTCAAGTAAATTTCCTTTTTTTTCCCATGCATGTGCTTGTGTCGCCAACAGAGGCGTGAAAATCAGAAGAGGGGCCTCGAAAACAATAACTTACCAATAACCCCAGTCCCACCAAAACAATAAGAGACGCTGATGTACTCTTTGTTGCGAGCAATAAAAAAAAAAAAAAAAAAAAAAAAAGTCGCAACCGCAGTTAAATCCTGCGCGCGCTCGAGCTACTCATCGTCGCATCGTCGCTGCTGAGACTAATTCCGGAAAATCCTTGGCTTCAAGTGCATCGATCGACATCGCCGCACCGCGGCCTCGATTCCGTTTTTTTTTTTTTTTTTTTTTTTTTTCTCCTTCGAAACACTCACACACGATGTCGCACATCACAAGAGAATAGCCAAAAACTCATAAAAGCTCGTCAACACTGACAATTCGATCGCTTCGTCGCGAAAACAAATGTGTCACGAGACGGTGATTTATAATCATGTAAAAAACAGGTCACCAACCACCGCTCTTCCACCAAATTCCACCACAGCTACGTATGGACGTCCGATTTCGAGGATAATAAAAAAAGGCACCCGATCTCGACAAAGGGGACATTTCAGGGTACACAATGCGCATCGGCCGCAGCAGATAAAGTTCGACCGCCGAAGAAGCACACAATTCCCGGGAATACCCTGTCGCCGCGGATCAATGGGTAAATAATTTCCCATCCGTGCTTGGACCGCGTGTACGAATCAATCGACCCAAGGGGTAAACCGAGAGAGACGTATTATTCAAATGTGCCGAGAAAAATTAATCGAATTTCAACTCTTTTGTACATGTATATAGACAGATGGCACTTGCGCCTATATACATACGCCGTGGGGAAAAAAAAGCGCTGCAGCAAGTGCAGGCGAGCGGAAGACTCGAAAAGGAGGCCAAGGAGAAAGGAAAAGAGAGAAAAGGAGCGAAGGGAGCCGAAAAAGGGACAAAACGAGGATACGTATAGGGAGAAGGGAGGGATAAAGTTGAAATTACCGATGAGGCGCCGCGGGGAGAAGAGAGTCGTAAATTCATTACGTTTTCGAGTGAAAGGAAGATTTTATGGCCGATATCTCATACACGTACCAAGTTTTACGCGTGTCATTGTTTCAAGTAATACCTATGTATATATATCCGCGTAACGGATATTATGCGGCAAGCATTCGCTGATAGCGCAACTAAATTGAATGATACTCGTAATCGAGTAACTTTAATGGCCAGCCATGAATGTCCGTGGCTACATAATCCTTACGAGCTTTGTGATTTACGTATGGAGTAAAGTACTTAATGAACTCTTTTCTACTTTTTGCAGTACCTGCACCTTTTCCGAATCTAGTTGACGTTTTAAAACCTCCCTCTGTTGATTCTTTGTGCGCGATGCATTTTCAATCGATTTGATTGCTTGTTCAAGCGATATTTTATAGTCATAGGTATGTGTATGTGGTAAAACGGCAAGGCCGCAAGTTGTACGACTAGGAAGCTGCACATAATGTGGCGGGCGGTCAAGGTTCGAGTCGTTTGATGTGTATATTTCGAATAATTTTCTAATCGCCTTACATAAACACCAAGACGGTACCGGACGATTGAATTTGAGAAATAATAAAGCAATGGATTTCACGAAATAAAAGAAACCGCGATCGGTATCGCGTACACCGCGAAGCAGCGCGCGCAGAAGTCATTAGGATTTAGGAAAAGATAAATCGGCACCAAAAAAAAAAAAAAATAATAATAATAATAATATACGCCTAAGGGGCGTCCCAGTTTCGGTCAAGTGTACTTTTTCCAGGGCTCCTCTCCTCGTAAACAGTTTTTACCCAATGCCGCGGCGCCTACTGTTACGGATCATGCGAACTTTGCTTCTTTTTTCACCCTCGAGGCTCGTTTGACGCCAATTAATGTCCGAACAAATTGATGATGGATCGAACGAAAACATTTCCCATCCATCTACGCTCCCTCGACAATCGTCCGCTGAGCTAACTTTTTTTTTTTTCAGTAGCGAAATCCGAACCACACGGACACGGAGAGCCGCAAAGCGGTCGAGCGAACGCAATAATATTCGGGTTAGTCCGCGGAGTGATTTGTATAGCGGAGAGGCGGATTACTTAACCGCTCCGGCTCTGGTGTACATCCATAGGGAGACAATGCCACGCATACGTTGCTCCTTAATTACGGGAATTTGCCGAGTTGATATTATGTCGTCTCGTGGCACAATAAGCCAAAATGTTGGATCGTATACGTATACAATGTGGATCGACTCTGCGTGACGATTTTCGGGATGTGTGTGTTGGCTCGTCAGAAGTGATTAACGCGCCCGGGCGTCCTTAATTCCTCAAAAAGTAGACCTCTCGCGTGTATATGATATACGTATGATTATACATTAGAAGGGGGTGGGGTGTAAACAACCGAGATTCGGGAATCCCGAAGAAATCTTAGACTCGGGCTGTATGTACCTTACCCATCGTGTTGGGGAAAGGGGGAGGACCAAAAAATTCGAGTGAGTCATCGAGTGGTCGGTTTTTCGAAACAACGTGCCAAACGAACAGATCGATTATTCGGACCGCGCTCGGAGCGCCAACGATTTGAATCTGGAGCGATCCTTGGAGAGAGGAGGGGGAAAAAAGAGGCTTGGTCCGCCACTGTTCCATTGTATATGTAGAGCCTTGAGCGCCATGTCCGTCCGTGGGCAGTGTAAAAACAGGCTACGGGTGATGTTCCGCGTGTGTACGTAATACAATAAGCGTCTCCGTTGCGTTTTTCCGTTGTTCGGAGAGTATAGGATACTTTGCTCCCAACGGGTGGGCGTCTAACGCTCGGGGCAACGACGCGTCTTTCCAAAACCGGCCGCTCTTCCCTCTCTCGGGAGCGTTTTTGTTTTTCCCCGTCCCGGGGCGCCGTGATCCCGATTACCGATATCTGCCTCGAAGATGAGTGACACCGATATTTCACCTCGCCTATACCCACACACAACTGCTGAATGCGTGATGTTGGTGGCGATCGGGACATATTTAGTTGCAGGAATGCGGAATACATATGTATAGGCTGTAGGGGGGGGGGCATCACCTTTTTCCTTAGATCTCATCGCTAGGCCGTTTCACGATTCATGTGCCATTAATCGGCCGATCGAGTTGGCGAGCAAAAAAGGAAAAAAAAAAAGAAAAATCTCTGCCCCTTGTTGGGTTCATGATCGTTTCATCCTCCAAATCGTTCATCACACGCGTCACTTTGCGATATGGCCGCGAGTTGGAAGCAAACTTGTGTCTTACGCCAGATTGATCCACATCGGGTGCACTATAAAATTACCGGCCGCTCAACAATGCTCGCTCGCCATATTACCGCTTCGGATTCCAGCCAAGTACGGCGTGCGAAGCGTACCTATATGTTAGGAGGAGGAGGGAAAAAAAAAAAAGTGATTTCACTTTTTCCTGCTCCCGCTGTTGTTACCGTCTATATACACATACCTACACCTCATAGTGCACTGTAGCAGTCTATTATACATACGTACACACGTAGACGTGTATATATATATATACACGCTGGCGATAAACGTCACTCGTGCAATCCGATAAATCAGCAGCGGCAATTGTGCGCGGCGTCGATTCTCGGGGGCCGCTCGCACGCGGCCGATTATTGGCTCTCGCGCCCTCGAGTGCCCGTATATTTATATATACGTGTGCATTGCATCAACGCCATCAGCTGCAACAAAAAATAAACACTGCGGGTTAAGTCTGTGTATACGTACACCTATACGGGGAGGCCTGGTGGCTACTTGGCTATACTCCCATAGAGTCTTGGAAGTACAAGGTATACGTGGTACGGAGATAAGACGTGGAGGAGTCGGAGGTCAAAAGGACCAATGTAGGAGGGATGGGTTTTTGCCGACTCTTGGGTTTTTTTGTCCCCTCGGCGCCTATTTGGGTCAGTAGTCGCGCGCGACTAGGTATATATATATACCCTGTATGCCTTGTACCGGTAAACAACGAAATAACTCGCGGCGCGTGTGATGGTTACTCATGCGTGATGGCTATATACTCGAATCGGAGTCTCGAGACAAATCACCGAGTCGCTCAAATCGTCTATCGATTGTGTATACAGAGGTATAAGTACTTGCTCGGTCTTATTCACCCTCCCTTCAGATTCAAACTCCCCGTGCTGCTGCTTTACCAATTAAACCGAAGGATTAGAAAAAAAAAAAAAAAAAAAAAAAAACATATTTTGTGATAAATTTATACGTTTTCCTAAAAAAAAAACAAGTCATTGTTTAACTCACAATATTTATTTGAGATTTTGTTGTCACCCTCTCATAGTTTCACTCAGTTACGCCAAGAATCGGGAAGGTTCGAACACCCCAAGCGCCTCATCGCTTGTCTAAGCTTAGGGCTTTTACCCATTTCATCAATGCGATGAAGCATGATAAGTGATAATTTTTTGTTTGTTCATGTAATTTTTTGGCGCAGATCAACTAAATATCGTCCGCAAACTGCTAAACATATCGCGCAACTTTGGACGATAAAGTTAAAAAAATAATTAAAAGCCTCTGGTACAGCATGTAGGTATAATATGTTTATATGAATTATTCGCGAGACAATGGCTCGAAAATTTAAGAGCGGCTGCGTACCTACACAAACGCGTATAGTCGGTCTCTTTAAATAAAAAGCCCAAGAGATGTACACGTGTATACGCGCGCGAGAGCATAATATTATGTTCTGCGTTAAACTCGAGAGAGGGGGGGGGGTATACTCGTGTACGCACGTGTAAGCACGCGCATATCCATACAATGCAATGAGAGAGCTTTTCCGGGTTTTTCCGAACAAACGCTCCTTCCTGGTGCGCGGGCACGCGAATTAGAGATTACGCGTGCACATGTGTCTATATATACATATATATAGAAGGGAATCAGAAAGCGGAGCAGAGAGGAATACAGAACGCGTGTACTTGCCTTGTGTATATGCGCAACGAGCTTTGTACTCTCTGCTCTGTCACTTGGTCTATACATGTTTTGCAGTGCCGCCCCCTGCAGAACTTGGATTTACCTTTTACAGAGCACGCCCTACCCATTGTCTCTCGAAGCACCACGTATAGTTCGGAAATCCGGATCAAAAACAAGTTTGTACTTGTGCAATAATGAATATTTTTACGGCTCTCGGCGATAAATAATACCTCGAGAGGAAGCGATGGTTTTCCAATAGGCCAGAATTGGGCAAAGCGCGTAACGGGGCCCGACTCGCCGGTTATAGTATATATGCGTACGAATGGGCTTGCGTTTTTGTTTCTTCGCCGATGATAGTTTGACGAATCGACGTGAAAATACAAAATCGCTTGGAGCTCGGGGTTTTTTCGGTGGATCTGAATTTCATGAGGGATGGAGGAATAATAAAAAACACCGGGATCGAGCTTGACGGCTTTATCGACTCGGAGGAATTCGCCGTCGCGTAAATCACGAGCGACTGCGTGGCAAAAGGTACGTGAAGTTGGTGACAGTACATTATGTATTAGGAGAAATTCAATAATTGGAGAAATATGGGACAGGTGTTTGTTTGGTTACAGGTACGACTATAATTTTGACTACATCAATGGCTTCATTTTAACGTACAGCTATTGTGTGGGTGCCCATTGGAAAGCATGTGTCGATCGACATTGTTTGACACACCTTTTCGTGTAAACAAATGCCGCATCCGTATTTTCGTATCGTTTGAAGAATCGAACATCTTGTATCAGCCTCATAGAATACATTAACTTTTTTACCCCGAGTCATATACAAGTATTAACTTAACTTCTAATTGATAATTTGTTCACGTAACGTATCGATTAAAACGTTTTTATCACGCTGTTGGGTGCATGGTAAGAAAAATGCACACGAGAGATACATCGTTGAATATCACGCGGCTGTTAATGAGTGTTTTTTTTTGTATAATGCGAGTCTTGAGAGAAGAACTGATGATGCATAATGCATATGCGAATAATTGATACCTGTACAGGTGACTGCTCGGGTGGGATGTGTATCGGTAGATCCACGAGACAGAGGAGCATATCGGATGCAAAATCATGGACGAGAAGTAGGATAAGTGAACACAGAAGAGCAGAATCAAAGAGGTAGAGCATCATCATCATCATCATCATCATGATAGCGAGGTGAGTCACGAGGCGCAACAAATACTACTCTATACCTTTGTATATATACATGCAGCATCCAAGCAGAGCACTTAATTTGCCATGTGTATCTATTGTTAGGTTGTGTCGGGGCTCCGTGTAAGCTCAAGGTGTTTGTACGGCTTGGGGATACGCGTGATGATGCTGCACGCGCCGGTGTCGCTCTTCTCCGTTCTTCGCTCCAGTGTCAAACGCCAAACCGAGCATCTCACGGCAATCGGCATCGGCTTACTCACGCCCGCAGCTGCACAATGCTGACTTTTCCACCCTACGCGTATATACGATAATAGGTCGCCTCGACTATGCATACATGAGTTTGTTGGGTGTGTGTTTTTTTTTTGTTTCAGTTTCGATTTGACCGGTAAATCGGTGAGTGTTTATGACCAAACGATCGATGGTCGTTCCTGCTCTGTTGCCGATCTAACGGATGATCTGCACTGTATATAATAATCAACTTTCACGAGCATTAGGCAATCGGTTTTACCGATCGATCGGGTTACGTGGAAGAGGAGCATAGCGCCGGCTCTCGAATTACATGACACTTGTTTCAAAAGTATATTACCCAATTTGAGCTGTTGTGTGTGTGTACAAAAAAGAGATCCGATGACGAGATTGTATAAAAAGACGAAAATTCCGGAAAATCGTCCATTTAATCAAACAGTTATATATAGTCTTTGGGGTCCGCACCGGAATAACCTATATTGTATCAAACGCAATTGCAACGATGAGCCCCCAAACGAGCATCGGCAAAGCTGTCACGCGGGGCATTAAAAATTACGCCACTATACGTATATATATATACACGATCGGGTACACAGTATAGCTGGTCCCGAGGCTTACGTAAGACGTCCCGAGAGTCCCTTATCACTCCGATCTAAATTAATATCTGCCGCGAGTTGGCTCGGCAGCGGTACCCATACACACAACAGCCGGTAGCGGGCAGATGAGATGATTTCATCTCTCTCGTATATATATTATATACCTCTAGCCTGCGCATCTATGTACACACACACACACACGCACACATATCTATGGTATATATACACATACACGCGTGTACAGCGATAGTTGGACCGGGGCGCTTTCTCCTCGATCGCGACCGCTCGATCTTCGATTTCTGCGCGAGAGTCACTTGTTGGTATACATATACCCAGCCCACATTTCGCGATCAACGTGGAAAATCAGATCTCCATGTATATATATATACGTGTAAATGCACGCTCGCGAGCGAGACTGACGAGGCCGGGGGCCGTTGCGTCTCCATTATATAGTTATATATAGGTGCATCGTCGCGCCCATCTCATCTCGTCGTATACTCAATTACCGCGAGCTGCTCGCCGAGTTACAATAACGGCAGCGGTGATGATGGGTAACAATGGTTTTGCGCGCTAATCTATCGGCGAGGAAGGAACGGACCCGCGTGTCGAGTGGTGGCCGTTACCGAAAAATCAACCCACGTGCAAAAATCACCTGCGCTCCCGCGAAATCGAGATTGACGTGGAAAGGATGTACTTGAAAAAAAAAAAAAAAAAAAAAAAAAGGTTCTTTAAAGCTCTGCCGGTGCATGTAACGTGTATATACGTATATACGCACACTCGGGCGTGTTTGTTCCAGATTCAGCGCCGCGACTTGTTCAACAAGGCTGTTTCGCTTCGAGCCCAAGTGGAGAGAGAGAGGAGCCGTGTGTTTGCGCTCGGAAAATAAATTAAAAGAAAAAAAAAAAAAAGGATGACGACGTCATCCAAGCGTGGCGGCGGTGGCGATGAAAAAAAAAAAGGAGCGCAAAAAAAAAAAACGCGCCAACTTGAAGTATATACGTACACGCCGCATGCTCCGACTTGTATATATTTTTTACGCTCCGGCGTCTTCGAGACTTCGCTCGATGATCACTTTGGCGCAGTTCGCTTCCTATGCTTTATGCGCTCGAGATCGTCACGTAGCTCTATATTGGATTTCTCTTGCGATCGGTATATTTGTCGCGTCGAAAATAAGGAGACCATCCTACACTTATCGGACGATCCGGAGTTTGATGATAAAATTTAAGCCCCAAGGACCACGCTGCTGTACATATATCACACCTCCAAGTTTTTGCCCACGAGATGTATAACCCTGGGGCGTTCGTCAACCCGGGGAGCCGATTTTTTTTTTTTTTTTTCATCTTGTTTCCTTAGAAATCGAGGATAAGGACGGAACGCCGAGGATTTCCCCCCCCCCCTTCGTGCAGAAACAATCGATCGAGCGCTGGCTTCGCCTCATCTTTTTTTTCTTTCCAGCAACTGATATGTGGCTCCGCATCGTAGTCGAAACCTTGGACCGCCACGTTTAGCGAGGAAAAAAAAAACAAAAAAAAAAAAACATTGTCAGTCGTCCCAAGTGTGCGGTACACTCGTCACGCTCGTGATCTATGCGTGAAATCGAAGAGCCCTTGTTACGTTATTGCGCGGTGGATGCATCAAAAGCGACAAACGAAATGGAATAAGGAAATAAATATAGGTAAGCATCAGCGTAGTTAGTCGATGGTATAATACATATATATATATGCTTGGTCACGAGCCGTGTCGCTAAAGGGACGCCGCGAGATGATGACGGGAAGGCGCGTATAGTAGAAGACGTGAAGGGGGGTGGGGGTGGCCATCTCGCGACCTACTATACGTGTACATGGCATGATTGCAGTGTCGACGGCGGCAATAAACGATGGTCATCGACATAAATCGAGCCAGATCTAAGGATGCATGGGTTACACGCTCGATGCTTGTTTGCCGGGCCATCCGACATGGGCGCTCGCTTATTACGAGGACCCCGAGCGCTCTCGAGAGCAAAGGAATATACGTACCGTATACATATGACAGTACATACCCGAGGTGTATTTGTGTATACGAGGACGACGACGATCCCATCCGGGGTCGGCGCATGGGTGGTCCCCAATGCTAATCGCGCATATATATCGATCCTCGCCCATACACAGGCCGCGTCGCGGCTCTTCCTTCCTCGTACCCCTCCCTCTCCGTGTCTCCTCGGCGATTCGCCGTTTCGTTTGCGATTTGCGAATCCGTTCGGTCGCGGTGTACACACCGCGCGATTTTCCATTTCTCCTCGGTGTACCTCACGAGGCGCGGGATAAATACACCGTACATACGTATATATACAACCCATAGGTTCCCCCGTGCGTTGGGTCGTCGTCTCGTTATTGTGTGCCGGATGATGTCCTGCATATTATCCTCTTATCTCATCCGCATGATGTACACTGTTTTTTTTTTTTTTTTTTTTTTCCCCATCGTCTCTTCCGCCCTTGTTGAACGTGCGCTTTTTTTTCTTCAGTTTATTTAATTTTACGCGCGCGCACGTCCAAGCATCGTCCTTTTTTTTTTTTGTTTTTGTTTGAAAAGCGTTATTTTGGAGTCAAGGGTCGGCTATAGATATCTTGGCTTTTGTCTTTCACTTGAGTTGTTCACGGGTAATATTCAGTTAGTTTGTTGGTTATTTCTTCACTACCAGCTAAATTTCACGTTACACGACTCAACGTCATTTTTTATCGAAAGTGTCACTTTTTCGCCAACAAAATTTTTTTTTCACGTTACGGCGTACAAAGCATATACCCCAAAGTTTCATTCTACTTTATAACCAGAGTTTTAATCACTTATTCTCGTTAATTTTAGGCGGAGTCAGTTGTTTTTTAAAAAACAATTGAAATATCGAAATTAGGGGTAAACGGTACAGTTATTGACACCTTAAGGTAGTGATTGACCCCTGTATAATTTGTACACCTATATATAAAGGCTCCATTTAAAAATGCATGTGGCGGTCAATCACTATCAGGGGATCAACAACTGTACTCGTTACCCCTACAGTTTGCTGTGGATCTATTATTAACACAGTTGACGTAAAGAGCTGGAAGTGATTTATTCGAGGCCTCGTTCAGTCATGAATTAGGTATTCTTACATTCAAATAAGCCAGAGAATCGATTATTTCTGAGGGAAACAAATGGATACATTATACCTAGAAATCTCGTGTCTTCATCTGGCATCGCATCAAAGGTATTTTGAAGGGACACAGCATTTATACACCGTAGGTACAGAGGGATCGAATCTTGCGCGGTACTGCCTAAATTTGCTGCGAACCAAAACAGTCGAAATATTTCTAAAAAAGTGATGACCAACATAATAGCGGCGAATCCTTTGCTTCCAAATCGACGGGATTGCGTATACTCTTAAACTCCCTCGCTTAGAATACCATTAAACTTTAACAGCTCACGTAAATACCTATACACACGCTAAACTCCTTTGATCGTGTGTATTGTGCACGTATAGATGTAATACAAAGCGACTGCAGAGTCGAGGCGTTGAATAATGCGCTCTCGCGACTCGATAAGCTGGGTCGGGTCCTCCCCCGGAGCCAACTGGTCCATTTCCATCGCCGCCTCTGCTTTTTTTCTCTCTCCCTCTCTCTCTCTAATGTTACGCAACAATAAACGACGGGTTGTAAAAAAAAAAACATAACCGACTCTACCCGTAAAACCGTGTTGAGCAAAATTCAACGTGCCCCGTGTCGTACACGAGCTCCGTAAGTATATATACTTTGACCAATCTTTTTCTCTCCACGGCAGAGCTACGAGAGACGAGGCGTTGGCCGCCCAAATTGCATCACAGAACCTCATCTGGTCCAGTTTCACGCGGGACTTTCGCAACGCACCGCGGAAATTCCCCTCCGCGTTGCCGTTCGATGTACATTATTTTCGTCTCGCTCCCCCGAACGATATTCTCTACACTCCTGTATTACTTTTGCCGCGTCGCGAGATAACTTTCGTTTTAAATAGGCACACTCGACATCACGTATATACAACTATTCTGGCTGCATATTAGTTGCGAAAACGGGAGAAAAAGCACGGACGCCCTCGAGTGTTATCTGCGCAAACACTATATAGCCCACGGTGTCATGACTTTTTTTTATACAAACATCCCCCGAGGTGAAAGAGCATTAGAAGAGTCATCTCGTTTCGTTTGTTTGTCCGATGTCCACTCGAGGTGTCAGCTGAACCCCTCCCCCCCCTCGCGACAACACACGCGGCGCGACTCGACCCTGTGATGTGTAATCACGCGCTCGAAAAATATATAATACCCCCCTCCCCTCCCCCCACCGAAACCAGTCGCGGAAACACACGCGCTCGGTATCGCGCGATCTTAATACTTATGGGGAAGCAGCGGCAGAAAAAAAAGGAGTCGGAGCGGTGTACGGGCGAGATCAAGATCCGGGCGGGTGTCCTCCTCTTGTATACGTGAGTCGGGACCTCAATGGGGACTATTCCGCGGGGAAGACACGCGAGTGCCATCATAACGTGTACATACGGTCGCCGCCGCCTCGTTTGGCTCTCTATATATTATACTCTATCTGCTGATGGTGTATACATGTTTTTTTTTTTTTTTTATCATCGTTGTACACCGCCTGCCTGCTGTTTGCACACACTTAGTTTCGAGTGCGATGGGAGGGTATATGATGCGTTAGAGTCGAGGTTGCCGGACAGAGTCTGGCGAGTATTTTTCCCCTCGAGTCCCGAGGAAGCCGTTCGATGACTCTAAATAAATTTTCATTAAACTTTGCACATGACTTTAGGGTGACGGGATATCGATGCGGCAAGAGTTAGATTGGGCACCTCAAATCGCGCGAGGAGAGCCGAGGCTGTAACGCAACGCGTGATTTTTTTTTTTTTTTTTTTTTAGGCTTATTCGAAGAGATCGGAGGTGTACGGCAACGTGGTCACGACATGGTTATTACTCGGCGGGTGCGTCTCGGGCAAATTCCGCGAGTGGCCGCACACACGCACACATAATGTATAGGCATTAGTGTTGTCGGTGGTATTTATTATACATAGGAAAATCCACATGGGCGCGGAGGAGTCTCGGGAAAACCGGTAAGCGCGCTTATGGGATACATATATACGTTATAATCTCGGTGTGCAGAGTATATAATATATACCCCTATATATATTATACCCTCCTCCGTCTTATTTTATACATATGTATATCTGCGTGTGTATGCAACGTATCGAGACAGCGGAGGGCTTTTATATGTATATGTGTATGTATGTATGTGTGTGCCGTGTATATGGTGGTGTATATGTATGTAAAGGTAGACGACTCGTAGCGAGAGTGTATATAATTGCGCGCCGTTGCTACAGTTCTAACGAGCGAGCTCGTCCGGTCCAGGTGATGTCGGGCGTGTGCTCCCCCCGCCCTGCTGCTGGTGCCCGTTACTTTCACTCCTCCTAGCTGTACACCCAATACACACACACATATATATATATATATGGATATAACGAAGCGCCCGCAGAGAGTCGCCGAGTTCTCGTTTTATCTCCTACCTCTCGTGGACCCACGCCTATCACCTATCGTGCAGCCGTAGCTCTATATATTATATACGTATATATGCGCTCACCCTGCAGCCAGCTTGTATAGCTCTTTGTTCCCTGGCTCTTGTATACTCCTTGTCCGCTCTTATGGAATCCGACCGAGCACGTTACGTACAATGTGCAACATTATTTCACCATTATTTCGTGATACTTGTGATTTACATTTTTTTCTTTTCTTTTTTTTTTCAATTTAATCGAGTGCTCAGTTAATTACAAACAATGCCGTGGATGCGATCGACACCTTCAAATGGATGTTTAACTGATTCGTCCGTATAAGCCAAAAATTGGGGGTTTTGCAAACAATAAATGAACCATCGGTGCAAGCCCCTTTCACCGATATGCACACACATATATATATATATATATCCACGAATTTCCCTCAAAGTGCAGGGCATTGTCTTTTCCGTTCGGTATCTCTGTGTGTGTGTATACATGTATCAAGATGATAGTCCATTAGGCTCTCGATTCGAGCGGCGATACGTGCTCATTTGGTGAATAAAAAAAATCAGATCAAATTGCTCGGATGACTGTTACTTTCACCCAAGAGACTCTCCTATCCGCTCTCGCGTTCACGCGCCGCCGAGAGAGATTTCCCTCGTCTTGCCTTTTTTTTTTTTTTTGTTTTTCCTCCCAAACGTCTTGGTTTTGTCGAGTAATCCGCACGCACCTCCGTACATCCCCCCCCCCCCCCAAGGATGCAGGCCGAGCCAAAAAACAAAGCGGAAAAAAACAACAAAAAGGTACACGGACTAGGATTTTTCGGCCCACTTTCAACGGGGTAAGGGGCTCGCCGTTAATTACCCCGCCGCGATGCTCGCGCTCATCTTTCACCTGCCGCTATACGGCACGGGTGAATCATTATTTTTCGCGATGCTCTCTCCTGCACGGCCGGACATGGACGGGTAATAATATAACCGCCGGAATTTTCACAGTTATTTTCACTAACGATTTGCACCTCGTAAAATATATTGGCACTCTCGTGTATAGGGTAACCCGATGACGTATACACCCGAGTCTATACAGATTTTTGTACGCGATTCGCGGCCGTTGTCGTTTCACCGTCAAGTGATGGTTTACCGAGTGGACGCGACCCGATGTGGAGCGGCTTCATTAGACAGAGGCTCGGGGCAAAGGTTCGAGTCGGGAGCGAAAAACACCGAGGAAAGCCTTCTTCGGATGATTGATATCGGGAATCGCGGGAATAAGAGAAAATGCGTATACCATATTGGGCAAGAGGATGATTCCACGGGCATTGGAGCCTCTCAAAATGGGAGTATCTCTAAGTTATTTCGAGTCCCAGGGGGGGTACGGATGCCGCAAAGTATAGCCCTCGGTCGGATTAATCAATTTCGTATTTTTTGGCCCCTCTCTCTTTCGGGCACGTGCCTCCGGGCCTCTGTTTAATTGCCGATACATTTGCAACTTTTTCTCTCTCCACGACTCGCTGATGGGTGTACTGTAATTTGGTATACGTGTATAGGTACAGGTTTTTTGCTTTAATTTACCCCTTGGGAATTTTTCCCGTGACGTTCACACGTTCCCGCGCACGAGAATCGAAGAAGCGTTTATTTACAAGCACTACGTATTATATCATGGAAAATACCTAAAGAGACGATACAGTATATTTTACTAACGGTGTGTATATATATACTATCCGTGGCCGGTGTTATTTCTCAACTTGAAATTTTCCCAGCTCGGAGTGATTTGTGACGGACAAGTCGAAAAAAAATGTGAATGTCCCTCCAGTTGGTGTTGAACGACTCGATGAATAAAATATCACGCGGAGAAGCGTCCGGTGAAAAGTACAACGATCGGATACCTTCTTTGCTATCGTCGGTAAGGATTGAAACATCATGTATATGTGCGCGAAAACCAAACAGCGGACAAAGTAACAGAGATGATGATGATGATGATGATTTTTTCCCCTCCAACATGTAAATGTAAGGCCATCAGATTACCATTTCGAATCGGCGTTTAATTGCGGGTAATTGGAAAGCCGCGGCTGGCTCGTCGATCATCGGCGCGCGCTCCGAGAGAGGGTCCAGCATATATGAGCGGAAAAAACGAGATCTCTCTCTATGCGCTCGGAGGAAGCCTTCCGCCAATCTTGCCCCGTGCCCGCCCTCCTGCGCGAACCTGCTCGTGTGTGCATAGAGCACCGGCTACACATCGCTCCGGGAGAGGTAGAAAGTGCGCGGTAATTAATTTATTTGCCGAATAAATCAACATCAGCCTGCTCTTTTCCTCCCCCCCCCCACCCTACTTTTCTCTATTTTTTGGGTCCACCGCTGATGTTGGCTCTCGATTTCAATTTCGGTTTCAATTTTCCACCGCACTGTACACATGTGCACTCCGCGCTCTCTCTCTCTCTGGAAAATTTCTTGTCCGGGTCGATGATTGATGGTGAGCCGATTCAAATCGCAGGTGCTAGATGGCATAGGGAAAAATACTTGCTCAACGGCCTTGGTAAAATTTGATTTTTTTTCCCCACATGGATATTTACCATCGCGATTTCTATAATTATTGTTCCCCTACCGCACGCAAAACCTTTTTCCCTAAACCTCAAGTCAGTGGCTATAATGTAATATGTTTACCGTTATTTGAATACATGCGCCGACAGCCGCCATGAAAAGTGCCCAGAGAGCTCGACCAAAAATCCGGAGGAAAATGAAGATCGACTCGCAATTGTTTGGTCAATTGTCGGACAATATGGCAGCATCGAGGTATACAACGAGGGTATGAGTTATCGAGGGGGTGGGGCACATATACGCTTTGCACACAACACACGGGGCCACGATCTCAGTGGTGTATAATACGTAGACGTTTCTCCGGGAGATACCTGTATAAGCCACCGGTCCAAGAAATGCGAGCCCCGTTGCAGAGGGACGTTGAAGGGGCAAGGAGACACCGGGACCGGCAGTGCCGCTGATAACGTCGTGGGGCCCATTTAAATGTCGCTCTCGTCGGGCAGTACTTGGGAGTTTATTAGAGTCCCGATCCCCCCCCCCTGACTCTCACTCGCCACGTCCCTCTGTATACGCGTACACGCGAGTGTAATATGTATATACATATACCTACACTTACTCGAACGAATAACCGCACGAGGAAACGGAGGACCGGTTTTTCCGCCGCGAGTCTGGCTGTACACGTATTTATTTACACGCACGCGCGTTAATGCCGAAAAGGCCGAGGCGACGGCGTGTGTGTGTGTGTGTACGCCAGGCCATTTTGCCTATCTTTAATAGCCTCGATTGCGCGCGGCAAACCTGCACTGGTGCAATGTATACAAGTATATAATAATTCATGGTCCAGTGTAGAGGTGTGAATTTGCCGGACGTGAAAAAAAAAAAAAAAAAAATATATGGTCTAGCTCGACTGACTCTCGAGTGAGTCCTTTCTTAATCTACCCTTGTCGGTGATGCAAGTGTGCGAAAACAGCAACATAAAAATTGTATGCAAAGATATGGCGTGGTTGATACCCGTGCTTTGACGATGCAGTCAAGTGTTTTTCAAATTTAAGAAACGACTGACGTATAAAAAAACCTCTTTGTGATAATATTTTGCCTCATCTATATACGTATACCAAGCCTGCGCGATGTGCGCCCATTGAGTATGCATAGGTAACATCCTCATTAGAGTCTTGCATCTCGCGACAGTGGTGGTAAAAAAAGGGAGAGGAGAGGCTGCAAAATCACAAGCTCCCTTTTCGCTTTCGTATTTTCACGAGATAGTATATTAAAAGTAAGTGCATACGAGTCGCTCGCAAGAAAGTCTCTCGGCGTATAAACATGTAGGTATACACGTATACCAACCCGCCACATCGGCGGCAAACGTGCACGCGTGCGATTATATTCCATAAAATGCTCGGGGAAAGCCTCGGCGATCCTCGCGAGGGGCAAATCGGTAGCGGCAGCTAAATTTCAACGGGCCTTTTCCAGCAATGTGTGTGTATAGGCGTGGATGTAATTCAAGGAGAAAATATGTTTTATACCTCCCCCACCCCCACCCCGATATTATACGAGCGCACCGGTAGGTACACACACATATAGCCGCGTGGCTCGCCGCCAATCTCCTCCATCATCGGATTTTCAGGTGTAAAAATCATCATCCTCTCAGACGATACGTGTACATTAGTACATCCTCTCTATACGTGAAGCGCGTGTTTACACTGCGCGTATAATGTATACTTATGTGTACGTATATATACGGTATCTAACGTGCTCACTCTATACGTGCCCCGTCGAGCGATCCTTGAATAGGTATTAAGTGGAAGAAGGAGAGATTTACAATCTCAGGCACGCGTGTGTGTGTGCGCAGCCGGCACTTCACCTTAATTTGGCCTCTCTCGGATTAATACGGCAGCTATACGTCTGTATATACATGATAGACTCGGATGCGCTTGCACTTGAAATTTGATTACCATCAATCTCATCACGTATATATATATATCGCGCTGTATTGTAATACGGAGCGAGAAATCGTGGGTGCGGGCTGTGAAATTTCATAGCGCGACTCTTTTTTTTTTTTTTTTTGTTTCTCACCCTCCGTTTGTCAATTTGCTTCCGTTCATCGTATTTGTTTTTTCAGTCATGACATGCTCGTACCATGTACGAAGCTCGTGAAAAAACGATGAGCAGAGCGTAAAAAGTGAGAGGACAACGCGGAATATGAATTATTTCCTCCCTTTTGCGCAATAAACCGGCCATTATTACACATAAATATGTCGTCGCCTAATGTGTACATTTGTAATCGCGGCAGATCACGTGGGCAGTTGACAAGAGTTGGGCAACCGAGATAAGCTTTTTCGCGTCCTGCTGCTACGGCTTATAGCTGTGCACTATTGTTTTCCTTTTTCTTATGGTGCAGATTGTTAAATTAAATCGTTGATGCATCCCGTCACACCCGTGCCACGATCATCCCCTTGCACAGTCCGATTAAAGCATCCGTACCAAGTACAGCCAAAAAATAATACCAGAGTAGATATAACTATACAGTCTGTGCGTCTGGCTTGGATAGCAAATAGTTATCGCTTTCTGCAGTGGATCGTTGGTGCGTTTTAGAAAAAAAGTAAAAAATTAAAAAAAAAAAAAAAAAGGCAAATGAAAAGGAGGCAGATCGAAGAATGCGGGTGTGGCCGTGTATATATATATAATCGGCCACATAAATACACTACATATGTAATTAGACGTGTACATGTATAAGAACGCGCGTGGATATAATATCTCTCTCGAAGGCGGAATGGAGAACGGCCGCGTAATGAAACGAAAGCGAAGAGACTCTCTCGTGTGTACAAGGTATATATATATATGGGTACGTCGCTCTGACATATAAGACGACCTCGAAAGTATCGAAAGTGAAGCAGAGTCGCGTATGGGTATATAATATATTTTTGCGCCTCTCCCGCGATCGGAAGCTCAATGCAAGCCTCCTTTGGTTTCTGTACGGGCGATCTCCTCGGCTTACCTTGCCCGTTTGCCGTCACCTCTCCTCTTATACGATGTCCCTGAAGGATGATGGCCGATCGATCCCCCTCGTGTACTTGATCGGGCGCGTATATGGCGCTGAAAAAATATATTAGTCAATCGGATGAAAAAAAAAAAATAACAAATAGCCGAGTAGGCGGCTTTCGGATGTGTATATACGTTGAATGACAAAGCATCGGCGATGATCGTTAGGATTCCTTACTAGAAAAATAATTGGCCAACCACCGAAAATATTATGATTTACAGCTTCGTCATTACTACCTGAATAATGCATGATTTATGGCTTTTTCGTTTCTAACATCCACACGTTGGCTCGTATGCGTCAATATATCTATATACCAGTCCAATGACCACTTTGGCGTTTATCGTATTATAAGCTTGTTTGTTTTGAGCACCTTTTTTTTTTTTTATTCCACGCACCACAATGGAAAAAATATAAATGTCTAATGATGCCACGAGTATACTACTTTAAAGAGGGTATATCTGTAATGTAAATTAAGTTGAAAAAAAAGGGGCGCGAATAAATATATACACGTGTAGCTTCGAAAAACGACCATTGCGAGATCAACGTATGCGAGTCGATTTGAAGTGAAGCTTCACTTTTTAGAGACGATATCTGTGCGAATAAACTAGGATATACACAATGCAATCTCCAGCGCGAGAGGCTCGTGCATCCTGCCGGTATAGGATTATAGGAGGAGAAAAAAAAAAAAAAAAAATCGGAGAAGCGAAAACGCAATAAACAAGTAGATGGGGAGCAGACCCCCTCCCCACGTGTAAGCTTGCAGTAGCGGTAGCAGAGCGGCTGTGCCCGCGGGGGGGAAGGAGGCGAGCGGCGGCCACTGCTCGCGACCCACATCCTGGAGCCGGAGCTGACGCCCTGATACGAGTACATAGAGCATGTACCCCACAATATGCGCATGCACATATGTGCTCTCCTCCAAGCCCAAATATATATATATGTATATGTGTGTATTCCACCTCGCTCTTATCTCCGTACCTGCATGTACATATGTACATATACCGATACTCTGGCTTTCTGTTTGCCCGATCCGGACCAGTGGCTCTCAGTATACACGGCCCCGCCTACATCATACACTCGCCCATCCATTTGCTCACCCGCGATCTCTTAACTCTTCCCTCGTTATATTATGCTTTGTGCTACCGTAGCTTCTGTTGCTACTTTCGCGAGCGTATATACCCCAGCGATCGATAAGCCGCTGTTTATCAGGTGCAAAGGTATACAGTGCGATGGACGTGCTCCTGAAAATCCCAAACTTTTTCTCGCTCGCTCCGATCTGTGCTGTACACTTGGCTGGGATGATTACAATTAAAAACAAAGGGGACGTTATTTACCTTTTTGCGTATACCTCTAAGCCGTATACCCGTGTATATTGTATTTAGGTGCACTTGGCGTTAACAGCTTTCGTCTTTTCAATTAATTTCCCGTTGATGGGCAAGACCGATTGCTCGCGAAAAAAAGGCCCCTCCTAGCGAGTGCAACGGCTCTTTACACCTGCGTAAAAATGCACGGATCCATTAACCCGAAGGGAGGGGAGGGGGGAGTATCCCCCGGACGTTATCCAAGAAGCGACGAATCTTCAATTTGGCGGTATAAAAACGGAAAACCGATCGCATCTGGAAAAATGGCCTTTTTTTTTTTTTTCACGGGGTAGGCGTACGAGGAGTAATGGCAAAAACCGGCGAGCGCCGTTCCGACTGGTTGGGCTCGCCCGGAGGAGAGCGCGAGTGTCCGGGCTATTTGCGAGGGGAAAAAAAGCTTTTCCTCCTCGCGGTGCACGTATGTGTGTGCGCGGGCACTTTCATCGGGGGACTATACAGTTATACGGTAGCGGAGAGACGAGGGGTGCGGGTCCGCTGGCACGTATACCCATGTATATCACATCTATAAGATACACACACCTCCATAACCAACATATTATATACGGTATACAGTATTATGTTGTAGGTATAGTATATTATATTATAGTACACCACCACACGCCACATAATATACAATATAAATGTATGGACAGGTAGTACCGAAAGCACATACAGCGCGTATATATTGCACGGGGCCAAAGTAAGTATATAAGTAAGTATACACCTCGGCTCGGCCTCGCGACTCTCTCTCTCTCTCGAGAGTCCACGAGATCGAGAGGCGCGGCTGCAGCTTCTGCTACCGTCACTTCCTACCTCGGCCCCCTGTGCAGAGCTCCATTTTCCCTTTTTCCGCCTCCTCTCCCTCGTCGTGTTTTACCGAGAGCTATATGGCACGCACTGCACTCTCGAGCGCTTTCTACACCATATTATTGTACATTTTCGGCCTAATGTGTACGAAACCGCGCGTACGCCGATTTGGTGTACCATTGGCAATAATGTAAATCTGGGACTACATTGTAACGGCACGTGTTTCAACTAAAAACGCGTATTTTTTGAAAATCACTCGAGCGACCAACCATGGCAACCGTGTAAAATGTAGCGTTTGTCGGCCTCGGAAAGGTATAACAGATGCACAGGAGAAAACGTCGACTCCGAATGAGGAGTGGTCCCACTTATACTATGTTCATAAATAAATCCGCGAGGGATAAAATCCTCCAAGTCCAGCCACGCGTAAATCAAACCCCCGGACGTTTGTGCCCAAGAGTAGGCGTGTCATATGTTACGGACGAGATGTATAAGCTAGGTGTCAACAGCGGAGCATCAATTACCGCGAAACACGGAAATGAAGCCGGCATCGCAGGCAAGGAAGCTCGATCGAGGAAGCTACATGTGCCCGGAGAGAGAGAGTGATCCAGCCGTCGACTTCCGAGAGATACCCGTTTGTTCCTCCATCTCGGATCTTCTTTCTCTTTATTTCCGCGATCGGTGTGCATATGTATCATGTATATATCCCCCCCCCCCGAGCAGGTGACACCGGTCCACATAACGCGTTTGACGTTAATTAGGGAGCACGAGGGGCCCTTCCTTTCTCGCGCTATTGAAAAAAGGGACCGCCCAGGGTTACGTGCACTTTTCTCGAGAGAGTAAGTATATATACGTGTATCTGGAGAGAGAAAGTCGAGAACCGTCGCGCTTGTCCGATTATTACGTCGGCCGGCGACTCCGGGCTGATGACAATGAGATCGGTTGGAATTAGCGTCGAAACGGGTGTAAAGCCGCGCGTAGGTACACAACAACACAGCCATGTCTATTATGTAGGTATACCTACACACTTTTACCAGAGCACCCGTTTCGACATTTTAGCTCCGTGCCTACATGCAATACATAAATTGTGTATTGGTATAACAGAGCTTGATTGTATCACGAGAATCAGTTGCGTCACCATCATCATCGACTGCCCCGGTCCGTTGTATTTTAAAGGGACGAAACGCAATGCTGTTGTTTTTTTTTTTTTTTTTTTTTCGTTTCATCGACGGCCGGTCGCTGTCGTCGAACTTTTGCCCAACCGGAAGCGAAAAAAGCGATCGCCCCGACGTGGATTATGATTTGGCGTGACGAGTCACGCCGTTCCGATTTTCGCTAACGAGGGCGCCCTGCACTCATTGTGCGACACGAGACAGCTTTTGTCGTATTCCTGCTCATACATATATATACATATATATACACAATCGTTTATTAAATCCCTCTCGAGGAGCCAATTAAAACTACATGTATGTATATATATATATCCGTCACCCAGAGTCGATCCGCTTATTATAATATTTCTCCGTTGTTGTCGTCAGTGGCATCGTGTAAAAATGAAGCCTACATTAATTACGCCGAACGACATCACGAGCGCGAAATTTATATACAATATGGGCACACGTGTGTCGCTGTGAAATAAAAAAAAAGTCCCGGGCCCGAGAGAATAAACGTAATCCATAAAGGGAGTGTGCATATAGGTATAGACACGACTACGTGTGCAACCAAAGCATATACATATAGTATTGCGCCAGAGCGCATCGTCAATTACATCCCCGGCGAATTTCAATATCGCGACGAGAGCATCTCCACGGGAAGCCGGAGATATATATATCCCACCCTTCTCCCCGTACTTACAGATAGCATCGGTCTTTCATGTATATATATGCATGCTCGTATAGTCCCCTGATCCTGCTACCGTTGCTCCCGATGCCGCATTCCGCAGCTAGGCGGCCTTATTGCATGTCTCGGCAAAGGCAGACGCTCCGCTCGCGAGGGACGAGCGTAACGGTACTAGCGCCCGGGCTATACTCGACGTTACATATATACCTACATTATAATTATATTATATTCCAGTTGCGCGCGTACAAGGTATAACTCGCGTGGTATGTAGAGGAGACACGGAGAATAATCAGAATTTCGCAAGTGTATACATACCTACGTTGTACATTACACGTACCTGCTTACATACTTACACAGCGCGTGTTCCGAAATTGAGACGTGTGTTTAAAGCGTAATGCGTCATACTTCATCAAAGCCCGAGGAAAAAAAAAAAAAATGAAACGAAACAAAACAACGATACGGTAGTGTATAGTATATAAGTATTCATGTGTACCGCGTGTATAGGGTGTGTGTGTTTATACACTGGTCGCCGATCAATGTGCTCATGCGGGTAGGTATACGTACGAAATAAACGTATCGAGTGAAAGGATTACTTTTTTATTTTTAGAAAACGTAAAGCAGAGCGTATAATGTGCATGTAAGCCGCCCGTGTCTGGATCTGCGAGGACCGAGGGTATAATATATACATGTTATTATAATACCCATGTGTTTTGTATAGGTACTTACTTGCGTTTGTCAGGTTGATAACGGGTATACGTATATTATACCCGTTTCGTGGAATAACGTATTTTTTTCGGGATTTTGGAAGATTGGTGGCATCATTTTTTTGTTTACCATACCGAGATTAATCACGTGATTGTGATTGTTTATGGGAACGAGCAAAAAAAAAAAAAAAAAAAAAAGAGTACGAAGGTCCCGGGTGATTTTTTTTTCCATCCTCTTGTCCTCCCGAGCGAACGAAAAAAAAACAAAACGCGGGACCTTTCACCGCGAGTGATTGATTCGGATTCGTTTCTTAACCCGAAGAAGGACGGAGCGAGACTATGCATCAAAATCGCGGCTTTTTTATCATGCGACGGTCCGAGCTTTCGCAACCGACGTAAAAGAATGAAAGGTTCGGTCGTTGCGTGCAATCTTCTCTCGGCAACACACTCGCGGATGGAAAAAAGAAAAGAAACCGATGCAACGCTAATGCATTCGCCGAGAGACGGGCGGGCCGATCGCTTAGTTCGTGACAGCTGGCCTTTCGAGAAAGTCCCTTTTTTTTTCCTTTTTTTTTTTTTTTTTTGTATACCTACATTTCGCTTCTGTTTCTGGTTGAATAAAAAATGGCATTATTCATCGGCCTATTGTCCCGCGATTGATGCCTCCGTCGGCGAAACCCCCGTTGCAGCATCGGAAAAACCCACCATCATCCCAAAACCATAAGCTCCGCTTTTCGGACCCACCGTACAGTATAACCCACAAATGAATCGCCTCGAGATTCGCCCCCCACGTCCACTCGTATACACAAGTAAAATCAGTCGTTTGTTCGCCGGGGGGACGCTATTGCGTAAAAGTAAAAGTCCAAAGCGATCTCGCGAGCGTGACAATTTAAAAAAGCAAAAACAATAATGATGCCGATAAGAAAAAAAAAAGAAAAGAAAACCACAGGGTTGCCAAATTTTGCTTGGTCAGAGAGAGAGAGAAAAAAAGGCGGCGCGCTCTTAATTGCGGCCGGCATCGCATCTCGCGCAGATATATACATATATACAGCGCCAAAACGGTCGTCTCTCGCCGTTATGAAAGCCGCGGCGTTTCCCCGTTCGCGCCCGAAAAGATTTAATATACCAGAGCGCCCATACTTACCCACAAAAATGGTAAATATACATCGCGACTCCGATTAGCACTCATACAGAAGGGGAAGCCAACGAGACACCCCCAAAGTCCGCGTTTGTATATATATACTGCATAGGAGTGGAGTCGCGGGGCGCAGTCGAACCGGCTGACCCACTTTTCCAGGAGTGACCTACGGATTACCCGGCCGCAGAGAGGCACGAGCGAGTCACGCAAGCCACTGCTTAGCGCGAAGGCTCGCGCGTACATATACAGGACAGCCATATATATATGTAATGTACGTGTCCGCGGACGCAGGCGATGGAGCGCGGCGCTCGCCGATCGGATCGGCTCGCGGGATGCTGTGTGTGTGCGCGCAATGGGTCGCGGTGAAAGTGAGCGCATTCCATGGCCACCGAGCAGCGGTTGTAGGTATATACACACACGGCGGCGCGACCACGCCCGAGGAGCGCTCCGCGGACGGCGTGTATACGATCTCCTCGGCCGAGCGCACTTTTCCTGGGCCTGTGTGTAGGTATATACTTACCTTTTCTTGGTTCGCGACTCCGGCCAGGGAGAGAGAGAAACCAGAGCTCCTCTCTCTCTATGGGCTGCACGAGAGCAACTCTTCGCGTGTGTGCATACATACATACATACATGTGGCGTAAGTATACGAGAGAGCCCGCGTTTTCTCTCCAGGAAGAAATCAGAGTCCACCTTTTGCTTCTTCTTCTACGAAACTCTCTTGAAAGCCTTTACCTCTGGCTCGTGTCTACACATATACACGTGCACTAATATATGGGTGTGCACGTACGTACCACCACTCTTACCGCTACACACGCTCGAAATCTCATATTCTAATCTGATGGCGATCGGCCGGCTTGATTAATGGAATGCCCGGCCTCTCTCTGTCTCTGCAGCTGGGGATACGTGTGGTTTCGCGTGGAAGGGTGGCAGTAGCTCTTTTACCCGCGTGTGTATAATGTATAGTCAAATGGGAAATTCACTTTGATCGGGAACAAAAGAGACAAGGATAATGAAAAAAGCTCATCATTGTCAAATCAAATGTCAGTGTCGATATATAATCATCGAATTGGAATAGACGAGCCATCGCGGACATAAGTAGAGCTGTTCCGCGGAAACGTAGCATCCAAGTATAGTTGCATTAACATGAACAGGAGAGCGGAGAAAACCCTGAGCCGGAAGTAATACAGTCCATCGGAGACGCGGTCGCACAAACACACGCGGAAGCGAAAGAATTGTCATGATGTTGCATTATACATTTTAATGAAAGCCCCGGGGTTTAATGACTTGGAAAAATAAAAAATAAAATTATGCTCGCGGTTAATCGTCGATGAAGGAGGGGAGCTTCGCAACAGCGCTATTTGAAAACCACTCCCGGAGTAAAAGACCGCATGGCAGCAATAAAAAAGTCGTTCGCGCGAATTCCAGGGGATGAAGCTTCTTTCGCTGAGAGGTCGTTTCCTTGGAAGGAGGCGTGGGTACACCTGTATATTATATTACGTCGTGGATTATGCTTGTTAGGCATGAATTACAAGTTACGCGTTATCCGCGATTCGACCATCGCACACGCGTAAAACAACCCAAAGCACCGAACCGCTGGTTAAACAGTGTACAGGCGCTAGATGGGAGGAACGGAAAGAAAAAAAAAAAAAAAAAAAAACTCAAGTCGAGCGAACAATTAACACGTATCTCGATCGTGAGAATCCACCTAATCGGCCGTCTCGAGCGGCGTAACGAGGTGTATACCTGTATACGGGGTGGAGTAGCTGCATGTAGAGAAAGAGGGAAGGGAGCGAAGGCTGCAAGCATCCTCGTACTGAGAGATATAATATATACCTATACACATCCAGCCAGGACGTTACGTAAGAATCGCCCAACAGCATCACCTATAAGCATCCGCTCCCATGTATTAAATAAACATAAGGCTGCACAGAGAGCGAGCGAGCTAACTGCTGCTGATGCTTCGTCTCTTCACTCCCGCTGTATACATGTGTACACTCACCCACTCCTCTATACACACAGCCCACTTATTCGTGGGCTCCCATATTTTTGTCTCTTTTTCTTTGTCTGGAACCTACCGTATAGACTACCAGACACATTCCACGTTATGTACACGTTTAAGGAGCCTGCAGACCACCTATGTAACACCGATCTCTCTCTCTCTCTCTCTGTGTATGTTGTTGTATGTGCGTATGTTTTTGCGCGATCGGTTTGGGTATATAAGTTACTATATACATAGTTATAAGCCGTTGCCGAGAGCGTGTGAACAGCTCGCTGTCCTCTAATGCCAGGATAGAAGAGACGATCGAGTGAGACCACGTGTATACGTATTGTGTTGGTGTATTACCTACAGGCGCATCGGATAGCACCTATTGCGCGAGCCATTTACATATATATTTGTATTTTACGCGTTTGTAATGCCCGTACGTTGTGTCTATTACATCCAATGCGCATCGGTGGCGCTTTTTACGTTATATATACGTACACTCTTATTCGCACGATATTACGCAGTTGCGCAAGTTTGCGTCGATTTTCTCGCAAGTATATATCATGCAGATGCTGTTATCTGCTGGTTTTCGGTATAATATATACGTACGTATGATACGCGACGTGGCTAGCTCATTGATGCTTTTCTCGGCGGACGAGTCTGCTATTAAATGGCTTGTACTACTGATCGTCTTACCCGTACACGGTTCTCAACGGTTGACTCGTGCTTGGCCCTTGGACTTTTATGTACATAAAACTGTTTTTACATTAATTATGCACAAGTAACCTTTCGAAAATAAGGAACGTTAATAAATTTCAATTGGAAAAAATTAAAATGACTCCTAGACGGTGAGGGTTGGTTTATAAAAAAAAAAAAAAAAAAAAAAAAAAATCTTTTTTACGATATTCACCTGGGGGAGATGGGAAAAGCAGAATAATGACAAACGGAGGAAGGAAGAATAAGGAAAAAAAGATGTAAGCTCGTGAGTCTCGAATTCACGGCAGTGGCAGCTCTTCCTCCCGTGGCTATAACGATCTATACCGATCGGTTGACTCAACTGGTGATGCGGTAATATATCTCCCAACATTTATTGGAGCCAAGCGAGGAAGCGAGAGAGAGAGAGAGAGACAAGAGGTGTGTGTGTGTATGTTGCGCGATCTCGTGTGTATATATTATATGTATACCTACACTCCCTTTATCGCGCCGCGATCGAGCTTTTAGCCGCGCGTCCCTCCCTCGCCAAGCATCTCTTTCTTACTCGCGAGGAGAGTTGCCGAAGCAACGCGGAGACGACAAGGATATTCTGCTTTTCCCACATTAGGTTTCTCGTGCGTCCGCCTTGATTTATGCTTTTCCCACAACGACGAGCTCCACAGCGACTTGCATCGGCGCTCGCAGCTTCGGCTATGCAATACCCGGCTCTTTCTCTCTCTCTCTCGATATACTCTGTATACTCACTAGTGAGGCACTCATCGATGCCGAGTTTCTCTCTTTCTAAGCCTATCGGTGCGACTCGCTCGCATGCAGTTACGTATATCTCTATACAAGCGGTCCACGTATACCTGAGCTCACACGTGCATGTATATACACACATGTGATTACACGTCGTCTACCCACGTGTCTGCAACGCGGCATGCCTGTTGAGGGAGGAGGAGGAGGAGGAGATCGCTCTGTCTTGTTCATCGATCGTCCTGTGTCTCCGTGTCTATGTATACATATGTGTTTGTATACAATACATGGTGCAGCGTATGTGTATACATATTATGTACATGAGTACCCGTGAGGATGCAGCAATCGTTTTGTTTTCGAGCCAAAGGGGAGCATCGAAAGAACTCGACGAGGATGGATGTCTGTGGATGGCAAAAGCCGGCTCCACGTGGGACCGTAGCTCGGGCATCTCGTGTGTAGTACACCTAAACCATAATATATATGTACGGGGTTACACGCGTACCCATACGTGTTTTATACATATATACATGAGTGCGCCGCTCGAGGATGGCGTTTATTGCCGACATTGTTAAAACGCCGAACGATCCCCGGTGCAACAGAAGTAGGTATATAATATATACCCACATTCCCGAGCCAATCGAGATAATGGAGCGCCCATGGACGTTGTATTATGCATCCCATCGGCTGATGATTGCCCCCCAGGAAAATGTAGAAAACTCACCCGCTTTGCCGCTTACACGCGTATGCATGTATGTGTGTATAATACTCTTCCCCGCAGCCTCTTGTTCGTAAGAGTGTGTATGTGTGTGGCTTCGATTTCGTAAATCTTTCCTTCGTTCTAGAATTTCTTATCTCGTGAGTCCTTTAGGTGTGGTCTCTTGTTAGGAAAAAAGGGGTGTTTTAAACTGGTGTGCGTCCAGCTATTGTGCAATGTCTATTTTTTCTATCATTGGACGTTTCCTGCATCTACAGTCAGTAGAAACAATTCCTGGTGCTCATCCAATCAGGGAAAGCACAAAAAGTCCCTTGGTCCTGGCGCTTGCCTTGATGTTATGCGCGACCACTGCCATTTTTCCCATTAATCGCACCCTTTGCGCTTCATTTTTTTCTTCGTCTACCAACTGTAGTAGCCAACTGTAGCCAAGTACGTAAACCACCAACATGATTTTCGCTCTCTGTGTCTTTTTCTTCGGTTTGGAAGAGTATAGACCATACCTGTTGAATTTTTTTTTTCTGAGCAAACGAAGAACTAGAGATCTAAGAAAGTTCTTATTTATTTTAAGTATAAATAGGTATTTATACACATTATTTTGTTTATAATCTTATTTGAGGTGATATCGCATAGAAAGAACGAAACAACAATATCAAGACTTCTATCGGGTTTTCATGTAAAGTGTTGGTTACTAATTTTATAACGTGATTCTTTATTGACGATCAAAGTGGCTTCAATTGCGCTTACAGAGTTTATTCAACATAGCGTAGTTAAAAAAAAATTTCCAGTGAACTAGCAAAAAAAAAAAAAAAAAAAAAAAAAAACAGAATGATTTCATACTACGTGGCTCGCTGTGAAGTAGAGGATCTGGATGAAATGTTGAGTGAAAAAGCGCTCGAAAAATAAAGCTTCTTCAGCACCCAACGCACGGGTTAACAATAACACCGCCTGACCGAATGTAATAGCTTGCGAAACAAAACTGAGAGCCAAAGTCTAGGTAGCACTTGGCGGTTGGGGCTTATATCATAACAGCCGGCCTAATCTTCTTCTTGCCTGGTGAACAGCCTTTTTGGCCAAGTGTTTGCGGCTATACGCAACCTCTCTCTCTCTCTTTCTCTATACCGATCTGTGGGTGCTGTACGCCACCATGCGGGGTATTGGATGACGGAACTAAGTGGTGTCAGTGGTGGCGGTGTTGAATGCCCGCGGTACATGTACAATAATATCTGCAGGTATAACAGACATCTATGGGCAAGTGCGTATATGTATATATGTATAAGAGCAAGTATAGATGCATGCCGAGGGTAACGATCGGTATCGGTACATATATTTATACAGGGTAGGCACGCGAATACGTCAGGGGGGAAGGGGGGGGTCGCGTATCAGTAAAGTGCCATGCGATGTATATTTACGTACACATATATGTACGTGTGCATGTGCAACTGTTGCTCCAGAGATGTGAGCTGTGCCTGCTTATATGTACAGAGGGTCCGCGCCCCGGTCAGCCGTTATATACGTATACCTATAGAGACGGAAGAATGTGTGTATGCCTACCTACCCGTCTATAGACATATATATATATATATACCTACACCGGTGCACGCGCCGCGCCACGCCATCGCCAGTTAGAAAGGACTAGAGCGCAGGATTAGGAGCAGGAAGGGAGAGAGAAGGAGGTGATTGCAGCCACACGGAGCGAGAGAGCTGTACACAGGACCGATACGGGTGCGCGCGGGTGACGAAAAAACGTATATATGTGCCTTACATAAAGCACCACCCGACCACGCCCTGTGTGTGGTGATGCCCGCAGTGCAGCAGATCTCCGGCTCCAACCTCTTTCTAATTCTACTGCTGCTCCTACAGCTTGCAGCTCCACTCGTACCAGCTGCACAAGTAATGTAATATTATAAACGAAGAGTCGATAAATGTGCGCAATATGTACAATTATCAATTGGTGATATTGGTAGGTTTAATTTGGCTTGGCTGATAAATGATGATGAATAATCGATTAAAGAGATCACGCCATGGTCTTTAAATTCAAGTCGGAAACTGCAATTGGAAAAGGGAACAGCAAACGGTCTCCCCGTGTAAGCACCAACAAACAAAACGAAACGAGCGAGGAAATAGAAAGCAAAGTCAACACGTCGCGCCGATGATGTAACCGAGCATACGGCGGCAGCGCGAAGAGGCGGGAGGAGGATGAGGTTTAGTAGTGAAAAGTGTAACGCGAAATAAAAAGTCCAAACGACGAAGAGACCGAGAAAGGGAAAGAGGAGAGGGAAGGAGGCTGCAGAAAACGCAGGGTCGTCGTGCCAATAAGGTGTGGTCAGGAGTTATCCGGCTACATCAGAACTTACTGCAGGCCACATTCACGCTCTCTCGCGTGCTCTCCTACAATTCTGTGGGTGTATACATTACACTCGCGCACGCATGTAGATATTCAACGAGGGTATTAGATAATGCACACCGGAACCAGTGCAGTGCAAAATCCTTGTACGTATGCAGGTACGCGTAAGGAGAGGAGAGGAGAGTGCCAGGCCACAGTGTGTGACTATCCTGTGAAGTCAATTTTTTTTTTTTTTTTTTTTTTTTACAAAAATATTCAAAAGCTTGGAATTGCTATATCTCCATGAAAAATGCGAATGTCGCAAAGAAGACGATGTTGCGTAATCATGACAATTTAATGAAAAATAAATTTTCAAACTGTACCACTTAAGCCCCTTGAAATAAATTAAGATTCGAGCCTTAAACCTTAATATACTGGAATTTGGCTTATTAAATCACGAAAAGCCCAAAAATGCCAAGCCCTGTTCGAAATTTCAAATTTTTAACTACAAATGATCAAAAAGGACGATATTTCGTAACCACAAAAACCAAAAAATATTTAACTTTGCTGATAAGATGAAGATTTAATGTTACGACTCACAAATTCACAACAGATTAATTAATAACACGATACTAAGTCAAATAAAATATATACGCTTTAAAAACATATTTTTTTTATTTATTAACAATAAGAGCAATAGTTCGTGATCATCAAAATTGGAAAAAAAAATTTTTTTTTTTTGCAGGAGATCGGCCTCATGGAACCACTGAAAACCATTGCTGATGCCTTAATATCTCATATGTTAGCTGTATGTACCGCTATGAGCCATAAAATCGTAGTGGCTATGCTTTTATGTAGGAATTTTTGAATTATAAAAGTCCTAAATCTTAAATTCGCCATATCTCCGTAAATAATGCAGATACGGCAAAAAGGGCGATATTTCGTGATCATCAAAATTAAAAAAAAATTATTTTTTTTTTGCAGGAGATCGGCCTCATGGAACAACTAAAAACCATTGCTGATGCCTTAATATCTCATAGGTTAGCTGTATGTACCACTTTGAGCCATGAAATAGTAGTGGCTATGCTTTTATGTAGGAATTTTTCAATTTTTAAAGTCCAAAATCTTAAATTCGCCATATCTCCGTAAATAATGCAGATACGGCAAAAAGGGCGATATTTCGTGATCATCAACATAGAAAAAAAAATTATTTTTTTTTTGCAGGAGATCGGCCTCATGGAACAACTAAAAACCATTGCTGATGCCTTAATATCTTATAGGTTAGCTTGATGTACGGCTATGAGCCATGAAATCGTAGTGGCTATGCTTTTATGTAGGAATTTTGGAATTTTTAAAGTCCAAAATCTTAAATTCGCCATATCTCCGTAAATAATGCAGATACGGCAAAAAGGGCGATATTTCGTGATCATCAAAATTAAAAAAAAATTAATTTCTTTTTGTAGGAGATCGGCCTCATGGAACAACTAAAAAACCATTGCTGATGCCTTAATATCTCATAGGTTAGCTGTATCTACCGCTATGAGCCATGAAATCGTAGTGGCTATGCTTTTATGTAGGAATTTTGGAATTTTTAAAGTCCAAAATCTTAAATTCACCATATCTCCGTAAATAATGCAGATACGGCAAAAAGGGCGATATTTCGTGATCATCAAAATTAAAAAAAAATTAATTTCTTTTTGTAGGAGATCGGCCTCATGGAACAACTAAAAAACCATTGCTGATGCCTTAATATCTCATAGGTTAGCTGTATCTACCGCTATGAGCCATGAAATCGTAGTGGCTATGCTTTTATGTAGGAATTTTTGAATTTTTAAAGTCCAAAATCTTAAATTCACCATATCTCCGTAAATAATGCAGATACGGCAAAAAGGGCGATATTTCGTGATCATCAAAATTAAAAAAAAATTAATTTCTTTTTGTAGGAGATTGGCCTCATGGAACAACTAAAAACCATTGCTGATGCCTTAATATCTTATAGGTTAGCTTGATGTACCGCTATGAGCCATAAAATCGTAGTGGCTAGGCTTTTATTTAGGAATTTTTCAATTTTTAAAGTCCAAAATCTTAAATTCGCTATATCTCCCTAAATAATGCAGAGACGGCAAAAAGGGCGATATTTCGTGATCATCAACATAGAAAAAAAAATTATTTTTTTTTTGCAGGAGATCGGCCTCATGAAACAACTAAAAACCATTGCTGATGCCTTAATATCTCATAGGTTAGCTGTATCTACCGCTATGAGCCATGAAATCGTAGTGGCTATGCTTTTATGTAGGAATTTTTGAATTTTTAAAGTCCAAAATCTTAAATTCACCATATCTCCGTAAATAATGCAGATACGGCAAAAAGGGCGATATTTCGTGATCATCAAAATTAAAAAAAAATTATTTTTTTTTTGCAGGAGATCGGCCTCATGGAACAACTAAAAACCATTGCTGATGCCCTAATATCTCATAGGTTAGCTGTATGTACCACTATGAGCCATGAAATCGTAGTGGCTATGCTTTTATGTAGGAATTTTTGAATTTTTAAAGTCCAAAATCTTAAATTCACCATATCTCCGTAAATAATGCAGATACGGCAAAAAGGGCGATATTTCGTGATCATTAAAATTAAAAAAAAATTAATTTCTTTTTGTAGGAGATCGGCCTCATGGAACAACTAAAAAACCATTGCTGATGCCTTAATATCTCATAGGTTAGCTGTATCTACCGCTATGAGCCATGAAATCGTAGTGGCTATGCTTTTATGTAGGAATTTTGGAATTTTTAAAGTCCAAAATCTTAAATTCACCATATCTCCGTAAATAATGCAGATACGGCAAAAAGGGCGATATTTCGTGATCATCAAAATTAAAAAAAAATTAATTTCTTTTTGTAGGAGATCGGCCTCATGGAACAACTAAAAAACCATTGCTGATGCCTTAATATCTCATAGGTTAGCTGTATCTACCGCTATGAGCCATGAAATCGTAGTGGCTATGCTTTTATGTAGGAATTTTTGAATTTTTAAAGTCCAAAATCTTAAATTCACCATATCTCCGTAAATAATGCAGATACGGCAAAAAGGGCGATATTTCGTGATCATCAAAATTAAAAAAAAATTAATTTCTTTTTGTAGGAGATTGGCCTCATGGAACAACTAAAAACCATTGCTGATGCCTTAATATCTTATAGGTTAGCTTGATGTACCGCTATGAGCCATAAAATCGTAGTGGCTAGGCTTTTATTTAGGAATTTTTCAATTTTTAAAGTCCAAAATCTTAAATTCGCTATATCTCCCTAAATAATGCAGAGACGGCAAAAAGGGCGATATTTCGTGATCATCAACATAGAAAAAAAAATTATTTTTTTTTTGCAGGAGATCGGCCTCATGAAACAACTAAAAACCATTGCTGATGCCTTAATATCTCATAGGTTAGCTGTATCTACCGCTATGAGCCATGAAATCGTAGTGGCTATGCTTTTATGTAGGAATTTTTGAATTTTTAAAGTCCAAAATCTTAAATTCACCATATCTCCGTAAATAATGCAGATACGGCAAAAAGGGCGATATTTCGTGATCATCAAAATTAAAAAAAAATTATTTTTTTTTTGCAGGAGATCGGCCTCATGAAACAACTAAAAACCATTGCTGATGCCTTAATATCTCATAGGTTAGCTGTATCTACCGCTATGAGCCATGAAATCGTAGTGGCTATGCTTTTATGTAGGAATTTTTGAATTTTTAAAGTCCAAAATCTTAAATTCACCATATCTCCGTAAATAATGCAGATACGGCAAAAAGGGCGATATTTCGTGATCATCAAAATTAAAAAAAAATTATTTTTTTTTTGCAGGAGATCGGCCTCATGGAACAACTAAAAACCATTGCTGATGCCCTAATATCTCATAGGTTAGCTGTATGTACCACTTTGAGCCATGAAATAGTAGTGGCTATGCTTTTATGTAGGAATTTTTGAATTTTTAAAGTCCAAAATCTTAAATTCACCATATCTCCGTAAATAATGCAGATACGGCAAAAAGGGCGATATTTCGTGATCATCAAAGTTAAAAAAAATTAACTTCTTTTTGTAGGAGATCGGCCTCATGAAACAACTAAAAACCATTGCTGATGCCTTAATATCTTATAGGTTAGCTTGATGTACGGCTATGAGCCATGAAATCGTAGTGGCTACGCTTTTATTTAGGAATTTTTAAATTTTTAAAGTCCAAAATCTTAAATTCGCCATATCTCCGTTAATAATGCAGATACGGCAAATAGGGCGATATTTCTTGATCATCAAAAATAACACAAAATTAATTTTTTAATTTTAGGTGTCTTGAAGCTTGTAACAATGAAAAGTCGTTGCTGATGCTTGAATACGCTTTATTATTATATTAGATAGATAAATATCTTAGCATAAGCACGAGAAGAGTGGTTGATATTTTTAAAATTTTAATTTGTCATGTTGATAACGATAAAGATATTAAGATTGCCGTATTTTAAAAAAAATGCAGGTATGGCAAAAAGTAAGATAATTTGTGGTCATAAAATCTTGACAAAAATAATTTACTTCACTACGGGCTTTTTCTCTTTTATTACAACTACAGATCGGCGACGATGCTTTATTATCATACTGTATAGCTTAATATGCTAGACTGAGCATGAGGGATATTCTTATATTTCGAGTTTTTTTATAGAATAGTCAAGAACTAAGTGTGCTGCATCTTCTTAAAATATGCACATATGGCAAAAATGACGGTACTTTGTGATTGAACGTCATTTCTTGATTGCGATTATCGAAGAAAATTTGTTTTTGCCGATGGGATTATTATGGGGATTATTCCGTTCCTATAAGAAAACAGACTCACTTTCGTGAACTATGTGCTCCGTGCATACTTTTGGGGAAATGGTGAAACGACACGTACGTTTGCAAAGGAAAGTGGTGAAACCCGACGCGTTTATTGTTAAGCGTTTTACAAAACGAGGCAAAAACCTTTGGCGCCACCACCTGTATTGTTGTTGTTGCCGCAGCAGTACGTTTTTTATGCAAGCGAGACGTAAGTACACAAGCAAGCGTGTACGGGTGCGCGCAAGTGCAGGGGAAACGCAAGACGGATGGGAGAGGCGTGTGAAGACGTGCGCACTGTTTGCGGAGTTTACAATGACAGTGGTAAAAAAAAGTGCAGCTCTGTATCTACAGTGTGACCGAGCATCCCATTTTTTTAGTCCTCGGCCTCATCGAAGTACGGAAGGAGGAATTTAGGAAAGTTCTTGCTTCAGTCTCGCTGCAGCGTCGCGGAGAGCTTTACATATCCCTCTCCAGCGAGTGTATACCGAGTGTCGCTAATATAATATAGGCTCACCAGCTTTTCTCTTTCTCCATCTGTTGTTGCGGCTGCTGCTCGCGATGTGACTATATTACGCACACCCTCCCCCTTCCTCCCACCTGGTCTAAACGCCCTCATCTATCACGAGCAGCCGGAAAGTCCGGTTGATTTCATGCTAATTCACCCTCCCCCCTTTTGCTACGACGGCACTTGAATCTGATACAGATACACTTTCAGCCGCTCACTTTTCCTAATCCTCTCCCTCTCTTCGTTACTCTTTTTTTTTTTTTTTTTTTTTTTCGTTTACGACTCGCCACTTGCGTTACTTTTAGTTTCTACAGCTGTAGGTGTCTTTGTCTCTTTATTTTTCTCCCTCTTCTCTCGGCCACTCCCTGGCCAGCGATTTATCATCACTTTTCTGACAAATATGTCCCGGAAGCTTGTGATACCTGTGTAAAATGGTACTTTAAATTTTTCATACCTGTGAAGCCGAATTTATAGCATCGGTATCATCAAATTAATTCCATCTGTACTATATTTTGAGAACTTTTACAACTAAGACAGGTACCTTCAATGAGTATTGCCGAGAAAAGTGGTCTAGGAGAATCACATAAAAAGTTTGGCGATAAAAGACTAAGTAATTCAAAATACTACTTTGAATATTTGTTTGGTATATATACTCAGCAGATTTTATTTAGTATTTTATAGCCCGACTCTTTTGAATTCAAGGTGTTACTAAAAAAAAAAATGTGTAAGTTTGGAAATTGATAGGAATAAGAAATGACAATTCTTCAGTCGTTAAAATCTGCATGGAAATAAGTTGAAATTTTAGGATTTGAGTAATCATGAATTATCTTAAAGTACAGTTGTTTTAAATTTTAAAAAAATTTTTGAGCTATAAAATATTGATTGTATAGAGCAAACTATGTGGTACCTGTCTTTTTTCTAACATGTGCATTTCGTGGGCCTCAAGCCTCAAATAATTATTGTAGAAATTGTCCCTGATAATGAATAATTTCCATTCAGAAAGGGCTGTAATGAATAAAGAAATGTGATATTTCAAGAAAATATTATTTACCGCCATCACGCTATATAGTATAATATTAATACATTATGTAGATGTTGATACTGATAAATGAATATTACTTTCTTCAGTTGTAAAAAATATTTTGTCGGATAGCTTCGAAAAGTAAAAAAAGTTATTTAACACTCGTACATGTGTTTATGTTCATGAGATAATATTACACAGATGATGTGACTGTTAAACCTCTTCACATCTACTTTTGGGAATCAAAGGGAGATGAACTGACATAAAAATTTTGGAATGCTTTCAGTTCCAAATTCACAAAATCTATTTCGTACGATTTCAGATGAATTCCAGCGTTTGTTGAATAGTTACTGAAATTTTAAAGAATATTATTCAGTTGTCTTATTGTTTATTGATTACTTTTTCAAGTGATTTGTGTCTCTTTCAAAATTATAAGAATATTTTTTTTTTAATACTGAAAAACTAATTTTATGTAAAGATTAAATGTTGACGAGCATAGTCTACGTATAAAAGAAAAGTTTTAGCAACAACAAATGCTTTTATGTCCGTGAAAAAAAAAAAATCAAGTAACTACAAAAAGTGATGTAAAATATTACGATTTGGTACCCGAATAAAAAAATTTCAATAAATTGAAAAAAACCGTAGTTTTGTACACTGTAATTACACATTTTGATGTATTCAAAATACATCAGCACTTCTTTATCTTGTATTTGCAAAATTGGAATAACACACAGTTAAACACTCTTGCGAATACGAACAGCTGTTACGTTATATGATTACATTATTTTTTTTTTGTCAAAATAATTTAATAATTTGCGAAGGTATGTAAAAACATAAACAACGAATATAGTTATGTTAAATTTTTCTAATTAGGTGTCGTAATTGTTTTCAGTTTTCATTTTTTAAAGACTAATAATGTGTATTTACAATCTTAAAAATTATAACAATAATCTTGACTTTTCTAAAACGTTAGTTATCGATTTGGTTGATATTTACTAAATTCTTTGCTAAAAAATTTAAACGTGAAGCAAAGCATCAGCTATTGTTAGTATAGCTATTTATTGGAAATTTAAGTTTAAGAATGATGGAGCGCCATCTATGCATTATCGCATGAAGGTGTGGGGTAAGACAGATTTCAACATTATCTAATGTTTTCAAAGAAAATTATCATTTTGTTTCAAGAAAAAATATTTAGTTTTTTTGACGAGTCACTTGACAAAAGTAAAAATAATTAACAACCAAGTATTTAAAATTGCTTAAAATAACATACTTTAATGACAATTTCTCTACTCTAATATTGTAAAGAGCCTGGAAAAGTCAAGGAAGTAGCAATGGGCAGAAAAAACATTTAGGAAATAAAAATTTTTTTCTATCACTCTTCAATATTCATGGATGTATTGTGGAAGGTACTATACAATATTTATATAATAATTATATCTACTATGCATTAGTTACAGCTGTAAGTACGTAACCATTAAAAACATGTCATCTACATAGGAAAAGAGATAAAGAAGTATTTTAAGAACACGTACCGTGACATTTAAAAATATCACATAAAAACTTGTGTGATCTTATATTAATAAATTTTGCAAAAATGTAAACAATCGTTCAAAAGTAATTTCGAGCAGACAATAATTTCACCCTTTTGTTTATTTTTTTACTTATTTTGTGGGTACGATTCGTAGCAATGTACATGAAACGATGTTGGTGCTTATTGTTTTATTTTTGTTAAAATAATGAAAGTATTATTACAAGTTTGTGACGCACCGACAACAAATTGCAAAGTTTCTCGTGTGAAACTTTTCAAAAAACTTCAACTTTCTAGACTCTGTAAATAATATTCACATTTTTGTGTATATATTATATATTTCTATATATTTGTATATTTTTTTTTTTTTTTTTTTTTTTTTTTTTTTCATTTCGATGGTTATTAAAACTTATCATAACTTTTTACAAATGTTGTAATTTTACGCTTTTCCTTTGTACATTACGTCGTTATTGATCATAATCGCAACTTATTGAATTTTTATTTATTTATTTTTTTTATTTTCATCCCTAACGCTACAATCGTCCTCTCCAATGCTTTGGCTTCACTTGACTAAGATAATTTTAAACAACAATTTATTCAGCCAACGCAATTGGTAAGGTTTCTTTGTTTGTATTCCGTCGCTATTTCGTTGTCGAATCATCCCTATCTGTTTTATTTTTCTATTTTTCTATTTTAAGAATAACAAAATAACCAAGTCACGTAACCATCATCAGGAACGAACCACAATTATTGTTCCCGTCAATCAACAACAAGTCCATCCACCTCCGTCAGATTGACCGTACACAGTTAACATGAAATATACATATGTAATAATCATAATAATAATAATAATAATAAAAATAAAAAAACTTCGAAAACTTGACGGTCCTCGAGTATTAGCTACCCTTGCAATAGTGTTTAAATGAATGAAAGTAAAAGTAAAACATACCAACTAAAAATACGATAAGAGCTAAGCTTTGCAAAGTTCGAGCCGTGTATGTGTGTATGTATATATATTTTTACACCGGGGTCACACCGTATTTACCGTCCCAAAGACCACTATGTCGAAATCTCGATGACCGGCTCGGCCGTGTTGTTGTTATTGTTGTTGTTGAGCAGCAACGCCGGCTTGCCGGGAAGCTTGAGCCCGAAGCCAGCCGGGCTCAGCGGCGAAAGAGCCGGCTCCGACTCGCTCTCCTCGTCCTCGTCGTCGAAGGGCCGCTTTAGCCCCGGCGGTCCACCACCAACCGGCTGCTGCTGCTGCTGCTGCAAGTGGTAACCCAACGGGGCAAGCGAGTAGCCGACGGGCGCGTCACCCCCGTAAGTCACCTTGCCCATGAACGAGCGTATCTCGTCGAAGTAGGTGGCCGTCTCCTCGCGCTCGTTCTCGTTGCTACTGTCGGCCGAGTCGGCGACCGAGGCCAGTCCACTGCCATCGTCGGCCTCGTGCTTCTTGAGGTGCCGGTCCAGATTTGTCTGTTGGCCGAAGCACCTCTCGCACAGCGGGCACTTGAACGGCCGTTGCTTGTCGTGGATGTTGCGCACGTGGCGCTGCAGGTTGCTCGATATGCTGAAGCTGCGCTCGCAGTACTTGCACTTGTAGGGCTGCTCGCCGGTGTGGGTGCGCAAGTGGCGGGTGAGGTTGGCCGAGCGGGGGAAATTCTTGCCGCAAAACTTGCACGAGTAGCGGTCCTTGAGCTTCCCCGCGAAGGGCCCCTGCTGCGGCGAGCCCTGATGGTGATGGGGCTGTTGTTGTAGTTGTTGTTGTTGTTGTTGTTGCTGCTGTTGTCCGCCTCCGAGCATCGAGTCCGGAAAGGCTTTGACAGCGGGAAAGCTGGGCGCCAGGGGCCCGTAGGCGGGGTTGGCCGGCCTCGCGGCACCCAAGCCGTTCATCATACCGAGAAAGGGCAGTCCCCGCGATCCGAACGAGGCCATGGGCTGGAGGAGCCGGTGCTCGTGCGGCGACCCGGGAAAGCCGGGAAAGGGACCCGCGGGCCCACCTCGGTACATCGACTCGAGAAACAACGGATGGATGGGCCGCGGGTAGGCCATGTGCGGCGCTGGTCCCGGTGGTAGCGGGGGTGGTGGAGGCGGTGGCGGTGGAGGCGTGCGCTCGACCGGCTTGGCGTCCCTCACTGCAGTCACCGGTTCCATCACGCTCACCGGACTGGGCGCGGGTTTTTCAGCGACCGGCGGTGGCGTCGGCGTCGCCCTCCTCCTCCTCCGCTTCCTGGCGCTACCCTCGGACTCGGGCTCCGGGCGCTTTGCTTGCACGCGCAGGTCCAGGGGCTGTTGTTCTCGCTCTCCCTCCTGGTCTTCGTCCTCATGCTGTAGCTGCTCGTCCTCTTGCTGCTTGCGCTTGCGCTGCTCGGGCTGTTGGCGCGCGGGGCTGGCGCGCTCCTCGGGCTCCTCGGCTGCCGGGGGCTCGGGTTTCCTCGGCTCTGGCGGGGATTCGTCCGCCACCGGGGGCTTGGGCGGGAAGAGGAAGGGCAGCTGGCCCAGGAAGGAGCTCGTGTACGAGTTGACGAGGCTCGGCGGGTAGAAGGCCGGCAGGGGCTGCCGGGGGAAGAGGAAGGGACTCGGGTGGCCCTGGTGCGGCATACCGGCGAGGGCCGCGACGGCCGAGGACGAGGACGGGGGTAGCAGCGGTGGAGGCGGGGGTGGCGGCTGCTGGACCCGCGCCAATTGTTGCTGCGACGAGGACGACGAGGGTGGACAGGGAGAGGAGGAGGAAAGGAGGGCGGCGGCGACGGAGGTGGGACTCGGCAGGGTAGAGTCGCAAAAGCGCTTGTGCTTCGTGAGGGAGGTGATGGTGCTGAACTTGGCCTTGCACTTGCTGCAGGTTATCTGGGAGCGGCACTTGATGTGCATGCGCTTGTGCCGGCAGAGATTCGAGAATTGGGTGTAAGCCTTGAAGCAGACCTCGCACTGGAAGGGCTTGACGCTGCTGTGTATGTGGGTGTGCTGCTTGAGGCCCGAGCTCTTGGCGAAGGTCTTGCCGCACTCTGTGCAGGCGTAGCTACGGGCGCCGACGTGGTGGGCCCGTATGTGGCGCTGCAGGTTCGACGGGTCGGTGAAGACCTGCGGGCGGTCCGGCTGTTAGCGAATTTTTGAATAGGTGAGGCTCGGCCTGGGCCAGGTGGGGCTGTGGCGCTTGGCACCCGGCCCAGGCCCGGGGTTACGTACCTTGGCGCAATTCTCGCAGGGGTACTTGCGCACGTCGCCGTGGACGAGCGCCCGATGGCGAATGAGCAACAGCCGCCAGGAGTAGCCGTTCGGGCAGCTGAGACAACTGTACTTGCGCGCTGGGTAACAGTGGCAGTTGATCAGGTGGTTGTTTAATCTGAAACAGAAACGCGACGTTTATTTTAGTTTTGTTTCTCTTTTCCAATGATTTTTTTTTCTTTTCTTTTTCTTTTTTTTTTTTTTATCCTTTTGCTACTTATGACATTGATCTTTCGTCACGAGACCTAATCCATGCGCGGTGAATCTATATTTTTAAAATTACACCTTTTAAGCGTGTCATTCCTACTTTATTTTTCATTTAAAATGCATCGTGGTAGGGTGCTCACGAAACAATTGTAACAGCTCTACCGAATTAATTAATTTTTTTTTTTTTTTTTTCTGCAACAATTAACACAAAAGGACTGCAGAGAGAGCCGTATATTCTCAACTCGTATGTCATAAAAAAAAACAATTTCAACTACACGCTTTGAACGTGTGTAAGTGAACAAACTTGGATTTACGGTGTACAAAATATATATATACGTGCAATTAACCGTAACAACTTATCGTTTACCCATCGCACTTTCAAGCACACGGCGAAACGCGATCGAGCACTGGCAATAGGGTGCTCATTTAACAAACGCAGCTATTGTGGCACGCATGTGGGGGGTTGCATGGCATACGCAGCAGATACCTCCCGAAGCGTGCCGTAAGTCACGCCAGCTCATCGCCGAGTACATCGTATAGTATCGGCTCATTGGCCGCCAATTTTGGCCTATTGTTCTCGGAAGCCCCGTAAAATATATCGGTGCTCCGAGAAATCGCATTAAAAATTGTTACTCGTCAACCCGCGCAATCACAAAAATTCCCTTTCCAAGCGCCTATACACATGAATTTCCCACACACGACAAAAAGGTACATGTACTTTCCTCGGCAAAAAAAAAACCCATAAAACGTATATGATGATCCACAAAGAAGCACACATATAAAAATATATATCGTATAAAAACGATGACGTTGCAAATCAATCGCGCTCCCGAGCGTGAGAAAGGCCGTAAAAGCGGAAAAAAAGGCAACCTTTGTAGGTGAAAATCACGCACACGGCAAATAAGGGCGAGATGAGCGCTTGACTTTTGTACCGGTGCGTAAGCAGACGCCCCCGCGCAACACGCGCACCCCACAGGAGAGGGTTCGCGTGATCGGCGACGTACGTATATACGCGTACAGCGGTGGGTAAAGCAATAATAACAAGAAGGGTATGGGGTAAGCGAGAGTCGCGCGCAAGCGTTCGCCATTCAGTAGATTTTCGAGTGGATAACGACGGGCTCTGGTTGCTCCGATGGTTCCACCACCGCCACCCTATACACACGTATGCACTCCTACGCCTCTAAACTAATAATTGACGTTCGAGTATTGCTGACACGCGCTTCGCCCGACCAACATATCTCTCCGGCATCTCTGCGTAATCGTGCACACGCGGGGGGACTTATTGTCCGCCATCCGCGCCGCTGCTTATGCGTAATTGCCGTGCAGGCACGCACGATTCACGGACTGATTTCCACGAGAGCCCCTTTCGTTACACAATGTGCATCGATCTGTGTTGGGCGTTGCTTGTTTCATTGTCTTCGCTCTGCCGCGTATTGTTGCTCCAATAGTGCCTTTTAGCACTAAACCACTTGCCCGCAAATTGATACATTTTTTTAAACGTATCTATGTGCTTCGGTTGATCCTTTCAACTCTACCAGTTACACTATCTTTATTATTATAGTCGGACTTGGGCACTTACGATTATTTCACGGATTTTTACACACTTGGTTTTTTTTTTATTGACGTGTGCATTCTTTTTGCCGAAAAAACTTTATCCATCACTATTCACAATGCAATATTTATATACATATATATTTTTTTTTTTTAATAAGTGCAATAAATTTTAGACATTAAATTTGATTTAAAAAATTTTTAGAATAAAACATTTTCATAATACTTAGACTCTATTTTTCTTTTTTCAAATTGTAATGCATTATTTTTGCTGGAAAAAAAAAAAAAAAAAAAAAAATTGTCAAGTGATAGTTAACCGTGTTGTAAGTGTAAGTAACTAAAAATAATTTCTTAAGAACAAATTAACGATGTATTACATTTTTAGAAAAAAATTGAAAAAGTATCCGTGCTCAAGTCAGCTTATAGTGCTTTCTGTGTAATCAAACATCAAATATAGTAATAGTTTTATTTAATCAAACAGTGCAAAGATCGACAGTCCCAAATTTTGTTAATCTTGTCGTTTCTACCCTAAATTGATTACTTTCGGTACCAAAAATAGAGAAGTCATGATCCGTTGAAAAAGTGTGAATTAAATTTAAAAAAAAATGTTACCAGTGGGTACAGTGTATGTAAAATAGATAAATGACAGATAAAAATATAGACTCACAACTCGATATCCTGATACGGCTTGTCGCAGATTGTACATCTTGTGTCCCCATCTTCGTCTTCCTCTCGATCTTCGTCAGCGTGGGAGGCTCCACTGTGTTGCGAAGCTATAAACCAAAAGGATTCCTCGTTTAAAATCGCACATCCGAAAAGTCAAGTCACCCGGACGACGTCAACCGTACCGTAAAGCAAAGAAAACAACTACGAGGGTAAGTTTTCGGAAGGATGAAAAAAGTAGCGGAGCTGTTGGGATCGGGCCCATCGGACCTGCGATCCGACACACTCGAACCACCGCGAGAGACAATAACAGAGCAAAGCCGTCGATGCTCCAGTTTAAAGGTGAGGACGTCGCGGAGCCCCCGAGGGACTATATTGCCCGACCGGAAGCTCGTCGCGCTATTGGCTGCGGGGGTCGAGCGAGCCGTCGACCAATAGCCGCCCTCGAAACAACAGCCCCCGATTTTCCTCTTTCACCCTCCTCCTCCCCCCCCCCGTTGACACGTTGCTCCACTGCGCCCTCGCACCCCACACTGTCACGGCTGCAGGTGAAATCAGGAAGTCAGGGATACGTCGCTGACGGCGCGGGGGGTCATTACTTACGATGCCGTCCCATCGCAACGCTTCGTCTTTCCTACACCTACGTGTGGGGGTACTCGGAGCCGTGCGATACCACCTTAGGGAGTTATGTTCCCACCGCCTGCTGCTCCCTCGTATACGAACGAAAGACCGGGACATCGCGTGCGATGTCGTTACCTATACGTCATGTATACGTATATATGTGTGTGCAACCCAACTAAGTTCTCGCAAGCGCTACTTGACGCATCCACCTTGAATAACAATCGTGCGAAAATTCGACCCTCGATTTCAATAAGTGCGCTCTTTTGCGATCTTTGAACTATGTTTTTTTTTTTTTTTTTTTTTTTTTTTTTTCTTCTGGATGAAACGCGACGACTCTAAATTTATCTATGGGCTAGGGTTGCCCTTCTCCCTTGTAGCGACTGTGCCACGGATTAATCCAAGAACATCAAACACGATTTTTTAACTTTTTTTTTTAAGTTATCGTATTTTGATAGGGTTATAGGATTATTTTTAAGTTTCCGTGAGAATCACGATATCTTGATATTCGAGAAGATTTAAGTAGGTACAGTCTGTGTTATTTTAAATGTTTTTCTTGCGTTGTACGTATATTCAGATCCATGACTCGCAATTTTTTTTTTTTTTTTCAAGTTGTTCTGACTGTATAATTTGTGCTAAAAGACAATGTTCCGTAATTTCGGGTTGGAATACATGAAGCTTGATGAAATTTCAAAAGGGCATCCAGCTAAAGTTTTTTTTATGCGTTTTGTTTGAAAATCAATCTTATTTTCAAAAAGTAGCACTTATTTGACCATTCCAAGTTGCATGTGTATGCTTAAGAAAATCTTTTAAACAATGTTGTTTTCAAGATAAATCATGAGACTTAAAATATCCAACAGCATATAAATATTACGTGAAAGAATAAACTTGTAAATTTCAAGTTCAACTGTAAGAAAAAATTTGCTTTTTTTGAAACGGCTTGAGTTATAAAACTGTAAATTATTTTCATTTATGTACTTTTAGATAAGAGATTGCTACACATTAAAAGCATACTTAAAAAATCTTCATCTATAGATACCTTATTTGATTTAGGTGCTGTGTTAAATCGATAAAATATATTGTATAAGAGTAAAGGGAGCCAGTTGGTCGTATTGAAAAATTGTATATTAACTAGTCCATGTATTAGTACAGGGGCAGATTAGCGATCATATAGGGTTGGTTGAGCGTTACTAGAACCTCTATACTGGATATAGGTGCTATGACTAAAAAAAATTTTCGATAAACAGCTTCATTAGATATGGAACTCATTCGTGCAACAAAAAAAGTAATTTCACCCTTTTACGAGCAAAGTACATTTTTAGTGCAAGAAACAGTGGGATTTTCGAACGTATACACCTGAGACCGATCAACGAAAATAAAAAATTCACAAAACTTTGGGAAAGATAAAATGTTCAAAATAGACGAAGAAACTTGAAATCGACCCACTGTTTTTGCTCGTACTGACATGTAACTGTAACTTAATTATCCTAAGCTATACAGTTGGTCTTCTCAATAACTAATTTGTAATGGCCCAACCGTATACCGATAATATTATGCTTCCAGTACTTTCGTATCTCGATAGCTTGATCAATTATACGAGAAAATGATACAAAAGAATAATATTGTGCATCACCGCGATCGATAAATCATACGCTCAAAATCTGTCCGAGTTCCACAATTGACGGCAAACGAAATTTTAATACGCCCTCCGCGTGTGTGCATGGGTACATAGCGTATCGAATTAGCTTGGTGTACCAATATAATACGTATACTGCGCCACCAACGAGTATATGTATACATACACGCGCGCAGTAGGTGTACATAATACGAAGCGGGCGTCATACGATGGGGCTGATGCGGTAAATTTACAAGATAAGAGGGAATACATAAGTGGGCGTTCACGAGGCTATATGTACATACGCGTATACAGGTATACACCGAGCTCTCGCGCCAACGGTTATTTAAATCTGCCGTTGGTGCACTTGCCCGGCAGGGGTAGCTTCCCGCGCGGAGCCATATGGCTCGTCCTACCCCCAACGGACCTTCATGGGAACTGGCCGCACCGCCGAGTCAACTATACCTACTCTCCGACTTGACTTCCGATCTGCTGTCCCTCAATACGCGTGTGCGCGCCGACCTATCCCCCCCTTGTACTCTGCCAACGGTATGTATACACGTACGACGCACTAATCGCTCGTATATATGCCCCACACTGGATACACACATATATACACATGAATATGTAATACCACTTCTGATAAATACATAACATATTAGTATGTATAATATAATATACGGTATCGGGCAAACCACAATTAATACGTGGGTATTCGTGATGCGATGCCAGTGCTACACTTTGGGGATGATTACGACGCCTATGTACTTATACGTAATCATATGCATCCAGCGTGCGAAACTACACAGATGTCCGCACCTTTTTTTTTTTTGTTTTTTTTTTTTTTTTTTTTTTACAAACATCAATCAATGAAACTGCCTTGGAGAGTTTTGGGTGGAACTGCGAAAATTTTGATGTCCAACAATATTGGTCATCTCGAATGATTTTAGAGCCAAGTAATTAGTAATAAATTCAAAAAAATGTTATTTTTTCAAAGTATTTAATACTAAAATCCTCCTATGGATAACATTCCTCTATGAAAAATTGAAGGTAAATAATAATTAATTGCATCAACAACAACACCTGAGAAGATCAACATCGAAATCAGATGCACGTGAGGGGGGGGGTGCACGTATATGATTAAATACGTAGACCCAAAAGCGATGCTCATTGCGTGTGCGGCAACGGTGCCGCGAAAAGTCAACAGGTGGTATCTAACTGCGGAACACCCCCTGCGGTCAAGTTCAGTCAGTTGGTCGGCCGGGCATGGGAAAAAGTAACGGTTTCGTTCGTCGCTTCGTTAAATTACCCTCTCGGGTATTACCCTTACAGTATGCGCTAATCTACCCGTTCACAACGATTGACGTAGCCCCATCGGTATAGAGTCTTGATTTGGCGTCAAGACGCGAAACATGGTCCAGGACAAATTAGAGAATGTGACTTCTGACAATCGCTTAAACCGTTTATCATTATGAACTGTCAGCATGTTGAGATAAACCTTTTTTTTTTTTTCTCATAACTTCTTTAATAAGTTAATACATTTAAACTGCACAAGGATATGATAAGTAACAAAAGTTTAGCGCGCCGGGGTCGGTGCAAAAAGTAGCCAAAGGGGTCACGCGTATAATACACACGAGAGCGTGTGCGGCTGGGCGGCACATGCAGTCGCGTCATTAGGCCGATTTTTCGATGAATCAGGCCGACAACTGTGTACCGTACTGTACATGTATCTATGTATATGTACACCACACGCGCGCGCCAAACCAAAAGAACGCGTAATCGTAAACGCGAGCACACGCCTGCCCGGAGCCACCCCCTCGGATAGTAGTGTCGCGTGCCCTTTTTTGTGAGCGAGCCCCGGTAGGCCGTACCATACATATATATATAAACATGTACGTATATGTATTAAAATACAAACTACCTATACCCTTTTTTTTTTCTCGATACTTTTTTTATACCGCACCCCTTCTCTCTCTCGCCCCTCTGTAATATCTGTTGTCATCCCGGAGCGCGATCGTCCCGGTTACGCGTGTTATATATACCATAGTCGACAATGAGAGTCATAAATTATCGAGGAGCCTAATAGAGACGTGTTACGCCGCGACGCGAGATAAACCCATGTACGTAGTGAAACTGGGGCCCCCTCCTCGACGCGCGTGGCTGGAAAATCGCCCCGATCGTGATTTGCACTGGGCTCTCTGTGAATATATTTTTACGACCTTTTTTTTTTTTTTTTTTTTTAATCACACGGACCACATTTTTTGTGGGCGGCCTTTTACGAGTGACTAATGAAACCAATGACTCGTGTCACACAGATGAGGGGGGGGGAAGAAGGCGTGGCACTGTCGACCTTTTTTTTTTTATTTATTTATCCACACCATGTATTCAGTGGGTAGATTGGTGATTATACAAGTATGACCAAATACAAGAGTAGCATTCGATTGTTTTAATGATAAGCAGGAAGCCAACACGAGCTGCTGCAAGGACAGATGTATACCTCGCGTGGAGTATAAAAAAAAAAAAAAAAAATCCGCGCAAGTACATCGTCCAAGTAAGTATATTCGTATGGTCCGTGACGTCTTTTGTATACACACGTACGAGGCAAAGAGAAACAAAAGCAATGTACACGTATGATCACAACCACCCCGAGGAGTAATGTGTGTAAAAAGGCGCGTGGCACAAAATAATGTACAAATATATACGCAAGTTGAAGCGGCGTGTTCGAAATATTATACCAGCACCACCAAGGCCCGAGATCGACATTTTAATGCACAAACACGCACGGACGTATGGGGCACAGTCTCCCAGTCGTGTATTGTGTCTACACGCGGTGTGTATTGTACACATTATACGCGTTAAAGCGATCATTCTCTCTCTCTCTTCTCCCTGGGATATCTGATGCGTCTTTGCAACTCGCTTCGGCTCCCGCCATGGACTTTTGCCGGAGCTCAGGCAAATGGGGAATCCCCGCGCGCAGATGTCACTCCCTCCCTCCGTTTTCGCTTCTTCCAGCCGGGTTTTCTGCGCAAGGGTTGCCTCCCGTTTGACATCATTATTCCCATTGTCGCCTTTTTTGCCCATCACCACTTTTGTCCCGTTCCTACTTTAATTTCCGCGATCGATACCCACCCGGTGTGCGCTTAAGTTGTTACATACGAGGCTAACTTTTGTCACGAGTTGCGTTTTAAATTACATTAGCCCCGAAGACTCGCAAAGACATTGCTTGTGGCAATTTTTCGGTTGCTTCGAATTATCGTGCGACAGTATTATTTTTACAAGAGTTCTCCATTGCCTCAAAAACGTGGTGGTTTCTCAAGATTAAATAGTTGGCGATTCGTAGGTAATAACTGGACGCGCACCTCGTATTTCCGATTCATCACACTTTTAATCAATTTTCGGATGGTCCAAAAGTTCCACGATTAGCCGGCAACTAATTGGAGCCGAGTACATAAGAGCCTCCTCCTCCCCCCACGTAATTGCGCGCTCGACTTTACGAGCCGATGTTAATTTTAATTTAAAAACTCCCGGGTAGAGAAGGAGGGTAGCAGGAGAATAAAACAATATCCTCGGGCGGAATAATAAAATGATAAGAAGACCAGAAGGAAGGAAGGAAGGGCGAGTGGGAAGTAAGAGAGAGAGAGAGAGAGGCAAGCGTAAGAGCAGTTGAGCCCCGGTTGTTTTAATTACTGCAACATCTGGTTATCGCGTGCGATTCAACCTCGTCTCCTCCGCCCCGTAAACCTTACGCCACCCGGCAAATCATCTCCCTCTCTCTCTCTCTCTCTCTCCTCTTGAAAATTACAGCCAGATAACTAAGCGCAAGTACATTATTTGTGTTTATATATGTATACATACCGAGCGCGCCAAACGACACTTTGAAGCTCGTTCGAGGAAGCGCTAATGAAATCCCGTAAAGTAGCTTTAGGCAACTGTAGCCGGCAGTGCGGCCTTTTCTTTACTTTTCTTCCGTTGCACGGCTTATAGGGTCTATATATGACAATTGACACGAGTCTGCAGGGTGTACGCCAATAAAATGTTTCAAAGAAGAAAATAACATAAAATAAGCGCGCGTAAGTATATTTAAATAACGGAGGTTGGTGTACATAAAAAAAAAAGGGTGTAATGGAACAAACGGAGAGGCAAACGCGGGCAATCGTTGGAACAACGTTACGTACGGATAAACCTATATATATATATATATATATACATCTGGCCCCTTTCGGGGATGGTCTGGGAGATAATGAGGCGGGGGTTCGTTTGGTGGACTCAACGGACACAGCCACGTTATGGCCAGGTGAATCACGTTGGAGTGTCGTATGGGCAGGGGCCCGTGACCGGGGGGTCGTTACGTGTACGTGTGTATATGTATGCTATTTACGAGATTCACGCAACAGCCAACTCGCGTGCGGACAGGATTTCCTCAGCACCTGTGTCCGCACTCGTTATACACCGCGTGCAGGCAGCGTGTTGGAGTCAAACTCTCGGCGATTGGTGCCACCCCCCCCCCCCGGCTCGTGTATACGCGTATTGAGGGTATAACGCGAATCGTTGGCTTACCGTACTCGCTCGTGTTCTCGTCCTCGTTTTTTAGCCGTCGTTGCTGGCCCAGTGGCTCGAGGAGGGCCACCAGCGACTCCTTCGCCGCGATGCTCCGCACCGCCTCGACGTACGTCTGAAAAATCAAGGTTTCTCGATTGTTAGGTGGCCCAAAGAGGCTTTCGGGTTAAAAAGGCTACATCCCTCTGATTCTGGTGTTTGCAAACAGTGGGGTTATTATCATCTACATTTTTTTGATATTTGTGAGAGCAGTTTAGCCATTAAATACGTCCTTGTGTGTAATTGTTAATTTCATTTTACTAACTTATGCAAATGAAAAATTTCGGGTTACCATCTAGTTGATGAGATTTTTTTGCTGGTATTACATTTGATATATTTACATTAGAAAAAATGATTTTACCAGAAAGGGTTGTTATTTATTTCAGAAGAAGTGAGGAAATTTTTGATTTATCGAGTAAGTGGTACGGAAAGAAAAAACTTACGTTTCCATCCTTATCCTTGACTTTTTTCACGTTTATTTCATCAGGATTCGTCGACACGCGAATCCTCCAGTCTTTAGATTCATCGAACGAATCCCTCTCCAGCTTCCACGAGTACAGCGCCTGGTGATCATAAATAATGGTCATTTAAAACATCTGTGGAACATGATAATTTACAATATTTATGAGAAATATGTTTTTTTTTTTAACAATATTATTGAAAATTAAAATTACTACAAATCATCCCTCGTACAGAGACGTGATGATCATGTAAACGTATACATCAATTCGTGAACTCTCCGTTTCGGATGAAGGTACAAAAGTTCATGTATTTTAAAATTGACCTCTTGAACATTTCTGGTCAAGTGTAAAAATACTTGGATTCGTCATGCCACATTTAAAAAAAAATAATTGAATAAAACGATAGTTGGGTCTCCCGTCATTCGATTGCAGCCAAACAAACGCTCTCGATCATAATTGCAAGAGAGAGGGTAGGGGCGAAATACGTAAAGAGCCCCCCCTTTTTTTTTTCTACGCCTCCACGAAAAGAGAGCGGAAGCACTAATGATGCACGGTGTATTAAATACATGGAGCGTCGATGCAAGTACATGACAATATTATTTTCTAAAGACAGGCGCGAGAGAGTGCCCGATATAATACGTAGGCATGACGGAGACACTTGATTCTCTCTCACAGTTAGGCACAACAACGGAGGCGACAATGGACGACACACCCCAAGCAAAAACTGCCCGACGAGCGTTAATGACTCTGGTCTCTGTATATGTACCGTGCAGCTAATTTCCGTGCTCCCATATATCGGCTCTCTCTCACTTGTGGCTTCCCATTGAGCGCACGGGGGGAAACGGTACCCAACACATATATATATACAACTCGTACAGGCCGATCGGCCGAGGGGAGCCCGCAGAGACGCATCGCGCCCTCGCCGGCGGACAAGTGATTCTTCAATTGTCTTGCGGGCGCGTCGCATGGCCACCCAAGCGTCTCCAACCCCCGAAATACCCCCACCCCCTATACATTGTACGTTTGTGCCCTTCTCTCTCGTCGATGAACAACTTTCATTGTTGTTGCGTAACATCGCGGACAAAGTGTGCACGAGTACACAAGTATGATACATGGAGCTGAATATTGCTGATCGATGTCACCCCTCGGCGTGAAATTTAATTGGTTCTGTATTATCATCGATGTCGAGGACAACCGTATCAGTGCATATGATACAACGTGGGCGAGAGAGAGGAGGCACCATAACAATAAACGTATGGGGGCAAGGTGCGTTTAGCCACACGCGTAGATGTATTATACATATATATGTGTTTGCACAGGCCGTTCCCTCCGAGGGTATATATATTGTATCCTATATGTTATATGCACAAACGAAAACATACTCCACGCCCATAAAGACACGCGGCGGAGATAATCCATCAGCAACCTGTCTGTTCGGGGGCCTACATAATGGTACCGATAGAAAAGTGCCTCACATCGCGCCTTCGAGTGTTGTTAAAGAGTGTCTATAGGCTTTTGGGTCTGTACCACCCTACATCGTGAGCTTTCGCTGTATGATATATGCACAGGTACACTGCAGCCTATATAATGCGAATAAGAGCGAGAGAGAGGGGGGGGGGAAAGGGGGGCGCAGACTCCTCGATTTGTATACCCGGGCCTGTGTAAGCAAATTATTCGTAGGACCCTCCCGAGCGAGAGAAAGTAAAACGATCCCTATGTAGGATCTCGTGTGTTGTATATTGTATAGGTGTGAGGTATAAGTGTATCCATATAATATGCACGCGCGAGGGCAAGTGCATTGTATACGTGTGCGTGTAAACACAAGCCTCCCGGCATCGGTTCCTCGTTTGTTTGCAAAGCGCATTGAGATTTCCAAAGCCTCTTTTTTTTACCTCTCGAAATAACAGGTGAAGCAGGTGAATGACGGCTCGAGCGAGTGTATCAAGGAACGAGGGGGGTTTACTGCCACCTCTCTCGCTCTTATCTCTGTAAGTAGGTATAGGTAAACACTCGTGTCCACACCTGCGGATGCTCGGTCGTAAATATAATGGTCCGCCCGTGCGTTGCCGTCCGATCGATCGATGCAAGTGAGGGAGACTTTGCCCGAGTCGGTGGAATTTTTTCCCCGAAACAATCGAGCCGGACCTGGATACCTGACGGCTGGCGGTGAGCCGCAAGTAAGTTATACTCCCGGGCGATAATCCGCATCCCGCGAACCCCTGTTTATCCTAAAGAGGGACGATCTTTGAGGAGCTTACGCCCCGGCGCTTCTTTTTTTTTTTTTTTTCGTTCGGGCACCCGGGCTTCGTAGTTTTTTTTTTCCTCGATGCGATTGTATTTGTCGAGCCATCGGAGGCGACGTTCCGGAAGGGGCTGTTCCGTATGGTTCGAGAGTCTATGTATGTAGTCTATGCGTAGTTTTCGCTTTATTTTTTTACGCAAATCGGGAAGGCTATACAACATTGGGGTTTGGTCGGGCTCGTTGGCGCAACGAATTAAATTACTGAAAAACTCAAGAGAAAAAGAAGAAAATAGTTGGCCAAAGTGGACGAAAATCAATGATTGGGGTCGTTCGGAGCGAGGCGTTTGTCCGAAAAAAAGGACACGGAGCTGTGAATACATACATATACGTATATAGCTCGGAAGAGTGCGTCACACAATACACACAGGTCGGCTTCCCGGTCGTGATTTCTCCAAACGATCGCATAATGGTCTTGCTACCGAGCTATACTTACTGGGTATACATATATTGGGGGGGGGGGGGGTTAAGAAGCGTTTCGAGAAGATGAGCACGAAGCCGAGAGAGGATCGGGCCGATCTGACGCGCCGCGGGTGACGACAGATTACAACCGAGAGGCTCTCTTCTTCTCTCTTTCGCCGGGTGATGTTTCTCGCTCTCCGTCACGCCTCCCAACAATGATGTGTTAACTCGAGACTCAACGCCACCGATACACATTTTTTCTTTCTTTTTTTATGGCTTTATTTCCTTCACGCGCCGGCGTGTTTTTTTTTTTTACTTCCTTTCACTTTTTGTGTATGTACGATGGCTCCTCGATTTTCCGATCGATTTGCCTTTTTCGGAACTAGTACCGCGTGTCGTGTAACACCTGAGATAAAACGAGGTGTGGCGGGACAAAAATTACACCACAGGGGCCAGTGTGGCAGCGTCAATCAACGCGAGTGAACAAAACATTTAGAAATTTTTCCCAATGACAAAAATCTAGTCCAACTCGTTTTACACAATTTGTCCCGCACAACTTGGCATGACCGAGACACACCGAAATTACAAGATTTTGTTGCTTTTTTCCCTTTTTTTTTAATTCTAGTTATAAAATTTAAGGCTTGTATCAGCCAATATATTTCACACGAAGCGAAAGTAAACAAAGTTAATTTTCCAAATTTTCAAGGAACAAATGACGCTGGTAGTACCCCAATTTACCCAATGTCCGAGGTGTCGGGGTGGATGAACAAAAGAGCGGTAAACTGAACAAACCCCAGAAAGGACAGTACCTATATACCGGTCGTCGAATAATGTTGAAAGCGAGCGTGCGCCCGACGTATTGTGTATACACAGACACTCGGGGGGACGGAGTCGTTCGCAGCGGGAGGGATCGACCGGGAGCATGCGTGGACAATCCCCGCGGCAGATTATACCACCGCCACAATTCGGTCTCTCTCGTCGCACGCACAATCGCGCTCTTCATTTTGCCGCTTCTCTGATCTTCCTTACATTACACGTGTAATGGGGGGGGGGCAGATAATCCACGATTATGCGGCCGTGCGGACGCGCTCCCGTTCATCGGCCAAATGAGCCGTGGGACGCGTGATCATTGACTCGCGACAGCCGCTTCGTCCTTATACATACGCTCCCTCCTCTTCTCCTTCCATTTATTGATGCACGTAGGAATAGATATACACACACTTACAGCGAGATGCAGGAAACATTTTTAGTTCAACATATTGGGACGGAAAGAATCGGGAAGATCGTGGGAGTGAAGCCACAACAAACAGATATGTCCAACGTGCGTGCCGTGAAAAAAAAAGTTGGGGGAGTGCTCCGGCATCGACGATCTGCCGATTTACCTCGACAACAGTAGATATCTGGGCCCCTATCCGCGCTCTATCGCCTCCATTGAGCCCTGCATATATATATACTGCTGCAAAGCGCTCAACTTTGTATGTATAATACATACTATGTGTATTGTATTGTATAGGCCTATACACAACCTACCTGTACGTATTTGTATATACCTGCGGTACAAAGATGTGGGGCCCTAGCGGGGCGTCTTTCGCTCCTGTACGGTATACAATGCAGAGTCTAAGCCCTTGGACATTCCTTCCAATGTACACCGATCTTTGATGTCTTGCGTGGATATGGCATAGGTGCGCGTTTTTAAGTGCGCGTGTCATTGATGCCGTATGTGTTTAGCTGCCAAAATCAATGGAGCAATTAGAGGGGATCAAGCGCCGAAGGGATGCGTGACCGGTGGGTATATAGGTATTTCCTTTGATGCGAGTGTAAAATATTTCCGCAGAAATGGTGAAACAACGGAGCGGGTGACACGTATTCCCGTTGACAATGAGCGGGAGAAGGAAGTGGTCCAGACGAGATCGGTCAATGGGGGGACTCGAAACGGTACGGTGACCCCGTCGGTGTATATACCACCGCGCTTCCGAGGCGACCGGACAAAACAAAAAAAAAAGAGAATGAAAGGGACACGTCCGTCTTAGCGGTGTCTCTCCGCACAGCTGATCCCCACGCGCCTCGCCATTGTCCGAGTCCTTGGAGGACACGCCCCGAGATTTTCATCTCTCATTCATGCCTCCCTCATCCCCTTCGCGGCGATCCTCCTGGAAAATTGGGGGGAAAAAAGCCCACTGCCATGCGTTTCTTTTATCGCGCGCGTGTGCTGTCGTCGGTGATCGCCCGGTCCTTTTAGCTCCTCGATCTTCCTTGCCCCTCTCGCTATCGATGCATCCCTCGTTGGAGACGCGAATGGGGTGTGTATACATAAGATACGAAGCCCGTACATAACCCAACAACAACGACAGATTTTCATCTCTCAACAATATCGTATTACATATATACCACGGAGAATCGATCGCTGAAAAACTTTTCTTTTCTATAGCGTTGCTCCGTAAAAATATATACATATCTCTTAATTTCCATCTTACATCCAGTCGTGCGCTGCGTGTCCCGAGTATAATTGGATACAATATATAATACGTAGAGAGAGCAAATCAGTCGTGGGGTAAAGAGCTGCCGATTACTCGGCTTGGGTAAATTAATTAATTAATTAAGTAGCGAGCATCCGTCGAGTGTATAAGTAGGTATATATACACATAGGCAACGCTCGGAGGGGATTGTTAAGGAAAGATGTTGCCGGCTACAAAGCAGGGGTACCAGGTGGAGCGAAGGAGCCATATTCCCCGGCGCGACCTATAAACCCTCCCTCTGACTGATGTGCCCTTTGCAAATACAACCCAAGCACAATTTCGTCGTGACGCGATTGACCCCGCGCGATCGATGCAACACGAACCCGTATAAACCAAGTATAAAAAAAAAAAAACCAAGTATAAGTTGTACACGCACCAACCACTCGACTCGCGGCCGCTTCCCCGTCCAAGGCGTATATAAGCGAGCGTGCAGAGAGAGAGCCCGGGCGGCGATCCGTGTCTAACGCGCAGCAGATGCTGGCCTTGCGTCCTCCCTCCGGTCGGTGAGTTTTGCGCTCACTTGGAAAGCTAAAAGGGAAGCTACCCCCCCCCCCCGTCCACCTACTCTATATCATCATCGTCGTCATCGTGGCATACGCTATACGGTAGTTTGTGCAAGGCGGCGGTATAAATTATAGATATACGGGAGAGCGTCCGCCGCGTCAGAGCCAGAGAGCCCCCCCCCCCTCCGCTATGATCGATCATTAGAGGCCTATTTACCAGAAAATTTGGCAAAATTGTTTTTTCCGTCGTTGGCCTGGGGTTACGCTGTGACGCAACAACCGAGCTAAAGAGTGTGCTCCTGACAACCGCCCCGAACTCGATACATCTCGGAGGAGTTTTGCCGGGACCGAGATTTTTCGGCGATGTTCTTCCCTCCTGTATGATTGATGCTCTTATTATTTTTATCCTTCCTCTGCCCTCCACCGTACACCCGTGTCGAGTCACGATCTCTCTTTTATCAATTCTCTCCCTTCGTGTACCATTGTTATGTATACATACATCACGATATACATGGTGCGTTTCCTCGAATCGTCAGCTCCAGATGCGAGATCGCGATCATCAATGTAGCGGCATAATTGCAACCCCTGATGTACACACGTGACATCTCGCCGATAGAGACGCTTCAAAAGATACATGTATACGTATGTAATAAACCAAGCGCGAGTAATTAGTTGCACCGCACGGCGAATATATAGAGGAAAGAACATGCGTGTGTATTTGCAGTGTATATATATGTAGTTTTGCCAATCAGTTCTTGCACGAGGGTCGGCAGTCGAGACAATCGCGGCACCACATCAAAGCAACTCCCGATTGTTTCCGTAAATTACAACCGTGGCACTTACTCGACTTCTCGTTGTGAGTTGCCAACAAGTTCAATTAAGTTTGGCGGTGAGGTGGTTTCAGTGGGGCATGGGGGGGCTCTCTTCTTCTTTCGGGCGAAACGGCTTCCTACGCGCGTCAGGTCTCCCCCCTTCGACACTTGCGAGCCGTGTATACCTTGGTGGAGCAACTCCTCGCGCTCTGCTCATTATTTCTCGCTTCTCGTACGATACCACGTATACACATATATATATATAGGTGTACTTTTTCTCATCTTGTTGTGTCCGCTATGCTTTCTCCGATGCTGTTTGTCCGTGTGTAGCCGAGGGTGCCACGACACCCCTTTTCACGCTCAACCCAACTACGGGAGGAGGCCTCGCTATTAACGGGGTCACGCGCACAAATCTAAACTCCCGCTGCTGCTACATGCACGTGTTGCAAGCTCATGTCCACTTTCGACGGACAATAAAGCGCCCCCGGGAGATTTATCGCTCCTCCCCCGCCTCGCTGTCCGAATTTTCCCCCTTTTCCTACACTTGATTTTATCTCTCATAGTGTGCCTTTTGATCTGTGTACGATATGTCTACTGTGTTGCTTGCAAAAATTTAAATTAATATAACTAAGGAAAAATACAAAAGGGAGGGGAAAGGGTTGCAATGGTCGCTAAATGTAAATCAAATATCAGGTTCCGCCAAGTGCCGGGTACGTGGCTGTCTAGTCCATGCGTATATGTATAAGCAGCGCAAACAATAATCGAGCAAATATTTCGCACAAAGGGCAAAATAGCCGAGAGATGACGCTTTTATGACAATACAATGGAACATCATCATCATCGTCATCCGTGTACGCGCGATCTGGTCGCTAAAGGGGTTGAAGCGGTCCTTGGCTTATTCGCAGGGCGAGTAAATTTAAATGTCACGGGACTAGCTGCTGTATCGTATCGCGATTAGCATAATACGAGAAGGTGCGCGCGAGTGTCAATCAAAGCCGTGGAGAAGGAAAAAAAAAGGGGGTATATAGGTGCGATGCCGGTCGGTCACTTTTATGTACACATATAGTTTGTAGGGTGCGAGCGCGTAAGGAAGATGACGCCAGTCCACCGACTGTCGTCTCGTTGTGCAGGTACACACGCTTTAATAATACATCGTTTTGTCGCCCTGTCACGGCCATTTCGCGCGACATCTCACTTTCCACCTATTATTTTTATTGTAATTCCCCCCCCCCCTACCCATATCTTGCACACGGTGCCTTTGTCTCATTCGAGCAAAAGCCATCTTTGTTGTTTATTCTTGCGGTGTAAAATTATGAAGCATCCGAATCGTTTGGAAAATTGTGGGAAAACCGAGAACTCACGGGTGCACGTGCAAACGTGGTCAAACAGGAACAGCCACTCACGGCTTCCGGAGAACCCGATACCCCGAAGAATGGACACACACACACAGACACGAGAGGTGATGGCCGTTGCGTGACGTTATTTTATTTTATTTTTTTCAAATTCAAATTCGGAAAATCTCGGCGAGTAACCCTACGCCTTGGGAACTGGCCGCGGGTCACAATTAAACTCCATTGTGGGGCCGTTTCCGGGCTGACCGTTGCCCTTAACGAGGTCCTACTCGCCCTTACACGGAGCGACGAAGGTCGGCTAATGGGACGAGTAGGCAGCTGTCGTGCACCACCATTGTGCTGCTCTTTGAGCCGAATTTGCCAACGGGACGCGCTGTATTGTCCGACGCCTCTAATCTCGTTTCGGTGGGTTTTTCCCGTATTATGTATATATCCATGTACACATTCAAACGAGGAAATTCTTAAAAATTCTCAAACATCTCACATCTATCGAATAAACCCTGCGTGTGCTCGGTGGGTAACGATCCGTGAGGGGGAGCAGCTCTAATCTGTTAACGACGAGGACTACACTGGGAGGCCGAGCACGTGCACTTTTCCACGCGATTTACCAAAAAAAAGGCTCCCTCCTTTTACCCCCGCGTGAGCGAGTTCTCTCTCTTTGGTGCTCTGGGAACCGCAGCATCATCGCCACAATCACACTCGTCCCCGCTCGCCTTTTTTTTTCTTTTTCTTCGAGAGCACGCGTGCACGTATGGAAAAACAAGCAATCGAACCGCCCAAGTGCGTTTCAGCATACGGGGGCGTTGCGCGCGTAATCGCGTGGAATTAACGACGCCGAGGAGGAGCAAAATAAGCACGGAAGATCGGAGCCGTGATATCGTAGATGAACCAAACCCTGAAATCCATTGCTCGTATCGGAATCAATAATCAAGTAACGCGCATGTTGATGGAAAAAAAGGGCAATAGGACCGAGCATCGGGCAATAAAAATAAACGAGCTTAGCTATCGAATCGCGTGCCGATGGTCGCGGCGGAGGCTCGAAATCATCCGACAAATTGGCCCCGCCGTACATATAGGTATATAGAGACGAGGGTTGCCATAGTAGGTATATACATGAAGCAAAGAGCTCACGCGCGACCTGACTAAGCCCAAGATTGGTTTAGCTGCCGAGGCTCGGTATAGGAATGTTATATATATATATACGCGTCAACGAGCTAAACGTACCCGCAAGCCCGCCACCGGATCGTCACCCCTCCCGCCCCAAAAGATCCGGAGCGCGGCAACAAAAAAAAGATATATATACATCGTATAGTTACAAGCCCGACGGCGCAGCAGGTGGGTATATATGTATACACTTACGCGATACCCATACCCTATATATGCGCCTGTTTTGTTCATTCACGAGTTTCTCCCCCCACCCCTATTTACGAGCTCGCGCGGGGCACACGCGTGCACACACATCTATCTGTTGTACGCGTGAAATTTCCGGAAAAAACGTCGGTTCGCCCGATGATCTCTCTCTCTCCCCTTGGAGGCTCCCGTCGCTTCTCGAGATGAGAAGATGTGAGAAAAGGATTAAGGCCGATTGACAACGTCGATACGGAGGGAGACTTTTCTCAAATCATACGCGCACTCGTCATCCTCGGTAGATTCGTTTTTTCAGGCACCCTCGGGCTCCGTATCTCCCCCCGCGTATGTACGGGTGGGGGGGGGGGGCTCCTACAGGTAAGGTATTATACACGTAGGGAGCGGTGCGTGCGAAATTTCGTCAAAATCCAGAGGAGGAGAGCGTCGGGCTGACGGATCGCCAAAAACGAGGGGGCGGCCGTGAGTTTAATCGGTCCGGCTGTTGGCGGCTTTTTGCCCGGCTGTTGGCGCCCCGAGGATGGATGGGGCCATTTACATTTCGCCGGGGTCGCGCAATGCCCGCCCTATCATATCTATCACGGGGCACTCGCTGCTACAATGGTCAGTCTCGTTTCCACGTCCGAGTTTGCTGGCTTGGACATCAGTTATTTTGCCCCCCACCCTTTCAATCCTTTGCCGTATAGTTACGTTGGTTCGGGGCATTGGGTGCGGGGAGTCTTGTGAATGGTCGCTAGAGTGCCTGTTGTGCATAAAAGGGCTCGGAATGCTTGTATTGACAAAAAAATCATTTGTTACAAAATTTAAAAAAAAAAAAAAGAAAGTTTTTCACGGAACTAGGAAACTTGCTGGGTGGAAATGAAAGAAGAAAAAAAAAACAACAATAAAGTTGAATAAAGTACACCATCAAAGCTTTTAAACGCGACTTGTTGAGTAAAAAATGAAGGTTACTCTTTAAATTTGTACAGTTTTATCAAAATCACATTTCTTTCCAACTCGTACACGAGCCTCACGTAAAAACATTGTTCGAGAGTTTCAGTGGATTATTATTGCCCATGTAAAATAAAAAGTAAAATTACGTTGATGAGAGTCGGCTTAGCTATAACGTATTTAATCTTTATATTTACCGATTCCGAGGAAAACTCGCGAATCGGAAGAGTTGGACAAAAACTTATTCCACGTTTCTTAGATTTCCCAATAGCCCCGGCTGAAAAAACTATTATCGAATTGTCGTTAATTCGTCTCTTCCTCCCGAGTAACCATGGTACAATACACACACTTATTGTACAAGAAAAGAGACAAGCTCCGAGCATAAAATATTCGTTTAAAAGCCACACGCATAACTGGTGACTTTTTCTTCGTATCGCCTGTATGGGTGCACATGTATGTATACCTCTACACGTCCGAGCGTATTCAACGAGCTGCCCAAATTGCGATCCACAAGCGGAAAAGGGAGGAGAACCAACCCAGAGGGGCTATTATTCGCGTGCACGAGCTAGAATTGAAAGGAATAAAGGCGCGGCCTCCTGTGTACCCACTTATGCTCGGATGGGCCCATTTTCCCGAGAGAGTCAAAAATTTGGAAATCTCTCGGAGCCCAGCCGTATAACCACTGACAGATCTGTCAACACGGATGACACCTCCGGACTACCACCATAATACACATGGTACGCGGAATGCGTCGTCGTCGCAGGCGACAAGAGCATTACGGAGAAGAAGTAAGTAGAAGGAGGACACATCGAGTTGAAAGTTGCGCACCAACCAGGTGGTCGTTGTCGTGGAAAAAAATGGAGAGAGAGAGAGAGGACAACAACGACAGCGGTGATGACGACTCTGTCGATTCTCCGTCGATGCCGGCATCTGCCGGATAATACCCGGGATTATGCGAGGAAGAAGAAGAGAGGAGAGCCCGTTGCTGCACCGCATCCACACGCAGGGAAGAGAGCAACCTATCTATATACTGTACTTTGTACCTTGGCTCTCTTCGTTATAAGCAGATCGATCATCTTTCAAACGGTCTCGCAACTGTTTCTCTCATTCACCCTCTCTCTCTCTCTCTCTTTTTATCGCTATGGTTTGTTTTTTTTTTTTTTTTTTTTTCTGCTACATGTACTCAAAGAGCCACTTTTCCGGTGATGCGCACCATCCGGCGTTACAACCGAAAGCAAAATATAAGTGTACCAACCTCGTAAGGGTTGGCCGCGGGACCAAAGTCGGCACCGTTGCCGCCACCGATCGGTAGTGGGCCGAGTCTCTCGCCCTCGGCAATGTCCCTGCGCGCCCTGAGCTGCGGCAGCCCCGAGTCCTGCACAGTCACCTCGACGCTGTCCGGCAGCGACCTCGACCACTCGGAGCCCAGCTGGTGGTGCGGCTCTTCCCGCGGCTCCTGCAGGGATCGTCGTTGCAGCGGCAGATCCTCTTTCGGGCCGCCACCACCACCGTCTACGCGTTGCAACAACAGTCAAAGACACGGGTTGTGGAGGGACAACTCATTTTTATGGATTTTTTAATCTCACGAAAATGGGGTAGAAAAGTAATTCGGGTCCCCCAGCTCCGTGTACAATAAATATACGTACGGTAATCGTCCGGGAAGTCGCACTTGGCAAAGTTCGTAAACTGAAATCCGGTCGCAGGTTGCTGTTGTGGTTGTTGCCTGCCACTAAAGTCCCAGGGTTTGCGCTCGTCGTCGCTGTGCTGGGGTTCCTCGTGGGGCTCCAGTGGCCGCTGTTGCAGCCGATGAGTCTGCTCGTCAAAGAGCCGCAGGTACTCGTCGAGCTCGCGATGGTGGTGGTGGTGGTGGTGGTGGTGCAGGTGGTGGTTGTGGTGACGGTGGGCGGGCCGTGGCTCTCCGGCAGCGGTGGCCACGAGGCCCGGACCGACGGCATTGCCGGGCGACTGGAGGAGCTTGGGCTCCCTGTAGCCGCTGCTGCTGCTGCTGCTGCTTCTGCTGTGGCTGCTGTGGCTGCTGCTGTGGCTGCTGTGGCTACTGGACGACCGTATCGAGCTGTTCTCCTCCATGTCGGCGCTATCGGCCGCTGCCGCTGCTACTGCCGACACCGCCGATGCCGCCTCGCCCTCGTCGCTACTACCTGAAATCACGGGATTCATATTTTTGCTAGTTATTGGCAAAGTGAGGAAAATAAAAAAAAAAAAGAAAGAAAGAGTCCACTGTACGCGTGCGAGAGTCGTTGGTTGGTCCGAGTTTTATTTTTTACGACTCCGCCCCGAGAAATCCTAGACGCGCGAGTGTCTCGTAGATAAGGTGCCGTGCAATCGTCACGCGAGTCGTAAATGACGCGGCAACGTGCGGTATATCGTTCAAAAGGCCCTCTATTCGTCTAGTGTCCCAATGATAAACTATATAACGAAACCCGATACGAAAAAAATCGGGGTAATACAAATTTCGTGGAGGGTCGTAAACACACGCGTGAGCTGTCTCCAAGAGGTATAACTGTACGGTGTCGTCTTTTGGGCTTACACGAAAAAAAAAAAAAAAAAAAATAGGCCGGGTTGATCCGTGCCGGGGCGTCATCCGACACGAGCGACATTACGGGTAACGAGTGTACGTAAAGATGATGTTACGGCTGGGGCGTGAAAGTGTACAGAAAAAAAAACGTACATCCATTGAGATAATAAGAGGGTTTGTGTACACAAAATCCTTGAACGCGGGGCTCGAAAGCCATCGGTGACTTTGCTCTCGCTCTGACTCGAGCAGTTTCGGGCGATACCTACTCTATGTCGTAGCCTCAAGTGCTCGGATTAGGGCTTTAAAAAAGTGTGTGTTTTCGTATAGTATATAATGATGGTAAATTCATAAATTCTTTGTTTTCTCATTGGCTCGATCGCTGAGAGATAAAGGTTTCAATTGTGCAGCGTGTAATAAAACAATTTTAATGAGCGATAAAAACAGAAACGATTGTTGAAATTATGGCTAAGTAAATCATTGGTGCTAGTTTTTGATAAATAATTAGCGCCTCTCAGACAACGATTGGACATCTCCGTAATAGGATATCACATAGCCAGAAGGTCCGGTTTTGCATAATAACCCAATCGGTACTTTTCGCAATTCGACCCCGGTATTACACATACGAGTAACGATAAGGCAATTATGCAAATGTCAACTGTGATCCACTTTTAGTGTCCCTCCCTACAGTTCTACTATATTTGATGAAACTGCGCTCAATCTCGGCGGCCGTAACAATATTAGTTTATTATTTTTCTGCCGTAAATTAATATTGTTTTTGCATCACTGATGGATCTCCGTAAAAACCATGTGTTGCTTGCACTGCAGCATTGTCAATGAGTAACATTGTTACCGACGCGAGTACATTCAGGAATATATTTATACACTCGCAAAAAAAAAGGGGGAAAATAAACGAAGCCACAAATGCCCCGATCTGCGTGTACAGATAAGAAGCCCGTACGTATAGCCTGTCGATGATCTCTTGACGCACATTCGATAAGCCGCCGAGCGATAAGCATCCGCGAGAGGGGCTCAATGTTTTTTCGTCGCTCCAGATCGTCTCGAGCACTCGGCGATGAAAAAAAAAAAAAAAACTCACCGCTGGCGCTCCTGTAATCGTCGCGGAGGAGAGCGGGCATCGAGAGGTCCAGGCACTCCATGGCGGCTCTCTCTCTCGATATATCACGGGGTAAACAATGTACAACACACAGTTTATCGTCCAAGCGCGCACCACAAAACGAGGGGGTTCACCGACCGGCACCCAGGACGCGACACCACGGGGTCAGGCACACCATCGGGCCCCATGGCAAGTAGACACACACACTCTTCTCACGGTGCACGGGTAGCATCCAACAGCAATAGCCCCATAACCGTGTAGGGGGTGGCTCGCGCGCGTATAGGTATACAGAGGGCGAGAGAGAAGGACGTGCGTGCGTGGCCGCGTACACGGCTCCGGGCGGACTAGCGTCGAGGATCCGAAATCTCAGCTCGAGAAGAGAGAGAGAGAGAGAAAGGGAGACGAGGATGGCACGCGCGCGGATGGGCGATGATTCTCCGTGGGTTATACGTATACACGGGGAAGGAAGACTCGGGGTGTGGCGAGGATCGTCGTTCCGGGGCGCTGGTTGGCCCGCGGGCGGAGCAACCCCTATCGCATCGTCTCTCCTCGGCTGCTGCCGCTTTTGCGCCTCTCCCCCACCCCGGCAACGCCGCTTCTCTCTCTCTCTTTTACTCCGTGTGTGCGTGTGTGCTATACGCAGAGAGAGAGAGAGAGTCGGGGAGAAGCATCGCTCCGGGGCTGCAGAGTATACCGTGTACAACCACCGGCGCCGCGCGCAGCATCCCTCGCCACGGACGTTACAGGGAAGAGACAGAGCATCGCCGCCGCCACGGGAGGGACGAGCACCCTCTCGCCCTCGTAGTATGGATCCATCCGTACCTATACGTGGATGTTAACTCCCGGTGGCGCACTTGCGCGCGATATTCTCGACTGTCGAACACAAGTATAATCTACTGCACGGAAGGATGCAGTTTATTTCCATCGAGTGCTTGTCGGAGGGTATATCCGATCTTGTCTCGAAGAGATTTCGAAAACGCTTTTTTTTTCAGCTCCAAGGTTTTTTCCCGAGAAATCGTAACTGTAATGCATGGCAGTACGTGTTTTTCACTCGATTAAACATCAGCCTATTCTGATCCGCACAAGGAAATAACATCGGATTGTTTGTTTACAAAAAAACTTTATATCTTTCGGATTGTTTTTTCGTACGAATGCAGATGATGTAAAAACCAATGCTCTGCTCCTTGGTTTCGACTGTCTGTGCATTGCGTACTTTTTTTCCATGAAATCGTCTAAAAAAAAAAAAAAAACTTTTAGCGAACAAAGATCCTTTGACGTTAGTATTTACAAAAACTTGAAATCACAATGACTATTTTCGTGATAAGCCCAAAACCTCGTTTTAAAGCCACACGGTATACCACAATAAGACAGAGTTCTAGTTTTTGGACTCAATCAAATAACTTGTCAGGAAGAAAAAAAAAAAAAAAAAAAAAAAAAAGAAAGAGGGGGTCGTGAAAAATTTTATGAGCCCCATCGGCAGAGAGACGAGTCTGCACGCGGTGGCCAGGCGTTGACAGATTCGTTTGGATTTCGTTTCACGCAGCCTGTACACGCAACAAGACGAACACGGACGGCTTTTGAGGGTTTTTTTTTTTTTGTCAAGGAGCCGGAACCGGAGGCGAGAGAGAGACCCCACGTAGAGCGTCAAGCGGGTCAGCCGCTGTAAGCTGATGGACCCCCCCTCTATGGATGGCGCCAACAGGCTAGAGAGTGCTATTTTGCCTCCGTACAACACAATACGAGACACATCATCGAGTGGCTTTGACTTTCGTCATCTCTAGCTGGTTTTTTTTTTTTTTTTCCTTTCTTTTTCGTTATACGTTTCCTCGGGTCTCTTTGCGGTGTACCTTATACGTATAACGTCTCTAGCCGCGCGCGGATTCAGGCTCCGGTTTCTCGCTCCTTCCAAGCGGCGTTGGTCCGTTATTCGGCGAAAAAATCTACACACATCTCCCGCGAAGCGATATCCCGACGAACGAGAATTTGAGGAAAGAGAGGAAAATACACGTCAATGGTAAAATAATATCTCGTCGTGGTCCGTTGCTTCGTATACGCGCAGCTCGCGGACAGGCCGAGCTGGATTTTTTTACCGGAAAAACGTGGGAACGCCGCTGTACGGAGCCTTTGATCAAAATACACATACATATTACCACGATTGAGAGACATGAAACTCGTATACATGTTACACCACGTATGGAGTGTATAATATTAAACCAGCCGACTCTAAATTTTAATATAGTCGTGGCAACGTACGGAAAAGGGGGTGGGTGGCGAAAAATTGTCGCGCGAAATCATGAAGGATCGGGGGATGGCCTGGGGGGTGGTCGAAGCCAATGGCAACGGAACAGCGGGCGCGCAAGGAAAAAACCGGCCCAGCGAACGACAAATCTTCATTCGAGGCAAAAGAGAGAGATTGCGGGTGAACTGGCATGTATAACGTATACATTTCGCGGCTCCGTTATTGTACTTTATGGCTATATACATGTACACGCGATTCATCCTTTCCGGCTGTTGTACATACGTTTGGTAATGTGATTTACCGCGTTGTTAAACCAGCCAATATTATCACCTCGCGACTGGTAGCTCTGTCACCTCGTAAAAGCCCCGAATCCCTATTTAAAAGTCTCTGCAGCGAGAAACAGCGAAATGTTATTATTAAAAGGATAGATAAACATGACGAGTATCGTAAGGCGTAAATGACGCAAAGGGTTGTAGCGTATCCATGAAATATCGGGGTGTTTTGTGCTCCTTGTCAGAGTCACACACGCGCCAGTTGGCCACAGGAGCCAAAGCATGGAGGAGATTGTACCAAAATCAAAGCAGCGCACGTCAGAGAGAAAGACAAAGTAACGAGGAGTCAATGGGTAAGCTCTGCGGCTACCGTGTGTATAGTCATATATACATACGTATAGGTATCTGTAGGCGCAACTTTTGACACGCGCGTACACGGCATCAGCGCGAGGTCGTAAAAGGAGGAGGAAGCCATGACGCGCCACTGTATACGTGGGTGGGGGGGGGTGGGGGCGTCTCTCTTTCTCACGAAGCGGGCGAGCACCAGCGGAGCTATTAAACTGACAGAAACACTTGCCACCCCACCGCTCTTACGCTCTCGTAGCGGCGAAAGACAGCCCTTTCCACGCCATCCCTTTTATATATATATATACAGTCGAGCGTACGCGGCGTTATTAATATTTTTCACACCCCGAAATTGTCTCCCGTGTATCCTTACGGGAGAGCCCTCGCGACGAGTAATTTTACAGGCGTGCGTTTGACTGGCCCCGGTCAAAGGACATCACCAGCCCATCGAACAGAATAACACATATACTCTCTCGACTGCCTGCGACCAATTTCTTTTTTCTCTTTTATTTTATTCACCCGTTAATCAAATGATTATTTTTACAGAGCAAAATATCAATTCGACCGTTGCACCGTAAAACCACATAATATACGTCGAGGATAAGGAAATTAGCGTCCATGTGATATAAGAAGCGACTGTTGGACTATATATTAAGTATACGAGTAGGTATGGAAAAAAAAAATCGACTCCCTCTCTCTCAAAGTGATCCCTGGACTATATCAAGAGTTGAGAGTAGTAAGTAAAGTATAGGCGGGCCCATGTGCAGAGAGTCTCTGTGGTTGTTGTTACACGAGGAGAGTACGGCAACGAGGAGAATTCGATGTAAGTATATAAATCGGAAGGAGCGAGGGGCGAAGGAGTTTGCCCACAAAGAAAAGGGGCGGGAGGCGGGGGGTCAGATAAAGAGGTCGAGTGACATTGCGAGCGATGAATAGACCGGGGCCCAAGAGTTGGCACAGCCGCGCGTGTTGTATACACAAGGTATACGCATCAGCAGCCTTGGCTTCGCTCTCTCGAGACTTATTCGGCATTGTCTCGCGCTCTCATTTGTAAGCAGATGATGATGATGATGATGATGACTGCACCGTGGCGAACGCCAACGGTCGTGGTACACGCACACGGAGGGACCCCCCCCCCCCGAATCTGTAATTTGCTCGAGTCGTCGGGTTCTCTTTCTTCGGGCCTTTCTTCTCGAGCGCGTCTCTCGGGCCTCGCAGCGCTAATGCCCCCTCGAACGGGGCCGCGAGCGAGGCCCCGTGCGCACCGCCCCCCTGCGGAACTCGAGACGGGCGCGATTGTTGGGGCACAATGGGGGCCCGGGCAGATCGCGACTGCGTACCCACCGGAAGTCAGCGGATGAGGCAGACGGGAAGACTCGCCGGGACTGCTCTCCCCGGAACACGCCCTCCCCGGCGGGACGTCCTCCTTCCACGCTCCGCTCGCCTCCTCCTCCTCTTCTTCTTCTGTGCATATTGTGTACGTGTATTTACCAGGTAGCCGTGGAAAATCTTGCATGGGATCGTCAAACCTCGATATCAATGTCCGATGAGGGTATGACTCTGCGCGAAAATCCCGCGGACATGAATATGACGTCGCAGTATACATAGTGGCAAAAAGGCCAATCGCGCGGGTGTTGGGAGGGAGAGCCATTTACGTATGCAGCTATATGTATACACGTGCAGGCACGCGTGCAAATATTTGTGCTTTAACAATGCAGGCTAATTATGTTTTGGTGGGGCCGGTCGTTTGCCCTGTGTGCCGCTCGTGTATATATATACATGGCCATTGTGATGCCACGGTGGTGTGTATGTGGCTTCGGGTACACAGCCCGCGGGCACTTGCTTCCGCCGCCGCGTCGAATTTAATTTTTTCATATCCCCGTGTCCGGCATCAATTTGCAATTTCACCGGGGCCGCGTGCGCTTGGGTAATCAGTTTTTGCTTCACCACGTGTGTATACTTTTCATTTTCGCTGCGATCGATCCTTTTTTTTTTTTTGTTTTTTTTTGTTTTTTTTCGCAAAGAAAAAATATTATTCTTTATGAAAAAAACCTACGCCTCGTCGGTGCACATTCGTTTGAATCACGGTGAGCGTAAAAAACTCGCGTAAAGAGTTAAAGGGCTTTTGGTACATAACTCACGATCTTGGACGGCGTATCATGTTTGCCCGCGTGTAACACACACACACAAGTAGACACATATTAGCATTGGGCACGCGCCAGTGTAATATTGTCTACCACCTCGCGTATTACATACATATATATATATGTTTTCCACGCGCACATACATCATACGTACAGAGTATGATCTCTGCATGTATGTATTATAAGTATTCGGTAATAAAGCCAAGAAGCACTTGGAACGGTGACTGGTGTGGGGTGCTATATAATAATATATAATACGTACAGCGGAGAGTTACCAAAACTCCCGAGGAAAGCTATATAACTCATGGAAGGGGGACGAACGAACGGAGAGAATAAGGTATAGAGAGAGAGCAGATGTTTTTGAGAGCGCCGGCCTAACATCGTAATCTATGTTCCGCAACATCGTAATTGAGGAAAAATGAAACGCCTCCCCTCCACCCCGCCGAGATAGCGCTCGGTCAATATATGTATATATACAAAATGTATTACAAGCGGCACGGAATTACACGAGTGTTGTACATTGCCTCGGGAAAATTGTATACACACACTCACACACACACATACATATACATATATTCATCGTACAGAGCGAGTTTTCTCGTCCGCGAGTGTACAGAGAGCTGGGTTTCCTCTTTTTGACCATCGCGTCTATCGCGATCCTCGAGGCGTTTACCGGAGCCATTGTCGAGTATACGGGGCGAGAGAGTCGTAACGCGAAACGAAAGGAGCAAGTACCCGAGGCCCCGGGCGCGCATACGAAAAGAATGAAATCTGGCATCTCGGATCTCCGCACGCCCGGCTCGTAAACAACACCCAACAAAAGGTTGCCTGACCTTCCCTCCTCCGCGGACCGGTGAATCGAAGTCGTTCCGCGAGATACGATTGCGGGGCCCGGGGTAATATAATCAAAGTTTAAAGCCCGCGATTGTCGCCACGCCGCTGTTGTCGTTATTTCTTCGTCTGCCGGAAAAATAGCGGGTCGAAGGGTGCTCCGAGATACGATCGCGCTAGCCCCCCCCCCCACCCTCCCGATACTGCTCATTGAAATGTCCGGGTTGCAAGGGGCTGCTCCTCCAGAGGCTCTCCAAGATTTTTTTTGGCTGTATGACCTAAAAATCAATGGTGACAACAATTGTCTTGCAGTCACGGGCGAGTGGAAGGATCCATCCATCTATGTACCGCGGGAGCAGCAGGGGGTGCCGGAGCGCCGAGGTGGTGGTGATATATGCGTTCCATCGCGGATACGTCCCTTCGCTCGGACACAATCGTCGCCCATTGATTGTTCGATGGAGAGTCTGAGATACAACGGCAACAACGAAGAGCCATTACCCGGGTGGGTCGGAGATAAGCCATCGGCGCTCCATCACGCGTCGTCTACCCCCGAAAGACAGTGCTGGAGCTTGAGGAGAAAGTCTGTGCGATTATGCTTATTCTCTATTCATACGCGGCAAGGGGCGCGAGGTCCAGAAGGGAGGAGGGGCAGGGAAGAGAGAGAGAGAGTGTCTTTGTAAAAAAGAATGAGGAAAAAGGGGGGAGCACCTAGGGGCCGGGCGGAAGAGGGTTCGGCCGAAATACATCTGGGAATCGAATGTCGTCTTCGTGCCTGCACCGCTATACGCGCTTCGTTTCTTTTCTGCAGGCAGCGGTACTCGAGAAATCCGCAATTGTGGAAGGAGCGAGGAAAGCCAGCCGATGTAATTGATGGACGGAAGGATGACACGTCTATCGAATCTCCCTCTCACCCCTTTCGCGCCTGCAGTGTCACCCTTATTCTACATCCTCGTACGGCAGTGTATGAGCTGCTCCGAGCCCCCCTATATGGGCACTCGGAGCGCGTATTTGGCTAAAGTTACCCCAAATTAAATCGATTCGCGCTGTTTATTTGCCGTGAAATCTCTACTTTCCGACCTAAAGTGAAACCCTTTTTTCTCACCTGCATGTATATGTATCATAATGTGTGCTATTTACCGAGTGCCGAGTATCGAGTTACCAAATCGGTGAGAATGTATGTTACATGAGTGATGTGCGATGTAAAATAATTACACATATATACGCTTTCGGCGCCCAAGAGTCGAGGACGCGCAGGTGAAGAAGTGTATCGTTGGTGCGGTATCGAGGAATCTTCCCCTATTCGGAAAGTAAATGGGATTTCCATCGCCCGAGGGATTAAGTGTACACATAACAACGTTGTACCCTCGAAAGTGGAAACGGGCTAATCGGAAGGTGTTTGTGGAATAAATAGAGGGGGGGGGGGGCCGGGAGATAAAACTAGCTCGGATCCCTACCAACGCGTCTTTTCCTCCCGGGAGCGGTGCAATTGTAGAGAAGATGAAAAAATGTACCCGTGTATAGCCTCTCCATCTCGTTTTTTTTTTTTTTTTTTTTTTTCTTTTTTTTTCACGGGTGTGAATTCGAGTTGGGTCTGACAGGTTTTGCACTGCTGTGAGCCAAAAACGAGAGAAGCCGGGGATCCAAGTGAACATTATACACGTCATTGTTTGCGGTTAACCCGTCATGCGTTTCCGGAATTTCGATTAAAAGCTGCGACCTATGGATAATTGAAGAAGCGTACATATATACCTCGTCTAGGCGTGAGAAACTCGTTCGTACAAATGCGTACATGTTTATTTAAGCGACTCGTTTGAGATTTACAAAAATCATCTCGAAAGTGGCATCGGAGTACATACCTCCTATACTCGATGGCAGATTTCAATTTCCAACTCGATTATTCACGTATCTCACAAAAAATAAGGGGGGGGGGAAAGTAATTTTTCTCGAAATTGAGGGTACAGGCAACTATGGGCAATAAATATAAAAAAAACACCGAGAGGAGCAATAGGGCGATAATTCACGGAGCAGTTGGCGAAGAAGAAGAAGAAGAGTAAGTTGGAAATTTGTCACGGTGATAATACGCTTTTGATGAGGCTCGGCGCGCTCTCTTGTGCAATAAGCAAGGGGTGTCGGGGAAGATCTCTCCACCTTCCGTGACTATATACGGCGCAGCAGCGAGTAATGAAGCCGATAAATAACTGATGATGATTCGAGGGCCGCCTTGTGACAACCAGAGACATAACGACACGGGGATATTTCATTTCGAGCTTACGGCGTCTGGATTTTGCGCGGAGGGTTGCACGGCTGCTGGGGTTTTGGACAACTACGACAGCCGTGAAGGAAAAAGTCCACACGAGTGTGTATTTTAGATTACATTTTCCATCAATCGATTTGAAATGAGGTTTATTTGGTTGCGCCAAGACTCGACCAACTTAAAATAAATTGCCTCAATGATTATCAGTTCATTTGACTCGAGTTTTTCGAGTTGGAAACCATCGAGTCAATGTGACAATTGCACCACTAGCCCATTTATCTCTGCCTTTGGGTAAACAACAAAAGTACTCGTATAGAATTATAATGTTTACCCATTGATATCGTATTTTTCAAAGGATTTAAAAAAATTGTTCACTTGGTGCGAAACAACCAATCAAACTCACTCGACACAATGCACCGGCTCAAAAAGAATGTGTTCGCACTACCGAGGTGATTTTCAGCTTTGGCGAGTCCTACGGGTGAATCGACATCCGATATACGCGCAGTCGTATATGCATAGAGGGAGGGATGATTGTGTCGGAAACGCGTGCAAAGGACGCACATCAAACGTGGAATCGCGGATCGAGTGCAGCGCAATGTATAGGGCCTTTGATCGAAGCTCTGCTAATGTGCGTCACTTTGGCGACTCTCTCTCTCTCTCTATGTACCGATGCTTGCGTTTTGCTGTATACACACACACCTACGACGTGATATTATCGCGAGAGCCATCGAGAGCCAGTCAATCGGACCGCACCTGCGGGGATTTAATTGCTTCACGGGTGATGACGCACCGCGCCGCTCTGCCTCCACGCCTCGTGACCGTGTACCTTCCAGCTTGGAGCTTAATTAGCCGACATCAAAAGGACTCTCGTGTTTGGGTGTAGGTACCTATACGAGCGATATCGATGGTGCGACGAAAAAATAAATAAATAGAGGTAACACTAGTAGCTCCATCGGTTGGGAGAGAGTGTCGGTGACGTTTTTCGATAGAGGGACGATTAATATCGGTGCGGGTCGTCAGCGGAAAAGCTTCAGTCAGTATGCACGGTATATGTATAAGCAGTTCCACATAAAAAAAATCTTTACTTTTTTTAATTAAACGCAAAATTGATGAAAAGCCCTAAAAAGATTAGTAAAATGTGAGTCACTTACACCTTGATTATTGAGGGTGTATCGACTACGCCCATGTCAAAAACAAAAATCTCTGCTCCGTAAAGTGTCCTTCTCATTTGAGGATTTTTTTGTGGAGCTGCTCGTATGTACAAGGCACTTGGGCATCGTTACACCAGAGGAGTGAACGGCCATCATCACCCAAATGTCGTACACCGGCTTGCACTTAGCTTCTCATCTGAGCCAATTTTATCGATATGAGTGAGTGTACAATATCTTTTATTCACTTCAGTGTATAAGTGACTCTGCAGGGACACTGGAGGGAGGTACAGCGTCAACGCGAACTTCTCCCGCTTTGGACTACTTTTTAATACGATTATTCGCAACAGAAACCTAAAAACCGCTCTCCCCCCCCCAAGTGTGGCAGGTAACGGAAAAATCATATTGCAATTAAGGATCCAAGAGGGTTGAAAAGAAGGAAAAAAAAAAAAAAATAGAGCAGAGCACAGAGTCGCAAGCGAGCAAAAATATATTATATACGTATGATGTGTATATCCGCGCAAAGATCAGCTCGCCTGCTGTGCTAAACGCTCGCCCCTTTCAGCTTCTCTCGTCCTCCTAATGGGCTCCCGTCGTCTGAGGACACTCGAGGCCCTCGTAATTGCTAGAATCGAGCGTACATACAGTTTATATATATATACGCATGGTATACATATACAGGCTGCACACACGTGCGTGAACGCGACTGGGAGTATGGTATATGCGTGTTGTTATAAATATATACTCTCAGCGCAAATCCGAGCCGGTGATGACTCTTGACCCAACAGCCACCCCCGTCCCCCCCTTCGACCGCGATCCTTTTGCACCTGTGTGTCAGCCATCCGTGGGATTCTACACGGTCGGATGTAAATGCTTTTTCATATTTTCGTGTAACTAACGGGGTTATTTATTTTCGTGACCTAAACTCGTAATCGAAGAATTTCCGTGTCGAAGGTTTTACTTGATTTCCTTGTTGCGTCGACGCGGACTCGCGACGAGTGATTTTAATTACTTTGAGGGCGCTTCCGTGGCTACAGTACAAAATTTCCACCGTGAAGTAATAAAAATCACTGTATCAATGTAACGTAGCGTCGACGTCATTTTTACACTTGCAACTCCAGTGACTGTAGCTCTGACGCTACGTGGTTGTCGAAACTGTGCAAAACTGAATCATAGTGTGGTGAGCTGCTTCAGTCGTTGAACTAACTTATTTAAAGTGACAGGTGTAAGATCGACCAATTGGCGATGACAACTATAGTTAATCAGTGACTGGAATTTAAAGTAAATGCCACTAAAAAAAAAAAAAAAATAGTGGTCGTGAAGTACAACATCCAAATCCAAATTTCTCCCATTAATTATAATAACTGTTATATTTTACGGCTATACTTTAAACAGTTGTACGAAAAAAAAAGTCCCAGTATTTTCATTAACAGTGCAAGTTGTAGGTTCAAATTAGTAAAGTAATATCCACCGTCAATTAGTAGTTTAGAGAGCGCCCGCGCACACCCCTACCAAACCACGTAGTATATTCTTCAGGATGAAGAGAGAGAGAGAGAGAGGGAGTAATAAAGAAAAAAACTGGGGGGGGGGATGTGTGTACAATTGTCATCGAGGCCTAGACAAGCTTGTTAAATCGCATTGTATCGGTTAAAAGTTTCGGAAGAAAAAAAAAAAAAGCGAAATTGATAGCGGCTTAATTGGCGTAAAGGGAGACGAGGGGGAAGGGAGCGATAGGAATATTATGCACGGAGAGTCGTACGGGCTGACGGCGGCAACGAGCACTCGTGAAAAGTATCGCACTCCACTTGCTCCGGATACACGGGCTCCGTGCACGCCACAAGGGCTTAAACGACGAGCCACTGGAGCACCCACCCCACCCCCTCCACGGTCCTCGAAGCAATGCACCCGCGCTCAAAGGATGCTCTTTTTCTCTCCGACCCTAATGCGCGCGCGGTGCCTCATCCTCTCCCCCTCCGCGTGATCCTCCAGTGCTCGCCCGCCCGACAGATGGCCGCGCCCTTGCGAGTATATATATATATATATATATATATATATACGCACTACGGCACACTTACGCATATATGTATACCTACTCTGGGCGTTTTTGTTTTCTAAATTATCCTCGGCTCGGCTCGCATTGGCAAACAAAAAAGTAAATAATAAATACAAGCCGACCAGCCCGCGAATCTGCCTGCGACCGTGAGGGACCACATGTCCAAGGCTCTCGTGACGATTCAACGATGATCAAACGCTCGTTCAAAAAATATATGATTGCCCACCGATGAATACGCGTACACTTTATACCTATACGTAGCTTATAATACATGTCATGTTATTGTCACGCGTATACCTACAGTACGTGTAACCCTCGTGCTTGTATACGGTGTATATTATTGCAATTTGTTTTTACAACGTATCGACGTTTTCCAAGCGATTTCGCGATGATCTCGAGTTCCTTTTGGCCTCGTTGTATTTTACGTTTCACCATGTGGTCGATCGATACAATTTTTACCGATCGATAGCACACTTTGAACAAACGTACGAGCGTTTCTTGGAAAAAAAAAATCGTCGCGATTCGTCTTTACGGTGGGGGGGAAAAAAAGTGTCCCAAACCAAACAAACACACGAAGCCTTTCTCTCTCATCCCCCGCGTCATGGTATACGCATGGCTGCAGTCACATTTACAAAGGAGCATAAAGAGGCTTAACGAAGAAGGAAAAAAAAAAAAGCGAGACGTTTCCTTTCACCTTTCCGAAAACACTCGGTCCCTTCTTTGAGACAAGAGCCGTAAAATCACGGAGAGATGACCATAGCTGCAGGGGCATACGGGGGATCATAAAAAAAAAGGAAGAAAAAGAAGAAGAAGAAGATAATGCTAATGACGATTTCGAGAAACGCGGGCTTGAAACAGACGAGTCTTTGTCTCGCGCTTGAAAAGCGCTGATGGGCGTGAGAAGAAAGAGAATAAGGCTCTCGGAGTATTAAAGAAAAAAAAAAAATCCAGTCGCGCGGAAGGTCCTCGCTCGAGAGACTGTCTCATTTTTCATTGGCCCACGCGCGTGTAGTCGAAAATCACATTAGCGATGCACGTGACGTTATTCGCGTCACATAAGCGACAACTATCGATTTTATGACAATTTACACCGTGCGCTCGTGCATGTGTCATAAATATATACGTATACGTGCGCGAAATGAAAAGTTGTACGAGTATGGGTGTATACGGGGCGCGAGGCGCCGAGATGCTGGATCGGGCTGTGAAACATGCTCGCACTCTCTAACGACTTCTCCGTCGAGTCTCCCCTCTAATGGATTTCACTCATTTTTCTCCCCCTCCCCGCGCGACGTCCCGCTGATGGTTACCCTCGTACCACCAATACACGACGTGTGTACTCGACGACGACGCCCCGCGTGCGAGCATCTCGGGCGGCTCTAGGTGCACGGGCGCCCATCCGCGGTGCGTGACGCGCCCTCGTACTTATTCACTCGCCGGGCTCGCTTGTCCATCCATTCATTCGCTCGTTCGGCCCCCACCTCCCCCTGCAGGCTGATCCTCGTCGTATATATATATACCTATACGGAAATCGATGCCGGGAGTACGATCCTCCTCCTCCTCGCTTCAATCCTGATCCTTTTAGCTCGTTCTTCCTCCCTTGTTTTTCGCGCCTTTGTACGTTAAATACCGTGCGTTTACTTTTATCGTCCGCGGCATTGTTTCTTTAGTTGGTTGATCCGTAGGTAAAAACTCAATTTCATTCTTTTTTTTTTAGTTGTCGAAAAGACATTTGAAATACTTTTAAATCTGATGTGTTGGAGCTCCTCGCGTTGTGTACTGTTGTTTTGACTAATATATACGAGTAAAGTTTGAAGGCGTGTTTAGTGTTATATACAAATTGTATGCTCCATTCATTTTTTTAATCAAATGTGTGTGTTTTTTTTTTTTGTATTGTACGTATCAACTGGATAAGTTGCAGGTCTCTGTTAAATTATATTTCACGCATACACAAAGATTCTTTTTTTTTTTTTTTTCAAATTTAAACAATTTTGCTAGTTTTGTGCTATTTTATTGACTTTCGAACACCTGCAAGACTCCAACATGCCACGTTTGAATATTTGTGTCTATGTAACGATAATCTTCTAAGACTTTTTTACCCAAACATGAGGGTTGATCAAACTATTTAAAGCACATGATGTAAATCAAAGATCCCCGATTTAGCCGAGGATCGAACCAAGTTTCTTTCAAAAAATACTACATGATTAACTTGTAATGAAAAATATCATTGTTATCTTATTTTTTGCGAAATCGACTCTTTTATACCTGATGGTTAGTATGATTTTTTTTTTTGGCGATCGAATCAGGTTTATCGATGTAGTGTGTTATGCGACGATATCGAGAGATACAACACACTCACGCATTTTTCTCGGTATACACTACTAACTGTCCATTGTTATCTACACCGATACTTGAGAAATGTAAAAAAAAAAAAAAGAAAAAACATTTTTTTTCAAACTTTGATTGGCGTCTCTTTAAATTCTCAGTATCGTCGATTACGTGCGAATAATTTTGATTCAACATGTACACTGATCTCGGTATATACGATAATTTATTTACGCTAAAGGTGAAATAAAATACACTAAAATAATAGCTGCACGGGAAAATCAATAATTTCACGAGAAAAAAAGATGTTTTTTTTTTTTTTTATTTCTCTTTTACGAAACAAAAACTCGATGCCAGCGAGATACCCTAGCTTTTTATTACAAAGTCGTTGGTCGAGACATGCGAGGCGTTTCTTGCAGTTCGCGTGTCACCCCGTGGGACAAGGACTCGGACTAGTCGATAGATAAGGTAAATACACACTTCGCGAAGTTTAAGCCTCACACGTACACACACTTGCGGATTATGGAAAATGAGGCGGAATATAAACATAGTGACCCCCGCACGACAACAATAGTGTCCACCGCGCTCTCTACATTATAATACAACGCTGTCGTTCATGCGAGCGCCCAATAAAACGCAACGCTCTTTGCTCATTACAGTATGTACCAGTTTTTAAGGTCGCTGTTTTAATTATACACCGTCCGATTAAAATGCCGCAAGCGACTCTACACCCAATTTGCGGCTTTGCACAACAGATGGATTTTTCATTTCCATCCGCACTCGTGTGATCATATAAAAACAACAGCAAAATCACCGACTCACCGAATATGCCATCGTCAGGAAATCGAGCTGCTCCCTCGGCCGAACTTGGGCAGCGGACCGAAATTCGCTGACAGAGAGCAACCATGGCGTAGGATATTCGCAGACATGTACGAGCGCTTTGGTGGTGTCCGTGACTCGAGGAAGCGGGGCAACAACTGATGATGCCAAGTTGCTATACCGATTAGATCGCCGTCTCCTCGCGCTTATCTGACGGGCCGCTCTTGTCTTTGTTATCAGGGGGGGATCCAGCGAAATTCTATCCCTATATACTCCAAGCACGTGAAATTTATCGGCCGACTGGCTGTGGCTCGCGTATACGTGTGATACATATCGACGCACTGGTCAACCGCGTATGTATGCCTTTATTTTTTTCCTGGAAAAAATCTGCCGAATCATCTCGAGCGCGATATGCATTTGCGAGTATAATGAGATACGCAACCGGATTACCCTTTTGTTTCATTGTGCGAGACAAACTCGGATTTATTATCAGCTATACCTGGCGAATCAGGTAGACTGGAAAGCCTATCTACGTGTCTAAAAGTGTCCCTATTCTATGATCTTTAGTCTTGCCGAGCTAATACTATAGCAGCCAGTTTGAAAGTCTCAGTGCTTACTATACACTCGCGTTTCGGTAGTCGTTGATGAGCTCGTACACCTACTTGCCTGTGTATCGGGAGAGCAGTCATTTTTTGCGATTGACACTCGAGCGATTAGGCTCCGATCACGTGCAGCACAAGTGCTGACAGCCGATGATACGGCGTCTTTAATCAAACGGGATCGTGCGCCAAGCCCCCTCCCTATGGCCCTTGCGCGTATCGCATCCTCGTGAGATTTTGCTTGATTTTCATCGATCATAAATAACTTCGCTTATCGCGCTCGAGTGAAACAATTGTTTCAGATTTGCCAGAAGACGTATCTCTTTTTGTAACATGATTTCATTCGATCGATATAGCTGTATAACTTGGAAATTACGCGTTGGGATCTATTGGCATTTCATGTTAGCAAACCGGTTTGAGAAGTTGTATTGAGAAATTGAAGATATATTTATTCTCTATTACTACCATTAGGAAAATTTTTACCTTGTTTTTTGAAGGTTCGTGCAAGCAATGGCACGTAAAATATTTTAAATCATTATTCATCATAGATTTTTATGCTTCGTACCAATAACTTGTAGTGGTATTTAACGAGAGATGCTGGTTCAGACTCAGATTTTTTGGATGTACACAGTTGACTTGCGTCGACCACTAAAATGTTAAGAGATTGTCTAAGCTGCGTAAATAAATTGACAGGTAAAGGAACCATTCCCAACAACAGGATTAGCCCTCCATGGATCCAATAATTTTTCCCAACCCTTGTTGATTTCAATAACGCCAGTCCAACCTTCGGGCAATTATAATCCCCGAATCACTTAAACGCGCGTACACGCGGTTATCTCGTCGAAAGCTTCGTCCTCCGCTTGTACACACACTCGCCCGAGTGTTTGATCGATGCATCATCCACCGTAGGGTATATAACTACTCCTCTCGCAGGAAATTAGGCGTCAACCCATCACTCCGCACTCGGAAGTGACCTTGCATACAACGCACGGTGTATCCGTAACACCGTTCTATCGTGCTCCTCTTCTCTTTATCTTTCATCCTCTTTGTGCTTGAAAACATGCGTCTCGCAAACACACTACTTATACGTGTGACATTTCGTTTCGTCTCAAACATCAGATGGTGTTTCCTTAATCATTAGTCAATAACAAATTCAGTTCTCACACTCACTTTTTACAGAAACCTATTTATAAATGTTTGGTTTTGATTAAACAAATTTCATATGATTTTTTGCGACAAGTAAGTGGTCAGTGGTATTATTAAAAGCAGTTCCTGCTTAATGTAATTGTCTTAATTTTACAAAAACACGCGAGAAAGAAGATCCCACGAAAGCGCGAAGCAAGTACAAGATTTGTCTCGATCAATCAAAACCGTCGACCGAAGAAATCATCTCGAGCGATTGTAAAGTATGAAAAAAAAAGGAGGAGGGGGGAGACTCTTAACGCGTACGGTATACAGCCCATCAGCCCCGCACTCCAAAGAAATGAAGCGAACATCGGTATAAGCAACAACTGGCGCGTCGAATCTCCCCCCCGAGGTGATTCGGGGGGGGGGATGGAGGAGGAGTGACGGCGAGATGTGCAAAGGAGACGAAGAAGTAGGATGAGACAAAGAAAGCGCGTAAGGAGTACATGCCTCCGATGTCGAGTCAATCGAGACGTGTGTCGCGTGCCGACGTCGCATCCAGCGGTATATAACCGTGCAACTCCACCCCACGCCCGGTGTACATAATATTATAAGGTTGGGATCGTCGGAAAGCCAGGGACAAGCATGTATATAGACATTCATATTGTAATGTAAGCGACGCGCTAATACACTGCCGTATCCGGGGTCAGATGCTGCTCCCGAGGTGTGTACGTATAGGCCCGTATGTGCCATTGTCCCGGCAATACAGCGCGCTACACATATATATAAACTCTTGTACAACACAGGCTGTTAACCACCGGCGGAGGCGCACGCTGCACGTGTAACACTAGACGCTCGATCCGCCCACGCTCCCCCTCGTCCCCGAGCTCATCGTCTTTGCTGTATACTCTCCCCCGATGTACCCTCGCTTCGGTTGATGCCCGATGGCGTGACAATGCCACGCTCCAAAGCTGTGCGCGACTATCCTTTCGAGTTTCGTTTGGACAGATATACCGTCGCTAATAGGGGGAGAGAGGCTGCTCTTACGAAGTTTGAGCTTGTTTTTCGCTCGAGCTAGTTTGCGGATGCATCGCTGCTTGTTGAGCTAATTTTGTTGGTGGAGGGAATCGACGGGGCGTCAAAATGAGGAGGAATCGTTCGTATATGTATAGGAGAGAAGGTGGTTATGGAGGAAACGAGTTTCTGCGATTAATTACCGTTGGACGGGACCTTTGGTTCGGCAAAGCCCCGCTGACGAGTTGAATTCAATTCGGCCGGGCAAAAGTCCGGGATCACCGTCGGGGCAAGTTTGCGTGATTGTTCCTCGCCGTCACGCCACGAGGCTTCCTCGTTTGGGAAGGGTCGAGACTTTGCCTCCATTGATCAACTTCTAACAAGACCATATATACGTACGCGCGTGTATTATTACTCCACGTACGTGCACTCGTCATATCGCTGTATGTATACCCTTCCGAAACAGGTTAACAGAGAAACAAAGTCGGTATCGATCCAACGTTGGCTCGGATTTGACACCTTCGAAGACCAATTGATAATATTGATGCCGATGTTTTGACATTAACACTCTCGACTTGTTTTCGTCGATTGTCGAAAGAGCGAGTTATTATTGTAAAATCAGTTTCGAGATCTTCTTTTTTTACCCTCTTGATTTTTAATGTTTCCACGTGAGAGAGGTGATATGGTAAATGCACGTGGTTAAGGTAAAAAAGCCAGAAATTTATTCGGTGCACTTCAATATGGAGTTAAAGCGTAGTACTGTACGAGTTCTTTCATGTTCTGGCATACGAAAACTTATCCGAAAGTTTCATTCAAATTCGTGACCTACATCCGACGAGTTCTCCAAGTAAGTACTTGACCGTGCAATTGTTTCCAGGAAAAACTAACCAAAGTGGACTCCCCAAGGCACACATGTATGTAGCCCTTTGGACAAATAACTGATGTGAAAAAAGTTTCACACCTATATTATGTCGAAACAAACAAAAAAAAAATTTAGTCGACGTAGCACAGTAGATGACGACATATAGTTTATAATATCCCAATTGAAGAGGCTAATGACACTTAATATTTAACAGTTATACAATTCAAATCATTCAAAGTCATCGCAAGTCAATACAAATTTTTTAACTAAAAAAATGTACCTGTACACATGTAAAAGTATAAAATATGCGCAATTGTTAAAATAATGAGATATGATGAAGGCCATCATTTTTGTGTGCTCATAATATACCACAATTTAAGGAGTATCAGCTACTGACTTGAACTCTCGCATCTGTCTGCAATAAAAAAGCTTGAGTGTTCCTACATTACAGTACAAGCCTACTTACCAAGTAGATGGATAGATAAATATAAAATTACGCTCAACACTGTATTGAAAAAAAAGCGCCGTTGTTTCCACTGCCATTGTCACGGAGCAATGTTAATAACAACCCGAGCTATTCATTCGAGGACCATCGAAGATGAGACCCATCAAGAAATATTGTATATACTTATGAGTAAAAAAAAAAAAAAAAAAAAAAAAAATAGCTCATCAAAGAGAAGAATGACACACATGACGTGTATTTCAGCACAGAGGGACGAGTTGAGGGGTGGGGGGGGGTTGAAGGGGATCGACGAGGTACGCGTGCGACGGGGTTGGCTCGCGCGCATGCATATGAATAATTGGCTGGCACACGCGGAGGTGACGATCCCCGCGCGCAAAAATATCGCCTCATCTTTCGGCGCCCCATCAGTATAGGTGTACATCATAATAATATATACTGCACACCCCGTACGTGTGTACGTGTTACCAAATACATGTATATATGCCTCATGATTGAGTAATAAAACATTAAGGACCGCCACCGTCGTCGGATGGAAGCGCGTAGGGGCGTGACGACAGATGCAACAGCGCCACGAGGCCCATTTATACACGACAAAAGTACGATGGATGGGTGTTTGGCTATCTGGGCGAGGCTTGGATTTTTTTTTTCTTTTTTTTTTTTTTCCTTCTTTAGCTCGCTGATGATGACGTTCCGTGCGGCCACCGATTGCAGATATCGCACCGTGGCCTGTCTGCAGAATCAACCCACTTTTTAGTGGGAACCTCGCACAAGAGGGGGTATGTATGAACGGAGGGCTGTAAAAGGGGCCTTGCTAAATTTTTTTTTTTTCTCTTCTTCGTGAATCTGTTTTTTTTGCTCCCAAGCCATTCGTCAACGCGCATTATTTTACACGTGCAACATAATACACATAGGCGCGTGTCGTGGTTATTTTTGCATTATGCGCATCCACGCGTAACTCGAACGTTGGCGTAATGACTCCAGTTAACGGGGTACCCTTTTTTTCTTTTTTTTTTTTTACCATTACTGACGTTAAGTACGCTCAGTTTTTTTTTTTTTTTATAGTTGCAATATCGCATGATCCATAAAGTGTCGGTGAGATATGGAAAATAAAAAAAAGGGGGGGGGGCACTGATTAACAGGTGTGCGCTCAATCATTTCGGACAAACGTCAATTATCCGGGGCCCTTTGGCGTTAAGATGTACGGGGCGAGGGGTGCCAGTGGAAAATTAAATAACCCAAAAGAGCGAAAAACGCGCTCGATTAGTCGGCCAATGTGCGTATAGAGGAAGAAGAAGAAGAAGAAGAGAGCATGTGCCACTACACCACTACACGTGCACGGTGTCTGACGCGAGGATCTAATCGAGCGGCTGTAAACCCAAAGTGAGGAGCAGCATCACCATAAGTATATATAGAAGGAACAGGACAGTCGAGGGTATATATAATATGTATACACACGTCATTGTATATATTATATATATATATACCTTTATATACGCAGTCTCCGGGTGCATTGACGCGAGAACCGCCGTAACAAATAAAAGGAGATGAGGCAGGGGGCTCATTGTCGCCCCGTACACATTATACATGTTACACGGTCCGCATTGCATACACATATACAGCCATACCTACCCCGCAAGAGTATAACCCACCCCACTGGGCGATACACACTGGCACGACGCGCTCAGCCAGCAGCAGTAGGCCCATACTTTTAAGTCTCTGTGTGTGTTTGCACCGATGTATGTATACGTGGATCCCCTCGTGCCCCCCTCCCCCCATACCTATACGGCTCGCGATCGCTCGCTCGCACGCGCCAGCTGGCTTATTGTTAAATTACTGCCCCAACAGCGATGTATCTGCAGCGATAGAGAGAGAGCGAGCGCTGCGGGGTCGATGTTTCCGGTGGTGATGGCGGCGTGGGGTGTACATGTACTCTTGTAAACCCACGGACGAAAAAAATAGGTCGAAATTTCAATGATATCTTCAAGTTTGCGTGCGCGCGCTATTATTTTACCCGTGTGTTGTACATCGAGAAGGGGGGAGGGGGATTGTGCGTGTGTATGTAACGCGCGTTTGGTGCGCTCTTTCGCGAACAATGGCCAGATAATAGATTGCGGTTTAAAAGCCTCGTTCTCCTTGAAAGGCGCGTTTTTAGCGGCTATTAGGAGCGCAGCGGGCTTCGTTACATTTAGTTTGTACAACGATGAACTTTGGTTGTTTTTTTTTTTTTATTTTTTCCACGGAATTCACGCGAAATCACCAGATGACATAATAATAATAATAATAATAATAAACGACATAAACAATAGTCGCATCATCAAATAAGCACCATGTGAGTATACAAATATAGGAAGAGAGAAGGACGAGAAGGCGACGACACGATTCGGCTAATTTGGGGGGTTGGGTGGAAAGAATAAGGCAGGGGAAGGGTGGCCCCGCTGCGGATCATCCTTTAATGTATTTATATACGGGCTGGAGACAGGAGATGTACACATACGCACAATATACAGACAGAGGTACGGGTTTACTGTGTACGGTTGGGGGGGGGGGAGGTGAGATTTGTCACCCGAACATCGGCAATACGTGTCGTACACGCTGGAAGCATCACCTTTTGTGCAACGCCATTGTCATACGAGCCGAGAGATTAAGCTAATTTCACACATGTCCGCCCGCCCGGCGTCTCCCCCCTTTTTCGATGCTGTCTTCATCCCCGATTCGTTTTGTACCGCGTGTATCTGTATGTGAGACCGATCGACGATTTCGCATGAAATATGAAACCGCTTGGGTGCGCGCGACGCGCACCACCGTCCCTCCGGGGATTCCGTGATGAAAAAAAATAGACAACTATAGCGCCGTGTATACCGCCCGATACGCTGCGCCAACGGTTTATTACTTATTGTCATTTGGCTTTCATTTTCCCATTGCACGGGGATTATGCCTCACACACCCCTAATAATTGTCCGGGCTGTTCTGATGCCGGACAGCAGTATGGGTACAGAAAAATAATGCATTCGACACTTGTACTTTGCAGAGACGAGCATTATATACTTGAATCGTGGTGTTTTTTCGCCACAAGCTTTTTTATTTCAATTGAAATGTTGAGCCAAAAAATATACGCACTCATGCAATGGTATTATGCTTATATTTTACATTCCAGTCATTTCGCAGAACGTAACCATTGCGAGTTTTACACTCATGATGAGTTAGAAGCGAGGTTAGAAGGCTTGAACCAATTATTCCCGCGTTGTCTCGTGAATATGGCACTGCAGCATCTAAGCTACGTTACTACGTTGTTTAAAAATCCCATTGGCGGATTTTAAACGTAAAAAAATGTTCACAGTGAAATTAATTCAATTACAAATAATTGAACAAAACCGATTTAAAATTGAATTCCCTAAAAAAAATCACTCGCTCTGTTTTAAATGTAATTTTTATTTTTCAATGTTTACTTGGTGCCTTACTCGATATAATACATAGAATTTAAAACAAAATTTAATATTTAACGAGTAAAATGAATTTAGCAGTTATTTGTACGTATTCTTATTCAACGTCTAGTACATTAAAACGTATTTCTTAAATCTTTAACTTTATATATTTGAAATTTTTTTTCTAATAATCCTCTGTCTGTCAAGGCTCTATCATAAAAAAACTCCAAAAAACTAAAAAAAAGAAAAAATGGTATTAAAGCACATGGAGTTGGTGAGTGATAATGTAGTAAATTCGTAAAAAAATCAATTCACCGCAGGGTCCAATTTGTCATTATTTTACGATTGAACAGCTTTCTTTCATTCTCAATCGATGTAACGAAAAGTGCACGGGAAAAAAAGTACATCTAAAGTATAATACACGAAACTTAAAGAGGTAAAAAAGTATTTATTATGATAAATTGTAAAGGATAAGAAATGGTGCTCTATTGAGGAAAAAAAAAAAAAGGAAAGAATCTCGCCGAGCCAATAATATTTTGGAAAAACGTGTTCGGCGGCACTTTCGAGTACAATTATATCCCGAGTCCACAATACGACACGAGCAAAGGGCATCGGCGCGTGTACTTCGTTAAAGGAAAATTTATGATTCCACCCTTACATGTAGGAATGAAGAAGGGAGAAGCGCTGCACATCGCTTGTGTGCCCACAACACACTCACACACGTGGAAACTCACGCGGAAGGAGCTAATGATTCCTACGCCAAGCATAAAGTATCTGGTTCGAACCCAAGAAATGACGACAGTCAAGTAGATAAACGCTGTCCCCCTGCGCCACACTTATAAACATTATTCTCGAAGAACATCTGCCCTCGTATAGGTATATAGCGTTGCGGCCGATTAGTCGGCCTCGCCTTTGCTTGCCTACATAATACGACACATACGTACGAGTATACATATGCGTATACACAGTAGCGGTGGCTCTTTGAAAATCCCTACAGACGCTGTATATGTGTATAAGTGTCGCGCGGCACTGACGCTCCAGTTCGAGGTGTCCGCCCTACCGTCACCCACGACCCCTACGTCTACACCAGACAGACCAACTGATGACTATTAGGGAGCTGGGCGATGCCTCACATGTGCCGTCCTCCACTTCTTACGACTTTTAATTGAACTGCGTAAATCTCTTTCACGTCTCGTTGGAATTGACCGCCTGACATAGGCTATTTTTTCCTTAGAATATACATACCGAAGGAGAATATACAAGAAAGACGATACTCAAGTATTATTTTTTTAACAGTCTGTGTGCTTGTGGGTGGTTTCTTTGACAGTTACCAAGGCTCTCTTGTTTACGTTTTCATCCAACCACGAGTGTATTATCTACTCGATGAGTTGGCTTCTGATCGAAATTGTGATTAAGGAATTTTTTTTTTTTTTACAAATCTTTGTTATTGTAATTGGAACATTAAACTTTTGCTGCAGCTGTACATATTTTTAACCCCCTGTTTATATGATATTGATGACTCGGTGATTAAAGTATTTAAACATTGAGGAAAACAAGTGGTTCGAATCTTGGAGGTGAAAACCTAATGAGTTCAATTTATTCTTTTTTCTAATAGCTTGTATCTATATACCTAAGTTATTACTTGTACGAGGAACACAATGTTCTTCTTCAAACACAATGTTTTTTTCTAAATTGAGTATTCAATTGAATTCTAATCATTGCCTTTTTTAACGATAATGTATTATTGATGCACAACAAAACCATCATATCATTCTTTGCGCATCGACGTGTCTTGCATTTACATTCATGATGGCTCAGAATCTTACTGCAAAGGATTAGAAAACATGATATACTTAAAACTGAAACAATATTACATTAAAATGCAAACAAGCATCTAATAAATACCTACGCATCGCGTTTGTATGTGTTTGGCATCTGCAGGGGTACCGATATTTACCAGCACTGCGTAATATATAAGAGTTGAATGACTACATCAATCACAACAGCAGCGTAATGATAGGAAAAAAAAAAAAAAAAATTGTCGATTCCTCCGTCACTTTGAGTGTTAACATTTGTGGGTTCAAACGGACGCCTGCCGACTCCTTTTGCAGGCTGTAGTAATGGTAAAAAAAAAGAAAAAAAAGATGACACTCATTACCTTAGGTAGAGGTTCCCCGTATACCAGCAACATCATCATTGCTCGCTCGGTCCTCGCGTAAACTACACTTTATGAGTGTGGAAGCAAAGCGAGAACCGCATAATATAGTCCCCGCGCAGTGATGGACGGTCGAAAGTGAAACAGAGAGAGAGTCTCCGGGAAGCCATCCCCTGTACACAACATACACGCGTCTTCCACGCTGCACTCGACACTTCCCGGTAAATGCGGCTCTTTGACAACCCTCGGATGTTATCTCCTATAATTCATCCTCCCGCGTATCCATACACGTATACACACACGCACACACACATATGGACGGATAATTATGTTCTCGCGTGCATCGCGTTCGCCGAAAAGCCCGAGAGAACACAAGCGAGAAAAATAATGAAGAGTAGGTGCGTATATACATAGGAAAGAGGCGGCGTAGAAAAGGAAAAGAGAGAGAGAGAGAGGAGCAGATACATGGTCCTCCCGCACACAAATGATTCCCACGCGCGAGTTGTCCTCATCCTCACCGCGTGTTTGTTGCATACACACACATCAAGTATGACAAGAGCAAAAGAGGGGGGGGGGGTGGGAGAGCAGCGTGTCATTTGACACAGCCCTAAACCCGATTCGCGCCGCGAAGGAGTATATAGAGAAAGGGCTCCCGAGCGAGTAGGTAGGTACCCTGTGCTGCTCGCTTTTTGTCTCGCGGGGCTCTCCTCGCGAGCCAACCCGGCCCGGGCACACCGAGGATAAAAGTGTTCCCATATATATAAGCCAGGGAACAACAGCGGCTCGACCGCGGGGGGGAGTCCCGGGAGTTCCCACAGCCAAGCGGAGAAAGAGATATATATGTGTGTGTGTGTGTGTGTGTGTGTGTGTGTGTGTACGCACTTCTATCCTCTATCATCGGCCGCGCAATAATGTACAAGGAGCCCCCATGTGAATAGGAACCGTACATTTATATAACGCGGCAGTGCGAATCTCGCCGGAAGATAAGCAAAAAGGAGGAAACGGCCGGGAGAGGAGTACATGTATGTATGTGCTCGAGGCGAAGAGCACCGTCTCGTCCGTGTATTGTATACACGATTGAGCTTGAAAAAACAAAAAATTGGCCGATCGCAGTGTGCATTCCCTCTCGACCTCATCCGTAATGATTTTTTGATACGTATATGTGCAAGGGGACTTGGCTAATGGAGTGCTTCAGAGAATACCTGATTGGTGTAATCATCTTCGGAGCGATTCTGTAATGAAATCGTGTGTTTTGGGATTTTTCAGAAAATTACAACATAGTTTATAAGCTTCTTTATTTCGTCCGTTCTGCTGTTTGATACATTTTTTTTTGGACAATTCTGGAATAGAGAAGTATAAATGGTATAGCTGCCAAAACCAAAAGTTTCTCATTTTTTTCAAGCACCTCGGTGGCCAATTAAGCGATTTCCGTAACCTTTGCCACATGAAACGAAGCAACAAATTCTCCACTCGGTAAAAATCCAATAAATCACTCAAACTTCAGCAAGAGTATATATAGTCATCGTTCCACTGTGCAGTGAACCTATACACACCTCAAACCAAATAAGTTCTCAAAGGAAAACAGATTATAGATGTATGGGGAATAAGAAAACGCCTCTATACATATAGTCACCGCTGGCTTCGGAAGCGCGCGCGAGCTATTATTGCACAAACGCGGAGAGAATCAGGATGGCTGAGCAACAAAGCGGCCCGAGCAGCAGAGAGCAAGTGGCCGAGAGATTTCGATAACAACGCGGGGACCATTATCTTTACGAGCATTGACGTTCTGCCAAAGACGTGCGAGATTTGCAAAACTTCCTCTCTATACGTGTACCACGCGCTGCAGGCTCTTTTCAGATATACGTATACCATAATTATGTAGTCTCTCGTAAAGAAGTGTTATTTTCGTATTCTCCTCGGGAGTTCTATTCTTCCGAGTTATCATCCGGGTGACTAGAACTCGCTCAAGTGCCACTCGTGTTTTCCAAAGGTTTTACTACGCGCGAAAATAGTTGACCATGCACGAGACTGTAAAACCCGCGCGTTATTTATACCTCGCTAATTACTTCTTCTTTAAATCCGCACGGCTCAATTTGCACGTGAAAACATATATTACGTCACGCAGCTGCGCCCCGTACGTGTCCGAAGATGGTAACAAGAGCGCGAACGATCGCACGCGCCCGTCAGCTCAAAGTTAAAAACACCCGCCGTCGCGCTTTGTCCATTTATTTTTTTTCTCACTCTCTTCCTCTCGCGTGTTGTATTGTACAAGGTATAGTGTACACCAAAGGCCTGATGGGGTTGTTGAAACAGCGAGTAAAAGTACATTTAATATACAGTCGTGCTTTTACAACTCCATTGTCGTCAATTCGTTGTACTCGGAATATAATAACCATGTCATTCCCATTTGCTGTGTGGGATACATTTTGATAAAAAGACATTATTCGAGAGGAGTGACCGTTTGCGCAAGAATTACTATTTTTATACTTTTTTCAACATTTGTTTATAGTTTTTAAGGATTGTTTTTCAAGTAAAGATACGCACCCCGAAGCACGATAATAGATCGCCACAGCTGAAACTCTTCCCCATCTAAAAAAAAAAAAAAAAAAAACTCGTTCATTGCACAACCTGTTTGTACATTATGTGATTCATTTCTACAAGTTTTCCATGTGCTCCCGATACATATTGTGTTGCCCAGCGCGAGAAAGCAAACACGGGAGCAACATACGCTTCAAATCACAGGTATAGAGACTCTATACCATCAGGATATTTGATAATGTTTATCAAACGAGATTCAGAACCATCGATCGCGTGTTTCGTGCCACGCATTATTGTACGCGTCCGGCGCCAGCTCAGCAAAACAGTCCCAGCCAACCCAGACAAAACACCGGCACTGATGTCCAATAAACCAAAATAAGTATGTATATATGTATTATACACCACACAAAGTGTGCACGCGCAAGTAAACAGAACTTTATCTGCTCGCCGGGCACGGATTTCGGCTGCTGCTGCGTACGATGCAAAAGTAGAAGTATGCGATTAGCTACGTATCGTACAGAGTAGCTAATCAACGAATTCTCTCTCTCTCTTTGTTTCTCGTTTGGTAACTCGATACGTGTGGCCCCAGAGGATGGCAAAACATCGCTGCGCACAATCATTCTCAGGTTATTGATATATTTTAATCGACACCCCGAACATATAATATGATGGGTGAATGACCAATGGATTATCCAAGTGGAAGAAGAAAAAATGACAATAATACAAACAAAGCATCAACAGTTGCCTCGTGAATCCAGTTTTTCCCGAAAGGCATCATCGGCGGGAGTCCAGCTCGTTGTTCAGCCGAAGAGATTAGCCCCGAGATTCGAGCAACTGGCTCACTTTTCCTTCGCGTGTCCAACACACGCGCGCGCGGTTGGGGGGATGGGGGTTGCAGGGGGTGACAAGGAAAATCCATGAAGCTAATTTGCGTGCGAGATAATGGCGCCGAGCAGTAAGTACCTACGAGCCCCGGGTGTGTGTGTGTATAAATGTACGTGTGTCTCGTGTCAAGTGGCTCGAGTATGGCGAACGCAGAGTCACGACTCTCGCGTATAAGGAGTCGACTTTGCTCGCGCTTACCTGCGTATACACACCACACACCCGGGCAGGGAAAGGCCACCGCAATTCTCTGAGCTCGCGTCCCTCCCCCGAGGAGATCTTATCGACACCCCCTCCAACTGCGCCACCGCCGCGGCTGATGACAATATCGCGTGGCAGCTGAGATAGCCGGCCGTGTCATTTCTACATCGACTGGTCACTTCTTGACGTCCCTGCGGCCGGTGGGTTGAACGGAGGGGAGGGCCACCCTTGGTTTTTCCGCGAGGACTCGACCGCGCGCGAGGGAGAAATATAAATCAACGAGACCCTCACCCAATTCCGAGATATCCCTCCTTTTCTTTCCTCCCCTTGCGTATGCGTGTATACTAAGGGCTCGCTCTTCCAGCTCCTGAACATCGTTGGAGTTCTCACGGCAAATACACACAAGTGTGGCAGTGCCATTTTTCTTTCTCTTGATATGTAGATTTTTTTTTGTTTAATTTGGATTGTTGGGTTGCAAAAGGTCGAGCGGAGCAACATTAACGTGTGTACGTCTTCGACAAAACGAGATGCGGGCGGTGGAACAAGTTTACTCTTTTCAGTCGTATCCGGAGCAAAAAAGCGCGCTGCGCGGGTGAATATGTGCGTGTATAATACAGGAGAGAAGCCGCGAGTGCACAATGGGAGCAAAGAGTCGAGCAGCGAGACTTCGGATGAAGCTGTGGAAAATGGAGACTCGTAAAACGGTCTCGGGCTTTATACTCGCGCAACGTACACCTACTGCACGCCCTTTTTTTTTTTTTTGTCTTTTCACGAGTGTGCGCGAGCGGCCCTCTTCCACGAAGAAGAGTCCCACACGTCTCCGTAATGTCGAACATATGCTCGTTCACGCGCACTTTTCCCTCTTCGTGTCAAGGGAAATTAATTTCCTTTACAATCATTCCCTGTTTTTCCGAAGGTTTTTACGATTAGACGGGGTTTCTTTATTTCCCTAAATTTGTCGACGTCCACAAAAACAAATCGACAGTTGCACATCACTATCTTTGTAAATGGCCCTACTGCGGTTTCAAGGCAAAAAGACTGTAACTTGGAAAACATTTTTTTTTCTCCCTCTCAAATCGCGTAACGTTAATGACAGATGTTTTTCATACCTGAATATTTAATAGAATATTATTTTACCTTAAGTATAAAAAATGTTCTAAAAACTTTTTAATTTGATTATTATTTACTGGTATTTTTCAAACATCATCCAAAAAACGAGCAGTAACTTCTTTAAACGGAACTCGGAACCTTTTTACCTGTAACTGAAACAAATTATATTTAACGAAAGTAAGATAAACACGATATAATCCGGTAACGTTAGTTTTCCCTATTATCTTTATTCAGATCCATGCGACCCCGATCTTCTCAATAGCGAGAAATATAAAGATAAAAAAAAAAACAGTTTTATGCTCACATATTAATGCAAGTATTTTAATTTCATCACTTTTTTACTTAAAAAGCGTCATCGCACTCGTTGCAAAAAAAAATGGAGTTGTATAGTAGCATGAAACGAAGAAAAGCAACGTTCTCTAAGAATACCAGATTTTTGCGTTAAACCATTCGTTAAAAATTGCTTAGTTAATACAAATCGTACATTTATCCCTTCATCACTAAAACAGTATTATTATTCTCGCAATCACCAACGTAAAGTACGTTTTAATTCTTGCCAGTCACTTTGTGGAATTATAAATTTTGAAAAATTGCAGTGAGTGAAAGTAATGCGAGGGAAAGAAAAAGTAAAAAAGAAAGAAAGAAACTTCACTCCGGTCTGACTCGTGTGAAGCCTGAAGCTACTTCGTTGTAACTCATCGTTTTTACGAGTATTTCCAGAAAATAAGTCCGAGAAACGAAAACACATGTATATGCATATACGCACACTCAAAGGCACCAATACTCACATAAAAATTTCAAAACGATCCGTTGGATCAAATTTAACCAATTTTTATATGAGGAATCGTTTGTACATTTATCCACTCGTTTTTTGTAATTATTGAAAGTATTGAAATGAATATGCCAGTATATAGGTAGGCAATGCAGTGCGTAACTTCCCAGTGATGCCACAACTGTCGCGTCGCTGCACGAGCCGTTGCTCTGATACAGGGGCAGGTATGAAAATGCCCTGCTCACGACATGTATACCAAATAAATTTCGAAATACCCCTACGTGTAAGCGATCGTTTCTCCGATTAATCGCCAATGAAACGCAACACAGTGAGATACAAATGGCGCAGATAAACAAAGAGCGCGGAGTGTAATATCAGTACATGCGTACATATGTATCCGCGAGTGGCGCAGGTGGAATAACGATACGCGATGGAGCTCGATGTTTTACGGCGATTCGGAGCCGCGTGTTTGGTAAACAGCGGAGGGAAAAGCGGGTACAGCTCGGCAAAACGAAGGCCTAATTGGATGATTAATTGTGTAATTATTGCGGGCGACAGCGAGAGCCAACGGTGGAGAGCTCGCTTATCGGCGGCTGGTGCGTTTTTCCAACTGTATATCGCGTGCTTGTCCGGTGATCGAGTGGCTGTACCAACGTCATACGTCCTCGCGAGCAGAAGTTAATGATAATCAAAAAAACAATTGCACGAGACTCTTTTTGCACTTTACTGTTTCTCTCCCTTTGGTGTCGGGTATGTCACTTTGTGCGCGCATGTGGTTCTTTTCTCTTAACTTTACGAGTGTATTATTGAGAGAAAAAACCAGTGTCACTCAATTATAAGCTGAAAGTTTAACGAAATTCGTTTTTTTTTCAGTAATTCACGACATTGAACCTATTTGAATCGTACAATCGATTGAAAAGTTGAAAAGAATAATTCCCGGATTAACACCACGAAACACGTTTAAAATGGTAAAATTAAAAATTGTACCAACGGACAATGATAAAAAAAACACCATACGAAAAAAGCATCTCGATGAGACCGAAGGGCACATTGTTTTGAAAACACAATACAGTCAATTACACACAGGTAGAGAACGTCGGGACGAGATTATTCGCATCGAAGCCGGGATATGAATATATACCAGTCAGAAATGGGTAAACGAGTGTACCGTATAACGTAGGCAACACACACCGATTCGATCATATGCGCGAGAGAAGTGGAGTGAGTGGTCCCATATCGGCCCATCGCTTTTCACCCACACACACACGCGCGTATACATACCGATCACAGGGCGCGTAAACAAATGACAGGTAACAATGATGCCCCGGGGACGCGGGCGCGCTAATTAAGATTTGCATTGGCGATGGCTGTGGAGCATTGGCCCGAGCGACAATGGCCAAGCTGCGGAGCAATGAATAATAATAATACGCGACGACAACGCGAGCGAGTGAAAGATGCCGGGGATGGATGCCTTTTTGACGATACAACGCGGGGACCGATCGAACGATTGCCGATTTATCGTTGGTTGCGCTACGGCTTTTATTTCACCCGTGGGTGTATTTTTACGCGCTCCATTATATCGTCCGCCAGACTTGTTTCGTCAATGAGGACGACCAAACGAGGAACCCCCGGCTGCGCCTTCATTGTCAATTGTACACGCGTAGTTGACGATTAGGGCTGATTTCCGATATTTATTGTGTCGCTGCTCGCGATTCATCCGAGTTTCCTTTCCTATATCCCTTTCTTCTTGGAGTCGCATTTTTCTCCTTTCGTGAAATGATTGGCCAATGACTTTTTTCTTGTTGGTAATGGTTGCAAAGTCACTCTGTGATTTATCCAAGATACGTTGTTTGTTGGTTTAATCGACAACCAATTGAGTTTTACCATTTTTTTTTTTTTTTTTTTTTTTAAAGAAATCCTTATTTAAAATTTAAGAAATCTTTTAAATTACTTTTAGATTATAATTGGTCAATGACCACTCATTGAACAAATGGAAAGAAAAACAAAGAATGTACATTGTACACCAACTCGTGCAAGTGGCCGAAATAATATTTACCATAATCGCAGATGCCAAGAACAGCGTTTCGCCTCACGATGTCGATCAGACAGTGCAGGCATTGTGGAGGAAAAAAGGAGGAGGGGAGAGAGAACAAAAGCAATTAACGATTCAAGATCGCTTTTACAGTCCAACTCATCCGATGCGGATTTATCGCCTCGGTCGCACGTACACCGCGCGCGTATAATATCGTCCGCTCTTCGAGCGCCTACACATATATACGCCTCTCATAAGGTGGTACATACACCCTATATATATATATATATATGCACTGGTAACTATATTATATGCGACAATCACGCGACGCGGCCGTAAAACACGGAGCGAGATTTTTATTGCTCCCGCGTTACGATACTCGCTCGCCGATGTATCCCGTCACTCTTTCGCTGCATGATTTCACTATTATTATTCCACCGGCTGGGCACACACATCTTGGACAGCATAAAAAAAAAAAAAAAAAAAAAGAAAAAAAAAAAAAAAGTTACGGCCCTCGTAAAACTTGACAAATCAATTTTTCCGATGGAAGAAAGAAGAAAAAAGCAGTGCAAGTACACGGATGAAACTCGAACGCTCTCTCGCGGCGCTTTGAATCGCGAGTGAAAAAACTCTCACGGAAGGTGAACAATATTATTTTTTTCTCCTTTTTTGTTTTTTTTTTTTTTTCGGTGGCGAGAGGATGGATGAGAGTAATACAGCGTAACACACACACACCCAAGCGCGGACATTAGTATTGTAGTGCGCGGTAAAAAGGTAGCGTAGGTATCCCCCCGTCGAGGGGATCATCAGAAAGGAGTGCTGACGTGTCCCGAGACAGGAGCAACGCGCATAAAGGCCGACGAGAGCCGGGCAAAAAATCCTCTATAATTGCGCGACCCGTCTGGGCCTTGGAGGGGAGGGGGAAAGAGGTGCTCCTTAATTGAGAGCGAGGAGGAGGAGGAGGAGGAGAAGAGACTGCTGACCTGCCTCCGGGACGATGATGATGATCATCCGATCTTTTGAGCAATCTCCCCTCCCCCGCAATTCATCCACAATCTCGGGGTGGGGGCCGGCTCCTCCGCCAGGATATGCCGAGACAAAGGCCCCAGATGAAACAGAACCTCCCCGCGTTTGTGCCCGACGACGTGCGGCTTTGTCTCCCTCTCGGATATGCGACTTCCGGCAGTTACCGCGTTTACTGGCCACGGCACACATAATGCCCGCGTATACACCAAAATTCATTGGGATGACGATGATGGTGCTGCATCTTTGTGAGGGTACACCCACGCTCACTTACGATTATATATGTGTTTCACTCGCTCGTCGTGCGAACCCCATAATGCGCCTCGTCTGTCTGTCTGTTTGTCTGTCTACCTGCGGGGCGCTTGCCCGCGTGTCTTTACCTCCACGGAGGAAGTGCTCGCCATTCAGATTGTCATTTTTGGACCAAGTATCGAATCTCCTCTTCCCTTTGTGCTCCTCCACTCTTTCGGGGATTGGATCCCGCGCTCGTCTATTATCTATTGTGGGCGCGGGCCCCATTCAGGACTCAATTAAAGACGTGAGTGTACTTATACCCCGGAGGCCTTTGCCCCCGCGGCGCCGTTCAAGTCATCGATTTGCTACAGCACCCAATGAAATACATGATATACAGGGTTTCTGGTGTACTGTTGGGTTTCACTGTGGCCTTGAAATCCGATAATATCGTGTTATTGTTACGAGAATAATTTGATCATCCCTAAGAATATAATATGTACTTCAGCCGAGAGTTTAGTTCTTGGCTCATATATGTGTGTGTGTGTCATTAGGTACGCGTACGAGGGAAATAAAAAATAAAAATGTTAATTCGAGCCGTGGTCATTTGTTTTTTGGGTTTACGCTCAGTGGCCCAGATATATACGAGGTACAATGAAGGGCTGGGGAGCCCTTTTTTTTCGCACGGGATGTCGCGCAGGGCACATACCTGTGTGTACGAGAGAAACCCCGATTGCCTCCCCTTCTCCGTTTGCTGGTTGCACTTGGGTCGCGACGACCATTGTTTCACTCCTGACTCGGGAGTTGAGTCTTGACGGATTTTGTCTTGCGAATTGCAAGAATTTTTTTTTTTTTTTGCGATACAGTAGTAGGATCGAATATATACCTCTTCTGGACTGCATGGACGCGGTTCAATGATTTTCCTTGTTTGGTGAAGAAAGTTGTTTCACTCGTATGTTTTTCGTGTGAATTTTGCGCGTGAATAAAGTTTTAATGGGTATACATTGTGGTAACGATAAATCGGTTTTCGTCTGGAAAAACTTTTTGCGTTTTCAGTTTAAATCCATCTACGTTACTGATGATCTGCTTTTATATGCGGTACTTTTAAATTAGATCAGGATTGATTTCGATGACGAGTGCGTGATATCACTTACGGAAAAACTATGATCTAAGTTGGATCGATGATAGCATATTAACTTGATTTACAAAACTGGATGAAATTTGTCAAATTCTTAAAAGAAACTCAAAGTGCTTGTATCGCCTCTTGTGGAGAATCCCCCTCGAAATATGAGTATATACACGTATGTTTTGAGTTGTAAGCAAAAATATTGTCTTTAAAACTTTATTAATGAAATATTTATTGTACAGAATACTGTGAACGATACATAATGGCATCCCTTTTTTTGAGACACAATGGTTAAAAGTTTTAATGTGATGTTGTTAGTACATTCATTGAAACAAAAACTTTGGTGATTGTGTCCATGTTTGTCTTTAGTCTTCTTGATATTACTCCAAGCAAAGACATCAAATTAATGTTATTCGCGTGTTTGATGGTATTAAACTCGATTAAAGTAGAAAAATTCAACAGTAAGACGCTCGTTGTGTTAAATACTATCCATATATCATAGGATCCAGTCAAAGAAATTACCGATTCACTGATGTAGAAGCAATACAAACACAAGTCAAGGCATTAATACTTTTTCAACTTGACTCATCGAGTTTTCAATAAAAAAAGAAATAGTTTGTACGGGGCTTCGGACCATCATTTCTTTACCTCATAAAATCGATTCAGTAGTTATAAATCTCAAAACTTTACTGATGCAACGGAATCCCTCTCCCCACATCCCAAGATTATACGTGATGGATTCTTTCTCCAAAAATTAGCTAAAATCCGATGGTTGCAGTTAATTAAGTAACAAAACACTTGGTATGGAGCATCCTTTTGTTACTTCTGTTTAGTTGATTTTTTTATTTTTTAATATATCGAATATTATAAAACAATGAAATTGACCGTACCTCAATTTGTAACGTGTAAGCATAGTGGAAACACTTATTTTATCGCAATTACATTTCCACTCGATTGATGCACATCCATACACTACTGCATACACATTCATCAAACCTAATTCATCTTTTTATTTGTTCTTTTGTTTTTTTTTTAATTTTCAACGTAACATTCCGGCGAGATACCGGTCTTTTTAATGCGTGCCATTTTATACAGTATTTTCCTGCATCATTGGACTGAGCTTCCAAGTGTCGCATTCTTGAAAAAATAATATTTGTTTCATCAAACGCAGAGGCTTGCGTGTTCTAGGTGTGCATAACTGAGCTAAATAAAGATTGTACTTAATTCCCTGCAGCGCTTTCTGTAGAGAAACACGTCGCAAAATCTGCTCTGATTTATAAAACACGTTACTTTGACCCCGTTTACGCTAAGCTGCGAGGAATTGACAAGTCAGTAAAAAACATGGACGGGAAGGACAAAAGCATATTCATACGGATGACACAAAAGCCACAGCCTCGAGCGTTTGCGTCGAGATATACACTATACGTGACTCGAGAGAGTAAGAGAGAGAGAGAGATGGAGAATGGAGGGCGTGACTAACCATCACCGCAAAGCCAGTGACTGACGAGTCGAAGAGGTGGAGGAGGAGGACGAGCGGGGGCTATCAACTATCGCGGCGAAAGAAGAAGCTACAATTCGCTCCGAATGAAGAGGCGGCAGTGCGCGCGCGTGCTCCGCCTACTCGCAAAATACCGCGACGCGGCGCGCATCATTTCGCGCGTTCGGACTGTCTACTACAAGTATATACATGTAGAGCGCGCGGTGGCTAGGTCGTGGATCGGCACGCGGGAGACCGTGGTTCGATTCCCGGCCGTAGTGCGACTCTTTCGGGCAAGTATCTCTGTGCTTTTTCACCACGCAATGCTCCTCGAGGAGGGTTTTTAGTAGGTAACATCCTCGCAGCAAAAATTGCCTAATTTCCCCCTACCCCCCTTCCTTCTCCCAAGTGCTAAGTGCCCATATAGTAGTGCCCTTATTAAAGGAGCCGGACGTGTAGAGCACTGTAATATAAAAAAATAAAAAAAGTATATATGTACCCCCCCTTCCTGCAGAGTACACCTTGTGATCTTTCGAACCCCTTCTCAATGCCCCTGTTTTTTTAATTGACGGTCAAATCACACTCGTGGCCGTACGATCGATAGAGGCCCCCGGAGAATCGAACCTCACAGTATACAATCGCCAATTTGTCTCCGATTAAATAAATGACACTTTGCGGTATAGGAGCCGTAAAAGCAAGAGAAATGGATAGAGCCAAAGCGACATATTTACCCTGTGCGAGTCTTCTGGCGACCGATTTGGATCTCATAGCTGGTGAGGCGATGCAACCTGCAGGTGCCAGCTCGTGGGTGACTCTGCACTGGGAGGGTCAACTGGTATCCACCGACCCATCCGTAGGGGGGACTCCTCTCTTCCTAGGTTGTCTGTCTCAGGTCATCTTGACACGCCAACAACAAATTGTGTACATACACGGCCCGCCGGCGACTTGAGCACTGGACTTGAGTATAGTATATAATACTTATTATACAATGTGGCGTTCAACAACTAAACTATGTTATTAACGGTCAAAATTAAGATGTAGAGATAGTCGACTCGACTCGTCCTCCGGTATACCTATATGTATATATATATATAACGGGCGAAGAGGCTCCTAGTCGCGCGCGGACGCTGCAAAACACACGGCTGCTTGTGGTGGCTGCAGTGCCGCGGCTCTCGCGGCTGTCGGTGGCGGTAGGCGACGGCGGCGGCGCGGCGCACCGAATCCCGTCCATCCCCCCACACACGCGCGCTAGCCCTACTGCTGGGGCTCTCTCTCTTTCTCTCTTCCCCTCCTCCCGCTCGGTGTGTAACTGTGTACTCCTCTCTGGTGTCCTCAACGAGCGCGGAGAGAGTCTCAACCCTCTGCCTCCCCGCGAGACTTGTTCTTCTTTCGCCGCGCCCGTAGCTCCCACTCTCTCTCTCTCTCGGTGTGCGTCGACGTCAACGGAGGACGACGTCGCGCGCCTCCTTCCACCCCCTCCCACCGGCAGGTGCTTCCCCGACCTATGCCACCTATATACACTAAATTCTCCTCCGCGATTCTCTTGCTTTTTGTGTTGTGTATACCTATATATAGGGTAACCATTGCTTTTCCTCGCGGGTGAGCCGAGCTTGGCTGCCGTGCAGCTTCTCCACTGGCATATACGTAGAGATGCAGCCGAATACATGCAGGAGCTACGTCGAGTTTGCGAGCTTATACTCGGAGCTTGCAGCTTCGTCGGCGTTTTTTTTTTTTTTTATTATTATTAAAGATCCTCACTAAAGTAAAGATTACAGCCCATCGTCAGCTGTGATAAAGTATCACCCAAAAGTTGTCGTATTAAAAAAGAAAAAAAGAAATATGCAGCTTAAAAATCTAAAAGAGTCGGTTCGATTTCTTCTTGTTTAGTATTAATATACTTACGAGTTGAAATTTAAATACAAAAAAGTACCTTTATAGTTTTAAGGCTGAGAGGTAAGTTAAAAAAAAACAAAAAAAGAAAAAGCAAAATGTAACAGCAATTACCACAAAAGCGCGGTCGCAAAAAAAGAGGGGGATGGAACGAGTCACGGAGAAATGGCGCAATCATCGTCTTTGTCGAATACCATCCTCATGAAACGACCAGTATATTATGTGGGGGGTGGACCCGGTCAATTCGCCACAGATCGGCTTTCATAAGGTACGTATATACATATTGTATAATGGCCGTGGGCACGCACCCGCGCACCTCCGATACGGATATAACAGACCCGTGTGGTGCGCAAATCTGAAACCCAACGCCCCCTCGAGCGCTCGCTCTTTTCTCTCCTCTCCTCGTATACATATATATATATATATACGCTGCAAAACGCTCTCTCTTTCGCGAAGCTCCGATGGCGCGTATATATCACCGCTTTTACAAGCGCACAACAACAGTAACAGTGGGAGCCATGTTTAAACGCGTTCGCTCACTTACAGCTGTCTGCTGTCACGCCGTGCAAGCGCATTCCTACGCTCTGCAGCTCGAGCTCCCACCCCCTCCGATGTATATATACTATATTATACACCCGACCCTTTCTCGCGTCGTGATTTACTTCTCGCCTCTTCTCCGAAGGCAGGCAAGGGAAAGAGCTTTACTGTCGTTGTGTATGTATATACGCTACGTGCTGGTAGCTAAAGCTCCTTTGCCGCGAAAAATCTTTACCATCCGACCCCCCCCCAATTTGAACGAGGGAGTCGTCTCTTCGAGTTTTGCCAATTTCGTTTGTACAGATTGAGCTTTGTTTATTATTTTCTCATATGTATAAACAAGAAATATAAAGCATTGGCACGCAGCCGGTCGACTCTGGTCGACCCAGGTGTTTTCAACAGTGCAGCGATTGTATCGGGGAGAACAGTGGGCGAGGATTATTAGCGAGCGGGCTCCAATGGGTATATACGTATACATGCGCTGTTATGATGCGTTTTCGTTGCTGCACTTTGCTCTCTTGTACTTCCGTCACTCTGGCTCGGATTGCATCTCTCAACAACCATGACTCTCTCGCGGTACCCAACATCCACTTTGGTACACTCGTTCCTTATTCTGTACCTCCTTCTCTGCAGCGTTTCTTACACTATAACTTCATGAACGCAGAGTGTGTATACATCAGACTCACGTGAACACAATATCGTATACCTACGCGGGTGGGGGGCATATTTTATCCATCAAACTTTCTTTTTTTTTTTATATAGAATTACGGTAAAGAAACGTTAGGGATAATCCACGAGTTAGTCTATAATACTCATATAGGGGCATGATGTAACGCCTAAACTACTTTAAAAGTACATTACAGCGTATGGCATTGGTATACAATTGACGAATAAGGTATGGGGTAAGTGAAAACGTAAATATTGAACCAACCCGACACTAAAACCAATGAGATAGGACAAGCGTATAATATGTAATTACATCCTCATTGTGAAGAAGACCACAGAAAATCGTACGAACGGTTCGACTCGACAGGAGGAGGAGAGCCGAGCTTGCGAGCTTTGCGTCCGCGAGGCGCGTGTATTTTACCCTCGGAAACGTTCACACGGTGCCTCGTATACCTATACGTGTATTGTACACTCCAACGACTCGGACGTCAGTTTGAAGAGAGTCGCGAGATGCCCGTTAGCCTCTGTTCTCCGCAGTCGATCCGAGTCAATAGCCACAACGCACGGCCGTTGAATCGTTTGCTCTCTCTCTTTGTATATATACAACATTTCTCATTTAAGCATCGGTTCAATGGCGTGCGTGTACAACAAAAAAAAAAAAAAAAAAAAAAAGGCCAGGTATAGGGCAAAGACAATGCCCTGAAAAGGAGAGCGGTGAGGGACGGGTGAATTGAGTCTCAAGAATAAGAGCTCGGGACTCCAGTTCACCGTTCGTCTGATCTGTACTCACATGTACAGTACAATTTTCGTTTTCTATAATGTGCCTTGATGTGCTCGCATTGATAACCGTCCGTTGCTTATACTCACATAATATAATGTTATACACTCACAAGTGTACACATCAATGCTATCCCCATCAGCTGCGAGCTGCAATTATAATGATAAGTACCAGTGTGATGTATATTGTAGCGGCCGTTGCTAACTTTTGACTCTCTACCTCCCTTCCTCTCGAGGACTATCGCTCCGAGACATCCATCGCTCGCGATCTCCTTCCTTCGAGTACTTGCATTTAAACCGCAATTTCATCCCCCCCCCCACAAGTGCGTATATACATATACATTTTGCAGAATATCAGCACCAAGCCAACGAAAATACAAAAAATATAAATATAACCAGAGATATAGTACATAGGTACCTCCCCCCCCCCTACGCACTATACACGCAACAATCGTTTCGGCGGGAGACGCGGGCGCGTGCAAAATCCGCGGGGGCAAACTGTTTTTTCATCCCCAGGCCTACTCCTCTTTGGCCTTTTAAATTCGAACAATATCCGGCTGCGAGTGAGTAAGTGGGGCAAAATGAAAAGCTCGAAAAGTAAAATGTGTCTCGGGGAGGCGGGAAGAAAAGAAAGAAAGAAAGTCGATTCGGGTATACGTGTACCCTCTGGTGGCGGCGACGAGTATATATATACACGGGGAGAGCGAGTTTGGGGAATTTATCGGAAGAAGAAGAAGAAGAAAGGAGCGAAGAGCCGGGAGGAGGAGTGAGGTGTATAATATATAGACGAGAAGGCGAGGGGCGCTGTTAACGGGATGACGTATATTAGGGATACTCCGGTCGAGTGGGGTAGGTTGGGCATGTACACTCGGCCCCGAGAATAATCCCTGTCCGCTATAAAAACCACTCGCTGCTTCCTCTTTTACCGAGCCTCTCAGCCAAAAGGCCAATCCGTCGCTTGGCTCGACCCCCCCGAACCTACTCCTCCGGCCCCTTACCCTCAATTTTATCGATCCGGAAAAAAGAGCGCCCTCGACATCTGTGTACGACCTTTTTTTTTTTCCCTTCCTTCCCACATATATATATATATATATATATATATATATATATATATATATATATATATATATATATATATACGTCCACGCGCGCATACCCTCCGAGTGCTCTCGATCGAGCGAGCTGCTGGTCAGACATGTGCCTACTCTGTGTCTCCGAGGTACAAAGTAATCGTTATCAATCATACGAGTCATGGATTTTTCTTTACCTCAATACACGCATATAAAGAGAAAGAGAGAGGGAGTGAAAATAATTTTGTGCCATTTTATGTGGACTCGCGCGCGAGCATAAGTGCCCCGATGCTCACGCGAAAGCTCGGCGATCACGCGCGCCCTGGATCGATTAGCGGCTCAAGGCAGGGAGAGAGAGAGTGGCGCACCTGGAGAGGAGCAAGAAAATTGAGCAGCCGGACGAGCAAAGTGCCACTCTGGGGAGGGTGAAAATTGCCCTCGAGCCCTGTGGTCGATAACACTCCAAGTGGCCAAAAGTATATATATATGTATATACACGTTGCGCTAGAGCTTTTCGCGCCTTACCCCCTCACGACACACCGATTCACCTTTTCTCGAGTAGTCCTTTCTTGGATGGGTTCGCGGAAAAGCGCCGAGGGTACGACCATACCTCACTTATACCTATCGGTGCCGCTTATCTTTTTTTGCCCACTTTGAACGAGCCAAAGGTAGACAAGCCACTGCTTATACTGTCGTGGACGCGAGGGACGGGTACAAGTATAAAATATTAATTTTATCATCAAAGTTGTACAGCTTTTTTCACTAAAATTACCTTTGTTACCCGCAAATTTCAATTCATCCCGATGAGATGAGCTTAGTTGGCGATTATTCGCACAGAAGAACTACACGTAGGTTTGACCGAGAAGAAAAAAAAAACATGATTTCCAACCACTCGAGCACAGGGAGGTGTATAGTGTCGGCGTTAAGCGACGCGAGGAAGGATACAAGAGCAGGCTGGGGAGAAAAAAAAAAAAAAAAATCGAAACAGAAAAAGGCCGTCGTCACTAGGCAGCGAAGGACGGAAGAAGGAGGTGGTCTATATACTATGGGGAAGCAAAAGGTGGGAGCCGCAGTTTATAAGTTATAACCGTTGGGGAGGGGGTGGGAGTTCGAAGAACAAGGAAGCGAGCATGTCGTGCAGCCTACATCCAGCGGCGCATGTCATATCAGCAATCATCGTCGAGCCTCGAGCCCATATATGTTGTTGTTGTTATATACAGGTACGTCACCCCCCCCTCCCGCCCCGCACATATCGGAGCTCGACTCGCATGCTCGGAGACTGATGTGACGGAGGAGACCGCCTCGTTGGGACATGCGAGCTGCCGGTGCCCGTGTTAATATGCAATACCTATATGGCTTGTGCAGCTTCGCGTGTACTTGTGTATATCTCGCCTCGAAAGGAAAAAAAAAAAAAAAAAAATAGAGCTCGGATCAACGTGACCGCTCCATAAGGTGCTTACTTGTACGTAAGGTAATGTGTGGCCCCGCTAATACACCCCATGGTACATACGCGATCGAACGACAGCCACTCGCGGGTGTACATATATTACATATACATAGACGTCTGTTACACGCGAGAGTGACCTCACTATCGCGTCTCGGGTCGTGTGTGTGTGTGTGCGAGCCAAGCTTACATATTTAGAGATTCTCTCGCGTTTACGCCAAAGTACCTTTTTTTTTCACCAGAGCGAAGTTTTAACATTTTTTTTTCTTTTTTTTTTTTTTCATCCACAATCCGATGATTTTGTAAAAATATAACAACCTCTAGTTTGTCTGTACACAAGGTCAGCAGCATAGTATTGGAAAATTTTCAAAAAAGCCTTTTTTGAGTATACATTTTCGTTGATTATACGGATAATTTGGCTGTTTTTGGGTACCAATTTAACACTTTAATTTTTTTTTCTGCAGTCTCCCTCATTTCACATAAACTATTGTTATTCATACTTAAATCCTACAATTTGATCATTTGTTCTTTTGCATCCGACGAAGCTCAAAAATGTGTACTATTCATACATATTTTTTTATATTTTTTTTTAGTTTAAAGTATCATTTAACCCATCTTTTGTTAAACTAAGTTTTCTTTGAAAGAGTATCGCACGGTAAACACTTTCGAAGCAAATTTGTTACCACAAATTAACATAAACTCCCAGGCTCCATTGACTTCTGCTTCTCCGTCTTTGACCAAAAAACTTTGTACTGCGCTGTAAAAGGTAATAACTCTAATTTCATTCGGACAAGAAGAGAAAACAAATAATGTAATCCCACACCAAACGACAAAAGACAATTTTCGGTTTACCCTGTAGATATACGTCTTATAAATGTGTGAGGTAAAAAAGTTTTGTACACGTTGGTGCGCTCATAATTGTCGGCATTCTCGGCTAAAGTAGGTCGCAAGTAAATGCAGCTAATTATACACGCAAGCTTTTATACGCAAATTGAGATCAAGAGGTGAACAGTATATACGTTTTTAGTCCAATATGAGAGATGGAACAGATTAAAAGATAACAAGTACGTGCTTTTCTCTTTGAAAGTGGAATAAAAAAGTATGTACCCGTGACACTTTTGAGGGGCAGTAAATGTATATTATACGTAAGAAAATCAACGCTGAAAGGGAAGAATAAGGCTATAACTGCACGACGTAAAAACCGCGTGCGCGTAAATACCCACCCAATACATGTATATATATATACCATCGGAGCAAGTGTGCGCGCAGGGCATTATTTATCGCCCGCTACGATATAATACGTGAGCGCGCAGCGGATGAGCGGCGCGTAAGGTTTTTCTCAGCCCCCACACCATTTCGACCCCTTGTCGAGTGGAAGCCTACACATGTATACAGCCACACGCGGACATTGAAACATTTATCGCCCGAGCTTCGACCCACTCCGTCTTTATTAACCTCCCGACTCTCTGCGGCAGTTGCCCCCGGCTGTTTTTGCACCCTCGGACATATGTATCCGTACAAGCATCGAGACATTGATTCTAGAATCTGATTTGGGGCTGACTCTCAACGACTCGCTGACCGATTTCTTTCTGGGGAGGAGTTTTTTTTTTTTCCTTATATCTCCCGTGTTGTAGGTATTTGGCTTGGGCTCGTCGATGAGTGTATTGCGCACACGTGATTCGGTATCAGTATATAATGCGTCGCTCATTATTATTTCACTTGAAAACGTGAGAGCCCCTGCTGATTTGATTGGCTAATATTAATTTGAGAATTCTCTATTTGTACAACTGATGTGAGAGTAGTTAAAAAAAAAAATAGCTGCCAAGAGAAACGAAGATGTGGGAGGGGACTGATAAATGAGTGGAGTATCTGCGTGTGCGAAGCAGTTGGAATCGTGTTTTGTGGTGTGTCGAACTGTGGTCGTCTGAGCCGGCGAACGGAGGACAGCACGTGCGAATGCGGCTTTTACCGGATGAAAAAACTTCCAAGTGCGTAACTTCGAGATCCCACATGTGTGTACAGAGCGATCGTTCGAGCGAAAAAATGAACATGCTCCGGTCGACACTGTACCGTAATTGCTCTATTACTTTGCCTATACGTTCGTAACTGCGTACATGGAGTTACTGAAATAATGCACTTATTCTGTAACCGTGAAATAAAGTAATCTGTTATACTAGGGACCAAAAAATTGACTAACAATTAAAAATTATACGAAAAATTGCTACTATTGTAAAAGTTGTTTCTTGAAATACGAGTGTATTTTAATTTTTTCTTTTTCTTTTTCTTTTTTTTTTTTTTAACAATTTATATGATTGACTACAAAATTATAGAAAACTTTCACAACATTTTGAGAGGAGTACATTTTTAAGAAAACAATGATTTTTTCAGTTTTTAATCGCACAAAACGATACAAAATAAAAAATTACATTGCTTCAATTCTTAAAGTTTTAAAAAATATTTATTTTACTTTGACCGATGTTGACAAAGTTTTCAATGCATTTGTCAATATCTTTCAGAGTATTAACTTTTTTGTAAAAAAAAACACTTTTTTTTTATCACCTGCACAATAAATTAACTATAGTGTTTACACCGGTTAAAATTTATATATCTTCAATTGTCTGAATTTTGCAAAAATATAACAATTAATCATCTGGAAAAAAAATATAGTAAAAACGCACTAAAACGGAGTAAATATAATTTTTCAAGCCCAAGCTAAAAAGTAAATGCCCGGAAAAGCGTCCAAGTCAAGTCAGCAAAAAAAAAAAAAAAAAAAAAAAAAAAGCAAAACGGGTTAATGAACGGCGCTCATTAGAGAGGCAAACGTCAACATCCGCACACACTCGTGATCGATTCCATTTACAGCCAATGATCGACAGCGGTAACTGTCGCCCGCGGCGCCAAGAGGATTTTTGAAAAGTGTTACACACACACACGGTGCTCGTAATAATTTCGCGTTTGAGCTCAATCACTTCATTAACCCACGCGGGTTTTTTTTTTTTTTTTTTTTTTTTCCTCGCTCGCTCTCCACGAGTGAGCTCGGCCTCGACTCTCCCCCGCGTTCCGCCTTTGATTTGGTGCTTTGCCAGAAGGCCGCGAAGCGAAAATTATTTAACGAGTTTTTCCCGACGAGCCACACGCGAATATGCACGCCCCCACCACCACATTTATATGTACACGCACACCCGAGCCGAGTGAAGAGCAGCCGAGTGGCGAGGAACGGCGCTCCAACACTTCCACCGCTGCGATATATATATACAATCATCGTCAACCCGAGAGCTCGATATTGGCAAACGAAACGAGAAAAAAAAAAAGGAAAAATCACGCGCTTATAAAATGTTAAATTACGAGTGATTAGGTGTACGCGCGCAAAATTTCCTCGAGTCGTGATTACAACGTACACATTATATTTGCGGCCGGTGTGAGACAAAAACTCGGTCGACGCCTAAATAACAGTCCCAAGCAGAAATTCCTCGAAGTGATAATAAACGCTTGCAATACCTAATGTATAGATGTATGGTACACCCGGGGATCGTGCCCTGCTCGAGATCTCGCGTTACACCGGCTGCGGGTCGTTTTAAAAACAAAAATCCAGAATTTTACGAGCCAAGGGTCATTAGAGCTCGCCTGTTCTCCATCTCGTGTATACATATATATATATAGCCATCTCGGGTAAGGACGAAAATTTAATATCGCGCGCCGGAGACTTTTTGCCGGTGTGGAGGTCGCACCTTGCGGAGGATTATTTTAGACCCGAGTTTGTCCTTTTGCCGCCGGGGCAGGAGGCTCGAGCCGTTAAACTGGATCCCCGAGAGTATATAACATATACACGAGTTGATTCAATGGTGTTTACATGCACGTATCCGCGGAACAGCTGTAGAGTGGGTGTACCGTAGATAAAATTACTTATTCACCAATGAAGAAAGTTAGGGGGGGTTCCCGAGCAGCCCCAAGCATAGACGAGATGATGGGCCAGGGTGCGTGCCTTTGGTAAACCCTCGAGGCCGTTCGCTCGTTCAAATTAATCACGACCGCAGTCGAGCCGCACTCGGCGAATCGTCGTCCCCCTCCCCAATTTCTCCTATGTATATATCCCTATACACAATGGTACCTTTGGCTTTTCTCCGAGAGGCTTCCTCCGTCTTTTTCGGGAGAAACTATACGTGTGTACGCGAGCCCCACGCCGAGTGTAATCAATTTCCGACGAGCTGTACAAGAATATACGATATTTTTCACATTGTTTATTTAAGTAAGTAGTGGAGGTGTTGGGCAATTTTTAACGTCAATACTATTGTTCACAATTATAAAAGCATCTTGCATTGTTTCAAATTACAATAGAGTAATGTGATGTGTTGAAATTTATTCGATTTCTACTGAAACATCACATTGTGTTATCTTGGAAGAGAAAATCTCAGGCAGATTTTCTCGCCCAAATAATATGAGATGCATCCCGATCGCTCCGGTTCTAGTGAGAGAAAACTCGTAAAGTTCGACCCGAAAGATCATCACAATGAAGTTGTAACGAAGAAAAGTCAAATCGATACGATTCTCATAAAGATTATTTCTCAATTTTTTTTTTTTTTTCTTTTTTTCCCCCAGCTAAAGGAGCCAAGGATGAAATCAGAGCACGTAAGCCACATCAGGGCTGAGTCGTCGAACCGGCATCAATTCACAAAGCTCCCCGTGTATCCGCAAAGTGACGGCGCAGACCCATCACGCAACATTTCCCCCCCCCCCTCCCCCAGCTTTCTGCTCTCGTCTATTAAAGCGCGCTCTCTTTCGTTTTCCCTGGGTATTATGCACCAGGAGCGCTATACATATTCTCCTCCTCCCCACCGACGCGCGGCCGCCATGCAAGCTCTTGCTCTATTCTTGTCTGCCCTGCCTTCCTCGGGAGCAATTACAGTACACCCACCAGAGTGTATATACGTGTACATAGGTATAATGCATCAGTGCACGAGTGTGTGCGCGAGCTTGAGAGAGCGAGAGATATACAGCTGTAAGCTCGCGCCAAAGGATTGGTCCATAAGCAAGATGGGAGCGGAAGAGGTGAGAGAGAGAGAGAGTTGGCACGGGGGGGAGGCAAGGAAGGATATACCGAGGACCCGGAGAAGCTCGGGAGAGTGGGGCGGTGGTGGTACAGAGGGGGAGGGTGTGTGCTCTCTCGCTCTCGCTGTCTCTGCTCTATTGATCTTCCGCGAGGAGAGCCGCGCGCGCCGCTCCTCTGATGTTCCTCTCGTCCTCTCGCATCCTCTACCCCACGGCTCCGCTCGCTCTACGTATATACTTATACGTACGTATACCTGTGCGGTAGCACTGATCTTTTTTTCCTTTATCTATTTCATACGCTCTGTACCGCTGTGTTTTGCTTTTTTTTTCATTGTTTTTTAAGTTTTTTCTTGTTTGTGTATTTTTATTTAAGTGTAAGGCCTCACATCCCACGCTCTATGTTTTCACTCCGAGGCTTTACGCCAAAAGTGTGTTGGCATCGAGTAGGTATAATTTTTTTTTTTCGTCCATTTAATTATTCCAAATCGAATAAAGTTTTTTCCCTGATGTAAGGAAACAAAGGTATATAAAATAAACAATATCATGAAAACTTTTACGATACAATATCTTGTGGAATCAGGATTACACACTTTATGCTACGAGACAAAAAAAAAAAAAAAAAAAACAGTCGTGCTTTCAATGCAGGATTTCAGATTTGTACATCTGTAATATAAGATAAAAAATGTCATTACAACTTTGTGTAACACTTTTATGAAGTTTCCGCAGTCACGGACAAAAAAGAGCTAAACGCGGCTTTTTTTTTCTCACAGATCAAATAAACATGTAATATAAAAATGTGATCGATGAGTAATGTCTGATTTTTCGCTCAGAATTTTTTTGTTTCGTCACCATTTGGTGTAGTACTGGTAAAATATACATCAGCCACGTACGTTGTACATGCAGGTCGCTCGAAGCGCGGTCAGACCCTCACCCATGTACATCCATATATACATAGAGCAGAGAGGAAGGAGAAGAAGCAGGGCACGGCAGCAGCACGTCTCTATATTTATTTTAATGAATTTAAAAGAAAAAGAGAGCAAACCGAGTGCACTCTGGAAGCGAAGAAAAAGAGAAAATGAGCAAGTGCGGGCACAGACGGCGAGCCATTAACACGAGAGTTTTATACAGAGTTTCCGTAGCGACTAGACTTTCCGCATATATTTTTACATACAAATTCAACCAACGGCCCGGCGGGAGAGAAATGGCAGCTGCTCACTTTTTCAACTTAATTGAGATATTCATTACCGCGTGGGCCAATACTGCAAAGTTGCGCTCATTCGACATGCTTTCATAAAATATACATCTATTTGGGTTGAATAAAATTTAATTTTGACTCGATACGAGCGATGTATATATATATACGCACCTGATATGAAAAAACCTTTTGGTTTGTCGTACATCAAAGGAGGGACTCATTACGGACCCACGGGTACGTTTTCTCAGCACTGAGAATTAAAATAAATGACAGAGAGGTGGAGGGGGGGGGGTACACGAGGCAAAAGAGCAGGAGAACGAAGCACAATGTACTCCTCCTTTGAAAGGAGCGCAGCTCTGCGGCAGAGTCTCTTCGCGGCCGAGTTTCCACAGCTCCGCTCAGGGCCATTTTTTTCGTCAAAGAACTCGTTTTTCCGTCATGCGTATACTTATACACACTAGTTTGTACACGAGAGCGTGCACCTTGGGCCGGAACAACTATACACACGAGAGAGTCGAGCTAACTCGCCGATGCGGATAAAATTATTACATGTTTTTACTGTGACGAGAAAACTCGGAAGAAGCTGTGTATAGGAAAAGCCGAGCTGTACGGGCATGGAAGGACGACTCGTTGTGTCATTTGTTTTGACAAAAAGTGTTGTACATCGTTAGGTTTTCTATTGAGCATTTTCAACTTTTTTTTTACATAGTTTTACAATATATTCTCTAATTTGTATGATAATCGAGGAACCCTTTGGAGATAAAAATGTACGTATACGTATACGCGTGTGGAACCAGAGCTTCAGTATAATGTTTACTTTTATCGTCCCTGGTTTACCATACGTACTTTTATGGTTAAAATAATTTCTTTTTCTTTTTTTGCATTTTCCTCTTATGTGATCTCCAAACGGTGGGAGGGCATTTTTGAATTTAATATACAATGCTCAGCTGAGTAAGTAAATACGCAATGAGTAAAAGCAGCAATCAAACCACAAACAGTTTTGAATTAATAATTACGTGAAATGTGATTACTCATCATTTTCAAATGAAATTATTCTCTGTTTTTTTATAAGACGTAAAGGAAGAAAATATTAATAAGAAAAAAAAAAAACTATTCGGGTATCGACAAAACATACATTTGTATGTAGGTAATTGATGGTCTCGATAGCGAAAGAGAGCGAGAGGGGGTAGGATGGGCTGTGTCATTGGTGGAGCCCACACATGTGTCTCCCTCGCTCCTCTCCTCTCGACCGATTGTGCAAACTACGCCCTCGCATTCTCTCCGCTACACGACTATCTGGCTCGGCTGTTCTCCCTCTCCCCCGCGTTATATATACATGACTCGAGTAACATCCTCGACGCCGGATTGGCGTGGAGGGAAGCATCAGCCGGCCCCTGTTGGCCGCCGCCTGGAGCATCTCTGCTCATCCTCGCGGCTGCGCGCCAACGGCGCATCACCATCTCTCGGCTCTGTCCCCTCCTACCGTTGCTCTCCCGCTAGGCCAAAATGGTGGCCGCTTCTTCTTTGGATATTTATCCATATACCTACCTACCGACACCTGTATTATTCATAGTGGCCTTTTTTTTTTTTTTTACTCAATAAGCAACGGATTTGAGCGTAGTTTGTCTACCTTTTTTTTGTCGGCAAACTAAAAATATCTTTTGAGTAAAATTTTCTTCTAATGCATACGAGGACTACGAGTGAATCTGCGACTCGAAAGTCACTCGGAATGGTACCTATACCCATTACTCGATTGGCCCTCGTACCATATAGGTAGTATTTAGGCTCTAGGGTCAGGAAAACTGCTGGAAAGAAAAAAAAGGAAAAAGAAATATTACAGCTACGTTGAAGAGAACAAGTGTAGTTCAAACAGAATCAACGGAGATACGGTAAAGTTCGTGAAAGAACGGGTACATTTCCAAAGTGGTGCTTTCTCGAATGGTTATTCAGTACCCCTTTGTTCCTCCGAGCCACCGATAAATCGGTCACACTTGAGCCATAAAAAAGCAGCGTTCGGATGTGCCAGTATACATTTGCCAGCCGCAGGAACATCATCCTCGGGGTCCGAGACAAAAATAATAGTAATAACAATGCCCGTGTATTTTCGCGTTTTCCTACCCCCGGGCGGGCTCGTTGCACTGACACACACTTTGCGCGCCAACCAGGGATATTCTAAAGATAGACGCCGCTATTTCGAATGTCATTCCCGGAAAAATCGAGCCAGTCCGGAGTTTCGAGGGAAATAACATTTATTACAACAGCTCTCGTCGTCGTCGTCGGTTACCTCTCTCTCTCTTTATTTTGGCGTGCTCGCTCATCTGGATGTATGGCTTCGTCTCTCTCTCTCTTTCTCCGCGTCTTTTTTTCTCTAATGAACGCCCCCCACCAATATCATGTATGTATATACGCGTACACACAGACGGACGGAACGAAAGAGATGAAGACCGAGTAGAGTTGAGCTGCAAAGGTGAGCAAGTAACGTGTATATATTGTACGTAAAGTATACGGCCCGGGGGATGACGCAGCGACGGGGCAAAAGGGGCGGAGGGAGGGGGGTAGGTAGATGAGAGGAGACTGCAGCTGGTAGGTATGGGTGCAGCTGGGGAGGGTGGGCTCTCGAGAGGAGAGCGAGCTCTGGTGGTATGATAATTGGAGGAGGAGGAGGAGGAGGAGGCAGAGGACAAGAGAGAACCGAGAGAGCAGCAAAAGTAAAGAGAGCAAAGGGGGTCGGAGAGGGGAAGAGCTGCCGTTGGGTTGCCATGGCTACGGAAACCACAGCCATCGGGAGGTATATATATATGTATGGACTCTTGCCTGCCACCTCTCTCTCTCTCTGCATCCACGCTATACTGAAGCAAAGAGAGCCTGTATCGAGGATGAGAGAGAGAGAGAGAGAGAGAAAAGTGTCACTGACTCCCCCGATGGCTGCCGCGAGTCGCGACCTCCTCTTCCCTCGGGCTGCCTCCTCACCCACGTCTATACCAACGAGCAAAAGCACGAGAGCCAAACTGCAACCGTTAAAAAGCCAGAGCCGCGGCGAGTGTAGTGCAACACGAGCATATACAAGAGAGGAGACGACTCTCTCGCGCTGGTGTGTAATATACCTGTACACCCGTATGTATACCTACCTCGAGCTTATATTATACCTATACACCATGATACGTAGCGAATCGCGACTGTACTTACATATATATGTATACATATACATACCTATATGCATCAGCCACGGAGCCTTTGTGCCCCACGTTTCGCATCACCTCCACACACGCGTATATCCTCCTCTTCCATTCGTTCCTCCCTACGCCTCCCCCCTTTCCACTCCCTTTGTCTCTCACATATACTGCTCTATCTGCGGCGTGGCCTGCAATACACGTCGGTGTGCCCATGTTATGTACCCTGTATCTGTACTACTCGAATAGTACACACACACACATATAATTATATATATATATGGTTTACGTGCTCTCGGTTAGCAGAGATCCAATGGCGAGCTCGATCCCGCCTCGAATTTCATTCTCGTATACTTGACTACCGGCACGTATAGTTGTATATAGATACGTATACGGAAATGATTAATAGATCTCGAGCTGCGTTAGACCTATACATTTGTAACGCTTATCACATTTTTTTTTTTTTTTTTTTTTTTTTTTTTAATAAAATCGACAGGTGGTAAAGCTCGTCTTTCTTAATTGTACACGTACATGTGTATATTATGTACAGTGAGTCAGCTTTATGAGGGGTGAGTGTATACCTATACCCACCCGAGTGTCTGAGAGAGATGTATCCCGTGAGCGGCGAGAGTCGCGGTTTCCATGGGAACCCGCGGAAAAACCTATCGATTCTCCCTTTGGTCTCCGGAGCTCTCTTTCAAGAATCTCCCGGCCCTTTTTTCGTGCTGAGCTCCCCACCCTCCCTCTTCCAAGACCAGCTCTCGACGCAGACGAGGCACGTTTTTCCCTCTTACCATCCATCCCCAGCTCCTATATATATATATGTGTATACACACAGCGCGATGCTTTCGCCGACCGCGCCAGTCGTTTACCTTTTTTTTATCTCGTTCCTGGTGCAAAAACAACTCCCAAACAGATTCCGGTGCAGCGCGCCTATAGGTGTATAGGGCCGGCATCGTTAAACGAGGTTTATTCCGCTAATAAGGGCCGGACCGCTTGCTTATTGAAACAATAAAGAAGCCCCTTTTCCCTCTCGTATCCCGAGCGTCCTCTCTCGGTACGGGGGAAGAGGTGGGGCCGTCCACGGGTGAAGAGGTCGGCTACGTGCCCGGCATACCCCGACTCCCCCCCCCCCGAGTCGTAAACCGAAGCCATCAGCTCGATGGATTTACGGCTGGTTATATTGCGGTCTCGGACGCTGCCCGTGTTTTCTTTACCCCCCTCGCCCTTTCGATCGGGCCACCACCTCTCGCGACACCGCTTTTATGATGCATGTAGGGAGGACCACGCGTGGAGCTGAGATTTTTTTTCGCCCCGGCTCTTGGATAGGGGGAAAGGGAGCAACGGTGATGGGAGTAAGTGACGCAGAATCGCGCGGCTACGGAGTACGTGGTGGGGGCGGGGGGGGGGGGAAGGAAACGACGACGACGCGGATGGAAATGAAGATGGAGATGAAGTACGTAGCGCGGGAGGGAGATCCGAACAATGGCAGGCTCGACTCTGCGGGCTTTCTGCGCGAGACATATAGTGCGGCTCTTGTACGTGTATATATATATGTGTAATACGTCTAGTGTCGGAGACTCGGAAATGTCGAGCTGCGGCCGTTGAATGGCCGGGCCTCTCCGGCAGGAGTAGGACGAGAGGAAGTCTCGGATGCTCGCCCGAGATTAATGTTCGCGGGCCAAAGATATGCGGAAATGGATGGGACGCCGCGGACATTGTTCGCGCACCCCTTTTCCTGCACCCCCCCCCCCCAGTGTAATACATGTACATGCTCGCAAAACTCTTCGTTTTTTTTTTTTCCTCACAAAGTTCATCCGAGACTATTAAATGAAAATCTCGTTAATTTGTAGGAACAGGAAAATCGATAGTTTTGCGGCTATCCGTTGTAACTTTTTTTTTTTTACACCGTAACAATCGGTATAGGAAGACGTGAATGAATAAATTATAGGAAAGTCAAATAAACGTCAAATGGCATCCACGAGTGTAGTAATTGGGCTCGTGCGCGACACCGCTTATAAAGAGCAATCATATTAATTTTCTATACCCCCCTCGCAAACAAACGCTCATCCCATATACATATACCTATGGCAAGAAAGCGTTTAAAAAAGAGGGAAAGGGTGTCTCGTTGTTGTACCCCCTGTAAGCGACAGCGGACTGTCTTGGGCAAATACCAAATAGAGGGGTCGATCGGGCTCCTCATTCTTTTCTCCATATCTGGCTACTATACATGCAATCATACATAACATGCCATCCTCGTACATTGTAGGCGCGTATATAACATTTATAATGTATACTTATACTTTGGGTCTCGTAATTCTACACCTCGAGCATCGATCGATTTCGAGTGACGCAACAAAGTCCTCGGCTCATCTCGATTGTTATACGTTATATTAACTTTAACGTCTACAACATATTACACCGATTGTATGGACATACCTACGTAATAATTATGCGAGCGCATAAAGAACCGGAGCAATCAAATGGAGAGCCTCCCTCTTTATAAAGCGCGACCCGGAGGGTCAATAAATCTCTCTGCCCGCGATAATACAAGCCACCGCGCACGAACACTATAAACAAAAAAAAAAAAAAAAAAGAAAAAGTGCTTGATCATACATGCCCGCGTTGTATTATACGCCTACTCGCGAACGCGCGTGTGCACACGCCAACGCGCTACGTATACCTATACGGATGAGTGCACGGACCGGTATATATACACGATATATATTGCACGGGTATGGGGGTGGCATGCACGTGATGTTATATTATGGAGCGAAAACGGTAAACGGCCCTAATAATGCGAAATCTCAGTGGCCATAAATACGAGCCGGCGCGATACGTATCGCCCGCTTGATCTCCCTGGCGTGTCGTCCACGCCGCGTGGTCTCCGTGTCTCCAGGTACACCCATATATACCTGATACCGCAGTCCGTGTGGTGCTCACGTTATAATAGTATATATTATACCCAAGACCTTACAGAAACTCGTCTACTCCTCTGACCATACACCCCATACAGCCACGTAGTTTATCCGGTAAATTTGGCTATCGTTATACAAATGCACCTTCCTTAATACGCGAATTTTGACCGTTTTTCGCGTCACTTATAGTCATTGCCGATCGCTCGATTTCGATATCTGAATTTTCTTTCATACACCCCCAAAATCGCCTCAATTTTCTTTTCCTTTGGTAATATCCAGCTATTACGTTTGGCTAGAAAAAAAAGCTTATGAAATCACAGTTTTGGTTATTATGATGATTTATAGCCGGCTCGCCGGTGCAGTTATACCTCGAAATTTCATACTTACCATCATTACCTGAATTTTACACGTTTCACGGATCTCCATGAATAATTGCGATCATCACCATTTTTGTCGCATCACGAATGAAGGCCCATGAATTATCGCTCCGAAAATTTGGAAAAACCACAGTCCCAGTTGTATACATTCACTCCGAGCCGTAGTCCACGAGACCGGAATAAAAACTCGAGCCGAGACAAAGAATCGTTAAGTCATGAGACAGGGGGGGGGGGTGTTGATCGATACCGTGTAGGAAGTTTTTATAATGGAAGGGAATAAAAAAAAAAAAAAAAAGAAAAAAGAAAAAAAGGATCAAGAAAAGGGGGAGGGAGAGGGTATATGAAGAAGGGAAACACCGTACGAAAAGGGGAGGGAGGCGCCCTATCAGATTTGTGTCGAGTGCCGCGAGAATCTCGCTGTCTCCTTGGCGTGTGTCACGTGTGTAAGGGGGGTAGATGAGGTCGCGCGGACGTCACCGTTCTTGAAGGCTAGCGTGTCCGGTATCTCCTGCGGGGATCGCTGGGAGACATTTCGTCCTCGGCTTATACTTACGGTACCTATACAGTCCAGAAATGACCATCGCCCCCCCAACGTCCTCTTCCACCCTTATGGCCATTAGTATACATATATACGTCCCATTGCTCCTTGGCCCTCCCACTCTTTCTCGCTCGGCTCTTCCATTTATTTCTCGTGTGTATATATATACCTACCGTTACCCCCCCAACCACACCGACTACGTGGCGATGTGCCGACGAGGTGGCTTGCATTATCTGACCACTCGCAGTGGCCACTTATATACCATACTCGTAAGTATACACGGATATGTATGATAGATGCAGCGATAAGCCGATTTATTGGGATGGGGGATGGTGTAGCGGTACGTGCTGGGGGGGGTTCGCCGAAGGAACAGAAAACGTTCGGGCAAAAGTCGAACTCGAGGCTATTGTATAGTTGATGCCCAATCGAGCATACTTGCTTATCAAGTGCTGTGTAGCTAAAGGAGAGGGAGGAGGTAACCTCATCAACCTCGTCAATCTTGGGTATAACCCACAAGTAAAGTTTTTTTGGAAACTCCAGGATTCGGCGTAATGACGCGTCGCGTGTAATTATGACACATACTGTATACCTGCTACTTCCTGATGTACCGAACTGGTGGAGCTTAAAGAAAGGAGGTAGGGAGACGAGCTTTTGTACCCTTTAATGACGAACTCGTGGCTCCCACGCTCCTCCTCCCTTCGAGCTCAAGTAGTTAAACAGTATACAGTGCAGGTTGTCACTTCAAAATAGATACATATACCAAGTTGCGAGGGGTGCATTGTTTTGTTGAGATTTTCAAGGTAAAAATGGTCAAACTCTGACTTTTTTGCCGAGGGTGCTTTGTTAACTCAAATATAATTGTACATACACGGCTCGGACCTTAAATTTTAATTTGTTAAAAATAGTCACACCAATATGGCAATTCTTTACAATCAAAGAATACCATACCGTACAACCCATTGTTTAATAAATTGTTTCCAACTACTTTTTCTTTGCACTCAGTTATGTAAGTAACTCGAAATTTTTTTCTTAACGAAAATGAATAAAAAATAAAAATCGCCAAAATAAAATCCTGCTACTTGCAGTAAACAAGTCAACAACAGTGGCATATTATGTATCCTTGATTCGAGACGTCGAATAACAACGAACACATATATAACAAAAGAGCAACAAATCTCCTGTGTCGTGTCGTTCGAATCGGCATATCTTACAATGTAGCCATGCTGATGCACACATAGTGGCTAATCGAAACGTGATCCAAAATAAAACGTCCCCCTGATGTGTTGACTGTTCGAGAGACGCGTTACGAACTTTTACGTCTTTCGTTTCGAAGAATCAAGTCGAGATGAGGACAATGAAGTATATGTTACGTAGTGTGGCTTGTCCAATGTTGTAGGTATTATCGTTGGACCTGCTGCTCTAAACTAGTGATACCAAATCTCGTAGGTGTGCGCTCAGAGTGTGAAATACAGAGAACAACTGACTAAGTTTTATTTCACGGTCAAATATATATATATAGACCAAAATAAATGTAATCAGTGACTCATGAAAGTTTATACAAGTATTTAAAACGATTGTGAGATGCGATTTGCAAATTCAGCGTTTTACATATACGCCGCTAACACATGGCAATTGATCCTTTACAGTACTATTTATACCTATACTTTATTTCGAAGATGCTTTAAGAAAGGTACCGTTTTGGCCGGGCATTCGTCTTTCAGATTTAAATAATAGCATGCAAAATTTCAGTTCCTAATATTGTATGCACTGTATTGATACTATGAGTGATTTTGTACGCAAATTTGTATGTTAATTTTAAAAATCACTCATAATACCCATGCAATATACCATATTAAAATCTTGCAAATTTCTCGTTGTAAATGTTCTGACGAGGAAAGTTGTATTGCTATTATTGAAATCTCAAAGATGCATACGCGGCCGAATTGGTACCTTATTTATCCCAAGTTATGTAAATATATATTTACTTACATAATATACATCCATGCATATTCAAAGTTGACGAGTTAAAAATCATAAAAAAAAAGGAATTTTAAGAATTCCTTTTTTTAAAGTTGTAAGAATAGTATCGAATAACTAGTATTTAAAATAAAAGTCTACGAGGCCTTGGTTGTAATATTTGTGTTGATTTTAGAGCTGAATCAACGCTAAAAATTCGAGTTTCAAGTTTTAGGTAATTTACCATTGGAGTTAAGTGCAATCGTCTTTAAAATAGAAGCGTAAAAATATAGGGACAATAGTAAAATAATGTTGTAGTACGAGTGTGCGTACAATTAAATCGCAGATTTTTTTAACACAACAAAAAAATTATACTAAAAGTAAGAAGAAAACAAATTGATAAATATGTAAAAAATTGGTAGTATACGGTGATTGTATTCAACGCTCTCGTATAAATACTCGCCTCTCGTGAACTCATGATAAATTTGTCGCATCCTGATTTCGATAGCTCCATGCCATCTCGTAACGTCCACCCACAACAGAGCATTCCTCCAAGGTGATGTATAAGTATATAGGAAAGGTAACAAGACTTTGATGGTGGCTTCGGATGGGAAAAAGGAGCAACTTTTTCGATAACTCCATAACCTTCCGTCGGCACAGCAGAGGACGCCAACAACGACCGGCGGTCAGTTGGTGGTGGAGCAACACAGCAACATATGCATTTCACCTGATCTCCGGTACCACCCCATCATCACGCGTTCAGTGCACACACAGGAGGTATTCACGAGTTGCTGCCCGAGCTCGCCCGTTAGCGGTGACAGGAGGAGGTGTGTGGGTGGCGGCTGTGTCGAGGCGGAGTGGAGAGGAGGCAGCCAACCGACCGGCCAAGTATCGGAGCATTCGGAGTCAGGAGCCAAGTCAGTTGTTTGCCCCCGTGCATGCATGGTGCGCGCGCCGCTCGACGTGTACTAGTTGTGCAGATAGTAGCAAGAGCGCGAAATTCGGCGCGCGAGCTTTACTCGTCGTTGGAGTCGTCGTCGGGGCAGTGCAGTGCGAGACGCGCTCGTAGTCGCTGGTGATACCCGTAAAAACGAGCGTGACGTTTGTTTTTTAAACCCCGAGAGCACGCGCGCGTGCTGAAAGTAGCAAAACAACACAGCAGCGGTGGCTGATGCGCGGGAACGGGCACGGCTTGTTGCCGGCTGCGGAAGCGGAGCAATAGCAACAACATCAACAACAGGAAGCCGGGCCAACGCGGCCGCAAGCGCCCTGAGGCGGTGCGCGCAGCACCTGGTGCGGCTCGTGCTCGGCCAACTCGGCTGGAGCCTGGCCCTGTGCTCGTGGTTGCGGGGGGCCCTGCTGCCGCCGCTGCTGCTGCTCCTGGCCACGAGTCCGCCGACAGCCGCACGAACACCCGCCAGTGGCAGCGGCAGCGGCAGTAGTGGTGGTGGTAGCAACACCTACCGCTCGACTGGTGGTTTTTCGTGCGCGTCGACCCCAGCCTCCGCGGCGGCCTCGTCCTCGCTGGCGGCCTGCTGCTGCTCCTCCTCCTCCTCGTCCTCCTCCTCTGCCTCGTCCTGCGCCTCGTCCAGCTCGGAAGCCACTGCTCGGCGTTGCCATCACCGACACTGCCGTCGACACCATCGTCGCCGGCGCCAGCGACGTCAACACCACCGGTGCAGGCGCCGCTGTCAGTCGAGAGTTCCCCGGGCCCACCGTCAGCAGCCGACACCTGAAAAGCTGGACCGACGCTCAAGGTCAGTGTATACCCTCTCACTCGCCCCGTCGTTTTGCTGCGATGTGTGTATAGTAGTCTGCTTTGCTCGTGTTGAAATCGCTCAGCCTTTAAAAGAAAAAAAAAGAAAAAAAAAAAAAAAAAGGTGGAGGGGCCGTGTACTTATTGGGAGTGCGATAAAAACAAGCTTGGCGAGAGGCGTGTGGGAGAATTCCGCGAACCAAGCGAATATATGACCGATCGGCTGCTGTGTTGTATTCGCAATATCACAACATGCATAAGGGGAACGAGGCCGTTGCGCGGAAAAACGACTCGAGAGCACGCAAATGCAATGTTTACTATAATACGTGCCGCAGAAAGTATACAGGAAATATATGTATATAAGTATACCTTGACGTGTGAGTGTGTGCGTGCGGATCAGCTGACGATACCTTGGAGAGGCCACGTTGTTGCCGGCCCGACTGTCACTCTCGCGTGCATCCCTTATCTCAAGCATCACAATTGATTGTTGCTTTTGTTCGTCGTCTTGATAAATTTTATTTTGTAATTATAAATTTCGTCTTACTGAAAAAAAGAAAAAAATTACCCATCAAATGTAAAAAAAAAAAAAAAAATCATGTTGTCTCAACGATGGATTTGTGAATTGTGCAAATTCCCCAAAATTCGTGTGCAGTTGCCATTTATTCCGACACTTTTAAACTGTCACTCTGTTTTTAAAAGTCCGCCCAAGTACATTAAAACAACATCTTGAGACAGTTTTCGAGGGTATATTTTCGGAGCTGTCGAGTATATATAAGTGGGTGTACATGTAAACTTGGGGACGCGAAAAAGTTGCCTCCCGGCCTTGGCGTTTCAACCTACTTTTCTTATTGCCCGCCAAAGTTAACTATTTCAACGTGGGTGGGTGTAGCGCCCGCCGAGCTTTTATTTTCGCTAGTAGACGTTATACATATATATATATATATATCGGAAAGAACCTCGAGACGAGATGTATTTTACAAGCCAAGTGGGTGTGTAACGTGTTATTTCGAGTCGCGCGGCTCATCCACCTCGATTTCCACTTTTATTTTTTGCTTCGTCGTCGAGCCGAGCTGTTTTTTTTTTTTTTTTTTTTTTTTACATACGCACGCGACCTTGACGCGGGCTGTATACCTATACGTGATCTACACGCAGCTACGCAACTTTCTCGATTTCTTGCACGCGAGATTCGTCGTCGTGCTCGTCTCTGCTGCAGTGCCGGCTGATAAAAATTCTATCGTGTGGTTTTTTTTTTTTTTTTTTTTTCCAACTCATTTGTAAGATTTTAACTTGGGTCCCCGTGCTTGAAAATACATTTTTGCTTTCTTCGTGTTGGCTGACAATTGAAAAATGTCTCCCCGCTTTGCACGATTATTCTTTTAATGGGATACTGTATCAATTGATTGTTTCTTTCATGCACTCGCTACTGACAAACAACATTCCTTAGGGAATTATTTTGTAATATTTTTTAATACTCGTAAAATTAATCTCTATGCATAATCTCTTACATAAACGAGAGAGAAAAAAAGTTTCACGTAAATACGAGGTTGTTTTATACACTGCATCAGTCAAAGTCTCGAAGCGCAAACTCCGTTTAATATACGACACGCGAGACCGTGTCAGTCGTTTTTGCGCTACGAGCAGTCGAGCGAACCTGTATGGTAAAAACAAAAAGGAGCTGGAAAAAAAAAAAAAAAAAACCACAGAGTAACCGTGTAATAATTAAAAGTTTCACAGTTATCGATGTCACGTCGTTTTATCCCCGAGCTCCTTTTTTTTCCACCGCTCCAAAATGATAGAGCCGCCGGTGGGTCGCCAAGTGGATATATTTACGCGCGGACGGTTATGAAAATGTTTTGAGAAAAAATTACTTCGCTGCCCGTACCACCACCACCAGCAGAGAGAGACGAGCATTCATTTTTCCCTTTAACTTGGCGCACTTCACGTCCCGTCCGCTCTCATTCGCTGCCGTTGGGTTCAGTGACTGATGCACGTGTGTAGGTATATAAAATGCAGCAGCCATGCATATGTAGAGGCTCGCTTTTGTAAATGTGAAAGCCCTGCAGGGCCATTTACTTGCCTCGCGAAATGCCGAGGAGAAACACACGCGCTCACACACGTGCAGCCGACGGGAAAACTCTTTTCGATTAACAGCGCATTGTTTCCCCACAGCGGCGCCAGTGCACGCGGGAGTTACCTCTTATATATAATACAAAGCACACATATCGAGGGTTAGAGTTGAGAAAAGAAAAAAAAAAAAAACAAATAAATGCCGAACACGGAGCAGCTAGCGCTATTTTTTTTCTTTCATAACCCACGCGCTTACGTAAGTATGTATATAATACGGCACAACAACAAGTCGCCCCCTTCCCCCTGTTCTTTCGAGATTACGGGCTTTTCGCGCCTCTCTTGGCTGTGCCGCTGCCAAAGGGATCCGAAGTCTCTCCTCCTTATACCCTGCAGTCCTGATGAGATTTTATACGAGAGACACGGGCACAGATTATTCGCATCGATTTTCCCCTCCCCCCTTTAATTCCACAGGCGCACCTTTGCGTTACTCTGTATATATACAGGCGCACGACCCTCTTACCGCTCCCCCCGACTGCTGTCTCCTCCTTTTGTGTATCTCGCTTCGCTTTGCTTCGCCCCCGTATATATGTATATACATACGTATACACACAACTTTCCTTTTTTTTTTTTTTTTTTAAATTCTTCCCCGTCAGTTTTACTTCGCAAGCGACTTACAATAGATTCTTTCTCTCCCATATTTCCTCCCTTTTCTTGCCTCTTCTTTTCAACATCAACTCAATTGACGCTAAACTCTTAATTGAAGCCGGATCTTTTGTTCGCGACGAGCTAAACGCTCGATGTAAGATTTTTCTCTCTTTTTTTTTTTTCTTCTGCTTTTTAACGACTCTCGTGTATTTCCTGAAAACTCGAGGGCCTCTTTTTTTCTCCCCAAACCACCCGATTGTTCTTCTTAAAAATGTAACTTTTCATCAAACGTTGAGAAAGTAACCCCAACAATGAGTCCCATTGCAAGTACAAATAGACCCGTAAAATTTAAAAAAAAAGTACGTTATTGGAACTCGAAGGGATGACGTACATGATAATCATCTAAAACGCACACGGTAGGTATACATACGAAGTAGATGCACGAGTTCATCGAAATCGAGTGATATTCGATTCTAAAAGGTATATACAAAATACCGAGCAAACAGACGCATTTGCTTCGAGCAAACGTAACGATAATTCGAATCCCTGCACAAATAGTCCCCCGTCATAATCGGCCCTCATCAATATCCCTCAGCGTTAGCGGCGTGACACAGCGCGCGAGTGTAATACACACACACACACGTGGCTTTTCTATCTATCTCCCTCCGTGCGTGTATACATATATATATATATATATATACCTTGCCAGCCGCTTCGCTCCGCTGGTATGGACCAATCTGGTTTTAGTTTCCCTATTGGAATACCAGACGTGGAGGGGAGGGAAATGCGTTTTGGCTTTGAAATTGATTGCACCCGGTCTCCTCTCTTTCGGTAATTATTAGAGAAACAGTTTCTCTAATCGTGAAAACGCGCTCGGCCCACCGGTGACCCTGTGCACACGTATAAACGCACATTTGTACACGCAACTCCGGTATTCCAATGCGAATCCGCGATTATCGGCAAAAGTTATCAAAGTGCGCCGGGATTTACCGGCGGATTATAGCCTGCAACCTGATTAAACGCCCTGCCCGAGAGAGTCCCATTCCCCCCTGACCCTCCCAATCCGCGAGTTGTACGAGGTTTATATATATATACCCCACGAGAGATTATCCGTCCGAGGCTCGTACGCGCGCTTATTCCAATGACGAAGCCACGACTGGCTCTTGCAACGTGTGTCTCTCCCTCTTTCTGCCCATTAGACCAGAGGAGGGTTGGGGGGAGGGCGAAGAAAAGTGCAAAGACGGCAGAGCTCGGTCTGTCGGGCGTACGAGGAGGGGGATCCCGTGGAAAGTGGAAAAGGTATACGTGTGTGCAGACAGAAAAAAAGAGAACGAAAGAGAGAGAGGCAGCTAAGGCCGGTTGTGCACAATGTGCGCGAAACTCATGCATATACATACGGAGACGGGAAGAGAGAGAGAGAGAGAGAAAAAAGGGGGGAGGAGGCTCGAAAAGCTGCTGCGAGCGGAAGGTATGATCCTCTGGTAAATCGACCCTTGACCTCGGCTCTGCCGCCAGCAGCAGCTACTACACCCCGTCGGCTCGATTCAGCCTCCGGTCGAAGTACTTCTGCCGAAGAGTTTTTGTTGCCAAAAGGCGCGCTGCAGCTTCTTGCGCTTTCGAGCCCGATGCTGAAAACACAGGTATAGAGGAAGGAGGCGCGCGGCCTTAAGTTGCGAACAGAGTCCAAAGGGTGGAAGGGTTTTGTCGAGTTCTGTTCCAATTCCGTCGCTCCTACGCCCCTCCCGCGCTTAATTCAAGTGCCCCTCAATTAAAGCATAACCGGGGCGCACCCTCCCTCTGCTTACATGTACTCCCCCTCCCCCAGAGTACTTTAATCCAAGAGAGAGTAGCTTCTGGTGTTGCTATACGCTCCCCCCTCCCCCGGGGCTGTGTCACCAAATAGATTCCCGATGCTTTCTTCTTCTTCCGACCCACCCCCTCGCTCCTTCTTGCCCCTTTCTCTGTTCCATCATCATCATCGTCGTTGTCGTCGCCACTGCCCCTCGTCGCCGTCTCGTCGCCTCGGCGACGTACACGCGCATATGCACCAGCACAAAGGAGGAGGGGAGGGAATAGAAGGCATCGGGAGACGTGACCCAAGGAGGAGAGACCATAGCGCGACGACGTCGTCCGGAAAGAATGAGCTTGTACATAAAACGCGTCCCCGTCGTTAATCGTATAGCAGAATGCGTCGGCGTGGTATAACAGCCACGGTTGCGGGGGTCTTACTTCCCTCCCCTTCCCGTCCATTGACTCGGCGTTTTACGAGATACCTATACCTCACGCGACTTTTACGAGGCGCATTCTCGCGAGATACGGCTCTCGGCGTTTCATCGTCTTCTTCGACGGCCACCACCACCCCTCTCCCCCCCCTTCTCTTTGTGTGTGCAACAACGACGGTATGTATATGTACGTGGTTGTATTAGGGAGCCGAGCAAATTCCTAAGCGAAAGCCCTTCTGTGTACAAGTAACTGTGATGCGGACCTCCTCCTCCTTTGGGAAGCACCGAGCGGCAAACGCAGCATCTCTTGCGCTGCTCAATTTCGACTTTGTTGCAACAATTTCGAGGCGGGTCCCCGGAGCTATACCCGCGCGACCTTGGTGTCTTTCTTTTGCAATATACACGTATATATGTGTATACGTATAGTATATAGAGCTTTTGAGCATCGGGGGAATGATTGCTATGCATGCGGTCGTATAATTTCCCTTTTGTGGCTCTCTCTCTCTCTCTCTCTCATCTTGGCCTCCCTCTGCGAGCATCTTACTTCCGTTCCGGGGCGCGCCTCCCCTATTTCGCGTCTCGCTGCTGCTGTTTAGTTTGCGCCTCCACCTGTACAGTGCTGTACATACCCTCTTCGTTACGTATCTCCTCGATCTTTTTTTTTTCTTTTTCTATTCACCACTACCGCCACTTTGGTGTGCAGTGGCTTTTCCTCTTTCCTTTTCGCGGGGAAACCAAAGTGCAAGCTCTTCCCCACTGAGGAAAGTATTCGCTCGTTAGTGTACCTAAAAAGGGTGTCTTCACTGTTTAAATAACTGGTGGTTGTTTTATATTTATATATTACATCAGCTATTTGGTGCACACCAGCATACTTTATTTAAAAAAAAGAAAATACCATTTAATTTTTACTATAGCTTCCGTGTTTTGGTCCAAAATTTACTATGGCATACCAATATATACCTGTGGCCGTTAATGCTGATTCTCCATCCTCGTCACGACATATCACACGTACGGAGCTCCAACGTGAAGGTACAATAATAATGCTGGGTAATAAATATAAATGTGTCCGACTCGTCAGGGATTTTTATTGAATGATATGATTTCCCGAGTCCGTTCGATCGTATCCCGAAATCGGCTCTCGCTAAATGTGATTAATCGCAAGGCAAGAGTTCATTTAACTAGTTTGCTCTGCCGGAACACCGAGCCGGCCATTTATCAATAACATTAGCGTCAGTCATAGCCATTTATTTGAAGTTTCCGTATCAAACGCAAGCACGGACAATAAATGGCTTTGTTTCGGAGGTACCATATATATATATAAAATAGAGAGAGAGAGAGAGACTACAGTGTATTTTCGCTGAGAACCAATTATCCGGCAGTCAGTGTATAAAGCAGACGGGAAATACAATTTTCTTTTCGCACTAGCCGAGCGGATACGATACAGGTATCGATTCCTCGAGCTCCTCTTTTTTTTTTTTTTCCTTCTTCCACGTCCGACACAACAGCAGAGAGAGCCTCGGAATGTGCGCGCCCTGAATCATTTCGAGGCTAATAGTATCATTCGATGCCCTTTGAAATAGACATTTTATATATAATATGAAACATGTGAATCGAACGAGACTTTGCTCCAGAAAAAGCGATATCTTCTCTGTCCTTGTCGACTCTTTACTCTTCTTGACTATACTTTATTACAAATAACGTCCGAACTTTGGCAATAAAAATACTCTTACGAGAATTTACCAATTTTTCTTTTTCCTTTCTCACTATCTGCTCAATTTCGTTTTAGTTGTTTTCGCGTCCCGATGTACATTTTCTTTTTCAACGAGCAACAGCCACCCACTCAAGAGTGCGCGTAAAAACCGAAATTTCCACCACGCTGGATATGACGATAATAATAATCGATTATAAACCGTAAAGGGTGCGCTCGCTGTGTAAACCTCGGGTGGTACAACAACACGAGCGAAGCACAGGATATACGGATGTAGGTATACACACACGACAAGTCAATCATCCGAGGAGTAGTCGATCGAGGCTGATACACGAAATTCTAGCCCCGGGCAGGATAAACTTTGTAAAGGCATTAGGAGGCAGGAGTGGCAGAGCGCCGGGAGGCAAAGAAAGGGGGGGGGTTTGAGCTTCTCTTGAAAAATGTTGCCGATGGTGTACGAATCAGATTACGAGCGCTTAAAAACTTGGGTTCGCCGAAAGATTACGATCGCGACAAACGCCCGCGTACATATATATATATATACACCCGAGCCAAATAAAACCACGCAAGGGGGTCAGGGCTGCTGCGGAGCACGCGCGTGAGCTATAAATATAAGAGCACGCCCGCGGAGAGAGAGTGGGTATATCACTCGCGAGCGTGGAGGTATACGTATATGTACGCCGGGCCAAATCATCGATACGCATCGCTGGCGGGGTAATAAAGCTTCTCCTAACGCTTAGCAATAAACCGGGGCTCTATCGGGACAGATCTCGCGCCGAGGCGAGATGGAATGAAAAAAAAAAAAAAAAAAGCGAGGTAGTGCCAGGGCCGTTGGTGAAAAACTGAGGGAAGGTATGAAAAATATCGCTACTGTTTGCGAGTGTAGCAAACACAAAAAATGTGTATATATATATACTTCACACGTGTGAGTTTGGGGGGGTGGGGGGTTACCGTCTATATGCGTATAGATCAGACCGACATGTTTATCTGACAATCGCGCACGTGTTGGGGTGCAAGAGCATCACACGCACACAGTAGCGGTGTATTGTTCAGTTGACGTGTGTCTAATGGGTCTCATTAGCGGGGCACGTATAGAAGCCAGCCGAGCAGCTAGACGGTATTAATTCGTGATGTGCCATTCAGTTCTGGCACCGTTGGTAACTTCGACACATCCCAACGAGCGGCCATTCACGCGCAGCCTCCACCTTTGTTCGTTTAACACTGATGCTGCGTTGTTGTCATCACTATACCATTACATTGAGAGGATGTGCTTTTTTTTTTTTTTTTTTTTTTTTATAAATATATCAATTTTTAATTATTGATAAAATTACATAATATTACCTTACTTATTTATCAGGGTAAAAAAATTGATGGATTTTTTAAAAATATTTTCTTGTAAAACGTCAAAAATATCAAAACTTGCGTACAAACTGATTGGCACAAAAAAAAAAGTAATTTTTTTTATTTATTTTTTTTTTTATTCTATTTATTTAAGTTGCACCAAAAAAAAATTATTACTAAAGGTTTATACATATTTTGCAGATGTGCGTGATTTTTTAAATGAAATCTTAACCTCGTTGTGATGAGATTTATAACTATTTTAAGTTGAACATTTTTTCTGTAAAAGTGAAAATAAAATTTTTTACGAAAAATCAGTCATCTCGTAATATTTTATATACACAAAATCACAAAAATTATAATACCCAAAAAAATGTACATCTGAACCTTAATACTGAAAATGTATCCAATTTTTATCTTCATAATAACGGTCATAAATATTTTTCCAAAGTTATTCGCGTGATTTGAAGGTACACACGGCATTGAAGTAATTTTTCATATCTCAGTTGACTCGAGTGAACCACCAGAAGAATTTTCTTAAATAAAATTACCGAATAGCGAATCTCAAAAAAAAACCAGACGCGCTCGACTCTGCAAACTTCCCCCTCGATCTTTTCAAGTCCCTCCTACCCTCTGCTGCTCTCTGCTTCCCTCGCCCCATTCTATGAGCCCAGGTTTTTGCACTTTTTCTTCTACAGTACTGTTAAAAAAAAAAAAAAAAAAAAGCCAAATGCCTTTCAGGTCTGCTTCCGCGTTACATCTGAAACTACGAGAGACTCGCTGCTTGTACGCATGTTGCTATTGACGCGAGTTTTTATTGTCAGATGATGTACAATGAATCGTGTTCTAAAAAGGTGTACTCCCTTACAAATAGTGGAAATCTATTTTTTTTATTTTTTTACCTCTACTACTTGCTCTACGTAAACAATTTAAAATCTAACGATTCCTCTTTCCACGCACTTGAGTGATCTTGTATTTTCCACTGCTTTTTTTATCCACTATTGAATTCCCCTTCATTTTTATTTTTTTACTCCTAGAAAATGAATATTGTATTTTCAGATATCTCCTGTCCTTATATCTTGAATGATTGATTGACTGTATCCAATTTGTTTGTATATTGACTCAAAGCCGTAAAAAGAAATATTTTAATAAATTGTGGAACTGTTTACGTGCTTTATTTATATTTGTATTTAAAAGAGATGGAAAATTATGCAGAAGAATGTAAAATGTTTTGCGTACAAGTGATTTAAATTAAATGAACTTCAAGCTTGTCAAGCGAGTTTCAATTAGGCCAGATAGGCAGAGTGGAAAGACCCACAAGCACTGTCATCCCGCCAGAGTTCAGCCATAATTCACTATTAGTAGTACAATGTATGGGAGCACGTTGCAGAAGATAGATACTCCGGAGGTTCGAATTTCGTGCAAATAAATACTCCATGTCCGTTCTTTGGGGGGAGGATTGTGGTACGTACATTTAATCGTCATTAATAATGCAAATTTGGCGCAGCTGGAAAATATTACTTTGTTTACAGCACGAAATAGTTTTTTTATATCAAGTATATGAGAAAATCAAAAGGGTCACTTAAAGATACTTTATTTTTAACGTTGTCACATTGAACAGATTTCGCTAAAATGAATTTTATAAAAATCGATAAAAATTAATTACTCGTGGTGGAAATTCTGTAGATTGGTAATTTACCAAACATAAATAAAAGTTATTTAAAAGTTAATAAAAAAAGTGTTCAAATGCTTTTCAAAAAACTTTTCCATTAAACGTCACGTATTGAAAATGTAGCATAGAGTACTTTAATTTGTCAATTTTTTTTTTTTTTTTTTAGTTTTAGCAACATAATCAAAAACGTACCTTACAGTTGCAGACTTTCACCTCATTTGAGGACTACCTTGACCATTATTCTGACGACATTGGCTTCTTAAAAAAAAAAAAAAAAAAAAAAATTCGAGACGTTTAAAGGAGATCTCCTGTACATTTTATTTTTCTAACGTTGGATACCGCACAGGTTTTCGAAAAATAAACCATACACTTCGGCTTAAATCTCGCAACGTCAGCTAGCCTCGAAAAGTTTGTTCATTATCTGAGAATTATGTCGAAGAGAGGAGGAAGAAATGGTCGAGAAGAAGAAGAGTATATATATATACGTATGTACAGTCGGACGAGATTCGAGCAAAGTCCGGCTCAAATTTGTTGATTTTTTGTTTGTGTTTTTTTTTATGCTCTTTGTTTACTTACACGTTACGTAGGAAAAGTTGGAAAGTCGACGAGTTGGCAAATAATTTCGGTAGTTTTTCGTGCCGCCGCTGCTGCAACATCTCTCGGCAAGTTTTAACCATGAAAGACTTTTATTTTTTTTTTTTTTTTTGCCCCTCCCCATCAACTTCTTCTTCTTGTTCTTGTTTCCTCGGAGCGAGCGTCTCCTTTGCCTCTTATCCATCCTCTTTGCAAAAGTTTACTACTCGAATACGTTACCTTGGGAGCAGAACCCCCCCCCCTGCGCGAGACGCCCCGGATTGAGAAGTGAACCTGCTAGTGTAGCGCGAAGCAGCGAAATCGAAATTATAACACAGCCCAGGGAGGCAGCGTCACGTGCCTCAGACACTCGGTGATAACTGCAGCTACTTACTGCTGATGTTGGTTTCTGTATTTCACGAGCTTCGAGCCTACTTAGAGCGCGCGTCCGGTGTCTCGCGCAAGTTTCGTGTACCAGTTACCTCCCTCTGTCCGATATACCCCCCCGGGTTCTGCGAGAAACAGCTTGCAGGAGCAAGGCAGGCGTGATTAATGCATTCTGTGGTTCGGCCTCACCCTATACACAAGATACAATATATAGCGAAACGACAAATTTTCGGCCAACGTGTACGTAACAATTTGCAGTCGCTTATCCGAGTTGATTCGGCTTTGATCTCCCGACGCAGGTGCATTATAATCTCGCCGGGGCACAACGAGAGCGCGGCCCAATATAGGAATAGCCTTTATTTCGTGGTATTTTCGGCTCCCCCTCCCCCCCTCCCGGGCTATTGTAAATGTATTACTCCGGCTGATTCCGTTAGCAGAGATGATTGATATTTCCGGGGGACCCGTCGCGTCCAATTATTTCGGAACGCTCGCGCGCGGACGTAAATATTTACCGTGAATTTGGACCGGATGCCGAATTTTCGCCATCCACAAACAACAGCGATTATACCTTTTACAGCGGCGAGCGAGTGGATGTGCAACAAACAAAAATAATGATTTTGTCGCAGAGCGAAGGAAAAAAAAGTCTCCCCGTCGTCCTGATGGGGGAGGTGTTTTTTTTTTTTTTCCCGCAACGTCATGCGGTGGATTTTCCGGGGAAGCGAGTCCGAGTGGCGCGATGAATCGACGAAAAAAAGGACGATTTGCTCCCAATACGGCGGAAATCTCGCTCGTTTGTGTATTGTATGACGAAGCAATCGGTCGACTCAGCCGCCGGGAAAGGCTCCGAAAAAAAAAAAACAGATCCTCCGCGTTTCATCCCTCGTTTTCGCGTTCGGGGGTACGGCTACCGTCATGACTAAAAGAATTTCGAAGAAGCTGCTTCCCATCAAAGCGAGCTTTTGCTTGATCCATAAGCTCGCACATGGGCACGCCAGTGATCGAAAGCAAAGAGTAAACGTTAGCGGAGAGTAAAAAAGGAGCTATCGAAATGTCTAAGTTGATTTTTAATCCGGTAAAGTGTGTTGCACGCGCTCGAAGGAAGACGAGCTGCAGGCGCGCAAAAACGATCAAACAAGCCTTCGAGCTTTTTTCCAGCAGCTAGTGGAGAGCGTCGGAACGCCCGAGCCCACCAACGTTACCCTCTTTTTTCGCTCGGCTTTTACTCTTCCACTCTCTCTCTCTCTCTCTCTCCCTGTGTGTATGTATGTGTGTGGAGCGGCTCTCTCTCGATCGATGCCACTTCTATTCAGTATCGTACCTAGTACATAATCCAATTCCCACTTGATAAACGAGCAGCCGTAATTTCATCGTGCGCTCTCGCACACGCCAGTGTACATATATGGAGCGTGTGTATGTAGGTGACGGGGGTGCAGCGGCAGGAGCAATAGGTACATATTATACACGAGTGGCCGAGAATCCCCTTCGATGTGCTGTGTGTATGTGTATACTATACTGCGCTGGTGAAAATCAGCGATCGAGACCAAAAACGCTCGGCTCTCCCGGCCGTTGTATTGGTTGCCTGTGCTAATAGTACTCGAGTCCGAAGTGTGTGTGTGTGTGTGTGTTGGTGGAAGAGGTGGGTAAGAGCAAAGCTGAAATGTACAAGGGTGTAAAAAGAGAGAATGTATATTTATACACATACGTATAGAGGATGGGAGGCGCCCTCGTGTAGAATCAGCTCGTTTGCTCGTTGGAACTTGGAGAGAAAAAATCGCGTGTGGGTGTACAGGCCCCACTGATCTTACCCTCTGCTGTTGCTACTGCGTATATGTATTCGTCTCGATGGAGGTGCAGGCATGGAAACAGTTACGGCGTGAATACCAACTGGAAAACGATGCCGCCCTTTCCCCTATCTCTCTTGTCCGTAACTCTTTCTCTTTACCCTCGACCTTATACCTTTTATCACTTTCGACTTGCTCTCCTCCCCCATCCCCCATTTTAACCACCTGTTTTTCCCGTTGTCGGAATAGCTAAACAATTTCAGTCCAAAGTTCAAGTGATTACATTACGTACGATACTTGGAAATCCCATTGGTGGTGTGCGAGTGTTGTACATGGATTCCCATTAGCGCGGCGAGATGTATTTTTCTGTACGTTTCAACCCCTTCGACAATGTTTATATGAATTTTTTTGAAAACTCTGCACTGACTTTCTTTTACGAGGTTACCTTGCAAGAACTTTTACTTTGAAAACACGAATACCGAAACTAATGTAGCATACTTTTACGTCCATAAAAACATATAAACTTTAACTTTGTGAAATTCATTTATGTGCATCATTCCCATTCTTCCGTTCATCCTCTTTTTATTAAAACATGAGTTTTTATTCGTCTATTGACACATTAGTTTAATTTTCCTTTTTTTTTATACTCTATGTCGTGAGAGTTTTTGATGTACATCCAACTCTCTACAAGTGTCCAAACTATGGCACTTATCCTATATGTCTATTGCATTTTAATCTGCGATATACTGCATTTTATTTATCTCGCGTTGACTCGTGTTGCCGAGGATTTATTATACGCACAGATTTGGCGCAGCAAAAAAAAAATTTATGTACTGCGTGCTCACGCTATCCTGCACGTTCCATCCATCTTATTGTTTTTGCTTCATTTCGTGCACTTTAGGTACGTCTTGGCCTCGTATCATCTTTATTATTTATTTCACTTTATTTTAATGCGTCTCCTTTCTTTGTCATCAGTTATTTGACTCATTTGATTAATTAACCTTTACTTCTGTCACTCTTATTATCATTTTTAAATAAACACAAACTACTTTTACTGAAGCCTTATTGATTTATGTACATTACTTGTACCGCAACTCGATATATTTTTTATCGACCTCCCACTACTCGTTTTACTAAATTGAAAAACTCTATTCCTCCATCGCTTTCATTTGCAAAAAAGTAAACTTTATCGATGTTACGTCTACTCCCCCCCCCCCAAAAAAAAATGATAAAAAATTCATCTAAATTCCACACCTATTCATTGAATAAGTTAAATTCGCGTGCATAAAAAGGATGAATATTTTTCGGATATTACAGAAAAATATTACGGCTTACGGGAAATGAATTCCTCGCAGTATCGAATGCGCGTGCACGTACACACATGTGGAGCAGCAGCGGGATCGAGAGCCAGAATAAAAAATGTTGCCTTAGCCCGTGTAAGCCGCCAGCTATACACGTATTACGGCACCCGCAGGTCAGGCTGTGCCGTGAGTTCGCACACACGCGCCCCGCGTTTATTCTGAGCGTGTTTGTAAATACATTACATTCATCGCGGTGGCGTATACGAGCACTTTAGTCGGCTCGCGCGGGTATCCATATTCGCCGGGCGAGGATCGGAAGTCATATTTGCACACCAACACTTGTACACCCGTCATATATATACCCACACAAGTGCGTGCAAGCCCAGTGATGATATTTATGTTTGCCGGCGCGGGACGTGCTTTTATCAGCATGTGTATAGAAAAGACGTCCCGAATAGGCTGTGCTGATACCACGTGCGTATACCAGTGCTGCTCTGCAGTTTTCGCATTTAAAAAGTTTTTCAATTACTCGCTCGCTGTTTTTCAATCCTTTCCGAGATGAATAAGTTTTTGTACATGTATTAAATTCACGCGGCAAACGAGCACTTTTTACCTTATTTTACTATCAAAATCTATATTACAAGGATTGAACTCGAGGAAAACTTCCATGCGTTGATGCACCGGAACCAGGATGTTAATCACATCTTTTGTTTGTATTTGTACCCAGTGACTTTTACGGATATTCACTTTTGTAGATACGGGAAATGTTGATTCTAATCCTATGGAGGACTAGCTCCCTAGACGCTTTTGTAATTGATAAAAAAAAAAAAAAAGTATCACCTGCAAAATGCGTTAGTTAAAATATATTATTATTACACTTTAGTAAGAACCGAGTGATCAAACTTTTCCCATATGGTTTTCTTACACACGAGTTTTTAAATCCCACATTTATCTATAGAGAGAGAGACAAGACAAGAGTGTATTAAATTTATACCGAGCTGTCGATACAAATTACGTCACGCTTTATAGGAGGTATTTTTCCTTCACTCGACTTGATGGACGTACGAAAAGCCATACAATACTCGGGATATATGATATGATCGACGCGGCAATCACCGCTTCATTCATTTTGACCGTAATTTGAAAGTTAATGAGCAACAGAGTTGGTACAGTCGACTACCACCATACACTTTTCCTCGCACTTTTCTCCGCACAACATATATATACATTCAAGTACACATACTCCAAAGAGCAGCTCCACTCGAGAGAGTTGAAAATTACTAATCTGTATGCCAATGGAGCTCCGAGGAGGAGTGTCCTAAAAGTTTTTTCTGGCGCATTAGCAAGCCTTTCAGCTCCGTCACATGCGCTCGCACACACCCGGAGTCGAGTCATTTTTGACGAAGCAGATCTCTCTCTCTCTCTATCTCTACTGTCCCGCCGATCTTGGAACACTTATCGATGAATATTAATTGCGAATGTCGCTCATGAATATTACTGCTCCCACGAGGCTTCGGCGTCGAATGCAAATCTCGGCAGCACTTGGGAGCGCGCGCCCGGCTGGTATACCCTCGACTTTTCGATTGTGCGATCGATTCGCCGCGACTGGTGTGGCTAACGATGCTCAAAGCTCCGTTCACCGAACGCCCAAAAAAGACTTTGGCTCTATTTTTTTTTTTTTTTTTTGCGCTCACAATCTACGCGCACGCGGGAGTATATATAGGGAATTATATAGTGTCTGGAAACGTGCACCAATAAAAGCGGAAATTCGGTTGCCGTAACTGTAATAATTTATGATTCAGAGAGAGAATCGGCCTTCGGTAGAAAAACTTATACCTCCGGTGATGGTTTCCAAAGATATAATTTCATTCGATACTACTTTCAGTTGGAAATTTTCTTCTTTTCCATTAGTTCTTGCATGTCTACATACTCCCCTGGCCGATAATTAGTGACTTGATTTTGATCACTTGGAACGTTGCTTTTACAATTTTTCATGGCATCGCTGGCCAAGTACTGCGAACACCAAACTCTTTGAAAATTAATTCAACCTTTTGTTCAAAAAAAAAGCTTTTTTTTTATTACCTATACGGTAAAAGTAACTTTGACTATACTCGACATGCCAGTTTGAAACTTCACAGGAAATAGCTTTTGGTATTTTATATTTATTGTGATTGAAAGGCAAAAATGGAATGTACGTATTTTTTATTGATAATTCTGATCAATTTTTCACTGTGTTCATAATATTACAGTCGTGTCTAATTCCAATGTTAAAAAAAAACCAGCAGTGTACTTGTACACACCAATTTTTCCTCTTGATTACAATAATTGAACATACATTGGAGCGAGGATGAAGTCGAGACCAGAATTCTTTTGGAAGATAAATTTTTTATTCATTCTATTTGGTTATTTTTTTTTATTTTTTTTTACAATTAAACACAACGAAAGCTACAACAGATCTTGAATTTGGCGTAAAAGGATTTTCAGGCTGCAATATGCATCGTTAGTGAAGAGGTCAAATATCAAACGACAAAAATTGCAAGCCTGCCGAGAGGTGCTGTTACATATACATATGAACAAATCCACGAAAAATATTCCGTTTTTTCCCCGATTTTTAAATTAATTGTTTTTAGGCACACCCTCGAAGTAGGGCTCGCAGTACTACAAGTGAAAAATCTTGAATACGGATTTCAGTGAAGGTGACACCCTTTTTATATGATATTATCGTATCCACACATACCATCTGTATGGATGTAATTTAAATATGTGAATCACGGAAAAACTGCGTCGCCACTATCGAAACCCGTGTTCATGTGATTTTTCTCTTAAAGTGCATGGCATTGCGAGCAAAACAAGCCCCATCTGAAAAAAAATGTTTACTTAAACATCGAAATTGGGGAGGAAAACGGAATATTTTCCGTGGACATGTTCATGTATAGCCACGGGAAGCCACTGCACGCGCGGCGCGTCCGAGTCAAGTGCTATAAATTTCCCGTTGCTCAGCCCCGAGGATTAGCCCTCTGTTCTCTCGTGACGCCCGGCACACATGCACTCACCGGTCATTCGACTCCGTCAGCCGAGCACCGCTGCTGCCGAATGCGTCCGCGTATTTTACCGGGACAAATATCTTTTGATCCGATGACACGTTGTTTTTAAAAATCACATACCTCCGCTTGTTTGCGATCCGAGCCCCCTCCCGGGCAACCCGTTTTCGCATTTCCGCCCATCTCCCTTTCCCTTCGTCCCTCCACTTTTTTTCTTTTTTTTTTTTTCCAACCCACCTTTTTGCGCCCAACGGACACCACACATCGGCACGATGCTTGTAGCTGGAGATACGTAGGCCAAAGTATAACGTCAATATTTGCGCCCACGAATCGCTTCTGGACCCGGCCGATGCTGATGGACACGGTGAATCAACGTGTCCGAGTTCCGATATTGCTTCTGTCAAATTAGGAGGGACGAGCCTCGGCCTTTGTTTATCATTTTTCTGTCGATTGTTTGTTTGTTCGTTCGTTCGTTGATCTCTAGAGACATGTTTGACACTTTTGTGCCAATTTTAAAATATGAATTGTGGGTTACTGCAGTGGGCAGGTATACGGTTAAAAAAAAAACAAAAGGATACTTGATCCACTCTCTGCCATAAAGTTTCGTTGATTACAATTACACTGTAGTTAATATGGATAATCAAATTGTACTATATTTTTTTTAATTTTCTTCTTTTTTTTTTTCTCATTTCAGGTAAGATCTCCACTTTTGCTAAATGTCACAGAGTTGCCAATTTCGGTAAGTTTTCTACATGCATGGACAAAATCTTACATTGTAACTGTTAATGGAGACACGCAACCCTCGAGAATAGTTTGTTTTCATGTTTTTTTTTTTTTCTTTTTATTCAAATAACTGTATCAAAACATATTATGTATGTCGTGTACATACACCCATCACGTGATGCTATGATTTTAGTATTGGAAATACCTGCATGTGGGTAAATGCTTGGTTGAGCATAAGAAGGCCCAAAGTACGAGAGCAACGTTAGGAAAGCCGCTTCAGCAGCGCAGCTCGTAAGATTCGCATGTTTCTCGAGAGAAATAACACATTAGGTATATACATATATATAGGCGCACCCACCAAAGTCCCGTCGTAGAGCAGCCCCCAACTTGTAAGCAACTTTATACATACTTGGGTTTTAGGCGCACAGCAAGCTTCTTCCATCCCTGGTATGCATATACCAACTCGTGTATACACACCGTAGCACGATGTACGTATACGTGTAACCACGCGTAGGCAGACGACTGTATCGTTATGATACGGTCTGTATACATAAGAGGCGTATGCCTGGTGTACAAGGGAAAAGGGGTGCCGAGGAAAGAGCCATCAAAGTCGCATGGGAGCAGAAGACGCGACACGGCGCAAACTACCGAGCGTATATACCGAGGGTGCGCATCACCCATCTTTCTTAATTGTCCGTGCAGCGGAGGAGGCACGTGTTTATATGTATATGTACACCTCGTTTCGGTTGTAGGCTGCACGAGGCGAACCACTTGCCGGCCGAAACTATGCTCAAAAGCAACAGTACCTATATATACGTATAGTCGCCTCCTTCCCTCGTCTCTTATCGTCATCTTGCAAGGACATCACCGTAACTATACATGGTTCATTTGCCCCGTTTGTGTCCATCGGCCCAAGAGACAATTCTCTCTCGCTCTCTGCAGCCTCCCAGACGTATAAGAGCCCGTCTCGTGTTCTCCATCGAAGCACTGCACGTACGTGCGAGCTCAGGGTTTATTACTCTTTTTTTTTTTTTCCGATGCACACGTACGTTTGGTGTACAATACACCCCGCTCGTTACAGGCTTCCACGCAGATATCCTCGGCCAAAGCGCCAAGACAGTTGGTTTCAATTTCGAATGATTTAGGTCAAAGTATTTCAAGTATTAAGGGCGAATTCATTAGGAGCGTAGGGAAAGGGAGCAAAAACGCTTTGAGGAACATTAGCAAGTAGCAGCAGCGGGGGGGGGGGAGGGGTGCGTCGATAAACGACGACGACAGAGGAGGCAAGGGCCAAAGTTTTCGTCGTCTTCAAAGCTTAAAAATTCAAGAGGCGATTCAAACTAATTAGCGATATAATTACACCCTCTCCCCTCCGGGGCAATTTATGCGCATAATTAATTTAAAACGATATCTGAAGTTTTCTCGAGTGCCTCGCAGCGCTCCTCGCGCGTTATTAACTCTCGGGGGCCGGGCGCGAGAAGGTATCGCGCCCTCTCCCACCCCCTAACCCTGCGCTATACGTTATATATATACGAACGCGTGCATCGGCAGCACTCGACTACGCTCACACACGTACACATATATAAGCATGCCTTAGGTTTTCTCTTTCGAGGCCGGGGCCCCGTGAAAGTTCAGCTTCAAAACTCGATACGACGAAGCGCTCTCCCTCGGCTGCGGAGCTCTTTTCCACCTTCCTTTCTCCCCTGCACGTGTGACGTACGTGTACGCGCGAGTTGATTTTCATCGACTCGCCGTTTATGATTCCGCGACTCTCCACGAGAGTCGGTGTAAAAGTACACGTAAAATTCATACGTATAGATGTATAATACGCGCCGCTGCTTTCTTCGAAATGAAACTTTGATTAAAATCCACGCCCCTCGCCCCAAAGGAACTACGGTTGATCCCCTCCGAGGTAAAACTCGATCCAACAGTGCGGGCCGTGTTTGCTATACGCGCCCAAAAAAAAAAAAAAAAAAGAAAGGAGGGTTTGTGCAACCGAGTAAACGTGGATGTAAGTACACATGTATATCGAGGATAGACGTTCCACGCGTGTGAGACGCGCCAACTCGGAGAAAAGATCATTAGGGAAAATTCATTTGAGCCCGGCGTAGTAATGATGGCCCGGCTCGGCTTGAGGATTGCGTATATATAATATATAAACGTATGGGCGCAGCAGCGGTGCTGGATCGTAAACAGCTTTTCCGCTGTACATGATTAATCAAGCCGCGCGGGAAGGAAGGAGGGAGAAACGAGATGATGCAAAACTTGATTGCAGTGCGTAAATAAAAAATATCCAGTGTTCACTGAATAGTGATGGGGCCTTTTAGGGGTGAAATTTAGTCTCCTCTCGGCGCGCCTGTACGTGTGCACTGTGCCGTCGAAGAAGAAGAAAACCTCACGTCCGAGCCCATTGGATGCGGGCGATTACGTATACGAGGCAGGCTCGGGAGCTGCGGCCAAGCCTCGTCCGCGACAGAGGCGCCGCTAATGAATCGAAAACTCAGTGCCTTCAACCCTCACCACCACCACCTCTTCCTATCGAGATTCGTAGGATCTTTTGAAAGACTGCCAGGAACTTGTCAGCTGCCACTCGGGGGGTAAGAAATTTCGTACCGCCACTGCATAGCACGGGAAATCACTGTATAGGTGTGCGCGGCACACTCCGATGTCTGTAATAGACTCAGCGCGCCTCCTCTTTTTATTTTCTTCTCCGGTGTATACGGCGCGCAGTCCCTTATATTTTTATCGGGGTTGTAAAGCAGCATCGTTTGAACCCTTAACGGTGCACACAACGGCACGTATACTATACAAAGGCGCTTTACGTTCTCCCGTATAGACTCAAAGTTATACACACGCACGTGTACCTGTTTAGCGAGGGTGTAAATGTATATACATCACGCGGAGACATACTTATATCGCCTCTTTGAAGATCACAAGCGCATTCGAGCCGTATATGTGATTTTCCAAAGCTGATATTCCCCAATGGGGGAGGGCGTACGTTGTTGCAGTATCGCTTGATGCATCGTAACACATCGATGCGCACGTATAGGGGATGATTTTTATGCCCTCAAATGGTACACTTTCTCCTCTCTTACTTTGCCCCATCTTCTCCTCCTGTATACATTGTATGCTCGTACAGCAGCAGAAACACGACGCACGCACCATACTTGGAGCGCCCATGTATACATATATAGGTACACCTATATAATGTAGGTTGGAAAAAGCTACGGCAGCAGGTCCCCGAGTCGCACGCGCCATGCAGGCGTGGTGTATTATTATGTACACGTGACACATACCTATTCGAAGACACGTAAAATCCCGAAGGCGGTGGCAAGCAGAGGCAGCAAAAGCAGCGCCAGCGCGAAGTGCCTCGTGAGTTCAGCCACGCGGAATTTCCCGGCTAGGTAAACGAAACGAGGCAGACGAGGGGGGGAAAAAAAGGGACAAAAAAAAATAGAAGCATCGAGACAGCCTGTTCTGGTATATAGCCCAGCCAGTGCTTATATCCTTGCCGATGCTTGGTACGTGCAAAGGCGCACGTACGTATATGTACACGCTCCATCGAACTCTGCTCGCTACACCCCCGCGTCTCTCTGTACCGAGCTGCCGTGATTATCGCGATAAATTGACAAGTGCAAGGGAAATTCTTTTTTTTTTTTTCTTTTTTTTTTTTTTTCCTCTCTTGGCACTTGAAACTGAGAAACAATCTTGGGCGTATTTAAAAAGAAAAATGCTATAGATTGTCGTCACGTGTGTCGCAAAGATTTCTTGGTTCGCGAAAATTCGAGCCATTCTACAACAGATAACTTTGAAGATGGAAAGTTGTTACCTTCCATCCCACGGGCAACTCTCCCGCGCGAACACAACAACGCGTAACTAAAAATTCCTTCGAACTTTACAGGTGTACCCCGTAAACTTTTGTCCGTGTACTTTTATACCTTTACATTGCACCCAACCAAGGAAGCGAATAAAAAAATAAAGTGTATCGAGCCTTACAAATCGCACGCTTCAGTGTATAGGTAAGCGTTAATACCCGTGACTATGTTTGTCCACATGATTTCCCCTGCCGATCGCACTTTGTTGTCGAATACAAGGTAATAATACCGGGTATCGCGTATTTTGTATTTATTTTCTCCTTTTTTTTTTTTTTTTTTTTTTTTTTTAATCGGCATTGCAGCGCGTATAGAGAGAACACGCGGATTATCATCACACGCGTGCCGTGCAACATTGCCCCGGATTTTTATCGCTGTTTGTTGTTTATCGGCTCGTACTTGTATGCAGAAGAGAAAAAGCGCGAAACCACACACTGCGCAAAAATATGCAAACGACCAAACAAATTATCGGGGCTTCGGTGCGCCCTGGATGTAGAGAGTATAGGAAATGCCGATTTTTTATCATCATCATCATCGCCGTTTCGGGCTCTCGTCGATCTCGATTGATCTGGTTCGTGTATATAGTATATCTCGCGAAAAAAAAAAAACAGAAAATAAAGAACTGGACGGTGAATTTTACTGCCCCCGAACGAGATGATTATTCTCGTCGTTGTATAATGAGACAACGTGCCGATACCATCTCCCCTTTCCATGCGTACATTACGTAGCGATGAATCTCGGGGCAATAAATTGTACAACCCACGCAACTGCTGCGTCACGAAAGAAAAAAAAAAAAATACACGTGGAATATTTTTCGTCCTCCATTTTTACAAAACCGTGTTGTACCTATCGCTCGGGAGGAAATATTATACAGATCCGGAGGCAAAGCCATTACGGCGAAGAAGGTGGTATCCCTTGAAGGGTGTAGTACTTACATGCTAATAAATGCCCGGTCGGGGGGTTATAGCTATTTACGTGCGTCTCAAAAATACATATTTATCATTGATGTGTACCGTCCGATAGGAGCGAGAGCCTCAAATCCTTCCGGTGACTCCCCTAAGCCCCTAGGGGCGACCGTACACACCTTATACCCTCACGTGGCCGCTCGGATTTACATCGCCGAGAGCAGCGAGGCTTCTCTTCTTCAATTACCATTTGTCCGGTTTTGCCTCACCCGGGGGTTGCTTCGTTCGGGCGAAACCACCACCACATTCGCCAATCCCCCAAAAACCCGAAAATCAAGAAAATCAATATTTGCAAGCCAACTTGCGGACGGGCGCACCTACAAAAGAGCCTTCTTCTCCTTTTATCGGGGGATACGACCCCAAGGCCCCCCCCCTCTCTATCTAGCCTCGGCGAGCGCTCGAAATTATTGTTCGGGCTCTCTCCCGAGCTGGATTACGGGCGGACGTTTCGAGTCCAGCGTAGGTGGGTGGGGGATCGATTCGCCGTACTTTATCGTGGACGCGACGTAACTTCGAAAGTGGCCCGGGATGCCACGGGAGCCGAAAGAAAGCCCGAGGAGGAGGGGGGAAAAAGCTCGGTCCTCGGGATTGCGGGAGGGCGAGCGTGCCAGAGTCCGTGTGTGTAGGGCCGTGCGGAAAAGTTTTATGCCACGCTCGCACGAAGAAGATTCTTCGGGCCCCTCCCTCCTCCTCCGTACGTCTATTTCTGTTATCCGGCTGGGATGGAACCCGGTGCGAGTGTCGAACTGCAGTGCCAGCTCTCTCGAGCGGAGCTGTCGCCTCGTCGAGCATCGGTGACGTATAGCGGGCTGCAGTGCCCATCAGCCCATCCGATAGCTCCACCGACACGTATACGGCTCCTCCGTCTCCGCGGGGCGGATTATGGCCGTAATTAGGGGACCGGGGAAACGGTATCGGTGGAAGGAACCACTCGTCCGGCAGTGTTGAGATGGCCATTTACGGATAGATGGCTCGTGCAGGCGACCTGTACTTTCTCGCCCTCCTGAGAAACGCATTCGGCATTTTTATGCCCCGGCTGTTGTACCCATATACGCGAGCTATTGTTGGTTCTGCTGTTATCTCGAGGTTATTCCTCGGCGACTGCGACTCGTATCTCTGGAATTGATTGCCCTTTCAAGTGAGTTGAAGACATGTAGACACTTTCTTTTTTTTTTTTTTTTCACTCTCTTCTCACACACTTCTCTATAACTGCACAAATTATTGTATTTGTACGGTTCATGTATGGCAATACGTAAATCTTAATTGACGAGGGATCTTTTTCGATTAAGCACAATTTAATTAATTTTGAGTTGATGTTTGCGTCCTCTTGTAGAAACATGTAATTTCACACCAAAAGTAAAATAAAAAAAGACCTATCGATCGACAGTTTTGGTGAAAACACACCTTCCATACGTGGCACTTATAGGAAAAAAAAAAAAAAGTCCCAGATTGTAAAAACATGGTCATCGCTCACCGTTTTTCTCTTGGTACAATTATTCGGTGCTCGCGACGAAAAGCCCGACCGATTCCTTAACCCGAGGGGACATATTTCATGCAGTTGTCCAGGGCTTTTTTTTTTTCCATCGCCCGCGAGGAGAGAGAGAGAGAGAAAAGAGTCAGTTTGCGAGGAAAAAAGATTTCCACCACCCCGCGATAGATAAAAGCAGTAGGGGGTATAGGGTTGAAAAATTCTCGAATAATTCTCTTCTGCGGGCGTGATAAATCGTACCGAGCAATAAAAATCTCATTAAAGCCCGAATAAACGACACTGAAGATCTCTTAGCGAGGCGTTCTCTCTCCCCCTTCTTTTTTTCCTCCAGTCCTTCCCAGCAGCCATCCTGGCTCACATCCCGGGGCCCTTCGGAAGCTGCAAAATGGACGAGGAGGGAGCGTAAGCCTCCCGAATGAGTTGTCAGAGAAAAAGGGGTCGACGACACCCGCAAACGCGGTAATTCATGTAGCTCCCCGACGACAGCTCTCCCTTATACCCCCGAGAAAAGAAAAAAGAAAAGATATAATAGCCGTCAAAGTCGGAGTTTGGGGGTACCTCCTCCCTTCGGACGCCGCTTTATTTTTTTCCTCTACACCCGAGATATGTTTGCCCAGCTCTCGAAAGCCCCACGCCGCGTCATAGCGCACCATTTGCCGGATACTTGTCAACTGTCGAGGGGGGAGATATATATATATATATCCCACCACCGCATTGTCTCTCGACCAAACACGCGGCTCTTTTTCGTCCCCTTCTCCCTTACCTACCGTCGTGCACGAACTTTTCTCGTGTCTTGTACCCGAAGCACCGTCGTCGCCGTCTCGTTCGAGCAAAAGCCCCCTCGAAGGAGGATTTAGCGGCTAAGGTGACGGAAGAAAAAGTTGGAGCAGCTCGCGCGACACCTTCCCCCAATGGGTAGGAGCTCGTTTGGTGGTGCACACCGAGGCGGGAGAAATAACCGCGGCAACGACGACGAGATGAAGGACGTTAAGTTTGCCTTTCGCGCCTCCTTGGCATATCAGGCAGGCTCGGGCGCGTGCGCGCTCGCTCGGAAATTGTTATCCCCCGGATAACGAGTTTCCTCCTCCTCGCGGATCCCAAAGTCGAGGAGGCCCATACGTATACAGCGTTTTCCTCCTCCTTCTCTTGCTCCAGTTGGCGCTCATCGACACCCCAACAGAGTACGTATACACGACTGCCGCTGTGCTCTTTAGTTATATACGTAGGTGCATGATAATTGCTACGCCTACTCTCCTCTCTGCGTTTATATAGATGCTATATGTATATATACCTATACGACACGGTGCGCTGCACCGCGTAACTACGTTTACACCGAGCTGTATAGCCACAAGTCCCGGCTGCCTCCTGTCGCAACCAAAACTTGCGCGCGATTTAAACGATGATCGATCGACCGATGCGCCACTGTCCTGCTACCGAGAGTGTAACTATGGTGGGATGCGCTGATTACGCAATTAATGACGAGTGGACGGGAGAGCTGGCGATGCTGTCCGATGCAGCCTCATCGGTATTACAATAACCCCCCGGTGGCACTGGCGTGTGTGCAACGAGGAGCCGAGCACTCCGGGTGTGCCATCGTCCAGATGAAGATTACATGTTATCACTCGGTCGGCGCGGTGTGTGACCCTCCTCTCGCTGGCCTACTTTTTTTTTTTTTTTACTTGCCTTGGCTATTTCCCTCCGCTGTGTGTGCGTGAAAACTTCCTCGCGGGGATATCTCCTCGAGGGCTCCCAGTGGGCGCTTCGTGTCTTCTTCTGTGTGCGTCCGCGAAAAGAGGGAGGCGCGTTGGGCCCCGAAACTTTTGCGAAACTTGCGCGCTCATCCCCCTACTTTGGCTGCTCTGCACTGCACATGGGTGTATATGTATACGATAGAGGAGATCCCAATTTATCCGTCGCCTTGTCCTCTCCGTGGCGCTATCCGTCGAATTTCACGTCGGGGAAACGCTCCGATGCGCCGAGCGATGAACAACTTGTCGGCTTATCATTTTGCAAGCTATCTTTTGCTTTCACTTTGATCCCGTTTTCTGGGTGTCGTTGCGACTCGGTGTTTATACCTATAGAAAGATCAAAGTGTATGGGTGTATATAAACACGAGCACTGGAGGTCTGCATTACGTGTATCAATTGAGTCCTGATGGTGTCGCTGATTCCGAGGGTTTTTAAAAATAATAATAGGTCACCAGTACGCGCGAGTCCCTGATTTTTCCTGTACGCCATAGTTTTCAAGTATAATTGCGCGCTCCGTGGGAAGCAATAGAAATAAGGCCATACATTGCATAGACAAGAGCCGAAAACTCGACACTAACTCTCATCGTGCACCTCCCTTCCGAGCTACTTTAACCTCCTTAATACAGGTACGTTATAGCTCTCTTTCGCCCCTTCCTTCCTCCATACTCTTCATATTCCCGGGGAGCAATTTTGTAATACACGCCTCCTCGCTTTCTCGTTCACCGGCTCTGCAGCGCATGCAGCTCCAAAGGTGTATTATATATAAGCGAGCCGAGACGCTGTACACGCTCTTACGTGTGCTACTGCAGCTTTGGCTCGCCTCGGAGGGTTAAGGGTAATCGAATAAATATAGAGGCTTCTTCCAATCCTTGGCTCTTACCCCCTTTACCGTCTCCTCCCACTTGACGGGTTAAGGCTCCAGAGAGCCCGATTACTCGTGTTTCCCGTAGAAACCTCCAATCTACTTGGGGATAATTTGGGTAACGATGCCACGAATCCACTTGGTTAGTGACTTTTTTTTCTGCTGCTAAAATCTTTTTTTTTTTTTTTTTTTTTCATAAGCAACAAAAAATATTTATAATTTTTTACTTGTGCGTACAGCCGTACCTTTTTTTTTTTTTTTCAGTTCCATTTGATCCTGGTATACGAAACAATGGACCGACACATTGCTCGTATATGCAAGAGTCAATGTTTGACATGGCTCGAATTTTTTGAAATTACGAGATAAAAAATCCCCCTCTCGGGCGCGTTTGCGCGTTTAAAAGCTGTTCCCCGTCGAGAACAAGTTCAATGGGCCCTTACACCTGGTTGGAAAATTCCGGTGAAAAACGCGCGGAAAAATCCGGATCCACCATACCCGGCGCGCAGACCCGAGTGCACACTAAAAAAGAAAGGTATAGGGGTGGAAGCTCGCGCTGAAAAAAAAAGAAGAAAAAAAAAAAAAAAAACGTAATCTCCATACACGGCAGGGGCCCTCTCGAATTCATCGAACCGAACATCATCGCGTATAACTTGGCAAACGCGAAACACCAATTTTTCCGCATTATTTACAAAAGAGCGGATCCCGGTCGAACGAAGGGACGAAGCTCGGCTGGCGAAATTAAAACGCAAACAATTAGCGCGCTTTGGCATACGACTTTAGCTGTGATGTTCTTGCGGGGGGGCACTTTCGAGCGTGCAAATTACTTGTACGAGGTAATGCTCGTGATTTACGCGCAGCAGCACCAACAACAGACGTAACGCGTAGATGGCTGCTGTCGGGGAGGGGGGGCTCCGTATACCCTCACAAAGAGCAGTATAGCGTCGCTGTACAGCCACCGCCAAACTGCGGTTGCTCCCGTGCAGCTTGCAAGCCCCCACCGACGTCGAGTCCCTGCTGCAACACTAACTTTCTCTCGCCCCTCTGCCTCTGCTCTTGAAGTGCCCTCCCCCCCCCCTTCGCGTGTTGTTTTTTTCTTCATCTCCCTCCTTTATCTTGATTAACGCGTGGTATGCAAATTTGCCGAAACTACGCTGCTCTCGCCCTCGAAATATCAAACAATTATCAATACACGTACATGTACAGTGTACATTTGGATGGATACACGCTCGCGGTCGAGATGCTCTGGGGTATAGGAAATGTATACGCAAACCTGAGTAGTAGCCGAGGCATCTTCGTATCTTGGCGGTCCAGGCCAGTATAGTCCCTCCTGATGTGCGTGCTCTAAGCCTTCCCAATCCCCTGTACACGCGACAAATGAAGCTATAAATGTCTCTGCCCCTCCTATACCTCACCCCCGGTCTGCCTGTGTGTTTTACTGCACTTGTCTGGTTTTGATAGGACCCTCGCCTGTATTAGTATCACTTGTAATACGGTAGTTGGGGAAAGTTTACGCAGAGAGAGTTGTCATATGTATACCTGCGTGCTTAGGGTATTAATATCTGCTTTTACTCCCACAAATTAAATGGATCACCGTGAGTTCGTGTGTTTCAGCACTGATCAAATAACTTGTATACATATTACGTATAAAACAAAAAGGACCATAAAAGAGGAAGAATATTATTATACGTTGGTTGGACATCCTAGTGCAAACGAGAATCCCGTGAGTGTAGATATATTCCCGGCCAAGTGGAGCCACAACGGCCGCACGAGCCAAACGAGAGATGGGTCCGAAGATTTTGGGTTAATTAAATGTAAAATCAGAAAATTATCCGACGACCGAAAGTTTTCCAAGGAGTGTTTTATCTCGTTGAAATTGAAACGTGCAGTTGAAAACAAAGTTTTCGTCGCCGCGTAAAGTTCATCGCATCGCCTGTACACCTGCCGACACTTCACAACGACCGTATACAGGGAGCGCTAGAAAGATTTATACCCCCCCCCACTCCACCCCACCCCGCAGTAAAATCCGTAAACACGAGATTGATGACAATAACTCGGTGTACGCGGACGATCAAAATGACACGAGAGCTGCATAATTTTGTTGCTGCGTTTGCAAGCTCGAGGGAGGGGGCGTATTTAGCCACGATTTGCATTTCGTCCATAGTCGTATTGAGGAAAAAAAAAAAAAAAATACTACCTGCAGCTTTGAAAACACAAGGACGAGTCAAACAGAAGCGATGGGACCAAATTGTACTCTGCTCCTGATGTGTGTAGTATCGAGCCATTATTTTTCGTACGGCAAAGAACTCCACGGGATCCCATACAGAGAGGGAGTAGTCTAACGCGAGGGTAAACATCAGACGAAGTATTTGTAATCCTCTTATTATGTTGACTCGTCCTCTCGTCTTTATCTCTTTCTCCCTCTATGTGTATATGTATACGGGCGCAACAGCGGCAATACACTCTCTCGAGAGCGAAGCTCCGTAAACAGTCGAGAGAGTTGCAAGTTCCGTAATAGCGGGCCAGTGCCTTTTATCCACGCGCACACGCGCGTCCTCGTATATACACGCACCTACATATGGGTATACATTACAAGAGAGTAGCGCAAGCTCGTATGTAGAGGGAAGGGCTGTGTATACGGTGTAGTGTTTATTACTCGAGTGCAAGTATATTTAAGCAATAAGTCGACACCAGGGCGAAGTAAACGGACCGCACCAGTTTCTCTCTCAACGGTGTGTATTTAGCTTCTGATGAAGAAATCTTCCGGTTGTGCGGAGCTTTGATACATCCGTGGATGAGGCAGCGTCTGTTGTGGGTTTTTTTATAGAGCAGAATCGGTGCAAGCGGGGCGTCATTGGCTATACCTAAAAAAAAAAGTAAAAGGATATGAGCGCGGCCTTTCGTGACTCTCCCCGGCGGGGCGAAAGTAAATTTCCTGGACGAGCTCCGGCGCTTGTTTTTCTTCCTCTCGCCAGCGGAGTCCCCGTGTATTTGTAACAGTGGCGCCCGCGAGCAATGTCTTTATTGCTCTGTCGGAAGTTCCCGTGACATTCCTGGCTTTATTATGGTTGCATGGGTATATACATAATATATATAGCCCTCTCCTCTTTGTTGTACCCATACCCGATACGCTGTGTACAAGACAGACCTCTGCGGCCTCTTTGCGCATTCGTCATTGGATGCGAGTCTCTGTACCTACTGACGATGCGCGATTAAGCTCGTACCCTTTGGTGAAACTCACGGGAGCTTGCAGCAATCTGATGATGGCTTGCTTAATTAATTGACCCAACTTTAAACGCGTTTACAACAAAATAATTACGATTCTTATTTGTCAGTGATACAAACATTTTCAATGATTGTGTTTCGGCCTAAAAAATTTCTCACGATATACTTTCATGCTGATTGGCACAAGTGACTCGTATTTTTAAATCATTGTATGAAAAACTTCATCTTTTGATGACAACACATACATTTTTCGTAGTATAGATGTAATTTAAAAAAAAAAAAAAAAAAAAGTATCAGATTGTGTTTGTACTGCTCGCATCGCAAGAAAAGTAAGTGAGTTGTCTCTCGAAGCTTGGCCGAACCGTTACAAGGTACTTCCATGTATAGAGACACCCTTTTATTTCTAGACTTTAATACACGGTGGTTGACGACGACCGGGATATGTACTTTTGTGAGAATCAAACAAACGCGTGCGACTTTTTTTTACTACCCTTGGATTGTTAGTGTCACTTTACTTGGCTGCAATCTCTACTCATGTGTTATTAACACACTACACCAGCACTTATTGGCCCAAGTGTGTATTCTTCAAATGGTGCCTCCAAGGACTCTTGTCCCTGTAGGATTTTCTCTTTACTTTTGGAAAAACACATTATTTGTTGTATCCGAGTACTTTACTTTTATGGATTTAGAAAATCACTATAGTTGTTGAAACAGACATCCAAATCGATATTTTTATCAGTGACTGTTCGACATCTGCTTGAGAGCTTAAGTACTGCTATTGCATAATCTGCACTGCCCGTCAAACAGTACAGTGAAATGAGAATTTGAAGTGAATTTGTTTCTCTGGAAATTTGTACATTGTCATGCGGACGACAATACCCGAGTAGTAGTGGACAAGTGAAGTTGTGGCTACAGAATTTTTAATTAAAACTTGGCGAACAACCGATGGGAGCTAAACCGTGGAAGCATTTGCTATTGATCGATTGTGTTATATACGTCACGTTGTACGCCAGCAGAAATTCCCGGAATAAGCAAGACCACCGACTCGACTGCACGAAAGTGGTGATGAATTATTTTTTAGCTATGCGACGACGATCGATAGGTACACCCACCTGCTATACTCGCAGGTTACCTACCTACTGCCAAGCTCCGTCTCTCTGTACTATATGTGTATATATATACGTACTATGCTCGTGCTCTGTTATTCTTGTTGTACCTACGTAGGTCCAATCGATACAGCGAAATCGGTGTATTTTCAGTATATCCGTGCACCAGCTCTTGCGTCGCTAAAAAATAAATCGGTATTAATATAACAATTTTAAATCATTCCTGAAATTTAAAAGGAAAAAGGTTTCATTCGCCCGGGAAAATGCACAGTTAAGTATAGGTAACAGGATCGAGAAAAATAAAAAATAGTTTCTATGTGCTCTTACAATAATCCTATAATTAAAAAAAAATATGTACGATCCATTAACTACTTATTTCACCAGCTTTATCGAGCTCAAATTATTTTTTTAATTTTTTTCTTAAACCATTGCCCAAACATGAATGTTACAGATTATTTACACCATATTCCCTCACTTTTAGTCATTTGATTTGTTGAAACTCATGAAATTTCTAATGAATAATTGTAACCGTTTACAAAAAAACATTTATTAACTGCATAAAAATCCCACTAGAATACATTTAAAATATCACAGGCTCATCGAAACAAGTCCCCCGAACAAAAAATATTCTCTCACTTACAATCAGAGTAAAAATACACTCGAAGAAAGCAGCTGAAAAGTTAACCGTATTTATCACAAAGAAACGCCAACGCGATTATTTTTCTCCCCCGCCCACGGCGAAACGTATACCTTTTAAAGTTTGAAAGAAGACGGGGAGCCTCGAGCCAAACAGAAAGAAAGAGGGAGGAGGAGGCGGTAAATATATACATGTAGGGCAGCGCAACACGAGGCCAGTGGAGCGACAGACGCTCGGGCCAACTTATTAGGAGATGGTACACACAACGAGAGTGGGACCGCGGAGGAAAACGAGATTTCGTTGGGGGCGAATGAGAAAGCAAAAGCGTAGGTACTCTTTTTTACCTGGTGGCAGGCCCCAAGTTAGTTGGTGGTTCCAAGGGACAGACAGACAGACGGCACTGGTGTGGGGGGAGGTCATTATTGTAATTTTACGAGCTCCGGGTGCAGGGTATTTGTCCCTGGCGTGGATTTTGGAGCGACGGCGTTAAAACACCCTCCCCCTACAAGCAAGCGCCAGCCATGAATATCACTCGCGCACTTCTTTCGGATTATATAAACTTCGCTTTGGCTCCGATTCAGAACTCGCTTTTATTAGCGCCGCGCCATGGGCTTCACCCTTTTCATAAATCTCCCCGATCTCCTTTCCACCGACGCGATGTTAAATGGACCCCGGAGCGCGGCGCTAAGAGCGTGTCTCGCCTTTCCGGTAATCCCCCGACTTAATACTTGCTCGCTTCGGTTCGCCTGCGTGCTCTTATTTATAACCGGAGCCAAACGGGGTGACAAATCACCGCCCACCGAAGAAGGATCCTCCGTAATATTGATTCACCCCGGGATGCAAGGGATAATGCATTTTCCGCCCAACTCCGCGTAAACACACTTTTAGTGGCCCTTTGACCTCGCGAGTCTTGCATCTGCGTGTATCATCACGCACCGTACGTACATGTTGAACCAACGTTCATAAACTTATGGGCTAACGAAAGTCTTTGCAGCATATAGTTGCTTAGTTTTGTTGATTTTATAGGCCTCCTGTGTTGCTCCAGATGCGCGCACACCACGAGCATTTCTCTGACCGTGTGTGCGGACGTCGATTCGCGACAATGAGTCGTCGTGACTTTATATATATTTTTACGCTGGTAGCGGTGTATATGTATAGCGGGGCTCCGGGGAAATGGAATTTTCACGATAAAAATCGCTCAGAGACTTTTAGAGCGTTTCAAGGGGCTCCTCTGGAGGGTCGGAGGGAGAGAGAGATGTAGTATTATTATACGTAGGAAAAGAAGTTGAATTATTCCTCGCTCTTGATGATTTAATTGTAATGCGCGAGGGAGATGATACTTGACCTCGGCAAACGAGAGACTTTTTATACTTGACGAGATTCGACTCGACTGATTTTTTTCTTCTCTTTTTTTTTGTTCACGTACGAGTATACGTCAAAAGCGAAGAATTTAATGCCTATACAGCCGCAACTTTAACCTGTACCTCTAGACGTCATGCAGCGAAGGTTCAACGTCGCCCACGACGATTCAATGAGAGAGATCCCGAGGCGAGGGCATATGCTCGCTGATCGATAGTGCAGCGCAAGTACAATACTTTTCGCTCGCAGAATCCGAAAAACTTTGTCCATAATTTATATCCGCGTACTCGCGCTCCTCTTCCTCCTCTTCTCTACTCCTCGAAACTTTCGATCCCTCTCGCGCGCCTCAAAAGTCCAGCCTCGCGGTTATACCACAATATCTGGCCGCCTTCATCCCTCATTTCGCGCTCCCGTGATAACTCCGAGCCTCCCACGAGAGGCCGTGCCTACTGGGATTCCCCCCCATCAGTGTTGTTATCGTCGTGACCCGCTATTCTTTTCACTTTGGACATGTGTACCTATACGTATATTCATGGCACTGATTTTCAGCAGCAATGCGGTGATGGCGACACTTTTACGAGCCGGATAATAAAACAGCTGCCGCGGAGATACAACGAGCATCGTCCCCTTCCTTGTTTATACGTGTGTACATATCGTCGCTCGAAACAAAATAATGCCTTCTGGCAGCGCGGAGCTAAATAAAAGCCGACGAGAGAGTTAAAGTGCCTTTTTTTTTCTTTTTTTTTTTTTTTTTTTCTTTTTTTTGCCAGCCCTATGACTCTACAATGGTTCAAGTCTCTCGGGCAAACTTGATTTTCCCTCTTCGCTCATGAGCAGCGTCACTTTGGAGCAAAGTGCCATTAATCTCGTTGAACGTCCGATGTGACTACTGGACGCACGTAGAGCGGATACGGAAAGGAAAACGGATTATCGATGAAATTTTAGATGGTCGTTTTTTCATTCAGTCAGCCAAAGACCTTGGACCTTACCCTGTTCGCTCAAGTATTGTGTGAGTTGTTGAAGCGAAAAATGTGTCATCCGCGCGTCATTTTTTATATCGACTTGTAACTCCCTTGGAAGGGGCTGCGCATCTCTAGATTCAGTAGAAAAAAATGCCCCTTGATGGTCATTGAATGATGTTGAACAACCCGTTGAAATCAGGAAATAACTGTACGTGACGTTTCTCTGGAAAAACCGTCAAAAGGCCCGCGAAGAAAATATTTTTCTAAAATTTCCACACGGAGACTTGGGCAAAGTTAAAAAGGAAAAAATCTCAGCTGCATCGTGAAAAAAATTCCAAAAGCGCGACGGAGTGATAGATAACGTCAGCGCCGTGCTCCTCCGCTCTTCTTGGCCCTCCGTCATTCCTGCCTTTTCTAGCTTTCAACGGCGCCCCGCGCTAAGACCCGAGCGAAGCTCAGAAAGAGAAGTGACATTTGTCAGAGGAGCACGACGAAGCAGCGAACAAGAAAAGTCGCGCGAGTCCCCCCCCCCTACGTTCCGGCTCGGCGCTCGCTCGACACAATGGACCTCGGGGAGGTGAGAAACGGGACAGACTCGCCTGTGGGTGCTTCGGACGGAAAATAAAAATAAAGGTGGAGGAACGACGGAGTCGACCAAGCGCAGCCAAAGACAATGGCTCGCTGCAAAGTGCAGACACCGGCCCGGATAAGGGACAGTCCGATCGAGGGTTCCTTGTCGACGGTTTTTTCGAGACATATTCTCCTCCTTCGTGGTCGTTAATACACGTGTCACTAGTATGATACTCCGTTTCTGTACACGCGGAAGGGGGGGGGGTGGCAAATAAATTCAAACGAAATCCGTGCTTCTTTGGCCGGCACCCATATAGCAGCATGTTTACGAATAAATGGCTCCGAAAGAAGCCCGTTGTACGGGAGCAATGGGCCTCTCTCTCTCTGCCGTTGTCGCTGAGTGCAACCATTTTGATCCACGCTTTACTCGCGCCTGCCTGGAGTTTTCATTCGCAAGCTTCGAACCGTGAGGGCATCATTCATGCGTGAAACATCGCGCGATCCGTTTTCTCTCTGGTATACACACACACACACATATATATATATATATATATATATATATATATATATATATATATATATATATATACACGTGTGCGCGGTGTTACGCCATCGAACGGCGGAACCCCATTAGTTTGCTTTTTACGCGCTCTTCCCCCCCCCCACCCTCTTTCCTACACGTTACGAATAAACGTTACAATGGATTGAGGCTTCGATGAATCCACACTTGTGTACCTGCACGTTTGCGTAATGATCAATTATTAATCGTCACGTACACCTATTGAAATTCTACCGATTCGATAACTCCCTTTTTCACAAAGAAAAAAAAAAGGCACTCTCTTGGCTTCGGCTTTCCTTCACTCGGCCGTGTAATGCAATACGCACCGATGAAACTGTATCTCAAATTGGACGGGTTACGCAAACAAGCACACACCCACCTGCATATAATAAAGCACCGAGAACGGCTGGGTATATCCCGGTGGAGCAAGGATTAAAGCGAAAAAAATACAATTTCCATCCCCCTGGTCCATACTCGCGTTACAGAGGAGGTTTTCATCGTGGCAAAAATTAATTAAATACTTTGGAGGTAAGAGCGCGTCGGGCGCCAGTGGGTGCAGTCGTCGCGACGATTCCCCCGGTAGGAGAGTTCATCGGTCCTCATTAACCCGACCGCCGGCTGGATGAATTCGCGCGCTCCGCCCTTCCTCCTTGACGTATCATTGAAAGGGACGATTGCTGTATTCTCTTTTGAATGCTCCCCAAGGCCCATTTGCCAAAGTAAAATTTAATTCAGTTCCTCTCGTTGGTCGGACGAAAAAATAGTTTCATTGTCCTTGCAACCATTTTCGGATGAAAAGTAATTATCGAAACTCGTTATCGACTGATTTTCCCCACCATGTGGGCGCACACGTAGCATCTTCGGGTATACGTGGAGAAGGTGCTGGCGATCAAAGTGCCAAGAGACGCCCCTTGCACTTAATTCCAATTCCGAGGGTCAAGCGCGGCACAACAGCACCTGCCAGACAGTTCGGAAGGTCCGAGTCGACCGCCGTAGGTACACATATTTGCATAGAGCACGTTGTTTCCCTCCTCGTGTATGCAGTTTCGGGAAGTCGAAGGACGTATACTTGGTCGTTCGGAGCTGTTCAAGTTGCGCGGAAGTTACACGGCACGGCAGAGATGCACCGTAGGGGGGTGGGCGTCCTCATTCGAGCTGGGGATATCGCGAGCGTCCTTAAACGGAAATATTCGAGAAACTGCGAGGTACAGCTGCTTCCTCCCTCCTGTGTGTATACCTACTCTCTCTCTCTCTCTCTGGCTCCGGTGCTTGCTTGCTCCGCAATAATGACGAGTCGAGAGGAGAGCGCGCTCGCAGCCGCAATTCGAACTGTTCGTAAATTACCCGGTGGTTACGGCCACGTAACTATACTACCCACCACCGTTGCACCCGAGTATAAATATACACTTTACAGCGGCGGATCATGCACCTACTGTACTCGGCCTTTGTGTTGTAAATGGTGTAGGCTCGGGGAATCCAGTGGGTCGGCGATCGATAACCTGCTGCTCGAATCGATCAAATTGGGGAAGGGGGGGGGGGGCATCGCGATTTGCTCGAGAAAATCACCGGTGCCGTCCGAGCGCTTGATATGTTGACTCATTTGCATCGAATAATCTTAGCGCCGTGGCCCGTATCATTTGGCTGATTAGTTCTCGTGCATCAGCGTTATGTGTATAACACGTGTATCGATCTCGCGGTGGAGGCCAGCAGCTGCTTCCCTCCGTCAATCTCGATGATTCACATTCGAATCCTCGGAAGTTCTCTGGTACCAACTCGGCTGACGCTTGACTGTGTACCCCCCATAAATACACGTCATTTTATTGGCCAATATTTTCTCTCGATTCCTGCATTTACGGGGCATAATTTTTGCCATGTTATTTTTTATGAGCTCTCCCGTGCGAATTTTCAAGTTTGGACTTTTCGCCGACGAGACTCGAGCAAACTTTGGCTTAACTTGACCCAATTACATCCCAATTTCGATGACGGGTTGGTATCCAATTATTCGCCAACGTTATGACACTGAAAGACCAAAGTCTGAAAAGGTTTCATTCGCAAAGCTTTACGATATTTCGCGTATTGTAAAATTAAGTTAAAGGTGTATATATATGTCTTTCTCCTCTTACCGACCAATTAAGCACTCTAATTACCACCACCGGTAAAATACAGCCAGAAGCAGAGCAACAACGACCGATGATCGAGCTAACTCATACTCCTATTAAGATTTCGGGTTGGCGGAATCTAATAAGCCATCGTCGATAACCAATCAATCCCTACATGTATATCCGTGCAGTCGATACCAGCCCCCGAGAGCAGAGAGCAGCCAGCGCCGAGTCGAGTGAACTGTTCAAACTTTGATTGGACGCATTATTCGATCGAGCGAGACGATAGCGCGTCAAACGGCTAGCAGTTGTTGGTTGTTTTATTGCAGGTGTATAGTTGGCGAAGTTTGGCAACGAGTATTTAATTATTTGCATACAAAAAGCGTGTGCTCGTTTGACAGTGATAAAATGTGAGGATTCGGAAGAATTGTAATCTAAGAAATATCTACATCGAGATGGGAAGTAAAAATGACCCCCCCGGGCACTGGACCGTTTAGCGAGTCTCGTTGCGTACGCGATTATACGTGGTGTATAAATTATATTGTGTGTGCCATGCGCTACCACTGGGAGTAGGTATATGCGCATGTGGGGTGGGGTCGCGTCTGCGGTATCCTGCGGTGCGTAGAGAGAGCGATCTACGGATCACCTAATGTACTTAGTTAACTTGACCGGTACATTACGCCCATAATAGGCGCACCACCAACAACTGCAGGAGCGCCGGGCGCCATAGATTACGGCGTTTCGCCGTGAACCATTAACCCTATCCCCTACTCCTTGCTCAACTCATTTCGCGGGGGGTGTCCGGCGCAGATGCGTAGTAAGTATATATTGTGTACTGTATATATTACGGGAAAATTTCCCCACCGAGGAGAAAACGTACAATTTCACAGCTTGCCAGGTTTCATTTGTCAAGTGTGGGTGTGTACGTGTGCTCGTTTCTCTTTCTCTCCTCCATTGGCAAATAAACCTCGTCCTGGCGCGAGTCGAATAAAATCCCATGGCCGTTTCAATTCGTTCGGACAAAGCCAGAAGCCCCCCGAGCGCGAGATATGACGAAACAAAAGCCAAGAGAGAACGGGACTGTGCCTGTCTCTGTGTGTTGCTGCTCTCGGCTTCGTTTGTCTCGGTTTCTTTCGACCCCCCCGTCCATGTACAGCGGTGATGCCTTTGCCAACGACACGACTCCGACGCCCGATACAGGCGCCACTTCACCTGTGCTCTTCGTGCACTTTGCGCTTAATTAACATCGCCATTTGTTGTTTCTCGATTCCCGGCTGTCTCTCGACGCCGATAATATAACGTCGCGGTGGGTCTTTGACCACTGCACGACCTTTCGCCACGTATACATTTGCGCCAATTTCCCTTGCGACGTGTGTGTGTATATACTTACTGCGATTAAGCCGATGGTTTTTAACTGGGTTTGTCAAGGAGTTTGTTGCAAAATTTCAATTTCGGGTTGCCGAGAGGGTGTATTTTTTTTCAGAATTTATGGTCAACTGCAAGTATAGCTTGAAAATAAGGGTAAATGGAGTTGATATTTAGCGTTGCTATAGTACCTGCAAAAATTGGGATAAAAAAAGTATTCGCTTCAAATTTTACGTACATTTGTTGAAAAAGTATACGCCTATGTACAAGCTTTAATGTAAAAATTAAAAACGTCTCTCTCGTTTTAAATTCGATGTTTTTTTTAACTCTGTGAAAATTGCGAGTTTTTTCGAAAATTAAAAAAGTTGTTGCAGAATGGTATATTTGCCTGAGCCTGAAAAATTGATGAAATAAGTTTAAAATCCGAGAACTCTACCGAAAGACCGTTATTGAATTAAAACGATTGAGCAACGAAACATTTTTTGTCTTTTTTTTTGTTTTTATATTGAAAATCACAAATACGAAACAATGAAGGCCATCGCGTGGTTCCAATCCACATTATTTTTTAAATATTTTGTGATAGCCCAAATTAATTGACGTGGATAACAATCGTGAATTCCACGTACCCCGTCGCATGGCGTTTCACACCAAAAATAAACTTAATTAATGCCACTGAACGTATCGTTACGAGTACCCACTGAAAACAGCATTGACCGACACTTAAAAAAAGAAAAAAATTTACTTACAAAATTGAAAACACTGTAGCAAAGCCCAAACGTTGGCCCCTCTAATCTACACTCGACATAAAAGCACGCGATGTTCTTTTCGTCCCCGGGTTTTTCTCTCCCTCCGCATTAATCCTGATCCTCTGCTGCTTTTACCGTCCATTTATTTTTTCCCCACGTGCCCTCCCCCCTCCTTCACAATCTGTACTGATTTAAACGTGCGCCCAAGTCAAACACGTTCGCCCTCCCCTGCCGTAGCAGCCTATGAAAATTCCGTCTCATGAATGTGCACCGTAAAATATGACGCTTATTTATAAACCCGCGGGAAAGGAACTAAAAAAAAAAAAAAAAAAAAAAACTCGCGCGTTTCACGCTGCGCGAGCTCCCGAGAGTCAGACAAGCCGAATTTGCATTCAAGGGTGTACACATACACTACTGGCTCTTCCACGCAGCGCGAGCTCGTATTTAAATGATTTTCCGCGTTCTTTAATGACACAAAGCAACAATTTTACACGAACTTGCGCTCGCGAGAGTTCTACGCACCACAGAGATAATAGACTCCGCAGCGGACGGGGGAGCTTGATTGCGGCAGCACATAACGTATACCTACACATTTGAAATGTGACACGTGATGCTAATGAATTTGCAAATTCGTCCATCGGGGCATCTTGTCGCACACGTCTATTACCAAATAATATTATCACCCATTTGCATCGTAATGCGGAGCAAGTCGGAGCACTCGGTGTACAGGGTTAGATGTATATATATATATTATACGGGAGAAACTAGGAGGAGACGAAAGAGGAGCGCCCGGACACGTGTCGGGGGCGGCGGTGGCGGTGGTGGATAGGGAGTAGGTATATATATACGCTCATTTTCATAGTCGGTACGCTCATTCCGTTCCCAAAACAAGCTCTTGAATTATTCCGTCGACGTCGGGAGCCCATCCCAAGGATGCGCTCGTTGCTTATACACCCCGCTGATGCTCTTCTCCCCCCCCCACCCCCTACCCCCACCCGTATAATATACACTCAGCTGGTGACTGCACTTCTTGCCGCAACGTTTAAATGGGCCTCTTAATCAATATTGGCGCCTGCGTTGGCTCTCTTTCTCTCTCTTTCTACGCGGGAGCTCTCGCCCTGAATGTAAACAAGACGAAACATTTTTCTTTCCCCTTCCCTCGAGCCCCATCACTACGGGGTATCCATGATGCTAGTCTGACTCTCGGTTATCCTCCCTCTTGTACTCACGCGACGGCTTTTCCCTGCTTTTTCACCACTCCCTCTCTCGCTCTCGGTTTATTTTGCTCGCTCGAGAGCACTTTTCCGCTTTACAAAATTCTAATTCGCCCGGATACACATACATATACCTGTGCCCATACCTACTGTTTTAGTGTGCTTTTATCTGTACATCGCTTCTCACCTCCCCGCATCCGGTGACGTATATCGGTTACTCCAATTTTATTGTTTACCTATTTGTATTCCAAGGCATTTGTTTTCATGCGTGCCTTTGGATTGAATCGTTATCTATACTCTTGACCCACACGCGCAAGCATTACCGTGTTATCCGTAATTATGCGCTGTCAAGTTGGGCATTATTAATCCACGACAGTAGGCTGCGATCAATCATACATGGGGAACTGCAGAGTAGAAACAAGAAGCCTTTCGACGTGGCTCGCGGTGACCTATATACAAGGGATATCAAGCTCGTATACTAGGAGTAGCTCGATCCACGGAGTAGTCGTACGCGCGCGCGGATAGCGTGTACACAGAGGACCAGTTGTACCGTGAGAGAGAGAGACCCTCTCTGCTTATAGCCGTACCGAGGAAGCCGTGCAGGAAATTCGCTGCGAGTGCATGCAACGCGAGAGCGCGTTGCCGTGAATCGAAACGCCCGTGGGGCCCAGGGAGTTGTACACTGCAGAGCAAAAAAAAAAAAGATAGTGCAGTATGTATAGGAGGACGGGGGTTGGCAAAAAGGGGGGAGTAGAGGCGGCAAAGCGAAGTGAGCAGCGTCGCGCTCCTTTGTGTAAATCGAACGTCGAGAGAGCTCCCTCCCGTAGCGCCGCGAAAACCATCCCTTTTCCCAACGAAGCCGCAACACCACCACCGACGACGAGTCCTCTTTTGGCCTCTCCCGTGCACTCGTCGACCGCATTTTTATATATATATATATACACCTACTTTTTTGTGCTACGGTCCGCCAGAGCTCTTCTTTATTAATCCTCTCTCCTGCCTTCACCTTTGCCCGGCTACTCTCGCCCCTTTCAAAGAATATTTGATTACGGCCCGCCACCGACTTTATTATTACCATTTTCCCCAAGTTCTCGCGCCATTGATACCCGCTATCCTACAGCCGTGACTCCCTGGTACTACACCCTTTGGCTTCTCTCATTTTTTTTCTCCCCCCTCCCTCCCCCTTCTCAGTTACTACAAGTAAAAAAGGTAAGGAATGATAATTAAATCGTATTCCCGAGGCATGTACACACTTTTCCACAAGCCGGCGCGTGCCGAACAAACGGGACTGGCTTAAGAGGGACCCTCCTCTTTATTTTCAACCGCAAAATGATTAATGAACCGAGGCTTACGCTGCTCTTTTATTTATTTGCCCTCGTATCTACACGTATACACATATCACGGGAAGAGGCTTTTGCCCGGAGAAAACCCTCTTTCAGCTTTTTTCCGCCGTATCTTGGCGTCTAATCTTGTTTTAGCTGTGCTCCCGGCTGTATACCGATTAAGCCCGTGCCCGACGTCACACGCTTTTTTTCTCCCCCCCTTTGCCTTACGTGCTATCGCAGGGGACGCAAGGAGGAGAAGGGCCGAATATCCCTGGGATTTGCCGCGATCGTCTTCCGCTAATTGCATAGCGGAGATAGCCGAATCGAAGCGCCTAATCTGGGCGCTTTTGTGTCCCTAGCGCTAGTTTTTACGTATACGCGTATATATTTGTCCGGGAAAATTCGGGCGACCCTCGCTTGACAGTGCCATATATACGTAACGTCGCACACGTGCGATTAATGCGTATTAGCCGCTCGCGTGGTTATGCGAATCGGAGGGGTGGGACGGGGGGGGGGTGGCTCAAAAAGACTGGTTAATTAAATTATCGATCAAACGGGTTTAATCAAGCCGCGCTCTGGCTTATATAATGCGCAGAGCGACGGATGAAACCTCAGGGCAATTAGTCGTGCGTAGCTTTGATTAACATTTTTCGACGGTGTAACAATCGGCGCTTAATTAATGCGACGAGCGCGTGACGACTGCGCGTGACTCGATGGAAAAAGTATAACGATTCGTCCCCGACCCCATTGCGCCCTTGAGCGATAGAGTGGCTTTTTTCGCAGCTCGGATCATCGTTCCGCGAGCGCGTGTATTGGGGTTATTGGCTTTTTTTTTTTTTATTTATTTTTGCGTACGAATCAATCAATTACGTTTCGTAGCGGGAATAATAAAGAAACCAAAAGAAAAATAATTTGTTTGAGCAAACGTGGATGCTCACGCGTATTCGTGCAGTTGAAGGATAACTAAATACCTTTTAACTGTGTGGTGATTATTTTATTTTATTTTAAGAGATATAAGGCGACAACGTGGCTCAGGTGAATCTCGTTGCCATATTGACTCCATCTTTGTTATAAATGTAAGTTACGCGTACTTTGTGCCTGAAGAAGTAAGGCTCCTCTCCTATGATTTTCATGAAATTTATCTTCATTTATTTCGATACAATGTTACTGAGTTGCAACCAATGAAACAAAAAAACTGACAAGAGGAGGAGTACCCGTGGCTTCTAAAACGTCAATTTTTATAAAACCTTGGGAAGATGGCTTTTTTCCCATTGTCAAACATTACTTGCGAGTAGTGGATGATGGAGTGCTCTGGTTTGAGTTTAAGTAAAATTTCATAGTGGAAAGTTACAGTTGAGCAAAAAAAAAGTTCTCTTCATTTCTTTCTCTGCGCATCGAAATCAGTTGTAAGTTGGGCAACGGAATTCGAATGAAAGCCGTTGAATTTGAATTTTTATCGAAATTCCGCTTCTCGGATCGCTGTAACTTTGGCTTTCGATGTCAAGTAGGTTGTACCAAATTGAACGAAATTCTTCTCGAATCAAAACTTCTCGCTCCAAACTTTTGCCCATCGGAGCGTTACGTCGTTAGGGTTACACATAAACGACAGCGCCAAAGTCATCAGCTCTCCCAATAAAACAAAGCTAAAAAAAATCTCTCGTAACGAAGTCTCGTTGAACGATTGGAGTATTTGTTACATGCAAAATGATACCAATAACAACTCGAAGTAACGCGTAGCCACCCACTGTTGGATATGTATGCGTCAGAGAACGAGCTACGTCAGCAGCCAACTCTCGGCGATGGTTACGTAAACACACGCCCGCGCCACACACGTGTATATGTACACTTGAGAGTACGTCTCGAGAAAAGTGGTGCACTTTCAGCGCTGAAAAAAAGTGCACGACTTGCACGTCGCGAGAAAAGCCCCGGAAGATGTATCGCGCGGGAAAACGGGTGTAGTAGTCAGAGCGCGACGATTTATCCGATGTAATGGCCGTCTCCGCGTCCAGTTAATTAATTACACCCTCTCTCTCTTGGTAGACAAAGGATGACGCATGCGATGTGGGGAGGGGGGGGTTCTGGTGTTTTCTGCAGAAACTCGTGTTCAAAGGGCACAGGTTAGAGCTCACCGCAGCCCAATTTCGTTCCCTTTAAATTAGCCGCGCATAATTTTCCCCACTGGCCTTTGTGCCCCGCCCGCGTGTGACAGAAAATAGCTTTTTACCTGTAGTTTTTTTTTTTTTTTCCGAATTACTATTGTATGTGAAAGAAACTTTTCTTTTCTTTTTCTGCCCGCTCGTTAACTGCTCCCTCATGGTACAAATAATGAAATATTTACCGGCAATCTCGTACCTCACGAAACCAGACGCTGATTAAAATTCACACGCACCATGCACCTTTACGACGGATGAATTGTCTTTTAGCTACAAATACCGCGTACGAGGGACGTAATAATATTATTACACGATAAATCCTCAACGGCGAGCCGAAGCCGAAATTAAACAGTCACGAAGTTAAAGGGAACAAACAGCGTGGCCCAAAGTGCGCCAGATATTGTCGGCGCGGAGTTGAATAATCAATAGTGACCCGAGAGCCGAGTGGCGGTGGTAAATTTATTACGAGTTGGCGTTTATCTTTCGTTAAGGACCCTTTGGCTGTACAGCTGGTAAGTTGATTGTTCGGTCGGGAAGAAGAAGAAAAAAGAAAAAAAAAAAAAAAAAAAGAAAAATTGAATAATAGAAGAGCAGCAGCAGGACTGTGGGACAAGAGAGAGGGTGGGAGAGTCCGCCGCATGGCTGAATCGAGTTACCGTGTACACGTACATAGTTGCAACAACGAGGGCACACGCCAGCTTGCATATAATCACGGGGCACGTCGATTAAACGCAAAACGGGCTGGCTCCCATATACATCTCCTCGGCGAGTGCTCCTTGTCGTCGAGGTCCTTTCCTTTGGCGTGCGCTCGTCACCGGGTCGAGGCTCCTTGAGCTTTGTATCCCACTCCGTGGCCGGCCGTGCGCAACGCGCGCGTTTATCTTGGCCGTGGTGCTGTGCGAGGCTCCCGTATATACACCGAGGTGTCGGGAGAAATGGAAGTCTAGATGAGAAGGACGGAGTTTCTCCCGCACGTTTGGCCTTCGACGGCGAAAACTACCTGTGTATATATATATATATATGTATATACTCTATATATGTATGTATACGAATGGAATCGAAAATCCGCCGCCGCGCTCCCGTCCAACTTATCTTGAAATGCGAATCAATACGGCGATTCTCTCATGAATAAATCACGAGTTTTATCCGCCTGCCTGTATACGTGGAGCCACGCATCGACGGTTCGCGCGCGCGTGTGTACGTGCACCTATCGTTTTCCAAATCCAACTCCATATCGGTGATACGAGGTTGTATATGTATATAATGTATATCTACGTGTGTGTACGCGAGATGAGTGCGAAATTACTATTGTGACACGTCTGCTGTCAGCTGTTCCGAAACTTTTGATCGATTCCACCTCTTTTTTTTCCAACTGCATAATAATATATACCCATGAGGTATATAACGTAGGTTCTCTCTTTCTTGCATTCCCTCCTAATACAACTTGGGGTATAAGTATAATCATCACCGCGCGCTACAAGCTATTATGTATAACGTGTAGCTTGAAGTTTCGCTGTTTAAGTTGTCGCGGCAACTGTGCCACGTGTACCTGTAGTATAACCGTCAAAGCGGTTTGGTCAGCCGGTGCTTGTCCCCGAGCCCTGCAGCCGGCGACGCAGAGAGAGAGGAGGGAAATTAATCCGGCGTGCGATCGATCGATCCGCGGGCTCCCCCCCCCTTTATAGATTATTCAACCCGTCCACGGTCCCCTCCAACCAAATTAATATCCATTATCGAAATGCGAACTGGACAGGACTCGGAGGTATGTGTGTGTGTGTGTATGGGTATTGTGCCCGTACCTATACGGCACAGGGGGTGGGCGTTGGTTGAAAAATAGCGGGATCTTTCGCTTCGTTTGCATTATATACGCGTTGGCGTGACGAATTGCCGGATCGGTGTATTTCGACAGACCGATCCGTCGATCGACCGCGTCCTCCTCTCCGCCGGAGATTCTAATTTCCCGTCGCTAAAGCTTTTTTTACTTCCACCCCCATTTGGGCGCACACACGCACACCCACCTCCTCCTTAGCCGTGGTAACCGAGGAGGGTTTTTCGAAAGCTCATCTACTCCCTTTTTCCTTTATACTGTTTTCTTTCCACCGCCGTTCCTCTTATCCGTCTTCCTTACCCCCTTCCTCCCTCCGCGTTGATCCTTTTTTTATTTAATTGGTTGAACATTCAATTCCCAAGATAGAATCTCCCTTATACGGATCTCGAGGAAAATTTATAATCTGGGCGGCGCTGAATTCGAGTGTTTCGCTTACCGCAGAGAGCCCTCGTGGGTGCAAGATGGGTTTTCAAACCCGCATTAATGTTCCACGCAATTTTTTATTTATTTATTTATTTTTTTTTACACTACTTTTCCGCAAACAAATGAAAAATTGCGTTTGCAACGACAAAAATCCTTTGAAAAAAGGAGAATTGAATAAAGCCGCCGTACACCAAGTGCTCCCGCTTGGAAAGACAATCGTGGCACATTGCGTATACACAGCTCGGAAAGATCGCGAAGCAATTGGAGCCGGTTGACCGATGACGAATCCATAGCACCGACAAAAACAAAAAATAAATAAATCAGCGGTACCGCCTATACGCGGCATTATATCACCATCATCATCGCCGTATACGCGCATCACCTTCCCCGACGCTCCGGTGGTCTAGTCGTTGTAGCCGAGGTGTAACCATGATGGATCACGCGTGTACGCCGGCACCGCCAGCTGTTGTACCGTAGCCTATAGGAAGATTTGTCAGCGATATCGGCACGGAGGTGTCTTTCTTTTTTTTTTTTTTCTTTTTTTCCACGGGCCACTACACACTTGTACATATAGGTACTTCGAGTGGGGCGCGTACTCGAGGCTGCCGAGAATACCCCGGTGGGATCCCCGGCCTTAATAACTCGCTCTCTCTCTCTCACTGCAGCCAGAGAGCACCCCAGCTCTCCGATTCAAGGTTCGCCGAGCTTTCAAATAATTTAGTTATCGACAAGTAAACGTTTTCGACGTTCCATTAGGCGAGAGAGGGAGCGAGCGGAGAAAGCCTGCAGAGGGGGGGGGGGTTTAGAGATGGTACACGGTGTGGGAAGCTCCTCCCGCGCAGCCCTTCATTGACAGCCGACCCGGGCGTGCGGGGCACAGCCGGAGGAAATCGATTAGGGGAGTTTATAGCGCGCTTTGAAAGAGCCCGCGCGTCATACGCCGGATAGACTCCTTCTCGCGAGGAAAAAGTCACTTCCATCTCTGTTTCTTCTCTTCTCGCGCCACTGTACCGTCATCGCCGGTGTTTCGTTTCTCTTTGGAGCTACAGAGAAATCTCAAAAGGATTACATGTATCGGAGATTTTCGCCCCGAATGTACCAACGCCCCATCGTTCATCGCTTGATCAGTACAATTTATTAGACCACCCCTTCCCCCCCCTTCGCCTCTGATCATCTAATTTCCAATACAGAGCGCGCCTCGATTTATTGCCCGCGAGCGCATTTTTTTTTTTTTTGCAAATCTCCGCGCTCTTGCACTGGTCGTATTTTACGAAATGTTATTAACTTGTGCGGTGGTTCATTCGTGGATAAATATGCGGATTCCCTTCCCTTGGATTTCGTTGATTTGCTTTTTCATCGATTAAAAAAGCGCTACTCTGCATCTGGAATTATTAAATTCCTTTGATTTTGCTCGTTCCCATGTGTGTGCTTCTATAAATTACTCGCAACTTTTTTTTTTTTTTTTTTTTTTTTTTTTTTTTTTTACACGTGGGGATAAGCGCTTAGGGGCCGATTCCGTCCTCATCTATACAAATTGAATTCGATTGGAGTGCAGATGTTGAAAATACTATTACGGAACTGTCGGAAATCATTCGTTCCGAAATTCATGTGAAAGGATCGCGTGTGCAAAAAAAAAGTTACCTACGTACGGTATATATATATAAAAAAAAGAGGTGACTCGGGAGAAGAGTGAAAGGAGCGTTAAGAGAAATCGTGTAATTACACGGGCACGAAAACATGAACGAGACGATGGAGGTTGGGTAAAAACCGAGAGGGAGAGATAGAGCGAGCTGCAAACTTGAGCACTAATCCAACGGTAAACACATCAGAAGGCAGCCCCTTTTTTTTTTCCTCGCATATTTTTTTCGTTTTGCGCAGCCTCGTTTTTCACCCCTTTCACTCCGCGCTTTACGCGCAACGTGTGTCATAAGAGCGGAGGTGCACCAAAAGGCCTCATGTTACAGCGCGGCCAGCGCCAACGCAAAATTTGCGCTACGGGCCCCACCTCCCGCGTAAATTCACGGCAAAACTGTCGTCGTTGTTGAGGTTTTTTTTTTTTTTTTTTTTCTCTACACATTGGCGGTAACCGAGAGTAGCAGATACAGGTGTACCAACCACAAAAACAGAAGCTGCAACGACGAAAACGACGACGACTATGTATAGCAGGCAGTTCAAACCTTTGGTGCTCTTTTCTCCGCTGCGTGCACAATGAGGCGCTGCACATAGCTCCGGCTCGTTGTCCGGATCCTCGTTTGTATTTTCGCGCCCTCTCTTTTTTACTGCGTGACGCACTTTTTTTCAGATACGCGCACGTGCACTTGCAAAGAGCTTTTGTCTTATCGTGGTACCATTCGTTGCTCAGTCTGCTGCCTCTGTTTTAATTTCAATTAGGACATTTTTCAATTTCAATGGGCGGCTCTGTGCCCCCCTTTTTTCTTTTTTGCAGGCATGGCTGTTACACGGGGTATACTTACTATTGTATTTTTATCGGGGCAAAAGCACGATAAATCCTCTATTTTTTTTTTTCTGCGGTGATAAACAAATTTTTAACATGCAAATGTCATTACCAACGTCCGACATTTGCTCCGGTAGGAAGTTGTAGGTTTTATTAAAATTTAATTTTTTTGTTTTTTTTTACATAATATACATTTTAGCCTATAATCCAAAGTACAGATAATGTGTAATGCATTAGCCAGACTTTAATAATTAAATAAGTGACACATGATGCTCATTTTTATCATTAATTGACACTTCAACTCCACATGTTGTGGTTCAATCGTCAGAGTGACTTAGGAGTATAAGCTTAGTTTCAAACACAATCTCGATCCCTAATGGATCAGCGATGATCGAAATGAGGATCAAACATCATGACAAAGGTCTCATAGGTGATTCATTTACTGATAGTACGAGAATAACATTTTTTTTTTTTTCAAGCACCCTAAAAAAGCGTGACCTAACTTTTTTATAAATTCCGCCACAAGTTACACACAATTGAGATACCATACATTAGAAAGTCCAATTACTGCACTTCCTCCTGTCTATGCGTGCATAATTTACAAGAGGAAACTCCCTGCACGCCCGTCATTCGTACATTCAACCCCTTGCTTTTAATAAACACCAATATCCCTATAAAACATTCAAATACCATCGAAACTGCATGAGATTGCACTTTGGTAAGCTTTGCATCATATAATATGTATGCATACACCCAATTTAAAGCTGATCTACTTGTTAGTCGGACATCAGGCGCATTTGTTGAATTTATGAAAATTTATGTGCACGTGTATATGTACAAAATGTTGCGCATTGTGTTTGCCGATCTACGTCCAAAGTACGTAACAAAGCGTTGATTGGCTGTTCCCGCGTACACCCCGATAAAATAATTAAAACTCGAGGACGCTGATGAAACCAGAACAACAGTAGGCGCACACAGAGCCGGACACGATATTGAAAGAGGGGTACCTTTTCGCGTATTCAGCAAGAATATATACCTACATGGCTTGCATCGCGCGTCGGGCAAAATGCAGTTAAAAATCCCGCGCGAATTAAGTGCACGGCCAGAGTGTACGCGCATATTAATTGATTTTATTCAAACGAACAAACAAACGAACGAACGAACGAACGAGTCGACGAAGAGACAAACAAATTGTTATGCACAGTTTGGGGTGTGTATAATATATGTGTGTAGCTCCTGGGCCGTGGGTGAATATTGGGGCGCATAGCGCTGCCTCGGCAATATTAAAACAGCGCTGCCAAATTCCGAGAGCCAAGGCAGAGAGGAGCAATCAGCACCTGCCCCCCGATGCTGACTTCAGCACCAGCGGCAGCGTCAGCACACCGTCTCGACGCAAGCCACATTTCGTACAACATGTATATGTATGTATATATATATATATGTGTGTGTATGGACATTGTACCGATACTAATTTGGAGCTGTCGCCTCTGCCGTGTTGGCACAAGGAGCGGATCGAACCACCCTCTTTCCTCGATACTTCCACAACTCGCGCTATAATTTCGCCAAGTTTATTCTCGTACGCGGATATGGTGAGCAAGTTTCTGGTTGAACGTCAACTTCCAACGGGTCAATCCAACTGTACGTACTTACTTTAATTTTTGCGAAGGACAAAACGCTTTTTTACAGCTCGGGTGCAAAAGTTCCATCTTCCGTACATGGTCACGTAGTGCACGATTCTCGACCCATCATTAGACTAATGAAAAAAAAAGGTCTCGACGTAATTTCCCGCTAAACGCGACGTTTGCATTCGCGCGAGAAGCCGAGGGTGAAAATAACACGACCGTGATGGTTTGGTTGAGTATACTCTATATATTTTTTAAAGCTGAATGTGCACAAAAAAAAAAAACATTTTAACTTGTTCGTACAACTGTTCATCGAAGTAATCGCTTTACGAACTTTTGTGCGCTGGTGTACGAGAAGTTAAACTTTGTGGGTCAAAATACGCCACTTTGCGACTTTCCTCTTTATCTACCCATTTTTTTTTTTTTGTTGCATGCCCGTAACGTATATATAACACCTGCACACAACAATAACAGTACAGCGCGCGTTGACGAGCTAAAAAGCTCGGGCCAAACTGAGCACGGCAATTGAATAATCCGCGAGAAAGGTGGCGAATCGAATTAATCGTCGCGCGTAGTAGGCCATTACCGAAGCGGGAGCTATGCGCAATGCCCCCCCGCAATTTATTAATTACGGCTCGCTCCCCTACACGATCGAGAGAACTGTACACGCCTTCCCATTGAATGTTGCTGTGTATAGCTACAGCACCCACATAGCCACCCCGTATACGCGCGATGTTTGCGCTCTTGTAAGCAAAGTGGGGCACGATGGGCGTGCGCGAAAGTAGGAGGAAGAGGGGGCGACGATCCTGCAGTCGAGTACGCGTTGAAAAGTTTAAACACCCTCCCCCTCCTACCACTGGGTGTACGTGTACCTGTACCTACTGTGGTATATATACACAAGGTACAGCAGAGAGGGCGGGAATTATATTTTTCACGGCTTTGTTTGCCCGCTTCTCGGCATTTATTTCTGTCCGCCCGTCCGTATATTATTCAGATTCAAAGCCGTTTCCCCCCCGGAGGGGGGGGGGGCTCCCTTCGTTCGGCCCTGCCGACATAAGCCGAAACTCGTGCTCTCCCTCTCTCTGATCCAGAGGAGCACCAGAACACCACTGGCCCGAGCTTTTTTTCCTCCTCCCCCCAACCGTAGCTTTTTGCAACCTCACCGCCATTAAAGCGAATGAGGGAGAGCTGTAGCACTAAAAGCCAGGTAAATAGGTCTGGTCCCTGCCTCTCCTCCACGTGGCTCTTCCGGGTTTACGGTTCGTTACGCGCTGGCTCGAGATTAAAAAAGGAGAAGCGATCCGCGCAAGAAGCGCGTCGAGAGTGTGCAAACCGTCAGAGGCAACGCGACTAAAATCATGATGATGATGATAATAATAATAATAATATCAGGTGCGCGTGTATAAGATATATATACAACACAACAGCAGCACTTTGCGCCTCTTTCCTCGCGTCAAAGCGCCCGTACTTAACAGCTCGGTTTTGCGGCGTGTTAAATCCCTTCCGTCTTTTTTTTTTCCGTCCAACTACGTTAGACATAGTCACCTGTTTTACCACTACATTATAAGCCAGATGATTTTCTTTTTTTTCGTCGCAGCTTCGCCGTGTACATGGGGGGGTGTACAGTGGCCTGATATACGTGCCAGTGGGACGACGACTGCTACCGCTGTTAGCTCGCGGGGGATGAGCCCTCCCTTTCCGTGTTTCGCTTGCTTTCGGCCCTTTCACCCTCCCCCGTCCACCTGTATTGTACCCCATATCTTCCCCCCCCCCCACCAGTGGTGGCCGGTGGAGTAGCCACGCATGCATATATTCCATATACATTTATGTCGGTGTTTATGTACATCGTTCCGCTGGCGCGCAACTCGGCTATCTGGTCCCTTGTAAATTTTTATACCCCCCCGCGTTTACATAAACTTAACAGCGGCGAAAAGCTGCGCGGGATTATTTTGCCTGGTCCGTTGACCAACGGCTCCCCGAAATGACGCGTACACCGATTCCGAACGGAACGCGAGAGACAAGGGGGTGTTCAACGGCCGGAAGATGTGTAAAATCAATGTTGACGGAAAATGAGAAGGGAAGGTGGGCCGGGGGGAACGAGCGTTTAATTTATCGATTGCTCGGTATTGTTTCGGGGAGGCAGAGTCGAGAAAGCCCTTTTTTTCTCTTTTTTTTTTTTTTTTTTTTCATCTGCCCTCCGGGCCAGTGCAGTATTAGTACCTGTACCTAGTCGGCCACCAACCTTTCTACCGCTCCATCCGTGCACTTCCTCTCTTTCTATCTCCTATCGACTGGAAGTTCATTACCGGTAAACTTTCAGGCCGTTGACTCTATCTGTGTACACGTATCTTCGTATTTTCTCCCCTTACAGGCCGGTGTAGGAGGGTACACGCTCTCCGGGTTGCAATGGGATGCACGGAGACTTCCACGTATGACCATGTACATTTTCTCTTTTCTCTTCTTTTTCGGTGGGGGGGCGATGTATAAAAACACGACCAAGTGGAGAGGAGATTTGAAATGTTTTGGGGAGTAGCGCTCGCAAACGGGACTTGCGGATACGCGACTCTCCTTTTAAGAAAATCAAATCCGAAATCCCTGCCCCCTCCTCCTCTCCTCGGTGCACCGGTAAGCACGTGAAAGCCCGTATAAATAAAACGACTCCTACACGAGAAAGGGAGAGAGAGTCTATGTGTGTGCCGTAACCCCCCCCCTCTCTTTTCGTTCCGTAGTTTTACTCAGTGTAGCAGCGGTAGTAGCTACATAAGTAGGCTATACGCTCGCGCACTCGAGGCACGTACCAGTCCGATGTCCAAAAAATTCTATCCGCGGCTCCAACGTGGTCCTTATCCCCCTACAACCTCCTCCAAGAGAGTAAAGGAGAGAGAGGGTCCGAGACGAATACTCCGTGTTTTATCTTCATCTTCCTTAGTCGCGCCGGTTTTGCCGCAAGAGACGAAATAAGGTCGCGCGAGCCCGACCTGTATACCTGCACGGATTACTCTTCACGGAGCTCTGGGCGGGGATGGACACACCGGCTACTTCTCTTCTTCTTCCAGTTTTTTTTTTTTTTTTTTTTTTTCCTCCCTCTACTTTTGCCAGCTCCGGAAGCGATGCTCGTGAATACCGAGAGAGCGTTTTGCAATCCCGGCCGGTTTCGGGAGTCTCGTTTCGTTTGATTTTGGGGTATAAAGGGCGCGAATACGCCACTCACTCGCCTGGTAATGAAAGTTCGTTGGTCATATATGCAGACCAACTAATTAATTTTTTAGACGTTTGGATGAACATTTGCTAAACTTGAGTCAAATATTCCAACGAAAATCCAAGTTTGGGATTTTCTCATTGCCCAAGTTTGGCCAAACGTTGACCACATGAACTTTTGCGCAAGTTTGGCCAAACTTAAAAATTTTTACACGGGGGACTGTTGATGTGTACCTGTGTTCAATATTTTTGTATAATAGAATAAAAGGACATACTGACTTGAATGTCGTGATTAAGCCAAGGAAAAGCATGAGCTGCTTAACGAAGCAGTTAAAATGTAGTCAGATCGACGGTCATCTTCATTCAAAGCTCGATGAAATAAGGCACAATGAAAACAGTAATGACGAAGCCCCGGGTATTTCCCTCTTTTTTACTGTAGTACTGGCATCTCCTTTGTAATCCGAAAGAAAAGTATTTCAGGTTTTCTATATTGGACGCAAGTAAGGTGAAACGTTTGAAGAAAAACAGACAATCGCGCATCGGATGTTTCCGCGTAACAAAGGTACGGAGCTTTTAATTAAACGTTTCCCGAAGCGCGGGGGTGAATTTTATTCTCTCCCCCGTGGATTTGCCTTTGTTAATCAACGTAGGGCCCGGAGAGAGGATGAGGTCGAAGAAAAAAATACTGGTATATACGCACGTGGGGATTGAGTTTCAAGGCGCGTAAAGGGATGAAGCTTTCAATTTTTTCTCTACCTTCTTTGAGCTCTACTACAAAGGCGTGTACTTTTTACGTTTAGCTGCAATCTCCGTGGTAATATTTTTATGTTTGCTCCAGCTCTGGAAAAACAGCCTCGAATGCAAAGTTGAGCAATTTCAAAGTAATGGGGATCAATATTTTACATGACTTCCGGAGCTATCACATCGGGGATCGAAGTAACCACGTGTGAAAGTGATTTCCACTGCAGATCCAATCTCGTGCCGGAAACGCGGTTTTCTCTCAGTAAACACAAACTCCACCGAGTGTCAAAGGCCAGCGTCTTCGACCACAGGACTACCCTGACCACATTTCATTGACAGGCTAGAATTGTCTTTTCGACTAAAATTTACAAACGATTGTAAAGTAAACGATAAATGTCAATTGTCAATGGCAACTCGTGTAATTTATCATGGATCAAGGTCTTTGAGTTGGAATAGATTTGCATTACATCCAGAATAATCAGTTTTGATTCAACGGATATGAAAACAAAGTGTCAAATATTAAAACCAATTATTAAATAATGAAGGTACGTAGTTTCGTGTAAATTATCGAATTTCGAAACGAAAACAAAGCCAAAATAATAATGTACATGTACACCGTTACGATTTGCCGAGAGTTAGTAAAGGGTACGTATGCGGTTGCAACACCGCCACTCAATGTCCAAGAGATCATCAGTATGTACATACTGATGATTTTTCGAAAACTCTGGTAATAAATAACAACGTAATATTTTACCGAGATGGACAAAATACCGTCAGTACTTGATGAGTTTAGGGCTGCAAAAATTATGGTAATTTAAAAAACTACGCCAACGTAATTAATTTTTCGACATCATACCGAAATGTATCGAAATAAACGGCTAGCACTATTTAATAAAGGTTTTAACGATGAGTAATTCGATATGCTGTTTTACATATATCCGCAGAATATGGAATAATACAGTTTTCTCGAAACGACCTACAGGTTTTGGTCGCTGATGCGTCGACGTGCGGTAGTACGAATTTCCGTTGGAATAACAAACATCGCAGGACACGTCAGCAGCGGTGAGGTCAAAAAATCCAATCACGTCCCTCATCTCCCATTTCGGCATCCGTCGCTGCTCTTTTCCCGTTATTAATACCAACAGCCCTTTGACTCGTGTCCGACGCGCCGAGCTTTTTTTTTTTTTTTCATTCGCAAGCCCGGCAGCAAAAAACTTGCACGAAGCCACGCTCCAATCTCGCGGAAAGAGACTCTCCGATCGAAACTTTGTTTACTTTTACAAAGCCAAGCTCCCTCCCGGGGCTGGCTAACCTTGCTCCCGTGGTCGAGGCCCCCCTACCCCCGACTTTCTTGGAGCTTGCAAGCTCTCGCAGAAAGTAGAGCTGAAAGGCCGGACGATGCTCGAAAAAGTTGGCCGGGCAGAGAGATGACCTCCTCCCCCCCCCTTTTCCAGCGGCCGGGGATTCCGGAATGTTCGCTTTTATCTCCATTGTACATTAGCCGGATTGCCCGGATGATCCAGCTTTTAATCGGCAAATTTCCCATTTCACGCCTGAGCTGAGCGCGCGCAGTCGCCCCTCTTGTGTATATATATATCACGTCTTTGACGTATTTTATGCCTTCGAAGCTGTAATATATCCCCTCCTCCCCTCTCCCCCCAACCCCCGATTATATAACGTACCCGAGACGTGCGTGCCCATAAGTATACGTACGACGTATCTCTCAACACTCTCGGGTTGTATGTATTTTAGGGCGTTACTTCGCCAGCAGTTACTTTGAGTGAATTTTCATGTCTTTTGTCGTTTGCGCGCGTACACCTACTACCATGCTCCGGCATTTGCATTTTATACGACTGTACACGTATATATACGCGTAATATGAGCGACAAGTCCTTCTCTGCTGGTGATGCACAAATGTACACGCCGTATATTGCACCGGGGCCGTAAAGTAAGTGCAGCGACGGAGTTATTAGCGTTTCCCATCATTTCGAATTTGTCGTAAAATCATAGCACACGCGCGCTACCGGAGCACTCTCGAGTGTAAAAAGCTCTTCGGCAAAGTTAAACACGAGTTTCCCTACAATTATAGCGTTTGCGAGTTACGCACTGTTTCGTCGAGTTGCGTAATCAAACAAATTTAATTAATCGTTTCGGGGTGATTAATCGCGTGCCGGGCTCCAAAGCTCCAACCGATTGTCGTAATTTCTAAAGGAGAGCTTTGGTGCAGGCGACCACCGTATTTCCATCGGATGTAGCTTGGAGGGAAAAAAATTTTCTCTCAGAGAAAGAAAACGGGGGGTTCTTTGTGCTGGCTCGCCGAGCGCTGTTTTTGCGTTACCAGCGGAGTAGTGGCAGCATCGGCGTAATCCCACCCCGGGCATAATTTCCGGAGTCTCTCCATATACACCGTCCCGAAAAATCTCTGCCAGAGGTATGTTTGAGGAGTGGACGCGCGACCGACGGCGCGGAAAGCTTATTAAGGCCTGTCGTGCCCCGGAAAAAGCCGGACCCGTGAATCTGCGTCAGCTCGTGCGAGTCCAAGTACGCGCGAAAACCCGGCAATGTTGGCCGTATACGAGCAGCTCGAATCTCCCTGCCCCTGTCTATTTTTCTCTCTCCTTTTTATCCACTTTACCCGAAGCTCACCTAGCTCGCCGAACCAGACTGTTTTTTCTCAGCGGGCCACTTTTACCTGCTGCGCTCCGGGCTCGCCCATAAATTTTTCTCGGCTCGCGCGGCCACCTGTGTTTAACGCAACCCCCTTTCTTGCTGCACTCGGAGCTTTTTCCCTCCCCCACCCTGCACCTCGAAAGTGAAGCGCCACTTTATTACGGCTCTAGCTGCTTTCCTTTTTCGGGGCTCGAAAATACCCCTCGCAAGAAAACACACACACACACACTCCCCTTGTCATTTGGAGCTATCACAATCAGCTTAGCGTTAACGAATCAATCGCGCAATACTCCGATGGATGGCAAACTTTTCTCTTCTCTGAGCCGTTCTGGTTTCAATTAACGACGCTTAATCCACTGGATATATATGTATAAAATAGAGACGGAGGTAAAACCTCCTGCAAATTTCTTATATCTGCCCTTCCCAATATAACTCCTTTGCGAAGCAAGACTTTTATTTTTGATCAAAGAAGCAAAAGTAAGTGGAAAGAAACTTGGTTAGTACAAACGACTGTTAGCCGGGGCGTTTAAAACTTTTTCCGAGGTAGGTGTAGCTTCTTGAAAATCAGCGGATCGAACCGTGGAGCTTGCAGTATCGCGAGTTTGGCCATCCGCGTGAAATCTTTGAGGAGGGCGGGGGGTATTCCCAAAGAAAAAAAGCTCGGTGTCGGAGTTGTTATGAAAATTTTATATTCCCACCCTCGGGGGGTCTTTGCGCACACGGGGGCGAGCAGATAGCGGTGCCCCCTCCGTGCTCGCTCGCTTTACCTGTCCCGTGCCATTTTTCACGAGCCGAGTCCATTAGGGCGTAATAGCATCCGATGAATCACCGTGTTCTCCTAAGAGCACGGTCGCCGAGCGCGACGAGACAGAAACGAGGGGTTTGGGGGGGGGGGGATTCTCGCAGTGGCGGGAGTGGGAGATAACGGCGTGAGAGAGGGATGACCTCTCACGGCTCGGGCCTTGACAAAATGCTCGAAAGCCCCGGGTATGATTTTTCTTCGGCGGCCATAATGCGATAATCCTTCGGCCGAGAGCCGCTCGACAATAGGTCCTGACACCACTAGTGGCACCTGAAGAATCGGATCAAATTAAATAACCCGCACCAGCCAGACATCCTTTTTCCCGGGGAAGCCCGCGAGCTGTCTATCCCGATCGCTTTACCCTTCGCTGCTTCTCTTTCTGCTCCTCCTCCCTTCCCTCCCTCCCTCGAGTACTCGTATATATATATATATGGGCGCTCTTTTACTTTGTCGCGACGCGTGTCTCTTTTGGACGGCAAGTGTTCTTTATCTTTTGTTCGAGCTTTTTCTTTTTTTCACGGATTTCCGGGCTTTCGCTCAAGTTCTTTTTGCCGCGTGTTTTGACCACATCCAATATTACGATGTCGAAAAATAGTGTTACCGAAAATCCCTCTGTCAACAAAGTGAAATGCTCCTTTATTGAAGTTCGGAGGGCTTTTTCATCCCACCCCGGGAATTTTCCAACAAAAAGCAACTAACGTGGCTGAAAAACGTCCAAAATTGGTAGAAAAAAAAAAAAAACCCCCTTACGAGCACGATTCGTGTCCTCATCGGTGGGCGTCTCTAGCGATCCGGATCAGTTAAACACAATGAATAAATCTAAATGCGCAGTTTCACGAGCGACCGGTTGACACTTGCCACTGGTGATACATATATTATAATACGCAGGGGACGCGGCTCGTGGGGCTCAAGTCTCGATTCGCGTTTAGCATCGGCAAGATGAGTTACACCGACTGTTGTTAACCACATTGAAATCCCTCGTGCGGCAATGAAACTCGAGCTCCGGGCGTGCCTTTTAATACGTGCACCGCAAGCTCTCCCGCATCAACAGGTGTACCGTATATTTACAGCTCTGGTTTTACTTTTCGACCCCAACGAGTTCAATTAAAATCGTAACTTTTCCTCGTATTTTCTCCCTTCGCGGTCTTCTCCGATGTACAGCTGCCCGATAAATTATCGCCGTTGGACTAATGCCGGGAGTAATTTTCCTCGACTCGTCTGACCCTTGGGACAACCTCGTCGACGCCTCCCTTCTTTTTAATCAAGTAATTATTGGCTGCGACTTTTTTGTTTTTTGTTTTTTTTTTCCTTTTGTCGGAGACGTCGACGATGATGTATACACCTTGAGACAAAAGAGCAAAAAACAAAGGCCGGCGGGCGGATTAAGCGTGGCGTATAATAAAGGCGCACGGGCAATAACAGCCAATAAAGTGCAAAATTTATCTGGAAAAAGAAGAACCGTAAGTCCAAGACTACAAAAAAAAAAAAAATCACTGGTCCTGCAACACCGGCAAAGTCCTTGATCCCCTCCAACAACCACCAAGATAATCGCGCGGATAACGCCCATACCACTGACGTAAATATAAACTGCGGGGTTGGCGTAATTAGTTTTTACAGGGGCTTGCCGGGGCTTAATTGATATTCGCAGTGCCGCTGCATTAATATTCCCTCAGTCCCGTGACTGCCGTAACACCATCTCCAGCGCCGGCACCATATTCCACGCTCATAGCTACTCTGCCCCCGCCCCTGGTAGTGCCTTTCTCTCTTCCCGGCAACAGCCGCCGCGACATATTTGCTCGCGTTTCCAGGCAAAACGCGCCCCCTTCCCCATTCGTAGGTACAGCAGCAACGCCGGTGTGTGTTAATAAATTATAGAAATACGTTCGACGTAAATGGACCCGTAACGCCCCCCCTCCCCCTTCCTACCGACATTCGTTCGCTCTCTGGCCCGCGTCAATGCACGTACATGCTGCAGTATACCTACCTCCTCACTCGGCGAACATGCGCGCTCTGCTCTCTACTCCCGTTACCTGTACGTGTATGTACTATACGTGTAGGACCACAGTGCCCCACTCAGCACAAAAAGCAACTATGAATGGCTAGACCCCTGTACAAGCGCCACCGCACCCCCGAAATATAATAAAGGCCCGCAATTAATTTCGCCCTGCGGAGTCTGATTTGTTCGCCCCATATCTCTGGCTCAATTTCGCGCTGTGCGTATGTATATATGTATAGTTTAGGGAGGAGCTTGTCCACCACTATAACATACGCCGCTTAGAGAGTAAATTGGAGCTGACTAGGCTAGCAGGACTACATCCGTCGGACGCCCACTTGATTCTGGTCGCGTACACTGTGCACCCTTTGGCAAAAATATTCACCAGCAGCTCGAGTGAAAAAAAATTGATTTTACCGATCTTTTGTCACGTGGTGATGATGATGGATAACGACCGCTGACTGTAAACACAGACTTTGATGGGAGGGGCAAATGTTTACCCTGTCACTTAGCGAGGATACCGGAACGGCCGAGGCAAATGATAGGTGACAAGCCCTGAGTGTATTAGCACGCGTTGTGTGTCGGCACACATTGTCCCCGATCGAGTAGTGGACAGGCGCGCGGCGAGTGTAATGTTTTATCGCGTATATATATACTCAAATCGAGTCTTTGGATTATGAAACGTTATTGTTTCACGCCAAAGGACGGTATAGAAGGAAGGTATATAGGTGGGGGACGTTTGTGCTCGAAGCAAGAAGGTCGAGGTGTCGAGGAGTAGTTTCGGCTTTGGGAGTTAATTAAATAGTTCGAAGGGTAAGCTGCCTCGCCCGTGAAACGAACGCAACATTAGCGCCGCTACGACAGACTATATATGTATATTATACTCCATGCACGTGTATACATGTATGCCTTTCTCTCTCTCTCTCTCTCTAAGCTCCCGATCTCGGGCTTAGCTCAAAAACTTTTCCCCGTGTAAACTCCCCCCCCCCCCCTGACCCCAGATGGGGTGGGCATGAATATCTACTTCCGATAGGAAAAGTTAGCGCCGTCATTAATTATGCCTGATGCGGTTGTTCGCGCAGGCCCCCGTATAATCCCACGGCATACGTTCTCCTAATACCCACCTATCCGCCTGTCTAGCTGGCGCGGAAGACTCTGGGCACTGCTAATACACGTGCATGTGTACACGGGCGATCGGTACGTAGAGCCGGGCTCGTTAATAGGTGCAGAGTGCCAAACCCACCCACACCCTTCGGTATTGCCCGTGTACACACCCGCACGCCGTGTGACGCGCCACGATCAAAATGAGAAGATACTGGGCACTGGTTTAGCCGCATAATTGCCGACGCGATGGCTAATGCGTAAGGGCTTCCGTGCGCGTATATACATATACCGTCTTGATGGTCGTTTCCCGAGTCGCCGAATTTTCCCGTATGTGTACACACTCACTCCTCCTGCCCTCTTCTCCACCACTTTCTTGTATTACAGGGTACTTCGTTTATTACGTATACTCTAATTGACCTCGAGCCGCTCGACGTATAATAAATACACCGTGCTCCTTTATTACTTTTGCCATCATTGAGATTTGTCGGGCGAGAAAATACCCTTTGCGCGTGTATAAAGATGAATGATTTTTTTTTTTAAGCGATGGAGATCTCGAGGTTTCAACAAATATGGGGAATTTTTCAACTGGTCCTGGTTATAAGCTATACTGACCGATGGTCGAAGGGAAATTGTGGTTTGTTCTGTTTGCTATAAATGCAAGTTGGATGTGCTTCTTGGACAATGGGAATGTTGTTCAATATTCTTGTAAATCCAAAGTATACAGGGACGCTTTTCAAAAGTAGTTTTTGCAAAGTTTGTAAAAAACTAATTTTTTCATTTGTCAGTTTTTCATCGTCTTCGGTCGAGCTGTAACTACGTACAATATGAAAAAAAAAATTCGTAGCCAAGCAAAACTTGTTTTTATAACCACATGCTCGTAAATCAACCAAAGTGAGAGTATAAGATGTGAAAAATCGCTGCAGTTACCAAGCTGACATGAACCTTTTTTTTTTACTTGTCTCCTACGTATAGATACAATGGAGCAAATGTGCCAGCCAACTTGGAAGTCTTTGGCAAATTCACCTATTAGTTTTGTAAATACTTTCAAAGAGTCGAGGGAGAGAAACAGGATATCGTGCTGAGGGTTCACGGGCGATCTGCGATTCAATGATAGACCAAAAAATGATACATGCCCACGGATGATCCTATCGTTCTCACTCAACGGGATTCAAATCGCAGCCCATTAGTTCCAGTAGATTCGCACTTGGCGCGCCATCATCATCATCAGATAACCCGTAATCCAAAGCCCGCGCACTCGACTCTCATTGTACAACGAGGCTGGGGGCTTTGATCCAGTTTCCTCTCGCAGGAGCCACTGCTGCTTTTGGAGTAGATATTTTCTCCCTAACAGGGAAAGAGCTCGAGCGATGATGACAAGTCGAAGACGCGATACTCTATAAGTATATAATGATACCGTGTCTAGCGAACATCCGCTGTTAGTTGCTTGTACGGATATTGTAATATATTATATATTCGGTGGGGGCAGACATCCCTTCATCACAAACTTCCGTCCACCGCAAGTGAAAACGATCGAGTGCCGAGTTTGTTGTAACTTTGTGATGGTACGAAGGGTAGAGATATCTGTCTAAGGTCGTTCTCGCTCGCTTACCTAAGCGTGTACGTATATATACACGTAACAGTGTTCGTACATCCACAGCATCGCCGTGAAGCCAAGTTTATCCGATTTCGCGCGAGGGGGAGAGATAAGTCGTTTTCTCTGCGTTTGACAGTTGGAATCTGCAGTTACGAACTACCAACGGTACATCCGCTGCAACAACCTATACACGCCCTCCTCTTCTCTCGATGGGTTTGCGATACTCTTGTACCAACCGACTACTGTCCCGAATGATTTTTCGATAGCGCGTGTTGCGCTCACACCATGTGTGTCCTATACGTTTTACGTGTAACCCCATTTTTAAAAAGCTCTTATCCCAACACCTTTAGCCCCTTCTTTTTCCGTAAACTAACCCCTTGTACCTCTTTGCCTGACCTTCAAAAAACTGCCAACCCCTTTCACCTCTACAGGGTACACCCGAGGTGCACGACTCGAGAACAAATGTCCCTGCCGAATTCATCTTTATGGATGAGTCGATCTGACCACGAGTCGAGCCTGAGCCCCTCCACTAGAGCTGGTTTTTCCTTGTTACACTTACATCTCTGATCAAACTTCTTCGAGAAAAGAAGTCAAAGTTTTTTTTTTTTTTCCCTTTTTTTTCACCGCTTCGCCCTTCAATTGACTTTTCGATGAGTTTTCTAACTGAGATTTTCTTCTTTTTTTTTTTTTTTTTTCTCTGTTACAGGTGAGTCACATCCAGACGCACGCGCTCCGAAACTTCTGCGTGTACACGTAAGTCCGAACGATTCGTTATACATACACTCGTCGAACCCCCCCCCCCCTTTTTACAGGAAAATCGTACGCGTCACTGATGGAAAATCCGTACGCGCGACGCCACACCCCGACGTGTAATCAACATCGACAACATCGCCGGCTTTGTCGCGGGGGTTTTAACGAAAACGCGAAATTTCGCAAAACATGATTAGTCGCCGAGAGCGCGCGCCGGGAAAGACAAAGGAATCGAAGTTAACGAGAATTGAAAATCCAATTAGTTGGTCCCCGTCGAGGGGGGGGGTTGAGACGCGTGTTCCGAAACATCGGGCTCTCAAAGTTCCGCTGCTTTCGAGTTCATCCGGGCGTTGGCTCGAAATCTGCACAAACGTCATCGTCGCAGACGGCCTATACAGCGTTAGCTCACCCTCCTCCTCCTCCTCTCGCCTATCAACACCAAACGGCTATGTAATTGCGACAATTACGCGGTTGCCCCCCCCCGCCGGTGCAAAGAGATAGAGGGGGGAAACATAGCAAGGATTACGTTTCGCGCTAGACACGTCACGGCGCACAATAGACGAGAGAGAGCGCGCGCTCCATAAGTACGTTTGACGGGACGAGCGAGAGGGAGTGGGTCGCTTCGGAGAGAGACTGTGTACGACTAGGGACCAGTGGGGGGGTGTTTCCTTTGAAGCTCCTTGTTGCTGCTGTTGCCGGCGCGGCGGAAGTTTCATGCAGCCCTCGTTCCTCCCCCTCGGCGTATATATATATAGTCGGACGTGCGCTGCGCCTTTGTTACGCGACAGTACATTCCGCAAAGACTTCTGTCTCTTCCCTTCCTTCCCCCGACTCGACTCTATTCCTGTGTGTCCCGCGCGGGTGCCGAGAAAGACGTTTGTGTGCGCCCCCCCGCCCCTTTACACGCGACAGATACTCCGTTGCAGCCGGAAAATACAGAGAGAGAGAGAGAGAGAGTCGAGTGGAGCAGCAACTGAGAAGTGGCCGAGCAAATTGAAAAAAAAAAAAAAAAAAAAAATAGTCTGGAGGAAACTCGCGTTCCGGAGCCAAGACAATATAAGAGGGAGGTGGGATTGTCGCGAGGGAACTCTCGTACCTACATCTGACCTGGAGACTGAGCCCGACTTTACGTGCTATACCCGGCTATTAGCTGTCTCCTTTGTAGCACCGAAACGGAAGAAATTAATGTCTCGTGGCCCATCTCGGGACGTCGCTCATTTCCCCCCAACAATCCGTGTATACATGATTGTGTATATATACATGCGTGTGTTACACGTACACAAAGGGTATGATATAACGCAGCGAAGTCTCGCAAATTTCCGCGAGTAGCGGCTCGTGTGTTGTTTGCCCACACGCGCCACCCCAGTTTGTTCGCGACGCCTCTGTGAGCCGAACTCGAGACTCCCCGCAATTTTTTTCAGAGCTCTGATTAAAACTTTTCCTTTGCGGCTCCCTTTTTAGTTTTTTTCCACCCTATGTATCCCCTTACAGCTTTTATCGAATACAGGGGCGCGTGTATGCGTTGATGTATAGGGTAAACATTTGCAGCTTATTTTTGCACACACGCGAGAGACTTTGATTCGGAGACTGGCATGCGACCCTTTTTTTTTTCCCCGCTCGCTTGTTAAAACTTTTTTTTTCCCCGCGCAAAATTGAAATGGAACAGCCGAGCTGTAAATTTTACTCTTTACACCGACAGAAGGGGTGGAAATTTTTCATACACTTTCATCGCCGTGCGCCGTTGAGAATAGTTTTTTGGTCGCGAAACGAGGTGGTTTAATTACCACGGCTCGTGACGTTTTTCCGTCGAGTTGCCATCTTTGAATATATTTATATAGTCCTGTGCAAAAGTCCCCTTGTATTATGCCTTTTGCCACCGATTACAATTCATTCGGAAAAGAGAAAAAAGTTTTCCCGGTATTAAGAACAATCAGATTGAAAAAAAAAAAAAAAAAAAAAAAAAAAAAACAGACTCGCTCATCTCCCGGTGTGGCAATAAGTGTCGAAATTGTCACGCAATCACGCGCCTTTTCTGCTTTACCCTTGAAATATATATATACACAACGATGCGGGTAAAAGGAGGACCCGCATTTAAAATTCCAGACGCGCTCGACGACGAGGCCACGTAGGTATATACTATATAAACACGTTTGTGGACTAAGTATGTGTGCGTGTTGTTTAAATGCACACCAGTGGTATAACTCGGGGAGATTTGCAATTGCGGGCCATTGCGGTAATGAATGGAAAAATAAACATTACCAAGAGCATACGGAAAAGAGCCGAGAGAGAGTGTGCAATTATGTTGTATACGTTTACACGGTAACAAAAGGGATCGGTAAGCTATACGGTACATTACACGCGGATATTGCGGCAAGTAGGAGGAGCTCTGTGCCACGCAGTAGTGCCGCAAAAGCAGAGCAAGTAATTGGGGAAACAGCAAAGAAGCTGTGTACTCGCACATTACGTGTAAGCCATGCACCATCGTCTTGGTATTGGTCTCGCCTTTCTTTGTCCAGTCCTAATACTCATCTACCAAAGTGAGATGACGCACCAACACACCATATATACGTACGGTGCAGCCTCCTCCTCGTGCCCCGGTCAAGTATATACTTACGTGACGCTGCAGTCGAGCGCGGCCGCGGGCAATTTCATTTACTTCGAGTGTTTTCGCAGCAAATAGAAAGGACATAGCTATATATACGTGTAGACACGCCACGGCTGCGTGAACCGTCCATCTCCTCCTCTTGCGTTGCGCTACTTTTCTTTGCGCCTCGCCTTATCGCTTAACGTCCCTGCCTTTCATTTCCCCCATCCACCCCCTCCTCTTCATCTGCTTTTACGTTTCTCTCTCGCTTTATCTCTCTTTCTTCGGCTCATCGCCGTACAGTGCCCATACATATCTATACAGCCCTTCCGTATCTGGGGCTGCAGCGGCTCTCACGTGCGAAGATAATCTCTTCGGACTCTCGATTTTTTCCATTACGCGGCCGACTGCAATAACCTATACCCACCCAACCCCCGGCAAATGGAACTAGGAGGAGGAAATCACATATGTATACATTACTGATTTGCGATTGGCTGCGTATGTAGGGGCGCCGAGGACCAAAGTCGAAGAGTATACTATTATATACATACGTACGAAAGAGCCCAAAAAGAAAGAGGAGGGGAAGATTAGCCGCGTGCAATTAACTCCGGGAGCGCCTCTATACACCGTACTATCATCGTTATACTTATATATACCTATAGTACTTTTGCGCGGAATCAGCTTCTCATTACATTATACGCTGCAGTGTGCTATCCACTTAATCTTTTCGTTTTTGCCTCCTCGGTCGAATAAATTATATTGGAGTTGAGCTCGATTATCATCGACCGATGTGCTTAATACGCAGAACCGCGTATAATCGAGTTATTGCGGCAGTGGTCCGTCGGGGGTTGGTGGTTAAAAAAGTGCTACTATGTTATATATTTGTCGATTATTCTCCCGAGAGCCCCTCGCAAAACGAAGCGTGTTTTTTCGCTACCCATATTATAATATGCAATGTACAGGTAAGAAATCGAGAATAGCGTGAAACATTGTACAACCCACCTATAGAGTTGGACCCCTCTCGACGCGCCACAACTTACTCGCAGTACATATATAAATACCGAGAGAGGGGGGCATCAACTGTACCCAATATATATTTATGTGGTGGTAGACGCGTCGACGTCGCGAAAATGGAATTCGTCGCGGTGGTGCAGGCAACCATTCATTCGTGAACCCCACGTGTATATAGCTGTACACGCAGAGGCGTCGCTGAAGAGGAGCCTGCCCTGTCAGCAAAAGGTAGCTGATGCCGTGTGCTCCCACTCTCCCTCCCTTCCCTGGAATTCATAAAGAGCACTCGCTCGGGAGAAGAAAAGCGTGCCAAGATATCGGCGAGACTGGATGCCCGGCAGCTCTCGCTGCTGTGTGTCGAGGGAGCGGAGAAAAAAAAAAACCGAAAATTTGATTCGACTCGATATATAGAAAGGGCGAGCGAGAAAGGGTGGCGCAAAGGCTTACCGAAACGAGCGCCGGCGACTTCCTGCCAAATGCAGCTCCTATTCTCGAGGCTCCGTACAGGAGAAAGAAGCAGCTCGTGCTTTGTGCACCGGACCCTCACCCCCTTACCCTTTTTAGCTAGCAGCGACTCCCGCTTCCTGGTGCTTCTTCTCTGTGTATATATATATATATGCACGTAGAACCTATACCCTCCATTCATACGTGTATGGAGGGCGCTAGCAAGTGGTATCGGGGGAAATGAGCGCGTAGCTCGTATATAGGTATACAGAAGGCCTCGCCTCGATGTGCAAGTGTGGGGGGGGGGGCATAAGGGGCTCTCGCGAGTGAAAAAGGCGCTGACTTACATCCCCGCGAGTGTTTCGCTTTTCACTCGCCACCCGATCATATATACATATAACCACGCGTTGCCTCTTGGCTTCCTCCATTTCTCGCTCGCTTTTCCTCTCTCTCTCACTCACCGTACTCTGCATCTTTGTTTCTGTTTCAGCGTAACAATAACAACAGGCTATATACGTGTACCCGCAAAGTTGTCTTAAGGTCCCTTCCGCCAAAGTACTTCCGTCAATGCGCGCTATATTGCAATATTCGGGCTTTGCCACGGGCTCTGCGCAACCCCCGCATCTGCCGCTGCTCTCGGAGAGTATAGATGTATATAGCTATAGGCTTGCCTCTTCTTTGGCTCCTTCGTTTGCTCAATCGATATACATAAATTTACAATACCCCCTCGCAACCCGGAACGCCCGTGACGTTTCTCCTCTTGCACTCATTATGTACATGGATGTATGTATATACGTGTACTTTGGGACAGCTTTACCCCGTCGCTCGTTATCACGTTGTAAGCGAACAACTCGTTAAATAATCGACTCTCAACGGTTGCGACTTGCCATACGTATATGGTACATAATAATATCCTTATGTTCAAGGCTCCCGCAACTTTCGACTCGTCCGCGTTTCGAGGGCATAAAATTAAAAAGAAAACAAAACCATCGATGGCCTCCCAACTCGAGATGGACTGGTTTTTCCACAAAGCAGGTACACCGAACAGCCTTAGAATCTAAAATCACCTATTGGGCAAAGTGGGTACGGTATTTATAGAGAGGTACTTACAGCGTCGCTGGTAAAAGTTTATACGCGGACTCTCGGGCCTCGTTACGTATGCACGGCCACGCGGGTATAGTATATACGTACGCAATATTATGTCACCCATTGCGTCACGCGTGTTTACACACGTACATCGTGCACGGAGGACAAAAAAAAATTGTGTAACCCGGCTCGCGGCTGTATACATACACACACTTGCCATTGCGCAAGCCAAGTGTTTGGCCACAGGTATATATATTTTGGCCTCGTGAAAATAAAAAAGTCCGGCGCGCGTGAGACGTGACCGAGGAAAAAAAAAAAAAAAAACGAGTATGAGCATGGAATTTTTTGACTCATCGGTCAAAGGGTTCGAACCTCGAGCCAACCGGCCAGATAGTTTCAAGGTCCTCCCGGGTGCGTTCAAGGCCCCTCCGAACACTTGGGTTGTACAATGTACACATCGCGTCTAAGCGCGCGTGTGCGTACACACAACACTTTGAGCCAAGGATAGTGAAAGCCGCCGGTCGGGTAATAACGCGGCTAGTTTCACTTTTATTCGACGTAATGCAATGGTCGTTCGGTCGTTCGGTCGCTCGGTCAGCCGGCATCGATACACAGCCGGTATATTGTGTCAGCGCCGATACAGCCCCCCCGGGGCGCGCGACACTGCGTTAACTTTATCGGACGCCTTCGCTCGCGATGGCATTAGCATCGTTCCGCTTCACGATTTCAGGACTGTTATTTCTTCTCCGTTTCTTTCAATAAGTTTTCCTCTCTCTTTATATATATATACTTGCTCTATTGGAATTTATCGTCTACGGCTGTGCAGCTGCGGGGGTTCATGTTTGTTTCGAGTTTTATTTCGTTCGAGCGCACAGTGGTATTTTAATACTTGCTCGATTGAGGATTGATACTTTATTTCAATTTGTTTTGTAGCAACAAAAAAATAGATCGAAAACATTGATGATGGTATTATTTTTCCATGCTTTCGATTGCCGATGGATTGAGCTGACAAAGAGATGAAAACATTTTTCAAGTGATTTCGTTTACCGTCGATCCCATTGTGCGTTGCATTTGTTTGATTAACACAAAGTATTGGATTTTTTGCGTGCCTTTTATCTTTTTTCATCAACATGTCAATAAATTTTTATAGAGCCTTTGTCGTTGTTTAGCTGTACAAAACTCGCAGAAAATTCAATACTTTGTCGAACCGATTAAGCGCAATGAAACTCTATTAAAAATTTATTCCTTGAAAGGAAGAAAAATTGAAAAATATTTTATTCATCCTAAAAAAATATGTGAAAACTTGTAATAATGTACCAACATTGGCAACATGTTGCGCAAGAAATTTTTTTTTTCGAGAACCAATATATCACGTTTAATTTTCTTTTTTTTTTATTCGTATAAACATTTGCAACGTTTCCCATACTTTACGATGTGTTTACAATGTTACAATATATCGACAAGGCTCGTGGGTTTTACCAGCTGGTTAAATTATTGCCCGGATTTTATTACCTGTGCAGTGATTCGAATAAATTGAATATCCCAGCGGAGCTCACAAACGATTCTCCATGTAATATTTTTCTTAAGTATTTCCCTGCGGTGAGTATTATTAAAATAAAGTAAAAACCGCAGGTAAACACGATAACCCCGCAATTTATCGACGGCAAAGCATGAACTCAATTAAAATTTAATATCGAAAATCAACCCGAGGGTTTACTCTCGACTCGAAAGGTAAATAAATTTAAAAAAAAGCTCCATCGCCGGAAATTAATTTCACAATACACGTAAACGCTTCAAGTTTCACAATTAAATTACCGTCAAATATACATTATACTTCCCGCACACCCACACCCTCTAATCAATCTTCCCTCCTGGGGTTGTGTTTGAAACCCATACCCACCTTACCGGTGAAAAAGCGACACCAGGTGAATTACGAGGACGCAAAATGGTTATAAATATTTGTTATCAATAATGAGTAACGAGATTCCTGCTGGAGGAAGGAAAAAAAAAAAAAAGGTGTACAGAAGAGGCGGCGGTTCTTTGAGGAAGAAGAGCACCCGATTACGAAAACGGTGGAAACAGCAGCAGCCACGCGGTGCTCAGATAAAAGCCCGCGGGAAGAAGGGGAGCAATTGTCGTCGTCGTAACACAAACACGTGTGTATACACATAAGGGGTTAGGGGGGAGGGGGGGAGCCAGCGCCCGGGGTATTAGGGCTCTGCAATAAAAAGTCACGTTCTAAATAACGTATAAAATGCATTTTAGAGGCCCCGCGCTCAAGGTTTTGCCGCTACGTGTATACAGTAGTGTACGCGCGAGCGAAAGAAGAGCCATAGAGGAGTATTACAGGAGGGGGATGGTTTTGATGGTCTAATACGCCTTCGTCCTTGTCGTACTTATATATAATGTATAGCAGTTCCCAGAAAAGGATTCTGTAGAGGTATAAAAAAAAAAACAGTTGATGGAGGGAGAAAGAGTTTGCCGTTACCTGAACAGGTCAGAGGCCGCGGCTGGTCCTCTGCCTGTATACGCGCACTCGCGAAGCCGAAAGATCTTAGTAATGGTCGTTTGCGGCTGCTCACGTATGCACCTGCTCTCTCGTAGCGCCGGCCTCCGTCTCCGAGATTTCAGCTTCTTACCCTACCACTTTTTGCAGCGACGGCCAACCTCTTATTCTCTACGTTTATGCGCATGCCAAGTGTAGGAACAGTGTGCTCATGTATATTTATTCTGTTGATGCAAACTTTGTCATACTCAATTCTCCCCTCCAAGTTGCGACTTTGGCTGTACTATAAACGTATAGCTTTCAATTTTAATCGTACGATATTTTTGTAATTGTTTTTACGACTTACCTTGCGCCTAAAAAATAAAGTATACCTTGACACGTTAAATGAAAAACCGTCGATTACTATGGAGGTTACGGCCATGAGTCTGCACGGCATGACAATCAGACACGCGTTGCATAATTACATTCAACGCGTAACTACACTCAATTTATAATCAATACCGTATTTTACCTTATTTATATTTAAATTGAAGTACCAAACTCTGATTCGTCTCTTTTTCCTTTTGTTTGATGTATAATATTATGGGTACCTATACGTCCCCTCGATATGCTAGTAAGCATATATCTCATGATCTTTGACGCACTGGGTGTACCTACACTATTTTTTTTTCTCGCCCATCGTCGGCAGGGTCAAAAAAATATGAAAAGACAAAAAGCTGCACTCGACCGGACAGCAAGCCCGGGTCGACTTCGTCCATTACGCGTTGCTCCAAAGACAGTAGAGAGAGAGGGGGGGGGAGGGGAACTGAGAAATTTACGAGCCGGCGCTCGGCAGAAACATTCCCCCGGCGAAATATTCATGAGGCAGAAATAATTTTCTTTCCCCAACTTCCGCGGCGGGCCCCTATACGTCACGTTCCGTTGTCATAGGCACCTTATATATCTATCCATCCATCTGTGTGGGTTATGCGCCAAAGTATAGAGGAGCCGCGACATCGAGCCACCCACACCAATGCTCCAGGTATAAGGCAAAGAAGAAGAACTATTCCCCCCCCTCCACTATACCCTATATTCGGCTCCTCTCCCGGTATGGCTACCGGGAGCGCCCTGCTCGCGAAAAACTGATATTGAAATCGGCCCGGAATTTACGAGCCTCGGGTATCCCCGTTCTTTCTTTCAACTTCCGTGACCACCCACCGGCCAAGTACATATTATACTCTCCTCCTGCTTTTAATTCGCCCCTACCATTCCATGATGGCTCAGGTGTATGGGTTATCGGGGCCCGTTTCCTTATTTATGTGACCAAAACACGAGGTACCCAAACACACAGTGGCCCCTAACTCACCCAATTTCCAAGAGTATTATAATACATGGAGCGCCGTGTCGGTGTAACGTCACCAGTAGACCTCGGACCGGGATGTGAAAATTTAAGCGGCCGATAACCACAAGGTATATTACATCACGCCGGTGCTCACCTTACCTACGCGCTACGGTGTACCTATATGTATACACAAACTCCCCGACGCCGTGTATACCAGCTAATGTACATACGCCGAATTGGCCAGTGGCAGTGGAGTTGTGTGAGCTGCCGAAGTGTGCGACATCGAGTTTGGGAGCCTCCGCTGCTAATTTAAATAGTCCTCGGTGGGTGGGGGCTGAAATTCATCACGCCGAGAGTAATTCCGGTGATAGCGACCCCTTCCCCCCGAGAGAGGAAGCCGGGCGAATAAGCCAAGTGCCCTCGGCTACTGCTGATATACTTTTTCATCCATTACCCGGAGAGCGGGGTCCACTTACTTCCCGCTAATCAAGTGCCGCGAGTCCTCCTTCGCTGAATTTCGTTTGGCTTTCGTTACCTCCCGCCTCCTCCGCGAGGGCTGCTTTTTTTTTAACTGCCCTTTAAACTTTGCCCCCCCCCACCCGATGGTAGCGCTTTTTCGAACTCAACTGCAGCGCCTGCTCCTCCTGCTTTCGGGCGTTTTGCTGAATCTCCGCTGTTTGCGCGATTTATTACCATCACCCGCGTTTTCCATCTCAAACAGACAATCATGTATTTAGCATTATGGTTCCTATATTTACAAAATTTTTTACTGTTTATAAAGGTAACGAGTACAGTTGTTGATCCCCTGATAGTGGTTGACCACCACATGCATTTTTAAATGGAGCCTTTATATAGAGGTGTAAAAATTATACAGCGGTCAATCACCTGTACCTTAAGGTGTCAATAACTGTACCTTTTACCCCTACATCCGACAAACAAATCGATCCCCCGCGTCGCTTGTTCTCTTATCAATAGACGATCGGCCTCGTTAATTTTAAAAGTGCCTTTCTCGTATATACATACACATTATTGGGTGCAATTAGTTATCTACCCGGGGTCCAAAGCCAACATTAGTTTTCGAACGCATATGTGTATACCTGCATAGGTGCGAGGGGGTGGGCGAGCAATACAGAGAAATATACATATATATGTATAACGAGTGCAAAGCCGGAGCGAGAGAGGGAGCCGAGGTAAACCAATCGGGAATTCCAATGAACAATAATAACAGTTTCGCGTGTGCGGCGCGTTGACGTAACCTGCACGTACACGTACAGGGTGTAGGTATATCTGTTGAAAAAAAAAAAAAAAAAAAAAAAAAAAAAAAGACTCAATTTACGTTGCAACCGATGAACCATACCATACGGATGCGCTTCGCTTGGTCTATCCCAAACACGCGCTTGTGCAATGCAAAAATCGGCTAAAGCTCCCCTCCCACCCCGGACACTTGAACGGGCTTCCTATGCACTGTATTAGCCGCGCGTGTGCATGTATGCCATTGAAAAAAATATTGGCCTGCGTCCGAAGCCGCGGCTTATTTCTCCAAAAAACACGCTCGGCGCTGATGGTAGTAATAGCGGCAGTATAGAGTTGCGAGACACGTAGGACCCGCACGTATAACAACCTGCAGAGAGCGGTAAGCCTACCTGTACGCTTATACACATGCGTGTGTGTGTGTGTTGGTGTGTGTTGGTGTGTACACGTCGTTCGTCCGAGTAGGTGGTCTGACGTATGTGTATGTGGTATAACGGGGGAGGGGGGGCACGTATCCCTGGCGTATTTATGCTAACGGCCGGCCAGTGTAGGTGTACCTCGTGCGCGTATAGAGATCGATGCCAAAGTGCTCGGGTGCCCGATTTGTGGGAGATGGGCGCGGGAACTCCTGAAGAGCCGCGCGATCCGCTGAAATTTTCATCGGATGACGAATGCCGGCAACTCCTCCGCGGACCTACACACACACACACACACACACACACACTTTCAAATGCACTCGGCAAACGAGGTCTGGTGTCATGTATACGTACATACACGCATAGGTAAAAGTGCGGAGGACTTCCGAGCCAGCGAGCAAGCAAAGAGTAAAGGGAAGGGTGGGGGTATGTGCGAGCCGGCGTGTGATTTACTTCTTCTGATGGCTAAAGCGCTTCCGACTCGGCGCACTCTACTTCTTATCTCGCCTCTCCTTTCACTGCCCCCCCCCTTTCCAACCCTATCGTTCAATCTCTCGCGTTGTTTCCACCCTCCGCCGGGATCTTATTCTTTTTATTCGACAATCGGCGTGATGGGGCACGGCCGAGCGAGCGAGGGGGAGAAAAGATAAAGAGGTGCGCGCTATACGTTACGCGCCGTACATATATACATATACATACGTGTGTATAACGTATACTTACGGGCGTTGAGGAAAAAAAGGATAATTGGAGTAGTAATAGCAGTCAGTTCGGGACGTTTTTCTACATACATACCCCAGTAGTAGTAGTATTATACAGTATTAGCAGCAGTGGAGCGCTGGCGCCAAAAACCCCGGCGACGCCGTGTCTGCACGTGTACATATAGGTATACCAATGTGCTCATTGCAGGCTAAGCGGTACGAAAAAGCGGGCTCGCGCTTTTCCGCGCCTCGGCTTAATTCTCGCGCGCCGGCGGGGCCATCAGCAGCTTGAGGGGTGGAAGGGGGGGTCAGGATCAGCCGGGACAAAAAAAAGGGGGGCGCTCTACTTACACCCCGACAGCTTTGCCGTGGGTAATTATGTCCCATCTCGCGCGTTGTTCCGCGCTGTGGCTCCACGCGGCCTCCAACTCCCGTTTCGTTTCCTTCGTTTGTCTTTCTTAAAAGGCCACTTTAACCCCCCCCCCCCCCATATACTCTCTACACCAAGCGTATATACATATATTATACTCCAGACCATTTTAATTCACGCGAATTTAATATTTTCCTCTCTTTATGAGCTTCGTACTTTTCCTTCTCTCTTGATTCTCGGAACATCTTCTTTGAACAAATTAAGTGTACTTTCCACGCAGTTTCGCGTGTTCTTATTGCCTCCTCGACTAGCGCGTATTTAACCATTTTTCATTCATTTTCTCGTGCATCTATTTGTACGCGTGTATTTTGCTATAAGAAAACCTGGAATTAGCGAAAGAAAAATAATTTGTCTTCAACGTTTTGATCCCCTTCGGAAAAGCAATACCGATAGACTTTTCCCGTATGGACACCTACTTCCCTCGTGATTTACTTTTATCGATTCCAAAGTTACAAACCACCCCCTCGCGGCCTTTTTTTTCCACGTGTCACATAAATTATCATCGGGGTGCGTGGGATTAGACTTTTCTTTTCTTGTCTTTCCAAGTGGGGTACGTGACCAAGCTGCACGTACCGGATGGAAAAGTAATTGTACAAGTTATTCGTGTACACATATCGGCATTTATCTCGATGGAGAGGTCAAACGTGAGTTATTTCTCCACGAGCCTGGCATGTATAATCAGGATGTGCAAAGACGATGGGGCCCACTGCCATGATTGTTGTTGGGTGGCTTTTCAATTTACACCCTGGAATTGATACATTTGTCTCTGTCAATGTTTAATGTATATACGGCAGCTGTGCTCTCACGAGGGAAAACGTTATTCACCCGCAACCACAACGGTATGCCATCGGCAAACGCGCGAGACACGAGCTTTCCCCGCCGCCTCTACCCCCCCTTAAAGCTTCCCACGGAATATAAAGAACGAGATTGTATTTGAGCGATTCCAGTGAAAAACCGCGTGGTTTTAAAATAAAAAAATAAAAAAAACATTGAATTAAAGTAATTGGTCGAAGAAAAAAAGCATTTACGCTACGTTAACTTTTGATGATATCCATCACTCAGTGTATATGACAACTAAAATATCAATTCCAAATTGGTAGAACTATTCTTAAAAATCAGCCGCGATATTTCGTGGAGTTTCTCGTGTACAAAAGGCAAAATAGGTACCTACGTATCGTGCGGGGCAAAAAGAATCACGCGAGATTGTTGTCTACCCCTTGGTTATGTATACGCGTACAAGTATATGGGTAGTTGCCGAGCATATCCACTGGGGTCGTATAATTTTCGCACGTCAGAGGAATCCCCGGTTTTTCTGGAGCCTTGCCCCTGCATGGTCTTTCGAGTCAAGATACTCGAGGTACAGCTATACATCCACACAATGCCACTGGTGCACGCCCGCGGGTGGATTTGCACTCGTGATCTGGATACGCGTACAGTGTATGTAGTGCTCCTCCGGTGCACGATAACGACGACCACCCCCTAGTTGTTGTTTTTTTTTATTCCTCCCCCTTTCTTTCTTTCCCCTTTCTTTGCAACACTGTCTCGTTGTTTCCAGACTGCCTGTCTGTTTGGCCGGGCCCAGGGTGGTGGTGGCGGCCCTTCCTCGAGGACGTAATCAGCCGGCCTCGTCTCCCGTCTCTCATCCACGTCACGTATTCCCCTCCCCCCGGTCCTCGGACTTACAACGACCGGTGGGGTGTATAACAATCAATTTAGCTGAAAAAGAGTTTACCGACTCCTCCGTCTCAACCTTTATCTTGTCCCTTTTTTTTTTCCTCCCCTTCCTTTCCAACCCCTCCTCCCCCTCGTATATATACACGTCATGTCTGGATACTCCACACGTTCTCTAACTAACTTGTTCGTTTAAGTAGCGACTCTCTCGCTCTTTTTCCTTAATTCCTTCCTTCCTTCCTTCCTCGCTCGTCTAATTTTGTTTCGCTCCGTGAAAAAAAAGAAAAGAAAAGAAACATAAATAAAAATAATTCCAGTTAACCCCCGGTAGAGTATCGCTATCCTCACGGTACGTTTACACGCATATCCTTCGACTCCCAGGTTGATTTTTCAGACGTGCGCGCGTGGGTGGGTTCCTTTTTTTTCAATTCTGCAAACTCATTTTTGACAAAAAAAATTAAAAGGCTCCATCTCGAGTGTTTGTGCCCCCCCTTGCAGGGTCGCGTCGAAAAGTTTCAAATAGAAATCTGATGGATTAAAGTAAAAAGCGACAACAGCAAAAAAAAAAAAAAAAAAGAAAAAAAAAGAGCGTCCATCGAATGGCTCTCCCATCCGTGAAACCCGAGTCGCGCATACAGTAAACAACAACAGCGATAGAGAAAAAAAAAAAAAAAAAAAAAAAAAAGAAAAGGGAGCGTCGTCGCATGGAGCTGCAATAAGCGCCAACTTTTTCCCCTTTCCGTATATATACGCGTGCGGGTGTCCCGGAAAAAAAGTGTCCTCGAAGCTCTTCGGAGCTCCTCCTCTGTCGCTCAAACTTGTCACTTTGGAATCGATGAAAGGCCCGTCGAAAACTCGCTCCGTCTATATACACCCGGCTACGAGCGCGAAATTGCCCCACCTCGTGTGCGCGCGGGGTGTTTATTGGCACCGGCTCTATCGCCCTGCCTGCTGCATTTACTTAGGGAAAGAGGCCACGGCATTTGCCTATTGCCAGCTGTGAAGGAAGCTCCGGTGCCGAGAGAGCATTTGATTTCCTCCCAACCCTCCGCCACCAGCGAGGATCCAATATGTGCGTACACTCTTGTGTCGACGTCTCTTGCCGTCCTTAACTCAAGGGTTTAGGGGGGGGGGGTCTATCCCTCTCGCACACACGCTGCACCCGTACATAGCCCTGCGGCAAGCTCACGGAGGCGCACGTTAATTTGGCTCCTCCTGATGGTGGTGGCGGCTTATTGCCCGGTCGCTCTATGGGTATGATACGCCTATACAGTTTGAACGGAAAAACTACCCTCGAGCACAATGTAATTTTTTACCCCCTGGTGTTTCGGTGCAACAATCGTGATCCTTGGGATATTTATTCATAACTATGCTCCCTGTATACTCAATATACACATCTTCTCAACCCCGTGATTTTTTTTTTTCCCCCCATCGAGAGCCGAAGAGAGCAAACAGCGAAGCAAGATTTATCGAGTGTACACACAGACCTCCCCGTTCCCCCGCCCGCGGACGCAATTAGGTGTACGGGTCTGATTTCGTGTTATACTTCTCCATCAGTTTATCCGCTGGAAATCCTAGGTAAACACACACGTGTAGGGGGGGGGGCGCTCTCGAGAAGTTGGTGGAGTATCCTATATATGCGTACAGTCGGCGGAGAGGAAGCGCATAAAATCAACTGAAATAAGAGACGACGAGTCGAGTAAAAGTCCGTACGGTAGCACAGCGCGTCGAGAGAGAGGGAGGGAGAAAAGAGACGTGTGTATTTTACGTGTACCCTTATGTACGGAAAGGCAAACTTATACGCCCGTGTGCGTGTGTCTGCTTGCTCTTCTGAAACAACAATACCTTCGTTAAATAATCCATGTCTCGCAGCTAACCGGGGGGGGGGGTGGGTAGAGCTCGTTAAGTTCGGCAAAAAGTATCGCGCTTTCCATTCGCGTCGGACGGAGGGGGGGGGGAAGAAAAAAAGCTTTACGAATAGTTAGCCACCGCACGGGGCTGATAAACAAACTTGTTATCAAAGTCCATTTGCGAGGTAAAAACGCGGAAAAGGGACGGCTGAAAGCGTAATGACGCGCGCGTGCGAAATTTCCTCTGGCAAAAGAGGTAGCGGTGCCTCCCTTGTGGGGGGCAAAAGCTAAAAGCGCGGCGCGTGTGCGGAGGGCGATAATCACAAGCGGCTAACGATCGGCCCAAACTGTCCCGGTATACGGCCAGTTTTGTTTGTACTTATTAATTATCCCCCTTTTACGCGCTGAAACAAAAGCCATCGGGTGCGCGCGTGCACGCGGGATAATCGAAGCGCGTTAACGTGCAACAGCCGGAACGAAGAGCTTCGTATATAAGTACCTACACTGTAAAATCCAAGTGTGTTAAAATACACGTTCGTAGCGTGTAATCGAAATTTTTGTTTTTTATAAAATACATTGTAATGCTCTTGACAAATGTCTCAAAAACAACCAAATTCATGCTTCGTAAGCTATTTCACATGTTTTATTAAATTAAACAACATTTTTCTTTATCGATTGGCATAAAAAGGCCTTAGAGGGTAAAACAATTCTGTCACAGATTTTACACAGCAGCCCGAATTTTTCCCTCCACAAACTTTCTACATTTACATTTTCCGTTCAGAAGTGTCCAGTTAAATGGAACTGGTTAACCACTCGGTGCACCATAGATTAAGTTGTTCTTAACATTATTATCCACGCTACCACAATGTATTTTATAAAAAAACAAAAAATTACAACTAACACACTTTAAACGTGTACTTTAACACGCTTGGATTTACAGTGATATAGGTACACATGTGCACAGTGAAGCGCATTTATAGCTATGGCGTATGGAGTTTTTTTTTTTTAATTGACAGGCATGTTTGATGTAGAATACGGGGTAATGATACAATTGGGATGCTTTCATTCCCACCCCCTTAACTGCGTATCCAACGCACCCAGTCTCGTTCCGTGCATTATTTTCTCCACCGCTGGCGCGCTCGATCTATCTCTTTCTGTTCGTGTATATGTGCTATACACACACATAGCGCACCTTTTCGCGCTCCATCGCCGGCAGCTACGACCCCCCCCCCGTTCCCGTTATCTTCCTGCTTATATTCCGTCTTTTTCCGCCGTCAGCATATCGGAGCCGCCGAGCTTCCGGATCTTTTCTTTCGTCGAACGCCCGTCGCCTATACGCCTCGTTCGGGCCTATACCCGAGGCATACGGAGAAACGAGACCGGGAGAGCCCCACGCGCAGTCATCCCCGTGACGTTGACGTAATGGCTTGGCGCATGTATATAAGTACCACCGTGCGTGCGCCTCTTCAAGATAACGCGGGGGAACGAGGAGGAAAGAGTGCTCTATCGTCGGTTATTCGATCTATTTTTCTTCTTCGCCCGATCCTCGAAGGAGAGAAAGAGGCGTAATTTTTCATCCTCCTGCGGCCGTGCGCCCACCTCTTGCGTGTATTTGTGTGTGAACATTCGAAGCATCCGGTATATGTGAGAAAGGAGGGCTTTTTTTTTTTTTTCATCCCTCCCCGCTGGTTTATCCCGCGTCGACGGCTCCAAGCGTCACGCTCCGCTAACCGGCCATGGATACGTGTATAGATACGCTCGGCTCGACCGAAAGCCGCTTTCAATTATCCATGGCAAAACCCCACCGTGCGGCTATTCGATTGTACGCCCGTATGCGTGTCCTTTTTTTTTTTTTTTTTTTTTCAAATGAAAATCTAGCATCTATGCTTTACTTTGGAGTTGAGTAATCGACCAAGTTCGTCCCGCGCATCTTCCGAGGAAAGGATGGGATTTTCCGTCCTGTGTACAACACAAATACACACGATACGTACCCAGAGAATGACAGCGGGTAAAAACACTGGCGTGCGGGGCACGTAATAACCCGGCATTCCGCGCTATCCATCACCGCGGCCTCGTGTATATACCTATAATAACGACGGCGCACACTTATCACCCGCGAAACTGAGATTTCTTGCTCGGGTCTTGTTTTCAGCACCAACACCCCCCCCCCCTCCATCGTTTTTCAGGCTCAGAGCCCATTAATACGTCGTTATGGATTTTTTATCCCACCCGCGCCGACGGGAGATTGAAAGCGGAAAAAGTTGTGGTTGACGCAGGGAAAGGGTTGGGGGCCAAAGAAATTCGGATTGGTTTCGAGCAAAGGCGCGAGAGAGTTTTCACAGCCACCCGTATACATAGCGGTGTAACGCAACAGCTCCGTATAAGCCACGTCACGCGCACGTGTACCGATATATATACGTACCGAGTACACATACATCGGACGTGTACAAATTTAGGGCCACTCGGCGAAACTGCACTCTGGTCGTAAATTATCCTCAGCCGGTGGCTGCATTATAACGCGGTAGAGAACCTACATATATATATATATATATATAGACACAGAGCGACCGAAACAATGCATATTTCATGCGTGGCCCAAGTTTTATACGACCGTCCGCGAAATACCTGTATACCCATACGTATAAGCGGGACACGGGTGACAATAAACGCCACGCGCAAGCTTCCATCGATCGCTCGTCCGTCCATTCGCATTGGGGCGCGCTACGTTGCGTTTGACGAGCTGTTGGATAACCCTTTGCCTTCGTATCCACACAGAGAGGACGAGCACATTGCACACACCCGATTGCGGTTACCAGCAAACATCCACAAGCGAAAGTTCCCTAATCGCACGACCGATATGTGTATATATATAAATTGCGAGAGTTTAAGGGACGTGGGTTGTTGGTGATAATTATACCACCGCATGGCCCTAGCAGAGGGGGTGGTACATGCATGGGGGTAAGGGGTAACCGGTGTGGTGCCGCTGTTTGTTAGGTACCTTATACCTACCACCGGCGAAGCGGCAAACCGACGTCGAATCGCAGTTTATGCCCTACCGAATTAGGACCGCTATAGCACGTACGCCGGTATACATATACGCGGGGTTCTTGGTGCACGTGCGCCCATATATATATATACATGTACAGTGCCGGTAAATAGCCGCAGGGGCTGCTTAGCTCGTAAAACCCGAGCTGTACGATAGCCAGCTGGCGTGGGCACACAACACACGTTCCAGCATAGCATCAGAGGTAGCCTCGCTACTCCCGCGTTATCTGTCTTTTCCTGTACACACACACACACACACACGGAGGATCCGTATGTATACATGACGCTGTGTGTGACAAAGCTACGTCGGCCCCTATCTATCGGCTTCCATCGAGCTCCTTTGGACCCTCGCGTCTCTATTTGCCTTTTGCGCGCCTACGCCGAACACGCCCATCTAAAAATACTATATCTAAAGACTCCCGTGTGTGTGCTTTGTTTGCCCAGTTTGGTGCGCTAAAAAAGAGATGCAAAAAAAAAAAAAATATGGTACATTCCATCTATTTTGAGTATACACATATCAGTTTCATGAAGAAGGGAAATTTCATCAGTTCCAAGTAGCCGGTGTTTTATTCACCCCGAACTCGGATGGTCATCCCTGTATGTTTATCAGGACGAGAGACTAATTCCTCGGACGGCCCAATCGGATATATGTGACAAAGTTTTTGCTCCGAGCGCCCTACATGGGGGGAGGGGGGGAGTAGTATATGGACCCTTGGTTCTTTTGATGTTCAGTTTACCCCAATGTAGATCGACGGGGATGATTGGGGAGTGGGGCGCATCGAGCATTTTCCGCAAGAAGCCCATTATCTCCGGAATCCCGAGGCTTAGTCCCAACAACACACCACTCACCCACTCCGATTACATGTTTTATTCAAGACGAGGCTACTATATACATAGAACGAGGGTTTTTCGAAAATGCCTATCCCCCACCCCTCTGGTGTTGTACACTATGCCGTTTGGTCGCGACATCACTTGTCGTAAACTTGGAGTATACACTTACCGCGCGGGGTGAGGGCAAAGTTTTTCTTGTCCGGAGCAGACGACAAATAGATATATTTAGTTTGGTAATAACGAGCATCCCTTAATTAATACCCGCGAAAGACAAGTGCCCCAATCAACTTGCGTCCCATGGTTGAGTTGAACAAAGTGCCGCTTCTCGTGGAAATTTTCCCTGGAAAAGCGCGCTTCGCGTTACTTGTTTTGGCTCTCGAGTTTTTTCCTCCCCCAACCCCCGACTCCTCGTGGTGGTATCGACAGGGACAAAGGGGGAGTTTATTAGTAGAACAGAAGGAAATAAAACGCCGAGGCGCGTTACAAGCGCGCTCGACAACATAATGGAAAAATTCTTTCTTTTCTGCAGCTCCACGGGTATATATACATACAGCTACCCCGCGTTCAACATACATACATAATAATAGTCCACGGGCGGCATTGTTCGGCCTTTTTTAGAAACAACATGCCAGCTCCGCGGAGCGCGAAAAAATTGCAGAGCCGAGCTGTGAACGAAAAAAAAAAAAAAAAACAAAGAAGCTGTCATCGTCGGCATTCCCAGTTCGTACCTGTGTATATATAAACATTATCGACGGAGAGGGAGACGGTTCGCGCCTTGCACGGACTCCCTCGGGCTTCACTCACGTTGGAGCGCCGATTTATTGTTTTCTGGGACGCGCCCCGCGTGCCTTTTGTCTCCCGCGGTATATATGTCTCCAACTGTATACAATACACCCAAGGCAAAATGTGTACAAAAGTAGGGGAAAAAGAAACGCGACAAAAAGGGCAAAGTAGCTCGGCTGGCCGGAGTTGGCGCCGAGCCCGCCGGCGTATCGGCATCATATAATACATACACGCGCGTAATGGCCGATCACGAGAACAACCGATAGCCAATCTCGGGGTGTTTTAGGGAGCCAGCAGTGGTGGGTACAAGTCACTCGCGAAGGAGAGAGCGATCCAACACCACGAGGTCGGTCTCCGTATCGATCGCCCATGGTGGAGGAGAAGTTGTTCATGTGGATTTACCTTGCAAGGACGATATTGCAGGACGCACAGCTCGATAGAGGGGGCCATAAATTCTTATCGGAGTGTCTTGTACACTACCTTCCATCCGTCTCGGCCGTATACGCAAGCGGTATAAATAAAGTAAAGTTTATAAAAACACAAGCTCCCTCGGTATATACCTTTCATACATACAAATGACGCTCTCGGAAAAATACGAGTCCTCGCCGTGGAAAGTCCCTCTCTCGGTAAATGTAAAAGGTATACACGTGTAGATGCGGCAAAAAAAAGAAAAAAAAAAAAAAAAAAGCGATGTACCGTAAGTATAGCATCGGCAGAGGAAATGAGCGGATCCGATGGAGCGGCACTCGCGAGAGAAATTGCCATCCGATGCAATCCGATTCCCGTGCCGCGTCTCTGTGTGCGCCCGACTATTCGTCGACTGTACCACTGTCGGGGCACAGAAGGACTCGTACTACTCCCGGCGCTCTTATTAATTAAATCCCCGCGCGACTGGTGCGCGCTCCTCGCTGCCCGGTGTCCCTTAGCTATATGTATGCACAAGTGGCACACCGGGGGCTCATATTGTATATGCATATATACACGTGTAGCGAATTAGCGGGCCTACAGGTGAGCGTGTAATTTTGCGGGACAGCAGTTGCACGGTGTGTATAGAAGAGCGGATAATCGACGGGATGGCAATCGGAGCGATTGTGTCGCCGCGATTACGCTTAATCCGCCTCCCCTCCATTGACACGCCCGAGCCATTAATTAATCGCGTAATCCTAGAGTCCGCGTGGGGTACCCTGCCTCCGGCTAAATAACTAGAGCGCGCGGTCGTGTACCCATCGACTTTGTCATCCGTGAGTCCATCGCGTCCCTCTTTTGGTCCTTGATCGCTCGCTGTGGTGTGTCGCCCCACTAGTCGACACTGTATGATGCACTTTCCGAGCTGCGGTCCCAACTATATACCCTCGCGGGCCGTCACTCGGTGCAAAAGTACAGCCTGTGTATAATCCATCGGACGTACTCATGCAATGATATCTCGAGAGGAGAGACGTACACCAAATTCATTTGACACCAGAAGTCGCGATATGCGACAACAAGCAGACAAACACACACTCGCGTGGCAAACAGAGAGAGTTGGCTGATAAATTTAAATCGGGCATTTGAAATTTTAATTTCACAACTATATATACTGCCCGTTTGTATGTACCGCAACTCGTCCAAAAGACTCGCGCAGGGGGGGGGGGAGGGTGTGTGTGTGTGTACATGCGGTAGGGGTTATTTCATTTTTCAATGCTGACAAGCGCTGCGCTTTTTTTCTCTCTCTCTCTGCGCGTATTTCAAGGGGAGCGGCATGAATTATCATAATTGCTTTTGTCCGTGTGCCCGTGGGCGCGGGAGTTGCGCAAAAAGTGTCTCGTGAAGGCTGACGCGACCAAAAACAGGGAGGCGGAAAAAAAAGAAAGGAAGGAAAGAAAGAAAGAAACGACGAGCTGTGAGAGAGAGAGAGAGAGGGAGGGAGCAAACAGGGAGGGAAATATTTTAATTTAAAATTCCACGTATTACAAGTGCAGATTGCGCTCGGGCGAAGGGCTGCCTCCCGTGTTTGTCGTTTAGTAAAAGCTACGTGGCCGTGTGCATATAGAGCTCTTAAATGAGAATTTATGGAGAAAGTCGGCGCAAAGAAAAGGGGGCGAGGAAAAGAGAGGGAGTACAGCAAAGGCGAGGAGTAGTAAGGTTCGGCTTTGGGGGGGGGTGGGGGTGGGGGGGCAACGTAAAAGGGTACTTTATTCTCGCGTGTCAGTTACGTGCCAGAAAACACTTAAAATTCCCACCGCACTTACGATTTTAAAAGCGAGAATAACAAAGCACGCGACCGACGCGCGAACCGGTAAAAATGACCAGGGCTCCCGACGATACGACCAAAGGGGGGAGTGGTATGGACGAGAAAAACAAGCTCTACGGCGCGTCGATAAAGTAGTAAAAGCAAGCACTAGACGGGCGACACTCTTTTTCGGGAGTTCAGGCTCTCTGTGTGTGTGCATATTCATACATACATGTCATGGGGACCCGTATACAAATGATGCGCCCTTACGAGTAGAGTATACAGCTGGAAAGAGGGGAAAGAAGAAATAACTAATAAGAAGAAGCAAAGAAAGATGAATGAGCCATGAGGAGGTGGGGGCGAGGACAAGAGGCGGAAGTAGAGAATAAAAGACGGAGATGACGAAGGGGAGGGGACCGAGGCTAACAAGCCTGCCGTGGAAGCTTAAAGAGAGAGAGAAAAAGCTCGCGATGCCCGAGGCCGATGCTAGCTGCACGTGGGTGGAGAAAGGGGGGGGCATAGGTAGGCAAGAAAGGTCGCTCTTCTCTCGTGGCTGGCAAACAAAAAACCGCCATCAAGCATGCGAAGCTCGTTATTTAAGTTCGTCTCGGCACTACTGCCCAGGTGTATATATATATGTATGTGAGACCCCTCTTGCGTAAAGGGTGCTCGGACGGGGGGGGGGTTCCTTCGTCACTTGGTCCGACCCAAGCTTTCCTTTCAGCTGCTTTTCTCCTTTGCTGCCTCTCTCTCTCTCTCGTCGAGGAGTTGCACGCGATGGATGGCTCGAGCCAGATTGATGGACTCTGGTGATGGATTGATGAGATAATTCGAACGAGTTGCCCTTGTTTTTTTTGAAACGTAGTGTTTTGTTGAAAAAAAAAAAAAAAAAAAAAAAACATAGGTTTGAACGTTTTGTTAAAATGTGTATCTGCAGACTTTGTACGTTCAAATTAAAGACCATGGGAGTACAACTTACTATAGTTGTCGGGAGTACTTCGTGAAGTTGCTGATGTTCGGTGCACACGCGAAGGAGTAACGACCCAAATGTGCATGACTGATTGTAGAAACGATAAAAAAAAAATACATCGGAGAAGGAAAAAGTTTGAAGTACAGTCGTATTTTAATGAAAATTTGTAACGTCGATACTCTTGATGAATTGTTTTGATCATTTAACGTAAAAAAATAATGAAGTTTGCTCATAAAAACCCAATTCACACGGAAACTTTTAAGCATCGCATGCCACATAATGGAAACGAATTTTGTACATTAATTGCTATACATGAAATGCTTATTTTTATAATCATCCTCGTAAAATTCCCGAAACATCTTTATTTGTACTAACGGCTAAATTAACAATTTAAATAAAAAGAGCTAGAGCAAGTATAGTTGAATCGTATTTACAGAGCGACAGTCGCCGAGACGTGTACAAATAACACTCGAGTTGCAATGATTATTATCGTCGAAAGGAGAAAACACATTTGGCCGTCCCTATTAGTAAATAAAACCAAGGGAGAGGCCAAAAACAGCCGAAGGAAGACCATCGGGAGGCGTGTGTGTGGAACCGGCGCTCAAAGTAAAGCCGTACATAAAAACCCGACCCCCGCGATAATAGATAATAATATTTCCCGGCGCCTCCACACACGTAAAAGCTCGCTTGTCCATCGCGCGGGGAAACTTTATTCCCCGTCTCTTCACCCTATACTTACTGCTGCGCTCCCTCTTACTCTCCATTCCGAGCCTCACCGGCGCCGTCGTCTTTTCACTCTATACTTATATACGAAGACGCGCGTGTGCTCACATGCGAAGCCGAATGAAAGACCGATTGCGGTTTACACTGCTCGAACGCTCCTCCGCGCTTTTCACAATATACATCTACTCTGGCTTGTACTCCAACTTTCTTGCTTTGCTCTTTTCTCTCAAGAGAGCGTGTGCACAAAAAAAAAAAAAAAATAAATAAAATAGGAGGAATCGCCATACACGGGAGCGAAGGGAAAACGAGCACAGAATGACAAAGAACTCGAGTACCATTATATCGATGGTACATTTTATAGGTATATATATATAAATATATACATTTCCAAAAGTTGTCACAGAGTCTCCGCTGTATGGATTTGGGGGGGGCGCACGCATCGCGCGTAATACGTGCTCTCTCGTGTAGTGGCGGCGGTAGTGTGGGTGTGGTGCAAATAATGTCCTACTCTTGCGGTGTAGCATATACATCGGGACGTTTCGGGCTACTCCCAGGAGTCGAGTTGGCCGACAATCTCGGCCGCGGTGGCTTCTGTCCCTCCTCTGCTTGTACACACTCCCGGCGGATCTTGTCCCCTGCTACACGTACACACACCTAAAACCCGTGTACCTCGTACTGCCAGAGCGACTTTCCGTATACCGAGGCATGTATGTAGTTATACATCCACGGATGCCGATAAGCCGCGTGTGCGCTCTCGAGCGCGCCTTCAAAGCGCTCTTTGAAGAGTAGTCGCGTTAACCGGTCAGCCCTTCTATACTTCTACCTCGCGAGGACGTCGAGGGAGAGCTTCTTTATTCCTCCTCGCCCAATGATGGTGGTCCCTTGGTGTCTTTCCCCCGTGTTGCTCGGTAATGCCAACAACCTCCACCAACCCCCATGAAATACTGTTTTGGGGTGAAGTGTCGCGGTGGTGGGCACTATAAACAACTTGAAAAGCTTCTGTGCCTATTAGCCTCTGACTTGTATGTCTATTATTTTGTTTGCAAACGTCTAGAGAGTAAGGGTGGGTCGCACCTTATTGGTATCGAGCTCTTTATAAGATAGCTTTACTTTCTCAAACTGCACAAAACTGGTGAATCGATGAGCATTCGTTGATTTCTCATACATACCTATAGGTGCCAAGTGCTCTATGATTTATGAAAATTAAAGAAAAAGCTCAAGGTGGAAGAATTTGATTTTTTTTTGTATCACCTATACGTAAGCCAACGAAAGATAATGTGCTCATCTGAAGCGCGTCGACAAGAGTATTTCCCTTTACTACAGAAAAAAATTGCCGGTTGAAAAAAAAAAAAAAAAAAATAGTTCCCCAATCTTTTTTCAAAGTGTTTTCAACACACCGAAGGGGCAAATGAGCCGAGCAGCTGTAGCATAACAAACGCGTATACATACACCCCCCGGAGTTCTTTGTGCGCGATGCGTGAATTATGCAAACGGGTCCATGGATGCCTAGACTGAAAACGAACGAATCAAAGAAACAATTCGCGCGCGAGGAGCTAATTTCCATACGGCGAGGGTACGGGTGGGCGTACTGAGGAGGCGGGGAAAAAAGCCGTCGAGAGGCAGCTGTATATATATATATATACCCGAAGCTTATCGCGAAATAATTGAAAAAATTCCAGGCACACGAGCCGAGCAGATGAGGCAAAAGTCCGTCGAAAAAGCGCTCGCGCCGGCGAAACGGGGCCGAGCAAAAACCTTAGATAGCAGCACCGAGGAATTCTGAATGAAGGCTCCTGTGTGCGGGGTGGGGGGGAAGCGCTCGGAGTAAAAAAAGCCCCCGCTTGCGTGTGCCCGTTTTAGTTTCGAAGCGAACACCACCGCACGGATACCGACCGCGGTAATTGCTCCGCGGGGATTATGTTAATCATTGATACTTTAATGACTTCCTCGGTGCACCTCGTCGCATCGTTTTACCCCGGCGCGCATAAAAGTGGAAAGAAAAGGTTGGGTGGGGGGAGTTGACGCCCAAGCGGGGGGATTCTCTGACGCCGCCACAAAAGCTCGACGGCAACCGGCGCCACGGGCAACCGTGAAATCCGAGTATTATTATATAGAGGACGGCGGGGGGTGGGGGGGGGGGAAAGGAGGAAGCGGAAAAAAACAATGAAAAGTAAGCACTGCGATTCGGAGGTGGGAGCCGAGCGGGACTTTTTGTCCGGAGCGCCGACGACGCGGCTCTTTTAGCCAGATGAGCTTGAAAATTATTTTTATCGGCCGAATGCCGCTCCTGAATATATATTACATCGCGCACGGAACTGTCTCGATTGCCTTGATAAAACTCGACAAAATTTGGCTCGCCAAAGCGAGGAAAAAAAAAGAAAGTAGGTACATTCGACTTGGCTACTATACTGCTGTTACTCTTTACAATAAAAAGTGAAAAAAAAAAAAAAAAAAAGAGTACAATGCAAATCGGTCGCGATCGGATGTCCCATTGAAAAATAAGCGCGCATCGGCAACCACTCGATTATTTATGACGATTGCCACTGCTACATAAAAATACCTAACGCGTCGAATGTCCCTTCGGCAAACGGAGGTCGTATCCAACGTGTTGCGCTGACCCATCACCGATGTATATATGCATACACACACGGGGGAGTGAATAGGCGTTACCGACAAAACAAATGATTTAAATTGCACCGAGTGCCATTAGCGGACTGCTCTGTCAAGGACGTTCAGATGCGCCGATGATGCTCTCCGTGACGGCGTTTCCCTCCCCTCCTGTATCCGGAGAGCAATCGTAGCGAGTGGTTCTCCGTACACAATTGCGTTAATTGTTGCTGCGCAGCTATATACCGTATATGCCACATGTACATGTGTAGCGTGTGTACCTTATACAATCGACGCTCCTCGTGACGAAGGGATGAGGGACAACCGGCTCTCGCTCGACTGTCCAATTTTTTTAAAAGCCTCGCAAAAGTACACGTGTACATGCTGCTATTGAGTCTGTGTATGAAGGATAAAGCGCAGCGTCAACAGTAAACTGGACGTGGCTGATGTTTTTTTTTTTTTTTTTTTTTTTTTTTTTTCATGCCCTGTATACCTGCACTGCTCGTCACGATTGGGATTCTTTATTCAATAGATTTGAAAGATCCGAGCCTCGCGTGTGTTCATATTTTTCGTGAAATATGGAAACGTCCGTCATGCCATCGCATGACCAACAAAGGTTATTGCGTCCTCCATCAAATACATGGCTCAAACATATTATACTTAATCCGTAGGTAGAAGAGAAGAAACCTATTTTCGAGACCGTAATGGTTTTGTGCATCTCCCCCCCCCTGGTAGGTATTTTCGTGGGGGTGGGGAAATATTAGTCATACGATCCCATTACTTTGTGTATTTCTGTTTCCTTTCCTTCCCAAATTGGCCTCTCGGTCCTTTGGGGCGATATTACTCACAAGTATATAGACTTGACTGGGTAAAAAAAAATACCTCCCTTCTCTCGATCTTTACTGTATGTAGGACTATAACTACCGAATGATATCACACAAGTTTCTCCTCCAATGGCATTTTTACATACACCATACCTATATCAATCGTCGTGACGAATACTTTTAAATTCGTCTACCTAATTATGATGCACAGCCAATTGGATCAAAAGTTTTGTACTAATAGCCAAGTACAAGTCATCATTAGTACTGTGCACAGTGTTATACCTATTAATCCCCCCCGTGATTGTGAAAGTGGAAATGACAGACGCAAAACGGCAAAGAAAGCGTCGTCACGAAACAAGAGAAACGCGGCAAAAAAAAAAAAAAAAAGAAAAAAAGAAAAAACGAGGAAAGGGCGACAACGCACTCCCGAGTTATAATGTACTCTTACTGCAGAGTCGACGAGCGCGTGTGTATATGACACGTAATTGCACAAGTTGCGGCTTACCGTAATGTCGAGCCGCTTAGCTCCAGCGCGAACGTGTATTATGTATCAGAAGCGCTCGCCTCGCAGGTATACATTTTACAAGTGCTACTGTTTGCGTCTACATCATCTTCTTGCATTATTTGGGCGTCGGCTAAAGTCAAACTTACGCACGAATTATTTGCCATTAGTTGTACACCACCACCCCACGAGTATAATATGTATATATATTATACGCCACACGTTGAAATAGTTTTCCCCTGTGGCGCTTGTGTTTGCGTTTTCCGAGCATGTGTGCGAGCAGGTATACATAATACTACAGCAAGGGGGGGGGATGAATTCCTGCACGAGAAAGCTGTTGCGAAAGTTTATGAAGCTGTTTTTTTCTCGCCATTGTGTTTTTTGGCCCGATTCTCTCATTAAGTTAGCTATTTTTACAACTGCACGATTTTCATTTGCGTATGGACTGTCCCAGTTGACATTTGACATGACCAGTTTGCTTTTGCCCCTTTGAAAAGTAAACTGTCCAGAGCGCCTCGTTTATAAAAAAAACTGGCGCAGCAACAAGGTTTGCACCTTCAAATTGACTTTTTAGCTTGGGGACGTGTACAACTATCCACAGAGAGAGTATATCATTACAACGCGGCGAAGAGAAGGAGAACGGTATATATATTTGTCACAGTGGCAGATTCGGGGGTCGCGTATACACACACACATATATATATATATATATATATATATATATATATATATATATATATATATATATATATATATTGCGCGATGCGTGTGACGTGACGCACGCGTGGAGTGCAAGTGACATATGTATATACATGTATATCAATGCGGAGTAGTGTAGCCGAGGATGTACGTGCGAGACAGACGGCCAGTATAGTTCTCGGGTTTAATTACACAGGGCTGCTCGTGGGTACGACCCATCACCGACACGCTCGCGTCGCGGGCTTGGCTTGCGCGTCCGCGCAACGAAACGTCACTTGCTGATGCGGCTGTGGAGACCGAAGACGACGCGGGAGATGTATGGGATCGAAGGCACGCACTTGTATCGGAGCATCTGCGTCAAACTTGGCGTTGTACGGTTCGTGTGTGTTTATGGCGTAACGAGAGGTATACGGGGGAGGAGCCCCTATCCGAGGAATACCGAATACCTCGACATGCTGGTTGTCTACCAATGCACGCACGACACCTGTACGTGACAATCCTCGCGGAGTGGATGATGACGATGATTTGCGGCGCACGTAGAAAGGGAGCCGTCGTGATTTTTACCCGGAAAAAATTACTGTGGATCTTTTTCGTGCGGAGCCACACAAGTAGGACTATAAATAATGTATGGGTGTGTCGAGTGACACCAAGTGACGAAAAAAAAAAACAACACCCGACAAGTGGCGTGTAGTATGGCAGCGTGAAAATCAAGAGAACCCTGGGTCTTGATTTCTCCCCGTCTGCTCGTTATACCCCGGTACGACCGAAGATGACGGCCTGTATATATGTACAGCTGCAACCGAGCGCTGAAAATCAGCCAGCGAGGCAGTCTCTCGTCGCCTCGAATAATCCATACGGATGGATGTACACGTATAGCTGTATATACATATACGCCGCGCGCCGTTCCTCCTCAATGAGATAGCTCTGCTATTGACAGACGATTTACATGCAAATTCCTCCGTGGGATTGCCCGATTATTCCCGCTCGCGGAAAATTTAAAATTATTAAAGCCTCCCCGGTGTGTGTGTGTACGTGTTTTCGAGCTGAAATGAATAGCAAATAATCCGTCTCGTTCGCTCCTCCTCGAACCGTCAAGTGGAGCGGGGGTGGCTTCGGAGAGTGCATGAACTTTATTCTTTCTCCCCCCCCCCCAGCTGCAGCTGTCCCTCCGGCTCGGCCGGCGTGTGTAACTTTTGCTGCATTTTAGCCGGGAGCCCCGTTTGCATAATGTTTATAAAACTTGTCAGATAGTTGGACGAAACTCCCCCAACCCCCTCACCCCCTTGAAAAGTACACTTTTTGAAATTGTGTTTCTTTTCAATGAGTTGGCCTCGCCCCCCTGTGTTTGAAGAACACAGCTATAGCCAAATCAGCTCGTATTTAGTTAACAGTCCGGGCATTTTTTGCCCTCCCTGATTTGCCTCGAGACTCTACTTACCGCTCCGAGGAAGGGGGGATTTGTTGAATCGTCGTCGCGGCCAACTTTTTGCCCCCTTTTTTTTCCTCCCCCCCGATACCGGGCTTGTTTTTTGTCCGCACATCTCGGTCCCTTGGAAAAAAAAAAAAAAAAAAAAAAAAAAAGGACTCGCAGGAAGGAATATACCTACCCCCTATACCATCCTACAAATTGCATTCACGGAGGAGGAGAGAGCTGCTTGTAAAATTGCGGTTTTATTGGCCGCGGCTCTCATTAAAGCAGCGGAGTTGAAAACAAGCGTCTCCCGATAAAAGTAAATAAAAAAGAAAAAAAAGATATATAGGAGGACTTATCACGAGGTCCCGGGTGCGGTGTCGCCGCGGGATTTATTTCCCATTAAAAATCGTTGGCGAGCGAGATTACCGCCGGACCCGGAAATCGATGATCGGTGGGAACGGCGAAAGAAGAAGAAGAAGAGCCGTACCGAATCTCTCTATGCTTCCGCTGTCGCCTCGGAAGCGCGCGCTCGTTCGTCCCAACAGCATTCCCCCCGCGGGATTTTTCTCTTCCTCGGCGCTGGCGCGTCGCGTGTCTCTATAACTGCGGATATACATATACATATCGAGGAGTCGGTGGGGAGGGTGGGCTCCGTACATTCTTCCCTCGTCGCTGACTACGAGCGAATTTCGAAACTTGGCGGCTGGTGATGTACGATCCGCGGTGCGCGTTGCGCCGAGCATTAGCATAAAGCGCGAGCGCGGCTGTGGTGGTGCGCGTTTCATGCCGTGTTTGTTCGATCCCGAGCGTATCCGACAGCCGAACATCTGCACCCGGGACTCTTCCACCCCTTCCCCCTTGGCCTATTTGTCACAGCAGTGCCGGCTCGAATAACAAACGCGAGGGCCTTCCTCCAGCGATACGCGCGCGTGCCCTGCTACGGGATAAAGACGCGTCGCTGGTGATTTACGGGCTACTTGCCTCCTGGCAGGAGCCACCTTTTTTTTCTTCTCCCTCCCCCCCCCCTCTGTCGCACGTGTGTCATCTTTGGGGCTCTCAAATGCGACGATAACGAGCGACACTTGGATTTTCATTCCTCCCAGCTGTGTTTTATTTAGCTGCTTTTGGCAAAGCGTGTACGTATAGGAGCCGTGGTATGTCTTCCGGTTGTGGGGTTGTAAGAAGCGCCGCGTAAATCCCGCTCTACTTTTGCTAATGCGAAATTTCATTATCATCGGGCAAAAAACCGAGCGCCACGCTGCGGCATTATCGTTTGGGCGAAATGCGCTCCCTCGGATGCAAAAAAAAAAAAAACTACTCGACTGATTTAAAGGGAGGACTTTCCGGGGACTGCGCGTTAGTTTCGTTACGCCGCAACTTGACGCTATATACTTTCAACTTGGCTGGCTCGGAGTGTGGTGTATATATATGGTGGACCCTCCATTCGAAGAAAGGCTTTATATATACCCAATCTCGCGCAATTAACGCAATGGCCAGCCACGCGCGTTTTGCAATAACAATCGTTGGGATTGCGCTCGTTGGACGGGGATTTTTAAGTAGCCCGTGAAAGCATAAATTTTTCGCTAATTTGGCCGAATTTCTCCAACTCCGCACTATATGGATTTTTCGATAGTAGCAAAAATCCAGTGAAGCTCTAATGGAGTCGTAAAAAAAAAAAAAAAAAAAAAAAGTTTGACCATCAGCTGGATTTTCGTGCCAAAACCGTCAATAGTCCAACAGGGTCGCGGAGATGATTCGGCTGGGCTCCTCGCACGCGACGCGGAAGTGCAGCCCAAGGCACGACCACTGCACATGACGACGCTCGGCCAGGGGGGGGGAGTGGCTGATTTCCGTTTCGCGACGACGGTCCGAGCAGGGCAGATTTATGTGCCGACTTGCCCGCAACGGAATCGCTGACCTACGGCGTGTTCGGCTGGTCGAGCGCGCGCGATATAACGCGGGCGAAAGACCAACTCGCCCCCCTCTCGGGCAGCCTCATGATTATTTCAGACCTCGCCGCGCTTTTCATCGCCGTATCTTTTTCCTCTCCACCCCCCAATTTCTGCTGCCCAACTGAAAAGCTTCATATACCCTGGTTTATGCTTTCTTCCTGGTTGGCCGAGGGCTTGCGACGCGAGTTCCGATATGGGTATAGCTATACCTTATACGTGCGGAAGTAAAAGAGAAACGCATGAGAACTTGGTACGTGTATTTCTGGTGCTGATGGTTGCTGTCCGAATATTTTGCAGGAACGCCGAACTCCGTGGACCATTGTATATGGGGCATTTACGAGTCACACCTCTGGCGTAGAAGCTTTATTAAATCATTTTAGAGTGTGTTTTTTTACATCGAAACAACGACCAATGGCGTCGACAGTTTCATGAGCAAATCCAAGTTCTATTCCTTTTTTATTTTTTATACAGCTTTGACAATTGTTCATCCATTATACGTTGTAAAAAGATGTTTGTCGAGAGCAAAAACAGCCTCCGATAAAGTAACCTGTAAATAATAGAAAAAATCAGACCTACCGGTGTATGCGGTACACGTAACTTTGCAAATGTTATACGATGAGAGAGAGAGAGTAACCGAGGGTGGGTACAAAAGACGGGGGACACTCCAAATCCAGCTAACGACTCGCCACTTTCGCGCCTCTGACCTCGAAACTCCCCCTCTTCTTCCCGACCAAGGCACACGTCTGCCAAGCCTCGGAAGCTCCAGCGCCTCTTGGCACGAACGGCGTCTGATTCTCCCGGCGTGATTCTGACGGCTATAACCATCGAATTATACAGCTCATCTCGGATTTCGGGGACGCGACGTCGGGCGCAGCGCCGTGGTCAGACGGACGTGTACCAAGAAGGGGGGGAGGGGTGGAATCGAGGAGGTGCGCGAGGAGGGTTGTACGCCAATTACGAGCAAGCCGAGCTGCAACTCCAATTAGCGATACGCGTAGCACCCCCCCCATTTGCATCTTCTTTTCTCTCTGCAGCGTTCAAAACATTATCATCGGTATTATTATCATTATTATTACAGCTTTCCTCTGTTAACCGCTGTACGTATATTTTGCTTCGCCCCGATTCGGAAGCTTGAACCAACCACTCGAAAAATCAGATAGAATAACTAAACCTTCGCATTGGTTTGATTCAACCGTTCACAGCTGTGTTTTTATCTCCATATACTCGCGGTCTATAACTCGTTTCGGCTCGATAACGTCGAGGCAAATCGCTCGAAGGGTGTACGAGTAACCCGTATACGCGCTCTCCTCTCCCGACTGGCGCTACAAGTTACTTGTTTTCTCTCCTCCCCACCGTAGTACCTACTCGCTGCTAGTCGTTTCTTGTCCTTGCCCTTTCATTTGTATAGTATTGATTAAAAGCCACTCGATACTACAGGTATATAGGTGCGCGCAACCTCAGGTACCAAGACGTCTTTTCGTTTTTCACTTGTGCCTCTATTGTGCATCAACACGTGTAAAGAGAGGGACTTTTAATCCAAGCGCCGTGGCTCGATTAAATTCGAGTACTCGATGAATTAACACCAACCCGGGGAGTAAATAAAATAATTAGCACCCCGCTCCCACCAGACTCCGTATAGCTTCGGTGGAGGGGGACAGGGTCGGTCAATATGCAGGAGGCAAGTCTGTCGGGGAGCAAGCTCGTAAATAATTCCCGGGTAATTTGCACGAACGAGAACAAACTCGGCGACGACTACACGCCGGACGGCTGTACGAAGACGGGGAGGGGAGAGATTAGGCGGTGGCTCCGTAAAGAAGGGACCTTCCAAAGGTGAAATGCGGTGACGCGGTATAATATATACATATATACGCGCGCGCTCGTTTTCTCCAAAGAGAACAAGACCAGATGAGGACGATTATGCATATCCACTTGTTATGAGTGGAGCAGGTGAGGGGGGGGTCGGAGTGGTAAAACGCGCTTTCACGCGGCAGGTATACTAGACGAGGTGAAAGGACGACGACACCGCCGCGCCCGACCGTGGTGGTAGTAGTATCAGTCGAGCTGTAGTCAGACACGCAGAGAAGGGAGACAACATAAGCAGCAGTACAGCGAGTGGATAAAGAGACGCAGATAGCACCGGAAAGAGACACGACTCCGCGGAAGCGCGCAGAGAGCGAGGAACGCGAGAATTGTGGACTTTGCTAATTACGTTGTATTTCGCGTTACGTATATACGCGTGTACGGGATCGAGCGAGGTATATATGGTAAAGCGCACAGCGCTGCTGGTATGTGTATAATATATACATACATAAAGCGGGCCAAGAGGAACGAGCGGAGACAAGTTTGCCAAAGCTCGCTGCTAATATTATTCGTAAACAAGCCGAGTGATTATTCTTGTGATTGCACCTGCCGCTGCTGATGGCACTGCCGCTGGTGTTACCGACGCATCACGTGAAATATCGGTATACCATCTTCCTCGCCGCTACATTGCAATCCAACAAAATACAATAACATCTTCTCACGAGATACAGATACTGTATGCGAGGGTCAACAACGAGTGGTCCACTTTTTTTCTCTCCCTGAATGGCGTAACTAAACAGCAGGGATGAGAGAGGAAGAAAAAAGGTGGCCGCGACGTGTGGGCTTTGCGCTCCTCCGCCGTTTGAGAAGACGATCGATGATGGGGGTGGGGGGGGCTCTTTAAAAAAGTTGGCGCCATTTTGCAGCGAAGGCACAAAGTTGGACGTATTCGGTCTCTGACGGCGGCGAGCGCCGCGCTCATATTTCATCCGTCATTCACTCATTTTTCACGAACGCGCGCGAGCCAAATCCAAGGAAATTTAGTGGGCCCCCGAGACTTGCTAATTGCATTATTCACTGTCACGTGCCAACATGTGCACTGCCGTGTGTGTCTGTACATATATATATATATACGGGAGGTTGTAGTGGAATCTTCCCCTCAAGTTCGAGCGTCTCGTGTACCGATATTGTTTCGATACGTGGAAGGTTGATCGATATACGACCGAAAGGAAGGAAAAAATATTCGTCGGATAGGTAGAGTCTTAAATGTATTATGCATTCCCGGGAAGAGCAAGATTTTACGGAGAAATATTTGTTTCGACGGGCGGATTACGCGCGCATTCATGAGCAAATCCTCGGGGGGGGGGGGGGATCTTTTCCGCCGTGTGCGCCCCCGAAAAATAAATAAAAATTTTTTTCGGGCTACAACTTTGAAACTGATCTTATTTCGTTGGGGATATATATACGTATATGGTTGTCCGACGGACGTGGGAGAGAAAAGAATTTGCGATCAAGCAGGAAATTCGAAGCGACGGACTTTTTTTGAGAGGTCTTATTGAAACGTCAAAGACGGCGCTTTTATTATTATTGTTTTTTTTTTCTTTTGCCTTTTTTTAATCAACTTTTTCGATCGTGACTTGGATTTGTTTCAAAAGGACTGTTTTTGTTCGTTACAAAAATAATAATAATAATAATAAGTCGAGTAGAGTGAAGTAGGTATTGATATAATATTTGTTGAGTCTGGATCGAAAGGTACTACATTTATAGGGTCATTCCATATTTTCCAACCACAAAGTAGCAATGTTTTGGTTTTCGTGTATTTCTCTCAATTATTTATTTTCCTTCTTTTGGGCAAAATGCATCAAATTATATCTAGGTCTCTTCTGATAAAGTTATTTTGTTGTAGAAACTTTTTTGTCAAAATTTTTCTTTAAAATAATTGCCGTACAAAATATGCTCGGTTAATTATTTTTCATAATCGAGTTAGTCGTGCATAAGACAAATTTTATTTTTGGCACTCCTTACGGAGATTTTTTTCCCTGCATTTAATTACATCTACATATAATTTCATCATTTGCTCTTTGAAAACTTGTAGTTTTATTTTAAAATTTTTCCAACGTGTACATTAAACTTGTAAATATTTTAATAAATTTTTTCAGAGATGAATATGTGAAATTATTAAATACAATTTTTACGGACTACACACACTCACATGGCTTGGTGCTTATGGTGAATATAATAATAGGTTGTGAATTTGTAACATTGAGTATATCAAACCTGTTAAATAAACACATTCGATATTATAATCTGTAAATGGAAGTTGCCGTTGAAACATACACCTCCTCTTTTTACGACAAAAATACATCATGTAAATTGCGTTATTCACATATTTTCCATTATATTACAGAGTATTTGGAAACAAATATAAATGAGATTTCTATGAAAAAAAAATTTTTTTTTTAATTTAATTTTTTAATTTAATTTAAAAATGATTTTTTTATTCGTTATGAATCTCCAGTACTAATACAATGTAAAATTACACAAAGAATTATTACAGACGTCTTTCATAAAATATGGTATTTTCACAGTAGGTATGATTGTGTTTTCCCCTACGAAATATACAATTGACTTTGAGCAAAAAAACCTAACCAGAATCAAACCATCCCAAGATTAAGATTCCATATAAAATTGAGCACGAAATAGTATCCTCAAAATTATATTTACAAACAATCAATTATTTAATATAAACAGTATCGAACAACATATGTATCAAAAATATGTATAAAAAATATGTATAATCCAGTATGGAAAAGCAAGGATACGTAAAATAAAAAAAAACGAAAACAGCTAGTATCGTCGTTGAAGCATCCAATGAGAGAACGACGACCATACACCATAATGGATCCCATTACCGCGACCACTGCCAAGCAGATATTGCTTATAACAACACAGTTGCTGCAGAAGAAGAATCGAGGAGGAAAAACCCAGAGGCAATCGTCGGTACCGTCCGAGTATAGTTTTGCCGATTTAAAAAACGAACGACGTGAGGAGCGAGGCGAGCCCGACTCCTTTCCACAATTCGAAGCGGAACAAGTCCCGCGCGTCGGAAGCCAACAGAGCAGATAATATCTTATACAATGAATCGCGCGATCGACGCACAGAGGCAAACCCGTCGCGTCTCGGAATTCAGATGGAAGCTGTGCACGGCCCCTGGTATTTCCAGCATCTTCGACGCCACTCCCCCCTCGAGCTCGTTCGAGCTCCTCGTTTTGGATTCGCAGCCCGCAATTACGACGGCGCTTAATTCGTAAACCGTCTGAATGCCTTAATGAACGCTCGAACGCGAGGCGAAGGGAATATCGGAGGAGCACAGCCGGGGAAACGCACCTGAATGGGAATATTCCCTCTCTCTCCGAGATCTGATCATACTTCGAACTCACCTTCCCCACCGTGATACAACCAGACTGAGATTATTGTTGCACAAAAGACTAGTCTCTCGACTGTACTTGTACGCCCTCATAGACCCGCGACGTATATTTATACCACTCCCCAAAATATTACAGCTAATACAACAGTTGTGGGTATATAAGTATTATGGACTCTGACGTTGAATTCTCATTGTACTGCGTAGCTACTTGTTAGTTTAATACTTAATAACAGCGCCGGTGGATTTAATCCTCTTGCTGCGAAAAGGCAAAAGTTGGCCAGTAGAGAGAGGGTCGCTTTACGCTTCTCAAAACGTCCCGGCTGCTTAAATGGATGCAAATTGAGCGACTAATGTAAACGCGCCTAGTTACTACTGGCGCTGCTGGAAAAACGTCGTCAGCGTAGTCGTTTCGGAATTCCATTCGCCTGCAGGCGGTGGGACGAAATTCTAATGCAGACGCACTGTGATGCAGATTTATACTTTTACCTCCCCCCCCCCTCCACCGACTTCCCCCTTTTAAGTGCATTAATACTTATTACGGGGGCCTCGAGCGCGGAAAGGGAGTACTTTCTTAATAAGTTGTTGAGCAACGCGAAAGCTCTCGCTTCCGCGCTGCGAACATTGTTGCTCTTTCCTTGCGCAGTCGAGTGTCGCGAAATGTCTTTTCTTTCCGCTGAAATTGCACCGTTTATTTATTTACCCCGGAAATTCGTGTGCTTCGTCGGAACGATTCCGTTGTTTTTTTTTTTTTTTTTTCCGTTTCGCACCTTGAATTTGTCGCAGTGTTCAATACGGTCTCTGTGCTCCTGTATCGCGATTTATATTTTTTATGGCAAATATCGATCGCCTTATTTATACGTACCTATAAAACCCTTTAATCTAGACGACGCGTAGTTTAAGCTCTCGCACGTGCGCGCGTGCTTTATTTTTATACCCCGTAAGCTATATTTGTTGCACGTACCTATACACAAATAAATATGTACATGTTGAAGTGTGGAGGAAAAAATTCATCATTTTTTTTTTTTTTTTCTAACAAAAGCTCTTTCTCGTTTCAGGTAAGGAATCTCTCACGCTGATTAGCTTCTTCTTTGATGTAGCGTAATTTTTTTATCAGCGCTCGACTACCTGCAATTCATTACCAGGAGGAGGTATGGTGAACATAAAAAATATTCTTTTTTTTTTTTTTTTTTATCTCTCGCTTTGAATATAAATTGCAGCTTCTCCGGCGGAAGCCCGGACTGTTTTAAATAAAAAATGCTGGCAAATTACTGATAAAACTTTTTTTTATCTCGCGCGCTCTCCTTTTTTTCCTACTATCGCGTACTTTGTAACTAATGAATACGGCAACGAACAGCGCGATAATATTTAGCGAATTCTCGATTTTCGTTTTATAATGACACGGTATAGTTTATACCCGTACAGACACAATTTTACTGGTACATTTTTATTTGTCAGCTTTTTTTCATCCGCAAAATATATTTGGTACTCTTAAAAAGCATAAAAGACCCGATGATTTTTATAATGCTCAATAAACGGTCGCTCGTATATATAAATTATTATTATCGAGTGAGTGTACCTGTCATGAATCTCTCAGGTCCAGTTGCAAAGTGGCGCCAGCAAATCACGTAAAATGGCCCGACTGGATTCCGATTTTATTTTCGACACGTAGGGACGTTTTATTAAGAGTCAATAACAACCTGCGATTCAATGCATCGATAACGAGCAGTGAATGGGCTTTTATTGGGCAATATGCAGTTTTATTGCAAAAATAAAACGTACATTCGATGCAAAGCAAGCGATAAAAATGCCAAACTACCTGATGTTGTAATGTAAAATATTGAAATGTCCCGGAAAAAAAACACACACAGAGCAGATGAGCTTATAACGTACACTACTATATGCCCCATAATTATAGTCTTGTCAACTCACATCGCCTATTCCATTTGCTGCGTATTTATGCACTAAAAAAAATAAAAATTTGTTTTCTCAAGGCTTGTTTCACAAAAACTCCATCATTTTATTGTCTCATTAAGCAAGTAAGTCCCAAGCAACCGAAGAGTTCTCGTCAACAGGGATGTTATTTCGAAAATCTCGCAAACGCGCGAAAATCACGTGTTCGACAGCACAACCGTGTACAACACCATAAGGGAGGAGGAAATTCTCGAAACACGCGATAGACAGGAGGTGCGAGGGTCCGTCCACACATACCCAACATATCACAGTGTCGGCACGCGCCCTCGCGTGCACCACCCCCGAGGGGCCAGGAGACACAGTCTCGCGCGAGGCCATTACCCTCCTTCCCATCATGTAATACACGGAGGCACCCTATACGACAACGGCTTTGGGTGTATATATATATGTAGCGCGCCGCCCTTAATACTCGTCGTCGTCGCCGCGCGGCTCAGCCCGGGTGCGTTAAATCCAGATTATGGGCCGGCGCGACGGAGCCGCTTTGATTATTCGCAGGCGACGCGTCATCGGCCAAAGTAACGGTGCAGGCTACTGTGTCGCCCGCGTACACGTGTAGACACAGCGGGGCCAGGAAAGTACAAGCATCAGCGTCAGCAACGGAGGAGAGTACACACGGAGGTAAAGGGGTCGTGTATACTGCGGTTGTACCTCGGGGGTGTCGGCGGAGTTAGCGGACCGAGTGACTTGTGTGTAATATACACAAGAGGAGTATCGGACGTATGTATGCGAATTATCGATTTTAACGCAAAGTGTCGGATGGACGGCACCACGGGACAACGAACTTTGTTGGCTCGATAAATATAGAAGCAAAAAGGAAGGGAAGAGAGAGAGAGGGGGGGGCCACCACCTTGGTCTACCTGACTCCTCTCTAACTACACTCGCACCCCACCGTCCACGCTACCGTGAAAATTTAGTTGGCTCGCAGGTGCCTGTGTATACATGAAATGCATGCAACGCGCAATGCGCGAAATACGAGAATCCGTGTGAGACGCGGCCTCGGCAATTATTAAGCCTCGCGTCTCCACGTGTATACGGCATTGGATTTAAGGGCGTGTTCTTCCGACCCCGACCCGAATAAATAACCATCATCCGAGATTTACTCCCCCCCGTTTTTCGGGGAACAATTATCCTGATGAGATTTCGCCTGCACGAGACGTCTCGTTGTCGCTGCTGCTGTGACCAAATTCATCCCAAGTGTGTGTTTTACCCAATGTATACACGAGCGGCGCTTTTATCTCCCCCTCCCTTACGTATATATAATGTATATGTATATCGTTTTTTCTCCTTCGGTGGTGCCGTGAGCGATTATTTTTACTGCCGTGTGTGTGTGTCTTGATGGTGCCCATACTTTACTGCTTACCCCTCCACCGAATGGATCGACCCGATCTAACGAATGCCCGATGATGCTTCCTCGGGACAAAGTGAAATAATAAACCACCACCCAAGGTTAACTCGGACGAATTAATCGCGGGAGGAGTGAAATCAATTGAATAGGATCCCAAGGGCGAAACGAGAGGAAAAAGAAGCAAAGGGTCGGGAAGTTTCAAGTGGAGTCGAGATTGCCTGACGTCTGTCGTACATAAGGGAGGGTGAGGGGGATCGAAGGTGTAATAATGGATGCTACGGGGAGCGTAATATCATATGCGCTTGTGTGTACCTCCCCGAGGGACCCGCGTTTATCATCGAGCCTGCGATTCTCCGCGCTTCTCTCGAGATTATCGGGACCGTGCAAAAGGCAGTAAAGCGAATTTTCTCCTTCTCCCTAGCGCGGCTCGTAAAAAAGGATATTGAAGTCGACGTATTAAAAAGTAAGACGGATACGTCGTTTGCTCCGCTGTGCTTTAGACTTTGTTATTACCTGCGTGTGCGTCCATGTACATATTATACGCGTCTCTGTAGAGCGTCCCCGCACTCGTTTTCCATTATCCCGCGTCCGCTGCGCGACTCTTTGTTTCCTCTCGCGCAAAATGTTGATGCGTGCGAGCTTGTATATGCGTCGCTTCGCGACAAAACAGGATTGTTAATGAGCACATACCGATGCCTTTGAAGTTTCTCCATACGGTGCCTTGCAGTGTGTGTGTGTGGGTGTGTGCATTTATGCGGCTGCAGTGTCACCATTACACGGTCCCAAGAAAGGGTTCATCGTAATACCCATGTATGTTTCCCGGAATTCGTTTGTCTACTCTTTTGTATAAGTACAAGGGCAGTATACGTAGAACTACTCCAACCATCCGCGGTTTGGTTGGTTTAAATTACTGAAAGAACTTGTAGCACGGTATACGATGCAGTGATCACTTATACATATTTGTAATTTTTATACTTTTTTATTTGGTAGAGCTACGAGTTACAAGATGCAGCATTTTTTTCATAGCCTTTACGCGATTTAAGCGACTAAGAACTTTAGGACGAAATCTCTTTTCCCCCCGAAAAAATATGTACGGATACCTACATTTGATTCCACGCCAATTGCCAGTTGGAAGGAAAATGCATCGCACGTTTGAAACAAAAATGCAAATTCGCGCTACGAAAGCGTTTTCTAATGGATCGGCGCTCGCGATCGGCTTTACGAGGTAAATCTTCTCGGTAATGAATTTGTGTTGTTACAAGAAAGAGCTCGCAGCTCCTCGACAATATCCTTTTTTATTATACCGCGCTCGCTCGTAATAACATAACGTCCTTAAATTACGCGGCTGTATACGCACAAGGTGGTTGGTCGGGGCGGGAGGGGGGTGTATGAGAAAAGAAAAGGAGGAAGGGATCTCCCGATTATTCGCGCACTTAGGAATTTCCGATAATTAAGTTGGCGAGAAATGTTTATGTAAGTAGATGGCGGGGCCGGAATATTTTAAGATCTGCCTCTCGCGCACAAGTATATGTACATATATATATGCGCGCAAAGGGAGTCCAGCTGGGTATTATTATCACGAGCCGAGCCGCTCCTGCGGGGTAAATGAAATTTCGCTGACTGAAGGGATCCAAGTAAGGAGGGGGGGCCTAAAAAACGAAAAAAAAACAAAGGGGACAGATGTTGGTAAAGCCGGGCACACGGGAGTACAAGGACACGCAAAGAAGAAAAGTGGAGTGGACTCTCTGGTTGGCCGGAGAGTGCACCGCCAACCACCCCCCCCTGCGCGTCACTGCTTTTCTCATTTTCGCGACGTGGAACCGCAGCTTAATTGGGGCTCTCTCGGAGATTCTCTGCATGCGCCGCTGATGCCGTGTGGCAGCGTGTAGTTTAGATACACGTGCACGCGCTCTCTCTCCCCGCCCGTTAATTCCTTTGCCTGTCCTCCGTTGTCTTTTTTTTTTTTATTTTTTACCTCGTCACGCGTGTGCACCGGTGTCTCTGCAGAGAGTCCGCATGTGTGCAACTGTGTACGTCCGTTTTTCGCGCCAGGCACAGCCGGAATGGAAAATGAGGCCGAGCGCGCCGGAGCTCCCCGCGTGACAATCGTGTTTGCTAAAAGTTAACGTCCACCGGTGACTTTTCGCCCCACGCCCATGAGATTAGAGCCCACCCGCACTCGGCGTGCTCCATTACACGCCCTCTCGAACTTTGCGCCCGCGCTTGTCCGTCATTGGATCCTCGTTACGCCCTGGCTCCTTTTTTCACCTGCAGTCTCCGAGGGAGGTGACTTTTCTTCTTTTTTTTTTTTTGCTGCTTTGTTTTTCACGCCAACGGTGAATGACGCGGACAAATTTGTTTCCGGGATTTCTCATCGCCGCGAGATTCGATGCTGTCAATTAAAACTCCTGGGGATTAGTGTAGACGAATGTGTCCTCTATAGTGACTCGCAAAATGTATATGTTTAATTTCGCGCTATTGTTTTATTTCATGAACAAATTTATGTAGAAATTTTATCCATTTTGTGTATCATTTGTTGATTAGGGCAAATCCTTCTTATAATCGTACACTCGCCGGAAATATCGCTTGATTTTTCCATCGGAATGATCTCGTTCTATCCCAAAGCGTACGTCTATACCTCTCACAGGCCTATATGCCTCTCGAGCCCCGTATACCTGCATACCGAGAGCCAAAACCAGCAGATAACCAAAGTGGATCGACATACGGAAGCCTCTCTCTGGTCAGCCTGGAAAGATAAAATGGCTCGCGATCGGCCGGGGTGCAGAGCGCCGAGTCGGACTCGCTGCCAAAGTGCCCCTCTACGTATACGTTCGGCACTCGAGGCTCGTTTGCTCTGCGAACCGACTCTGTGTACCTACACACACAGCGCGCTGTACCTCCACATACTTTATACTCTTTTGAGGAGGCGAGCACCGCGTTGCCACGCAAAAATCCAAGAACGGCGTTCCTCCTGGCCGGGGGCTTTTTTCCATCGTTCGCCGGTAGAAAAACGCCACCGCGAGAGAGGAGGAACTTTCCACAGCGGTTTTCGCGCGAAAAAAGGAAAAAGACTCGCCATGTGGCCTTTCGCACGCGCTCAATCTCTCTCTCCGGGGCTTTTTTCGCGCTCCGCGCGCAGACTCCTTTCTTCCCGCGCCATCACCAACTTTGCTGGCCGACGGCTCGTCTGCCGCAGCGCGAAGGGAGGATCGAGCAAAATAAGCGCAAAAGTTACCGCTGCAAACATTTAATCCCGACTGCTGATGCTGACTCGGGGCTTTTCCCCCCTCTCCTTCCTTCCGCCACGTATAATCGGGTCCGCGCCGAGCTCATACGCGCACCACCTTTTTTCCACCCCCCCCCCTCCAACTCTTTTACCCACGCTCCGGCGAGTAGCGATTTTCGCTCCTTCTACCTACGATTATTAAAAGCTAATATTGGAGCTCGACGACCACGATGATTATGGTGGTGCGGGTGATTAATAATTACGCGGAGAAGGTATTTAATTCGCTCCTCCCTTGACATTTTCATGAGCGCCCTCCGACTACTGCTGTGTAAACGCACTTTTAATTGGACGCCGTCGGTGTTTTCCGCCCCGTCGACGTGCCTACATACCTGCCTGCAGCGCGATGGTCACAAAAAGACCTCTTATCTTTCTCGGGGTTGCTCTGAAAAGGGAGGGAAAAAAAAAAAAAAAAAAAAAAAAAAAAAAAGCTCGCGTAGCCGAGCGTGTACGTGCGGTAGCTTGGGTGTTCTTTTGTCCCTCCCGTGAGAGCTACTTTTCCATCGACGTGGGCCGGAAAACCGTGAAAGGGTCGTCCCTTCCTTCTCAACGGCGATGCCGAGATTAGCGGCTAAAGAAACAATGAAACCTTCCGGGCATCGGGTACTTACGGCCGCGCTCCACGAAGCGCGAGGGAACAAGGGGCGCAGAGGCCAAGCTGTCTTCATCTGCGCGGAAAAACACGGGGTTGGAGGGGGGGGGTGAGACTCCATCGCACTTATTGAAAAGCCACTAGTGTCTCTCAATCGAGCGCTCTTTACGTACAGGTATGCTCTGACATTATTATTATTATTTATTTTTTTTTTTTTTTTCCACAGTGGCAGATGAATATAATGCCAAAGTGTACTTTTATGGAGAGTGAGGGGGAGAGTCCGAAAGTTTGGTGGTTTTATACGAAAATTTGCATTTCCCTCGGTCTAGTGGATACGAGGTGGATCTTTGATTAGCTCCCGTCAAAACTAATTAATCCACCTCCATTACGGTATTTAATCGCATCAAATGGACTCCCGCGCTTGCTTTTGAATATATGTTTACATTAATTGGAGTTTGTCCGTCATATTCCCAACGAATTTGTCTACATCACCTCCACTAATTATGCAAGTGTCACAAGTTATACGTAGGTGCCATTTGTACTGCCATATATATACGGATAGGTCAATTAGTAGTGAAAATTATACTTAAAATCATCGTAGTTTGAGAGGGTGTCGTGCATCATTTTTTTATTTTCTTGCTCTGATGAAAGATGTAGTAGTAATCGTGTATCACATCACGTATAGTTTTTTGAAACAAATTCAACCAATTATCGTTAACCACTTGCTTGGAAACGAGTTACATGTAATAATTAAAATGTCTACATCTGCGTGGAAGCACACACAATAAAAAAGAAAAAAAAAATCCTACAAAACCCACCAATTTCACGTAATTTCTTTATCACTGCCTTTCCCGCGAGCGCAATTAATTACTCCTCAACAGCGCTGATTGAATCTGTACGTGCGATTGATTTCAAAAGGATAGCCGAGGGCGTGCAGCGAGTGCAAGATTTCCGCGCCGTTCAATCGTTACGCGTGGGACACGCGGTGCAAAAGCAACGGTACAACAACAACAGCCGAAACGAGAAATTTTATTTTTCGCTCGCGATAAGCCGCCCGTCCAGGTGTATACGATGTGTGGGCGCGCTCTCGCGTATATATATATATAATTCTAAAATAAAATCCCGAGGTTCGGCCGGGCGCGGTATAATTGCTTCGAAATTAATTGGTAGCGCTTCCATCGGCGCCGAGCAAAGCTCCGTGTGTATGTACGCGGTCGGGCACCCGTTCGCTCCTCTGCGAGAGGTCAGTGCCCACTCGGAATCACTGCATCAGCCGCTCATCAATACTTGCACGCCACTGTATATATGGCCCGTGCGCGTGTGTATGCATGGCCATTCGGCGAAATTCCCTGCTTCCTCTCGTTTTCGGGAGTCATATCCCCTCGCAGTTCCGATCGGGGCAACGATTACCCAATTTTCTTTTTTTTTTTTTTTTTTCCATCCGCTCTGCTCTCCAATGCAAAATGTCTTTCGTACTGGCTGAACTACTCTCAGAGTAGGGACGGTCTGGCGGATGGGCGCGGAAGTAAGATTTGCACGTAAATCGTTTGTTCGCTCGCGAGTGTGTATAGGTACCGTGTCTTACGATGGGGAGTGCGACGAAACTCTGCGGTAAGATACGCGTGACAAAAAAAAAGAATACGAAAAGAGAGTTGTATAAGTATAACTCGTGCAATGCATACATCATACGCACTTACAGCAAAGAGAGTGGAGGGCGAAGAAAGAAGGAAAAAAAAAAAAAAAAATAGGAGAGAGACACACCGGCGTACAATTTCCAAGCCGACGCGGTAAACACACTCGACGTCTGCTTTTTACGCCCGTCCGCGCGTTGTACTCCCTCTCTTGAGTTCTCAACCGCATTGCATTATTTTGTGCGGCCCGGGTGCTTTTTGCCATTCTTCTCTCGTCTCGTTACACAGTGGGTATCTCTCTGCGTGGCTTTCCCCCTCTCCTCCTACATGTATTTCGCCTCTCTTCCATCTTTGTTTTTTGTTTTGTTTACTATTCATGGGTACTTGTACTCGTCGCGCCCAGATTCTGTCTCAAATCACCCTGCCTCATCCACCCCTCTGAATGTATTTTTTTTTCCACATCCATTCGATTCCCTCCCCCACATGCTGTGTTCATAATTTTCGGGGCACTTTACTCGTTGGGCCATTTTAGACTCGCGGTTATACCTGTTTACATACTGCTTTTTGAGTATAGTAGGTGAACGCCGGTTCTTTGAGAGTTGCTTTAGCAGCGCACACGCTGCTGCATTCGACGATGTGTATACTAACTCAAAGGGTTGCGTGGATTGAAGCTTCACTCAAACCAATGTGAGAGCGAAACCTTTACGTCCGATGCTTGTGCTGGTTTGTGTACTCGTACCAACTTGCAAGGGGTATGGATGTGTATATATACTTACCAAAGAATTTATCAAAAATCACAAATAATCACGGCATTACGCGGATGAAATGTAAATTTATAATTGAGTTGTACTAATGGGCACGTGCGAGAGTTCATAATGTAATTGCTACGTGCGTGTGTGACGCTGCACAAAATTATTCAAAAGCAGAAATGTACTGCAAAATTTTTCGATTTCGAGTGATTTTCAGTATGGCATGGACTAAGAGTTACGCCATGTCGCTCTTTACATTAAAATTTAATCCACGTGAAGAAGATGATGGTACGCGTCAATAACTGCAGGTAATCCACTCAGAGCCAGTATCAACAGCTATTTTTAAAGAATCCATCGTAGACGTCACGCAATTTACCCCAGGCGTTATTTTGTGCCCAAATACGTGATGTACATAAGACGGACGATTAACCGAGCTAGGACTTGTCCTGTTCGGGGTATACCGAACCAAGTGACATCACAGAAGGTACTTAAAATAATGCTTTTTATGTTTATTGAATAATAATTATTATTACTTTGAACTTGGCGAGCTTTTCTCTTTCCAACTGGTTTTGGGAACCACCTGGCTCGGGTTCGCAAATAAGTTTGCCCCTTCGAGCTGTAACATTTGCATTAATACTTGTGAAAAAAAGGATTTCAAAACTTCTTGTTTATCGTTTTGTATTTCATATCAGGTGTAGAGGTACAACTGTTTAAGACTTTACTTCAAACAGTGGACTGATCAAATACATATATGTAATATGATAACCTCATAAATGTAAAATTCTCACCATACGCGCCTAATCGTTTCGACCAGTTGTATAACCCACCCTGTGCGCGCATATTTTCGCACCTCACTTTTCACCCCCGCGCAGCACTTGTGAATCCCCTCCCCCGCCCCTTCCTGCAGCGTGTAAGAGCGATAATAATCAATTCGAGCATATCTCGAACGATAAATTGAAATGTGGCCGTAACTCTGCCGGCTAATAACCCTCCTGCTGTATTAAACTGATTAAACTGCTCGCCCCCCCCTCCGTGCTCGGTTATATAGCAAAATTGATTGCGACTAATACTTATTCGACGTTAATCAAGCGAGAGCTCTCGATTTATACATTTACAGGGTAATATATATGCTGAAAATTTTTTTTGCTTCCCCCCATTCCCCGCAAAGCAGCCTGTAGAGCAAAGGGGCGCGAGAATGCTACGCGTCGCGTCCGCACAATAGTGGGCCTTAATTAAAAAAATAGCCCGTGCCTCGTGCGGTTTTCCCCGGCATTCCCGTCCGGCCGAGGCTTCATACCGCACTGCCCCTCCCTCTCTCTCTCTCTGAATAAATTACTCGGCTCGGAATCGATACGCGGGGCGGGTAGGATCATCTCGTGGAAAAATCATCGTGAAATTCGCGATCGTATTTTGGTACGGGCTTCGATGAATATTGTAGGTGAGCGTAACAATTGGCGTACGATGTGTCTGTTGAAAATTTTACCCTCGTATAATTCGAAATCAGAGAGTTTTATCGACAGTAGGATTTTTTCGCTGTTTTGTGAAACAATGACAATGAAAAATTAATCCCCTGTTCATTAAATTGCATTGTGTTTTGTCGTATATTTACCTCTCAGTGCGTTTACGAGATTTTTATCCAAACGGTAAGATTTTTACAAACAATTTAACTGGTATAGAAAGGGGCTAGTCTATGGTATTATTGAATTTCGTTTAATTTCAAATAGCTACTCAAGTATTTATACTTACGAAGGTGGAATGGTGAAAATTTCCTGTTTTCTTTTACGGAAAAAAAAATAGTTTATTCATTTACAGAAGCAACAAAATAGTAATACTACTTTACACATGCATACACCTGTTGTTCACCTAAAATATGAAAGTATTTTTATTCGGCCTTTTTTTCTCGAAGATAATGATATTTTTTTACGGAAAAAATCGAGACAAACGCATTAATAGTATTTTTCGTTACATTAGCTCAAGTGTACGTTTAACCCTGAAGGCCGAGGGGTTGCCCTCTGATTTTCCTACATCGAGGATACAATAAACTTCACGAAAAGTGACGAAAAATTACACGTATCACTCACCAACACCATATCAGATTGGCGACAAATGCCAAGTTTTTTCATCTGCCAAACACTAATCAACACGCGTCAAGTAGACTCGCATCCGCGAAAGCTCCAAGGGGGGACCTTGGAGGAGGAGGGGGTATAAGAAAGGGTCGGAGGCGTAAAAGCAAGCCCGACGGGGCTGATTTGGTATGCACGCAGGCGGCGGAATTCCGTTTTCTCGGGGAATTTCGAAGGTGATGACGATTTGCTCTGTACTCGCGCGCACACAGCCAAGGACGACAAAGAGGAGGCTGTTGGTGGGTTTTTGTCCCCATCAGAACAGCCATTTCACGACGTGGGCAAAGAAGAGAGAAGGGAGGGAGGAAGGATCTTGGCAGTTAGCAAACTTGGAATCTCGGGCGCGAGCGTCTCTCTTGTCGCCGCGTCGCCCTCCTAGAGTTAATCAAGCCTCGTTCGGTGGTGGCGGCTGCAAGGGCAGGGGGGAAGGAGGCGCGGAACGACTTAATTCCCATTGATACACATATACCTGTGGATGGCAAATGCCTTTCGGAAGCTCCGTTCACGAATTAATAGACGACGAGCTTGTCGAAGCTTTTTCCGAGAGTGTCCTCCCCTTCGTCTTCATTACCAGCACAATCGCTCCGCCCTGCCCCGCCCACGCACCCCCCTGCCTTTCTTACTCCCTCGCGAGATTTCCACTGCTTCTCCTACTTTTAAACTTACCATCTTATCTATTATATTATGCAAGTAGGTATTTTATACTCTGCAGTTTGCACTTGTATATATATATATGTATATGTACGTTATCTGACATCAGCTCTCCGTCTAATCTCACGTTTCCAGTGATTACGTTTGTGCACATTATATTATGATAATTGGAGTGCCCCTTGAATTTCAAGCTCTGTATACCATTGGTGTGAAAAGGTATAGTGAAAACATGCAAAAGCTCTCGGTACTCAAAAAAAACTCCTCCGCGATCTCCGTATATCCCAAATCTACTTTTTTTTTTTTTTTAATTTGAGCGTTTCAGCTGCTCGCGACAAAGCTCACCCATCAAGTGACTATATACACGCAATCCCGCAACTGCGGTCACAGTTGACCCACCGCAACGGGGAGCAGCGTAAAATTAGCAAAGGCCCCACTCAAACGAGAGCTCGGCGCAATTTTTCATTCGTATACATAGTATACTCTCACCCACGTATATATATATATATGAGATAGGCGTAATCGCATTGTTGATCTCCCGGATAATCCAGAGCTCGTCGACAGATGAGCCTGTATATACCGGCCGACTTTGCGAAATACCAACACCGGCTCGCGCTCCAACAAAGCAACAACAGTCCCAATGCAATATACACTCGTCGCTTACATATTTCAACATACATATGTTCCACAGGGTGTACGTGTATACACAAAATAATGAATAACAGAGTATAGATTGTATGCGCGCTCGTTTTATATATACCCACACGATAAAAGCGATGATCGCATGCACGTGTGTGCCGGGAATGTTATATATATAAGTGCAGTGTGCTGCTCGGCCGCCCTGGGGGTTGGTATGTGTGTGTGTGTGTATATACACAAGGTGCAGTATACGAGGAAGAAGAGAGCAAAGTATATATACGCGGAGGAGCACGTGCGGCGCATCGATCGTCGCGGGGGCTCTTGCGATGCCTCTCCGCTTGCAGGCGCAACAGCGTCCCGTCGAGGAACGAGCTTTCGCTGGCTGGCTGCCTCTCCGCAGCTTACTTATCGTCTTTTACTCTCTCTCTCTCTCTATCTGCGTCTATACCCATATATATTTGCATATACATGTATATAAATGTACGCACATACGGTGTAGAGATGGTGGACTCGAGGCCTGGAAGCAAAGAAGCCAGGACTATTGTTGAAGCACGTAGCGGTGCGCTCGCCAAATTTATCGGCGACATTTCTCACGGCGGTGGGTAATACTTTGTACGGCTTGGTATGCGCATAATATATATATATGTATGCTCACTGTGTGCTTACATCGCAACTCGGCTATATATACGTTTGCCGCTGATGGCTGGCCCTTCTGTATGTTACGAGTCCCAGAGAATTTCGGTGGAGCAGGTAAATAAGCAATGCTTATACCTTACATACGTACACGCGGCTTAAGTACTCGAGGAGTTGCTCGTTGGAAAGTTTCACAGTTTATTAGTAGGTATACATGCGTGATAATTGTTTGACAGTGATACACCAATGCGTAAAGTGATGTACATTTAAAGTATGGATCTACAATTGAAATTCAATGAGAATAATTTTTCCCATAGAATAAAATAAAGTGTAAAATCTGTCGTATTTATGTGTAATTCGCCAATCCCTGATTATATGTAAAAATAATGATGATGTGAATTACAAGGAATTCACGTGCTATTATGTATGTATGACCCGTATAGAAACAGTATAGCATCACGATAACCCAAATTAATGTAGCGCGTGATCGATAGCCCGGTACATAAAAACGAGCCGCCGTTGAACTGTTGACGCGAGTAAAAAGCGAAAGCGGCCATTAATTACCCCCGCAGTTTTTGCCGCGCGCTCCTCCTCTTTTTTTTTCGCGAAGGCCCAAACACCCCCTCGCCGAACGCCGAAAGAATAATCGCCGACATTACTCTTCATTTGGCCGAGTTTGAAAATTGATCACCTACCCTCCCTCTCCCCCTTTGCGCAGTGGAAGCCATGGATTATCATATTCAAGTGGGGACGCCGCGCGAGCTACCCCCAACCCAGCCCCGTGCACTCGATCGCGACGCATCGCCTCCTCCGCGTAATGCACGGAGAATTACTCCGACTTAGCGGCCGATTCAATCAAGCGAGCGCAGGGACTCGATTCGCTAAAGCATTAATTCAATTAGCCGCGAAGAAGTCGGAGGAGGAGGGGCACAGTGGCTCAGCCGAGATTATTAGTTGCCGGCGAGTTCCATCCTTGAATCGCGCGATTAAATCTCGCCTCGCGGGTTTGTGTAGCGACGGCTGTCTGCGGGTGAACGCGCGAGACGCGCTCAAGTCCAAAGAGAGTTGCCGAAGCCACGCGGAGGGATGAAAAATGTTACCGACTTTGGTGCTCCCCTCTTTCCCTTCGCCCGATCCGTCCATTCGTTTGACCTTAATGTACGTACCGATTCGGCGCTCATGGGATTTTTTTTTTTTATTTTCGTGTTAAAACGTACTTGTCATTCAAACGCGCCAGTGTACGGCATTTGAATAAATGCATGTATAAACGCGCGGGTGGTGTTATCAACTTCCCCGATTCGTCGCTTGGACGTGTTTATATTCGAAAATAAATATAAAAGCTTCGCAATCGCTGGATCGCGTCGTAAATCAGATATATATTTTATCGCGGGATATGGTGTTGTTTGTATTATACTGTAAATCAATAATGGCTCGAAACGAGGAGAGTGTTTGGGAATTTTCACTTATTCGTATGAGTCGCTGCGAGAAAAATAAGAAATGTCTATCTGATGCAAGGAAATTTTTTGGTGTTGAGATACATGATGCGACATCGATGCGTCGAATTTTCCAAGTTGACAACATTTTGCAATCTATGCAGTTTTATTACAGCGTATACGTATTATTCCTGGGTTAAGTTAAGCACACTCCTTTTGCGATGATGAAAAGTAAGGTAGCAATGCTTTTTTGGAGATTTTTCTTTTTCTGTCGGAAATTTTCATAAAAAGATGATAGATAGAGTTCGTGGGGAGGGCAGATCTCAGGGCACCGTAAAACGAGCCAATCAACGACCCGAGGTTATTGTTCGTGACCATTTGGTAATACCTGTACATGAGGTCCCCAGAAATACATGAGGGGGTACATGCATTGAGATATAGAGAAAATGTTTGAGAAGCACGAGAGGGGGTGCAAGCGTCGTGGGTACGTCTCTCACATGCATTATTAATCACGTGTAGAGCCGAGTAACGTCGACCGGCTCGTCTTCGTCCCTCGACCCCTTGATCGGTACGTATATACACACCCGCAGTACATCATATTATAATGTACTGACACAACACGAGGCTCGAAGCGCCACCGAAACACACCATCAGCCGTACAGCGGAACGCACATATACAGATATATATATATACGTTTAATAATGCATGCGCAGCAGACCACGGGCAGGTACGCCAATACTTACACGGTAGCAGTGCATGCATACGAGCAGAGTACAGTGTACGTGGTGTACACGTGTAGGTAGGAAGCGCCAGAAGCTATTCCACCCCTATGTATACCTGCATACTGGAAAAGGACTATCCGTTATTACGGCGATAAGACGCGCACGAGGGCTCTGCCCCAAACAACAAATACCTATATACCTTATATATATATATATGTAGTGACTGTATCGCCAGGTGGTGCTCTTTTCTCTCTTCGCGGCTACGCGACACCTTTGCACACACGTATAAAACGTATTGTTACGGCGGCCGTCGTTTCCGCGGAGCCTGCACCCTCTGCCGAGGGTCGCTCTCGCCATCTTTGGCCCCCTCGTATACGCGCGGATAATAAGGCCAAGATGACACCACCGCTCGTAGACGATAATACCAGGAGGTGCGGAAACGGACTCGCTATACGAATAAACTGCCCCTCCACCCGTACCGTCGACCAAAGTACCGTATAGAGGGCTGCTCGATCCAATCGCGGATGATATCGAGGTGGTTGATGATGTTATGTGTATCGAGCTCTTGGTGGTTCGAGTCGCGGCCCCCCCACACCTTTTTCCCGTCGCTAATCCACGTCGTCGCGGCGACCGCCGACGGCGCTCCTCCATACATACGTATACACACGCTGGTATTCGGCTCACGTGCGCGCCCGTACTTATCAGCCGCCCTCGGCCGGACCACGTGTATACATATATATATATATACGCGGGAGCACGTGCCTGCCTCCCCGGGGCTGTATCGCCAGGGCCAAACAGAGATTTCGCCGCGGGGCGAACTCTCGACAGGCACGATTCTCCCCCCCCCCCCCATTTATATGTCTCTCTTTTCTCTCGCGATTGCTCCTTTCTTCTCTCCCATACCTACACGCTATTCACCGTCACACTTACGTGTATACTCGATGAGAGTCTCCCTCGTCGATGTGTATGTATATCCTATCCGTTGATGGGGCACTCTTGGCGGAGATGGTGCCCACTCGTCACTGTCGCGCGGTTGGTATATCCACCCAAAGTGACAAATATTCTTTCCGTTCGCTCCAACCGATTGTACGTATTTTTTCCACGACCAGCAGAGTAACGCGCCCATCGATATCAGTTGTGCTTAATAAAAATCGACTCTTGTACGCCAATGAACTTTTATTCCCGATGGAAATTACCATCCAACAATAGTTCGCGATGGTATGTGTATATATATGTAGCCGCTCGGTGGATTAAATCCGTATATATAAATATATATATATACGTATGCGAGAGGATGCATGTATAGCGCGCCGTGGAAATTAATTAGACTCGCTAACGACTCGGGGACGAGACGCGTCATTAAATATTTTAATGAGTTTCCGATGAGACGTACAATGTTATTTGCCCGATGAATCATGAAACGGGCCCATACGCTCCGTAGTACACACGTATTTAGAGGCTGGAGGCGTCGAAACTACAACAAAGTACGTTTGGTTATTTACGTCTTCGCGAGTAAGCAGATTATCGAAAGTAACTCGTATTTTAGGAACAAAGCCTAACGTGACCATGACATAGCAAGTGTGTACATATATATATGTACAGTTAGCGAGGGAGAAGTGCAGTTTGCACCGCGAAGAGTTGAATAAGTACTTACTCGAAACCCATCAAGAGCGAAAATAAGAGCCGAACGAAAGGAAGCGTCTCCGCTGCTGTGCGAGTATGTAATTATAATACGGGAAGTTCCGTCTAGGTGGTATGAAATTTTCATCCCGCTTAGCGTGAAGGGTTGCGCTATACCCACCCCCCCCTAAAAACACATGCCCACAGCGGCGCATGCAAATTCACGGGAAAGTTTGTTTTTGTAGGTAGGCACGCCGAGCGTTAATGCGCCTTCTAATTATATGTGCGTTCGTTCGCAGCCGAGTATGTATATGTATATATAGGTTATACCCGAAGTAACGCTTCTCTCGGGCTCTACATCAAGCAACTCTGACGTGCGCAGGGACTGCATCACCTAATGCGCCTTGCCAAAGTATTGCATAATATCTATTAGAAGATGGCCAACGCGTCTTTTTCAAACTATTGTTATCGCTGGTAGCCGTTGGAATTGGCAAGTGGCAAATGAATGCGTAGGTGAGCGCGAATTTGTCAAACGCGCGTTCCAAGGTTTTTTGGATCAATCGGAGTCTCCCTGCCCCGAGGCTGGACCATTTTTTGTCGGGCCATATGATTCAATTAAACGACGAGGGCCGCTCTGACGAAGTCATTTGCGCCGGACGCAGGGGTACGCGTGTCCGGTGGTTGCAAGCGCGAAAGCTTTGTCAAATTAAGAGAAAATCCCGTTTTGTTCCGGCTTCCCGCGGATCGGGTGGTTTTCTCCGCGCTACTTTTTTTTTTTTTTTTTTTTCTGCCCCCAGTGTGACGGAAAAATTCCCTCGGATTTTTTGCATATTCACGCCTCGTCGTCGTTGTTTTCCTTTTTTTTATCCTCCCCCCCCCCTCTCACTACCTGTCTCTTTCTTCCTTTTTTTTCATATTTTATTTTCTTACTCTCTCCAGCTCGGCTTTTTTGTTTTTATTATTTCGTAATCGAGCTTCATTCCACATTCATTGGTTTGTCTCGCGGTCCAACGACTTTGCTTTCCCCACTGGCCAATAATTTGTATACGCGGGTGGTTTTTTTTAAAAACTCCCATCTTTCGGGTAGGATAATGATGTACCTACTTTGTTTTGGTTTACTTAAGACAAACAACAAGTGTATACAACGCAAACAATCACACGAGGGTTGAAGTGAAATGGACAAAAATAGTAGGTGTACTTACGACTGTACCAAAGAGTCGATAAACAACGGCGTTATTGGCCCGTGTACGTACGCAGGTGCAAAAGTAAAAGCTAAAAGTCCTTTTTATTTCGCGCAGCATCACCGGGAAATGGAATAAAAATTGGCGATGCTTTCGCAAGAAAATAAGCTCGGTTTGGCGCCCGGCCGCACCCGAGGAGCTACAATAATGTAAGTGCATCACCTATACACACACACACACACACAGGAGCTGGAGCACAGAGTTGGAAATCAGCCGAGAGGCGGCATGCATGCGCGGGACGCGTACTATGCATAGAAAAGTTAAAAGAGCGTCCGTTCTCCACCTATCGTCGCGGTCGCAAGCTCTCGCGTATGTACACTCGATCTTCCCCGTATGTACCGCTTTTCGTCTATCCCAGCTTTTGAACGTTGCACGTGTGTGCCTATGTATGTATACACCGGGAGCGCCAACAGCAGCGGCATTACGAGAGCCCGGCCAATGCATACATTGCATTAAAATTCAGGCGAGCTTGCGACCCCCGTCGCATATGCGAATCGATCTCGTATCGGGATCACGGCCCCTACCTTCGCGTATACACTCCCTCCACGGGCGTCTCCGGCCAACTCGTTTCCTCCCTGTACCCCTATCGAGGGTGCGATGTTCTTTTTGACAGGCGCGGCCTGCCGACGGCACATTTTGCGCCGTGGCTCGCTGTTGTTGGCATAAATGGACTTTACGTCGCGCACCGGCGCACCCCGAGACCGTTACCAACGGTGTTACCGAATTTCTATATATACGTAGGGCTTCCTTGCCCCTCTTGCTCCCTCCCACCGATGTAACACGAGCGGTGCATTTCCCGTTACGAAAACCCAGAGTTTAGAGTATATACATACGCTGGCTTCATTTCAACTTTTTTGATTGGCATTTGCTCGCTGGTGCGCGCTGATGAACTTTTATCGAAAATCCCGTTTTACACTGTACGCATGGTACTGGTCAACGATGCGCGACCGTTTATATATCTATGTATTATATATACACACGACGTATATCGCGGGCAATGTAGTGGCAAACAGTAGTGAAGCGCTTTCAAAGGGAATGGAGAAAATGATCACCGTGTTTCGGGCGAAATGGGAAACGAGGTTGGAAAAAAAAAAAATGTAGTGGCGTCAACGAGACACTGACCCATATATATCGACCGGCAATCAAAAGTCATCGATGTTCCGGCATATAAATGACAGTTTTTATACTTTCCACTGTACATATATTGTACACATTGTTTCCCCTTTGGTTTCGCGCCGCGACTCTACGTGCCAATCAACTGGAGTACCCTTGGGCGAGTGATCCCTCGAATCGAAAAAAGCAACGATGAAAATTGAACTAGCGCATTCGTAGCTTTTTTCCATAACGATCAAACACCTAGCATTGTGTTCGTATATATAATTATATAAACAAAAAGCGTTCCCCCTTGTACTCTGTATGGAAACGCGTTTTCACGTAATACGATATCAACGGCACACGCGCTCGTTCGACGCATCATCGGATAAGGAAAAAAAAAAAAAAAAAATAGCTCCAAAGCGCGCTATCAGCCCCCCACAGGATATCGGCATACGCAACGACGACGTCGACACGTGTTTTTTCTTTTTTTTTTTTTTTTTCCTCTCACCGGGCGCAACAACTTTCCGACTATACTCCTCATTCCCCGGAGCACAGATGACTTCAGGAATCGAGAGGAGGGTCGGCTTATCTCGAACGTGAAAATCGGCGATCGAAGGCTTTGAGGAGGAGCGAAAGAAGCGCTGCCGGAAAACCGGATGAACCGACCGGAGCGAGATCAGAGGGAGGGGTGGGCTTAAACTTCCCTCGGCGTCTCTCTCTCTCTCCCGCCTTTTCTGCCTCTTTGCCGATGCCAGGTATATATATATATATATATATATATATGTACGTATACCGGAGAAGCCCGGCGCGTGCGGTAGACAGCGGCGGCAAGCGCGGAAAGCCAAGCGGAATGGGAGAAAAGGCCAAACTTACGAGCGGGGGTGGGTCGAGGAGGCGCGCGAGACAGCGCGAGGAAAAAAAAAAAAAAGGAAAACCGATTCGACGGGGGAGGAGGGATATATAGGCAGATCCGTCGGTGGATTTGCATTTTGATAAGAAATCTCCCGGAAAGTTTGCCCCGCAAAAGATAGGAAATCTCCGGTACGCGACGACGACTCCTCGCGGCACGGCCCTCCTGTTTTATTCTTACCTCATTACGCCGGATTAGCTTCTTCGACTGGCTGGGCGCAAAGTTGTTCCGGAACCGCGGCGAGACTCCGAGAAATGTCAATTAAGCCCGCAGGTACACTAGAAAGCGCGACACCGACAGCTATGGTATATATATATACATGTATAAAGCTTAGAGGGATCGAAAGCGGAAGCTAGGGAAAAAAAGAGGACTTTGCGTACGAGGGTGGGGGAGGGGAGGGTGAGTCGGAGCAAAAACTTTGGGGAACATGTCAATTAGAGGAAGAAAGGGAGACAGCTCAGTCCGCTCTTTTATTTTCCTCCCCCTTTGGGAAAACTCTTTCGGCAACTCTCATAAATTCACGGTAATGCCCGCGCCGCTCATCTTTTGCCGCTCTTCTTATTTGTCCTGGGCCCCTTTTTCTCCTCCTCCCCACGCACACGATCAAAAAATTGTTATTTATCGTTTCTTCGCGTCATCGTCGACCACTGTCGCTCGCTCGAAGGAATCTTTTGTCCATTGTAATTAATCGCTGCCAAGAGAAATAAAGGAGGCAGGGAAAATCAATCTCCCTCGCCGGCTCCGTTTTTTTTTTCCCCTCCCTGCCCTGTCGCTCCGGATGATAAAAATATCAAAAGTTCCGTCTCGTTTTTACTCTCGGGAGCGCGACAATGCAGTCAAGTCCGTCGCAGCCGTGGGGGAACTTTCCGCGGGGGGATTATCGCAATTAAAGTTTGGCCGATTGACAAGAGGAGAGGGAGGGGCTCAAAACCTGTGCCGTTTGCGAATACTTTTGCGCGTAGCTGCTCCCGGAGCCAATTTCGCGATCGAAGGAGGCGGTGGGATGATATTCGGCGATCGAAGGACCACAGGCGCGTTGATTACTCCGATTGCGGTAGAGTCGAGCCGACGTCGCACAGTAACGCTATAGTGTATGTATATATATTTACGTTTGCCCGGAGAGCTGTGGCATCTTGGCAATTTGGCGTTGCTTCGTGACACGCACCTACGAGGCTCTGTGCGGATCGAAGGCTCTCGGTGTATAGTTGTATGTTGCACCGCCTCGCAATTTCTATCCTCAAGCAGCGCGTGTGTTAATTTTAAAAAGAGAACAAAACACGCCGTACGAAGCAAACCGGGCAAAGTAACAGTACCCGAGTTTGACTCCCTCTCCGTAAGCGGGAGCCGTGTAATGATTAGATTACAGAGAGGAGCGAGCGATAATGCACGGCATTACCATACAGTGCAAGGTGTATACCTACCGCTCGCTCGGGATAATTAAAGCGTTAAAGTTGCGGCAAGTTAATACTAATAATATTTATACGCCCCGTAAATTACGAATCCCTTTTGAATTTTGTAAAATATACATATATATATGTGGATGCGTGTGCACGAAACAAATGGTATATAGTTGTAGTTGTAGTAGGGCGGGGGGGGGGGTGTAACAATAATCTTGATTTATCGAAGCGCACGCGGTGAGATAATGAATTTCGAGCCGTATAATGCATAAACTGCTTGTCGGAGCGTTAAAAGAGAGGGGGGGATTTATTTGCAATTATTGTTAATTATAAACTCCGGCGCGTGTCGCGCGTAAATTAATCCCGGCTCTCTTTGTGCCACGAGATGATTTGAGAGGCCGCGATGTGTAAAAATCTGAGAACCGTAAAACGTAGCTATACTTTTGCATAAGTAACGAGCGCGTATACGCCGCTGCTTTGCTATATTTTTGGTGTGTATAACACGTGTAATGTATGCAGCGGCAAACAACTTGATGTTGAACTTTCGACGCTCGCAAACAAGTCAAATGTACAGTATTATCCGTGACGTGCGTTGGAGCGGTACAAAATTTGTACATCCAAGTGTGTTACTTCGAGTGCTTATGCGAAATTGTGCTGCACATAGCAACGTTAACGAGTATTTGATTAACAATAATCAACCGACCAATTCTGTTGAAACGTGCAAACTTTGAGAGGTAAAAATTAAATTGCGCTTCTGTGGATCCAAGTGTTGCTGGGCTTGCTCGTTTTCAACCATTTCGTTGAAAAAAAAAAATCTATTCGATTCGGTGAAACTGGGTCATCTTTTATTAAAATTCTCATCAACGCTACACGCCACTGTATGGTAACATTTAAAAAACACGATTAAAATTACAGGCGTACGTTTGAAACTTGATACTTTCCAAACTTCATCACAATAACCTAGATATCGATCCCTATACATACTTACACATGTATCAGATTTTTTCATAATTTCGCATCTCGAGAGCACGCGGGTGAAATACAATTTTTCGAGCTCACGCGAGCCCGGCCGGTAAATTACGAAATTTGTTATATTATACGCGCCTTCGAGTAAAAAAAAAAAAGAAAAAAAAAATGGTACACGTACAGTGGAGAGCCGTAAGGATCAAATGGCCCTCGGGGCAGGGCGCGACTAATTTGGAGGAGCGGAAAAAAGCCGATATCAATAGCTGGAGCCTTTTTGCTCGAGTGTAATTAAAACAGAGAAAAAAAAAAAAAAAAACAGGAAAATACACTGCAAAGAGAAACACATGAAAAAAAACGTCCAACAGCAAACTTTGAGCGGCCTGTGTTTGGGCGCCGTAAACGTGAATTACCAAACGCACGCGCAATAACGGCACTCGCTCGCGCAACGTGCAATCAATGCTCATATAGGCGAGCCGTGTATAGCTAAAAGAGAGAACCAAAACTGCGCGATCGAAAATAGAGGAAATAAAAAAAAAAGAGCTTCCCGCGGCGTTTGCCAGACACTTCTCTCTTGGTATCGCGTGTCGATAATGTGTGTTGGGACAAGCTGTTTTTTTTTTCTTTTTCGGCCTGCTTGGCGGGCGGGAAAAATATGCCAATCGGCGACATTCATTGCCGGTTTTGCGGGGGAGTCTCGGCGAAACCGCGAAAAATGTCCCGCCCGTTCGTCGCGGTGTAATTAATCGCGCGTATCCCCGAGTTCCTCTTCAGGGGGAAAAAGTTATTTTTTACGACGTCGCAGTTCGCAACGGACGAAAATTATCGCATCCACGAATCGCGAGGACAACCCCGGGAAAAAAATAAATCTCCCGAGTTTTGAGCCCCTCGCTCCCGTGCAACCGTACAGATGCTCCTGTCCTCAAAGTTTCATCGCCAACGTTTCCCGGATATAAATCGGTCTAGCTGCTGCCAAACAAACTCGAAAACCAACATGAAATGTGATATTTTATCCCACAAAAAGCACCCACCAACACATCTACCTATACACGATGATGATATCGTAATTAGCCTGCGCACGTTCGCTTCGCCGGTGGAAAATTAAAATTTCCACGGGCAGCCAATTAATAACGACGCGCGATGTTTGATTGATTGATTACTATGTGTATAGAGTACACGCCGCAAAAGCGCTAACATTAATTAAACGCTGATAACTACTTGCTTCCAAGTGTTGCGGGGTAATCAAATTTTCAAACCATTAATTTTTTACCAACTCGCGGATGCGACTGCGATGATGACGGTATATACTTATAGATTGTACACACAATTGGACGTGCGCGCATTATATAATTAAATGCCAACCGTTTGCTCGGTAATTAATTAATTAATCAATCAAACGAGACGCACAGCCGAGTTTACGGGAGCGTGAATATTTTATTTCGATGAGAAAAAAAGTCACGTACCTATACAGGTCGTACGGGTAATATAATATCTTTTTCTTCTTCTTCGACTCTCTGCGTACACGTGTCGCCGAGGGCCATAATTTTTAATTTTATAAGTACCTTTCTGCTGCCCCGAAATAATAGAAAAGCTGCTTCCCCGTCTTTTTTTTTTCCTCCATCGCCCCGAAGGTAAAGATTCTCGGCAAGAAAGAGGTGTTTTTTTCTTTTTTTACGTCGAAAGGAAGGTAAAAAAAAAAAGCGCACACACAAGTCCGGCGGTCTTTGTCTCTGGGGTCACGCGTAGTACCGTATTCGCATACGTATAGCTGCTCCAAAATTGGCAAATATTGAAACAAAGTCCCGTTGCCGTCTCCCCGAGGCTGCACGGGCGCCAGTGGGGTTATACAGCGGAGGCGTCCTCTTTTTACCGGTGGCCCATCCCTGCGGCAACGACGACACGGTGGCCAACTTTCGCGCAGATTCGCGTGCAACCGCCGAGAGGTTGGGGAGAGAGGGCCAAAGAAGCGTTATACATTTGTGGATTTTCGGTATGATTTATCCGGGCTCGAGCTACGACTCTTTGCTCAGCGAGCATTCATCGGCGCAAATATACGAGCCAGCAGCCGGGCGCCGGGGGTTTTCTCTGCGGGCGCGTGTTTGCCCTTACACGCACATATACACACACCCGCGTGTGTATATAACCACCCGAAATGGCACATCTCGCGGCGAGGAACAACTTTTGGCTCTTTTGGCTCCCTATCTCCCCCCCCCACCCCCTCCCCAAAAGGAGGACGAGGAAGAGCCGATAAAACAGCGCGGCCATCCCTCTCCGCTTGCGCCGTCTAATACGAGGATTTAACGTTTCAACCGTATAGCCCGCCAATTCGCTACACCAGCTAGTGGCAGAAAGAGTTTTGTTCCGATTGTTTCCACACGCGCTTGGCATTAATAGCACCGACTCCCCTTTGGCCCTCGAGCGTTTACTTTTGGAATTTCCGAGGAGCAGAGTATTGCCGATATGCACTCGAAAGGATCTTTCCTCCCTTGGCGCGCTCGGCGGGCGGATGCCTTATAAATGAAGCGCCGGGGCCGGTGCAGCGGTGCGTTAAGAATTCAGAAATCGCCCGGCACTTGCCGCGACGACGGCTATATACATATACATACCGTTCCCCGCGAGGTATGCCAGTGCGGGAGAAAAAAGAAAATCAATAGAGATCCGCGTCATTCGGATCGATATAATGACGTCCCTCCCTGTTTCCCATACACGCCCGATACAACCTTGCCGCTCTTGGCTGTGTCAACGCGGAGTTTTTCTTCTTCTTCTTCTTCCTGCACACCCCCTCGGCCGCTAATGGAGAAACGGCGTTCGATTTTCCGTGGCTCTTAAATACGCAATCGTCACCAGAGAGAGAAGTCTCCTTACCATGTATACCATAGTACGACCCAGTTGCAGCGCGTGCTCCTACCGCCTCATCTTTCTCATTTCCCAGGACTTATCTCCCCCTCTTCCCCTCTATATACCTGTGTACATCGGGGCGCGCGGTTAACTCTTTTCTCCGGCGTGCATCATAAAGTATGCATCGGCAGAGACCCACAAAAGAGCCGCCTCCTCCCTTTGATTCTTCTCGTAGTCCCGGTATCGCTTCCCGTGTGATACACGCGTCATGTCGCGCGCGCCCTGTAATATTCACCAAACAAACGGGGGCGATAAAATTTTCCGCGGGTGCCGGAGCGAAAAGATAAATTTGTTTAATTTGACGGGCGCGATTTCGCGCGCCGCAAACTTTCGACTGATTTCCGCTGTCTCTCTCCCCCCCGGGGGGAGGGGGGGGGTTCCTCTTGTGAAATACCTATACGTGCGCGGTCTTCCGTCTCCTCCTCTGTCCCCTATTCATTTTTGCTACGCTACGATGTTCATCCGCGCGAGAGAGTGCCCGTGACTAACTAAGGAAGTTTCGCGATTGCGATAAACAGGTAATACCCCCCTTCCGCTATCGGCGTCTTAAACAACCATACATGTATAGGTTTATAATGATACAATACATTGCAAATTATAATGGTTCAGCCACATGGTATTGATTTTTCACAATTCCATTTACGAAGTCGATTTTAATTTCAGGACAATTTTTTTTTTTTTTTTCCCTTCCATTCAAACAGAATATATGCGTGTATATGAAGGGTCGAGCGTGACGATTTCGGTCGAATGTCCAGGATCGAGTTAAGAGCCGTTCATAATCTCTTTGGGACAAGAGTTACAGGAGGTATATATGCATATATGTATACCTAAGCTCGAGCTGCATTATTTATATACCTTCGAGGCTGTACCGCTTCATAAATCTTTCATCCATAGCGATACGGGCATTTTGTCGCTCGTCCACGCGCTGCACCTACACACCCACCAAAATTTGCCCTCTTTTTGCGCTCAAGGGGGCTTTTTGCTCCGAGGGCACACGGCTTTTAGCCACCGTTAATTTTCAGTAGTACCTCGCTAATTACACCCCCGATGTTTTTTTTTTTTTTTTTTTTCCTTTTGCCCCGCTCTTTTGCCTCGGTCGAACTCTTTGATACAGAGTATATATTTCGCACCAACTCGAAATTTATTAATTGCAAAGTCCACCCGGTCCGCGCGTGCACGTATAAGAAAGACGAATGGCGGGGAATTTCGGCAAAAGTGGAAAATTCAGGGGCGATAAATAATAATTTACATTTACCACTTGAGCTGCAAAACAAAGGCAGTGTAGTTTCGAACGAGCGATGTTATTATTATATCGTCCCTGGTATTTTTTTCCGACCCTCTTAACTCTTTGCTCCCTACCGAACGAGACTCGAGTGCTCCCCTGATGAATTTTCTCGGCCATGGTAATATATGGAGTAACGCGTACTTACACCTACCCTTAAAAGTGTAGAAAAAAAAAAAAAAAGAGAAATATCGACGGAAATAGCCAATTCACGCGTATATAGAGGGGAAAATGCAATTCTTCGTCTCTCTCGACTTATTTCCTGCGCGCGCTGGAATCCGAAATTGGCCCGTAGCCTCGTTTGCACGTGCGAATTTAATAAAGTGGGTACATAGCAGCGTTGTCGTCGTCGCGCGTACAAGGGAGAGACGAGCAGCGAAAGCGAAGGTAAGGGGGTCGCAAATGAAAGGGATCGAAGAGCACGTTTATACACCTACACGGACACGAAAAAAAAGGGGGGGGGGGTAGGCTAGCGACGCTAATAAATGGGCTCGAAAAGGAAACGAAGGGGGGGAGACGAGGGAAAATGAAAGGCCGGAAATTGTGATTTCATTTGCCACCACTGAGAAAAGGTCCCCCTGGCCCGATGAACGGACAAAGGGAAAAAGCTCCCCCCCCCCTTTTTTCGGTCACGGAGCTCTTTCAATCACGACCAACTTTGCAGACAACCCGCTGAAAATGAGCTACATTAGATAACAGCCAACCCGCCCAATTTGCGTATCCATACATGTATCACAGTTCGCGTGAGCTTTCGGAGCTTGCAACAACAACAAGAAGTGCCGTTACAAATTCTCAGCCGAAAAACTTTTTGATCGTCCAAGTCGCGAGGATGAGGCCAACTCCCCTCGTGGCGATGAATTTTTCAGAGCTTCCCCCCCGCGGTAGGTATATATGCAAGCGCGGCTACGCAAACAGCTCACAGCCGGTATAGGTATACTCGAGCGCTCAGCCGCCGTACCAACAAACCCGCCACCGTTTTCTCGAGGAGGAAAAAAAAAAAAAAAAAACATTTGTCCTGGCCCTTAGGAACGGATTCATTCGCCTCGGGTCTAATCTTCTTAAAGACCCACAGAGCCATCCTTCCCTTCCTCCGCGCATCAATGGAAACAGTATCCCGAGAAAAGTCAAGCCCTGTGCAAGGATATCGTAAACCCAGACGGAAGATTGAGCGCGGAGCTACAGGTACACAGCGAAATTAAAACCGCAGCCGCAATAACGAGCAGTAGCCGGGGGAGCAAGGAGGGGGGATGCGCATAACGAGGGCTCTCCCGGCGGCAGAGTTCAAACTTTGGAATTCCTGTAAATTAATCCGGCTGAAATTGAGGCTACGCCGAGGGAGCGCCGAGAGATAAGCGCGTGAGCTATGGCCGCTGTAAACGCCCGAGCGACTCTTCGGGGACACCTACACCCCGTATGTATTATGTACCCGCGCACACACCACGCGAACTCTTTGGAGCTTTGGCTATAATGGTCGAATTAAAAATTTCAATCCCCCCTCCCCATTCTGCTAAACGATTTCGATAAAGCCCCTTCGTCCTCTCTTGGGGGACTTGTCCTTTGCATTTGTATCAACCCCCCCTACGCCACCTTGTCGTCTTCTTCTTCTTTCACCTATACTCGCACCCCTCGGATTGCTAACGTGCGCAGCCGGAATCTATAATAGAAATGCGTTCCGGCGAGGCTATATTGAAAATTAGTTGGGGGTATGTGGACAAGTTGTGTCGAAAAAAAAAATTACATGCGTTGTAAGTACTTGATCCACCGGGAAATCTGGTCAACGAGCTTTTTTGTACGTATAGGTATACTGCCTATATAGTCCTTTTTTTCCCTGCAAGTGCGAGTATCGCGGCAAAGAAGGAGGGTCACAGGATCTGCAGAGCGCGCTCTTACCTTGGCTCGCTGTTTGGGCTCTTCCGACATCTGGCGACGGGTACTCGAAGCTGCACCGGCCGGTGGTCGCCGATCGACGGAAGCTGTAATAGTAGGAGAGAGTCGATGGCGATGTTGAGGAGAATTGTTACTTTTCCTCAACGAGGGAAGATTTACAATAAATGTTGACACCATCCCTCTGGTTTATTTAGTTACGACAGGAGAGAGGATGTGTAGGAGCAAAGTCGACGTGTACCGACCGCTGCAGTGTTACCTACCAAGTTGGCCTCGAGTTTTTATCATGACACGACTCGGCTGATACATGGCCGTTTGTGTCTAATCGGGTACCTACACACGCAAATATATATCTGTATAGGCCAAGTCGTATGTATACATACGATTATCGGTAAGCCGCGCCGATCGGGCTGCACCCACATTATGGAGTACCCATTTTTTTTCCATTTGATCAATTTTGAGCGGCCGTCGACTCTAGAATTAACCGGCCGAGCCCAGTGCCGATTTCAATTAAGTGCGGCAATTGATGTAACAGACGTTGAACCGAACAGTGGAAACGTTGCACTTTCGATTACTTAAAATTGCGCGTCGATCGATTTTCCCGACGATCCTCCGCCCTTTTTTTTCGACCAACTGCTCGCATATCACCAGCGCCCCGCCGCGACGTTTAGTTTATTAGCTCATCAAGTACGGCCATTTAACTCCATGATCAACGCAAATATTGTAATTGGAGCCACAAATCATGCAGTCCACCCATATACTACTTGCTCCTCATCAATTCGTCAAAATCGGCACTTGGTGTTTGATATTACGCAGGATTCGATGTTTGCGCTTGTTTCTAGAGAGTAATTGTTTCGAAATTCGTTTGATTGAAAATTTCCAAGTGGAAACCCGTGGCTTGGCCTGGAAAGGTGTCCGAATAATTAATATCGACCCAACCCACGCTTCATTCTAAAAGTGCACACTTGACCCAGTAATTATTTTTAATCACGTGTGAAAGTAGACTTGTGGATGTGTAATTACACACGTACCGCGAGCGTGTGAGCGTTCAAGCGGCACATAATTATAAGTAATCAAACCAATCTAAATCACGATTTTCAGAGAAAAAGCCCTTCTTGTCGCTCGGAGACTGTGTTCGAGAAATAATAAAACATCAGAAAATTTTCTCTCTTACCGTGTATACACCTTATTTTGCTGAAGCGCAGATAATCGGTACGGTAAAAACGCATTTCGAAGCATTCCCCGAAGATTCGTGAAAAACTCTCCCGAGGAAATAGTTCATTTTCCCCAAGATTGGCTTGAAAACTCATTTTGAAAAAAGAAAAAAAAATAGTAATAATCACACGCTGAATTTTTCGTTTTCTTATTTTTCTCCATGTACCTCGCACAAGTACTTTCGTGTTGATTCTCAATATAAATTATTTCTCCCTCGATCGTGATTCCAGTGCTGTATTTATTACACGAATTGCAAATATATAAATAACTGCTCGCAAGCACGAATAATATCATGGATTGTTGGTAATACAAGGTAATAATATACCTATACGCAAAATTTTGTAATAATTCCATGGAATCACAAAGATAAGTATGTATATCTGAATTATATACCTGTTACTATACGTGTACCTACGTACACACGTATCAGGAGCAAACTACAAACTTCCTATGTAAATATACGTCTTGACTCTAGCCTTACTCTATATACATAGATTGTACGACGAGTAACCCTATTGAAATATACAGAGCAAAGTGGATAGTTGACGCCCCAAACGACAATTTCCCATGTCGTATTTTTTTTTTAAATATTATATTTAGTTTTTATTTTTTTTTTATTCCCTTCTCCCTATCAGCAGCACGCGCCAGGAAATTGCAGTTGCGCGCAAGTTGTCCCTCCACCCCCGCGACACAACGGACGGTAGCACCCCCCTGTAAGGCTCCCGCTCGGCGTATCTTTTGCGAATATCTCACGCAGTGCCGCGCCACGTACATAGCGAGCGGATCAATAACCGTGGATTCTGCGCGCGAGAGAGTGGCGCCGCTGTGTATATACGTGCACACACCGACAAAGACAATTGCGAATTTTAACGCGACGCCGAGACGCTGATTTGCATGAATTTGTTTGTTTATTCGATCATCTGTGGGCCAACAATCGATGGGCGACCATCAACCTCGGGGTCACTCAAAGTTACACGCCGTATCTGTACTTTTGTTGTTTAGCAAGTTTATTGGCTCATCGGCTTTGACAAATACAACTAAAATCCACCCAAACTCCCTTCCGTCCAAGAAGTTTCAAATTTCCACGAAACTTTCGAACGCCCACGTCACGCGTTGAAACTTATTCAATAACGCGATACGTTGTACCTATCGTACGTGAGTGCTCTCTACGTATCGCGAAGTATAGCCGTAATTTACGAGGAAACGAGGGGAACTCGTTGGGAATCAAACGTTGAACTTTCGAGAGCTGCACGTTTCGACGCAATACTAGCGAAATCTTAAATAATGTACAGCGAAGGGACAAGGCCGTACCTGTATGACTTTTGTGTTGGACAATTTTTTCGCAAAGTACGCGCAAGTACAATATGTTTTATATTCATATGTATATAGTTAATGGGGACTCTCTGCTTGTACCATCGATCTTCACACACATAAATAACAATCACGAAAACGTCAATCTATTGCGCGTACGGTTTTGCAACAAACAGGAGATAAACCTGCAGAGACAGCGATTTTTTCATTCTACATACACTCATCGACTCGCGTTGAATGTTATCTCTCGGAAAGTCTTGGGAGGTGAAAAAAAAAAAAAAAAAAAAAAAAAAAAAAAAAAAAAAAAAAAAAAAAGAAACAAATAATAAGCTGTGGTGGTACTACAATCGTATACAATCTGATGTGGATGAGAAACATCAGAGAATCCGACCAACTCACCGGCATAGCGCAGCGATGAAGCTGCGTGCGGTATGTACATCTAGGAGTGATTGGTGTGCGTATACACACGGAGCATACAACCTGTCGCTCCGACCTGACGACGTTTGCAAAAGTATCAGGTAAAGAGTTGGCCTTACATACATGTACACGAGAGCGCACCCGTTTCTCCTCTCCGGGTAAATATGACGTCACTCCGATCGATCGACTGCACCATGGGATACACACAATAAACGCCGTTGGCACGAGAGATACAATCCAAAGGCTATACATGTGTGTATACTCGGCTCCCGGCAAATATCGAAACTCGGGGCATCGGTTCTTCACGCCGGGAACGAGCCTGTGCGTGTATATATATATTAGTGACGAAACCCCTCTCCGTGCACATATTTATCCGATCGATTGACAGCCACGCGTCGTCGTATATACCATAGCGCGGGTATACACACAATGGGCTATTGGACAATATTGCAATTGTTTGCACCTGCAGAGCACGCGCTGATAGGAGATCCTCGACGCTTTCCCCCCTGTACATCTACACCGCTCCCGGCCACTCCGTATGGATTTTGCACGATATATGGGTATCATTGCAACTATATATTCGTATATATATATATAGGTATCGCCGATTGATCCGATTGTGGGATGAATAATTGTAGTTTGCCTTGCGCAACCATCATCATCGTATTGGTACCTATACTACCATGCACCATGTAATGTGAATTTCTGGAGTACAATATAATCATTTGTCGCCACGCAATTGGCAATTCATTCGTTGAAATTTCCAACAATTGTTGAACCTGGCACTCGCAAGTCTCATCTTCGGGGAGAAAAAAAAGGAGCGGCCGGCCGGCGCACGTCACGCGCATACCATCACCAGCTGTCGGCCGTGTATATACGTATGATACTTTTGCGCCCCGGCAGCTTGCCTCCCTTCCGCAGCTAATACCTCCGCCTCGTGGCTCGCGCCGGCGTGCTGATGGCCAAGCGCAAGTGTATATATGTATACGCGAGAGCGCATAGGTCGACGTACGCCCGTCAGCTGGAGGTTGTGCGCGAGCGGCAGGCGCGGTAGGCCGCGACCACGCCTCGAGCACACACAACGGCCCCGGAACAAGCGATTTCCAACCCTAGTGCCGGACCATACGTGCATATACAATATCATAACACCGCGTTATTCAGTTAACCATATTTATATATGTGTATATAGTGTATACCTAATGGCCCTCGTACCCGTGACATGACCCTGCCCCAAGAGTGGCACCGGTGCGCCATCGCCGGCGGTGGTTATTCGCCGTACGTCCTCTGGTGGCGGCCCCTCCCCGGCTTGTTCCCCGAGAGCCGCCGGTCCTCGTATCACCAGAAGCCTGGGCTCGTTCGCAGCGCGCAGGAGTTCCCTCCTCCGTGGGGTTGGCACCACCACCGCCGCCACCACCGCCGTCGCAACCGCCGGCTCTGCTTCTTTCCGCCCCTGCTGCTGCCGGGGGGGCTCGGGTTGCATGAGGAACAGCTGGTGACGTCGCGCCACTGCTCGCCGCCCGCGTCCAGCTCGTCTCGCAGCATGAAAACGAGGTGAGGCACCCCTTTTTTTTCTCCTCGTTTTCACTTTTCCGGGGGATTTCGGGAAAAGTCCCTTTTCAAGCCTAAAATTTCGAAAACCGATGCTCGGGCGCTTGCACGTGTGGGCGAGGCACGTGCTACTCTCTCGCGCCGATGGTGGTCGAAGGGCGCAAATCCACGAGTACAGGCGAGCTCTGGCTTTCCCTTCCCCTTCGTCACGGCCGTGTGTGTATGTAGATATATACCTACGACACAATAGCGCCCGGCCTCGATTCCTTCGTCTTGACTCTTTTTTTTTTTTTTTTTTTTTTTTTTTTTTTCCTCACCGGACCTTTGGGGGCAGCGTGCAGTGGCCGTCCGTACGGCGCGGGGGTTTCCGCTCGCACCAGCTCAGCAAGGAGAGGGAGCAAAAAAAAGATACGGAGATCAATATAATATAATAGGCTGCGGTGGCGCGAGTCTAACTTTTATTCCTCCCCGCAAGGCCACTCCCGGCTGCCAAGCATCACGATACACGGGTGAAGGCGAAAAAACCATATGCAGTATCTTTTTCTCCCTCTCTCTCTCTCTCCGTCTGCGTCTGGTCCCTTCTCTCCGGACGCGGGTTTATAATCGGCTCCTGCCTCTGACCCCCTCGAAGGTCAGCCCTCGCTGCATCTTATCCGCGGCTCGCGTCCTTCGCTCGATTATTGACTTGCTCTTTCTTCATCTTTTTACTTATACCTCATGCATCTCCACAGCCTGGTGGGCTTACTTTAATGGGTGGTACAAGTGTACACCGATCGAGTTGTTTGAATATTTGCAACCAATGAAAATACTAAGATGTTCTTCGCTATAGGGACTTGCTGTTGAAGCGAGCCAAGGGGGTACAGCTTATGAGCTACAGTTTGTTGATGAAATTCACCCCCGATGTACGTGCTCAACGCCAATTGTCACGTCTGTGGAGGTTAAAAATTGCAATGAAAAAAAAAAAAAAGAAAAAAATCACTACTCTCGTATCGTATGTATATAGTAAGAAGGTATACGATGTGAAATTCGAAAATAGCTTGACCCAGTCAAGAGGTGAGCCAGCCACCGAATCGATAGTGCAGCCATCGGGCGACAACATATTTGGACGACTTAATATATATTTACACCTATATGCATCGAACTTGTCGTATCTGTATGTAACCATTGGTTGGCATACGTATAATAAAGGCACCGACCGATCACGTAGGGTATCCGCTGCTGCAGCGTATAGGTATGCTTACCAAAAGCTATAAATGCTATCGGTTTACGTTGCCTACAGCGCAGGGTAGCGGAGTGATTACACCCCTTTCGTATACATTTTGGGGCTCCGATCGGGGGCTGAAGTGCAAAGAGCAAACACGTGACTCGACGACGCAACAGCGGAGCGCGACCGATTTTGCGAAAGCGCCGAACGGGAGATAAGAGACGCCTCCAACTTTTGCTACAACTCTATATGTACAGTGCAACATATAGCGAAGGCCCCAGATTTCTGTATCCGTGTGCCGTGTCTGCGTTGGTGTCGAGTTGGCAGTTGGCCACTGTTGGCTACCGTCCACGTCGGTGGGCTGAAACTAGGGGTCAAACTCGACGATTTACGCGCGTCTGAGAGGACGACCTAGTACTTTGTAATAACATATGTAATTTTGGGGCTTTAAATTGCTTTTTTTTTTTTTTTTTTTTTCATTACTCGGCTCATACTGGTTGCAGAAAAAAAAACATTAGATCTTGACGAAAAAACTTTTTTCAACCGTTACCGGTAGACATAGTGCAGTCGGTATAGTACAAGTATCGTACTGGCATAGTTGTATGGTTCGAAACATATACTTACATGACGTTACGAAAGTACTTCTGCATTGAAGAGAACAGCCAATGTTCCGGTGGTTCAACGAAGCAAAATAGTCGAAGCCTGTGAAATAGAGGGCGTTATTCAAATCATGATCATTTTTTATTTATATTTTTACTTTACCTACTGACTTGATGGTTTTAAGTTAGATTCCGAGCACACTTTAATCGATATCTCGAAAAATTTCACAAAGTTGATATACTTAATCACGAAAATATTGTAAATCTTTATAAAAAAAAAAAAAAAAAAAAAAACTTCCATTCGCTTTCCTCCAAGTTAAACATCGGGTACACCACTCAGCTGGCAAAAATCACAAAGTGTCCGCAAAAGTTTCGCCGAAGCGCGCACACCGCCTATCATACATAGTTGCACAGCAGCGAAACTTCACTTTGCATGGTCCTGGGGCTTATAGGGTAACTGTGGGTATTGCTGGCACTTTTTTGACTTATCGAAATGCATTTATCGAAAAATTGAGGTTTTTTTTAATTCAATAAATTGTTTCTTGTGTGATTTTGCCATATGTATATTAATAAAAATACCATTGAAAGCAAGTCGCTTTTTGCTGTAAAATTCAATTTTTTGGGAGAGATAATACACGATTGAATAATATTTGTGCAGTTATCTATTTTACGAAAAAATTTTTTTTGCATATTCATCATTAAAAAATAATTTTGTATGTATTTATTTCCATTGACTGCCAGTAATTAAAGCAGTGCCAGTAATACCCACAGTTACCCTATAATATGTTCTAGCACTCTCCCTGTCTGCATCGGGTAAAACTTAACAAAACGGCAGCAAGGGACGCCGGAAGGACCAACTCACGGCGTAAGAACAATAAGAACGAGACCCGTCGAGCCTGCAACAATGCTCAAGCTGATGCTGTATAGTATACATATACACGGGGCAGGGCGACGCATTGGGCCATCATCAGTGCAGAGATACATATAGAGGGGCAAAAGGGAGAGGTGGTGCCGTGCCCCAAAGCAGACGCCTCGCAGCGTTGCCATGCACGGCGGTGCCGGCGACAGCTCCCCTATCGACCGAGCAGCGTTGCCGACTCGCGCCCGTTATCGCAGCCCTGTACCACCACCACCAAGTTATATATATATATATATTCCCACACAGCGATACACTATACTCTCTCTCTCGTTCTTCCGATCTGCTCATCTTCCTCGAAGCTCTCTCCCGTCGTCTTGGAGCGGCCGCTGATGTCCTCGCTTTTTCCTTTCTTGGGCGCGCGCTCTTCATTATACTTTCCGTTGGGACAGGAGAGCGTCAAAAGAAGAAATCGAAGGAAAGAGAGCGCTGCCGCTGAAATGACAAAGCTGCCTCGGCGTCTGAGGAGCCGCTGTATATATATACGGGAGCTAAATTGCGAGGAACGTCGCTGTATGTAGGGGGAGAGGGTAAGTTGATGGAACGAATAAAACCAAAGTGGATCAACGCTCGCGTGATCATTTGGCGTTTGAACGTTGCAAGCTCATCGTAAAATGTATTTATATATATAAGCTAAGGGTCGATCTGTATCGTGTATGTAAGGTTTTCAAAGAAATGTATACCTACAAATCATTCTTACTGATACCGGTAAAGTTGTTGATTTTGAATTGAGATGTAAATTGTCTGGGTTAGAATTTTGTGCTACTAACCGTGTGGGCTGTAGCTTCAAAAGCTCTTATCCAAGTTAGTTAGAACTGAAAAAAACAGCGAAAATCCGGATGAGAAAACTGGTGAACAATGAATAGAGAAAAAATTTCGGGGTCGCCTTGACAATAAATATGACGAATTGTAATGCACCATTCGCAACGTTGCCAATACGAAAAATGCCGTGGTTCCCAGTGTTCCCACACGGTACAGCCACCACCCCCTTTGAAATCCACCCAATATCGTAAAGATAGACCGATAGCGAGTCATTCGAGAAAAAAAAAAAAAGGTTTTTCATTCACCAATCGAATCTCGAAGAAACGACCACGTAGTAAATAAATACAGTGATGGATAAGAGCCGATGGCATATACACATGACGTGAAGATACAAGAGTTGGCGTATGTGCAGGTCCGTATATAATATACAAGTATAAGTACAAGACGCAGCCGCGTACGAATACGCAGATATATGCAAATGTTCGTCCCTCAACCCAATGACCGCAACCGTGTAGACCATTTAATATGTTAATCCGGCAGCAGCGAGTCTCGCGGGGGAACCGGTTCTCTCCTCCTCCGTCTTCCCTGCACTGTGCCACCCCGGACTATTATTATTCGCGGCGCACGCGTGCTATATATATTTATACACACCGGTGATGGCAGCATCTTGCCATAGATTTGTCGCCGAAGAAATTTTATATACTTACATATATGTATACATACGCACTCCTGCTTCTTATTGCGGCGTATACTCGCGTCCTTGTGGCTTATATAGATACAACCGATACACTTGCTCGCTCTTCGCATTGGTGCTGCATGGGTATATTATTATTATTATCTCGACCGTGAATTTGTCCCGACCGACCTTTCCCCGCTATCAATCTACTTTTTTTTTTTTTTTTTTCATGAAAATACTTTTCAGCTCCGAAATATCTTCGAAATTATGCGCATATTTGTCTACTAAAGTGTTTGTTGTTGTTTGCAGCGAATTAAAAAAAAAAATTGCATCCTTAAAAATACCTACTTGTCTGTACTTTATGACAGCGGTGTTGGGAAACAGTAAGGTACTATTGTCGTGATGTAAGCTCAAAAAAGTGTCCAAGTTTTTCACTGCCACTGTGTCATAAATTGCTCGCCTGTGCTAATACTCAACGTGACCTCTCAAATCGACCTCTTTCTATTATTCATTTTTTCCTTCCCTATAATTATTTAACACTACACCATCAATTTCCTTAAAAATTACGTTATATGACCCTCATGACTCACGTGAGGTAATTTTTGTTCGTTACCATATGATTTCATGGCTGTTCACAATTTTTTCATCCCTGATGAGTATCTTAATCCCAAAAATGTTAAGTAGAGGTGTAAGATAACACATCACTAGGCCATGTGGATTTGAACATTCACGACAGCTGGTTTATAAACATGTGTGTACCAGCAATGTGTAATATGACCTCGGAACTACTTCTGCGACAAGCATGTGTACCAATGCTTATTGCTACAGTATCACGAGTATGAAGTGTAAGAGGATGTTATACTTATAAAACGTTGTCACGCGTGAATATAATATAAGTAAAAATCATTATAATCGATTTTGTTGAGCAGATACAGTTTGCAATCTTATCTTTTTCACCCTCAGTGGCTCAATTTTTTCTCGCGTACGTGTCATGAATTTTTATTTTATTTTATTTATATTTTTTTTTGTTGCCATTCCCACAAAAAATCGTTGATCTGCCACTAGAAAAAATTTAAGAAAAAAATTTAAGAAAAAGGAAAAAAAAAAAAGTCTCCAGTTCCGATTCTCTTACCTATAAACTAAACGAAACTAGCCCACTGTCGTCCTCGATTGTCGATACATTAAATGCCAGACTGTATACTTTTTTCTTGCCTGAAGCAATCGTTTTCTCGCATCTCCCCCCCTATGATGTACAACTTTGGCACGCAGAACAAATAGGGTGTGACCATCATTCCTTGTTACTCGTGCACTTACCAATGTATAGGTACATCCAAACTCGAAGTAAACTTTTCGGTTCGTTATAAACTACACGTGCAGGGCCCGAAGCTGTTGCCGTACCTATATATATATATATATACACCTATGCTCCTCCACCCCGAACTTTCTCTCTCCCTCGATGTGTCTCTTCCCAACCGGTGTGCACCACCCGTGCACCGAAGAGGGTATCGACCCTCCTCTCTCACACCGCCGAGCCGACATCCGAAAGCACTTTCCGGCAAAGATGGAAAATCAATATGGATACACTAGATTTGCACGCGTACTTCAACCTCTTTTATTTTCCTTTCGCTTCGCCTCGCATCGCTTTTCGCCGAGATTTTTCCGTCAAATATTCAGCCCCTTCCCCCGTGTACTACATCTCTCGAGATGTTGGATTTTCACGGTATATATTCGCACGTTTTTGCGATTTCCTCGCATATCATACAGACGTGTGCATGTATATACAGGTGGTACTGTTGGAATTAAACATTAGGTGTACCCGATACAATAGTATAGTATAGTATAAGTCTTTATTTCAGCCAGGGGGTACAACCACGTATGGCTTCGAGGGATTATTACAATGTATGTATTAAAAGAAAATATAAACAATTAGTTAATACAAGTTAGTACGCAATTGAATAGGTAAATACATAAAAAATGTGGATACATTTGAGTTGACAATTAGTGTTTAAAAAGAAAGAACAAGAGAGAAAAATTAATTAAACAATTTCATTCAAAGATAAGAATTAGTAGTTTATAATCTAGGCAGAAATCCGGTATTCAGTATCCCACTCACTCTTGTCTTGGTTTAAGAGAAACGCAAATAGGAAAGTTTTAAAATTGTCGATTTTAGTTGGTTGAAATACATTTTGGTGCAGTTTATTTATTAATATAGGTGATTGAACAGAGAAGGATCGTCTCATGCATTCAGTTTTAGAGTAAGGTATAATGAGATGACCAGTGGGAAAGCGAGTGGACCTTCTAAGATCTGCATAATTAGAAGTTAACTGATATAGGGACCAAATATAGTGTGGTCGTTCATGAGCCAGTACCGAGTATGACTGGATGCCCAGAAAATAATCACGGCGGCGAGAAACGGAAAGCCAGTATAAATGAATACGATAAGGGGTAACTCTAGATTGCCAGCCAATGTTCCCATGGACGAAGCGGACACATCCGTTTAGGGCTCTGTGCAATTGAAGACTTGAGGTTGCAGTAATGCCGTGGTAGGCGACTGACAGATAATCAAACAAAGGAAAAATAAGACTCTCGATAAGCTGCTTCCTCAATGAGAAAGATAGGGCGTGTTTACAATGTTTGATTGTATAAAGTGAGCGGAAGACATTAGCAGAGATGTGCCGAGCATGCCACTCCCAGCCCAACGTAGAGTTCAACCACAATCCAAGATCCTTGACCTCAGTCATGTAGGGTAATGAGACATTACCAACCATTATGGGTGGCAATCCCATTGACTCCAGCCGAGAGATGTTTGCCGCACTACCAAGAAGCAAAGCAGACATTTTCAAGTAGTTGGGTTCCAACCCATTTTCAATTGCACAATCAGCCAGTGCCTGAGAGTCCCTGCTCACATGCTCAGCTGCCTGGTGGATATCCTCAGGATAACATGAGAGGTACAGTTGGGTGTTTTAGAACTCGTGAAAAATCGTTCACATACGTGAGAAAAAGCAAAGGACCAAGCACACAGCCTTGAGGAACGCCGGTGAATGAGGGACGCCAGTCATACATGACCTCTGCATCACCTTTGACTGCTTGTCTGCGACCATGCAGGTAACGGAAGAACCAATTCAGTGCACACCCACTCGTGGACAAAATTTCTCTAATGCACGTGAAAAAAGGTGGAAGAGTGTTGCGAATCTCCATGAATTATTGATTTCAATTCTGTTTCTGCATCGCTTGTAGCTGCTAAAAAATTCAAATACAATTTATCCATTTTTGATGTATGAGCGAAGCAAATATTTACCTCGTGCAACGCTGCACCAAAAAAAAAGCCAGATGTATCGTGATTGAAAGCGCGGCAGACGAGGCAGGAAGATGCAAACTGTGTACATATATATACATATATAGGTTTGCGTCATGTACATGCATCCACTGCCAGAGGACCAACAAACCCGAACGGCAAATGCACTGCCTAACGAGCCCATCGACGCGAGTTATGCAGCTCGATATGACCCCGTATATATATATACTTACAACCAAATTTCGCCCAACGGAGCACGCCGTGCACAGACTCTCGCACATAATATATATGCATATGTGTACACGTTTCCGCACATCAACGAGTTCTACACGTACAGTGTACCTACGGCATATGCGGGAGTTTAATTGGTGGTCGGCCCCACATTGTCACCGGTACGCGCCATATACGCAAATGGATATATCATACACTGCGCAGCCCTTTCCGCAAATAGCCCTGCATGTATATAGTCCCAAATGGACGGTAGTAACGATTATTTCGTGTCCGCGCGTCCGAATTGGACATCCGGATTTTTTTTGTTTTACCTGTATATATATATATATATATACACGCGCGTCTATCTGCAGCTAAAAAATTTGTCCGGATCTCAATATGTTCCCACTGACAATCTGGAGGTGTACAATCCAAAAACCCCCTGACGGATGACCGGTCAAGTGTATAGGCTACTTTTTTTCCCCATCAACGACGTATAACCAACCTTTCCAGAAGGAGGGGGGGGGGGGCACTGCTAATTAATCGAGCGCTCAAGGGCCCGTGATGGAGGAGCTCTCCGAGACTTTCGAAAGTCGACTCCGGGAGCAGCTCGAGTCGCTTTCCAGTCCGCTCTCGTTGTTCGGGAGATTATTTGTAAGGCCCCCGCGCGGGAGGAGAGAAGAAAAAAAGTTACCGACTCGCCGCGACGATTTATACCCACCCGGGGGGCCAGGAGATGTGCCAGGCTCCTTTCGGATTCGGCTCGCGCGCGCATACGGCCCGACAAATAAAAAGCAAAGACAACGTTGCGTGGCGCGCGCTTTAATTTACCGGCAGTGCGGTGCACGCGACGCATGTGTTCTAGACCGCCCAGCGACGGAGAAATCGGCCGATCTTCAAATCAATCGTCATGGAGGGGAAAAAAAAAACAACATCAACTCCTCGACAAATTTTGATCGATTTTCCGGGACAGCCCCGGGAGAGAGCTCGGTTTTTCAGCTGCCTTTTTTTTTTTTTTTCGTTCCGCTCCTCCGCCTGTATATATTATATACTCCGTGTGTCATTATATGCGCCGCGGCGTTTCCTCCTCCCTTCCAGTCGCGGTGAAAGTACACACAGGCCGTGCAGGGCTGCCAAATAAAAATTGGAGCGTCGTCATAACTCCTCGAGCGTAGGAGCCCTAGGAGCGCCCGGGTTTCAATTAAAACCCGCGATTTCATCTCTTGGGTGGAAAAAAAGCGAAGACCACCGTAAGAGAGAAAACGTGAAAGTTGCCCCTTCCCCCCCTAGATGAGCCTATATACCAACGGAATAATTTCGCGACAATCGGCTGCGGCGAAACTCCCGGTGTTTGACGATCTATACTAAGCGCGGCCGCCATGGCAACAATCTCGCCTACGAATTTTGCTCATCTATGTATACATGACCAACGAGGGCGTGCATACACGCATCTATGTGGGCTTCAGATGCGCTTGAATATTCCGTTCGATTAATTAAGCGACTCGACGACGCGAGCAGACCCGACGCGTCCGATGGCCGCGAGTGTATTTAACCCTCCAGCGTACGTGTGTATGTATACTCGCTCGGGTGATTTGGCGGTGAATCCGGTCCGACAGATCGGCCGTGTTTGCGCCCATAATGCCTTTATAACTGTACGCGCGTGTATTGTGTACCTGTGCCGTAAATGCATTAATTCCAGTAAAATCAAAGTGATGATAGTAATCGCGTGGGTACTCGTCCGATTATCGCTTTTGTGTGACCGCCGAAATGGACATTCACGAAATTTCTATTCAGTGATTTTTTTTTTTTTTTTTTTAACTCTACGCGCCAGGAGAAATTCTTCTTCTTTTTTTTTTTTTTCACCTCTGAGCCAAAATCATCACGTACGTTTTTGTGTCGGTTATCCGTCGTGCAATGTTCACAGATTTGTCCGTCAGTCGTCCCTAGTCTCTGGAAAACTGAAAAAACCAACCCTCCGATGAAAGCAGTTTGACGTTTATTCGGTGAAAAGTTGGCTTGTTTATTAGTCAAAAACAAAAAAAAAAAGTACAAACATCGACCGAATAGGTAGGAGTGAGTTTTCCAACCAGACCCTCCGACACGCCCATACTCGCTGTCGCAGTAATATCCTGGACAATGCACACATATATATAATAATTAATAAAACCTTAGTTTCTAGCTCAGCTGTTGGGGCATAGGTATATATATATGTACCCCGATGGTGATAATAATAATACGTCTGTGAACAGCTGATGTATATATATAATAGCATGTTCCGCCAACGACGCGGTCGGCCGTGTACCTTATTGAGTAATATATTTTGCCGCCTCACCCCCCCCCTCCACCCCATTGCCACACCCAGTTCCAACTGGTCCCATTTAACAGAGTGACTCTCTGTTATGTATATGTGTACTATACGTTACGGTCTACCGGTTTCGTCAAACTACGACAATTATTTTCAACGATTTGACTTTGCTGAACAAAACATACTGTCCATGCATGCATACAATTGGCAAAATAACATAAACTATATGGTATGAATATATACTCAGTCCAGTGACTCGGGGCGTAAATTAACCCGCTCATCGGGTATACATCTTCCTCCTCTGCTCGCCTCTCTCGTGCGCTAATGAGTAAGTACTGTGGATTCGGTCCTCCGTTGTCTAACTAACCAAATCGGATGATGGTCCTGCTACTGTATATACGTGACTGCAAATACAGGGTGGAGCATCAGTAGCGTGGCGCGATATGCTGTACATACACCCGCCACTAGCAGTGTATATATATATATATGGCAGGAGCACCAGTGGTATTGATCCCTGTAGGGGTGCAGCGATCGAGGCTTCGCCTGCCACTGCTGCTACAACAGTCGGGGCGAAGGGAGTGTCTGCCAAGGGGAGGATGGGAGCGGCTGCCAGTAACAGTGTAGCAGCGGTATATGTGTATATGTCCAACAGTAGGTATGTATATATATATACGCCATGGAAACGAAAGAGAAAAATAGAATGGGAGTAGGTACATAAAAGTATGAACAAAAAAATGTGCACTGCGCGACATTGTTTTCCTCTCGGGTGTGCCGGGCGTCGAGCTCCAAATTGATACGGTCGACCCTCCCCCCCCCCACCAACATCTATATATACGCACGCAGATACGGGCGATAGGAATTGGTCCCTGGAGCCCTGCCGGAGCATCGCTGCTGCGTGTAGCTATATACTCCCGGGCTCGGATTATTTCTCCCCCTTCGTTTCGCTGGACTCGCGCAGTGTCTCTGGTATCTCCGGCGAAAAACTAGAACTTGGCAAAAGTCAAACGAGACGTCGCTTCCGACTTTCCTTTGCATGATCATCCTCCACCACCCTGCCATGTCTTTTTTTTTCCTTCCTTCGACGTCGGGCTAATTCGAGTGCCTTTTGCGATTACCTTGGTCTTTTGGAACTTGCTTCTTTTTTTTTTTTTTTTTTTTCATAGCACCGCCAAGTGCTCCTCTGCCAAGTTTTATGTATACGTTGTGCGCGAGCGTGTATTTTAACGAACCGAGCCAACTGTTTGGGCATAAGTTTTTAGAGCGATAAAACTTGCGAGAATGGAAATGCGATCGAAAAAGCTTTAATTCGGACACAATAATGGTCTGTGTGCAAAAAAAAAAAAGAGAAGAAGATACATGGAAAAAAGCCGTCTTTTTTTTAGGCGCGAGAGATGACAATTTTTTTTTTTTCAACTCAAGTGACGCGAGATCGGATGTCTTTTTATTAAAAAAAAAAAAAAAAAAAATCAAATTTCCATGGGCATGAATTTGCAATTAGATTGCGGGAAAACAGTTACGGGCGTAATTTTATTTTCTCCAATTTGTTTTCGGCAGCCGTACGTGTGACTCTCATCCTACGTCCCGTATGGTAGTACAGCGAAATGACACACGAGAGAATCTGCTCGAAGTCATCAAAATATATATACTTTTTTTTTCAAGTATGCAAACGAGGCTATGTATACGACGCGGATGCGAACCCGATGCATGTACGATGTGCTCTATTAAAAAAAAAAAAAAAAAGCTCATCGGGGGGGTGGGAAACCCAATGCCAGAGCAGTAGTAGTAGTATATGAAAGAGAACATAATACAGAGATAAAATAAAAAAAGTGTACACATGGAGGGAAGGGGCTTTCGTCGAGGGACTCCCGCTTCGACAATGCCAATAAACTTTTGCATCGGTGCTCTCCTGTCGATTCGGACACGTGCACTGCTCTGCACACTGTGTGTATGTGTGGCTGTGTGTACAAGGAAATAAAACCTGATCGCCCCCCCATATGCACACGAACGGAGCGCCTACTGCATTTCAAATCGACCCCATCCCCCGGATGCGAGCGCGCGAACCGATTTTCTGCTCTCCCTCTATCTCTGTAGCTGATTTCGGGATTGTCTCTTTTATCATGCAACACTTTTTCAAATCAGACTGAAACAGAAAGAGCCGATCCAATTTTTAAATCGTTATTTCGACTGGAAATCCGTGCATGCTATATTGAAGGGGTTCAAGGATCGCGGGAGACGAGTAAATTGGTAACAATATACATATGCATGGTTTTGTTGAAATATGCGAGGCTGAAACATGAAAAACCTTACCGTACTCGATTTGTATACACGCTATGATCTTGAAAATACCATTGATCGTTGCACCTGGACATCTATACGAAATGAGATATCTAGTTTTCGTCTTTGGTATATATTCTCCTTTACGCTGCAACTTGGCAAAATCATTTAGCTATACATCTGGATAATATGAATGATACCATTGGATGTAAATTGCTTATTTTAAAAATATTTACCATCATTTGACCGTTTTTTAAACAAAAATTAACATTGTCATTTAAGCTCGATAATTTATGAAGAAGTTGCCACTGTGCTGTGCGAGGAAAATTCACCGAAAGCCAAAAGTACGTGTTTGTAATTGAGGGTAAAACGCAGCGTTGGTTGTGAAAAATCCGCGCTGGCAGAAAGGAGAAGCAGCATCAGCGGCTCCTTTTGGAGATGGCTCATTTTCATGCAACCAGCAATTTATGCAGCAACAATAACGCGACCTCGCGTCGTTGCGGCCTTAGCCCCTTTTTGTGCGTGTTGGGAAAAAAAAAAAAAAAAAAAAAAAAAAAAAAAAAAAAAAAAAAAAAAAAAAAACAGAGAAAAAAACCTCCGATAAAAAAGGGTCTCGAGAGCTCTCGCTACAATTATCCGACGCTTTTTTCCTCTCTCTCTCTCTTGTTTACCATCAGGTCTCTTGCGCGCTCGTATATTATCATTATTATTACAATATAACACGTCCAGCCTAGGCTCGTTGCGCAAGAGTCGGGTTTTCGCTGCACGAGCCGCGGAAGATTAGAAAATTAGGAACGAGGAGGAGGAGGAGGCTCCCAAGGCTCTCTTCTTTCGTACTCGTTACCCAACTTTCACCCAAACCACCTCCGAGTGAGTAAATTTGTAGGGGGGGGAAAAAAGCGCCATCCGTATCTTATATGTATACAAGTAAGACCTTTTTGAAAGAGAGACGCCGCGCACAACGTAAAACTATGGTCCCATTTCGGCCTGAAATTGAAAAGTATGGCCACAGGCGCACGAGGTATTTCATACTTTGGTGGATCGCAGAGAGCCATTCATGATATTGCCCAACGACTCTGGATATTGCTTTGAAAACCCGATTTGGAGGAGCTATATGAATATATATATATATATGCCTGCCAGAGAAAGAGAGAAAAATGGGATCCACTTGGCCTGCGGTCGGCTCTAATTGCGCCCAATTTGCCCCGGCTATAGTTACACATAAGGCGTTCACCAGGTATATCATAGGGACGGCTCGTGACGCTAACAGGCTCTACTCCCTTGGACACGCCGTCCCTTTTTCTCGAATCTCCGTCTGCATAGGCCCGAACGAGTATATATTTGCATCTCTCGGTATATATAATATAATCCTGTGTATACCAAACGTCTGTCGTCTTATCTCCGTGCACGCGCCGGATTATATCACAAATCAAACGAAACGGGTCCGAAAATGCGAGGTGAGCCAAAAGGACTTCCTGTGGGGCTCGATTTTGGAAAAACCATGTTACACGTGTATGCCTACTCACGGCTCTCCTCGTGACTCGAGAAATTCCCCGTCACTTGTGCCGTAAACAAGAGCAGCAGGTCACTTCGTGACGCGCCAAGTAAATCTGGCATTTCCCGTCCCCGATGTGTATTGCTTGTTGTTTATCGATTTTCACTAATCATTTTTTTTTTTTTTTTTTTTTTTTTTCTTACCTGTTGTTTTTCGAGCCACAGACATACAACTCGAAGGCAAGCTCCTTAAGTATAACATATATATATATATGTATGAAGTAGGTGTGTGCAGCGAATGCATCACATAAGGTGGAGGAGGGCAAAAGCCCCGCATGAATAAGCGACGAAGGAATATTTTTCCAAACTTCATCTTCCTTTCGACGACGACGGCACTCTTTCCTTTCTCCTTGTATTATATTATACACTCGAGTATGTATATATATACGAGCGAGTATAGCAGCAATGCAGGCATCAGCGAGAGAGAGAGAGAGAGGGAAGGTATTCAAATATTTAAACACGAAAATACGTGGAAGACACCTGCATGAATTATGCATAAGACGCTCGCTATATATTCCCTCTCTCCTCTTCCGCGCTTCTATATACCTCTTTTCTCCTCCGCTTCTTCCAACACACACACACGCGCGCGCGCAGTCTTTATCCACTTCTCCCAGCAGCAACAGCATCTCTTGGCGTGTGTACTTGTGTCCTTTCGCCTTTTTGGGCCCATCTCATCATCCGTCTCTCGTTCGCCCAAGCCCATGCGCAAGCAGCTGGCAGCAAATCTCTGGCCGTAATGCCACGTGAAAATGATTCCCCACCTACATACTTGTATATACGTATAGCTTTTCACTCTCGTCCTCGAAACGTCCCTCCTCCTCCACAACTTTATATAAAATCGTCCTTATCTGTGGTTCCCTTGTCGCTGGTGCCGACGTTTTTGGGACGCGGGGTCTCCCTCTGCACTCTACCAGCGGATCTCGGCTTTTTTTTTTTTTTCTTCCACTCCGCCCTTCAATTGTACGCTGGTACAACTTGCGCTTCTATTTTACTTTTTTTCGTCCACACGAGAGGAGACTATTAAAACCAACCATATCCTGGACAAAAAGAAGAATCTCATCGTAAATGTGCATAGGGGTGGGATTTTGCAATGTAACTGCGTATAGCATAGATCACAAAAAACAAGATGATCGTATTGCACATACGTACAGTGGTGTATTGGCTGATATCACGATTCTACATTTTAGAAAAACCAGACAAATACACAAATCGGTTCGTTAAGGTACTCTGCAATTATATAACGTCAGTGCAGACGTGGGATGAGTTAAAAACTTTTGATCCTCCAAGCGCATTTGCGTGAAAGCAAGAATTATCGAAATTATCGGCTGGCGCCTGCACAAAACCAATGCAGGGTGCTGCGCGACTTGAAGCTGGTCGCGGGGAGCAAGAAACAAACAGAGGGAGGTATAAAATGAGAGGCCTGTAATTGGCTACGTTTGCATACACGGTGCTGCCCTCACTTCATACCCCCCAACCCATGTTAAATCTTATGGAAGAAAATAGTACCGGTGGCAGCCACCGGCGACATTGTACCACCGTTTCCATAAAACACTCGTGTTACAGTGACAGCCCTCCCCTCCAACTTCATGCATTATATATATCATCGTACATTCATGCTCGGATAGTCATCCTTGGTCTTGATCGTGAAAAGAGAACGATAGCCAAGGAGGAGAGGACGAAGACGTAGAACTGGCGAAGGAACGGATAATGGCCCCAAAGTGTGTGTGCATTGGGTACAACGCGAGAGTTGTGTACATCGCTGTCGCCATCGTCGCGCGTGCCTTTGTTGGTGGTATATTATATACTCGTCGCTTGCGTTGCAATCCTTTATAGTATATACAGCTGTTGGCTTACGATTTCCAATCATCCGATCCATCCAGCGTGTGACTCGTGAGACTATATACTATATTTACTTTTTTTTTTTTTTTCCATTCTTCGGGATGATTTTGTCACCATGGTAACTATTAAACCACTCGATTTATGTTTCATCCTCGCTCGTGCCACTCTTTATTTTAACTTCTCATTTTACCCAAGCGTATTTTTAATAAATTATTTTGAAACAATTGCAATTTTTTCGTCATTTTCACACTGATAAATAGTTCTTCAGTCTTGCTAAAAGCAACAGTTTCATCAATCGACATAAACAAGCCATTTAAGACAAATGAAGCAAAATACATTTTTCAAAAAATACCATCAATGACATATGCAGCAGTCCTACCTTCTAATATATGCAAATGTAAATAACACTTGTCGTTTTTGCAAAAACTTATACAGCCATACGTTTTCACTTGTACTCTTGGCTATTACAAACACAATGGAAACGACGAAGAGAAACCCATTGAGTAGTCGAGAAATTCTCCCTCGTGCAGTTATCAGCAAACCTATACACAAAAGCCGTATACTTACATATGCGCACGTATAGTATGGGATTGGCTATAGAAAAGCGTGTGCGCGCATGCATCGCGTGTGCACCGATAGTCGTGGCGATTATAGTTTTACGTAATGTCAAGGGAAAAATTGAAAGTGGCACTCGTGATCGCTTCGGCATATATATATATACACAAATAATCCATAATAGATACACTCTATACCGTGAAAGAGAGAAAAAGAGATACTACGACGACCCAGTTATAAGGCAAAGACGGTACAATCCACACACGCGCGTGTATATACATGTCACGTATCTTTACGTCATTGATACATTTTTATACTCAAGCAGCTGTTACTACGCGTCTATAATTAATATTATATACCCATAGCGACGTTGTTGCACAATTATGATGCGGTCGGGTGCCGGGGGTTGGGCGTGTTTTAAAAACGTCGCGCGGCATGTGCACCGAGAACCCGATTATTCCTAAGGAAAATGCGCGTGCGAGCCTATCCGGCACAATATTTATATTATGAGAGCTATATATAGGTATACACCGATAGGCTCGCACGCGAAATGACTACGGTCGCGCGAGTACGGTGCGTATAGCCTTGATGGTGATGTAACTTTTACAAGGTCCCCCTCCCTGTGGTACACTATACCTATACATACATATGTATATATAAAAGTGATTGCGCTCGTGATGGATATATATATAACGCGAGCGATTCCCGATTACGGCATATTTATACCTGCGTATGCCTACTCGCTTTGCTGCCGTACTATAGGTGTACCAATTGTTAACGGTGTACCTGTAGTGTCCATCAGTGTACACCGATACGTGATGGATTGATTCACTTTTCAACGACAGCTTATACACCTAAAGTGTAAAATCCACTTGTGCGGTGAAAATGATACGCCGCGCTTTGTTTGCAGCTGTGTGCAATAGTAGAGCCCCTCGGCCTCTCTCCCGTCTCTTGTTTGTTGTTGTTGTTGTTGTTGCAAAATGCACGGGTAAACATTGCGAATGCCGATTACGAAAATGCCCAACAATTATATACGTGTGCAGGCCGAGGGTTGCGATTTTATTACGACACCTCGGGCGAGCTTGCGAAACGGCAGGCGGGGGCGTTTTAGCAGGGACTTTCTTTGATTTCATTCAATTAACACTATGACTAGTGTGGATAAAGCCACACGTGTAATCAACTTTACGATACGAGTGCCATCTTGTAATTTCATATCTTTACCCATACGCTGTACTTGTTTTTTTTTTTCCCCACATTGATATCAAATACTTACGTTGATATATATATATAAATTTTGTATATTTACAATTTAAAGGGTAAATTTATGTGATTATAAATTTGAACTTTTCTTTTTGTTGCAGGTAAGAAACAGGGACACTTGAATTCACTACTACGAGGTAAAAATTACTTTTAATCATTCATATATTATGCAGTATATTTTGTGTTGTCTCTGACATTGTAAACAAACAAACAAAAACAATTCATTATACATGCACCACCTGCACTGATGGCGCTATTACCAGCGTTGGCAAGCGGTGTACATTTGGACATATGTAATATCTTCCGCTCTCCTTTGACGCGCACTCATATGTATGTATATGTGTCCCGTTTATTTACACCCATGTCGTAAGCTCCGGTAACTCGACCGCGCAAGTGAGTGTTATCTAACTTTGCGGATATCGAAGGAGAGAAGGATAGCAGCGTACGTACTGTATACTTAATATTAATGCCTTACAAATATGGACACGTGGGTAGGTACACCTACTACACCTAATATAATATATTACATTCGAGTGATTTGACAAGTATCGAACACTGGTATGTATGTCGAAGCGCACTTGTCTGATGTGTTGGGCACTGGTCACCGTGCATGTATAAGTATACCGACAATTTCCATGGTTTCGTCAAAAAGCACGGCTGCCTAGTACCTGTACTCTCACGGAAGTTAAGGGTTGGACTTACTCCCAGTGAAATTCGACACGTGCTGAAAGAGCCGTAAAGTTTTCGTCGCAAACTTTGCATCGCGACAGTATTGTAACGCCCATGTCCCCGTGAAACCATCCAGTGACTATATATACTGTACACTGTGGAGCCACGGGTGGGAGGGGAAAAAAAAAAAAAAAACAAATCGAGTGGGTCAAGTTTTCCATGTGCCCACTGGCCTGTTATAAAACCGTAGTGGAAAATCGCGCAGCTCGGGACAAACGAGGGCAAGAGAGAAGAGGGAGGTACACTTGTATATATAGATATTGGCGATCGACTGCAGGAGGCACGCACCCATAAACTTAATCGAGCGATTATGATAAATATGATGTAAATATCCACTCCGATTAAACTTAATGATTTTCCACGGCGTGGACGTGTCAGGTGCACACGCCCGATGCACACCAAGTATACACGCCCCCCTCGTCTTGAGCAATCACAATAACGATTCGGTATGGAGAAATCTAAGCGTTTTTCTCTTCATCGAAGCACCTTTTAAACCCGTTCAACTTTTGACGTAAATATCTACCATGAACGAAATAATTTGATTTTACTCCGTCTAAACGATGGTGCAAGAGATACCTGAGACAAAGAAAAAAAAGGTAGCTCGTCATTAATACCTCGGGAGCAGTGGGTCGAAGGGGGAATAGGAGGATGGAAGTCTTCGTCGACCGGTTGTACACCTCGCCCTGGGCAAACTCGGTTAACGAACTCGGGTACATATATAGAGGTAGAAACTAATATACAAGCTAGCTACACTCCAATCGGGCGCTATGCGTACACAACATAACGCATGCATATGCTCATCCACGGATGCGACTCGCAGGCGTGCGCGATTCGCAGGGAACCGGTTTCATGCGAAAATTCGCCAGAGCGCTCTCAACCCCTTTCGGCTCTGACTGCAAAGCCACTTTTTTTCCTACGAGACAGTGGGCAAGGGGTCCCGGCGCGAAATTCTTTGTGAAAAACCGTACGTACATACGTATATACATATAAATACCGACACGGAAACACGCTTCCCCGCGTTCAACCGCTGTTTTTTGCGTGGCTCATCGCGCAATGATGTACATAAACACACAGTAAAAGCAAAGGACATAAATACAGCCAACGCGAGAATCGAAGGCAGGAGCGAGCGATCGAAAGCTCTCTTTCCCATGGACGTTCACCGGGCGTGTGCGGTGCGCAGCGCGGCGACACGATTTTCCGAGGCCAAGTTCTTGTTTATACTCACAAATGCACACGCGCGTGGAAAATAATGCGCGCATAATAATAATAATCATAATAATCAAGTAGGCAGTCGTGTGTGTGTGTGTGCAAGAGCTCCTTGCGCAAGCACACCCCGAGAAATCTCCTCTGCCCCGCGAGCGCAGATTTTTCAAGGCCGAAGGACGCGCTCCACCGTGTGTGTCGCCGAGTCGCATGAGAATTATCACTCCGGGATGTACCGAACTTTCTTCACCTCCTCCTCCTGTACTAGGTACACTTACTCCTATAATGAGCTATTGGGAAAGGTATAGGCTTGGCCGTGGTTAATCGCTTGGATTTTCCTATGCTTAATGATGCGTTCAACCCCCGCGAATCGATTCGCTGTATAATGTGCAAACGAAGAGCCAAAAATTTTGTGGATGTTACCGAAATGGTATAAAAATAATATAGGTGGAGGATAACAAGCTTGCAGCGCGGTTTTGCGGTATATATATATACGTGTATGGCGCGAGCCGTGCCGTATATATATATATCCGAGACTCGGATGGGAGCGGTGCAGTATATATGGGCAGCTTCGTCGTCTGGCAATAAGTATATTCTAGCGCCTTTCAAACGACAGGTTGTGACATTGGTCTGTTGGCCTTCCCTAAATACCAAGCCAACTGCGAGAGAAAGAGCACGTCACGCACGATATATATACATATACATGTCTTTCATATACCTGTACGGCCACGTGTATGTATATTATATACCTCACTCTCTCGTCTCGGCTCGGATGAAAGGTATATATTACGAGATAGAGGAGAGAACCGCGTCCGTGGGCGTGCGTGGACTCTTGGGAAATATAATCACTCGCTTTGCCACGTTTACATTATTGTATACTCATTACGCGTTAAATTGGCTGCAAGTACATACGGGTGGACGGGGAAGGTGATGCAAATGCCCAAAGAGTATATACTCGGATTTTTTTTTTACCATTTTCAGCAAAGAGAGTGTTTTTTCGAACTCATATATAATAATTATGTTCTCGCGACACGTCAAAAAGGACCATTTTTTTTTTATTCACGTCCCGCGCAAAATAATTTAATTTACTTATGCTACGGATAGTCCAAGTTCCCAGCGCGTACGTACACGAAAGTCGCGCTTCACTCGATCAGAGAGCCCGCGTCGACATCGAACGACCCGATAACCCGAGCGGGAACGTCGAAAAACCATCGCAGCAAGGGTGGCTAAAAATAAAAGCTCTCTCTCTCAACATCGGCACGGGGGACTTTGAAATTGGGCTGCTCGGAGCGTCAGTCAGCGAGGCAGAACGGAAGGTACATGGTGTATAAATATATAGGTACCTATACCGAGGAAAGTATATGGCTATAGGCGGTGAAAAGTACAGTACTGCCCTCGATAGCGGCCGCGGATGGAATTGAAGTGGCCGTACGGGGCCAATCTGCATCCTCCACGAGCATATATACGTATATACAGCGTTAACAGTGCTTACACGCGCAACAACGGAAGAGCGAAACGAGGCTCCCTCGGTGCTCTGCGGTACAGTATATAGTCGCTATGGAAATGACGGCTCCAGCAACAGCACTATACCGGCACATCCCTCTCTCTCTCTATTCCCAAGCTGCACTTTCATCCACGCGCGTGCTTTACATCGAGTCTACGAAGGGGGTGCCTCCCCTCTATATAGCTTGGGGGTGGCTGGGACCGCTCACACGCGTCGCGTATATATACACACTCTCTCTCGCCATATGGGTGCGAGGCGAGAGAGAATAAGCGCCGAGTATACCATCACCCCCCGGCTTTTCAATGTGGAAGCCCGTTGGTGCAGTATACTTATTTACGGTAGTCGATGTTACACAAGTCGACGAGGCGCGAAGCGCACCTACACGTGTATATATTATATACCGTGTGTGAGGGGAAAGGGATGTGGTGTTATATATTATTTCCAATGACATTTCTCAGACGCTAATATTTCTGTCGGTACCTATATGTAGCTGAGATACACATATATATATTATATATCCATCCTCTGCAGATTGCTACTGAAATTTCAGTCGTGCGACGAATTGTTGATTTACACGCGGGAAATGCCTTTTAATCTCGCAGTGTTCCCCTGTTGCGCGTCACACTTTCGCTACGCGTACATGTTTTTTCATAACAATCGTCTTAATTACGTTTTTAATGAATGTAGGCTGAGTCGTGAAATCTGATAATAAAACAGATTTTTTTTTTTTTTATCAAAAGCTCGAATGAATTTGGCGGATGATCGTCGCTCCCGGTGGACTCGCATTTTGAAAATTCATTTACTTGTTGCGCAAAAATTCCGAGCAGCCAATTCGTGTGTGTGTGTGTTTCATCAAAACGGTTCATTATAAAGTGCGGTACGCGTGGGTGGCGTGTGGCCTTTCTCTCGCAAACTCAATCGGGTTACATGGCTCCGGAGCTTATACGTGACAAACGGTACGGTTGGATGATTCCAGGTTTTAACAAATCATCGTTACACAATTTATCAGGTATTTTTTTTTTTTTTTTTTTTTTTTCAAACTTACGAATAAACATTTCGGACCATTTACTCGGTTGTCCGTGAGCTTTTGTTAAAAACTCGCATTTTCCATTCAATGAGATTAAAAACATTCGACTTGGTGTGCGTATCTCGCGTGTTATGTAACTTGAAAAGAAAAAAAAAAAAAACCTTTTACCTAAATATAATCATCGACTGGTTGCGCATCGAGCGGACCGGTCCCGAAGGTGATCTTTCAAATGAAAACATGTCATATTATTTTTAGACTCCAAAATATTGTAGGTACAACCAAATCGCAGCATGAATATGCAGGTGTTGTTGGGACGAGCTGGATAACCGCGCCGAACCAAAACAGCTCTATCCGACCCGAAAAACGCAAAACAGTGTATAGAGCAGCAGAAAATTTATTTCAAAATAAAATTCAAACGTTTCCCCGCGACATCACCTCCTTTCTCCGCGCGTATATATAATAATCCTGCCTTCATCAACTCGTGTGTGTATTATGTATACGAATCGACACGACACGGCGTAGGTATACTTAATTGATAAGCATATACTCGAGTGGATCCTCGGTATAATTGCGAGTGTTTGGTAATCCCCCCCCCTTTCCCCTTACGTAACAGCTCACGCAGTGACTCTGACGTGGTGCATCTTCAGCGGTATACGTACGTTGTATACGTCTCAAGTCGGCGCGACAAACAAGCAACGATCGGCGCAAGCTCCGTCAAGATCGAAGCGCGATATCAGCCCCGTGGATCGCAACTCCGAGCTTATAGTACATGTAAGCGTGTACACATATACCGCTGCTGTACATGTTATGTATACATGTACACGGGCCGTTCTCTTTTCCTTAGCGACAAATTAAGCCGATCAACGGAGGCTGCAGCGGCGGCGACATCGCTGGTTCTCTCTCCGCGAACCTCTCACTCGCGACCTATATATCGGGATGTGCACACTCGCTATTTATAGTATTATATATTACATGTATGTATTAAGTTATACGTCAGCTAGATACGAGTAGAGCGTGTGCACGAGCACCTCGTCAAATTGTGTATTTTGGGTGACTTTCGATAACGCGATGCTGTAATATGTATTTTATTACCTTGGTCGCCGGAACTAAAACAATACACGTATAGAGTATATATACCTATACGTGCCAATCCACGTCCCATGTACATGGCCCTGTGAGCTTTTCCACTTACGAGTTTATATGTACAGGCAATATTTTATTGTTTTAGGTGTACGATCGAAAGACAAATAATAATTGGCAAAATTTTCACTCGTTCGATTCATTCGTGTTCTTTCGAGCTTGCATTGCGAATAAGTATGAGATAATAATATTATACGTGTGACGATGTTTTCATATAGATTTTACTCTTCAAATTCGGTACTACTTGTAAGTAGCTAATAACCGTTATGTATATGGCATATGCCTATCTCTACTTTATTTTGGACTCGATTAGAGCGGTGTTGGGATGTTATAAGTGATGTTTCGACGGAGAAGTTGGTTTTTTGGCCCAATATAGCTGCAGTTCACGTCCCTATTGGAATGTGACTCGGTATGAATAACATGTGTGCCCAAGACGATTCCAACGCACCTTACGGATCGCAGGCCTTTGAGAGAGAAAAAAGTCAGTCGAGCTGCAGGAGGTACCACCGGATCATGTATACGTGGCGTATATTATACCAACGCGTTGCAACGGGGGAGAAAATAAAAGCTTTGCGTGTCGCGTTATACCATTAGACTCATACGAGACACACACACATATATATACGTACACGCGATTATAGATGTATACCAACTCGTATGGAGAAGCGCAATAATAGTACCGCGCGTATATAGACGTATACCCGAGCTTCTGGGCTAGAGAACTCGGGTCGACGAACCCAACTCTCATTAACTCGGCTCCGTCGTTATATTTCCCTTTTCGAGCAATAAAAGCTTATAACGCCGTCAACGCGAGCAGATCAAGGCGTACCCCGTCGCTTCTTCTTCTTCCTCGGCTGCAGCCGCACGGAGATTCCAAATTTATCCTTCGACTCGACCACACGCCAAGGTGTCGCGCACGTCTCTCTTATACATGTCTCTCAGCTCCGTCCTCCTCTTCAGCGACTCGGCGATCCAGTCCTACGTAGCCGTAACTTGCCTTACACATCTATATTTGTGATGCTCACTTTTGTACTCGCGATGCTCCGACCTCGCTTATATTCGGTACGTTACGAGCTGCCTTTTGCCGGCGTCCCCCCCCCCCCCGAGCGAGAGGTCGGACCTCGCTACGTTCACTCGCTTATTTATCGTACGCCAATTTAAAGGTATTCCCGTTCCTCTCGATATCTCACGCGCTTTTGCAACTCGCGTATAAATTCACAGTTTTTATTCATCAAAAAAAAAAACAAAAAAAAAAAAAAGTTGTTCCCGCCGTCGTTTGTTCGTACGTATTATTACAACACGGGTAAATTGATCATTTTTCAAGGAAAGGTCAATTTACTTCGCGATAATACACGCGAAAGCAAGTACGTTGGTCTTTTCACCTCAGGCTTAACAAGTGACTTTCAGTCCCCCCCCCCCCGTCTGGTGATACTCTGGTGTATTTGCATCATCACAATACACAGGTACCTTGCCCGTACTTTCGTACAAAGGGTCAGTCATGCAGACGCGCTGCCTTTCGGAAGAGCAAACCAGGGGAAAAAAAAATGTATGTATTCGCAAGCTTTCAGAAAAACAAATAAGTAAGAGTTCGCGCGACAATGAGAGACGCAGACGCGTATTGATGTACGGGGCAAAGTAGGTTGTCGACACACAAAGAGACGGGTCCGCGTTGCATTGACAGTCGACAAAGTGCGTTGCAGGAGAAAAGAAAAAAAAATAAATAAAAAAAAAGTACCAAGATGAAGATAACGTTTCCCGCATAATACGCGTGTGTACGGACGTTCGCAGCTGTTGCCCCGGAAACGCCAAAAGCCACACGTCTCCGAACGCACTCGCAGTGTCAACTTACCACCGTCACCCTATTATTATTATTATTCAACTCTTTGACCAGAGGAAGTGAATGCCATCACCAAAGAACCATTTATCGTTCGACAGAGCTGATTTTCAATTTACAAGGACACGCAAGTAATTGACCAATGATCCATGTATATGCCCTATGGACATGGGTTCTCGTGTATTATTGTTACATCTCCTGTCCAATATTATACGGTAAAAGATTTAATTATTCACGTCTACGAGAGGAAGAACGTCTTGGGTTGTCAAGTTTTTATTATTTTTTTTATTTATTTTTTGAAAAACCTAGCAAACTGTAAAAAACTATGTTGTATACCAACTTTGAGAGAAAAAGCGCTGAGATCTGTATATATACAGTGTGTTGCTTGGTGTCACAGCTTATACCGCTTCGGAGGGTGTAGATGGTGACAGATGTAAAAGGACCGGGAAGCTGCTGCGTTTACGGAACAGCTGTACCTCCATTTAAAACCCGTGTCAGTCCGTATACAGCTCGGGCAAACGTGTTCTCGTTTTTTTATATCATGTCGATATACGTTTGAAAATCCGGAGCATATATTATACGTTTTGAGGTCCGGCCGAAACGTATATACGCAGGCGTACGCAGGTACCGCGTATTTCTTCAAATTACATGGAACCTATACGCACTCTGGATGAAAATACGTTATTATACGATGTATTTGGGAACCCTAAAAACACACGGGCAATTTCGCCAACGTAACTTACGACCAGTGGGTTTCCCAGCAGAGCCCGCGGTAAGAGGCCTTTCCACCAGCAGCCAAAAAACCGAGGTACAACATAACACGCACATACATCCAGGATATATACATATACGTGCGCTCTCGCTGCCCACAACTGACGCGTTTGCTTGAGTTATATGTATATACGTATACCTAATATAACAGGCATCAGGTATATATATATTATAAGGTGTACCTTTGCTCATTTTTTCCTCCGCAGCTCTCACTCGGCTCGTTCCCCGTACTTACCTACTTTCTTTGCGTTGCAGCTTATTACCAAATTCTCCTGCCCCCGCCTTCTCCACCGCATCAGCTGCATCTCTGACACTGCATACATATAAGTATACATACTATTATATATACGTAAACTCTACTGTGCGCGGCATGTATATGTATGTATATGCATGTCTCGGGCTTTCTCGCGCCGACGTTTGTGGAGCTTCTTCGACCTTTTTTTCACTCAAGCCCCTTCCTCTTCTTTCTTCGGCTATACATGTATATAATAATATACCAATGGACCGAGAGTATATGCTTGCCTTATTTGTACTAAATTCCTCGGGCGAAATTTAATGGCACGTACGGGCGACGACTACGTGTGCGATCCTGTTGTTTTTTTAATTTTTTTTTCCCCCCTACCACCTCTTTTATCTTACAGTTGTAAACACGAGAGTACAATGTGTTGAATCCTCCGTTCGACGTGGCGGCGTATTAAGATCGGCGGGTGCTCAAGTTTAGTGAAAGAGGAGCGACTCGGTTGTCGTTCCACTTGAGGTCTCCAAATTGAATGGCGCACCCTAATACGAGGGAAACAATTGTCCCACCGATGATGCATTTTGACGGGTTTGACCGCAATGATTGCGAGAGACAAGCAATCGGTAGGTATATTTATATACGCGTGCATTCCTATACCGTCCTCCTTCATCTGGCAGTACATGATTTATACGCGTTCATTGGTTTAGCTGCCAAATAAACGCGCACGTGCGAATAAAAATCAAGCGACCGTGCAATTATATTATGCCTATACCACTGTTTTGTTACCTGACTGACTATAGCTGTCCAACTGATATTCCCGGTTCGGCGAACTTTCACGCGGCGCGAGCTGCTTGTTGCCGATCGACTTTCGTGCACAGTAAATTCTATACGAACTTATGTATACGTTCACTCTCTCTGTACGCTTACCGCACGCGGAGATTGAAATGTCAGTTATCTCACTCTGAAAATAGGTAGTGGGCGCATATAATGTATATTATACACACACGAGTGCGAGCGCGGTTTTAGAAAGGCCAAATGAATTTACAGTGCGTGTGTATATATATACCGTATGGGCCACTGTACGTAGCGACAGCAGCAGCAGAGTTTAATGTCTTTTACTTGTAAATACACTCCCACACTGGTAAATACAGATTAGGTGCTGCGTACTTATATATATATGTGTTATACGTGTTACCGATTTATATATATATATTCGGTCCTATACCGTCGTCGCCTGTAGACTGAAAGTCCTGACGCACCAGAGCCACACGTACTGTAATACGTATAATACACACCCAAACAATTTCGCAAAAGATGAAACATACGTGAAATTTCCCTAATTGAATTATTCTCAATTAATCAGTCTTCTCTTCTTCATTTCTATCCGTCTTTCTTCGTGTGTACACCCACGTAATGACATGTTATTGCTGTAACTTCCTGGGTATCGAGGTTATTTTTTATTAGACGAAATCGAAATCGTCTTCGTGATCGAGAAGAATGTATTGCGAAAACACGGCTTATGTTGCGTCCTTTCCCCTTTGTTTATTTTATTTGGTAGTAAATTAAACATCATACATTGGAAAATTTTTTGAAAATTCAAAAAAGTCATGAAGAATATCGAAATGAAACATGTTGAGAAGAAGGCTCGAGTGACGGGTAACCGTAGCAAACTCAGGCCAGATGAACCAAAGATTCATCACAATTTGATCGAACGTACAGGTGTGCAAAGAATCAAATGACGATAAAAGTGTACCCACACAGAGATTCTTATGATCGTTATGGTAATAATGGTGCAAGTGACGGTACAGCGACTGGGGTTCAACCGATCACCGATTTTTACGTTATTTTTTTTTTTTTTTTTTTTTTTTTTTTTTTACTACATCCTCAAACGCGCGTGTCTATCATCACCCCGTGTATCGGCTCTATCGATGCACAAAAAAAAGTCTTGAAGATTTCGTTCTCATTGGCATTTTTAATGGTTAATCGATCAGCACGATCGACCACAATTCGGAGTAACGGTGAAAGTCCTCGTAAATAAAAAATTATCCACACCACATAAATTGTCCTTTCGCACGCCACGGGTTATTGGCAAAACGGGAAGGTCCGAAAACCACATCCCCCGTGGCAGAGCCGCATTTAACGCGCACGTCCAATAAATAATGTTTTACGTCCTCGCGGTACACGCACACCTGAGAAGTTAAAAAAAAAAACATCACTCGCTGTACGGCACCGAGACGAACTAAAATTAAGAAAAGTTTTTTTTTTTTTTTTTTTGTACACCCACATACGGAACTGATCTCATTATGAATGTAGGTACACGGAGTAAATAAATTCGTGAAATTATAATAACGTGGAAAAAATTTCCCAGAAATCGATGAAAACCCCGGAAACTCGAAACTTTCGAGCACAAAAAAAGTGTACTCTGGTTCATGTACCCCAAAAATCGAAAAACCAAAGTCAGAGCCATCACGCGGGAGAAAAGAAGAATAAAGGGACCTCTGTACGGTATATATATATATATGCAGCATTCAGGGGGTGTCGTACGTGTGAAAACTCGTTGCGCGCAGCTTTCCCCATCACCCTGGACCATCTCTCTCCCTCGGCTGCGTCAACAAGGCATCAGACGCAAGGTGCACTGTAGCCGTCTCTCCTCTGGTTAATCTCCGACGTGCATCCACGAGGAAGAGGGACAGATGCGGATGATGGTCTCCCCTCGCCCACCACATATAGTTACAAGAGTACGATATACGTGTGTATGTAATATACTTTAAAGGCGCGAGTCGAAAGTGCGGGTGCGCTCTCCATTGTCCTCTCGATTTCGATGTCCCGCATGTGTATATAATATACAGATTCGGCTGGTGCCGCCGTATACTGCAGTTTCATCGGTTTTTTGAGTGATATTTTTTTTTCTCCTCCTCCTCCTCCTCCCTCGCGTTCCCATACATAGGGACGCTCTCTCCCTCCGCTCCATCATCATCGTCTCTCTCTCTCTGCTCCTCGCAGCAACTGCCGAAAAAGAATGAAGCTTTTCTGCTCGCGCCTCGCGTCTCTTTCCTGCACCACCAGACAACAGCTGTTCGCGGCGATGGAGGTCAACGCGCTCTCTTTCTCCTCTTGGCATTGTTGTACCGCTCTCTCTCTCTCTCTCTCTACCTGGATCGGGACGCCTCTATCTCCTGCACCGCCTATGTGTATTCAACTTACAGGCCCGAAAGGTGTACCTTGTATTGTAAGTGTATACACGCCGGGGCGAGGAATTCGGAGGAGAAAGAGAAAAAAAAAAAAAAGAAAAAAAAAAAGAGAAAGGAAGAAGAAACGAATGGAAAAGTGCGCGTGGAAACGGCACCACGCGCTCGCTGCACGAGTGTATAATATATATATATGTATATATATATATATGTGTGTGTGTATAACCTTTCCATCGTGGAGGCTGCAAATGGACTGGACTTATGATGTCGTTGTAATATTGTGTAGGTATATATACCTGGTGGTGGCCACTTTCGGACCTTTTCTCTCTTCCTCTTTCGGTGTATGTACTTTTTTCTATACTTTGACCTGCGTTTCGAATATTCAGCACTCGCGTGATAATATAGGTATAATGTAATTATATCCGTGTGGATCCGATGAAGGAAGCAATTTTAATCGATATCCCTCCATATGAATCGATGTGTACCATCGGGAACCGAAGGGAAAATGGAAAAGGTATACAAGAGAGTCCCGGTCTCGTTGGAGCCAACTCTCAGGTGTACGTGGATACCTCGAGCTTCGCTTTCCAACGAGGCCGGCAATGAAAGCGGACACTGTATAACTTTTTTTTTTTTTTTTTGTATATTATAGTGCTTTACGTCCGGCTCCTGTAAAGGGCACTTGGGAAAGGGAGAAGGAAAGGGATGGGAGGCCTCCCATTACTTGGAGGGGGGTAGAGGGAAATTAGGCAATTTTTGTTGCGAGGAGGTCGCCTAAAAACCCTCCTCGAGGAGCATTGCGTGATGAAAAAGCACAGAGGTATACTTGTCACTGTATAACTGCGAGGTCGGGGTTGAAAACTCGAAAGGGAGCCGGGGGTGTATTTTCATCCCACGTTAACCCGCCTGCGATGAGAGGCCGAGCACTAAAACAAAATCGAACGACGAATTACTCTAGATAAGTATATTATAAGTATATTCTCTCTTTCCTCGATCGGGCTGATGGTGACTCTCTCTTTCTTTCTCTCGGGAGATATATGGGCCGTACTTTTATTCCAATCGATATATACCTATACGTGCACGTCAGGTAGGTACGTGGAAGCCGGGTGCGCGTTTACCTGTCTACCTCTCGAGCACACGTATAAGTATATGAGGTAGGTATGTATATGTATGGGTGTACTTGTACCCATCACCTTTTCTCACGAGCCTCGGAGTAACGCGGAGCCGATGCACGTCGAACAGCTGCCGCTAGAGGCTGATGCCCCTCTTCCTCCTCTCCTTTTTTTTTTTTTTTTTCTCTTCGGTGTTTCCTCTGGCGCGCGCACAAATACACACGCGCGTGTCCTACCGTGTCCCGATGGCTCCTTCGTGTATATAGCGGCCCATTTCCCGAGAGAGCGGCGGCACGTTGCGGCTGTCCCTGATGCGCGTGGACGTGAAAAAAAGAAAAAAAAAAAACCTACGGAGAATCCACGGCGTTCCGAAAAGCCACGGCACATATCATATACGTGTACGTCATGTGTGGAGGCTGATCGACGACTCTCCGTCGCTCGTCTACCTATACATGGTATTTTACACCCGCGTTCGCCTGCATCCAAACATAAGCGTAGTCGTGCTTTTCAGGTGTTTTACACTCACGTGCTCATTGGTGCACTTACAGGTATATGTAATTATATACGGCGACAAAGTATATAATCCAGATGCACTTGAAGGAAATTAATGTGCATCGGCAAATTACATGCGTTTGGCGGAGTTGCGTCGGTTTCTTCGGAGGAACGATCGGTGCGCGTATCCAATGAAAATCGACGTTTAAAAGGAAATTAAATGCAGCCTTTAATGAAGAAGAAGAAAAAAACGAGGCATTGAATGGCAATCGCGCGAGAGAAATGTACAAAGGAACGTAATATTTTCAATTTCAATTTGCTGAAAGGAGGAGGAAGAAAAAGTAAGCCGAGTTGGGTGAAACGTTAAACGCACACAAAGGAAGAGCGGAGAATCGGGAGGAAAAAAGGAAAAAAAAAAAAAAGGTTTCAAAGAGCTGGGAATCAATCATGGGAATACACGATATCTTGTCCTCTCACTTCCCTTTGAAACCGCAGTTGCAGCGTTGCCGTGACTGTACACGCACGGAAATATTGATTACATCTCCCGCGAAGGGGATGCGTATACGTGCGTATATATCGGGATTTCAAGTACTGCTCAGTTTCACGTTGAAAAATCTACCATGGACTTATCAAAAATTAACACCCAAAATTGCCAAAAAAAAAAAAAATAACGCATGCAATAATTATCTTGCGTATTAATTTCGACGAAAATATATATCATTTAACGTCGGCCACGATAGTTAGACACGAAAGCCAGGCAATAACCAACACGAAAAGGGGGGGGACACACGGCACCCTACGCGCAATAAACGATCGAACGAAGCCAACAACTTTTTCTCTCGTCTCTTATACATGTTTCTCCCTTTCGCTTATCTTCCCTGCCGTTGTGCTTTTGCGCATCTCTCCAATACACTTCTGATGTGGCTGTCGATTGCCTTTCTCCTCCTCCTCCTCCCCTTGTACTTCTTTCATTTGTGCTCTTTTCGCTAAAACGCTCAGCCCTTCGAGTTTCCCTCGTGTGCTCTCTGTCGTATACGATTGAGCAATCAAACCTAATGAGTTTTGGGCAGGGTAAATAATATGCAGTTCTACAGTGTTTCGAACTATACTCGAACGAATAAACAACTACGGCGAAAAACAACTCCACGGGACGATCATCCCTTTCAAGCCGAACCCGTTGATCGGGACGCGCCCCTTACACCAACGTATAATATATATACATATGTACAATATAGTTGGAAAAAAAAGAAAGAAATTTACAAACGAGGAGCGTTTCCGCGAGCTACGGCAGAAATGGTCGTTAGGGTTCTCGCTTGCTCGCGAAGCGTTGTATCCTGTACATGTGTGTGTGTGCGCGTAAACGGGCTCTGCCGCTTGGCGCGCATAAGTACAATGATAATGATAATAATTACGTGAAATAAAACGAGAAGCCGGTGCTCGTTTGCCGTGGCTCCTAGGTAAGGTATAACGATACGTGTATTTATATGTATATACACGTGTGCGATGTGATGTGTGTGCTCGTGAGCGTTGCGTTGCCGAGAAACGAAACGGAAAAGGGTACATAACGTAAGGGCAGGTGTAACTTTGTGTATGTATGCCTATACTTGCATTGGAACGACATCGCGACTTTGATTGGGATTGACTGTTTATTAGCAATGGTATAGGTACATTGTACAAATCGCTATTATAGTCAGTGGGTGGAAATATACATTGACTTGCGCCGACAATCGTCGAGATACTATAGGAAAAGAACTTTATCCTTTCGTGATAGTATATATATACACTGAACATAGTAGTACAAGGACGTAAATATATATATCTGTCCAAGACTTAACTGCTGGTGGTGTAGCCCTTACATACATATATTTCCACTTTGCTCGTTGCTGGGCATAGGTTCATATAATTCATACTTCTACTCTCTCTCTCAGTTTTTTGTCAAACGAGTCTTTGTCGATCTACCGCTGGACGTGGCTTTAACGACCGATTGTGCGCGACGTTCGTTCAACCTTTTTTTCTAAAGTAATGCATCGTTAACCGTATGTATGCTTTTCAAAACAATACACTTACTTCTTGAAATTCATTTTTGTAGTACTTACCTATAGAACATCCATAACATCATATATATAAATATATGCTCCCATGGATTCATTAAACGTTCCTGTGTGTCACACGTATAGTTCAACGATTGCACTTATAGGATGAAATGAAAAATAATAACAATAATTGTGTTGTATTGTATATCAAATATCAAGATTTATAGAGAAAAGTCAAGTTACACAACAATTATACGTGAACATCTGAAAATGTAAAATCATAGATTAGTCGAGCCCTGCACACGTATGGAGAGCAGATCAGAGGACGTAAGGGCTACTTATAGATTATAATATACCTACCGAGAAAAGTCGTTGCACGTCTCCACACACATGCTCCAGCAGCTGCTGTGCACTTGCAAACAGCTATAAGGCATCACAGTGACGCGTAAGTGTATACGTATATACATATAATATATAAATAGGAACAGCGTCGAGGATCACCCCGAGAGGAGAGCGAGCGGTCAATGTCACTTTTCTCGCTCGCGCGCATGGCCATTGTCCCACGTTGCATCTACATCAGGTATATGTATATATATATATATATATATATATATATATATATACACACACACGAGAGGCCAAACGATTGAATATCGTCGCTGCCGCACGCAGAGGATACCTAATATACCTGAAGCTATGTGTGTACACGTATACACGTCCGTCTGCGAGTAGAGAAATAAAGGGCGTCCAATCGGTCAGCCGGCAGCAGCAGTCCCGAGGAGAAAATCAGGACGATGGGACAAAGGGAATTCCTTAGCCGAGGGATAATGGAAAAGGTGAACCAAAACCCGTATACCCTATATACCTGAGCACACAACTATATATATACATATATTATATATAATCTCTATACCTACACCCGTAGGACCGTGCAGTGCTTTGAGCCTGTATATATATACATTCGTTGGACTTTGGGCAGAATCGCGGTATAGGTATAAATATATGCCCACTGTCCAGCTCTTCCTTGCTTAGCAACAGCGTCCCAATTTGTTAGTTTGTGTATACTTATGGTACAATAATTTCAGTCGTGTGTGTACATATAAATACAAATACCAAGCTGAAACAGCGCGGTGTTTTCGAGAGCCAAGGGGCCATAATATTTTATAGACTCGCGTGTAATGTATATATATATATATATATATATATATGTATGTATAATATGGCAATAGAATAAAAAGCGGCGATGATATGCCCATTGGAATCGTTTATGGGATGTAAAAGAACATTTCGTGCTTGGTAACGAAGCGAGAGAGAGAGAGAGAGAGAGGGAGCAGGCATAAGTATGTATGGGAGGCGAGGGAAGAAAGAAAAAGCAGAGAGAGAGAGAGAGGAGGCGAACTAAAGTCTGAACTTGACAAAAGCCGACCTTCGGAGCTGACATTCACTCCGCGTGTTCCTCCGAACCTTTCTCTCTTCCTTCGCCTCGGCTGCAGGGAGCTCACGGCTCGCCGCGCGCGCTCCTCGGAGTATTCGTATATATAATATATACCAACTCCTTCCTGCAGGTATACACGTATTTTATATATATGTATATGCGCAGAGGAGGAGCAGCCGCAGCTGTGGGGCGCTGCGCTCGCGATATATCCTCGCCTTGAACCGGACGCGAGCGACTGTATATATATATATACACCTACCAACCTACCTACTCCTCGAGAACTCTGCACACAAAGACCCGTCATTCCGGACTCGAGGCTGCACCGGCGATACATTTATTTATTTATTTATTTATACGCCCTGCCAGCAGAGCCTCTCTCTTCTGTTTTATTGTCCTGCAGCAGTGTATATAATATTTATAGTTCTCGCCTCACTTTGGCCCCGCACCTCGACTTGCAATGTAATACCACTGCAACATCATGTATACGGGAAAATTCGCACTCCCTCTTGTTTTCTAAAGGACAAATTTCCGATTTGTACCTGTACCCACTTCAGCCTCCCCCCCCCCCCCCAAGTGAAGGATTTTGGGTATACCTATATCAACCAACCGGGATTCTCCTTCGCGTATCTTATGGAATGCCCATCCCGGAGGATCAATGAGCCGAGCGAATCGCACCTCCGTTTCAGCAGGTGCTACATGTGCATGTGTATACAGCATATAGATACGTAATACACACACCGCCTTTGTGCCCCGACACAAAGCAGCGTCTAGAGCTTTGGGCACGACGAAACACTAGTAAGTACTTGTATGGCCGAGAGGCACCCAATAGCTGAAAGACGACGTTTTTTTGCCTCGCGCATAATTTATGTGTAGAGAGAAAGAGAGGCGTGCGCGCACAAAACTTGAGAGCGCCTAATTCGCTCGTGCACATTCCAGAGCCCCCCCCCCCGAAAAAAAAAAAAACGCTGGGAATCAATGTTAACGCTGGCTCACCCTTTTACACGAGCACACCCATATTATGCGACCCATCCCTCTTGCAATTCTACCAAGTGTACGAACTCGATGTTTTGTGGTGTTGCAGGGCCAACGCGCCTGGTCTATGGGGCCACGCACATATATACTTTATATCCGATCTCGTTCCCAAGAAGTTGCCGCGTCTGTAGCTCGTTTTTTTTTTTTTTTTCGAGCGCTATCTTTCGTCACCGGGAGCATTTAGCCCGACTCGTCCCCCCCCCTCAACCTTCTCTTCTTGGCTGATTTTTTGCCTCGGTTTCTCCGTGGGACGTATAGAGTTTCGATCCGTCAAATTTGGCCGACCTTGCTTTTACGCGCCTCCCGACGATCTTTCGCGTTTCGGAGGAAAAAAAAAAAAATTTGTTTTTTTTCTCTACCTCGTGGGCCATCGCAGCGGGAGGATCTTCCGTTCGCGCGTAAAATGACATGTACGTCCAGCTTCTCTCTACTAGCGAAGGTCAAGATCGCGTTGTCCATCAACGCAAGTGTGGCTATTTCGATATTGGGCATTAAAAAAAAAAAAAAAACACAAGTTGCATCAGAGTCGGGAAAAACTTGCCCGTCCGTTTGTCATTTCGTAGGTAACCACGGGCTGTATATACATATATACAAATCGCATTGCGAATCCGCGCACAGACCGTCGAATCGAATTAAAGCACGATCCTATATATGTATACACATCTCGGAGAAACGTAGCGCTCAAAGGGAGGTTGCATCACGGAGGAGATTTCGCAGTGAAAAAGCGCGAAAATTACAAATCCCCGCGCTTTCGGCGCTCATGTATACGTGGAAACTGGTAATCCCGGCCGATTCAATCCACGCGCGCGCGAGTGTAATCCGTCCTCCCCCGGAAACCCGAATTAATTAAATTCCCACTCGCGAAGCGATCGGCCAATTACGACTGCTTTCCTTTCTTCGGCCACCCTCCGCTTGTATACGCAATGTAATATATACAACTCTTTTTTCGGGTCTGCCTCTCTGTGTATGGGTACTGAAAATTAAATTTTCCAGCGGGAAAAACTGAAAGCTGCGCCGAGAACTAGCCCACATTTTTATCCTCTGTCGTATACATGTATATATATGTGTATGCAGACGATGAGTATTTGCATACAATACAATTTATGGTTGGGCTTTTGTTTCCTGACGCGCGGACCCTGAAAAGCTTTGTTCCCGCATATCGGGCCCATTACCAAGAGCTCGCTCTTCCAGGGAACAACTGCGACGCGTGCTGGTGTCCGTTGTAAATTTTTCATTTTTGTCCCTATACGTGTGTACACCACATCCAACCAAAATACACCGTGGTATACACCGTGGTAAGATCGTCTACTGGTTTTCGTTTCTCTGAGAACAGATAGAAAAAGTTTCACTTTCGGTCCGACAATACCCACACGCGGAGGAGCAACAATCGCCAACTCCTCGAGAGCAATCGCGTAAAAAGGGATTGCATCGCGCGCGGCTATAACGTATCGAATTCGTGACGCAGCACAGTCAGTGATACCTGCAGCTTGTGTGACATGTATATATAGATCCGTAGGGCTCAGCCCTTGGTTCTTCCCTCTCCCAGCTATCTGTCGGGGGGCCCCCCGAAAGGTGCAGAGAGAGAGAGAGCGGGCTCTTCTTCCCAATCATCCTCGCTATTCAGGCACCAGTGAGCGAAAAGAGAGAGAGAAAAAAGAAGTCTGTCCGTGTATCTGTCTCCCTCGGATTCGGGCGCTCCTCTTCTTCCGCGGAGCCCCTCGCTGCGCCCTCGGAGCCTAAAACCCGCTTAGATCCTCTCTCTCACAGAACTTGTTGCCCGTGTGTTCCCCTCTTACCATCCTTTTCACCTTCTACACATAACTTGGGAGCCCCGACTTCCCTGTACTAGGGTACCTTCTTTCTTTCACCGTTCATTTTCAAGGCGACGAAACCTTCTCAAAACATTTTTTTACAAACGCGCTTCCCCTCCCCCCCCCCCTCTACATCTGCAACAGTCCTTTGCGTTTTGAAAACTGTACAACACCCGTGAAATCCATCGCTAACCGAGGAGGGTTGTTTTTTTTTCTTTGTAAATTATGAGCATCAAATTTATAGTCGAATTAACCAAAAAGAAGAATATACATTCCGGGAAAACTGTATAATTACAGGTTGAGTAAGAACACCATCGTAAAGTCGTTTCCAACGCCCATATGTGCAATAATCAAAAAGTTTAACATGGTGTCGCTATATATATAGGTACCTATATACTTGTACTTTTGAATTTTACTGTATAATTATGTACAGCAGTGCGTGTATTAATGCGCGGCCACAAGGGCCCATCACAGGAGCCAAGCACGTATGCATGTATGATATAAAACAAGCGCCTTATAGCGGTCCTTTCACCTTTTCCCTTCACCGTCCGCACATTTGTCATTCCATTTAACCTCCACTGCTGTACGTTTACACGACATACCTACAATGTGTATATAGGTATATTATACACGTCTACCCGAGGGTTTTAGGACTCTCATGGGCTCGGAAGGGCTTTTACGTCCTTGGGCCTTCCTTATACCTCCGCCTCGGCCCCGAAGGTTCTCACCGACAGCTTTCCCGTGTGTCTGTGCGTGTTTCACCGATCCGCGTTCTCTTTCCGCAGCAGAGTCAGTACCGCCTCTCTCACGATGGCATCTGCACACCATTACCATTGTCTGTCCAGCCGGATGATGAAAATATAGAAAACTTCAACCTGCAGTTCTCGTTGCGTCGGACGAGCCTTTAAACATCCCCGTGATTGTATGTACATGTATGCTTTAAATGCCCAACGCATACCCGGCTGAACAAACATTAAAGGGGAACTTTTTTTTTTTTCATTCTCTTTAAAACCCGGCGCGGTCGAAAAATCAATCGGCGCTATCGTCTTTAAACCGATGACGAATCAGCATCAGTCAGGGGAACTGCTATTGAAAAGCAAATCGGTGAATATAAGCAGCGATCGCAACGTTATAGGTAAAAAAAAAAAGTGTACCAATGTGCGTACATTGCAAGTATAAGGGCAACATTATTTAAATGCTCGTGTTAAACCTCTGCAGCAGTAGCAGCGATGGCTAATGGCTTGCCGTATATATACGAGCGCGTGTGTGCTCGCGAGCGAGAGTAAAAAGGGAGAGAGCGGCAGACGGATCAAGGGGGGGTCCATCAAAAGCCCGCTCGTGTACGTGTGTGTGTACAAGCGAAGGGTGGAAGCCCCCCCTCCCGTGTGTGTGTGGGGTATAGACGGCAGGAGCGGAGCCACCCCAATGTGTATACGGTGTACGATTCGCCCCTGCCCTCTCGCGCGCGTAGCTTTCGGTCGTGCAGCGGCGGTGCTCCCCTTTGCCCTTCCCTGTGTGTATTACAGTATACCTTATACCGTCGTCGACGTCCTCTGTTATACATATATATATATAGCCGCTCGGTATTTCATCGCCCGATGATCGCTCCGTGTGTGTGTGTGTGTTTATTACACGAATCCACTGTTAATCCAATGGCGTGCCCGCGCGGATGTTTTGCGAGCTCACGAAGCCGCGCATGTCCGTGGCTATCTTTCGGAGCTTTCTCACGCGCGCGTCCTGTTTTAATGGATGTATGTGTTTTTTTTCGTAAATGCGTACATATACATATAGACAGAAGCGGAACGAGAGTCATCCATTGGAAATATATATTGGGAGATGTGCGCGTTTGTCTCGCTACACGCGTGACCGAGCCGCTAAATGTGAGTTACCTTTGACCGAGTCGATATGGAGGGGGGGGAGGGAAAGGATTGGTATTTATTAACGATCGAGACGTGGAAAGTAATCGGTATATACTCGGAAAAATAAAAATATCGAGTAATTTTAAGGGCCACCTCGCAGAGTAGCTTTGACTATGTGTACTGCACCCCTCGCACGTATGCACGTGACGGGGTGTGTTTTCTCTCCGTATACATATACGTACACACACCCCGTGGAGAAACGCGCACCAGACTCTCTGATATTATGCTGTCTCTCTACAGCTATATATACATTTTAAAAATGTACTTCTCTCTCTCTCTCTCTCTCTCGCGCTCGATGGCGACAGATAGCGCCTCGAGAGGCAGTGACGTAGCCGAGGCTCCCTGTGCCTTGGAAGGGACCGTTTTACGCGGAATCGGTATGATCCTTTTCATATGAAGGCATAAGTATTTTTTAAGTGACGATTTCAACTTCCCACTTTTTTTGATCCGATCGCGTCGTTACTTTATTGGCTTGTTTTAAGAAACATATAGTTATTCATCTTTTTTCAAATCAAGAGGAGGATAAAAAAAAAAATAAAGAAAAAAATCATGAAATGAAATTCGCAAAAAGGGCAAACAGGGGGTAAGTGCAGGCTATACAGGGAAGGGATCCCAGGGCTCGGGCTTCGTCCCTGCGCGGCGCGAGAGTACAGCGTTCGGCCACCCCCCCCCCCTTGTAGTGCGGTGCCCGACGACGTGCGCGAGTCGATGTTCCGCCGCGAGCCTCAGTCTCTGCTCGGCCGTCGGTGGGGCGGCGTCGCTGCTCGCTCAGGAAAAAAGGACCCTTCTCTCGCTCCTCCCTCTCACTCGCTCACGCGACACAATACACACACATATATATATATACACATTTGCATATATATATATAGACACAGAGAGCGCACGGATTGCGCAGCGAGCGAGCGGAAAAGAAGAGAGGGCGAGAGCGTTGCCGCAGTCGCGCGTCGCCGCCTACGGAGCAGTTTCTGTGTCGATACATAAGTACACTTGTACCTATCTCGATAATCAACCTATACGCTCCACCTCGGCGCACCGTTCGGTACTTTGTACACGCGCCCGTCTCGCATTATTTTCGTTATCGTTTTGGGGGGGGAGGTGGGCAACAAGTATATTTACACCCGATAAGATAAGAAAGATAGAGTGGTGTACAATAATTGTAATCAAGTGATATCGTATATGTAGTGTCGGTACATTGGTGATCATAACCAGTGGGGGGGGGTAGTGGTGTTCGGGTCGCGGGTTGGTGCAACGGGGGTTGGTTTACGGCTGAGCTTCCAAGACGGCAGGCCTCGAGGGCCGAGCGAGACGGAGCAGCGCCCGGGCAGGGCCAGGCTCGTCAGCCGAGTGCGCTGCGGTAGGTGGCTGCTGTGGCTGCTGTCCTACGACGACGAGCAGCGGAGATAATAGTAGTACAACGAGTGCGGGTGCTGTTGGTGATTGTACCCGTAGTATTAGTAGTAGTAGTAGTGGTGAAGGTGGTCGTGCAATAGTAGGAGCCGCCGCCTCCCGGGGCCGCCGCGGTTCAGCCGTCGGCGACGGGCCCAGTGCCAAGATTGCGGCCAAACGCCAGTGTTGTGTGCGCAAGTGCAATAATACGATACTACGGAGGAAACAGGCAAACAAGGCTAACAAACAACTACAAACCGGCACAGCGAACAACAAGTTGAAAAAGAGCAGCAGTGCAGCGCTGCTCGCGGGACTCGTTGTACGCGAGATGGATTGGTCGGTCAAGGCGCGCCGAACGTAAGTACTTTGGCTTCTTGCTCGTTTTCACGCGCCCGTATATTATAAGGAGAACAAAACAAAAAGCCAAACGCGCGTATAAGTTATATATACCAACACCCCGCGTGTATTACATTATAAAAATTCAGTCCCTCCCCGTTTGCAGCCCCACTGTTATATATGTGCGGTTGACTCAGCACCCGCTACATATACATATCGCGTACGTCCGATCGTCGATCCATTCTCCTACTTATGATGTGTTGTTCCTATGAATTGTATATATATTATATGTGCATAATATATTGTGGCTGCAGCGCGAATAAGCCATTCATGATTCATGTGTATGTATTTAATATTATGCGTGTTGTGCATGTAGCAGCTGTATCGGAAAGATCGTTACTTTATTCGCCCTCTGTTTTTCGTTTGCACGTATCAGCTGAAAGATAAATATAAATGCACCGATGGATAGGTGTTGTGGTTTGCGAAAATTTAACTCATCAGGCGAAACACGCACTTGGATAGTTTTCGGTAAAGTGTGTGATTAAATGCTCAAAAGTGGTACAATAATGATGACGATGACGATGACGAAGATTGCCGTTCGCAAGCTTTCGCCGATTCTCGACTCGTGTATGCAATATAGATCGCATTAAAAAACCGGTATAGCAATGATAAAAAAAAAAAAAAAGAAAAAAAAAGGCCTTGTACAAAAACCCTCTTGGTATGCTTTTCGCAGGAAAAAATGCGCCGAGACAGCCAGCATCGATTTTTATGCTCGCGACGGCAGTCTGGAAATCCCGGCGGACGGATACGGCTTGGCGATGAAAGAGAGCGAAGCGAGTTGCATTCAAAGGAGGTAAAGTCTTCTTCTTCATCATCGTCGCTCGATACCTCATCTCTCTCTTCTTTTCTCTTTTTTTCTCTCTCTCTCTCTCTCTCACTTTCCACACATTATTTTTATTCTTATTATTTCTCGTAACCCAAGTGGCCAATTTGCCCCTTGTTCGCTTGTAATGAGTACCTATATTATGTACTCACACTTGTCTTACCGATCGCAACACTCGAGTCGCCAGGGTCAGTCGAGAGAGCACACCGTGTCCGCTGCACAAACACACATAAATACACGGTATTTACAAGCTCGGCGTATTGTCAGGACGCAAGTATATAAGGTACATGCGTTATAGTTATAATGCACGTATAATATTATAATACATGCATCAGGGTGCATTGCAAGGAGGAGCTTTGCGCATGATCGTTGCGCGCACACACCCTCGACATGCACGGGGGAGCATGCCATGGAGTGTAATACGTACCTATATATATATCTCATACCTAGAGGGCCAGGGCCTTATATACCTATATATATACGTAGACTTGCGCGTATACCGTGTGTTACGTGAGCATATACTTACCTACATGGGAGCGATATCCGCGCGTGCACGGCAGCATGGAACGGATGTACCTATACGCCGAGCACTCGCTTCCGGCTGCACTCGCGGGCTTTCCGCGAGCTACCTCCGTATACATCGACAAAGTCTGCAATTTTTTTTTTTTTTTTTTTTTTTTTTCCCTCTTCATGCGCGTATAAATATTATATGTACTTACTTACGCATCGCGCACATCCTGTTCTCATCGTCTTAGGTGTATCCTACAATAATATATATATATACATTACAAGGCTCGAGACGCCACCACCCCTTGGAAAGTTTTATCATACGTCGAGGATCGAAAGTTAGGTCACAATAGCACTCGGTAGCAAAGTTGTCCAAATTGCTTACGTAAGCATATATGTATATACGTAGGGCGAACCTCGTCCTGATCCAGCTAACTAGCAGTGCTTCCGCGATCGCGAATCGAATCGGTATTATACAGAGAGACATTTAAATCCCTCGCCGAGTGTATCCGGGGGGGGGGTTCGATCGATCGGCCGGGCCGCAAGTTCGTATCCGAAAGTGCAAGGGGGCGGTCTTCCTTTGATGCGCGAAATTAAACAGCTTATCGTCGGGACGGGCGAACTTGATCGGGGGCCGAATTAAAGGGAAAACGTGATGGTGATCCGTATCTATACCGCAGGTTGCACACACGTGCTTACCTATGGTTATACAGCATCGGCGATGGTGAACGCGTCTCGTGGGAAAAATTCACGCGCTCAGCTCCTGATGGCTCCCGCTCATTCAGGCCGAACGTAAAAATAAACGCTATGTTTTTACATTCGCGGAGATGCGAATTGTGACCTATTATTGTATGTGTTGCATCGGAGTAAAAGAAAAACACCCGACTCGACTTTTTAGTTTTTTTTTTGTTTTACCTACAATCCGTATACCCATGATGTTATTTACCCTCTTGTATGCTCTCCTCCAACCGTAAGCGTGGCGTAATGAAACGAGTGTTCTCTCGTGCTATGGGTATACACCTTCCTATACCGTGCAAAGCACCTTTCTTCCTGATGCTATTCATCGTCAGCCAGCACTAAAGTTCTCTCCTTTCGTCGGGCTTTTCATGTATTTTTACAAAGTTCCCTTTGAACGAAAAATTAGCAAGAATATAATATATACACGAGACGTCGTCGAGAGAGCACCTTCATTTCAGTGACGGCACGAGTGTGGGGTTGAACGAGGGGAGTGGGGTGTGCACTGTCAGCAGAGAGGCGCGTTTCGACGCGATAAGGTAAAGACTCGATTAATCTCACTTTCCGCTTTGGGCTCGGCGCAGAGACGAAAGGAGCAATTACCGGTACAACGGCGTGACTTTTATTTTCGTGCAAGTAACGCGTAAGCTTCGGCCTTGCCGGTACTATAGACGTGTCCTGTTTTCCACTTCTTTTGACAAAACCCATACAATGTACGCCAGGATGTTGGTTGTGTCGGATGATTACAGAGAGAGAAAACTAGCTTTGAGTGATATCTACAGTTTTTTTTTTTTGTATGGAAACGGGGTCGAAAACATTTTTACCTCGATTTTTACGATGGTTATACCCGTACGCGCGTTAAGATAGCGGCGGTACACGCGCGCATCTGAACGACTTTTCCTCGATATCGACGACGCTCCGCAAAATTCTGCTGATAAAGTGTAAACAGCGTAACTATATATACTCTAATGTAGGATTTACTCGAAAACAAATTGTTATTGTTGATGATTACGTACTTCCAGACAACAAAAGACGTGTCCTTAGAAAAATGAAGCGTCGGGCAACAATCAGTATATACACTGTAACAACTCGAATTATCAATTTTACTGATTAAAATACCTCGTGAAGGTATAACACTATTCGTCATACGTCGCAATCGAGGTTGCGGGGAAAACGAGGTTCCTCGCGATATAATAGTTTTTATCTTATTGACAAACACGAATAGCTTTATTTATACAGTTTAGATATAAATTATCGTTCCTCGCAACACGCTTACACTTTATATACGTGTTCAAGCTTTTAGTAGAGTAACCCTAATTCAACAACCTTATCAAGTATACGTGCCTACACAATTCTTGGTATTTATTGATATTATTGTTATTTATGAATATACATTGTAAACATTAAAACTCGGGAAAAAAGAGATGTAGACGCGCACTTTTGCATGAGAGAAAAGCCTAATGTATAGTTTTTCCCATCGACTCCTACATAGTGAACAGCGAATCGATTCCCGATTTTTTTTTTAAAAAGCTATATTCACGGGCTCACCAACGCATCGAAGCACAGATGAATCTGCAAACGATGGGAGGGGAGCCGGACACACTACACACGGTTGTCACACTTGATTGAAATAGCGAAGGGCGGCAAAGCACATAACAACACTATTATGTGTACAGGCGTATCCTAAACCTAGGTATACGATAGCGTCGAGAGAGAGAGAGAGAGTTATGCGAGCGTGCAGTGCAGCGAGCGTCTGATGGTGCTAGGGTGTAACGACCTCGAGGCTCGCTCGTACACACGGGTATATTATGTAGAAGAAGCAAAGTGCAGTGGCGTGTCAATGAAATAATGCATATACGTATGCTACTACGTGCTTGCGCTTGAGTAGCAGAGCTTGAACGCGCGATCCTCCCGAAGAAGACGGGCAAAGCTCTTCTCCTAGCTCCTCTATCTTGTATAGTCCTGCACAGTGTAGGAACGTACAAGCCAGCGACCGTGACCGGAAGCCAGAACTCTCCTTCCTTGAGAATCGCCCCCCCCCCCCGCGAGAGCTCCGAGTCTTTTCCTTTATTGTTAATTTTGAATCCACGTGAACGTGTTTTTTTAAGGCCGAGTTGGCGTGTGTTTTGAAAAGCCCGGCTCGTTGCACGGGCGTCAAAGAGAGAAACATCGATTAGATATAATACGTAATATTGTACGATACTCGCGCGCGCGTGCGAGCGATAATATATCATCCATCAGCGGGTGACTAAGCCGTGAAAACAATAAATGTGTATTATATATTTTTCCGTATTTTTCGATGTGCCCATACACATTGTACCGATGGCTGATGCGTACTTGTATTTTTTTTTACTATAAGGTAAAGGGCCCATCTATGAGACAATTTTAAAATCGGTACCTATGCATGAGACACCCAGTTTAATTTATATACGTAATACTTAAACATGAAAAGAAATTTTTTTTAATATCATTATAATATAATCTTTTGAATAAACAAATATTTTAAAGAACTTCAAACGTTATTAAATAATAAAGAATTTTATTGTAAGACCCTGTCTCATACATAGGTACAATGTGAAAACATAACCTCAAACATGTGTTGTCCCTATTAAGAGACACTCAAGACGCATTTAAATAACATGGGTGTCTCATAGTAACGGACGTGTGTCTCATACACAGGGCCCTACAGATTCAATGTGTCTCATTAATAGGTGCATTTCCATCCTGTTTATATTTGTTTATAAAATTATTTTTTAACGTTTTATTTGAATTTAAAAATTATAATATTATTCGTAATGATCTAATGCTTTCATTGATACCAAAACTTGATATATTTCCGCTCATAGAGAGTGTACATTAATTTAATAGCAAAAAAAGTGGTAAAAAACTGTCTCATAGATGGGCCCTTTACCTTATCGGACGGCTCGGCTGTCACGTTTCGCTGATAACTCTCAACTGGAGTCTGGTTATCAAATTTTGTGTTTCCCAAAGCCCATTTGAGTGATTCCCCACCGGTGATACTGCGCAATGTAGGGTATCGCTGTATACATTCTCCTTTTTTTTTTCGACGGTGTCGCGAGGCAACGCGAAATCCCAAGAAGCAAAAGGATTTCCAATATATATATATATACATCAATGGAATCGTCCTCGAAAGTTTCCCCGAATAGTTCCTCCTTCCGACCCGTTCAGGGAAAATATAATATAGTAGTTCTCGTATTAGCGGATACGTGAGAACAACGAGGCTGTAACATCGAGTCTGGAGCGCTATCGGGGAAAAGGAGTAGGTGAGGAGGAGATGAGGGAAGCAAAAAAAAGGTGGAGTGTGATCGAGAAGCAGAAACTCGTCGTTGCTTTTCCCATCAGAAGTGCACGCGAAGGTCCACTCTAGCCTGGCCAGAGAGAAGGGGGGGGTATAAGGGGGCAAAAAGTGACCCTTGCGGCGGACTGCGCCTTTGTCGGAGCCATATGTATATATACTGTATTGTAGCAGTGCAGGAGAACGAGAGAAGCAAAGACCTCCTCGTCGGCTGCAACAGCTATACATATAGCAGCCCGAGCGGTGCACAACTGGTTTTCTCGAGGGCCGTTCGCTTCGAAATTCCAGACAAAGTACCGGGGGCAGGATGTACACGTGTGTGTGCGTCGGCTAAACGAGCGGGGCCTGTACTCCTGCACCTCCCTGCCCCACCGTCGTCGTCGTCGTCTCCTCTTCTCTCCTCTTTTTCTTCTCGCCCTATCTCGTCCCCATCGTGTCTTATTCGTCTTTTCTTTCCGGCTGCCTCCCTTTCACTCCGCGCTCTCCGATCCTATATCCTCGTACACCACCACCACCACCACACCTCCCGGTGGCGGATACTCCCTTCCTCTTCTACCGGCCGATCACAGTAGTACGGCCAGAGGCGTGTGATTTTTCATTTCTCGATGTGAGCAGAAGGCACATCCTCGCGTTGCTGACTCGATCGCCCTGCGTACATCCACTTCGCCTCATCGGCCGCGGGGCGACCGCAAGGGACTCGGGTGTATTTGACTCTCTCCCCGCGGGAGCTTACACTGCTGCGTTTCTCACACAACAGCTGCTGCAGTATAATATTATACTCTCTCTTTGCTTCTTGTGTTGTATATTCATCCTCCTCTTTTTTTCCTTCGGAGCTTGCAGAGTCGACTCGACGAGCTTTGGAGTTGACGTATTCGTTTCCAATCCACACTACCCTCTATATATACCCATCAACCAAAGGGAGCCTTGAATTTTAAAACCATAGAGTCGCTGTTAACGCCCCATACTTGATGTTTGATATTATTATTATTATTATACCCGACGCGAATGGCCTCGTTAATGAAACCTATTCATCAAATGCTTCGGTGGCAATCAAAAGTTTGCGCAACCCGAAACTCTACCGTGTGAGGTATGTCATTTGAAGGCTTTAATTTGCCAAGTAGCTTTGTGGGTGTATGTTTTTTTTTTTTTTTTTTAATCTAAATTGCCGCTTTGGGCAGCTGCAGCGTGTGTGTTTGTTATAATAAAATCTGACGTTTGTCGTTCGATTGATTAACAATACGCAACGTGTACCGTGATTTTTTCAGTTGTTTGGGACCACTGTTCCCGTTAATGTCGTTATGACACTGTCGATTTATCAACACAAGACGATGAAGCACACAAGCAACAGTATAATAGGCCACGGATAGCACGACGGAAGCAGGTGTTTTCGTTCAACGCGCTTAATTGTGCCAGCACACACCCGGTGTCCATTACTTGAATCGTACACACATATACGGGTGTTGTTGTATACAGTCGGTATTGCCGCATGCCCTTATAATGCTGGTGTGTGGTAATATTAACTTAATACGTACAGCTGCCAATGATGGTGCAGCGTTGCCATTATTTCGTCGTATACAAAATTGGGTCTTGGATCGTATACAGCAGCAGTCAATGATATTTTTTAATTATCCGTTATGGCATTGTTCCAAATTTTTTTCAGTATTAGATACCTATTTTGACCTATTAGAAAACATTGAGATGAAAGTATAGAAATGATGAGTGAAGCGATTCAACAAAAACTAGTGTCAGGAATTGTATATCGTAAATTTCGCAATGAACAGCTGCAGTAAAAAGATGTTTAAAAGTGTACGTGTAAACGAGAGAGAGAATACTGTAAGCGTACACGAGTGGGCGACGATTACGACAATGTCTCCAAGTTAACAGAGACGACTACCATGTACCCGCTGATGATGAGCAATCCAATCAAGAGGACTTACATGTATCAAACACACGAGTTTATACGTTGTATATATATATATGTATATATATATATATATATATATATATATATATATATATATATATATATATATATATATATATATATATATATATATATATATATATATATATATATATATATATTATACAGATGTACGTATAGCTGTTGACTCGCCCTCGTGTTATTATTATCAATGTATACTTGGGCAATATGATGTACCAAACGAAAGCTTTGGGTAACAAGATCCCCGGCGCCAACAACCTGCGCGCGTTCGTCGCGCTCCCGCTGCGCATCGGGCCCATGCCAATAATAATTGATCTCGATAGATGTGTCAATCGGAGGACGAGACGGAGAGAGAAAGTTTCTCGAGAACTAAGCGGCAGATTACACGCGAAAACCCGTTCATCTCTCTCTATCTATCTGACGTAACGTGCAAGCTCGACATACCTATATATATATACTACTTTGTTGCGTCTTTTTCTCTCCGTTCGAGACGTCGCATCCATATAAACTATTGCCGAATTTGCGGTCGTGCGTTCATTTAATCAATTCGGGCGGAAATGTCAAAACGAAAGTCGATCCAGCACATGCACGATCGCGGCATTAATTGAGAAGCCAAATACTGCGGAGCAACGAAACAAAAGGGCTGATGGCCACCGCCACTACCACATCGGGCTCAATTGAATGTGACACTGAATTCGCACATAGAGTCCCCCTCCCCTTCTCTCCACTGTAAGTGTGAGCGCATGTACACACGGTAGGTATATATGGTTGGGTCTGTCGACCAACAGCTGCCGCACATGTAAGTCGCCAGCGAGTGTGTAGCGCCCGTTTTTTTGCGAGTCAGCCTTTGCACACCGCGGGCTAATACAACGATGCCGAAATGGCTGTACCTATAATATATACGTGCTTTCGTTTCGCGCGCGTTTCGAGGGGCTCGCCCTGTTCTTTTGTTTATCAAATATACATATATTGGTGTAAGGTTTTTTTGTTTTGTTTTGTTTTCAGTCCATTCTTCCGTTGCTGTCCCAATATCGATCGGTTCGTTCGTGTAGCAAATGACAAATATCAACAAACCCGTTTCCAAGGATCAAACTTTGCAAATTTTTCCAAACTCACGTGCAGTGTACGATTAAATTCACCCCTACAGCTGCTGCAAAACCGTTCCTACCCAACACCACTACGTGTTTGTATAAGTGTGGGTATATATCCCTTCCGAAAGTTTTATACCTGCGTGACCCTGAAACGATTTCCTCTGGGATCGAATCAATGTACAGTCGCAAGAACTTGCTCGTAAAGAGTAAAAGAGGGAGGGGGGGAGCGAGACAAAAAGCACTTTTATTTCGGCTGTTTTACTTTTCCTGCGTTCCCTCGACGGTCGTATATGCTCTCTCTTTTTTTTTTTTTTTCTTTCTGTGCGCTGATAGTAAAAATAAAGAAGTACCGTACCGTATAGCATACAAGTATATAGTTTCTGAGATATAAATATATTTACCCTCTGTGTTGTTCTATCTCTGCGCTACTCGCAACAACATTTCATTTTTCGAGTCATGCGCGCGATAATTTCCAACTAATCTCTATACTCGATGTGTGTACTTACGGTTTCATGTGCCGATCCAATTCGATCGCAACGAGGAATCGGAGCGACAAACGCTCCCAACGCGAAACCCTAAATGCACAATCAATTTTCACTTTCATTGTCCGCGCGATAATAGGTACCTGCGTGCAATTACCTACACCACACACACACACACACACGCCATGTGTTACTACTTTTTTTTCGTCTTCGGGGGGAGGAGGCCCCTTTCACTTCCCTTCTTGTTTTCTTCTCTCCCATCGTCGTTCGCTTTTATTTCCCTCCCTCTCTCTCTTTCTTCCACAAGAACGTATACAAGCGATACCACATATAATAATATACTCCCCGAGTCGCCATTCGCTGCTGCCACATTCACCGCCGCCAACGACTACGACTCCCCCCAAGGTCAAACTCGGTCTATTCTATATGTACATGTAGCGCTCTCGCGCAAGCTGCGCACCGTGTATACGTATATTTTCCCAAAGCCGCGAAATGGACGCCCAGTGCTTTCCAATTCGCTCGGTCCGAGGCAAAAATAGAATATTTTCCATTTTGGACCTTGTTGAAGGCGTTTTTTTTTTAAATTTTTTTTTATTTTTACGTTTACCTCGTCGCACCCGTTGCTCCTATACATAAACAAAAGATCATATTCTTTTTTTTTCTTTTAAATTCAACTTTCGTACTTTTGTCGTACCTTACACCACACGAGGCCGATTTATCATCCGGCCCGTAACAACATTCATTGCTCGGCACGCAATGTATAAATTATTAGTCCAACTTTGTGTATATACATTGTGCGTGAAAGCGCCGGGCCGCCCTGCGAGCTTTTCAAACACGGACCGAAAGAAAAAAAAAAAAAAAACACCGCGCGTGAGATGGAATTGATATTTCGCGGAGCAATTTGGCGAGGACATTTGAATACAATATTGCAGAGCGCCAAGGGGAAGCTATATACATACACGGCGAGGCGGGGGTAGGGGGGGGGAGGCGAATAAATCCCGGCGACTCTATTGTCCGGATACAACAGCGGAGAGCGAGGCGTGACCCAGGGCCGAGCTGCTCAGCCTCCGCGATACGGATCTGCTCCAGTTTTTATTTTTCACGCCCCGCATGTTGTCCCCCTATATGTCATCCTTATGCTGTTTTATTATCTTGCATTATATACATGTGTACAGTCTACCGCGTTACGTATGGTATTATTTCATCCGCTGTGGCTCCGAATTTCGCGCCCACCCACTGTTGTTATTTCTCATCCCGTGTGCAATAGTAATAAAGAATCATGTGTCTCCTTAATGGTGAAATCGAGTTGGGCTTGGTGCTTGACATCCCAAAAAAAAAAAAAAAAAAAAAAAAAACTCATGCTTTCAGTGCCAATAAGGAACCAAGTCGTTTTCACGGTGTGCCATCCCGATCGAGTTAACGGAGAGGGGGCACGACGCGCTTTACGTCACATTATCAGATACGTGGGTGCATAGGTATACCGGGGAGGTAGAGGCGCCGGCGATAAGTACCTATATACTTTCTGTCGAGGATTACGCAATACACGCAGAGAGTGGCTGCCATACCGCTGCTGACCCATTTGTGAAACTCGCGGCGCTTGCCACATTCAAGCTATATCTTTTACGTTATATATACATATATATATACATATACATATACACGGTGGCGGCACTCGACGACGGTTTTTGCTTACGACATGCCTTTGCACTGCTATCCATATAAATATACTAGCCCCAAGTTAAAGTACGCGTAGGGTAGTAGGTACTTTTCTACATGTCTCTTTCTCTCCGCCACGGAGCATTTGGTTTAAATATATTGGGTGTATATACCCAATCGCCTCGGCGGAGCAACTTTCGAGTCGCGCGAGCTTGCGAGCCGGAACAAAACGGGGGCTATACTCTCGAGGGAGAGGCTACATCGAGAATGAGTCACGTCGTGACTAACTATGTACCAATGAGATTATTATTTTTTTTTTTTGTTACACGTACTCGTATAAAAGACCAACTTACCACTGTACGGTTCGTCTTCGTGGTATCGCTTTCAATCCGTGCGAGGTAACGGCACCCCACGTCATATACCTACTTACAAAAGAGTCGAGGAAACGAAAGCTGCAGAACCATAATATACCTATGTACGTATTATGTGCGAGAGAGAAAAAGAAACTCGTCACTTTTTTAGAGAGCACCAAGCTATATGTGTGTGTGTGTTGGGTATACCTATATACTTGTATTATCGCAGGGTGGTTTCGGAGCCGGGTTGGTGGTTACTCGTTTGCGGCAGCGCCACTGCAGAGGTTTCCTTTGTCCGCGTGCATGAGATCATGTGTGCTCCGGTGGCTCTTGCACACACATACACACGTATCTGGACGGGAGCCAATGTTTCGGCTTGGCTCGTCAAATATATATACATACACGCACGAAAAGGGCCTCGCCACGGCTGAAGCACGTATATGGGGGTCTTAATACGTGCTTGGTCGAGCGCTCCGTCTAATCATTGGAATGGCACTTTTGTTTAAAACCGTGCGTGCGCCTCCATCACCGAAATAGATTCACAGCTGTTGAACCACGTATGTATACCCGTATAGCTTCGCATAACTAGCTTCTTATACTATACGAATGTGTTGTACAAGGGATTCGATCCAATCTATCGCGCTCAAAACTTTCAAACGCGTTTATCAAACACATCGCGGCCAGCGTTCGAGGAATGATTTCAGTCATCCATTCACGTGTAGGTATACACTTTTTCATTTAAAGTAGACTGAAATTTGTGAAGAAAAAAAAGTAGACTCGAGCACAAAGGAAGAAAAAAATACATACACACATCTCCAGACATCATGCGGTTAAAAGAAAAAAAAAAAATTCCAGCCCACACTTATATATACACTAGGTATAGGTTTTCTCTGCTCTTGTGAATGCACCTTGATGTTGTATACGACCGCAGGTTTGGTTCTCCTATTCGGTCTTTTTCATTACTTGGTCGAGCGGTGGATGTTTTTTCTCCCTCGAAAGTTCGCTCGAGGACTCGGGAAGAGGAAGAAAACGAAAAGAAAAAAAAAAAAAACCAGCCGAGAGGCCGCCTGCGCGAACTCCTCGGCCATCTGGAGAGGATGAAGGAGGTGCAAAGGCACGACGAGGGCAGACTTCGTTTATGGCCTTCGACGCGCACGTGTGTTTATGTGTATATATTATACACACACGCGGAACAGAGGCGTTGCCGCTACCGAGCCGCGACCCAACTCCGCGTAGGGTTCTATAAAAAAAACCAAACGAAAGCCTTTTCATCGCTCAAGCATTTTTGTAAGAGCGCATTTTTCTCTCCCTCCCTCGACAAGTAGTCTGTATTTCACGTATACACTCAACTCCGTGGAAACGCAAGAAAGCTCTGTCGCGCGGTTTTCTGTAATCGCGGAGTTGATAACGCGAGCAAAGAGACCTTATATTCGTGACTCGGTGGAATTATCACAACTGCTGGCCGTCATACACATGCGTATGTACTTTTTTTTTTTTTTTTTTTTCGTAATCTCATGAATAATAGAAAAAGTCCACGCATGGTGCGAGTCGACAAAACTTGCACTGCGAAATCTAATAGCGAAGCGATGAAAAATCAGTGACGGTAATTTAAAAAAAAAAAAAAAAAGAACAATTCTTACATTGAGGGGAAAGAAAATGACAGAACCAGCTCGAGGGAGTGCTGAATTAAAAAGTGAAGAGCTGCGCACGTCAGTGAAACGAGAGACGCAGGAATAAAAACGTCCATATCTGAGCAACGAAACGCTCCGTCTGGGCGTTATCTGGGAGCTGGTGATAGAGCCGACCCAAGCGTCTCCCACACGTGCGGAAGACATGTGTACAAGCTGAATACAAGCATCATATTGTATGCACGTGCGCACGAGCGAGTCAGCAGAGTAAGACGCAAGGAGCGTGGATGTACAAGTGGTGTGGGCGAGGAGGACAAAAAACAAATCGTGTATTCGATTACGAGGACGAGGCGCTGACGCTTAGTATCCAGAACTCACCCGTGTATAGAGTATCAACAGTTCGGCTATCGCCCAATAGTCTGTATATACTTGACATTTCCCAGGACGCGCGAGGCTTTGTCTATTATATACTCGAAGTAAAAAAAATAAGGCTCTCAAGTTCGGTCTCGTCGTTTTCCCAGACTATGTAGTTTTGATTACGCGAGCAGTTTCATCTTCCGCGTGTGTACATACGACACGACAGCGGCCGATGACGCAAGTACATGTATACCACAGTAATAAACCTTCGTTGCGCTCGTTTATCGGCGGCATTTAAACTTCATCGTCGAGCAGTATATAATGTATACGAGATGCGTCGGCGAAAAGAACGATGCTCTGGCATCATCGTTATTTTTTTTTTTTACATATGGGTAGTCTTTGTTCGATCGACAAATGAAAAAATAAAAATAAAGTATCAAAATACGATAATTTTCTCAAAGGAGGACTTTTGTGCGGGCACTCCCCTCCCTGCTTATCAGCTTCTGGATTTAGCCCAGAAGAGCATCAGCTCCTCGTGCTGGCCTGAAACACTCCTCACTTTCTCCCTCCGACCGTTCATATACCCTCTTGTCTCGCACGCACACACGGAGGACATTGTTCAGGGAGCCGTATATACTCGGTTCCTTCTCCTTAGTTGCTTCACCGGCACCTCTGCGTCTTTTCATCCGTGTGTGTACATATTATATATACTCGTTCTTTTGAACCGAGTCCAAGCGGGCCACCATACCCCGCACAATGGCCCCGCTCACGAGGGGCTATGCGGGCTTTCTCTCTCTCTCTTCATCAAGGTCTTTCCTTTCTTTCCCCTCGGCTCTCAGGGAGGAACAGAACACTGCGGATAAGCCAAGAGAAACAAAAAGCTCTCCGAGAACTGAGGGCTTCCTTCAGAGCCGGTTCTCTCTTGTTTATCAATGCGCTCTCTCTCTCTCTCTGACGCTTTTAGATTAGGACTGAATAGCTCTCGCATTTACCGTTCAACAATTAAACTAACTACGATAATGACAAAAATCAGTGACGAGCCACTACCATGTAACATATTGGGGTGCACTTTGAATGCCCTGAATGTGTTTCCCGTGCAATTTTTCCCGTCGCAACGAGCCAAGTTCCAACTGATCAGCATGACATTGAAAACAAAAAAAGTCAGACGTTAGAGGGAGGTTTCATTAAACTAAAAAATGTGTATTGTATATATTTTCGTGTACTCGTCTAAAGTACAAACAAGCCTTGAATCCAAATAAGCTCTGTATAGTGGGAGTCTGGAGTGGGTAAAGCGATAATTCATCTCGAGCCGAGCAATTAATACACGCCGCGTCGATAAATATCGCGTATACCCTACCTTTGTACATCATTATTATTGTATTGGTGTGTATTGTATATAGGACCCCGTACCGAGCCAAAATTTTTAAGTCTCTAATTGCCGCAATTTGTTCACCCGTCTGTCCTCCTTCGTACAGATACATCTACCTGTGTACCATCAGCTACTTTCTTCGCTTTGCAAACACGCACGGGTCCTTCCCTTCGCTTATCCCCGGCTCATCTCCGGGACCCCTTTTTCGAAAAGTTATATTGCCCGTACGTGCTACACGGCTACTATGCGTCCCCAGAACTGAGTCAGAAGCAAAACTCGTCGCGTTTGAAACGTGAACTCTGTAAAATAAGTGAGTCAGTGATTAATCGACGCTCGCCCGTGCCGGTGGTATATATCATATGGTTGTAATAGCCGTTCCAGCTGGTCGTTGTATAGTTGACGCGCGACCATTGCCGTGTCGAGGGCTCGGGTGTCTCGCTCGCGTGGACATATACTGCTCCTTCTTGTGTAAAGCCGCCTCGGCGGAAGACCGATAATATTGAGAAACGAACGTCTGCGCCTTCGTCAAACTCGAAAATCCCGAGAAAAATTTGATTATTTATAGTTGGAGGCTTTTGTTTATTTGTTCATGTGCGAGAGAAATCATTGTTTATTTAGCTGTCGGTATTTTTGGGAGACCCGGTAAATATAGAAAAAGCGATACTTGCATAGATTTTGGTTTTCGAGAAGAACCACGTGGAATTTCCCTCACTCATCACTTACAAGACGATCTATGGAATTAAACTACAGGTACGACCCATTTCATTGTACTTATTTTCCAAATTTTTTCTTGTACTCCATAAAACTGAATCGTAGCGATTAAGGTAAATGTCCCAGTAGTTAATGGCCACCTCCACGTTAAATATATGCAAAAGCTGGTGGCCAACTATTGGGACACATGCATTGCCTAATAGTTGGCCACCAGATTTATCCTTGTATTTTATACAGTGGCCAAGTATTGGGACCAGTTTTTTGGTGGACAACTACTAAGACATTTACCTTACTGGTCGGATCACTTTTAAATCAGTGAAACTGTATCATTTCCCTTCACTTTTTATTTTGTACTAAATTAATGCGCTCCAAAAACTGTAGTGGCTTTCAGGGCATTTTCCTGAAAAATCGGTGACCCCTTTTTCACTGATTCAATTTTAAAGATTAAATATTAACTATACTTTTGTGGAACAAGTCGCACGTGTGTATACAAACGTATTGCCTCTGAAAAAAGTTCGACGTTCGCGATAAAGTACGGGTAGGTGGTCGTAAAACCAGCCGAGTAGGGTATCACACGTACACGTTTCCCAAAGAATTTTTCTTTACAAGTGTCGAGGTTACAATACGTGTACACGTAACGTACAAAGGCGCGCACTGTCTCGATTCTCACACTCGTGCGAGCAAGTAGCTGGTGTACCCACACGAATAAATATGATAATCGTCACGTGTACACATATAAGCATCACCATTGCGGAATAAATTCTCACGATTACGTATATTAACATACATACACGTTCACATGATTTTGAGCAATAATTATTATTCCGAGCCCGACTGACATTGCGCACTTCTCATTGTTACTCAATTTGTGCTTTATTCCTTCGCTCCTCGCTGTGTGTATATGTATCGTCCCTCCGGTGCATCGCAATCATCCTCGGTGTACGTATATATACTTGCTCGCGTACAGCTCTCTATATAATATGTTGTTGCACCCGTTTTTCTTAATTGATCGATAATTCGTTTTTTCCGCTCCCTTTGTTTCGACAACCACTGCACACGTTGTACGTGTACATCGCCCATCCGCGAAATCATTAATGTTTGCGTTACAAGTCGAGCGAAAGAATAGCAACGTTTACACATCAATTACCCAACGAGGGAAGGTAATCTCTCGCTCTCTCTCTTCTCTAACAAACGTCGTTTACAACGAAATTACATACGCGTGTTTCCGCGATCAGCAGAGAATGAAGCTTGAAACGGTAACAAACGTGACAGTGTAAGTTACAACAATCTCACAATTAACGATAGAACAGTAAACATCGAGTTATTGATAAACAATGTAAATGTACATATCCGACACGGATATCGCGTGTAATGCTGTACGCACACGCACACCTGTACTTGAGAAATCGGCTCGGCAACAGCAGCGTGCGATATACGATTCTCAAGGGCCTTCGGTCGGTCAAGTCTACATTACACCCGGACAAAGGGGAACAAAGACCCACCGGTCGGTCCACTGCAGGCCGCGCTCCGTACGCCGATCTGTTTGTCGCAACTATACGTGTTTTTTGCGCGTAATCCATTTTTACGCGCCCGCGGGCCCTCCCGTTCGCGCCAACTCCGCGTGCAGGTACCCCCCCCCCTCTTTTATTGCTCCGCAGTTCGAGTTTCGGGTGTATACGAAAGTCTCTGTTTTTTTTTTTTTTTTTGGGTGGGAGGGGAAAAGGGATGACGGAACGGTGATGGATACGATACAAAAACAAAAGCAAAAGAAAAAAGGTTCTTTGTTCGTCGACAGGGCGCACCTCTTGCCCACGACACTACCCACATAACGAGCAGCCAATATACTTTCACTGCAAGTTTCACGGTCAACGGACGCGTTACCAGCCGCGAATAACAATGATAATCGCAACAACGGCTCGGGATCCAGGAGTGCCGCCTGCATCCACGTATAAAGTGTGTGTGTGTGTTCACTGCATCGTGCACTCGTACGTAGTCTATCTATATTGCGGACTGCATCCGAGACAAACTAAAAGCCGCATCTTGAGTATTTTTTTCACATCAATTGATATCTCGTAATAGCTCGGAGTTCATCATTGGCCTTGGCTCTTGGAGTCATACCCCAAGTACACATGTACTTAATTGCAGTTTGGAAAGACAAAAACGAAAATTGATTATCCGAATGGCGAACCGGTCGACGACCCGCCTCCTCCACCGGCTCAAGGAGAGAGAAAGACGTATAGGCCATTATACATCGGCAGCGCCCCAAGAGCACTCGCAGCGATCTTCGATCTTGACCTTCATTCCTCTCTCTCTCCCAGGCCATTATATGCCCGGCTCCGACAATCCACCTCCGCTCGCCTCTCGCAACCCGTTACGGCGCGCCGCCTCTCTCTCTCTATTGTCGCGTTCCGTTCGCCGCGCAACCAACGCCACCCCTTCCTCCACCTATACCATGTACATATATACTTATTCCAACTGTTTGAATTCTATAAGCTCCGAGCTGCCGGTATATGAGGCACTTTGGTGTTGAGCGTCACGGCGAGCACTCCGAGCTGGCAAAAGTGAGAAAGGGTATATATATATAAGTATACCTGGACTGGCACGGAAAGTGCACAAGAAGTACACACATGGATATGTATATATATGCAGCGTATTGGATGTTGTATACACCTACCCTCGACATCCGGCGGAAAAGGCACCGCGAAGAACAATGCGCTGCCTTCCACGCGTCTTCGTTTTTATTCCCATACGTTACGCGCTCCCCGGGTACGGGAAAAACTTCCAACTTTTTCTGTATTCCCGGCAGCAGTCGATGCGCCAAAGTCGAAGCACGATTTCGTCGTTGTTGTCATTATTGAAGATGTCTTTGGACGTTTATTCTAATGGCCGCCGTTGCTTTCGAAATAAATCAAAGCGATACGGTCGCGCGAGAGAGAGAAACACCGTTACGTTTGCTCGAAGAGAGAACGTCGTCCTTACTGTGAGCAAGCGGTTGCTGAAATTCTCTTTTATGTATATGGGAGTGGAAAGTCATTTGGACCTCAACCCCGTCGCCGTTGTGGCGATTTACGTTTCCGAGAAGCGCACGGGATCGTCCGATGTGAATTCTAAGCAGCCCAACGCTTATATATATATATTGGCGGATTTTTACGATTTTTCGTGAGAGAGACAATAATCATCATCACATAACGTGAGGATGTTACGTTTCACTGTTCGAGTCGTTTGGAAGTTTTCGGAGGGACTAAATGATTCAAAAGGCGTATCTTTATTATCCTCTCCCCTATAGTGGTGTGTATGGTTTGTTTGATGGGAGAAAGTATATTTTTCCCGAGATGGTGTACGTGGGAAATCGATACTTGGTCTGATGATTGAATTTCATAATTTTGCCGACCCGTGAAATCTTGAAATAATAACGACGGTATTTCGTGTTCTTGCCTACGGCTCTCTACCCATACCATTAAATTCAGGACAAAAAAATCCTCCTGCCGTGATAATCGTCCCGGAACAAAGTTTCCTGTGAATTACTTTGGATTATCGTCCTCGGGCGCTCCTCGCTATACGTGTCTTGCTCGAACGCTCGTGTCACGTATAAAAAAGGCCAACAGATTATGGGATTATGTAACGTGGGTTTTATGGTAATACACTTTTCGTGTCCAGTAGGTATATAGTACATAATCTCGTTGACCGTAAGTAAAATAATATCCCTCCCAAGTAGATAAGTGTACCATCGTACATCAGCTGTGTATATATAGGCTCCGGTACAAAGGCTCCATTGATGATGCTATGTAGCTCCGATATGTCAGTCAAGTGGTGTGATAATATAGGATACGCGAGTTAACCACGACTTCCTCTGCTCTCTCGCTCCAAGAACGACACGCATGGTATCTATATATGTAAAACACTTAGATTCGCAAAACGAATGGATAAAGTTTCGATCGGATTCATGGATTCAATACGTATACAAGCTAATCCACGTCCAAATAAGAATTATCAGCTAATTGAGAGCAACGTTGTTCGTACATCGCGGATGAAAGTCCGTTGGGGATGGAACTATATAGAAACTTTATGTAGAAACACACAAGTAGTAAACCTCTTGTTTGCGATCGCGATGTACTTTTCCCCGCACCTGTGCAACAAGGAGGCGAGAATTATCCTTGCAAGTGCAGTAGCGCACACGCTGTTTGCGCCAATTAAGCCTCTCTCGCAGCTGCAACACCGGCGAGCTGTTCGAGCTCGTTGCTTTTTATTTTTTTTTTCTTTCCATAGGGAAGGTGTGCACGCGTGTATAAATGCACGACTTTTGCATGCTGTCGAGCGTGGATAGGCGTAAGAGGGAGAGAAGAGGCGTGGAGAACAAGATATACCAGCAGCACCGGCTTATAAATATATACACACATATATATATATAGGTACCCGCCAGGAGGAGGAAAGAAAGAGCGCCGCGGACAAGGTCACGGTTAGCGTCCGGCAGTGCTCGCACATCAAGCGAAACACACATACTAGACCTGTGTACCTGCAGTGTAGGCACTTGTTAGGAGTATATTTATGCGATGGTATACATATAAAAGTAGGCAGCGTCCCGAGAGAGAAATAAAGATATAGGAGGCACGCGCCACGTGTTGATGCAACACTTGCAACGTAACTGCTGATTTGGCGCACAGCAGCCCACCTTTGGGGCTAACGTGTCGACCGAGGCGTGATCTACACCTGTTATCTTTGTGGAGATGTCGTTGGGGCACGTCTCAATCGCGAAACCATCTCACAGTCACCTTTTGCTTCTCGACAAAAAAAAAAAGAAACAACACACAAAGACAAATACGGTTCACGGCTTTTTTGTAAGCACAATATTGGTGTGTATACATCAGTTAGCATACATATCAGTGGGATGAGACACCGTTTTGTCAATGCATTACATTAACTCTGGCGTTCGTCACTCTCGACATTAGTTATCAGTTATTATGATAACACTTCATGGCTCATCGTTGCTCGTACATGCAGCTGCCTCGTGATTTTCTTCGAGTATTCAATTGTTCATTCAACGAGTTAACTGTCTTGATGACAAACTTATTTTTATTATACTTATGCCTTTTATGCCGTCGTAATATTTTGTAATGGTGTATTTTCAATGACAAATTTCGTACGTGGGAAGTATCATAATTGTTCAATAAATGCAAATTTAATGGTAATAAGTGTTAAAATATGGGAATAAGTTTATTTAAATTCATCAGCGTTGCCATATAATGTTTCGTTGCGAAAAGTTATAAACCAGTCACGCATTTGGAAGTTGAAGGGGAAGGCAAACATCTAAATTTGATTTAAAAAACGAAAGTTTGGCACTTGTGGATCAATTGCTAAATTTTACACTAGACACGTACAATTTTCTTTGATAGTACACAAACATTAACACTCAAAAATTTTGTTTGCGAAAAAAACAAAAAAAATTTAATTTAAAAAGCCAAATTACACGACTTGGGTGTGGTTACACTTTTTGCTCTGTTAGACTTTCAGATGTTTCCGTAAAATGTAGATTTGAGCGTTAGACTAGAAAAGAGTATATACGATGCAATAAACATTTTTTTAAATATAATTTCAAGAATTGATAGTTTTGAAACGAATGTTTAAGTGTAACACGTAGGTATGGATTGATCAACACCTCAACGAGTTCAGATTTAGCATAATGTAGAAACAAGGGATTTACTTTCTTAGAAATTCACATATGTGGGTAGGTGTAGCAGTCGCGTGGTGGATTTTTTATGCAACCATCATATTTTATTAACTTGAAGTACACCTCCTATACACACGAGGCATTGCGAGGTCGCTGTACATGTCACAAACAACCACACATTTATCAGGTGCACATGTAATATCGTCATCTCATAGACACACACACACACACAAAGTAGATAAACGAAAGAAGATAATACATAAAGAAAAGTGATAAGTGTACTTGCGAGAGCGACCGGAGTAATTAAATGGAACGCGCAATAGCACTGCAGCATCAGCGGCATTGATCTATCGCTATAAAAGTTTTGCCATAAGAAAAAGGTTCTCCGAGTCCTTGACACGTCTCGAGTTTATATAACAGTCGTCCAAAGCATACTACACTTTCAAGTGCATACATGTATATTATTCTTGTACGTACATCTTTCGCTAACGCAGCATCTTCTACATTCCAGTTGTCTCCTCCTCGCACTTGTCAAATATTTGTACTACGCATCGTGCAGTTTTACAATTTTTCTCGGATGCTACGTTCTATTGCTGTCTAAGCGTATCTATACTTTATGACTATCGACACAGGGCTAACAAAGTCCCCTCTTTGTTTGGCCAAGTAAGGTGTGTGTGTGTGTGTGTATACCTTAAACAAGTGGGCTGTGTCGGTGTAACAAAAGCACACAACGCCAATGCTCAAAGTTACTGAAACTCGGCTCCTGTAATGCTTACATCCAAAAAAATGTTTATTCTAGAACGAAAGAAAGGCTTTGCGTTTATTTGGCTCGCTTACGAAATTGTCGGCCTATACCACTGTCAAATTATAAAAGTAGACCAAGATAGTGGACCAACATGTGTTTCGAACAAAGTACGAGTCCAAAGCTGTTTCTAGTCGGCGCGAGCTGTGTACTTTGCTTACCGTTTCAATTGGCCATCATCAGACACAGCAAATGGCCACGCTTGTTACATTACCTATACAGTACGGACTTGTACAATCATTGCCATACATGTGGGTATATATATGGTTACGTGTACAACCTACTTACACTTTCCGATGAGCTCGGCAACGTAGGCTTTCGCTTCGTCCGACTATGTCGACCTTGAGGCTGATAAGTATTATAATGTAAAGACGACGGTGCGGAGATTGCGTGGGGGGGGGGGCATGATTCCAAAGAAAGCATCGGGACTAGTATATTATATATACCATATACGCGCGACCATCAGTCGCGGCAACAAGCCGATGATGACGCAAAAGGGTGGAGGGCACAAACGTCGACGGCGCCTCTCTCTCTCTCTCCTCTTCCTCTCCAGACATGTGGCCAACCAGAGGGACCGAGACAATGGTGATTGTCTCTCAAAGCGTTTACAGCCTAATTATGTGAACATGGCCGAAGCAGGCTATGGTACACAACAATACTATAACCTCGTAACAATGTACGATTGTTCATTGTCTACTCCGGTGTGCACTCTTCGGCTCTCTCCTCCTTCTCTCCCTCTTTTGGCTTATATTATAATATATAGGCTGTATATAGTCTTTGCTGCAGATGTCCCTTTAGGCCCGCACGTTAGCTACCCATCTTTGCTGTAACAGTAATATTACAAAAAAAAAAAAAAAGTGGGAGAGGGTGGGTTGTACCCGACGTCCGGCCCTCTCGTATTATGCGTCACATAATATTTACATAATATCTGCTGTGCTTGTACGTATATGAGTGATTAAACCTTATTTTCTATCAAAGTCTGATACGCGCTAGATTTATATTGCGTTTGATGACTCGACGCGTTTGAGGATTATTAATAAAGGTATGGTTATACGAGCTAATAAGTGTGGTTTATCTGTAGGTCGAGGTATATCCGTTTGTGTATTTTACAACATTTGGGATTAGTTGGCAATTATTGATTTTGTTGTTTATTGAAAATTGCAAAAACGAGGAAAAAAAAGATTGACATGTAGTTGTGTTTTCGCGTAGGTGTGCATACATTTATATATAGTGTGTATCAACGGTTAAATAAAAAGGCTTTCTGCATTTCTTTTTCTCAAACGTATCGGCACTGTCACGTTGTTCGCGGTAAAAAAAAAAAAAAAAAAAAAAAATCCGTTTAAAGGCACTAAGCAATAAATATAAGCAAGCGAGTCTTGTGCCTATCTTAATTTCATGTCCATCGCAATTTTGCTTTGACCGAAGGAAAAAAAAACCCATTTCCCAAGATAGCCGTTTTTTCAAAACGAAATCAACATATACATGTACACACACTTGGCTCTTTCCATCTCCGAGCTGTCGATGTACGCGAGGACTCGCTATCTCATCTCGTGTGTACAGGTGCAGCCTCTGCTCTTCCACAATCGCGGAGTTGTCCGCGGCTTTTGCGCAACTGTCAGCGCTCGTCTGTCGATGGGACGATTTATTAGCCTATGGCTCGTCTTGCGTATATACGCGGTCCACGGGCGCGATTTTTTCGAGAACTGGTACTTATACCTGCGACGATGATACCACACGCGTAAAAACGCATGGTGCGTTACTTTTGCTTGCACACACTGCTCATTGAAACTTATTTGTGTATGGGCTCGAAATTTGTACGTGATGTATATTGCGGCACAAGTCGAGCCAAGCCCATATTTGAGTATATCTCGCGGCGAGTGAATGCATATTATAATAGGTAATCGGTGGTGCAGGTGACGCGCGCTTACACACATATATACATTGCCAGAGTCGACAGGATGCATACTTTTATCATTAGCGAGAGAGAACAAGCAGCGGCGTGGCCTTCGGACTGTTGACGCGCGAGTGAGTATACACGCGCGGCGAAATTGCGTTTGTGCCGTGCTTCGTGTATGTTATTGCGAGATGCACACCGCCTAGCGCGCCCGTGACGTGTAAACGTTGCGAATCGATGTACCATTTCTATTGTTGTTTGGCCCTTATAGAGCGGGTTGGAACTTTTTTTTTCGCTCTTCTTTCCTTGATCCGAAGATTCGAGTGATACTTTGGGTGTGGTATATATTATATGTGCACCTTTCTCGCGGCCTTAACTTTACGCGAATTCGCAGTGGTCGGTGTTACGTCATGATTCTTATTTTACTCCGCTGTTGGATCTTTTTTATCGTTCAAATATTGATTCGTCGGTCTCTGCTTCGCGTTACTGAGTTTTACCATTACAAAAGAGCCCAACAGTGGTTACTGCATGAACATTTTTTTGGGTTACTCGAACAAACGTGAACAAAGAGCTCGTGAATCGTGTTGCGACGATTTTCCATGAAAGTGGATTATTCTTTTTCTTTTTTTTTTTTCCTCTTTTCTTCTTTGAAAGTTTTGGACTTACGTAAGAATGCAAGAACTCGCGAACAAATGTTTGACGCTAAAAATACATCGGAAGACTTTACACTTACAAACTTTTGCAACCTCGTCGTTGTTGAGTGTCCAAACTGTGAAGTTTAATGATGGATCTCTTGCTTCAGGCAGCTCAGGGTGAGGTCTAAGAATACATGAAAAAATTTCGGCAACTCTCTTTATCTTCTTATAATTAAAAAAAGTTATTTCAATTGTACATGATAAAATGAGAGAAAAAGTTACGAAAAATGACTTTATTTTTGTAAAAATATTCTTACCATTCACAAAAAAAGTGACTCAATCTAGACAAATGGACGAAACAAATAGGCAAATCTTAATTATACATGTGTGCGTGCTCGAGACCACCGACGAAGCTCTCAGTAAAAGAAAGATCTGCCGATTAATAAGTATAGGCGTAGTGAGTGCAAGCTCGCGCGAGGATGAGCACAGAGAGAACGGGTCGACGCGTCGGCTAACGGTGACAGCATCGCGCGCACACGCGCCCATGGCACTGCGAGAGCGGCCGCTCGGCGACGCGCGCCTTTCGTTTTTCCTTCATTGGAAGTCGGTCCTTGAGAAAATCTTCTTACCTCGTTTCTGGATTTCATCATCGCCCCGCGAGATCTTGTGGCGCGCGCGCGCGCGTATAACTTACGACCCTCTCTCCGTGTACCTAATCCTCCTATGGGCGCGTGTGCGCTGCACTGTTGGTTAGCGCGTAACTGCGGCGGCACTTTTCTCATTTTCCCGCGCTCTTTCCTTCAAGGAGAGAAAAAAAGGAAACCAGCCGCTCTGCTCCTTGGCATAGATTCACGCAGAAAAATCCACCTCTTTCTCTCTCCAACTCGCTCGCCTTTTTTCCCCCTTCCTTGGTTCTTACGCTTTTTTTTTTTTACATGGAAAACGTGAAAAAAAGAAATGAAATCGAGTACCTGCGCCATATTTCTCATCCTTGACGCAAAGTGCATAGAAACACATATTTAAATATGTGTAAAAGGTAAGTATATACTTTTATTTCATCACTTTACGAATACATACAATGTACAAGGTGCTCTTCAAATCTGAATCAGACACATGATTATATTTTGAACTTAATTTCTAGTACCAATAACACATATTACCAACTCACGTTTAAGAAAGTGTATATTTATGTAATAACGTGTAACGGAGAATTTTCAATGGCCTTCAGCGACCTGTTGCTCTATACAGCAGAGCCTACTGTACTTAATTACATACTCTATACTGTCATCAAGCTCTCACACAAGTCAAAAGCTTGCGACCATAGGTACTTTGTATGCCTATCGCTTTGATCGCTCTCTCTCTCTCTCTTCCTTATTTTTTCTTTTTGAGGAATGAACGAGGCAATTGATGGTACCTTATCCTAATCGCTATAGGAGAGTGTGGGCACCAGCACCTGAAATTATAATTTCGGCTTACAACTCGAATAAATCAATCCGATTGTCAAAAATTTCCATCGTGCGCCAAAAATCGTGGATCTCAATCCATCTCGACACATCGATACTTCCCGCGTAAAAATTTTTAAGTTTGGTCAAACTTGCGCAAAAGTTCATGTGGCCAACGTTTGGCCAAGCTTGGGCAATGAGAAAATCCCAAACTTGGATTTTCGTTGGAAAATTTGACTCAAGTTTAGCAAATGTTTATCCAAACGTCTAAAAAATTAATTAGTTAGTCTGCATATAAGACTTGCGAAAAATATTGAGTCCAAGTTTGGGATTTTCTCATTGCCCAAGCTTGGCCAAAGGTTAGCCACATGAACTTTGGCGAAAGTTAAGCCAAACGTTAAAATTTTTACGTGGGTTATTACCTTATACCGTCTAATTGCCAATGGTCCTTTTTCCGCTGCCGTGAGTCACTTGACAAGTGTACGCACGCACATGAGGGAGAAGGAAATCTTTGCCAATACCAAACTGCAAACATCCCGAGTCGACGCCTTTCACCGAGGTTGCACTTTTAATCTCCCCCTTCCTCTCTTCCTCGAGGATTAATAGCCGAGCGGACCTTCGGAAAACCTGAATACAAGTACTCGCGCTGCCGACAATGATCGATCACCCCCCCCCCTCCTCTCTCTCTTACAATATTTGCTTCTACATATATATGCGTGCATGTGAACCACCACCACCTCTGTTGCTAACTATACCTCCATTATACCGTGTACTCTACTTCTTTCGTTTCCACTCTCGTGCCCTTTGGTGAATAGTCGACTGCTCTTGGAAATATTATACGTATAGGTACATGTACAAAGGTACTCACGTGATCGTCGAATCCGTACCCCCTCGTTGTATTAATTATTGATACCCGCAGCTGTTGTGCGCCACAGCGAAGGCCCACCGTGTGAAAGTGATATACATCGAACCTATACCGTGTGCCTATATTAGCTATGTCTGGATTGGACAAATGGTGTTCACGGTAGAGGTGGGGATCGGAATGAAGTGAACGATTCCTTCGATTGTATACGTATGGTTGTTGAAGATTTGCCAAAATTGTGTGTATGGAATGCTCATGTCTGTGTTTCACATTATCCTACCCTTGAATTTTCAAGTGAACAGCGCGAAAATGACCCCCAAACATGACATCAAATATATATCGCTAGCTTGGCAAAACCTACAATACTTGACTTGAAACTTTGATGCCACTCCGTTTATTCTCGTGTGCCAAAAAAAAAAAAAATCAAAAAACCGTGTAGAAATTGTTATTTTGGTATTTCGAAACTAGATTTTTTTTTTTTTTTCTTCGGTAAACATCTCGTTGTGTAACACACACGTAAGGCCAAAAAATGTTTGTTTAGCCCCGGTTTTACCGTCCAAAGGTCTCGTATGAAATATATTAGATTGTACCTTTGCACTGAACTCAAGGTTGTTTCCAGCAGTTGAGCTATGCGGCTGTTGGAGTCCGGTGACTGTAGCAGTTATATAGTATAAGCAATAGGGTGCGGTGACAGAGAGCGGAGTGAAATCGCGACCGGCCGTGCGAATTGTGAAAAAAAAAAAAAAAAAAAAAAACTACAGCAACGCCATGGACACTGTTCGAGTCGGAGAAACGCCAGCGTTCCCGAAACGAAGGGAAACAGGCGATTTGTCAACGCTACAAGTATTGCCGGAATCAAATCGCCGCAGCTGCAGGGACACACGTGATTATCTCTGCGGACACTACATCGCATAGGTGTGTTTTAGAAAGGACCGAGTATACAGGCGCTTGTGTACAACCACATTCCGTGATGTATAAAATTTGCCTCCTATATATTATTTAGTACTGGCCACAATAGCAGTAATAATTTATTATAGTTTACCATTCGATGTTGTAAAAGTGCCGATTTATCGATCATATTATTTTGACCGGTATAAATTAAAATACATTGTATTAATCCAATGTGGCAATCAATTCTGTTTGAGTATTATGTCACAATGTATAACCCCTCGGTAATAAAACTAATGAAAAAGGCATTTTTGGCGATCGCGGGTCTACCAAGAAATAAAGGCAGTACGAGGAACTCGAAATTGATTGCACAGTTAACCAACTGTATGTGGCTTTAGTTGTTCGAGCCCGCAGGGCTTATCTCGTTCTCGCGCGTCGGACCCAAACTACTGTGGGCATTGGACTCGTTATATATGGTGGCGCCTATTATGTTCTCTCGTTTCTGTAATACCTACACGAAATGACGCTTCATCTAAATTTTACAGGGACACTTTAGTATGGGAAGATTCTAGTTTGTATCCGTTGCATCTGTCTTTTTTCTTGACTATACTCCCTCGTATCCATCATTTAATTCCGTGTCTTTTATCATCATCATCATCGTTAGTCAGCAGACGGACGCACAACCGGTATACCAACACACATTTTTCAATCTCATGGTGGTAAAAACGTGTAGTTCAATTGGCTCTTCATAAAACATGATTATGTAAAACTGGACGTGCAGCCTGTATACACAGCTTGTTCCCCCTTGTATAGAGATACGTCCGCTTCGTGTAGTTTTTTCACTGCCGATCTACCAATGGCACCGAGTTTGAAAACGAGTTTGAAACGAGGACGAGATGAAATGCGAAATCGTTGTACACACGTGCGAGTGGCATCAGTAGCGAACCCACTGCAACGATCTGTGATGACTACCAAAACACTAACTACCCCAGCTCGCGCGTACATGAGAGTCACGATCGATGACCCGGTAAGAAAAACCGCAGGGACGGAAGAGAGTTCGGATTTTCCCGGCTAATGGCTCATAACAGCAGCTTCAACCCTGGTTTCTCCTCGACTCCATACCCCGTCCGTCTACTTTGCCGGGAGGATTAGGGCTGCGCCCTCGCGGTTATCGTGCACCAACGCTATGGAGTGTAGCAGCGCCACTAGCGACCTCCTCGAGTCCCGATCAATACACCCCGGCTTGGTGCAACCCCCCAGCTGTGTGTGGTTTATTGTTATACGGTTCCGAGTGACTCTCGAGGCTCCGACGAACCCCGCAAATTTGTACCTCCTCGATCGTTAAACCGATGATCGACAACAGTCTCGCCGGATATGCTGTTCGCAATTATACAATGCTCCGAGTGAGGCGAAAAAAAAATGGCCAAACGAGTATACTTTTTAACGTCACATTACAAAATCATGACATTTGGGATACCCGCATTGGACACGTTTGCGGTTGCGAGTATAGTAGTTTTGCTCTGCTCCCGTTTTCTCGAAACAGTGACCGCCGCGTAAAAACGTCGTCGTCGCAACGGCCCGACCTTGGCCGAAGAAGATTAAAAGCTGGCCAAGCTTCAAGTCGACATATACATGAAATGTGCTCTCGGTTGGGATATTTTTACACACCGTTTGAGCAACACTACAGGGCGCGCCTTACAATTTTCATTCACCAAAGTGGATTCCGATGCGTGGAATATAATATATGTGCCCTCTCGCGGAATGATGGGTCTATAGCAGAGCCATATCACACCTTGAGCGTCTGCCAAAAATAATGCTTCATTGGCTCCGAAATTTCGTAAGAAGTGGTCGAAAAATAACTTCAAGTTCCGTACACGCCGATACTTTGTACATGATAGAAACGCGTGTTGTACTTTGCCCGAGCATCTGTTCTATATAATATACTGTACGCCAATTTGTTTGACGTGAAGTGCCGAGTAATGCCCCCACAGTCCAGCCGGCCAGTACTGAACTTTTGATCGCATTAACACCGTTCGCTTTTACTTGCCTATTATGTAAATTCGCGCCCGTGCATGTAGTATGTGCCCACACGTAATGTAATATATTATGCACACACGTGGCGCACGTCGCTCCTCAAAGCCGTATATGTGTATATATACGGCCCCCGGGCCTCAGCAAGCCGGAAACCATTGGTGTAATGTATGCACGCCTGACACGAGCCATACGGCTCTCTGTACATTTTGTTGGGCGACTTCCGCGAGCTGGTTTATATGTATGTATAAGTAGCGGCAGTGACAGCCTCGTTGCTTCCTCTCTCTCTCTGCGTGCTCGACGCTGCAATTATCGAACTCCCGTGCATTCATTGGAGGTATCCGTCTATATTACTACGGCATACGAACTTTAATTTTTTTTTTTTTTTTTTTTTTCGACTGCTGCTCGTCCTCTGTTTGCTCTTTTCAAGTTGCACGGGGGGAAAAGTTTCTTGGACGAATTGTGGTGAAATGAAAACTGGCAAGTGGTGTATATATACGGCCTTCGCGGGTTTCGAGCGTTTCAAATGGCCTCTTTGGCTGGCTCACGTACAGTTATATAGCCCCTTTAAAAATGCAATCTTTGAATCCAAGGAAGTGAGGCTGGGGGAGGGTAATAACTTGTACGGCCACTGTTTCAGTGCCGGCGTTGCAAATAAATTGTCGACGTTTTGTATAGCTTCGGCTATAAAAATATAGGTATCAGCTTATGAACGAATAGATTAACACTGGGAGCTCGATACATAACTAGTGCATAATATGTTACTTGACTATGCGATTTGGAAAATTTTTCTAACCCCTTTGTGGCCCTAATAAACAGTTTTATTTTCTTATTAAGGTAAAAATTGAACGGATTGACAAATATACCATCACGTAGTAAATAATAATGCCCACGTTGATAATTACAACTATGCTTAATGTATTTTTTGCTTAAAAAGTCTATGTGCGGTGTCATGGTAAATTATTGATTTACATTTTGTTAAGAGAAAAAAAGACTTACTGTGCGAACGTAATTTGACCCTATCTGCAGTCGTTCGTCGTATCCTTTATACTCACATCAGGGAACGACTCATCACTGTTATCTTTTCAGCTGTACGGTTTTTATCGATGACAAGATATGGTACACATCTAAAAGTTGTTGAAAATTGCCTATACTCATGGCGCGGCAGACCTATACTTGGCGCATCGCGAAACTATTCGCGACAGTCCATTCGATCCTTTAAACTGCTTACAAAACCACGCGACGCTTTGACAACATATTCGAAGTAGCCTCCAAAGCGCGAGTAATATCCATCGGGTATTGTTCCCGAGGTCATTTTTTCGTGACGCGTGTTTTCGACGATTCAGCGCTTGTATCGAATACACCCGAACCCCGCGCATCGCGCCAAGTGGAAAATAAAAAAGCGAGCGTAAAATCCCATGGGGTTCCAATACCGCGCGGTCACTCGGAGAACAGCGAGTTTGCATACCGAGCACTTGAATACAGGCGTTTCAGACGGTCAAGCAGACACGCGCATACACATCACCATGTACAACGAGCATACGAAACGAAAAGCCACACTGCGCGTTATACCATTATAGTTATAAGAGTCTGGTGTGGCGTGCACGGAAGCCGCGGGAAGCCATGATCGATCGCTGCTTGTGTATTCACGCGAGCACGCGAATCTCGCTTGAAAAGAGAAGAAAAAAAAATAGCCCTCCTTCTCCCCAATATTTCGATAAACATCGATATGAACAAAGCCAACGTAAACATGAAAATATCGTTGCTTCTTTCGTACTCGTAAAACTTGATAAATGACCAAAGTGGCGTTTTATTTGTTTTGTTTCAGGTACTTCAGTAGTCTACATTGCGTGAACGGGGACGCCAGCCGGGTGGGCAGCGGCGGCGGAGGAGTCGGCGTGGGTATAGACAGCGGCTGCGGCAGCCGCGTGGCAACGAGGCTGTTGCGGATCCGCAGTCGGGGTAGCTCGGCCGGCCCCGGGATCGGCAGCGGTGGCGGTGCCGGGAACGGCGTCGTGGTAACCGCCGAGGCCAACAGCCCCCAGAGCAGCCCGCGGGCCGGCAGTCCACGTAGACAGGCAGCCCAGCAGGCCCTCGAGGCGAGCAACGGCCCGGCGATCGTCGTCAACGGGCCCGGGGCCATTGCGTCCCCCCAATCCAATCACCACCACCACCATCAACACCACCACCACCACCACCACCACCATCACCCACAACAACAACAACAACAACAACAACAACAACCACCACAACAACAACAACAACAACAACAACAGCAACAACAGCAACAGCAACCGCACCATCATCACCATCACCACCAGCACCAGCCGCCCAGTCACCACGGCCACGGGCTGTATCACGCGAGCGCCAATCCCCGGCACTCGAGGCAAAAGGTGTCCATTTCGAAGCAGTGCGCCGATCATCGCCACAACCCCACGCGCTCGCAGCACCGTACCTCCAACCGGGGCATGAGCATGGGCCAAAAAGTTTCAGGTGAGCGCCGTTTACTTTATACGTTTTGGTAATTGTATTATAAACAAATTGTGTGGTCGAACGTGTCAATGTGGGGAAACCATGTGGAAACAATAGGTGTGGCTTCGGTGGAGGTGAGGAACAATGGAGTCAGCGGAGATCGATCGTTATTAAGCCTGCCTCGGTCTCCCTGCAGCCCCCTTCCACTCCAATTCTTATTAGGCCGAGCAACAAACTCGTTTCTCATAATGAGATTTCGGTGCATTCGAGTGGCTTGGCACTGGGACTTTGTCACTCCTAATGACTCCCAAACCGCGGGATTTTACACGCTTTGCGGTCCTGGAATTAAAACTCGTTCGTGGGATTTTTACGCATCGATATTATCCTAGAGTTGTTTTAATCAAGACTTTGGTCTGAAAGTGACTATTTACCACCACTGGTATAGCTAAGATACATAATCCATCGATTCCTCGTTTAATCATCGAGTAGTCGATTTTTATAGATGCTCCTTACATTTTTACTCCAGCTAAAATCATCTTTTTAATATATCTACTTGGGGTGAGGGTATAATCCGAGAGAAGTTTTTATGTCGCATGAATTATGAGTATATAGACGCGAAGTAGATGAAGTGATCTCAACTTGGTGTAGCTAACCAATAGTTGGACAATATATTACTTACGCGTCACGAATAAATCGGTGTATCCTGTGGGGGCCTTGATACGACGATTTTGTACAATCGGCGCGGTTAATTGCGCAGTTCCCATCCGCTATGTCCTCTGGAGAGAGCCGGCCGGCGTCGAGAATTTGCATCGCGAAATGTCGAGCATTCCCGCGAGGCCTGTGGAATCAAGCCGGACGAGGGGAATATATTTATACGCGCACGGCGTTTCCATTCCGCGAATCTCGAAAATTCCGCGCGTTGTATAACTCGCCGTCCACCTGTCCTGCAGGTATATATATATATATAGCCGCGTCTATATCTGTATACACACTTCAATTCTGCAGGAGGCAGACTGCGCGTACATGGAATGGCATTTAGCGGATAGTTTTGTCATCCATCGGTATTTTCATTCCGTCTCATACTTTTACGGAAGACCTTTCATTTCTCACTTGTATATATAACTTACTCCCGAGGAGTTGCGGAATCTTTGCTCAGTTTTTTTTTTTTTTTTTTTTTTCATCCAGCTGTAGTAATTCTCCGTCAAATTTCGAATTCGTACTTTGCTCTAAGTTGCAGTCTTTTGTAACTCGTCAATAAAATCTGAGTCCAAGCCTACGTAGGTATGTTTAGTATAGAGCAATCCACATACATTTCATCGAACATTACCTTTTATCCAAGTTATGAGGCTCTTTTACCGTCAAGCTTGAATCAGATGGCGCCAGGGCACGTCGCGGCTGTCATACTTACACACCGTCAAATTTACAGTTGTGTATTGCGTTCGTGAGCCTATCTGTGTAATGAGCAAAGCAGAAGACATAACCTTTGTAAATGATTGCTGTTGTTTGCAGACAATTTTTGTTTGCATTTACGTTTAAAGATAGTAGGAAAAATGAAGTGCAGTGTAATATCCTGCGATAAGAAAGTGAAATTTAAATTTCCTTCTGATAGTGTGATAAAAAAAAAGTGGCTCGAAGCAATTGGGAGACCAACATTTTTGCCGCTCCCAAGTCATGGCTTACCTGTCCACGAGTTCTGCTTTTCTTTCTCTGACTCTTGCTCCTTTCCCTTTTAAAAGCTTTTTCAATTCTGAAACTTTTAAGCTCCCATAATATTCTTTCTTGTCTTCCTTATTCATTTCAAAATTTCAAATATTGCGCTTTACCACTACACTTTAATTTCCTATGTACATACAACACTGAAAAGTAATGTTGTGTGAGTGAGACGGCCATGACAGCCGCGACGTGCCCTGGCGCCATCTGATTCAAGCTTGACGGTAAAAGAGCCTCATAGGGTCGAGTATTTCGAAGATCCAATGCATTGTAGGTACCTATATTAATTAATTGCCTTTATAATTCAATGTTTGTGTGGCCGTATGCTTTTTAGTATATAAATCACGTAAAATTAAAAATTTTTTTTCAAACTTCATTTGTGACTTTTCGACTTTTGTCAAGAACGTCCTACCGCCGGATACAACTAAGATATCCATAATAACATATACATGACTGACGGCTAGACATGATTTTTTTTTTTTTTTTAATTCAGATGTCCTTAACCTTAACCTTTCATATTGACCGTCACGTTACATTACTATTTATACATCTATGCATACCTTTTTTTCGACTGTCGATAAAACGCAACGTATGTGTGCGGGTGGAGGGGTGGCGCCACTTGTCACTTTTACATGAAGTCTTATGGAGTTGTTCGGCAAATCCGGCGGTGGTGGCCGCGTCAACTAATTTTTTCCCATTCAACCTAACATGAAAAGTCCGGCAAAAAGGAGGCAGCACTGAACTTGTACACAGCGAATACATCTGTTCTCATGACGGTCACTCTCGAACGGTATCGACGGGATTCAGTGTATCGAAGATATCGAAGCACTGAATCAGACCCCTGAATCGAGCTCGTGTTGACCGCCACTGATTATTTAAGGCTCAATCGTTATGCGATGTATCGCAAGATATCGAAAAAGGTTAAGTTGACGTCATGTTACGATAGTTACTCGATAACTAGATTCCGTATCGAAGGACTGAATCCAGACCCCAGTATACCCTCACAGATCCTCAGACTTCAGTCAGTATAGTAAGTATAGATGAGTTGACAGAATAGACAGTACATTTTGTATTTCGTCCGTTGGCGTGGCCTAGCATATACTTATACACAACGAGTTAGAACAAGTCTGTAGTCGATGGATATCGGTGACAAATTCATAGGTACCCAACTCACTTGCTCATTTATTGTTTTCTCCGCAGTTAGCCGTTGGTGAGTAGATAAGACGTATACTCAATATACTTAACTTGTTTTCTTTCAACGTTTCAGGTAACGTGAAAAACGTTTCTCGCGACAGCAGCGGTGGCACTGTCAACGGGGTCGGGGTCGGTGGTGGAACAGTGGCGTGCAAGTCACTCGGACCCCGTGAACTGGCTCAGGATTACTCGAAGCCGGCGCGTCTGGATGTCCTCTTGGACATGCCACCCGCTTCGCGGGAGACGCAAGTCAGCCACAGCTGGAACGCCGACGACAGGAGTTTGAATATCTTTGTCAAGGTACGTTGTACTTGTATCACTGGCAGATATATATATATATATATATATATATATATATATATATATATATATATATATATATATATATTGTTTTAACTGATTGTCAACTGTCGGTTGTTACTTGCCTTTTTGTACAATATAGGACGATGACAAGCTGACGTTCCATCGGCATCCCGTGGCCCAGAGCACCGATTGCATACGAGGGAAGGTTGGCTACACGAAGGGTCTCCACGTGTGGGAACTGCACTGGAGTACGCGGCAGCGCGGTACCCATGCGGTCGTCGGCGTTGCCACGGCGGATGCGCCTCTGCACAGTGTGGGCTACCAGAGCCTCGTTGGCAATAACGACCAGAGTTGGGGCTGGGATCTCGGCCGAAACAAACTCTACCACGACTCGAAAAACACCAATGGGATCACTTACCCGACTCTCCTCAAGCCAGAGGAGAGCTTCGTCGTTCCTGACAAGTTCATGGGTGAGTCACATTAATTCATCTTCTTCCAGTGAACAATACTTTTTTTTTTTTTTTTTTTTTTTTGTACTATAGATAGATTGGATGCACTTCGTGCCCTCATTAAGAATATTTTCTATTGATATGCACTTGGATGATTAGTTTTTATTACCGTCGTTAATATTTAACATATTACGTTATGTCTAGTGTAAAGATGGTTCAATTAAATTGTAATTTTAATCCCAATTTGTGAATATGAAGAATGATCGTGTGGTTACGAAATAAATTGTTACAACCCGCGAATGTCATTTGAATCGTAACCACGTGATCTCAGCATGAATCAATCGCAGGAGACTTCATACGAAAATATTCTTCTTGTTAAAATAGGAATTCACCAATCCATTTGCTCGTGTAATCTGCCAACTAATTGTCATTAACGTTTTAATTTCTTGCAGCTGTGCTTGATATGGACGAGGGCACACTTGCTTTCTGCGTAGAAAATCAGTACCTGGGTGTTGCATTCAGAGGCCTCAAAGGTAGAAAGTTGTATCCTATTGTGTCGGCAGTGTGGGGCCACTGTGAAATCACCATGAAGTACATTGGAGGCCTTGATCGTAAGTACACAAGTTTATTACTAACACTTAACATTAGTACAACTACTCTGTGTGGTACGTACACTTTCATGTATGCGTACACCCCTACTTTAGTTTTTGTGCTTTCTATGGTAGTTAATCTGTCTGTGTGTAGCAAGTTAGTGTGAGCTGATTAAAATTTTTATTGTAATTTCAGCCGAACCCCTGCCACTTATGGACTTGTGCCGGCGAGTTATCCGACAACGAATCGGCAAAGAGCAGCTGGAAAGCAAGATTAACTCGTTGCATCTCCCTTCATCGATGAAGACTTATCTTTTGTACCGTGACAGGAGGTAACCACAAATACTGTTTCTCAAAACACCGCACCGACTTAGATCACGACTAATATGAGATCACGAGACGTCAACGAGCAGCGACCAAGCTATGAACCACGAAGCAACGCACACGGGGAGCTGCCAGACAAACTCCCACTCCTACCCTCAAACTTCCCCAGCCTCGTAAGCTATCGAGCAAGGCCCACCGACAGCTGCGCTAGTGTCTCTCACCAAGTTTCTCTCGAGTACAGAGTGAAAATAATGAAAGAAAGAAAGGAAAAAAAGAAAAAAAAAGGATTTTAAAAAATAAATAAACAAAGAAAAAAAAAACAAAAACACGTACGCGCACGAAATGTCAATAAGTACAAAGATCGCTGAAAAGTCGCTTATGCGTAACGCAAGCAGCTGATAAAGACAAGTAGCCTTGTCGACGAGTCTGTCGAGCTTTCTTTTCGTGATCTATACATCTCTTTTCGGTTCGGCTTGTTTTAGAGTTATGCGCAATCGTAGAAAATTATTAGCTTGTATCGTTGTTTTATGTTTTTAATGTGCGATTGAAATCGTGGATTCTTTATTCATTGTTGAGATTAGCGACCAGTGTCCAATGTCGCGAGTCCATTATTATTATTATTTTTTTTTTTTAATGTATTTTGGTGATTTTTGTTGAGATAAAAGTGTATGCTTACGGAAAAAAAAATAGTAATAATAAAGTGTAAAAATCACTTTCAGCGAACAATCGAACCAGTGGAAAAAAGCAAGTGTAAAATTTTTATGTAAGAGAGACACGTCGTTTGGCGATATCATTCGTTTGATCTTGGTGGTTGTTCAAGGTTGGCCAGTAAATTATTAGACTTAGTCGAGCCTGAAGACACCCGGTAGATCTACGGATAATTGTTTCCTCTGTCCAAGAATACAGGGCTTACACGCTCTAGTCCAGCACTGCATGTGAGTGAGGACTTTAGATGATTATTATTATTAAAATTATAACTATTAATACTGATGCAAGAAAGCAAGAAGATTCGTCAAGAGCTGAATAAAACTAGAGAGACATTTACTTTTAAGTGAAGCAATCACTAATTAATAATTTGAGAATGGAATGAAAAATGTGCGTATAATTATGAAAGCCAACAGAATGAACAGTCATACACCTTCCAATAGACTTGATTTTTAAATAATTTTTTAAGCAGTCTAGATCTAACCAGAGTTATGGTGGAGTGCGTGTATGATAGACGAGACGAATTTTCGAGATTAGTAGAGATTTTTAATACTTTGTGGAAACAATGTATGCATAGTATCCTTTTTTTTTTGTTTATTTTTGCGTCTTGCATGTATTATGAGTTGTGAATTTTTGACGTTTATTTCATCGTCCTGTTGATGTTGAATTACGTATCCAAGTCTTAACAGTTATTAAAATGATTTAAGTGTACATAATCATATTTTTGAATGACAAATTCTTTTTGCGTATAAAAACCAGATAGAGATTATAGGGGAAATTCGAACTGAACAGAAAAATCATAAATACTGAGAACTGAGGTGTGAAAACGATGATGGATTATGAGTTACGGTGACGTTTTATAATACTACGGTGATTTATCAATGATACAATTCATTGTAATATGGTACATAATTATCTCGTTTGCATGATGGCATATGATTGCTTTGTTTTCTTAATGTCGTTTAATTACGGTTTCATACGAGCCTTTAATCGTATTTGTAAGTTGTACATAAATATTTAATAACATTTGTCACCTTCATCAAGTATTATGTAAAAACGGACGTTTAATAGTAGTAACATAATTTAATTTCGTGATAAAGGTTACATAACATGATTTCATAAGAAAAAGGATCGAAAAAATGAACAATTTTACATCTGTTTCGAAACAGTGTGAAATCGCCGAAAAATTTTCATCGTTTTCTCGCATTGAGTTTCTCTGTATTTATGATATTCCCTTATTTTTCTAACAGTTGTACAATTGATTAAAAAACCTTTCAAAAATTTTGTCATGGCTATATTTATCTGTAGTCATTGTTTGATACTGCTCGTTTGTGTCGCGTGATAAAAGTTGTTTAATTTATGTTGTATAAATTGGTTGTTATTTTGCAATACTTGATAAAACTTAATAAACAGTGTCAAAATTTTTTACATGGATCTATGCTCTTTTAATGCTATGTTTTTTTAGGAGGTTAAACAGCAATTTCTTTTATATTAAAAATAATACCTTTCACCATTTTTCGTATTTTATATAAAAAATTTTAATGCATTTGATAAATGTTGGAAACTACTTGAGTTGTGTGATGTGATTTTATATAAGGCATAAAAAAGATGTGTATTCTAAAGTTACTATATAAAGTCAAGCAAATGTGCGTGTGTGAACAGATTGAATGTGTGTTGAAAGTTATGTAGTGATAATATTTTACAAAAAATCCAAACCGACGCATGTAACGTTTTAAACATGCTGGACGGATGAAGTAGCATTAGCACATTGTAAATATTATTAATAACATAATATTATTATATCAATTGATAGTTTAATTGATTAAGCGATAACGTGTTAGTCGACATAATGTGGTTTCATTTTATACAATAGCTCTACCATCGATTGATCCGTTTTGGACCGTATGATTTTTGAGCTCGGATAACTTGTGTAAGCGTCTTGTGTAATATTGAAAATTTTGCTGCTTCCTTCTCCACGCAGGAGGAAAGGATAGCAGTATGTTGTGTGAAATATCGTGGTATGAAAAAAAAGAGAGGAGGAATAAAGAGACAAACGACCGAGAGAAAGATTGGAAATTCACATTGATTTTTCACATTTGTCATAATTTTTCAATAATCATAACTACCGACCAATAGTGGATTAATAAAAAACTTTGAAAAATACATACCTACAAAGTGTTTTCCATAATGTGCATTAGTTGAAAAAAAAAAAACAAGAAAAAATTCAAAAAACCACCATAATTCAATTTGTTCTTTCTCTACTTCGCTTCCTCTTTATCTCGTTTTGCTGCGAGACCTCCTCAACTCTTTGGCATACGTCCGTTATTTCTTTTTTTTTATTCCATCGAGCTGAACGAGTACCATCAATTTTGAGCTCCGAGCTCCTCGGTGCCTCGATCTTGGTCTTGCTTGGATAACCGTTTCTCCCACAATGGCCGGGGACAGTCGTCTCGCGTGAAAAACGCCGGCCAGTTATCTCAGGTAACCAGGAAACAAGCATGAAATAATAACATTCATAAGGAAACTAATCGATGATTAAATAACTTGGGAAAAAGAAAAAAAACTCTTTTTTTCGAAAGGTTCGATCAGTGCCATTCTCGCCAAGCGACCAACTCGCGCTTGGATCCGGTGAGTTCAGGTCGATGTGTGTTTGCCTCAAATAGTGAGCGACGAAACTGGCAATTTAATTCCTCTTCGTATCCAATTGAAATGAACTAAACTGAACTGAAAGTATAAAGACGAAGGCATCCTGACTCAAGCGTGTCTGACGCGAGTAAGGCCAGTGTTTCTGGAGCTTGTACATAGTAATACTTTTGTAACGATATCTAATGACATAACTACTGGCTGAAGGCACGAATTATGCGCGACTTTTGTTCGTCACGCGAGAACAGGTGATTTACGAATGAATATTTGAGGACGAAAGAATGATATGTGCGTGCGAATGTGTGATGCCAGTGTTTAAAAAAGAAAAAAGGAAAAAAAAAATGAAACAAAGATTGTTTGGTGCGCTCTGTTGGGCTTGGCTTTCGAAAATCGGAAAAAAAGTTTGTGTAAAAATAATATACGAACGACCAAGCGCGCCAAATTTAATTTTTATTGTATCGTACACAGTAACTTTAAATGTCTTTTTAAAAGATTTTTTGTTTTATTTAGTTAACTAATTCAACCTCTGCATGCGAATTATAACATTTTTTAAAAACTTGCAATAAAGTACCTTACAAGGTTAACGAGATTGTCAATTTAAATTTGATTTATTTTGATATTTTGTAATTGCAGAGTTTAAATGTTCTTTTTTTAAAAAAATTATTTCACGCTCACACGAAAAATGTTATATACTATGATTAATAAATTAATAAATATCCGTGTGGAGCATTAAACTGCCAGGTTTTACTTTGACGTGCAAAAATGATATTTGTGCGTGTGACGAAAAGCTTTACGTGCGACAAGGATGCGCGACTCTTTTTTTTTTGTTCCCCCCGTCAACGAAATTTGAGTACAATAAATGCATGGTTGTATTTGTTCTCCCTTTCATTTCGTACATTGTATTGAGTGATTTATATAATTAGTTAAGTAAAGGGCAATAAAGATGCAAGAAAAAAAAAGCCAGGATCGTAAGGAGGGGGAATAAGGTTGACGTCGATTGTATGCCCAAAAATATAATTAAAGTGCCCATCGGTTGGACGATGATGGCTCCACAACTCTGATACATTTCTAAATGCGTTATGATTGTATGCGTTTGACTATGAATTCGTGTTTATAAGCCTGGACTATTATTATTATTTTTAATATAATTATAATGATCATTGCAACGAGCGATCTCACCTTTTTTTTATAATTTAAGTTAATAATTGCTGTATAGAAGGACGATGTGTAAGGAGCAATGGAGAATATATAAATACGTAATGCCTTAATGTTATGAACGATAATAACAATAGTGTTATGCAATTAGTCGAAAATAATTCGATACTGTCTCCATTATATCCTACGTTTTCGTTCGTGATTTCATATTTTTTATATTACATGTAATTATGATTCCAAGGGAGCGATGTGAGCTTGTAGGATAAAAAAAAGTGAGTGTATGAATGCGCGGAGAAAAGTGTCTAAAATAGTTCAGGCTGGATGTCGATGTTTGTAGCGATAAAAACATGCAAAACAACGTATTGTAATTAAAAAAATTGAGAAACCATTAATAACGTTTGTCTTTGATAATTTTAAAAATTCCCATCTTTACAAAGCAAGATTTTTTTTTCTTCTCGTTATTAAAAATTATCCTTTGTATAGTAAAAAAAAAAAAAAAAAATACAATAATATTCAAAATCTTTGCACCCGTTTAAGCGATTTCCGACGATTTGCTCGGATTACTTGTATTCTTCTTCTTCCTCCCCATCCTCGACTTCGTCATCGACTAGTTTAGAGTCACTCGAGACCTCAAAATTACAATCCCTGTAGAGAACGTCGCAATCTTCGTTCCTGAGCCCTGCCTCTGCGGCATCTTCGACCAGCCGATCCCAGCCCGGCGTCGAGTCCTTCAGAGACTGTTGCACACTGTGACTGAAAATTGTTCCCAACGACTTATTTTTAATGAAAAACTCGATATTTTATGAACCCGAGCGACTCACGTGAGGTACTTGGCCAAAACCTTGCCAAAGATCCCGAGGTCCTCGAGGAGCTTGCGGTTCTCGAAGCACAGCGTCCTCTGGATGCAGCGTATACGAGCGTCCTCTTTGAGGGCCGATTCCACCTCGGGAGTCTGCAACAAGTCAAAATGCCACTTACATATATGTACACCGACCAAAGACATTTAAATTATTGTATACCAAGTTCCGAAAGTTGGAGGAGGAGGCAAAGATGAGATCTCGTTTTTTCCGATGACTCGCCAGGACCTCGACCAGAGCGTCCTTGCGCTTGGCCGCGGCTATGGAATTCTGGATGACGGCGAACAGCAGGAGCAGACCGATGAAACTGACAATGACAAAGTGCTTGGCCGTCGGGACAAGGGACGCGTCGATCGACGGGCCCTGGGCCACGGGGTACGAGAAATAGCTCGGCTCGAACGGGTAGGCGTAGTGCTCGCTTCGAAATTCCGTCGTTGGCGGTGACGGCGGCGCCGGCGCGTATTGATTTCCTATGTATTATATGCGGTATAATATTATACATTACCCTCTCCCCCCCCCCAAAAAAAAAACGAGTTTAAATATGTTTACTTACCGTAAGCAGGCGGCAGGTAGTAATTGGGCTGTGGGTGGGTGTTGGGTGCCGTCTGGGGCGTGCGCGGGTAGGGCTCGTTGATCGGCATGAGTTCCGGTGGACTCGCGGGCCAGGGAGGCTCGATTTGCCTCTTTACCTCCGACACCGGCATCACCGGCTGGTGCTGCGTCGACGCGAGACTGCCGTTCATCGAATCGGTCACTTCGACGGCGATGGCTAGTGCAAAGGCGGCCAAAAGCTGAAGCGCCACCCGCGCCCTTTCCAGGACCATCGCTTACAACTTTCAAACTTTGTATCGGATGTTCTCTTCTGGGGTCCCCTAGTCATCGATTGTCCCGATGACGGATGGTGTTTGACTTGTATTTTCTCCGGTACTGTTTGGCTTATAGGTTTGCCGATGGGAAAACAAAAAAAAAAATTTCTAGGACGCCCATGCAGGGGTTCACAAATGGGTGTATCGTCGTGGTCCGGCTACGAAACGAGAACTGACGGCCCCACGTTGACCAGCTCCCGGCAATCGTTCTCCTCCTTTGATTTATCCTCGCTGCAGCTGGTAGAAAAAAAAAAAAAAAAAAAAAATAGCGTCGCCCAGTGGACATTGCCATGCAGCGAGCATTCAGCACTCGCTTGGCTGGACGTTTTGACGAGTCCCCGACAACTGGAGCACCGCAGTTTAGCCATGCCCAATTACTTTTGCTGCAATTCGTATATATGTATTTATATCTATATATATATTTTTGACCGATTGATGGAAATTTTCATCCCGCCTCTACACACGATGTGGCGTTGTTTGAGTTGTATCGAGAGGTGGTGGTACAGAGGGGCGAGCAAAGAAAATAATCATGCAAATTGTCGAAGACGGCTTCCGCGATGATGGGAAAGAGCCGGCGCGCATTGGTGTATATACAGATGAAGAATATCATCAACAGCCACACAGGGGGAGAGTGCGAGGGTGGATGGTACACGTATATATACCATATACGGAACGCCGGTGGGGTTGCTATGGCGATGCAGCAGGGGGTGGGAGGGGACGTTGCCCGGGGGTTCGTCTGTCTGGAGCCTCTCCTGAAAGGGACGGCGTTGCTTTTTAGATTAGCCATCACCACGCGACCCTCCCTCTGTCTCTCTCTCGATCGCTCCTTGAATTTTTGTAGTCCGCGCGTGGACATATAATATATACTTATACATGTACTTTTGTCAGCTGTGTCTCGTGTACTGTATATGGGGATGGCAGGTTGTAGGAAATGTGTCTGGGTGTGGAATATACTCTACGCTAAAAAATGGTGCCAGGAAGACAAAATAATCCATTCCAAGAGAACCGCACGTTAACTTTCAACTTGCAATAAGAATTTTGATGTGGTTTTTTTTTTTTTTTTTTTTTTTTTTTTTTTTACGTTAAAATGGACAATCGATTCAATGATAGTGTCTTTGTAAACAAGTAACAAATCGTTTGTAATTTCTTTTAGTTTTCCCTTCAAAATTATTATACGATGGAATAAAAACAAGCTTTTTAAACTTCGAAGGATGAAAATCGATCAAAGGACCCTCGAGATACGAGATGCTACTAGTTACGTACATGAATGCATTCTTCGCTCTTTTGTACCATAAGAGAATAAAAAATGTAAAAAATACCAATGCAAAGGTTTTAAGACGAGTCAAAAGTTGAAAGCCTGAACGATTAGGTTTACCTTTGACATCAACAAAAATACGATTAAGGCACAAATTTGCATGCCTATACGTCTCGATACTCTGTATGAAAAATATTTATTGAAATTAAAAAAAAAAAAAACATACCCCAAATTGTATAAGACATTAGGACGGGCATTATTTACCCACTATGTAATCAATTCACCTAGTTTCACGGTTGAAAGCTCGAGTTTCGAAGTACACGAGTTTCTCGTAGATTCTACCAACTGAGCTGTGCCATGTAATCATTTAGTAAACATAAAAGTATACACATGGTTGAAATAAAATGATGATAATTTGATTTCAACTCTAAAATTATTCTCTACCGAATCGATCACTTTTCTACTCGAGATGAGATCCCAATCGGTGTACATGTAGTTAACGACGATGACGTGTGCGTATAGGTATATAGAGGCTCAGTATGTATATATGGGCCAGATAACTTTTTCCTCGATCGACGAAACGGCAAATTAATTTCCGGTATGCCGGGAGGTCATCCGATTCCGCGCAGTAAAAGCATCAGGCGCGGAGAGGAAAACACCCTCGCGTACTTGGGCTCAACGTATAGAAGCGGGGATGAAAAAAAAAAAAAAAAAAAAAAGAAATGTCAAACAAGCCCTTGAGGCATTCGCGCTCTGAAAAGCCGTGATGAGGAAAACACTGGCGCGTCATCTGTCAAACGCACGAGTCGAGGGACGCGTTCCTACACAGGAGTATTTTAATAATACAAGCTCGTATCGATGCTTGGGATATTTTCTCCAGCCTCCGTACAAAGGATGCTATGTTTGCTGGTATACACGCACGCCTGGCCTATATATGTTTATATAATGTTATCAACGCTGGCGCTTTCGTAGCATCGACGTTGTCCTTTATATTCATCGCAACCAGGTCGGCCGACGCAGCGCAAAAGACGACCAACCATATGCATATATAGCACCGAGAGATGTTCCACCGTGTATTTTTAACCCTCGTTATCTCTCTCCTCTCTCTGTAACTATATCCTTTTTTCACCTACGCACATCATGATATCAAAGTTGCTGTCTGAGGTTTATTCGTTGATTTGGATTTTGAAGAGGAAAGAAAAAATATATTAATCAACATATCCGTGTCTTTTTTTTTTTTTTTTTTTTTTTTTTTTGAACTGTCAACAATAGGTACTCTCCGGTACATCGGGCGTGTGTGCACCCACCTATTTACATTTTTTATTTTTATCAGTTCCCTTATGAACTAGTTTTTCCTCCTTTGTGAGCGTCGCGCCAAGGCTTTATAAATAAATGTTCCACTTTTGACTCGAGAAACTATAAATGTACCTATAAAAACTGGAACACCTATTTGCAACACAGACGCTACGAATGAAAAAAAGGGGGGGGGGTAAAATCAAACTGTACGTTATAAACCAGCCGTTAGAGTAATAGAGCACGATAATCCGCGGCAATCTTACCCGGTGGACGAGCACAGAGTGTGGTTTTTACCGCATCCAGTGCGTGTATGTGAAGAAAAAAAAAAAAAAAAAAAAAACCCCAGAGAAAGGGAGCTCCGGGCAAGGAAGCGCCGTCACGGGCAATTTTATCGCGCAGAAAGCAAGTAGGCCGAATCGCGCGTTTCCACAACAATAATGCACATTTTCGACCTACATGTATTTATTGCCAAATGTATACCAACTTTCATTCAAGAGTCTCCTTAGCGATGCATATACACTCATATACTCGTCGATTTCATGAAAAAGAAAAAAAAAAAAAAAAAAAAGAAAAAAAAAGATATATTGTCTTTGACTCGATGTAGGTATATAACGGAGGTAATCATCGACAGCTTGTACACGATAAGTAAGCGTAAACACCTGAAATCGCAGAGGCTACGACGACGGCGATGACCTATCGACCCTGGCCTTGGTGAACTAGTATAGGTAGCGGCTCAAGGCGCGGAGTCAGTGGGTAGGTACATGTGTGGAAAGGGAAGGGGGTGGCGAGCTTTTCATGCCCAGAAGCCATTCTCGCTAAGCCGTCGAGCTGTCGTTGTCACACCTCGTCGCTCGTCGTCCTGACAATGGAAAGTTACCTTCCTCGCTCCTCGAGTCGGGTATATATATTCATGGTAAGAGCAACATAGCCACGTATGAGCTTTGCGCTCTCGTTCGCACGATGGTGCTCCGAATGATTCGTTCTCGAGGAGGATGCTATTAGTGAATTTATTTGTTATTAAATCGCGCGAATGATAATTCAATGAATATTACGCAAAAATCGAAATCGCAAAGCTGCAGTGATGGTATCACATCACGTGCATTTTATAAATACATATGACATACCTAATTGATATAAAACCTATGGGTATATTGTTGATGAGCAATAACATTTATTTTCCTGTAAATTGTTGTTACTATATGTATATATTGATGTATCAACTACAACCCTACCGGTTGTGCAAAGCAAGAATTAAAGCTCTAAAATGTTAAAATTATGTGTCGTCGCTAGATGACATGGAATGAAAAACAATCCTAATATGTGTATACCCGTGTATGAACATTTTTGAAATGTCCCAAGTACAGTTGGCTTTGCTGTAGGATCTCCGAGGATCGGCAAACGCCGCGTGCGCAAAAAAAAAAAAAAAAAACCTTTGATGTATGTTTATATATATAGGCACGAGGAAATCCCAAGCCTCCACGAGAGCAGACACACGTCGTGGGTCTTCGTAACCGCTCGGCGGCTCCACGGCCCACCCTCGCGCGCCACCCCCGCGTCCAAAGGGAGGGTGGCAATAAGCGTATCGAACGAGTGCGCGCGCAGTTAAGGGCGCCGGGCTTTGCCGTGTGTGTACGTATATACATATATACGTACGAGGACGGATGACGATGGCTATGATGATGATGATGTGATACGCAAGTAACAGCAGTTTACCGAGCAGGAGCAGCCGCACCAGTACACCAGCGACAGCTCGCACCCCGTGGCTGTTGTTGTTGTTGTTCCTCTCTTTGTTACTGTTGGTGTTTTTTATCATTATTATTATTATCATCATCATCATCATCACCGTTGTTGTTGTTACTGCATGAGTTAAGCTGCCGAGCGCGTGTACTCTATAATATACTGCAGGAGCTTTCGGAGCTTGCGCCCCTCACCCGTGGACATACGTACACAAATAAGCAGGAGAGCGCGAGGCGAGTCCATAAAGCTCCTTTGGCGCCATTCACGCGTGTGCGAGGGTGTAGGCCCCTCTCTCGGCCACCCCCGATTTTTCGTACCCCCTGAAGCCCAAGAAAACGAGGTTGCGTACCTTTCACCAGTGCAGTGGCCCACCCGAGTGCGCGGGAGGGTGGCGCGCTGGACAACGCAAGAGGCAGCAGCAGGGAATCGCCTACGGAGTATAGCGCGAGTGCATCGATCCGCAGCGCCATTTTACAGTGTCGCCCCTGCAGTGCCCTCCCCCGAGTAGTCGTCGTCTCGGCGTGGCTTGTACACTCGGGTTGTTTGTTTGTTTGTTTGTTTTTATTTTTCTCCCTCCCCCCGTCAAAGTATAAAACGGCTCGTACATCCCCGTAGTCATCGTACCGTGTACAGTTAAGTTGCAAAGCGTAGCTCAGGAGGAGTAGGAGGAGGTGGTGCGGTAGCGCCGTACAAGGGTCGTAAACGGCAGCAGGCTGGGCGGACGACTGAGCGAGGTGGTGGGTCCCGTAGTGGAGGAGGCCGTCGAGCCAGGGGATGCGACCTCGGTGACGGGACCCCCGCGGGAGGCCTCGCTACCCGCCCGGGTCGTCCACCCGGTGGCCCTCCTGAGGCGCGCGAGCAGCCCCTCCCGGCCGCCGGCCCCCCTCGAGCGCCACCTCGTGCAAAGCCACCGCGAGAACATCCAGCCCGAGCAGCTGGCCCAGCAGCAGAGGCGCGCCAGCGACGGCCACGACAATAGGAGCATGGGTACCGTCCTGTCCTTCAGTCCGCGCGAGCGCCACGGCTCCACGGCCCTCTCGCCCACCAGCCCCTCCCGCCAGCCACCCCTGCTCCAGGGCAACTTCACCCTCAACAACTTCAACTACGAGCACCTCAACAACGTCAAGAACAAGAGCACCGGAGGACTCGTCGCTTCAACCACCACCACCACCCAGAACAATCACCACCAACACCACAACCACAACAACCACAACAACCACAACAACAATAACAACAACAACAACAACAACAGCAATAACAATGCCCTGAACATGAGCAGCGCCGTCAACAACAACGACAGTGCGCGCATCATCTCCGAGAAGAACGCCCTCGAGAAGAACTTGAAGAAGAACTCGCTGATCATCGGGGCCCTCTCGTGGAAGAGGTTCAGTACCGTCAACAACAACAAAAAGAAGCAGCAGCAGCAGCAGCAGCACCAACAGCTCGAAAACAAAAACAAGAACGCCAATAAGGCCCGGCAGCCCCTCGACAGTATACCCATCACCGACAAAAACAAGAACATTCAGACGCCCCAAGTGAGTCATCCAACTGTCATTGGTATACATTTTTTCAGTGCTTTTTGGTATATATACTTGCTTGTGATGAGTACGGATGTATATATAGGTATGTCGTTTCGCGGTGCAGTCCATTCGCGAGTGAACACTCCTTTGCCCCTGTACTTACACACCTGTATGGTGCACACTCGTTTAACCATACCGATTTTCATTCCCAATCCTCTCTCTCTCTCTTATTTTCGTATCTGCAAACATATGGAGTGATGCACGTTGTTTATGAGTGATGGATGGCCGTGGATTAAAAAATTTCTTTGGAGTACGGTGATTCACTCCTTTTTTTTTCTACGCGTGTTTGTCAGTATGATTCGTGAGTCTGATTCCAAGTTACCGATGGCTCGTCGGGTCGCATATTAGCATTGACGATGCCAACCGAAAGACGTACCCCCCAGATGTACGTCTCGTGCGCCGACCTCGAATCGATAAAACAAACCCTATCGGTCTCATCCATGTCGCACGTACCGCGCGATCTTCTCCCATGTTGTACCATTTTTGTTTTTTCACGCAAATTCAATCCATCGTAGTGATATACCTTTTCATCCTGTTTTTTTTTTTTTTTTTATACATATACCTCATCGATTACACTCGAACTGTTCCAAATTAATGTGTGTATATGTGTATGCATACGCGTACAAAGTGTTGGTTATTGCAGCTAAAAAATGTAAATCTCTGCTGCACGTCACGTATACACATATTATATTATACTCTTTACCGGTTTTAAATTTAGTGGGTACTATACATGTATTTTTATTACGTGCATGCGCATGTATATCGAGATCTACAAAAAATGTAATCGTTATTTAATGAAAGGAGAACATAAAAAATATACTTATTTTGACCGGCACATCGCGAGTCAGGTATGCTTTGAAACAATCACTATTCAAAAGTCTTGAGTGAAAAAACTTTATGATGGTACGTCGGCTACGACCAATTAATGAAAACGTCCATAATTCCGAAGTATATATCGATGACTATTGTAGGTCAAGTTTTTTGAATTCCTGACCTTTCAAGAATTTTTCGGTGAACGTAATTGTCTATACTCACAATCTATCTTGTAGCTATTTGATACAGATTTGTTTTTGGCCTACACACAGTTGTTTTGCGCACATCACTCTTTATATTGAACCAGAAAAAATATGTACTAGGAAAAGTGTTTGTGTGATGTAAAAATACATTACTGACAAATAATGGCACTACTTAATTGTAAATCATTTAAAAATAAATAAGAGTATAAGTACTCGCTTGTAGTGTTAATCGAAAGCATTCTAAAACAACTCTCATTTAAGCCAGTATAGTAAAGTCGAAAACATTAATTAGGTTCAAATTTGATGCGCGCTTCAAGTTCTCGAGAGCTCGTTTTAAGCGTTTTTTAATGCAGTTAAAAATATTAATTTTATCAAAAGGCCATAGGGGTAAACGGTACAGTTGTTGACCCCCCGATAGTGATTGACCGCCACATGCATTTTTAAATGGAGCCTTTATATATAGATATACAAATTATACAAGGGTCAATCACTACCTTAAGGTGTCAATAACTGTACCGTTTACCCCTACGAGTGATTTAACGTAAAGTTCGAAAGTAACTAAAAATCGCACTGCTTTCAAACGCTTTCTGAGTTGGAATTCAAAGAGTAAAGTGATTATTCTTTTCTATGAGCAAAAATGTTAGTACGTACCGTTTTGTTAAGGTCAAAATAATGGAGAGGCTGTAAAGCGAACTGAAATAGTTTTGATTAAGCGAATCATAATATTATAAAAATGTGTGAGTTTTGTCTAACGATTTTTTGTAGATTTCTATATTGTACATGCGCAGCATGTGTTTAAAGTAAAGTGTAGTGATGTAAAATAATGTAGTAATGTAGTAAACGAAAAATGCAAGAGTGGTCATGTAAATAAGTATAGTTCGTTCAAAACCATAATCTTCTGTGATCTAATTGGTAATTTTCCCGCGTTTCCCAAATAAACTCGAATCATCGAAAAAAGCATGTTGACCGCGCAATTTTCCTGACTAACATAGAAAAGTACTCTTTTGCATCTGTTGCGAAGAAATCGGAGTAGAACATAAAAAACATTAGCTAAGTTCGACAATGACACTTGATATCATTTTTTCATAAATTCACGATTTCTCTATATATAAAAAGCCCAACTCTAACCATTTCAATATTCAGCTTTCGGTTGAGTCAAAGATGATACGATTTCCTTCAATTTATTAGCTTCGACTTGTAAACACTCGAAAAAAAAAAAATTTCATTGAACACTATTATCAAAGGCTGAAAGAAACACAACCGCGCGTTTGCAATATATTTCGCACATTACCATACGCATACGTATGATACCAACTATCCGTGTATACCTACGTACGGCTGTTGTGGCATGAATCAATTTGTTAATTTTGTATGTACTTATCACGTAGTTCACTGGAGTACTCGTACGTAAGTATACCATGTAGATGTATATTATGTACTTGGATATTTTGTTTTATTTGAGGTGACAGTAGTATTTAGAGGTAGAACAGAAAGAAAAGAAAAAAAAAAGGTTGAACGTAAAATTGTCTTCCGTACATGCAAGAGTATATTTATGCAAGTAGAACATCACGGTAGCGCCAGTAGGCAATAAAATAGCCAGACATGTGTATCCGTATTGATAAAGGGTGTGGTGAAGGGGGTAGGGGAGAAGTGAGGGATTTTGATTAGGAAAGACGAAAAATCTGTTGTTGGAATGACGCAGGTGTCGATGATCGGTCCTCTCAACACGTTTTATTCGTATAACCAGACGAAGGCGCCCACCTCGAACAACAACAACAACCAAGCGCCGCACAATCCCGGCTGCGAGAAGCTCGTCCAGAAGCCCCAGCCACCAACCTCGCGCAAGACCGTCATACAGGCCTCCACCTCGGAGCTGCTCAGGTGCCTCGGCGTCTACTTGCACTCCAAGTGCGTCAAGCTCAAGGACTTCCAAACGAACGACGCCGCACTATGGCTAAGGACCGTCGACCGCAGCCTGCTCCTCCAGGGCTGGCAGGTGAGTACACGACCGCCCACAGATTTATCATTTTACATCCCTCTCGCACCCCACCCATGCTTTTACCCAATACCTGTAAACACATATACATGTACAGCTTCTACTTTTACATATTATGTACATTTAATCGATGCAACCATGTACAATATCCATTTGCACTTGTCATTGTCATATTATACATCGTGTGTAATTTACACCCTTCGTCTTAGTCCCTTAAATTCGAAAATCCCATTTTGTGAGAGTATGGAAATTATATCAGTGTTGCAGTTTTAGTTGCGTCAACATCAAGTAATTTAATGTTATCGCTATATATAACATGATGAGGTACATCATATTGTATGACGTGCATTATTTGTTGTACGAAAATTATATCGAAGAGTTGCGAAAAATCGTTAAAAAGTCGCATTAAGATAACATTACTTGTCATTACGAGGTTTGTCTACTGTGGCGTTTTAATTTGATTACGTAGCCAAATGGGAGGATTAACTCGTCGAAAATGATTACCTCGTCATTTTGGTTGATTTAAAATTAATTAGTCACGCGAGTGTTGTATGACGAATAGAGTCAAGTTTTAGGGACAATTTGGTACATTACGTCACTAGGGCACAAAGTACAAATATGAGCGCCCGAAGGGCACGCTTGTTGTAGGTTGATGCCCGAGTCGCGTATTATGTTTTTCTTACCGAGGGCGCAAAGTACAATTTTGCGCGTGTAGGCACACTTTGCGCCCAGTAAATCACTTTGGGCCCTAGGGCAGAAAAGTATTTCGGCAGTTGCACTTTGGGCCCATGGTAAGAAATGGTAGTTTTCGTTGGATAAGCGCCATCGCCTCTGGGGCTATTTTGCGGCCCGAGGGTCCTGCGAAGCAGACTCGAGGGTTCGTAAGGTTGCCCCGGAGGGATGGAGCTTATATGGCGAATACCATTTTTCGTACCGAGAGCACACCAGCCTCTCAAAAACGCTTAATGTAGGAAAATATATTTTTTTAGGTAATAAAGCAGAACAATTCTTATGTCTATATTACGATCAATTTAATAATAAAAAAAAAAACCCACTCTAAAGTCTCCAATAATGAGATTTTTTTTTCGACTTACGCTTGAACTATAGAGGTGGCGTTATATTTCTAAAGCTTTATCATGCTTTCTCGTAATTTTTGCTTCAAAATTGAAAAATTGTTGAGCTCTTCTCGCCTTTGAAATGAAACAAATACTCAAGTATAAAATCAAACAAAAATCTTGGTAAACATCTTATCCAAGATATAATAAAGATTTTTAAAAAATGTCTACCTATATAGTTTACTGTTTTTCACGAATTTTCGCGCCAAAATCTCCAAAGAGCGAAACGAGTCTAGTTTGGTGCCATGCGTACATTGTACTCAGCTAGACCATATGCGCATGCAGCGGTATCTCGATGATGAAAATTCAAAGCTGATCCGAGCCATCAGCCATCGCGGTGCGCGAGAGAAAATGAAAATCATCCATCCGACGTGTCAAAATGTTGAGCGAGACGCATTACTTCACGGGAGAAGCGCGAGACGCGCTCTCTGCAGATTACAGCTATATCGTGTGGTGTGCATATGTGAGGAGAGACATTGATACGGTGTCGACCAGTCCCCCCCGCTTGTAATACGTTTTTCTGATGTGAAACAAATTATTGATGGAAAACCCTGATCTTCTCGTATAAATTATTCATTAGAGTTTAAAAGCCTTTGGCACGAAATAATTGACAAATCACACAATTATAATACATATGTTCTCCCACATTTCCATCGTATCCTTCAGAACAGTGGCTAATTACATTTCTGCAATTATTTTGACGGCACAGCTAATCTGTAAAGTTAACGAGCTCGAAATTCATTAAAGTTATTTGATTATTGCGAACAGGCCTGTCTTTACATATACTGTATGTATACGTATACCTTATACGAGTAGCATTGGAAGCGCGTTACTTTGAGGAGTTTGCCAAGTATAAAAGTAAGAATGTTGGAAATAAGCTATAATAACTATTTAAGTGGCTTATGTGGATGATATTATTTTTATTGCATTCTTGCAATCACACAAAACTTTGTAAAAGTTTCTATCAACATTGCTAGAAAAAAACAATATTTACCCACTCATCGGTCACTCTTTTTTTTTTTTTTTTTTTTTTTTTTTTTTTTTAGTCCACAGTTTTCCTTGGAGATAATTTTATTTTTGTTCTTATACCACTTCCTAGTAGAGACAAGTTTTTCGGACTCATAGTTGCAAGGATTTCTTCAACTACAAATGTTGTCATCTGTTAAACATTATTTGATGATACATTAACTAACCCTATACTTATTTACTCTTACAAAGATGAAGCATTATTGAGAGTTAATTATATAGAGTTAAAAGTTGCTTATAGAAAAAAAACTGTTTTGGAATAAAATAAAGTTTGATTATTTCTGATCCGTACATGAATTAAAATATTTAAAAAAAAAGTCATCTCACAGTATAAAATTTTGCCACAATTGAGTTCGGTGCAAGACCATAACGTATATGTGAATGGTCGAATTTGACCGAATCGGGGGCAAAAGGTCAGGAGCATCTGTACATCGGGAAAACTGCGAGCAAAGTCACAATTTACCATCTACATAGCCTGTGTAAAACATGTAGAGTTTAGGCGTAGGTATACGAGTAACCATTTTCCAGAACCAATTTCCAAAGCCCTTTTTTTTTCCGCCCATCAATTCGAGCATCAGCTCCAACGCTCGAACGTATGTACGTCAAGCGCCAAGGCTGCACCGGATAAAAGTTGGCCGAGGGAGTTTTCATAAATATTTCAGCTCCGCGAGAGCTCCCCCCGCCCCTACCTTGCCTCTTGGAATACATACATTATTTAGGTCTCCCTCGTCGCGACGCGCTCTCTCCCTTAATCCGCCCCGACTACGGGGGGCTCTCCAATTAAACTCCGCAGAGCGTAGGAGAGAGAGAGAGAGAGGCTGGAGACATAGGGGGTGGCGGCAGACGATCGCCGCTGCGGCGCGCGAGCTATATATATATACCACTGCTCCACGGGCGCGCTTTACGATGCAAGGGCACTTGGCCCCTTTCGCTTTATTATCTTGCAGTTCGAGTTTTGGGTTATTATTGCGAGCCAGTGTCGGCGCATGTATACATCGGTATAAAAGTTGAAAGCCTCGAGCCGACGGCCCGCGTGACGGATTAATTAAATGCGCCTTTGCTAAAGCATCGAGGTCTTACTGTTTTTTTTTTTTTCGTAAAATCTGTTACAGTCTATGGGAATATATATGTGTTTTTTTTTCCTTCAAATATATATTGGCTCCGATAAGACGTCAAAGGTGAAATCTCAATATCGGCAAGTACTCTCACTATATGTGCGTGGGTGTTTCATGTACGAAGCAAAATATTTGATTCCAGAGTACTTGAAATGTTAATTACACGCTTTCTCCGGTTCTCGCTATACATAAACTTGGGGATTGATTTCATCTGAAAAAAGAAATAATGAAGTCTCATCCTCTGGAATAACGGTATACTTGAAAAAAAAAAAAAAAAAAAATTTCTTTAGCCTCATTTCGAGTAAATTGTCCATTGGCCCCGAATGTTGGGCCAAATCGATTTTTCGCTCGGCAAATGTAAGGAATCAGTTCCTCTTGGGCGGCTCCGTCAGGTGACATCAATCCTTGGAGCTTTTTCAGGCTCCGTTGAAAAAGCCCCTCCTCGCACACCCGCCGAAGCGTGACGCATAAACATTAGATGCTTACAAGGAAAAGGGCGTGGAGCTGGCAATGGTGAACCGTTCCATCCGCGTGTACTTACATGGGGTCGGGGGAGGAGCAAAGCACCGGGATATTGTAATATTATGCGAGCACACGCACTATTTTCGGGCAGAACTTTGTGGATGTGTAAACCCGCGGGTGTACCCTGGAGGGGCCGAATCGCAACTGCCGCTGACAAGCCTCGAATCGATTTTGACGCTCCTCTCCCCCCAACGCGCACTTGTAACACTTGCACCGTACATGTATACGTGCACACGTATCACAAATGTTTCTCCCTCACTTTGGCTCTTTTATACACGCTCTACTTTATTCTCGTGTTTTACGTATATACGTATATACATACATATCTTTTGAACTTGAGCCTATACGACACAGGTAATTATACTTTCAAAGTATAAAGACTTTGAATTAAATTGCCGGCCGTGTATACGCTTGGCTCTATATTTACGCTACATCAAGGGAAGTCAATGAGAAAGCTGTCGTGAGATATGAAAATTAAATAGTAGGTATACATATATTGTATATAGGTGTGGCTTTGCAACGTTGCATGCTATACGCAGCTAAACAAGTGTATATGTACATACTCATCGCACAATAAATAATATATATCGACTCTCGGGGAAAACAAAATCTCTCAAGTGCTTTGCAATTTTTATTATTCGTATGTTATTTGTTTTCACTTTCATCGAGTAAATGTACGCGGATATGCGAGCACCTACACATCGATGTCTTTGTGAAAAGGATTGCGTTATCTCAGGTTTGAATTTTGACAGAGTAATACTTATTATCTCAGGCGTAAAAGAAAATTTATTTTGTTCATTTTTTTTTTTATTTTTCATAACGAATTTTTTTATATACCTACCTCGGGAAGGAAAATTTCCAAGTATATAGACCAAAATTGAATCGAGAAAACATTTTTTTTTCTGTAAAACACAATATACGTGTTTTATACCTTTTTCCACCGAAAATCAAGAGAGTAGCTTTACCGATATTCACAAAAGCGTCGACACGATCTTGCGAATCAGAGAAGTAGGTAATAATATCGAGCAGTGTATATATATATATATATATATATATATATATATATATATATATACATATATAGTCCTGATAAGTACGCATAGAATCGAACTGGCTTCACACTGGGTTGGGCACTCGAACTCTTTCACGGAACGTATGCTTTTGCAGCTTAAAATTTCCACCACAATGCACAAAAGAGTAGGGGGATATCGGGTCGAATACGGGCATCATATGGTGTGCATGTATTGTACAGAGGAGTGAAAGCTTTTAGCACGCGTAGGAGCGATCGTTAAGGATTGAAAATCGCCATCACGAGGATAGCACGTGCAGCTCGTCGATTGCCAAATTCACCACTATTGCGCATATCATATACGATTTGGTTATATATATACACACACTCCTGTAAACTGCAACGGCGAGTGATCGATATCATTAAGTGATGTCGTTGGAGCTCGCATATTCTACAGTCTAGTCGTTAGCAAAGCGTGAAAATAACGAGCTAGCCTCTCCATATACTTGGGGATGAGTGTACAATAAAAGAGGCGACTGTATACGAGTTTTTCGGATCGACATGCTGCGCGTGTATACAACCGACCTGCATGTATGACGATAGACGCGTCAACAAATTGTATTATTAATACCGTTAACCAAAAGCACATAGCCGTGCATGCAGTTTAATTGTTACCGCGCGCCGTACCTATTATATATATATCACGGTGGCATTCAGCGAAGGGAGGGGTGGAGGGTGCAGGATCGATGCCGCGCAGACCCGCGCGCGTTGCACGTGCAGCGTAAATTTAATCAGTCAAGGGTGAATTGCGGGCTATCGCGTGCAAAACTTGCGAGTAAATACGCGGTGCTTTATACGTACACGCGCGCAGACGTTCTGATTTTCTTTTCTTTTTTTTTTTTCCTTTTGCTTGTTGATCTGTCTGTCCGTCAAAACATACGACAGTATGATAGTATAGGGAGGTATAGGTACGTACGAGACATACGTATAAAAGGCTCTGTTTCAAAATAGGCACTTAGATCATCGAGGGAAGAAACACTTTTCTGATACAGACGCCCATTTTATGTATATATTTTTTTTTTTTATATTATAGTGCTTTACGTCCGGCTCCTTTAATAAGGGCACTACTGAGGGCACTTGGCACTTGGGAGAAGGAAGGGAAGAGGGATAGGAGGCCTCCCATTGCTGGGAGGGGGGTAAGGGGAGAAATAAGGCAATTTTTGTTACGAGGAGATCGCCTAAAAACCCTCCTCGAGGAGCATTGCGTGGTGAAAAAGCACATGTGAAAATACACAGAGGTACTTGCCCGAAAAAGTCGCACTGGCCGGGAATCGACCCACGGTCTCCCGCGTGCCAAATGTATATATATAGATACTGGGGAACGACTGATTTTGTTTCTCCTTCTCTTGTTTTTTACCTAAATATCTGTGCCCCGTTAAGAGCTAGATAAAATTTATACTTGCAAGTATCAAATGTCATTTGATGCAAGATTATCATTCATTTGACGGTTATATAAATATGATAATAGTACAGTATTGTCGTAGTGTATAATACGTCTTTCGCAATCTTAAGTCGATTTTGTCAAATATTACACATTTGCAAGTGTGATCAATCTATGCCATTATAAAGATAAATGCATAATTGCGTCCAATGGAAAAGACATACGTAAATTTCATGATGAATTTAAAAAAAAGCACCATAGCATTGTTTGGAAAAATGTTGCGCTGCTTTCGCTGTACGTGGGAGCATTATAATTTGTTACTCCAATGGATAGGTATAACAATATATGCATAAACAGAGGCCGTGACAAGTTTCTTGAACGTGACTTTTGTATCCGTAAAGCACGTGCAACACGTGGCCTTTCAAATTATAGTCTCAACTCGTCTAGACCATGCATGCAGACCTACTCGGATCGGAGAAGTACAACCAAGTAGACATTTTTATGTACGTGTCTTTTATCACATTCCAACGGAAACTATAGTGAAAAACCAAAAATTTTGCTGCCTATAAAAATTTATATAGCATCGCTGTACGTTGTATTACAAATATGAATAAATTGTCAAGATACAAATGTCACTTCAACTTTTTTTTTCCACTTTTTCAATGAAGTAAAAAAAAAAAAAAAACTTCCCGAGTTAGCTACTTGTTTCCCAATGATTTTGATGTATATAGATGGCCTTGTAAATTTTTGAAACAATAAATGCATGGGGGAGAAGGGGAGTTATCGGTTTGCAGTTACAACTCTTTTGTAGTAGGTGGTACCAAGTAATAAATAAAGTAACTCAATGCACAATAATAACATCGGGCGCTCGTGTTTGACTCGTTTCGCAGGGCGTGATTCGCGTGTTATCCATCGGAAGCCGCGAAGCCAAAAAACAACGCAGCGGTAATAATAGGATCAGCATCTGCACGTACATCACAGTTTCCATCCGTCAATGTCAAGCTCGCGTCGCATACGTTGGACCTTACACCACTTGCGTATTTAAATATGCCCATGGAAGCTTGAAAAGCTCTATTGCGAAAAATAATGGGCTCGTTTGGATTTAAGAAATAGTTGAATACAGTTTAATGGTAAAATAATTACGAAAACAGTACGTTTGGATAAAATGAGCAAAATTATAAATATCATTTACAGTACTTGAAATAAGTTGCAGTAAAAAAGTCGTCCCACCATGTTTTCTTTCATATTTGTTTAAAACATTTATCGGACATACGGTACTTTCGTCACGGTGCGTAATATTATATAAATCTAGGACAATGTTGGTGAAACTCCCAGTAAAACGTGAAAAACCACATGAGCAAAGGGAAACCCTATATATACATGTACACCGTCGCATCCCGTGCTCGTCATTCTCCCTTTTTTTCATAAAGATTGTAAAATCGCAAAAGGTTTACGGCATCGCGCGGATGTAGAAAAAGTGAATGCACAACTACAGCAGCCCATACAGGGCTCGTAATGCAACCGCAAGCGCATTAGATACACGGGGTGGACTGGCTGTTGCACAGGACTCTCGTGTGCACCGAAGTGGGAGTAGAAACTACACGAGTGCAGAGAAACGGAGAGCTGCGGAGCCAAGCAGGCCGCTGACCCCTGTAAATATCGAGCGAAAAGGGGAGTATATACCCATCCTCCTCTTGATCTTGGCCCAGCGCCCAGCGTCCTCTCCGTAACAATTATACCTCGACTCCAGGACTTACGTAAACCCACCTACATGCAATATTGTTGTTATGTATACGGTCGGCTGTACCCTCGCGTCCGCGATCTCTACTGATATGTACACGGGTACGTCAGGTCCCGGGACGAGTTTTCTCCGCAAATCGAGTAGTCATTCTAATTATATGAGTCGGTAGAATCCCGGATGAACCTTTACTCTATATATACAAAGTTTCCATTTTCGCGCGTGTGATACAACCCCCAAAGGGTTTCGGCCAATGTCGGGAGGTCAAGCGCGCGATATCTTCGAATAAAATTCTTTTGCTCGCTTCTGGTACTCAAAAATACACGCGCCTTCATCACGCCGGCTGAGCTTTTTTCATTTTAAGTAAGTACTCGTTTCCGCTTGACGCGCGGGGTTTCGAGTGACGCCAAACGAAGCCCCTATTTTTTTTCTCTCTCTCTCTCTCTCTCTCTTCTTTCATTGTATCAGCTTTTTTTTTTTTTTTTTTCTTTACAAAACTACACGCGTCTCAGAGCTCTGGTCGCCCATTCAAGTTCGCAATGAATTCTTACCTACACACGAATTTGTGTAATGTATATTATATATGACAGGGTAAGTAGCACCCAGCAGTGTTTAGCACCACGCCTCCGGCCTCTGCAAACTCTCCTCCTCGTGTATGCGTATTCACACGTATACATAGGAACGGAGCGAGCAGTGGACCGCAACATTGAACTTTCTGGTCTCTGCTTATATAATAAATATACCTGTTAATGCATTAAAGTTAAAACTTGCCATTTTTCACTGCCTCCGTCCTCCTTTGTCCTACAAGATTTATGCACTTAACTTTGTGGAAAATCGCCCCAACGTGTGCACATACTGCTGAGACGTCCCCTCGTATGCAATATATCCATGCATTTGCGTGGAAAGTGTAAGGGTTCATTTTGTTGCACTCGTCGGCAAGAGCAGTGTAACGACGACCGTGCGAGCCCTTTGAATTTTTCCAAGCGCGATTGATGTGGCTTCTCGGGCCGCGTGTATATATACAGTACTTTGTACACTCTCCTGTTCTCTCTTCCTCCCTCTCGTACTCGCTTGCTTTTTTTTTCAATCTTTTTTCGGTCGTACATAAACTCGAACAACGTAAGTTTCTGCAAAAAGTCGTCTACTCGTATATCGGGGTTTTCCTTGCAGCTTATTTAAAGGTGATTTTTAGTTCACAGTCTGGCGGGTTTTATCCAAGGTTTTTTCGCGTGTATATTTACCTTCTTATATGATTTCGATAGACATGTCCAAAAAAACCGCCAGGAAATTTATTGTACATTCACGCCTCTAGCAAGTTTTAACAAAATAATGAGTCGTCTATTCCAATGAGAGTATAGAGGTATTTTGGTAAAATGTTCATGAACACAGTAACCGACTAAACGAAAATACGAAAAAAATTGATAACTTTTAAAGTACTGGAAAAAAAAAAAAAAAAAAAAAAACACGAGAACCCGTGGTTTCACGCAAAATGCAACTTGTGCAATATTTCGGAAGAAGAAAAGGAGCACGAGCAATACTGCATCAACAGTCGAGCGCGAGAGATGACGCGAGAATAAGATATGTACACATGTACATAAATATAGGGAACAGCTAAAGCACACGTAGGTATTGTGTATATGTATATTACAACTGGAGGGGTTGTCGCGCAGCACACATATGTATGGCAAACTATATATTATATATATATATATATATATATATAAGGGTACACACATATAAAAACTATAACACACGAAGCAGCCTCGACGCGACGGAAAAAGCGCCCATCGGGGTCATCGATCAGCTGATGCACACAGCTAGCCTGCAGCAGCGCGCCAGGTCACTGCGGGGCCTCACACTCGCGTGCACACACACACACACATGCATATTTTTACCTTGTATAGATGAATACCTTTACACCCACGTGTATATATTATATTATATAACACACGGTGATGATGATGAGTCACTCTCTCTCTCTCTTTCTGGATTGACGTGTTTGCTTACTCGATGATGATGATGATGATGATGATGATGACACCTTACGATGCGAGGAATAAGCAAGGCGAGCTCGTAGCTTTTGTCGCTCTGCACGCCCTACTTAATAATTAGTGAAACTGCGCTGAAGAAAAAGGAAAAAAAAAAATGAGTATTTTTTCCCTTTTCAAGTGGGTATATCCAGAAATAGACGCGATCTAGCGCAGGTAAATTAGGTATGAATACACCTACAGGAGGCTCGCTCGGCCGAGCTTTCGTTATATAGGGAAAGGGGCGTCTTGGAGTTATAAAAAAGGGAATCGCGGTCTCTTTTGTACTTTTTATATGTATACATTACTCGCTTGGATATATATATGTACAAGTATATTATATGGGACTGATATAATAATGTATATCAGGTCAATGCGTATACGCGTACACATGAAGTCATTTGCAAGCTGCGCAGGTAAATTGAATCAAAATGTGCTGTGTAGATGGTAAATGAGCTCGGTTCATTGGTTTTGACTACGATTGTAACAACAATTTAGGGTATTACGATGCCATCGATTTACGCCCACGGATGATTACAGGGTAAAGCCACACGATTATAGGTAACGACGGGTATACGCACCTATGAACGTACAAGGTACCATTCACCCAGCACGTGACTTAAATGGCGTTATTGATACTTCACAGTCACAGGCAGTATTGACCCGCCACTTTGTACTTGGCACCTATACATTCTATGAGATGAAAAAAAAAAAAAAAAAAAAAAACATCGTCTCGAGGGTGGCGTCCAGTATGTAATATAATGGACCGACGCGTCGAGCTTGTACGGTGCGCTACTGTCGTGGAAAAACATTTCGTGTTCTATGCTACGGACGCCTTTAGTTTCAAATGATAACAACAAGCGACGCTGATATATACCCATTGTGTCTCGATCGTTTGAACAAATATTCAGGTCAGACGTGTGATTTCATCGGGAATCGTGCAGTGTATAATATATAGCCTTGTCATACTTGTATGTATACGTACGCCCACGCTACTGTGTATATTTATATTGCATATAGGATATACGGGATATGACACGCCGAAGGAAAATTTATTGTATCCGTTCCGTCGTGTGGAATCGTTATACGTACACATTGTACTTACGATTTTCATAATACATAATACGATTATCGACGCACGTACGATGTAAAGGATCGATTTTGCTGTGCGCGCTCGAGCGAATCGATGGACTGTTCGTATGTAGCGTTATAATTATGATGATGGGATACTTTGTTTTTTCACGTCGTTAAAGTATATTCATTGGTCTTTCGATTGCTCTCAGTCGAGAGATGATATGTATATATAGGTTTATAAGTATAGGTATAAAAGTACACGAAGTAATTAATTGAATTTCGAGTTGGGTTCCGGTTCGTTTTCTTTCTTGGGCTTTCGTTGGACTTATTAAAACGACAAGTGGAGTTGACGACTTCTGGAAAATAATGAGTAAATTATATCACCATTAGGTGATGAAAATAAAACAAAATAGTCGTATTATACGTTATCGTTTTGTAAAGCTATAAATTTTAAGACCCAACGTAACTCGGGGTTTTTCCATTTATTTTAACATTTTATGGTTGTGTCAAGCTTATACATTTTTTTATTTTTTTTATTTCCACAAACAATACAAACAGAATTGAACTCAGTTTGAGCTAAACATCTCACCAATAATTTTCATAGCTCTCATTTACACAGAGTCCGTTTGATCATTTTCAAAACACGTCTAAAACGTTCAATCACGACGCCATCAGATTGAGAAGAGCTTCTATAATCTTGAGTGTCTTTTTGGCGTACACTTTTCTCAATCGCATTGATAATCAGTGCATTTTTCATAGTTGCAAAATATAATGGCAATGAGGACACTTTTATTGGAAAATGATATCAAACGAGCTCTACGAAATAATATTATTAAAAAAAAAAAAAAAAAAAAAAAAAAAAAAAAAAAGTAAAGTTCTAAAGACACGATAGCGCAGTAAAGATAGCCCGTTATGAATTGTTCCAGGACGTGGCGTTCATAAACCCGGCGAACGTGGTGTTCGTGTACATGCTCGTGCGCGAGCTCGTCGACGGCAAAGAAGCGTCGGAGCGCGAGCTCCAAGCCACGGTGCTCACCTGCCTGTACCTCTCGTACAGCTACATGGGGAACGAGATAAGCTACCCGCTGAAGCCGTTCCTCGTCGAGGACAGCAAGGACAAGTTCTGGGACCGGTGTCTGCTGATCGTCAACCGGCTGAGCTCGAAGATGCTGCGCATCAACAGCGAGCCCGGCTACTTCACCGAGATATTCTCCGAGTTGAAGGCACGTTGTTGCACCGCTCACGCACCACCGGTGCCCGCGGTTAGAAAACACCGACGCTGAAAACCACCTATACCTTTTTTTTTTCCCACCCCCTTTTTCACATCTATGCGCATGAGTTTTTTTTTTTTTTTTTTTTTTTTTCTTGCCGCTCATCGTATCGTTGCAACGCATGAAGTGTTTATACCCTTCCTTTTTTTCCAAATTTTAGTTTCCATCCTCCGACAGGGATGTACGGCATATAATGTGAATAACGATGCACCCATAGTTTGGATGATAAGCGTATAGTGTCTAGTTTTACTGAGGAATCAAAGCATGAAAATAAACTTGTACTCTTGTATCTTTTGATTTTGCTTCACACGAAACATTCGCTTCTCCATGTGCGGTCCGTCTGACCAAACTCGATGTTTTCTACTTTCACAAGCATGTCTCGTTTTCTAATCAAACTGCACGCGTATGTGTCACCAAGTGTCAACTGTGTACTGAAAAAAAAGAAACAAAGAACTGTTGTGGGGTGTTGAATTTTGTACAAAAAAAAACAAAAAAAAAAAAAAAAAAATCCCGACGTTTTCACGACAGGGCTACGGGGCGACGGAGCAGAGCAACCTGACGACTGGCAGCAACCTCGACCGGAGCCTCGTTGTCTCCAGAGTCGCGGTACCAACCAAGGCAGCTTGACGGAGCCCTGGTTAGTATATATTATATATATATTACACAGCCAAGCTACTGAGTCGTACGAAACTAACGGTATATACGTATAAACAGGCTACACCCACCTGCTGGTGCGGATCGCCCGACAGCGCTGCGACGTCACGACGCTCTGACGATCGACGAGTCCCAGCCGAGACGGACGGACGGCCCACGCGGCCTGACCACGCGGACGCGGCACCGGTGGCCTCGACCTCGAGGACCCCACCGAGCCCGAGCGCTGAGCCCACGACCGCGCGACCCACCGACGACTCCCCCTCCCAGTGCTCCGGATGCGGCCAGCCCCGACGCTACCCCCGGCCCCTCGAGATCACCTACACCATCGAGGACCTCGACGTACTTGAGCGCCAGCAGCGCATAAAGGGCCAATCCCTCCGCACTGCCTCGGGCCGGCGCTTCCTCTCCCCCGATGACGCGCTACGCGACCTGCACAAGTACGCCAGCCAAGGCGCCGAGATACGCTGGGAGCTGCACACCTCGCGCACCGACGTCCAGGCGACCCGATGCGGCTGCCACGGCCCCCGTCGGCCCACCACCGGGGACGACCAACTGCTCCCGGGTGGCACGAGGCCGGGCGAGCGCCGGGATCTCCGCAAGCACCACAGCGCCGAGATCGACAAGTGGTCCCTGCGCCAGGACGCCGAGCACGAGCTGCGCAAACACCTCAGTGACGACAGCTGCTACGTGGACGGCGCTGGCCGTGGACGCCTCGAGCGCAAGTGGACCCTCCAGGTGCCCGAGGTCCACGAGAACCCCCGGCGCCGCTGCACCTGCCCCAAACCGCCCCCACGCACGCTCTCGCCCGAGCAGCCGGCCACTCCCGAGCCCGGCCTCATCGACGACCAACCACCACCACCACCACCACCTCTGGTCGATTACCAGCAGGAGGAAGCAAAGAAGCCCGTTGGGGCGGTCGAGTGTGGCAAGCGTACGCTGAGGAGGCGTTGGGCCCAGGGTAAGGCGCACCAGTCCCTGCCGGGGGATAAGCAATCGTCGTCCAAGTGGCTGCGGGGCGCGGGCCTCGAGGACGGCAAGAGCAAGAGCCTCAAGGAGCGGCCCAAGTACAGCGTGCGCCGTAGCATATCCCCGGACCCCGATCCGCGCCAGATATTGCGGCTGGACAGTCGGTTGGTGCGCCGGCTCGTCTCGCCCGAGGTCGCCCTGGGCAAGGACGCCAAGTGGGCCCCGTACGAGGGCTGCTCGCCCTTACCGAGCGTCGGCATGCGCAAGCGCGACGTGAAAAAACTCGCGGACATCAAGTGGCAGGAGGGCTCGTCCCGGGAGCCGAGTCCCCAGCCCGACTCGCCTCGCGACGACTTTCGCAACGTCACCCCGACCAGGCTGCCACCACCGGCCACCGATGCCTACGGGAGCACCGACGACGAGGAGTGGCGCATGCGTTTTCTCAACCAGGTGTCGGCCTTCCCGATATACCAGGGCGCCTGGCGCGAGGAGACCCCACCGCCGAGTCCACGCCCCGAGCCCCCGGTCTGGTCGCCACTGAGGCAGCGCTCGGAGGAGGAGGAGGAGGAGCCCCCGACGCCCCGGAAGCGCTCGACCTTCAAGATCCGCTCGGGCCGGAAAAAGTCCTCCTCCTCCTCGCGTGTCAAAGCCCAGCCGGAGGAGCGTCGACGGCCACAGCTGCAGAGGTCGGTGGCAGTGACGCTCGACGTGCCCCACATGGACGCGAGTAAGCGCTCCTTGAGCGAGGAGGTGCCGAGCCGGCGCGCCCACCACGTGCCACGGGCCAAGAGCGAGGACGCCTCGCGGCACTCGTACCCGGGCGTCCTCGAGGTCGCGGGGCAGCCCGGCCAGGAGCTCAGGGAGTACGTGACCACCGTCTAGCTCCCCCTTGCTGCGCCGTGACTGTGTTACACCCACCCTCGGGGCTGCGTATTATAATGTACCGTGTTTTTTGTTTATACAACTCAGTCACGCTCACATACACGCATACGTGGCGCCTAGGGATTCATGATAACGATGCTATACAACTATAGACATACTTATAGTGAAATTAAGTACGAACTTAGGTCTTAAGCCATAGTATATACAAAAATAAATAAATAAATGAATCGACGCGGATACTCATGCAGACTGAGCTGGCAACGCGGATAATAAGTATGCGTATATAGGTGCGAGAGAGACTTTTGTTTTTCAATGCCGCTCCTCTGCTCGGCGCATCGTGGCTTTTTTTTTCCCCCATCTTTTTTTGTTCACGCTTAGTGCCCTGATGCCGAAACAATGTTGTGCGTTTCGCTACAAGGAAAGAAATTTCGTGGCACGACGCGCGCTTGAGGCGATGGGAAAAAAAGAAGAAGAAGAAGAATAGTGTCACAAAGTAAGAGGGGGGGGAGGGAGAAATGGCAAACGAACGCGAGCGTGAAAGGACGGAAACTACGACACACGAGACTTTGTTACAATCGATTGTACTCTTTGTAAGTACTTATAATATAAAAAAACATTACGTATACACATACATGCATTTGCATGCACATGCATACATTACATTGTGCAGTTACGGGTGATGATGTACACGTTTTCAAATACTGTGCTTTATTTGCCCAAAACACAGCACATATTTATATATATATAGATACATAACGATACAAGCGCGAGCGACTATACGCCGCCGTGATAAACGACAGAGAGCTGTGAGCCAAAAGTCTTTTGCGTATATATATATAATACATGGACACCACACACACACACACATACACACTAAAGATGAAGATAAAATAAAAACCCTCATATGTACAAGTGTAAGGTCTTATATATTTACTTGGCGGGCTGCCTCCGATAATGTTGGCGGCCCTGTGCCGGCTCGTGCAATACTTAAATACTTAAAAAAAAAAAACAAAAAGAAAATACAAAAAAAAGAGGTCTGACCCGGCGTAACGCAAAAACTTTCCCGTCGACGACACATTTTTACGATTATGCGGCTATACGCGCTGCAAAGGTGGAATATTACTGAAACAATGGATAAACAAAAAAATAGTAGATCGTATAGGAAAATAAGTAATGAAATAAAATAAAAGAAAAAAAAGCAAAAAAAGAAAGAAAAAAAAAAAAAAAAAAAAAAAAAAACTTAGCATTATCCAGTTGCTCACTTTTGATTAAACTTGTAAGTAGATGATTAACGAAATTAACAATAATCGCTCGACATCATCTCGTTTCATTACTTTCATTCTTTCGTAGACTGAATTATACAAGTAAAATACACATTATTATTATTATTATTATTATTATTATTATTATTATTATCATTGTACCTACGTTTGTTGATTATGCGCATTTGTACGTATATACATATTATACATATAAACACTTTAGCACCGTAAGCGTTTAAGCGAGTATCGTCGAACTTCTCTTGATTCCTGCCGAATTGACCTTAACGGTCATTATTATCATTACTATCATTACGTGTACAAATTGTCAACACCATCACCGCTATTACTATTATTATTATTATTATTATTATTATTATTATTATTATTATTATTATTATTATTATTACAACCGATACGACTATTATGATTTGTGTAAGTGTGGAGAACAAAGTTTTCTTCCCCCCTCGACTCAACGTCTGTCCATGGCCGTTTGGAATGACAATATGTGACGCTTACACCCCAACAATCGAGTTATTTTCATTGGGTTGATCCGAAACGTGATGGAGCCTCGATGATTCGCGAACGAAAGATCCAATGACAACATTTATCCCATGGCCAAGAAACACAGAGACAATGAAGCGTTAAAATCGTACAGATTTAGCGTGAATAACGAAATTCGTGGCAAATAAAAAGTAACAGTAATGCAATAATGACGATAATCAGGTACCAGGAGAGGATTATTTTTAATCGCAAACTCACGCGGTTGTTGGATCATCGATGAACTTTCCGTAACGAAGCTAAATGTGGGAATGGACAAAACTCATTGTTGCTCGTATGATTTCAATTCGCAACGGATGGAATTATTGGTGATTTTAATAATGAAATGATGGTGTTGATGATGAAAAATAGAATTATCCTGCGTTGCGAGGAACCTCTCTTTTTACAGCAACGACTTTTGGTTTATTGAGAACCTTGTGTAAATATACTCGAAACATTCTGTGGTACAGTGTATTCGTGCTGCCATTAGCGTAATTTTGAAAAGGAGCGACCCAAAAGTTAACGAGCGAGCGAGCGAAAAAAAAAAAAAAAAAAAAAAAAGGAATGACAGGGCGTTTGCGTAAATATAATTGATGAAAAAAAAAAAAAGCAACGTTGAGCACCGCAATCGAGCAAAAGAGTACGTAACGATTGAAGGTGAAGAATAATCGATTCTCGCTGTGCTATTACTCCGTATAATGTGTATAAAACCCAATCAAGCCCCTGTCGTTCGTTTGCGATCCGATCATCATTAAACATATAGGAATTAACAATATTTGCGCACTATTCCTCCCTCATCTCTCGTCTCCCGATCATTTATCTCTCCGTGACGTATTTTACCGACAGAATTTCAAACGAGGAATCGAAATGATAGAGAATATATATAATTATGCAATTAACAGAACAACAACAAAAAACCTATAGTACGGAATAATAGATTCATAGAGTTATCATGATTATTATTATTATTATAATTATTATAATTACGTAAACTAAAAAAAGTAATTGAATAACCAAAAGAAAGAGACAAGAAAAGTACTACTACTACTACTTAACAAATGATTGAAAAAAACAAAAAAGAAACAAAAAAAAAAAAAAACGTAGATTGTACAATTTTAATGTGATTTCTTTTTTATTGTTGTTATTATTCGATTGCGCTCATTTTATTAATGACTCATCACGTGATATTACGATAATAATACATCATAGCTATCATTCGTAGACTAATTTGTTGCGTTGTGTTACTACTTCGTGAAATTCATTTTTTCTTTTATTTCAGGGTTATTGTAATTGATCTAACAATCGAGGATAAAAAAAAAAAAATTTTTTTTCTCGAATGAGTGGGTAAATTGTACTTAATAAATACACAAAAAATGCTCTGAATTCGACAAACTTCATTACGCGAGTTATATGTTTATCATCGACGTCATACGATTCGTTACGATGTTTAGTCAACAGGGGCAAAAAAAAGTGTAATGACAATTATTAAGCAAATACCAAAAAAAAAAAAAAAAAAATCAATCAATCAATCAAGTGAAACGAAATTCGATGGGGCGTGATGCAGTGAATGAATACACTTGTTCTGCAAGGTAGAGCAATGAATTAACAATTTATGTAACCAATATGATATGCAACCCATAATATGAGGTCAATGTTGATTTGTTTTAATAAATGTAAGTTTGAAAATTTGCGTAAGCAGTTTTGATTTACGACTGTAAACCCTATCACAAAATGTCCAACCTTTTTCAATTTATTTATTAAATGTATGTATAAATTATTTGTGATTTTTTCATTTACGCAGTTACTAAAGATTAACAGAGATTTCCTCCAAATTAGCTGGGTTTATCTTGTGCAAATGAGTTCATGAATAACGAAGTAAAAAATTCTGGTATAAATTTTTTTTTGTAATTTATTTTTTCATTTAAAAGAAACATATATACATCCCTACACTAATAAGTAAATGGTTTATTATTTAATGAGCTCCCCGAAGTATTGTTACAGCACACGAATGTATACAAATATTGTTACAGCAGGTATATCAGAAAATATCAGCTAAGAGTTAGAAAAAAAAAAAAAAAAAAAAAAAAAAACAGGTTTTTTGCGTCTAGAAAAAATAAACCCTATAGTGTAATGAAATCTGCTCATCAGATCTCCTGAAAATTGCTAAAGCCGTTCTAAAAATCTTCAAGACAATATTCTGATATGTTGTGATTACACTATAATATGGTTCGAATTCAAGATAAATTAATTTTTGATTTTTGCTAATAGTTGCTTTTTGCAAAAAAAAATGAGGCTATTTTGTGCCCGAGAAAAAGTTGTTAACTGATGGTGAGTGAATTTCTATATACGCTTGTAAAGTCAAAAACAAATATATACCGTAAATGTATAGATATATACATACACTCACGCCGACTCTAAAAATGTTTGAATCCTACCTTATCGGCTGAATTTGTAAACAACAAAATACCTAACAGCCTCTTCACACAGGCCGGTTGACATGTGTGCAGAGTTTACGTGTCAAAATGGCCGATCTAAATAAAGAGCTCAACGAATATCTTCTTAGTAGTAAAAATGAGAAACAATACAAATTACCATCGGTATCAATTCCCAAGCCAAATATTGGAAAATGGCTGGGCAGGAGTACAGAAGAAAAACAGGAATCAGGATGGCTGAGAGAGACGCAAAGGGAGTGTTGTCCTACCATGGTTAGCATAAAAAACTTTTTTTTTTTTTTTTTAATAAACTTTTTTCATTAAAAGTTGAAAGCAACATTGTTTTCTTCGATTTTAGACGAGATTACAAAGATTATCTGCTTTCGGACTGTGCTTTGTGATGGGCATTATGTGTTTTTGTTTGTCTGCCCTTTATGTACCAGTTCTCCTGTTGAAAGCTAGGAAATTCGCTCTACTGTACTCATTGGGAAGTTTATTTTTTTTGATGAGGTAACGATAATTATTCAAGATATTTCTTGCTCAAATACTTTGTTACTTTTTATGATTATTGCCAAACGTTTTTTCAGCTTTGCTTTTCTGTGGGGGCCAATGAATTACATGAGATCACTCTTTTCTAAAGAAAGAAGGTATTTCTCTCTCATATATTTTTCAACTCTAACGGGGACTCTGTACTTTGCTTTACATTTGCAATCAACTCCACTGACTGTTTTGTGCGCTATATTGCAACTCATTGCAATGTTACAATTTTTGATAAGTCACATACCAGGTAGTACGATGGGACTAATGTTTTTCACAAGACTTTTCAAATCTTCGGTTAGCTCGACGCTACCAGTTTGATAACAGTGATACTCATATAATTTTTACTCCATAAATTTAAAGTGTAATATATGGTTGTAAATAGTGTACCATTTTTTTATAAAGAAAATACATTTTATTATTTATTAAAAAATATTTACATTACTTTTTTACCTTGACTTTTCCAGATTTTGTTCTAGCTTCGTTACCCTTCAATCTTTTAACTCTAAGCGAACGATAAACTTTCTCACCAACAACAGATTGCACGTCATTCTCATTGGAAGTATCAACATTTAATTTTATATATTCACGACACTGTGCTTCCTCTTTTTTGTTTAAATCTTTAGATATGCTCATTGGATTGAAAATTCTTTTATCTTTTGATTCTCTGAATAAATAAACATTTGTAGAGACAGTACAAGGCTTTGTATTATCTTGTACATCTACTTCCATATCTTGGTGATTCTTTGCATCAACATTGGTGACACTGGCATCCTGTACCTTTAAAGGTTCGTCTAATGGTTTATTTTCAACCGATTCAATAGTTGTTGATGGAGTAAATTCTAATGAAATTTCTTTCACTTTTTGATACAAAGCATTAAAGTAATTATTTGATGTACTTTTTACACAATTCTAAAAAAGTGCAAATTAGCACAAGTCAATAATATTTTACTAGTATAGCACTAAAATACATTTATCACAGTGTGCCTTACCTTGATGCCTATCGCAGCACAAGAAAATCCAATCGTTTCTAAAGTTACTTTTTTTAAAAAAGGAACAATAAGTATAGGGATGCTTTTGCTTTTTGCCATGGCAATTACATGTTTTATCAAAACTGGTGGTTTGAAAGTTCCATCTATTAAAATACAACAAGCATCATCCTTTTCCAACGACCTTGTAGTAGCATTGATTCCCAATACTATGGATTTCCTAAAAAAAATTAATTTCAGTGTATGTTCAACACTTAACACTAATACAATGTAGAATCTGATTTAGTAACTTACGCAGCACTTTCATCATGGGTAGTATCACATTCAACTTGAGCGTTCTTGCGTGCAGCTGATCTTTCTTCTTTGTTCATTTTACGAATTTGTGACCAGGGTAGTACTTTTTTGTCACGTTTTAAAACCGGTAATAATCTTTATCAAGTACATTGTTAATACTGCCAGCCAATAAATAGAATAACTATGAATAGTAACTTTTTCCAACATTCAAATACTTACTTTTTCAAGAGATCTTCTAGTTCAGCCCCTGGATCGCTTTTCAGAAGCGGCCTGAACGTGAAAAAAAGCACACAAACAAATTGATTTGAATTGGGCAAGTTACGAGTCCTCGTTTTATTTTATTGCGTGAAATTAAAAAAAAATCATTACCAGAAATTTTCGTCTGGTAAAGCCAATACGTTTTTCAAGCCTTTGGTTGAAACTTTTTTCCCTGACTGAGGTTTTTTTTGTTGTTGCTTTACTAAAACTGGAGTGGACATGATTGAACGAACGTAAGTGTACTTTATGTTATTTATCGCAACACAAAATTCTGTGTGTAATAAATAGGTTATAAAGCGGCACTATAGTGATGTTATACACACGCAGTCACGCAGTGTTTACTTTACAAAAACACATTTGTCGGTCCATCCACGTGCACACACACACGACCAATGGCAACACTCACAAGTTGACAACACCCACGGCTCCGAAAGCTTTTGAATTAAAAAAAATACCATTAGCTTGTGTAAGTTACAATTAATGAAATACGTCTTCAAATCGTATTCTATATTACCAAAACAATGAGCAATAAAAATGAAAAAAAAAAATTGAAGGTAGTTACTAGTCATATTATTGTATATGGTTATTATCGACTTTAGTCAAAATTATTAAATATTGGTACGCTTGTACTAATAATGTTTTTCTTTTGTTTTTTTTAGCATTGTTATCGTATTTCAAGTAGATATGTTTACATACTTATTTTATCCTTGTTTGTAATTACAATAATTGTTATCTTATACTTATTTACGTTCTTATATAAAAATGATATGAATTAAAACATTTTTATGCATGTGTCTGTGATTATAATAATCATGTCAAGAGCTACATGATTATTAACTGGAATATTATCTTTGATTGGATTTTTTTTAGTACACCGAAAGTTAAATTATCGGATTGATGCGTCAGAGAAATCAAATGAGTTGTTTGTGTACACGGAAAATCGGGGCAAACTCGCACACTTTTTTAAAAAATAAATAGTAAAAAAATTCGATGAGTCAACAAATTATGTTTTTAAGAAAGGCATCGGAGCTACAATTCGAATTTTTTTTTCAGTTCTTAATATACTTATTTTTGTACATAGCCATAGCAGATTTTAAATGAAAGATCCATCTCAAAGGAGGTTTGCCAAAAACTGAGGGTAAATTCATACACATTAAGTATGATATTACTTAAACATGGACGTTTTCAAGTTACTAAAATTTTGTACCTTATTATGTAGTTTTCACTAAAAAATTTGAAAATTATTTTCATAATACTGCGAATTTTTTTTTAGCGCCAAAAGCATACATTTCAGGAAAAAATTAAAAAAAATAATATTAACAAAAGTTGCGATTCATCCTTATTGTAAAACGCAACACGAATTAAGGATAGCGTAACTTGGCTTAGACTCAAAACAATTATTTCGCTTTAAACGACACAACATTTATTAAGTCATTGAGTATATTCGGGTACTTATATATGTAAATTAATTTGCGAACAAAACCTGTCATTAATACACAGTTTAAACAAAGTTCTTATCTTATCTTACTTATATTTTGCACACCCGCTGCTAAACAATGCATATAAATATTCACGAATTTCGGAGTCGTCGCAGACGTAAGTCGCGTGAAGATTCGGAATTCCCAGCCCGATAAAAAACGTTAAGAAGTAAGTAAATATACCTACTTAATAATTAAAAACTCCGAATAATCGAATGTCACGCGGCAGTGCAGGAATATATTCAAAGGGGATTAATCATTGCTTTCTCATCGTATATATGTCATCAAATTAATATTGATGCAAATACGTAACGGTGCAAAGTGCAAATTGCTCGACGGAAGTATAACCTGAATTCGATTGCATATTGTGGTGGTGGCGAGAGAGTCTAAAGTGTAGACTGTGTAGAGCGCAAGAACAACCCATCGCCGCAACTCTCACTTTGCGAAATCGCGAATCGTCGCAACGCAACTGGTTGGGCTTGGGCCGCATGCCGAGCGGAGTTCTTTACGCAGCAGGTATACAAGGGGAGAGAGGGGACTTACGTATAGTGGAAAAGCAGAAGAGCCAGTTCAAGGTCACTGACTTTCCCGTGCGTGCGCGTACCGATTGCACGAGGCCCACCAGCGAGCGTTTAGTGCCGGGCTGGGCCGGCCAACAACCAAAGCTACACGCTCTCTCTTTTACTTACGCGCTTCTTCTCGCGGCATTTTTGCTTTCTCCATTCAAGATTCCCGCAGACACACATCAGAGGAGCCGAGAGCCAAAAGAAGTTGTAAGCAGACGGTAGTACAGGCGTCGACGGTGCTCTCGTGAGAACGCAGCAGCGTGCCTGCAGGCGGCAGCGCGAAAAGTGAAACCATGGCGACTCTCAGCCCAACGTCCACCACCCAGAATCTCGATTTTGTCGTCAAAAACTTCATAGCCGGGGGTAAGTTTTTTAAATATACCTTTTGTTTCCCTTGAATTTTCCAGCTGAACAAGTATACACACCGTCCCTGCTTTTGTTTTTCCTCTTTTTACTGTGCGATGTTTCGCATGTCTCGCTGACCGTAAATAATCATCGCTTTCATCGTAGGTACAACAGAAACTTTCGAATGTGTGCCAATAACGTTTCATTATACTACTTAATGTGTTTACTTGGTTTTCTCAGGTGTTGCTGGAATGTGTTCCAAAACTACTGTTGCTCCCTTGGACAGAATAAAAATTTTGTTGCAGGCTCACAACAGTCATTACAAACACTTGGGTAATTATTTTTAAAGTTTTTTTAAATTTTGTTGTTTTTTTTTTTCATGAATTATCAATGCTATTTCTTTTTTAAGGGGTTTTCTCTGGTCTTAGAGAAATTGTTTCACGTGAACACTTTTTTGCCCTTTACAAGGGTAACTTTGCCCAAATGGTCAGAATATTTCCTTATGCTGCTACACAATTTACTGCTTTTGAAATTTACAAAAAGGTAATAAAGAAATTCAATCGATATCTTTTTTTCTGTTTACTTTTCCCGAAAAAACTCACAACTCACTTTTACAGCACTTGGGAAGATTGTTGGGAAATCGTACTCAAGCTGACAAATTCATAGCTGGTTCTTGTGCTGGAGTTACAGCTGTTGCTTTTACTTATCCTCTTGATACAATCAGAGCTCGACTTGCCTTTCAAATAACTGGAGAACATATTTACACAGGAATCGTTCATACAGCTGTTTCGATCTTCAATGATGTTGGTACATTGTTAATTAAGAGTTAAAGTTTTTCAATGTAGCATGATTATTTTTTAAACTTTTAGGAAGGTGGTCTTAGAGCATTGTACAGGGGATTTTTACCAACTATATGTGGTATGATACCATATGCAGGATTTTCTTTCTACTCTTTTGAAAAATTAAAGTACCTGTGTCTAAAATACTTTCCTAATATTCTTTGTAGCAGTTGCGACAAAAATACTGGTAATATATTTTTACTTTGACATTTTATAATTTTAATTTGCATCAACTTTACAAACTAAATTTTCTTGTAGGTGGACTGGTTTTAACGATACCGGGAAAATTACTATGTGGCGGTATTGCTGGAGCAATAGCACAGAGTTTTTCTTACCCATTGGATGTTACCAGAAGAAGAATGCAGCTAGCAATGATGAATCCAGCTACCCATAAATTTAGGTATTTCATATAATTTGTACAATTCCCTCTTTTAAATTATTGTTCTTTATATTGTACTATTTTCAGCATAGGGATGGTATCAACGTTGCTTACAATATATAGAGAAAATGGTATAACTAAAGGATTGTACAGAGGAATGAGCATAAATTATTTAAGAGCTATTCCAATGGTTGCTGTGAGTTTTGCTACTTACGAAGTTATGAAACAATTTCTTAATCTCGACACGGGAATAAAAGTTTAAAAATTTGACTTGAATTTGACGTTTATGTACAATTAGTGTAAGGAGTTAGTTTGATTTTCAAGCTTATTCTTTTCTTAGAATAATTGAATTGAAAATTGCTAAAATTTAAAGGTGTTCACCATAGGCATTACCACGTTGAAGGAGTGCCTTTATATAAATATATGTATGATAAAAGAAATACTTATTTAAAATATTCAAAATATTTTGTAAATATTGTTCATATCGAACGGAAAAAATGTAAAAAAATATTTTATATTATAAAACTACTAAAAAAAATATTTTTACAACTCAACGATACATAGAAGTATTTTTTGTAAAATAAAAGTGTTAGAAAAAAATTGTTATATTAAATTATTTTTGTTTATTGATTTGTATTACTACGAGTGTTCAATTAATTATAAAGTTGTAAACCATGTTTTAGTTGCAATAAAAATAAATTTTTTAATGTGAAGCTCTATTAAATTTATAAAAATAAATGAATGACGAAAATACATTTGTACACACTATCTACAAAGCAACAGATACACAATTTGATAGTTTAACCATTAAATACTAAAGTAAGTCTAATCGACATAAAACTTATAGGATTAGTAAGATAGTTATTAATAAAAAAGACCTAACTGTCTTTTGATACATTTTATTTATTTAATGTTTTTTTTTCTTCGGATGATTCAATCATAATTTGAAACAAAAAGAATAGTAATTGAAGATAAGGGACCAACATTCGCATCAAAACAACTTTTGACTCTAGGTCAATACAGCAGCAGTAGCAACAATAGCTCTAGCTTTCCCATATTTTAATCTCATTTTTTTTTTGTTGCCATCAACAGTAGGAAACAAAATCTTGCAGTAAAGGCAGCACAGTACGCGCAAGTTGACTGCTACAAATACACATTAGACACGCTCACTGGACAAATGCTAGCTTCTTTCTCAACGATCAAATTTGCTGGTTGCCGTTCTCTAATTTTACTAGAGATGTATTACGAGACATTAATAATCTTGCAAAAAAACAAAAAAATACAAGAGTATTTTTTGCTTCATTTGCGGTGACGAAAAAATCTTGAAAACATCAAAACTGGATTTTACTCATATTTCAGAAATTTTTTTCACAAAATTTATGAATTTGAAATATTTTATCCATTATTGTCATAACTTGACTTTCACCCTAAATTTACAAATACTTGCTCAGTACATATACTGTTTTACATGTGCTTTTCTTCCGCTATTCAGTTTATTTTTTTTAATTTTTTTTTTTTTTTTTTTCGTTTTATTTCCATTTAAATGCTCGAACTCAAAAGAGAAAAATGAGATGATACGATTTATACTTAGTTGGGCGTGTGCTCGGGTCAACTAGTCAACTTGCTCGCTCATAAAAATATGAAAATCTTGTGTATTGCATCTTTCTCTCTCTTTAATTTTTTTAATACAGCACAAAATTTTTATTTAATCACTACATCGATTTTCGAAGCTTTCCGCTTTGTAGTGGTTATTTGTCAAATTATCAATTTACCTATTTAAAATAAAATTATGTTACAATTTTAAAAAACTCCTTGTGCTTCAACGGTACGTCAAAGCGCACTATCTCGCATTTTTCATTTCCTCCACCTCTACCTTTTCATTTCTTACACGTGCGTTACAGATGGATATGAGTACGATTAATGTAGAGCAAATAAAAAACTATACAACGTCTACATGACTATTAAATCATTTATTATGATGTTGTACTGCTACTCAACTCATTTTTAGATTGTTAATTATGTAATACTAAATGACCTTTACCCATGGGTTTCTTTCTCTTAGAATGGTCGAATGATCGTTTCTAATAATATTGCTTCTTTCTCAGCTACGTAAAAGATTTAACAGAAATGCACCCGGGTACAAATATAATTTTACTGAAAACACCTTTTTTTGTTTCATCATTTGATAGATTCTTTGTTTTTCTTTTATTTTGAAAAAACTCTTATTTAAAGATTTGTTCATAAAAAAGTGACAAGTGCACAAAAAAGTGTTGAAAACATCAATGTCAAAGGAACTGCATTGAATTCATATTTTTTTTTTTTTTTTTTTTTTTTGTTTCTGTATAAATCTGTGAAATTTTTCCAAGAACAAGTACACGCATTCAATGAAAATTAACTTTATGCTCGATAGTATATAGATGTCTGATAGAGGTAATAGAAAGGGACACACTAGAGTTGAGAAAATGTTATCTTATTCAGTTATTTCAATTTTATCGATTCGCAGTCTTGATAAATTGTTATTATTTGTGTGGTTCTTCGCATATCTTTTGTTTAGTGCTTGCCTCGGCACTTTATCAATTTAGAGATTGTTACAGTAATTTTTTTTATTTATTTTTTTTTTTGTTTTCATATTTTTTGAAAACAATCACTCTAGGGTCTCTATTAACGTCAATTCATTGTCATTATACAATATCAAATTTGCAGTCTCAACATTATTTTATCTCAATATGTTAGCATGTGTGTTTCACCTGTCTTTTTTTTCTACTTCAATGAATATTTCAATGAATACGGTATGTTTTCAGTTTTTACGTTTTGACAAAAGAAAAATAGATACATCGCATCGACAGGTTACCTCATGGTACACATGTATTACTTAGCCTAAAATGATTTAGAATAATAAATATAAACCAATTCCGCACAAGTCGAAAACTTTATTAATCAAAATCATTTTTGTATGAATTTTTAAAATTGGTAAAAAGTTGTGTAAAACGAACCAATAACTTTTGGTAAGATATAATTATTGATGAAAGGATAGTATCGTTAGGCGTTGATTTAAAAAAAATTAATTTCATTTCTGGGGATTGATGCAAAAGTGCCACGAGGTGTCTTTATTCCTCTCGTTGCGACAATGTGTGGTCAAGTGGTATAGAATTCATAAAAACTTACAATTTCTGATAAGAGCATTAATTCTTTATTTATTCCAACGCATCAATAGTCCAGTGTGTAACACAACGAAAGACGAATAAAGTAAATGCTTGAGAGTTTTATATAACAATGCATTAAAAAAGCTTTTCTTAAGTAGAAAAAGTACATTACAAAACTCTTCCTTTATTCTTCTTATCGATTGAATAAGAAAGAGAGAAGGAGCGTAAGGTATAAAATTTGATTTTTATTCACAAATAAATTCGATCAGATAATTTTTCTGTCGCGCTAAAAACAAAAGTATCGAAATGAAAAACTTTGATAAAGAACATATGGTCCACTGAGGTTCCGATTTACGTTATAAAAATCTCGTATATTACAGCAGCCACACATAACAGCCACTTTTATTTTAAACTCTAATAACATTGTGTTTCACAATCGTGAAAAAGAAGTAGTAATAAATACAAATACTTGGATTTAAAAATGACGTATAAAGTAGTGGCAAAACTGGGATGGAAATCACTATTGCATCAACCCTCTTATACTTCACATGCCTTTACTTGGAGAAAAATCTCACTCTTTTATCACACATCAGTTAAAACGTAAGATATTTCATTCCATCACTTTTTTTTCTTCTCTTAAATACAGTTATTTTAATCTTTCTTTTCTTCTCATTCAGTAACCATTTCAATGACAACAGTCAGCTTTGTATTACAATTAGGAAAAGTCGACACGTATATCTTCGGCAGACGTTGTTTTATCGCCCATCAATAAGTTAACATTCATTCGGGGTTTGAAAACTTGACCACTTTCTTTATTTGGCCGTTTACAATAACGGTTAAAGGTACAGATGTTTTTGTTTGTTTGTTTGTTTTTTTTTTTTTTTCTTAATAAAGGTTACGTTTTTGTGGCATCTCTATAAAGCCAGCATCATTCCATTCCCCTACCTTTGAGTCCACTTCCTCGTGTTCCACACCTTACAGGAAGTAGTCTGGCGTTCGCCTAGTGACATGTGGCTCACCGCGTCTTGGTGCTGGATCAAATTGGAGGCTAAAAATATATAACAAATTTTTATTCTCACTGTAAAAAAAACAAAAGCGTTTTATTTTTGGTCTTGTCAAAACTTACAATGAATACTTCAAAGCATCATCTAATTCCATGATTGCAGCTTGATTACCACAACGATAACAGTAATTGGGTGCCGAGAATATGGTTACGACATTACGGTCATGACACCTTTGTGTAAAAAAGAAAATACAATTAGTATGTATAGTTTAATTATTTTGTAAATACAAATTGCAAATTTTGTTACCAGTTGTAGCCTTCCATAACCAGTTGATGAGCTCGCGATACAAGTGTTAAGCCATTAGAGTGATTAAATGTTTCCGAAATGTCTTGGCCAAAAGTATACCCAGCTCCTCTAGGAGAAATGCCCCATCCCCCTCTGTCATCAGGGTCTGACCATAAAAGATCGCACATGGGTCCCTATAAAAATATTGTCGATACAAAATATTAATAGATTTTATTACTAATATAATGAGGTATAATCAAAATTTTTTTTTGATCAAATACTAACTTCATGTGGTACTTCTTGTAGACGATCTAGTGCCCGAATATGATCCAATGTATCAATAGAAGGAGAAAGCCCACCATGTAAGCAAAATATCTGACCATCTACAAGTGCAGTCAAGGGTAGATAATCAAAGAGGTCTGTAAAAAACTTCCAGACGTTTGCATTTCCATATTTGCGAAGACATTCATCATAAAATCCATAAACTTGTGTAATTTGTCTGGATTCATGATTGCCTCTTAAGATGGTTATTCTTTCTCTGTACCTCACCTAAAAGAGGAGGATGTTTTAGAATAAAAATAATATTTGATATTTCATCAAGTGAAAAAAAAAATTGTTATGAGAAATCTTACTTTAAGTGCTACAAGTAGCGTGACAGTTTCAACAGAATAATAGCCACGATCAACATAATCACCCATAAACAAATAATTCGTGTCTGGGGATTTTCCACCTATTCTGAACAGTTCCATTAAATCATGAAACTGCCCATGCACATCTCCGCATACTGTTACAGGACATTTCACCTCTTGCACATTGGATTCTTTTGCTAGAATTTCTTTTGCCTAAAAACGTTTGATAACATATTAATAATGAAAATGCGAGTTTATCACAATTGTTTTAGTAAACACAGCTTTAATCAAGTAAGTATCATCAAATTAAAACACACTCTTAATACTCTGAAGACAACACACACGTATATCCTCACACGTAATATAGATACAGACTATAATGAAAATGTGTTTTAAGAATATCACAAGTACCCATGCAGTCTGTCTACCCCACCCCCGCGCCTCTTTGATCAAAGAGTAATTCCTACGTACAACTGATGAGAATCAAAGAATAGGTTCTACTGGAGGATGCAAACGAACCCGAATAAAAGCAGCCAACAATAAATCAAGTGTGTTTACATTCGCCAGCATTGCATCATATCAGTACTGGCGCTCGTAACGATAAATAATAAGCGAGTTGGTATATCGGGACTGTCATATCATCGTTATATGGAGACTCTGAATCATCGGAATGACTGCGACCGGGCCCGAGTGATTCGCGGATATTGCGGGCGATCATCGTTGCGAAAAATATCCGTATACAACCTCAAGACTAAAAGCAGGTTCCTGAAGCGCCGGAACCAGCTCGAGTCTAGTTTTTCCGGGTGGGAGCGAGTAAAAGGAGTTCGGAGGTGGAGAGCGAGAGAGATGGATGAACATCTTGGAGCCCACGAGAGTGTGTGGGCGCGGGGAGTCCTGGAGCCGGAAGGAAGGAAGAGACCAGCGCCGACGGGGATGCTCACCTTGTCGCAGAGCGTCTTGACTTGGCTCTCCGTCAGTTGTTTGCAGTCGTTCAGCTGTTCGATCCACTGGTCGAGCTCCTTGAGAGACGCCTTCTCCTCCATGCTTAACTATGCGGGCTCTGCTACACTCGTGAGATGCGTGCGCTTAACCGGGAAGCTTTGGCGCAACGGTTATGTCGCTGCTGCAGAGTCAACCCAGCTAAAGTAGTAGTTGTAGCAACAGCAACGCATACGTAACTAATATATTGTATGCGGCGGCACTATACACTGCCTTCAATATCTGTGGTGCAGATTTAAATTGCCTCTGGAGGAGAGGAACGTGCGACTAGATGAGTATATATGTGTATATAGGTATCCTCAGCAACGGCGGTGGCAGTGGTGGCGGCGACCCCTCGGCGTACTTTACACACGCCAACTCCTGCAGCTGCCACTCGCGAGGTTCTCACGACACGCAACCACTCGATTCGACTCAACGCGTGTACGCCTACGTTTATACACACTGGTCGCGCGGACTGATTCACTATAATGTTGCTGCTGCAAGTGTTTAGCAGCCAACTCCTGCTGCTATGGTCAACCTCGCGTTTATCGTGGTCCACAATCCACGATATGTGTGCACACACTAACAAAATGGCCGATGCCTCCCTATATATGTACAACTCTCTGCTATATAGCTCTTTCTCTCACGTCACGCTCTCGTCGTCTCTGTCTTATAGGTAAACTGAAACAAAATACACCTCGCAGCTCGTATATATATATATATATACACATACATACAAACGCACCTACTTGTAAGATGCTACACACTTCCTTTCGCTTCGCCGCACTTCAACTTCACTCTTCTCATCACTTTTAAGTATTCCACTCTTCGCCTTCGCTGATGTAAGTACGAGCCGCGCAACGCAACTCCTTACTCCTTATCCTTAGCACGTAACGCACCGATACACTTGGTGTTTGGTACTGCAAACTCCTAATGACCGCCACCTATATAAGTGTACTTATCTCAGATGTTTATGATTGATAAGTGATAACTGCATTCAAACATCGTAATAATAATAAAAAATGCAGAAATGAACACGGTGTGATATAGCAGAAGTCTTGCAAGGCTGTCTGAATCATCGGTATATACATATATACCACACACTTGATTCCCTTTAATTAATTAAAAAAAAATTAATATATACATACATTACGAGAAAATTCCAATTTAATGTTCAAAAACGTAAATATGAGCGCCTTATCTTTCCTTTAATCTAATCTTAACTACACAATTGTGTATTCAGGTAATTTAATGCTTTGTGTAATGATCAACTTTGAAAACATTCCAAACTCTCATTCGCAGTAATTTTTTATTTTATTCAATTAATTTCAATACAAGTTGTTAAAACTCAAAAAACGGTCGTATGAATATTTCATTATTTTGTAAGTTTACAATTAAGTGATGTTTCATCACCAGAGGACTTATACGTCCGACAGTAGTTTGACAATGCGTTTTCAAAAGTTTATTTTAAATTTACGTGTTTAATCTATTAAAATAAGTGTTTTGCACAATTATAGTTTTTTATGTAATCAATATTGGTATCTTGATAATTGTAAGGTGGATTTAAATACTTGTGAATATTATGCCATACATTGCATATTCCGCACAAATATTATTTGCAACGCAATGTATTGAAGTTTATCTTCAAAGAGTATGCTTAAAATGTAACTATACACAGTCTTTTTTTTCAGTTACTTATTTTCATTGTAAAACGTTAAGTTCAACAGTAAAGCTTCTATGATAATTATAAAAATACTAAATTTCCTCAACAGTCACTTAGTTCATCATTATTCTTGGTAAGAGATATCCTTCCATCCTCTACATTATCTCCAACATTATCATTGAAAGACAAAGATTTATGGTCTCATCGACACAGAGTAGCATCCAGTTGTAGTAGCCAAGGTAAAATTAATTTTATTTTTCTTCTGTAATTTGGATCTTTTGCAATGGGATTATGCTCCAAGTACACAGTTTGTAATTTTTTATTAGCTGTCAAGTTATCAATAGTGGTCCAATCTTCAATTTCATTATTGTTAACCTGCATGAATAAATTAACGATTACGTGACTAATGCAATGAGCCATTGAAACTTAAAAATTTTTCTTACCCAAAACTCTTCTAGTTCAGTGAGATGCTGTATGTTGTTGATGTATTTTAATTTATTGTTTGCCAAGTCAAGAGTTGATATCTTTAGGCAATTTTCTAATCCTTCTATGCTGGTCAGGCCATTTTCTGACAAGTACAACTGCTCCAAATTTGTCAGTTCTGTTAGATTCTCAATACATATGATTCTATTGCTTTGAATGCTCAACAATGTAAGATTTTTCAAGTTACTTAAATTTTTTATGACCGAAATTTTATTTTTTCCCAAAAACAAATTAGTCAAATTACCCAAACCCTCCAAGTTTTCAATTTCCCTAATCTTGTTGTCTCCCAATTCTAACATATTTAAATTTTTCAAATGTGATAAATTTTCAATTTTTGTAATTCTATTAGACGAAAGAAACAATTTTTGTAAATTCACCAAATTTGTCAAGCCTTCGATTTTTTTAATTCTATTAAATGATAAGTCCAGTAGTCTAAAAAACAAAACAATAAAATACAGATAAATCTTAAATCAGGTCACAGATATAATCAATAATAATATTCAAGACTCACTGTAAATTTACAAGGGCATCTAAATTTTCAATAACAGTAATTTGATTATCCCTCAGTTCTAATTCAATTAGAGTTTGCAGGGTATTGAGATTTTCAATTTTTTTGATCAAGTTCCAGGTGAAGCACAGTTTTTTTATTTTATGCAGAGGCTCCAAGTTTTCCAATTTCGTCAAGCGCGAATGATTGAAATCCAACTCCTGTAACAAGCACAGTTGACAAAATTATATATAAAAATGAACGTATTGATTTCCCAACCCAATGCACAGACGATACAAACTTCAGATTCTGGATCAATGATCATGATTTTTTCACTGTCCTCCACTTCAGCATTTCCATTTTCACTTTCCATGTTGACCGAGACTTCGCTCTTGTTATCCTCTGAAAATATAACTTTGGATGATTCAATAAAACTTGACACTTTAAATAAAAACTCACGGAAATTATAGATATGTTAACTAATGACAAAGACAAGCCTCACCGTTGCTGGTCATTGTAAATTTATCTATTTAAGTCGACGGATCACGTTACGTGGAACCTTACACAATTACAATATTTATGAAACAATAAATCGAGGCAAAACAAGGTATACTAAGTAGACTTATTAGTATATTGACAGTATTCGGCATTCGGCACTACTATACTTAGGTCTGAGATATCGTAACTTTTATAAATATAAAGCACCCGCATGAGTGTGTAGAATAGCTGCCTCATATATTGGTGGTAGGTAGCAAAGGCATTATTTTTATTACCAAACTCTGGTCAACCGTAGTAATACTGCCGACAATACCGGTCGAGCACTGCGCGCCAATATAACGCCTATACAGGGGCAGCTAGCTTCCCATCTTTCTGTCCAGTGCGTTCTTTTCGTTGAAGGCGTTCGTCCAAGCGACATTGGTCTTCGCGGTGGGTGGATAAGTAATCCATTGTTATCAAAGCCATCACAGCGCAAAATCAAGTGAAAAATGACGGAAACTCTTCTGCACAGAGGTGACCTCGTCGGGCACAATGGATGGGTCACCCAAATTGCCACCAATCCAAAATATCCCGACATGATCTTGTCTTCTTCACGAGGTAAGTGTTCCGATCAACAGAATCGCTACTCGTATTTTATTTGTAGTTTGTATCATGTATTTCAAGATCATTTTCTCTTTTTAATTTCATTTCTTACTCCGTTAATTGATACCAAGGTGCCTATTATTTATCAATATCCATATGTTGGATTAAATCGTGGTTCAAGAAGTAGTTACTTTTTTAACCTCCAATCATAGAACTACACGTGTTGGTAGTGCTGATTATTTTCTCATGCGTTAAATTTTTTTCAGACAAGACTTTGATTGTTTGGAAATTGACACGTGACGAGGGTCACTACGGTGTACCTCAAAAACGTTTATACGGTCACTCCCACTTCATCAGCGACGTAGTTCTCTCGTCTGATGGAAACTACGCCCTGTCTGGCTCATGGGACAAGACCTTGAGGCTTTGGGACTTGGCAGCTGGTCGCACGACAAGAAGGTTTGAAGACCATACCCAGGTGTGACATCCGACTTTGAGCTGATGCTCTTCCTACTTTATTCGTCTTGCACTTGGGGCCTAGGCATAAACCCCTTGTGTAATTGAAATATAAAACTGAAGCATTTTTTTTAAATATTTTTTTTTAATTAAATATTGAAGAGATGGGCAATTCGTCTTTAACGTGAGTATAAGACTACAGTCTTTTCTTACAACACTGCCTTCTGAAATACAACTTTAAACCACACGTACCACTAGATTCTTGCATTATTCGCTTGTGAACTTATTCTTATTCACTTTGATATCTGAATGCACGTTCTTAATCTTGCTCGTTCTTTGTGTTTGAAGGATGTTCTGAGTGTTGCTTTCTCAGTTGACAATCGTCAAATCGTCTCAGGTTCGCGAGACAAGACAATCAAGTTGTGGAATACATTGGCTGAATGTAAATACACAATTCAAGAAGATGGACACTCTGACTGGGTCAGCTGTGTTAGGTTTTCGCCAAACCACTCCAATCCTATCATTGTGTCTGCTGGTTGGGATCGCACTGTTAAGGTAATTGAGACTAAAAAAAATTTTCTCACTCAGTAACGACGTAAATTTCTAAGATGATGAATCTTTTTTTCAAACATGATATCTGTGAGTGTTTGCGGATATGGGACTGAAGTTGATAACAAACTAATGCATTTTGTGTGCATTTTGATATTCCTCTTTCTAAAAGGGCTATTTAATTTCTTGTTGCAGGTTTGGAACTTGACCAATTGTCGCCTTAAGATCAACCACAATGGTCACAGTGGTTATCTGAACACGGTAACCGTCTCTCCCGATGGTTCTCTTTGTGCTTCTGGTGGCAAGGATAACAAAGCCATGCTGTGGGATTTGAATGACGGAAAGCACTTGCACACCCTGGACCACAACGACATCATAACTGCTTTGTGCTTCAGCCCTAATCGGTATTGGCTCTGTGCTGCTTATGGTCCTCACATCAAGATCTGGGATCTTGAATTGAAAGAAATGGTTCAAGAACTCGTACCAACAGTACCAAACCAGACACTCAACAAAGAACTTCCCAAGTGTTTGTCTTTGGCTTGGTCCACCGATGGTCAAACTTTGTTTGCTGGTTACTCTGACAATATTATTAGAGTATGGCAAGTTTCCATCTCGAGCCGTTAACTTTTGTAAAAAAGATGAAAAATAAATAGACTGAAAGAAATTTGTTTTTACTTGTTTAATTCTAAATAATTTACATTTAAGCGTAACTTTAAGACTCTATTAGGTAATATGTTACAACTATAATACAAATAAAAAAAATATTTAAAGATATTTCTATTTTTGTTCGCTTTCGGATTCACCAACTTTTTTTTCGAGTTTTTCAAATTCCTCTTTCGTAATTTCATCTGCTTCATCTTCGACTTGTATAACCCCCAGTACTTCCGGTATATAAAATTGCATCATATTTTGAACTCCATTTTTTAAAGTAACAACAGAGCTTGGACAATTAGTGCAAGAACCTTGCATTTTCAATTTAACAATTCCATCTTCAAAACCCTGCATATACACATGAAAATTAGTGTTGAGAACTTTCAAAAATCGAATTAGTACTTACCATGAAAACTATGTCTCCACCATCTTCTTGAACTGTTGGTCTTATTCTTGTGTCTAATAGTTCTTTGATCATTTGAACTATCTCATCGTCATCTTCACTCGCTGCAGATAATCAAAAATTGTCAATAAGAATAAAAAATTGTCTTTTTATAAAATTTCCTAAATTACATTAACTTTTACCTATATCAGATGAAGCCTGAGATTCCGACATAACGGGTAGACCACTGACATAAAAGTCCATTATGCTGGCAAAAATTTCAGGTTTAATCAATTGCCATTCCAAGTCTTCATCTGCTTTAGTGACAGTGATAAAATCTGGTCCAAAGAACACTGATTTGACTCCTTCAATGCGGAACAGCATTCTAGCGAGAGGTGAACAAGATGCATCTTTCAAGGTAGGAAAATCTTTGGTTTTTCCAGGACCCAAAACTTCCACGCCAGGAATAAATTTTAAACTGTTAGGATTAGGAGTATCTTGTGTTTGTATAAACATATTGCGTTTTTGCAATTGTAAGAGATTAACATGTTGTTGATTAACTGGTGAACATAATTTAAGTTTTGGATGGCTCAACACTGAGTGCATTTGCCTCGTACTGTTATTTACATTTTGAAGTCTGAAATAAAAACATTTATTTTATTAAAAATACACTTGATAAATCAAATTGTAATATAATATACTACACTAATTAAAAGCTTTAAAAAAGTCACTATATTACTATTTACCTTTTAGAGCACTGACAAGCAACCAGTGAGCGACATGCTAAAGTTCGGCATGTTGACATAGATTTTGTCAAGAATTTATTCATGTTCAGAAATATCACATTAATTCGTCGATGCTCAGTATTATGTCAAAAATGATGATATCACTTATTTCACTTTTACTATTAGGTGCACTGTTCATTCAGATATTCAGAAGATAAGATCCATTGAAACAAGAGGTAAAATATGTTTCGATATCGATACCTATCGATAGGTTAGATTCGCAAGCCTAAAAAAAGCTCTCCCTACTACAACTACGCGCGATATTTAAATATTTCAATTTGAAAGAAGGAACTTGAAAAAATGTTTCAGCAAAAGTTCCATGTTTTTACGAAATTATAAAATAGTAGTCATTTAGTGCAATTTCGAAAGTTTTGAGTGATAACTTTGTTTGTTAAAAAAAATCGTAAAGACAAATAAAAAGTCAAAATCACTTTTATTTCGTTTCGGTTTAGTTTGGCTTAACTATAATAGACAAATATTCCAAAATTGTTTGTTTTAACTATAAATCGATAAAGCATAGAAAAAAAGTGATAATTTCGATCCAATTATAATTCAAAGTTTGATGTTTTTTGTAGCCATGAGTTTATAAAAAAAAAAAAAAAAAAAAAAACTAAGTAAATACTGTTTATCTCATCTCTTGTCCCATATCTCATGTTCATACTTAACTTTTTAGTACAAGTATACAAAATTATTGTAATTCATCAAATGTTTCCATATATCTTGCATCATGACAAATGCAATTTTAATTTATATTTTAATTATTTTTCAGCGAAATACATTTTATCATTTTTTTAAACATTTTTTTCTCTTTAACTTATTCTTTGGATTAAATAGTAACATCTTTTGTCACGGGACATTATTTCTGATTACATATTACATCCATTTGGGAAGGTGCAAACGAAGTAATTCATATCATCCGACAATATGTTGTCAGTATTGGGTTAAAACTTAACGAAAAATTTTTAATGTTCTAAAAGTGTTGTAAAAACGTTGTTTTCTAGCTTCAATCGATTCACCAAAAAAAAAGTTTTAAACGTTATATTTTTCGACGTTGCAACGTTGCGCAAACAACGTAACACTAAAACGTTGAAAACACTTTGTGTGGTATAAGGAAATAAAAACACAGTTGGCCGAGTGAGCTATTTTAAAAGCGCATATATTACATTCCAAGCATTAGGTTCTTACATATATTAATATCATGGGCAAAGCAAACCAGCTCGTGACTTGTGGAACAACACAACCGAGAGCATACACATACATACGTATAGATGTAGGACATACCTAATAAATAATCGATAAATATCTGCTAGGCCCATAAAAACATTTAATTAATCCTGGACATTTTGGAAAATGAACAATAATAATAATAATAATATACATCGCAAATATACCACGCGCAATCAGTGCTTTTTATTCAAATGTAGGTGTATATAATAATTCTATGATAGGAAGCGCTAGATGCGCATAATATATATACCTGTTGGTATGAGTAGCCGGCGCTCCCCCCTACTTATACCTCCGCAATGTTGCAGCTCGCCATGGCACACGAGGCTATAGTCGCGCAACTCGTTCAGTGGTCGGCCGGACCCCGCTGTAGGCACGTCACAGTCATTTGTGAAAGTCGCGCTGCCAAGTCTCTCATGAATGAAAGTTTTTTGTTGTTATTCACATTTGTAATTGACCCCTCCTCCGTTCATGTCACGGTTAACAGACATACTTTGTCAGTTGATCATTTCTCATCGCCAATACAAGCTCAAAATAACGTGAAAATTTTTGTGTATATACGAACCAACTGTTCGCGTAAACACTATCCTGATCCTGATCGGTTTTGCCGATACTACATGTGAGAATTAATTGCTCGCAGTTGTGGAGTTGTACCAGTATACGGAGCACACATATAGCTATACCCTTTGCAACCGGTTTCACGGAATATAGTGTTGTGCGTTTTGTGGACAATCGAGACAATTTATTTGTGTTTATAAAACTGCAATCGCTTGTGCGTTGTACACATTTCGCCGATCAAAACGACATTTCTCACGAATAATCATGTGTTGAACGATAACTGGTGCGGGGGCGGTGCCTATGTTATGACTATCGACAGTGCTTCTTGCGCAAATCAGAAATAGCAAAAGCAAACGGGTTCTGCAGCCCGACCTAGTGTACATTAAGTATGTACCTAAGTATGCAAAGTTGCATCTCATTGATTCCCGCTACTCCCTAACCTCTCGTATGTCCCTTACCTGCCTTATTAATGGGTTCACGTAATTGTACACACCTATCGCGTTACACTCGTTTATCCGGATATAGTTCGAACAACACGCGCGAGGACGGAGGGAGGATGCGCAAGGAGTGACAGCAGATGAATTTTAATACTTAAGCTTGAGCCGAGGAGCCTGCAGGTATGTCATTAAATATGGAATTCAGAGGCTGCGGCAAGGGCACCGGGCCGCCGCGCGTCAAGCTGAGGCGGCGTGGAGAGTTCAGCAAGAGGCTCAAACGAAGGTTGTCGCTGGTGGCCAAGGTGCCGGCCGCTCTGCTCCAGCGGGCCAACCCACCGGAGCCACGGGCCCTTGAAATAACGACGATAGCTCCTGACAAGACCCAACTCACGGTGAATCTTTTTTTCGTTTTCACTGTCACTCGTTATAATTTGTCTTTGCTGGCAACTTTGAATTTTTATTTTTATTGAGCCTGCACCTACAACTAACTTTTGAAGTCTTACGCATGTAAGCACAAAAAATAATTTTGATAGTTTTTTTTAATGATCAACTTTACACCTACAGTTTTTTTTTCTTCTGCGGAAGATTAGAGGTATTAGGTCCGAGTTTATTGTCTGTGTGGCGTTGACACCTTTAGCGTGACTAAAATCTCCAATCTTTCGACAACACAAACTGCTTTACGGAACGGCCTTAAATGAGTGTACGTAAATAAACTATTGTCAGCTTCGCAGATTTATGTGTCCATCATTGAATTGAGTGCAAATAATACACTTACACCTACCACATAATTACTCAATTACTTATACCGCTACGAGCTTTTGTTATCTTATACTGGCTAATATACAAACAATCGCGCCATCAGCTGACCAACGGGTTGGACGTTCCTTCGCGTACTCGGCGTAATTACTTTTTACCTACGACTTGGGGTACGAAACAAAAAAAGCTTTGTCATCTGTTAATCATTGTTGTTTGTAACTTTTTATCGTCTGAAATGACACACGGAGAAAGATGTTGCAGTATGATTTTTACCGTCGAAGCAACTTACTATCATTTGTCTTTAATTTGTTATTCCTCAGTGAATAAATGGGGTCCTTTTTTACGGTATAATTTATCGTCAAGTTCAATATATATTTTACCGCCAATGTACAGTAAAATATTTTTGTAACTTGTAAGAACGTACGACAATAAATTGTTGAATTAAACATAGGTAATAATAATAACCTACTTCTATACCCCTATTATAAATAATTACAATCAAATACTATGTGGAAGAGTTTTACTAGAATCCTCTTGAAGATGAATTTAGGCAATCAATGAAAATACACAAAAATGCTTTTGAAACGTGTAATTTACAACGTTTATATTATCAAATATTTAATTAATATAGTTTGATCAAAAATCAATTGACAACAAGTAGCTCTCAGAAAAAAGCGTGGATAAGAATTTATCAATTGTATAAAAGCAGATAATAATAATGGCATAGGTTTTCTATAAATGTTTACAACCAATGTGAGCGCAATTTCAAGGAAATTCTTGCAAAAGCACGCCAAAGTATATTACACTTGTCATAAAGCTGTTTTTACTTCCCTCGAGCTTTTATTTACGCTTCGTTTTTCATGCCTCCAGTGGGAGGACTCGCGCGTGATGACGAATAAGTTAGATAACAGTGGCAAATACAGCAATTTACACTTTTTTTTTTTTAATTTTTCCGTCACTAAGCCTTTTTATTTTTCGCGCGTACTCAAACTAGTGTACATCACGAGATAACAAGGAAAATAACAATAATCTCTGTAACGATAGTTTCAGCCATGAACCCTTTGGGTTGCACTTCCGCAACACTTACAAGCCCGAGAGTCCGCAACCTCACGCGTATCTATATCGCATTTATGACCAAATTGCTTTGAAAATTTTTTTGAAATAGGAACCCTGTATCTTTCGTTTCTCTTCTCGTTGACAACCTGTTCCTATTTTTACCGATTTTTCTGTTGAATATGAATTTATTACCAAAGTCTGATCCTATTCTCGAAAAAATTTAGATCAAACCATCATTTTCTTTGTATCATCAAAGAAAATTCCAAGACCATACAACTAATAACTTTTTCTTTCCTCACATTTGTGGATGTATCTCATCACCACCATGAATTGTTTTAAAAAAAGTAACAGGCGTAGTAGCATTTTACACGCGTAATTCAATAGCCCGATAAACCAGAAGCGCTAAACCATCTCTTACACGATTACCATCCTACACTTTGCAGGATCCCATCCGATGCTCGCCCGTTTGGTTTAGCGCCCAATTTTTTATTTTTTTATTTCCACGTAACGCGATATCTGTGATACATGCAATTTCTCGCAATATGGCATGTACGAGCGCACACCTATATATAAGCTGAAATTAATATATATTGGTCGCGCGAACAAAACGATGATAATATATCGTATGAACATAGACGGGCCGCGTAATGATTTGCAATCCATCGATTGCTCAGTTTGGTGCTCGAGCGTGTAGATATATAGACGACACACAAGGGAGCGCAGCTGCGCTTCGAGTATCGGCTTACACGGCGATTGGTGTAACAACAAGCGAAACGTGGGGAGACTATTGCAGAGGCGGATTTTCCAATCAAGAGTTTGACATCTGTTGGGTGTCATTTAATGATCGAGCTTTGTGCACGAGCCAACGAAACGAGATAACAGCTTCTTTTCTCGTCTTTTCTCCTCACCCGATATGCTGAAAAGTGCGAGTAACGGCTCTGTCGCGCGAGCAAACCGACCGACACGTGTGAGCCTTCATTTGCGTGGGTGGATGTGAAAATGTCGTTACGGTGCACATCACCCATAAGGTACGAGAGTCGCTTGCACGAAGGTAAAACCCTTGGGCCAATATTCCTAAAAAATATTCTTTTCTGGATGGTACGTATAGCAATTGAGACGCGGGTCTGGTCACCTGTTTCATTTTTTTCAAAAACCACCATCAACACGATCATTGGACTCATCATTGGAAAAAGTTGTTTTTATGTCATACCGACACGCGGACAAATTCGTTTACACTATCTAGTAAATAAATGCGACAATTTTGGCCCAAGTTGGATGTTTTTACACGAGCGGATTATAATTATTTTCATGACATAAACTGGTTGGTCAATGCTTGCAAAAAATTAGTTGGGTTACTTGTAACGAAAAAAATAAATCACGCCAACAATTTACATTTAATAACAGTATAACCAAACGATTGTTTCATATATCTACTGCAAATTGGTTAGTTGCACCTAATTTTGTTTCGGTCGATCGGTAAAATTTGCTTGTGCGTTTTCCAATAACCGAATAATGTATATATTTCAGCGTACAGTAACTGAAAGTAAAATCTCCTAAAAAATTTGCAAGAAAATTGTCATTGACCTCGTTGCAAACGAAATTGGGTACTTGGTGTATTTCGATAATAATTTGTAGAATATCCGATCCCAGCGGTATATAACCAACAGAGTACACAACCGAAGTGAATTACGCTAGTCGCAGAGTTGTTGCCGCGCTCAGTAGTTACACCAGCTAACTCTCACATTACTACGTTTATTCGAGCGTGTGCTTAAATAACGTTTTGCGGATACCAGATCTTTCTGACACTGTCGCGCGTGTACCGACATAAGTGAGTATAAGCGTGTGCACAGGATTGCGCCCTCGTTTATATGTATACAATATATATATATATATACGTGTGTGCGAGCAACCGGTTGGTTGGTTCGCTCGTTTGCAAAAGCCGCTATATAAAACGTGTATACTGCTGATGTGTGCAACAAAAGCAAGCAGCCAAGCTCCGACAACTCGATATTATATATATATACGTACTTGAAGGTGCGACAGCGGTTAAGGAGCCATGAAAGTTAAACGTAGGTCATACATTGTATACATCTATGGGTATATACATATGTTATATGTACTACGGTCATTTTTCTTGAGATTTTTACCACGACGCGCTTACTCTTCCGCCCATATACATGCATCTACCTATACATTTAAGCAGGTATTAGCAGAGATTTGCTTGCTATGTATGATCTACTGCAGATGACACTGAAGATACAATTTTTTTCATACTCTTTCATTGTTATTTCCTGTTTGCGCATCACTTTTAACTCATGGATATTGTAACGACAGGTTGTTTGTCTAATCTCGGAGGCTCGGAAAATCAGGAGAAAAAAAACCATGACATTGGAATTTAAGAAGAAGAAGAAGAAAAAAAAACTTATCTACAAGTTGTAGGATGATTTTGTTGTTTATTTTCGAACGAATCGCTATTCGTTGATAATGATATCGATAATGTTGAAAGGACGAGCAATCATGGATAGTCGCGATTGCCGGTGTATAGTATACTTTTTGTACTCTGTGTATAAATATTTTATACCCATTGGAGGTCCTCATACAGGTCCCATTTAGCTCTGAATTTCATTGCTATATGCATATAACTATATGTACGCTGTCGTGATGGGCATTATAAAAAAAAATCGCCGCAGATTTACTGTGAAACACAATAATAGGAACCGATATATTTTCCGAAATTGAAAATACGCACATGAGAAATGAGTTTCCCAATAGGTCAGCGGTGCAGTATATATACATGATTTACTTCTTTTCCGTTCGTGATCAATTTAAAAAATGACCCAAGACCTGTAGCCATGAGATAAGACAGAGACGAGCCACGGTCCGATTACCTAATAGGTATACAAGGCAATCGAAGATGTCTGGCTTTAAGCTACATCAGGTGAATCGCTTATACCCTCTCGTGATATATAATATATCGTTGTAGGTACATTACGAAGAGGTGAAAGTGATTCCCGCGCGACTCTGCATATGACGATCCGTGACCGCGGACGAACAATTATTATTTCCCGCGAACGTATACCCTCGGCCACGCGGTACACATAATACGCGATGTACTCGATCTTACGTATACAGTTGGTCGGTCGATCGTTCATTACGCGCCTTTTTCCTGCACATCAGCCGCAATTACGACGAGGAGGAGCGCACCCGAGCGCACCTATATCTATGTGTATAAAATATTTGTGCGCGTTTCAGTGCATCGGGAGAGGGACGAGTTAACGTAAGGAAAAGGCGAGTCGGTACATATACCTATACTTCTTGGGTGCATTTATCGGCACCTCTATATAATATGTATACCGTCGACGACGATGTGGACGATGTTATCTGGCGCGTTGCTTTACAATGCGAGTATAATATATATATATAGTTGGTGATGTTTTGCTGCCGCGATCTGTGCGCTGTGCGTTGGAAAAAAAAAAAAAAGTGCCACAAGAGTGGAAAGGGGGGATGGGGGGAAAAAAACTTGTAGGCCACCGATGGTTTTTCTTTCCAAGTAGGTATTATACTTACTGTGGCGTGTAAAAACAAAAGTGTACATATAGGTATATATAACAACGAGATGTGTTGAGAAAATCCGTTGACCCATACATCTATGATAATGTATACGTGGACTCGCCCGATCGATCGATCAAACCCATTGATATGTATATACACGTTAAATCACTGTCGCTTAACTGTAATATCAACTCCGAACCGTTTGAAGTGACGAAACTGATGTGTTTACATTTATTTTTAGCCATTTCCTTCTACATTGTATTTTTTTTTTTCTTTTTTTTCGCTGTTAAAAAAGCTACATCACGTACCACTGAGAGGTAAAAATTCGTATTCTCCGCGCTGCTTATGCAACCGGGTCTATTATCTAACCGAGTCAATGTTGGAGGAAAGAAAAAAAAAAGAAAAAAAAAAAAAAAAAGATAAACATAAATACATCATATGTTATTTTGTAACGCGTATAGCTTCCCGTTGTTCAAACAACCTTGGGGTCTAAATGTGTTTGGCGACAGGACGCGCACAGCCGTGATTTCTCACTTGTTGAAGCCAAAGAGCACACCTCACCAGTAACGTATAAATATAGCTCTGGGATATTGTAATGGCACAAGTGTTGTTTTTTTTTTCATACTCGGCGGATCGGTGTATTAGTTGATCGTCTAGGGCCGGGGGAGACAATCCTCGGCGCGCGTCCGTAGATTCACCGAAAATCCTCCCGTGGCTCGCATATAGGAGAGATCACGGTCGGAGAAGATATTACGAGGAGTGGGTGGGTGGGTGGGGGGCACTCATTTGTAGAACGCAGGAGCGCGGCTCAGGTGCCTCGATGAAACCGGTCTACCTTGGGCGCCGCGGATGCTGTACACTACATGCCGAGGTCTCGAGAGATAATCATGATGCGCCCTTTTTTGTTTTTCGTAAGGTTGGGCTTTTGCTTCTTCGACGCCCGATTTTTGGATTTTCCGCTCTAAACTTCAACTGTGCCTTGTATACTGTATTTATAATTACGTACAATCCAGTTGGAAAAATGTGCACATAACATTCATATAGTTCCTATCGGTATACTCTTCTGGCAGTAAGATTTGCATCGATGCTCGATGAAGCTTCAACACTTTTTTCTCTTTGCGACGCCCATACGTACCTACATAGCAAGAGAGTTTCCCAACAAGAGTGCAAAGTTACGTCAACGCGTCATCCGTACGCGTGTTACAATCCCGATGCTTTGAAATACCGATGGATGTGTACACATATACGTACCTATATCTATGGTGTTATCTTTGCCGATGGAAGCGCGAGCGCTTTTTTCAATCGGCCATACGCTTAAAACAAATATATATACATATATACGTGCTATTTGTACACTTTGCGGCGTTGCTAATTTGCTTGAGCTCGTGATGGTCGTGTAAACACGCGAGAGGCTCTCGTTGCCGCAGCTACTGCTGTTATTTTTTTTTCTACTTCGAGTCAGAGTACAAAGTCACATCGTTTAGCTATTATAATTATAACCTCCGACCATGTGGGTCGCATCGTATAGAGGGAGACAGGCTTGTGACCAAGTGGTATACATTACTAATGGGTTTTGCAAAGGAATCGTCGGCGGATAAAGGCATAAGTACATTTATTCATTGAAGTTATTTGTATATTCATTTATTTAATTTTTAAATTAAGAATAGAAATTTCAATGTGTTGGTGTTGGAAAAAAAAAAAAAAAAAAATTCTTTTCACATTTAAGTAAAATAGGAATAATATTTAATGTGCGCCAGCCAGCCTTGACACTTTTAAAAACTTTGCACGATTTTTTAACACAGTTAACTCTTCGTTATCAGTCATTCGCAAACACAATTTTCGATGATTGTCCTGTCTAGACGTGCACAAGCCAATATGTTGCCACGATCTAATTGTTTTTTTTTTTTTTTCACGTTAATCAAATAAGAAATCTATAAATTGTGATTCAAAGTTCTTCTTTCTCTTTTTATTGCGGAAGAATGCAAAATGACTCGGAAAAAGAAAAATATGTCCATACGGCTGTGAAACAACAAATATGACACCGATTCACGATGACTCTGTATCGAGTATTCTTGAGGAAGTGATTCAGTCGGCATCTCGGCATTGCATCCGTTCTGCTTTCTTTCGAAGCGCTTTCACCTATTTTGCACGCCAAGATTCTTAGGCCTATCCGTAAAAATAGCGCCTTTATCAATAATTCAACCAAATGACTCTTAATAACAAGCAATAGATTCGTAAAACTATTTATATACTTTAAATTACTAACAGTTTGAAAAAAAAAAATACTTTTGTTTACTGTTAAGGTGTTTTTCATAGCTGCTGTGAAGCGAACATGTCATCCAGATCTTGATGAATACAGTTTATCTAAAAATAAAAATATTGAAACCAGAAAAAATAACTATGAATTATGGATCATTGATTTTCTCTGATCACTGCTAAAATTTGTTAAAATCATACTTTTAAAAACAAGTATTTTTTACAAATTACAGATCACCTCTGTTAACTTTAAATTAAGTACCAATTAAAAATCAACTCTGAAAGACACTGCTTTTTTAACAGCTTTTGCACAATAAATATTACAATTACTCCTAATAAAAGAAATAAACGAAGACTTTTTGTATCAATTTAATGGTTTTTTTTTTAACGTTTTGAAAAAGAAACAAAAAAAATTTAGAACAAAAGATAGTTACAATGGTGCAATGAACCGATCGTTCGACTAATGAAAATAATTTTTGTGGCGCATAAAAATGTTAAGTATAGCCTCGATTCGTCGTCGCTCCTGCGGCCCAAACGCCCGAACGAGTGAAGGAACAGCTATTAATAATACAGCTGCCGAGCGCCACGCCGCGCCGCGTTATGCATAATTATTGCGAAAGTCTCGAAGTGAAATCGCGCGTGGACCCAAGCCGCGTGATATCTCTCTCTCTCTGAATGGGCCCAATTATTTGCAACGGATATACACGCGTGTGCACGTCAAACTCCCGTGCTACTGCCGTTGAATCCTAATCCAAAACTGATTGTGGCTGTACAACGAGCGAAAAAGGTGGTGTAAAACAACGATGCACACCGTGAGATGACCAATCGTAAAATCACGATCAAATAGAGTTACGTGCGCGAGACGGTCAAGAAAAGTATCTACTCTGTGTTTTTGTGATCAACTATTTTTGTCCCAACGGCTGTGTGTGACACGACAAGGGTTTTCCATGCTTTTTGCATAATGATCTTGTTACCGGAAATGTTACCTTTCTACACGTGTTTGGCTGAACAAAGTTTGCATAATTTCATTACGAGCTCGAAAACTGAAAGTTTTTTTTTCTTTTTTTCTTCAAATACTTTTACATCTGTATTTGTCACTTGTTACAAATTATTTATTCAAAAAAGTTGCTCAGTGAGAAGTCAAAAAGTTGCCAATGGCAAAAAAATAAACAAATGACCCAAATAGGCATCTCACGGGTGAAAACTCGCTATAAATTTGTAATTTATTCATCAACAGTTGAAAAATTGAAAATTTTCACTTTTTATCTTCCTCGAGTTATTCACCTTCTCGTTTGGGCACTCGAAAGTACATTTTTTGAAAAATCATCACTAGAACGAAAAATTGCCAAACTAGTCGCCAACCACCTGATACTCCATCTTTCCGTACTTTTTGTACACTTTTACAGTGCGGTGGTGATAATTCATTTACAAGAGTCGAAAGGTATGCCAAAACCACACATATACATAAACACGAGATGAGAAGAAAACTTCTTTTTTTTTTATTCTTCTATACTCTTAGTCCCTTGCCATCGTATACAAGCGGTCGGAGAGATGAACTTATGGGAATATTCCGGTTATATATTGGCTAATTTTAATCTCTACTTCTCTTTCGGTCAAAAATCCTAATAAATTCGAAGCTTGCACCTGTATAGCACTTGACGCTCCCCCCCCCCTGTAGTGGACGACTCGAATCTTAAAAATTATTGGCCTCGCACACTCGCCATTGATCACCTCGAATGCTATACAATGTCACGCGCGCCCTACAATCCCCATGTCAAATTTCCTTTTTCTTTTTTTTTATTTTCTCAAGCCATCTATATAACATTCGGTATTCGATACTACATAATATACTTCCAACGGAGGCAAGGCCATTGTGCTCTTTAATATTTGTCATCGGAGATTAGCCGGGCCCGGCAGATAGACTTACAACAATGGCAACGATAAAAATATGACGCCGAGCCGATCTAAGCTGTACCTCGTTCAAGGAATGCAAAAAATATGAGACCCTACCTGTTGTAGTACCTGCGCGTGGCACCATCCCTCGTACGAAGCTTGACTGTATATACAAGCACAAAAAACGTGGAAGTCCAAATCGCTAATCATAATTATACATGTAGCAAACATTTCTGCGAGTCGTCGAGAAAGATGAAAAACACATATTCCGCAGGAAAGTCACGAACGAGGAATTTTGCACCGTAAACAAACAACCATCAGCTATTCGGTATATCATCACGGTTGTGCAGGTATGCAACTGTAACTTTTGTACATTCGTATACAAGAAATTAATGCATACGGGCATTAGTCACCCCAAATGGCCACGGGACAGGAGTAGGAGTGCCGCGTTTGGTTTCGTGATTTAATAATTATTTCCAAGTGACAAATGCGCGCGTCTACGCATACTTCGGACACAATTCATCCAACCCAAGCACGTCATCATCATCATCGAAAACTACCCCACAGTTAGAACGCGGTATGCATATAGTGCGGCGAACCATTTTTTAAATAAATCTCGGCTGGAAAAATGATGGATCGCGCCAGCTCTTCCCAGAAAAGTTCTTCGACTCATGCATGGGCCTAAAAAACTAATGGCCTTTGAAAAAGTGCGTATATATATATACTTGCCTACATCACCCGACCCGACCTCCCGTAAAATACACTCATTTAAAAGCCCGTCCGCGTTTTGTTTCCGACCACCTTATATTATACACACACACACGTATTATCTACACATCGGCGTGATTTATTCGACTTGAATTCAATTTTTACCAGCGCTCCTTTTCAACCCGTCGACGATAAGCGATGTATATATATACATATATATGTTCGGGCGCGATCGTAAATCCGCGATAGCAATCTCGTATAAGTCATTAGGATTGTTGTTGCGTGCATTATCTATTATCGTAACGTGTAAATTAATATCGTCCGGAACAAAGGGCTGCCGTGTATAAAATAGAGTTGGGAGCGCGCGTGTGTGCATATAAAACAGGACGATTAAAAAAAAAAAGAAAAAAAAATCATCAAACCTGAAGTCTCGGGCGGCGGTCGCAGAGAGGCCATGCGTCAAGCGTATATTATACACGCGAGCGTGGAATGTGCTATATTGGACCCCGTATGTGCGTACGTACCTATAATATGTGCCAAGGTACAACAAAAACGAGATGCAAATCACCGGGGAAAATGTAATAAAGTACTTTACGCGCGAGCGCGAGAAAATAGGAGGGAGACGAATCAATCACATCACTGGGCGGAGGGTGTTTTTGTCCGTCGGAAAAGCCTATATTATACGCGGGAGGTATAAAGAAGCCGACGGGGGAGATATGGCTATTATCGGCCTCGCCGCCTGTTGTACCCCCCAACATAACACGTGGTAACGCCCCGCGTTGCACTTTATAACGCGTAAAATGCCTACGCATACTTGGTATAATTCTTACATATATATATATATACGCGCGTCTCCTGTCCTTGCGCTGACCACTATTGTATAACACACGGGTGGGACTTGATGTAAAACTTTCGAGCCGCGAAAACGCCGTACGGGTAAAAATGACCGATGCCGTGAGTGCGTGTGCATATATTAAGTGTATACATTTTGCGAAGCAGAGCGAGAAAGCCGCTGATTGCTCTATCCGGACCGATAGGATATAATCTGATGTAATCGTTGCCCCGCGAAATCCGCTGCCGCGTGTATTATAATGCGAGGCACTCTGTGTACGAGCCCCCGGGGAGGCGGGAATTTGAAAAAATATTATCTCTCTTTCCTCGCTTTTTTTTTTTTTTTTTCACGCGGAATTCAGTTCGAGTAGCAATAAACCGCGGCAGGGCCGTTCCTGCCAATTGGTCAAAGTGTATTATACATATGTGTGCATATGTGTGTGTGTGTGTGTCGATCGGAGAAATTCGCGTTATTGGCAATTGAAATCGATCGAGACTCGTATTAATTCGTTTTTGCCTTTCGTTTGGCCCACTTTTTACCATATCCGTGGACTAAATACTCGATAGCCATTTGTTACTTTCGGTTTGTTCTGTTTTTTTTTTTTTTTTTTTTTTTTATATACCTGCATGCATGCACGCGTATTTTGCTATGTCTATAATTCGTATTTTCGTCCTTCAGCCGATTATTGAGATTCCTTTGGATGATAAATAGATATTATTATTATTTTAATGTTGTGGTTGTGCAGCCGAATTCTTCGGTGACTAACGAATTGAATCACGAGCTCAGCGGTGTTACAACACTACAGCTGGTTTATGCCGAATATTTTAAAGCTGTATGTTCACCGCTGTACACAGTATTTGTTTTTTCAATTTTTCTAAATGCGCATAAAGTACTTACGATTGAAATTAATATATTAAAACATCGATAGGCAATGAAGCTAAATTTTTACGGGATGGGCATCAGTTATTATTTCATCATTATTTATTTATTTTTATTTTCGTCCGACATAATTGTTTTCGGGAGTATATTTATTACTGCTTGCAAAAATTGTTTCGTTTGATGGCTATCTTTCCTATTATTAGCCAAGTGATGGAGTAATTTTTTTACCAGCACAAAATTTGGCGCATAAGACGAAAAAAAATATAATACAATATTTCTAGATTCGTTATGATTAAAAAATTTCAAGTTGAAATATTGCTCCTTGTACGCGATGGCAAAACTCATTTCAAAAGTTCTATATCATTGAATAATATATTCCTTTATGAGTCTGTATGTACCCTGTCTGTGTATAGATAGGGTGGTAGAGAGATTTGCTCGTAATTCGGTGTGACTCTAGGTTCGAACCTGAGACTATACACATGCTAGCGTGTGATGTCCTGAGTCTTTAAGGCGTCTCTGGCTCGTCAATGATGTAAACTATGAAATAAAACAAATTGTCCATTGGAGTTCTTCATCTGCTTTTTTTTTTTTTTTTTTTTTCAACACAGGATTTTTTAAATTATTTTGACGTTCGGTAATGATTTTTTTTTTCGTTAACACAATTCATTATTAAAAAGTACTGCACCTCGCAGTTTAGAGCTACCCTGCTTACAATGGCATCCTGCAACGATCATGACGTTCAATGATTCTCGTAAAAAAAAAAAAAAAAAAAAAACAATAATAATAACAGCGATAATAATAATCACTTAGTTTAAGTTGAAAACACTCTTTGTTAATCCATTAGTGTAAAATTTGAAGCAAAAAATTCGCAACCAACACATCAACTGCACGCGATCGGTTAATCAAGATTTCAAAAATCTGGTAGCTTGGTTATCGAGTATAAGGTATTTAACTTTTGATCCATTCAAGTTTATCGACTAATTTTATCATAATGTAAAAAATTTTGCCAAAAGAAATAGCAGAGTATACGATGCATCAACGGCACAGTGATTTTTTATCTTCCAAATAAATTTATTTGCTCACTTTTGTTGTATGGTCGCAAACGATTATTATCAAGAAACTGTATAGCTTCGTCGCATATGGCTTATTCTCAAGCTAGCCCCACCCGAGATCACAATAAAAACAACTTGGCCCTTGGAGGGGGCTGCAATGGCTTTTCTTTTTGTCATAATTTAACAAAAAAAAAAAAAAGATTCATAAGCATTGCAGCAGTAAAGTCAGGATCATCCATCACGTGTAACACCGACGAGAGATACTTTTTGAGCACAACACCACTGCAGTCCAGGAAAACGATCCTTCAGAGCTGGGATTTGATTTAGGTTATTAATATAGGTAGCATATAGGGAGACTATCACTTCTCGAGTTTTACAACCGACTCCCTTAAATGGAACTGAGAACGACACAATAGGACAGGATACAAGGGTGGCTCGTGTTTTTTCGATCTGCATGCGAATCCGTGGGTATATATTATACACCCATCACGATTAATTTGCGGCTTATCGCTGTAATTTTGGCTTCGGGTGCTGCTCCCGTGCGCCCGAGACAACCCGTGAAATTTTAGAATGGCTCCCCCCCCCCCGAATCGGCTTGAGTAATGGCTCTCTAAAACGGACGGAATGGCCTCCCGTGCGCAGGAGAGAGATGAATGTGCCAGCCCCTTCTTCCGATTCATCATAAATTATCGAAACGTGCCAAAAGCATGGGGCTGTATCCTTTTTTTTTTTTACTTTCGCTTTCTACGGGGAACACGTAATGCTTTTGAGCCGCGAAGATGTTTGAGAGATATATTCCGTGCAAATTGATGGTATGTGTACAATGTAAACAATCGGTTGAATTCCTCGAAGTTGAAAGTGGTTTTTTTTTTTTTTTTTTTTTTTTTTTTTTTTTTTTTTCTACTTAGACCTCGTGTGGTATATACGATGAGTGGTTTAGTTGATTTTAGTGGTCATTAGTTTTTGAAATTCACTTGGTGAGACGATTCCGGAGAACTAAAAGTCTCGGCTAAAGTGGCGTAGGAAACGTTGCGTTGTCAAGACAACGTATAGTCGTGATGGAAGAAACGGAGGAGAGAAGAAAGGAGCAGGTATTAAAAAAAAAAAAAAAAAAAAAAAAAAAAAAAACGTTGGAACGCCGCTGACACGATTAAAGACCGAGTTTCTGCTATAAAAAATCATACACATACAGCCATATTATGTACGCGTAGCCATTTATTTATTCATAAGTAATGTACTTGCTGCAGTTGTATTAGTTACATACTTTCATTCAATATTTTTCTTCTAGAACAACAATGAGTTTTTCGCACCTATTAGCGTAACATATTTATGATGCAACGGATCAAGTACACCATTGTGCTAACAATTATCAAAGTAAGGAGGGTGTTCCATCCAAATAATTAATGACAAAATTTTGATCAGTTGAATTCCAGGTAACTACATGACTTGATAAGCTAAAAATTAGTGTTTTTATTTTTCTGGCTCTATCATAACGTATTGCGGATAAACAGATCTTTTCAACTGACGATGCCATCAGCGTGATAAGCGTCAAAGTAAATTTTATTCCGCGAACTCCATATGTGGGTACATACACTTGGAGAACTTAAACTCTTAATTTCTTAAATAATTACGAGTACGAAAAAATTTGTTGAATATAGTACTAATTTATATAAAAATGTAATATGCAATGGTATCGATAATTTCTAACCCATTCAGTTGGACGTTAATACAGTTAATAAACATTTATTATACTTTCAGTCAAGTTTAGAGCATCAAAGTCATAGTGTCAATTTTAACGTCGTATATATACACAGATTTTACGCCCAAGTATCAATTAACTACTGCATCAAAGTCCAATATTGTATCCATACGGTAATTTTATTGATCACAAGTCGTAGTTATGTTTGTGATTTTTCCCCGAGGCATCTATTACTTCACCAAATTGTTGTGCGTATAAAAATGCACTAATGTGTCGAGATGTAACAGCGATCGAACCTACTTTACGACGACACCCAAGAAAATTTCTATGAAAAACATCGTTTTTCTTTACTCGCACATAAACTACACGTATGCGGTGACTTGTAACTAAACGGTGTGCGCATGTATATATGTGTGTTCTCGATCGATCTCTCTTTTCAATCTCTCCCCATGTTGAGGCGCGATTCGCGCCAAGGACGTGTCGACGCGCACTGCATATTATACTCGCTCGGATCGACTCGTTGAGCGCGACTCTATACGCACACTTGTACATACTTGTACCTGCAGTCGCCGTGTCTAGCATATATAGCCTCCAACTGCTACCGGACTTGGACGGAGAAAGGATATATTATTTTTTACAAGTATATATACATGACATCGGAAAGAGAGAAGCGCGCGGTCTTTTTTTCTCCTTATAACTTTTTACCACTTTGCTCTCGAAGCTTACTCCTATGCGGATCTTGCACCGCCGAATTACTGCAATACACAAATTGCCGAATGAATCAATTTTTGTGGCTTCGCACGTAATGGTAAAACGCGATTGTTATGAGTGTGGCCTCGCTTTCCTTTCAAATATTAAAAATATTCAAATTTTGGCCATTCCTACATGTATTTTAATTTATGAAAATTCAACACGATTTTATGTGGTCTTCCACGTTTCTCGAAATTATTCTTGTTTTTCTTTGATATGTTAGCATTAAGTATTATAATGAATAAAATAGAGTAAAAGCACGACCATACATTATTACGATACACATTATTTATACGCGCATAAATGTCAAGTGTAGGTGAAAAACAGCATCGCAAGTTTCTCATATTCAAAGAATGAATACAAGTATCGCAGAAACCACAGTCGCAACTGCCTTGAAGTGTATGCGTACAATATATATATATATATATATACAACAGCGCTTTCCGCCTCGCGCAATTAGAGCGGAACTTTGTTTCAACTTATTTTTATGTGTACCACACTACCTATATATGTATCTCTCTTGCGATTTTCTATTACCACAAGCCGGCGGATTTCGATCATCCGCACAGCTCGCGTCGCGTGGCTTGTCCTATATTCAATATTATCTTACGTGTTGACTTACAGGCAAGATAGAATACTTATAAATATTTTCACTATTTTTTTTTTTTTTTTTTTTTATAAAATACGTATACGTGTGAGCAATTTTTTAAAAATAATTTATTTTATTGTTCTGAAGAAAAGTAGAATCAAGTGTTTTTACGACCTTGGAAATTATTCTGCGAATAATAATAAAAAAAAAGTTTGAACCATGTAAAAAAGCTGCATCTGTAATTGTAGTGATATTAAACATGGGTTAGCTAGAAGTTGAAAAAAAATTCATGACAAATGAAGGAAATTAATGTTTCAAACCGAATTTTCGTAGATTCAAAAATAATGAACTTTAAAACCAAGTTTTTTTCTTACGAAGTAAATCAAAAACATGAATAATTATTTTATGAAGCTCTGCAAAATCACTTTTGGCGCCAAAATTTCGCAACAGACCGAAAATATGTACTTTATAATCCTGTAAATATTGAAAAAAAGGATACAACGAGAAATTCCATAAAACGACAAACAGGTGCCGCGAACGTTTGTAGTGAGGTGAAATCGTGAAATCTTCCGCGTGTACCAAATGCGCTCCAGCGTTAAAGTTATGTAGATGACACATGTGCCCCCCGGAAGAAAAACATTCACCGCAAACACACTCTGCCGTTCGAGATCTGAAATTGAAATTAAGTTCGCAAAACACACATACCAACGATCACTGCTCTCTTGACCGCGAACGTAATATATATACATACACACCACAGAGGCACGCGACTCCCTGCTCGGCTCTTCTTCTCGTCACACACATCAAGTATTTGCTCCGAGTTGCGATGGCATGACATCCCCTCAAGGTTATCTCTCTCTTTGGGCTGACCATACACGCAAGAGTATGTGACGAACGCAAGCATTTTTATGCTAATTGTTCATTGTCTCGCGCCAATCGTGGATGAGATTATTAATTTTTTTTTTTTCCATTTCCCTCGCGCCAAATGGAGCGTTGATTCAAGCAACGTACGATTTTTTTCAAATTGATTTATGGATTCCCGACCCCTGAATCATCAAGGGCTATCTGCTTTTACACGTACATATACGTCATTATCATTATTTGTTCTATCGTGTAGGTATATTTTTGTTGTTTGGCTGGATAAAATCCCATGGAATACCTCACAGTACTTGTGGAAATTCACCAACGATTGTAAGTAACGCGTGCACGTAGGTATATACACAGGCGTTAAAAAAAAGAAACAGAGACGCAAAGCTCATCCTATTTGCGTTTGCTTACACGCAGCACGTGTATTAAGTATGCCAATGGAAATTCAAACGAATAATAATATAATATTCACGCAGGTCGGGGGACATGATATTATTATGCATCGGTATGATTCCTCGAACCGATTCATCGGGATGGCTTCAGTCGTCATAAATATTATCATCATCCGTTGCGCGTGGATGCATTAACCTGCTCGGGGAGAGAAAAAAAAAAAAAAAAGTTGAAGGATTTATACGTATCTCCAATGATGATGCGTGTGTGGTAATTGTGTACAGCTTGTTTTTTTTTTTTTTTTTCCATGAGGATTCGCCGATTCGTTTGAGCGAATTCAAGTGCAAATGTCAGAAGAACGAGCCAGTGCGAATAGTCTATAAGTAGTCGAGTGACAAAACTCGTGGGGAAAGTCGTAATTTCCGCCAGTCACGAGTTGTCCGGAGCCCGTATTTGTACGCGCACACGCACTTGGGACGATTGCACTCGATCCGAGATTTACACCCCGTGACAAATAAAGCATCGAGGCAAGATGAGAGGATTTTTCAGCAAGAAAATATAGCCCCAACATCCGCTTTCCCTCTCGCTGTGACTGCCCGCGCGCACACACACGTGGCTATCGAGAAGATGCAACGGTCCCCGCTTCCACATAATATGACATATAGGTAAGGTCCCTTTGCACGTGTGCTCGCACGAGGCGGATCTTATCGACACGCGCCGTTTGATTATCTCCTCGGACGTATCGGAGAATGCACCGTGTGGACACACAAAACCTATACATATAGATACCTTATACGTGTAGGTATCGCACCATAAGAAACGAAGAAGTTGCGCGTTGTCGTTGCGCATACACGTGTATATATAAATATAAAAAATAATATATATATAAATATGCATGGTTAAGAGCTTGTGTGTCTAAAGGTGCGCTCGGTTGCATTGATATTCGCGTCTTGTACGTGATTTCCAATTCCATGTACGTGTATCGGTGTATGCTGCTCCGCGCAATGGCACGCGCATCGAGTGAAAGAGAAAAATATAAATTAACGTGTAATCTTCGAAGCAGGAATATTTTATTAGTATAATATGTAGAGAACCAATACCGTACTTTTGGTTGGAAAATTGAGCAGATGAGCCAATTCTCTTCGATCCAAAATACGTTACGTTTCTCGATGCAAGCAAATGTGTATTTTTCTACAGCGTGGTATATAGTTGTGCGATAAATCTGAGTTCCCTCCACCCGCAATCTCACATTTTTTAATTAGCGCGGAGCGTTGCAACTCTCGCGATTGAAAATGAAATAAAAAGGAAAAAAAGAAAGAGAATAACAAAAAAACTGGTAAAACAACGGAACGGAAGAGCGCGTGGACTCAATTTCTGGAAACGAGTCATCGTATTAAATCACGGGATCTTGCGCGATCGGCTCCTCCGCTTTTATGCGTCTCGGGGAGATAAACTTTTCTCGCTTTGCAGACTGAAAATGATTAAAGTTAATAACACGCCACGTGTCCTTACTTTCTTGGATGTGTGTTGCGGAGCTACGCTACTTATATAGGAGAATTACTCGGCGACAGTGTAATCTCAGCGTCACGTGCAGGGGGGCATGCACGCGTACAATATTAATATGATGATGCTTAACTTTCATGCTGGTTGGTGATACATGACAATCCAACTTTGCTCGCAACTTTGTTGCTTCAACTGACCTATAAGAGTGTGATATTTTGCAATACTTTTTTTTTTTTTTTTACTTGCTATCCCTATAAGAGTGAGTAAATAGTTTAAACGCTTAAAATGTTTTGGAATCATGTTTTTTCTTGATATAATTTCATACGATAAATCATAAGTATCACGCAAATAAACTTTCCTCTTGTTTCCAGTATAGAATATATATAACCCACAAATTCCGTGTCATTGTTTAGTAGAACTTTTTACAGCTATATCAATACAAATTTTCCGGGACATCGCTTATTTTCAAATGATCTGTTGAAAAAATTTATTCAAATGAACTTTCATCTTGTTTCCGAGGAATCGCTTGTTCCCCAATCTAAAAACGTAACTTTTTAAAATAGTAACCCAGAGTATAACTATACAATATAAGCCCAGTGGAATCATAAGCATGAAAATGTAATTAAGTTACTAGCTAACTTCTAAACATTTTGTGCCCATATCATGATGCCATCGATCTCATGCATATTGTGCGGACATCGCATTCCCGAGACGGTCACGTATATCCCATGCAAAAAAGTGTATTGTACATATACATATAGTATATAACATAATAAATATACATTCGTGTGTTAATCGATACGAGAAATAATTATTCAGTAGAAACTAATCAACAAATTGCGAAATTTTACCAGCCATCCGCTTCGGTAATTCACGTGCATCGAAGATGTACACACATAGTTTATCGACTATATTTATATACGTACCCGCAGAAAAGGCACGCGACTCTCGCGTACATATATACATACCTACTTCCCAAAGCCACGAGATTAAGGAGACGCGTTTGGCTCGTATTTACATATACGCGTACATGTATATACAACCAAGGGATATATATTATCATTTATATGCACCCAATATACACATATACCTGCACGTGTCACGTTGAGGCTGCAGCCAACTCGTTTCGCGTTAGGTAATACCTCACGTTAGGTAATACGTATACTTACTGCACATTGGGCTGGTAGTACCTATATTATATACAGGTACAACTTGTACACACACACGCGCGCGTCTGTGCGTAAATAATAATCTTTCTCCGCTTGCATCCCGTCTCGGTCGTCGTCGTTGTCGGGACGGACATTCTTATTTATCGCTCACTGTTGTGGACATTGTTCGCTACGCCATACAGGGACGGCGAGTCGTGTGTATATACGTATATCCATTGAACCAAGTGCTGGGCGCGTTTATTTTTTCAATATTTATTGTTAACAACAAACGTGTTTGTATACCTTATACGCATAAACTCCGATGCATAATACTCGGCAATAAAATAAGCAAAGTACAATATAATTAGCCATAAAGCAAATTTAAGATTGAGAATTCCTCGCGAGGCTGAATTAGTTGATACGTACCTATATACACGTATATGTATAAAAGCGCGTGCATGCCTGTATGCGCGAAATTGTTTACAGCCTTTTGCTCTCGTGAAAACTTTGGCATCTCAAGTATTGCCGTTTAGATGTATAATTCACTCGTACGACGCGCGTATAACCCGCATACCCACCGTCCGTGTCCGTAAGTCCTAAATTTTAGCTTTTAGAAAAAAGAAAAAAAAAAATTGTACCTGCCCATTATGCGCGTACGTATATTTTCAATTGTCGAGGGTGCGCTTTCGAGAGAAACTCGATGCTAAAGCGGTTAATTGAATTAATTGCCGAGAGTTTGACGCATCGATTACCCGGCGGTGCGGTCAAAGAAGCTGTCGGTCGCGCCGAGAGGACGACACTGGGGCACGCGACTTTGTATGACAGATTCGCCGCACAGAGGGATCTCGAAAAATTTTTCCCATTTTCGGAGTACAGGCATGTAATTGAGCGCAATCATGGTATGAATAGTATATATACGAACATAGGGAATTGCTTCGGAGTACAAACTGTTATTTATCATTGGCTTGGCATTCTCGCACACTGTGCACCCCATAATATATAGGTAACTTGGCCGATTGAGATGTCTGTTCGTTTATACTCGCGATGGACAAATAAAGCGCGATCGGATGGTATGTACCTGACGGCTCAATCTTACTCGTGATCTAAGATCATTGGACGATTGAAAAAAAAAAAAAAATGTGACATCCTCTTCATTCGCTCGAAAAGCTAAACGCGGTTGTAGGTATGTATTTTATCTTTGAAATATCCAATGGCAACTTGATTGTATACCAGGGATTCGTTATTATCGAGTATTTTTGGTTTTTCCACTCGGCGATGGCACGAAAGGTGAATGAATCACGAGTGCCCCCTCTCTTGTGCGTATAGTGCAAAGGAATCATTCACACGTTGGTCCGAATGAATGAGTGCACGTATACCTTATGGAGTCAACGAACGAGCTAAGCGGTCCTTAATTCGCTCACGTGAGTGTACTTGAGTAGGTAATAGGTACGTAATGCACGAGAGGGTACGGCCGTTTATAGGTATAGGTATGTGTAGTGTAGGTGTAACATTAGCGCGGATACGACGATTGACACTTTCAGGACGACGTGTCGCGAGTGAGAGTTGGTGGTGTAAGTATAGACACTTTCACCATATTATTACATTGTAACGGTAAATCTCGGCAATTTGTCTTCGCGTGCATGTGCTGGTTGTTTTGAACTATAGGCGCAACGCCCCGGCAAGCTTTTACGCACACTTGACTTTGTTTTTCTCTCTCTGTTTTGAATTGAGTACGTGATATTATTTTACAGCCAATAAGGCTGTTGATTTTTTTTCTCTTTTTTTCTTTTCACTCAAGCACGTGGTATGCAATAATACGAGTGATCTCTAAATATCTTAATTAAATTCCTTGGTGTCAAATTGGTCACAACAAAATATAGATAATCCGAAATTCATCGTAATGTGTATAGTACCAAAACACATAAAATCACAGATTGAAATCGTTAAAACTGTGTCAGTGATTCAGATTTTATATGTAAACAGAGTATAGGCAATACTTGTCTATTTTTTTTTTTTTTTTTTTTTTTTTTTTTATCATTTTGATAACGATAACTAGGTACGTGACTTGATTTCCGTAGCAGAGTTTGATCCATCTCGCCTTATACCGCTGATCTAAAAAACTTATATCGAGAGAAATAATTTATCTTCAAATTTTTTTCCATACGCAATCCAACGACATTAAAAATAAAAAAAATAAAAAAAACAATATAATCGAATTATCCAGATTTCGCTGAAGTAGAATTGATTGCATTAAATAATCACTCATTACCTAAGATATTTATGCACTTCTCAGTGACTATGGACTGTTTGTCTCTGGCGTGCACCAGCTAATTAAATACGGCGAACATCCGCCCGAGCGCTGGAGCAATTACACAACAAGTTGGACTCGACTTGATTCGTAAGGAGTCTATACTCCTATTAAGAAAATAATGCCCAAGTATTAGGGCATAAAATTTGAGGTGGTGCTGGTTACGAACGTAATGTTATTGTAGGACAACTTGCTTGAAAAATAAAAAAATAATAATAAATAAATAAATGAATGATTACCGCGTGGGTCGCTGAGGCTACCTTGACCACCTTGACTATTTGACGCTTTCGAATTACGAGATATTAGTAAAACATGTCTTTGAGATTACTTTCGGTTCTTTTTATTCTTCACTTGTTTGGTGGCTTTTACGTCGATCGACAGCGCCTCGCCACGCATCTTTTGATTATGGGGGAAAAAAAAAAATTTGGTACCTGCATAAAAAACACATTGAAAAACACTAAAATAATGTGTTTCACGCTTAGTTTCATAACAAGATATTTTCCGATTTCTTCAAGGCATAACAAATTTTAATTCATTTTTTTGTTTTGTTTTGGAAAACGCCTCACTGGGAGTGTTTTCGTGGGAATGCCTCACACGTACCAAAATGAACAAAGTGCTTATTAACATTTCACGAATCTAACGAAAGACGAGCCGATGCGCCATTCAACATATTTCAAAATTATTACACTATTTCGCAAAACATCGAGGGAAGAGAGAGCATCTTCCTGTTGTATCAAGTGTTTCACCGTGCACGCGCAGCATTCAATGATGTAAACGGAGCCTCGAGTAGAAAAAAAAAAAAAAAAAAAAAAAAAAAAAAACTATCCGCGGCGTACAGATGAAAAGAGAAAGAGGGGTAATAAAATGCAAACGGGGCTGTACGGACAAATTAAAAGTAACGGACCGCGCAAGTGAGCAAAGTCCGTTTGGTACACATACCACCTGTATACAGCACGCATTTCGAGATAATAGAAAAATAAAAAGATGCAAAGCACGCGCGATCCCACATGATTCCCCGAATAATAACATACCTACCACAGCAACCCACATCCACTACCTCCGTTGAATAAAAATACACCAAACTACTTGTGATTCCTAATCACCTATGTTATACATAGTACACAGCTCGCCAAATTGACCCGATGATACACTAAAGCGGCGAGCCAACGAAATTTACTGTTGTACGGGCGAAATGTCAGGGCATTGTTTGCCAAATGAGTCACTGTTTTGCGATTTGTCTGGCCAGATCGTAAAATCGTAAAAACGTCCTCTCCATTGCTGGCCACAGTTGTGTCGTACGGATTCAAAGTTTTCCAACAATTTCGGTCACGGAATATATAACATGATATATCACGAGGTGCGAACATGTGCAAGTTGGTGTAAGAAAATCGTAAAAAATCGGTCATAAAAAAAAAAAAAAAACAAAGAAAGAATCAACTCATTAAAAATACTTCCATATTGAGAAGGAGGAGGATGACATAACTCTTTTGTGTAGAGTATACATGAGAGTCCTGCCGTTGTACTTTGACAATAAGGTAATCGCCCGTCATTACCTAGCCACGGTTGGCAGCAGCCGAGCGTGGATAATTTGATAATTCGTAGAATTTCACTTTCTCAACTATACTCTATCTTATATATGGCTACGCTGGTAACGTCACTGTGTGTGCTTAATTGCAGAAGGACCTTTTACCGCACAAGTGCAGCCACTGCAGATTTATTATTGCGCAAATTAGAAGCTGGACGCTGGTTGGATGCTCTGCTTTGACAATAGAAAATTATTATTTATATTGGTACACGGCCGTATCGCAGCTAGAACAAAGAGCGAGAAAGTGTTGTGCTCTCGAGCTTGCATTGAATATCGGAAGATAATTATTTTTTTTTAGGGTGCGAAAAAAAAATTGGATAGATGGGAAATTTAAGTGGTTGGCTTGTACTCTGTTTTAAAACAAATATGGATTTTTATATACATTGGATAATCAGTTTAACTAAAGTGCCTCGTTAGGTAGATTGTTGAATCCTTTATCAACTATTTAACGATGTAATTGGAAGATTTTTTTCTAAAATAACAGTGACAAAAAAAACTGTACATCGAGTGCAAAATATTTCTATAACACATTATAAATGCACTTGTACTCCATCTGTTTTTTTTGTGCAATAATTTAAAACCAATATGTTGATTTAGACAATGAATATTTGTATTTAAGTGCTTAGTATGATAAATATATAAACATTTGCATAAGTGCAGCATTTGGTATATTATATTGATGGAGGATGTTGCGCAGACTGGATTTTTAGCCATACTTTCTCAACTCTGCACTTTTACCTCCGGCGCCTGTTTTTCGTACGAATCTCGAAATTTTCGTGGAAAACCATAAAAGCGCTTGTTAAATTGTGTAATTGCTTGCCTTCAGTTTTAAGATATAATTGCTAATATTTATGGTCAGATAACTCACAGTGAAGAGAAACCCCTTGTTTAATCAGCATCAAGATGGACTTTGAGAAATTTAATGTAACTTTTAGTTATATTTTTCGACGAATAATCTATGGCATTTCTGTAAGAATTTAAATTTTATCACAAGAAACTTGTGTGTAAGTACAAACAAATCAACATCAGTTGGCTCTTTAGGTTCACATCTTCTATTTATTTGTTTAGAGGCCACCAAATAATTGCAGCTGCTGAGTGCCTTTGACTTTCCTCGCTTCACACGAAAAGCACATACTTGACATGGCCGCGCGTGGAGAACAATTCTTTTCGTGCAGTACATGGTGTGAATTTAGTTTTTTTGTTATTGTGATGATTAAACGTTTTGATATTATTTTTTTGTTCACACTACTAACAATACATTTTCACAAGCCATAAAGAAAACTGCGAGAATAAATTTTAAAAAATGTGTAAAAATCCAGCTCTGCGTCGAGTTAGACCCTGAAAAGTGCAATAACCCAACGACTCGGTAAATTTGACTTAATGTATAATAACGTAATCCTTGAGGTTAACCCTCGTCGACGGCCTCTAACTCTCGGTTTGTCGCAGTCATTACGTCCATCGACCTGTACTTCTTTTGTGCGTAATTCATCCGTTTTTACATGCCTTCGAAATTCAGCCAGACACAAAAATAACGTAAAAGTACTTTCAATTATTCTGTTGCAAATGATTGTAAATGAAAGAAGATACTTCGACTAATTTACATTCGATTTCGACACACTTCAAAGCCTTTGTAAAAATTTCGAGGTCACGTGTCAACTTCTCATTTCGCAACAATATTTTTTAAGCATTGTGAAAAAAAAAAAAAACAAACAAACAAATCACAATAACTTTCACCGCATGTATTATGATGTATTTTTTGTGCAACCATTCTATTTTTAGAATGGCTAACTATGTACAAGTCATTCCGAGCCGAAGACGATGACAATTCGCAAAACTGAGAACTCAATTGAGTTTGGAAGGTGTGCCACGCAAAAATCTGCTGGCTTTTCGGCTCGTTGTGCGTGTAGAAAAAAAACCTACCAAAAAATACATAAAAAAATATTAAAGTCAGTAAGGTAGTACAGTACTTACCCTCGATTGTCACAAAAGTTGCAGGCCAAAGTGCAAGCCGGAACCAAAAAAAGGGGCCAAGACGCATTAACTGCTCCCTTTCTCTACCTATTAGCCAAGACGAGAGGATCCCTTCCGTCCCCTTAGCTATGCACCAATCGACGCAACGGCGATTCATTGTCTCGTGTAACGAGAGTCTCTTATTGGGAGGGGCAGGATATGCTTTGCCCATCCACGCGAGGAAAGAGGGAGACAAAGAGCCTCGCATACCTATACGACGTGGTGCAAGAGAGAGAGAGAAAAAAAAATCAACAACTGCTGGTGTTTATTATACGCGATTTTAACGCCTTTGCACTCGGATGACTCACTACCAATAGACAATGTGTACCTATGATCTATACCTTAGGAGGATGAAAATTTTTCAGTGCTTTTGTTGCAAGCGTCATCTCGTCGTGACGCAAGAAATCGAGAGAGAAAGTCGCGCTGTTTTACCAAATACGATTCAAAGTCCCACCTCAAAGTCACTCGACCGAAAAAAAAAGCACCGAGGCATTATAAATAATATATTGAACAAGACGCGAAATGAAATAAATCGTCTCCACTCGGCACGACAACTTATTCAATTTGCAGTGTGCCAACTCGATTATACTCGCGTGGAAGAATCGCAAGCTTTAACTCAAGCCCTCCTCCCCCCTGAGATGCTTCAATTGACGGAGGGACGAACCCCTCTTTTTTTTAATAGTTCCAATCGCCGGTACTTCCTCGCCGAAGTCGATCGTTAATTTTGATTCGAGGGAGTATAATTGCGACTGCAGTCCCATGATGATCAAGAGGGTTTGACGAACTTGAAATTTCAAGCCAAGAGATGTCCTGTATCTTAAAAAAAAAGGGTCCGAAATGGGATGATGGCCAATTATTCGAGATCAAAGGAATTTATTTGCCTCTTTTTTATGGACTACCGCACGCAGTAGATGAATCACGTATTGCGAATGATTATTGAAAAATATTCGTGGAACAGTAAAGAAAGAGAACGCTGTTTTGGCATTGTAACGCGTGCGCGTGAAAAGGAAAAGTGAATTTCAAGCTCCGATAGGCGGTGCGTGACAGATAGGCCAAGAGTTGCAAAACGAAGAAGAAAAAAAAAAAAAAAACACGAGTGACGAAACCAGTGGACGAAGACTTGGGCGCGTGCAGGCATTACAAACTGCGAGAGTGGGCGAGCAGCAATTTGCGCATAAACCCGCGCTTATAACGAGGCAAAAAGGGCTCCTTCTTATATTGTGTCTTCCATGTATATACATGTGTGTGAGTGTGTACATGAAGAAGGGAAGGAGGGCCGGACAAGATAGAGGACGTATCCAACGACGACCCGATGAAATCGCGAAAAACCGGTATAATTATGCAATTTAGATTCAGTCTCGAGATACATACATACATACATACGATATATATGCATACAGGTATTCCAGTTTAACGCGGCTTTTATATTTAACGTGTACCTATATATATATTACATACATATACAATATTGTAGGGTGTACGTGTAAAAGCGAGAGTGGGCGTGTGCGCGCGTGACGCGAGAACTATATAGAGAGCGCAAGTGTCGACGACGATGATTATGCTTTTGTTGTGCAGAGCTACCGTCTCCCCCACATACTTGTCACTCTTCGCGCTTGTGTTTTCGCGAGTGTTGCATACAGGTATACATCTCTTGCCTCTGGGTCAACGCGCTTCTTATTCTTGTGCGGACGATGATTTTTTTTTTTTGTTTCTCTTTTTTTGCACGTTCGCTTTTCATTCTCGAGTTTATGATGGTAATTGCGAGTCTTGGTCGTGCGGGCGACACGCTGTTATATTTAAAGGTCCGAAAAATATGTTATTTTTACCTCAAACAAATTGCACTGCAAAAAAAAAACACCGAAACGATTAAACACGTGATTTGCGATCGTATCGATGATACGTGAAAAGTAGCATTTTAGTTTCAAAAGACAATAACTTTTTCCTACTACCATATCGGTACCATCATCGTGAATCATCGCATTAGACAATAAAAAAAACTGATAAATACAGCGATCGCGTCGTTTGTGAGTCACGTCCATTCAGGCATTTCGTATTGTTAGCCGTACATTGGCTTTTCGCAAGATGCCCCGTCCTCCGATCCTCATTATCCGACTTGGTAAACAATAACCCATCGGACCATATTACGCGGACGCCCTTATGTAACGCGCGACACGTGTCCCGTGTGGTTTGGTTGGGCAGTCAAATTCGCTCAAAATTTTTTGCGCCGCGATAAACTTGGCCAGACGTCGTGTGGTCCGAGCGAAGGTCCAATTAACGCAGATGGACACCTAACAGGGACAGGAACAACCGAGAGCATCGAAATTATTATTATCAGCTGATGGATCGGTTAATTTTACGCCGTGTGGTGTATGGGGTGTAGGTTTACCTTTGGCTCTCTGCGGGATGTTTTTCCCTCCACTAAGTTACAAGTATAGTGTCTGTCCGTCAGGAGGACCGGTTGTGCGTTGGTTGACGTCGACGACACCCGCAGTGATCATTTTATAATGCTCTCCCCATTTGCGTGTCACACCGCGGCTACGTGTGGATACATACATACATATATATATGTACATACCGTCGACCCTCATCACTTTTCGATCAGCTCGGCTGTGCTGGCTGACAAATTAACGAGCCGAATTCGCGCTTTGATTTTTTATTGTTTCAATCTTTTTTTTTTTTTTTTTTTTTTTTTTTTGCCACTGCAATAGTCATCGTTGAAGGCTGTAAACGTGCCCATCAGTTGTATTTTTGGTCCATCAGTACATGTGGTAGAAAGAATTAGTGCTCTTGTTCATCGTAAAAAGAAGGACGCATAATTTTACTAGAGGACTTGATTTTTTTCCCAAGTCAAAAATGTTGACTTTTAGGCCTTTTGATGGTTCTGTACATCATAATTCACTGAAAATAGAGCTGTAAGGTATCGGGAATGAAGATTAAATATTGAGCAGATCTTTAAAGGTGGGGATTTGAAAAACCAATTTTTTTTTTTCAAATACACTGATCACGAATTCTAGTCATTTTCTCGATATTTGCATTATTTACGGAGATACAGCCATTATTTAGTTTGGATTTTCTTTCAAGCCGAAAATGTTGACCTCAAAGACAAGCCTACGCTTTCTGAATGTTCTTTAGGCCATAACCAACTGTGCTGTGTTTAACAGTGTCAGGAATAAAGATTAAAAATTAAGTGGATCCCTAAAGATGAAGAAAATTATTTAAAGAGGCTCGTTGGGTGACTCAAGTTTAGTTAACCAGAATATAAATATGCTGTATCAGAAAAAAAAAAAAAAAAAAAAAAAAAATTAGTCACGCAGAGCTTGGCAAGTCTTGTGTTTTGCGCGAGTGTCATACTAGACCATTTTTCTTTCACGAACGTATTAAAATATACGCGATGCGCGATGAATCACCGCATTTCAAACGATACAAGTACATATATATTTTGTTTGTATATTTTCAATACACTCATCCGAAACAATGAAAATACTTTTATTTTTGAAGTGAATTGGTTTTGTTTTGTCCTGTAAGATTCGAAATGTCCACTTAAGGTAACATTAAACGCACCATGCCAGTATCGTTGCGATTACAATGTAAAACGTCCCTGTAAACATAAAAAACTGAATCGAAGTAAATATTCATAAAATAAAAGTTACAAAATTTGGCCTCGATTAAGCGCGACCCAAACTAACATAATTGTATACGTGTAATGTTTCAGTTAGCCGCAATGTCACCGGGGCCGGTGTCCTCCGTGGTAGGGCCGGTGCTCTTGAAGTACCGGGTCTGCCGGCCGAGGTTGCTACTAGCCGGCTCGAGGGCCGAGGTCGACACAGCCGCGGACGTGGCGCTCCTCCAAGGCGAGGTTCTGCTCATCGAAGACGCGGCCCGCCAGTACAGTCCCGTGGGAGGTGAGAGCAACTCACATACATATACGCGTAGGTGTGATATGTCAAGTCGTGCGAGTGATTCTCTTTTTTTTTTTTTTCTCCGCAGATACGGACAGGCGGTACAGAGCTACGGAAAAGCTACTGAACGCGGAGGAGGAGTACCGGGAGTGCTTGTGCAGCGCAAAGGAGTTGTACGCTGGACCACTGGCCCGAAGTTACCCCGAGTTCCGCGATGTCATCTTTCAGCCCTTGACGGATCTCGTTAGAATCAGCACGGAACTGTGCCATAGGGTGAGTTTTTTTTCCTTCCTTTTTTGTTGGTAATTTCGTTGCCGACGCGGGGTTTTTTCTTTTTTTTTTTTTTTTTTTTTTTTGCGAACGAAGAAAATTTTGGCCATCCTTAAAACTCAATTTTTTTCATAATGGACCTTTTTGTAACTGTGGCTTTTTCTAGCAGAGGTTAATTAGAAAAAAAAGTACTTAAGCAACAGCATTTGAATGAGACATTTTACATTCATTTTGTCTATTTTTGAGTAATAAATAATACGGTGGAGTTTTTGTGGAATCATTCGTGTGTTTTGATATTAATTCGCGAAAATCATCGGAATCGTCGAAAGCGCGTACATCGACTTTCGCAGCGCCTGCAAACAGGTAACCCGCTGTTACGCTGCGTACAGCGGGAAACAGCGTAGCGAGGTGTATTCTTCCTCTTTACGTGTATCTATATGTATACCATATACGTATATATAATAATGTGTGTAGCCATTCTACCGACATTGCAGTGTATAATGTACATGACTATAGAACGTGATTGGCAAGTCAGTGTTAGCAAGGCGTTGTTTGTGCTGGAATCGATAGATGGAGTTGCTTTTGACGTAACGAAATCTTTACTCGTGTGCATATCCGTTTATCTATTATTTACTGACTAACGTGTGGGTAATTTTATTTGATGCGTTTTTTTTGATAACATCATCGGAATTTTAATTAAATCGTTTCATTTTTTACTACAAACTACACAGTCATGTTTGACATGCTTCGTCGATGAAATCATCATTGTAACATCATTTATCATTGCTTACAAACATTTTTATGTCCGTAAACATCCGGGATATTCTAAAAACCGCAAAATAAAATGGTACAGTATTAGCTCACACTAATTGTAATAAAACACAATTTTTGTCTGAGTATTGATTTTAAAAAGACACATTTTTTCTATTGAAAATTAATTTTATTTTAGTTATTTCTACAATTTAATTGATATTTTTAAAAAAACTGCGTCATCAGTCCTAACCAATGACAAAGGCTTCAATCGATCTTTGGAGATTTCAAAGAACTTTTGTTTAGGTAAATATTAAATTATGTTTATTTTCAATCTTTCGTTCCAATGCAATTAAATCTACTCGGTAGTTGGTAACGATTACGTATCGAAATTTATTTCGCGTCAGATGCACACCGGAAGTACGAGAAATCTTATCCCCCGTACAATAATGCCCATATATACATAGGTACAGCTGAAAAGAGAAAAACTAACGTACACGCGTTACCCTTACACATATACCTCCCGGCAAAGTCAGAGACACGGTTTATGAATGAACGCTCGAGGGGGTTTTTTTACCTCCACGTAATACATAAAACTCAAACACCTCGGATTCCTTGGACGACACTCGTTGGCAAACCTGCAGCATCGCAACGAGCCACAATGTACGACTATGATTATCCCCTGGATCATCGTAAATATTTGCATTAGGTGAATGCCATCGTACATCCATCAAGCGTTGTGTTATTAACGCACGATATACCTAGAGACTCTTATAATTCGCTAATTTCCGTCTCAACTTTGTGGCAGCGTCCTTCACTCGAAAGACGTATACCAAAACGAATTACAAAAGAAGGTCCAACTGCTCATTTTTAATTTGTCGATGCACAAGCCGTTCTCTGGACTTATTGGCTCGCAGGGACGAAAAATCCCTAAAGTATAGAATATCGAAAAAGGATCGGCTCCGTCGCGTGCAGCTTTCAAGTTTTATTTATTTATTTATTTTTTTTTTTGCCTCGTCTCACCTTGGCATTTAAATACACACACACGCACGCGCAATTTGCGGCAAGAGCAGCAGAGAAAGAACCAGAATACACCCGAGTGTAAGTATACATTGTAGATTTTACACGGGACTTCCAGAGAGGGATAATGAGGGAAAGGCGCCGGTCGAGCTGATGGGGGGGACCACCGGCCGAAATGCACCGCAATTTAAATCGCATTAGGTACCGGCCGACCTTCATCAGTATATCGCCTGTACTCGTACACAAAAGTACCCGTCGCTCATGTTATGCAATTGACCTTTTAATCGCCGTAGGATGATATATACATGCGCCTTATATTTTGCCCAACCGATTTAACTTTGAACAAAAGTGGTATTCCACCTACGGGTATTTTGTTAGCCATGTATATACGTATAAACTTAGAAATAACGTCTCATAGTGGCGGGTGACAACAATACTGGTACGCCGGAGAGAGAGAGGAAGAGCACCTACCATATAATATATTCCCTTGTCACGCCAGCTCTGCAGCAATTCATGGTCCCCGATCGTCCCCCCCCCCTATATATACTTGAGGACCGAGACCACACCGTGGTGACTTTAATGCACACGCGGGGCTACGGAGTTGGCGAGCCGGCGAGTTCAATAGCCCTTTCTTTGGCTTCCTTTGTGGATTATTCCCCTCCCCGACAAAGAAATTCCTGGGCTAGATTTGCGCGTAACGCATCTGATAAGACAGCGGAGATAGCTGCGACGCGGGGAAAAAATGCCCGGGTATTCGCGAGATCTGTATACGAGAACGACTGCGCGACCGTGTGTTGTATGGAGTGTATATATACTGCTTGGAAATCGCTCTCCCACGCGGCCGAGTTGCTCCCGATGGTGGAGGACGCGCGTTTTGAGTGATCGGTACGCCGGAGATGTGGATGTAGCTTGAAAAATCAAGGTAATCGCTACGAAATGCAAAAGAGTTCCTATACAATGATTATTTTCTCGTTTCGGAGCTTTCGAGGTCAATTCGGCCCGATGACACATCGGACGCCTCGGGCGGGCGATGATGACTACTCAATAGGTGTAGTTTGACGTTTGTACCGATGATGATTGCTCGAATATTATAGTTTGGTTGGAGCGTCGCAGCCGAATACGAGAAGACAAGTGGCACGGCTCTTGACGTGTATGTAATTGAGTCTAAAGAGACACAAGGCGATCAGAACCAGTTGGGTCGCAAACAATATTATATATACCTGATACCGATCTAAAAAAAAAAAAAAAATGACGGCAACCAGACGATGACATTTCGTCACCCTGACTTCATTATCATAGTGAGAAGTCGGCGCGCATTGGTGGATTCTTTGTTTGCGTTGGCCAATTTATGCGCAAGCTCGTATAAGTAAATTGGTGCGATACGCGCCGATTGCCGATATACTCGGGATGAAAAATAATCCGTCGCCGTAGGAAAAAAAGAATACTTTTAATTGTTTTCGTGGAAAAATAAAAAAAAACTTGTGAATAACGAATTAATCTTTGGTATAATTTGTATTTTCGTATGAATTCTCATTCGAGATTTAGCTGTACCGTCGTAATATTTTCGTTGTGTTGCAGATAAAAAACACACTGGACAATTGGAGCGGTGAAACCTTCAAACCCGGTGAGTAGACCTAGTTAATGAAATTCACCAAAATCACGTAAAAAAAGTAACGCCATCCAACGCTAAAATGTCCACCACTCGACAATATTGAAGCCATACAGTCAGTATATATTCCTTTGGCAAGCAGCAAATTCTCATAGCCGCTCGTTCGTCCCCTCCTTGCTCTAATCCGTACACATAAATAATGTAATTGGTAGAAAATAAGGGAAATTCAAAGGCAATATATCAAAGCACCGATGAAATTTGCGCGCAGGCGAGCTGTTCCCGGGTTGTTTCTGGAGTGCGTACTGGTCCTTCCTGGAACGATACGTCGAGGCCCGGCGAACGCTCGACGAGCTCCGCGAAAACAACGACCCCATGCTGCACTTTTTCCGAGTCAGACAGGCTGCCGCCAGGCACTCGCCCTCCTCTCTGCTTCTTCTGCCGGTGAGTAGTGTTTACTCCTTTTTCTTACATTATTTATATATACCGATCCCATATACCATACAATATATACGTATACTGTACGCGTGAGCTCGTACTGGACTTTCTAGGGAGACAAAAAAGGAATATAATAGACAGGAGGAGAGATGAGTCCAGTAAAAGTTGTAAGACCGCTACACACGATACAACATATTATAGGTGTCGAAAATGAAAAAAAAAAAATCTGACTCGAGTCACGTAAGTTACTTTGCCCGGTAATTATACTTGAGGATCCTCAAACTGAAACATTGGGGGAGGGCATGCAAAGAAAACCCAAAAATTTCTCTTGGGCCGAAGGTCCCTTTTTTCACCCCATCGTTGGCCACCAGGAGGATCGCAAGTGCTAATTGAAGACCGACGCGGCCTTGCCCGGTATATATACATGTATAGGTATACACCTTGGCTCGGCAGCTCGCCCCCATCGCGTATACTCTCGTATATATATATATACATATTATACAGTCGATTGAACGGCTCGGCGATTACTACCTTCATAAATCAATAACATCGTATATTAGTGCTACTATAAATGACCAATTAACATTTTTCCACCGCGGCTGCTACATTGCCGCGACGATGCAATTGAAAAGGGGAAGGAGGGGGGGGGAGCGCTCCACAGTTTGTGTCTATATACAGGCTGCAATTAAGGCTGCTCTTTCTTTTTGCATTCCGTAGGGTTCGACACTTCTGTGCCATATATAGGTATAGCAGGTAGGTATACGGGCACGTGGACGTTTCCCCCATTGTGCCTTCTCCCCGTTATGTTGTATATCATCTCATTGAGGAGAGTTGTTGTTTTTTTGTTTTTTTTGTTTTTTTTTACCATAAATATTAGTTCGGACGTATAGCTCAAGTGGGATTAAAAATGTACCTTGAAACAAGTTGGCGATGGAATGTGCGTACCATTAATACTATACATATATCCGTATAAAGGTTGTTTCGACAAATCGTTTTGTGCACGTATACCTATACATGATTATGATGATGAGGGTAGTTGGGATGTTTTTACAAATTCCGGCGTACTTTATATTTGTAATGTGATATATAGCTGATAACTCAAGGTGACGCGTACATCCCTTCGGGTATTTATAACAGTCCTGTCGTGGAAATAGAATTGCAGGATGTATAACGGCACAAGTTGCGTAAATATGTATACAGGATTTACTGCAACGAGATAATTGGTTTTTTTTTTTTTTTTTTTTTTTTTTACGACGAACCTATACTCAAATTCCTTCAACCTTGTTTTCACTTATACCTGGGCAAATTTGTTAACGAGAATGTATATGTATATATTATATGTACCGGGTTATGAGTTATACTAGATCCAGTGGTGGTGTGTATTTACGCGCACCACCAGAGCTGCGCATACATAATTCATGTTAATGAGCACGTGCGCGTCCACGAGGAAAACCTCGGCTAAAAAGTGTAACTCGCGCCTGAATTTCTGAGAGAAGCCGCGAGAAGAGCCTCTCTCTCTCTCTCTTGCGTATCTAGATTTATCTTGTATATTATACCCGTGGCCAACGGCAATTGATAGCACACAGCGCGCTAAAAACCATACAATTTATATTTCGTCGCCTCGCGCGCGTTGACTGTGTGTATGATATCCTCCTACGGGATGTACAATTTGCTTACGTAAGGAGAGATAGCCTTGCAGTTGAGGATATTTATCATGGAGATTTACGCGTTTGCGCTGCATGAATATTCACGCGTTCGGGATATTTAGCATTTGTTAAGTGTGACGCGGAAACTCATTTTTTTTTTTTTTTTTTTTTTTTTTTTTCGCAAGAGCGAAACGCGTATAATATGTATGATTGTCCTTCATCGGATATTATTCTGAAACGGAATTTCGTTGTTGTCAAATGGTTTTGAACGAGACGCGTACTGGATCGCGTGGTTTTTTAATTTTCAACGTGACGTGTGATTATTATTATTATTTATTTTTTTTTTTTCAATCAGATAAGAAACAAAAATCGAGACTGAGAATTATTGAACAAATTTCAAAGACAAGGTCGTGACGGGGCATGTTGAAAAAAAGTGTTATACAGTAGGTATACTCAAAGATTCGTGCTTGTGAAGTTGAATTGTTTTGTACTTTGACTTTGTAAATATTTTTAACTACACGTGCTCGTGATGTTTTTTGACTTTACTCTGCGGAATGCTCCTCCATTATGAAAATAAAGCTAAAATCACTTTTTATACATTATCAGTTGGTATATTTACAACTGATGTCAGGCAAATAAAAAAAAAGATTCCGCTGTTGCCTGAAAATCGAGGATTGTGTACCTACAGGTCAAATGGCTGTCCTCAGCTCCTGCGATGCGTTTGAGTCTCCAAGCCATAAAATGTTCTGATCAAAAATTAAACAATTGTTCTTTTTGGCAGCAAGTGTTGCGCGAGGAAGCTCCAGCTGGGACGAGGTCATTTGGTCGCTGGTGAAAGTGCAGGTTAACGTACCCGCGCGTTGGTATATACCCGTGCACGCGCTCTTTTGATGCGAAACTTTTGCACATTTACTTACATGACACGCCACGAAACGTTTCAAAATATGCTCACATTGTGGTTACATGGGGCACTGCGGTTCGCACCTTTTTTTTCCTCGTCAATATTTGTTGTTTATAAATTTCGTTACTCATGATTTTTACGCACGCCGTGTAACACGATGTCATTATTTTTACTGTGATTAGCGACAACTCGGTTATACACACACACACAGTGTACTTATCCATGCACATTCCTTCTTTCTGGCTCCTTTCCAGCCCTTACGCATCCGCGAAATCTCGTGTGGAAACTTTACCAGTTTGTTCCCTGCAAATATATACACGAGCGAGAGCTACTAGACGCGAATACCAATGTTACACTGCAACACAATTTTTTGTGCAATTGGTATTCAAAGCCCGTGAGGTGCGACACCATTGTTTTACAGACTCTCGCATCTTTATAAATACATATATGTATACCCTACACTCGTATACAAGCCTTTTAAGTTATTCAAGTGACGTATCGCGTGTTGTTTTGTAGACCCTCGTAATTAACACGGCTTTTATACACATTACCGCGCGTGTGTCTCTCTTCTGCGCTTGCAGGTTACAAAACATATTTATCATGTATTCCTCGTATACATAAGTATTTTTACACTCGTGTGTGTTATATACTCGTGCCGCATAATATTTTTTACGTTCAATTGAAAAAAAAGGATACGTCTTTAGGCCCCTTTCTCCCGTGGATTTATTTGCGTTGTTTTTTTTTTTTTTTTTTTTTTTTTTTTTAATACCAAAGTAAATGTAAGCATTTTGTAAATTATTGCATGAAAATGTGTATTTTAATGAAAAAATCAAAGTTGAATGAATCCAAGCGATGTTCTCACTCCTCGCGATACAACATAATGTACTGCGCACTGTATACCTTTGCATCCAGTCGTCGAGGGCGAGGCCGGACGTCACGATTTGCGCGAACACGTCGTACATACCTTATAATATATGCCCAACAGCGGCAGCAAGTTGGCAAGTGCAGTCGACATGATTTCGCTATCGTGCAAGTATAGGTATACATATACATAGTAAAAAAATCAAGTCTGCCGATATTGCCACTGCGGCGGGTCGTCGTGTATACAAAGGACAGTTACTTGGTCATGTCTCGCGGTGCCGCGCTTCTGTCATTTTAAGTAGGTATACCTAAATATTGTTGTCGTGTTGTAAACGAGCAACGTTATAAGTATAACAACTTGTGTCACGTCTTTATCGGTGTACGCACGTACCCCTCCCCTGTTGAGTATGGCTTCGATGCCCGATACATTACATGAGTATATGCGATAAATTACGAGGGTAGGATAATGCGCGCGTATAAATATCTCACACGGTATAAGACATACTTGTGAATTAGAAATCGGCGGTTGGTAGGTTACAATGTAATAATAATCGTGAGCCGCGTGCGGTGCAAAACGCGGAGAAGCTGTGCACTCGCGCGAATTCGATGCGAGAAAGTTGAGAGGGAGAGAGCTTGACCTATACGCGGAGAGCTGTGTATCGCGGGTCGATACCGTATATTATTCTACACCCGAGCGCCGCTGTCTCGATGCTTAACGAGAAAAACTACCACCACCCCCCTCCCACAATCCCTCGATTAGCTTGGCTGTACGTGCGTGTATATGTATATATCGCGGCGGTGCACCAGGGAATTTCTATTCATAAAATTTCCACGGCTGCTCCTTTAAAACAAGATTGTGTGCGTGTGTTCCCCGAGTGTCTATATACGTACAGAGGCGCGCTGGCATTGGAAAGTTACGCTCTTTACTCGGTGCGAGCTGCCATGGTGGCTGGTTTTTTTTCTCCCCCCCCCCTATATGTAACTCCCCGCAGCTGTATGGTCGCGAATTCAACAAAGATTGCCGGTCTTTGCTTATACATGTGTATATATATACAGGTATGGGTGGCTCGATCTCATCGACTGCGTTTTCACTGGCGTCAAATTTCATGGGAAAGAAAGCACGTTTTCCTATGTACATGTTGGATGTGTTATATATGCATGTATGTAGCTCCCACTAGGATTTTACGTGTCTCTGGGTATAGATAAATATTAATGCCCAATATTGCAATGATGGGATTCGTATAGCTGCAAAAGGGTATTTTCTTTTTTTTTTTTTTTTTTCTTTACTATTCGAGCAGCGATCGAGGAAAGGATGTTTATCTGTCTATGCATGATATGAATGACGACGGGTTCGTTTCGGCTTACATTGGTGAAAGCCCTTCGATTTTTATGACGATGTACAAGATCACGTTGGAGGAGCAATGTCGTTGATCTTTCATTCATTTACAGTCACGTATCACGCGCGTATGAAGTACGACTATAGGTGAGTGCCATTTTACAATTACGTACTGACGCCGATGCAGCTAAAACGTGTCGTGTAATTTTTTTGAAAGAGACGAAATTTACCATAATGCAACAGCATAACTTGGCTTTCATACTTTTTCAATACCTCATAGATGAAGCTCAATCTATCGGCCAGAAACCAAATTATACTTGGGGTATAAATATCTTCGAAACTAATACAGGTGCACCTCTTTGTTTTACTTGTAAATGAAATAGTTACCTGATGGTCTAATTTTGCAATTGACGGTATCACCTACGATTTGACTGATAAGATTCAGCTTCATTGAAATAAGATATCAGATCAGCAGTACCATCAACATGCGCAGTGCGAAAAATTGATCGAAAAATATTATTGTAACCATATACATATAGATTATCCACGATTGACATAACTCGACGCTCGGCCAATCGGAATAGTCGGTTGAGTAACTTTGACGGATCAAAAAATTAATCGGCCCCTCCAGGACAGGCGACGAAGCGTTAATGATTTCGCGCGACAAGGAGGTCGGGACGTGTATAATATATATGCGACGCGAGACGGAAAAAAAAACAAAAAACAAAGATAAGATGTTAGCCAAGGGGGGAAAAAATGCAGTCGCGCATCAGCCGTGAAATGAAATTCATATGTTTCGGCTGCTCCAAGCCTCGCTTAGGTACGTATATATATATCCATATGGTCAACGTGCATGTAATGTATATACAAAAGACACACAAGAGATCGTGCGAGCGAGCGCAAGTGCACTTTCACTGTCGCATGCACATACTGCATATATACATTATCCGCGGCCGCTCTCCTTGCTCGCTGTAATATATAATGCATATATAGGTGCTCCTAGCCCGAGGCCCCGGCCGGCGTATACCGCAAAGCCAAGCAGTCTGGCATTTAGCCGACTCCTCCTTGGGTCCGTGGGCCCACGGGATTCACGATGGCGAAACGTCGATCGCTTTCTTATACGTGGGTCCGCGTGTGTGCAGCAGACCCCGATTTCCCCGGCCGGCGATCTCCTCGTTATCGCGGCAGCGTGTCCTCTGGGCGCGCGCTTACATGTATATATATACACCACCATCAGTGCCTCCGGCTTCCATCAGGATCAGGGGCAAACGCCTCGTGCGCTGCACGACGATATAATACCAAGACCGATCGGGGCCGCGATTTTCACCTGCTCTCTCGCGTGGCCTTGCGTGCCTTTCCGTCGGCGGGGCTGCATGTGTCCGCGCCGCGTGTATTTTATACTGCTGTACAATATAATGTGTATGTACACGCGCGTTGTGTTATATTGTTGGCACGTTACGTGCATCTTGGATCTTGATGCAAAACGTTTAAGTGTATATATATATAATACGTGGGTATAAATTAATAATGGTACGGACATCGTTATTGAGGGGTTTCTTTTTTTTCTTTTCTTTTCTTTTTTTTTTTTTGTTTTTTACATACGTCATGAAATTTCATCTTTGTGTATGATGTACGATAGGGTGTCCATATGGGATGTTTCTCATTCTCAACTATCATTGTATACTTTCTTATTCCTATTAAACAAGTAAGGTATTGACCGATTTTTAAGTACAGGAAAAAAAAAAAAAAAAAAAAAAAAAGTTCTATCTGGAAATCAAGGGTTTATCTTTTTGGGAATCTCGGTCAGCCACCGCGGTGGGTGCATGGGCTTTTTCTCGGTAGACGCGGGGTAGACGAACGATAGTGTCGTATCTCTCTGATCTCTTATCGCGAGAGGAACACTCGAAGGCGCGTTTTTTACTGCTCCGTATGATATATATATATGTACATTTTAAACAAGTCTGTATACATATATACAATAGTTGCTGTAGAGGTTTCGAGTTGGATTGTATAGTGCTTCTTTCCGATATATTTGCACCACTTAATAAGTAGTACAGTATATATTTGATGATTATTGATCCAGTTAATAATTACATTTCAGGAGTAACAATTGATTAGAAATATAAATAACCACGAGAAAATCGGTATGGATAAAATGTCTTAGATTGCACGCGTATATTTTATTCCGTTATACATTGCATCTTATGAAAAATAGAGCGCGACAATTGAGAATATACGGACAAATTATTGGTTATTAATTGTGCAATTGTCGGAATAAGTTTAACTTATTTTTTGTTATCCACACGTGCAATGTGTACGCCAGATGTTATTCCCAGTAAAACCTATGCGAGATGATCGTATCAAAGCCACTTTTTCCGTACTATTCCTTCGCTCAGCTTTTTTTTTTCTTTCACTCCACACTAGGTGCCATCCGAGTGATGATTTTACTTCAACCGGTGGACCGCGAAGTACAACCGTATCATCTCTGCAACTTTATATTCATATACGCTTTGTCTTATATAGTATTTACCACCTTTTTCTTTCACTTTTCAAGTTGACTCAACTATATAGATTGGCCACAAAAGAAAATCGGAAAAAAACCAAAGTGTGATTTCTCTGACGAGGAGTGGAACCTGCAACACCCATATTGTTTCTCTGAACGATTTTGCCAACACCGATAAGATAAAAAAAAAGCATTGTCATGTATGGATTTTCATGTCGACTTTGATATACAACAGCTTTTCCAGAAAAAATGTACGAATCGAACCATTTTTATTTATAGGCGCAAACAGTCAATGATGCATAGGCACACACACACACACACGAGAGATGAGAAAAAAAAGAAAAGAAAAGAAGGAAAAAAAAAAAAATCCACGTCACGAGAGCGGCTCTCCTATACATGTATTATATATCCTTGCGCTCGCTCGAGCCTACTTATCAGAGAGTCCGGTGGGCAATGCGAGAGCTCCCCCCGTAAGACTTCCGGCGCTCAATATATTACACGTACACACACAGCGACTATTCCAATCCCAATTTTCATTCCTATCCGTACACAGACCCCGCGTATAGCCGATAAAACCCCCTCGCTCTCGAATCGGGCTATTTTCCTTATCTCGCGTAGATATTATACTCACCCTTTGCCCGTTGCGCTGCGCGGCAACGCGTCTACACTTTTCACTCTGCTCGACCCGCCCCGCCGATACCCCCCCAACGCAGGAATCGGCAAAAAATCGGCCCCGGTATTTCTTGGCTGCGTATAACCTATGTATAATACATCAAGCGCGAGTGCCATTCTTTCCCCGGGGTATAGCCAAACACGCTATTCACATTAATACAAATGGGCCTTATAAATATTGGCGCTTCGTCGGCTGCCAACTGCTCCACCAAAGGGATCACTCGGAGAAAAGTGTTTATATAAATATATGCGATTATACGCGTGGTGGACGGATACAGAGCACACAATATATAATGATATACATATACACCCATGCAGGAGCTGGATGGTGCAATAAATATTGTAATACGCATATAGCATTGTAGAATGGATGGGCACGAGAGCGAGGGTCATCCGGTCGACCGCTGCACCCTTTTCCTCGCCCGGCACGCTGTTGTGTTGAGCAACCGTTGGCCGACCGCTACGCAGTCCCGACTTGGTGTAACATATACAACACATACACGTACAGCGCGGGTAAGAGGATGTCCCCCTTGTATAAATGTATATACCTATACGTATACGTGCAGTACAAGTAAGGGTACGTACCGACCGACCATACGTATAACGCTGTCCGCAGATTGATATCGGCGGCCTATGCGAGAGGCATCGTATAGTATATATATATATGGTAGCGGTACCGGTACGGCTCCGTTAGCACCGCCGCTGCGGGTCTCCTTTCGGCTTCACCCCGTCCGCCAGATGGACTCCCGAGATTGTTATTAACAATATCGCCCATCTCCCCCCCCTCCTCCTTCCGCTGCACCTCACCTGCGCCTTACGTATATACATGTACATGCTGCATTTCGTATCATCCGAGGATGAGCGTCGTCTCTATCGAGCGCGCCCGTCCATCCCCTGCGTCCCGGATGATGTATCGCGGCATTGTGCGCTGGTGAACTGCTCGTCTCTGCTTACTTATATATATATATGCTTATCTCGATGAGCGAAATTGTTGCTGCCGAGCTGCTACCGATACGCTACGGTGCAACCCGTACGTACGGACATATTGGTGTAGGTACGTGTATAGGCTCACTACCGTTAGCACGGGTACATACCTAATGCATGTAATAAACGCATGTACCACTCTGTACAGATATATATGTATAATATACGCTTGGCCGTGCGGTCCAACCGATCCGACCCTGTATAGCGAAAGGTCCTCCCGGTCCGAGGTGTCTCTCTTTCTCTCTCTCCCATCCGGGATGTACAGGTCGTATAAATCGGCATGTCCTGATCTATCGGCGCGCGTGTATACCTTATGCTACCAAGTGGAGGACGAACAAGTCGCCTCGACGATTTTTAACGCAAAGTTGAGAGATAGAGGGGAGTTGGGAAATACCGAACGAGAGTAAATGAGCACGTTTCCCAGTGTACGTATAGTTACATGCTAGAGGTATATATAATACCACAAGTGCACGAGAGGACCCTTATTATTAAAAGCCATAACGGATGGAAGCTGCGAGGAAGCGGTCACGCCCCCCTATACCCGGGGGGGGGTGGCAGTTTCTCATAATCTCTCTCTCCCGAGAGCTGATTACGTTTTGATTGCGCTTAATTGCGTGAAAGTTGTTTTGCGATCGGTCTTCCTATATACCGATGTTCTCGCTGCGGCGTTGGGTTATAATTCCGTGTGTAGCTGCGTTGCCGATATCGCTCGGGTGTATTGTATGGGGATATATGTACACCGGGCGTGTGTTGATAATGAGAAAATTATCGATCCCTGGCTGTACAACTCGACTTTCTTTGCAGTGTCCGTTGTAAAATGGCGGGGTGTACTTACTGCCGTTACACGCGCAATTGATATTGTTTTGTACTGTTTTACCGTGAATCGGAGGAAAAAACATGCTTATCGTTGAGGTTTTGAGAAATCGGCCGATCGAAGGGTGATGAAAGCATACCTATTGTGTTGCGTTTGAGATGATTACTCATTCCTATAAGGAGTACTGAATTGAAGAAAAAAAAAAAAAAATAAAAAAACTATTGGATGATTAGAAAACTGTTGTTGGAAATTTTTGCGAATGTAATAGGGCGCGGGCAGTACTGATTATATACACAGGGGATATTTATCTGTATGGTAGATCGAGGTGGGCGACCACTGATGTACGTAAATCGAAATTAGCTGTGCTTTCACTGCGAGGGGCAAGACTTGTATCTCGTATTCTCGATCTCTCGTGTGATCCCATTTTCAAATGTCAAACACAATGACGGTGCGCGACACTATCTTTCGACTGTACGTATGATTTCTAAACTCGATCGTATTAAATGTTGCTATATTGCCATTGCGTGATTCTTCAGTAAAACGATATTGTTCATTCGTATAAGTACATGTATTACGGTTGCAAATAATTTAAAAAAAATTTTTTTTTCTGTCTAAAAGTGAAAAAAAAAAAAAAATCGACACTGATGAACCAAAAGTAATTTAATACATTTGGCGTGAACGGAATTTTGTAAGACATTGTAACAACGTCGTGATGTAATTTCATGCTTATCCCATACCTCGGCAACACTTTTCCACGATTGAAGCAAACGTTATCGGGAAATCAGTTGTTTTAGCAGCAGTACCAGCAAAGACCAAAAGTCGATCGTGGAAATGGTCTCATCGGAGGTTATTGTATGAGAGACGAGAAGGAGGAGACATTGGTATCATGAAATGTTTGAGATTGTAGAAGCCGATCAAATCAACGACACCAGCGACAAAGAGGTAACTGTAGATATCAGTGACGCTTAACATCCCCCAAGATGTTTCATCTGAAAAATTGTTGAATCCAACCACTATCAAGTAAAAAGCCTGTCGCTTGATGCTAAAGTTATAGGTAAAAAAATTTAAATTAACATCAATTAACGACCATTAAAAAATACCTCGAAAAATAAGATGTCAAATAAAAATGATCGTTTTGTTTTGCGCCTCTCAAAGACTTATTACGGCCCATTCGCGGTTTTTCCATGCGTGCAGTGCTCACATGCTGTGTACCAGAAGAAGGAGAGAATCGCTTTCTCCGCCTCATTGCTCGTGTACACGAGAGAAAGAGAAGCTGCTGGGCGGAACAACAGCCACATATATATGTATATATACATACTGTAGGCACGCACGTATACCTATACATACACTTTAGCCGCACGAGTTCACGCACAAACGGCTACGTCGCTTCGAGCAAATGTGACTCATAACGCGCGACTTTCGCCTCATCTCCTTGGCTATATATACGTATACGATGACACCGCGAGCTCTTTCTCACGTTTTCTGGAGCATTGATTTCTAATGATACCAGAAAAAGTTCATCATTTTATATTGATCGTCTCATCGTCACTAACTGTCACTTATCGTGCACCCTCGATAAATTGCTCATCCGAACTATATCTGAAATATTAACTAATTAGAAGAAAAATATTTCATGTTCAATTAGCAATAAAATAAAGTATCTGCAAATCATTGATAGTGGCTACGTCAAACTGTATGCTTTTGTTGATATAATAATTTTTATGAACTCTGGGAAGAATTATTAGGTCTTCAAAATTCACTTGTGCATTTGGAAGGGCTTCCAAACTTTAGTGAGCACCGCGGCTAGTATGACGGTCAATCTCGAAAGCAGTTATACGAGCTCATCAAAGACCAAAATCTTAACTAATATTGGTGAACAGTTTGTTCAGAATTTTGGCGCTTCTGCACTTGCTTTGGAAAATTAACCGAGTCTATTAGAACTTTACGAAAACAACACACTTGTAAATTATAAGTTGTGTTCGGACCCCGATGCAACTCATGGATGATAATTTTACGGTACGAAAGAATAGTTTTGTCTGGCATGGAACGTCCAAAGTGATAGCAGCAACTCAAAAGTGAGAAAGACCCGGGGTGGGCATTACAGATGAACGTAAATTAATATTGTCTGATGAATGTTTTTCAGTTGATTATTCATCGGGTAGACAAACAAATTTAATTCCTCGATTCCAAAAGCATCAAAATGTTCCGTTTCATTAAAAAAAAAGCATTACTTGAACTATTTAAAGGGTGTATGCTTCATTCGAAAGAAAATGAAAGAAAAAAAAAAAACGCTTTTACCACATGGTCAAGCAAAAATCGGACTGTCACTTTCCAAGATTCTAAACGATTGCGAGCAGCCGCAGTTAGTTAAGTGCTCTCTTCCGTTGTCTCGATGCGTGATTCCCGAGTGCCACCGACCGGGCGACTCGTACGTTGTTATTTTGCATGCTGTAAGTACACAGGTTGAAATATCATATATGCTTGCACGTGGCGCGGATATAACCGGTGCAAAGACCTGGCATTTGCCGTAAAGTGCTACGTTCATTTTTTTTTTTTTTTTTTTTTTTGTCGGACGTTCGTCGACTTCGGTGGCGAGTGATTCCGGAGTGACGAGCTCCTTTCGATTTCACCCGGTGGTTTCACTTCGCGTCGAGTTTCCGATCGATGACGAGCCCCGCAGCGTTTGTACATTTTAGTACTTACCTACACCCGTCCGAATTCCCACTTTGGGCGCAAATTCTTTACCAAATAGATTTTTGCACTGGTCGTATGGATGTGGTTTTTCTCCAAGTTGACTGTAATTGTAATACTATCAAGACACTACTTTTTTCAAACACGAAATCAAGCACCTTTTTTCCCCGGACCACTTTGAAGTGCAACCATCACAATACTGCATATATTAAAGACTAGGAAAAAAAAAAAACGCTCGAGTGGATTGTTTTAACGCAAAAAAAAAGTCGTACCTCCGCGGGAGCGAAAGAAAGCCGGGCACACCGGCATCACCTCGATCCTCCGAAAAATTTTATCCCACGTTATATCTCTCTTTGTGTATAAGCGTGATGTATACACATGCAACTCGAACGCAAGCGAAAGTACACGCGCAGCTGTTGCGGTATTAACGAGGACGGCGAGTGGAAGCGTATATATATACAGCGGCGCTCGAGGCGATAAAACCGAGGAAAGAAGTAAAAGTTTTGTACGATGTGGATATGGATACATGGGTGGGGTTGACGAGTCAGCGGCTACACAAAACTATAGGGTGTTTAATGCTCATGCTTTTCGCCCGTTTGCATCCTCTTACTTTGTATACTTGTATGTATTATATACATGCTTGTATTGCTTCTTATTAACTTTCGGCATTTCATTTCGTATACATAAATATTAGGTATACCTTTGAGACACGAGTACACGTTTACCCTTTCCATTAGCATCCGTTCAACATGACTTTATTGTCTCTCTCGACATATACATCGCGCACTCGTGGATTGTACTTACTTATTACGATGCGGACGAGACATTCACTGCTGGCCAACTGTTGATTTTTTTACTTTCCCTGCGTGCACTTGCACAACAGCACTCATTTATAAACATACGATATGATTCGAAATGACCGACCACAATAATTATTATTGCTACGATTGAGCTGTTTTAGAATATGATTTTTTATATACTTCAGCCTCAGATCGGTAAAAATCTCAAAAAATTGTGTAAGCCAAAAAGGCGTGTAGGCACTGTTTAATATATACCTATACACCTATAGCGAAGTAGCGAGTAAAAGGGTAGCAACGTGGCACACTTTTTTCACTTGTAGGTACATGCACCAGGACTCCCCATGGGTATATAATATGAAATACATCGGTAAACACTTGGTGTCCCTATAGCGCTCACTTTCTCATGTCCCACATGTGTGTATTTGTATCCACGATAATGTAGGCCCATTAGAGGATCGAGCGCTGTACACTTGCCGATCGTCGATGAGCGCGGGGCTCCAGTGATTCGAGATTTCGAACGACATCGCGTGCGAGAGCCATGTATATATATGTATATGGCTGGGATCGGGAAACCGATGGCGAGGCTGGCCAAATCGTGATGAAAGTCCGATATACCAGTCTGATGTCCTGCATAATACACGTACAAGACACACTGGGTCGTGCAAGCGATCCTGACGATTATTTCGGGTACTCTCTCCGTATGTATATATATGTGTTTTGACACTTTGGCACATTTTACATTACAATAGTATAATATTTTATCGCCAATGAACATACACGCATTGGAACATTTACAATGGCATCATCTCATCCTCCTGCAATGCGTAAGTTATCCGACGTTGATTTTCAGGATTATAAAACTCGATCGGCGCAGCGTAACGCGCGTATAACGATCCGTATCGGCTCTCTCGTGTGGTTGTGTACCAACGTGTGCTTAGCAGGTAATACAAGTGTAAAATACAAATAACGTGGGGGAAAGGAGGGACGTCGAGATGAGCGTCGTCGCTTCGAGCCGATATGATGATGATGCCGTGCTGCCGCGTCTCGGCTGAACGATCGGCACGAGGCCTTCCCCCTCTCGTACACACACACACACACCGACGCGCGCGATGCAATTTTCGAAACTGGTTTCGTGCGCGCTTCACACTCGAGAGATGAGCCTCGGATGCTCTCGGAGGTGCGGCAGACGCGCTCGTCTTTTTTTTTTTCTCCATCTGTGTGTGTATGTATACTCGGACTCTTGTTTCCTGTCTCTCTACGGGGGGACTAGTCGAGACGACGACGATACACCTAGTGGGAAGGGGGGTGAAAAAAAAAAGAGCAGACCTTTGTATAGGTACACACGAGAGAACAAAAAATTGAGAGGGACGGCGCGTTCCGTGGCATCCGACTTTTGGAGTGTACAACGCGTTTGTTGCTAGCTTCTCCTCTGAGCCTGACGTGCAAAAAGACACAGGGTTCGGAAACTCGGCAGGAGCCGATACGTGTGTGGGGGGGTTTATTTCGGCGGGGCGATTAATAAATCATTTTTTTGCAGGAATGCTCTTATCAAAGTGTCGTGTGTGCTTTTTGCGCAGCAGAGAGAGAGAGAGAAAAAGAGTGACGAAAAAAAAAAAAAAAAAACATTGAGCGGTGATTTATGTGGTACAGCCCAAAGGCGCGTTGTTTTCGGGTGGGTTTTGGTGTAAAGACTCGGAGGGTTTTCAGCCGCGCGAAAAAATCCTACCCGTAGGAGCATCGTAAGAATTTGAAATCTGACTCGAAAAATCAAGCATCATCGTTTCACGGTACATATACTTTCGCCCCGGAGTCCCTCGACTCGTGTCCAGGAATGTCACCCACCCGACGCGCGGAAGGTTACATTATCCCCCGAAAAAAAAGGGGGTGGGGCCGCGATTCCGCGATAAGACCGCGTAGATTATTTATTTCGTTTCCACCTGTCCGAGAGTATCCCGCGGCGAGCGATGCATCAAACCAGCGGCCTGGTGTCGCGAGCGGTGCATCTGGCCCATCTCGCGCTTGTATACTACACTCGCGGCGCTGAATTTGCGAAACGAGCCGTGTCAGTTTGAAGAAACGCGTATGGGGTGCACGTTGCATGTAGGTCTAATTCTCCCGAAATCTTTACATCGGGCGAGTTAGCGCGGCCCCTCGTGTGTTATATTCGGACACGTATACGTGACAACAGGTCGGTGGAGCTTTTGGCTCGTATACGTCTCTGACTGATAGTCGTACGAGCGAGAGAGGATGAAATGCATTTTTGAGTGCTCGAATGCACTCGATGGAAGGAAGGGAGGGTCATTTTGGTGTAATGAATTATCGCTTGGTCCAACAGGTTTTGGCTATACATCGGTGCGAGTGTACTCGGGAGTCGAGTGAGGATTGATTTTTTTTTTTTCTCTCATTCGAATTTGACAGTTGAACCGTGTGAGAAACTACTCGGTGTAATTTTCACGTTTAAAGGACTACATCTGTATTGCTTCCAAAGGGGGTACGACGAGTAAACGTGAAACTGAATCCTTGGCACCTGCGTGTACGGTGAAAGGCGAGGGGGTGTATTGGTTTACAGGGAATCGAGGATATGAACAAAAGTAAGCGCAGTAACGGTGCTTATTAGTGCACACCTGACCGTGATGTCGCGCGAAAAGGGATTTTCTTCCGGTCCAAAGTGATGACTCATCTCTACCCATCCCTCCTCTCCGTGTACAGCAAGTACATCGGGGTAAGTGCCTTTTATGTGCACTGTACACCTCGAGATGACGACAACAATGACTTGCTTGATACGTCTCTCGTCCTTGCGGCCTATCGTATGATGATTCCATACCCTTGCCCGTGCGACGCACATAACTGTACCCGGTTATTATTATTATTATTGTGTAGGTGTAAAGCGGAGGCGTGCCCTGGTCGTTCTTCGGGACGTGGTCTTTTTATCCCATTGATTTTCCGAGCCATCAATATTTTTACGGCCCTCTCGAGTGCGCTTTGCGCGCGAGTGTCTCGAGAAAAACAGGAAACGGGACATATTCGTTTGTTGTACCGGGAACAACCGCAACAACAGAGCCGCGTTGCGTTAACGAGGGCCTTTCGGCGATTCTTATTTTTCACATTTGGAGTTTTCCCCGGGAAACCGAGGGTCAATGAATTTGAGGTCCCCTCCCCCCCTTTTTTTTTTTTTTTTGTTCCTCGTCATCAGAAATTTTGGTGAATCACCAAGTGTGGTTATAGTCTTGGACATTGTAACGCGCTCTCCGTGGAAGGAAGCGATGATATCGGTAACACGATCCTTTTTTTTTTTTTTTTTTTTTTCGGCTGAGAGTCCATACGCTTTGTAAGATATAACCTGGGATCGACTTTTTTCCCTCAGGAATTTGGAAACCCTTTTAAAAACGCTCGATCGACCATAACGATTTCCAGAGTGCCTTTAATTTCGAGTCCATTTAATGTTCATTTGAGTAATTTATCGTGACTGTATTAAAGAATTTAATTGTACCTTTGACAACTAAAGACTGCGTTTCGTGCGACCTTAGATTTGTTTTGGACGAAATATACGTCCTCGTATGGATTTTATTATGAAACGAAGGTATAGGCCATCGATCGCCGAAAAATCGGCAAGTGACATAATTATTAAAAAAAAAAAAATGGTGTAACTGTGCGTTGGTTTGGAAAAGGTCTTCCGATTACCGAAACCCGCCTCGTGACAAATAACTTGCGGTAGAACGATATCCTGCGGTGTCTCAAAATGCGACGAAATTTAGATCGATACCAGCAAAAAGGCGACACAAGGGAAGACTCGCATGCTGGTGTTATGATTGCATCGCGAGATACAACGCAGTATATAGTTCCATCTCCGTATAATATATATTATGCACTTCACAGTTCAGCGAAGCAGAAGCGAAGGGTGTATATAGCACGGAGACGGAAAAAAAAGAGGCTGATGCAAGCGGATACGACAAGAGAAAGAGAGAACGAGTCCGTACTTACATGGTTTTAGAGAGATAGCACCGGAGTACCTGTATACCCTCAGTTATTATATATCTGTAGGCCCATTGCATGAGTGTATATAATATGTATGTAAGGGGTTTCTGCAGTCCAGCTCTTTGTGAAAGATGCACAAGGCCGAGCGGAACCATTGCCGCATAGATCGAAAAATCCCTCGTCTCCCTAGTGCACCGTACTCTACTTATACTTGCAATTATATCTAAACATATCGGCGCTCCTTGCGGTCCTTATCGTTCATTCACTCCTACAAATAATGGAATTTTCACGGAGGATGGGCGCCTTGTCAGCAAAGCCGTGCATCTACCTCTTGTCTGATAAAATTATTTCGATACTGTAACGGATTAAGTGCAGAATACCCATAGGCATATATATATAGTTTGTAGGTATACGCGCCGATCCGATTGCGTGCGTCAAAGGAATTCCCGAGATTACTTACCCGTTGGTAAGTATATATAAGTGCATAACTCGCGGGCCGAGCATTTTGATTTAGGCGCGCATCGGTTGGGGATCTCGACAATATCGAGCTCGCTATCAGCGTCACCATCGATATACCTGCATCATCGCGATAGCCCTGACTATATCTCTCGGATACAGAGGAGAGAGAGGTATAGATATGGGGAGCATACCTATATACTCGGCTAAACTGATCCCCCCGAGTGTATGGCAGAATACCATAAGTCCCGGTTACTATGGCAACTCTCTCCTCCAGTCCCCGCTGGCACGAAACCAACTCTCCTCGTGTATATATATTTATATGTACTCGGGTACCTTCGGTAGAGCTCGGGCCCGCTTCCCCCTCTTCTCTTTGCGGCCTCGCCGGCGCTGCCTCCGATCGGTTTGCCTGCACCACTTCCACCGGCGCGCCGGCCGCCTCCAACTCCAGTTTCCATCTGGCACACGACTCGGGCGGCAGTTTTGCCGCCGATTGTCATCTCAGCTGTTGCACTATTGTCGCATATTTTATTGTATTTTGTGCGTGTGCACCACTCGGCGGCGCAGTGTTTAAAAGAGAAAGAGGATGATGGAATCCACCGGTGAGTTGAGCTGACGCGCGGGTTTACGCAGCGACCGACTCGGCTCGACGCAACAACAACGCAGCCATCGCACCACATACCTACCCGCTACGTCCCAGGAGACGGAGTCAAAGGCCTCTTCGTGGTTGCTGGTCATCCTCCGGGTGATGCACGTGCATAACCGTACAGAGGTAGAGAGGTAGTGCACGTGCGAAAGTCAGCGCGCTCCACATATATAAATATATAGTGGATAGCCGGAATATACTTATATACGTATATATGTATATGTAAGGTATACGTGCACAATAATGCATTCGGGCAGCGAACGAGGAATGCTCGAGTCTGACGCACTGCGGGTATGCAGCTGATGCTGTACCGATGACTCAGCCTACGTTGCGCAGGACCAACAGAGTATATAATATATACACGCGGACACGCCTACTCTTGAGATGATTCGTTGCCAACCTGATTGATGGATCGATCTTTACGTGCTCCGGTTTTTGGCCCGTTCACCAAGAGTGATCCTAAATACCCATACACTCGTGAATAGCTACCGCGGGCGAGGTAATCATACACATATATATATGATTGCAGTGCGCTATCTAATCGGTTATAACCAGTGTGTACGTGCATACGAACGCGCGCGTGCTTTGTACTTACACGCACCTATAAAATCTAATATTTTATCTAAATACGGTAATTGTACCTATAATAGCTTTCTCGGCTATCGGGGTGAATATAGTACTTGCAGTGGCTTGCAACTGATGTATGCGAGGAGAAAATATATTGAGGAGTCGCAAACTATTGATGGACGATTACAGTAACAAACGCGAGTGGTCGATAAAAGTGCGTATAGGCGCGTATGATTATTATAACACGAGTGTGACCAAGTGAAACGATGATGAATACCCTAGAGTGGGTTGTAGTGGCGACATGAGTGGTTATTGGGGCGTGAACGCAATCGGTGGTGGCCTAGGGGTAAATGACCCAATTGCTGCGCACTCGACGGTAACTGAAAAATTTGGGTGCTTGGATATTGCAACACGTACGGACATCATGACATTTATAATTGTTTAACTGAGTGACTTTAAACGAATCTAACCTACAAAACTTTGTAGTCGTGGGTAGTGATTGGTGCGCAGCAATTGGGTCTAGGGCTTCATAGCATGAAAACCTTATGGGAGATACCCGCGCAGTAATTGGGGGCGCAGCGACTGGTGCTAATTTTATAACCGTGCGCAGTAATACCAGCAAGTGATATTAGCACTAAAACAATTATTTAAAAAAAAAAAAAAAAAAAAAGTTACTTAACAGAAAAATGTTAAGTAAAACTGGTTCAATTTACATCGAAAAACATTGAGAAATGAGAAATTTAGTACAATCAAAAGATTCAGTGCGCAGTAATTGGGTCATTAACCCCTATATTATACACAGTAACCTGGAAAACCCTACAAAAGATAAATTCAACGGTTCGCAATGACCATGTTCGGGAACCTCGTGCAGCGGCTAACGTCACCGGTAACGTCGCCACTGATAGCGCGCCGGCGCTTCAAGTCGCCCTCGAGCTGGGACGTGCAGAGCGAGCCCGAGGACGATGGTCGGCCGAGCCGGCCCGCGGCGCGCAAGTCCCGGGCGGCCAAGCACTTGTTGGACAAACGCAAGAGCAAGAGCCGAGTTACCGTTGGTGAGCCCCAGCTGTGTCGCCAGGACGCCGTGGTGGACTTTCCCCCGATACAGGGCACCAAGAGCCTCGGGCGCCTCGACGGCATCAAAAAGGTGAGAAACGACGATGAGACATTATATTTTACGATCGTTTATGGGATCGGTTAGAACTTTTTGACTAATTTCCCAACCGAGCTGCGGGTAAATATGGCCTGTACAATGTACGTGTGGTGCCAAGTTTTTCCATTCATTCGTCGAGTAACTCATTAATTTCTTCTTCGCATAACAGATGTACCCTGACTATAATTTATTCCAAGGCCAAAGCCGTTCGTCGTGTAGGATATTTTTGATTACATTATAATTATACACGTTATATTATGATGTTTGAGCCGGAGGGTATGGTATAGTGCTAATTTCAAAAATTCTTGTAATACGCGATTATGCTAATGCCGTGGAGGACGAATCAGTCAGTTAATTGCAAAATAACTTGAAAATCACGTTCACGCGCATCGGCGATTCTTTTTTTTTGTTGTTTTTTTTTTTCGGCAGGGTTACGACTGTTTTAGCACCCGTCCATTTATATATCGGTAGAACCATCACGGCGCCAATGAAATCTTTATGGCTAATGGCCGAGAACAATCCCCCGCACTTTAAGATCTTTTAACCGATCGAAATGTTTTTAAATACCATATAATATCAATTGACGAGGCTAAAAAAAACGAAATTTATACGTCAGTGGTTTGCGAAAGAGATGACAAAATGGGAGCTTTTATTCTTTTTTATGTTCGGGGATGGTCATTATGTGCGAATCATTGTACACCCCAGATGTTTGAGACAATACGTTAACTCACATTTAAGGATTAAATCGAAGAGTTTCATCAAGTTAGCGAACGTTGGAAAGTATAGAGAATAAGCTGTAACATGTCGCTTTTGAAAAATTCCACTTATTAGCGATGAGTAGAAACAATCGATTTCATTACGTTTGAATGCTTAAAATTAATGGAAGTGAGAGGCCTTTTATTGCATTTTGTAATAGGAAGATAAAAAAAATATATTGTTGATAACGATGTATAGAACGTCTACTGGAACTATACACGCAAAAAATTATTTGATACGTTTAAGGTTTAACAAAAAACATCTTCAAAATGACTTTTAGTTGGTTAAAAATTCTTTTTACTTTAATTTTATTATTTGTTTTATACTTCATGACCCATAGTACCCAATAATTTAAGAAAATATACTTTAAAAATTCTTTATATTTTTTGATTTGCGTTTGTGAGTAAAATATTATCATTACAAAAAAACATTATCCTATTTACCTACTTCTTCATAGAAATTTCGAGTTGGCTGTTTCATTTACTGAGTAATGAAACAAAAAAAAAACAAAAATATTTGTATTTACTAGTTCATGAGCGTAATAGATATTTTTAAAAATAATCATTAATCGATGAGCTGTACAATTCAATGGAAAAAACATGACTCTATGACCTCGAGAAACCGAGAGAAACCTATAGACAACGCAACTATAAAAGGTTTTTTGTGGTTTCTTTTAAACGTGCAAAGAAAACTTTTCAAAAGAACAGCCTTGCCAGTCACGCGGAACATGTGCCATTCAAAAATGCTTGTGTTCAACGAATCCGTGAAATCTCAACTCCCCGGGGGCCATGGAACAACGTTATTTTTTAAATCGGTTCAATAGACTCGGAATGTCTTTCAATACGGTATAAACAAATACTTTTGATGGCTTCTCTTTCTGTCAGCCGTAATGACATCTCCCCCCCCCCTTTCTCCAATTAACTTGTACACTTTACAACCGATATTTGTCACACTCACTAAGGCCAAAATTATGCTCTAGTTGATTCCAGGGTCACTTTTCTTACAAAAGCAATTGCAGTTGTCAGCGTTATCGTTTTCAATTTGTTTACCATGTGACTAATTTCGTATGTGGTATATATATGTAAAATGCCTTTTCTAATATTATACATCCAATTGCAGTGAGTATATTCCTTTCTTAGACCCATACAATAGTTGGCCTTCGTTCGGTATACAGCCCGCAGCGAGATGTGGTTCTAACGATTCCTCGGCTGCCGTACATCGGAATTTTTTTTTCTAATTATCATTGAACCACAGTCGTGGTGCTAAATCATCGCTTTCGTACCATAATGCGCAATAATGTGCGTATGGATGAAATTTAACTACTCCCACTTATTGTTGTTGTGAATTCCATTTAGTGCGAATCGGGGGGAAAAAATATAAACTATCGCACATCTTTTTTTCTTCAATTCGGGTGGAGCGTTGAAAAAGCGCGGAAACAATGCGGTCTAACGGAGGGGGGAAGGCGCGGCTCTAGCTCGGACGACGCTGTAATACATTATAATAAGTATGTGTACCCACTGGTCAAGGACGACTCTGGGTAGGGCCCGCGAGTCCAGCAGCGTATATCTCGAGAGAGACCCGTTACGCGCGCACTCTCTTCCTCTTCTTCCTATACATGTATACGTTATATATATATATATCCCATAAATTGCATTACGCTTTGCTTCGGGATTCCTCGTGCGGTATAATAAGTGTATTGTATATACGGTGCAGGGGGGTAAAATTGGATTCCTACGACCACGATAACGAGCTGTTGTTCTGAAATTCACGTGCGCCGCCGCCGAAATTCTTTCTTTTTATGGGCACCGTTTTTTCGCTGGTGCTTCTTTCGTTGTTTGCTGAGCTATTTATTTTTCGGCCCCCCCCCCCATATATATATATATACATACACACGTACATTGCGAGCGGCCGATTTGTCCTGCGAAACGAGCGGTGAGACCGATGTGTTATTTTTACCGATCGCCCTACGCTTAAATCTCCGTGTGTTTGTATACGTATAGTGGGGGTATATACTTTGCTCCTCGAAATACCTGAGTGGCTATTAAAAATTATCACCTTTCGCCGATGCATTCCTCGGGTTAAACCTGAAAAGGAGAAAAACGTCTCTGTATTGGCGATGGCGACGGCTCTACTTATCTCTCTCCCTCTCTCTTTATCCCGATTTTTGTACCTCTTTTTCTATTCTCCGGGGTCCAAGCGTATATATGTATAGGTATAGGCAAAACATACTTGCTCCGGTCATCAAAAGCCCGAGGTGACGGTCTCGCATTTTCCCGTGACTCATCATCAGGTTCGGGTCTTTGAATTTTAGGCACACTCTCTGATCCCTCTCCTCGTGCGTTTATTCTTTCGAATGAACATTCCTTCCCCCCTCCCGCTTCCATGAACTTTTGTTGCAAAGTAAACGTAATTTTACCACCACTCCATTGGCAAAAGAAGAAGAAAAAACACTCCCGATGGCGCTGATGAAATACTTTAACTCGTGTATAAATGTTTGCCAATAATTGGACAAAGAAGTAAGTATTTGGTCAAACATTTTTGTGTATTTGAAAAAAGAAAAACTTATTTCACCATCACTCGCACTTTTACATCACATCTACGTCTCCACACGGGCACCACATGCCGGATAACAATCTGTTGTATTGAAATACGCCTCTATACTTACATCTCGAGGTGTGTCTACGTGTATCTGCTGCTATACACATGTATTATAATACCTATGTACTTTGAATGTTTCCATATGTTGCGTTGCGGTGCCGATTTCGCGCTTCTCTGGCTAAAATTTAACTTTTCTCTTGCGCAACGCGGTATGGGTGTGTGTAATACTTACAGTGCGAATCCACTGTAACATGTGTTATAAATGAAATTGCACGCTGTTTCGCCCGAATCCTTGTCGATGGAATTTCAAACGAGCTAGTATAAATCCATCAAAACCAGTTTGGCACTCAATGCGCCTTTCAAAAACGAATCTCGCACGTCCGATGGTTTATATACGTGTATAATATGTGCCCCAAAAACTGTGTGAAAAACCCGTAATTACGAAACAAATTGTTTTCTTCTCCCGAGGGTTGGTCGAACATTTACGTGCACCAGCTGTGAATAAAAGAGGATAACGTGCAAAATCACATTTTAAAAAATGCGTCAGGCATCAGCTTTACGTGTCGCGCGAGAACGTAATATAAGTATACAATAGATGACAAGTGGCCGTTGCTAACGAACAAACAAGGTAAATCCCTCTGAAGCTCTTCCATCGATTCGCAGTTCGATACTCGTTTTGATCTAAAGCAATTATATAAGTAATGGAAATTACACGGACGGCCACATTGCCTGCAGTCGCTAGAACAATTGTTGAGTCCACGTATAGGTGTTTCATTGTTGGGTTTGATGATTCGTTTGCAATTGAAACACCCGATGACGCAGTTAATCCGGTAGATATTTATCCTCTTTTTTTTTTTTTTTTTTTTTATAAGTTACAGCATACTATCAGATAAATTATGATGCGTGGTGTATTATCGCCAAAAACGAGATTTTTCAATGTCCATCCCTTATATTATTGTATCATCATCATATACGTAACAGTTACACTCGTGGAAGTCTTACGTCACACCGATGAGCGTTTTTATTTAGTTCAGGTATTTTTCGGCCTATACTTGTATCTGCGACTCGCGATACCATATTGAAAAAAAAAAAAGCGGGTGCATGTAATATTATTTAAATGGCACCGCGCTCGGAGAGAGAAAGCACGAGCAGATGGGTTAGTCGAGCCAGAAGGAGAAAGATACGATCTCTATACGAGAGCTGCACGTCGCCTTCAAATGTAAGGCACTCGTGTGTGCGGTAAGCCCAACGTTGGCGTTAGATCACGCGCTCCCGAGAGTATTAAGTGGGTGTATATATATGCAACGTGAGCTCCTCGCGGTTCGTCTCCGCGGGCTCTTGGGTGTGGAAAAAAGCCGATAGCTATCCCGAGCCCCGAGCCTTCGATGGCATATGGGTAATACTCGTGGGGACAATAAATCGGTCCCTGTTTCTTTGAGCTGCGAAAATCCTGCGATGATGATGGTATTACGTGTATTATGCCCACCGATTTGGCCCGATTCGCGTGTCCTTTTTTTTTTCCATCGACTTCCGACAGCTTTATTAATTAAACATTGATGCGTAAACGAGGCGCGCGCGCGCGTGCGGGTTACGTAAACCAGCGGTGATTCGACGGTCATCGGGCGTATATATATATACAAGTGGGTGCCTTATTTGAATGCCGATTATTTTTTTTTTTTTTTTTTTCAACTCGAACGTACACTGTTCCCTCCCGCAAGAAAAATTGCTTCCAAGTTTTTTTACACGCCATCGAGACCGCAATTACTTTATATGAACAAAGAAAGGAAAAAAAATCTTTTTCTTTTTTATCCGAGAATAAGAAAACGTGTATAATACGCACGCACATGCGATTCCTTTTACGGGAAAACAGTGACTCGGGTGATTCAGAGAGAGAGTTAAATCTCAATCTTTACGAGTTGAGAGAGACAAATCGGTGTGCGTGTGTGTGAGGGGGGTACCTATGTGGAAAAAGATCGGCTGGTGAATAAAAGAGCATCGGGATACTTGTACATCCTGCGTGTGTAGCGAGTCTCTTTCTTAAAAAAAAAAAAAAAAAAAAAAGAAAAAAAAGGAAATAATCAAAAAGGCATTTGCATGGCGAGGAGCTCGTCAGCGTGACCCTGAATTAACCAGCCGCTCGTCCGCGTGTGGGTATGTAATGTACTTGCACACACACATATGCACCTGACCAACACAAATCATTCGTCTCTCTCAGCCCGCGGTCGATCGGAGCTAAAGGAAACAACAATATAATATACACCACCTCCGCGTATAACGCGTTCGTCACGTCGAGTGTTCGCAACGATTCGGAGAATCCGGGACCAATAATCCCTGAACTGCATGTAATATATATATATGTATACGTATGGATTTTACATGTGTTTAGTCTATATACTACCGCGGGTGCAGGTTCCGATCGTAATAATACAACACAGCATCGGCTTCGGCGAGTAAACGAGCATAAGTATATATGTTACATGTTGCTGGTGCGCGTGGGAGTTCTCGCGCATTGTTTGGCAACCGAGCGTGTGGGGAAAAAGAAAAAAAAAAAAAAAAAAAAAAAACACATTTTCGAACCGAGCGATAAGTACGTAATATAGAGACGTCCCAAGGAGGGCACGAGAAGTTCGGGACGGAAAAAAAAAGTAAATAAAAACGCTAACCAGCACGAAGAAAACAAAAGAGGAAGAAAAAAAGGGGTGCGTTGGGAGAGAGAAAGCGCGCGGGGTCCGAGAGGCTCATCCTCTTTTTCTGTCCGTTGCAGTTCGTGTGTGTGTGTTTTTATGATCTTTTCATTCGGCAATAGCGAGGAATTATCTGGCTAACCCTCTCTCGTTTTCTCTCCCCTCGGAAATTATAAGCCGGGTCGTAAAGAAAAACACGAGGAGATAAAATAAAAAAAAAAAAAAAAAGGGGAACTGAGTGCATGTGCGGGGTGTGTATAGGCGCTCGTTTGGTAGTTTCATTTAGAGCGATTTTTAGCTTCGCACGAGAGTGTACAATAGCCGATGGTGCATCACCCAACATGTTATATATTCGGGGGGGTACTTGTGCCAGTCGGGGCAATAAAACTGATAGAGAAGAAGGAGAAAAGAAAAAAAAGATGATGTGCTTCCGAGAATGAGAAACTCGAGAGTCACGCTCGCGCGTCCAAACCAATGTGTCTTTATCGTCCGTATACCCTTGAATCGAAGCCTCGGATGATAAACCCAAGTGTTTGTTATTACATCGTCGTTTGCACGTGTTTCGACGAATCGCTCGATTACTTTTTCATATACATATACATACACACTTCCTTTTGTTTTTGCAATTCGAGCGCTATAATTGTCATTGTGTGGTTTGGAGATCTGATAATCTCGAGTACACTCGACTTTGAAGAAACCTTATCGGCGAACCAACGTTACAGGTGTTGGGTTACGTGGTGCTCGTTTGGACGAGTTAAAAAAAAAAAAAAAATAACATTGTAACGTTTAAAAGGAGCCGCCGACTCGCATGATCTCTGCTCCGAGAAAAACTCCTCGACTTCAAGGGGAAGGGGGCAAAAAAAAACGAACCAGGTGCGTCATATATTTTTCGGTTTTTTGTGAGTGTTCCCATACACTGGATTGGCCGTATTATTATAAATATAATCTTCACCGGCGGCACATCCGCCGCTCCGTGTATGAACACTGCTTGCACGTGTGTAAAAAAAAAACATACCCATACACATACACACACATGTGTATGTCTGTTGTTTCGGCGCAGCTGCTGTATAGCTGATGCTCTATTATAATAATCGCTTCACGGTTGGCGTGACTTCCACACAACACAAAACACATACACGTCGAGGAGGAGGAGGTTACCGGATTCACGCGAGGCCGACTCACGCGGGGTTATGTACCTACGTTGTGTGTGTGTGTGTGTTACGTCCGAGGCGCAAGGCTGCGCGGAGGACGACTCTCTCGGCCAGATAAGGCGACCCCCTTGCACTTATTATCCGCCGCACGAATGTGGAAAAATAAAATACCTGTGTACACCGCTTCTCTCGATACTTACAATGATGCCGTGACCGCGTCTTTGTTCTTGTATGTAAGTACATATAAGTAAAGTGCACTGATGCAGTCTTTTGGTTTCTTGTGACTCTTCGACCTATACCCTGCATGATTCGTTGTTGTCACCACCAGTGCTCGAATAGATCGATAAATTACATCTCGGTTAGAGCACAATGTACAACATTCGTATATATAGTGACGATGATGATGATGATGATTAGCGGCGCACACAATGGCATTTCCAACAAGTGACTATGTACTGTAAATTATGTGTGTAAGTGTGGACATACCCTACTTACTCAGAACTCCGAAGTGAACGAGCGCGCGAAAGCGCGCACTTAATTTATAGGTACTCGACTGTTATCGCCATCGTCACTCGATGCTCCATTTTTTTTTTTTTTTCATCGCTCTCGAACTATTTGTCAATAAGTACACCTCAGGTGTATATGGCGACACAAAGGAAAAATGGCCAAACGAGAGCCATAATGTGGACACACATCTAAAATAACTTATCTCTCGCTCTCCGTGCTCGATCAAGCCGATGAATCGTCGATCGCAAGAATAAGGGCATCAGAGCGCGCCACAGAGTAAACAAAGATCAATCGGCACCTGATTTTTTTTTTTTTTTTTTTTTTTTTTTTCTTTTCACCACAAAGTGATTTCGATCTACGGGCCATCGATCCGTATCCTCCGAGTTCAATGCAACTGGGTTAAAAGCGATAAAAGCTTCCTCACCGTATGCCCTCATATATTATATACGCGCTGTAATTATAACCAAAGATGGTATACGTGCATGGAAGAGGCTCACATCATCCGTCCGGGATTTGTAATCGGGCGTGCATCGTTTCTTCATTGAAATTACAGCTTATGTGTGTAAAGGGCAACAACTCTGTGTGTCTGGAATTCCCAGCTGCAATTAGAGCTGCACTCGGGAAGGAGGGGAGGCGCAACTCGATGAGCTCCTAGACTGCAACCTCGGGAACATCCATTAGTCATCATCATCGTCCCACCTTCTGGGGCACGAGTGGTTCTTTTTTTTTTTTTTTCACCTTCTTCCCGCTTTGGGGCGTCTTTGCTGGCTGAACGTGTGTAAAATTATTACCAGCCCAGTGCGAGAGAGAGAGAGAGAAACGCAACAATGGCGCGGCAGTTGGAAGAAAGTGGCACCACCTCCTTTTGGTCTATACTAATGGTTCGTCGCTTTGTGTCTCGAACATTCCTCGGTGATCGGTAATGCTTTGACGAGCATTGCTCACTTTTGTAGGTGCAAGCTAACCGAATATTGGAATTTGTTTGCACGAGGCTCGAAAAAAGACGAGAAGAGTCCGAAGGTATACAGTAGTGGAAAAAAAATGTGCCCAGCTGATTATACCCGACAATACATGTTTGTGTAATTATGTTGGGTGGAGGAGGAGTATCGCTAAATATATACATGCAATCACGATATTTTGATATACAGATATAGATATTTGCGAGTCATGAACCATGATCCTGTTGAAAGTTAAAAAAAAAAAAAAACCAAATTGTTAAATAAAACGAGATCTGATATTTGACCATTTTCTTTTTCTCGATGTTTGTCTATATATTATGATATACTTGTTCCAAGACTAGCTCTTATCATCCGGTTCTCATAACTTGATATCTTTACTGGTTTGTATAAGCAATATACCTATACTTGTTAGCCATAACAACTGGTAACAATCATTATGGGAATTGTAAAGTTTGCTGTAAATGACGAAAGTGAAACTCGTTGCCCAACTCTATGGGTAAGTACTTTTACCTTTGAAGGAATGGATACATGGAATATACACTGCATCATCTCCAATCCCCGTGCATTTCCGTTTGTAAATCTAGCAAAAAGGTTCACGCATGATTTTTCGAATATACAGTTAAAAGTGAGAAAAAAAATTGGTATGCAAAACGCACCAGAGAGAACTGACTCAGAACGGAGGAGAGCACCATCACCTCATGTATATATATACATACCCGTAGAGAGAGCTCTTCCTTCTTGGAGCTTTTTAAGCTTGATCTATCGGAACGGCGTAAAGGAAGGGGGCGATCGTTAGCCGATGCAGTGGCACATACACACACGCTTCTGTCTTTTGAATCAAGGGGCTAGCTGCTTCTTCGGGGAAGGGTCGAGCGTATGGGCCATCACCGTGAAAGAGAGACAAAGAGGAGAGAGAGAGAAATTCTCGCGTTCGCCAGCTATGCGCGCTTTACGGTATATACATGCGAGCGAAAGAGGGTGTCCGCTCCTTCGAGGTCAGTGACTTTGAGGGCGGCGGTGGGGGGGGGGAGGAAAGTATATTGCCGCCGACCTTTCGTCCGTTTACCTGTCCTTGCCTCCCTTTTTTCCTCTCACCCCCCTCCTCTCTCTTTTGTTCCGCACTCGCGTCATCGTCGGGCAGTTTCCTGTTTTCATTTTTGCCTCACTTATACGATACCATACGCTTTTTACTTTACTGGGTTTACGGCCGTGTACAATTCATTCCCCGGGACCATCAACTCCTGGTGTGCTGTATATAGCGATGGCTTTGCTGTACCGCAAGCTAAAGTGCGATTGCGTGTCACGCTGGACGCTTAAGCGCTCCCTCCGCTCTTTCGAGAGAGTATACGTGGATCCGATGACCATTTGGACAAATTTCCGGAGTGCAGTCTTACGCGGCTACTCTACCAAAGTTGTTGTTTTTTTTTTTTTTTTTTTTTTTTTTTTTTTTTTTCCTCTCCAAGACTCAATAACATATGACACTATATCGACGTCTGCGAAGTGAAGGCTTGGGGCGCAACTTTTCGTAAAATGTTCGAGTGAAACTCGCGGGATCTTCCCACTATACGCAACGGTATGTATTATTTATGTGTGAAGAAACGCTTGAACAAACAATAATTATCAACAGAAAAAGTGTTACGCGCGTATGGGTTGAAGTGCGTTTAGCGGCAACTCGCACTTGTTGACTCGAGGGCCTGTAGATCGCGCTCCGTGGGTCGATATATATACGGGCTCAAATAGGTGACGAGGCGACACGCGAGCACCGTCAAACACCCGGAGAGTAAGTATATAGACAAGCTCCTTCCAAAGAGTCCAGCGGCTGCTCACTCGTGTGTTCGTATATAGTTACACCGTCACATATCGCGTAGGTATACCGTTCTCCAGTTCTCCTCGCTTTCGGATTTACTTTCGACGACGGCCTGATTAAGCCCAACGTTGCTTATACGTGCGAAGTGCTCTCACACACGCGCGCGCTCTTGTGACTCCCGAGACTCTCGAATATATCGAGGAATTGTATAATTATATCAAGGGTATATACCATAAGAGACTCGCGTGCTTGACTATGCTCCTTTTTTTTTCACACGCAACAGCCCGCGGTGGAATGGCTCGTCGGTCCCATTGTGACACAATAATCCTTCTTTTCGCCTTTCTCCTTTTTAATTTCGCGCCAACGATCCGTACTTTTTGGTCGCCGACTCGTCGATCTACAATGAAAAAAAAAAAAACACGGAAATCTCGACACGTCGAGTGTTCATCCATAACTATAGTATACGCAACGAATAACACTTCAAAATGGTAAATTATACAACATGGTCTTAAATGCTAAGCCTAACTTTGTCGTTGGGTGTGTTTGCCGTGTAAAATCCTCCCAAACTCCGCTTACTCACGTCTCCCGCGTGTACTTGTATACATATATATAGAGTCGCGCTATTGGTGTTGTCCCGTGCGGCCTTGTCGGCCGTGGGGCATCTCTTCCTTGTTTTGCATTTTTTTCTTTCTTTCTTTTTTTTTTTGCCCTTTTTTTGCCAGATAACAGAGAAGCAGCTGCGCATACTCCCATGTATAGGAACGAGAGGAGAGAAAGTAATAAACGAACGGACGGACGAGGAGAGACGGAGGAGAGTCTTTTGGGCCCCGCTCTCCTCGTATACCTGTGGAATGCCGCTCCGTCCGAGCTTAAGAGAGAAAGTATATACACTATACCCTGTACTTATACGTAGTATGTGTGTGTGTGTGTGTGTATGGGTGTATGTAACATGGGCGTGAAGAAACGCGAATCGTACCTATACATATGTGTGCATCGTGTGTCGTAGATACACATTATATACACACGGCTACTGTATCGCGGAAGCCAGGACATCGCAAAAAAAAAGTTAAATGACGGTCTGCTGATTCTTGCACGGAAAAACACATGGATGCGTCCTGTGATCGATCGAACGAGCAAATATTCTGGTATCATTATGTGGTACAATATTATAATAATAAATACCACATCTTCCCTCCAAATGACAATGTTGATAACTCGCACACGTGAACCATTTGATTACTATGTATATGTAATTCAAAAAATCAAAAGACACAAAGGCATATATAAATTTATAGACCCATACAAGTCCAAGTGTAAGATGCCACATGCTCCAAAGCATATGGGTACTGCAAGTGAAAAGCTCTGTAAAGTTGATACTGTCGTAGCTTTCAAGGGATGAAAAAGATACGCAGAGTTGAGATGGCACTTGGCACCTGTACATCATGATAAGCATATACCAAGAGAGGATCGGTAAAAAACAGTCGTGGTTCATCAACTATTGCAAGTATATAGCATTGCAGAAAAGGAAGAATCCCGTGCATGAACGCATGTGTGAATCACATACATATATATATACATGGTATGGAAAAAGGGAACGGGAATGGTACGCGAGAACGCAAGTCGAGAACCAAGAGAGAAAGAGAGAGATAAGGTATACCTATATATATATGAAGGAGAGGCGGTATATATATATATACACACAACAACTAACTGAGCTGATACGATGCGAGCTGCTGACGATGCGGTGCGGCGATCCAAGGCGCGGCTCGGAGCCTCGGGTTCAGCGACACTAAATAATTTATGGTAATTCTTCTCTCTCTCTCATCCCCCCCCTCTCCCCTCTCATGGGCTCTTGGTAAAAGCGACGCGTTTGCATGGTAGCTATAGCTTCGAGATTGTCTACAGGCGTGTAAGTATGAGCGTAGTAAAACGTTTTTTCCACCCCCCCCCGTGCTTTAAATCGAGCTCTCCATGAGTTTGCGGTGCCCACCTATATATACATATTTTTTTTTTTTTTTTTATATTTAAGTGTTCTGACCTCTGTTGAGGTATTGACACTAGCTTTATTGAAGTCTTGTGTACATACATTTATACGGTTTATAAACAAGCTATAATTCGCAGTACAAGTATGAAGATATGTAGTGTACGCTCATCATATTGATGACAGAATACATATATATATATATATTAAGAAAAAAAAAAAAAAAAAAAAAAAAAAAAAAAAAAAAAAAAAAACATTACAGCTATACTTTAATATTACAATTAGAAAGAAATTCATGAATAACAATACAGGCTTCGATGATGGGTTTGGCAACTATGCATTCTATGTTAAGGGGTGGAGACAGGCCGATGTTAAACAGTTTTTTTAACATGGATGATCTATGAACATTATACAAATTACAATTCCAAATTACATGATTTAGGTCTTCTTCTTCGTAACCACACTCACATTTTGGGTCGCTTATTATATTTTTTCGAAATAGAGATTCAGCGAGGCTGTGATGGTTTGCGCGCATTCTGTTAATAGTCACTATGACCGATCTGGGAAGCAGCTTTTTACTAAACCAAGTTCGTTTGCTAGGAGAGAACATAATTTGAAAATAAATTTTGCCTTTATCGAGGCCGTCACGAATATTTTTAGCTTCCGAGGCGTCAAGAGAATTTTGTTCGAATATTTGGTGAAAATCAGTAAAATTAATTGAGGTTGGGGAAGGGAAGTCGGATGTTGTAGCTGATTTTGCGAGAGAGTCTGCTATTTCGTTGCCCAAAATGCCTTTATGTGCGGGGATCCAAATGAACTTAATGTATTTGGTGGGATTTTTGGAAATGAATTCTATGTATTTGTTTTTTATTTCAAAGATCATGTAATTGAGTTTAATGGATAGTTTAGATGAATTGAGACTTTGGAGAACGCTAAGGGAGTCGCTAAATATCAAAAAGTTAGAGTCAGTAAAATTAAGTATGTATTCAAGGGCTGCTAAGATCGCAGTACATTCGGCTGTAAAAATTGAGGAAGAATTAGAAAGGCTGGAAGTGTGTCGGAAATCGGTGGAGGGGCAATAGCAGGCTGCCCCTACGAAAGGGGCTGTTTTAATTTTACTGCCATCCGTAAACATAGCGATAGCGTCGTGCTGATCCAGATAGTCTTTCAGCAGTTGATTGGGGGCAGAAGAATTTGTGAGAGTTGGACCAATCTCTAAATCTATGGGGGGAATCGTGAAGGGAACCAAGAAATTGTACTGATAAATATTATATTGCTCAGTAGTGTGAATGGATAAATTCGAATTAAGTAAATCTATTATGTTTTGTGGTAAAATTTTATTGAGTCTAGTGTATTTAAAGGCGTTATTAAATTTGTTTAGAGTAATGAAAAGTTCAGTAGTTTGATTGCTAAGAATTTTTGAGAGGTAACATTTGCATAAATAATTGGTACGTTCTTTTATGGACATTAATTTTGATTCTGAGAGCAAGATATTAGTAGGAGTACTGGTCCGGTAGCCTAGTGCTGTTCTGATGGCGGCATATTGAATTTTTTCGAGCTTATTTTTGAGGTTCGCATTGTTGGGGAAATAGATAAAGCTTCCGTAATCAATTATAGATCGGATATAGCTTTTATAAATTGTTAGAAGGGTTTCCGGTTGTGAGCCCCACCAGGTTCCGCATAGGTATTTCATTATATTTAAAGAAGACATACATTTTCTGTGAACGTTGGCAATCTGTTCGTGAAATAGTAATTTAGGATCAAATATAATGCCTAAAAATTTTACGTTTGGAGAAGATTGAACAGCATGATCTTTTATTTTGATTGAGGTGTCACCTGGTCTGACGTTTTTTTTGGTAAAATGAATGAACTTGGATTTTCTTGGTAAAATGTTAAGGCCAATTTCCGAAATATTTTTATCAAGCGTACAGGTAGCGTTTTCCAATGTGATACGGTGGTCGGTATATGGGTCGGATTTTATATATAAAGCTGTGTCGTCGGCGAAGCAAGATACGGATATATTATCTGGGAGATTGAGGGTGATAGATGCAGTATAAATTGCATAGAGGAGTGGGCTCAGAACTGCCCCTTGAGGGACTCCTTTATACGCTATATTGTAAGATTCTGTGTTTTTAACTGAGTATATGAATCGCTCAGCAGTTATAAATTTAATAAATTTGACGACTTGAAGAGAAGTTCCAAGAGACGCTAATTTTTGGAGTAAGATGTCTATATTTACATTATCAAAAGCGCCTTCTATGTCCAAGAAGGCAGCATATACATCCCGTTTTTCTTTAAACGCTGATTCAATGGTGAGGGACAAGCTGGCGAGATTGTCTATAGTTGAGTTCCCTTTTCGAAATCCATGTTGAGATTTGGGGATCCAATTGTTTCTTTCAGCCACCCATTGCAGTCTATTTTTTATTAAAGTTTCGAATAGTTTGCATGAGCAAGAGGTAAGTGAGATTGGTCGATATCCTTTATTTTCGGGTTTCTGTATAAAATGGACGAATACATTTTTCCAAATGTGAGGGTATAGGCCCTGGAGAAACATAGCGTTGAATAGATCTAAGAGTAGAAGTTGGTATTTGATTGGAAGTTTTTTTAATACGTCAAAACCGAGACCGTCCATACCCGGGGAGGAAGTATCTTTTTTTATTTGAAGGGCTGCGTTGAATTCGGAAAAGGAAAATGGGGTGTCGAGAAAATCGTTAGGAGAGCAGGGTGGCAGATCGTTTGGATTGGTATGAGCCCAGGGTGGGCATATCTTGGCAAGGGTTTCTGAAAATTTAGTATTAGGTTGAAGATTTTCTGACACATGAGGAGGTTTAATGTTTGTCAGACTGTTTTTCAAAATCTTGCAATGATTCCAAACGTATGAAGGATTGGTGCGAAAGTTTAAATTTTCAGCAAATATTCTAAAACAGTTTTTTTTTTTAATTTTGAACATTCTTTTTGCCTCGGCGCAACGTTGATTATATAGAATTAAGTCATTGAGATCTAATGAGAATTGGTATCGTTTAAAGGCTGCTTTCCTTAGTCTTATTGCACGATCACAATCGCTATCCCACCAAGGCACAGGATTTCTGTGGATTCTCTTGGACACTAATCGTTTAACTGGTGTGAATGTAATTATCGTGTCAGCAATGGTATCGTAAAAGGCTTGATATTTGTCAATTACGCTAAGATTTTCATAGTCAGGGGACAAAAAATAGCTATACTTTTCATCAAGAGAATCAGAAATTAAGGGCCAATTGGAGCGAACTGAGTTTAGTTTGAATGAAGCCTTACGATAGCAGGATTTATCAACAGTAATGTTTATAAAGACTGGAAAGTGATCGGAATCCCAAGTGGTATCATTGACTGAGGTGCTTATGATTTCTTTGATCTTTTGATTAGATAAAACTAGGTCTAGGTTAGAACGGTAATTATTTCGCAAGTTAATATACGTTTGAGTATCAAAGTTGTGTAGGAAAAGATTGTGAGCTTTTATGGAATTGTGTAGGTAAATTCCATTGCTGTCAGTCTTGGGACAGTTCCAGATTGAGTTGTGGGCATTGAAATCGCCAATAAGAATAGTATCATTGCTATGGTTAATATTACTCACAATCTCGTCCCAATAAATTTGAGGTAATACATGTCCAGGAGATCTATAACAAAACAATAAATCTATCTTAGGGAAAACGTTATTTAGGTGTAGACCACATATTTCGACTGTGTAATCAGAGCTTCTGGTAGTAATTTCAGTGTATGCAATATTTTTTTTAATAAAAATAATAATGCCTCCTCCTTTTGAGTAGAGACGATCTTTCCGAAAAGTATGAAAGCCTGAAAGATTTAAAGTTTCATTTGGGGTAAGCCAAGATTCAACGCAGGCTATTACATCGAATTTCGTCGAGATTTTTTTTATTTCAAGAAATTTAGGTGCAATACTTCTGGAGTTCCAAAATAAAATTTTTAGAGTCGACTTACAGAAAAAAGATGTGTTGGAAGAAAAAGAATTAATCATTTTATTGCGTTATAGATTGTAAGATTTTATCTAATAAGCTCAATTAAAATAATTAAACTATGAAATGGAGGAAAGATATAAAATTGTAAAGTTTAACTGACTGAAAAAACACTACCCATTGAGGAATCTGAAATTGATTCAGATTCACTCTGATTAGACAGTCTCTGCGCTAGCCTTTTGACACGGTTGCTAAATCTTCTATTTTCGGAAAGCTCAGAAACAACCTTTAGTGACTGGATTAGCTCTTCAGAAGAATTACCTGTTTCTGACACAATACTTAATAATTCCGTCTTACCGTAAGCGCTGAAGATAAATTTTCCGATCTTGCTTAAGTCTACCGGGTATTCAACTTTTTCCTGGAGTTGTGTAGCTAATGGCAGCAGCAGTTGTTCTATTTCCGATTTGTTGTTATGGATGGTGTCAGCGAGCTGATCGTAGCGGGTTTTTTTCTTTTTTCTTTGTTGTCTCTCTTCTTTTTTTTTAATTATTGGCCTTTCTTGAGATTGGGTAGACTGGGAGGTTAAAGAAGAAAGAGGTCTTTTAAAGGAACACTCCTGTGGTTGAGTCTCCATAACTGTTGGTAGGGCTGTTTCTGTGGGGGTCGGTAGCTGAGATTGAGTAAAACCTGTATCCTCAGTTTCATTTACATTGAGATCTTGACTACCAGGGGGGGATAAGTTATTGTCGTCAGCCTTAGGGCAGTTTCTGGCTAGGTGGCCCTCTTCATGGCAGAGAAAACAGGAAAGCTTATCTGCTGTAAAGAAGATGTGAAACATAGTTCCCTCTTCAATTATCGGAAGTGAGTCCGGAATGTAGGTGACTTCTTCTTCTTTCACATACATTTGTTTTCTAAAACTCTGTATGTGGGAAAACTGGGAGCCAGGAACACTTGCTTTAATACTATTGAGATTAGAGACCGGGTAAATTCCTCTTTTGTTTAACTCTTGGATGATAGTGTAATCGGAAATGGTCGGATTAACATTCGATATAATAATCCTTTTGGCCCTTGAGATCAGAGGACGTATAAGCAGTTCGTTGTTGTCGATCGTAATTTTTTTAACCTCATTGCAAAGTTTGTTGACTATTTCAACGCTCTTAGTGTATACGCAGATGCGAGATTGTGAGATCCTAGAAATGTGCGTCATTTCGTCCGGAGATATGTGCTCGGAGAGAGCATAGCAGTATTTTGCGACTGGTATGTTATCAATCGCATCCATAACGATAGCTTGTCTTTGAGTTGAGCGTTTCTGTGTTACAGACGCCATTTGAGAGTACGTTGCACGAGTTTGTTTAGAGATTTGCGACGGTTCGGTGGTTTTCGACGAGGCTGCTGGTGACGATGACGGAATTTCGCTGTATGAGCTGATGGTAACAGTAGAACTTAGCTGTCTTTGCTGGAAGTTATTTGGAGATACGGTCTTGAGGTTGTTGACGTTGTGGAGAGATGTCACTTTTGGCATTTTGAGGTTAGGGTGGTGGACCCGCAAGCAGGACCGCACACTTTTTTTCCAATCGCTTCGATTGGATTATCTAACAAGATAATCGCACTAATTTATGTCACAGGTAGAAGCAGGCCAAAATGGCCTGCTTCTGAACACTTTTCACTTATGTATCGAGTGCGGTATTACTCGTACAAGATCAAAAAGGCCGGAGCGAAACAACCACGTGTCAATCGACCAATCCTCTCTCTATATATACATATACCCTACGCATCGCAGTATGGAAAGTAGTGGTTGTTACAGTATAAATACTAGAGAGTACACTCTTATTATAGGTACGTATGTACATGCCTTGCGCAACTTGTACAAGAGACGCGTCCCCCCCCCCCCGCGAACGGGAGACCAAATCCATCGCTATAGCATACAATTGCAGAGTTTGAGAAAGAAGGCGAGCAACTCTTGGTTTTATTATATGCGTGCACTCGTGCGAGCCATTCGTCATAAAAATCCACGCATATCTCTACCGTTGATATATATATGTACGACTCGACTCATCCGCGACGGAGAGAAGAAAAATGATGATAAAACGCGCTCTTCTCTTCCTGATGCACCGAAGCTAAATAACTGTTATTGTTGTTGTTGTTTTTTCTTCCTCTCGCAGCTTAAAGGAGTATCTTTTTTTTCCTACCAGAAGCAATTTTTTACACCTCTCGTGATTTATATATACAACGAAGTCCTGTATATTTATATTTTCAAACATTCTTGTATCAACTGTACGCTACGCACGCGGTGAATCGGATCGGAAAAGCTTACAGCTCGCGGTGGCTTTTTTTTTTTTTTTTTTATTAACTCCACCGACAATAGAATTAAGAGCCGCTTATACACAGAGGGGGTTGTTTGATGTATAATATAGGACAGGGCTGTATAAATATATGAGATACGAGGCTGATTTTTCTCGGCAGTTCCAAAGACTTTCCATGTAGCTATACGTGCTATAGAGAGTTATTGTACGGAGTGTATACTATATACATACATACGTGTAATGAAAAAAAGGGGGTGGAAAGCTGCTGGTTGAACAACATCGTCTGGACTCGATAAATCAGTGGGTGGGTCTTGACTCTTTGTCGCTCTGCACTGCGTATCGGCAACGGGAGCCGCACACAAACCGGATCCGTGTCTTTCTCGCTTATTGGTGCATATATAGCTGGTACTCTTCGGTTATATACATATTTCATACATCAACGACGCACAAGAGCTAATCGAGCGAGTAACATATATATATATATATATCTGTAGGTAAGTATATACTACCCCGGTACCTTTGGTGCAGTGTATATATTATATATTATACTAGGAAGTTTGTACGTACATATTAGGTACACGCGTACGTTGGACGTATAACATTATACGCGGGGGGTAGTTATACAGGCAGGGAAGATGAAAAAGAGGTGGAGAGGACTCGTGCAGGTTTCATAAAACAGCGAGACGCGTCAGGCTCTCTATATGCTATACGTATGGCTTATATAAATTCGCCGCTGTCTGCCTTTGCTCTCGGATATAGGACTGCGGCATACGATGTATGTATTTTATTGCGCGCAGTGGTAGGGCCCCGAGAGTCTCTATATATATACACACGTGGACATGATCTTTCTCCCCCCTCCTCTTCTGCATCTCTCCGAAGAGAGCTGATATTATGAGCTATATATATATGTGTGCGAGTAAAAGTTCGTCGCGGTTGTGCACAGATGTGAATTTATGTACGGTCTCAATGGGGCGTTAATCTTGAAAATCGAACACGTGCGTGATGCGGTACAAGCGAGCCGGTATGTTATATACAGGCGCATCCAAATGCGGAAGGGGAACCCTATAAGCTTTGAGTGTCGAAATACGTGTTTCTCATCAGCGCGTACATGCAATGCTATCCTGTACATATTTGCAGGCTTATTATTGTACATTGCTTTGGAATCGAGCTATTAGGTACATGGATCGAATTCGCATTGATTGCCTTTTTCTTTCTCTCAACGCGTATAAGTACTTCCTACGTACTAGATTTCACCCTACAGTCAATTTTTGCTCTCTCTGTAACACTGTGTTTAACATTAAATTATTATTGAATAATTATTGGAACATTAATTTTGTTTTTACCATATCTAGCTTCAATTTAGCTGTCATAATGTCATCCATACTAAATCTCAATTTTTTTGTCTTTTTCTGTTGCAGGTGAGTTGAACACAGCGTAATTCATACTGTATTACCGTATGCAGGCAGAACTCGGTGAAACGTAAGTCGTAATATTAGTAGTGATAGTACAAAGTGTAGACCAAAATGAAAAAATTAATTTTCCCAATGTTTCACGTTTTTCCTCTCGAATTTCGGATAAACCAACGATTCATTTTAATTTCAAGATTTCCTTTTCCCAAGTGTTTGAGATTTTCACGCACATGATTCTGAGCCCCGTATAACGTGAAAAAAAAAAAAAACACCATCTGGAAAACCCCTCATTTGGATTCATTGATCAAATCGTTTGCCACGGAAATAAATTTAATTTTCATCCATAAGATCGTCTTCCTGCAACCCAATCAATTGATTTAGTTAATATTACAACAAACTGATGAGTTAATACTTTACCTCAATTTTCGGTATATATACATAACTTACTATTGTGTAAAAAAAAAAAAAAAAAATGTCTAGGGGCCCAAATTACTATCTTGGTGCGACATTTTCCGCTCTCGTCGATGAGCACACACCGTCGAAGCTCGGAAATTCCCCCGACCGCATATCCCGAGGCTTTCTGGCGTTTTCAATACACCTACAATGGCTTTGATTTATTAGATAAAAGCCCGGACTTTGTTGGCTTCTTCCCTGTGGCTTGTATTATATGCACCAACTCGAGCCGATTCGTTTTTTTTTTTTTCCCTCAATTTTGCCATTGTATTTGATTCACCCCGATAAATTAAAAATTACCCATACCTTACGTGTGATTACATTGTTTGTCGAAATTTACGAAATTGTTGTCTCCAAGATTCGAGAAATATAGGTCAGCCGTAGCCGTAGATTTTTCGGAGACACGTGTCGCGTGTGCACGTTTTTTAAACAAAAATACCTCATTCATCCATCAGCAGTCGATTTTGCGTAACCCCCTCGCGCAACGGATTCCGAGAGATGGTGCATGCACGATCGGCGGTTCTCCCCTATTCTGTATAGCTTTGCTTGTTTCTCTGCGAGTGTCGCAAACTGATGCAGATACCACAGGATACCGCCGAGTATAGAAAGAGGACAACTTTTTGCGCTACTTGTTGCGTGTACCCATGGCTGTGCTGTATATACACGTGCAAGAAAATCATCGCCAGATAGGTATATATCATACAGTTGTACCGCCAATCGTTTTGTATACGTGTACATGTGCCGATGATTACAACAGCCGTCTCGTTGCTGCTGTTCCGTACAAGTATATAAGTATACGCTCGAACTGCTCATCTCGATCGTAAAATATTGTTTGCTGTTATTATTGGTGTCTATAGCGATGCGCCACTTTTCATTAATTACGCGGTATAAATGTTTATGTTGTCGATTTATTGCTTCGCTAAACGTGTAACTGTCTATACTTACAACACGTGAAAAAAAAAAAAAAAAAACTCCCATTTATATAACTGCATAGCGATATATACAATACTTTTGAAAGCTTATTATACGATGATCGTGTCACGGCCAATCAAATAAACAAATGTACGTATATGATATATACATGCAAATGTCCCCATTGAAAATCCTCACTTTTGATAAATCCAAGCGAGTATACCTGTTATGTTATGCAACGGGGCGCAACGGGGCGCACTCGAGAGTCACTGCACGACTGCACCATTGACGTCGTTTCCCGTTGCGTTCCGAGGTATATTGGAATTTTTTCCCTCTTTTTATTGACTGAAATCTACATTTTGCACAGCCACCAACCGCGACTCTACTCACACACACGAGAAGGTAAAGGATAAAATTCTCGTACACGTCTTCCTTTGCGGACGATAATAACGTGCTCGTATATACAAATTTACAGTGATGCGTAACGGGACATTTTATCAGACGTCGTCGTCCCGCGCGCGAGGGACAGAGTTAATTTCATACGACGTATAGGATTTCGTTGCTCAAAGCGGTGGTGTGTTGATATATAGGTACATTATAATCGCGCGTGGCATTTTTTATTTCAGGCGGTTCTCACAGTACGTACACAAACAATTAGGGATCCCATCTACGGTTGAGTCGAGACGAAAATTTTGTAGAAGTAAAAAAAAAAAAAAAACAGCAATAATAGCAATTGTAAAAGGTTGACGAACGCTACCGAGTCTCATCGTGATGGGCGACCGAAAGCGCTTTTGCGAAAATACTTGTACGTCGTTTCCCTGGTGGCTGCTGTGATGCAGACCGATATTGGCCGAAAGGTTTCTGATTCACTGCTGCGCTACGACAATCTGTGATTTATATATATATATATATATAATAATCTAGCCATCCACTAATGTACCTATAGCTTAATGTATTTATAGGTATACACTTTTGTTCTTGGAGACTCTATATGTATATGTACCGTATATCGTGTAATATGCGGTGTGCGCTCACACCGCGTGAGTTCTCCGTTTTGCCGATTATGAAAACCAACAATGTACCAAGTAAGTACTCGTTGTTGTTGTTGTTGTTTCTGCGCCTTTCCAACAAAGAGTTTGAGGAGGAAAAAAAAAAAGAATAGCGTGTTCTTCTCGTACCGTTAGCTTCAACTCTTTGTATAATATGTATATGTATCGCGGGTGCGCGCTTGCGTATACACGTATTCATTCTCTTCTTTGGGAACATGTACCTACGCGTATATAATAGATGCGGTAGCCGTGTTTCACGTGTGAACACTGAAAAATTGTTATACGCACTTGTTACTTACGGACAGTATAAGAATAGCGCGCCTGTGTTGCTTCAAAGTAAGGAAGCGAGTACAATCCATATAGGTATATAATATATACACACACTTTGTTGCAGGTACCAATATAATAATACTAGCAGCCCCCCGTCTCGGCTTCGCCCGAGACTTACTAAATAAAACACCGTAGTGTGTTGACACGTAATGTGAAACATTTTTAGTTAAAAAATTTTACACATATTCCCGATACATCTCAGAACAAAAATCTTCTTATTAAAAACATATTTTTTCGGAATCCAAATAGTTTATTTGGTCAAATAATAAGGTGTACAAATTCAAAAAAATAATTATTCTGAAAAGTACTGTGCGTTCTTTATGCCATAAAATAATCGATGGCTATAAGAAGTTGTTGATTTGGTTTCTTCTGTGTAATTCACGAAAAGGGCTATTTTTTAAAGCTGTTAAGATTTAAAACCCCCAAAAAATTTATATTAAAAAAAAATTGTTTTTTCTCATATCTCACAATTTTATTACCAGAGCAACAAAGTCCTGGACCTTAAACCCAACATTTTTATTGCCACAAAAACACAAATACATTTTCTACTCATTAAAAAATCTGAAGTAGGATCTTTAAAGATTTCAGAGATTGCTGTGAGGGTACAATGAAAAGCTGATCTCTCACGTAATGGACTCTTAAGTTGACGATTTTGACGCTGCTGTTTCAATCTCGATAAATTTTCTGCGTCAGTTTCTTGACGCCTCAAATTGTATTCATTAGATACATTTGAGGTTTTCTTTCCAATATACCCTTTTGCGACTATTGGTATGCTTACGACTTTTATGACCCCTAAAGGCTATTTTCAGTCAACTTTGTTAATTTTAATACATTTGTTGGCAAGGTAGTTCGACGTCCGATGGCCCTAAAAAAGACTGGTGAGCTTCTTAAGTTAACTCTTTTTTGACTGCAGTTAACAGCAATTGTGACTGCCTGGATACCTCAGGATGATCTTCTCTGGCTTACTGTTGAAGACCCAGACTGATTGTGAGAAAAATTACAAAGTCCGAAGCTTTGGGGCTAGTTGTAGTGCTCTTTCCCAACGTCTCCCGGTATAACGTCAAAGACGTTGGTGTCTAAAGCACCTTTTTTATTTTGCAGATTTAGTTGTTTTGGTGATCTTAGATGGGGAGATTGGTTAGTGATACTTGTCCAGTGGAGGCTGTCCCGTTGGCTCAAGTTTTTTTTTCCTTTATAGCTGTTATAGGTTTGCCCAGCGCAGACCTTGGAGAGGATCAGTGATTCCTGGTTGAATGCTTAGAGTCGAGAGGGTAATATAGGGTCGACGGTCACTGGGTTTCCCAGCCTTGCGAAGAACAACTCCGCAGGTGACGTCTGCCAGTGAATAGCTGACTTGGTTTAATAGTGCCCGTCTTTAGTTAATATAGTCTTTTAGTTGACGAATCGCTTCCGGAAATGGTAATAAAAATGTATTTGTTGGCAAGGTAGTTTACACTAAGGTGGCCCCTAAAAAGAACCGATGAAATTGATGGTTAAGTAGGGAACGTAAATACTTATAATGGCCCTAAAAAGCGCCAGTGGTGAAACTTCCAGGCTATTCTTTATTATTATTCCTGATGATGAAGAGCTGGCTACGGGTTGCTTGATTCTTACCCTGGGAGTCTCGATGTACGGAGACTGTGATGGAGGGAGGTACGCCGCTGACCAAAGAATATCTCATCTCGGGTCGTTCCCCGGATAACCAACTGCTCAATTGCTCATCTATAGATGGGAACATGTGGGTAAGCGCGTTGGGGACGCGACTACCAAGAAGGTAGCCGTTGTGGCTTCCCGTGCCCATTAGAGCTGTTTTTCCTTGCTTACATTTGAAGAGACACAAATTCTTTAACTACACCAGGTGGGATGGCAGAGACGGCATCGGTTGGAATTAATTTATTTTTCTTGATCGCACTCGTCGAGATTCAGGGTGAAGGAACACTTGGGTCCCTTCCCCCTTAGAGAAGAGTGTCGTCCGTAACCGGGATACCCAGCTGCAGGACTATCACCAGCATTCTCTACACAGCTTGATGAGCTGCCGAAGCTCGACTACAGATCTGACGATACGCTCCGGCCTATTATAACCACACTTATTTAATTATGTTGCAGGTAGCTTCGATTTTATGTCGACGCCACCTAGCGGATTTTACTGAACTAAAGTGAAAAGCTGGCGTATTTTTGCAAAACTTTGAGCTCATTTATTGCTATTGTTATTAAATTTTTTAAGATAAAAACTATACTAAAACCATCTAGGAAGTATCATGAATCAGTGTGCAAAATTTCAGCAAAATCGGTTCAGTAGTTTTCGCGGTTAGCGATTACAACGGTTTTAGCGACTTTGCTTTATATATTAGTAAGATATAATGTACGGTCGAGCCCCGAGTCGCGTATAGCGTAATTGAAATAATCACGATCCGCGCTTATACATGTACATAGAAGAAAAGAGATGCAGCTGGTTTTGCAGTAAGCAAGTGGCCTCGAGCTGGAAAAGCCTATATAACCCTCTAGGGCCGTTTTGCAAATCGGATGAATGAAAAGCTCTAGACTCGGAGGTGCTGGGATAATGAGCTAAAATATACCTAATACTAGTCGTAATATATATATTATATAGACGAGGTTCGTTCGTGTGAAACTCTATTTTTGATACGCCAAGTATACATAATATGTGATTAAGACAAATTTCTACTTTATCTTCGCAGCATTCATGCATCAAAGGGTTATATATTTCGTATTCTCGCTTGTACTATTTAATCAAAAGTTTGATTTCTTCGCCATTGACGGATATACGATTATCATAATCGACTGTTCAAAGGAACAAAGCCGCGCATCGGTTCATCGGTACAATTAAAGGCTTGCATGTTATCCTTCAAACGTTGACCTTGAAGCCTTAATCAAAATACAGCGGTAAACAATCCGTGTACGAAGGACAATGTAGGGGTAGGGACAAAATTCAAACGACGAAAGCGCACAAATGTACACGCGATACACATTTTCGATCGCACGTACATAATATATGCAAAGTGACAGATTTGCGCGCAATGGAAATGAGGGGCACAACGGTATACATTGTACACGCGCACAGGCATCGAGGACAAATTTAATAATGACAAAACGAACCGATGGAGAACGACAAAAGAGCACTCCCTTCAATCCTTTGCTCCGTACTTAATACGAATCAAGGTATCTATATACACGACAGACGAAACGTAAGATCAAGAAGAGCCCGAAAGTCATGTACTTAGTAACGCGCGAGCGAGTGAGAGTTGAACATTACGATATATACATATACACTACTTCGGATTAACATCGGGTTGTAAGTATTATATGTATGTATATATATAACGCAAAGTTCAGGCTCATGCGTGCGGCCATAACAAACGCAGCCGAGCTCATTATCATTACGGGCGTATGGGTATACGAGCCTATCCCCTCGATATGTTATGTGGCGTGCGTGTCATGCCAATGAGGCTCCGTACACAGTCTTAAATATCCATACCCGGTATGAAGTATACACACGTTAAAGGCCGCGCAAACATTACACGTCTATATTGTAATGTACAAGGTATAAGGGCGTGAATTTCAAGTGTTTGGTACATAACATATTATACATGGGAGATCGGTCGCATCTTCCCCTTGTGTATATTATTATTATATAGGTGCACGGGTGCTCCATCTTTTTCGCACCCGCGACGTTGGACTAATGGCTGATCGATCGGCCGGCGAAGCGTCGGAATGGATGGGGTACACACCGCGGGGCGTCGTCGGGCGATCATATCGAACGGGCCACCTCGCGTCGTCGACGTCCACTATTATTACCTATATCCATGTGATACATTTCTCTCGCCAACGTGCTGCGTTGCGCGCCTCGTGTGTGTGTGTGGCATTAACGCGAGGGTTTATTGATAGGTACATACATATGTTTTATTGGGTGTCATCCAGCAATGTGACGCTCACATAACGCGACGATCGGTATATTATATATATTATGCTTACGATGGCTCTCGTTACGCCTTTTACCCCTTATTACATATTCTCCCCCTTTTGGTCGTGACACGCGTAGATACCCTCGAATAGCCGCGCCTCCGGACAACGGAACCTGCGCTCGTTTTCTTCTATAACTCCTAAACTTTCCTTCGAAGATGTGCAAAAGTGTAGTAATTACTCTCGGGGCGGACCTGCTTCGGATGTGCATTCCTATGTGAGACAAATGGCCTTTGCAATTCTTGTCCTGCCCGGGGGTCCACGTATGGGGCGCGATTTCAATTTCCCGCTCGTGGTGGTGCCACTCGATAGTATACATGATATACACATTTGATATGATGTGGGTTGTATAGGTATACGCCAAGTGCGCTCATCGTCTGTGTATCTGTTACGTATGTAGCGGCAAAAACACGATACTCCCGAGGGATGAGGCGCGCTCAGGGTGTCTGCATGTGCTCGAAAAACAGGATGCTGGCCCGTATACGATCGTCGCACAGATGTTCGCTGTATGTTTTTCTGCGCTTGGTTTTATGTATATATAATGCCCCGCTTGGACCCCGTACGGGGCGAGTTCGTCATAAACTGTGTATATACGTATACTCAGCCTATATATACGTCGCCCTATGGCCAGCACGTGTGCGCGTGTATACTATATAGTACAGTGGGTATATTATAATGTGCTCGCGAGGATGGCGACGAGGATTTGCATGACAATGCCGAATCGCGTCCAAGGACCCCTCCCCCAACAACATCCCAGATGCTCCTCTCGGGGTGGAGTTTTCGAGGTAATATACCTGATGCGTGTATATAATATACATCGCTCGCAGAGTGCACCATTTTTCTTGCCGCTCCCAGATGCATCTCAAATTTGTTGTTCCTCTGCTTCTTTTTCTTTTTCTTCTCTCTGCGTGCGATTAGCCGTACCCCCGACGAGATGTATCCAACCTTCTTCTCTCTGTTGTATTTATCTTTTTTTTCGCACCTTTTTATTTTTTATCTCCTCTCCGCCAAAAACGCGCGAGAAATATTCCTCCGGCCGAGCGACGCATTTACCAAACAAACTTTCGGCGGTGGTGCGCGCTGACAAGGTGCATATATATATATGTAATGTGTACACGTTTACGTCTCCCGGTGGTTTCCAAATTACACGAGAACGAGCTCTCGTGAATTTCGTCGGTTCATAAATCTCCGGCTTGGGGGGACTTTCGGCAGTGCGATGTACACACAAGAGACTTGCGCTGCAGGCCTTGTCATCACTTAACGATGCATGATGAATCGTGCGCGCGTCTTGAGCTTTTTTTTTTTTTTTTTTAGTGGCAGAGGTGGATAATTCTCGTAACTGGTACGTGTGTGTGCAAATGAAGAAGAAGAAGAAAAACCATACCCGTACACGTTGAACGAGGCGAGTTTCTCGCGCGCGTGACATTCCATCGGGCGTCCGATGAATAACCCGCCGAATGAAATGGAAGCATCGGGTGCCAAGGGGGGGGGGTTCTTTTTCACCGCGGTGCAGCGGAAAATAAAAGCGCGAGGTAATAAATGAGGAGGGAAGACGCGCCTTCGCCGGACACAAGAGGTATATAGGAAAAAGAAAAAAAAAAAAAAAAAAAGAACCGAGTCTGTGTTGTGCGTCAATTTGAAAATGGATGATTCGCTTTCCAGTGCGCTAATGGCTTCTTTCGTTTTCCATCGAGTGTGTCGGCCTTGCCTCTACGTACATCGAGATTAGGATGCGGCGGGAAAATAGAGGAAAGAAAAAACAACAACGACTACGAGAAGATGGAAGTCGTTGTATATTAGTAGTATAAGGACCGGACAAGGGGAATAATCGAGACGGCATTCCAGAGGCCGATGCTTGTGTGTTGTACGTATATATACGTGGCCGTATAACCGGGAGAGCACATCGCCTCGATTATTCACAACAATTTATATAAATGACTTTGGTCGCGGGTTAATGAAAATGAACGTCGCAATTAATCACTTCAAGTTAAACCCCCCCCCCACCCTCCCCCCGATCTACATTGCGATGCGGATAATGTAGTTGAGCTACACCTGTGTACTCTTCAACTCCTGACATTTTTAATAAACAAACTCCAAATCTATTCACTGAAACAATAAGCTAGGGGGTGGGAAGTTATTCCAATTTTTCTTGAGGATTATACCGAACTTTACCGATCAATTTCGTATATCTACGAGATAATATCCGTCCGCGTGCAATTATTCGTTGTCGGTGCCGCTGCTCTGCTAACTCACTGCCGTTTTTATTTGCAGCGTCGATGTTGGCGTAAGTATAGTAAAAATGAACCACGAAGCCGATTTTCCGTAAAAGCGGTGCATAGCGAAGGATCGTGATTTCACTTATCGGCCGCCAAATACGGGAGGGCACAACTATACCGATGTTGTTGTTGGGTCAGCGCTATCTCGGCCAGAAACTCTCCGATTGTAGATATAATATTCCCGTGTGTAGGTGAATTTTTTTCGATGTGTATATATAGCGCCGTGCACGTGTGCACCGACAAAGAAACCGGAATAACTGCTACTGCAACTGTTGCCCCTATACGTATTATGGCGTACTGAAAGTCGAAGCGAATACAATATATGTATATACACACAGTTGACTTTTCCCACTCTATGGATCGATTAATTTATAGAATTGTGATATTATTACGAATACGCTCAATTTGAGAGTTTGAGTTGGTACACACATCGGATGGCCATATTGTAGAAAGAAAAGCGCAGACTCGGCGTCAAAGTGCACCAAGACGTCAGCCATCACTCGCTCTATGTCCTATCGGGTATGGCTCAATTTTTCAGTTTCAACAGCCGAGCGAGGACTAAAAGGAATTGTAACAATGCCAGGGGGTACGAGTGCAAAAAAAAAAAAAAAAATATGGGGGTCCATTGTCAGTGAATTCTCCGCTCTCCCAGTTCTACTGAAAATGAAAGAACGCGCCCAGAGCTATAAGTATTATGTACATTGGGATGCATCGAGACTTACTTGTCGCCTCGACGTATATTTATATGTACACTGACACACGTGCAGTCGTTACCCTCTGTAATACGTTAACCCTCATGAGAGATGATGATGAACCTTCTGTCAATCCATTACCTTTACCTCCTTTGGGATTGTGTAAAAGAAAAAAAAAAAAAAAAAGTTACAACGTAATCCCGAGGCTTGAAACTAGATCTATAAGTACACTTTTTCGTTGACGTTGGCAGCCTGCTCCGATACAAAATTGCGTGGGTATGTATCATTTGATTATATATTCCTCTCTTTTGACGATGAAATCGTTTGCACTGCAAATAATTATACCCTACAGTAGCAAATGGAAAAAAAAAAACATTCGCTTGCGTTTTAACTCTGCATTACCTATTTTGGTACTTGCTTACCACTACAAAGAGTTTAGTTCTATTGACGCGCGAGGAAGCCGGTGACTCGCGCGACGATTCTATTATTCCCCTTTTGGCTCACTTTTTTTTCCCTTCCACATACCGTTTACAGCGGAACAAACGACAAAGCAACCAAATAAAAATGCGTATAGGTACGGGAGGGGGGGAGAAAGAAGTTCACACGCGTGCATAGGTATACCTATATATATACTCTGTGCCCACGACGACAAAAGCTGCCTTCACGTTAGAGTTTTTTTTTATCGTCCCTGCTTTTGACCCCCAAGTGCTGACGAAAGGAGAGCCACGGGTGTTTTGCAAGTGTAGCACACCGAGTACAATACCACTTGAGCTTTCGGTGGCTCTCAGCGTCCCCCCCTCGCAGCCACGAGTGGTCTCCCCCGCTAACGAACACCTCTCATCAGCACCGTCCACAAGAAAGAAAGAAAAGTGCACACGCAAAATATAGAGGTGAAGGAACGCCGCAGCGGTACATTACATACAGGCACCCCCTTCTCCCCCCCCCGCGTGTGCAAGTATAGCAGTGTAACACCACATATAGCTCCTGAGCCAGCAGAGGGGAAAATGACACGTCGCGCGCTCTTCGACCCATTTCTGGCACCGTAACAGACCGCTGATTGCGGCTTATTTTTTTCAGGGCTCCTTCTGGGCTCTGTGGTCCAAAAATCAACACCATCGGGGGGAACAATTATACCCCCGACGCGCGCCCTCCCCACAGCGACAAGTATAGAGTCAAACTGCAGCAGCAGCAGCGAGTACATTAAAAATTACAGGTATGACGCGTTATAAAAAAAAGAAAAAAAAAATCACCGCAGCCCACAACCTTCGCCAATTCTTTTGAGCTTTATGTATCGCGGGTACTGCGGTTTTTCATGTGTATACACACAACCGCGGAAATAACTCGCTCTGTTACAATAATTATCAGCTCTATACCTGCACACATATGATTAACCAGATGTTATACTCACAGCTTCCATTCTAATTCACTCGCATCGAAATTCCCATCCATGTATAATTATATGTGTGTATGACCTATACTGCAACAACAACACGCGGAGGAAAAGTTGGCAGGTGTGTGTTTTGTAACGTATGTATAATATATATGCCGACGTATATCTGTATGGATAAGAAAACGGAAAAATTTTGCTCGAACGATCGCGAACGCGCGTAGCGCACCCTCGACCCAGTTAGCCTCGCGGCTGTAGGTACAGGGGGTGGGGGGGGGGTCTCGCTTATAAAAAGCAATTACACTGCCGGTGATGTTGCATACCTCGCTCTCGCTCGGCACTATACGCGTTGGCTGGTTTCAATTAAAATTCAACGGTCCCCGAGCAACGGCCCAAGGTTGCGCTCACGTATATATGCATACATACGGCAATTAAGCCGGAGAGAGAGAGAGAGACACACCAGTGCAGTTGTATATGCCTTCAAAGATTTCCCGCTTTGCGCGATAGTTTGTACGCGTGTTGTAGACACACACTTATAATATGCATTCCACCTTGTATAGGGGGTTCGGTCCACCTCCTGTCCCGATGATGTACGGCGCTCATCTAACGGACCCGCGCGCCTGGCTTCTATCACTTATAAATTAGCCCCGCATTTTCCACCTGATGGGTATTCGTCTCCGTCGTTCACAGGGCTCGGGTGTATATACATACGCGTGATTCATTGAGATTTATCTCTTTCTCTCTCTCTCTGTGTGTATTAATTGACCAATCTCGGGATAACCTCCATAGAGTCTCTCGCGTCTTCGTTATCATCCACACTCATAACATTGCTTCGGCTCGATATTACCTATATGTATAGACTAGGTCGTCTCTGTGTTTGATTACATCCATCAAAATCCAAGAGGAAAAATGTAGAACTACGATCAATCCGCGTCTACTCCAACATTTCCGTTGAGTCGAGCGGTGTGCAAGTTCGGTCGCCCAAGACATACACGGTATGGTTATCATTCCCGTGCATCGCCAGGAAAGACCAAAAGCCCATACAGCTTTGGCGAGAAAAAACAAAACGAAACTCGGGATAAGTGGGGCAAATCGCGCGGGCATAAAGTAAAATTTAAGCTCGAGGAAGGATACGGGGCACGAGGGGGAGAGAGAAAGGAGGCACAGGGTCAAGGAGAGATATATATCCCTTATCCGTCAGCGCGATCTACGGAGCACGTCCTTCCCCCCCTTGGCGTATAAAAATCTGTGCGTCTCGACAGTGCAAATAAGCCGCGCTCCGATGCCGGCTTAACTCCCTCTCTCTCTCTGTGCACACAAACAGCACATCGCGCGTATGTGTCCCCTCGCGGCTTTACCGTTATACCCTCTCGTACCGTTTGCCGCGTCTTCTCTCCCATCTTGACGGCCGGGCCGTTTGTTTCGCTCCCCCCACGATCGGGTGGTGCTCTTATCTGCGAAGGACGAGAGCGCATTAGCGGCTTTTTATTATACCTATATTATACTCGGGTATGCGCCGCGGAAGCACGCACTCTTGAGCCGCCCACGCCTCGACCCATCATCCTCCTCCTCCTCCTCGTTCCCGAGCTTCCTGGAAGAAAGACACTTGGAGCTTCTCTCGCGTGGACCCCTATGTATCGTATCACTGATCGCCAAGCCCTTGCGTCCGATCACGTTTCGTCTTTGGGGTCTCTCGTGTGTATAATGTATGTTTTCAACAGCGGATGAGCCCGTATATCTCGTGAATGCAATGCGCTTCTTGTGCTAAAAAAAGAAGAACAAATAAAAAAATGGGACAATCGTTCGTACACTTACGTATAGAGTTGTGAAAAAAGTGTGTAGGTATATACCTACTTGTGCGTACACTCTCGAGTTGCGCTTCTCTGACGTATAATAAGTATATAGTCTTACGTGATGGTCTCGAGGAAACGCGAAAAGTGCATCAGCTTTCACGTAGTGTTACTCCTCGTTGTTCGTTGTTTTGGTACAGTACTTGTACAGGCACTTTTCTTAGTTATCGTATACCTATAAATGTATATACACATGCACTGGTGTATGAATTGTGTGCGTGTAGTTATTTTACGTAAGTATGTTATTAAGTATACCTACGAGCAAAAAAAAAGGAGGGAAACAATTCGCGCATCTGAGAAAGCAATGTGTTGGTAGGTTAAACTCCTTTTTTTTTTTTTTTTTATTACACGTACATGTACATCTTTGTTGTTACAAATTGAGGTGCGCAAGAGAAAAAAGAAGAAAAGGAAAACAACAATATGGTCTGTACAGATATCATAAAACGCAACGATGCGGCTAATACAGTAAGTACTTGGACGTTGTAAATCCCATCAAATGATCAAGAAGTTCGACACGCAACAGATATAGAGATTGTGATGTAAAATTACAACAAAATTGGTTTAAAAGATTTTTACGAAAAATTACTTGTTATGAGGAGTAAGTTTGAAAGTACATCAAAATTCAAGTAGAAGCTAAAAAGTGAGAGACGAAACAATGACGGTACTGATTGAAAACGTGATACTTAGTTTGGATATGACCAAGTAGATAATTTGCAACTCCCATCAGAAGTACAATGATTAAAGCAATGTGTCATCTAGTATATTATAATATATACATTACACGTGACCCACAACCGGGGAATCAAGAGTAAAAAAATTTGTGGGTATGATAATAATAAATGTACATGCGTCCATGCACGAGCATATAATCGTCCGAAGAGGAAGGAAAGAGGACTCGATTCAAATATATACATAACACGTGGTGGTAAACCCCATGTATATATACACAGGGGATACTAGAGCGGCAACGCGAGCTACACGGAGGCCGGAAAGAGTCGAGGATGTGAAACACCAGCAGCTACAATACAGCGTATGTGTACTGGCAGAAGCACAGCTCACCGTAACTGTGGGAAAATATCGCTCGCGCCAACAATCGGGGCTCTCGCAGCGATTTCGTGCTGCGATTGCTGCCGCTGCGTGCGCCTGTGATGCGTGTACATGGCTTATTTCGTTCGCGCGCCCTACGCGAATATCACCCATGTGTGGCGTAAATTTATATATATGAATACAACATTATGCTCCCGGGAACTATACCTAGTTAACCGTAGAGCATTATTAATGTGCTAAGGGATACACGTACACGCTCGCGAGCCTGCTAATCTTCGCGCCGTTTTCTCGGGAGCCTCGGGACTAATTAATTAGCGAATCGAGCGAGTTGCTCTTGGGTGCGTAATACACTATTTTTCCTGTATAGCGTGTCGCGCTTCGCTGGTTCTTTTTTTTTTTTTTTTTTTTTTTTTTTTTCACCGCACAGATTGTGTAAATATATACGTGCAAAGGGTTTCTCGAGCCAGGATTTTCTCACAGACTTTTTTCTTCTTATGACCTTTCGTTGTTTCGTCGATTTGCATGATCGAGAAATGAAAACAAATACGAGGAAAGCGAGACGTGCGACGATACTTTTTTTTTTTTTCCATCCCTCGGCGTAGGTACACTTGGTTTTCCCGCGAGAGGTCAAATAAGAAGCAAACAAGAGAAACAAACACGAGTTTTCAATTGGCAAGAGAAAAAGAGGCGCGCCGCGGTGCCCGCAGCAACTGACGATAAAATAATACACGCTCGCGGACAAGCGGCAAAAAAACAAAAAAAAAAACAAAAAAAAAACCCCTCCGCGGAAGAAACCTGTACAACAGCAGAGAGCCCGTCACCGCTGAAAATGGCAATGATTTCTAAAAGAAGCGATACTTCTGGTTTTGCGAGAAGGGAATCAACCCGTGTACCGATTTGGTCTTCTCTCCCTCCCCTCCTCGCGAGTTGTACCACCACACGCACATAAATAAATATATATATATACATGTAGACGTCGCTTCGATCGTACGTGTGGGTAAGCTCGTACTATACTGGCATATAGCCAGCCCATTTTTGCGCTCCTTCTCTAAACCGAGCCCTGGTTTCTCGTATATTATATACTTGGCCTATGCACATGTCTTTGTATACAAGCGCTGATGTTTTCTCTTTCTTCCCCGCTTTTTATTGTAAAGAGAGAGACAAAGTATTGTCTATATATTGGAGAAAAAAAAAAAAAAAAAAAAAAAGGGTGGAAGCCTAGTGTTTGTCCGCTTTTACGAGCAATTAACCAACTCTCGACGCACTTCCGGTAGCCGAGCAACAACGCAGTTTTCTCTCGGAGGGACACCCGTGACAAATCGCGCGCCAACTTTCCTCTCGTTTTCTCCGGGAAAAATCATCCGAGAGATCTCGAAACACCGGGGAACGAAGAAATAACAGTGAGTCATCGCCTCTGCCCATCATATATATATATACGGGAGAGCGATGGGACTGCGGAGCGATACACCCATTGTGTCGCTATACTTTCGTATCGGCCAATTAATTTTTTCACCCTCGGGCGACGCTATCGGTCCGGTGCATCGGATCTCTCTTTTCTAATGTCATTATCATCATTTCCTCTTTTTTTTTTCTTTTTTTTTTTTTTTTTTTTTTTTTTACGACAGTCGCACTCGTTTGCAACAATTAAATCTCGCTGCGAGTAGGAGAAAAAAAAAAAGGAACTTGGTTAGATTGAAACAGATATCGGTTACATTGGCAAAAACGTCGGTATCGGTAAAAGTATGGAGTGTGCGCGAGTCGTCACAATACATACCCCATAAAACAGACGCGTCCCGATTGAAGGTGCCCGCGTAGGTGTATATATACCTATACGTTAGAAAGTTGACACGCGAAAGCGAAATAGAAACTCTCCTCTCTCCTTCTGATGGGAATGGAACAAGTGTATAATGGAAAACTGTAATGTATATACACCCAGTATATACGTATATACACGCAGGTTAATGAGGAACGATTTTCATACCTGTACAGGTATGCGGCAGAGTAGCCTCATTTTCCCGAAACGAGTTTCCACACGTATGCGTATAATAAATTTATACAAGTACGCCTCGTGCACTGTAAAGTACCTCCTTTTCGCCCGAGTGTTACTGTTCCCTCGACAATCAAATATGCTTAACAATTTTTTTTTTTTTTTTTTTTTTTTTCTTTCAATTCATATAGGTATGTATATACATATGTGTGCCTATCAAGCGAGGATTGGCACGGTCCACCCAACGTATATCTATAATAGACGCGTAAACAGATAAATTTAACGATTCGTCTAAAATAATGAAAAGAATGTCGAGGTGACAGCCGCGGGCCACATAGCCAACAGGTTTCGAGTGGAACGCCGTGCTCCACACAATGTATAGTACACACACTGGGAGCGGGTGGTGGACGTCGCAGCGACGGGATAAAAATTTCTTGGTCCACTCGATGTATAAGGAGGAGGGTGGGGGGGGGGAGAGGCTGCGTATATACCGTTACCATAGGGCGCCTCCTTGCCGCGTGACCGTATCACGTGCTACTTATATTTACGGCGCGGCTCTTGGCTTTACAATACATGTGTGTGTGTGTGTGTGTGTATACGCATACCGTACGTGTCACGCTCGCGTGTAATGCATACGCGTGTATCATACGTATAAGAGAGGTATATATGATATATGTATTTTGTTTTCTTCCTCTCGTGCCGAAATGTAATAACGTCGTTGCGGTCCGCGACGGGCGACGTCTCAATTGCCTTCTCTGAAAAATTGCCCTTTTTTTTATATTCAATGACGCGGGCAATCATTGCATTCATACACTGGCTGTGCGTCGATTAATTACGAGAATCGGAATGCGGAAACGAAAAAAGGTACATACACACAGTGCGTGCCCTTTTCGATGACTTCTTTTTTCTCTCTCTCTCTCTCTATTCGTGGGTACTTTACTGTACGCGGCATTTCTTTCGAGCGAAAACTTGTATGTACGCATGTGTACCCGTATGTGGATACACACGAATATGATCCAGACCGGGGAACCTTAGCACTTCCTCGAGCGCGCGCGGAACACGATATAACCTCCGCTGCTGCCATCACTCGAGACGACGAGGATTACCCAGCTGCGTTTTTTCCTATGTACCTCGCGGTATATGTATACACCCAGAGATACTTCCGCTCTAGATGCCTCGGTGTGCGTGTGTGTATAGAGTAGTCGCGCCGATTATGGCCGCAGTGCTCATTCTAGTTTTCCTCTCCGAGCCGGATAGTCGAAGAGAGGGAGGACCCATTTCTGTGCAGCTTTTTTTTTTTTATATTCATTCCCTCTCCCCGCGGTAGTAAGTATACTATTCCCTGCGAGTTTGTTCGTTGACCGGTTGCATGTGTATGTGTATATGTGCGTGTAAAAGGTACGAGTGCAAAAAAAAAAATCTCTCAACTGCGCGCCTTTCTCGGCTACAATAGTATCCCTGTATATACCCACCTACCTTATAATATATTATATAGGTGTGCCGTGTGTGCGATTGTTCATAGCTTTTCTTTTTTTTCTTCATATCTTCGTTTGCAACGTACTTAACTTTTAGGGAAACGAAAACGTTATTTGCCGAAAAGACAAACTTTTTTTTTTTTTTTTCGTGTGGGACCCAACTGACGCGGGAGGGTGTGGAGACGTACCAATGGTGCGCATGCTCGCTACACGTCGCACCTGTTGCCGATGGGCCGGCCTACGCACACGGGGGGATGTACCCTACATTGCGGTGTATATGCGCAAGCGTGCGTATAGCTCGCGTATGGGTGTTTCGCTTATACACGTGTATGATGACGGTGTATACTATTGCGATATATATACATATAAAACGTGCATTGGAAGAGGCGAAGTTATAGAAAAAGAGGAGCGTCACCGAGGGGCTGCCGTTGCATCCGATGGGGGGGGGGGAGAAGAGTCGCGCGCTCTGCTTACAAATTACGGCATTGAGCTCACCCTGTATAGTTTGCCTCCTCCACCTTTATGCGTGCCTCTCTCTCCCTTTGTTTTTTCTTTCCCTCCTCCTCGTAGTCGTCCTTTTATTTATATGCGTGCGAGCATTTTACACGACCCTTTATAAGTCGATCTAGAAAAAAAAAAGTTGGCTCGTCGCTTCATAAATGTATATATGCCACTCTCGATGGGATTGTCCTCGGTTGATACGCACCTGCGCTTGGGAATAAGGGAGTAGGGGGAAAAATATCCTCGTAGTTTTTTTTTTTTTTTTTTTTTTTTTTTTCCTTGCAAACAATGTAACCAAATTAGGAACTCGTCGACTTACTTTGAATTCGTTTTTGTACGACTGGTGCCCTGTACGTTTTTCGTTCGGTCGAGTCATGCGTTTCTTCGCCTTCATCTTTTGTATAGATCCACGTGATTCCGAAGCGCAGTTTATCCATACAAAATTCACTATAGCAGGTACATGCTACAAGAATATCAAGCCACAGGCAAAGGGGAATAATCGCTGAATCCCAAACAGTACGTATATATCAACACGAGTATAGAAACAATCAAAAACCATGACGAAACCACGAAATATGTTTTTCCCAATCCAGTTGTACAGCCATTTTTTTATTGTTATCTATTGACGTATAGAGCTTCGACTCGTATAGAGTCGTCGATCTTCGGGTATATCCAAGTCCCATTGTCGATGAGCCGGATACCATCGGCGGCAGCATCACAAATTGCAATGATAATAGACATTTCCATCAGCGCCGTAACAGCCCATTCGGTCAACGAGCGGCATGGGTACATAATGGTATACCCGTGTGTATATATATATATATACCAGCGGCGCCAATCGCGACATATCCAACTGCATATAGGCGCCTGTACGTTACGAGACGGCGTCTGGCTCCCGTATACATATACATTGCCGGTGTATATAGCCGTGAGCCTATACTTAAAAAATCAAGGGCCGCTTATGTGCATGGTCGTCTCTGCTGCTGCTGCATAATACATCAAGCACCCGTATATCAGGAGTATACAGTCTCTACATATAGCGAAACATATATAATGGGCAGGGAGCATGCGATATCGCGTTCGGGGCATAAAAGTTTATACTCGCGAAAACGAGCGCGCAAAATACTCGTGCCGGGGGTATACGGGTGGAGGTGGTGTTCGCCGATACTACTTATGCCGACGCGCACTGTCGATTATATATGCGTTCTGTCTATATATTATTATGTACACCTATGGGGGCAAAGTGTGTGTGTACCTGTAACACAAAATCACCCCAACTGATGTACATATATGCCATAAGTGCAGAAGAAGAGAACAAGGTGTATGTATATAATATGTATGTAATGTATGAAAGGAGCGCGTGCAGAGATAATATAATGGCGCGGGAATCTGTGCTCACTCTGTAATGGCCAAAGTTGCAAGAAGTATACGTAGATACGCGCATATTATATAAATATATGCATGTAGGAGCCAAGAGCTATGCGAGAGCATAATATGGAGCCCATAGTGTACCCCGTGCTATTCTGTAACCTTGACTCCTCTCCCGCATACATGTGGTTACGGTAGGCCTGTTGCACTGATGATGTTGGCCGTGCACTTCATCTCGCCCGTTCTCGCCTTGTAACCCGTACTTCTCTCTGTTTTGCGGTACAACGGCTGCTCCTCCTTCTTTTGTTGCGAATCGCGAGTTCAACACGTGTATAAGGCTTGCGTATAAGTACCTGTCCGTGTATTAATTGGGGGAGGCTGGAAGGAGCAATTAGTGCTGTAATACATACGCGGCGTATCTAAGACGGACCCCCCCCCCCCGAACTGAGAGAATTATTTTCATCCAAGTACGTTAAATTGTGTACGATGAAAGTACAAAAATGGATCACACCATTTTGTCACTGCTTGACGATTGAAGCATTACATTTCTTTTGTTTCATGCAATCGATTACAGTTTACGATAATTTAATCACGATGTTAACAACTTTGAGATTACATACATGTTACGGATAATAGAATACCTATATTAATCTACTTTTATGATTTTTCCAAATTAATAAGTCATTACTGACTTGGCTTTTTTTTTTTTTTTTTTTTTTTTTTTTTTTTTCTTCAACAGTAGAATCACGTTTTTGTATCACGTTGTTAACCAAAACTCCTCCCAATCGAATAAATTTTAATACTCCTGAAAACAGACACTCGAACTAACTGTTAACCGATAATGTCGGTATGTACATCCATAATATCAAAAATCTGTACAGTATCAAATGAATTTGTGCCATTAAAACGAAATTGAAATTTAAACATCATTTCAGTGTTAATCTCAGTATGATGTGTCCAATAATACGGCCACACTAAAAGATAAGGTTTTGCGATAAAAAAAAAACGGGGACTGAGTGTATAGATGTGCCTAAAAAATGTGTAGACCTGCAGCAGGAAAAATGTTATGAAAAAAAACAAAACCCAAAGGATTACAACATGTAATGAGATTTGAAATGATAACATATCGACCGGTAAGGAATAAAAAGTGTGAAGCTGGAAATAAAATTGGAGGACCATCGGGAGAGCTTCTCCGAGCCGAGCAATAATAAGACGGAGGGAGTCTCCGAAAGATAGAGGACACAATTCCGTGCTTTCTCTCTCGTTCGTGCATCGCCACCAGAAGCACCAACGGACTGTTAGGTATTATATACCCAGAGAGGCTGCATCGCCACCGGAGCTTGGAAATCAATCGTTGGCCGGTGCTGCTGGAATCCCGCGGCATTTCGCAAAGACCAGTAATCGAGAAACAGGTCCTCTCCGCAACTCTCTCTCTCTCTCTCTCTTTCCTGCTGTTGTACCTCCTAGCTCCTTCCTCTCTTTTTCTTCCCTCTCGCACACACACACGAGCTCGGCTCTATATCCTCCCCCCGATGCTCTTTTTTCCCCCGCCTGGAGCGCTCTCCTCCTCCTCCTCCCGTGTGCCATCAGCGAATCCACCGACGATACCGGCCTTCTTCGTCCGCGGCGAATAATTACGCTTTTTTTCCCTCTTTTTATTAATAATCTATACGCAGATGAAGCTAGACTACACTCCCCGCAACAACCCGTCCTGCAACTCTGGCCCTTGCCTTCGTCCCCCCCCCTCCTGGTGCGCCTTTCCCATTGACGCTTCCTCGCTATATATGTGTGTTGTGCATCAGTTTTTTTTTTCCCCCCCGAGCCATTATGGTATACGTGGAATTAATCGCTTTGCCAACGAAAACCAGTGACACCGATGTCGACGCGCTTTTCACCAAAGTGCACTTGTATACTTGCCCTTGATTTTGCTCCTTATCTTCCGATGGACAAGTAGCACCAACGTCTTCTCAGGCGCGATGATGAGTAATTTATTACGAGCAAATTGATCGAAATTGATTCGTGTTGTGTCTTGGCTTTGATGATAATAATATGTATCGGGATGTTTTTTCTGTAATTTTTTTTTACTTTTTTTGTAAACGATAGGCTGCAGCGTCAAATTTTTCTCTTCAGTCGTCTGGTATATCATAAAATTTGGAGCTTCGGCGTCCCATGACGCAGCAAGCCGTATCTTACGATTCACAGAAGTGGCGTACATATAGAAAAGCAATAGGTGGCCCAGTTCCAATATATGTGGCATGCAATGGCACCAGATGAAGGTCCCTTTCCCGCAATCCATACCCGCAGGGGCTTTTAATGACTCGTATTCCAGGGACTCGACGTGGCACCTTTTTCCTTATTGCCGCACGCGGTATCTTTTTCAGAATTTCGAAGATTTTTTTTTTTTTCCTTGACATGTCGTGGACTAATATATAACAACTCGTGACAACGTATCAATATATTTCACGTATATAGAGAGCAAAGAAATTGTTCCTGCATATACATGATCTCGCGTTAATGACGATAAGTGTAAGTATTAACAATAACCATCATCTATGTATCTACCTATTGATATAAACACACTTGTACAACTGTATGGAGGTATACCATTGCCTGCGAGTAGGTATGTGGTGTAGTTTCGATTTCTGCGCTCCGCGGGGGTTAGCCGCAGCTCCTCTCGATCCCGGCAGATCTCACATCCGAGATATACAGCTCTCGGCTGCACGAGTCACTCGTGACTCTCGGGCGCTCACTCTCTCTCTCTCCCTTCCCCCAGGAATGTGTGCCAGCCTGCAAACAACAACACAAACAACGGCCATGCATGCATGCAGGCAGGCTCGCTGTCGTCGTGGTTTTGTTGTGCCGAGCCGGCGGCGCCTTGGGTCAAGGTCACCACCACCGCCGGCTCTCCTCCGCGGTCTGCCCACCTATTTCTTCTCGAGCTCGCGGCGCTCGCCCACCCCCTCCATCCGCATACATCTATCTCCCTTTCCTCGATCCCCCTCGGGCTAACTTACCGCCACCGCCGCCGACGCACCGATCTAATCTCCCTCGTGTGTCGTAAGTGCGTGAAATTGCAAAGAGTGTGATTAAAAAAAATTAAACAAAATAAAACAAAAAATAATGATCTCATACTCGCGTTTGAATACAAAATTTGCCCGTTCCTATCTATAGTTTTTTCAATTGGGGGTAAACATTTGTATGATTGTGGGTTATTGGGTGATGCCAAAGGCTCGTATGATGTTGGAGGGCAATTAAAACCGTGTCAATCACCGATAGCGCGCGCAATGATAAAAAGCAAGAAAAAAAAGTGCAATCAACCGGCGCATCTCGTAATCAAACAACACGAGGTGTCGTGAGAAGCTGTGTGCGTGTGTGTGTTATCTGCAAAAGTATAATGCTTGGAGAGGCTGTATGCATTATATGGATGTGTAGTCGCGTGATAGGTAGTCCCGATTAAAATTGATACAAGTATATGTATACATTATATTGTTATATATAGTATCGGTATTATATATATATACATAGGGTACTGCGCTTTTGCACTGATGCTCGTCCCGTAGAATAAGCATATACTCACGCGCTGTAATAACAGGAAGCGGAGCAGCCCCCCCATTACACAGGACATTACGCGCGCGAGAACGAAAGCTGGTGCGCTTAATTAGCGCTTATCGTCGCCGTCGCGCGTGCGATGAAGCTGTACATACATGTATACAGCAGTGGCTTATATTATAATGTACACACGCACGACGGTGACGCCCAATTATACCCCCGAGGAGTTGCTGATGGCGATGGTAATATATATATATGTATATGGTACAGTGATACGGTGTCGAGATTCACTCGCACTGCACGAAAGCTGTATGTATATACGTATAAATAGGGAGGGAATGCGGTTAGGAACAACGCGTACTCGCACCCTTTTTTTTTCTCTCTGATTTTTCGCACTATACCCGACTCGTCGCACAACCAAACACGTAGTTATTCGCGCGCCTATTTGCCAGAAAAACACACGCAGTACATCCCAAATGACTTAAAAATTGCCCGTAATTATACGGTTGGGGATGAACAACACACAGCCCATTTTTAACTGTACGAACCGAATCTACGACGAGTATACATATACTTGGTTTTTTTCTTCGATGATGCCTTACTTTTTTTCACGTAAACGAAAACTCGGGGGAAAAAAAAAATCGAAAGTAAAGCCATAAACTTTTTTTTTTTTTTTTCCAAATGGCGGTACAGACATAGTTTCTCCAAACTCCTCCTGGATCAGCCATCAAACAACCGAGACGGTAGCAGTTAGGTGTATTACATGGTTAAGGGGATCTTTGGGCGTTTTATTTTCTCCCGGTGGATCGGCCGATGGTCCAGGGCGAAACAAGGGAGGAAAAAAAAAAAAAAAATACATAAATGTGCTAAAAACCCGAAAGTGGAGGAGCTCCTGGAAGCAGCGCCGTGGTCTAGTCCGCCTCCCCCTTAAGTATATTTTACACGCGGAAAGAGGAGTTATAAAAGACCGCGTGGACGTGACTTTGGCTCCGGTGGGATGAGTGCTTCGGCGTCTGGAATTTCATCCGTTCAAACGACTATACGGAGCGGCACAAAAGCCGGTGCGCGCGCGTAGGCGTATACATACATATGTACTATAGGGGGGTATAGACGGAAGACGCGGCAAAAGTCCCAAGTACTTACCCGCCAGAGATGGAAAACGATATCCAAGCGTATGGCCTGTCGTCGCGGTCGCCGCCCGTATTAGGTGTGCGTGTACCTTTTTATAATATTTGCCGGCGCGACCAGAGAGAAATAAAAGGACATCGGCGCAACATCGCGAGACACGAGCTTGAATTATTAACTATGTATGCTTATGTAAGTACCTCATTGTACGTACAGGTAAAATGTATGTCCGCGAGAGTGCTAACATTAAGTGCGCGCATGCGAAATGGGAAGAGTTGCATAGGTAACATCGTTTCTGTCGTTCGTCCGTACCGTATGTAAATTCCATATGTCCCTTACACGTGTTACTATGAATCTTGTATACTTTTTCTAGAGATGTAGGTACTATTTTCTCTAATTTTTTTTTTTTTTTTTTTTTTTAATTTCCGTCAATAATTACTGATGCAATGACCTCTCGCATAATACATTTATGGCGATACCGATCTACCGAACTTGCCGAGAGCTCTGGTACATATTACGAGTGATTCTGCAAATTTATGGCTTTTAAGGAGCGTCTAATGTATAAAATTAACTGATGCCCTCACGAGATCAAGTCGGAATCACTTGAAACTTGAAATTTAACTATTCATCCAAATATAAAATATAAATAGCGCATTCGTTTGATTATTTCCTCTGTATTCAATCCAAGAAGGTCTGATTTCCCGTGATTTGTAATTTCCTTGGCGAAAGTGAAAAACTGTCAAAGGCGTGTATTCGATTGGCGCAATAATAACAACGCAGCTCTCCCTCTCTCTGTATATACCATCGCAGTTCGAATCTATATTGCAGTGTCTATACGTGTATACACCTATACCGCACGCGGTTGCAATAACGGACATACAATGCCCATACAGCTTATTATTATACATTTGCTCTCACACGCGGCGAGCGTGTATATATATAGATACATGTATATATACATTACCTAGATATTAATACGTGTAATCTGCATAAATGTGTGTAGCGGTTCTTTGAAATGTAGGTTATGGTGTAAGATTATTAAAACCACTTCCGGCGAGTTGTGCAACTGATATAAGTACATGTGGATTAAATTGTTACGTGCGTACGCTATAATCCCCATACTTACGGCAATAATATTTTGTTCGTCTATTCGTTCGATTCCTTTTTTTTTTTTTTTTTTTTTTTTTTTTTTTTGCAAACATGGATATTGCACCCCCGTCCACTTATCTCACGATGTTGTAGGAAATAACATTTAAATTTGAATCGATAATCCATACCGATCGAATGAAATGCTACATGTTATACCTACAGTGGATGCTCAACTTATCCATTACCGATTTCCACAGTGGATGAGTACACGAGAACTGAGATACGTGTAGGGATGATGATGCAGGCATTTTACTCGAAATTTATGAATGCCGGGAGGTTTTTAAATAAATAAAAAAAAAAAAAATAGTGAAACTCATCGTCACACACTCTAGGGTTCTCAGCCTGCATCCATCATATAGGTACTCAGATGACGACCCAAGTTCTCTTCAACCGCACGACCCCTTCTTTCTCACGCCCCTAAACCTATATATCCATACATATTATACCGTCGTATACACATAGAATATAAATTCAATGTATTTCTCGCTGTTCATCCCCGAGGAGAGCATATAGTTGGGTACGTGCAAGTGCATCGTATTATATATACAAAGTATAAGTTATATGGCAACAAGAGGGGCCAACACATATGTACCGAGTAGAGACAGTCCCAGCGGTGGCATTCATCAAGTGCCAGCTGTGCGAGAGAGCCAACAGCTAGTCGTCCCTATAAATATACATATATAGTCTCGGTGCTGTTGTATACGTATGGAGTTTCACGTAAATGGGTTAGTTGGCTCGGGAACTGTAAGCGCCGAGCACAGCTGTACCCTTGTGTATTCGTAACAGGGGAGGGAATGGAAGAAAAAAAAATCTTGGTCGCCCTCTTCCCGCAAAAAGTCACGGGGGTTTAGACCCATCGAGTCCCTGGTACTCAACTTCTTTCTCCGACACCATTTTATCACACAGATTTTGTTCAACGGCTGCTTTTGGGATGTATCTCGGTGGCCCTCGCTATACGTCAGATACACACCATCGTAACTAATTATGAACTTTACTTTTGCACCTATATATTATCCCGACTAGTGATTCGTACTCGAGTGATTTTGTGTGCGAGTATATTATATATACATATACACCCATCAGAGCTGAATATATTGTTGACTTGAAGCAACAACGCTGCTGTGCGTGGATGTATACTATATACGTATGCTTACCTTTTTTTTTCTCTCGTGTTGTATATAGGCATACAGGTTAAGCAAACAGGCGACCCCCTCGCTTTGGTACTATTTAGAGATATATCCTATATACTTTTTAACGATATGTTACTCGGTTACAGGTATACATAGGTACGCTAGTTAGCGTAGAACGCGGAATATGTCCCAACCCGGCAGAATAGGTACATGCCTATTCCGAATGAAGAATAAAAGAGCTTCTCAGCTCGCCCAACTATGGTTGAATTCCAGGGTATAAGGGATCGGTATGGGTATTCAATACATGTATGTATACCCATACGGATTCCAATATCGTACTCGTGTATGTACGGTGCCATGACGCGCTATTACCCCAAAGCCCTTTTTTCCTCCCTCGTATATCTTTCTCTCTCTCTCTTTTCTCACTGTTATATGTATGCCTTGAAATCGAAATGTCACTGCAGGACATGCTCCAAATTTTTTTCAAATTTCAAGCATAAGTCTATACATATATTATATTGATGCGTCACGGTGATTTCGACCTTTCCAAAGTCCACGCGCTCAAGTAAGCTTGCATTGTATATAGGTGAGTTATTGGACAAAAATTCCTTGAGCAACGTTGATACTTGAATACATATATATAATTTTAGAACATCATCGATTGCGTTTTACCATCGAGTTTTAGATCGGTTAACAAAATCCGGCAGTCGCTATACGTATGTACCTGTGTAAATCTTGTGTGGATGGTAATTCCTTTCACGTTGAAACCCCCCCATCACGCGCGCGCGATTAGAGATGCGAATTTAACGTGGCGTGTATATATATATATATATATATATATATATATATATATATATATATATGTGTATCCGAGCGCGGCTTCGTTAAGAGAACACCTCGATGCTTTATTAGCCTCCGCCTCTCGCGATAGGTATATACACATATTTATATACGTATACCCAAAGTCAGGTGCGTGCGGTTGCCACCACCAGCACTGCGTTATATATAGGTGTGCGAACGTTGCTCGGTACGGAATTTTTACGCAAGTACGCCTAACGATCTCTCGCGAGAGCCTATATATATATTTATATGTACGCAACTGCGCTCGCCAGAACCATTGTACGGGTGAATATACGTGTATATATATATATATCATACCTACATGAACGGAGTTTATCGATGGGCTAGCGGTTTTATCGAGCTCGCGTTGTTGTTGCCGAAGAGTGTCCTTAAAAATGAAAAAAAAGGGGGGTGGGGGAGGGGGCCAAGCGCGTGGTAATAACGAATACGAGGGAGTAAAGTACACCGAGCGAATATCGCCCCGTGTAACGGTAGCGCAGACCGGGGGACGACGCACAGCTGCCCGGGGTCCATTATATTAGCGCGCGTGTCGTATCTCTTTTATGTACAAGTACATACGCTTTCCCAAATCCTCCTCCTCGTATATATTGCACGGCATCGATGATAATAACGGGCGCTCCTTGGTATATATTATACTGCATGCCTCTCGACTGTGTATATTGTATATATTTTATTCAAGCTTCGCGAAAGTTTGTATCGCCTTTTTATTTTTTTGTTGCCAAATGACTATATCGCGGGGGAATTAAAAAGTCGCGTTCGCTACGATTACGAGCCAACATCTTCAACCACAGCCACGAGTGAGAAGTTGAAATATATTTTTATTTGTTTACCTTGTAGGTAAGTAAGTATAATTTGACGGTGAATTTTTGGCGCTATCCTCTCCAGCGTTGTAGCGTATATAGTATACGGGCCGTGCACCACACATGTGGTTATTATACGTGCCAAATATAATTCACTCGCGTAGGTGTACAAACATATTATATTATGTTAAACATGGTAAACTAGCTATACTGTATATTATACAGTTTGCTCGGACTCGGAGAGGTGCTTATTGCACTGCACGCGAGGGTCGTTGATCCTCGAGTTATGGGCTCGTCTACCTCGTGGATGTAGGTATACCTATGTACATAAATAAATATGTACATTACATCGTAGGTGTGTACATACACGTTGTGACGATTACTCCCATTCTCCCGCACACGTGTCGGCGCTAATGCATCCACCTATACGTACGTTACCTACATTGCGTGCTCGCATGCGCTATCGTGTGTGGGCGTCGATGTGTGGTCACGTAACGTGTAACGCGCGTGATGATGATGATGAGATGCCACGCACCGTCGGAGGAAATAGACCGTCGTCCTTTCGCTACGTGCAAAAAAAGATACTGCTATATATAAGTATATGCGTTGCTCGGGTAGGTGGGGGCTTTTTGACAGCTTTTAGCTCATCTATCATAGATGATGATGATTATGCGCACTGCTTTCCGCATACGAATCGTCATACACTGAATTACGATTCAACAGGGTGGTGTGACAACTTTTTGAATTTTCAAAGGTTTAAATGGCCAAATGTCGAATACGGCACAATTTTCTAAAAAAGCACAACTTGACCGACACTGTACTTGTGTACATTACACATCAACGATAGCTCAAGCGGGCGCTGCGCGTATATATATACCGATTCAAAAGAGTAAACCAGCCCCGGAAGGAGGTGGAAAGAAGGCGAGCGCGAGAGAGAAAGAGTCGATTCGCGCGTGTATGCGTATATAAAAAATGAGCCGGGGTCGTCCCCGAGTGCGCAGTAAAGGGGTGTATACATATAGGCAGGCGAGGCACTGATGACCGCACATTCCAACCGGCCTCCAGTCCAAAGGATCCTCTGATTGCCTCAAGCACAAATATATATACATACGTCTATCGGCTCCTCTCTCGTTTATATATATATTTCGGTGTGCGCGAAACGCAGTTTCCGACTGTCTGCACGTGTATATCTTCGGTATACCTGTATTCTATACATACTTTTACATGCGCTGCAGTCTACCTTGTGTTTTTCTTTTCCCCCCCATCCACCATACCACGCACCTCATGTGGTCACGGATTGCTTTTTGATGAATCGACGAAATTCTATTTTTTTTTAAATATAGAGGAGCGACAGCTTGTAAGTGCAGTATACTCATGTACCAGGTTTTAAAAAAATATAGGCAGATTTTTCGTACTCTTTTACATAACATCCATCAGATCACATATATATTTATATTAAGTATCACATGTGCCATACGTCATGTATTGTTCGTAAATATTCCATTACGTGTGCCCATACCCTGTAACTTAACAGTCATTTCTCTTCCCCATTTAGGATGGGGTCGAGTGTGCAGGGCAACCGCAAAATCGAGTCGACGTGACGCAGCCTTGCCAAAATATATATAAGCTAACGTGCATGTTGAGCAAGTATATTTTTTACCGCAAACTTTTTTCCCTCCCGTCATCGTCGCCGCTACTGCTGATGGTACAGCGTTCAAAGCACACAATACACATATAACTGTTGTATAACGTCCGTATATGCGCGCTTGCATGTTGTTGCAGTACCTATATGAGTACATTTATTATATAGCAGCAATGGGAAGCCGGTTATCCCTGATGCAGGACCTCTGAAGCGACATATACATGCATATACCCAGACGGGCGTAAGCTCGCGCGTGTCTTATACGCGATGCAATAATGTACAATATATACCTCTACGGCGCGGCACTCGCGGGAGGATGACAGGGCACAATCTACCATAGGCAGTGTTATTACAGGGTAAAAAGCTGCTTCCGTACTCTTTCTCTCTTGGTGCGTTTCATGCGCGTCTTATATGTACGGATATACCGCATCGGGTGTATACCCCACCTATACCCACTAACTCTCACTCCCGTGCCTATATAAATATATGCCTACACAATAATGCTGCTTGTACTGCCACCGTTCACTTGGGGGGTATACCTATACCTATATGTACGCAACAACAACCGCATCGACTCTCTCTTCCGGCTTCTTCTTCTTCTTCTCTCGGCTATCCTTCACTCGCTATTATACTTACTTCTCTTTCCTTCGGAGCTGCAAAAATGCAGTTCCAAGGAGGAGGAGGAGGATCGGAGCGCAAAGTATTAGAGCCGGTAGCCGCGGCAGATACATCTCGATTCGTTGTGCTTTTTATATACACCCTTCCGCGCTTACTTACTTACTTGAACCTTGTTTTCCACTCCTTTCTCCGCGACCAGTAGCTTTTAATTTTTTCTTTTTTTTTTTCTTCGACAATAATTGCATCTCCCCGTTGATGCTGTTGTAGCTTCCGTTTTACTCCGCGCGGGATTCTTTGTGTATTGTCTTACACCGCGTCTTAATCGTGTATAGCCTTTTGGCCACTGTTTACGCTCACGAGCATCGGCGGTAAGGATGCAAGTGAATTTCTTATTTTTTCAGAATATTCAGGTAATGCTGTAATTATACACGCAAAAGTATATTTTTCTTGTACTTTGACAATACCGGCCCTATCGTGCGGTGTCGCTAAACAACGGGGTACACAGCGCTCGTACAAGTGTCGGGTGTCGACGAAGAACAGTACCGCGCGTCGTTCTTGGTATAATATAATATCTTGTGTATGTTATATTGTATACCCTATACAAGCTTACCCCGAAGTTTGCAACGCGATACCTTTGTCTGGATGGACATGCCATTATATTATACACCCAACACCCACGTATCTCGTCACAGTATGTAATCGTATTATCGGACACGTGCCGGTCGCGTGATGCGTGTCGATTTTTAATCGAAAGATCTGCTTTTATTTTCTTGCACGATAAAGCTTACTCTATACCGATGCATTGCGGACCTTACTCTAAACGCCAAAGTTGTTTTTTTCGACTCTCACGTGAGACTGTGTATAGACGAATGTGCGCGGTATAGTGAATGTTTTTTCAAAACAAGAGCTCGTCAATCAGCTAGACTGAGAAATAAGCGCGGAGCGTTGCGTTAAGGTAAAGGGCCCATCTATGAGACAGTATGAGAGGCACTTTTCGCTTTGTAAATTTTTTTTTTGCACATGTATGCTTAATTATTTATTAATTTAATAGTACTTGATAGTTGAATATGTTCTTAGTTGAATACTATTTTTTTCATTGAGTAATACGCAAAGTGATTTTTTTTTAAGTGAAACAATTTAACCCATTCGCATGTCCGGTCTATGAGACAGTATATATTAAGCATGTACGTAGTGTCTCATGGCAATGTCCCCCCTTATGAGACACAGAAAAAAATAGGACAGGAAGCATTGTTTGTCTTTGTAGTACGAAATTTTATTGGTTAAAGTAAGAAAATATTTTTTTATGAGTGTTTGTTTTATTATTTCACATTTTCAATTGATGTTAATAAAGAAAATTCTAAACCACAGAGTTAAAAATAACATAAAATGACTGGAAATACTGAATAAAAAAGATATTTGACCATTTCATAAAGTACATTGTTATAATTGTAACAAATTATGATTTTTCTTGCTTGATACGTTTTTGAATTGCATTCATTTTTTCTTGCAGTTTTTTTTTTTCTTCAGCGAGCTTTTTCTTCTCCTCTCGTAGTTTCCTATTTTCCTGTTGCTTTTTCTCTTTCTCCTCCAATTCTTTTTGCTTTTGCATTTTTTGTAACCACCACGCATCAGAGGTTCCAGCTGCAGGTAGTTTCGATTTCCCTGTTTTTTCAAGCTTGATTCTCTTCGCTTTTGGCAAATATTGTACTGGCATTAAAAATGAACTTGAAAATGCTGTAAATTGTGAATAGAGATATAAATTTTCAAGTCATTTCAGTAACTTGATCGATGTATTTAAATGACAAAATTTGATTTTTTAACCTTGAGAAACACTGTCTGGAGTACAATTGTTGCCATCGTGATTGCTGGTAGAAGCCACTGGAGAAGTGTCAAATGAGGTATTTGAGTTATTTTGAAAAATGCTTGAGTCCTTTGCTGTTCTAATACTACTGTCGTTACTATCAGTCGTTTCTGTATTAATAGAAGTTATTTCAGTATCACTTTGAATTTTACAATGATCGACCAAGGCTCCTTCTAAAAGATTCAAGATAAATTAGTTTACTTGTTATATTAGAAAAACAAGATTATAATACAAACCTGGGTTATTTTTTTTATTGGCACTGGTATTCTTGAAGTTGTCTAAAATAATGGGAGAGTGAGATGTTCTTTCGAATGAAATACTTTCTGAAATTATCAAATCTTCACCTAATACAACATGACCTAAGGCAATGCTGCTGGAATCTTCAGACTTCTCTTTAAAGCAGTTATCATTAAAATCTGGTAGTAACTCGTAGCTTTCTATGGTTTCAGGTTCAGCCACAGCATTACAAAAAGGTACAGGAGTACTTTGGTTATAAGAAGGATTTTGTGGAATGGAATGTTCTTGTGGTATCACTTTAACATTGTAGTCTAATACTTTTTCAGAACTAATAATAACAGGTTTTGTTTTAATATTTTTATCTATAAAAATTAAGAAATAAATATATAATTAAAATTGAAAATTAATTTTAATTACACAAGAATTAATAAAAAATAATAATTTGTAAAAAAATCAAGAGTTAATATTTGATTATTTTTTTTGTAACATAATGTAGTTTAGAGTTTAAAAAATAACATGTAGCAAGGTGCACTTCAGGGTATTTTTAAGAGGGATAAATATTTACCATTTGCTGATCCTCCAATCTTCAGCCAGTAATCAAATAGTGATTGATGTTCAATACTACCATTCCATGCATTGTTTGGATCAGCTTGGTAAAATTCATTGAGTAATTCAGGACTTAAATTTTGTTCAAAAGTACTCAAATGTGAATTTTCATTATCATTCATAAACTTAAGATTATCTTCTGTATGTTGAATAACACATTTATCCATCTGTTCACATTTATTTTTCTTTTTTTTTTGAAGAACATTGTAATCTATCTCTTGAGGATTAAATGGGAAAAGTCCACATTTACGAAATCCACTTTGTATTATGCTAGCCTCGTTCTTCATTGATTTTAAAGTTAAATGCAATACTACTGAAAAGTCTTCCTTCTTTATTTTTCGAACCTGTTGTTCACTTTTCCATTTTGGAAGAGTTTTTTTCCACATGATTTTAAAGGGATGAAAAAAAGCAACATCAAGAGGCTGAGTTATGTGTGTAGAGTTTGGAGGAAGTCCAATTATTTCAATTTGTTTTTCCCTGCAAAATGCTACTAGTGGAATAGTGATGTGAGAAGCATGATTATCCAAATAAATGACAACTGGAAACTTTGTTTCATTTTTAACTAGCCAAGGATAGAACACGTTTGTTATATATTCAAAAAATGACTCAGCTGTCATCCAACCATTATCAGACAAACCAACACCCCAGCCAGTGGGCAGTTTTTTAACAATAGTGTCTGGTACCTCTTTCTTGTAGGCAAACATTAATAACGGTGGAGCTCGAACCCCAGCTGCACTGTACATAAACAAAACAGTGAGGCACTCTTTGCTAGCATCTGATAGTGTATATACAGATTGGCTTCCCTTTTCTGTCAGCACCTTTTCTCCATCAGGACTTAAACACAAGCTACTTTCATCACAATTGAAGATTCTATCTGCAGATATGTTTAAAAGTTCTTTTGACTCTAAATAGCTTTTTTGCTCAGTAAACCACTCCCTCAAAACATCTTGAGTCACTGCTGCTCGAGTATAGCTTAATTGCTGAGGAGTCCTTATGGTAATTTTGGGATGTCTTTTTCTGAATCCTTCATACCAATGACGCCCTGGGCGACTGTTAATAAAAGGAGTTTCCATTTTTGTTGAAACGACATATTTTTGCACTGAATCCAATAGTTCTATCTTAGTCATAGGATACCCTATACGAGATCTAGCTATAATACAGTTTGCGATTTTTTCCTCCTCTTCACGATTCAATACTGTACCTGGACCTCCATTCGGCAGGTCAGGCTTTATTGTAGTTGGATTATTTTTTTTTCTGCCTAAAGTAGAGACTGGTATACCATATGCTCTAGCAGCTTTTCTTATTGACATGCCTTCTGAGACAGCTGTTACTGCATATTTAATATTGTTTTCATTGTAAAGTCTCCTCTTTTGTTTCTTCTTACCTTTTTTAACAATTACTTTAGCAGTACCATTTTTAATAACTTTTTTACTTTGTTTTTTATTACTTAGCTTTTTTTTACTAGCAACTGTTTTATTCTGCTTAGCTTCTTTCATCGCGATGAGTGTTAATAATCCTTAAATCATAGAATAATTGTAAATTAATAATAGAGAAAATTTTTATTAGTCAAAACCAAAATTTTTGAGGTTAGTTTACATACTTTTGTCGATCACTCAATTACACTTGATTTTTTTTAACAACTAAGAAACATGCGTCAAACTTATAACTGTAGCTTATTCCTGGATAGTGTTTACCTATGCTAGAAAAAGAATTATTGCTAAATAAATTCTGTCGAATGTAACGTAAGTAGGTGTCTCATAACGTAGGTACACTATGGCCATGGAGCATGAGACAGGCTGTTTACTGTCTCATAAGAACGGACATGAATCGTACATGTGTACGTATGATGAGACACCCTCTTTTCTGACAAAATATTGTAATAATTAGTAAAAACGTTGGTTTAACACAAACTAGAGGCTAAAATTTACAATAGATAAAGTTTTTACTCTTGATGACTAAATAGTTTTAATATTTGAACTCAAAACTAACATCAGAATAAGTAGCGTCTCATCATAAATTACACGACCAAATTGATCGTATCATAGGTCAACGATAAAATATATTTTTTTTTCAAACAAAATATCAATAATCATGAAAATAATTAATTCAGCTAATTTATTAGAGGCATTAAACTACTCATACAATATTTGATAAGCTATAATTAAGTATATATTTAATAAATAACAACTTTATCAGTTGGTGTCTCATACGATAGGACATTGTCTCATAGATGGGCCCTTTACCTTATCTCAGATGCACACTGCAATAAAATTACCTGGCCAGAGAAGTTACACCTGATGACCATCAGAGTGTAAGGTAAGACACACGTGCAGTAACTGTTACTTATGCTTCTGCGGGAGCGCACCCAAAAGACGGGACGTTACTCTCTGGTCATGCGTAAGTGGAGGAGAAAAAAAAAAGGAAATCGAGTAGCGGATTACGGCAGTCGAAACGGAAGCTGCGCTAAATTTCCAGCTCTCGCGTTATAAACTTGTCTCGTTTCAGCGGCTCATCCCCCCCATCAAGGCTTCCAATGGAAAAGAGCGGATTTATTTCCCTCGGCTCGTTCGCTCGCTTATTCGATATACAAAAAGCCTTGGATAGCCCTAACTCGAGCTTACAGTTACATATACAACGCTCGAGCTTTGCCGAGATCATCTCCACGTACATACAGCGGCTTGTGCATAAATAGCTCTTCCGCTCCTTCCCCCACCCCCTTCCACTTCATTCTTCGCTTATGCGTGTTCTTCTTGTTGTACGTAGTTAAGCCACACCGCGCATTTTTTCCTTTCGCGCCTCGCGCGCGTTTCAAATATTTGTGCTGGTACGCGATTAGGATGTGTATATGTATAAAGAAACAACGGTCATTCGGCTATTTAATTCATTCGACGAGAGGATGGTCGCTCGTTTACATTTTTTCGATACCTCGGGTGGGGGGAATTTCTTTGCCTCATCGACTCGCGCTGTTACTGTGTGTTATTTTAAACAGCTGCTATTCTAGGCCCTATTATATACATCAACTAATACACACTTACCGAAATTCGTATTTAGCGAAGTAGAATCGCGAATTACCTATATACGTGCAAGTGTATGTTATAATCTCTCAGGACTTTGATTGGGTAAGAACGGGAGGAGGAAAAAAACACACACGCGCTTGTTTGTGGGTCACACAGTAGGAAATTCGCGCGTCTCGTCCATTAAAAAACCTCAAACGCTGTACTTTGGAGGGGGGGAGACTGACGAAACAGTGATTAGCGTCACGATCGACCCAATATTTTCCAGCTATCGGGGATAAGGCAGCGATACCCCCCACCTCAGCAATCGACCGGGACAATGGTCATCGCGTATATATATATACGTACATGGGCGGTACACGCGAATAATTGAAGGAGTATACACGCCCCTAATGGCTTTTCTCGATTTAATTCAAGCCCGTGGCGCGCCGCGCGATTTTTCACCTTCGGCCCGGGTTGCGCAACGCCCGACCGAGATAAGACCGATTATAGGTATATACCTTCGGCGACCTACTCTCTCGAACGACACCCCCCTGCCATGCACACATAAACTCGATCGGGTGCGCGCACCCACTTATTATTGTTTTTTTTTTTTCTCGTTGCCACTTTGTAAGGACCGAATTTTTCATCACCGGATCCCCCCAGTCGAGTTATTGCCACAATGTGCCATTTTGTTGATTTTTGCGATACGCGGACCCACGAACCAACTCTATGTATCTGTTATAATAATAATAATAATAATAATAATAATAATAATCCTCGGGAGACCGTATATATATATAATATATGGATTATGGTGCAGTTGAAGTTATTAAAATCCATGGGTAGAGTCCCGAAATAATGAGGAGGCCGGTGCAGAAGCCGCGTCGTGTAATTACACTCTTTGGACTAGATGCTCGAGCGGAGGGATTACGAGCGCCCGCATCTTCTCTCGTTACAAGCAGGGCCGGCCGAGAGTTGTTGTTTCGTTCCGCTGCAGCAGAGAGAAGAGGAGACGCTCCGACGATAAATCCGAGACCCTCACAATTGCCACGTGGCAGCCACCGCGTCACTGGAATTCTCAATCTCCTCCCCCTCCTCGCGTAATGAATACATATATATGTATATATAATAAAACATCGTGGGCGCGTTTCTCGGGTTACCGCTCGGTCATCAATTCCCGATTCCCCCGCGCGGCCCCGTCGCTTATTACTTTCGAGTTTTTCGACGCCTCGTCTCGTACGAGTATACTGTATACACGTCCACCCGAGAGGTACATTTTTCTCTCTTCTCCCTCCTCCTCGTCCTTTGTTTTCTCTTCTTTTCTCCCTATACGACGCGTTACCCGCGTCTCGGGTGCATATATTTATATGTACACTTAGCGCGTGTGCATCATCATATTCGGGAGGGGAAAAAAGAATCCTCGGGTACACAGGTATGTATATTTACGTCGTTAGTCAAAGCTGCTGCAGGACCATCAGAGTAAGGTGATGCCCAAATGGAAGAAAGCTGACTCGCCACTCTCAGCTTACACTGGCAAAGGGGGGAATGGATATGGTTCCTCGCACGACTAATCTCCGATGGATCCTTACTCGGATATGTATATTTTTGAGAGGACACGTTTCACTCTCTTGGCCCCCCCTCCTCTTTTTAATTTACCACAGCCATCAGGGCAGTACAATAATATATTTATGTTGCACCGATAACTCCCACGTGTAATAACGGCCAGCTCGCGCAATAATAAATTTCAATAAGCGCTCGCCGGTGTAATTACACTCAACACCGATCATATCCCATAACTTTCGCCATCGGTACTTTTGCTCGTCTCGTTCCGTGCGTGCACTTGTATACACGTACACGTCGGTATGTATATATATCTCTGCTCCGCGGGTGGTATCGACGTATAGCGCGGTGCGTTTGTAAATTAGTTAAAGCCTTCCACTTGCCTTCTCGCTGGTATACATATATTATATATATATAAGGTAATACATGTGTGCGCCCAACAACTCGTGAACGATGGTTGCTATTATTTAACGTTTGTCATTACAAAACCTTGAAAGTGTTTGCGTCACTCTCATGTGTTATTACTATATGGCAATGACAGGTCGTTCACACCACCACCTCCGTGGAACGACCGTCTCCCTTTCCACTTCTAATTGATGGCCCTTAGCATAGCTTCTCGAATAACCAGGACTGATAAGAACCAGCTCCTATACGCCGAGCCTTGGCTTCCAAACTTACTTAAGAACAGAGAGTAAAGATTGTCTGGTAACGACTTTGGTTCATCGGTCAAGAGCGAGAAACTGGCAATACTTGAATTGAAGTTTTACCGAGTGAATTCAACATTAACCAGGTCGAGGAAACGTTGTTTCAATGAGCTCTCGTTCAAAACGAGTCGCGCAGATGTGGTCTATACGGTATGTCGAACTCTCTGCGGTTGAAGCAAAATATCGATATCTGACGGAAGGGTCCAACGCATCAACGATAGGAAGAAGAAAAAAAAAAAAGCAAAGTCTCGGGATCGTGTTATTACACGCGTCGTGACTTAAGTATACCTACATGACCCGAGAGGCTCTTTTTCTCTCTGATTTGCGGTTATTAAAACGAGCTGGCTACCTACATACTGTATGCTTAAAGAGACCTTCCCGCTACATTATATAAATATATATATACGAGAAACGAGCAACTAGTGCAACGGGGAACAGTTATCCGGTTCGTGGATACGGTTATTCCCCTGCTGCCGCCAACAACTTACTTTTCCGTACTTATTGAAACTGGATAAGATTGCATTACTTTTTGTTCCCCTCCTCTGCTATTGTAGATAGGCCATTATAATATCTACTTGTACATTACCACTGATAACAATACAATAAGTTCGTTCCAATCGCACACGGTGGATCATCCCGCGTTTTGTCTCCTCTCCATCATCCGAGCAGCTTAACCCCCCTGTCATCGCACTAATTTCCACTGTTTGATACTGATCAAATATATATATATATACGGCATTGGTAAATACACCTACCGGGGGATTTTCTTCGGCGCATAAGCTTGTGTACAATGTAAAAAAAAAAAAAAAAAAAAAAAAGATTTGGTAGCTCTCGGCAGAAGCTTCTTCGTATATTGTATAGTATACACGGGTCGGGCAGCAGTAGCCTAAATAAACGAAACGTCACGCGAGTGCGTTGGGGCTCCTGTGATGTTTGGATTCCTCCGGGATCTGGAACACATATCCGAGGCAAATATATACACCTTCGGATGGATCTTCACGCTTATACGCGCACACGTGAAAGAAAAAAAAAAAAAAAAAAACAAGCCACCGCAGCAGCTTCCCCCTGTCCTGTTTGCTACTTGTACCAGTCTTTTACCATTGCACCCGCACATCGTATTCCTCTGTCGGGACAGTCCCTCCGTGCGCGTCAAATATACGACCACCAAAAATCAATCTAATCCTCTCCCGACGGCACACGCGTATGCACCCGTGCAATATTTTTCATCGTATGGTAGTTGGCGATACACCTCCCGTATAATTGTTGTCCCAGAGAATAAGTTTCGTGCTATATACGAGCGAGACATTGCAAACAATCAAAATGTCGAATGTTTCAGCGATGAGCGGTGCAGTAAAACTTAAAAGACTCGGAGACCCGATGTCCGCCACATGGACCGGGGGATAATTAATATATTAGGAGAACGTGCCGAAGCCAGAGACCCGCAAAATTCGCACGCAGCTGAAGTAAATACTTTGAGGGAGGGAGAGTATATTATATAGTCATACAACGGGTATACAGGTATATGTATATATATATATATAATATGAGCACCGGAAGACGTGAATGCCGTTTCGGCAAATTCCGTGTGCGATAGGTGGTACACACCCCGGAAGCTATGTGTGAATGTGTACACAGCTAGCTCGCTACGTGTTGGTTATAAAAAAGAAAAAAAAAAAAAAAAAAAGAAAGGTCCGTGTGGCATTGCAGGGGAGTCGTGAAAAATTACAACCCCGGGGGGAGAGACGTGCAAAGCTCAAAGGGCGAAAATTCGTCAGCGGAAAAGCCGCTCTTCTTGCACGCGTGCACGAGCGAAAGGAGGGGGAAAAACTGAAGGGGGTTTACGAGCCGAGTCGATAATGTGTGCCAACTCGCCAATACATATATATATATATATATATATAGCTTCGTATATACCTTGCGTATTGCATGTGGGTATAGTGTATATATAGCTGGTGTAGCCGCCGCCGCACAGTCTCCCAGCATGTGTGCCCAAGTGGGTATACATAGATATTCCCTCGGCGGAGCCTTTGGGAACGTCTCTTTCTCTCTGTATATGTATGTACAACCATGGGTGTACAACCATGAGAGACCGAGCCAGAGAGAGGGAACGCAGGCCTGGCGCAGATGTTGCCCCCCCCTTTCTCCCCCCCCGCCCCGCCCTCTTCCGCTTGTATCTCCGGCGTTTCCCCGCAGCAGCTCTCCGGGGCTCACGGGCTCTGCTTCTTCTCGGTCCCGTGTCAGTGATCGTTTGACCGTCCCGTGCCTTATATTATGTAGACAGCGGCGCGCTCGGCACTTGTATAATATACAAAGTCAATTCGCAATGTGATTGCTCGCAACTCGCAACTGGTGGTGACAGGTGTGTGTGTGTGTGTGCGCGTGTGTGCGTGGTATTATACATTAGTGCCGTGATAATTTATCTCCGATCGGTAAGAAGATCGGCGATAAGACGAGCCCGTATAGCCGTCGATCGCGTATAGTTTGCGTTATGTGCTCGACGATGCTGTGCGTGCCAAGTGAGCAGATGAAAATGTGTATCAAGAGCGTCATGTTCGAGGTGATTGGCTTTTTTTTTTTTTTTTTTTTTGCATTTAATGTTTAATCCATCGTAAATTTAATTTTGGATTTTGTACAAAAATGACACCATTTTAACATCGGCGTTTTGTGTTTTTTGTTTTGTTTCAGGTAAGCAAAAGTGATGAAGATCGATCTGTCTTTGCACGGCGATACGATAATAGTATCGGGACCAAAGCAGTGAGTAAAACTAGAAAGAGAGACAACTTTGTTAAATTTATTTCTTTTATATTTTTCTTGTACATATTTATATACAATCACTTATCGGTCCACGAAACACCATGAAAACTGCGAATCCAACGCAACATCCTCAGTATACCAAACGAACGTAATCACCTGTGTAGCATCAACTGGATTAGTTATTATTGAATATCTGTTAGTTTCCTCGTTTCCGTCATGCGATCGTATATAGATAGGCTCGCTATAACATATTATATTCGTATTGGATAACATATGACAATTAATGTGATAACGTTACGCGATGCGGATACGATATACTCGTCCATGTATATAATATGATATAAAGTTGGAGGGTCGGGTAACAACAGTATTGTAGTCTCGGATTATAATAAATTTACGACAGTCTCCCCCCCTACAGAGGCAACGATGATCCCTCCATATAATAAATGTGTACCCTCGTCCACGTGTTCGTGGCATGTCCACACTCCGCAGTTTCCATGAGATATTTTTGCTGTGCTTTTCGGTACCTATATAATATTATATGTACCCTGTGGGCCGCTAAAAAGAGCTCATCGCACGTGGATTGCACAGTGGCACATGTTATATACGTATATGTAGGGGCCAAGGGGAGAGAAGGTGCAGCAACGCAAGCGAAAATATCATTTATAATTCATCCGCAGCCGCGTAATTGCAGTTTATACGAGAGCGCGACCGCGAGAGGTATATAATATATATATACACGAGTTGCGAGTCGATCCATAAATCAGGAAGCCCCACCCCGTGCGTAGGTACACATAATACGCGTGTATGGAGCAGAGAGGACGATCTCTCTCTCTCTCTCGCTGTGTATTACTTTCTGTACGCGTAAATTAGATATACGTACACCTACACAAAATATCTATATCTCGCGTACGGGCTGTATTTGCATGTGTGCGTGTATATATATATATATATATATATATATATATATATATATATATATATATGCACCAACAGACGCTGCAGTAATAAACTCGGTGCGCGGGATTAGAAAATTTCCAATACAGTTTGCCTTTTTGCGCTTTGCGTATGCTATACTATACATGTATAATATACTCGCAGGCTAGTCTCTCTACTTTTTTTTTTTTTTTTTTTTTTTTTTCATCTTCCTTTCCACCGTACAGCAGCCGGAGCTAATCAAGAAAACTAGTTTGAATAACCTGTTGCGTTGCATAAATATAAATTCCGCTGATTTAACAAATCGTAACGATTATGGGGACTGCCCCGTAACATTTTGTACCACATTACGCAGCACCGCGCGCCTCTATTGCACTCCCCGTACCGGAATATATATATATGTATGTATATATTTAATTAGCCGTTTTATAAATGGCACATCTCACGTGTATACAGTTTATACTATTAAAACGTGCAACGTGCTCGGGCATTTTACTTCGCATCGGCATCGGCACTAAAAGTACATATGTATATAATTATGTATGGATGTATTCTTGCAAGTAGCTCGAAATGGATGATTTTAGTCCCCGAAAAAAAAAAAGGAAACCGTTCGCTTTGTTGGGTATGAGTATAAGTATACACCACGGGGTTTACGTGCGAGCAAGAGTCCCATGCGGTGGCATGTGGTGACGACGCGTCGAGTGTGATGCACTTTTGAACTCTCTCGAGCGAGCAACGACTGCAACACACGTGTGAGAAAGAGAGGCAAGCAAAAGAAATGAAAAAAAAAAAAAAAAACAGTTGAGGGCAGCAGTAAAACTCACGCACGTCCATAACGTTGTATATGTATACCGTATACCGTACTTAACCGTACAGTCGACGACGACGATGTCGGGAGTGCAGTGATTAATGGGCAAAACGATGTAAGGTTCGATAAATCCGAGGAGGGAAGGAGGAGGCAATGAATGGACGGATTGTCGGGGCCGAAGACGCTCGATTGATTTAAATTGCCCGATGCAATGGTTATATGTATATATATACACATATATACTTGCTCTCGGTGCACACAATGTAAGGGAAGAGAGAAAGAGAGCCTTCGAGGAAAGTAACGATAAGAGCTTATAAATATATATATGTGGATACAGTCCGTCGATCCCCCGCGCTCAAATTGCAGATGTTTTATACATACCCGCTTCCGCTAGTGTCATTGGTCTCGTCGTTAGGGGGAGGAGTCAAGAGGCTGTTTTTGGATAAATGACGAGCACGATGCAGTTTTTTTTTAAGCGACCGCGTCACTCCACCGCTTTTGAAAAATCTTTATTTCGGTGAAAGGGGGGGGGGCGGTAAACCACAAGGTAGATTTGTACACCTTTGCCTTCGAGGCACGCCACATATACTCGTGCCTGTACCACTCACTTTGCACTCGAATACCACTGACATGTTGGTTTCGAGCATCGATTATCGTACTGATCGAGCGTTTTACGAAACGTATGTGTTTTATCCTCGGGTCTAATTGTTTTGTTTGCAATCAAATAAAAAAAAATAGTGAAAGCCGCCCCAATGTTAAGTGTAACTTGGCGAATTTTGTAACGTGGTCGGGGCTACTCGTATCGCAACAAAGTGTAATTAACGAGAAGCTGTTTCTTCGGATCCCCGAGTATAGGTACGAAAAATAAAAATTGTGATAAATCTTTATTATTAAGTATGACCTCGCATTTGTTTTTTTTCCCCTCTATAGCTTTTTTTTATAATTACTCAACCCGAAAGCAACGCCACAACGGAGTAACGTAGGATTTCATTTTCGAACTTTATACAATTAAATACGTAGGCTACTTGGATACATATAATATTGTAATTCTGGCAACGAAATCCCACAGAAGCGCGGACTCGACAACAAATAAACAACAACCAGCATCTTTTCGATATATTATTTCTCTTATCGTTTTCGTATTATCGCTATCCCTTTTATTTGTACGGACCATCAACATTTATACGACGCAATGCAATTTATTATTTACGCCATCGCATGCATCGGACCATCACTATTTTTTTTTTTTTTTTTTGTAACTTTAAAAAGTACAATCCCTCAACACGCGTAGAGCTTCGCCTCGAATTTTTTCGGCCTCGAGCCGACAATTATTACAATCTTTTCAATTTCGGTTACTTACCCGTCACCGCTGCAGCTGCATCTCTCCTGATGATGATGATTATGATGCTGGTGAGCATTTAATATATTATATGGTGCATCACAGCGTAAGTACAGGTGTATTGTACAGCGGTAACGCGAGAGAGATTGTGTGCGCGCACCAGTTTCGAGAGTAAGTAGCATAGCGTGGGCCCTTGGTAAAATGAATTACACGCTTGCATATATAGTATATATGTGTATATGTGCATACGTATATATATATATGCGAGAGAGCGCGTGTTTTGTAATTATCTTGCCAGTGGCAATTAAAGAGGAGCACAGCTCGCGATACATATTTATGTTATTCATCGTTGCTACTGCTGCTGGTGCTGCTCGCTGACGTTATAATTTAAATGAGGCTTCTTCTGCTCCGCCTCATCCTCTATATGTGGACATTTTCCCATGGCGTTGGTACGAGTGAAACGAACCTTGGTTTTTTCTTTTTTTTTTTTTTTCTACTTTTTTTCCGTAATAACGTCGCATCACGCAGCAGCGGAGCGCAGGCAACAACAATGGGAAGCGTCAGTGATGGGAATAGAGGCAACGACTAACATGTAGAGCTATATAGGTGGAAAGCGTAGCAGTGAGAAATAAATGCTCGGCAAGTTGCGTGAGATAATGAAAATATGTGAAAAGAAATCTCTTAACGAGCGAGTAAAGGGAGCACATTACATTGTGCATCGTACCTATATGATATTATACGCTGCATGTGTGCCTTTTGTACTATAGTGCTGACTATATGTATACCGAAAAATTTGGAAAATCATCGATTATACAGAACATTTTTAGGTACACATTTAACGTGTTACATTGACGAATGCAGTTTTACAATGAACACTATTATACTCGAGACATGTCATCACGGGAATGAGCTACAATATGCGAGTACATGATATACATGAAAGGTCCAAAATGGACTTACTTGGTGGACACAAAAATTTTTCGGTGACGATCGGTAAAACACCTCGACACGATCGACATAAATTTCCACCTTCAAAGTTGTACAAGTATAGATTCATTGAAACCACAGCGTGCAAAAAAAATGTATATTTTGCACCCGGGAAATATATGTATGAATGGGACACAAAAGTGGTGAATTGCAAGCCCAACGCTGCGACGCACATACCTACGGATGTAGATCTAAAATAGGCAGTCCAGCACTAAAAAAAAACAAAACAAAACAAAAAACTCGACTACCGGGCCTCTGTAATTAACACTCGCGTGCCAACCAACACACACACACGCGCGCACGTGTATGTAATAAACGCGCGTACCGCACGACAGCAGCACCGACGTTTGCCAGAGATATTCTATACTTGGCTTATTCTCCGGTAGGAGAGGAGCGCGACAAAACGCACAGCTGCAAGCTAGCAGTGCAGCGAGCGCCAGTGTAGCCGGGAGCCATCCGCGCGAGCGCATCGAGTGTGTCGCGTCGCGTTGTTTCTTCGACCAATTGTTATGTATACAATCGGTGTACCGTCGTGAGTTTTTACTTTTTTTCTGGTGGGGAGGGAATAAAATTCGCGATGCCGATTTTCGCCACCGAAGTGGCCCAGACCACGCTGCCGCGCGTCAAGACGAAGTTAGAGCATCCGCGGTGGACCCATCAGCAGCATCTGCTCCTAGACGGCACCACCTCGATCACCGACCAACTCTGCGCGCGGTACTGCAAGAGCTACTACGATCTGCGCCACCCGCGGCTTCGGAGCTCGGTGAGTCTTATTGCTGTTGTTGCACCCACGCCGATTTCGCAGGATACTTTTTTTTTTTTTTAATTTTGATTGCATCCTTTGTAAATCGAGAGCAATCGGTTGCATACACGTACGGTCGATGACTCGGCATGAGTTGAATGCCTAATCTTGCCTCTGGTTGTGTGTTAAACCCTCCCAATAGTCCTTGGTGCCTTGAGGTGTAAAGTGCCTCTGCTATGACATTATTTGTGTTATGCCATTGGAGTTTGGTAATTTCAATGTTTTCCCAACATCGTAGGCGGTTTTCTGCGTTTTCAAATGTAATATGCCCACGTTTCTACTTGAAGCGTATCATAAAGTGGCGTAAGAAAAAAAAAAAAAAAAATCCGTTGGCGTACTTTTTTTATTTGTTTTATAAAAAATGATTCCTCGAAATTTCATAGTTGTATTGGATGACTAACTGCTTGAAACTATACGATAATGATTGATGACTCACTCAAAGATAATTGTATTGCTTTTTTTTTTTTTTTTTTATCTCATTAGTTTGTTAACGAGAGCGAACTGGAATGGAAACAATAATCCTTCCTTCGTTATATTGCGTTGGTGTGATTTACATAGTTGGATGTGATTGAAATCGTGGGGTAAGGGTAGGTCTGAATTATTTTGGGAACCCCATGAACTCAAATCAACGCGTTTGTTCGGCCGGAAGCCGAATTTATGATCACTCGAGAGCTTATATATATATAGGTGTTTTATCAATTTCCGACAAATGCTTGAGTCATGCGCTGCTTAGGAAGTATATATATTTTTTATCTTCATTGTACAAATTACGTATTAATGGACTTGTAATTTAGTGTATTACTCTACTGCATTAAGTGTACGATACCAGTATATGTATAATTACATCGGGAATATAAATATCGACACTGTTCAATAATAATTGTATCATTAGCCACATGATGGCTCTGTCGGTAGCGTGTCTGCCTACAGATCTTTTGATGGCCGGTGAACGAATCCCACTCTGGACAAATATTTCATCAATGAATGAGGTTTTTTTCTTGATGGGATTTGAACTTCAATAAACCTACCGATCTATCTACCGTTTCCCCCTACTGTTATTAAACCCCAACGTTTGGCTAAATACACTTTATAGTGTCAAAATAGCCGTACTGAGCCCTTAAGGGGCGATGATGAATATAAAAAAATAAAAAATAAAAAATAATTGTATCTGAACCAAACGTCGTAAGAGAAAGTGGCAGAAAATTTTTTGTCCTCCGTATTTTTCCAATGTAGAACGAGGTCAGTGATCAATGTCGGGAATTGAACCACCATTTTTCCACTTCCAATCGATGAGTATAATGATCACCTTGAAAAATCTGAGAACAATTCATTCGTTCATTGCGTAGGAATATTTGTCTTTCGTATTTTCATTGAACGATCCAAGACTTAACATCTCACTTTGGACCGCACGCGCGAACACGCTCGAACAAACGAATGGGAAAAAAAAAAAAAAATGAAAAACCGCTCAGCTGGAGCTCTTGTGTCGGAGAAATTTCGAAAGATGCTCCCACTCTCCATTGGTCCTCAATAGAATCATTCAAGAGTGGCGCGCCCGAAAAAAAAAAAAAAAAAAAAAAAAAAAAAAAAATTGTCTAATACCGAGATGCTCGAGGATATTCACCTCCGTTGTTGCTGCACCGATGAACCGGTACTCATCCATCCGCCGATGCCTCGATCATGCTCTCCCTGAATTATGTCACCGAGTGTACAATGTATACAACGCGCAACAGGCGTTATCCATTTATTTTAATCGAAAAATGTTGTTACCTCTTTGGAGTAGACGTGATACCGTATAACGTGGCGAGTGTCGTTCGTTTATACATCTTCCGGTATTTCACAATCCATTTAATTGATTACAGCTACGGATGAACCTCGAAAATTGTCTATCGTGTTTTTTTTTTATTAATAGCTGACGAAGAAAATTATTCAAATCTTTACAGAAATATATTTATTTTCTCCCAATGAGCCCAAGTGTTTTTATTGTGAGAGAACACACCAGGGGAGGGTTTATGGAAGATAACAAAAGTTATCGGAATTGACATTAAAGCCTCGTCCACAGTGTGCCGCCCATTTGTCTCAGCGACAATACCATCCGAGGCAAAATGTGTTACTACTCCACGATGATGTATACATTTGGATTTCTATTTTGTTTGAATAAACCAATTGGGAGCTCGTGAGGGCGATGCTTACCTCCAATGAAACTTTCTATCTATTGGTCATCGCACAAAGATATCATTCTAATGCATCAAAACATCAATGCAACACAAAGTGTAACTTAACTAGTAAGAAAACTCCAAGGGTTAAAATTGACTAATATTCTGGAAATTTGGCTGTACTAAGTAGCCTAAGTGAGCTCATTTTGTACAAAACGTTGGGACTGTAATCGGGCAGTCGTCCGTCAGCCTTCAGTTTTCGTGGAGTGCTCGAGGTGTCCACGTCTTTTACTTTTCTTGGTTGTGAATAGTGACAGCAAAGTTGACTTTGGAGTGCAAAATGAAGAGGGTTTTTTCGAGCTGGTGTAGAAAGACTCGATCATCATTTCGGTCCCTTCGGCGCCAATCTAATGATTACCAGCCGCTTGATAAGGTAGGCCCACAACGTATACTTTCAACGCTTGTTTTTTTTTTTTTTATCGAACATTTCTCTTATTGGAAGATCATCCCATTTTTTAAATTTTATACTGGCATATATTGAGATTATATCACATCAGTACTTGGCATATATAATAACGTATACAGCGCACGAGATGATCTGCTGCGCTTCGCTTGCGTTGAAATGTTTTTTCAGTAAAAATTAAAAATAAATTCATTCGGGTCTTGTTTGTTATTTCGATCATGAACTTGTGATGATGGTCATGTTGTAACATTGCGTACCTACATGTACAATAGTAGCAGTGCGCGCACCCCCACATCACTTAGTTATATAGATACAAGTAAGTAATGAGACAATGAAATTTCACTGCCACGAGTTTTTGAGGAAGAGGAACAAAGTCGGAAAAGTAAATGGAGGTTTAGCCTCGTGCACCGTACTGTATGTCGATTTTTCTCGTCCACGAGCTGCAGACGTCACCTATAAATACACCCGGTCTAATCTATCCCCCGCTTGTCCACCCGGTCAAGATAGTAAAGTATACATATGCATACATGCATAGTGGACGATGATCATCCTCGGACGTTCACTTATATTATTGTTATATACACACGAGGGGCGATACATTCCGGGAACGAGTGTGCATCAGTTGCAGCGACGGAGTCAAAAGTGCATCGGTCTTCTGTCGCCACAGTGTGTCGCGATGCGCCGTACGGTATATATCTCGTAAGGGTTAAAAAAAGACGATAACGCCGGCACACAGTGACCTCTACTCCGTTGTCATTATATCTTCTTGGGAGGCACGATGATGAAAGAGGAGGAAGATGAGCTCGCGCTCCCATATATATTTATACGTATATATATGCATTTCTTTTATTGAATATAACCATATGCATTTGACACTTGGCTCTAATGCGCATACCTTTGACCATTGTGTGCTCGACTTACGTGCATGTGTATACACTTGATAGGGCATCGGCACGCAGCTCGTTGAATTACCAATGCGAGAACCGCTATCTAAAATTATATAACAGTAGTCAAAGTGGTATAGAATAATCATCCATCCGCGGCAATAAATTTTTGTTTCCAATTTTTCCGGAAACATCCCCACCCAAAGGTGGGCACATACAATATATACAAAGTTACACTTGCGCTTGATATGTATGCACCCGCGTTTGCAGCAACCGTATAGCGTAGACTCTATTTTTGAAAACTGGGCTGGGGTGCATCGACCGGACGGACTAGCAAGCGCGTGATGTATCCTATATTATACACTAGCCAAAGGCGGCGACGACGGGGGCAGAGCTAGTTTTCGTACCTACTCGCTCTCCAATGTAACATAAGGTCCGAATTTCAAGGCATCGCTATTTTCGGACGCAGCTGCTTCGTTGCACTATCCATCTCCTTCGTCTGTCTTTTTTCCTGCGCGCCTTTTTGTTCTTCGCTGTGTACTTGTACGCTGATTCAAGCGAAAATCTCACACTCATGTGCTCTCTCTTCGTGCAGATCTGATTTTTCCTTTCACTCGCACACGGCACCTGTCGCGACAATCCTCGACCTGCATAATTATGAATATGAAACTATAGCACGCCGCATAAACTATAGGGGAAAGAAAAGGAGATAGTGGGGGAAGGCTAGTATAAGCCCTTCGATTAACTAATGCAAATGTCCCTTTTTCGTGATTATAATTTCGGGATGAGGGGAAGGGCTCGTTTTTTCTCTCCATCTCCCATATGAATATTATATGCGCGTGTATTCAGGCGGGAGCATCAAATTAGATTGTCCGCTTGGAAATATTAAGAGCCGAGTCCGTACTGATTTATTCGGGCGGCCCATATATTATATACACGTTATACTCTTCGCGCTCATCGCCCGAGAGTCTGCTACCGCAGATTTCGGCCTCTTCTCTTTCTTATTATACATACAGTCCGATAACTCGGTTACCCCCTTTATTTTTTGCTTTTACACGCCGATTCACAATAACGCAACTAACGAGCTGACACTCGCTTGAAATATATACACATTTCACGTTACAATATTATATACTGCCTCCCCCCCCCCACCCGCTTCTTTTTTTGCAGCTGTAAGCAGCAAAGCGAGAAAACGAAGATATTGCGCGCTGAATTTTTTTTTTTCAAGAGTATATAACTATCTCGTAGTGACATATCAATTTCATGGGGCAGCTTCGCGTGTAAGCCCACAGCTGCGCGTGCGTATGGTTTTAATAGAGATTTTGGCCCCTGCGGCGCTTGTCTCGAGCGAGATATCCAAACAATTTAAATTTAGTCCAAAGCCGCGATAAAAGATAAAGAAAAAGTAGTCTGTTTTTCAACTTTTTGTTTACCAAATCGTACAAAAAAAAAAAAAAAAAATAACAATGCCATCAGTATAGTTGTTGCCGAACCGATGAAAAAGTGCTGATAAGTTGTGTACGGAAAAATAAGCATTGCACGCTCGCCGATGTTCTCAATTTAACTTGCTTGAGTTGCGAATTTCACGAAAAACTTGTTGTGCACGCTCGTAACGAAATCTCTGATATACGGTACACGTGCCGAGGGAAGAACTTGAATGGACCCAACCCTATATTATATACATGTACAACAGAGTTGGAGACGTGAAAGAAAGAGCTTATACGGTACGATCATGCACACACGTGTATATATATACAAAGTAAAGAAAAATATGGTCGGCAACTGCATTGTATACTCTCGAGTGCTCGCTGCAACAACTCTCGAGAATCCGCGACTTACGCAACTAATACACCGCACAGACAATTGTTTGGGACAATCGAGGAGCCGTATATGTACGGTGCAGACTCTGAAACTCCGGGCAGCAGGTGGAGGGAGAAAAAATATGCGTATAAATACACACTCGTATATGTTACATTGTGACTTTTTTTTTTTTTTTTTTTTTTTTTTTTTTTTTTTCTTTTTTATTGCGCTTCGTTAGCGATTTTCATGCCTCGCGTAACTTCTGCAGGTTACACACGTGCATGCGTGTATATAATACGGGCGCGCACGTAACTCTCCAGGAATCCGGCGCATTATTTTCCAAGCCTCCGCATTTGCAAGCGGACTCTCTTAACAGTTCTCTTCTCTCTCTCTCTCTCTCGTTCTGTATATGCATGGGTATATAACAATACGGGAACAGCTTTTATTTCAAGATCACTGATTTTTTTCGACCGCGTGCATATAATCATACAATAACGGTCGCCTGCGCGCACAAGTAACACTTATTTTACGTATACACCCGTATGTATATTAAATTCGGCACACGAGCAGACTTGGACACAGATACTTATTCATTTTTTTATTCAACGTAATTTTTTTCTTTAAAACATAACGCATTTAATTACTATATGTACTTATGATGCATATAGTGCTTAGTCAAATTCCTTTCCAATAAAAAACAAAAAACAAAAAAAAAAGAGTCAAAGTGAGTTGGTTGCAGCTATAAAATAACGTGCGTTATTAAAGAAAAAAGAAGGTGTTTAAAAATAGATAAAACAATCTCTTGGGCGCACACGCATGCGCGTTATTTCGAAACTTCCGCGGCGAGGAGGGATATGTATATACGAATATCCTAAGCACAAAGGGATCCCCGGCTTTATTTCTCGCGCGTGTCAAAGACGGCGAGGCTCCAGAGATGATAATAAGCCGCGAAATTTATACGCCGTGATTTGCGACGAGAGCAGTAAAGCTCGCGACTTCCGCCTCGCGGCTTGTCGTTGATTTATTTTCCAAAGGGCCTCTCCCCAAGAGAGATCGTATCGACGAGCGATGATGCCTATCGTGCGATATTGCGTATATTTCTGGGTATATACTAACGAATAATAGTGTGTTTTCGATGGCTCGCAACACGTGCGATTTTGTCGGTGCATCTAGGAGCAAACGAATACAAAAGATGCAAGTCCGAGCGACGAACAGACACGGATTTTTCTCTCTCTCTCGGTATGACACGAAGACCAATGACGTTTCATCCATATTCATGTCCGTCGAGTGTCAAGTACAGGCATAGGTATAGTGTAAGAAGAGTGTAGTACCTATACACGTGTAGGCGCCTATGCTCCCTCTCTCGTGCATAATATGTTATAAGCATTTACACCTGCGTGAATGTAAATATCGTACTTGTACTGTACACGCATACTTCAATCATACTTTCTTGTGTGCTCTTTATACGTGTGCTTGCGCGTATGCCTGCTTGCGTCCAGAAAAAAAAAACACCCTTCCTGCCGGGGAATGAAAAGGATCTGAATTAAGGCTTCACTTACGCTGAGTTACTTTATACTATACTGCCGCTGGTGTTAAACCAAGTTTATGCGTGTAGAAAATGGTTAAAGAGGAGGGATCCACGGAAGGCTCGTGTAACGTGCCATTTATCCAAAGATATCCGCATCTTGCAGAGCATACCTCCTGCAAATGGCGATAAAAGTATATAAGATATTCGAATAACTTACCCTCTTGGAGTGAAATGTATTTTCCATTCGATGATGTATTTGTGCAGTCTATAGTATCCGTGGTATTGTACCTACCTTCTTCAGGTATAAAATGTAGCCAACGATAATTGTGCATTTATCAATATTAACTTTTACGTAACGTAATTACGTGCGCATATTTTTACAAAAATGTAATGAAACCATCAGCCGTGGCGCGTGAAAAGAAGATGATACAGAGATATGCCCATCGGAAGAGAGAACAGAGTGAGTGGGTACACATGGAGAAAGTATGAAGAAACACCCTGACGTCATTCTGCTCGTGAATCCGAGCGGAGATGGGCATTTATATTTTGCGGAACAGAAAAACTAGTTAACCAAACACCTATGTATGAAATAAATGAGCGGCTCTCTGCGTGGTGAATGATTAGTGGAAGGAAAGGCTTAGGGATGTGTGGAAAAAGCGTAGCCGCAAAAATTTACCCAAATCTTATTGTACTGTCGATCTACTCATCAAGTTTCGTTAAATAATGAATTTAAAAAATATGCAACGATCAATCACTGCGCATGCACACAAGATGCAATGTAAAAAAAAAAAAAAAAAGTTATAATTTCTGAAGACTAATCGTTATATAAAGTTGTTCTCGTCACGGCTCAGGAGACCAGTGGTCCCAAGTCTGGATGATATCGTACAACGCTTGCCCGGGGCTCTCGGTCTTCACGCACTGCCTCTGCCCCAGCAGCTTGTGTTTCGAGCTTATTTCTTTATTCCCCACCCCAAGCTGCACGAGCTCCCGAGCCGCGTGAAGCTGATCACTCGTAGGTTTCTCGTTGGAAAAAGTCCCAATGAAAGCTATGCCGATGCTCTTGGAGTTGAAGTCGTGAGTGTGCGCTCCTTGGATGCCCCAGCCCCGTCCTTCGTACACCAAACCGTCGCCACCGACCTGTTGGGCATTTTTTATCACACGCACATTATTGATGTATAATCCAAAAAATAGCGCGTACCTACCAAAAAGTTGTAAGCTATGTCGTCCAACCCTCTGGCCTCGATGTGAAACGTTTGGACGAAGCGCACGATCAAGGCACACTGTGCCTGGGTGAAGCAAGGAGTCGTTGCCGTGTGGCTTATTATCACGTGAGTGGCAGGCTTCGCTTTTAGGGGCGTTGGTGGCGCAGTGGGAGGTTGGGCCTGCCACTCGAGCCTTGTTACAGTGCGCACTTCCTTGAATGTCACGTCTGAAATGGATGTAGTATTTTGTTCATTAATTTTTTCACCAAAAGTCAGAGCGAAATTTTTTTTTGTTTTTCTTTTCAATTGAGCTTTGCACGAGAATTAAATACGTGTTCCTCCTGGATAGTACTCGAGCGTTTTCATTTACAAGTTGGAAGAATGTTTTTCACGACATTACTAGTTTGTTACAACAAGTTAACATGTGTTTATTTGAAGGCGTTGTTGAAGGTAATACAATCGATGTATTATTAAGATAAGGTTTGATATTTCGTGTTAAAAATTTTAAGCAATTTTTGAACCATATGGTACATACAGGAAAGTGGTGCGTAAAGGGTTGAATAAATGTGGATAGAGACAAACACTTTTTAAATACTGTTAATGAGGGTACCGTTGTTAATCGACGAATCGTTGATAAAAGCTTGAACCACGTGTTTCGTCGTGGAACCGCTAGCACCTGACGACAGTAGAGTAATCGTTGCTATGAGAACTACAATCATGATTGCGATGTAGCACCAGCGACGGCACGTCAATGACTAGAAAAGAACTTGTATAAGCTTAACACTGCAAGAAAAGAATACCATTGGAAACTGTCACTTTATCTTTTTTTTTTTTTTTTTTTTTTTTTGATATACTTAAACGAAGATAAATTTATGTTATCAACGAAACATGTGACATAATTAGCATAAAATAAAACATGTGTGTAAACTTAGGATTGTGTCAAAAATAACAGTACCTGTAAAAATATGCAAAATTTTTTATCTTCATAGGACTTTTCAGCGGAAGTTTTCAAAAAGTTGTTTCATCGGATAGTAGATTCTGACAAATACAAGTTAGGATAGTTTTCAAATTTGCATTAGAATCAACTTACAACCACAGTTTGTTCATCATCACTATCAAAAGGTGAAAATTTTCTTCTAGACAAGTGCAATTGTTTTAAACCAAATTGTAGAGATGGATATTTTTTTTCGACACGAGCTCTTTTTATACTGGCTTGAATTAAACTGTGCTATTTTAATATTACCAATGAAAGAAAAAAAAAATGTAAAATCGAATTCAAAGAGTTGATAGTGTACTCACGCTTTTCGTATACAAGAGCCAAGCGTAAAGTGTGCCTCGACTATCTCACACACTCGAGATAACACACAGAGCGATCCGATCGAATAGAATAACCGAAGAGAATTGAAACCTGTTTGGGTATAAATGTCTACAGTGGTTAGGCGATTTTTCATGCGTCAGCGCTCGCACGTAGAAACTTTAGGAGTCGAGGGGGTTTAAGCTTTTGATGTTAAACGACTTTGATTGCGATCGTCGCCCTCTCTCCTTATTTTTTATTTTTTTTTTTTATCTCTCTCTTCGTGGTATTGCCTTCTGCATAAATATTTGTGGATAATAGCCCACTAAATAAACATCACGGATAAATGGTATTGTGTACATTTTTTTGATGATGGAAGTTAAACAAAAAAATGTAACGCAATTAATGGTAAAGTAATGAAAAAAAAAAAATAAATATTAAAAATATTAAAATTACTTTGTATTACCCACAAATATGATGACTATTGTTAGTTTGATAATACATTCTCGAAATTTTCATTTAAATCGTTGGTAATATCGATTATATTTGTATCGGCGTCTGTTTTAATATGTTTTTCTTACACAATATTGATAAAAAAAAATCAGAGTGCAATGCTCTAATCCCGTTATCTCTATGTTTTAATCAATACCTATTTACGGAGTTGGGGGAAGTACCATTTTCTTTTATCAATTGAGATAGTAATTGCGATAAGTTGTAACAATTAACCTAATTAACTTCGATGAACCAAATTTATCTTACCCGCGCTTACTGATTTTCCAATCGTGCGTAATAGATATCCTTGAATTGATTTTGTTGCGTCTTGTTGTAACAAAGGAAAAACCAATTCAAAATTCTTACTTAAAATTTAAATAATTGATTTCTGTCGTTGAAAAATAATGGCATGGAATGGGTCGAAAAGATATTGAGGTGGGACTAATCAAACACCCAAAAACACATTTTTCAAAAGTTTTAAAGAAAATTTAACCATCGACACGTATAGTTTCATACGCGAGGAAGCAATTGATAAAATTTTTTCCATCTTACGAGTATAGGTGCGTAGTAACGAAAAATATAATTCACGCGTATCACACGTTATTCAAGCCAGGAATGATAAATCACGCTCGCGCCACTGTTACAACAAAAAAAAAAAAAAAAAAAAAAATCATCTCCGACCCGCGAGAAGTTAACAGTAAGTATTGCGGGCTGCACCGTTATGCGTCGAAAATAAGTACACGCGAAATGCACTGAACTCCCGCGCACACGCAATACACACATTATCCAAAAGGCTACGGAGCGCGTACTTGGAGAAGTTTGGCTCGAAAATCACTGCACTCGCGTTCAATCCTCAATTTATAGGCGCTACTTACACAGTTGTATCCACATGCGCATGTAATACACACCGGACGGAAACACGATCGCCAATGTAAGCCGGGGAGAAAAGATCGCCCGGTTGTAAATTCACGGGGGACACCTCCTTTCTTCTGCCCCTCCCCCCGGTCCTTCCTCTCGTTTATTTGTCTTCTTGCCTCCATCTTCTTCATTCATCATATCTTGCATTGGTAATGTATATACATAACCGGGTGCAACGGTGCGGATGAGAGCGATGCACGAGAGTCAGTCGTCATTATTGTATACGTACGCTCGTACATCAGAGACCCGCCAAATGTCATTCTCCTCCTCCTCTCCTTTGCATTGGACGTCGGTGCAGTGTGTAGCGATTATGAGCGTAAATAAATTGCTCGTGCAAGCCCGAATTTCAAGCGCTCGACCAAGCGTATATTATATGAAGTACTTGTATATATTATATACGTCCCTGCGTGTCCTCTTCGATTCTTCCTCTCCCTCTCGCTTCGTCGGGGCGTTTTTTAAGCATCCGCGCTTCCAGAGCGAATTGAATTTTAATTTTTTGCGATCGCTGCCCTCTTCGTTCGGACAAGGGTTTCCGAAAACAGGTACTTACCTTTTTTTTTCTTTTTTTTTCCTGGCTCTCTTAATGGCTCGTTGTAATCGGGTCAAGGTACAAGCGTTAGAACTCTGTTGCGGACTTTTTTGCCCCAATGATGAGTCATTTATGTATAGCGCTCGAAAATTATACAAATATACCTAATGAACTTATGGAGTAGCCTAACGTGGACGATCAAAGTGTGATGATGGTACATGTTCGACATTAGGGATCAATTGAAAAAAAATGTGTTTTCTCGCGTTATAAATATTTTACGATTTTATGGCACCCTACCGTGTAGTAAGTATACAAGTGAGGGCAATCTATCTGGTATAGCAACGTATAGGAACGTCACAGGTGCACGCGGAGCAGGTACGATTATACGGATATAATACTGCACGTACGATTGGAAAGGTGCACGCAGCGAGCCAATAGGTCAGGAGTGTAAGTATGCGCTCGGCTATATTGGATTGCACCCCCATATAGTACACAACAGGTATCCCGAGGGATAATGTTACTTGAAAAAAAAAAAAAAAGGAAAGTAAAAAAAAAAAACTCACGCTCGTACGTACCACGTGAATGTTGAAATAAAAATGTTCACCAACTCGTAGTGGGTAAAGGTCCCTATATACATATACATTATCATACGTGTACGTACATTAGAGTAGGCGAGTATACAGTTACTGTAACGCGGGGGAGGATGGAATATAAGGAGAGACGCAGCATGAGCTATAATATTATACTTACACACCAACACAGAGGGCGAATCGTGCAGTGTATATAAGTACCGCGAAGGAACGGTGAATGGAGCGGACCTGAAGGTCAAAGTATTGAGTTACCTCCTCCGTATATATTTATATACGCTCGCTTTCTCCGCGGATACACACACACACACACACGTATTCGCTCATCCATACATTATATATAAACACGGAGCGACACGCGGTCTTATAGTATATTATGTATGTATAGCCATCGCAGTGCTACCTGTAACATGGATAGGAAGACCTCGAGGAAGAGGCACAAGAAATAAGCTATATACATGCGCGCGTGTGCACTTATAATATATACTTAGCTGTTTAATCTAGCTGTGTGTTGCGTCGATGTCGATGCACACGGTTTTGCGAAACTTTGGCCAACCACACAATATATAATTATACATATATTTATAAAACATATATATCCCATACCGTTAGGCCGATGCCAACGGTGGCATTACAATATACAGGATCGGCTGCACGAGGTGGTGGTGGTGCGATATATGTATATAATCCATAGGGGCTATTGTACAGCTATAGTTTAGCGCGTGTGTATACACACGGCACACACGGACAACGGTTGCTCCGCTGCCGTGTATATAATATATAATACAGCATCAGGGATGACACGATGGGCATTACAAAACACATATTTATAGCGGCCGTCGATGCATATCTGCAGCTCGCCCGGGTCGGTCGCGTTGATAAGCACCGGCCCAGGCCCTTTTGCTAGTGTACCTCGTCTATATAAATACATATATACGCACCCCGTCGAGCTGTCGATATAGCTACACACAGTGCCCATGGTATATACGCCGGATGCTTGCGCGCAGGTTCAATGATGCTCGTGTATACCTATCTATGTACACTCTCGATGAATTTGACGCTGTTAACCGCGTCCGTATATAGAATATATATATGTGTATATGTTTTGCAAAAAGGGGGGTTGGGGAGGGCAATACCGTTAGTGCTTTATCAGTCCAGCAACGGGATAAGCCTTTTTAAATGTACCCGGAATATGGCCTCGGTTCCAGGGCCATTATAATATTACACGCACACTACACGCTCATCCGGGATATAATATATACATAAATATACGTGTATGTTATTCGTTTTTTCCCCATTCCTTCCTTTCCTCAATTCTCATCCCCCAACCCCTCTGTGTATATATCCTCTCTTTTGTATGCATTTGTGTTTTTGTTGTTGGCCGGGGTGCTGGTGTGTGTGTATGTGCAGGCAAACACCTCCGCAACAAAGCTTCGAGTTAGAGTCTCTGGAATTTTCCGCCGCGCGTATGTATTTCGGTAAAAATTTGGGACAAATATTGTATGCACATATATAATTATATTCTTAGCGCGTCGGGGTCATGAGACTTTTGGAAAAAGCGCGAGTGTACTTTTGGTTGCGATGTATATAATATACCGCGTTTTGTCGCTGCGGGTTATCGATGATACTCGCGATAGCCGATCACCGATGTATACATATACGATTACTCGGAGCTTAATCTGCACCTTACATTACATTATAATATGCGTGCGACCAAATATGTATACTTGGTGACTTACTAGAGGAGAGGCACAACAATATGATGTACATGATGTACTCGCAGGACGCGTCCGTGGCAAGTATTATTAAACTTCACCACTGCACTGGTAATGATTCTCAGACTCCCCGAGCAAACTTTACTCATTGCTTGCGATAGTACACTCTTGAGATATATAGGCACGTATACGGTACGTTTGTACCCATGTGTATGTATACGTATGCCTTTATTGAATTCTGCGATTCTTAAATTTTCGCAACCGCGTCTCTGGAATTTCTAGCACTCCTTGCCTGTGAATAAACACCATATGCCTATATTTACTGCATTGTGTATGTGTGCATAGGAGGTATTCACCAAGACCTTGTGTGGACACCGTATAGGTGCATTGCTACCGACTACCTGTAGTATACGGTAAAATTAAGACATACTTGCACAATAATTTGTACATGTTGAATATGTACGTTGCGAGCTTTTTGATTTTACAGTTTTCTCCGTACGTTGATTGTCATTTCATATACTTTACCACACCTTCGAGCTTATCCCTATGACATTGCTCATCTCAATTTCCCAGCATTTATACAGTTCAGTGAAAATCGATCGATACATCTTTTTTCTCTATTTAAATGTCCCTCGTATAGCGTATCTCAATTGATAACGCAACTATACGTGTACAATGTAATATAATAATATAGGTGCTCTGTGTAAATGTGCCATCGTCTGTGGGTTTTATTGAAAAATTCTTCAGCACCACGTTAATCGTACGAACGTAACTATATATCGGTGCAAACCACTTATAACATATTTATAGGAGGGAATTGAACGGGTCCGTACGTACATGTATTATATATGATACATACTTTTACTTTCAATCGGCACAGATGCTCCATCGGAGCTCCATGTGCTGCGGGCACATACAATAGAGCAAACGGTGCCTCCGATCATTTTCACTCGTCCTTTTTTCTTCGTGGTGATTTAGATATTACGATGCGTAAGATAATTAATTAGTACTCGCCTCTGTTTTGTTTCATTGCTCGTTAGGTACACTTGTAGAGTAAAGAAAAAAAAAAAAAAAAAAAAATGAAAAAGCAGATGAAGAAGAAAAATTTCTCAAATCCCAATGTGGAAATCGACAGACTCGGAGTTGGTAGAAATATTGAAAATAATATTACGGATGATGAGAGGAGAGAGATGATCATGATGTTATGCTCGATTACGGTGTCAGCGTCCGAGTTCAATTGGCTTTCGGAAACGTTGAATGAAATCGAAACGAAAAGGAAATGTCTGTGACATATACGTGTGTACAGTTGGTGAACATCGAGCGCCTCGGTAATACTTAATCAACTCCATGAGAAGTAGAGAAAATGATAGCGCATATAATATAATGGTACACGCAGTTTATAGTGCACCGGTTGATAGACGAGGAGGCCGATACACATAGCGAAATAATTTCCTTTCACCGCTCGCATGAGCGACGAAGTGTGTGTATATATTACCCCGCGCCCGTACCTGCAGTTGGCATACACACATATCTCGGCAACTCGTTTTCTTCTTTCCTCCTCTCGTCTTTCCTGCCTCTCGCGCTCGCGCTGTACTTCGTTATACACTCGTGTGCACTTTACTCTTTCCCTCCGAAGGTCTCTCTCTCCCCCCTCGTCGATTCGAATCGGCGTATACATCGATACTTCCAAGCGAATATGAAATGAGCACGTATACGTGTATATATAAAACCATGAAAGCAATAACAGTTGCTTGTATATGGTATAGGTAATACATGCATCGGGCAGAATGGCTTTCGTGTACTCTACTCTGATATACTTTACACGTAACTCTCGTCATTTTCTCGAGTTCGCAGCTCCGTCTAATGTATATACTTATAGTACCCACTACATGGGTGCTCACTTTTTTTTTTTCAATTCGCGATATCTTGTACCCTCCTGTTAGGGGGGGTGCTTTTTTTTTTTGAGGAACCTCAAAGTGCACGTATATTTTCATTCATTCGCTCTTCAATCACGCAGTGACATCAGCTCGAGTGACGATACAGTCCTCCGATTCGTATTTTTGTACATTTTTCACTTTCGATTAATGACTGCATACTTACGCGTGCCATATTTGGACCATAATTTGTTATTCATATTTACGTGCACAGGGGAGCCCGAGATGATGCATATATGCAAACGTCCGCGGCAATGGAAAGTCATCGCCGGCGATGAGGAGTGGGAGTTGAAAAAAAAGGTATGCGAATTGATTTCTAGGAACGCCGGTGACATCGACGAGATTCGTCCATTATAAATTCTCGAGGAGCGCCCGGATGCTCTCAGACTTTCGGTGTTGTCTATTTTTATATACATTTTTTTTATTCGTATATTATCTCCGGGAACTCCCGCTGCTGAGATTTTTCGACTCATGGTAATCTATAAGTTTTTTTTTTTTTTTTTTTTTTTTTTTTTTTTTCTGATCTGTCGAATTTTCACTTTTTAAACGTCTTTACGGCTCACAGAATTGTAATTACGGCAAAATACATGTAGAAACTAAATAAAAAGCGAAGAAATCAGGTATATTTTATGGGTAAAAATAAGAGGATTTTTCTTGTTTCAAGCATAGACTGTTGAATAAATTTTTCTCGTCGATTTTTATTTTTTTCCAATGTTCAGCATGTGGTCCAATAAGTATAGAAGAAGTTCGTCTTCGTAAGATCCAATTCTTTCATGCTGGCAGTACAGAGGCCACCTTAGATGTCCTCGTATATATACTCATCACCCAAATGATCTCACTACTTTCCTTTTCTATAAGACCAATTGTTACCGGTTGCTCGGGGGGGGGGGGGTGATTTTCCGTAATTACGCTCGGGCCAATAGTAAGTGGTTCGAGTAAACTCATTAGTGCAAAGTATCGAGATATGCGGGACTGCAACGAGACAGCCGTCCGTCAGTCCTCAGTTTACCTCTCGTGGAGTGCTCGAGGTGTCCTCTTGTTTTACTTTTCTCGATTTCCTTTTCTTGGTTGCGAATAGTGACAGCAAAGTTGACTTTGGAGTGCAAAATGAAGAGGGTTTTTTCGAGCTGGTGTAGAAAGACTCGATCATCATTTCGGTCCCTTCGGCGCCAATCTAATGATTACCAGCCGCTTGATAAGGTAGGCCCACAACGTAGACTTTCAACACTTGTTTTTTTTTTTTTTTTTATTGAACATTTCTCTTATTGGAAGATCATCCCATTTTTTAAATTTCATACTGGCATATATTGAGATTATATCACATCAGTACTTGGCATATATAATAACGTATACAGCGCACGAGATGATCTGCTGCGCTTCGCTTGCGTTGAAATGTTTTTTCAGTAAAAATTAAAAATAAATTCATTTGGGTCTTGTTTGTTATTTCGGTCATGAACTTGTGATGATAGTGGAGATGGTAAAACAAGTATAGTCAAGAAAATAATTAATAAAAGGTGTAACGATCCCCCGTCATATTGTAACAACGTATCGGTTGCTTACATAGATGTATACAAGTAAATAATCGGATAATGAAATTTCACTGCCATGGGCTTTTGAATTTCTCTCGCTTGTGTCACCAACGCGGCAAAAACGCAGCAGAGCAAGGTATAATCGTATAAATTACATTAAAATTGTCCCGAAAATTCTCAATCTGCATAAGAATATGAAACGATAGCACGCCTATATTATGTAAAAGGAGAAAGTGGCAAGGCTAGTCCCTTCGATTAACTAATGCAAATGTCCCTTTTCGCGTTGGTGCGACGCATCGCTCATTTTGAATTTTCGTGCTTATAGTTTCGGGGTGACGAGATAAATATGTGCATCAGATGGATGAGCAAAAAAAATTATCTGCTGCGTACTCGATAAGGTGTCCCATTAGCTTCAGATAAATGCTTGAGTCATGCGCTGCTTTGAAAGTCTACATGTTTGTAATCTTGATTGTACAAATTACATTTTAATGGACTTTTAATTCAATTGAGGGTGGTTGGAAATAACCGCTCGTCCTTCGCAAGTTCATAAATGGCACTCGTATACTTTTTTCGTTCCTCTGACCCACATGGTGTTTTTAGGCTGAAGAAAAAAAACTACGGTATATATAAATATAGTATAGATAAAGAGTCCGAAAATAGTTTCCCATCACTAACCAAAAAAAAAAAAAAAAAAAAAAATGACAGGTTCATTTTGGGCTTAAGAAAGTACGTTTTGTACAGATAACTTTGCCTTTTTTTCGATTCAACCGAACACCTCGTCAAACAGAGATTTCACCGATCATAATTAACGACCGTTTATATAATACGGCTGCTTCAATCGTTTCGAGAATCAGCGAAACTCGAATCGCTCCGTGTTCAATGACGAATGTCCGTATACGTGTACATATATATATAGACACACAATTTTAAAAGAGAAAGCCGCAAACGACGTCCGCTGGATGTTGCACGAAATTTCACGATTATCCACCACATCGGCCCTCCGCCGTATATGATGATGGGCCCTAACATCAGATAGCGAAAGTATGGAAGAGAGAGGGAGATTCAAATTTTCCCAATATAAAATTCATATTATATGCTCGTAAAGCCATCGAAGGAGAATGTAAAATCTCCCTCATTTGACTTTCACTGTTTCCATGTGACGTATACACATATACCTATACGCAGTATGGAAGTGATTCCTTATTTCCCTTCCCCGTTCGAGCCGTATAGGAAAGGCGGGACGAGCGAAAATGTGCGAACGCGAGTTTTCACGTCGACGCTATTATCGGCCTCGCAGGACGGGGGAATCGCCCAAGGTGGTAAAGATCGAGAGATGGGTTGGGAGGGGTACAATGATAACCTGTTCCGAGAGCGCTGGATTTTCCTTTCTTTTTCCACGAGTGCGTACACGTAGGTGCGCTCCTCCTAGTTTTTATCACCGGCTTGTGCAGGAGACATGAGGAGGGAGCGTATACTTACCCGTTGAAAATGAGAAAAACAGCGACGGACGTGCGTTGGGGCAGTTGACCGCTGCTGTCGCTCTTACTTCAGGGCACATGTGTATATTATATGCATTTATCGCGTGGAAAAAAGAAAGAAAAGAAACATATATACATATATATATATACATATATCTCGTGAGGTAATCATCGTAGAGTAACGATAATAAGGGCCTCTTTCTCGGGCGTTGGTGTCTTATCGGTGCAGCTGCCGGTCGTATAGTCGCGTATCGGAAGCAAATCTGGCCTGACCAGTTTGTTAGGTTCCGGAGGCAAGGGAACAACCTCCCTCGGATGTTGTAAATTTTATGGAAAATTATCCGGTCGCTCCGGTCGTTTTTTCACCGCGCACATACGAGTTTGTCGCGCATCGAAAGGAGTATCATATGATATACGTGTACTTACATATATACGTGACGTGTAATATGCGCGCGTGTCGTTTCGAGCTGATGGCGACGACCTGCAGCTTCTCTGTATATGTTGCGGACGATAAGGCCTCTGACGATGGATCTAGTTACAGGATACCTATATGCCTATCTGCGATGTTTGTCTCTCGCGAGCGTCAGATGCGATACGACGTTTTTTCGTTTGTTTGGATTTTTTTTTTAAATTTCATTACTATACTACCGATCGGATAGCAGCGTTTCAGTGGATGAGGTAATTATTACTTGGTTTTTGCATGTATAGATGTGTTTCGGCGCATACAAAATAAACGAGTTAGAAGGGAATGGGAGAGCTTTTGATTTAGTTTCGTAGACTCGCTAATTTATCTCGGTTGACCAATAAAAAATCTACTATTAGCGATATCCTTGGAAGCCCTTGTACAAAAAAATTTTTGTACTCGAATCATACAATCGGCATACTGTTACTATTATCATTATGTTCACTCAAACAAAATGTACTTTCTTGAAAAACGATTTTTCTGTTATTGCGTATATACATTTCTGTTTAGAAAGTACGTGTACCTACAGCTGACGTTACTGTCGCTCAAAAACGCGAGTCGTCTCCTTCTTCTTCAGCGTAAAGCGCGAAATTACCGCTGGCTTTCACTTTGTCGGTCATGCTTTTTTTCATTTCGCGCGTTGAATCGACACAAAGAGTGGACGGTTGAGTAAACCTTTCCATCCTAGGATCCGATCATCAGATGACGCGGTTTTGGTTTCTTGTACGTATACAAGAGAGACCGAAATTTTTTTTGTCCATGTTTACTCGAGGTAAGCTGTGAAACCGTTGAGATGGAAAACGAAATGTTGGTGGAATTGGTGATTTTTTCCCGTAAAAAGAGAAATCAAAGGAATAATGTTTCCTCGACACTAGTGCCGATTTACAGATTCTGATCTGCTTACAAAGATAAAGTTGTCTCCCTGGCGGCTAATCCAAAAGCAATGACTAACCAAAACTTTCAATGTTTTGATTTTCAGGTTCAGAGGCTTGCAGAGTACGAGAGGTACATGGGACACGACGCGCGAAACCTGGCCTCGGACAATGGCAACGAGATCGGTAGCGGCGCGGTCCTCCAGCGGGGCCAGCTCGAGGGCGACCTGCACCGCATCCAGGAGCTCTTTCCCAACGACAATCTCCGCCTGCACGAGCAGGACGTTCTGACCACGGTATTATTATTATTATTTTTTTATTTTTTCTTCCCAATTACCTACCGACCGCGAAATTGATTATTTTTATAGCTGTGCCTGTGGTCAATTTCAATATACCAGGTATTACGTAAAATTTTTGACAAGAGTAGTGTGTTTTGGCGGCTATATCATTTTGTTGTGCCTATAAAATACCGCAGCGAGTATTTTACTTTCTACGTTTTTTTTTTTTTTTTTTTAATTTTACTACAATTTTTCCGGTGTATTTATCCCTTGGTTTATAAAACAAATTATCCATTCCACAGAGCGCTTCCATTATTTCTATTTCCGTGTTTGTTTTTAATTATTTTATTCAATTTTTTTCGATTAAAACGCGTATTTGTTGTATAAGTACGTATTTGACGCGAATATTGTCCAATTACAATGTACAAGTGAGAAAAACAAAAAAAATTACGTTCGCGTGTGCGTGAGACAATGAAAAAAAAAAAAAAAAAAAAAAAAAAAAATCCGGACAAAGACGCACGCACATGGTACACAAGGAAGGATATAAAATTGTATCTGCCGTCGCTCGCAGGTGGGTGGGTTGCGCTATGGAATTACAGTCGCCTACGGCAGAGCTACAAAGCCGAGCTCGGAGAGTCAAAGTGAAACACACGTAATATACATAGGAATGAGCTCGCGAAGTAAAAAAAAAAAAAAACAAGACCATCCTGATGCAAGGAAGTGGTGGTGGGGCGTCAGGTGAAGGTGTCGCTTGGATATACATACATAATACTTGCATATACGCTCGTACGCAAGTAATGCCGTGACATAAAAGTCGGCTGGCGTATAAGGTACACGTTACCATTGTGTCCTCGTGCTTATGCAAAGGCGAGAAGAGTAGTTGCATGATGCCGAGAGGGCACGTATATGTATACTCGAGTGCGAAGTAAGGCTATATACATAATGTCGCGAGTACGGCAACAGCGGATATATATCACGATTACGCGTCATTACGTGTGTGTGTGCGCGCTACGCACGTATACAGTCCTTACGTTTGCCATTTAATTAGCTGCACAGTCGCGGGCGGGAATGCTCTCAATTGCGCAACAGTAGAAGCAGCTAACGCGTACATATATATATTAGACATGTGCGACCGGAAAACGCGGCCTGATGCATTATAGACACGCGGAGTAAAGGGAGAGGAGGGATTCGTAGTATGTGTATACCGCATCACGGTTTTGCAGCTCGTCTTCCTCTTTCGTTCCGCGTACAGAGAGAGAGGAATGGAAAATGAATCTCGGGACATGCCGGTGCAGCCTGTATAATGCCCCATTTTCCCCGAAGGCCGAGAAAGGGAGGGAAGGGGGGGGGGAGAAGGAGGTAACGAGCGAGGAAATGAAAGAACGCGCTAAATAAATCAGGGAAGGTAAATAAATAAGGGAAGCGGATGGGAGAAGGTCTTCTGGCGTCGTCGACTCTCGTTATTGCCTCCCTTGGTATGCGCGAGGGGAGGAGTATATATACATATATAGGGGATACCTATGGATTTCGATGGCCCCGCATAGCTTATTCGCGCGGATTCGCGGTAAATCGATCGACCGGGCAACAATACCCGCAGCCTCTTCCCTCTCCGGTGCTCCCGAGAACAAAAGCCCCCAGAGCCCAACTCCCTTTTTCTCTCTCGCCATGTGTACCTGTAAATGCATATACCTATACCCGTTGCCGGGTAATTTACATACATCGCGGGCGTAAGAATTTCATTTGTTTTACCCACTCCACCCCTCCACGTTTGCTACCGCTCGCCGTGTATTCCGTCATTTTTCTCCCCGACGCTGTATATATTGGGTATACTTTCCCTTTTCAACGCGCGCGATCGAGCTTCCATATCATTTATTTTTTCTTTTTTTTTTTTTCCACTCCGCACTTTGACTGTTCGAGTACAAAGTCTCTGGTTTCCTCGAGCTGTGATTGCAAAGACGTTTGTAACCGCAACGGAAAAAAAAAAGAAAAATTCTAACGATTGGTCCCTCGATCTTTTCATTTCAGAAGCCCAAGAACGTGGTCCGCAAGCGAAACGCGCCGAGCTCCGGGAGATTGAACCGGGCCAATTCGCAAAAGTGCCTGAACAACCAGGCAGCGCCAAACAGCGCCCCGACGACCGGACCCAAGGCACCAACGAGGGTCTTTTTGCTCGAAACTTCCGTTCAGCTGACAACGGTAAGTCGATACATACTCCCTCTTTTTTTTTTTTGTTTGCATGTATATATTTATACAAATTTTGACGTTTACAAAGACGCACGATAATAGCTACAAAGCGCTCGTTGTACGATTCCAGGGGATGCAGTCGCAGGAGCGGCACCTGTTTCTCTTCTCCGACCTGTTGCTGATAGCAAAGGCGCGCAGCGGCGGTACCTTCAAGCTCAAGCAGTCCGTGAGGATGAGCGAGCTCTGGCTCACGGCCAACCACATCGAGGACGTCGCCGAGACCAACAAGTCCCAGGAAACGAGCTTCGTCCTCGGTTGGCCGACTACGAACGTCGTCGCCACTTTCATGTGAGCATATTTTATAACATGCTGATGCTTTGATGATTAAAACGGGGTTAGCAAAGCGTCCCTTTTTGGGGTAAAAAGTTTGCACTCGGGATTGCAAATGATCGGTATAACGAGTCGTCGCACCTGCGGCACGGGTGGGGCTGTGGCCTCGATTTCGGCGTTGCATAATTAACGAGTGGGTCACGACTTTGGAGCACAAGCGGCCGGGTGTTATGTGTGTCGCGGAGGCGCGCTAATTGGCGACTCTCGCGTGCAAGTGGATTATACATATATGTAGCGGGGCGACGAAAGAGAGAGAGGGATGATGATATACATTACTACAATGTCTGAAGAGGCTCGTCTTTGGTTGTTTACAGGACCGCAGCGGCGCGGGATCTGTGGTGGGGTCGGCTCGCCGAGCTCGTGCGGGAGGAGAGCCTCAAGGAACCGCCCGAGACGAACATTCAGGTCGTGTATCACGACGTCGAAACCAACGCGGAATACGTAAGTGTGCCTCTATCATATATATGTATTATATACGTGGGTATACGTATATACGCTGCCTTTGTTCAGTGTATTACGATACGAGCTACCTTGGTCTTTTTTATTTATGCTGCTGCTGATGTATTTTGCTGTTTTTTTTTGTTTTTTTTGTTTTTTTTTTTCCCGCTTGCTAATTTGAGGTGCGTTCTTGTATGGCTTTTGGAAGACTGATTTTAAAAGCAAACGCGAGTGTCGTTGTTTCCATTACTTTTGTACCTTCATATTTCTCGCTACAATAAATAATATCTGGATTCATAAGTATTTAAAAAAAAAAAAAAAAGAATTTTAAACCAATAACAGTTTCGAACGCGTGAATTTTTAAATAAATGACAGCATGAAATAGTCGATAGCGGTACAAAAATAAGACTATTATAAAAACAACATTTGATTCAACAGTTTAAGAAAATATCGGCGAGCTCCGAGATGACGGCGAGCGCGTGCGTAAGCCTGACGACGAGGTTGCTCGACCTGCACCAGAGCCAGTCTTTCCAACTCTGGGCGAGGACGTCTTCGGAGGAGGCTCCTTACCCGCTGATCGGCCACGAGAGGCCCTTCGCCATAAAGCTCTCGAATCTGCGGCACAGGCTCTCCCTCGAGGAAGGCTTCGACCTCGAGCACTGCAACAAGAGCGATCACGACACCTGCCACTTCATCCTCAGGCCGATCCTCAAGTCGCCGGCCAAGAAGCACAAATCCCGGATAAAGGGCCTCCTGCGCAGGTCCCTTTCTCTGAGTCCCCATGTCTTTGGCGTAAATCTGGCACGGCTCGACGAGAACGGCCTACCAAAGCCGGTCCTCGTCATGCTACAGCAGCTCTTTGCCAAGGGACCCTTCACCCAAGGCATATTCCGCAAGTCCGCCAACATGAGGATCGTCCGGGAGCTCAGAGACCAGATCGAGTCTTCGGGTGACACCAGTTGCCTCGAGGACGTGTCCATAATCGCAGTGGCCGCTCTACTCAAGGACTTCCTGAGATCCCTGCCCGACCCCCTTCTCACTTCCCACCTCTTTTCCCTGTGGATGGCTAGTCTCGAGTCTGCGGACCCCATCAAGACGATCAAAAGGTACGACCCGTGATTTTTACCGCAATGGAGCTACCTTATCATGTATGATTGTTCATATATTTATCATTCGTTTGGTTTGTAGCATTCTGGACCGTCTACCGAGAGCAAATTACACTCTGCTGTCGCACCTGGTCTGCGTGCTGCACCACATAGCCCGGCGCTCGAAGCACAACCTCATGTGCGCGAGTAATTTGGGCGTGTGCTGTGGGCCGAGTCTGCTTTGGTCCCAGAGTCCCTCGGTCAACCAGAGCCGGGCGATTCCTGCCCTAACCGAGATGCTTATCCGGCATTGCGAGGTCCTGTTCGGCGAAGGGGTTGTCCTGCTTTTCGGCGAGGAGCGAAGCGACAGCGGAGCCGAGGAGAGCACTGACAGCCTACACTGTGAGCACCAAACTTTCCTTCACTACCACCAAAGACTTCACTCCGCATTATAACAACTGGTTTTTAATCGTTTTATCTCATTTTGTTGTAGCAGGTGGGATTTCCCTGGACAGCCTCGATTTGACGGAACCTCCGCGCAAGGATTATATGTCCCTGTCGAGGGATTCCGGACTGACGCTGTCGGACTGCCAGCTCTTTATCCCCGAATCGCCGGTGGGCTCCGAGGACTCGGCTGTCAACGCCTCGACGTCGAGCTCGGACAAGACTCCCGCCAAAGACAACAAGCCCAACGGTACTGGTGGCAGCGGCAAGGCAGCTTACGCGATGCTCAGCTATGGCCACCCGTGGGAGGAGAGATACGCTTCGTACAGCAGTCACCTCCACGCCGGTGTTGAACACAGCTACCCAAACTCGAACTTTCAGAGGCAGGATTGGCTGAGGGCGCACCTCAAGCGCACCCCGAGGACGAAGCTCGACGAACACGAGCACCAGCAGCATCACAATCAACATCACCATCACCAAAACCATTATTCCCCTCAACAACAACAACAGCAGCAGCAGCAGCAGCTCAAGGATCGGCATAGCGAGAAGGACGTGTACTCGCGCGAGTTTCATCGACAGGAGGCCGTAAAAGAAAACGTCGAGAACCCAAAGGAGGAGATGCTGTACCGTTGGAGGATCATCAAAGTCTCGGACATTGTGACGGATTACAAGAGGTTGCCACAGCAGGACGTCAGGCTGCACGAGACCGAGCAGAGTTCCACCGAGTCGAGTTCGCCCATGTCGAATGGCGAGAGATACAACTTCAAAAAGGTCAAGTCCGAGCTGTGTGTCAACGTCGAGTCGCCGATCTCTCAGACCGGTAGCTACCACTCATCGTCCTCCGACAGTCACGAGGTATACAAACAAACCTGCGAGCTCTACATAAACAAGGACGAGAGAGCCGAGCGTTACGATTTTGACAAGAGTAACATCATCAGCAGTAACAACAATACTAGTAGTGGTAGCATACACGGTAACCGCGACGCGATCAACGGCATTTACGGCTCCCGAGGAGACAAGTGCGAGTTGTACCAGTTCAAGCAAGCGGAGGCGGTCGATGTTTACGACGAGGATGACGAGGAAGAAGAAAGGGTTGGAGAAAGAGAGGATGATGGTGAAAATGACGACGAAGACGACGAGGAGGATGACCAGCACAAGCAAACGTGGCCGGACACGCCGCCACCCCTGCCACCGCGACTCCGGCACTTAAAGCCCGTTCACATTAATTTTGAGGATAGGCGCAAACTGGCCGCGAGGTCGAGATTGCTGCCATCTCCACCACCTTATCGTCCTCCACCGCAACCTCGGGCGCCCATTGCGACTAGGCACTTGAGATCTGTCGTCGACGACGAAAGTTATGTCTGATTTTGGCTGCACCCAAGGATAGTATCAGGACTGTTTTATTTTTTCTTCTGCTCTTATCCAAGAGACTAAGTGGTTATAAATCGAGTTAGGACAAAGGAAGGAAAAAAAGAAAAAAATAGTCACGAGTGCAAGAATAATTAAGATAAAAAGTGTACTTTCAGCCAATAAGCGGGCTGTTGAATATACTTATCAATAAGTGCCTAGTCGAACGAACGAACTCTCAGGCCAAGGGAGGCATTAAGGAACCATAAAAGCTTGTCAATTTCTTTTTATGGGCTTACTTTCTTTTTCTACCTTCTTTATTGACCGAGGGATGTCGTCAGACATTTTTGATTAAGCTTTATCGAGTGACGAATGTGTTAAAGTGAACAAATCCATAGCTTTTCCATACGATGTTAATTTTAAGTTTAGGTGAGTGTTTATATGTATAAACTGTACGATTGAGCCACATGTACAGATAAAAAAAAAAATTTGGTTTTTTCTTTTTTCGTTATATTTTAAATATCAAGAAAAACTTGATATGATGCTAGAACGTTTTTGTTACACACAGTGATTAAGGGTGCTTCCATAGATTTACAAAAAAACCAAATTTCATGTGAACCATACGTATGTATGCATACATGTACAAGTATGTGTATTCGGAAAAAAATAATCATCTCACGCAGACTGAACTGATGAAAAATTACAATGTTTATCTTTTACGTGAAGATATTTTTGTACAAAATAACTGTCTTGTTATTTAAGATATAGGAAGTGAAGCGTTTGAATGAAATAAATATAATTGTGTTAGCATTAAAGGATTAATTTAATAAGTTAAAAAATAAGTAACAGCAAATGCATCGACAATATTGCATTTTTATCCAAAAGATCATGATTATTTCGATTTTGAGCAAATCTTGACATATTTGACTATTTTTAAGTTTATTTGGCGTAAGCTAGAGTGAAATCTTTAAATGTGAATTAGTTTAAGTAGATTACATCATAGTCAACAGAATTTGTAAATAATGTTTAATTAATTTTCATAGTCTTTGTACATATTATATCTTCTACGTCGTTAAAGTTTGTAAACACAAATGTTATTCAACGCAAATAATAATTACTTACTTGATTTTATTGTCAAATAAAAATATATTTCGTATTTTATACATAAATGAACTTGGTATTTTACTTTCTCCCATACACATTACCCGTATCCTATGATAATTTTATCGATAAGTTTTTGATGTAGGTGCGTCTCTTATTTATTTATTAGAGTGAATGTAGCTAAAATTTTGACATATTGAAAAAAAAATACTTATATGGACATCTAATAAATAAACGGCTCCGCGCCGCTACTTAAAGTAACAAGTTGATTTTCAAAAGGTTATTATTATTTCGTTCGTATAGTGAAAAGAAAAATAATGTTTTATAATGACGAATTTGTTAGCCTTCAACTGGATAGACCATCACCTCGAAACTTGAGAGTAATTTACTATTTTTTAATGATTTTGTGTGTGAGAAATACCAGATTTTTTTTATAAGCACAGTGAAATTTGTTTAGAGCAAACAAGAGTTAAAACGGCATTCAGTAGAGAAAAACTTGGAAAACAAACATGTAGAACGACAATTACATGTTCTTACGTAAGTGTGATTTTCTCAATAAATTATTATAATATTTATCGTGTTCAGCATATATAACTTGGGAAATGTTACAAACAGTTTAATATTCAAAAAAATTTTATATTCCTCTCGGCTGATCGGTAACCGAATCGTTATTTGCAAAAATTACATTTTTTCCAACATAAAGGTTAGTCTACACTGTGTGTTTAGTCGTAGAAAAAAAAATATGCGCCATCACACGCATGCAGAAAAGAGCTGCAAAGCAAACAGTTTGAATTTCGCGCTTGTATCCGTATTAGTTCTAACTTTGTCCACTCGGCTCGCAACTTGCAGGCCCGCTTAATTTTAAATCACCAAAGTATACGTACCTACATCAATTTTATCAAAGATGCATCAAACATCAAGATTTTCGGTAGATTTTCAGTGTCTTCAAGTCGTACGCCATGATTTACATATGATGAAAAAAAAAAAAAAAAAAAAAAAAAAACACCCAAGTATAACATGTAGCGTTATCTTTAAACTTTAGCGAGGTAGCAATATGCATTAAAAAAAATTATGAAATTCAGTTCAGAAGAAAAAAGCCAAAAAACATTAGCCCCTTTCTTTTCGCAAGAAAAATCCAAACTGGCACGGGTAGCCACACACATGATGTATGCGTTCCATGCATAATAAAAGACTCGGTGCTTCACACACCTACTTTCCCGTATGTACATTGTGTGCGGCTGGAAAGAATGAAAAAGAGCTCCCCGCAGCATCGTCAGGAGCGCTGCCGAAAAGTAGGTTGTAGTTGCCGCAAGCTCCCGACTCCCTCTCATCTACACCGTGTGTGCACAGTACCGTACATACATATATACAGCTTAACGATCGAAATTGTCTCGGGTCGACCCACTGGTCACGAAAAAAGAGCCCGTGGGCACACGTGAGAGCGAAGGGAAAAACGAGCTGTTTTTTTTTATTCCAACAGTTGCTCTGCATCGCAAAGAAAAACGAAAAACAACGATCGCGTGCAACATCATGAACACACATAGTATAGGAAACAAATCGAACCATAGCGGCGGCGCGCCAAGCTGTTCGCGCACGCGGGGGTGGTGCGGTCGGGGTTAGTCGAGCAGTAGAGCTCGGTCGACGTGCACACACTCACTTTCTGCATCGACTCGCGTTTTGGGTCGTGTTACATATACCCAATACAATCAATTGCGCCCCTCGGAGCTTACGCGGTAGCTCCGTGGCTCATCATCGTAGAGGCTCGTGTCTCTCGGTTGGTGTTTCCACTGGTACCTGATTAGATTTCGCGGTGGGGCCAAACATGTTGCTCCGAAATGTGGCAGGCCGCAGCTGAGTCGCCCTACGACCTAGACTCGAAGGCGTAAGTACATACATACATATATATGTACACCCAATTGATGTAACGTGTACCTCTGGAATATAATCGTTGGCACAGAGGATGCATGTATACCTACGTGTGTAGGGTGTATATACGGAGGAAGAGCGTAGCCGCCCGCGGGTGATCGATCAGGGTATACGAGCGACAGAGGGCGAGTCTTCCCCGTCTCTCGTCTGTACTTTTCATCGCACTTGTGCTCTCCCTCGAAAATCAGTTAAATGTACATATATATATATTAATTGGCTGGCCCCTCGTGTATTTGCTTCCTTTTCCTTGGGACCATACATTAGCTATACACCTCTGAGCTCCTTGGACGCGCGCGCCACCCACCCTCGAGATGTGCACAAGTGAAATTCTGTGTTGTGTAAAACATATTGTATCGTATATATATAAGTACATATTGTAATTAAGCGTGTAAATCTAAAGATATCCGATGCCCGTTTGTTGGCTGTACAGTTTTTTTTTTTTTTTCTTTTTTTTTAGTGCGCGTGTCACATACCTATGTAATACAATATAGGGATCTGCACTGCATCACTGATCCCTGTAATCTTTTGCCCAGTTTGCGGAAAATTCAGCGAAATCGTCGCGCGCACCCTCGTAACTCTCTGCACGCGCGATTCCCGCGTACTCGCGTATATATATATATAAGGACAATCTGCGAGAGACGATTTTTTCAAATTAATTGCTCTCTCTTTTTTTTTTTTTTTTTTTTTATACTTTTTGTACGCGAAATTAAAGAGAAAAAGATGATACAAAAGATTGGCAGGAAATAAATTGTTCGAAAACCAATTGCTGATTCTGCTTACAAGTACTTATATAGAACAAATTTACGTACCTATTATACCGTAAAGCTGCGCGTGTTGTCCAAATGTTGTGTGTACATTGCAGGTACACCGGTTGCTGAAAATAACAAAATATCTACAGTCTGTCTGCAGCATCACCAGTAAACGCCTTTCTAATTTTGTACGGTAAAACTTTTGCGATAAAATTGACGGTAAAATTATTCTGGTACGAGTTATACTTACTGGTGCAAGGTTCCTTCATTATTCATCGCTGTACTCTATAATCGTATTTTATTCGGAACGATACTTTATCATGATTTGTATCATGTGTTACTTGATCATTTTTGGACGTTTTTTTTTTTTTTTTTTTTTTTTTCAACAATTTATTTCCTTCTTTATACCGAATTTTTATTGTAACTATTGTTATACTGTTACTATTATTACTTTTTTGTAACAATACAAAGCGAAAACCGTTTGCCTTTGAAACGAGAATAATATGAAATGTAAGTAATGCATCACTTTGAGAAATACGTAATAACAATTAAGTTTTAAAAATCAATGAAAAAACGAATTGTTACAATAGACAATCAAACGTTTTCTCGATGTCGTGATAAATATCTATTACACTTGAGCTCATCGATCTCGTGAAACGATGTACGGAGACAAGAAAAATAAAATAACTCGCACAGAACTGGAAATTTCCAATCGATGAAAAAAAAAAAAAAAAAAAATAAATATCAAAGTATTAGCGGAAGGACAATAAGGTACGAGGCTTTTACATTCACGTATATTAGTACTTACGAGCTTAAACGTGATTACACGCGAGTGTGTATAGCGTCACCGATCCGTCGTTAATTGACCGACTAGGGAGTATAGGGCATTACGACATTGTTTGTTTTCGTCATGCGCGCATTCGGTTGAATAATTAAGTGCCGATGATGCCGCTCGCTCTCGTCCATCAGATATATACGTATGTAGAACATCACGGATATCACACGGCACACGTATATTACGTGTATGTCGTGACGTAACGCGATGTTTGTTTACTTCTGTGTCACCTGTTATTTTTTTATATCACACCCTACACGTGTATGTGTATACTTCATGTATCTATGATCGCGCTCTGGATCGCGTTTTGTGCTCTTTGAATATGTAATGTACCTATACATACCTGCTCTCTTGTACGAAATCAGTGAGATCTGGCGTACCGATTTTTTCGGCGAGCGCAAAGTTTCGTCGCAAACCTGTACTGCGAAACTAGAATAATTCACTGATCGGTTGGATTTCCTTTTTTTTTTTTTTTTTTCATTCTCGCACTGAGCTCGTTATGGCTTTATTTACAAATATAATTTTTTATCGGAGGCACGCCTGTGATACTAAGATTCGTTCATTTTCCACATACCTTGTAAAAATACATGAAAATTGTGATTTTTCTAGTATTTTATCCCTTTTATTGACCATTTGTTGAAATTTGCGCTAACAGTATAGATGCCGACCGAATAGCTAATACTCCTCCGCATTGTGACGCGGAGGTGCAACGTACGTAGCACCCAATAACTGTGCGGCCCACTAGGCTATACAAACAAACGAGCGGTGACCAAGTCGTAGATGTATTATGTTTCACACGTCTATTCTGCATGCAGATGTATAATGTCATTGTAACTAATTTTTTTTTTTTTTTTTTTTTTTTTTAATTATAATGATTACTATTATTTATACGTTAGATTTGCAGTCCCACCAATATTCATTTACCTAGCTCAGATCCAAGATTCCAAGCACTTTTTTTTCTGTGATGCTCTAAAAAACGTCTACTCCAGAGCATACTTGCACAGTGTCCCCGTTACATAGGTATACCTGGACACTGGTATATGTATGTGCCAGTGGGTCCATGCGCAGAGATACAGTCATCGGCAAAGCTAGAGCGCGTTAATGAAAACTCGCTGGCACCCCGATAGTAATTACGATTGGGAATTGATCCAATTAGGAAAAAAAAAAAAATTAAATAAATGTCCGAGATATATATTGTCCTTTTGTAAATAAGCAATAGTGAAAAAAAAAATCGAAATTGACAAGCTTCGAATGAAAATGTTTTTATTTTCTGCGACCAAAAATATACTTATAGATTTGCGATATTATTATCATTTGCTAAAAAAATACGTATTAAGAGAAAAGAAAACTTGTTTTAGTTTGATACAAGTGTACGTTTTTTTAACAAGAACCACGACTCCTTTTGACTAATTGAAGATAATAAATTCCAAGGTTGGAAAAAAAATCAAGCCTCAACGATTTATTAACATCGGACGATAATTGGAAATGTGCCATTACAAAGAGCACTGTTATTTTCTCACATGAAACGTAAATTCCGAAAAAATTAGTAAAAAAAATTTACACGTATGATGATGGAGTACGTTCAAAGCACGCAATTTTTACGTAATTCACTTGAGCCTGTACGTACCCAATCGAGTATAGAGTGAAATGCCGCCTGAAAATTTGATGTATACTTTCTAACTGAGAATCGTAGGGAAAAAAAAAAAAAAAAAAAAAAAACATGAGCTTACGCGATTCTTCAAAATGCTCTTTGCAGAAAGGGAGACGAGCTACAGAAGTTGAGCGTCATCGAGACCCTGCCGCAGCTTCTCGCCGAAGATGCTCACGGGTGTATCACGCGAGTCCTGCCAAAGATACAGCAGAGCCTGCCAACGGCCTCGACCGAGTTCCACATGGCCGCCTCGGTCATCTTCAAACAGGTCCTCGAGCAGAGGCTCGTCAGCCCGACCACCTTCGCCGAGGTCTTCCTCCAGAGCATTTTGAGCTCCCTCGGCAGTCGAGAACCCGGTAACTTTTCACTTAAACAAAAGTACACCTTATAATTATCATTATTATTCTTTTGCGTTGATGATTGTGGGTGTATGTCGTTTGCAGTCGTCTCGCACGCGTGGCTGGATACCATACTTGACGTTATTGAATTGCTGCACGTGGACGTCGTCAAGCGCGAGGTGGGTACATTCGATTGTTACATTGTACTCAAACGTGCATTATGATGTCATGTGAATGTTTATGTGGTTCATTGATTTTTGCAGATTTTACCGATCGCGATAAGCGAGGGCCGACTGTCGCAGAGTGTCGATTCGAGGATTATGTGTTGTCGGCTCATGGGTAAAATAGCCACCCGCTTCGACGCCGAGTCGTAAGTTCACTGTCAATAAGTTGCATATTGCTCCCACAGCTTTAACTCCATCTCTGTATTTTCATTTTACGATATCAATAATTGGAGGACAACGTATCGGACGCGTTAACTCGTAGGCATTTTTTTTGTTCTCTCGAGCTTTGTCGTGGCAGTTATTTTTTGCGGGAATTGATGTGACGATTGAAAGTGACTTAAAACATACGGTATTGCCACTGAAAAATTTAAGAAAAGAAAAAAAAAAATTTTTTCTTGGTACTTCCTTCGACCCGAATCTAATTTAGCGTTTTCTTGATGGAAATCTTAAGTTGACGTTTTCTTTGACCGAAGCAATCGAAGTAATTTACGCACATTCAACACATGAATTTTTAAATATAAATAAATAAGTGGATAAAGCTTGTTTTTTTTTTTTTCCAAAGACTGAAATCGATACATTACCGATACTATGAACATTTTGATGTATCAGCGAACGATTGAACAAATTTTCATCGATCAGAGCCTACCGTGTGTCTTATCGACCCGATAATGATATTTCTTTGTGCTCTGTTTTTCCAAGCATCAAACGAGACGTCCTGCCAACGGTACAGTCGCTCAGCCAAGATGTCAGCAGCGACGTACGCGCGTGCATTTGCCTACAGTTGCACCTCGTCGCCCAGAACATGGGCGACAGCACCACAAAGTTACTTCCATTGATCGTCGAGTTGGCCAGCGACGAAGAGAGCAACGTCAGACAAGCCGCTGTCCAGACAATGGGTCTTTTGTTACCCCACCTCAAAGCAGGTATTTCACGCGCGTTAAAATATATGTATACCCTGGCTCATTGGAATTTCACGAAGATTTTGCTCCACACCGACATTTTCCAGATACGATAGTGGATATTGTAGTGCCCCTTATAAAGCTGACTTGCGAGAACGCCGCCAAATCGGAGGACAATGTGATATGCGTGGTCGCACAAGAATTCGGCAAACTTGCCCAAAGTACCAAAGGTACGAGTTTTTACGCATCATCCGCCGTCCATGCATACTATATGAACTGACGTTTTTCGTTTCAGCTCACCTGATACCGGCGGACAAAACGTGGTTCATCAAGTATTTCGTGCAAATCGCCCAGATGGGCACTCCGAGCGCGAAGAAGGTCGGGGAGGACAAGGCCAAGCACCAAGAGTTTTCGTTTCACGTACATATACCCTTTTTTTATACATCTCATACAAATTGCACGGCACGTGCGTAATACGTAAGGAAACGCGTGTACACAGGCGGGCAACGCGAACGACAGAAGCGTGGAGTGTCGACGGAGCTGCGCTTTCAACATGCCGGCAATGTTCCTCTTTGCTTCCTCAGCTTCGGAGGGAGTGAACGCGCTGATCCCGACCTTCCGGAATTTGGCAAGCGACTCGTATTACATGGTACGAAGGACGATTGCCTGTAGCTTGCACGAGGTACATACCTTTCGTTGATTGATCCCGTCCTTTGGCTGCCAAAGTTGACGAACGCGTGCGTTTTAGATCATCAATGTCCTGGGTCGGGAGAGCGGGTCGATAAAGCCCGAGCTGATCCGACTGCTGAAAGATGACAACGAAGAGGTCCTCCAAGGCCTCATCCCGCACGTCTCGGGGATCCTCGAGAACCTATTGCAACACCACCTCGTAAGAGCTGACCAAATGGTAGGAGGAGTTTTACGTACATAAGTAGTAAAAATGTTGTCCCATACGATTGTAATTTGATTTCATGCCCATCAGGAATCGTCGACGGTCGACTTGGGCAAGGCGCTCATCCAGTGCGAAGCCCAGATATCGTCGACCAACAACTGGAGGTTGTCGGCGATGATGCTCGGCCAGTTTGAAATACTGCCGAGGTGCTTGTCCAGCGATTTCATCTACGCCCACTTGGTGCCCGTCGTCTCCAACAGGGTCCTGTACTCGGTGGGTTGCCAAAAACCACGCAAGCTTCTCGGGTACTATAAAGTTCGTCCAAATTCCAGAGACCCCTACCAGTGCGCCTGGCTGCCGGTCGGACGCTCCTCGTCTTCCTGCGCTACAACCTCAAGTCCCAGCAAAAGCTGGAACTGCGGAGCAAGATATGCAACGAGATGGCGTACGGTTCGAGCTGCTACCTGAGAATGATCTTCATCCGCATGATGATCGAGGCCCTGACGATATTCTCGTCGGTCTACTTCAAGGAGTACTTTTGCCCGGCTCTGCTCGACATAATGGACGACCCGGTGGCCAACGTCAGACTAAAAGCCCTCACCCTGGCCCCGACCATCAAGTCTTGTCTGAGGTTGCCGGCCGACAAGAAGCTACTGTCCATCTTGGAGATGAACGTCCGCAACTTGAAGAGCAGCGAGAAGGACAGGGACGTGCTGGCAGCCCTGAACGCCGCTTCCCTCCTGATGGACAGCGTCGATGTCAGGGTAGACGGCCAACCGGTACGTTTTATTTTTTCTCACGGCCATTCTCGCGGCGCGATAACCATAATGTTTTTTTCAGTCTCCGGCGAAACTCAGCAAGTACGACACCGAGGACATGAAAAAGCTTGAAGAGGAAAAGAAGCTGGAGGCCGCCTCGAGCAGCGGTCCTGGTGGAAAAATCGGCAACACTGTCGTGTCCAACAACCCGAAAAAACCAAATATCCTGAAAATACGTAAGTACACCCTAATAGATTGACACGTGTGCAGCACATTGATATGTTTTTATTGTGGTCCACAGCGCCGGGAACGACTGCCGTGAGCAGTAAATCGGTAGCCAGTACGGATTCGCCCGTCAAACCGAACCGAGGCAAACAGGCTCCGGGAAACACAGAGTCCCCGAAATCGGCCGTTCCGTCGAAACCTCCGCTAATCAGACGTGAGTCCCCTTCCCTCTCAGCTATATATACAACTACTTTCGGTCGCTATAAAAATACCTTTGAATTTTTCAGAGAGCACGCTGTCGACCTCGCACGTGGCAGATATTTCAAAGACAAGGTAATTCACGATAAATTTCACTTCTTTAATAATAATACATGCATAGCACGGAACTAATATTAACAAAACAGCGTTAGTTGTAGAGTAGCTGATGATGATCCCGATCATGCACACCCCTCCGTTGTCGTTGTGTACCCCCTCGTAGTGTTGATAGTGTAAATAATATTACATAAAACGTATGGGTTGTTTGTGTGCTTGTAGTTCGTCTAACGATAATTTACCCCAACATTGGTCGATATTTTCGTCCTCCAACAACTCTGCGCATACAACAACAGTAACACCACCACCATCGACGACGACAACAATAACGACACTCGCGACAATCGCATCCACGACGACGACAACAACAACGACAACGACAGCAACGTCGTCGAGCGTCAGCGCGCAGCTGTGGGAAAAGGCCGGTTCGAGCAGCCACGGCGGCATCAAGCCAATGAGCTACGGCAACAACGATTACCCGTCCACCGCGCAAAAGGTTCAGTGTAGCTGTTACGAGCTGGCCGATCGGGTATTCCATGCGCGCAACAACCACCACCCGGTGACCTCGAGCGGCGACCACCTGTCCCATCGCTGCAGCGCCGGCTACATAAAAACAACCAGTTTGTTCCGCGCCCCCGAACCCGCTCGCTTCCCGGACTTTGTCAAACCCTTCTCGCTTCTCGACTCCTCCCGGGAGGACTGTAGGCGCGACCTAGCCCACCAGCTCGCCTCGCGCAAGTACTACAACAGCAACAACAGGGCACCACCACCACCACCACCACCGAGCTACGGCAGCACGCCGAGTTCCGTACGCGGCTTGCACTACGAGCGCGAGCCCTACTGGGGGGGTTTCGGTGGCCCGAGCGGCTTACCGGCCCTCACCTTCGTCGACGACGAGTTCATGGTCGACGCGGGCATCCGGATACCAGCTCAGCTCACCTCCTCATCCTACGGGTCGCAACAGCTGCAGGGCCCAGCCAAGATACCGAACCTCCAAGACATCATCTACAGGAACCAGAAGATGAGCTTCGGGGGGGACCGGCGGTTTTTCGGGTCTTCCTCGACCTCGGGGTCCTTCGAGCGGAGCAGGCCCTTCCTCCCGTTCCCCCTGCCAAAGAGCTACTCCCTCGACTACGACTACGACCCGCACGACCACCACGGCGACAACGACGACGAGGAGGAGGCCAACCCTGGTGACGAGAACAGCGGGAACGTCAATCCATCGGTCAAGTCCGGCGACAGGGGCAGGCCGCGTTACAACTTCGAGGACAACAAGGCCAACAAGCGCAACCCCTGCTCCTCGGGGTTCGCGGAGGGTAGTAGGGGGTCGAAGGAGCGCCCGAGGGTCCTGGTCGATCGCAACAGGCGGGCCAACAAGTACGAGGTGAGGTTGCCGGGGGAACAGCGGCACGGGGCCGAGGTGGCCCAGCTGGACTACGGGGCCCTGCGCCGGCTCTCCATCCTCGACGTCAACCACAACCAGGGCGCCCTCAGCAAGATACCCGTGCGCAACAGCCACGTCTCGGGCAGCAGGACCGCCCCAGTGACCCGCACCTCGAGCCCCATACGCGTCCACTATACGGCTGGGCCCTCGTTCAAGCCGGAGGTTCGGGGTAGGCTGCGCTCGAGCTACGACGACGTCGACAAGATACTCTGCCACCAAAAGTTTTGACGAGCCGCCTCGGTGCCACGCAGGGACCCTGGTAACGACGGACGCTGATCCGATCCACGTTTTGGGGTGTCTCTCTGCCCGTAATCTTGTTTATTTTCGGTGCAAGGGGTTACACATTTGGAAAAAGTTTCGTCTTTGGTTTTTGATCCTGCGTCGTGGAGCATTGGAGGATTTCATTTGTTGAAAACGTGCGAATTCAACAATTTTTTTAATTTTCTTTCAATGATGGAACATAATTTATAGTTTACTGGATCGTTGTTACAGTTGCCTAAAAAAACACACATATATACGTAAAGAATAGAGTATGGGAGTACGGTAATCGGCTGTTGTACACTCACTGTTTTCGAGTGCAGTGATTATCTATTATGGGAACAATAATGAAGGTGAATCGAGATGGTTACGGTGATCCCTCAAATCGTGTATATATAATGTTCTACAAGGTCAGAGAGATCTGCAAACACAAAGTATATATATAAGTACACTTTCAAACAATGGATTTCATTGTACTTGTAAATAGTTGTACTTGTGCATTCTTAGCTTTGATCTTTTCACTTAAAAATTAAGCGTCATTTTGCTAATCAGCAAGTGTTGAAGTCTTTACAAGTTCATGTAGATGAAAAATTCAAGGATAAGAGATACTCAGTTTTGAGATTTTGGATCAGAATTTAGGCATTTTTCAAAATACGTTTATTAACTTTTTGTTTGTATTTGAATAAGTGCCTCGGTCGTAGCTTGTACTCTGTATTATTCAAATAATTTCGAAAGATCATAAGTATAGTTTCCAATTGTATATTATCAAGGTAAAAAGCGTAGTGAAAAATTTCCATTCGTTTTACCCTTTAGAAGAGTATAAGGAGCGTGAAAGAAAAGAGTACCTAATAGATGTTATTATAGCACCAAAAGGAACGATCATGCACCAATTTTTAGATAAAAAAAGAAAAAACTTCTCTAATATGTATTGTTGATTAAAACGCAAGACTGTTGATGTACGGTTCACCGTTTAAACAAAAAGATATGATAAACAAATACACGACATTCGAAAAAGACTTGAGAAATAATTCACTGTTGTACATGAATACTTTTTTTTTTCATTTAGTAATTAACTGCACTTTATGAAAAAAAAAAAAAATAATAAATAAATAATAATTTTGGCGTGTATACTTTTTCGCTCCTGTGATTTTTAGCATGATAACTTGTACATAATATATGCATACGTATGAAAATAACAAAAAGGAAGATCAACAAATCAATGCCTAAAAAAATTAGTATTTTTTTAACAAAGAGACACAATAAAGCTGGAGTAAGTTAATGATAACAAAGTTGATTAGAAAATATCTATATAGTATATTGAAGGGAGAGAAAAAAATATACATATATTATATAAATATTATAGTAATAATAATAAATTTATATAAAGATATTTTTCCTTATTATCAAACACGTACAACAGTATGCATAAGTCATCCCACAAATGTGATAAATATATTTAAAGAAAGTTTTCAAACAAATTCAACGAAAAGTTATTTGCGTATGGTATACTTACAACTAGTTTGTTGAAATAGAAACATATTTAATTTTACTACTTTGATTTTCCTTCGAAAAAGCTATATGTATACACACTCGTATTGCTAAGCTCCAAACATTTTCAACCCTTGTACGGTACAAGCATTCAACACCACACAATTTGCAGATTAATACAAGTCATTTGCAATACACAAATATGTAATTATCATGTAATTCTTTTCACGCCAGGTGAATCAAATAAGGGTCTAAAGCGTTTTTTGTTACTCGTTTTTGCAACTCTTCCTCAATACTTGGATATTTTATTTATCATATAGAACAACAATGTATTCGATTTCATATCGTCGCTTGAGTGGAATAAGGTACGTATTTCATATTGAAAGAAAAAAAAAAAAAAAAAAATTGAAATAGTATCCTCTCGAAAATTCCATTAAAGCAACGATACACACGTTAACTCACTACCATGTAAAATTTTAGAAAAACGAAAAAAAAAGTCAGGCATACTAAAATAATTAAAAAAAAAAAAAAAAAAAAAAAGGAAAGAAAAAGAAATAAGCCGACGCCATTTATGTCTAAACAATTTACTTGGGTCTAAAAAAAAAAGTTCAAATAATGAAAACGATTGAATTGTACAATAAAATGTATCTTGGCGCCTACATAGATATACATATATATGATTTTTATAAACGTGCGACCTTTATCAAACGTTGTTAATAAAACTTTCTATCGTAACATACTAGCCACGGCGCGATTACGTTTGTTTAAAGCCGAAAAGTGCTTTGTCAAATGTCAAAGGACAAATGGCGTACAGTAAGTTAAATTGTTAACGAATGAACATTTTTTGATTCTATACTTAACGAGTACGAATGCACATGTATGCATGTTTAAGCCGATACATAAAATATATAATACGTACCTGTAGATAGCTACATTTATTCAACTTGAGCGTAAAGGCCTGTAAACTTGGAAACTTCGAAAGCACGAAAGGGAGGCTCAAAAGCTCCTTATTGCACAGCTTGCGTGCTTTCGTTTTACAAATCATAACAGGCCTTCGTCTTACGTGTTTGTACATAAGAGAGAGCTGTAGTAAAATGAAACTTGTAGAGATTCCCCCCCAGTGGCGGCTAGTCTGGTACTGCGTACTACCTTATTATTGTTATGCTAGTCACTCGAGTAATGCACTTGCATCTGAATACAAGTTACATGTACTTGTTCAAGCTTTGTCTTTGTCTCAGATCCAATTAGCGTTTAAGATAACATTTATTTTTAATGCATTTAGCACATATATATATATATATCTTTTACGAAAGTATTGTCATCACCCTTGCTATATGGTTTGTTGGTAAATATTGTGTTTTTGTTTCACAAGTAATATAATGGACGATTATCGTTATGCGTTTGTGCCGTTTTGTTATAGGTACTGCAAGTTGCTTACGATGTAAGATAAAAAAAAAAAAAAAAAAAAAAAAAAAAATTATGGATAACACCAACAGTTATTCGATACATAAGTGCTTTGAAGGCTCAAGACCATTAGGCGAAGAAACGTTATTGAAAAAAGGGTTCATTATTTACGAAACAAAATTAGGTTTTTAACTTTAAATGAGTAATTGTTATAAATGCGTGAGATTTTACTTTTTGAAAATTATCACTGTAAATTGTTATACTTTTGTACAATTGTGTCTTGATGACGCAAGCGTATAGGAAGAGATATATATATACAAATATGTATATGCACAAACAATAAAAAATGTAAATCTTTGTCATTCCAAGTTACGCTTTTGAATATAGAAATTTAATGAGATGTTAGGTATTTTAAATGCATTTCCAAGAGTATACGTATGTTATCTGTTAGAAAGATTGATAAAATTTTATTGATATTAACGAAATGAATAACTAAAAATAAATAATATAAAGTAATTCAAGTTGTATAACAGAGAAATGAACGTGTGTGTATATATATATACACGTAAACACAGCAGTCTTCATGATTCGTGCTTAAATACTATACGGATTATTTTTATATAGATCTAAAGTATACATATAAAACAGAAAACAAAAATTTGTGCCAGAAAATATAAATACAACAAATGTACCAACGCAAACAAAAACTGTAACGAATAATAAATATTTAAAAATAAATTTTCATAGTACCTGTAACATTCATGAAATAAATCTATCACTAATGTAAGAAATTTAAAAAGTTCAGTTAATTGTTGAATAAATTTGTTAAAAGTATTCGTCAAGTCGCGTGGCTGAGGGATTGTAATTTTTTCTCTCTGTGTCTGAAAGAAAATACTGGAATAAATTATTTTCATTCGTTTTATAACATTGCATTTCTACATTACGTCCCACTCTACAATATTTATTTTATTTATTTTGCTTGGACAGCAAGCGATTTCACAATTATAATTTTGTTGGGTGAGCAAAATACAAGTCAAAATAATAGTTTTTAAAAATTTTATTTCTTCTACCTCTCTAGCAAAGACTTGGAACACTACAATTCATGTATGATTTTTTTCAAATTACTTAGAGCATATGTTACATGGTATGTATATATATATTATATATATATTATAATTTAATTAATCGCTTGCTCTTATTTTTCATAGAAAAACTTACAATAGTAAGGTTCCTGTTTCTCGCCTTTAATATATATCATCATATATTAATATACGTTGTATCGTAGATTTTTGCTCGCATTTTTATAAAAATCTGAAGGATTGTGGATTATTTGCATTCTTACGGAATAGTAAAATTTTCATAAGTTTGTTCCTTGACAAACTGCTTTGCGCCACTTGGCCTGGTATAAATAAGCTCTCTTTAGACACGCTTGTCGATACTGTCGATTTTTGGAATCGATAACAATATGTTTAGACGTTTGTCGTTGATTATTTTTCTAGTTTCTGACGGTACAGTTGTTTCTTTCATCGATATTTTTTACAAAAAAATTTTTCAAAATTTAAACTTGCCTTCATACAAAAGTAAATGCAGTATAAGGAGTATGAATCACCAAATTGTGCAAATCTTATGGTAATACTCTATTCTCTATAATACTTTTGTTGCCTTGTGAATCCATACTCATCCAAGTCTGTTTTTTCCCTGCTTACATTGTAAATTTAATCACGTTTTCGCGAAAAAATATGATTCTTCAATATAAAATACATACACAAGGTATATTCTACTATCTAATTAAATGCCTGATTTCTAACCAAGTATTACACCTACACGTGCAGTTCACCTTTTCGTATACGCGCGCCATATCTACATAAGACTGTTTAAGTATAAATGCTACAAGCGTAAACGAATGGCACGATTCAATTCACACACTTAGACGAATTTTTTTAGCATTTCCAATCACTTGATTACTGTTACTACCACTAAATTTTAACACACATATAAGAATTTTTCATTTTCTCGAATAGTTGTGAGTTTTTTTACTTTTTAAAGTGCATCAAGGTAGTGGATCTGACCTCGTAAAATTATATAAAATAGACTTGGTAAAAATTCAAAAAATTTTTTTGTAGCTTTTGTACAGTTATGTCGTTACTTAATGTAATTTTTTAAAACCTTTTGACATTTTACATGGTTTGAAAGCTCGTTTTAAAGCAAGATTTTTCATTTATCTTTATATGATAAATATCAGATTAATTTCAATACAGAACACTGTACTAAATTTTAAAATATTATTTAAAAAATTTTTTTTTATATATAATTTATTACTACGATAAAAGTACAATCTAAAATTTTTGTGACTAACATGAAATTTTTTTTTACAAAATAAGCAGCAATAGCTTTGTCTGTTGTATTTGCGATATGAATTACGTTGTACGATTTTTCAAGTCAACAAAATTTTAATTTTGATTCGTCGAACTGACAAGGGATCACCAGGAACGAACGATTAAATAGTTTATAAAAAATGTTATTCAAGAGGCCATCAAAGAGAAAAATTGATTGTAACTTTTGATTATTTGATTGCTTTATAGTTAGGCCTTTTCACCTTCTAAGCTGTATATACTTAGAACGTGTATGTTAAAAAAAAAAATTTTTTTCTCTTTTTTCCCCCACTTTCTTTCCATCCCCAACTTTTCCTCCATCCCAAACTGTTCTGCAAAAGTATAATTGACGCAGTTGCTAACACGCAGCAAACATTGCATACCCATACATTCACCGTGTCACGTTTTTCCATCAATAAATTATATATACACTTGTTTTATACAATAAATCCGTTAAAAAGTAATATATACCGGGTTAACGCGTAGTTTATACAAATTTGGAAGTTAAGTTAGGACAACCATTCAAAAAAAAAAAAAAAAAAAAACCTTACAACCGAGGATGTTTCTTACTCTTGGAAAGTTCGTACAGCTAAAAGTGAATGAGGTAATATGCGCGGAACGAGGATATAGCTTAATAAACTTACAAAGAGAGGTTCTTTGGCACCTTTCTGAATTATTGGTGAAAAATTAAGAAAAACGAATAAACAAAAACAATCGGTAATGTATACAACCCCCCAAAGGGGTAAAGTGCTCTGTTTATATTTTTTAATAACAGACTATACGAAATAAATTAGTGATGAATATTGTTTCCTATGACTCATCATACTATTCTTACATTCCCCCCTATTTTAGATGTACAATGTGAGTGAGTGCAAAATAGGCCTTGATAATAAAATATATACTTGTTTGTAAAATTATAACTTTAATCCATTGTAATGCAATAAAAAACCCATACGCGATTCAGGTACAAATATAAATATAATGTAAAGCAAAAAAAAAAAAAAAAAAAAAAAACATTAATCGGATGTTATTTACAGCTGGCATAAACATCACGACCCGAGAGCTGCGATGATTCCACAAATTACTACATCGGCTTCGTATTCGCCAAAGTGAGGAAAAAAAAAAAAAAAGAAGCTTCTACATCTTCGTCCTATTTTGATATAAATCGATGCAAGAGTTCTAGCTCGTGTAAACCTTTTTTTTTTTTAATCTACAAAAAAGCCATATTGTACCATAAAGTGCGGACAACGAAATAAGAGGACTTTGCAATGTGAACACCTATTCTAAAGAAATAAATAAAAAAAAAAAAACAACTAAAAAAATTCAACACTTGATAATATTCTACACTTACGAATTAAATACTGCGAAATTAAGTAACACGTGTTTCTTACGAATGAGCAACCAAGTAATGAAATAAACACAGCGTCGAATGGTAAAAATCTCGTCATCCGAAGGACGGGAAATATTTACGTAAGTATAGTTATTCATCGCTAATTTTAAAGCTCAGTTACGCTGTTGAAGTAAAATGAGAAATGCACTTGAATTCTGACAGCGTACTAAGACGTTAAAAAAAGCAAGCACATTATTGTTTTACAGCAATAATGATGTATAGACAGGTAAAACAGTAAGGGGAGACAAAACAATATTGATTCAGAGGAATTTACTGTAACGAGATTTAGTCGATGAACTATTTAGCAAAAAGTGAAGAGAAAATGCTACGAATTAGCGAAAAAATTGGCTCGATATTGAACACTCGCACATTTGGGTAACTCTATACTTATATTTATAGCCTAAGAACAAGCGAAGTGAAAAGAGAGATGTTAATGAAGTATCGTTCTCTCTATAGCTGGTCGATGATTTTGGCTAACTTGTCAGGTTTCCGCTCGGATCTCCCTCTCTCTTTTTCTCTCTCACCGCGAGCACTGAGTGCTACGTAATTAGGTATAATACATAGTCTCTCGTTGGATGCTTCAGAGTAGCGTGATCGTTCACTGGTACCTGATGTACGAGCAGGAAAGTTCTCCCTCGTCGCAAGGGCAATAGTAACGGATATCATTAGTAAGAGGAAAAAATATATCACAAACAAGCAGCGACAAAACACAAGAAATGGGAAAAAATGTCAAGAATAGTGGCCCATCTTATTTTCAAAATCCTTGCTCCACATCCATGGCCGGTCTTTTGCCACATGGGTCAAAGAAGCAAGTAAAGAGTAAGAAGGCTTTACAAGAAAATAAAGCTCAAGACGCGCCAGCGAAAAAATCACCTACTCAAAAAGAAGTACTTGCCTACGCTTCGCTAAAGACCCTTGTAAAACCTAAAAGCTTAAGAAGCACAGGTTTGCTTTGTCCAAAAAGCAGCGAAAAGATCAAGTACTTGAACTTCCGGCGCCCGAAAAAAAGCGAGCAGCTCATCTCTGACGCACAACGTCTGCAATTGAAAGATGCTGCGATGGAAGTAGCGGAGGAGGTGGCTGGTGGTGATGACAAAGAAGTGGAAGCCTATAAACGGGAATGCTTCAAGAAGTTAGTTATTCCGTTTGACGACGCTGGAAAGGCCACTGTAAGGGCGATGATTGCGTTCCTTGCGACGAACAACAACGCGGCGTCCATCAAGCAAAGGGCAACAAGGGACGCAATGGTTGCTACGAGCGGTGGTCTGATCCCCAACAGGAATGACTCTTGGGCGCGGGTTATGGCGGTGATAAGGATACCGTCAATGGAAGAGAAATTCTTACGGCTGTACACCGACCAGCAAGGCGTCGACAAAATAAAAAGGATAACCAAACTACCACACGCTTCTATGGGAGGTGATCGAGGAGGTCGTCGCCCCAGCCACACGAGAAAACTTAAAAGGAAGCCTTGGCACCTCACTTGACGTGCGTAATAGTATATATTGGGGCATTTTAAGGGTTATTGGGTCATAGGGTTATTGGGCTCTGTTCGGAAATGATACGTTGGTTAAGTTTTTGGTTGGTACCTGCCCCCACCCCGACTTAACTAACCGACCGTGTGTTCGCACATGTAAACAATAGTTAATCAGCTGATCAAGTTTTGGCGCACTTTGAGCGCTTTTGTGGTTAAAGAGAGGACGTGAAAGCGCTCAAAGTGACCCCCACTCCCCCAGCCCAAGAAAGTATTAGAAAAAAAAAAAAAAAATACAGTTAGAAAGAACAAAAAATGCACCCTCTGATTACACAGTTTGTTTAAATTGAACCCTCATAAATTTTGTAGAAAAAAATTATTAACAGTTGCCAAGTTGTCTTGTTTTAAACCTCCGATATCTTTGGAAAACACTTCTTTTTCGATACAACGTTGGATTATAAAAAATTAACCTTTTCTGATTTAAATTGAGCTTATCTTACCAAAAACTTAACCAACGTATCATTTCCGAACAGAGCCAGAGTACGGCTACGAGGACGAGGTCTGTATTACTTTCGTCAACAATCGACGAAAATATACAATTGCCGCTTTCCCGCGAGGGCATCGCTCGGCCAGCAAGGAGGCAGGGCAAGGTCCCATTAGACACTGCTCTAAAAACCGCAATAATTTTATTGATTACGGAGATAAAAAAAAAAAAATTATGGTGTGTAAAAAGTATGAATCGCATACTTGAAAAATAACAATTTTTTGTCTTGTTTGTCAAGTTTCAAGACAAAAGTAGCAAATTTCCTAGGTATTTTCGACTTGTTTGAAAACTGCATAGGTACGACAGAATCGGAAAAAAAAAAAAAAACAAGAAAAAAAATTTAAAAGGAAACCTACGTTTCTAATACACTAATAAATGTTCCCTACGTTAGTTATTTAAACTATTGTGCATCAGTAAATTGAAAAAGTAAATAAAACCATTGTATACAAATTACTAAAACTTTGGATTGATCATCTCCTCGTATGAATGATACTTGAATCGCATTTTAAAACCAAGCCTATGAAATGCCTGACGTAAGTACGTACGAGCAATAGTTTGTTCGAAGGAATGGCACAAACTGCAATCCAAAAATACAATCGGCAGATTGAAATGCTGTAAGCGCGTGAAACAACGACAACAACGTGAAAGCCATAAAGTGCCATCGAGGGTAAAAGTATCCAAGTTAAATCTTTTTTTTTTTTATTAAGTAACAGAGTTCCAGGTGTCGAATTATTGCTGACGAGCTCGAAAATTTCCTGGCTATCCAAACTACAATGACCACATATCTTGGAGTTGCGAAAAAAAAACCCACGTAATATCTGCTAGCAGAGAGAGGAAAACAAATTTGCGTTTGGACAGCCTGAAAATATTCGGACGAGTCTCGAGACGGACTCGAACTCGCTCTAGCTCGACTCGAGTGCTCCATATGATAGGTATACAAGCGTACAAAAATGCTGAGAGAAAGTCACAGCAGCTGCAGCATAGCCGTATACACATAGGAGCTGGGACACCTATCGCGACCGACTCGTGAACACTTTATAGTTTTTAAACTACCAGAAAACGCACTTTACATTACACTATCTCTCTCTGTTCATCCACCTTCCAACCCCTCCCATTTTATTTCTTATCTATACTGTTTATCTCATCCTCCCATGTACAGACTTTGACGACACTTGATTGATCGACTCTATACATTGACTGTTGCGAATGTAACAAAAACTTGTTAAGCGTATCTCCTTTGTGAGACGTCACTTTCCTACGTGTGCCCATGTCAAAAATAGGGCGAAATTCCCGTGTGGTAACTTGACATGAACAACGCAAAAAAGCAATTAAAGCAGATTCTTGTGTATTTTTTACGAAAAAAAAAAAAAATATACACATAATAAAAAAAATATGTTACAAAATCCACACATACACACGGATAAAATCTTTCTCCGCTCTGTCTATCGTTCCAAAACCTCGAACAAGACCTTTTTTTAAATTTCCAATTTTTGGAGGATAAATATTTTTTTACATACTAATTTTATTGAGGCGAGTGTCCGCAGTAAAATTCGATAAACGTTGGTTGATTTTTCAAGCGAAAATCCTGCACTCGTCTCGATTCGCTGTAAAGCTTCTTAGGCCTATTTGATTAAGTTTTAAAATTCACTTATAACTTATTAAATCGAAAAAAGTATACGATCGGTAAAAATCCATGGTATTAATTATCAATTGAAATTTTTTCAAGTCTTTTTTTCTCTGGTATTGTAAACAGTTAAGTATACATTGATAAAACAGTCGATCAAGTAAATAGCCACCTTAAGTTTGGCTTGATTATAAAACGATACAGCAGATATCATTACTAAATGTTCAATTTTGTACAACCGCTTAAGCGCACACGATTAATTTGAAAATCAAGTGCTGTTGGACTTTTAAATTTTTTTAAAAAATACTTCAAGGACAGTTTAAAATATAGGAATCAAGTCATTATTTTTGATTCAATGGCCAGAGTAATTATTCCGTTTGGAATAAAAAATTCATCTTCCAAATACATTTTTGATGATTCACGACTTAATAATTAGATATTTTAGAATCGACAAATACGATATAGCCTTATACTCTGGAATTTCATCTAAAAGTATATTATAGTAGTGTAGTCAGTACCGCGAGCTTGAAAAGCTTCACTGTTTCAAACTCATCGACAGAATTTTCGATGTCTTTCATTCTACTAAATAAATATTCTCAACCCCCTATCTGTGCAGTTAGTCTTATTTACTCGTGAGATCGAGTCTGATTCGAGCAGATTCATCGCAGTCCGCATTTTAGAATATTCATAGCTCCGAAGCAAGCTTTTCGTTTTAGATTGATTAAGCGATATATCTTAACTTCATTATTTACCCTCGGGTCCAAATGGCCCAAAATAATAATTGTATTGTCCATAGTCACTCACGATTTCCTTTTATCTAAAGGGCGCAAAGTGACTCGAACCCAATTAGCGCAGTCGAATATCCGCACAGCCAATCCATTTATGTAACCGGATGACGAGGAGTTTCTTTTCTCGCACATGGCACAATATTAGCGTAGTTCGATGAAGCGCCAAGTGGTTGACCCTGTTCTACCAAGATACTTCGATCTATTTTGTAATATTCCTTACCGCTACGTGGACGCAAGGTTGTTGCTACAGCTCTACCACCAACTCTGCAAACGATAAAAAATAACACTTTACTCAACACTGCGTACTTAAAACAACAATATGACAGCATAAAAGTCTGATTTTGTTACTCGAAACTTTGCAGAGACTCGAAAAAAAAAAAAAAAAATGAAAAATTACCTCAGATTATCAGGAGCATCCGAGGAGGAGTGGGACGATAGGGACAAAGTTTCAATGTAGTCCGACATATCCGACGTGCCGCTGCTCGTACTTCGTGAATCGATGTACGGAACAATGCTCGACGCCTCGCCGGGGCTATTAAATTCTTTGGATGCCTTTGACGGTAAGCAAGTCGTGATGTCGGCCTCGGCAGACGAGGACTTTGCCGGTAGTTTAATCTTGTGGAACTGGAAAGTTATCTCCTTCAGGGGATCGCTCGACTTGGACTTTCTCGGTAGGCTACCATGAAAGCAGGCGAGCGGCGGGCTCTTCCGGTACACGTGGGGCACGCTCTGTTTCTTGATTAACGTGTTGGCCGGAGCCAGAGGGAATTCAAACTCAACGAACTCGGCGGTCCTATGGCTGAGCGATCCCGTGGACACGCCCGAGTCGTTGCTGCTCGAAGAGTCGCGATTCTGACCAGTCTTGGAGGGCACCGAAGAGGATCTTCGGATTTTGATGGAAGCCAAAGGAGGATTGAGAGCCTGCGGAGACAGGCAAGCGGCCTGTGGGCTACCATTCGTCGTCGCCGTCGTTGTTTCATTTTTGGAATCGGCAACAGCCTCGTTGTTCGTGAGCGCTTGCTTTTCGTCCGTGTTGCTGCACTTGTGCTGGGCACCAGCCGCCGTGGGGCTCTTGTCGTCGTCGAGACAGTGAGCCGATTCGGCCGAGTAGGACCTCTTGCGCAAGAGCATGCCCAGGCCGGCTCCGACCTCGGTGCTCGACGCGGACATGTCGAGCAGGCGACGCCGGAAGTAGGGACTAGAGAGCATCGCCGACCCGGGCACGCGATACTCGGACTCCGACCTCTTTCTGCTCGACTCGAGGCTCAACGAGCCCGAGAGCGCGGGGTTGCTCGAGCTCTTGACTCCGCTGCACAGCCTCGACAGGACTTCCTTGGAGCAGGCGTTGTGCGCCGGCTGCATGGGCAAGTAGCCTGGAACCGGTTCCTTTTCTGGCGCATCGCTCTCCTCGTCCACGACCAAATAGTCGTGACTACCGTTGCTGCTGCTGCTGGCCTCCTTCGGGTGACCGCACTTGTGGCAGACACCCGACTTGTTGGCATCCTCCTCGGTTTCCTCCTTCCGGTCTTCGATTTGCTGCTGTTGGTTTTCGCGCTTCTGATTGTCCATCTCGTCCAGGGAGCCAACGCCAACTTTGGACAAAAGGACCTTGCTGTTTTCGTAATTGCCAAGGGACTCGGTGAACTCGATGTTGGCGTAGTTGGCCGACTTGGGCTCAGGCTGGGTATCGATGACGGGCTCGACGTTCTCGTAATTGGCGGCCGTCACGCCCTCGAAGGATGGATGCACGGGGCACTCGCAGTCGTTGCTCGAGGTACTGCTGGTGCTCTGGCTGGCCTCGACGCTCGCGCTGCTCGGAGAGCTGTATATGGTGAGCTGACCGTTGGCGTTGACCACGGGCATTTTTCCCTCGCCGGACAGCCGCACCGGCTGCATGGAAACCCCCGTGGGCTCGATACCGGCGCCCCGACGACAGTAGGGCAGGACAAAGCCCGCCCAGCTCATGACGTTCTGACACGGGCAGCCCAGGACCTTGGGTAGCTGGGGTGTCGGGGCTACCGGGGCCGGCAACTTTGCCGGGCAGCCGCACTGCTGCAGAACCACGGCCTGGGGCGCGAGAGGCGTGTCGTAGTTGGGGTAGGCCTTCGGCATCGCGAGGCACTCCTTGATCTTGCGCGGGGTGTCGTAGTTCAACGAAGCTTCCGCCTGGGGACTCTGCTGCTCCCCCACCACGGACGAGTGATGGAACATCGTCTTCGGGACGTCGTAATTCTCGTACGGCCCCGGTGCCGTAGTTGCTGCGCCTGTAACACACGAGAGACGCAACGCAATCAATAAGAGATGACAGCGATGGAAAAAAAAAAAAACAACAAGTAACCAACCACTGCGAGAAGGTACGGCGGCGGCGGCGGCGGATCTCTTGGCCACAGCACAGGTGCACGTGGTGCTCGGCTCGAGCGGCAGGGGCATGGGAGGCTTGTTCGGCCTCTTGACGGTGGGCCCACCACCACCAGCAGCAGCGTTAGACGGCTTGGGCGGCCTGGGTGGCAACTGTTGGGGCATCGCTTGGCCGGGCCTTGGGATAAGCGCTGGCTGGGGCGAGCCGGCGGCCGAGTAGTCGCTGTCGTGGCTGTTGCTGTTGCTACTGCTGTAGGACGACAACGAGATCCGGTCGAAGGCTCCCCGAGGCTGCAGGTGGCCAAGGTGGCTGCTACTCGCCCCCGAACTCGCCAGCGTGGCCGTAGTCGCGCAAGTCGACGACTTGGACATACCACCGAGTTTGCTGATACAGCTCGAGCAACGCTCGAGGCAAGCCGCGCTCACGTGCTGCTGACGAGAGAGCGAGCAGCTTCGCCAATCCGTGCCCTGTTGTTGTTGGGGTTGGTGGTGGTGGTGGTGGTGGTGGAGGTGAAGGGTGTGGTGGTCGGCAGTGGCGGCGAGCTCCGAGAGGAGGGAGGCCGAGTCGGGCTCCTGTTGGCGGCTCTCTGCCGAGGCCCAGTAGGCCGACGAGGAGGACGTGGACGGGGAGAAGAGCTCGCAGGAGTCGAAGGGCTGCCGGCGCGGGCTGTCCAGCAGGTGGAGGCGGGCATTGGTGCGTTGGGGCCCCTGGGTGAGCTGCTGTTGGGCGATGAGCTTGTCCTCGGCCGCCAGTTGAAGGGCCCGCGCGATCTCCTCGGCTTGATCGGTGATGAGGACGTGGAGGCCCTCGCCCCGGCCGCAACGGGAGCCACCCTCGAAGCAAAAGCGGCCCTCGACGACGCCGTAGCGGCGCAGTTGGCCGATCTCCCAGGTGCCGAGGAGCCGGGGCGGGACGCCGCTCGTCATGCAGAAGCGCTGCTCGCGCACGTGCAACTGGGCCGGGCCGGTGTTGAGCTTCGCCTTGGCCGGGGCGCTCGACAGCAGCACCAGGAACTCTTGGTCTACGACAGAATTCATTCATTTATTCAGCCATACACTTATTATACGCGGATAGATCGTGCGGGGGATCAATTTGACAAATTGCCCTCTGTTGTATAATATATACCATTCGAGTCATATATACATGTATCGTGCGCCCTTCGCCCCGTCGCCCACCCCCCTGTACCCACGCTCGCGCGCTCTTTCTCACACTCCTCCTCGCGCGTGTGCGTGAATCAATACTTTTATATACGAGCCAACGGCTGCACGCTACTTTCCTCCATTTCTCTCTCTCTCTCGATCTGTTGTTGATGGTTTCCCCGGCTCTCTTTGTATTTTATACATATATATACACCTTGAAATGTGTGTTTGCATGGTCGCTTATATAGTTAGAAGTAGATTTTAAAGCTGATGCCCATCAAGCAGACAACGCTCGTCTTTGTTCTTTTACCCTCTTACTTGTACGTACGCGTGTAATATGCTCGTCAGAGGGTATATATACTTATAAAACGATGAAATAATAATCGTTTTCTCGGGGTCTATTGTTTGAGGGTATACACATACATACAAGTGCTTCTCTCGTGACGCGAACAGCAGATATTCATATACCCTTACTGCGTGTAGTATTGGTTGTCTAACGTAATCGCGTGCGCTATCTCCATGCCTATGTATGTTGTAATTTTCAATCGCGCGAAAGAAGATCTTACGCGCGTGTATTTATGTACATATGCTCGGGTGGTCATCGAGTGCCATTGTATAGGCGAGACGTTTTTTATTTTCTTTTTTCCTCAAGTTGAACATCTCTTGTTGTCTAATGGTGCCTATTGTGCGTGCACCCAAGTGTGCATAAATGTTTATATATAAAAAAATAAACACGAGTCGCAAGAAGCGCGTGATAATAAATACACGTGGATGTACCTTCGCCGAGGTTGTTTGATATTTTGACCTGCCATTGTATGAGCCTTTCCCGCGTGTCGAAGGCGAGCACGACAGTCACGTCTTGGCAGATGATGGCAATGGTGTTGGATTCCTTGTCGAGGGTGAAGCCGCTCTGTACACCGAGAAAGTGCTGCAAGCTCAGCGACGCCTTCGTCTGGCCCTGTTTGTACCTGTCCTTGCTGTCGCCGTACAGCTGCAGGTGCAGGCAGTCTGGAACACAATCATAATAATATTTTACATAATAAAACTGGATCTGAAAAAAATATGTGCGATAGACTGGGAAGATTATCTTGATGTGATATATGATCAAGTTTTTCGGGGTTTCCCGTGTGTAAAAAAAAAAAACATTGAGTTATAAAAGCTTTTTAATCAATGATATTTACACGCGTCTATACAAATATTTTAAACATCATACGTAGCATATCAAGTTTTGTGATTCAAAAAAGCCGATAAGCTTCAAACTTCTGAATTTTTACATTATTAAGAGATCTCGAATGATACGTGTTTATTTCGATTTCGAGAACATTTATTGGTTTTCAGGATAATTCATATACATTGTAGAAACTTTATTTGAAAAATCGAAAAATCATATATATTATATTTTGCAGAGCAATTTTTAACACATTTCTCGATTAATTTCTATTTCCCATTCGATTCGTGTCCAGTGTACAAAACAGGACTGAATTTGTATACCGAACCCAAAAAACTAAGCACACTAATTGCACAATAAAAATATGTTGTACATATCCATTAGCTTTATTCTATTTTTTCTTTCTTTTATATTTTTTTTATTTATTTATTTTTTTAAATGCATATAGCTTCAATTCCAATTTCCCGGAATCACGAATAAATCCGACTGCTCACACGTTATTACACGCGTGATTAATGTAGGTACACGCCTTTGGAGCACATGGGTAAATATATCTCCAATCCTCCTATATGTACAGCTCGTGTGGCGGGGAGAAAAAAAAAAAATTCTAAAAACGCCGCCGCCGACGTCTCGTTGACACTTGCATATGGATATACATGTATACACGTACAGTGTACGGTAATTAAATATATATTTATGGGAAATCAGAGTCGACAGCTGCGGAAGGAGCGGCGAGCGTCTCGAGTGACGGGGGGGTCTACTGTCGGTGAAAAACAAATTACCATTATTCATGCGGCTAATGCGGTTTTTGGGATATTATTTAAGCATAAGGGGGAAACAAGAGAACAAATCCTGTCCTCCATGGTGTACCTACACCGCAAGCCACTTGTGTTCTTAAATAACCTACGCGTATAATATACGTGTACTCGAGTAGACGGTCCGTGAAGCCTCTTGCCCGATGACTGCGGCTCTTTAACTTGACGCTTGCTTATACATGCATAAGTACGTGTGCTGCAGAGTGGCGCGGGTACACAGTGTCACTTCCCGAGTGTATGTATGAAAAAAAAAAAATTTCGTTACTCGAGAGAGGAGTGAGCGGATAAGACCGAAAATTAATGGCTTTACCTAGAGTACGTGAAGCGTCAATTAAATTAAGGTATAATTATTTAGGTTTTTATCACATAGCCGTTATTTGTTGGCCTGATTATAATAGTATATAGTTGTACCTTCATTATAACTACGGCGCGTAAAAGGGTTGACTTTGAGGAAAATATTTTATGAGATAAACAATAGAGGCTATGCTTTGGAACGCAGCTGAATTAACTTTTATTTATTCATAAGAACTATTATAATAAATAATGATTGTTAATATCTGGTTTTTTTTTTTTTTTTTTTTTTGTGTAATTTACGATCGGAGGAATCTTAAAAACTAATCTGCTTATCCTATGGAACAAGAAAATTTATTTTTAGAGGAGATCTAAACGAACAATGATGAATAGATATTTTAACAACAATTGATCGAGAATCGACAAAAGCAACATTAATTTAGTTGCTTTTTAAATCTAGTTTCGTTGTACGTTCCAAATAACACGAGTTTTCTTAAACCAAATAAGTTTCTGTATTGAATATTTTTAGAGGAGATCTAAACGAACAATGATGAATAGATATTTTAACTACAATTGATCGAGAATCGACAAAAGCAACATTACTTTAGTTGCTTTTTAAATCTAGTTTCGTTGTACGTTCCAAATAACGCGAGCTTTCTTAAACCAAATAAGTTTCTGTATTGAAATTTGTTATCCATCTGTTTTTCTACACAGTTTTCTAACCGAAGATAATGAATTTCATACTTATGCATAAAAATTTGTCAATTCGAAAGAAAAATTAATTACATATGCCGTGAAAAAAATTAAACTATAGAAATTTCAATAAAAATTATTTTGGTATTGAAATTAATTTATTCTACATAGTTTGGTTTAACTCTGATTGGACAAATAAATCTTTGAAAAATGTTAGCCGGTGGTGACTGTAAGACACAACACAAAAAAAAAATCATTTCTTCTAAAGCAAACTTTAAACTATTCATGCTCAAGCCCAAATTGTATTAACGATTAGCTTCAAAAATACATTGAACAGATATTAGTTATAAAAAAAAAGGTTCAGAGTTCGGGATGTCTATTGATAAACACAGAGGAGAAAATATATATATCTGGAATAAATTCACACATCCAAGCTCGGAGCAAACGTAGGCGTCGAAATGAATGATCGTTACACCCCTGCGTGGACACGCTCAAGCGAACAACAAAATATTTTCACGTGGATGGGATATTACGCATCTCTCGCCCCGGCGTGCCATCACTATGAGCGCAAGAAGAAACACGTGTTCCAAGTATGTTCACCACCATCGCCCGCGGCAAACAGGATATATTATACGGACGAGGGAGGGAAGCGAAAGCTCGCGCGAGAAGAGGAGGAGGCCGAAAGCATCGCCGGGAGGGAAACAAAGCCGAGGGCAAACAAAAATCAGTCGTCGGTACTCCGCCAGACCCGCCGCTAATATAATATACCCTTAGGGTTGTACAGCTGGTCGCGGCCGCGCCTCTAAATTTCTTTTTTTTTTTTTTCCCACTTCAGCTTCGGACTACATTAACTCCATAGGGCGCATAAAAAGACCCCGGCGAGATTACCTATATACGTATGTATTTATCGCCGTGCGTGTCCTCGCGGTTTATACTTACTGCGCCCTGCTGCTGCTGTGAGGTCCGATACATAATAAGTATCTATATTGTAACAGGCAGTGCGTCGTCCCCCTTGGCACGATGAATTATGTAAGTGCCACGAGGTGCCTTTTTAAATTCAAATGAGCCTTTATTCGAATATATATATATATAATCTTCCCCCGTTGCTCACGTGGCGCTGTTCACGAAACAATGATCATCTTGCGCGCGATGCTTCTTCCTCCTCGAAGAATACGAGTGTAGGTATACGGTAGGGAGCAATGGGGGGAGGATACTACTATTATTATTATTATTATCATTACTGTCCATTGAAGCAGTGGCCCACCGTGGCGTCGCTGGGCGGGCTCGTGCGGTACGCGCGCCTTGTGTCCCCGGGAATATGGCTTGTAACTTTTGTCCGACGCCAAAGGTCGGGTATATATATATATATACGTGAGTTATACCATTATGTCGAAGAAAAATGTTACGCTCGGTTTTTATCGTAAATCTATATGTACGGTGAAATTGGAAGTTACGAAAAATTTTTACCGTAGGAACCGTACGGTTCGTTGGTTCACGCTTGATGATGAAAAATACTTATAGTGTAGGTCGTTTCATGTGTCACTTTACGATCTCCATTGAATGCGTCCTTTTTTTTCTTTTCTTTTTCAGTGTGGGAAAAAATCGTCGTGATTTCGTATGGTAAGGATTATAAATGTACCGTAAAAGCAATCAGATATTTCGTTAAAAATGTACAGTCAAAAATGATTTTTGTGGAGTGTACATTAACTATTGCATGCGAAGAACGCGGTTTTTGCGGTTTTTCAGAGGTACAAGAAAAAACCGGCTGCAACATTTCTCCTCCGTTAGTACAATGTATTTAATAATAAGTGGTATATGCCTACATGACCACAATAGTTATACACGCACGTGGGAGGTGTGCGTGAAGAGCTGACTGCTGCAGATGTAGTACTTATTTTCTTTTTCTCAAAGGATAATACAACCCACAGACGCCCCGCGCCCCATGCACGGAAGAAGTAAGATAAGAAGGGATCGTATGGAATATTATAAGTAGTAGTGGATGTACGTTGGTTCGTAGAAGAGAAAAAATATTTTCGTTGCAGCGCGCACTTACGGCTACCGGAATATTATACCGCAATCCTACAATATCAAAGGGGAGTCGTGGGTCGTTGGCCCGATTTTTATTTATGCTTCGTAGTTTTTTTCACAATAATACTTCATTATAATACCAAAGTGTTTGAGGGAGAAACAAAAAAAAAGCATTTGAATATTTTTAGCACTTTTTTTTGTAGTTTTTTTGTTAGTGGTATTACATATGTACACTGTATATATTTGCCAGCACGGGATTTTATCTTTTTTTTATTCAATAATCGGTTTTATCATATAATATACACAAGTCGGGACGTGTGGCATAAATTGTAGGGAAAGTCAATGTAAAGCCGTAAAATCGTTTGTGTCAACTTTGTTGTGCGCGAGATGCACAGATGGGAGATCCGCGCGTGTATAGAAATGTATATGTATATACATATATGTAAAAAGCTTGATTGGAGGGTTTGACGTTGATGCGTACAAATATTAACAGAAGAGCGGATGACGAGAACCGTCCCATCGCACCATATGGCAAATGAAATAAAAGAGCTTCGTTTTCTATTTAACTCCTCGTCGTCGTGTGATGAATGAACGTGCATCCATATTATATACAGTGTAACGTATACATGTCCATCTATATGTATATTACGTAGTCAACGAGAACTGTGTGTACATTACTGTATACACGTGGTTTACATGCAATTTTGTTGCTCGTTATGATTAACGATGAAAAATTCCGACATACGTGATATACAATCTGTAGGTACAAGATAATTATTTCAAGCTTTATTAAAATAATTTTGGAATACATTATATATTATGTACCAATCAAGGTTACGCGTTTTTGATAGGGTTGCGGAAATTATAATTTGTCCACTACCTGTTACTATACTCAGGTACATTATTCATTTGAATAAACAAGAATGTTATTGCCCAACTCGTATTATTTGAAAAATACAAACGTATAAGGGTGTAAATTGTAATTTTATCATTAAGAAGTTAGAAAAAAAAAACGAATGTACGTAATTGGTGAATAAAAATGTTTTGATTACAATTTGACACTTTGATATTTGAATGAAAACAGTCTAGCTATACGAATAATAAAATCAGATATAAATATACCCACAAAGGAAAATGGTATATTTGTAATTTGTAATAAAACATAAAAAACGCAATGTGGGTAACCGAGTTCTTTTTTTTTTTTTTTTTTCAAATACAAACTGTGGTAATTTAAACGAATAGTCGTGATCAAAATATATCCAACCCCGATTGTGTAACGTAATGCGATTCGCTTGGCACCATTGTCCGAAATTCTCGTGAAAACCCGTAAAAAAAAAGCTTTTTTATTTCAATAAAGCTTATACAATTAAATTAAATATACACAATGATGAGAAAATCCAAGCGATGCCCGTGTAAAAAACAGTAGTTCCAAGTAAGAATTGGATTTTAAAAAACTTTTCCGTGGCATCACAAAAAAAAGGGGGGGGGGACTAAGCGAGAGACGCGGCGAGGAGAAAAAGCAGGCACAATATCAGCGGCATCAGAAGCGGGAAAAGTTGTCCAAGGAGTTCACGGTGTCTCTCGGGGGCTTGATCATTCATCTCCCTGGAAAGCCCTCGAGAGTGTATATACACGCACGTGTGCGTGGGCGCGCTATCATTTTTGCTGCCTCTCGAGCGTGTATACTGCGGCGGCAGAGAAAAGTCTGCAGGAGGAACACCACCGCCACAACGGCTTAGACGGTACTGGGCGTTGCGTACACCACAGCTTGGGGAAAATATGGGAACTCGGGGGAGCTGATGACTCCGCCCGTACAAATAAAAGAAGGGACGTTTTTACCTTCCCATGCAGATAACAATCCTCTCCTTCTTTTTCTTATCGTGCATAATGGGCTGAATGAATGCACAGGACGGAAGATCTTTACCTATACAGTATGAGTATTATTTATATTGTATACGTATTCAATTGTGGATGTATATATACGCGATAATATAAATAAAGAGGATGAAAGACGATTGGCGCGCAACGGATGGGGCACCTGACGCACCTTGTCTCTCGGCGCTGCTACTGGAATGACTAACGAGTCGGTTTGCTCGTATATAATATATGGGTACACGCACTCACGTTGTTGTACGAATATATATGGATTAATCCTCGTCAATCAATTTCTTATGAGCATTTTTCTGTTTTATAATTTAATTTCCATGTCACATTTTACTCGGAGGTAACCAACATTTTTTCTTATATTTTTTAGTTTTAACATACAAAAAAAAATTAATTTCATTTTTACTGATTCAGTTAATTTTACAAGTTTTACTTCAAACTATGTTGTATAGCATAAAGTAATAACAATGTGGCGAAATAGTAGTTTTTTTACATGGTAGCGCTGGGCTCAAGGAACCCCGTATATTTGGCTTGGCTGAATGTATACACCAGGTGTGTGAACTGTATATTTTCTGCTGAGGGCCTATACAAATGTCCAAAGATAAAGAAAAGAACAATTTCGTTTTTTTAACACACGTTTATATATCTAAAGTGCTATAATAGTGCAAATATTGGTGGGAGTTCTGTTATTTGGGGAAAAATGTCCATGACTCCTTCGGATGCAAAAATGTCGTGATTGGCATAAATTTAACCAATTGCTTACTCGCTAGTGCTAATTTTTAGAGGGTGGATAAAGGTACTTTGTACGTAGAGGTGGTAAACAGTTAATTTGGTCTCCGTACTAGCGATTGTTTGTGCTTGCAGATTTTTTTTTTTTTTTTTTGATGTAACAAAAAATATAGAGCCGAGTTTAAGAGCACAATAAACTTTTCCTGCAGCCCCAATGCAAGTATACTTATACAATACGTTGCCCATAACCCCTTCTTCTCCCTCGCTCCACGCCAATCCAAGCTCAGCCCCGCGCAACCTCGCCACTCGAGAAAATCAGATGTCATGCGCGATCAAGGCGAGAAGAATATGAAGAAAAAAAAAAAAAAAGAAAATCGCCTCTCGTACTGTTTGCAAAAACGATAACAAGCGACCGTCAACGGCAGTAGCAGGTGCACACGCCCGCCGCGTTTTTTCATGTGCACCGGGGGATAATAGTGACGCCATTATATTCCGCTCGCATATCGCCGTGTATACGGATATAAAACCCCCCGGAGGGGAGAAAAAAAGGGAGAATTACGTTTGAAGCCGCGGTTGAACAATTGAGGCGTCGAAACATCCAAATCACGTTATTGCGGTAGAATAGAAGCGAAACAAAAAATATTTTAAAAGCGCCAATTCGCGCTGGTGGTGGGTGAATATAAAAAAAAAAAAAACGCGCTTCCGGATGATGACATTGTCGAGGGAGCGAAAACGCCACCGCAAGAACAATGCCATTAGTCACGCGGCGCTTGATCTTTTTGTTAAATAATATTTCAAGCACCTGCTATGTGTGCGTTTGGGTGTGCTCGCACGTTCGCATGTTTTTGTATCGGCCCAATGGATCGATTGTCTCTATGTTGTTTTTTTTTTTTTTTTTTTTTTGACGGAGTAAATGAACCAAAAATACAAACGAGACTTTACCTGCGACCGGTGACAGCTTCCGCATGACGCACCATCGGGATTTCCACTGCAAAAGAAAAACAAACATTACGTTTTTTAATTTTGTCCGTATAAATAATTTTACATAAAAAAAAAAAAAAAAAAAAACTAATTGACGAAAGAGCATTTCAATGTATTTTCATAAACTTTTATTCAATCCCAATGTGTTACATGTATATGTGCTAACACATATAAATTAAAATTAATAGATAACTCGGTTTAGTAAAGTAATATTATAGCGGGTACTCGTGGATTCAGTATTACGTATATTCCTATAATCTGATCAATAGTACTAATCATCTGATCTTGATTTCAATTGTAATTCATAGTAATGATAGATAAAAAAATTTATTACCATAAAAAATATTGGTATTAAACATCGATGTTGTAGAATTTAACAGCTTTATATCAGGTGGTAAGAAAATAAGAAATAAAAAATTGAGGGAGGGGGAAAGTGACGAGAGGAATGATGATGGCAGTAAAAGTTCATCAAAAGTATAACATGAAGCTTTTATAGAGATCGTAAGCTGATGGTAAAGTAAAAGTTGAGGTATATATATGGAAATGGAAACAAAAAGTTAAAACGAAAGAAAAATCGATAATTGAAAAGTTCCAGGTTTATATGAATTCGAGAGTGTACGATACATCTCCCTCCAACTAAGTATATAGAATTGAAGACCAATATACCTTACGTAACATCCTTTAGAAATTGAATTCGAGGTGATACTTTATTTCGCCCAACCGTAGAAATATTGAAAATGTAAAACATTTAATACCACGGTTAATTTGTATCATCTAGTATTAGATTGAGTAATAGATCATTACTTTCTAAGCAAAATCGTGCGTCCAATCCCTTTGACTAGATTTCAAAGAAAAAAAAATCAATTACTTCTGTTCGCCCTCTACACTTATTAAATACGTGAAATCGAAAAACGAGGGACAACCGAACGGAAAATAAGAAGAAAAAGAAAGCTATACTCGACATAAGGCATGAATTAACGAAAGCGTACATGTTTTTGTAAAATTTTCTTGTTTAAATGTATATTTTTTGTACAAAGTCATACTTTTTTTTTTTTTTTTTTTAAGGTAAGTAGTACCGATCAAAAAGCAATGCATGTATATATTTATGTACACAACACGAGACAAGTGTGTGCTTTGAAGGAGACGAGCGAGTATGGTATAGGAATGGCAAGTATCACAGAGTACAGTTAATTAAGTATTCTAGGGTGTTCACGTGTAAGACGCTCGAGCGTGTTTTCAATCGCCGTGTATGTATAATTTTATAGGTACGCTCTTGTTGTCTCACGTATCCGATATATACCTATAGGTACTCCGATGTAACATTATATTTATATAAGTACCTACAACTACACGCGATTACGTTATTTTGTACGTGCACCAGTAGACAAATATATGACTGACGGTAGCTATAAGTATATATACGGCAAAGGCCAATCAAGTATATAGAATTCAACGCTCATTTGTAATACACGTCACATACAAGATCAAATACACACCTACTACGCGTGTGTATGTATATTCGGTACACATACAAATGCATGCCCGTATAGGTGCAGATGCACTGGGTATAGCGCTGACAAAGAGGCAGCTTATGAGCCTCCTCGGGTGTATTCGCTTCATAGCTATTAACTTATACGCGTCGCACCCTTGTACCAGGTATACCTGTATCAACATGATGGGAGGCATGGATGTTATAGAGGGCCCATATTATACTGTATACACAAACGCAAAGCATGACTCTCGTGGCAGCTTCCCCTATATAAGAGCCGCTGTTGCTGTGTGTAGCTTACAAGTATATACTTCCGTGCATAGAGTCGAACGACGACGCAACATGCCAAAGTGCCAATGTTTAAACAACCATCAAGTTGAGGGGCGTGCAAGCACGGATGGCACTTTCTTTCCATCTATACATATATCTCTTTTTGATACCTTTTTTTTTTTATAACAAGTATAGGTATACCTACAAATAAATGAAATATGAGCGAAAAAACCTATAAAGTAAAGATTTACTTAATATGACTCCGTTGTAAATTTTTCATTGATAATGTATACGTATAGGAATATAACAAATACTGAGCATTAGGTATTTATTGAAATAAAAATAGAAAGAGATGTAAAAAGCAAACATTTTTCTGACTCTCACGTTTCAACTGTATAAGCTCATGTACTAGGTGCATTTCCCGTGTGTACAACATTAATGCGCTCGCGTATATGAAGTGAATTTCTCCCCCGAAAGACCTAAAAGTATATGTAGCAGTCAAATTAGCCAAATGTATATTCCCTTGTTCCCCCCTTACCATGATTCGTTACTTTATCCTTAATAATATAATCCTCTCCCATGTCCAATCGTTGGGGCACACTGATAAGTCAAAATAAAAAAAATATATATGCTGGACTGTATAGGATACCTATTATATATATTCCCAAGTGCAGGCATATATATATATAATACATAAGCTGTATATATATGTATACCTATCCCCCAACTGACTCGAAACACTCGATCTCAATTTGATTCTTCGTGCGGCCAATTAGCCGTGCCATTGTTGTACGTTTGCGGATTGCGGTATAACTAGGTATATACCTGCGTTGTTGTGTAATAGTCGTTAAGACAAAATCAATAAAGAACGCTGCTCGAGACGAACAAAACAAAGAAAAAAAAAATCTGGTTTCATTAGAAACAATAATAATAATACATCATTGGGCCACTCGGAGAGACCATACTACGAACGTTTGGAGATGTAGGTACAAATATATGTATATTTCACTTGGCACGACTTTTGGGCCTCGTTAAATCCGACAGAATATACTTATACATGTCCTTTTTTTTTCTTCCACTACTACTGCACACGTGCACTTAATCAACGTCACCAACGTAGCTCGCAGTTAACACTTTGTTTTTTTTGCTATCGCAGCTCAAACTCAGTGACAAGCTTCTCCCCCTTTTTTTTTATGCCTGACGTTCTTTATTTTTTATTTTTTTCCTTACAGATCTATAGAACCAAGAAAATGCCTGAGAAAAAAAAGTATAGGTACAACATGCTCGACTTCAGTTCTGGTTTAGTGACCGCCAAATCCTACAAGTATAATAAATCTATAGTAAAAACACTACACGGACATGCGTGTTTGGTCGTACACTGTTTTAAATTTCAGTAAGCTTTTATACGTCCCGCGTTGTATCTTGTGTACATAGTTTCTCTCAATAGTCAAATAATCAAGTACGACGTGCAGTAGCTCATGAAAAAAAAAAAAAAAAAAAAAAATTATTACTTGTGTACCGACTATAACTGTATGGATAAAAACACTAGTGTCGATGTAAAAAGTGGACACAGTTATCTTTAACGCCCTTTCTCGAGCAAACGAATGTTTTTACATTGCCCCAACAAAGGCCGACGACGACGACAATGGCAATAAGTGTCATAATATATTCGTTATTTATCAGTAGCTTCACGCTTCACTCGAGACTTCTCCACCGAGTAACTGTACACATAAGTATAAGTATATACCGAACTGCATTTTATCAAGTACATTAGTGTGCAGTAGTTGCAGCTCGGCTTGAATCGTGTACATTGTATAAAACAATCGCATGTGGGCAATAATTCCTCGATTCCGCATTCTCGCAAAGTACATTTCCAGCTACAATAACGCCGTTGTTATATCGCGCGACCTCGTATTTAAGTCGCCTATACTTGTTTATCAATCATCAATGAAAGCGTTTGATTGAAAATCAGAGATTTTGCAATACCGCGTATTATTGTACTATTTTGGGACTTATCGCGTTGATGACAAATGTATTGTTTGTCAGGATGAGCTTGGGATTTGTTTTTTTGTTTTTGTTTTTTATTACTCCCAAAACAATTGGTGATTTGGCGAAAAAGAATGTGATCAATTTTTCGCGCAAAAACATGCATATTACATTTGAGTTCTATTCTTTTGTTGTCACAAATTTTGGATCATATGAGTACGTATACATTACGTCACGCGATCGATAACAAAAAGAATCCTTTTATCTTGTAAATCGTCAGAGAAAAGATTTGCACGTACGGAGTACAGATACATCTATAAGTATTTATTACATTGAATGGCCATTACGTACCAGTTATACGATTTGTCATGAATTCATTGATTTTTTCGCTTTGGTGAGTATATATATTACACATGATACAGATGACTGATACGATGAGAATGAAAATAAAAAATCCTACTTCACGAAACAGCGAAAATAAGAACTAGTAAGATATCTATACCCAACACACCTATAAGTAAGTATAGGTATATCCTTGCTCCATACATATGTATACTGTTGGACAAAATGTAGTATCCGTGTAAGCATCCCTCACATACATAAGATGGTAAAATCAATTGGCGCCGTTTTTCGGAGGGTCATCGATCAAGCGTGCAATATATTATCATACATAAGAAAGTGACCCATCGTAGAGTCAAAACAATTATGACCTCGTATATTATAATAAAATCCCAACGAGGAGGCAAGCCGGAGATGCAAACAAAAGGGTTCCGTATACATGTATGTAAAAGCCTTGCATGCACACAGGCGTCAAAAGACCGAGCGGTCGGACCGGTGCTCTCGTGCCGTTTTTCTATATAGACACCGTGTAAGCAAATAATCGCCCCCGAATGAACACGTCAACGGTGTTATCGCGCGTGCGGCCAGAAAGAAAGACACCCTGCGACCATCACCATTACCGCATACACTTAGCTTTATAAATATATACATACATATAAGGTACGTATACACATACATGTAGCTACAAGCCGGCGCGTGCGACTCTCCCCCTAATGTATACTTGGGGCCCTTTTATCCTCGCAAGAATAGAGGGGAAAAAAAAGTAGGTACAGCAGTGGGCCGAGTACACGCGTATGGCTCGGGGGGGTGCTCTTTCTCTCCCCGTGCATCGCGTCAAAAGCCGGGAATCGGCCAATTCGTGCATATACCCATACGACTATTCTACACCTATACGTATTAGGTACTAACTGAACTTTGCCGTGTATATATGTATATAAAGCATAGCGCGCGCGCGTGCAAGGAACCCGGCGACCCGAGGGTCGTCGCTTTTCCCCCTCGTACAAAAGGGAGGGCAACATTAATCGTTAATCGCGCTTCGTTTCATCGTCGTCGTCCCCATATATATATATATACACACTTGCGTGTGGCTTTCTCTCTCTCTCTCTCTCTCTCTTTCCCAAAATGCCATTCGGCCATTACGCAATGTCGCTGTATACACCCGTGCAAGGCCGCGCAGCAGCTGGCTATAAGTATAACCGCTGCAGGATGTATAGGTACATCGGATGGATATCTAATACCTACAGGAATTATGTGTACCTTTGTCCATATGAAACACATTTTGGGGACGCTCCGTGCCGATGAGGCTGTAGTGTGCCAAGTTTGATGCGTATATATATAGGGAAAAATAATAAACAAAGATTCGATGTACGAGATTCGGGGACATGGAGGCTGCTGCGCAGGGTATGTATATATAGAGGTGTTGATCATTGATGACAATGCGAGTAGCGGGGGAAAAAAAGGACGCCTTGAGCCGGCGTTTTCGGCATCGGGTAGCTGGTATACGTATATATATATATAGAGGGGATGTCTATGAGAACAACGTATACGGCTTGGATCTTTCTTTTATCATCCCCCTCCCTTCTCCTTGCAGTACAAATATATATATACATGTACACATACTAACTTGTATTATTTCCCTTATTTCGCGCGTTGCGTGCTATAAAGAGTGTGTCGGAAAAACACTTTTGGAGCAAAGGCATATTACGACGACGATGCACGCAACCCTCGTACGTGTGTATGCACTCTTAAATAATATACATAAGTGAATAAACTCACTTTGAATCACTTCAAGTTACAATTACTGTAATTTACGAGTAGCTGATTTCTTTTTTTTTCTTTTTTTTTTTTTTTTTTTTTTTTTTTATCAATTATTCATTTTGGTTGATTTCGCACTTATTTCAAATTCAAACAATTTATGTGTGCAAAATTTCATTAGTATATATTTGTATAGCAGTGTGTGGGCATAATATTATACTTATGATGCCGGATCACAAGTACACCATGTACACTATTGTTACATACCTTGAAAAATCCTAAATACGCGTTTTTTCGGCACTTTTATAATTATATACTTACACACATATAGATTGATTATAAGCGGCTGTCGTTTTTGCAACACGCGCACTGGCAGTTACTTGTAAGAAGTTTAGCGCGAGCACGCTTTTTACAGCAGTTTAATTAATAGCGCGGCCGACAAGGTTCAACGCGAGATTGCACACCGCGCGCATACCATAACATATCGCACACACACACACACACATATGTGCAACAGTGTAAAAATAATAATAATAATTTATTCCATACGCGCGCCAGTATACCTACTGCATATAATATATATGTATAATTACATAGAGATAAAAGTAAGTATAGGTAATGCGCGCAAAAACATGTATTACATATCGCCTTTCGCTCCGCATAACCAGGTCGCTTATTTTATTTTTATTGTATATATATGTATATATATATATATATATATATATATATATTGTGCTCGGTGTATACTTGCAGTGAAATCCGAGCGAGGATGTGATGTTTACTTGTATATGTTTATAGTATAATGAGTAGTATATTTTATTGAGCACGCATCGGAAACTCTCTGCGTCTATGATGTTTTCGCGCAGTGGTACACATGCATATACCGATTAGCAATGTTACCGAATACTTATTTATCTCGTTGAATGGGTGTGATACGTTGTACCTATACATACAATATACACGTACGCGCAAAACCCACTTATCCCCAGGGTTCGAACAATTCGCGCTAATCTAATCTAATCTCAGCGTAAAAAATAATACAATTGGATATATAGGTGTACACGCGACCGCATACCAGAGAATAAAGAACGGAGCGCATGTGTTTTGCGTTGTGTATACTGATGTATAAAAAATAAGTTTTCAAATGTGTTAAGATGTAAAAAAAAAAAAAAAAAAAAAAAAAAAAAAAAAAAAAAAAAAAAAAAAACTAGGAAAGAAAAGAAAAAAAAAAGTAATCGTACCTTTTTGCCGTCGCGAAACTTGACGTTTCCCTCGATAATGCAACTGTTATCCACCATTGTGGGAGCCAATGATTTTTCGCTCGCGAACGACTCGTCGGCTTCCTTCTTCTCATAACTGATTGGTCATTCTTTTCTCGTGCAAACACTCGCGCGCATCCAAACGCGGAAAGGGCCCACCTTTGTTATTATTATTATTATTATTATTATTATTATTACGGGTACAACAACCGTTGCTGCTGCTGAACCATCATCAGCCGTCCGCAGCACATTCCGCACACTGATCACACACTCTCCCGCACTTCACGCTTTCCAGCTTTTGTTTAGATAACACTTGACCGCTGATACAGCCTCCGCTCTTGAAGCGATGCCGACACGATAATGCATTTACGTGCACGTATATCTTACACAGAAGCCCAAGTGCGCCAATCACTTTAGGTATGTGTGGTCTATAGCAGTGATGGTGCAGTTACATGTATATACTACAGTCCTGTACGCGAAAAGCTCGAAAACGCCGCGGCGTTCCCTCCACCGTGTGCTCCATTTCGCGACTCGATTTCCTTTTCTCCGGCTGCTTCTCCAACCGTACTCCACATTTAGCCCGTATACTGTTACGGGGAGTCGGTTGAAAGCTGTTTCGGAGCAAAGCAGCGCAATTATACTTGTGGTCACGTATTTATATGTATATATATTACCAGCGCCGCCAACAAGTACTTATACACTTACTCGAGTTGTACTGTATATTCGCGCGATAAGCGCTAAGTGGCGTATACTTGCCAAGGGAACTTTTGTAAAAGTCGAGGCAAGCCGAACGTGCCGAGCTCCGAGCGCAGACTGTATAGCCTGCAGGGGATTTAAGAAAGAAGGAAGAGAAAGAGCGCGCGCGCACACAGTCAAACTCACATGTATAGTATCCCCATCCTGGGCACAAATCACGCGCGCGCTAAAATCGAAAGCCCGGCGAGGTATAAAGATAGCTGTCGCATCCGCATAGGTGTGTGCAATATGTACTACATACACATCTCGGGATTCTCGGGTGGTCGCATCGAGTTCGGAGTTGTAGGTGTACTTGCTCTGGCTGTGTCGACCCGACCCCGACTGACTGCACCTTCGACACGGTCGGTGTGCCCCCCCCCCCCTCGGGTCTCTCCCACCTTCTTCCGCGTCTGCCGCGTGCGCTTCACGGGGAGTCCGGGGTTCAGTGCCCCCTGCTCTCTCCGCTTCCCCGTTTTTCCACCCCACGAGCGCCCTTTCTGCACCCACATATATATATGGGTGATGAGGGGCCGGTGGACTTGGATTCTGCGCTTTTCGCAACACTTTCAACAAGGGTGGTGTGTGCGCGGCATAAGGTCCCGGTGTCCCAGCGGCCCCATATAGTATGTGTGGTGCAGCTCTCTGATGATGCTCTCTCTACTCTGCAACCCCCGTGCGATTACGTGTGTTGTATGATTGCCGGCGCGCGCGTGGCCCCGGGGGCTGACGTCCTGCAGAGAATAAAACTATATATGTATACAATACAGTGTATATGCAGAAGGGCTGGCGCTGCGTGTGCTTATAATATCTACGTGGGGCACGTATAATATAGAGATGTCACGATACATAATATATACTCTCTTCCTTAATTGTTATATAAACTGGCGTAAATATTATTTATGATTTGGTTGGAGTAAAAAAAAAAAAAAAAAAAAAAACAACTATTTTTGTCTTGGGAATTTGGTGCTTGGTGTACACAAGAAATAGAAAGCGGGGTGGACAGTGTATAAGTATACATGTAGGTATATAATAGTTGTAATTGAAAAAATTTGGTCAATCAAGAATATCGATGCCTGAGTGTGTTTTATATTAATAAAAGAAACAACAACAACAACAATGTGTTTGTTGAAAGGATACGTGAAAAATATCTTACTTGGTTCTCAAAACGGTATTTATAAGTATGTAGTGTGTACCTGTAGTAGGTACAACCTACATGAGTTTCGAGTTTTAAAAGACATTAAATATTCTTTTTCATAAATTGTGCGTTTGGAAAAAGTTACTATTCTCGCGATTAATTGACGGCTAAAGATATCCTACATGCGTATCCAACATTTATTTTGTTGTACTTTCTTTGGATTCGTTTACGAAACTGTTGATTATAAAGCAAACTTGATTTATATTTTATAATTTAAAAAATGTTTGAGCATGACAATAAAATGTCACACGTGCCGCGGTTCTAAGTAAGAAAGAAACGTATTAAAAAAAAAAAAAAATTAAAAAAAACTACTATACACGTTTAATTTACTGAACAAAAATGAACAACTAAAATATATAGATAATATATCATCTTATACCTGCAGGCGTTAACGACCTTTCGTCGTGCAAACTTGTTTTGTATAATACGTTGATTAGATATTTTTATCCTGTGAAATAATTTAAATGTAATACCCTCTCTGAAAAATACATCAAGTGTGTTTTCGATGTTAACCAAGCGACTCTGCATCTTATACGTTATATACGCATCAGATTACGTTTATGGTATGATCCATTTTTACTATAGTAGGCATGTGTAGAAAAAAAACGGCCATGCAACAACATTTGAAGTTAACTGCATTCATTTAGAGTAAAAATTTGGAAAAGTCGAAAAATAACTACATAGTTTTATTTCACTTTGTCCGTTGTTTGTAAAATAATTGTATTACAGTTATTCCATTTCATGCCCAACTAATAAAAAATCATATACGTAGCTTTATGTTCTACCTTTTTACATGAAATACTTATCACCCGGATGTCATTGATGAGGTTCTAAATAAGTGAGATGAGAAGTTGGATGTTTTACTTTTGAACTTGGCGGCATTTTGGCCTCTCGAAGTTTGACAGTCGACTTCACGTGATAGGTCGACAATCGACAAGTGTATTTCTCTCAGGCGTATTTTTAAAAAAGTAACCGAAAACACCGAAATCATATTTACTTAAGTAGATTTGTTATAATTTCTCAAAAATGTAACTTTGTGTCATTTGTATACAATTGAAGTCTTGTCTGACTGAACGTGATATAATCTCAGCATTAATTTATATCTCAATTAGTAAGTAGTAAATAAAATACATACGTTAATTAAATAAATTATCCTACTAAATCCAAAAGCCGACACACTAAATCCAATGTATTTTAAGAAATTTTTTAATTTTATAGTTTTAAAAATGTACCAGAATAACCTTACTTTTAAAAAAAAATGCATTCAATACATTAATCTGCAGTGAATACCAACAAGGATGTTATTCATGATTTGTACAACACTTTGCTGAAACTACGGTATCCTGAAGTTGCTCAAACATCCATCGATGAATTTGAAAGTACTATTCTCACTGGTACTAAGAGACTAGATTTTCTATCTTGGGTACTTCAGGAAGGTTCAAATAAAAATACGGAACTTTTCAGTAAATTTAAAGACAATTCTTTAAGCAGTAAGAATTTTGTAACTAAACTATACCTAATTTATGAATTTCTTCCTAATATTGACAATTGACAGTTTATTATTTCATTTCAGATAAACTTGTGAAATGCTTCACTCATATTGGACTGTGCACTGATGAAAATATTATATTAGTATGTAATGGTTCATTGAAGCAATACTTGATGCACTATCAAATAAATTTTTAAATAGTAAATCAGTTGTATCTAACTTTCAGGGGAAATGTGACATCAACAAACAAATACATTTTCTGTCTCTTTTGACTCTATTTATTAACAACGTTCATTTGCCGGATTCTCCATCTCCAACAAATTATTTAAATGCTAATAGTATTTCAGAAGTGGTACAAGTGAAAAATTATTAATTCAGTAGCATGTTTTTTACATTCTAGAATTATGATTAAAATGTATCTGTAAAATTTTTATAGATTGTCAATGAAGGGACAACGTTATCCAATCTACCAATCAATGTCACTTGTAGAAACAACATCGATGCGAGCTGGAATGAAGACAGATTTTCGGAGTTAACGAAAAATACAAACATCAAGTTATGTTCTGACTTAAGTTTTATAGATGTGCTGTGTTTGAACATTAAGGTAAGCAAATTGTTTTACTTAAAATAATTCGAGTATGTATAACCAGGGATTGAGTAATTAGTTCCTACAATCATTTTAGAAAAAAGTCAATGACCTTGATTGTGACAAAGATTTAAAAAATTGGATTCCTGTACTACAAGAATTTAATTCTGCTTTCAAAGACATTATGACGACTCCAATTCCAGATTCTAATTCTAATGCATTTTCGCACTACAAGGAATTCAGTACCGATATTCAGAAGGCATATTCTTTGTTTTCAACTTTTAAAAAGGTAAATTCAATCAATTTTATTTTACACAAAAACTTTAACGAACTTTAATGTAAAAATCTTTTCAGACTTTAGTTATTGAGTCTCAAATAAAAAATGGACTTCTCGTAGACAAATCAGTTAAAAGTAACAAGTGCATAAGTGAAGTGTTGCAAAACAGCCTTGTTTTGATTGAACAAGCTTATAACGCGTTGAATGATAAAATTTGTTAATTAATTTCGTATGTTATTTCTGTATTTAAAATATACTTTTACATTTTTATATAAAAGATTTATAGCTAATACTAAATTATTTGAAAGACATATAGGTTGAATAATAAAGCTTTCTTGAATTTTTATAGATTTATTTTATTTTTACAAAACAAAAGTGTATCTTAAGACCTCGGACGCTCCTTTTTTTCTTTGTAAAGAGCAAGTAAAGAAACGTTGGCAACCTTGACAACCTTAAACCTGACTCCGGGAATGTCACCAACAGCGTGGCCTTTACGACCGAATCCTGCAACTAAGACTTCATCGTTCTCCTCAATCGAATTGAGACAACCGTCCCTTGGTACAAAAGCTGTGATTTTTTTTCCATTTTTGATCAACTGTACCCTGACGCACTTCCTAATGGCAGAGTTGGGCTGTTTGGCTTCAACACCACTGTTAATACAATAAAATTGGTTAGTAAAAAGAAAGAAACAGAAATATACATTAACAATTTTCAAAAGAGAAAATAAAATTGTTGACTCAAATTAATCATAGATCATGGCTGTAGTTATGATTTTTAGTAAACTGAAAGTTGAATGTGTACATACACTTTCTCAAGTACGATGCCTTTTGCATGAGAGGCACCTCCAAAAGGATTGGCCTTCCATCTCGTGCCAAGATGTGCCTTTTTGTAGTCTTTGTCGTTCCATCTCTGATCACGCCTGTGATTGACGTGCTTTCGGGCAGTTCGAAGACCGCGGGGCTTACCTGAAAAAAAAATATATCGAGTAAGAAACAGAATTTCATAACCTTACTTGCTCAGTTGCACAGGTTAGAAGATTTAATTTCACTGTCACGTCACGCTTCAACAGGTATCTCTGCTAAACAACCACTGCAAAAAACGGATTTTTTAGCGGATGCGAATTACTATAGTTATCGTTTTGATTAAACGTGAAGAAGTTATGTTCGCATCATCAAGAGCACATGGCTATAGGACTTGGAGGGCTGATGATTTTTTACGACAAATCTCACTTGTATAACTGGGAGTGCAATTTAAGGACTTGCACCGCGCGTTAATTATGAAAAATTAAATCTTCAACACTGAAAGTTATTGCAAAATAACGAATATTAAACGAAAAGTAATCACAAATTTGGAAACATACCCATGACTCTCTGTGACTGTAGACAGAAGAAAGAGCGTGATTCGCGTTGCGTGCTTGTGCTGCTCTCTGAGCTCTCGTGGCGGTGGTGGCGCTACTATGGAGTACTGGACGACCAAAGAAAAGAGAGGGAGAGAGTCACGGTCGGTAGTACCGACTCGGTATACGAAAAAAAGTCGTAAGAGACTTGATATTTTTTCAGGACGGCGACGTCTGGCGACGTGGAAGATAATTTGTTAAAGGACTAAAAGTAATGAAAATTACCTCCTTGTATTGTTTTGACAAGTTGACACAATAGACAAATAATCATTGGAACTTTTAACATTGGCAATTCATTAAGTACTTAACTTTTTCAGAGTTGATTTTATATCCGGCAAAAAGAACACTGTAATACAGGTAAGTGAACACAGTATTTATTTTGACGTTACACTGCTGATTCCAATGTGCAAAGTGTTGTATGTATTTGCATATGTAGAAATTCAAAGAGAATTATGAATTTTTTTTTGTATACACACAAACCAATTAATGCTTGATAAATTTGTAATGCATAAGCTGATAATGGAAATTAACAAAAGGCAAAGAACAACGTCAACAAGGGAGTCTAATTTTTATCACAACCAAGATGAGGATTATTATAGAATAGATAGCATAGTTGATAACGTATTTAAAAAGTCATTTACCCTCACTGGCAATGAGAGATACACTCTTCCAAAGCCTGAATCCATGTTTGTCGAAGAATCATGGGAAATTGAAGAACTACAACAGATTAAACAAGAACTGAATGAAACTAAATCGAAACTAAACAATTTCTGTTTGGATAATTGGCACCAGCATACTTCACAAAGAAACAAAGCTAAAGACATAGAATGGCGAGTGCGCAGGGAATTTGATCCGGAATTTGTGACACAAGCATGGTGCAAATTTCACGAGATTGTCTCTAAATATCCATTAGTTCCAAAAGAAAGTATTTTTAGAAACGAAAATTCATTTGTTTCTTTACACTTGTGTGAAGCTCCTGGTGCTTTTGTAACTTGTTTGAATCACTGGTTAATGACAAATGCTCCAACTATTCGTTGGAACTGGTTGGCTATGACTTTTAATCCATATTATGAGGGAAATTCTAATGCTAAAATGATTAGTGATGATCGTTTCATACTACATACTTTGAAAAATTGGTTTTTTGGAGAAGATAACAGTGGAAACTTGATGACCTTGGAAAACTTGGAAGCTCTCGTGAAAAAAACACAAGCAAAGGGAAAAGTTAATTTAGTAACTGCTGATGGGAGTATAAACTGTCTTAACAACCCAGGGGAGCAAGAAGGAATCGTAGCGAGTCTTCATTTTTGCGAAGTTGTAGCCGCTATGCATATTTTAGAAGCGAGTGGAAACTTTTTATTAAAAATTTTCACAACTTTTGAGCATCAATCTGTTTGTTTGATATTTTTTTTATCTTGCGTTTTTCAAAAATTACATTTTTACAAACCAGTCACTAGTAAAGAGGGAAATTCCGAGGTCTACTTAATATGTCTCAACTTTAAGGGGAAAGAATTCATTTCACCCTATTTGACTGTACTTAAAAAAGAATATGGACAAAGTTCTACCAAAGCAATGTTTTGTAAAAAAGATGTACCAGATAGTTTTGTACAGCAATTAATTTCTTGTGCTCGAATTTTCAAAAATTATCAGTGCGAAGTTATAGATAGCAACATTGCGGCATATTCTGATAATCATCAATCCAAAAACAATTATGAAGTAAAAAGGATAGCAAACTTAGTTGCAGATAAATATTTGATGAAATTCCTACTGCAAAAGTTACATACAGATTTACAAATCGTTGGAAATCTAAGATTAAAAAAAAATCGAATTAATCACTGGACTGTACAACCCGCTGCTGAGTCGTATAATGAGCGTCAGAAAAAACAACTTTCTGAGCCTATCTATCGAATATTAACGTTTAAAGAACAGTTCAAATATTTAGAACCAAATACTTTTATATTCAAAGTAAGACATTACGTGCTTTCACTATTTCTTTAATTACCGTACAATTTTTGTATCTTCTTACTCTCCTTTTTTTTTACAGCCTGTTAATTCTTGCATTAGTATCAACATTAGCGTCGGAAAACCTTACGATAGAGTGCAGAGCTCAAGATTTTGCTCGGTACAAATTACGGAAATTTACAATCTTTTATTTCAAGCCATTGATGTAGAAAAAAACAAAATGATCTGTTTACCTATCCAAAAAAAAGTTTTACATTATGAAAATCATATAAAAGAGCTTCAGAATGATTCATGTGAAATTATTAAATTTCAGTATACTCAGACTTATACAAATAATCAAACTCTTGCTCTTGTAAGGGAAGCCCTAAATAATTTGAACAAGGGTGAAAATTTGATTATTCTTGGATTTCAATTGCTAACTCAATTTAATGTTGGCCTAATATACCTACTGTCATACACTTTTGTAACAGTAGAATTTCTCACGAATGAACAGATAGGATGTTGTATTAACTTTAAATGTTTCAAAAGTAGAGAACTTATTTTACAAAAACTTGAAGATTTATGTCAGGCTACAGAAAAGGCTGTGAAGAAAAATCTTACTGTTTTGTCAATAACGTCCATATTGGAATTATATGGTAAGATTGTCATAAAATTTTGGTTTGTTATTATTCTTATTGAATTTTTATTAAAATTTTTTTTAGATTCGGACTTGTATCCTATTATTGTGAAACTGAACAATTGGATTGCTAAATTTTGTGTGGATTATATTTCTGTAACTTATGAAGAATTGGATAAACAAGACTCAATAGAATAATTATTAAAATAAATTTTTTTTTTTTTTAAGCAAAACATACTTTGATTTGATAACAAATCCCTGACGGTTGTATGTAAAAATGTAAATAAAATAAAAGTCCAACTATCAAAGACAGATAGTGCAAAAACCGCTTTAATTGTTATGAAGCGGTATAGAGCTCAATTCAATTCTGTTTAACATGATTTGATTATTTTAAAAACATTTTTAATGTCATCAAAGTTTGCAACTCATTGTAAAAAAATGTCATGCACAAATCAATAATTAACATTTATGAATACTTGAGTGATTGGATGAAGCAGTGTAAGATTTAAAGTATTTTATTTTTAAATAATTAAATAAAATATTACTGAGTGTGATTTTTTCAGGTTCTCAACAGTTTTTAAAATGTCAAAAACTGAAGTACTGATAAAATGTCTGAGACAAATGTCTTCACAAAAAACTACTGCCAATATTTGCATCGTTGGTGCAGGACCTGCTGGATTTTATTCAGCTCAGCAAATCTTGAAAGTATGTACATTTTTACAAATTTCGTGTTGATTTGTTATAATTAATTACATAAAAAAAATCTTTAAAAAATTGTAGAGTATCGCTAGTGTTAAAGTAGATATTATAGAACGATTGCCAGTCCCTTATGGTTTGGTGAGATATGGTGTAGCTCCAGATCATCCTGAAGTAAAGAACGTCATAAATACTTTTCATAAAGTAGCTAAAGATGAAAGAGTGCAGTTTTTGGGTAACATAAATGTTGGAAAAGACGTTAGTGTTAGCGAATTGAAGGAATACTATGATGCAGTCTTATTGGTAATACATGTTTATTTGAAAAAAAAAAAAATTTATATGTATATATATATCTCTTTTTATTTAGTTGACATTTCTAATTAAAGTCTTATGGTGCTGAAGAAGATAAAACATTGAATATTCCAGGAGAAAATTTAGAAAATGTTATACCAGCAAGAAGTTTTGTAGGCTGGTACAATGGTGTTCCTTGTGATAAAGATTTAGATGTTGATTTAGGAGTAGAAGATGCTGTTGTCTTAGGTCAAGGAAACGTAGCCATTGACGTTGCTAGAATTCTTTTGTCTCCCATTGATAAATTGAAAGTAAGTAATGATGAGCGATTTTTTTTTTTTAATATCAACGTCTCCAAGAAATAAAAAAGTTGGACGTATCTCAGATAGCGCTTGAGATAACTCTTTTTTTCTTGGGGCCATCGATGTACTTGTGCATTACTAAAAAGTATAATTTTAATGAAAAATTTTTTAGAACACAGACATAACGTCTTACTCTCTAGAAAAATTATCACAAAGCAAAGTCAAAAGAGTTTGGCTTGCGGGGAGAAGAGGTCCATTGCAAGCAGCTTTTACCATTGCTGAACTTAGAGAACTATTAAAACTAGATAATTGCAAAACGTGTTGGAGAGCGGATGATTTTGATGGTTTAAAAGAAATCGTTCCCAATCTCGCAAGGCCCAGAAAAAGATTGACGGAACTAATGTTAAAATCTGTCGAAGACGTAGCATCAGACGTACGACAATGGGAGAAAGAATTTCATCCGATATTTTTACGCAGTCCTGTAGAAATTTTAGGATCCAAAAGAGTTGAAAGAGTTAGGTTTTGTGTTAACGAATTAGTAGGCGAGGATATGTTGAAACAAACCGCAAAACCAACTAATAAATTTGAAGAAGTGCCGTGTGGCTTAGTAATAAGAAGTATCGGGTATAAATCTAATCAAATTGATGGGTGTGTTCCTGTTGACTTGAAAAACGGAAAAGTTTTAAATTCGGCTGGAAAAGTAGAAAATAATTTGTACGCGGCAGGGTGGGTTGCAACTGGACCCACTGGTGTAATTCTTTCAACTATGACGGATGCATTTCGGGTTGCGCAATTAATGGCTCGAGAACTGAAAGTTGTTGGACATAAACCTGGTTATCATGAATTAAGAAAAGTTCTGTTGCAAAAAAATATTCACCCAATCACTTACGAAGGATGGCAAAAAATAGATGAAGAGGAGTGCAATAGAGGCAAAAAACTGGGAAAACCTAGAGAAAAAATTGTAGATATTTCTGAAATGTTAAAAATAGCCTCGAGTTAATGTTAATGAAAATTTTATATATATATATTGTCATTAAATTTTACTAACACCGGTTTTAATAAATTTTACTTTTTGTAATTACCTCCATTTCTATCTGCATTTTTATAGAATAGTAGTTTTCGTACCTGGTGGCGCATGTAGTTGGATGCGCACCAGGTACGAACCCTATTTTTTCTACCGAGGGCACACCCAACCCTCAAAGTAGCCCAAGGTAGGAAAATAATTTTTATCCTTAATTGATAAACTTTAATTCAAAAGATCAACTATCGTGCACATGGAGTGAAACATAGCGAAGCGTAACGGCAGCATTAAAAAAAACGTCTCAACTTTTTCTAAACTTATGATATTGTTTACATATATTCGTAGTTGTATGAGTAACATGGTAGTTTTTTTTTTGGAAAATTACTTTAATACGTTCATTACCAAATACACACAATCAAGTGCTTACCGCCAGCAAGCTTTGTCCTCATTGGCCACTGTCATGACGAATCCTCGCGAAAGCGGCGCTGCCTCCCCCCCTCCCCCCGTGGGAGAACCGGGAAGGAAAGAAAAAATGTCGGCGTGCGATGGGCGGGGGGACACTTTTTTCTCTCTCTCTCTCTCTCTCTCTCTCTTTCAGAAATGATTTCTATAGATGCTCCGCCCCCTACATAAGACCGCGGGGCCTAAGGCCCCATACATATACAGATATATAACATGTCCTCAAGTTTTCTTCAATTTATTGTACTTGCAGAAGTACACTATTTGATCTTTTGAATTAAAGTTTACTCAACTTTATTTAATTCCGAGTGTACGTACTAAGTATGTTTCAAATCCGTTCAATAATTGGTATATTAAGTATACACCTTTACGTACATATATGTATACATATAGCAAAGTTACACCTTAGAGCATAACATACTAAGCTTATATGCTCTAAATAATGGTCTAAGAGTTTCTACGGAATCGATACTTTGCCACCAGTACTTTCGTGAGCGTGTATAGATATAAGAATGTGATTGAATAAAATTAATTTTAATAATCATAAGTGTAAAAAAAGGCCTTAAAAATTGTTTATTCGAGTCAAGGTTTAAATGCAGTCAGTTGTCTGTCAAATATGTGTCTGCTGTATATATAGGTATACCAAGCGGCAAACGCGCTGTAGCAAATAGCAAGCTCTATATATATATGCGTGTATACAATTACAAGGGCTTGTTGTTTTTTGTGTCAAGCATTTTTCTCTCCCATCGATTCTTTATGGCAAAATCAATTCGTTCCAGGTATACCTAGAGTCAATTAATCGGCAACTAATCGTTTTCTACGTTCGAAGCAGGTAATAAGCATAAATCATTGGTACAAATAATGTACTAAAAAAAAGTTTTAAAAAGTTAAAAAAAAAAAAAAAAAAAAAACAGCACACCACGAGACAAGACATGCTCAACTTTCACGTAAACAATAATTGTCATTAGTTGTACTTGACGCTATTTTGAAGAAAGATGCCGTTTGCATAAAAACGATGTCAAGTATGACGTATCTGCTGTGGAATTTAATTTAAGAGGAGCACAGAAACTGATTCATACGTCGCGACTTCAAGTTAACAACTTTTAAGCGTTTAACCATTTTTTTCTCTCAAATCCTTGCTGGTCCAAGTAAAATAATGATGCGTGACTCAAGGACTTTAAAGGGTCTCTTTGCCGATCCTCGTAAGTTTTATTTAGTCATTCATGATCTATGATGTTTATTAAATATTAGTTTTACTATATTGATTACATATATATAATGCACTCTCTCATAATTGTCATTTCAGAGCCGCCATGCAGAAAAAATTTTATCAAAGAAAATGTTAAGAGTGTTCGTCAAATGGAAAAGCTGTTTCACTCTAATGACAATAATGTGAAAAATTTCAAATTTCAAGTTTCCAAGACAATCAAAATGCCAAATACACATATTTTTAATAAAAATCATAGTACAACAAGACACAGTGGTCTGTTAGATTCGAACATTGATGAAAATGATGGTGAATTGACAAAATTATTCAGTAAAAAGCTTTGTTTGGACAATCAAAATCATAGGAAAAGAAGTACATCTGGGCTGACAAACAAAAAAACTATGGTAAAGAAATTTGCAAGGCCATCTATTCACGGGGGTGTACTTCGAAAGAGTCAACATGGATATAAAGAACAAGCTGTGAATCACAAAACCGATGCTAAACAAAAGATCAAGTCTCAATCTATTGGAGATATTGTAAATCAAGGATCAAAGGAAGAGACTCACACCAGTGAAAATATCAACTGTAAAAGTCAAGGGGTTCAAACAGTAGACACAAATGACATCGAAAGTATTTACTCTGAGGGTATTATAAGGTAAAAATAAGAAAATGTGAATTTTTATTTTATCCTGTTGAGAACTTAAACGTTTATTTCAATTGTAAGATATCCATCCGGGAATGCAAAAAAAGCCGATAGTTGCCAATCAGATAGGGGTGATATGGTTTCCGAAGAAATTGATTCACCTAAACAAGATTTGGATCATTTGACGCAACATAGCAGTCCATCTAGTAAAGGATCTGTTTCTGTTGCAAGTAGATTGGCATCTCAACTTAGTAAAACTGGTGCACCACCAGCGAGTTATCGCGTGGGAGTCGTTCCCAAGTATGTAAAATTTTCTAAACTCATCTGTGTCACACTTGCCAAAATAATACAATATCTTTATGCACAGATACATCAAGGAAAGAAAAGAAGCTATGCAAAAGGAACAGTCAGCTAAAATTGCGGCCAAACAGTCCGATTGCCCAAAGGGTCACGTTTCTCTACCTGACAGCGAGAGAAAAGAGACATTGTGTATACTGAAAAAAAGTAAATACATTTACTTCTAATATAAGTTATTTTTTTAAAAGTGTTTCATAATGAAATTTGTTACAGATTATCAGGAATATGTTCACGAGCTCAATGGTCTGCCTATTAGAACAGATACTTTGAGATCACAGAGAAGAAAAATGGAAATAGAAAAGCAGTTGTCCAAGTTAGAAGATGCAATCAAAGTATTCTCACGACCAAAAGTTTTTGTTAAAGTTGATGCATAACTAGTAAACTTTATTTTTTATTATGGTTAAAAATCATTGTTATCACACTAAAAGCGAGAACTTTGACATTTAAGTCTCGCTAAAGCAATTAACTTGAATTTATCGATAGTTGATTTTTAGTATGAAATTATCTAGTCTATGCATTTAATTGTAAAACATGCGCAAAGTACAAATCAAAAATACACGTATTTTTCAAAAGTATAACGTTTATTGCTATAACAACAAAACCTTACCAGTTTAGCAATGTACACTTAAAAAAACAATTTACACATGACTTTTATTTACACTATGTACAAATAATTCCGGGTCGAAGATCAATTTTCCAGTTTGGAAAAATACCTTATCATTGTGATACCAATTTTCAATATTAAAATCCTTAAAAAATACTCCTATCTCTCTTACAGCTGATTCTTCAGAGTCTAAAATTGTATCAATTGTTAAATTATTGGTAGCATGTGAATTGAAGTACTGGTTTATCTGTACCTGATCCATGAGCTGCATTTCTTGTGTCAGAGAGTCCAAACATTCCTCTAATCGTATCAGGAGCTGTAAACTGAGCTTGATAAACTTTTGTAGGGCCCAACAATTGTCGCCATTTAATTACTGCATTGGATGAGGCCAAAATATGAACATCTGAAGGTCCACTGCACATAAATGTGAGGAGTCTGTTGTAAAAAAATTTTCCTTTATGTTCTCTATAAAAGTCTTCAGCTTCCTCGTTACTAATAGTCAACCGACGCGTTTTCACCACCTTGAATTCGTTGACCAGAATAATTTCTCTGATTTTCTATATTAAAAAAATAAGTGCAACATCAATGAAAATTTTATCCTTGGGAAGTATAAAAAATATCCCGAGTTGTTGTTTTGTTCATTAAATTAAATAAACGCATGAAAAGTTAAAACTACCAAATTAGCTTTTTTAAAATTAGATTAATTTATCTAATTTGACAGAGCAAAGGTTAGAAAATTACCTGCAATGCGATAGGAGATTTAATAATGTGAGGTTTAAGTATGGCAAGTGTCAATTGAAATGGATTTGATGATACCATTGTGACATCTGCGAATCGATCTGTCTTTTTACATTTTTAAAGCGCAAACACTCGTCACCGGCGACTTAAATTATTCATTTTTATACAAGAATTCAAAACATCGCTTCACACACAACTGAGGCATGAGCACGTCGAGCGCGGAGCGCCGGAAGGCTGCGATATCTTATATGAGCAGTGATAGCCTCCGCGTGCTCATAAGTCGCGGATTCGAATAGTAAGTAGGTATGTATATGTGTTTTATCTTTTTTTTTGTACCCTATATATTTTTTTACATGATAGATGAATGATGAAGTCTATACCGTTTTAGAAAAAAAAGCTTAAACACCAGTTGTCAAGGGAACTCATAAACATAAATTTAAACCTTTTTGTAAACCAAGTGTTAATGATACCTACACTATAATTTGATACTTTAACACAAGAAAATTTTTTATGTAACGGTCGACAATGGTTTTATTGGGAGAAACGTTTCCAAATTTTATTGCAGAAACCAATATTGGTGAGATAGACTTTCATAAGTGGTTAGGAGATTCGTAAGTGTCATATAATATAGTTTTTATCAAAAAAATTTGAAAACTTTAGATTTTTACGTGAAATGGTAATCATTTTTCCAGTTGGGGAATCTTATTTTCTCATCCAAACGATTTCACTCCTGTTTGTACAACTGAACTGGCCAGAGTTGCAAAACTATTTCCAGACTTCCAAAGGTCTGGGGTTAAAGTTATTGGAATTTCTTGTGATTCTGTCGAGTCTCATAGAAAATGGATTGAGGTAAAACATAAAGAATGCCAAAACATTAAAAACAAAATTTCATGAATTGCATGTGCACATATATGCGCATTTTTATGCAACGATTGCCATTGAAAAAGTGATTTATTTTCTAGGATATAAAAGCGTATGGAGAATTATCAGAGTGTGAGTTTCCATATCCAATTATTGCGGATAAATCTCGAAAGATAGCAGTCAGCCTGGGTATGCTTGATCCTGCAGAGCTTGACAGCAACGGACTACCAGTTGCTGCAAGGGCAGTTTTTATTATCGATCCTAAGAAAATCATGAGATTGTCAATTTTGTACCCAGCTACCACTGGACGAAATTTCGAGTAAATGTTTTTTTTTTCAACTCAGCCGTTTCGGAGCTGTTTAAAAACATTTTCATTAAGGATTTTCTAACTTACAGTGAAATACTGCGTGTCATTGAGTCTCTTCAGCTGACAGAAAAACATAAAGTAGCTACTCCAGCTGATTGGAAGGTAAATCATTCGAAAAAAATACTAAAAACCCATATTATCCTTTCCTAATGTCAAAAACGGTCATTATGCCCGTTGATACGTAAATAAATGATATAAAAATTTATTTATTTACAGAAAGGTCAGCCTGTTATGGTGTTGCCAACTCTTTCCAATGAAGAAGCAAAAGCAACTTTTGGTGATACCATAAAAACAGTTTCTGTACCTTCAGGTAAATCTTATATCCGCATAGTTCCACAACCAACAAATGCTGAAAACAATTAAAAACAAAATTTTAACAAGTTAAATTGAAATGAGTACAAACAGTTACATTTAACAGGATTTAATCAACTTTTTATACATTGACAAATTTGAAGATGTAATTTTATATTTGAAATAAATTTTTCATTTAATAATAAACATACATTCGTTGATTTAAGTGAAATTCATGTCTACAAACAACAAAAGAAGCCGTTTATCATATCACCTAGTAAATAATTAGAAGTACACTGCATTATATACATTTTTCCAAGTAGACGGTCTTATAATGATATCTAGGCGAATAGTATATAATATTTACATTTTCGTTTAACAAGTTATTACTAGTTTACGTTTTTTCCTTTTCTTCATACTATGATTACACTATTATGCGTATAGTATTCAAAGTGTATAGTAGCAGTAGTTATATAAAACAGTCCCTGGTGAAAACCAATACGTTCAAAAAGATAATAAATTTAACAAAATTATATCTCATTAAGAATTAATTACCACACAAAATATATTACATCACAAAATACTATTGCCCACCTTTGTGTAGGGTTTATCACGTATTTCTTTTACACAGTGTCATTGTATTTTTCACGTTTATTTATTCATTATCTTATTTTTTTCATTTTTCTATGTTTTTTTTTTTTTTTCTTTTCTTTCTTTAAATCGGTTTAATTTCATTTCACTATGTTACTTATAGTTTTCTGTTGTCAAATATCAATAATCACTCGTACGCGCGTTTCATTATTATTTCATTATTTTTATGATTATTACTATCATTACTATTACTATTATTATTTATCAAAGTCTCTCGAATCCTGTCTCGGTGGATCACTTAAAAAAAAAAAAATGTTAGATCAGAGATTGTCACATTCGATGAGCGGATCAGTTTTACTCCAACGAAGCATGACTTTCCTGTTGCTCGGCTTGCTGCTGTTCGCCTTCCATCAGGCTCCGCGCTTGTCGCTCCGCAGCTGCTCTGGCTTGTCTGCCCGCGCTTGAGCGCAGGTTCTTTCTTTCCACAGGAGGATCCAGGTTCAAGCGCTTGGCACCCCTTGACTTTTTGCTCTTTGGCCCCCCCTTATTGTCCTCGGTGGGCTCCGTTTCGCCAGCACTCGAGGCCTTACCCTGACCCTCACCGCCAGACTTGGAACCACTTGAGCTGCTGCCACTACTGGACAACTGCTGGGCCAAATGGCCGTGGACCTCCTCAATCGGCACTGACAGGGATGGTAGGGCACCGGGCTCGCTTATCTCTTTACTACCAGTAGAGAGGTTGAGCGTAGGACTGGGTGCGGGACTTGGTCGCTTCACAGGCGTCGAGGGCGCTGACGGGGTCGGGGACAGCACTGGCGATCTTGTAGCTGGTTGACTGGTCGTGGGCGACGGCACGATTAGCGGCGTCGGCGCTGTCGTTGATGTCGGCGTCGAGGCTGCACTCAAGCTCGGACTCGGCGTGGGAGTTGTCATAGACGACCTGATGCTTACATCCATGGCTTCGAATACCGGTTCTATGGTGGCAGCAATTTTTGGTGTGGCCGAGCGAGTAGGGTATGGAGGTGGATTGATGACCTCGCGGTGAGACGAGGGTGGCCTCGAGGGTGGTCTGGAGGGCGGTCGAGAAGGCGGTGGCGGCAAAAGCGCGCTCTCACGAATCGCGACAATACTAGCCGAATCGGTGTCTCGGTGCTCTTTCATCTCCAAGCGTGGCTTCTTCATTATTGGCTCGAGAGTTACTTCCAAAGATGAAGGTACGTGTGGCTCTCCATGTCTGTCTGGAGTGCGGACTCGTTTTGCCGAGACGTGCAGGCTATCGATATTTCTCGTAAACAGCTCCGCACTGGTCTTGCTCAGATGCTCCAGGGCCTCCTTCATCTCTTGCTCTTTGGTCTTGCGCTCGATTCGTGCTGACAGATCTGCGATGTCGCCGAGCTCTATTGTTTCCATGATTGTTCTTTTCTCAGTTTCAGCTCGCTCGTGAGCGGCAGCGGCAGCGGCGGCGGCAGAGCTGGCCGCTGTTGAACGTCGTCGCTCCTCGGAAGCGGCCGCGGCAGCAGCAGCAAGCAAAGCCGGATCCGAATACTGCAGAGTGAAAGATGGATCCACCGAGGGATACCTCGACTTCTTATCCGACTCTTTGCGCTTCATGGCCTCAGCGACGTCCCTGCTGTGTCTGCTGGCACTAATCGAGGTGGAACCAGAAGACGAGCCAGACTTGCGCGTCGAGGATGTCGTTCCGGCGCTCGAGGTTGGTGGATTTAGTAGGCCACATTGCGCCAAGCTCTCGTATGCCGACGAAACGCCGCCGGGCTGCATGGAGAATGGGTTAAGGGCGCCGAGGCCGAGTGGCGTGTAGAGCAGTCCAGGATTCGGGAAGAAAAAAGGAAAAGGCGTAGTCGTCGGTAAAGACGAGGATGTCGAAGTTGATGGCGCGGAGGATTTGCTAGTAGGAGGATCCATTTTCGTACGCGACTTGCTTGTACTAGAGGTGCTTGTTGTGTTTGAGTTGCGGGTACCAGCCGAGCTAACGACGTTCGTTTCCGCTTGACTCGTTGCCGTGGCACCTAAGGCCTCCATTCCGCTTAATGAGGGAAGACCCAATCCGGCGAGATTAGCAAAGAGCGAATTCGTGAGACTCATGTTACTGAGATTACCGAGATTGCCGAGGCCGCCGAGTGCACCCAAATTGGGCAGACCACCAAACGGCATCAGCAGTGGGTTATTCTTTGGATCAAAGTTGCCCAGTGACAAGCCCGACAAAAGGGAATTGTTGAGATTGCCCAGTCCAGGGAAATTTAGACCAGAAGCCATCGATGTCGCAGCCAGATTAGCTTGATTTACAGATTGTTGGTTGTTCGAACCCGACATCATGGGAGGCCTGCCAGGACTCTTTCCCTTATTATCTCTTCCTCTATCTTGTCCCGAAACCCTCTTTTGCTGCATCTCATGAGGCAAATTACCTCTTTCTTTGACAAGATCCGCCCACTTTGGATCGACATCGAACATGGGATTTTCCATCAACCATTGCCCGAGTCGTTTGAGCTGTGGTGCTTTACTTCCTGTCACCTGTAATTGAACGAACATGATGTTTTTAAACTTGTTTTCTAAAAAGAAAAAAAAAAAATAATAATAATAGTTATCAATAATGAATGAATTTTTACCTTTTTTCCGGTCATTCTATTTATCACAGGCACATTTTCTTCGCCGGTTAGTTTTTTCCAATCGAGCAAAGTTGGGTCGACTCGAGGTCTCCTTCTTCTTGGTGCATTGAGATATTCCGCACTGATTGGATCCGGCAAGGCTGTTTGTTCCGCCAGCCACTTATTGACTTTGGCTTCATGAGAGTAAGCACCAATTTTAGAGGAATATTCGGCAACTTTGTTTATTTCGGCAATCATCGATTCATAGCTCTTCCTATGGCTTGACGATGAAGCAGCGTGTGCCGCGTTATATGCGGCTTGTTGCTGTTGCTGTTGGTGATGTTGTTGCTGTTGTTGTTGCTGGTGGTGTTGTTGTTGTTGTTGTTGTTGTTGCTGCTGCTTTTTAACGAGTTCTCGGTTCTGCTGCTCAGCCTGAGCAAAGAGAGCAGAAAAGCTATCTTTGTGCGAGTGAAATGATGGTGGAGGTAGCTGACTGGATGAACTTCCGGATCGCGTTGATGGAATTGAAGTCACGGTAATCGAAAATGGTTTTTGCGAAGTTGATGGATTTGGTAGACCAATAGGTGCCGAAGTTGGAGTCACGGTTACGTTAGGAGTGATTGTACCCTTTTTGCTGTGCTCAGGATAATGTGTGCTTTGCTGTTCTTTTTCTCTTTGCAAGCCCTGTACGATCTCATCTAGTTTTCTTCTTTTCTTTTCTTTTCCAATGACAGGTTCTTCCACAGTCTTGTACATGATTAATTTTTAAAAATAATTAGATTTATATTTGATCTCATACATATTAGGAATTCAGAATGATTAAATTTCATTCAAGTATACTTACAATATTTTTTCTTTTTACAAATTTATCCAACATGCTATCCAGTTTTCCTTTATTACTACTCATTTGTTTGGACTTGCTTGGCATAGAAAAGTCTTGAACTTCATTCATTATATCTTTATTGCTATGGTCAGTAGGTGGTTTGGAGGAATACCTAGATAATATAAAAAAAAAAATGTATAACACCACAATTAAAATGTATGTAACGTTGTACAAAATGTTTTGTATAGGATTTCAAAGACATTTACCCAGATGATAAATCGATAGGTGTTAGGGTACTCGACGTGCCAGGAATCACAGTAGGTTTTCCAGGCACAGTAAATTGCAAGTCAAAGGGTATAGTTGCTACTCTCGTCTGTTGATGAGCTGGAGGTGGCTGGGAAGTTAGTGATCGTCTGGAATCTTCAGTTTGCGAGTCGTCAGTAGTATTGCTAGATAACATAGGCTTACTTAGTTGTGGGGGCGGTGGAGTCGACATGTGACTACTATTTAATAAAGCATGAAGCTTAGCTGAAATAAAAATATTACATACATGTATTACTAATGAAATTCCATTCATCATTATTTTATAAGCACAAATATAAAGTACCTCTGTCAGTTTCAACGTCAATGGCTATGTGTCTTTTGCGTTTCTTTAAAGCAGAAGAATTATTGTTACTGCTAACACTGGTGATGCTTATATTGTTACCAATGGAAGTCACGGGTATACTGTTACTGACATTACTAATGTTGCTAATAGTAATATTGCTACTAAGACTATTATGAAGACCTGTAGCAATAGGGCGTGGGATTCCGTGATCAGTGGTGATAGTAATAATTTCGGATGGTTCTTTTTCCATTACAGGCTCAATTTCATCACCAGCGGTGAAATTCACGGAAACGGGCCATTCTTTGTGTTCGATGGCGTGCACGATGTGCATCAAGCGAGCTTCAATGGCATGCTCCTTGGGCCACTTAACTAAAGATGGATAGTTGTGTGATAAAAGTTGAGCTACAGTGGGCTCATTACTATAATCCGTCCCTTTATCTCTTAATACAAATGTATCGATTTGCGTCAATCGCGATAACGGCTGAATAACTTCCAAATCTGGGAACATTGCTTTCAATTCAGCTGCTTGCATACTACATTTATCATCGATTTTAGACAAAGACAATTTCTCCTTAATGGGCTCGACAAGTTTTTCCTTTTCCCTTTCTTTTGGCTTTACATCCTCTTTTTCCTTCTCCCTTTCTAGCTCGACTATTTTCTCTTTTTCTTCATCCTTTGCCTTTTCCGTACTTCCATCACTATCTTTTTCCTTTACTTTGTCTTCCTCCATTTTTTCTTCTTTTTCTTCATTTGATACAGATGCTGTGATAGTGTCAGTAGTTTTTTTGTCGGTTCCATCCTCAGACGATTGCTTTTCTTCCATTGGACTTTCAACTTTTGGCTTATCTTTACTTTCATTCTCTTTATCTTCTTTTTCAACATCCTGAACAGTACTATCTTGTTCTTTCTTTTCATCGACTTTTTTCTCCTCTTCTTCAACTTCCATCACATCATCTTTTTTACTTATTCCTGTAATTTCTGGTTTTTCTGTTTCTTGTTCCGAAACATCTTTGTTCTCGGTATCTTTCGCTTGTTCAGAACTGCTCGTTTGAACATCAGATTTTTCTTCTTTCTCGTCAGCTTTTTCCATAGTTTCATCTTTGTCTACCTTACTCTCATCCTTTTTGTCATCCAACGTTTTATTATTTTCATCAGTAACTTCAGATTTGTCTTTGTCAACAACATCCTCCTCTGTTTTTCTTTCTACTTTTTCTTCTATATTTTCTTCTTTGCTCTCTTCAGTAGGTTTTTGTTCCGCTTTGACTTCAAGTATTTCCTTTTCTGGAGTAACAGCTTTGGTCATCACAGTCGTGATGGTCAAGCCTCCGGCCGTGACGTGCTTCTCTTCAATTTTATTGTTACTTTCAGACTTAACAATAGTCAATTCCACTTGACTTTTGCCAACATCCGGTTTCTTATCTGCTTGAGCTGCGTCTTTTTTAATGCCTACTTTTTCTATTTTTAGCGTACCCTCACCTTTCTCTAATTTAACTAAAATTTCATCTTTATCGAACTTTAAAATATCCTCTCTATTTTCAATTTTAATAGCTTTTTCTATTTTGTCGAGATTTTTACTAAATTGACTATCAGCATAGATGTTTTTTCTTAACATCTTGTGAAACGAGAAATCAGGATCGTTTAGGATCGTAACATCCGTTCGACCAAGACCATGCTTGGCAGCTCCAAGTAAGAGTTCTTTGTCGTGCTTACCAGGTTGCCACCAATCTGGTGTATCACCCGATTGTTTACACAAGCAAAGCCGCTCTTCCAAATGGGGATGCGACAGTATCTCTTCTCGAATTTTGCTCAGTAAATCCACCCGATCCAAGATTTGTCGAGCCCTACCAGGACTCAAGAGGTCTATTGGGATGTCAGCTGAGCCTAAAAAAAATTTTAATATTTAGATTCATTAAAATATTTATACCGCATGGTTTTAGAGCAACAGAAATTTTATAAATGATCACCTTCTTCTTCGCTAATTTTAGCACTACACGCTTTTTTGCACATTGCTCTAAAGGACAAGTAATAGTCAGTGAGATCACTGTCGCTCTTTTTGTCAAATCTAGAAAGGCTCTTGAATTTTGTCCAATCGTACTGAGCCTTTTTGCGATCGTAGTTTACACCGTAAGTCGATACAACTCGTAGAAAGTCGCTTTCCTCGCGCTTTGTCCATTTTGCCTTTTGCTCTTCGATGCGCGTTCGTTCGCGATCTTTGACCATTTGATCCATTTTTTCTTTCCTCTCCATTTTCTGCCGAATAAAAATAAGTTATACGACATTGTCAAAAAAAAAAAAAAAAAAAAAAAAAAAAAAAAAATGAATTGCAAAAACCAACCAAGAGATACATGGCCAATTTTTGTAAGTCCCAACTTTGCATATTTAAGGGTGGCTCCATTGCAGTATTTGTGTTGACGGTGGCGGCAGTGGTGGTAGTGGCTGTAGACGAGGACGAGGACATATTGCACCCCTGGTTAACTATTTTTATTTCCTGATTGATCTTGGACATCTGGTTGTTTGGCATAATTTGTGTTTTAAAGTCATCCTTCTTATTGATGTTGCGCTGATACGAAGTGATGACACGTCTCAGGCGCGTGTTAAGGTCGTTCACTGAAGGCCAGGTCTTTTCGTCCTCCGTGATTATCTCCAAGCCATCGTGACCACCACTGGCACCGGCATCCACCACAGTGGTGTCGGACTTGCTTGACACTGCCGGCGAGTCCACTCCTGTTTCTTTGCCTGTGGCCATTGATTCTCCCTCTTCGATTTCAGTAATTTCCATACCACTGTCATCCCTGGATACGAAAATGAAAAAAAATTCTCATGTTTAAAAGCGTGCAAGCTTGACTTGTACATAAAAAACTCACTTCCAAATAGATCCGTTTCATAGTCGATACAAATCTTATATTATGAAACGAAACTATGTGCAATACAACTTACAATATGAAAACATGTATATTATCATTTTTCTAAGTAATAATAAAACTGTAAATGTAGAAGAAATTGATAAGATAGTCCTGGAAAACCCTTAATTTTCTAGGTAACTAAAAGTTACAAGACTTTGATATATTCGTACGATGACCCGTTATGGAAACGCCGACTTGTTTAAAAAACTAGTATTAAATTTAATAGCCAAGCAAGTGAAACGTACCAAGTGGTAGACACAAAAGAGCATATTTATGTGGCTAAGCATTGTAAGTATTTCCTCTAGCTCTGTGTTAGTGTTAAAGACATACAGTCGTAAGGTTCACAGGCAAATTAGAGAACCAGCGATGTGTAACGTGTATTCAGCATGCGATTAGCAATATTATCGAAACAGCAGATACAGAGCACTTAAAAAATTGGTAGAGTAAGGAGTGAGGGTGAAAGTGAAGACAAGAGAGAGAAAGAGAGAAACTAAGAATAAAGGAGGAGTAAATGCTTAACAAAACTGAAGAAAATCTGTACTCACTTTGGCTTTTCGGTCGGGGGAGGGAGAGGACAAGTTGCAATGAATGAGAGCGTGGGGTCGCTCCTCATCTGGTCGAAATTCTCATAGCCATGCTTGAAGCAGCCCACGACTAATGACTTGTCAGACGTCGAATCCCACCACTTCACTGGCTTCTCTGGTAATTGTGGCAGGCTTAGCCGCAACGCACTGTGGGGCGGTTTTATTTACAATTTGCCAATTCACACATTTACTTTGAACAAGATTTTTTTCTTTTGCGAAAAAAATTCTTGATTTTTCAAATTGAAGAAAATTTTGATGAGATATTGTAAAACTGTACTTGGTAATATCAAAAGTTTACTTGTTTGATTGGAAAAAAAATTGTACATATCAAGGAAAGTCAAATGATTTTTTTTTTTTTTTTTTTTTTTTTTTTTTCAATCATCAAGTACTAGTAGATATTCCCAAGCGAAAATATTATAACTCTTGCCCTCTTGACACAGTGCACTGCTAGATTTTATTTCTTACCGTGTCACGCTGACAGCGCCGACTCGATTCGATTCCGGCTTGTGGCCTTACTTTAATTCTTAGATTTGAGTGTAAAATATATGTCTATATGCATATGATAAATTAAGGATGAACTAAATTTATTAGTAGCCAGTAAATCAGCGACGCTTTGCAGCTATAAGGGTAAACATAGGTTTTGACTTTTTATGAACATTCATTGTATACAGAAACAAGTCCCAGGGTGAATAAATACATTGCACATGCAACTGTATAAGCGCTGTGTAAGCACGTATGTGAGTGCACGATGTTTTTTGATGAACTGATTTAAAAGGAAAAAAAGACAACGACTAGCAATAAAAAAAAATTCACTGACCTCACGTGAACACCGTCGTTGATATGCTGAACTAAATCTCCGATGATTTCATGCTTTATGTAATAAAGCATACGAACTCGAAGTAATACTCTGAAATAATTTTTTTCTCTCATTAAAAAAATAAACAAGCAGCAAGTTTCAATATTTAAGAGTGAAAATTTATTTCATGTAACGAACTTGTTGGCATGACGACCAAGGTGTTTTTTATAGGTGCTTTCCAGAAAAATATCTCCATCATATTTCTCAGCGTTGCTCCAGTGATTGGGATCAATTGAACCATTGTTGTTCATTATCGAGGTATTGTTAGCCGAACCTCTCGTCTCTCTGACTCTACTGTTTTTTTTCTTTTGCTTATTGTTTTTGTTTCCATTACCAACCTGGTTTAGCGGTATGGTCTTAATCTTTTCTCCGTTTTCAATAGGCGTTATCAGATCCCAGATGAAATTGCGAATCTTTTCATCGCCTCGATAAAAACGTAAGCAATATATTATTATAACTCGAGCACAGTCTTCGATATCAGACTCGCGCCATCCTTTTCTGAGTTGAGCGTGCATCAGTATTTCCTCCCAACGGCCCCATCCAAAAGTTAAAAGTCCTCGTTCTACTTTGAAGCATTCGCTACGTGCCCAGTTGCCATAAACCACTTCTCCTTCTCGAGGTATGTACTCGTCGCCAAACTTGCGTGATTTCTTTCCAAATTTATCTCTACTCCTTTTTTTGCCTACATGAATCAAATACGTTTTTAAGAATTTGCAATACATTTTTGGACCACAACTCATTAGTCTTTATAGTTTTTTTTTTTTTTTATAATTTCAACAAATTTATGACTTTTTGAACGCTACATTTCAAATCTGATATTTTTACAATGGAAATGAATGATGTGAGATGAAATGGTAGTAGGTCGACATAATCTTGTTTCCATCCATCAAACGTCTCTATTCAAAAAATATCTAACAAGAGACCGATGAGATACAATTTTTCTTTTTTTCTTTTTTTTTTTTTTTTTTTTTTATTGAAATGGAAAAACTAATGAATTCGAGGGTGAAATAGTAAAAAAAAAAAAAAAAAAAAAAAAAATTATGAAGGCAGGTAATATAAACATACCTCTACCTGATAAATTGCCGCCCAATTCGTCGTCACTTTCATCAGAACTATCCAATTCTGACATGTCTACAACAGATTCATCGTGACCATAACGTTTAATTTGAGTTCTTCTTCTGGGTTCCGAGATAACCAAATCCTCTTCTTCTTTTTTCTCGGTAGTATCAATTTCGGCTTTCTTCGCCCACTTCTTCCAAAAATCTGGATCATCAATATTAATGTCAGATCTATTTGATGAACACGCAAAACTAGCTTTTGAAAAAGTGGATCCTTTTTCTGCTTCAATTGTTATGATCTAGAATTACATTCGTTAAATAAAAAAGTTGTAAAGTTGTAAGATTACTTATCATTGTTAATGATGAAAAATGATATTTTCAGTAAAAAGTTTAAACCTACAGAACTTGAGTAACTGAATGCATATTTATAAATATTACATACTTGTGTTCTTCTCGACAGAATTACATCGATATCCTCTTCACAGAATTTATCGCCAGCGTTATCATCATCCATGATCGCACCATAAGCTCCTTTTTTCAACAAGTCCTCAATTTCTTTTTTAGTTAACTGTCTGTTATTTGGATCTTTGCCACCTTGACTGGTGTTCATTGATTGTAATATAGCCTTATCCAAGCCAAGTTTCAAAGAAGCTTTGTCAAACATTTCTTTTTCATACGTGTTACGACATAACAATCTGTACACTTTAACCATTTTTTGCTGTCCAATTCTGTGACATCGGGCTTGAGCCTATTGTTAAATGAACAGGGTTAAAACGATGTAAATTTTAAAGATTACCAACATTGACATCATTTTGCGGTGTTAACTTACTTGTAGATCATTTTGAGGATTCCAGTCACTGTCATAAATAATGACAGTATCAGCCGCCGTTAGATTGATTCCCAAACCACCAGCCTTTGTACACAATAAAAACACAAATCTATCAGAATCTGGTTTACTATACCGATCGATGGCAGCTTGTCTTAAATTTCCACGAATCCTTCCGTCAATTCTTTCATATGGATATCTAAAATTAGAAATAAAATTTGAATATTAATCATAAGTCGAAATAAAAAGAGAGGAATAAAAATTGGCTCATCAATATTTACTTTTTATAAACTAAATAATCTTCGAGAAGATCCAAACATCGAACCATTTGACTGAAAACCAGAACCCTATGGCCGCTAGATTTTAATTTTGGCAAGAGTTTGTCCATCAGTACCATTTTGCCTGAGCTATTGACCAAAGCTTGATAGTAGGCTTCGGAATCTTCTTTTTCATGTTTATAATCAAGCTGAATTTGATCTTCTGCTCCGTTAAGTAAGAACGGATGAATGCAACATTTACGCAACTCCATCATGGTATTCATTAAATTAGGAATGTTGGCAGAAGTTGTGCCCTTGGCAAGAAACGAGAAATTTCTCTCCAAAATACCACGATAGTATTTTTTTTGAATATTCGTCAGTTCAACCTCGACAACTGTCTCCTCTTTTGGAGCAAGCGATTTTTCTACATCTTCTTTTAACCTTCGCAACATCATTGGCTTCAAAAGAACTTGTAATTTGTGCACTTCGTCTTCGCTACTTAAATTACCAAATTCTTTAAGGAATGCTTCGCTACTGGAGAACTGATTAGGTTCAAGGAAATTCAACAGGGAAAACAGTTCATTGACATTGTTTTGCAACGGGGTGCCAGATAGAAGAACTCGATGTTCCAAATTCAATTGTCTAAGACCTTCGAGTAATTTGCAATTTCTGTTTTTCAATCTATGAGCTTCATCAATGACGCATAATCTCCAGTTGTAGCCCTTTAATTCGTTAAAATCGGTTATAATGATTTCAAAGGTCGTTATAAGAACATTGAATTTTATAAGGTCTTTGATCTGTTGACCCTTTTCATTTTTGTAATACACCTCGTACTCGGAAAGCATTGTTCGACTAGCGGCTGATCCATGATAAACAATAACATTCATGTCAGTCCAACCTTCGAACTCTCGTTGCCAGTTCGGGATCGTCGATAGTGGCGCAATAATTAAAAATGGTCCTCGAATTCCGTACTTGTAAACTTCGTTTACAAATGTCAAAGATTGTATGGTTTTTCCCAAACCCATTTCATCCGCTAAAATGCAATTGTGTCCGTTATACCAAGAAAAAAGAAGCCAATTCAAGCCTTCCAACTGATACGGCCTTAAAGTGTTGCCTGCCTTGTAAGCAGGAGATTCTTCTAGCTTGACCCACTGTGATGCGGCTGGCTTCTTTTTCGGCTTCCACTGATCTTTCGGAGGAACTTTATTGAACTTATGAAACTGTGCTATCTTTTCTGGATCAACATCTTCCTCTAATTCCCACGTGGAATCTTCGTATTGCAAAGCTCGCCACTTTACCAAAAAGTGCCTGACAGTTTCGCCAGTTGTCGGATCAGTGTGCTCAGCCTCATCGAGTACTCTATCAACCTCAACAAAGTCTGGATTAAACGGATCGTCCTCCGTATTTTCAAATATATTCGTGTTTTGCTGCATTTTTTGCTTAAATCTTTTTAGTTTTGCCTGTATTCTCTTGTCACCTTTGTACAATTCTTCTTCGGTTTTCCATTCACAGTGTAAGTACGAAAAATTTCGGTATTTAACAAAGTATTCCTCAACTTCAATCATTTGGGGCTTAACGTCCGAAGAAACTGTCGAGTCTACTTTAGCAACTTCAAGGGTGACTTTTTCATCGGATTTTTTATCGTCATCTTCATGATCATCATTATCATGGCTTGTCTTTTTATCATTTTCATCATTATTACTAACGGTATCACCTTCGGTCTCACCAGATTTTTCAATATCGCCACCACCATCAACACTAACAACAACGCCGTTATCAACATTAGCATCGTCATCTTTTACCTGTGGATCAATCGTATCAGATATTTCTTTGTCTTCATTTTCTTTCGTTACTTCTTTTTCTTTTTCTTCTTGGTCAATTTCTTCTTTTACTTCTGCTTTTTCTTCTTCCTCTTTGACATCATTTTCCACATTTTCTTTTGTTTCTTCCTTCTTTTCTTCTGTATCAGGCTCAGTCTCATCTTTGACGACACTAGTTTCCTTGTCTTTTTCCTCACCATCTTTTTCCTCGCTATCTTTATCTTTTTCAGGCTTGGTTTCTCCTTCATCAGTCTTCTCTGGTTCTGGTTTGATTTCTGATGCTGGTTGAGGCTTAAGTTCTCTTTTACCCATACGCGAGCACAGAATAAACTGAACAACCATCGAATCTTCGTCGGTAGTGTTCTGTGAACAAAAGAAATTATTAGCTGAAATGCAAGCACGTCTGTAAATATTTTAAATACATCATTTTTGGTAGATGAATACTTACAATATATACAAAGTTTGGCTTATTCGGCCCAATGTCACCGCCTTCGGGTTTTTTATCAGACGAAGTTTTAGTGGCACCGCTACCGTCAGTCTTATTATTTTGCGAATCTTGATTAGGTAGTTCATCGTCAGAAAACCGAAGCATCACATCGTCGACGTACTTTTTACGATGCGTATTTCTTGCTGATCTTCTCTTGTTATCGTCAGCCTCGGGCGAAGGGGGAGGAGTGGCTGCCAATTCTTCACCATCGGAATCCGGCGCTATACGGCTTTTTCGCTTCCTAAAAAAAAAGTTACCATTATATTCCGCTCACCCTGTAACAGTCAAATAATTATGATAAGTAAAACCGAGTCAAACTTACTTCGAGCTTCTGGGAGATTTCGAGGAAGAACTTTTACTAGGCCTTTTACGACTTGGGGTTTTCTTCTTCGCAGCTACCGGAGTGTCGGTTACTTGACCGTCCTGTTCATCCTTTTTCTCTTCGTCCCCAATAGTTTTTTCAGACTCGGACTTTTCGTCACTTTGTTTCGACTCTGTCTCTATGGGTTCAACTGTTGACGAATCGACTTGCTCATTATCATCTTCAGCAGGGACAGAACTTGGCTTTGCTTCGGAGTCTTTGACGCCCATCGAGTCGGACGACGCAACTTCTTCATTCACAGATTTTGACTCTTCGTCTCCGGATTCCGACTTTAGCTTCTTTTTACTACCATTTTTGGATGCTGATCCTTTGCTGTCCTTCTTTTTCTTCGGCTTTGACTCTTTTGGCGTTTTAGGTTCCTTGGGTGCCTTCAACTCCTTTTCCTTCTTAACTTTTGGTTCTTTCGGCTCCTTGGGTTCCTTCGGTTTTCGCGGTTTTCTCGGTGGTCTTGCTTTCTTGCTCTTTGTGGCCCACTCTTCCTCCACGTCACCACCGGACGAAGGTTTCATGTCCTCGGCCGAGTCAGCTGCACTATCAACAATGTTACTGCTGTCCACAGGAGTGACTAGATTTTCCGACATGGTCTGCTCAGGCTGAGCCATCGGCTCGACAACAGTTGGCGCTTCGGCTTCCTTGTCAGCCTTTTTTCTGCTCTTCTTGGATCTGGAGCTACCTTTACTGCGACCCCTACCAGTTGTACTGGACACTTGTGGACTGTCTACGACGGCGGGTGCCGTGAAAAGCGGCGATTGCAATATGCATTGCGAGCCTCCGTTGCACTGATCGTTCGCCTCGTGTTGCTGCAGAGCTTGGAGCTTCTCTTGTAGATTGACGATTTTCTCTTGAGTTTCCGGTGCCGGTGGCATGCAGTAAAGCTCCTGCAGCTGCTGTTGCAGAGCAGCTCTCTCTTGGTGATGGCTAACCGGAGCCAAGAGATTCGGAGCGAATCCAGGGGCAATGGAAGTCGGTATACTCGTAGGCGTCATATAATCTATGTTGGTTATTCCCGTGCTGTTGACCACAGCATTGGTATCACTTGGCGGAAGATAGGGTTGTGGTGGCAATTGCTGCGACCCGATCACGTCTTTTGCATACACGCCATTCGTCTTCGGAATGTTCGTGTACTCTCCAAAAGCCGGCTGTTGCCCGGATATATAGTTGTCCGGGTGCATAGGTACTTGCGAGCTCGGCACGGTTGCGGGAAGCACGTTCGGCGCTTGACCAATCACAGGAGCCACGGGTACTTGTTGCTGCGGCGTTGGTGGCTGTAGCGCGCCAGCTACATTACTTGCCGGTGGCTGAGCCAGACCCGTCTGACTCATTGGCATCGGAGCCGCAACTTGATTTTGCACTTGGGCCGACTGCATGAGCATCTGACTTTGCACTTGGGTCGACTGATCGGGAACTTGGTTGTGCAAATGGGTTGACTGATCGGGCATTTGACTCGGCTGTACCTGCATCGACTGATCGGGTGGCTCATCCGACGACTGAACCTGCGACGATTGGTTTGGACTTAGGCTTTGCACCGGCGTCAATTGGTTCAACGCTGGTGTCGGAAGTTGCGCGACTTGGTTTGTCATTTGGCTCGATGGCAACATTTGCGTCGACTGATCCGGTGTCGGGCATTGGCTAGGCGCGTGCTGCAAAGGAGGAGTCGTCGGAGCATTGCTTTGCGACAACACATTGACTTGCTGTGTTTGCGACATGTGTGATTGCTGCTGCAAGGCAGGCTGCGCCGGTGCTTGTCCTAATACTGAAGTTTGGGGTTGAGTCACTTGACACTGACTGACCACAGGCTGTGCAGATTGTTGCGGGAGAGCAGAAGATATTTGCTCCGAATTACTGACCACTTCGGAAGCTGTAGACACCATCGGTTGATGCTGCTGCTGCTGCTGTTGAGGCTGTGTGATATCAGCAACCACCGAGGCAGCTTGATTAACTTGAATTTGATTGATCGATGAATCCATGGACATTTGAGACTGACCAGCATTCGTTTGCAATACCGGTGATTGAGAGCACACAAGCGACTGCGACTGACTCACCAAAGATTGCTGAGATATTTGAGGAGTCGAGCAAATCGAATCCTGAGACTGAATTGCCGAACTTATTTCCGACGTCTGTTGATCAGTTACGTGCGACTCAGCTATCTTGTTTTCTACGCTGGGAACCGCGTTTTGCACAGGCATCGAACTAATGATTGGTGGTTGTTGCTGCTGTAACAACAGTGATTCGTTACTGCACTGAATACTATTACTCGCATTAGTCGGAGGAATTGGTTGCACAGGCTCCATGGGCAAAGGATTTACGATCGATTGTTCAATCGGAGTATTATTGATCTGAGGACTGCTATGCAGTGGACTTTCACAGTGTTGCTGTTGACTCAATAAATCTTGGCCACTCATAGCTTGGTTGGCTTGACTTGGTGTTTGTTGATGAGATTGCTGATGTGGTTGGTGCAATTGCGGGTGTTGCTGTTGCGGCATTTGATGCGGTTGCTGGTGATGATGGAGCTGCTGCTGTTGATGGTACTGCGGTGAAAGCTGTTGGTGCTGTTGACGTTGCTGGTGAGGCATTGGATGGTCGGGCATGCCACTTTCCGGCATGGGGGATTGATGTGGAAGGGAGTGCACTGAACTTGGCACCATGTCTGTTGGTTCTCGCGTTGTGGCTTCCACTACACTGTGAATACTTTCGCTTCCGTTCATAGGATACAGGGACGAACTTTGTTCGGACACGACTGGTAGTGGTGGTGGCTGCTGCTGTTGATGAGGCTCCATTAAGCTTCGGCCATCATTTAGATTCATCGTCGACCTAATTTGTGGCGGCTGAGGCTGCGATTGTGGTTGAGGCTGGTGTTGGGCTGGCGGCCACTGCGATGGCATCGGCATACGAGGTCCTGTCATTCCTGGTCCCATGGGAGTTTGTGCAGTCGACTGCGGTAAGATATTCGGCGCATGAGGTAAAGGTGGCCGAGACTGATACTGACCGTAGTCTTGCGTAGGTATATTCGAGTTTGAGACCGAGACTCCTGGTATAACCATTTGTTCAAGCGCCTGTAGCGTCGTTTGTTGCGTGGTAGCAGCAGAACTCATAGGCATCGATGTCGGTGGGCACGGAGATACCGATACCGGTTGAGATTGTTGCTGCTGTTGATGGGGGTGTTGCACATGTCCGTGCGGCGATAGTGTGCTGGGTTTGGCTGGGGACATTATTGGCCTGAAACCAATGACAGAACCAATAAGATAATTTGCTCTCTTTTTTTCTTGCTTAATAACAGTTAACAACTAAACAAATTACCTTGGCGACATTTGCTGCTGAACAGCTGGTGGCCTAGGGGACATCTGAGGTCTAGGAGACATTTGTGGAGACAGCTGAGGGAAAGATGCCTTGTACTGCGGACTCGTGGCATGTTTCGTAGCACCGTACTGCGGAGTCGGTCCAGGATGCTGTGGCTGATTGAACATTTGCGAGGAACGATGAGGATACTGTGGATCCATAGGCTGCGGCTGCTGTGGCTGTGGCTGCTGCTGGGACACAGGGTGCTGAGGATGCTGCGTATGTTGACCCTGAAATTTACAATGAAAAAGTAATAAGAACAGGGAAAATACAGTGAAAAAGGGAGAAGAGAGAGAGAGAGAAAGAGCAAAAAAATTCATACCAAAGTCTGATACTGTTGATGAGAGGGATGAGTCTGATGAGTCGAGTGGGACGGATGATGATGAGACATGCGCTGAGACTGTTGCTGTTGCTGCTGCTGCTGGGATGGCTGAGGCTGCTGGTGTATAGAGGGTCCAAAGCCGAGGTAACCAGAGGAACCCCCATACATCGAGGCAGCACTGTTCTGCTGATAATGCGGCTGCTGCTGTTGGCCCAGCATTTGCTGATAACTGCCACCACTGGAGCCCGACTGCAGAGGCTGGTGTGGCACCCCCATGCCACCCATGATGCCTTGTTGCGCTGAGTAGTGCTGCTGCTGCTGCTGCATTTTCTGTTGCTGCTGCTGCTGCTGCTGTTGAGACATGCCCGGCTGCTCCTGCTGGTGGCCGTATTGAGGCATGTGCTGACGGTAGCTACCGGGCTGTGGTATCATCTGATTGTAATGCCTCTGCATTTGGGGGTAAGCGCCGGCTTGGCCCGGCCAGGCACCCATGCTCGGATCCATACCGAGACTCGAGCGCGCCATCGGGTGCTGCTGCTCCATCGAATACATACTGTCCGAGTAGCTGGGATACTGAGTTGGCTGACCCGGATGTCCGGGACCCCTCTGTTGTTGGCCAGCTCCCGGCTGGCCGAGGCCTCGATTCTGGGCCGGAAAGCCCTGAGGCCCCGGTACCACCATGCCACGCTGCTGAGGCCCGGGGCCCGGCTCGAACGGGCCCAAATTTTGATTAAACATGCCGCGCTGCTGCTGTTGCTGCTGCTGTGATGACGAGGACGCTGCCGCCGCCGCTGGAATCTGTAGGGGATTGGCTCCTTGGGGATGAAATTCGGGTCCACCAAAGGAGGTTAGTTTCTGCAGGGGGGATTCCTGGTTAATGCCGTACGACTGGTTAATGCCGTAATTGCCTCCGGCATTGGGTCCAGGGACGTTGGGGGCATCTCTCGAGCCTACGACAACGGAATTGGCTGCTGCGGCAGGGTCGAAGTGATCATTGGGCCCAAGGTCGGGAAGAGCGTCGAGCATCGATCCACTGACATCTTCGCCGAATAGGTCGTACGAGTCCATGTCTTTACGCTGCAGCACGACTCTGCTTCTTCGCCTCCTTGTCGGGCTGCTGCTGTTGCTGCTTTTGCTGCTGCTTGGGACAGTATCCAATGGTTATTGTCTCCGGGGCCGCTGGCGTTTCCATCATTGCTACTTCTTTGCCTCGTCTGAAACAACAAATCCATGTTTCGCTCTTAGTTTCTCTCTTTTATTTTATTTTATTTTTTTCCTTTTTTATAAACTAACTAATCATACAAGTGTTATAAGCTCATATCCCCCATGCACCCTTCTTAAAGCACTACATAATGTATTATGACATCTAGCTTCATATTGTATCGGTTTGACAGTGCCAAATGTGCCGATCATTGGTCACACGTGTCTTTTATTATGCGAGCAACAATCTTACACAATGTGCATATAAAAACGTACAATTACAGGGTGGCCAACAATTCTCGATGTGCGTCGATTAACGTCCAGCACCAAAGGGGAAAAGCTATACGCTTATGGCTAAATTTTTCATAACCGCTACAACTTCTCCCCTCCGGGACCAGCCACATACTCTTGACCTTCCTCTCTCTCTCTCTCTCTCTTTCGCTCGCTCGCTCGCTCGCTCTTCTCTGTGAGTTCTCTCCTCGCCAAGGCTGCTGCTGAAAGTATATAGTTATACGGCTAGGAAAAAAAGAAAAAAAAAAAAGTTTTCTCTCTTAAAAATAGACTCCCGAAACACACTCACGATGCTCTACTCCCGTGTTACTGGTACATATATCCTCACTCGCATACCTTGTAATATATTTATAACATAAGTATAAGTACCTATATACTATGATGTATAACAATGTGTACGGGTACAGACTGGTAAGGTATACAATATTTTATTATGGCGTGAAAAGTATATAGCATATGCAGCAAGCGCGAGAGAGAATTAATAGCATAGCCACGCGACGACTACGACCGAGTTCAATCACCTGTTCTTTTTATAACCGAGTGAGTTCCATCGCGGTATTGGGTGTGTGTATATGGGTATACCCACAGCCGGCTAAAACTTTCAGACACGGTCAATTTCGGAGCAAGTGTACTTTAATAATACTATACTCGTACAGCGTTCTGTCGTCAAGAGTATGCATATTTAATGTGCACTTTTTTTTTTTAGATGTCATGGATTTTCATACGAATATTACACCACATCAGCTAAACGATGACTGTATGTCACAAAAAAGTATATAAGCGGAACTTTTGCTCACAATAACTATACACTCGTCATCAAATTGTTTGATAAAAGTTGGACGTTGTACATACTGACCAATTGTACATACAACCAAAGGAAAGTTTAAACGACGTGTTTTTGTCAAATTTTTGCGAAACATCGGAGCACAAAGCGTCGATATACCTGTCCCTTATAGAAGGAGCTCAACACACCGTGGCTGGTGTGCGAGATTATTATAAGTACAGTGGTACGTGATGTGCGCTGTGCTCCAAAAATCAATCAACGTCTCCTGATGTGTGCGGATGACGCGGCACACATGGATTATGAATATACATGTATACAAACTCACGCCCACCCACTCAAACGACTCGTACATCGGGAGAGACTTGCCGAATATAAATAATTCAAACTCAATTCCCGGAGATACACATTCAGCTGCGACTGTACACATGACGCACTACTCACAATCTCACGTGAACAGCTACAGGTACAATACATAAAAATAAGAGTATTTTAACCGCGAGTTGTGCTTGCATATAGTGCTTTGAGTCGTAAGTACTTTTGCACTGCCGTTCTGAACACGTCTATCTGTGTATATTTTAGGGGATGATAAGTTATAGCGACAACAACGACGACACAATGTAATTTTAATGTAATACGTACACACGCATAATATCATATATGGCATCGACTCGTGTATATTATAATATCGTACGCGTATGCGCGTGACATGTATATAATATACAACATGGGCATACTGTGGGCAAATGGGCAGATGGTAAAAAAAAAAAAGAAAAAAAAGAAAAAAAAGGAAGGAAAGAGAGAGAGAGTCGCGCGCGACAGCAACACCAGCGATAGAACTATAGCCTCTGCTGGCGCGGTCGTGGCGTTTGGAAAATCGATTAACCGAAGAAGGAGGTGGAGGAGGTGGTGGAGGGAGAAGTATATAATATAAAGGACCATCAGAGCCCGGGAGTCTCTCTGTGGCGTGTATATATGCAAGACCGTGTACCTACATGGATGTATGTATATATATGCTGTACGCGTCGGACGAGACTCGCTCAGAAATGACGAAAATTCATTGCGCGCGCGTGTCCATCACGTCCAATACCTAAGGTTGTCGTTGTCGTCGCACTCTTTTCGTGTGCACAATATATAAATATGTATACACATACGAAATTTTACACCTAAATTGGCATTTTATACGCTACATATATATGATGGCACGAATTTCAAAGTCCAATGAACGCCTAGCGCTATTATGAACTATATGAACGAATGACGAGAGAGATAACGAGATAAGCATCACTTACAGGTACCCCTATACATAGTAGACCGGCAAACACTTTAACCAAAAAAAAAAAAAAAAAAAAAAAATACAACTTTTTCAACCTCCACTGTGATCCTTGTTGTTGCCTCTCTCAAGTCACACTTGCATCATATAGATAATCAACACCAAAACTGTTGTACACTAGCACGACATTTAACTCTGGTCTATTGCTTACACTGGGGTTGTTGTTGTTGTTGCCGCTGCCACTATTCATTCTCCCGGGGGGATGTTGTCCGGATCATCAGACGACACTTATGGTGCGGAGCAGACCACGCAGCGTTGGTCACAACAAGAGCAGCCGGTCGCGCCGGCTGTTGTTTCGGAGCTGCTGCTGGCCATACACGCATAATTTTGCACATGTATGGCATAATATGTATACATGAAAAGCCGGCTTCGCAAAGTATAAACTTTATGCGTTCGCGCGTGTGTTTGGGGGTGTATTACATAAGTGTGGGTACAAGGACCAAGTCAGCCCAAGTGCACGGAGCTGCCCCTATTATATACGCGCCATGATATCCGCGGGCACGGCGGCACACACTAACTGTATATATACAGGTCCTCGGTGGTGCCGTGTTCGCGGTGGCGTCACTTTTCACGTTGCGCGTAAGAAAACGAGAAGACGCGTCTATACACAGCCTGCATGCACACACTCTGGTTGAAGGCGTCTAATAATTCAGCCCCACGAAGATCAACTCGCGAATTCAGTGAAGGTCGCTCGTGTTGCTCGTTCCTTTTCTTTAAAAAATTGTGCATCGGGGTGTGCGTGCGAGCGTGCGTGCGCCGATTTTTCGGAGCACTCCGAATCAAGAAGGTGTATTGTACGTGCACGTAAAATACCGACGGGTCGGCGTGCCGTTGTTGTTGATAATAGCCGATGCCAAATGCAATTTTAATGCCCCCATGGTCCCCACAACCTCTCCTTTATTTGAACTGTATAAGACAACTATCGCGGATGCGTATACAATATATACACCAAAGCAGCCGTCGTCGTCAACGCCGTCCAAGCCGTGTACGGTGGCTCTCTCTCTCTCTCTCCGCGACTCCATTGCTCCGCTCCCTCCGCCACACGCACACACAGCTGCCGGAGATGAGGCTGTCCTTGTTTGATGCTCTCCACCGGTCTGTATCAGCCCTCGGCCAAACACACACACTCCGGGGGCCAACGTTCGGTTTTCGAGCGCACGACGCGTGCTCCTATAATACCCCTTATATAGGCCTCGTTCACCGGAACAATCTTTATACATTATATTATATACGTGCGTGCTACATATGCATGAGGGATGATTAACTGCGTGGGCACAAGTATATCCGCCAACTACACCCCCGAAGCGCTATCCCTAGATGTCCATCGTCCTTTAAAAGTTACCTACATCCCCTTATCTCTCTCTCTCGAGGTAAGTCTAACAAACGGAGCATCTTCATCGGAAATTCAGCTAATTTCCTCCATTATACGGGGGATGCACGTATAACAATTCCAATACACTGTGTCTGTCCGAACGATCGATTTGCCAAAATGACGTTGCACAGCCCATTACGGATTTATACGGCGGCGGAAAAAGTTGCCGTCACGTAACCCGTCACGTTTGACAGATGCAATACAAAATACAAATATAAGTTGCCTTTACACCTATATATGTGTATACATTGTAAGTTATACCGTCAAAAGCACCTGCTGCATAGTTATATGGGCAGCACACACGACCATGAGAGTTTTCAAAGAGAGAGAGAAAGGAGACTCGAATTTTCAGCTTTTATGTGTTTCGAGGATGTGCCTTTGAATTTTCCTTCGTCTGAGAATACCGAAGCTCTCGAGTTGTTATGGGTTATTGTACGCCAATATATGGACAAATTAATATCGAGCTAGCTAAGCCATTTCACTCGATTTTCTCTCTTATTACACTCAGGTACATGGCCATACGCGTATATTCATACTCCGTTCTATGCTTGATACACGAGTACATCTGTAATATAATTATCGGAGCAAAAGGCAGGGCGGGCAAAGGCTCGAGAAGGCTATATACATATATACACTTTGTGTGTATAGGAGCAAGCGAGAGAGCCTCAGCACGCCATCCTTTTCCCACGCTCCATCTCTTAAAGACATTGGTGAAGGTGTACATATGTATACATGTATATATATATCTGATGGTTGTATACGCGCACTGCTTTCTCTCTCTCTCTCTCTCCTCTCGCGCTTCTTCTTCTTCTCCTCTCCCTCTTTTGGTTCTGCTCCGAAACGCGCGCGCGTGCTCTCACACAGGCACACCCACTGCTTTATACACACTTTTTACGTGCACGTGCTGTTATATGTACATGTAGGTACATGGCGATGTTGGCGTGCGTTAATATGTGGTCATGCTTCCCTATACATGTACCCATAGCCTCGCATTATTCGTTAAATGCCCAACGGAACAAAAAACAAAAAGAGTAGAGCATCTTAACAACAGATAGAATCAGAGACGCAACGGTTTAGGGTAGTTTTGGAGCACGAAAAAGAGTCACTGCTCCGAAATGTTTTTTTTTTTTTTTTTTTTCGGACCAAGAGATTGTTTTCGTCGTATATATGAGTTATACCCTCTGTACTTCACGCTTGTGTATCGTATACTTAAACGCTCCTCTCGAGTTTTATACCAACAGCCAGCCTTTAGTTACTTAAGCGGTTCGAAACGAAAGAGATATGAAGAGAGAGAGAGAGAGAGAGAGAGAACGAGAGAAATCAGGAAATTGACAGAGGGCGAGTTATTTTCGGTATAGGTATACAAAGTGGGAAGATGTGTGGGAGATGGTCGAGGGAAGGCAGGAAGAGGGGGGGATATGGGTGCACAGACACACATACACGTAGATAAGATATACACGGTGAGGCGTCCGAACGATCGGATCGCCTTTCTGACGAGGAAAGTCAACTGTATGGGTGTATGTGTAACGTAGCGCTGAACAGCAGCAACACTCGGAATAATCCGAAACGAAATACATAGAAGTCCAAACAAGAAAGTTAATACTCCGCTTATTGTGTGCGTGTAAGTATGAGAAGTTCTACCAAAAAAAAAAAAAAAAACGTTTAAGAGATTTCCCAAAATTGGGAGATAAAAAAAAAATGTTTTTTTTTTCTTCCCAAGGATTTTTGAAAATTCATGTGGACGTTAACTCGATAATGTGTGTGACACGCCTTTTTGGTTTCTCAATACGGTTTTGAGTATTGTTTGATTTTGTACGTTTCTTTGTTTCTTTACGTGTTTTAAAAATAAAATAAGTAGGAAATGTATCGGTTTCCGCTTAAAAACTGTACACTTCAAGAAAACATTTTTGAGAATACTTCTGACATGTGTACATGTATACTAGAGCCTTAAAAGTTTAGCATTCAGTAAAAATAAAAAATAAATAAAAAAAAACTAATGTTCACCAAAGATTTTATAAAACGGAACAATACTCGTTTATATTGTAAATTAATAAAAAAAAAAAATTTCTCACACATTGAATCTGTGTGTATGTAACCCTGAATTTGTTTGATGTTAAAAAAAAAAAAAAAAAAAAAATCAATTGCAAATTCAAAGAGACTCTCGAATCTATAAAATTGTATGAGCTGTTTTTTTGCGGACTCGCCCTTTGTACGCGTGTACAATTTTCTATACATAATATTATAACGCGTAAGCGTGATGTCGGCCCTTTTGCCCCCGTATAGCCTCTCACGACAGGCATAGCCACGGTGGTTGTCATTGCGTCTCCCGCTCGATCGTGTGTCTCTCCCGCCTATACACCCTCTCACCCCGACAGCCTCGCCCTTAGCTTATATAGCTACCCTTAAACATCTATACTCCCACTATATATTGTACCGTTATACCCACTTACTCCACTTTTATACCATAGCGACACGCGCCTGAATGTATGTATACGTAAGCTACCATTTGCGCACGTGTATGGAGGATCGCGTAAAATTTCCGGGGGGTGATAGACAGACGTGGGCTTTCTACCACTTTATACGTATACACACATCCAAGACATCTCTTCCTTTCTCTCCTCACACCATTGCGTTCGTCGTCGGTTGTTGTCGACCACCTCCTCCCTTATCTGTCTCTAGCCAATATAATTTTGTATCCTATACTAGTTATAGACGAGTACTATTATGCATTACTTATTTATTGCAGCGCTTCTTTTTTTCTTGGAAATTCGTGTGTTGTTTTTCCTACCAACGATGGTATAGACAACCACCTGGAACTTGATTTCTCTCTCTAAAAGCCGAGTATATTATGTGGTGTATAGATAAGACTCGTGAGGGTAAAAAAATCGTTGTGTAACATTCAGAGGAGGACGAGAAGTTTTGCACGATCGATGCTGTCATTTTTTGGTTTATTAATGCTTATGTAAGAGCCTCCCTCCCACTTGCACTCATTTTACAGCTCGATTTTGTCATGTGACTGATAGTAGCACTTTAATTAATTGAAATTAAAATCAGCTGCCAAAGATCATTCTTGGATGCTTTTGTAAACTAAAATCTAACCAATATGTAGCATACGGTATACTATTGATACTTGTTCAAAATATACATATGTTATGTGCATTGTCTGATTTTGATACGAAAGTTTACGTAAACACAATTGGGGTTTGGGGAATGATGGGAATGATAAAAAAAATTTATCGACGTATTTTAGTTTCATGGCAATTGGTTTAAAATAGAAAAATATTTTACGTTCTTAATGAACGACTATATTTTTTAGTGATTTACAAAGTATTCGACTTTCAGTTCTTTAAAATACTTGGTAAAATATTTCAATTGGTTTTGATACAGACTTTTGTCAGATACAGTGAAGAACGTACATATTATCACCACGTATACTTGCAAGTCACGAAATCCATGAAAAAAAAAAAAAAATGTAAAAAAATGCGAGTTGAAGTAAGTGGGGGTACACACCCAAAAATTGTCCGAAGTGAAGTTTGGTCGGTGGTATAAGTATATGTCGTGCGAAGACAAGCCAACTCGGAGAAGGAAGAACAGCGAAAATTTAGTGGAGTAGGGGAGAGGGGGGAAGGAGAGAAAAGTGAAAGGCTCGGGATATCTTTCTGTTTCGAAGTAATAATATAAAAGAAGGAAAAGAAAAAAAATACAAATGAAGGAAAAAAAAAAAAAAAAAACACGAAGCACGTGGCATTGAGGGAAGAGCCCTTTGAAGAGAAAAAGAGAGCATGGAAGCAGCATGTGTAACGCAAACGGTCTAGAATATCATCACGAGCGTCGTCGATTTTTTTGACCTTCCCAATATCTTCCATGTGCCTCTCCTTTTGTTTCCATTTCACGGTGGTATACGTGGCTGTGCGCTGCTATACCTATACCGGCCTATATGGTTTTGCGTGGGTATAGGTAAGCCTGGAGCTGTAAGTGCAGGTACACCCAATGGTAATGGTTTCCTTTTCCTCAAGTTTTGGTAAAAACATCACAATTTTTGCCGACTCAGCATCTATTGTGCGATGGCTGAAGTAACTGAGACAACACAAATAAAGGGAGTTTTACGAAAACATAGGCAACGAATCTATTACACAGACTAAATTGATTTGAAGCGTGCGATTATAAAATATTACGCGTATTTTACACTGGAGATGCTTAATATGAAAAAAAATAACAATAAATAAATAAATAAATAAAGCATGACATAATCATGGTGATTGTAGCGTAGCAATAGTAGAGCCTAAGCAATGTACCTATTTCTGTTGCGTTTTGTTCTGCTTCATCTCAAAATCAAGAAAATAAAAGATCTAAAACATGTGTACACAAACCAGCTGTACGCACAATATCAACTACGTGTCTCAATTGTCACAGAAAAAAATTCAACGTTTTGTAGGTAAGTAGTTACGTGTGTAAGTTCAATAAGATTTTTTATTCCTGATATTGATGATAATTAACAGTTTTTTACGATGATTAAAATAAAAAATGATGCGTGACGATAAATTTTTTAAATTTACTCTTTCCCGACTCTTTCCGTGTTTGCGCTTGTGTAAAAAAATAGAATATTTTTAGAACACTTGTACAACTTGAGTGAAAATACATTCTTGTAAAAAAAAACATTGTAGTTAAAAATAGTTTCGTTTTTTCAGTATCCACTCAGCAAAAGTTATGAAGCGTGAAAACGCTTTGCAACAGCAGAATTGATAGTATATAAAAAAAAAAAAAAAAAAAAAAAAAAAGTGCACAAAGTTAACAAACAAGACTGATTCATCAGACTCTGTAGAGTAGAAAGAATTGAAAAATTATATGTTTTTAAAATTCATTTTATAGGTTACATTTTTACGTTTATGTATTATGAACAAGTGTACAAATTTTAAAGTTCATGTCTTTGGCTCGATCTTTGGTTGAGTTCTAGTATTGTTTCGAGTTTTGCACACACCTACTGAACTTAACTACAGCGCTCGTTTTAACAAGTTTAAACATTTGTTTCAATTACTTTGGTAAAATAAGTACATAAGTGTTGAAAGAAATAATGAACAGGACAAAATTAAACTTTTGATTTCAATGCTTGTGACAATTTTAATACAGATAAATGATTCTAAGTGGTGTATTTACTAATAGTATGTTATAGTAGCATATAATACATATTAATTTGTTGCTTGTGTATATGTCTTAGAATCATTCATCTGTATTAGGGTACAAAGCGAATGTCTTGGAATAATTTTTTTGTTGTTTTAAATTAATTTGTTTCTTTTTAAGCCTTGCATTGATGATCTGAGACAAGTTTAGAATACAAAAAGTGACATGTTTTTTTTTTTTTTTTTTTTTTTTTTGAGATCTTGGTTCAAATTCAACAATTTCACGTAGAATTTGAACATTTTTATTTTTAAACAGTTATTTCTACTTTTCTAAAGTCTACTTTGTTTCTGGACGTTTTACGCATGAAATGTACGTGTTCAAAATTACAGCGAAAAAAATGTTCTTTGGTGGAATTTTAATAATGGAAAGTTCACTTTTTTTTCTCGTATTTCTGGACTCTTTTTCAGCTCAAAGTGTTTCAACACATTTATTTGTAAGATTCTTAGTTTTACGGAAAACATGTTTAAACTTTAAAAACAAGAGGTTTAATAATTCAATGTGGCGTATGAATTTCTCATATCAAACGGTACTTAAAACTAAAATGTACCTTGAATCAAGTATGATTGAGTTCTACATTAGTATTATTATAATTAAACAAATTGCACGGATTTAGCTCATAAATGCTATATTTATATATTCACGCTCAAGGTATCGATATGTCGTACATACGCAATTTTTTTTTTTTTTACTAGAAAGTCAACTAGGTTTAAGGGAAATTTGAAACATCGGTTGACTATTAGTCAACAGCGTTACGAGCTACATTGCGTAAGAGATCCGAAAATAGTATACATCCATCCGAAAGTTTATGAATTGTTTCCAAGAAAATTAGGCATCTCAAGAAACGAGTCAACAAGTGTGAAAGTTAAAAAAAATTTTTTAGTACTTTTTTTCTATTAATTATTTGTTACCAACAAAAAATCAATTGCTCTTGTACAGCAAGAAAAATAAAAAAATGCATAACAATATTGTAATGGTATTTATATAGAGTCTACTGCAGATTTGTAAATTAATATATTGAATCTTGCATTTTTTTTTTTTTTTTTTTTTTTTTTTTAAGAAACGAGTAAGTACAGCATAGGTACAAACTGCAGATAACGCATTTATTATTCTTCGCCGTTGGTTTGGAGTCATAGTATTTGGAGCACCGACTATGCAAGAGAGGCGCGTGCTTTTCAAACAAAGCGCACCCATGTATACCTATATACATGACAAGACAGAACCGCGAGCGATTATTATACGAGTCGAGAAATTGCGGCATCGGCAAGACGGGCGGGGCCGAAATTACATTAGAAAAGGAGCACCAATAAGATTTTACCTTTCCGAGTGGTATTGAGTCTCAGGACATACGCGATTAGCCAATCGCGTCCTGTGATTCTTCGGGTAAGTGCTCGAGAACCCCTTTTGCCTGTGCATTCGCTTATATACATTATACCTACAAGAAGGAGACTACACACGTTATACCCACGCATGAAATACTTGCACTATTCCCTACATACGTGTACTTACTTCGGGTTTTTTTTTTTTTCAAGTATATCTAAGAATACTTCCTTGTACGTTATTGTCGGGTACGATATTTAAAATGCATGTTCAAACGATTTAGGATTTTTAACTGCATCAACCATTTTTTTTTTTCCCTACTATCAGTCTTTTATCAATTAAACCCATTTTTTAAACCCATTAGCGAAATACCATTATTTTAATTTTTCGTTGCGATAAACACGATAGTATTTCTTATCGTAATTTAATTAGTAAACTTAGCGCGAAACATTATGGAAGTTGACGAAAAAAAAAGTTTTTTCTCGGGAAAAAGTATTTAAAAAAACTTTTAGTGCCAAAGATAAGTAGAAAAAAAAAATTTCTCTAACTGAAATCGTTCCAGATGACACGATAACACGACCGTTTATTTATTTAACAATGAGTTTTTACATTATCTACTTCGGTTCCGTAATATCTTATCAACAAGGTGTAGCTTTAAATGCACACGAGAACAGTAAGTAATCTTTTCAAAAAAACGTACCGAAGCATTTAAAGGAAAAAAAAAAAAAAAAAAAAAAACATTTTTAGAGAGTTAAGAGGAAAAATATATCGGGATGCCCAATATACACGTTCAAACGGCTTATATAACTAACCATTAATTTGAACGTTGCACAATCACCAACATAATGAACTCATTCTCGGTTTCTCGAAAATAAATGCATAAAATACAGTTACCAAAAGAAGTACGTTCCACTTGGCGGAAGAGAATACACACCAGATCTTATAGCGTGGTAAAAAAATAAATTATAAAAATGTGAAAATTTTGAAGACTGCTCGAGCATCTCTTTTTATAAAAGTCTTTTAATCGACTGATGGGAATTTCTGAATTTTAGTACGTAAGTACTAGGTATACCAAAATGAACGTACACATAAAACATATGAAAAAACAAGTGTGGTATCAACATGAGAGTAAAGAGACAAAAATAAGGTAAAACGCCCAATACTTGGACAAAACTGAAATTCAGACCGATACTTGGACAGTGGAAAATCAGTCATTGTAGCAAATAAAAAAGAGATATTTTAAAAAACGTAATAGATTAATATTGCTATGATTATTATTGATGATATACTTGAATTTTTAAAAAAATTTCAGCAACATTTAATACATGCGAATGATTCTAAATTTCACCGTAGGCGCCATAAGACTGCGATAATTTTTCTCCGTTTTCTATGATTTTGATAATAGGTAATGCTCGTTAAAATTAATCCAATGCATTTGTATAAATGCTGTATGGTATTATTTTACAACTTTTACATTAATTAACAATATTTCTAATGTAATCGTGGACAAAAAAAATTTTTATAATGTAAAATTAGCTGTCCAAGTACACCTCACGATTTCGTAGTAGTTGGACAGACGTGGAGCTCTTGTCCAACTTCAGGTCATAGGCACAAAAACGTCGTAGCCAGTACATGGACATACAATCAAAGTTGTTTACCTTTTAACGTAGTTAATCTTTTATGCGAATTTTTTAAACAAAAGTGTATAAAAAGTGAAGTACTTTGTAGAAAAAAAACACTTTACTAATCAGTTTTGTTGTTAAGGGGTGCACCGCTTTAAGAAAATTGTTTTTTCAACATTTTTAAAAGTTAACCTCCAATTCACTGTAAATACAGATGAAGTATGGGTTCTGAAAAGAGGAAAAATGTTTTTAAAAAAATATAAAATAATGAAAAAGAACAAAAGTGGAGGTCATACAACAAAAACAAAAAAGAAAAGTAAGAAAAATTATAGTCTTATTAAAAATAAATCTTAAATAACAAAATTAAAAAAAAAACAGTAAAATTGGTTTTACACTATCTCACTGATAGAATAATTGAAAAAACTGAGTACCGAGGTGAGAGCTTAATTGAGTTGGATAATTCGTTTGCTATTGAAGAGATGCAGTTCCTTCTAAAGAAAATTCAAATCAAGAAGGAGAAGTGCGATTCCTCACAATTGAAAATGTTGAAAATCAAAATGCACCCTGAGGGATTTATCTTGCATTTAATAAATTATTTTTGGAAAAAAGATTAATAATTTTACTTACGAATTTTACGTAATAAATTTGTTATTATTTATCCCCTTCGTTAACATTTTTTCGTTATAAGGTATTTATCTAAATACATACTTTAGTTTTAATAAGTACTTGTGCCTTATCGTAATTTATACAACTGTAAAATCGTTTAAGTTAGTATTGTCCAAGTACTGCTTTCCAACTTGTCCAAGTACTGCAGCATTGTCCAACTTTTGGTTTTCAAGGTTGTCCAACTACTACGACAGTCGAGAATGATTGTCCAACTACTCCGATAAGTTGACATGTTTTAAAATGTACGATAACTATTATTTAAGAGCTATTTTAAAACATTTTTTGTGTGTTATATAATCCTAAGGCATCCTAATTACAAGTAATTATTTAAAAAATATGGAAGTATTGCACATTAACTTCGGAATATGAGCGTTAAAATTAGTTTCGAAAAATCTGTCCAAGTATTGGGCGTTTTACCTTACAACAGCTTTAAAAAAACCAAGCACTGAAACACGGAAGCTGCATTGCTCCGAAAAAAGACACAGAGTTTCACTCGAGAAGAAAGAGAAAAGAGATGATGATGATGCTCTCGCGTGGCATGGGTGCGGGAGGAACAGTCGCTCGAGGCGACCAAGCCACGTTCAATTGCACCATCACACGCATGCACTTGTTACTTACGTGTCTAAAGTATTGTAGATATTATATGTTCAGTAACACCTGACGACCTGACCCCGTTCGATCGAAGCACACGGGCATTGCAATTTCAATCCAAAAAGATCTCATTTTTTTACGTTTTTTACACATTTCAACTTTTCAAAGAGTATACCTCGTACTTTTGTAAAAGCTATATCACTTAACTGTTTCAGCGTCACGTGACCATACAACCACACGAAAAGTCGATGCCCCCCCCGAATTCGAGTGTCGAATTCCTTTCAAGCAAAGCAGGAAATAAATACCTTAAACGTGTAGCAATGAAGGTTCTGTTTGTTGAAAAAAAAAAAAAAAGAAATAATAATAAACAAACGTAAAAGTAAACAGATCAGTTTACCATTTAAGTCTCGAGAGAAAAAAGACCTTACACGCGTCTATTAAGGCAAAGTCATACGTGAACATCGAGTTACACGTAGGCACTTATTAGTAATCATTTAATATTATATAGTACACACACATAAAAAACGCCGACTGACTGTATGGTTGAGTCACTCGATTGCTAAAAGAGGTAATATGTATATAAATAAGTATGTACTTTTTAGAGAAGAGCTCGATAGAATTTTATACATCTCTTTTCCTCTCTGGCTCCGGTGCAATGATGCGCTATCGAAAAATCGCCCGTACATATATACATACCTATACGTATAGCCACAAGTTTTTTGCTCGATTGTCATCATCTTTCGGTGTCCATTTTGTTTGGTTAATTACCAAAGCGGGGCAGCGGCGTTGCCTGCTTAAATACAACATGTAGGTATACACATGTACATGAATGTGTTATTAACTATTAACTATAATCGACGACAGTAGCGTGCACACGCAGGTTTAAATACTATACAGATACGACACAAACTCCAAATTTCCCCGTTGGCTCAAATTCTTTCGGCATTACATCTTCGAAAGTTGAAAGACCCGGCAGTACATCCCAGACATACTGTCAAGTACACCGAGTGTAAGCGAGCGATATCGGAGATTCGAAATGATAACAACTTACCTCTACTTACAATTAATTTCTTATGTATGCCTTCGAGCTCGCCTGCTGGCTTTTTGGAGCAAATTGGAGCTCCTATGCATATGAATATATATACATGTATATCCAAAGCCAGGAAGGATCAACCTAACCTCTACATTTAGCTGCTATCCTAAGGCTAAAGTTTTTCTGTAGCCAGCTTTTTCCACCAATTTGTCACCTTTTTTTTTCTTGGGCCAGCCGTAAGCTACAAATAGTCCATTATTGACGTTTCAACTACAAAAATACATTTCAATAACGGTGCTCGACACAGGGTCTAGGTCTACGGTCACTCGCACACATACATACACGCACACTTGGAGCTGCACTTTGGTTTGTACAACACACTGGAAGGAACATCTAAGATCAAATCTTTCTACATCTTGTTCTTACTCCAGAAGAACACTTTTCACCCGTGATGCTCTTCATCCTAATTGTCCTAGATACCATGCACACACACACAAAAACTTACGCACAAAATATATCGTGTATATATAGGTATGTACCTCTTTTTTAGCCAGCGAAAACTGAGGGGCGAGGAGGGGAATGGTTGCACATGTACGCCAGTTAGCAGTTAACAGGAGATGTCTTCGAGAAGTAGGTTGACGTAGTTGCGTTCCTTGCCTCCTCGAGCTTTACCGGAGCACCACATACCTATGCTTAAAACACACCAACTTGCTAAGCACACTGCACACTTTCGCGGTTAATAGAAATGTACATACACCCGCGAATCTCGCGATCGCGGAGTTTGCCTGATGATCTGATCACGCACACGATATACACACACTGGTTTATAGGCGCACCTCGAGAGAGAGCTCGCGCTCACTGCTGCTCTTCCTCTCGCTCTCTTTGGCCGCAGTGCTCAACGCTCAACTGCTTACTTACTGTACTAACAAGTATATAACAAGTACCTTCGCATTGCTTAATAAAGTTCCATCCCAATTTCTAACATCCCGTCAGACGTTCCGTTCACCCAGCAAGGAAAGCCGCGACTGCAACGCGACCCGCGACTCCCGCGAGAAAATAAAAGATCTCTCTCTCTCTCGTTCCCACCGTAGGTATATAGGTATACCTTTGCACATCTCAAACTTCACTACGTGTCTACAGTGTCTTATATTAAACTAGCTCTAAATTAAAAAAACATCTTTTAGGCATTATATGTATATGTATATAAACACACAGCATAAAAGAGTATGTATAAAAACCTGACTTTGCTGTAATACATGTGAAACAATAATGTTTTAAATTATAGTAAGTCTCGATTGAACAATAATTTCATGTATAATACGTGTATACTACATGTCGCGGTAATCAATATGTAAAAATTGATATGTTGTGTATATATCTCCATGCTTGTCGCAATATTTTAACAACAACAAGCATTAAATTCTCTTGGAGGAGTTGGAGAGGGAGGCATAGAAGTTTGTATATGTATCGGAGAGTATCAAAGTACAAGGTAAGATTAGTGGAAATAACAAAATTCAACTATTTCATTGATGTAGTAAATAATACATTATTGAATTATTTGATTGCAAAAAAAATGTAGTAATAATTATATGTAGGCCGAATGAAAAATTAGTCTGTTTATTTGTAGACATATACATTTCAACTAAATAAGCTCGGGTTTGTATGGAACAAAAATTTTTGGTGGTAATCAATGAATGAGTTCGTTCTCGTAAATTGTTAATTCACCCTCAAATGAAGCGTCGTTTTATAAAATCGTCAATGTAAGAGAGACAAAAAAAACGATCAGCTGTAATTGCAATTCTACTTTTAAAATTCCCTTTTTTTTGTACTTTTTAAAGCAAGAGACTACAAATATTATATTGTTCAAACTCCACACTTTTATTTTTCGATGAATTCTTTTTATACGCATTTTATTAATTATTAAAGACACCAACATCGAAAGCGCTATGATCTTTATGCGTTTTGCATCAAATTTTTTTTCATCTTATCATCAATGGAAATTAACGTCAAATACCTAATACTCAACTACATATCACTGTTTACAAATAAATATAAATTCCATGACACTAATGGACGTCATAAATTATTTAAAATAAACTCGGCCGAAGCGCTGCCCCTAAGGAAAAGTCTGGATGTGTTGTATATAGGTGATAAAAGTAGCCGGTAAATTGGAAAATTTTTAATTTTTGGGAGCATAATAAAAATAAAAATTGCTTTTTTGAATGAATAAACGAATATCTCTACCTCTCTTCTTGGTAAAAAAAACGCAAAAGAGATGAGAGCTCAGTCATATTTTATGTATCATCGCTTAGTTCACAACTGATTTGCCTGAACTGTCCGTCCAACTCCACCTTGAAAATAGCAAACTATTGGACAACCCTTGCCGGTAAGCTTTATTTATTCATTTTTTTAACTTTCTGAATCGCAGAACAAAAAACAATCATCGCAAAGTATCCATTTGAGTATCCTACTCATTTACTCAACGTTAAATCAAATAAAACGCCAGAACGAACGTCATCATCGGTTGGTTAGGTCGGCTTCTGCTGTGTGTTGCTGCTTATTTCTATACTCTGGCCAATGATCGCATTCGCATATGCCAGCAAGTTGGCCTGGGCCTGTGTTGTGTTGTGTGTCAACGTTGACTTACCTTATTTAATGAGAGCCTGGTCGTGGTCTGTTGTCTTTTGATGTGCAGTGTGGTGTGAGTAAACCAAACTCGCAAACTCGCTTTCTTGGATTTATCTTTTTGGTATCTATATATTCTGTGATTCAGATAATCATTCCAGTCCACTCAATTTCTTACATAGTGGCAGTGAGTGACGAGAGAGCGGCAACTACTTGCAAAGTTGTGCACGCCCGAACAGTTGGAAAGATCGAAAGAAGAGATACTTGTTAAATATTTCACGTCAACGAAATTAAGGTGAGCTTTGCATATTGCTCTTGTAATGTAATATACAACACTTTTTTATTCGATGTTGTTGTCTCGCGTTTTTTTTATGCTCCAAAATCGACTGAGCGAAAGCAGGGGGGAGAAGAGTATGCCCCAGAGTCATGGGTCGTGCGGGGCGGTTCTCGTCCTGACTGACGCATCGTATATACTTATATACATATATACGTCAATGTTTCCGTTGTTTTCTTCAATCAGGTCATCACAGGTGCTCTGGATTAGTTCTTAAAGGTATATACCTACACGTATAAAAGAGAAGGGAAGAGATTATCCTGAGGCTCTCGATAAGATCCCAAACCGCAGCTGTAGTGACGTCGACTACAGGAACTATGTGTGTTGTGCATACCTGTATACCATGTAATTAATTTATCTGAATGTTTTGTTCGAATGAGCATAACCGCGTTGCCAAGCTAGCATCTATTAAATATAGATATTGTTCTTCCTGTCAATCCTGTCAATTATCTCGATCATAGGAGGGTAGCAGCTAAGTAGGTACTAAATAAGCACGCAACGTCATTGATCTTGTACAAATTCAACGTTATCTCAAAATGCGAGTAAAAAAAATATACATATATATTTATACATATATTTAACTTGCTGTAATTGAGTATTTGTTCATTTTTTAACATTGGGTTAGTAGTCAGCCCCTGAAAAGCTTGTAGCACTAATAAGATTTTCCTTACATAGGTGAATACACATGTATCTAAAAGTGAAGAGTGCATATTTCTAAAAATCTATACTTAGTCCTCTTCTTACACATAATTAACTTAAAACAAAATTCAAAGCTATTTATAAATTATATATTATTTACTGATAATTAATTTTCCCTGTATGCTTAAAAAAAAATCTATATTTTGTTTTTAGATTCAAAATGTCGGCAGGCCCTTACAACTACTCCTACATTTTTAAATATATCATTATTGGTGATATGGGTGTAGGAAAATCATGCTTACTACATCAGTTCACAGAAAAAAAATGTAAGTAAAATCAATGTACAAAGAACTTGAAAAAAATATGCATTTCCTTCCAACGTTTCATTATAAAATTAAATCATTTAACACTTTGTAATTCTTCACAGTTATGGCTGATTGCCCTCATACAATTGGTGTAGAATTTGGTACTAGAATTATAGAAGTTGCTGGTCAAAAAATCAAACTTCAAATTTGGGATACAGCTGGTCAGGAGCGATTCAGGGCAGTAACAAGGTATTGGGAGCGTTTCGTAGTATTTTTTCTTCTTCTTTTAATAATGTAGTTTTAACATTTAAAACCATTTTATTAGTTATTAAATATTATAACCGATTATAAAAGGTCGTACTACCGGGGAGCAGCTGGAGCTCTCATGGTTTATGATATTACTCGGCGCTCAACATATAACCACCTAAGTAGTTGGCTGACAGATACAAGGAATCTCACAAATCCAAGCACTGTAAGGTTTAGGATTTAATATTAAAACGCTGACAAAATAAAAATATATTTGATTTCTTTGTTTGTTTTTTAATGTTGAAGGTGATATTTTTAATTGGAAACAAAAGTGATTTAGATGCTCAAAGAGACGTAACTTACGAAGAAGCAAAACAATTTGCTGATGAAAATGGACTGATGTTTGTTGAAGCCAGTGCTAAGACGTGTGTCAAGTTTTTTTATATTTATGTCATTTTTCATGTTTACTGGAATAAGTGCATATTTTTTATTATTACAGAGGAGATAATGTGGAAGAAGCCTTCTTGGAAACTGCAAAAAAGATCTTCCAGAGTATACAAGATGGGCGGTATGTATACATTCTTTGGTAGTTTTAAATTATTATTTTGATGATGAAGATATAAGAAAAAATAAAAATGCTGTAATAACTTCAGGTTGGACTTAAATGCAGCAGAATCTGGGGTACAACACAATCCTAGCCAACCTGGTCGTAACAATTTACAAGGAGTACTGAATGCTCAGCCAGGAGGAAAAGATTCATGTTCTTGTTAAGGCATTATTTATCTGTACAAAGGCTCTTTTATGCGTTTATATTAATGCACTCATAATTTACGTAATGGAAAGGTCAATCATAGCCTTTTCAATGTTTTATAAAAAGTATTTATCCAAGAGCAAAGTGATTATTCGAGACGGTTTTTTTTTTTCTATCATTAAAAAGATGTATTCCATATTGTTACTATTAATGCACATTTAATTTTAACATATACTAAAAAAAATAATCATGAATTTTTTTACAACTTTTCTTTACTTAGTGCTATTCAATAGATAAACTAAGTCTTACAGTTATCAAAATAATTTGTTTCAAACATTTTAACTGAAATTATATTTGAGATGAAGTTTTATATAATACACAAATTAATTTTCGCTTGATAAAAATATTTACAAAAGAAGTTTTCCTTCATAGATGGATTGTTAAATAATTTATCCTGATATTTAAAACAAACAGCTTTGTGTGTTTCAATAGAAACTTGGATTATCGAGCAATCGAAAATTTATTTCATTCCTCTGTGCACTACTTACGTGTAGTGAGTGAAAGGTGGGAACAAGAGAGAAACAATATGGTCCGATGATTTGTTTCGTGAAAAATTAATTTTTCACAAATAATCCATTTTGTAAAAAAATGTTCTTTATAGACCAAAAAGGAAATGTTAAATCATAAAAAAAGAAATGTAGTGTCCCAATTTATTAAATACAAAATGTATACAATTAAAGTGGACATTTTTATGATCGTTACAACAATAAAAATTAAATAATTTATCAAGATTTAAAAAATTTTTCCAAAAACTACTACGTTTCGCTTGGAAATCATAATGTTATTATTTATGTCACGAAAAATAATATACTATATGTATGTACATAGTTTGCTTTGAAAATAGTTATAAAGTTATTTTATTTAAGCTGAATGAAAGTCAACAGTAAAATTATTAACTAAGTTATTTAAAAAAAATTTTTGTAGAAATCCATAGATATTTGGTTATTTAATATTTGTATGATTCGACTTATTTTAAAACTCAACAGACATTGATATGTCTGCATTGAAATGGTAAACATGCTAACAATACAAATCCCTTTTATATTTTCACATGTTAAAGTAAAGTTAAGAACGTTGATAAGTATCTCATTTGTGCTTCAATAATTCTTGTTGAATATTGTCAAAAAAAGTAATTCTAATTTTTAATGTTCCTTTTGTTGTCATAAAAGTGTAATCAAAGTAAATAAACATTAAACATATATTTATAGAAGGTTTTATCAGTTATTTTCAATATTTCGTCAGACACACCATTTATGCATAAAGTGTGAGTTTGAAATATATGGAAAAATAATTTTTCCAACATAAAAATCTTCTAATTGACCTACAAAATTCTGCTACTACAAAATAAAAAAATAAAAAATATGTTCCAATCATTGGTCACCTGATTTTTTAGTTCACTTATCGGAAATCGGAATTCGGAATTCGGATTGCCTACGGGGTAGGGGAACGGGAGTACGGGACTACGGTACGGGGGTAGACGCAACACACACTCAAGTTGAGTGACTCAACACTCAACTGACTCAACTTTGCATGTCACTAAACACATACATGTACAGTACATGTGTACTGATGTACATACAGGTCATACAGTATATATATAGTTACTTTCCCAAGTTATATGTATACAAAAACGTTACATCCCGAACGGAAATTGTAAGTAGGCGATCAGTAGGGCCTACTTAGGCTGCCTCTCTTGCCAACTGAGGTCCTACGTTGGCAGCGTCAGGTGGCGTTTGGTCACATAAAGGTAGGTTATGTAGGCTGCCTAATGAGTACCTCACGCACGCCCCCTGACGCACCTACTTGTGCCCTCAGTAGGCTGCCTAAGTAAGGCCTCATGAACTAGAGAGGCAACCGACTTTCATTTCTGTTCGGGAAGTAGGTAGAAGTATAAGTAGCGCAGTAGCGGTGTTATCTGCATTTTATCTGTAAATCTGCAATAATTTCTCAAGTATTATTTGTCGGCGAGTGATGTAAATACTTAATTATTTCCCAACGCGTCAAGTTTCTTCAGTGTAGCAGTGTTTCCGTAAGTGTAATAAATAAAATTTAATTTTTGTTCGTATCTATTGTACTGACGTTACAATTTTGTTTTACGCAGAAAAAAAGTAAGTTATTATTTTACCAAATAATCAACTCGTCTTTCAGCTTTTTGTTATCAGCACAATTTCTTAAACATGGTTATCAAACATCACGTAGAGGGTTATGCAAATTTTCTCAAATTCATTGAGAAATTCAAATCCGATCTTCCAACTTTTATCCTTTACACTGGTACTAAGCTACCTGATGGTAATAGCTGGTGTCCTGATTGCGTTGAAGGTATTGTAATTGTGAAATTTCAAGATCTTTACCTATTTTGTTGAAAGTGATATTCTTGTGTACTTGTAGCAAAACCATTTATTGATAAGGGAATTCAATCTTTGAGTAATGATTATAACTTTGTTGTTGTTGAAGTAGGCGATAGAGCTTTGTAAGTACCTGCCTACACTTTTTTTTAAGCTTTGAAATTTCTGGACGTTCAATAGATTACTGTTGAATTTTTGTTTAGTTGGAAAGATCCCAAATGTCCTTTTAGAACAAATTCAAAGGCACAAGTTAAAGTGTTACCTACACTTGTAAAATGGGGAACGCAGAAGCGTCTAGAAGGTGGTGACTTGTTAAAGGATGATCTCATTGAAATGTTATTGGCTGAGGACGATGATTGACTGCTATTTAATATCATATAAAAAAATTTTTTACTTACACAATAATATTACAATACATAGATTAATAAACTTATTATGAGGAATGTTCATGCGGTTTTATATACAATTACCATGAGCCATACATAAATATACTTTTCTATTTTGAACAAGTTATACAGTTGAATACCTATTGTTATTAGTAAAAAAATACAACCTACATAGTGTATATTTATTTACAATTTTTATATCCTTGATAAAAAAAAGAAGAAAAAAACAGTCACCCCTGTAGGATTGTAAAAATTTATAAAACTTAACATTTTCCGTTATTTACAAAAGAAAAACATCTCATGCCGATACTAATGTACTTTCATCTAAAGCTGATGGAGGGACCATACGAATGCAGTAGTGAATCTTTTTGTTTCTGAGCAGACTGTAACTGTTGTCGAATACCACGGAATCTGAAATAAAATGGAATCGTTAAAATTTAATGTCCAGATGATAAACACAATCGAATAAATGATACAAACAAATAGCTGGGGCAATGTCGCACGTAACAAGACCAACTTCGTCCGACTGTTGAGGAGATACTCGGTGAACTGGAATGATTTCCTTTTGAGATCCATCATTTCCTCTCCTGACAACTCCAAACTTGATGTCATGCTCGTCTAAATGAAACTCCCAGCTGCAAATAATAATTTTTCCTTTAACATGCGTACATACGACTTATTAAAGTACTTGGTATTCACCTCAAGAGCGATCCCACTTCATCTGGCTTGAAATCGAGTTTCAGCTTGTCACCTTTCTTGATGGTCGCGGTTGTAAATTCATCGTTCCTCTCCGCGTCGCCTTTGTTTTTGTACTGATTTTTGGGAACTTTACCACCTTGGCATATCTAGAAAGCAAAGTTGCGAGAAAAATATCATTCATTTCAAAATTGATTCATCCCGTCCTGAACGAAAAATTTAAAAACAAGCACCTTGGACGTGTATCGGGGATTACCATCGGGATCGGCTAATTTTCCTCCAAAGTGAACCGGCAGCTGATCCTCGGGAATCATCTTCAGAACGGCGTTCTTCCACTTGTTGGGATCAGACTTGTATATTTGAATCTTGGATATTGTGTACTCGTTCATAAATTTTTTGGCAATCGAGAAAGCAAACGCAAACACCTTGGGTGCTAAAAAATCGCGGGGACGTTAATTTCTATGACCACAGTATAGAAAAAAAAATAATAATAATAAAAAAAGATGCACGCAAATAGAGGCGCAAAGTGCTAAAACTTACCATTGATCATGTAACAAATTTTGAGAATTTCCGGGTAATTCGCCTCGTACATCTGAATCAGCGCTATTATGAGTTCTCCAGCTGGAGTTGAAACAAAAAGAATATCGTGCCGTGACTTGCGAGACTATTTCAAAGAGATTTTTTTTTCTTTTTTTTTTTTTTTTTTCAATCCTTTAAAAAAAGCCAAAGTCTCACCTGGCCGCCACATGAACGGTCGGAGGTTGAAATTTTCCATGTCGAAGATGACGGTGCACTGACCGGCGTCTGGTCCGAATTTTTCGCTCTGCTCTCTGCAGATTTGCAAGTACCCCTCTAGCTTTTTCACCGTCATTTTTATCATCTCCTTGCGACTGACCACATGCAGTATCCCGTAAAGGTCCAAACCGGCGAATGGCACGATTATCACTGTAAAGTCGACCATGAAAAAAAAAAAAAATTTCATTTCATTTTGTTTTATTAAATGAGAGTGAACCCAAAAATAGACACAATAATAGTACAAATGCAAAACCTGAATGCACGTGTGCACGTAAACTCAAAATAGTACAGATTAATTAAATTTAATACAAATTATAAATTATGAAAAACGTGAGTTAAACGATAAAGGCATTATTATTATTTATGTATATTTTATTTACTATAAAAAAAAAAAAAAAAAAAGAGTTTACCCGGTGCTCCGTCCTTGTCGAATCCAGAGAGGCCGTGTGGAAGGTACTCTCTCAGAATTTTCGGCTCTTCCCACTCCTGGAGCTGATCGACGTCCCAGCGCTTTCTCCAGGCCAGCGACTAGACATAAAAAAAAAACATAAATTCTTCGCCATCTCGCTAATTGAACCTAACCGAATGGACACTTTTTGAGCTTTTTGTTTTTTTTTGTTTTTTTTTTTTTGTAACAATCATGTGACACATTTTATCTGGTTCGCAAAAGTAAAAAAACTAACAACAACTTCAGCGAAATACTCCTCGATGGTAATTACATGCACATAAAAGTTATTTCTCATAAAGTGACGTTCATCGATGAGTAAAAAAAAGTAAAGCGCAGCATGATATACGTATATGTAGACTTACGTCCCTCAGCATTTTTTCGGCAGCCGCGGCATCCCATTTTCTAGCTGCAAATTGACGAATTAATAAATAACGAAACGCGTGGTTCCCTTGCGGGATCGTTAAAATTTGAATAATTAACAGTTTGCGTGGTCATCACCTCTCAGCCAGCGCAGCAAGAAGTGATCGTCGTGATAGGGTTGCAAAACGTCTTGCACGCTGCGCCTGAGCTGTTTAAAGAAAAGAGTATAAATTATTATTACTACACATTCAAAGTCTGGGTGATTAACAAGAGAGAGAGAGAGACTCTCATTGCTAAGTACTCGCGGAGGGATACGTTTTTCCGCGATTCCACGTTGATTTGCACACAGACGAGAGATGAAAAAAAAAGAAAAGAAAAAAAAAAAAAGTCGAAATCTATGACGAATATAAGCGTGTTTTTGCTTGGGTTCGCCAAGGGAAACCGGTTTCACGCGGAGAGCAATGGAGAGGAGAAAAACAGACCTTACCAAGTACTCTCGACTATCGTACGGAGTGTCCTTACACCGACGGTTGCAACGCCAAGAGAAACATTCTAAGAATTGTATACAAATAAATATCGCGCTAATGAATGGAACCGAGCGTCTGTATGGTGAATCAGTCGCGGCAGTTTTCACGTTACATGCGCGAGACTATTTTTTTTTTTTTTTTTTTTCCGAAATATTTTAAATCTCATTTTTTCAACACAGACATTTTTCATTAAATTGTACCATCGTTGATAAAAGCATTCATTTTTTTTTTTTTTTATGCACCAAGGCAAGTTTGGAGTTTAAAAATTTCAACCACGTAGATAAAAATTTTGCGCTAGTTAATTGGTACGTAACGTTTTTTTACGAGTAACAATTAAGAATTACAGCGATAATATTGCATTTTTAAATTATCTGCAAATTGCATTCTAGTTTTTGCATGTAGACGGAAACTTTTTCGTCGGACTCGAAGTTGCCGTTGATACGTACTTGCTCTACTCCGTGAAATTATCAAAATTACTTGACTAATAAATAAGAAGAAAAAAAATTGAGCAGCTTATCGTATCCTGGGCCGAAAATCCATCCATTTCGGCGGAACCTTTACAGCATTGTTTGAAAATTTTTTCGTGAAATTCCGCGCAGTTACAGTTAGAAATTTATTTTGACATTAACAACTGCTTTAACCAACATAAAGCCTAATAAAACGGCTTGAAAACAAAAAATTAAATTATTACTCTCCATGTATTGGTTCACTACTAGGTCGGCTTATACTTACTTATTTATTTAGAATCACGATAAATACAACGATTTCGGTTAACTTTTATTGGCACCTATAGGAAATAATGTTTCAAAATACATCGCTATACTGTTATCTATGGACTACAAAACGTATGCATACAAAATCATCTCAAATATCGTGAGCGAATTTTCAGTCTCGAGAATGTTTTCATAACTTTATGGCCGAGCGGCTGAATTCTTCAACTTTTACGACTTGGAAGGTAAAGTAGGTACTCATTGTAGAAATGAGACTTTGCTTTCTTCACCGCAGGAAGCTGCGCAATGATTGAAAAATACTTTTCCAAGTGGTTCCACGTCCGACGTCTATACGTTTCCTGACGCGATGATTCCATACATTACAGTAAAAATTAAACTCAAATCAACTTCATTAGAAGTAAAAAATTGACTTATTTGTCCTGTTTATCAAAAAAGCGCAATACCATTTTAAAATTTTCATTTCAATTTAGCCGTGTAACAAAAAAATTGCGTCGTTGTAATTACAATAAAAAAACTCGTGTGTTAATTTATTGAAATCATGTTCCGTGACCCTGTGGTTTTTGTTGACCCCCTTGAATATCGGCAATACTAATTGAGGCGAGTAAAAAGTTTTCCTCGTCGTATACTAATGAAAATTTAACACTTGAATTTTCTCTTACGTATACCATCACGGCTCACTGAGCCGTTACAAAATGATAATGCCATCGCAAGATCCCCACGAAAGTAATAACATTGGATCTATTTATACGCACACGCGCTTTTCATATACATTTTGCGTACATCGTTTAAATAAATTCTGATTTTTCGAAGAAAAAAAATTTAAGAATGAGGAAAGGTTTTTTATCAAGTTTACTTTGAAATGAAAAACAAGAATGTTAATTTCTTCAGGTGTTGGTTTGCAAATTTTTTTTTTTTTTTTTTTTATATTTAGATTATTTAAGGATTACGAGTAGACGCGATTTGACTTTGTGTCTATACCAATAGCAGTGGTGACAGCAATATTGTAGCATGGGGTCACAACAATTCTTTTCTTTTTTTTTTACTGCAATTTTGTACTTGCAAAGCGGTTATTGAAAATTTAATGTTTTTCAACGACACAGCGCAAATGAGTAACGCGCACAAGCTGTCAAATAGATAAAATTGATCGAAAACCAACATTATTGCTCGCTATCTGTTTTCTGTCTATAGCCGGTACTTTTTTTAATTACTTTGCGGTATAACTTTTTTTTTTTTCCTTAAAATAAAACGCCTTTTCGTGCTAGTGTTTTTTTTTCCTCACCGCAAAACTTCAACCAACAAAAAAATAAACTAACAATTTTTTAAAAGGGAAAATAAAAAATTTACAATCATTAGATTATTCCCTAACAAAGTATAACCCCTTTTTTTCCAACTACTATACGGTACACAATAGCGATTGGAAATAAAATAAAATAAAATAGTTTGTCCCACAAAAACAACGCATTACGTTTTCGGATAAAATAATTCATCGAGTGAACCTACCCAAGTCCGACTCTATATGCATCACGTTAATTTTCTCATGTTGAGCACGAGGAGAAAAAAAAAAAAAAAAAAAAAAAAAAAAAGAGAGATTGAGTGCACGTTGTATCAAAACGCAATCACTGATACGATTGCAGCAGCACGCGCAGTTTTTTTTTCCGTACATGATGTACAAAGCAAAGGAAGAGAGGAAAAAGAGTGACGCAAAAGCGACCTTGAACCTACTCAGGAAATCATCAAACGCGTCTATCGTCGCGTGCATGTGCTATTCGCAGATATAATAATATACTACAGTATGCACTATAACAATTTCCCCGAACAACTTTCCTTCCTTCGTCCACCTTTGGCGCATCCTTTCGCCGTAAAGTCCCTATATACTTACTTATTCGCCATTCCCCGTATCATCATTTCTCCTACTCGATACACATATTGCATACATATGCCCCCATAATCGCATGTAATCATTTTCCGATGCACATAAATATAATGTACCTGTACGGGGACGACCGCGACATAATATACAGTGGAGGAGCAAGCGCTTGGCATATATATGTATAACTTTTAACCATCGGTACACGACACTTGTACAGATACTTTGTACCCACGTATCCATGTAAACTTGACACAGTAAAAGTCATCCGATGTGCCCATGGATAATAACAGCTTCACACGCACAATGGAAACCATAATATAATACATGAGTCTAATTAATTGTTATCTTTATATATATGTATTATGTGTTTATGTGTAAATTACGTGCAGCACTGCAAGATAGCCTGTACTGTTGAGGTGAGTGTATATAAGTACATAGGTATCATTATACAGTTGTAGGGTGCGACTATACGACGACGATCGACGAATGAAAAAAATGTGTTCTCACGTGCATAGCAGTCGCGTCAGTCGCGATTCGCTGACCTCGTTCCGAACGCTCGGTTCGATAACCCAATACATATGTATTATTATACACGATCCACACGACGCACGGGAGTGTGCTTTTACCTCCGCACGCGTTTTTGCCGAATTCTTTCTTTTTTTTTTTTTTTTTTTCATGCATACATGTATGTTTTTTTATGCGCTAAGCAGGACGCGTTCGTGAAACACGACCTACAGTCATTCAAAGGCACTGTATGGGTTTGTATACCTACTCGGTCGAACCGTGAGTTCAATGTGATATTCCAGGCTCCCCGAGACCACCTGCGCGCACTTTAATCACAAAAAGTATACACGTACATCGGCTTCCATCGTTACAATTACCGGTGTTTGTTTTTATAGTCAGTAAAAGTAACAAACGGAATTGGAAGAAGAAAAAAAAAATCTTAGTAAATTTTTCCAACCTGTACGGGTCATTCTCGAAACGAAAGATTTGTTTTTTTTTTCCTAGACTCGCCAATACCCTTCATGTACATCGTGTACACTTTCAAAATCGTCAATCAAGCGCGTGCGACTTTATTATACCGTTGATCGCGCGCGCGAAGCGAAAAAAAACAAATATATGTTCTTCACATGACACCCGACGCGCACACTATAATAACAAAATTGTAAATATTATACGCTTGCACACACATCAATGTGCGGATTGTTACGAAAGTTGAAGGAACGAACAAATTATCGCGTGTTGTGTGTGTGTGTAAGTATATTGTAACAACGCGCTTCGGAGAGCAAAGTGAAAAAGAGAAATCCAACTTTTCCATCGCGTCTATAGTACAAGTCCACGGGAGGGTGAGCTCCCATTGCACGCTTTCGCGCTGTAATTCGCTATACTGCCGCCACTTATATATACAGTGGATTCAATCAAAAATACCGAGTTGCCAGGTAAACCCGTGCGGTTTAGCCGATATATGTATACATGTGTACGTATCATGGGAGTACGAGACGTGGTGATGTATACTTATCCGCGTTAAAACGGAGCGGCGCTTGCTTACCTTCATGAGCGCGAAGCGCTGATCGTCCGCGAGTTTGAGCGAAGGCGTCATTGCCGCGCGTGTTTCGCTTAGCTGAACTTCGCCTCCTTTTTTTTTTTTTTTTTTTTCTTTTTCTTTTCTTCCTCTTCGTCTTTTTTCCCTTTCACGCCGGTCTTGCAAACTCTCGACTGCGGCGGTGGCGGCTGTGTCCGGTGCAACCAGCCTACTTTTCTCTTATCCTTCGATTTTGCGGCTGCACGGATCAAGAGTAAAATATATGTGTATATAACAGAGGTATGCGTATCAAAGTGCGAGTAATATATATATATTGTTGCGCCAGTTTTTTTTTTTAAGTGAAAAGCGCCTACAGGATATACATACATGTCACAATCAATAACGGTATATACTTGACGTTCGATCGGCTCTCGATAAAACACCTTTTGTAATTACATATGCGTACATGATATATACTTACTTGCCTCTCTCCGGTGTACCGCACAAACGTTACAATATCATTGTACGCACATGATATATTACATGCATTTGACGATAAAGCCAAGCTTATTGTATTGTGATCTGTATCTGATATGTGAACACATGTATACGCATTTCATCTCTGTTTTTAATTAGATAAGCGTTTTGAATGTCATTGCTATCGTTTCGCGGGCGCTTTATCGGGCAAAAATGTACTTACGTTATATCCGCGGTGGATTACGTATGGAAAGCTATACACTTATACTTGCGCACGCGACATATTTGTTTTTGTGTAATAAGTCGTTAAGAGAAATATCTTTTTCTTTCTTTTTTTCATTTAGAATGAGTAAAATGTACTTTTAAATAAACGCCGCAATTCCCGCGGTTCTGTAGTACGTACATGTCGTTCGCGCGAACTGTGTTTTTTTTTTTTTTTTTTTGGAATGAAAAAAAAAAACAAAATTCAACACTTGTGCCAACTCCAATGTTATTTTCCAAAACATTAAAAAAGAAAAAAAAGTGAGACAAACCTTTTGAAGACAATACAATCTTTTATGGTAGCGCGCACAAGTATCGGAGAACAAAAGCTCGCGCTCTCGCGAACTCAGATTTATACGTACACACGTGATATTCGGTATTTTTCTACAACTCAAAATGTGTTGGGAAAAAAAAAAAATAAATAAATAAATAAACAAAAAACAAAAATGCACTACATGAGCTTCCGTGCGTCGAGCAGGGGCCGAATAGAACGAAAGCCAATCGCCGACTAAACGATAAACCTGAATAACGAAACGGCACGCCACTTACCGATGTAAGTGTACATAATGTATATATATATATATATGCACGGATGGTGTGCGTGCGTCCGTGGAGCGCAAAGGAGAAGGTCTCCCCTTCTCTCTTTTGCTCTTTTTTTTTTTTTTTTTTTTTTTGTTCCTCCCCCCCCCCCTGAGCCTTCGCTCTACTCTACTCTCCATCAGCTATAAGTAAGTATATAGCACCTTTTCATTTCTTATGTTTCACTATAAGTATATTTATAAATAAAAAGAATAGGTTGTACTTACTCTCCGCACGCATGCACACTGTACCTATACTTACCGATCCTACGTGCAGGTTTTACTTTTCCACGCCGATCTGTTGTTGTTGCTCCTCTCTCGCACTTGCATCAACAACCCATATAATATATATAGGTATAGGTATAATACCCATGGTCACAAAAATGCTCACACACACACACACAATTTACGTTATACCTTTCCTATTATGAAATTTTGCTCGGTGTTGCTCGCCGGTGCTGACCGATTCCCGATTTCCATAAGGTCATTCGCTCCTTTACCTGCACCTGCAGGTGATTCTTGATTCGATTATAATTCCCGTGGACCCTCCGCCCCCCCTGTGGAATATAATTATATACTATGCCAAAAAAACTTTCTCGATTGGCAATATGTTGACGAAACCGATCCCGTACCCCCATATGCTTGTTTTTTTTTTTTTTTTTTTCCCCTTCTGCGCTACTTATAGTGGAAACTAGCTTACTTATTCCTTCTTTTTTTTTTTTGTTTTTTTTTTTTTGTTTCTTCGCGATTACCGAACGAAAAACAAAACCAAAAAGAAAAGAAAGTGACGTGCACTTTTTTTTTTCATCTTTCTCCGCTTTGTCCCCGCGCAGATTATCTATTATATTGTTTTTCCCTTCGTTGCGCACGGAGGTATATATATATATATATATATATATATATATATATATATATACACGACGTCGAGGCCAATTCGACGCGCGCGATACTGTGCCGGTGCTTTTTAATAAAATATACTTTACCTACCTACCTCGCTCTCTTAACACTGCCGATTTTTCAGGTCTCCATCGGAGCCATACATACACAGCTACTTACTAGCGCACCGGTTGCGCAGCCTTTTTGTGCAACTCTGTAACGCATATATATATATACATATATATACATATAGGTATGAGACTGGGTCAGGTTGCAGGACTACATGCAGGGGATACCTACACAAACGCGCGGAAAACTCGTTTCGTCGCACTTTTCAAAATAGCTCATGCCAGAACAAATTGATTAAGGACGCGCACCCCCCTCCCCCTCCCCCTCCCCGCGTCAAGGATCATCTGCGCGCGTGACGGTGGCACGTGCACATAATATATAATTATGCTTTCGCCGCATCATCGATTTGACAAAGTATATATACAAAAATACGCAAGTCATAAGTATAGGTAATTTGTACCCGATTGCGTTTGTTGTTGTTCATTGCACTGTTGCAGCCTATGCACATAAATATATGTGTATATGTATATATATATAGGTACTGAGCGCGCGTGTCCGTGGACCAACTCGCGAGAGAGTTCACCGTCTCTATATATACTTAAGTACTGGTCACGGGGAAATTCCACGAGCTAGAGCAATAAAGCGAACAGGTACCTTAATCTTTGTATACGCGCTCCCCGTGTTTATATGTATATATATAATATGTACATACATATATGCCGTGCACGCTGCGAGGATACAATAATATATCGTTCCTGTGGTGCAGTGCATGCAATGAGAGTTTTTGATGGAAAATCACGGGCACACGGCGCAGTGCTGCAGATTCGTTTTGTTTCGGACCTGTGTTACTTTGTTTGCTTACAACTTTTTTTTTTTTTGTTTTTTTGTTTTTTTTTTAATATTACCCGACAGATACACACAGTTGGACGATTGTTTTATAGATTTTCTAACGCTTCGAGGTAAATTTGTTTTTGGCGATGGAAAAAAGAAAATCAATTTTGGTGAAGAAAAAAAACAAAAAAAAAAAAAAAAACCTTAGTTCCTGTACTGTGTTATAAGGAAATAATTTAATGATAAAAAAAAAAAAATGAGTATGATATATATTATTAGGGGAAAATGGTAGCGCAAGGTATTTGAAAAAGTATCCGTGCCCACGTCAAGTCGGGCCGTATTGTGCATCGTGAGGCTCGAGTGAGAAGGAGGATGTATACAACTATATATTTATATATAAAGGGAATCAAACACCCATAGTGTTGTGCAACGATAACGCGCACACGCGGTTTCGTGTGTACCTAATATGTATTTGTACGGGTGGGGAAAACATTTTTTCACCCATAGACTCCGTCACGCTTACGTGACTTTAATTAGAAAATATACCAGGTGCAACAGAGATATTTCGAGCTAACATATCTGTGCACATTTTTTCTACAAATATGTACTTTACTTGAGTTTGTCTGTATTTAAGTGTTATTGGTAAAAAAATAACCGCCCTGCTCGAATGCCAATATTTATTTTCCAGCGAGAAAATGTTTTTTTTTTTTTTTTCAATCTGAGGATGTTTTTCTAGCTTTGTGTGTTTTCAAGTTTGTTAAACTTGTACGCGGTAATACAGTATTGCTCGGAAGCATTGCGAAATTGCTTAAATATTGTAATTTGTTGCGACCTTGTTTTTATACATACGAATAGTATTGATACAACACTTTATATACATATATATATGTGTATACGTTTCTTTATCACATATAATGTTTTAACACTTCTTATCACGTTTCTACAATGTTGGGGTATTTTGTTAACGTAAGGAATTTCATTGAAAATTAACTGTTGGTACAACTGCTTTTTTGATTAAAATAATTAAAAACTCAATGCGAATGTACATTTCTATAAAATAAGTGGTTATTTTATTCAATGAATCAGCAGCCATTTAGAAAAAAAATAAAAAAACTAAATTTGCAGTAAAAATCGCATTTACTGACAAAATTTGTGGAATTTTCGTTGATTCAGCCTAAGAAAGTATAATGTAGCAATGCCTTGACTAAGAATCGACGATGTGTATCAATACTTATTTTTAATCAAGTATCAAAAAAGTTAAAATCGAATAGTTAGAGTGCTATGTTTTTTTACGCAATAATTTGGGATTTTAGTAATGATGACAAGACTAGTCTATTACCATATAAATGGTTGCACGAATAGAATATTAGGTCGCGAATACTTAAAAAAATAGAAAATTCACATTTTTGTCTGGACAGTCTGGTTTACCTAGTGGAGCACTATTCATTCATCATATGAAGAAAAAAAGATTTGACAAAATTAGTGTGGTAAAATCGAATTAGGTAAAAATAACTATTTGAGAAAAATAAAAAAGTCTCAATCTAGTAAAAAATGTTTATGAGGTAAATATTTAAGTACGATTTGATTTATAAATTTAAAGAAACGAATTTTTAGCTACTCGCAGAAACGTATGCTTTTATAATTTTCGTTCCTTCTATCGAACGATTTTTCAAAGATTCCAACGTATATTATGTACTCGTGTGATAAAAATGACAGCTCCGTATTTGGCGAAATCATCCTTGAACTTGAAACAATAATATATGTCACGATTAACTCCGATGTGCAAGTAATTTTAATAGAAGAGGCATATAGTACATACTCGTAGGTATCGCTTAAATTATTTTAATTTACGCACATACATGATACGTACATTTTAATGTATATATAATACTTACTACGCACGATGCGTTAAACGACGAATAGATAAAGCGCGTGAGTATATCACAGTCAAGTCCGTAAAACCCAAGGACGCGTCATCGTCAAATTCATTCGTTAATAATACCCCCGCAGTAAAAATGTCAAACGAATAAATAAGAAAAAGAGTAATGCCATGCGTTAAGTAAGCCTCAGGGCGATATGTTGCACTCTAACTGCAGACTCGCCAAGCATTTGGCGTTCAAACGGTCCACTAATCAACTTGGCCGAGTAGTATACCGAGATGTTTCATTTTCGCGTCGTGCCATCTCCATCGCACTTGCATCACGTGACTTATCTGTCCCATCATACACTGGTGAGATGGTCAGCGTTACGGAACGGAGCCGCAGTGATTTTTTGCACATCGCGCTCGAGCGTAGGAGTACTTGTATCTTTTTTGGAGTTTGGAGTGTGCGTTGTTGTACATGGTAATGCATGACCGGTACTTTCACCTATTTAAATACAAAAAACAAGCATTATCAGTCGGAATGTAAGTTAAACTCGTCGAGTCGAAACCCCTACCTAAATAAATTCTAAAAAAAAAGAAGAAGAAGAAGAGCTCACACAGAGATTGGTATATTCAGGTATTACCACTGTTGGTGTATCATGAATTCGAGTAAGTTTATACATATGTATACAAACAGTTTGGAAAGAGGAAACGAGAATTAACTGCTACAAGTGAGTTGCTGGGATGCGGGCAATCAAGTCGTATTGTATCGTATAACGGCAGCGCAACAGTTATGACTAACCGATGCGTGCCTTCGCTCTGCTTCTTTCGTTCTTCTGTATACTTACTCAAGTATCACAACTTGACAACACATCACCTATAAATATATACATATATAGTATCGAGAGATCAGCTGATCAGAGAGTTGGTGTTTGCGTGTGTGTGAGTTGAGATAGTTTCTCTCTCTCTCTCTTTCTTCGTCGCTTTTGGTGCTTCTGGTGTTCGTGTTATCGTGTCGTGAGTTTCAGAGAGCTGTTTTGGAGCATGGTGTGTCCACTTGACTATACCGTTGCCTGTCACTTTAAATCAGCGGTAGCACAACAAACGAAACGATCGAGCCTCTGTCTGGCCTGCATCAGCTACCTATAGGTATATAACAGCACAGAGCCGGCCGTCAAAGTCTGCAGGGCGACTTTTGTTCCACGCACTTGCGATCTCGTTTTTCTTGATTCCAATTGTATCGTTGTACATACCGCGTGTGTGCTCATTGGTCAACGTTAAATATAAATACCTATAACGCGTCCTTGCCACGAAAAGTTATGAGTGCACGTTCTTCTGCGCTTCAAGGACTTCCCACGTGAACAAACACTATGGTAAGGTACATTTATAACCTCTTTCTCGGCTCTCCTCCTGCATGTGTGTGCATGTCCCCTACTTTTTTTTCTTTCGTTTTCCTTCATTCCTCTCCGCCTTTATACATTTTGGTTTTCGATCGAAACACCATCGCTGCAACCCCCGTATCGGTACGTACAACAACCTATATACTTTCACTTTTGCAGTACGCACTAGGTATGTATATAAAAATAGTAGAGAATGAGCCAGCGCAACGAACGCAATGTGTGTGCTTTTTTTTCAATGCGCCATATGTACATGTATAGGTACACGTCATACATTGCTGATGTTTAGTAGTGGTGCTGCTATAGCCATTTTGCAATTCGCAAAGTAGAATCGCACTTGGGAGTTCTTTTTTACTCGCAGCCTTTTTTTTTTTTTTTTTTTTTTTTTTTTTGCAGTTTTACCCGAAAGACTGGCCACAGCATGCTATTATTTTTAGGCAAATATTGGCACTTGAACACGTCTTGCGAATCGCGAATGCCCTGGGTGTACCCTATACTATTGCATACTCGTGTTGCTAGCTCTGTTTTTTTTTTTTTTTTTTCACAGTCTGCAAAATTATTCGTTCTTCCTTTATTCTTCAATCGTCAAAAAGTAATTCATACCTACTGTACACTGATCAATTTAATTCTTCCAATTGAGTCGAACGACACGCTGTTATAACGCATTCCCTTGTAAAGTAACACTAGAATTATTTACAGTTTAAAATACAGTGGAATATTTTTCAACACTCATGCTACACGTCTATTTATAGTTTTCGTAACGTACATAGTCAGTGATAACAGTTTTATGATTCATGAGTACGAAAAATTTTAGGGTATCCGTTTTAGAGTAAAAAATACAATTTTCGCATGACATTCGTGAAAACGTGAGGTTTGCAATGATTTACAAAAAAGAAAAAAAAGAAAAAAAAATTCAATGAGAATCACGACAAAATTGCGCTAATTTTCATTCAAACAGCAAGAGCATTGTTATTTAATGCGATTACAGATAAACGGTCGAGTAAACTCGGAAATGGTTGATTATATTCTTGGGATAACGAATTCTACGCGAATATATAACGATCTCCGGTAATAATGTACGCAAGTATTGTTTGAATTTTTCACACGAAAAATCGCGCGTCTATTAACGTACAATTTCAGGGCTATTCTTACAAAAGTATTTTTTAATAACGGCATTGACTGGAGCTATTTAAGTTACTTCTACACTTGGGCGCGGATACTGTTTTAATTTTTTGCTAAAATTGTAGTGCAAAATCTGTTTATGTAATCACTACACTATTTTCAGCTAAACAAGCATTACAATTTTAAAAAAGAGTCAAAGTAATAATACATTTAATTTACAATGAACTTTAATATTTAAAGTGTGTTGCAATATTAATTTTCAAAAAAAAAAAAATTTTAATATTTTCTCAGTATTGTGTAACGAGTAGCGAGAAATAAAAACTTTTTTCAGCAATAGACTGCAATAGTAGTGCCCAACAAGTCTACTTACTTTGAAAATTGAGCCAAACATATATTGTTCGTAAGACGTAGTAAACGGAACTGTAAGATCACAAGTAGCAACGACTTATGCAACTTTCGAGGTAATTTTACATCGTTACGATCTTTATCACGATTTTTCCGCACTTGAAAAATACACGCGAAATACGCGAGGGATTAGACGCTGTAACCATCTCCACTTTTTGTAATTTTTACATTTACTCAGAATTAAGCTTTAAAATGTATACAAACTCGAATAGTTTAACAATAGCTAATTAAAAACACGGAGTTTCATTTTAATTTTATGTGTATATTTTCCAGTCGTTTGATACACACGAAAAACAAATTTCTTTTTTTTTTTTTTTTTTTAGAAAACGTATTGTGAATCATAAAAAAATCACATGCTAGTTAAAAATTTAATGAAAAAAATTAAGTGATAAAAAAAAATATATATTTATTCTCGTTACGTTTGATTACAGGTGCCCAAAGAGGAATCAAGAAAATAATTTTTAATGTCCGTATGGTCGACGAGCACTGGGCGAAATTCAGTGTTTGGTGCAGAAGCTAGGCCGGGCTTACCTCCTACCTCGCATCAAGCCAGTAACTTGCATTCACATGCACATTGCCACGCACCCGACAAAACTTGTTTCCACAAAAGGTCCCACTCTTGCCAGGTTTGTTGATTCTTTTTTTTTTCCCCCAAGATCACCGCATACCACCCGAACTCTTTTTCACAATTTATTATTGTACAAAAATTTTGTTCAAGTTTCATTCTTTTTTTTTTTTTTTTTCTCTCCCATATGCACCTGTACACCTTGTACCACTTGTAACCACAGTTGATTATTCAAAGGCAAAAACTCGCTTGAGTATATCATGTATCTTTCCCCACATGTACATGTTACTTTTAAAAAAAAAATTTTTTCCTTTGCTGTTGTTGTTTGGCGCACTTGATCTGTCTACTCTCATACGTGTACTTATAGAATAATAGCCGCGGCAGTGACCAATCAACATTTAATTATTATCCTTTCGCTAAAGTTCTGCGGTCTCGCCCACGACATTTGATATATTATAAACTTGTACGCGATACTGAAGACTTGAAATAGTTGCCATCGGCTGCGGTTGTAAAATTTTTCGGTGTACGTAAGCATAAATCGAAAAAAATCATACGTACACAATTCGAGCGTGAATCGGTAAAAAAAAGTACCTATAATATAAATGCCCTGGAAAAAAATATACGTGCACTTGTGCAACGTAAAGAGATATCTTGTTCTCCTATATACAGTAGGAGAGTATACTTAGCTGAAACTTTTTTTGTTCACCCTCATACACATAAAAACAAGTATCGTCCGCGAAAAACTACAGAAAACATGATGTATGTACAAGTAAATGATTTTGTTTGGTTCAGAGGTGCTAGCGTTGAAGTGCTGTTTGATCTGCTACTGCTGTTGCTGCGCGGGATTGTATAAAAAAAAAAAAAGTTTTCTAAATACAATTAAAGAAAAAACAAAAAAAAAGGTCGCAAGGCTCGGCTGATGCTTGTGTTGCATCAGGGGGACGGACAGATCTGATATAATAGAGTTAAAAAGAAAAAAGCTGTTGGGGTAGGTGTTGCCTACTGTGCTGTTGCCCGCTGCTGTACTTATATATTATATGCACGCAATGACACACGCTGCACTCAAAAAAATGCTTGCTTAACTATACTGCTGCAGGTCAGCCTAGTTTTGAAAATCTTTGTTTATGTTTTTTTTTTTTTATTTATTTTCCACTTGCTGTATGAATCCACTAACTGCTTTCGACTGCTTTTATATATACATGTATGCTAACCCACGTGTGTGCATGTGATCTGTATATTATGGCCGATGAATAAACATAAAGGGCTGTGACTGACCTCGTCGTGTGGAGGAAAAAAAATGCTTGCTAATACGTGCTTTTTTGTTGTTGTTTTGTTTCTGCCTGGTGTCGTCGTCACGTGCAGTCGAGGATGTCGCAGTCGGGTGATGGGCTTCACACTCCGGGTTACCTCGCCTGGCGCAAGCTCCAGCTTAGCAGGGCCAAGCTCAAGGCTTCGAGCAAGACGTCGGCCTTGCTCTCCGGATTTGCCATGGTAAGTTCACCCCTCAGAGAGAGAGAGAGAGAGAGAGAAAATTTATGAAAATTACATGCACACATAGTATATTTTTTTTAATGATAAAAGTACATTGACGCATTCGTGTGCACAGGTGGCGATGGTCGAGGTACAGTTAAACTCGGACACAAAGGTGCCAAAAGAGATGCTGGTTACGTTCGCCGTGTGTACGACCCTCCTGGTAGCGGTGCACATGCTCGCCCTGATGATATCTACCTGTATCCTGCCAAATATCGAGGCTGTCTGCAACCTGCACAGCATAAGTCTGGTGCATGAGTCTCCGCACGAGCGTCTCCACTGGTATATAGAGATCGCCTGGGCGTTCTCGACCCTGCTGGGCCTGCTGCTCTTCCTCGTCGAGATCGCCATACTCTGTTGGGTCAAGTTTTACGATTTTTCGCAGGTGGCCGCGTGGTCGGCCTGCATCGTCCTCGTGCCCGTCCTTATAATCTTCCTGGCTTTTGCCATACACTTTTACCGCAGCCTCGTCACCCACAAGTACGAGGTCACTGTCTCCGGTATTCGGGAGCTTGAGCTCCTCAAGGAGCAGATCGAGTCCTCGGATATCGACAGCAGGAATGGCATGAGCACTCTCGCCCGTAACACCCTGCAGATCGTTCAGATCGTTTGAGCTCAAGCACGTCTCTTTACTTATTGTTACTCCTAATAACATGTACGCACTTACTTTTTCTCTTTCCAATGCATATTGTGACAAACCGTCGTAAACAACATGACCTCCAAAGTTCCTCAGGACATATGTTTCTACTTTCTCCGTTTCTTCCATTTTTCTATTTATTCATTTTTATTTATTATTATTATTATTATTTTTTTTTTTTTAGTGATTTACCCAATTGTACGATGTAAGTGCCTGCTCGAATGGCCTGCATGAACGAGTCTGTTTGTTGTACATGTGTATCAAACATTCCTCGCTTACTCTATTGAGGAAAATCAATTCACTACAATTTTATTTTACAAAGTATCTAAGTAGGTATATACAAAAAATAACATTAAAAATGATCAATCATTGGGACTCGGCTGATAGTGAACATAGTTTTTGCAAGGTAATGGTGATTGAATCAAGGTATGATGAATACAAAGTCCCTTTAAACTTGTTGTGTATCCATAACAATAATTTGTTTGCCAATGCGTTTGTAATATACTTAATCGTTCACCAAACATGCAACGCAGACGTTAAATTTACTTATCAAAGGCTGAAATTATGACATTACACCAAGCCACCGTGACATAACAAATCAGCTTTTTTTCTTTTATTTATTTATTTATTTTTTTGAGTAGACGTTTTATAAAAATGTTTTTTCCACTTAGACAAGTGCAATTCTCACTGAAACACATAGTTCATTTAGAAATGACAAATACCATTTAAAACTGCTACTTCAAAGTGACTGCCCTTTTAATGAATCTCATGAATTCTAGAGATAAAAGTACTTAGTGGGAGGGGTCAAAATATTGTAAAAATAAAATGATCTGTGGCTCTTTCAGCGTTATTACGACATTAATTAACTGTACATAATATTACAAATGTTTTAAGTAATTTTTTCTCAGATTGAATGGTATGTTAAGATTTATATCTATATTCATATGCTTGTGCGTTAAATATTGAGCCACAAAAGTTGATAATTTATTTAGTATAAATCAAAAATTAATTGTATACACGAAAGTCTGCTACAAAATCAAATAAGTAGGAATATTTATGTCAACGTTTTTTGAGAGTCTCATAAGTTACGCTATGATGTATTGATTTAACAATTTAATGATTTTACCAAACATGTGATTATTGTATCTACATTGTATTGTATTTTAAAAGAAATACATATTAATAAGTTATTTTTATTAAATAATATTAAAATCTTTACTTAATTTTTTTTTTTTTTTTTTTTTTGCGGCATTGACCAATTGTAAGGCATTATAAAAGATCTTGTAAGATATTCTATAAATATATGTATTGCTAAGCTGACAGTTAACGAATGTGAAACGTCAAACGTTTTCATGCCATTATAAAACTTTACAAGTAAAAAGTAAAATTTTTTATTTGTTGATATACACGTAATTTTTATCTTTTTTCTGTATTCAATCCAATCAATATTTTCCTTCTCTCCTGCCTTCCTCATTGAAATGAACTTTATTCTCACTGCTATTCGTTCACTGGGCATATAATTGGATGCACATTCAGACTCAGCAGGGATAAAAAATAAAGCTTATAAAATACTTGATATTTTCATTATTCATTGTTTCGAAAATTATGAAAACTGTATCATTTCAAAAATAAAAGAATTGCAGCGATAGTGGAATCGGTATTTTTCGCCTCTATCTTGACCCTTGCGCGCTATGGAAATCAAGTCATGAGGAGAGAGAAAAGATAACTACGTGTTTCGTCCCCCAAGAGCACGCCTCATATGAAATGCCCTTACATATACTTAGTCACCAACATGAAAACTGGACACTTGCGAGAAAGTTACTGTTGATGGTTAGACATCTAGCGGATGGTTGGGGAGCAGTAGTGTGTATATGTGTGTGTGAAGGTCCCCTCCGGGGAATCAGCCATATATAACTTGGATGAATCGTTTACTTTTTTCGATGTTTTAACTACGATTCCATTTAATTCTTTTTTTTTTATTACAAAATTATATTCATTTTACCGTAAAATTCAAATTATTTTCAACAGCAGTCCAATTACTCATACTTTGGAAATGACTCGCTACAGAACTAATTAATCGAATCCAGAATGGACGTCATTCTTTTAAGAAAGAAAGTGTGGTCAAACCAGAAAAACGTCATCGATTTATTTATACGAAAAAATATTGAGATTTGAAAAGCTTTAAATAAAATAAGCACAACGTAATTTATTGTTATTTCGTGGAATACCCGAAAATATAAAATACGATTTCACACAATTGTACGTTTGTTCATGTTACAAAACATAAATATGAGTGCAACGTCCATTCCGATATACTTATCTCGTATAGAGTGTGACAGATAAACAACGTCGAATGTGACAAAAGTAGTATATTGATGGTCTTTCGGTAAAATGGCTTTTACTTATACTTACCTTTTTGGGTGTCCATGACATTGCTCTTTGCGTTATTCAGTCTAACGTTCACCGATTGCGGGATCGTGGATGTGTAGGTGGCATTTCCTCACTATACTTAGTTAATTTCATGTCCATTATTATCAGAACAATAGTTACGCAAATATATATTTACCACATACGAGCTGTTTATCGGATTTCTTGGAAATATATATATTCCATTTCCTTCGAGTTCAAAATGTCGCCCGCGTGAAGAAATTTTCAACAAAAATTATGATTTCGAATGGAAAAATATACTTACTTGTGTGTTTTTGCGTGTTTAATACTAAAAATCCACGTTTTTCGGGTGGTCGCTTTTACATGATCGTCACTCCATTGCTTGATGTATTATACCAATTGAAAAATGTGTTAAAAACGCGTAAGTCGTTCTTAAAAGTTTTCAAGATGTATAAAATCCATCACGATTGTACGAAAAAATACTACTTTGAACTTTCACGTTTAACAAATAAGTAAACGAATTTCTTTGTAAAATTATGACAATTAGCAGAGCAGTGTACGGGCTTCAAAAATACCTACAAAAATTTTGTGTATCTTCCCCTCGTGAGTCTAACAATGCGTTAATCAAGGAAATGTCCGTTATTCACAGTTGTGAGTGTACCTACTTAAGAAATCATATTTAATTTTGTACAAAACTCTCTCGATTAAAATGTTTTCCGCAACTTAGAACACATTTTTTCTCGTTTGGAGTTCATGTAAGATATATACGTATTAGACTCAGTTAGATATCTATGGGTGTCAGAATTGATACAAATTGTCAACCTATCGAAATCTAAGTAGGTACCTGAAAAAACAAAATATTCTTATTTTTCGCCATCAGTTCACGAATTTATCAATAATTTTCGCACCAACTCAATTGATACGCCGCTCGCGTGATGTAAGCCATGACGGCGTTCGAAACCTCATTATTGCAGCTAGAAAATTAAAAAAAAAAAAAAAAAAAAAAAAAAAAAAAAAAAAAGATATTTATAATATTTTACTATATTTATGAGTAACCGATGACTCAGTGGCTCGTTACTTAATTGCCGAAGATAAAGCGTAGCTTAACTGCGCCGTTGTCGAACATTTTGTCCGAGCCGAGGGTTCAGTTGCCACAGGCACGTGGAAGTTAATTAAGAAAGCAGGGATTTATTGAATGATTGCTGATCAGTTCGGTCGTGCGTTGGTAAAGTTGTTTATTGCCTCGTCATCCACTATAAGGTGAGTACAATTGCATCAAACACATTTTTCGGTAGGTATATAAGGAAACAAGTCGAGGAGGAGGAGGTGGTAACCCACTGCTTCTACATATACATACATTTATCAAATCCCGTAAGTTTTAATAACATTCACGAGTTACTCCTCCTTCAAGACTCTTACATACCTTTCAATATTATGGTCAATTGGTTTCTACGATCTACCTTAGATTAGACGCGGTCCTATACGTCCACCATTTGTGACAAAGACTAGGTGTAGTTGTACAAGTCGCGTGGTTTTGTCATTCAACTCCCTCGCATTCCTGGACTGCATACATAATCATACTACTTTCTCCGCGCGAGGAAGTAAAAAAAACTGTTGGCGAATCATTTATTTGTTTCCGTTGCAGATAAGCGAAATTTTTTTTGTGGTGTACGTACGATACAGCCGTCCACGCGCTTCGAGATGTTACGCTTTAGACGTAAGGAAAAGATAAGGAATAAAGCACAATCTGCCGCGAAACGAAGTAATTTTGACGAAGCGTGGGAAAAAAAGAAAAAGCAACAATCTTGCCCGATACGAAGTGATTTGGACGTTATTTGGGAAGAGGTCGAAGAAGGTATCGCACGCATCTACGATGGAAAGGCTATGCTACCGAAGAACCGCGTGGAGTTGTACACGTAAGCACATATGATTACAACCTGTCGACTCTCGTCGGCAACTAACTGGATAAAATTACTTGCTACCTATACATGGTCATCTTTGCCAATCGTACATTTTTTATCTTGGCCGATCAGATTCTCAAGCTTTTTGCAACATTTTTCTGTTAGAGTTTGTCGTACAAACTTTTGTGGTTTAATAAGTTATACTTTTCTTTTCATTTCTTTGTGCTATAAATGTTTATAAGTGTATGCTCATCAGAAGCACTTTGAATTTTTGAAAATGAAAACGGAATTCGAATACCTGGCAAATTAATAATTTTAAAGTTTTGCCAGATATGACCGCTAGAGGTTCTAAATACGTAAACCGTATATTTGTATATAGTGTATACATACATATACTTCTTTGGGAAATTGGATGGCTGCCGGCAATGGCGATGGCAATTAAAGTACAAGAAAATTTAAATCATTGATTATTCATCACCAAATATTTCCATACAGTTTTCTTTTGTTTCCATAACATTTGCCGTGAGCTTGACTTTCGAAACACACCCTGATGCGAGTCATCCACGCATAACTATTGCGAAAATAGCTATTAATTCATGCACTTGAAAAAATTGTTATTTCTCAGAGTCAGGAAATTATTCACTAGAATAGCTCCGTAGTAATATTTTTTCTCGCATCGAGAATATTGTCTCGTTTAAGATTAAATATTTTCTCAAAGTAAGAAAATACTACTTTATTTTAATAGATTACTCACTTTGAACTATGATGTAGCAAGTATTTGCTTGAATCTGAGAGATTTTTTTGTCAGTGCTTCGGAAATAGTGTTATAATCCTGGAACTACCGTAATTTATAAAATAACAACGTTGCACTTTGAATTTGCAGCAAAAAGTAATATATATATATATATGGTCTCATCTAGCTCGGCTATGAGATAATCATCAAATTCCAAAATAGTGAAACTTGATAACACTTGACTTTGAAATTTTCAGTCTAATAAAGAACTACTGCACAAGTGTTTATCAACAAAAAAAAGGTACAAGAGGTCATAAGAAGACGACAAACGATATCGAATCGATTGCCTTGGAGTTGCATCAGAAAATAAGCCATTTTCTCGAGAACCACCTGATTGATTTGCAGGAGGAGGTAACTTGTTTCACTTTACTTTTCATCTTATAAATAAATGTTGGCTCTTCCCATTACATTTTTTCACCGAACTTCCGAAAGACTTATACACTTATAGTGTATTAGTAAAATTTAATTTCAAGCTTTTGAGTTCTACACTAAAATTTTCGAAATTAGAGATTTTGCACGATTAACTACTTCAAGCATCAGAATTCTTGGGTCATTCATGTTACCCTAACTGTATTCACATGTATTTTCTAACTTGTTCGATTTGGATGAATACTTGTTGCAAATTTTTACGCAACAAAAGCCGCTCTACGTCCTAATTCTTTTTAACAAATATAACGTAATTCCATAAACGACTTCAGTTAAAGGATAGCCACAGTTATTTTTTTGCATTTCTACTTTTACTCAAAAATAACCATATTACTTACAGCAAGAAGACCATCTTACGGGTGAACGTTTACTCGAATTTTACGCAAAAAAGTGGGAAGAATACCAGTCGAACAGTAAAGTACTCAATGATATTTTTGCCTACTTCAGCGATCACTGGGAAAAAGAGGAACGCGAAAAAGGATACGAAAGAATTTTCGAAACATACAAATTGTCGTTAGTGGCATGGAAGGATACTATTTTTCAGAATTTGAACGAACAGGTATACATTAAATTTAAATAAAAATTTGCTATGGCGTCATGAAAAAATATAAATTATTTGATTCCAGGTAACCAACGCCGTTTTAAAGCTAATTGAGCGCGAAAGAAATGGAGAAACGATAAACACACGTTTAATCGGTGGAGTCATCAACAGCTACGTAGAACTTGGTCTCATCGATGAAGTTCCCGGTGACAAGGGACAAACTCTTCGCTTATACGAAGAAGCATTTGAAAATCAATTTCTCGATGACACCGTAATATTTTATACTCGCGACAGTGAAGAATTTCTACGTGACAATTTGGTCGCAGAGTACACGTTACAAGTATACTTTTTTTCCAATTTACAATCCTTCGATATTAGTAACTTTTTCATCACGTGAATAACTTGGTTGTATTTGTTAAAAAAAAAACAGGTTGAAGAAATATTAGAAGAGGAGAGGAAACGTGTAAAAAATTACCTGCACGAGACAACACATGATAAACTCATGAAGACGTGTGAACAAGTGCTGATCGAGAAACATCTTGATGTATTATACGAGGAGTTTAGTCATTTTTTGGACGAAGATAAAAATAATGGCTTGGGAAGAATTTATCGGTTGGTCGCCAGGATACCCAACGGCCTTGTCGAGTTGAAGAATATTTTTAAAAGCCACGTTTACAATCAAGGCGTCGCTGCTATTGATAGATGTGGCGACACGCCCGCTAAAGTAAGAATTCATTTTTTTTTTAAATAACGTATTTTTGTACTTCGCGCTAATTCACCACATCGTTGTAGGATTCCAAACTTTATATAAAAACTGTTCTGATGTACTCCAAGAAATACAGTACTTTGGTGCAGGACAAATTTAACAATGACAAAAGTTTCTTGGAAGCCTTGGACGAAGCTTGCAAACAAATGACCGGTAAAAGGGTGGCGAGGAAAAACATAGGTGCTCGTAGTAGGTCTTTGGTATCGTTGGCACATGAACCTTGCATGATGTCCGACAACGGTGGCGAGGCTTCCGAGGAATCCGATCGTGAAGATACAATGAAACGAAATTTAAGTCGAAGCTTGTGTGACCTCAATAAAAATAATTCCATGAATTCGAATCAAACGTGGAAAGCTATCAGGAAAGAACTTGAGAACATTTACGATGGACAGTACATGTCCAAGGATAAGTGCAAAGAATTGTACACGTGAGTTTCATTGAGATTTTTGATTTACAAAAAATCTCCGTTTCAACTTGTTTCGTGGATTTATTTTTTTATTTTTCACCACAAACAAATTTGAAATTTATTGATTACAGTCTCGTGCATGACATCTGTACATGCGAACCAAAAAAAAAAGGTTCGGGATTGTTTCGAAGCGGTAAAAAAAGTTCTGGCAAGACTCAAACAGCTGGTTTAGAGTTGTACAACAAATTGGCCGATTTTCTTCGCAGTCACCTGTCTGTTTTAAATAAGGTTTGTTTTTTTTTTTTAAATGTTCCATTCGACATTGAACTTTAGTATTTTAAGTATAACTTGGAGTATTGAAAAAAAATTTTACTTTTTAAAAAGTTTGACAAAGTGTGACATTTTTTGTACGTAGGAGTACTATATACCCCTATCCAAACATCTGCTTTATTTTCGCTTCTGCTTAAAATTTAAAAATGCATATATTGCTTACAGTATGGAAGTCGTGTTAGAGGTAAAGATCTACTTGAATTTTACACCAACGAGTGGAAAAAATACCAACCTAGTAGTGAGCTGGTAAATGACATTTTTACCTATTTCAATGACCACTGGGTAAAACAAAATCTCGAAGATGGACGTGAGGGATTTTTCAAAGTATACGAGTTGGCTTTATTCGTATGGAAAGACACTGTTCTGAAGAATTTGAACGAACAGGTATACATTAAATTTAAATAAAAATGTGCTATGGCGTCATGAAAAAACATATATTATTTGATTCCAGGTAACCAACGCCGTTTTAAAGCTAATTGAGCGCGAAAGAAATGGAGAAACGATAAACACGAGTTTAATCGGTGGAGTCATCAACAGCTACTTAGAACTTGGTCTCATCGAAAAAGTTCTCGGTGACAAGGGACAAACTCTTCGCTTATACGAAGAAGCATTTGAAAATCAATTTCTCGATGACACCGTAATATTTTATACTCGTGAAAGTGAAGAATTTCTACGTGACAATTCGGTCACCGAGTATTTAATAAAGGTTTGACTTATATATATATATTGTACCACAACAAAAATTTTAACTATTTTTTATCATAAATTTCCAGGTGGAACAAATACTACAAGAGGAGCAGAAACGGGTAAAAAATTACTTGCACGAGACAACACACGACAAACTCATGAAGACGTGCGAGCAAGTACTGATCGAGAAACATCTTGATGTCTTGTACGAGGAGTTTTATAATTTGTTAGACGCTGATGAAAACGGATACTTGGGCCGAATGTACAAGATGATATCAAAGGTACCAAATGGTCTCCATGAACTGGCAGTTATTTTTGAAAGTCACATGTACAATCGAGGTATCGCCTGTATCGATAATATCAGCGATACCGCAGCTAAAGTATGACTTTTTTTTTTTATTATGAATAAGAGACATGTAATCGTTTTTTTATCTCTCTAATTTATTATAGAATCCTAAGATGAACGCTGTAAAAATATTCGAGCTGAAAAAGAAGTACAGCGATGTGGTAAAAACTGCATTCAATAATGACACCCGTTTTGCCGTGTCAATAGAGAGAACTTGCGAAAAGATTATAGGTGAAAAATTCCCTTACAGTGGTGGATCATCGGGATTGTTACCGAAAAATATTGACGGATTACAAATGAAAGGCAGAAGAAATCAAAAAATAGCACGTGAGACGAACTCGGATGCGAGTCTGGAGTCAAATTTGAACATCCCATCGAAGATTAAAATTTATTTGGACGAAATCTGGGGTGATCTTAAAAAAGGTATCATACTGGTGTACTCCAATCATCAAGCAATTTCCAAGCAAACAATCTTCGATTTACATACGTGAGTGTAGCACTTTTTGTTGTCGTATAAGAAGGCTCTATCCTTACTATAATAATTTTATCGCATGTGCTTCGAATGAAAAGTAATAGTAAATTTACGCAAACAAGAATTTTTTTTCAATCCTGGAACAATTATTTTTTCAAGCAATCACTTTCCTAGGGGTACTGTCCTCAAATTGCAAAAATACGTGTGTTAAAAAATCCACAAGCGACAATGTAGTAAGTTATTTTACTCAAGGATTTAGAGCCTTCCTGTATAATTTTTTTTTTTTTTTTTTCATTTTACCAGTAAATTAATGTTAAAATGACTCTGAATATGTAGTCTCGTGTACAACTATTGCGTATGTACGCTCAAAATGAAGAGTTGGCTACAGTCTAAAACATTAAAACAAGATGAAATATGTGATCTTACTCAATTCGTTGGTGCAATACTGTACAAGCGATTGAAAGATTTTCTTCAGGACTACAACATGAACTTGTTGAAGGTGAGCACATTTACAATGATGTCTTTTTAATATGTACCCTACTTACTTTGGGTTATTAATTATTAGTTAGACAGCGATGTAGCTACTCTAAGTATTCTATACCATTTTTTTTAACACTAAATCAATTTTTATACAATTTTTTCACTTTCCTTATGAGAAAAATCTTGTAGTGAGGTTTAGAGCAAATATTTTGAAGTTCATAGTGGTTGAATATTTTTTTAATTTAGCACAATATTTTTAATTTTTGCAACATTGCGTGGTCATACTGCCTCAGGATTAAGAAATGTACGTTCAACGTTAACCTTGTTTTTGATGTTGTCATTGGTTCCACAAACTAAATTTTTCTAGATTCGTAAAATTTTGATACCGCATGTATCTCACGTTCAACATAATAAAAGCATTAAAGTATCATACAGTATCTTAATATTTTACAATATTGATGCAACGTCCAAGTATCATATATATTTTGTAGTAATTTGAAATATTTTGTCGTAACAATTTAATGAGGCCCCATGAATATAATACTTCATTATTTTTAATTGATGTATGAGCTATTAATCATTTTTTAATGTTGTCATTGAAATGTGAATAAAATTATTAATCACCAGATTCTACATTCGGTATTAGCCTAGTATAAGTTCTCAGAGGAGTTACATAAAAAAATATATGAATAGTCTTCTTGTTACTTAATAAATTTACTACTAATAAACTTCCTTGAAAATTTTAAAAATTATTTTAATTTGTTAGCCCATCACTTTAACGCCGGTTTCTTTAACTATGTTTTTTATTTGAACGCGTCGACAAAACTTCACATAATTTCATTTTTACTTCTATTAATGTAAATTTTAATTGAAAAATTAATTTTTCTGCAGCATAAAGATCATTTCTCGGGTGAACGTTTACTCGAATTTTACGCAAAAGTGTGGGAAGAATACCAGTCGAGCAGTATAGTACTCAATGATATTTTTGCCTACTTCAATAATCACTGGGTAAAAGAGGAACGCACAGAAGGACATAAGGGAATTTTCGAAACATACAAATTGACGTTAGTGGCATGGAAGGATACTATTTTTCAGAATTTGAACGAACAGGTATACATTAAATTTAAATAAAAATGTGCTATGGCGTCATGAAAAAACATATATTATTTGATTCCAGGTAACCAACGCCGTTTTAAAGCTAATTGAGCGCGAAAGAAATGGAGAAACGATAAACACGCGTTTAATCGGTGGAGTCATCAGCAGCTACGTAGAACTTGGTCTCATCGAAGAAGTTCCCGGTGACGAGGGACAAACTCTTCGCTTATACGAAGAAGCATTTGAAAATCAATTTCTCGATGATACCGTAATATTTTATACTCGCGACAGTGAAGAATTTCTACGTGACAATTTGGTCTCAGTATATATAAAAAAGGTATAGTGGATTTATTTTACGCAAGTTGTAAGTTTTATACTGCTTTAGTTCTAAAAACGTTTTTAATCAATTGATTTAGGGTTAATTTAATGAAAATTCGTGGTGTACTAGAGGTGATGAAAACATTTTTTTGTTTAATGTAATTTTTACTAAATATTAATTTAATCAAAATGCCATTACGGCTGTTTTATTTTACTGCAACACAATTCTTAACAACAAAAAAACCTACACAAAAATCACAAAAACTTGGAAGTTTTATCTGTTGCACATGTATTTAATTTTCTTTAATGGATTGTTAATGAAAAAGTTGGGAAAACTCATGTTATTAGGGATAAAATAATTTTATGTAGTTTTGATCGACTGGTACTTTCTATACTTTTTTTTTTTTAATTCTTTCAATGTCGACAGGTTGAAAAATGGCTTGGAACAGAAGAAAGACGTGTAAAAAATTACTTGCACGAGACAACACACGACAAACTCATGAAGACGTGCGAGCAAGTACTGATCGAGAAACATCTTGATGTCTTGTACGAGGAGTTTTATAATTTGTTAAACGCTGATGAAAACAGAGACTTGGGCCGAATGTACAAGATGATATCAAAGGTACCAAATGGTCTCCATGAACTGGCAGATATTTATGAAAGTCACATTAAAAATAATGGTTTTGCAGATGTCGACAATTTTAGAAATATTTCATATAACGTACGATTTATTTTCATTAAAAATAGAAGTCACGCATTAGTTTCGTATTTTACTAATTTATAGTTCTTTCAGGAACCTGAATTATATGTCAAAACGGCTCTTAGAATTCACAAAAAATACAACAAGTTAATATTTAGTGCATTCGACAATGACAGTAGATTTGTTGCAGCTTTAGAAAAAGCTTACGAACGATTTATAAATGATACCTCAGGAACTAAAACAAGAAATGCCGGTTACAGGCCTACAGAATCATCGAAAAATAATCGTGACTTGGTTACTTGCAAAGGAAACAAGAATTATGAAGAAGAAGAACTGGAAGAAGAAGAAATCGAAGAAGAGGATGAAATGGAAGAAGAAGAAGAAGAGGATGAAATGGAAGAAGAAGAAGAAGAGGATAAAGACATTCCTTATCATTCTGTAAGTACCTGTTGAATAAATCTTAAATTTATTGCTACGGTTGATGTCATTTGTAAAAATCAACACGCGTCATTGGTGCTTGTGATTGATTATTGATTTACTCGTAACTTCATTTTTATTCAATTATCAGGGTTACAATGCTATTACAAAAATGATCGAGCGTGAAAGATACGAAGCCTTGCATGAGTCTCGTTTAAATAGGAAAGAATCTCTGAGGACGTATGAAGAAAAATCATTGGGAAATCAGTTTTTCGATGAAAGATCGCGCAGTCGCGGATCTCATAAATTTTCCTATGAAAATGCAGCACCCGTTGTCAAGAATACCAAAGAGGTAAAGTGTCTCATAATACCCTCAACAATTATGAATCTGTAATGCCATGTAATAATTACAACTTTTTTATTTTATTTTGACAGGTTGAAGAAAGCTTACCAAGGCCACGAAAACATGTACCAGCTTGCAGACATATGATGCACCAAGGCTGTGGTCACAGGCGTTAAAAAATAAAAGTTGTAAAACTTTTTTTTCCATTTATACAACAGAAGATTAGAATACTGTAAGAAATGATACAAGCTCAGGATGCAAATTTTTGTTTTAAAAATTTTTACATTTAATAGAAAGTGGCTCTTAATTGAAATCAGGAAAAACTCTTAACTATCATTCAAAGCAGCCCGAAAAAAAATTCAGATTGTTTATACGCACTGCCATCCAAGCCTTAAATCAAAATAATATATTAATTTTACTTTGTTTTACACAAATTTTTATTATCATTTAAATCCTACTATAGAGCCGTTAAGGATTAGTACATTCTTATAGAGGTTGATATGGATAAAGATTCATCGAAATAAAAAAAACTATTTTTAAACAAAATTTTTTTTGCACATTAACGTTATGTTTTGTTGTACTAAACTTTCTTGAATATGATTTCATTTTCTACATTGACATCAAAAATTGTTAAAAAACGACCTTTTTCATCATAATGCTGTAATATCTCTCTTTTTTCTGGCTAATAAAAATATAACACACTATTATGTACTTTTTTTCTTTACCATACACTCTTAACAATATCCTTAAAGTGCATTTAAGATTAATAAAAAGAAATTTCTTTTTTTTTCGTTTCTGACTTCATAAGTCGATAAGATGTAACATATATTTTATAAACAAGGCTTTAGATTTTGAAAATGAATTGTAATTTTCATAATTTTTTTATTTGTTTAAAACTACCGATTGCCTCGAACAACAAAACTCATTTTGAAAACTCATTATGTAAACGTATCATACCATAAATGTATGTCAATGTAATAAACAATGAAAAACATAATGCTCCCTTCATGCTATTATGTGCATTTTTTAATACTTACTTGTCACCTAATTGACGAGATATGATACTAATTAGTTGATGTATAAAATTAATGTTCGAATGAGAGGATGGGATTAACTTACGAACAAAATTTTGTCAGTTAAATAATGATATAAAAACAGCGTTGTTGAAAAATGCTATAAAATATGTTTTCTAACATAAAAAATAAAATAAAAATTGTTTAGAAGAACTGTTGGTTTTGTATGCTTTTTGGGCTTGCATTTTAAGCGTAGGTGTGTGTAATAAACCCATAATAACAAAGGAAAGTCAATACTATTGGTAAACGGCCAGGTAACTGAGTTAGTATAATCCTACTTTGACCGTCACATTAAAGTGTCGTATCAAGCATATTCGGACTGATAAAAATACGTGAATACTTGCGAATACGTATTAAAAAGTCATGATAATGAAGTTTGTTGCTCTTCTCCCTCTACCCTTTTTTGGGTCCCTATGCCTGTGGTGGCTAATCCAATCTCCCGCTTTGCTGCCACGATAGTACTTAGTTGCATCTCCGACCACGTGGAGGCATACGGTATCGATTTCTCCAAAAAAAGGGCTAATAATCGTTTTTTGTAAAATACTAAACGATAATACGACAAGAAAAGTTGATATTAAATTGTAAAATAGGGTTTTCATCGAGATGCATTCATTCCCAACCCTCCCAATGAGTCCTACACCCGGTAGTTGCTTCCTGAATTCACTCCTTCATGCGGCGAAAAAGTCTTTGATTAGTATATATAGACCAAATTGTGAGTTGCCGTCAGAGATATGTGCTCTGGCTCGCCTCTGACGTAGTAGTTTAGTGTGCGGCTCGGTTTGAATGATTTGCTACGTTGAAAAACGTGTGGTAGTCCACCGGCCGTCTCTCACTCAGGTAAGTGAGGTAAGTTGAACGTTGGTTGGCTTGCTAGAGTATCATATTTTTTGTTTTTATTTTAACAATTTTATTAAAAGCCAATAGAGTATCATATTTTTTGTTTTTATTTTAACAATTTTATTAAAAGCCAATGTACTTCCTTATTCCAAATCTTTCTTTTTTTATTTACCTTGTCTTATAAACAATGAAAATTTGCTCAATAATAATTACTACAACTATTTGCTTAAAAGTGTAACGTATTCATAAAAAAATTTGTTTTTATATTTTCTTCATTATTTTTCAAATTTTTTTTACCAAGAAATAATAAAAATAATCCAATTCTGCTCCAAAAAAATTTTCTTTCAAAATGTGTAATTTTTTGTACAATGTATATTTTGAAGTTTAAGAATACCTACGTGTAATTGCACAATAACTTTATTTTGATAAATTAGTACATATTTTATTTTGGCTCTTGACCATCACATAGTACGCTTACTATTCGATATTTCACCCATCTTAATCACTATAGCGTTTCTAATGCGAAACCAACAATTGCTGTTAAAAAAATTTCAAATAGAAATAAACATAGATAGAAAAAACTACCTGTTTTGGCCACCTTTCATTTCTAGTAAATAAAACATTCCATTCCATCAAATGTGAAAATTAAGGCAAAAAGGGACTTTAAGCTCGTACAGATGTGATGAAATCTTTCAATCAACCCATGTTTGAAAGAAAAATTAATTCTCATTGTTTCTACTAAGTAACCTGAGAAGCTGTAATGAAATTGCAATGAAATCTAGTACATTGATTAATTCGTAAATTTTACAGCTTTGTAACCGGTTCTTTTAAAAGATGATGTAAAAAAAAAAAAACAAATTCATTTACAACTTTTATTTGAACTTTTGGATGGAGTACAAAGTTTAAAATACATACACCTTGTATGTTATATTTTGCATGAATAAAAAAACCAAAACTAAAAAATGTGAATTGTTGCCGAGCTCAATTCGAGTCCAAACACGTCAGTTGTAAGGTGTTTTTTTGGCAAAAAATCATTATGTATGTGATTTTTTTCTCTTTTAACTCAGCTTCAAATAATTAATTCCCTTACTTCGTACGGAAAAAGTACGTATTACAATAATGTCGATCCAAGTGGCATAAGTGTACGCGTTAATAGTTTCCTTTACCGATTTGGATGAGAAATACTAAGTAGAAAAGTAATTTAAAAAAAATGCCCATTCGAAGATTACAACCCTCGCGTGACACAATAGACTGAAATAAAATTTTTTATCATTACTGAAAAGCATTTTTGTAAATTTCCAGTTTCCGTCGTTCGTCATTGAATGTACGTGCGCTTGCGGCGTTTACACCAATGATTCACTCACCTTTAGTTTTATCTGATGTCACTGACCACATATCCATGTGGCAATAGTTCCAAATTGCTCGATTGGCTTTTATCCAAGAATATTCCCACTCATTATCGTTTTGGGTTTGGCCCCTTATTTATTATAATTTGCCGCGCTTAACCGACAAATTAAAGCTCGAGTGGCGCGCAAAAAAACACCCCACACATTCGATTGTTGCAATATTCTCGAGATTGAAGTGAGTTCGAGATCGCGCACATTTTATATTTGCGCACATGTGACCAACCAAATGAAATGATTTTGCGTCAGGATCGATATCGGATCATCGAACAGCTGTGCTTGTAACAATACTGTGATATTTAATTATCTTCTCGGAAGCATTTAATTGTACACCGTAAAAACAGGGTAATCCGTACACGCACTAACGGGGTGCAAATTGTTCAACGGTCCTATAGGAGAGAGACGACAGATTTGAACGTACAGCTAAAAGAAGAAACGCGTGCTTTCAACGACACGCCATGCTTTTGTAGTGCAGCTCACACACGGGACATTACGTTGGCAAGCGTGCGACTTAACCTGTCAAGTTAGAGAGTATAGCATCATCATCGGTTGGATCGTCATCGTCCATCTCTTTGCCGTCTCCGCTTCGTAGCGAGCGGTTCGTGCGGACGGTAGTGTAGCTTAGGACTGGATCCCCAGATCCCAGACAAGTCTTCGCGTCCTCGAGTACACCCATTTAGGCCTATCAAGCGTATAATATAATATATTCTCCGCGAAACGTCCTCGGCCTGACGGCCTCCTCCTCGGCTCGCACCAGTTCAATTGTGTAGTGTGTAAGTGTGTAAGTGTGTGTGTGTGTGTAGGTAGAGCAGAACTCTCCCTCTTTCTCGCTCGGTCTTTATCGTGTGTGCGTGTCGCAACAGCCCAGCAAGAGCTAAATACCTTAAACACCTAGTTGGGTTGTTATAGTTATACACGCGCTGTAAATTAAAAGCGTCAATCATCAACAGAGAAGGCAGTCTGCTCAAGATAATCGACATTTAGTGCGTGGTTATATACTACAGCTGAGGTGGAAGGTACTACGTTCGTGCCTGATCACGCTTTGTTCGTTGTTCTCCTGCTCTCTCCTCTTGCGTGAGCGTCCTTGTCTTCTTCGTGGCGAAGGCCAAGGATTGTGCGTGCACTTGCAATAGAATCATCGTCGTCGTCGTCGTCGTCGTCGTCGTCATAGCAAAACCATCGTAGGCAGAAAAAAAATTTTGAGTGCAAGCAAGAAGAAGAGCATCATCGTCCGGTCGCTGTCGAGGTCTGGTTGTCGCTTATGCGTCGGTGAAAGCGTTGCCTCGTCCTCTGGGTGAGTACCATCTCGACATTCTATATAAGGCTACCTAAGGGAGCGAAAATATTGTACCGAACCCACGTGCATCTTCGTTGCTCGCTGTTTGCTAAACTTATACATTGCTTGCAGCTGCAGCAGCATTGCGATTGATGCATGTCGTAGCTCGATCAAAACGATCCGATGATTCATCGCGCGGGCGTCCGGGATATGAGCTGTGAATTTCGCGGTCCCTCTCGTTTGAGGTGTTTTTTTTTCTTTTTTCCTCGATCGCGGCTTTGTTTACGCCTCTGTTGTTTAACGCGACTCTCTGGTGTGTGATTGATCTCTCTCCTCTCTCTTCTCTCGGTGTCTTAAACAGAGTAAGCCCAAGTGTGTAACGGTACTTGTATTTGTGCTCGCTCTATTTTTTTCCGTGCTGCGAGCTCCGCTCTCCTCTCTCTCTCTCTCTCTCTTACCCTTCGCGCAGTCTTGACGATGTGCTCTGCTTGACTTTTGTCTTAGCTCCGATTCATAACCTATTTCCTCAATTTTCGTTTTCGTTGATACTTTATTTGTATTGGCTCTAAAGGATAAAAACATCACCCGCGTTTTCATTCCAACTTCATACTCCCGAGATCATTTTCATGTAACAAATTAAGAAATCATTGGTCGCAAAAAAATTTTTTTTTTCTTTTTATAGCAGGAAAAATTCTGGCATAGCGTAGACTCGAGTGTACATAAACAAAGAAAAAATTACGCTTTACGATGTCTGGGTACAGACAAAACACCAATCATGGTCCACCTGGGCTCAAACAAATTGATTTGGACCAAATTTGGGGTGACCTCGAAGAAGGTATCAAGCAGGTGTACAACAGGCAAGGCATGTTCAAGCAGCGATACATGGAACTGTACACGTAAGTGGCTGTTTCGTCATCTGTTTTTCTATAAAGGTATAAAAAAAAAAAAAAAATGATTTAATATCTCATTTTGATATGAATTGCAGACACGTGTATAACTACTGCACAAGTGTGCATCAACAATCAAATTCGAGGCAGAATCAGAAAGGTAAAAAAGGCATCGTGACTGGTGGTGCACAATTGGTTGGTTTGGAGCTGTACAAGCGATTACGCGATTTCCTTCGGAATTACCTGATTGAATTGTACAAGGTTCGTTGCATTTTACTTAGCAGATGCTTAAACAATCTCAAGTTATGAGTCTTTAAATGAAATGTTGGATATAAGGTTTGTGATAAGGTCTTGAGATTCGTGTAATCTCAACCGACGTCACGCCAGCTATCAAAATTGCAATTAAATTTAGGTCCGAATTTTTTTTGACTTTCATTTGCCTTTGTTACAATCTCTTATATAATTATCCGTTAGAAGCCCTTTTTCTTTTTTCTTGCGTGTACTGACTCAGCGATACCTGTGATTATTTCTATGTTTTACTTTTATCTTGACATGAATATTGTTTACAGCAAGGAATTGATCTTATGGATGAAGACGTTCTTAAATTTTACACAAAGCAGTGGGATGAGTACCAGTTTAGTAGCAAGGTGCTGAACGGCGTTTGTTCCTATCTGAATCGTCACTGGGTGAGGCGGGAATGTGAAGAAGGACGTAAGGGAATTTTCGAAATATACCAGTTGGCATTGGTCATATGGAGAGATAATTTGTTCAAGCACTTGAACAAACAGGTATTTATATTTTTATCCCAGCAGTTGCTTGTTTCTTGCTGGATCTGGTCGCGTGAACGTTAATTAACTATTATTTTTGTTATTGTTTTCAGGTTACCAATGCTGTGTTAAAATTAATTGAACGCGAAAGAAATGGCGAAACGATAAACACACGTTTAGTTAGTGGAGTTATTAATTGTTATGTAGAATTAGGCCTAAACGAAGAAGATCCCGGTGCTAAAGGTCAAACTCTGAGCGTGTACAAAGAATCATTTGAAAACCAATTTCTCGATGATACAAAAAGATTTTATACTCGTGAAAGTGGGGAATTTCTACGCCACAACCCAGTCACAGAGTACATGAAAAAAGTATGATTTTTTCCAACTCACAATCATTCATTCTTCGTTCCTTTTTTTGTGAAACGAATAACTTAATACTCTTTATTCATCATGACAGGTTGAGCTTAGGTTACAAGAAGAACAAAAACGTGTTCAAGTATACTTACATCAAACAACGCACGAAAGACTTGCCAAAACATGCGAAAAAGTGCTTATTGAGAAACATCTTGATATTTTCCATGCAGAGTTTCAAAATTTGTTGGATACAGATAAAAATGTTGACTTGGGAAGAATGTATCAGTTAGTCGCAAGGATACCAAATGGTCTTGGCGAACTAAAAAATCTCCTTGAAAGTCACATTTACAATCAAGGTCTTGCAGCTATTGACAAATGCGGTGATACTGCAGCTAACGTAAGAATTATTTTCGTTGCCCAAAATTTCTCACTCGCACTTGAAATCTTGGTTTTTGTTAATGCTAATTAATCTTCTTATTGTAGGATCCTAAGATTTACGTCAACACTATTTTGGAAGTTCACAAGAAATATAATGCTCTAGTACTAATTGCATTTAACAATGACAGTGGTTTCGTGGCAGCTTTGGACAAAGCTTGTGGACGGTTTATAAATAATAACTCTGTAACTAAAACGGCGAACACTAGTAGTAAGTCCCCAGAATTGTTAGCTAAGTACTGTGACGTGTTGCTCAAAAAAAGTAGCAAAAACCCTGAAGAAGCAGAACTCGAGGATACTCTCAATCAAGTTGTAAGCATAGCGTAGGATTTGAATTCATGTTTCATGATGGCTCGTCAAATTAATCTTCATCATTTATTGTTTAGATGGTAGTATTCAAATACATTGAAGATAAAGATGTGTACCAAAAATTCTACAGTAAAATGTTGGCCAAAAGATTGGTGTCTCACATGTCTGCGAGTGATGATGCAGAGGCTTCCATGATATCAAAACTAAAGCAGGCGTGTGGTTTCGAGTACACATCTAAACTTCAGAGAATGTTTCAGGATATTGGAGTTTCAAAGGATTTAAATGATCACTTCCGAAAACATCTTGTGAAATCATGTGAACCCTTGGATATTGATTTCAGTATACAGGTTTTATCATCTGGTTCATGGCCGTTCCAACATTCCTTTAGTTTTTCATTACCAACAGAGGTACCCACAGTTATTATTTTAAAAATTTAAATTTTATATATCTATGTTTTTATCAAATGCTTTTCTTTTATTACAGCTCGAACGATCCGTTCATAGATTCACAACTTTCTACAGTTCACAGCACAGTGGCAGGAAACTAAATTGGTTGTATAGTATGTCAAAGGGTGAACTTCATGCCAACTGCTTTAAAAATAAATATACACTGCAAGCATCAACCTATCAAATGGCAGTTCTTTTACAATACAACACTGCAACGTCTTGGACAATTCAACAGCTTCATGAATCAACTCAAATAAAAATGGACTACTTGCTACAAGTAAATGAGAGCCCAATTAATTTTTATTTATAATAATTTTCAGTGACATTAAAATTAATTTCTTTATAAATTTCAGGTTGTGCAAATTTTAGTTAAAGCTAAACTACTAGTAACAAACGACGATGAGGCTGAGTTGAGTCCATCCACAACAGTAGATCTTTACTTTGGGTACAAAAAGTAAGTTTTTAATTTTGTAAACTTCATTGTTCTTTATAATCGAAAGTTAAAAACTAATTTTCACCCTTTTCAATTGCAGTAAAAAATTGAGGGTAAACATCAATATGCCCTTAAAGACAGAGCTTAAAGTTGAACAAGAAGCAACGCATAAACACATAGAAAGTGATCGAAAAATCCTTATACAAGCGGCAATCGTAAGAATTATGAAAATGCGTAAAACTTTGAAACACGCGCAACTTGTCGCTGAAGTACTAAATCAATTGAACTCCAGATTTAAGCCTCGAGTGCAACTTATCAAGGTAAAATATATTAATTTTTTTTATTCGGGGCATTTTTACACTATTGGCTCATGTTTTATTTATTTTTTTTATTTTCAGAGGTGTATAGATGGTTTAATCGAAAAAGAGTATCTAGAGCGTGTAGAGGGACAAAAAGATACTTACAACTATCTAGCGTGATCTTCTGATCCGAAACCACGCCGAAAGTCGTGAACGTAAAGATAACGATCAGATGCTACGGTTGTTATGCTCGCGTCTAAACATTTATCTACATCTCTGATTTGATTTCCTATCCAAGGATGCCTTCGCGCAGTGTTATCCCTCTGATCGCATTTAGAATACTGGTTATTATATGTTAAATTGAAATTACTTATACAGTCACGTCGTAAGTGAAAGTTCAGTTGTTTTTTTTTTCTCATCCAACACAAGTGATACTTATTATGCTCAATGACTTTACATTCATCGAATCATCTGAACTGAACTCTCAGTCGTAAAATTGTTGGCTTGTGCATCTATATCGTTTACCCACGCGTCATTTTTAAATATACGTTTTACCTCTTGATATATAAATGTATTAGTAACTTACTCATTAGTGAATTGTTTTATTTAAGAAATTTAAAAAAATGGGAGCTTCATGGCGAGTTGTATGAAACGATAAAAAAATCGACGTGACTTTAATTAAGGCTGTAATTACTGTATAAAGTCTCATTTGAAAGAGAAGTTCATTATCTATTCTTACATTTATAATTCATAACTTGTCTTAAATGGTAATGTAATTTATGACATTAGATATTATAAAATAAGCATATTAAAATTACAAAATTTTTTAAACTACATTTGTTTTTTGTTTTTTGTTTTTTTTTTCTTTCTAATCGATGGCCATAGTAATTTTTCCAAGAACAAAAATTAAGGTTGATAATTTGTGTCCATAGTTAACGTGTAAATAAATGAAAACACTTTTAATTAGTTACAAAAACTTAATTTTACATGGGAAAATATTTAATTTTTCAAACGTTGTTGAATTTGTAAGAGTTCGAAATTATAAAAAATTAAAAAGTCATGTTCATATTCATTATTTCGTTTCCTTGTATGTAGACGAAAGCATTTCATACTGCAATACGTTGTGCAATCGCAAATCAGATAGTAAATTTGTAATTATTGAACTTTGAAAAAAAAAAAAATTTGAACTTTTAGTTCTAATGATTTTTTATTAATAAAAAATTCTTCGAGCTTGACGAAGATGGTATGAGAAAAAAAAAATCTTTCCGACTACTAAAGATTTGAGGAAGAATATTTGTTTATCTGCTTTTGTACGCGCGTGTGTATGAATGTATCTAAATCAATGAGTTTGTTTGAGCAGTTCTCGTCGAACTAAAGACAGAAAAATTTTTAATTCGTCTCACTTCAAGTGAATTAACTTTTGTTGTAGTTCTAAAATTTACGAAAAAAAGTTTTAAAATTAAAGTAGACGAAACGTAAAAGTGTGATTAAAATTTGATGTAAGAAAACATATTTGATACTTTGATGAATTATTCAATGTTGAATATATCGAAGAATGATTTTAATCTAATGTCTATTTGAAAAAGGCCATCACAGGCGTTAAACTATTCGCGATTGTAGCTCAAATTTATTCTTCTAAAAATGTAATGAATGTATAAAAAAAAAAAAAATGCTCTGCTGACTGTCTAAAACTTATACTTTTGAGTTGTCAACCTTGTCTAATGCTTAATTTTGAAAATATTTTATGGTCTAAAGTGCAATTTTCGCACCCATAATGGATGGAAGTGAAAAAATGTCATATCTCAACCGAGAATTCGGTGTGACCATTTCAAATTCGAGGATTTGGTCGAGAATTCATTATATTCTGTGGACTCGATTTTTATTGTGAGAATATTTTTCAAATTACTAAATCTACTAAATCCTACAAAGGAAAAACAAAGGCGTGTTTAACGGCTAGCTATCAATCACTATTTCGAATCGATATGTACCTGCGCGGTGTGGAAAAATATAAAAATTTTGTGCTTGTAACCACAACAGGTAACACGAGAGCATGTAAGTTGTATGCTCGGTACTTACTACTCTTCAGAAAAAACTTGTACAGTCCGCGTTGTAGAGATAATTTTTATGTAAATAAATTGAAATTTATTCAATTCAGATGTTGATTCAGTAGGAAATTTAATGGCAATTCAAAGAAATTATACTGAAAATTTTCATTTTTCTTTTCCATTCTTACGGTATTTGAAATTTTGTTTAAAATTTTGTGTTTTTACTTCCAAAGACCATTTTAATCGTCGTTTTTCTTTCATTGCACTCAATAAAGAAATATTTTAACACGAGCAGTTGTAAAAAAAGGTAAGTATATTTTCACACAGAAGCGCAAAGTACAGTTATCATCGTTATGGCAATGGTAAGCCAAGAGGAAATATTCACCAGAAGTCAGCTGGTATTATCGGGCTTCCAGTTCAATAATTTAACAAAATCTTCTTCGACAAACCGAATTTCTTTGCTTGCTTCCAGGTATGCCTGCAACATGAAAAATCGGACATACTTGACAAGATGAAAAAAAAAAAACAAAAGTCTCTTAAACCAAGACTAAACCAACTTTTTGTTTCTTCAGATTGTCCACAAGTTGCGCTTGCTTCTTGAAGGCCTGAAAAACTTCGGTGCGCTGCTTATCGGCAGTTTTCAGAGCCAATCTCTTTTCCTCCTGGACTTTCCGCACCTGTTCCCTGAGTTCCTGCAACGTCGAAACATTTTTCGTGTGATTCGACGTTCAATAATACGGGATACGATAATTTGGGTGCTTATACATTACTTTTCCCTCCGTTTGACACGTCTTCAGTGACGAGCGCAATTTTTCGTTCTCATCCAAGCTTCTCGCTAGCCTCACGTCGCAATTGGAGGTGAGCTGGTTCGATGATTTTAAGTCTCGTTTCAGTGTTTCGATTTCCTGAATGGGGCACAAATATTTTATGCATTTTAAAACATTTTTAAAGCAAATTGTTTTTTCCCTGAATCAAGTCCATTCTTGGTGAAAAAATTAATACTGAGAAAAATGGTAGATAGTTTTAGTTTATTGTAAAATATTTAAATGCTTTAACTATTTTTTCTTCCAAATTTGAACGTTTTGCTGGAAAATATTTTTTTAAGCACTGTATATTGCAAGTAGAAAAAAAAAATTCTGCACAAATAATGCAATCAATTTTTAGGAAAAAAAAAATGTTGCAAGAAAATTAAAAAAGTATCCGCGCCCTTGTCTGAGTACGTGCAAAAAAGTACGAACATTAAACGAAAAAAAACAACAAAAAAAGATTCTCACTTTCTTCAAAGACGTGATTTCCGTGTTTTGAGTGTGTATTTTTGATTGCAGATCGTTGCTCAGAGCTTGAGCCTTCGCAATGACTTCTTTCTGAGAACTAAGCTGATTCTGAAAACTTTCCCGTCTCTCCTCGGACTTTTTCACTTTGATCTCCAATTCTTTGCAGCTTTCGTTCTAAAAGCATTAAGGATACATTTAAATAATTCTTTCGAAGCCATCACAAATATACCTAATATATACATGTATTTGTTTACTTTCTTTTTGAGCTCGCACTCAAGGGCCTTGACGTCAGCTTGAAACTTGACCACTTGCGCCTTCAAGTAGCGAATGATGGTCTTGTTTGTTGATATTTGATTATATTTTTCTCTAAAATACAGCCACTCGTTGAAAAAGCGAAAAAAAAAAAATTGAAAAATTAAAAAATTTGTGCAATTAACTTACACTTCGTGGCAATTATCGTAATTTCCACTGCTCGAGTAGGGCCTCTCGCCCGCGATCGCCCACTTGTCCGACCAATTCTTCGGCTTCTCTATAACGTCCTCCTGATTGCTTATAATCGAGTCCAACTCCACCATCAGGCTTTTCACGTTTTCTTCGAGTGTCTTGTTCAGTTCGAAAAAATCGTGCTCACTACCGCGCACTTGTAACATCGGACTGGACATCGTTTTTTTTTTTTTTTTTTTTTTTTTTTCGTTGCTTTCAATTTGTTAAACAATACACAGAGTTTGTCCACAAACCGAACGAATGCATATCCCACATGTACCATGTACGATTTGTTACGCATGCGTCGTTGCTAGGATATAATATCCTCATTGCGTCGAAATACAAGTAGGTGATACATTTTAGGTGCATACGGCGAATGACGATTTTTTTTTTTTTTTTTTTCTCTCCAAACAAGTAGTTCATGCCAATTGTTCTAAATAGAATGCAGATAAGTACTACCTATAAGTAAGTATCAATGCGCTTTAACTTGACGATGATTTGTGTTTCCCTTATAGTTACAAGAATATATACTATGTTTCCGGTTTTTTTTCTTTTTACAATTTGTGTATCTAATATATGCAAAACTGTGCCGGCAATTACCGCTATCACTTGAAATAGGCGCCTCGTATTAAATAATTAAAAAAAAAAAAAAAAAAATTAAAAAAGAAAAGTTACATTTTCATTTTTACATTTTTATTCATCATGCATGTATTTTTGGTAATATTTCATCATCAAACTTCCGATCGCGATGAGAATCCACGTATACCCAAACGAGTATACCACACCTTCTGTGCATTACCTAGAAAAACAGCTATTTTATTATTTTTTTTTTTTCAACAAAAAAAACAAAAAAAACAAAAAAAACAAAAAAATGTCATCCAAAGAAATACTGCACTGATTGTAGTTATCGTCGCACGCGGGGTATCCGGTTTACTTCCCGTCCCTAATCAATAATAGCTGCACGACTCGCGATACATTTCAACCACACGCGGCACTTGACAGATTCCCCGACCCTAATTTAAATATCTAATTGTTGGCCAACGCGTTATCTCTCGCTCACCTGTACGAACACACATTTATACACACACGTATCTGCTCGCAAAGCCGGGAATTTGCGTATAAATAAAGTTCGGACGGGAACAATGACTTACAAGTGAAAGGGCGAACGCGGATTTTAGAAGGATTTTTCGTTCCTTAAATATTTATTTTTTTACAAGTGATCTCGAAATACTTGCGAGTAACGTGGTCATGGATATCATTATGTTATCCCAACGATGTATCATTGCAATACTGGGGATCGCGTGTTTCGTACGGATCGCTCCAGTTTCAGCATCACCACTGGGTACATGTACATACTTACAAACACTGCACACAACAGTATACGTATATTGATTTTATTTTTTGTCAGTCCTTTATTTTTTATTGCATGGAAAATGACAATATCAAAAAAAAAAAAAAAAAAAAAAAACGCTGGTATACCAAATATATTTCTAATTTTTGATTTTCGTGCAGTAGCTTACATATATACCTATTGATGCTGAAAGAAAAAGAATATTTTTCAATATCAAGGAAATACTTACTAGATCAGTTTTCTCTCGAAACAAAATTGTAATAACATACTTTCTCAAAGTAAAAGAAAATACAATCGTATTTCAAGAGATTGTTTTTTCCAGCGTATATTTATATCTGCATCAATACTTGTACTCCAGTATTTTTTTGTAATTTTCTACCAACTAAAAAATTTTAAGAATGGACGAAAAAAAAAAAAATTACATAATAATTATACATTATAAATATATATACGACAGTGAATTGATTACACACGTATAATATACAGAAATCATAGAGCCGAAAATCGTTGGTGGCTCGGTCGCGAAGGAGGGACAATTTCCCTACCAAGTGTCCCTGAGACTGAACAATCGGCACTTTTGCGGAGGATCGATCGTCAACAAGCGATGGGTACTCACGGCGGCCCACTGTCTGGCTAGGTAAGACAACATAATATATGTGTAAAAAAAAAAAAAAAAAAGAGCTACGACACCCGTGAAAATTCCTCGGAAGCCGTTTCTCGTTCCCCAGGTTCAACGACACGGCCATAACCGCGGTCGTCGGCACGAATTACCTGAACAACAGCGGCGACGTTTACCCCTCGAAGCGCCTCGTACCCCATCCCATGTACAGCTCCATGCTGATCCACAACGACATTGGCCTCGTCCAACTCGCCAAGGACATCGGCTTCAACGACAAGGTCAAACCCGTCAACCTGCCCAATACCGATTTCAACAAAACCGACTATCCCGCCCTGCTCTCCGGGTGGGGCACCACCACCGTAAGTGTGTCTTTACAAGCACACATATATATATACATATACCTACTTTGTACGTGAATGTATAGTGTTGATTATGTGTGTGTGTGTGGAAAAAAAGTACCCGGGCAAGCCACCCAACGAGCTGCAGTTCATCCAGTTGAACGTCATAGGCCAGAGCGATTGCCAGAACGTGAGTTTCCGGGTGACGCGCAAGAACATATGCACCCTCACGAAGAAGGGCGAGGGCGCCTGTCACGTAAGTCATCGTTTTCGTTGGTAGACTTGGTTATTAATTATTATTATTATATTACACGTGATGAGTATTTTTTGGGCAAAATTGCCGTGTTTGCAGGGTGATTCCGGGGGTCCGCTGGTGGCGGACGGCGTGCAGATCGGCGTCGTGTCTTGGGGTACCCCCTGCGCGCGGGGCAAGCCCGACGTTTTCACGCGGGTTTATAGCTTCGTCGACTGGATCAGGGAGCACACCGACAAGGACGATTGATCGACCCTATACGCAATTACGTGTATTATTAACCCTCCACGTGTATATTGTTGGAAACGAAAATAAAAAATAAAAAAATAAAAGCTCTTAAATCGGGTATCATGGAGTCTGTATGCTTATTTAGTTGTATAATCTATATCGCAAAAAGAGAAAGGTCAGGCGAGCCATAAACGCACAATAATGCGAGGGAAAGAATTTTTTTTTTTTTTTTTTTTCTCGTACTTATTTGCTCAGCAAACGATAATGATGTATTGTTTTCGCGAGCGTCGGATAATACGTAATGCACATCGCACACAGATACGAGTATTATCAAGAGAGAAAAAGTTTATCGAGCGATAAAAGAGAGTTGCCATATATTATTTTTATCATTGTAATAAAATTGCATTCTCAAGATACGTGAGTGTCGAAATTGCATTCATCTTATACATGGTAAGTATATATATATATAATTTGTAGGACGCGGGATGACGAATGTAATACAATAAAACAAATAAGTAAGCTGTCGCAATAGGGGTATTAGGAGTAGATGGATCCCTCGAAAGACACATCGGTCAATAAAACATTAAGTACACCCGCGGGGCAGGGGTGATGGAGGTACACAGGGGGGTTCCCGATGATAAAAGGTGATCACCAAGAGCCAATCGCCCCCAGTTGACCATGATAATTACAAATCGCACCCCGAACCTGCTCCTCCTCGTCGCCGCGTTAACCTGCGCTGTGCTACACGATGGTAAGTACATATACCTATTTGATATGATAGAGAACACTATATTGTGCGCATCTCTGGCAATGCAATTAAGAGCAGTCGCAGGTGAGGCGACTCGACGTCATCTGGGACTGGCCCCGAGACTGGTCGGTGCTGCCACGGACGCCAAAGCCGGTGAGTTCCCGTACCAGGTGTCCCTGCGGGTCCACGGCAGGCACAAGTGCGGGGGTGCTCTGTTGAGCCGGCGATGGCTCGTTACCTCGGCCCACTGCATCTCGAAACACGACCTCGGCAGTTTCACGGTCGTCCTCGGCAGCAACAGCCTCGTCAGCGGTGGGGTGGCTTACCACGCCCGGGAGGCCCGGCTGCACCCGCGCTACGACAGCCGGGACCACAGGCACGACGTGGCTCTCGTCGGGCTGGGCGAGCCCGGGGCTGCGTACACTCCGGACGTGCGACCCGTCGGGCTGCCCTGGCGCGGTGACGACGACATGGCTCCTGAGCTCGCCCTCACCGGTTGGCCCAGCGATCGGTATAACGAACAACAGCAGCGGAACAACAACGCCATCAGTTACTCGATGAGCGGCCATTACCAATTGAAGGTTATGCGGGTGCCGGTTGTCGGGATCGACGAGTGCCGGGTGGCCTTTCCGAGCGTCACTGCCTCGAACATTTGCACCCTGAGCCCGGTTTTGGGTCAAGGCACGTGCTATGTAAGTCCATCATACTACTATGGCTGTGTGTATTTTATACACAGCGGGAAATCAATTGATTTTTATTATCTCTATATGTGTACAATAAATTACATCATACCTGTATATTACGTTGCGTTGTTATGTATTAGGGGGATGCCGGAAGTCCGCTGGTGGCTCATGGAATTTTGTACGCTATTGCCTCTTGGGGTGTGCCGTGCGGCATGGGCTACCCTGATGTTCACACCCGCATTTACGACCAAATAGATTGGCTCGAGGATTTCGTTGATGAGGGCGACGGCCGAGACGCGCAATCAGCCGATGGACTTTGAGGAGGGACAAACCAATACGATATATATTATCTTTATCGCGTTTGATGTTTGAATCGGATTTTTTTTTTTTTTTTTTTTCATACCAATAATAATAAATATATGCCTATTGTGTATGGTAGTGCGTGTACTTACAATTGAATGCAGTATACTTTTTGTGTTTCTCAGAGGATGTATTATGTTCATTTTGTTATTTCCTCGTTGATATAATGTGCGCATGGAAAAGTTATAGCAAGTATACATGAAATATACCGTATGTGTAAAAGGGGGGAAAAAACGTACGTAGTTGATGTAAATGAGGATAAAAAGCCCCTGCGTGTGCAGACTTGTACATGAATTAATACGATGTATATTATAATAATTGTAGATATACGTATGTACATTTATGCGTAAGCGTATGAAAAATAACTAATGTTCATTACAATATGCATTGTTATGAAAAAATGATTTTTTTTTTTTTATTTATTATTTTTATACCCAGTTACGTACCATCGGTAGTTTTATCGATGAAAAAAAAATTGGTAGCAAAAATTATCCTGTAGTTATAGTAGAAGTAGCCGTGGAACAGATGTTTTAAAACCGCGTACAGTATAAGAATAAGCTATAACATGTAACGTAAGATATTTATCGCAAGAAAGAAGGGAATCCCGTCATAATATACTCATTACTATATAAATATACACGAGTATCACATTATACCCAAGTGTGCAATTGTGCAAATTAAAAAAGTTAATACACACACTTGTGTGTATGCAGCGAAATAAAAAAAATAATAACAATAAAAGAGTTTCCTTTCAGTGCCTACTTGCACGGCGATGTGTCCAATATACATTGTATTAACATAATATATGGGTGGTAGGGAGGTAACATAAAATAATGCATAGCATCATCTTTAGACCATCAGCACCAAGTATTAGCAGTGCAGTTATGCGCGCAGGTGTCCTTGCCTGGTGCACCTGAGAGAGTACAGACCTACACAGGAGTATAAGGTGTAGCAACCAGAGAAAGAGAGAAAAAAAAATACCACACACATAGAGAGAAGACGAGCAGGGGGCAGACCAGTATGAACTAGCTAGCTCTTGCTTAGCCGGCGTCGATCGATAACGAAGCGGGGGCGGCCCAGATAGAGAGAGTTTGCGCGTGTATATATATATATATATATATATATATATATATATATATACATAACATGCACAGGTTGTGTGTATGTACATATACACACCATAAAATACAGAGAAAGAGCACCTCTTTTTCAGAGCTCTGCGAACTCCGCGAGCAACTTGCTAATTTCGACTTAAAAAAAATACCCAAAACTGTGGAATCGTTAGCAACGTTTGCAACCGCTTTGTAAAAAACTGTCGGATCAAGCAGTTTTGCAAAAAAAAATAAATTTGATACCGTCGTGCGAGAGACATAAAAAGTATCTCATCCACCCTTTGTAGTGTGTCTATACTATCAAAATTGATATCGATCGTTTGCAATTTAATTGTCGTTTATGTTGAACAGTTGCAAATTGTCATATTTTTATGTATAGCAGGTAAAATAATTATTTTTGTCGAATGTGGAATGTGCGATTTTTTCTCAATACAATAATACATAATACGTATTGCTGCGCATGCGCCGTGTATACAGTTCCACTAGCGATGGGATATAGTTCCGGCCAGATTTGGGAATTCTCTAGGACCCAACCTCTCTGACGTGGGAAATCACTAGATCAAAAAAAAATTAGTACCAAAGGTGACGCGCGAGATTCAAATAAGGTCCAATAACACAAGCATCCATCACCTGATGACCCGGGGCGCTCACTGGCCACTCTTTTAAATAAATAATTATTAATAACACCAGCGCCTGTCACCTAATGACCCAGGGTACTTACTGGCTACTATTGAATAATAAATTATCAAGTAATTACAAGAGCGCCAATTAAAAAGATCTTTGTCGTACTAGATAGGCAATCAAAATTGTGATATAATTAATGTGTTATCGATCAACTTTTTATCATTTAATAGTGTTGCAAACAAGTGTCCTGGATCCTCAGGAAGAAGGTGCTTGACATACTTATTAATAATTATTTATTTACTAGATTTGCAATTAGCGCCCCAGGTAATACGGTGATAGGCGCTTGTGTTATTTATTAATAATTATTTATTTAACAGAGTGGCCAGTAAGCGCCCCGGGTCATCAGGTGATAGGCGCTTGTGTTATTTACTAATAATAATTTATTTAACAGAGTTGCCAGTAAGCGCCCCGGGTCAAAAGGTGATAGGCGCTGGTGTTATTAATAATTATTTATTTAAAAGAGTGGCCAGTGAGCGCCCCGGGTCATCAGGTGATGGATGCTTGTGTTATTGGACCTTATTTGAATCTCGCGCGTCACCTTTGGTACTAATTTTTTTTTGATCTAGTGATTTCCCACGTCAGAGAGGTTGGGTCCTAGAGAATTCCCAAATCTGGCCGGAACTATATCCCATCGCTAGTGGAACTGTATACACGGCGCATGCGCAGCAATACGTATTATGTATTATTGTATTGAGAAAAAATCGCACATTCCACATTTGACAAAAATAATTATTTTACCTGCTATACATAAAAATATGACAATTTGCAACTGTTCAACATAAACGACAATTAAATTGCAAACGATCGATATCAATTTTGATAGTATAGACACACTACAAAGGGTGGATGAGATACTTTTTATGTCTCTCGCACGACGGTATCAAATTTATTTTTTTTTGCAAAACTGCTTGATCCGACAGTTTTTTACAAAGCGGTTGCAAACGTTGCTAACGATTCCACAGTTTTGGGTATTTTTTTTAAGTCGAAATTAGCAAGTTGCTCGCGGAGTTCGCAGAGCTCTTTTTCAGCCCCCCTGGACGGGCTGCTCTGCTGTCGTGCTGCGACACTCGCGCGCGCGCGCGCGCGCCCCACAAAAGTGCCATGCAAGACGTTGAGTGTCAACTTTGAAGCCCCGACTGTCCCAAATCACCCAAGATCGTCGCTTGCCAGAGCTTTAACTAGTAAGATCAAGGAGAAATCTATTACCAAAGCTCGACGTAGTATATGCATTTTGTAGACGATGCACGTTATACTACAATCAGGACCCAACCAGGACCAATCTACCGCCGCAGTGCAAGGAGCGTTGTTGTTATGATCGCAACACACACCTCGTGCGTACGATCCGTCCACCGTCGCTGTCGCTTCAACGTCCATTCCCTGCCGGCCGCGTGTTACCTGCAGCACCGTCTCCGCAGTCTCGGCCCCGTCAGCCCTCGATTCGTAAAGAGCGCCCCTCGTCATCTGCATGGATCGAACACCAAACGGTTTCAACGGGCATCATCGTCGGCGTGAACGGCCACTGGATCCTTATTTGATCGATACAATCATTTTTACTGATTCTCCGTCGTCGTCGTCTTCGTTTTCCAATCGCGCGACCATCAACGAGTCCGTTGGTCTTCATGAGCTGCTGCCCTTTAATGTGAGTCGTTTTTTAAATATATATTGTAGTTTGCATCCTATTATTAATTGCATGGGTACGCACTACTTTGCGCTTCTTGGCTTATTCTTCTTACGTTATTGCTACTCACGATTTTTTTTTTTTTTTTGCATTATTTAGATAAATAATGCCATCATGTCGTGACGATGCAGAAAACGAATATGTTTTTGCTGCAACCATTAAACGAGCTACGGGGGTGTCATCACCAAAAAATTTTTTACGACAATTAAATTTCGGACAGATACTTACAATTGATTTATTTACCTCTATCTCTTTTTAAGAAAAAAAATTTGTTTTCACAAATTCCACGTAAAACGTGAAATTAGTTGGCTTTGACTCACAAAAGAAATTTTTCTATAGGTAAAAATTTAAGTATCGAGAACTTTCTCATTTGATTAAAATAAAAGCTCTATATAGCGCAGAGCACAGCTCAGCTGGTCGTACATATATACCTATATAATATAAATACATGTCAACAGAGAGCAGCTGCTCGATCAATTCGCTGTAAGAGAGACAACACAACAACACAGACAACATGCTCGCGTATCCGTCCTATGCCATGATAAGTACTTGAGAGTATATTCAAGTTAAAAGAAAATAGTAAACGTCTCTTTTTTTTTTTTTTTTCTTATACATCACCTATCAAACATGTAAACATTGAACATACATCACTCGTGTTTTTTGATAATACAGCTGCACACTATCTTTAAAACCATGTTGTTATTCATCTGCATTACGCTATACCCATTGCACCTATCAGGAAAAGTTGATAATGGCTTTAGAAAGTACTAAGTATAAAAGGCATCTAGATCAGAGTTCAGAGTTCATCTTAATAGCAAAGATCGTCGCATCATGTGCTGCCAAGTAAGTATGTACCAAGAGAGTGTTGCTGTTTTCCGTCCACGGTCACTACCTATTTGTCAGTTAGTCCGGTTTTGTTGTGGGGGTGTCCCCCTCCCCCTTCTATTCATCATTGCATTATTCACATGCACCTATATATATATAGGTATATACAACAGCTATAGCACATAAGTTTCTTTTGGAGGCGCTCTTTGGCTCTTGGAGCTCAGGCTAAAGCTGCATGCATGCCATGCAGCAGTCATCAGTCGTTCGTCGTCGCTTTTAGTGGCTTATATTTAGGTATCGCGCTTTTTACGCTGAAGAAAACATATCTCTTTTGGAGTTTGGACTTCGTCGGAGTATAGTATACTAGGTATATACGAATACTCCGCGGAGTGAGCAGTAAGGGAATTCGAGTAGCCGTTGCTGTGCAGCTCTCGCCGCCTCTCGCTCTCGCTGTAGCGGGACACACATATTATATTACATACGCATATACCTACCTGCCTAACACCGTCAGTAAAAAAAGTACCTTTTGAAAGAGAGTGTGCGGTGCAGTGCTTTGTGTTTTGTGTTGTACCTGACTGGATTACGAATGCAAAAATTGTGCGTTGCAGTGTGCATGCCCTTTTTTTTTTCTTTTTTTTTTCATGTGCTATACTATACTGCTGTTGTGCTGCTGCTGCTACGCTATGTTGCTGTGTTGCTCCTTTGTTTTTTTTTCTCGAGAAATAACTCTCTCTCTCTCTTCTTTCATTCTCTTTCTTTCGCTGTCCACCCCCACGTCTCGTCGACGCTTCTCTTGTAAATCTACCTGACTCCTTTTCATGATTTGCATAAACTTGCTGGCAGTGCCACTTTTTTTCGTCACGATTGTTACTGTTGTTGTTTAATTCAACATAACATAACACAGCATAGATTGTAAATAATCATAATTACAATAATAATAATAAATAACATGGTCATCATCGTCATTGACATCTGCAATGAAGAGAAGCGAGAGCAATAGTGTAGGGTATATTCTTGTACTACAGTAGCCTTGGTTGTTGCCTAAGACTCAAATTACGCGATCTTACCTTCTCGTTCTCATATGACTTGGAATTGGAATCTTGCTTGCAGACATACCTATATACCTTTAGCCTCGGCTTAGCAACTCACACAGTCTGTGACCCTCCAATCGTTACTTTCAATGTCTGAAATTTACTATACATTCATCAAATGACAGCCAAACTTTGACAATTGTCATCAAGTCCACATCTCTGTGTTTCAATTTTTTTTAGACCACAGTCGTTTTTTCGTTGTTTCTTGAAGGTATTTTTCAATTAACGCACGGTTGTTGTAGCTTTGATCTTCATCATAAATAGTTGGTTCTAAAAGTGCCAATTTTTAATCGTTCAGGAACACTTGTCAATTATGGAAGCACTACGCTTGGCCATACAGTAAGTTTTTTTTTTACCACCTTTGGACAATTTTTTTTATATCTATTTGCTCATCTACATCTTTGCTCTGTATAATTATTTGTTTTTGTTTTCTTTTTGAAATTATTTCTGTGCAATTGTTTAAAAAAAAATTTTTGATGGAATTATTATTGAATATTAAAATTTTTTGTCAATCAAGATCACACAAAATACAATTTTTGAATTAATTGACAATTTTTTTCCTACATGTCAAAAAATAATGTTTGTTTTATAAATACAACATGATCATCTAAATTTAATTTTAAGAGAACATAATTTTAAAGTAAATTAATTTTTTTGCAGGACACGGTTGGGGGAGCGGATGGTCACCATGAGCTCAATGCTTGTGGAAACAGTAAGCATCAACTATGAGGACTTTAATGAAAGTTTTCTAACATGTGGTACCTGCCTCTGTATGTACGATGGAAGCGAACATACTCCAAAATTGTTGCCCTGTTCTCACACTGTGAGTAGAAGAATTATTTTTGCTTGTTCTATAAACAATACTTGTTTTTACATACGTTTCCTCTAGATAGTCAAATAATGCATTTATCGTCTACAGGTTTGCTTACACTGCCTCACAAGAATCGCAGCCTCGCAGACGCGCGAGGCTGGAACGTTTCGATGTCCAATTTGCCGCGAATTGATAACAATACCACGAGGTGGTGTTCCAGCTTTACCTCCAAGTTTTCTTGTTAATCAGTTATTAGATTTAATGTCCAGACAACGCAGAGAAGTTATTCCAAAATGTTCTGTGCACATTAATCAAGAGTTATTATTTTGTGAAACCTGCGATACAGTGTTTTGTACAGTGTGTACAGGAGGAAATCATGCAAATACGTCACCTGGTTGTACCGAACATACTATAATTCCATTTAGCATAGCTATAAAACGCATGTCTGAGATACTATTGTACAAAGCCAATGAATGTATTTCAAAGGTAATTATTATTATTATCATTATTATTATTTTCTTTTTTTTTACTTTTGCCTTGAAATTAGTTTAACAAAAAGGATTAATGTATTTAACATCTTCTAGCTGACACAAGCACAAGACTCTGTAAGAACAGAGCTTCAGAGATTGGATACTGCCAAGCAAAAGTGTTTGGAAGCTGTGGATATTGAATTTAATAATATCGTAGCTAAAGTTGAAAGGCGAAAATCTGAACTTCAAGCGGCTATAACTGCAGCAACTCGTGATAAGAAGCATGTTTTAGAAGAACAGCACACGCTCATAGAGGCTGAAAAAAATAAAGTCGAACGTGAATGCGAAGGACTCCAGTATCAGGTTTATTTATTTATTAAATTTTTTTTTCCATTTATAAAGCATTGCTATTTAAAAAAACTCGAGTTTAATTTTGAATAATTTTAAGGTTGAAGTACGAAATATTACTCAAAGGATTGGCAGCTTGTCTGATCAATTGGATGCAGCAGTTGCGCTCAGTGAGCCACGAGAAAATGCATTTATTACCGCGGAGTTCAATTACAACGATGCACTTTTTAATTTGGAGCAAGCACTTAAAGTTTTTGGAAGAGTGAGATCTAGTACAACGTTACCAGGTTTCATTTCTCAAAACTATACGTTTATCATAAATAAATAAAAAAATTAAAAAAAAAAAGTATTTAATGATGTAAAATTTTAGGTTTATGTCGGGCAAAGTTGAAAGACACAGCGGTAGTAAAATTACAGGGCAATGTATTAGTGGATACAGTTGATTATCACGGTCATCCTCGAAATGCCGGAGGCGATCCTATTACAGCAGAACTATCACTTGCCAACAGTAATCAATCGCAAAACTCTAGTGCCCATACTGAAACGGAAGTCAAAGATCTTGAAAATGGAACGTACGAAGTTAGATTTAGACCCACCGTTGCCGGTCGCTATGCCCTAAGAATATCAGTTTTTGAAAGGTCTATCAAAGATTATCCTTTGTTCTTTGACGTTACTGAGCATAACGAGCCAGTTAGAGTTTATGGCACCAGGGGTTCTGGGAAAGATGAATTTCTGCAACCAGTGGCTATTGCTATTGACGATAATAAAATGGTTTATATTGTAGACACTGGAAATTCTCGAATAAAGGTAAATTCCAGTGTATCGAAAAATCTATAAATTTCCATTTTTAAAAATCACAATGAAAAAGTTGATTTATTGTTTTTATTTTTAGGTGCTTAATGAAAATTTAGAATTTCAAAGGCACATTACCAATGAAGGTCTGGAAGGACGAAGTTGTACGGGTATTGCGATTTCCGAGCACGGATTAGTTATTGTAAACTGGAGGACGAAAACTGTTTCAGAAATATCAGTGTTAGGAGATACAATTAAATCTTTCTCGCACAACGCCTTTCAAGTAAGTTCTTGTTAATTAATTTTTACAATAGATTATTGGTTGCAGATTTTAATTACTATTATCATTCATTTGGTGTCAATAACTTACACACGTACATTTAAGCGTATTTAAAAATCATAATAAAAAAACTTTTTTTTATCAAGGAACCAATCGATGTAGCTGTAGACAGAAATTACGGACATATTTTAGTTGCCGATAATGGACAGTGTTGTGTATTTGTATTTGATTGTGATGGAAAAGTCTTATTTCAGGTATGGAGTATTAATACTTTTTTTTAACAATTGTAAAACCTATACTAAATTTTTGAATATTGCAGGTGGGCAAAAAAAATACGTTCAAGTTAATAATATCGGTTGCCGTTGGTCCAGCAGGTGAAATCTTGGTAGCAGGCTCACATATCCAAGTATTTTCAGCAAAAGGCGACTTTTCTGACGAAATCAATACCGATGCTAAAAGTACGAATTTAAGAAAAAAAAATTTTGTACCTCACACAAATTTTTTGACAAATATAATTTTCATGACATTTTTTGATTAAGGTAAGGGTAGATATGGAGGAATCTCTATTGATGCTAAAGGGCGAATATTGGCATCTTACACTGAAAAAGGACGTACGGTTATTCAAGTATTAAGAATCGATGATGGAAATCTCATGTCTGAAATTGATTCTCACAGTTCTAAATTACGTCGTCCATCAGGGATTGCAGTCTTACCTGACGATCATCTTATAGTAGTAGATTTGGGGAATGATTGCGTGAAGAAGTACAGATACTGGTAAAGTTGAATATATTAATTAAAAAAAATTAAATTTAATCGCGTTTAAATTTCTACACCTGTTACTCGCACGCGTACAAATTGTTAGTCAATTAGTTGGAGGTACTAGCAAGACTCTTTGATTGCCCAAAAGTTTTCAACAAATAACATAACTTAATTGTAATTGCGATAATTAATTTAGATTTTTTTTTTAAGCAATGCGTGGGTGTTACATGCTTTATCGTTAAGTGGCGTGTAAATAGGCTATGATAATATATAATATCACTGCCCACTTCTATTTAAATAAAAAATACTGAGCATAGCAAACGGTACATTGTGTAATATTGTCTGTCACAAAAAAGTCAAGGCATAAACTAATTATTCGTAAAATACAATATGTACAATATTTTAACTGATAAACTGTTTGGACGGAAAAAGAAGTATCATATCAATTTTGGAATTTCTTAACTAAAATTAGGAAATTTTCTCAGAAATTCAAACAAAATTTTATGAAAAAGTATTAGTAACAAAATTACTGTGACGTACAAAACAAAAATACAATTAAAATATAATTGTATCATAAACAAGTGTTGTATATATTTGCTCAGTATTACGTTTATAAATTATTGTCATATAAAAATCAATTATTAAAAGTCATTTCAATACGGCATAATGTGCTCAGCAGACAACGTTTTTTTAAAACTTTTTTCATTGGTACACTATTAATGCTTGATAAAAATTCAGTGAATAAAAGTTTAGTAATTAGACTCATTTTGTAAATTATGTATGAAATGTACTAGTCTGTGTAGAAAAAAAATAAGAAAAAAAAATTTTTCAAAGTTGCCAGGATATAGAGATTGAGATTGATTTAATCGAAATGACATTAAATGTCATCTCAACAGTAAATGTAAAGAATAGTAAAGCTGTTAACAATTTTTTTCGTACGACTTTAAATAGCCTTATTGTTAAAAATATGTTTTAAATATACAACATTAGGGCTTTAATCCGTTTTTTCTCCGATCGTGTGGTTAAAAATGAAAAATTCAACTCAAAGTATACAAATTAACGCCATTCTAGTAATTTTTTTTATGCCTAGCGGAGTATTACTTAAATGTAGACAATGTTTTGTATTTGCTTTTGTACGTTCAACAATGTGTATTGTATCCTTTGGAAATAATCCTCCCATTTTTAATTAGATCAATCCATCATTGGGGCATGAATTAGAGAATATGGCTTGTTCATTGTTAACATGGATACAAATAATTTAATTTTATGCTTTTCAAAGAAATTGATTAAAATCATCCTATCCTTTAGAGAGCCCTTTTTGCCTATGGACTGTATAATCAATTGAGAAAAACAATTGTTCATTGCATTTCACTATAATAGTTGCACATTCCGGAAATTTCTCGGAATTTAACGTGGTAGGAAAAAAACAATTTTTTTTAATAATTCGTCCATCTTTTATTGTATGTATACTTAATGTTGATTTGTGATGATTATACGTATTTTTTTTTTTAACGAAGCAGCATCATGACAAAGGTACGTTTGAGGAGAACAATCTGTTTAAAATTTAAGTTTTTCTTTTTCTTAGTACAACTTGTGTTACGGCACCAATTGGTGTTTTTTGAAATTATTATTTGCACGGCAGTCGTGCGTATGTGTCATACGATCGCAACTATACACTTAGACTTTAAATTAAAATTTCGACTGTCCGTAATGTAACATATTTTCTAGTCATCTGTATTTATAATTGTTTGACTGTTACGCTGCATTATCAAACACATGAATTGTAAAATATTCGAATTACAATATGTGAATATAGCTGTACAATCACACACACTTTGTTTATAACTTGGTATGAAATAAAGTTCCTTGATAAAACTAAAAGAAAAATCTGCATTTTTCAATTTTTCATCGACTCTAATTAATGTATAAACCGATACAAGTCATTTAAATCATATATTTCTCATTTGTACCCATAAATTTATGTAAAAAAAAGCTACCCTTATTCCTCTATGATCAGTAATTTTTTTGGAGTATTAGGTAAGCATAAATACTTTTGTGGAATAAGACTTTATATTTATATGTTCAACAATTTTACGAGCTTTATTTTTTGTTATCTGCTGTAATTGCAATCTGAAAAATATATTATGGTTTTGGTTGTAACGCAAAACCAGTATGTATACGTCCAATACATCACATACTTTAGAAATTAAAACCATTGCATACTTATACGTGTGGTGTGATATTAACGAATTTTTTTTTTTTTTAAATTAAAAAAAAATTTTAATCAGAATAAGAGTAATAATGTACGTGACTACATAAATGTATGTACATATGTAAAAACTTTACGCTCTGAATCAGCTGCAGCGCTTTTGTTTTGACAGTCGAGTTTAAACCTTTTTTTTCGACTACCGATTAAATTTATTGCGAACAATTAAAAAACTCTGTAGAACCCCTCAAAAAACGTTAATTCACGATTGAACCATAATGTTGAAGAAAAAAAAAAAAGTTAACTTTTACAAAAGTGTTTTATCCATAAGCGAATCAATATTTAAAAAAAATATGTATTCGGTAATTTATTACGAGGAAGCACATCGAGCTAGCGCTGGTCCCGAGCAATGTCTTCTATCGATGGTATGTTAAAAAAAGCAGAATAAGTATAACTAAAACAGAAGAAACTATTTACAACCGGCTGTTTATAACGGATGCAAACTGCTTTGTTGAAATCGGGACTTTTTTGTACTTTCGCTGGTGAAGAGCGAAATAAGTAAAAAATGCATTAATAGCACATCTACACGTAATTTATTTTGGATTACAGTAAAACCATTGGAAATCTCAGGAAAATCACTCTAAATCGAAAAAAAAAAAAAAAAAAAAAAAAAAAAAAACGTTGCAGGACTACAAGGTGTTTATTTTTTTTCATAGAACTACACACAATATTGACCAACGTATCTAATAAGCCTCTGTCAATAACAATGTGCACCATTATTCATCACACAAGCGATATTGAAAATAACGAAATCCCCATCAATCTTGATCGGACATAAAGGATAATAAGTATGTATTTTTTTATTTATTTGAACTTCTATTTTAATAATTTTTTCCTTCCGATGCTTAGTTCGGAAATTGTAAAATTTTTACAATAATCGTGAATTTGGTTAATTATATATATTTGGTACTTGTATATACACTTTAAGTTCAAGCGACTTAATTATTTACACCATTGAACCAAAAAACACGGCAATTACATGTAAAGAAAGAACATGCATCAATTATTTTAAAAATTACCGATGTTTCAAGCTAACTTGCCGATACTTGGAGTCAGTGCAAACTGGTGCGTTGGAGGCCCACAACTCTCACGCGCAGCTTATACTTACCCTTGTACCTGGTAGGTACGGGTTTACGAATCCGCGGGGGCGTAGTAAAAAAAAGGGGCGATGGGGGTAGGGGAAATGACTAGACACGCGCGTGCAGTTCAGCCTTACAATTATACTTGACTTGAGTAAAATATATACTTATGTGGATCATTTCACAAAAAAAATTGCGATGTTTTTTAAAGGTGTGCAAAATGAGATTTTCAGTGTTTGATATAAATTTTGTTTTTCCATGTCGTGTAAATTTCAAACTATAGATTATAACACTTTGGGCTCCGATTCTAGTGTCGTTTTTCAAAAGCTCACGATATTTTGAAAAAATACTGAAAGAGCGTTTACCGTAATGTTCTTTTGCCCTAAATATGAGGATTTTGCAATGACACTTTGTTTGGTATATGTTACGCACGATAGTCAGGCACCTTCATCTACTATGGCCACTTCGATAATTTGAAAAACCATTGAGATTATTATACTATTAGGTACATTGCGGTATTTACCTTTTACCGGTGCAAATTAATGCTCATGCAGTATTCGCAACTACCATGTGACTATGTAGCCACATTAGACTTTATGGTTGCAAGAAAATTGACGGTGTTCTCGTTTGTACTCCACAATACAAAAAAAAAAAAAAAAAAAAAAACAATTTATTTATTTCGAGGGTTCAAGAATTGATCTATTGGACGAATCAAATTATGTATTTCACGCAATTAAAAAGTATCCAAAGTCAGCTTAACGGCTAAAACGGCTAGTACTTTTTCAATAAAATATTTGATTGTCTTGTTTTTTTTTTTTTTGTTTTTTTTTCTTTATTTTTCATCTTACGGCCACGCAAAAAATTATTTCAATTCAATCTAAAAAATGTATTTAGTTAAATTTAATTTACACGGTTTAAAAACAATTGTGAGTTGAAATAATTTTTCATACATATAAATATATGAAAAAAGCTTTATGGTATTCTTATTGCGGTTTTTGCGAAATGATCCATATATACTTGCAGGGTAAGTACATGTGTGTGCAAAGTGTAGAGAGAGAGAGAGAAAAGAGAACAGTCAACAGAACAAAGCAGAAAGCAGATGAAAGTACACTGCGAGTACTACTACGAGTACTACGACGGCGCGGCGGCGGCGGCCGACGGCGCGCGTGTGCGGTATACAGTGTATTAGTGTATACACAGTTACACTACATACACACTCACATATCTTGTGGATGGGCGAATGAGAATTTGAGAAGTGAATGAAAGTAACAATGGTCTCTTATGGTGTGGTTCAGTGGTTGTAAATTTATAGTTGTTAATGCGGTATTGCATTTGTGTTCTGTTGAGTTGACTATCCCATTCGATTGAATCGCTATGACGCTTTAATTGCGAGAAGAATTTTTGTGTCTCAGGTGGACTAATAGATGATAGAAAAGTGTCAATTTTATCGGTACATCAAGCGGGAAACATGGTTAATATAGCTATTAATTTTTATCGATGAAAGAAGTATCGTTACTGTCGTTAGTCATAGGATACATGATTATTTTTCAATACTCAGTACACTTACTCACTACCATTCACACGTAAAGATATGCAGTATGTACTTATTATGTAGCGTGTACGTATATATACCACAGGTAATCCTACTCTCTACGTGTACGTAGTACGTACGTACTCGATAATATACAAGTGTGTGTGTAAAGATTTGTATAAATGGTTATTCAGTCTACAAGACTACAAGTGCTGTGCGTGCAATAGTATACTTACTACGTTTAACAATGAACGGCTGAACGAAGGACGAGACGACGTCGACTCGACGAGGTTGTATACCTATATATATATTCAAGTAGCAGCCGGAAAAGAATTGAGCATACTCGAGCATAATATAAGTACCCTTGTACACAGGTATAATGAATTAAATAATAATTAGTTTACAAAAAAATATCAGCAGCAGTACCCTAAATCCTTGGTGCTATACATATATATCGCCCATCGGGGAAGATAAAGAAAAAGACACGTATAGCCGTAAGAGAGAGGAGAAGAGAGCGCGAGACGCGAGAGAGAGGAAAGGAAGATACGACAGCAGTTATATAGAACGCGGACGTACTCTTGTGAGTCTTGCGGTGTGGTGAGAAGAAAGAGAGAGAGGAGAGAGGAATATTATACTGTGGAACAAGACACGCGCGTGTATAAAAAAGAGCCTCTATCATATGTGTGCTACTATATATACGAGAGGCCGAGAGGGGTGTCCTCCTCCCTGTCCCCTAACACGACCCGACCCGGACTCTTGTGAGTGTGCAATGTGTAAACGACGTGAGTACGAGTACGAGTACGACGAGCGTATGCAGTCATCGTGGTGGTGGAGTACGTAGTATACGTACTACGTATGGGTAGCGCGACGCGAGGAGCGTAGGCAAGAAAGAAATAGTAAGCCAGCCAGAGAGCAGCAGAGCGCATCAGAGAACGGCGGCGTCAGCAGCGGACCCACGGTCTGCCGGACCTCTTTCTCTCTCTCGTACACACGGTTTCTCTCTGCTGCAGTTCTATACCCCGCGGATGAGATAGTACCAGCATCCCTTCGCGCTCGTCGTCGTAGAGTCGTCGTAATCATCATCGGCGCCTTCTTTGCCATAGTGTGCACACAGAGTGCTAGCTGCTGCCTCTGATAGATTTCGGAGCAGCGCAAACATCCTCGTCGCCGTATACCTGGTGTCTCGCCTAGCTGGTCGATCAAGACCTAGACGTGCACTTTGAGGGTAAAGCTGACGCTGCAGGTATAAGATGTCGGCCTCATCGCAGCGGATTGAGCGGATGCGCAAGTCCTCGCCATGCTCAACGGGCAAGCAGGGCCCGATGCGGGCCACTCTGCCCGTCAGCTCATTGCTCCGGCAAAGCAGGCAACAACCGCCCGGCAGTAGCGGCGCCGGAACCACCAATGCCGGTCCCGGGGGGCCCCGCAAGAGCAACAGCAGCAGCCCCAACGTCTCGCCGACCAATAGCGCGAACGCGGCCACGAGCACGGGCACCGGGACCCCCACCGGCGTTGTGAGCCTCGTCGTCGTTGGGCCCAATGGTGCCACAAGTTCTGCCAGTGCTGGTGGTGCTGGTTCAGGAAGCGCTGCCGGATCTGCTGGCGCGACGACCGTTGCGTCGTCCAGCTGCTCTGGTGGCTGGAGGGCCCGAATCTCGCCGGAGGCAGCTGCTTCCGGACAACGGAGTCCCGGTTCCCTTTCTTGCAAGGGCTACTTTGCCAAGTCCAAGACCCTCAGTGCCCGTTGCTCCGATAGTCTTGGCGCCGGTCAGAGTATCCGCAGGACCGCATCTCTTGACACGATCTACCTCAAGGGCCAGTGGCCCCGCGACTCTCATTCTCATTACATGCATCACACCAGTCTACTCGTCGACAAGGCTACTCAGGTCGGTACATACAGCACGCTTGTACACGCTCTTGTTATCAATTGATCAAAATATAAAAGCCACTTTTGATTTTTTATGATTGCAGACTGATGACTGGTCCAATGAGCTCAAAAAGCCCCACAGCCGTCATGCAACAGAACAAAGCATTCCAGATGAAAAACTGGAAAAGTACTTTAGGCATCGGTGCGTTTTTTTTTTTTTTTTTTTTTTTACATTTTTAAATACTCATCAAACAAGTATGTTTATACAGTAATTCATTGATCATACCAATGTTGATTGATATTCAGGTTACAACAACGAACAAATAAGGAAAGCAATAGCAGTAGAGAGAGAACAGCTGCATTTGGTCTTATTATGCCTGGTGGTCCACCACCAGCTCTACCTGGAGATCACTCTGTTCTTTTGCCTAGTATTGCTTCACAAACGTCTGCCTGTAGGTTTAAATTAAAAAAAAAAAAAATGTTTCTGTTACGTGATACTAGAAATCGGCTTTATGTTTGGTTTTTTTTTTCAGTCAATCAATTTAACTTAGGTACAAAGGCAAGTCCTATGAATATACCTGTAAAACCTATGAGGCCTCCTATGCGTTCTTCGATTGAAGGATTGAATCAAGAAATCGAAGGTCTAGTGCTTAAATCCTCTAACAATTTTAATGATCCAGATCACCTAATTGAGGATAAGGTTTGTACATTTTTATCAAAGACATTTGAAACAACCATTCTTTATTTAATTATTTTTATTTTTTCATTCACAATTTCAGTATGCAAGATATCGTGACCAGATGACACCTGAAGGTCATCGTGCTCCTCTGGCTGATTTATTCAGAGCCAATCGCAGTGTCAATAGTGTCAATACTCAGACGCCTGCCACTGATCTTCCTTCGAGTTCTTATTCCTCAGGTAAATTTTTTTTTTCATCTCATTTTTCACTAACTTTAAATACATCAGAAACTGTTGTTTTATTAACTTTCAAAATACATTTCTCTTTCTGAAATCGATTACTGGACTGGTAAATTCAATTACGAATTCAACGAATTCAATTATAAACGCCTTTCTTCAAGCAGGCCCTCCATCTAGGAATTCAGAATCTCCGTTAATACCAGGTTCAATGGAATTGTCGCGTCCATCTAGTGACCTGCTACAAGGTCGGCTTTCACTTAAAAAACTTGAAAAGCTTCTTATTACTAAACTATTTTTTATTTATTACGTAGTTCTTTCTTCTAGAGTAGTATTCAAATTAGTGGTTGGTTATTATTTGCCGTCCTCGCGTACAATTATTTTTCGTACACTCACGAGTATTTGCTTGAAATTTTTATAAATTTCTTACACCTATTACTCAAAAATTAAATACTGTTCCCCAAAAAATTTTAATCCAATCATGATTAAAAATTTATCAAAAAGTGATTCTTGAAAAAAAAAAAAAAAAAAATGTAACACTGCTAGATTTGAAAAATGTTTTCATGGTTGCGTTAAGATTGTTTCCTGTTGTAAACAATATGTAGTAATAATGTGTATATTTAGTATTAGTTTTGTCATGCATGGTATTCATTGTGCATCTAAATTTATAATGAAAGTATTTAACCTTTCTTTTATTTTTACAGGTGGAAGTCGTGGCTCCACGCCAGAGCAGGAACGAGAAGGACGCTTGGGTACTTCTCCTCACATCAACAGGTTTCTCGCTAGAGAACCACCAGATGGCTGTGAAAAAGTCAATACTAAGTTTGTTGAAGAAGTTAGGTGAGAATTTTTTGTAGCACTTGAAAATATTCTATAAATGGAAGAAAAAAACTGAAAACTAACGCACAATAATCATTTGACAGGCGGCCGATGGCGGATTTGAGTAAACTTGACTATTGCTCGAAGCCTTGCGTTGCATTCCAATTAAAGCCAAGCCTAGGGTCGGCGTTCCTTCCATTGCAGCAGGTCAGTCCAACCATGGTTACTACTAGTACGTCGCCTTCGTCACACACAGCGCCAACAACTCCACCTCCAAATCCATAGTCCTTGGCTATATTTTTCAGTGGGAAACGCGTTAATCTAAATGGTATAAATATGACTTACATATATATGAATATATATATTTTTATTTAATTAACATTGCGGCTAGGAAGTCAGCATCTTTTACAAAACAGAAATCAATGCACATACTTTCTAACCTACATAAACTATTTAGAAAGGAAGCGTATAGTTACCCATGAAAAAGTAAGCTGATACCCAGTGTGGCTCAAAAGGTCTGATTTTGGGCCAAATAATTGTGTTGCTATGAATTTCGAATTGCATCAACACTCAGACAAAAATCAAACAGACAAATGTGAAACAAGAGTTTTATTTAAATGGCTCTTAGACTTTGTCGCATATTTTAATAGTGTTGAAGGTGACTAAAAAATAAAAAAATAAAAATTGAAAAAAAAAAAAACGAATAAAGGGATGAAAAACACAATAACGACAAATATACGAGGAACAATAATTTGTGATAATTAAGAAGAAGAAAAGTTTGAAAATGAATATTGTGTTCTATATAAAATGAAACTCACAAAGTTGTGTGTATTCTAAATTTAGTGCAAAAAGTGTCTTAAATGACTAATTTTTATAATGCAAGGGTGAGAACATTCAGAAAATTAGTAATGAGATAACGAGAAAAGTATTAAATTTAAATGTTAGAATCATTGATGCAAAATTATGAAAATTTACTTAAACTATGTGTATGTTTCAATATGTACATAAGAGTACATGTTTTTAAAATTCTTAACAAGCTCATGGTAGCTATTGTTAAGAGTAATTCAGCTTTGTGCACACAATAGAAAGTAATTTCTTGTAAAAATTCTCAACCACTTATTGATTTTTTCTGTATAGTAGTAATTATTATACTATAATAACTAGTGTATGCTCAGAAATATTAGATATTTTTTTATGTTATTGTTACAACTAACACGTAGGGAGACTGATGCGACTTCTATGATTTTTTGTTTTTAAACAAGCAAAATGATGACAAGTATCAACATTTTTATACACTTATTCTTTATTACATGTATTTTTTTATGTATCCAGTAAGGAATGGTGACACGTCAATCCGAATAAAAGGAGAAATCAGATTTTTGCTGGTTAGAGTGCTTTTTATAAAAAAAAATGTAATGAGCGGCTAAATTTATGCAAAAGACTACACTTTTTTGCGTACAACATACGACTACTACATGTGTTACCAGAGCAAAAATATAATTATAACGTTGATTATGTTACTTATTTTTTAGTGGATCTATTTCAATTTCGAAGACCTCCGAGTTAACATGTATCTTTACCTATACTAGATAAATTTACTTTATTATCGCGGGAGCTCCTACTAAAAATTTTTTAACAAAACGCGCATTCAACTAATAGTTTTTCTTAACTGCATGAACACGCCAAAATACATATTTTTAAGTTTAGGAGAGAAAATGTTGTATTAAGGTACTTTGTCTCGTTGCACAAAAAAATTATCCATATTTTCATTAAAAAAAAAATTATTTACAAAAATGTTGTTACTTTCTCCCATTAACAAATTTTTTATCCAACATTTTCCTACAAACTGTTAACTTCAAAATATTTTAGATTGAATAAAAATATAAAAAACCATCTTTTACCATTTTTGCTATCAAAAGTATAATGATCTCATTACTGTAGAATACTTTGTTACGTGAAAAAAAAAATAGTAAGGCGGTGCGTCGCGAGAATGATCAACTTTCGTACGTTACAACTTATACTACAAGAAAAAGCTTAGCCGTTTTTAAAACAGTTGAACTCAATGGTGTGAACGTAAAATAATTGACAGATTTATTTGAATGCTCAAAGTACAAGTGAATATATTTTTGTTATTGTGATCTATAACATTTTTTTTGCTAGATACTCGTAGATTTTCATATACACAAATTCAACCGATCTAACTTGAAATTTATATAATTCTGATTTAATAATTTATGCCCCACCATGAAATTTTATTAGTTGTACATGCAGTGACATTAACGATGCAGCATAGTTTTTCGTTTACTTAAGTTGAATGAATTAAAATTACAGAACTGTCATAAAAATAAAAATAGAAAAAGACGATTGCTACCAACTTGGGATTTTTACAGTTTTTTTAAAGCCCAGAAGTACTATTTAAGCAAGATGAATAAATTTCTAATGGCTGTTCTTTCATAAAATAGTTATTTTATTAATCATGTGATTTGTTGAATGCGGGTAAATGTATTGCTAAAGTATAGAGAATTGAAAGCAAATAAAAAATTAATTCGAAAGCCTTAAAATTCATTTGAGTTTTGCTCTGGTAAAAATAAAAGGCATTCTCGTGGAGTAGCCGTGCCTAAAAAAAAGAGCGTTTTAAGAAAATAAGGTAATATATATAAGAAAGATACCCGAAGGCTAAATTTCGTATGGTAAACGAATATGCTGCTTATTGTGGGGTCAACTTGAGCAGTGTTGCGACTTAGAAGCCATCTGATACATAGGGCTACTTGAAAGGATGGGACAAAACTACAATCTGCAATAAGTAGGGAAAAATTTATAATCCACATATTTTCAAGAGACAGATAGATAGATAGATAGAATAAGTTTATTAAGGCTTTGGGGTCATGCCCCATATAGCCCTGAATATGCAAATACAATTTGATTAACAATTAACAGAGTATGTTATTGTAAAAAAGAATGGATGAGCTTAACGAGTACAGGACTACAATAATGACGAGAATGATTGTACGAGTGGTAAATGTGATGAATAATAAAAAATCGAATATAACAGACTTGACAATATATGTAAATTAAAAATGTATTACATTATTGTTAAAAAACTGTAAAGTGTGATAGGTCGTCGACGTCGAAACTTGACGTGTGTGCGTACAAAAGCGTATGATGTTCTCTGATTATCGTATGTAAACGTACACGCGATATTAAAGTTACGGTGCGAAAATCTACGCAAACTATCGTGTCAGAAGTGCATTTTACGTATGAGATTTTTTATTTTCAAAGGGATACAAATATTTTAATAGTACTATACTAAAATTTTGGGTGAAAAGAGGAATTACGTCGTATAGATAAAAATTTCATAAAAATGAAAATTTCCGTTACGGCATACTACGAAGGTACCTTGTGTGAGAAAGTAGGTTGGGGCCCCGAGAAGCAAACTTAATGTTGAGTTTTATAAATTAATTGAAATAACCGGTTCTAATAATACATTTTTATTCGTATCGAAAAATAGTACTTATCGAAAAATAAGTCTGTAAATTTTGTCTCGATAGCAATAATTACAACCAAGGATAGGAGCACAATCCTACATTCATTGCAATGTCTCGGAATACGAATGATTTCTATCTTTCATGCTTATAATGTCTCTAGATAATCGTTCTTGTATCTGAGATGTTGATGTCACAGAATGCTTAGTGCAGACTTTTTTATTTGTTTACTTCATAATCTTTACAAATAAAATTATAAGTACTTCTTTTGAAAATAGAAGATCTCTACTTACTTCGACTCACTAACATTTCACTTCTGTTTATTTTCAATAAAGGTTGTATGTATTTTTTACAACGTGTATATAAATGTGTATTTAAATATTCTTAAAAAAACAAATTTATGAACAATTTTTACATAGCTAGCTTTATACAATAACAAATCTCTAGTGCTGCTGCTGCTGCTTCTGTACACATTCAGTTATTTTTTTTTTTACTTCACTTCATCACCGTTTGCCAAATTAAATTAGCCTACGATACATTACTTCGAGCTAGCGCAATTTTTTGAATTTAAGTAAGTTTTAATATAGAAGGTGAAAATTAGAATATAACTAAATATGAGAATTTGTAAATTTTAAGAAATTGAAGCTTAACAAGTTTACACTTGTTTAAAATTATAACAAATTTTAGTGGTGAACCTTAAGGTACCTGGCACATTTATAGGCTCTCTTTTATTCGGTTTATATTTCTTAAAATCTTGGACATACTATCATGATTGATTGTTACTTGTTATGCTACTAACAAATTCGGCAGACTTTAGTAATCGGATTCTCTTGAAATTTATTAATGTTTTATTTTAATGTTTAATTTATTACGATAAAAAATCCCGCTTCTTTCTAGGTTTTTGCAAGGTACTTACATTAAGTTTTAAGCTTTCCATTTTAATGTATTATTTTATATTTTAAGACAGATTCTTGCCAAACTTTAATTTTTTATTTTACAAATTCTGTGAATAATATTTTTAAAATGACTCAACTTTATTACATGAAACAAAATATTTAGACTTATTCATCACAAATACAAATTAGCATGTAATAAAAAACAAAGTTAAAAACTGTATTACGTTATAGATTTCAATGAAATTAAAAAAAATTAATTTCATAAGAAAAAGTTAGTTCTAACTTTCGATTTTACGTCAGTAATTAAGATTTAATCTTGTATTATATTTTAAATATTATTATTATTATTATTATTATTATTGTTATTATTAAAAGCTACCTATCATCGATATCTTTGAACCTTTTTTTAAGAATTTTTGTAGAAATTTTTTTTTTATCTTATGATGCAAACTTATCAAGGTATTTTCAACACATTTTATATTATAACTGTAAATATTGTATAAATCTTGAAGAAAAAAAAATGTAAAAGAATACTATTTCCGTAAAAAATGTATAACTATAAAAATATTTCAAGTTCATAACTCTATAATAGTTTATCGAAAAAGAGTATTTAAAAATTATCGATAATTATATCCAAATAGACTACATATGTTAACATTCGTGCAATACAACGGTATGTTAACTCAATTATTATTAATATTATTATTATTATTCGCCTTATTTATAAATTACAAAAATGTGGCAAAAAGTGGCAAAGACTGCTCTAAAATTACAAAAAGTAAAATTACTTCCAATTAAAAAAAAAAAAAAAATTCATAGTCAACACTATTGGAAACTGTTCGAAGAATGATTTAACATGTAGTTTCTTATCTTAACATATCTTACGAATTATTCGATGTGAAAAATATCTGAGCAGGTTTCAGAAAAGCTTAATAATTCTTGTCAATTATCAAAATTTAGTTAGCCCTAGGACTGCAACTTGAATGATTTTTTTCAAACTTAAGACCTTTGATCATAGAAACACTTATGGTGCGAGAATTTTAGAAATGGAGTTAAATAAGATAAACAGATGTAAAACAGAATCTCTTGAAATTTTAGACATCAATAGGTCCTAGGGACGCAAAACTTAGTTTGTTGAGCTGTAAATCTATTGTAAATTATAAATGAAGCGACTTATCGTTTTACACAACATTTATTTATTTATTTGTTACAATACGGGAATGACCAGTATTGTAATAAATATGCCCCTATTATAACATTGCGATATAATTCAAAACACTGCATATATATTAACTGAACATTATGAAGTTTAAACGTATAAATTGAATGAGTGTAGATACGGCAATTATCGATTTTTTAAATTGTCTTAATAAATTAAACGACACGAGAAATAATGTATATAATGTTACAAAAAATTTTGATTTTAAAAACAATACGTTGTTTATACAAAAAAAATACCAGTAAATGCTTTTCAAAAGCATTCTTGATTATCACTTGTATTATTTTTTAATTTGTATTACTACACTGGATTCGATAAAAATTATATCTAAGCACTTTTTTATTTTAATTCAGCATGTATATGAAATAAAAATGTACATTATGTGTAAAAATCTTACCAAAATTCTTGTTCTGTTAATTGATAACACTGTACCGAGATCGAGCGCTAAGTGCCAGTATTGCGCACTGGAACTACTAGGTAAGATCTATGAGTTCTTATTTTCAAAACCGCTGTCAGCTATTAAACACAAAACTTTTTTAAATTCGTTTTTACTGAAAATTTTTTTATTTAATAAAATCCAAAGACTAGATTAAAAGAAGAATATGGAAAAACGATTCTGCTACATATTCTGAAATTTGATCATCTTAAAGTTATCGTAGATAATATTAGTTTAAAAATTAAGCGGTTTTTTTTTATCGATTATGACGTTTTTTCATTCTATTGTATGTACCTTTAATTTGCAACTTTAAAATTCAAAATCATTATTATTATTTAACGCGTTTCACAGTGGGGTCAAATCCGAAAAAGCTAGCCAAAAGTCAGAAAATCAAGTACTTATTAAAAACTTTACTTCAGTATTTTTAGGGTCGCTGATAACAAATTTCATATTTTTAATAAGTTCACCCCTTCATTCCCTTATTGACCACGTTCCGAGTGTTCCGACTGCGATTTACGACGAGATTACGAGAAAAGGCGCATACATGGTTTCAGTTTTTAGGATGTCGCTTCCAAGTAGAAACTTTATTTTTTACTTTTTGCCAGCTTTTTTGGCTTTGACTCCACTGTGAGTTTGGGTCACATTTTTATGGTTTGAAGCAACCCGCATCAAACAATTTATCTGAGTTAGTAAGAAAAACGATTCATTATTTTTCATAGTTTTCTTGTGACTGAGTGTATTTCATTCGACGATATTTTTTTTCCAAATTTAATTTTTATCAGCTATTAAATTTAACTTGTAACAAATATTGTACATTGTAGTTTTTACGTTTAATGATGAAATATATGACGTTTTTTTTTAAATATCGGATCGGAGATTTACGCGAAAATCAGATTTTAAAACTTATCAAGTCAAAGTATTTAATAAAGGCATAACTGCTTTTTCCTAACTCATGAAAATTTTGTTTATATTTTTTAAAATGTATAACGGTGGATGGAGTCCGATGCTTGAGTAGTTGTATTTATTGCACCTGACGGGGCGAAAAAGGTTTAATTAATTTTTTTTTGTCATTTAATTAATGATTTCAGGCACTTTCTATACACAACAGCCCTTTGACTGTAAAATAATTAGTAAATTATTTTACTGAAAAAATAATTTTGTACAGGTAATGTAGAGTACACAAAGAAAAGCACATTGTTTTTTTTTATAAAAGTCCAACTTTTTTATATATATATATTTCAACACTTTGTTTAAAATTCATTTTTACAATACACAAAAGAAACAAATCATTTCAACGCCTAGTGAATCAAGGGAGTAATACAAATAACTTTTTTTTAAATTTTAAACCTAGAAAAAATTGAACCGAAAATGTCAGTAAAAAAAAAGTTTTATTTTAATCTCCCTTGAAATCAATATTTAAAAGTTACATAAATATATTAATATGTACAGTATCATATATACTTAATATTTACAAATTATTTAAAAATATAACAATTACAAGCCCATATACTGGGGCGACGATGAGTATGTATTCCTGGCAGAATTATCTCTTTTAACTTCTTCAACGTTTGGAAAATCACTATTTAAAAAATGTATAAATATATGTTTTTACAACTCGATAAAATATGGTGTAAAAAAGTAATTACCCAAAGAAAGGCATCAGTGAAATGAGTGTTTGTTTGCTTGGGCAAGATAAAAATGCTGGTGAACAATGAGAAAGTCTATTTACGATTCGTCTTAGCCACTGCTGTAATTTTTGTCTTCTATCTTCAACAAATTTGGCATCCTGTAATCAGTAATTCGATTAATGGCTGCGTTTACACGTGCATAAAAGTTTTTATCAATTGCTCTAAAATAATATACCTTATTTCCCAAAGTTTTTTTCGGTGGGAATTCAAAAGATGTAATCAGAGCATCGTGTTTCTTCAGTTCTCGATATAATGAATAAAATTGGGCATACCTTCTGTATATGTTCCATTCAGTATCTTTAATACGAACGTATATCTGAAAAAAAGTTATAGGAAAAATATGTATGTATTCTTAGTCGATATGTCATATACAATTAAAGAAAATTAATACTTTTTTTACCTGATAAACGTGGTGAATATCTGATGGTTGACCCGTTAGAAACGCAGATGGTATCCATATATGTATGAAGCATGGCACTTCTAAAGGCAAATCTTCTTCATTTATTGGACCGCGAAGATATTCCAATTCTGCTCTTAGCAGCTTTAACAGTTTTTCTCTGAAATTTTTTTTTTCATCTTTACGTGATTTCATAATTTATACAATTTTTTTTAAATCTCACGAGATACTCACTTATTTGTCAATTGCATTGTTAATCGAGCATTGAATTCCATGAGTTCGGCGTGCATTTCGGCCACTTGAACTAATTTATGTTGATATTCTTGAGATTCCTTGTGATAGTCTAAAGACGAATCTTCTACGGAAACAATATTGTTCGTACCTGAATCTTTTTTTAACATTTGAACCGCTGTAACGTATTTGCGCAATTGTTGACGAAGCAATTCATTTTCCCTAAAATTAACATTGCGTTATTTTATGCGTTAAAAAATTATCACTGGAAAAAAAGTAGTTATTCACCTATTTAAAGTTTGTATTTGTAATTCATGCTTTTCGAGGTAATTTTGATGTTGTCTTTGAAAACGGGCTAGCTGAAATTTACTAGTTAATGCATCCTCTCGTGTTTGCTCCAAAACGTTGTTTAATGATGAAAGTCTTGCACGCAAACTTTCTACATCTAAACTGTCATCATTAAATTGCATATTTACAAGCGGCTCGGTAGCTTCCACTGCTGCTTCAGCCACTTCTGAATCCTGAAAGTTATGTTCCTTTCAAGTAATATTTTAATATTTAAAAAAAAATGTTATATCTTAACACTCACTTCTAGGTAACTTGGCAAGCTAATCATCATGTCATCCAGAGCATTGCTCAATGGTGAGACTGGTACTAATCCACCCATATTTTCGGTATCAGTCAGTGGCGTTAAAAGCCTTTCTTCCTCGTAAGCATCTCTTTAAATATTTATATATACATGTAGTATATTATCAAAACTCAGTTTTACGCATAAAATGATTTATCAATACCTTTCGGTCCACGTAATAGGTTTAATATCCAAAACAACGTCTTCCATATCTGTGCTTAATTGCAATTTTGATGTAGAAGTTGTTGAAGTTGGAGTTGATGGAGTTTCGTTAATTGATGTTGCTACTGGTGAACTTAAACACGCAGAAGATGCACTAGCTGATAAACTATTTCGATGCTTATCATTACTATTGTCGTGATCATCGTTATCTTCATCATCATCAAAGGATATGATATGAGCTGGAACTTTTTTTCGTGCTTTTGAAGAAGCCATTGATGAGCCTTAAAAATTAACCAATTAAATTAGAATAATTGTTCACTCAAACTATGTAATATTTTAATTACCTGGTAATACTGGAGGGATAATTGGTTCCGAATGTAAATTTTTTGATCTTATCAATCTATTTTGTTCTAAACTATTGTCAAACTCACTGTTATCTATACTTATTGCAAAAAGAATTGTTGTGAGACCTGAAAATGAAAAAATTTATACACTGGGTAATTGTAAACACATACATACGCGTGCGGTATAAAAAGAGAATTAATGAAATTTGTAACTTATATAAATACGTATTTACCAGCAGCAACGTTGGGCAGCATGGAAGATTTCTCCTGGTCGAGTAAAAAGGCCCAGTCATTATAATAAGGCTCAATTACCTCGGGATTGATGATGGAATGGAGGTGCCGTTCAAGTGATCGCTCATTTAAGGCAGCGCGAAGCCAGGCGCGTCCACGACCTTGATCCGTTTGAATCTTTTGTAGCACGCTAAAACGCTCCTGCTCGTGCCAAGTCAGTTGTTGGCGGATACATGGCCAAAAGCTTTCGGAATTTTTGGAACTACCTCCAGTCACCAATTCCGATACCTGTCTAATTAAAATAGCAAAATGGTTAATTGTTTTTATTGTTTGTTTGTTTGTTTGTTTGTTTTGTTTGTTTTTTTTTTTTTTAAATCCAATTTTTACGTTACTGAAAGTAAGGCACCTTAAAGCAGCTATCGAAGTTAATTGGTTTTGTTTCTCTGAAGCATGGGGTTTTAGTCCATGAAAGAAAATTTGTTCAAAAACGCAACACAATTGATGAACACATGCATCAGACTCTGTGGCCAACTCGGTTTTTCCACCAAATCTAATGTGACACTGTTTTGTAGCTGCTAACAGGTCTTCCTGGAGTTTTGATCTCTCTTCCGCGCGATCGACGGTTTGGTTTTTATCATCCCTATTGACAGTGCTTGGCACAATAGCAGACATCATACGGAGAGCCTAAAAAATTTATACACACTTTTATTATCATTTGGCTTTGGAAAACACTACATTTGAAAGTTGTAATTACCTAACGAGTTTCACCAATGGTGTGTAAAAAAATGAAATAGAAAATGATAACATTGGTGTAAACGAGCATCGAGCATTAGTCATACAGAAATGATAATCAAGAACTAGGAAGAGAGAGAGCGATGAACAAAGCGTTGATGAAAGGATAAAAAAATATGCGCGAATGCTTCAGAATAAGTATCTTGTACATAGATGTATGTATATATGACAAACCATTCAGCAGCAAAAAAAGCTGTTTGTTTCGATGGCAAGTATGTATGAGTAGGTGCTTGGCGTGCTGTACTAGACACGCTTAGTGAATTCTAGTATGTAATTATCGTGCGCCCAAGTGCATTTGGTTGCTCCTGATCACTAGTGCTGCTCCAACATGGTCGTACACTTTACACATGATCTCTCTGTGTCCTCCAACTTAGTGTTCTGACACGCCATACGTTTGTTGTGTCTCGCAAAAATCAGAACTGTACATCAGCACAAGCTGCACAAGCACAACACAACAGTTCAGCTCAGGTTGCAATTTGCATTTTCACTAGGTATATAAATAAGAGAGAGTATACACACATCCGCCCCCTTCTCTCTCTTTGAATTACTCTCTATAGATATTTCAACTGTATAAAAATATCATCTACGTCTACGTGCACGCATTTTTTTTTTTACTTGTAACCGTATATACAACACCACAATGCCCATATACCATCCCATATTTTCTCATTTCCCAACTTGTACTTTTTTTCGATTTTTTTTCACTTTATATTAGAAATAAACAAATACGAGTTAACGTGTAATATATAACCACAACAATGTGTCAATTAATCTTTTGTCTACTGCTATGCTATAGCTTTAAAATATATATAGGTATACAGTACAAATAAAAGTCTACAGCCGCCGAAGCTGTGAATGCAATATGTACCGATCGAGTACTAACTGCGATACGTACTAGAAGTGATAATACCGACTGCAAAGGTGTTGTGTTTACGTTCATGTTTGCGACTCCTGTTTGGCATTTGGCACTTGGCTGAGTCTGCATCTGCAGAATAAAGTGCAAAACAAGTGTGTGTACTGCATTGTTGTTTGCAACTTACTTTTTTTACGAGTTTTTGACGTTTTTATAGTATATAAATTTCATAAAAATACTAACACATTGTTGTTCTATGCATATCGTAACAAATTAAACATAATGAAGTTGAATGATACTTGAATTGTATTGTTTACTACCATCGGAATAAATTCATTAGTGGTCTTTGGGCCAACCGTAAGTTGATGGAAATACGATAATTAACGAAACACAGTATACGTTGATTTGTAATTATCATTAGCTTATAAAATTTTCAATACTTTTATTATTTTACAGTTGAAGGGTATGGGATCTTTGACTAGTAGACAAAATGCTGGTGTCGAGGAAGTTGACGTTGTTTCCAATCATGCCTACAAATACCCTCCTCGTTCCGGTAAAATCAACATTGTTTATGTTCTTATAAAGTTTATTTGACTTGGTTGGTTGAACGATTCGTTAAAATTTGATGCAGGAAGTTATTTTGGAAGTCATTTTATCATGGGAGGAGAGAGATTTGACACACCTCAGCCAGAAGCATATCTTTTTGGAGAGAATACCGACTTGAACTTTTTAGGAAATAGACCAACTCCAGTATGTACAATTACTAATATTAATTAATCAAACTTTTTATGGCTGGTTTTTGTTTTTACATTCGATTTATTGATTCAAGTTTCCATATCCACCACCCCAAGCAAATGATCCTACAAAGACACTTAAAAGCTTAGTAAACATAAGAAAGGAGTCATTGCGTTTAGTGAGAAATCTTGAAAAATCTCCAGTTGCACAGCAAACTGCAGTTAAAAACTGTAACGAAGGAAACAAGGATAAAAAATCGACTTACTTTAACATAGAGTTTACCTTTGATTGCGATGTAAGATGCGCCATCACTATTTATTACTTTTGCACAGAGGAAGTTACAGCCAAAGGAGTTGCGTAAGTAAATTTTGCGAACACTACAGGAACTTGGGATATTGGGATTTGATTTGCAATAATTATTTATTCAGGTACATACCAAAGGATCCTGTGATGAACTCTGACACATATTACTATAAAAAAGGAGCTAATCAATTGTTTAGCCAAACATCACACGTATTTGATCCATCCCAATATTCTGATGAAGAGTTATCCTACAATACTGACAAAGAAGTATGCTTTTTTGTTCATACATTTTTTTTTTTTTTTTTTTCATCTCAAATAATTATTTTGAGTGATATATTTTTTTGATAGATAATTCCTATAGCAATTCATTGCGTTGCGGAAGAAGGATCTGATGAGCCCAAACAATCTCACACGACTGTTGCTGTTGTAGAAAAACATTCTGATGGATCTTATGTATTAAAAGCATTGAAACAAAAATTGTACGTTGATGGATTATGTTACTTGCTCCAGGAGATTTATGGTATAGAGAATAAAAACACTGATAACCCAAAGGTTGTACTTTATTGTTATAACAGACAAAATTTAAAATAAAAAAAAAATTTTTATTTTTTTTTCCACTTACAGGGAAATGATGAAGATGCAGAAGATAATGGGGCTGAGTGCGTCATTTGCATGTGCGACGTACGCGATACATTAATCTTACCATGTAGGCATTTATGCTTGTGCAATGGGTGCGCCGATTCGCTGAGGTATCAAGCGAATAACTGCCCGATCTGTCGAGCCCCGTTTCGAGCCTTACTTCAAATTAAAGCTCTCCAAAAAGCAACTGGCTCGATAATAACTAATCCACCTCTCTCAGAGGTATTTTTTTCCCACAGTAATTGATTAACATTGAAAAAAAATTAAGTACCAATGCAATACATTTACACATACGTCGTTAGGAAAATTATGAAACGATACCTGCGGGCTACGAAGCTGTTTCCTTGATAGAAGCTTTAAATGGACCCTACACTCCCAGGGCTACTATTCTTCCTCCAGAATCTCCAGATACACCAGACACGGACACTGCAAGTGCTACCCAAGCTGCTGAGATTCTTAATCGGCACGTTGAGTGGCAAAATAAAACATTTTCAAGAAATCTTGTATTGTGTATTTATGAATTTTTTTATTTTCAGATCTATTGAACGGACCGCGATATCGAAACATTCACTATCCAAAGATGGTGACATAATACCAAGAACCAGCAGTGCGCCTTGTCCAACGCCAGAATTTCGCATGTCCGTTCTTTTGGCCAAAGGAGAGAATTCCGGGTCACAAAAAGATCTTCACAACCGTTCGCCGATTCCTCGTAATAAATCGTGTAATCATGCACGTGATAAGTCGAGTCTCAGAACGCGAGATACTTTGAGACTCGTTAACGAGAAGCAACCTGCTGCATCTTTGTATGAGGTGAGAAATTGTTTTCAATCCCTATCAATATTTTTTTACTTGTTAAAAAATTAACCAGTGACATACGCTGTGCGTTGTTTATAGAACCAAAATCAAGATGAAGACAGCGAAGGCGAAAAGTTATCCCCTCTTTTGGATACAACGGCCAGCACCGAAGCTTTGGACACGTCAACTCGAAAAATATGTGAAATTGATGTAGATGACGAACTGACTAATGGTGAAAATGAAACTCAAAATGATAGCACTTGTCATTCTCACTAATTACTACTTTTGATGCAGAGATTTAAGTATGTTCTACAAATAAAAGCGTACCATGCTTTAACAACTTTGAAGCAAGTTTTAGATTAGGATTGTTTGGTAGTCAATTGCTTGACTATCCTACATATATATTCTTTAAAAATTTGCATAGCATACATATAATTTTACTTTATTCTTAAGTTATTGTTATTAACTCTTGCAAGAGGTATTTTCGGTATAGTTTATAATTATTAAATTATTGTATTATATACTTGAGTATTAACTTGCTTCTATCTCAATTATCTGACGTATACAGACTTTTTTGAATAACATTTATAAAAATTCTATTGCATTCTTAAGTTGATCATGGTTGAGTGATGGTTGTCAAATTTTCAGTATTTTCATAATTTACTAAAAATTTGTATGAACCATATGTAGGAAACTTTATACAATTTCTAATTTTATCTTGATGCATTAGATTTGCTCAATTTTTTTTATTTCAGTAGCTAAATGCAACGATACATTTTTTTTTTTTATAAAATAAAGTTATGAAACAAGAAAAATGTTTTTTCTTAATTATGAACATACCCACTCTAAAACATTTTCATATCTGTAAATTTCATTTAATTGAACTCGTAATACATTGGTTTTACAAAAAAAAAAAACTCTAGTACAATTTCGAGATCAATACTTCTAATTGTTTTTTTTTTTTTTTTTTTCTTTTTAATCTGATTCGCTTCTGACAAATAAGACGTAATTTAAATAGATTTAAAAATTTTTTATTCATAGTTGAATACAAATCACATAAGTAATCAATCAAGCGGCCAAAATTTCCCTAAACTTTTTCCAGCTATCAAGAGGTCCATGTTCTGGTAAATATTTAACATTACAGCCGTCAGGTGCGAGACGACCATCGTTTCTCAATTGTTCATACTCATCGCGCTCGTACTTCGTGAAGCCCCACTTCTTGGAGACATAGATCTTTTGACGGCCAGGGAACTTGAACTTGGCACGGCGAAGAGCTTCGATAACAGCCGCCTTATGACGATCGGACGATCTGATGCTCATGATGGGCTGTCCAATGCGTACTCGTGCCACGGTTCCTTGTGGCTTACCAAAAGCACCACGCATCCCAGTTTGGAGCCTAATAATAGTACCGCACGAAGTTTTAAATAAAATATTGTGCAGTGTCAAATTAATTCTATTCAGGCTTTACATGTCAGTTAAAGATAGTATTCATTAATTAGATCAACATAACTTACTTAATTTTTGCAGTAAAAAATAGATATATGAATGAATAAAGTTTCAATTAAATTTCATGGTCATGTTTGGTACAGTTCTATGCAGAAATTTCACGTTACACATTCAATACTTTTAAATTTTAATTCATAATGGTTTGCTTCAACAAATACGAAATCTTTTTAAAAACTGTCAAGTTTACTGAATAATAATAAAAAACAAGCAATATTTAAAACACTTTGCACAGTCATGTTTACCTGTCAGCTCCGGCACAGGACAACATTTTGTTGATCCTTATAACATGGAACGGATGAAGTCGCATTCTGATGTGGAACTGGTCCTTACCAGCGTTCTTGACCATGTATTTGTTTGCACAAATACGTCCTGCTTCAAGTGCTTCAGAACTAAGCTGTTCATACTCGTCGGACACAAGATGTACACAAAGTGGGAAGTCTTCAACTGATGCCTTCTTTTTTCCCAAATCGAAAATTCTGATCTTTGGGTCTGGCACACCACGACAAAACCGAGATTTTGGGTACGGTTTGTTTTTACAATAGCGATAACTGCAACGAAAAATATTATTAATATAGCAAGTGATACACATCTACTGGAGAAAATGTGCAATGCCTCCTAATGTTTTCAAATGTCAACTTTAAAAGCTACATCATACATTAGTAGGGATCGCTATATTTTAGTGAACAATTGTAAAACAAAAAAAATAACATGCAGAATTTGATGATAGTATAAGAAAAAAAAATGACACTAATAAAACTCTCGAGGTGATCTTCTTACCATCTTGCTGGTCGGCGACCCATTTTGACCTAAAAAAACAAAAATAACGTATATAGTGAACAAATAACTATTAATAAATTCAGATGTATGATTATCAGTCTTCTTAAACAGCACAATTATATTATTTGCGTGATTAAAGATGTTAATGTATATTTGGGATTAAAATTTATAAATAACATACCAACGCGAGCTAAACTTCGCGTGAAAGAGATGATGGAGGTTAGGTCGTTCTAACTTGCGACGAGAGAGCGCCTCCTCGTGCTGAATTTCCACAATTTTACGCGCTGCGTGCGCAAAGTACACGCCGTCACGGTCACGCCTCCTTTTTTTTCATGACACGGGTAGGCGCTTCAGTTTAAATGGTATTTGGTTAAATTTGGTTTTTAATTAAAAAATACTTATCGAATAATATGTAAACAAAATATAAATACAATTTGGATTCATTACATACAGATTTTTAATTTATGGTTTTTATAACCGCTTATCAAACTTTTCTTACTAAATACTGAATGTTTTCAAAATTTTCAAATAGTCAGTGTGAAAATTTACGTAAACGTTCATATGACATTGACGATATTAAGTAATAGTACGTAAAGTTTATAATAAAAACACTCTTAATTATTTATGAATGAAAATATTGATTAGTGACCTTCACAAGCGAGTTTTTTTTAAGATTGCTAACTCGACTATACAGTCGATGGTAGAGACTAAATCGATCATCGTCGATGAATAAAAATACATATATATATATATGTATGATGTTATTTATTTCGCCAATGACGTATCAGTGTGAATGTTGTCTGCTAAGGTGATCAAGTTGAAAGGAAAGGATATGCAATTTGCAAGCATTGCCAAACAGTGTTTCATGAACTGAGGTCGCTAAATTATCTTTTGTGTTAGTCAAATCATAAAAGTGCAATTATAAGGAAGAGTCGTAAAACAGGTACAAATAGTGTGTTGAGGCGTCAAAATCGAAAGAAAATAAAAATAATGGAAAAAAGTGCATTAAACTGAGCTTTTTCTATCTATAAATTACAATGGAAGTTGTGGAGTTGACTGAAGAAGCACCCAATAATAATCAGTTTACGGTCGCAGACTTAGATATTGAAATCCTTCCAGTTATTTACGAAATCATTCGAAGGTTCGCCTTCTTTTTTTTTAATGTTTAACTTAAGATTAATAGACATACTTTATATGTTTTCTTCTTGATGCATTATACAAGAACTTTCACAACTATTGTGCAATCTTTTCTCTGCTATTAAACTTTCCATTGAAACTCCAAATGTCAAATGTTTTTAGCGTTGAAAAAGATCCACATGATACTACTCAAAAAGCAAAAGAATCTCAAGACACGAGTCAAAAGATTTTAGAATTACAAAAAAAGTTGGATTCTGCCAGAGCTCAGGTTTAACTTTGTTTCCATCATTATTCATGGGTTACTCAATTTTTTTGAGTGTTATTTAACACAAAAAATATATTGCAGATCAAAAGACTTCCTGGAATCGAGTATAGTAAAGAAGAGCAGCTACAAAAACTGGAAACTCTTAGAAATCAATTAAGACTGAAAAGGGAACTTCTTCTCAAATACCGTAATATGTGCACACCTGAAGTGCCAAAAGCTTAGTTAAATCAATTTTTTTCAGTACATACACGGTACAAAATGGTATTAAGGTTCATCCTCCGGTATTTGGCCAACAATGAGCAATTAGTTAACAAGTTAGCTGATTCAAAACCAATGAGAAGAGCAGCGCAAATGGTAGTTTACTTATTAAGTAGAACTAGTTCTTTTAGTGGCTCACATCAACTACCTACCAACAGTAAAGAATTTTCTCAACAAATATTTTCGGCTGCAAAAAGATTTTCTACAGACTTTCAAAAAGAATTGAAATCAGCTCAGGAAGAAATAAAAAGAAAGCAATCAAAATAAATTCGCAACGGAGACTACAACGCAAGATCTCAATTGTTAAAAAATTGGTTATAACAAAAATAGAGTATTTTTTGTGAAAAATACTTTTTTTTTTAATTACGCACCCAAACTCCTTTTTATAATATTTTTTTCTTTTTCAAATAAAAATGATTAATCTACCCTTATAAAACAGTTTTGTGTTACACACACATACTTCCTGTGTATATATTTAATTCTTTCCACCTGTGTGGGAGTTTCAAAATGTTGAATAATAATTTCATGATGTAACTACGTCTATTGGTCAATAAGAATTTATATATTCTCTTCTCAGAACAAATAAAGGTATTCTAAACATTAGTACGTAAATATTGTTTGGATAAAATTATCTATAAAAAATTCGTATGAATAAACGGATTTTAACAACTTGGTTATACTGTTCAAATAAAAGTACAAACAAATAATTTTTTTGATTTTTCCAATTCTTTATTATGTCATATTTATACATTAGAAGTTCTGAAAAATAGAACAAGAACTTTTTGAAATACATTTTCTTACACGTATGCTTTAAACCATTAAATTGTGCATTTTTAAAATTTTGATTTGGATGAATAGTTTTAAATATTTTTTCACAAAAATAATTTTGTTGTCCAACATAATACGCTCTCATTCAGTCATTACTTATTTGACCTAAATGTATACTCAAGTGAAATTCTATCTGATAATACAACGTTCCTACAATAATACCAGCATATTACCTCGTAGTTAGAACATGTCATGAATTATAAAAATAATTATCCATCTTATTAATACTTGAAATAAACGTATTAAGTTACACTTTTTTCACACATTAACACTATTTTAGAACTATATAGAATAATAATTAAAGATTTATGTATACTTTATACATAATTATTTGTCATTTAAATATTTGAAGGAGGATTCTGTTCCACAAGTGGTTGCACAGAGCTACTGCCATTGTTTTGTGTTAGTCCTCTTCTAGCCCTACCTTTTTTCGCAGGATTTGAACTTTGTTTTTGCGATGTATTCTCGCGCTTGGCATTTTGAGTATCTGTGCTATTATTAGCTTCCGGATTTTCTGACATCTGAAAATAAATTCACGAATATTTTTAAATTTGTCAACTGATTATCATTGTAATTGTGATAATGATGAAGGAGTATTACTTGTGCATTTGTATTCTGTCGATTTTGCTGCGGCTTATTTGGTTTATTAATCCTGGAAGATAAATGTGCAATAGATGGTCCCGTGTGTGGGATTAATCGCAAAACGTTGCCTACAGCTTTAGTACGACCTTCTCTGAAAACCATTCGTTGTCCAGGTTTTATATACTCCGGATGCTTTATGAACTTAAAGTGAACCAAAGCCTTATCTCCTGTCCTCAAGCAGTCTTGAGACATGGACAATATTGACGCAGTTTGTCGAATACTGCCACAATGTACTGAAATTAATTTTTTATTAAAACAAATTTTTTTTTTTTTTTCATAATGGACAGTTTGGTTAAATTTAACGTACCCATTGCTTGATAGCGTGAACTAATGGTTGTTGGGTGATGCAAGACTAATATTTCACCCTCAAATTCCCAGCAAGCTTGCGGATTGAGAGCTGGTGAGACCATTACCATACCTTTGCGAATTTGCGATCTTTTGATTTTTTTCAAAGCAAAGCTTGCAGTCTGTCCACCACGCACTTCACGCACGGGCATTCTTTTTCTGTGAATACTTTTAACAGCAATCTGCTGAAAATGTCCAAGGGGATCCGGTCCAAGAAGTAATATATCGTTCAAGCGTATAACGCCTTTTAAAGTTGTCCCGGAAACAACAGTTCCTACTCCCTAAAAATCATATTATGTTTATTTCAAATTAAAACGAGGTGAAATAAATTATTATTATACTCTTACAGGAACAGAATAGGTATCATCTATTTGAAACTCGGCAGGTTCATTGTCATGACTAGTAATTCGGGCAGTTAATAGATTCAAAAACATTTTCAAGAGATCTAGATTTTCTCCGTTTACATTTGAAACTTGAAAGATCGGACATAGCCTGGAAGAAAAATAAAGTATACTTAAAAGTAATTCTGAGAAGGTCCACATTAAAAACTTCTTTTCACACGAACCTTTCGGATACAAAGTTAGTAGCACTTATTACTACATCATCAGGAGTTTTTACAGTAACTGGAACTTTTCTACAGCCAGGAGATTTTAGGATTCTCATTAACAGCTTCAGATTTTCTTGTAATACATTTGGCGGACACATGTCAATTTTTGTCACAACTACAAAAACTGGTACCGACAGTGCTAATGCCAATCCAAGATGTTCTTTTGTCATTCCGACAATACCAGCGTTTGCACCAACCATCAACATACCTAAAAGTAAAGGACAAACCATTTTATATTATAAATTTTAAATTTTAATTGATGTGGAGACTAACCGAAATCTGGAGCGTGTCCAGTCATCCCAAATACTGTGGTTTTTAAGTAACGTTCATGACCAGCAAGATCAATAAAGGTAATGACTTTAGAAGATTTTTCACAAATTTTAACCCAGTCTAGAGATCCATGCTCAGGTTTGTTAACAACATTCCCTAAATAAATTGGAAGATTAATAAGTAAAATGGCATGAAATAATACTTTTACACAAATTTTACTAACCGACACTATCAAAACCAAGAATATCGTTTCCAACTGAACTTGTTCTTCCAGTTTCAGCTTCATGCTTGTGTCGAAATAATTTTTGCCGTGCCAATCCTCGTCCATTATCAAGTTCTCCGTGGGTTAAAACACCAAGTAATGTCGATTTTCCAGCATCAACATTGCCAACTACAGCAACCCTATTAAAGGAAAAATTACATTTTATCTTTGCTATTGATTTGCGTAGTTTTCTACATGTACACACCTTATTTCCAAAAAGTCTTGTTGATCTAGACGTTTTCTGACTAAATATTGTCCTGTCAGCTTGCGTTCCACTTTATTTTGACGCAATAAGACACAATCTGCTTCCAGAGTTGCTGCCAATGATTGAAGAGTAGCCACTGATGCCTCATACTCATCGTCTTTCAAACCATCTTCTGATCCATCTAAATTTAAATAAAACAAACAATTTTGGTCAGTGTTGTTGTTCATCTACCTAAATTTCATTTTATTGAAATAATAAAAATTGTATTAAAATTCACCTCCTCCAACTCCGATTTCAAATATAGTTTCACTGCCACCATCTTGAATTCTTTCTTTCAGTTTCTTCAATAATAATTCATACTGGTCTTCAGATGGACTGACCAATACATCCTGCAGAAAAATAACAGATTAAAGAAAAAAGTTTTTAACAATGATAGAAGATATATTTATAATATTTACCTTTCCCCTAATAAGTGAATAATCAACGAGTGACTGAGAAAATTCTTTCTCATTATTTTGAGGCGAAAAAGGTAAAAACGTTGTTGTTGGTGCTGACATGCTTAAGTAGCTTTTAAAAGATATTTATATACTTATTATCTACAATTGTGAGTTGTGCTCAAATACAGAATTTAGTGTTATTGTAGACGTTCGTGCTCTCCAAAATTTAAATCCAAAGTGTCTTCTGTAAAGAGTGGCTGGCATAGGCATCACTATAGACTCAAAATAGGCTGTCTTTGACTGCTCAGCTGGAACAAAAGCTAAAACAACAATATATTGTTATTTGAGCGAAACAAGAAAAATCCTATAATCATACCAAGAAAACAATAAAATCACTGCAAGATGTTCTTTTATATTTTGTTGTATTCTTATATTAAATAAATTGACTTGTATGCAATATAAAGACAAATTTTGGCATGATTCGAAACATAGTTAACAATTTCATCAGATAAAAAAAAAATATACATACATATTATTTTGAATCGCGAATGTTTTTCGTGACATTGAATTGCAAAGTCAAAAATAATCGCAACAAATATTGTCAAACAAAGTCCCCCTCCGGATTAAAAAAACAAACTGCGTCACAAATATGTTGTGAGTATAAATATATGTGCGTGTATACATATAGTACCAAGGAGAAAGAAGGAATTAAAGATTAATAACAAAGCCCTCACCTGTCACAGCTTAAAACCTTCCATTTCTCAAAAAAACTAATAATTCGAATTGTTAACTCAAATAATCAGAACACTGTATCAAACACAAGTATCTTTGTGTACACTATTAGATGAAAAAAAAAAAAAAAAAAAATACTAAGTAATGCACCGTCCTCAAGAAACGTCAACAGCTTTCTCACACGTATGCGCGAGAACAACTGCGTACTTTAGGTACTTTAGAGAGCTTACACAGCTTACTGCCAGAAGCAAAGAAAGTTTATATATGCTTTAATTATATACAATGACTTTTAACTATACTTCGATAATACTTAATATGCATGTAGTGAAAGGATTCTCGTAAGATATATTATGAGCAGTGCGAGATACGCGAGACTGCGAGCTCCTCATAGGAGTGAGAGAGAAGAGAAGTCTGCGCAATTCTAATTTTCCGCGCAGAACTCTCTCTTTTTTAGTCTTTTTTTTTCTCCTCCCCCGCGGCTTTTGGACTGCGGACTTTCTGGAGTAAGTATACTTGTTGTTGAATTGAATTGAATGATTTTTATTGGCTGTAACTTAAGTTACATATTCATTTCAATTGAAATGGAAGGTTTACATCGATATTGATTACATTTGTAATTATGTGTTCGGTTCAGAACTTACATAAAAAGTAAAAACTGTGTAAAGTATTAATCTTAGTAACAAAGATGTATGTATCTGTAAATATATATTCACTGATTCCGCTTGAACACAGAGGGCGCTTGTCAGTAGTTATCGTATATAATTGAACTTTTAACTTATTAAACTGCTTGAAAATTTAATGGATATAATAGAATTTTATTCTATAAAGAGCTAAGTTGTACTAAAGATAGTTGTAATAACATCTTTCTATATAAATACTATATAGGTTTTTGTATGTAGAGAACAGCAAGGCTGTACAACAATAAATTCAGTTTAACTTTATAAATATAACCGACAGTGTGTTTTTTCCCTTTACCTAATTTCCTGTACCCTAGCACATAATAGTAAAGAAGCGGTCTCGCGCAGATGGACACTGCTATGCTGACAGTACTATACATTATAGACCAAAACCTGAGGCCCGAGGGTGGTAAAAAATTAATGCAGCTTCAACTCTTACAGGGAACCTCATGATTCATGATTCGTTGAGATCCGAAATGTTGCTGTCATATTTCATTTTGGTAAAGAGTAATTTCCTTGGTATTCAAGAAGAGCCATGTGGTCAATACTTACTACTTACATACCAGCCGCAACCTAAACCAATGGATAGAGAATAAAAAGTCGTCACAGAGTTTCTATTTATCTTTCCGCAAGATAAGAATTTGTTAATTACCCGAAAATCGACTTCCAAAAGGAAATGGACTCTCTAATCTTATCTACGATGCCGTATCTATTTTATCTTCGGTAATTATTTATAGATAAGATTAGCGTTGAATGGTGCGGTTTTCAAATTCTGACGAATGAAAGTTAATTTTTTTCCCCTTTGTTGAATCTAAAAATTGCCGCAACTCCGATTCCATGCGTAAATTATTGAAAAAAAGAAAAAAGAAAACGGTTGGCAAAGTTGCAACTACAGTTAAGTATTGTTGTGTGTAGGGGCGTACATTTTTTTTGAGGTCAATTTTCAAAAAATTTTTATTTTCTTTTTTGCTTCATTTGTAATTTGTAGCCCAGCTCAGCTCCAATACGGGATGGACGGACGGAATCACGGACGACGGACGGCGAACAACAAGACTGAACGTGAACGAGAGATGCACGACTGCGCGCAAGTAGCAACACTGAACACACCACTTAACCAAACCACTTTAATATACGCATGACGCAGATGACGCTTTTATGTCGACGGACTATCCTTCATTTCTGCACTTTTCTTCAGTAAATAAAAAGTGTGTAATTGTATACAAACGTTCATTTATCCATCATTCCATCCTCAAAGATAGTGTTAGATTTAATATTAAGTATCAGTTAGTAGAAGTATACACACTTGTTTTTGTGCAAGAGATTGTTATAAACTTTTTGTTTCAGTTATAGTGCTGTCTACATTTTTTACCCAAAACTAATCGTATTTTGGGTTACATGTATCTACAAAGTTTTTGTGACATTGATCTTCTGAAATATTGACTGAATCATTACAAATGAAGATTATATTTTGAGAGGTTAAGTAAATGTGTAAATATTAAAACTGACCAATACAAGGTGAACTTAGTAAGCTGATCTTTATATTGTTGATGTATAAATGCAGACAAACTTGCCGATTTACGTGTATTTTGAGAAAGGAAAGTCACATATTTTGAAAACAATGCCAACCGTTGATTCAGACGTTGAATACAGAGTTGAATATGTTATGGACTCAGAACCTCAGGTGCAAAAGAAAATTAAGAGAAGTCGTGAGGACAAAGCTTGGAGCGACTGGGATGAGGTGCTCATTGCATCAGTACAAAAACATCCTTGTATTTGGAATCACGATACATCTCCAAAAATCCGGAGTTTTACTTCTCTGCAAGAAGCATGGGAGGATGTGGCGCAAGACCTGGAAGGTATAAATATTTTGCATTCGCATGACATACACTTGCTAAACAAAAGCTTTTTTTTTTCTGTGCAGGCACCTTTGATCCTGACACTGTAAAAAAAAGATGGAGAAATTTGAGAGATTCTTATAACAAAGCTCATAAAAAAGCATTAGCTTCCATACCCAGTGATTCTGAAGCATCACACACTAATCTAAAAAGTAGTTTTAGACATTACGAAGTCATGAGCTTCTTAACTGAGACTCAGACTAAAAATAAGTAAGTACCTTACATTTAAAATATTTCGAATTCTACTTTTTTATCAAGAATTAATTAGGGTACTTCATGTACACATTTCAGGTCATCAATTATTGTACAAAGCCCAGCAAGTACAGTGGATGAAATGCCAAATCTTTCTGGAACTATTAGCTCTAGTGGCTCTTACCCAAGCGAAAGTCGCAAATCAATCTCAGAAAAAACTCTAAGGGTCAAGCCAACATCTAGTACTACCAGCCAAATGAGAGGTATTTAAAAAATAGACTTTCTTTGTAGCTGTATGAAAATAGCTGTTTATAGAAATGATGATTTTCAAAATAATTGTAGTGAATGAACCATGTACAGGTCAAAAACGAAGTCATCAGGAGCCTGATTTTGCTGAATTAATCAGGGTGATTGAGAAAACTAATAAACAGATAGATGACATTGAAGGTTTCTCTGTGCATTTGACGGGAATTATGCGAAGGTTACCATACAAGTCCCGAAGACGACTTGAGATTGATATCATGGAGTTAGCAAGCAAAGCAGAAGAAGAAGCTGGTTTAATATAGTTTTTTGATTTTGATACAAACTGTAATATCTATTATAACACATTGTCACCTTGTTCTTCTCAGACAATTACGTAAGTAGACATGCACCATGGGGGCACAATCAATCTACCAAGCACCAGAGTAAAATATGTAATTTGAATAATATAATTTCTTTTTAATGTGATTTTAATGTTTTGTTTAAATCTGATTTCATTTTTAACATTTTTTTGGCAACTGTCAAGTAAAATTAGATATTACAAAAACAATTTTAATTGAATGAAGTTTTAGGATTACACTGTTAAAAAAAATCTATGATAAAAAAAATTATTTTCTTATGAAATCCTCGAGTTTTTACTAAATATTTAATTTGTAAATGTCATATTAAAAAAGTCAGATACTAATAAACAATTTTTTGGCTACTTTGAACCAATTTTTGTCATTTACAGCGTAAGTCGACATTGTAGAGAATGAATGACTCAAATAATGCAAAATCTACACACTTTGGCAGGTAAGGTACGACTGATACAATTTTTATCTTTTAAAAAGTATGGTCGTAATGTGATTTATAACGTCAAGTTTAAAAAAAATCCCTTGTAATCCTCTGAAGTTCTTACTATTCTTAATATCGTGTTACTGTTGCGGGACAAAAAATCATAGTAAAAACTATTTCACACACCAAATAGCAGTGTTTATTACATGACCGCCATCACCGTAGGGGTATACAATCTGTATTTATAGATTCTGAACTGTTGAATGTAACTTTTACGTGTTTAGGAAATTTTTGTTTTTTCTACCAAAGGCGGAACAAACATCCAAAAGCCACGTAAAACGTCCGAAGTAAAAAATAGTATTTTGTCTAAAAGAACAAAATTTCCTACACAACTTAAAAATACAAGGATATTTTTAATATGTTTGATATGTTTTTGGTGTATGCTATCTTCCAGGTATTCAAGCACATTTTTTACTGTAAATATATATTTCCGACCATCCAAAGCTAAAAAAATTTTTTTCTTCGCAATAATAAATTATAAAACTTATTACCATCGTAAGTGTTTCAGTTTATTATTACTTACTTTATTTACTTTTGAAACACGCATCCATATTTCTTATACATACTTGTTGCAAAAAATATTGCACGCAACTCGCGCGGACGATTTCCGTTTTCGTGGCCGCTGCCAGTTTGTAGTGAACCTGATATTATACAGATTATTTAACGAAAAACCGGTAAGTTTGAGCTTGAAAATTTGAATAGCGTGTACTTAATCTTTGTGAGAAAATTCATGTTGTCGTCGATAGTTTCAAGGCATATCTTCATTAATTCGCTGACACAGTACTTATTCAGAGTACTGACGCAGGCTTTTTTTAGAATACCGCAACATCAAACGCACGTCAAAATGGGATTTATTTCTTTATTTTTGGAGTTGCTCTTTGAAATATATAATTAACATAAGGTCTTACAATGACCCCCAATCAATGCATTTTAAGCATAAGTCAAATTTAAATGAGGATTATATAACGTATATATATTATCATAAATAAACATAAATAATCGTGACATGATGATCCTCATTTAACCCTCACAATAATTAGTACACCTCATTTAAATTTGACTCGTATGCTTAATGAATTTCTTGGGGGTCATCATAAGCAAGATCATTAAGATGTTACGTTGATTATATACTTCTAAGAACGACTCCAAAAATGACGATAGATACATCTTATTTTGATGTGCGTATGTTACTCTATAAGGCCTACACTTGAGTACTGTGTCAGCGAATCAATGAAGATATCGATGAAATCATACCGATCCGAGACTCATCTGTAAAATAATGAAAAATTAAAAAATTAAAAAAAAATTCGTTTACGGGCTCCGAATGTAACGACAACAAAAAACAAAAGGTGTTTATGAAGACAATAACACGCTCTTGAGATTTCGTAGCATTTTAGGCGACGATGTTCAAATAAAGAATGTAATCAATTTTCTGATTCATTAAAAAATATCAAGTATAAACCAAATTCAGCTTAATGAACTGTTAAAAAATAAATATGCTATCACACACACACACATATGTTGTGTGGGTACCATTTTTCGGTCATTGCGTTTCACAATATTATACTGTCTTACTATATATATTATCGCACAATCAAAACAATATTTCTTGAATTTGTGCAAGAGTGGAAATATTAATGCAAGAAATGTGTATAATACGATTTTTTTTTTCGTGATTTGTAAAACTACTTATTTTTAAGCCAAAAATCATTTTTTTTTCGTGATTTGTAAAATTAGTTTTTAAGCCAAAAATCTCACTGAATTGTCGAATTTTTAACACTTCTATCTCTCAAAATATTGAAATAAAACTTTTTTTTTTTTTAACTGTATATGCTACATATAGTACATAATACGAGTGAGTGTGAAAGAGCTTCGATCCTGAGAGAGATATATATCTCTAGTTTGAGATCTTCGGCTACTCTGAAAGTAAGATTTATTTCGTTTGAAAATTTCACAATTGGAGCACGCAGATGTTTCTGTAATTCTATAGCATCTCGAAACCTGTTGTTAGAAATGTAGGATAACGCAATAGCTTTTAATATAACGATGAGAATGATGACATATGTCGTTAAATTACATATCTGTTCTGTTTCAGATAGGTATATATTCGTATTATTTTAATGATTGTGAGATTATTGACTAAAGTATACATGTAAAGGTAAAAAAAAATCTAAGGTTTTGGACAAAGAATTTTTTTTCCGGCAATGATTTCAGTCATATATATACACATGCACACACACCTTTATAATACTAAAAAGAAATAAATATACATATGAATAATATTATACATTGAAAACGTAAGAATGCTTCAATCAAATTGTATCCCCAAAGTTAATTAAGTATATACTCTCGACTCGTAACTTATATGCGCATGAAAAAGAGAAAAAATTTCCGATACCGTTTTAAAATTGAAAAAAAAACTTTCTCGGAAAATTACAAAAAGGAATTGAATTACTCACTTCAAATTAGCGCGCCAATGACATCTCTTTTGCCCAACTACAATTATCTTTATCTTTCAATATATTTAATATATGCTATAACTCTTTCTCCCTTGATAACTGTCAGTAGCAGACGCAGCCAGTGTAATATACTGATATACCGTATATATACAGAAATTGTATTTACATGCGTAATTGTAAGTCCACAAGTCCACAATCTACACACAACAGTACTTAACTGAGTCCTGAGTGGCCAGAGGTTGCACTTTCAGTTCAGAAACTTCAGAGTTCAGACTAAAATTCGGAGTCGTGTATGAGTGGAGAGTGGAGGGAGCGAGAGGGAGCCGAAGCGAAGTGTGCAATGTATTGGGCGCTTTCTCGGTGTGACACTGCAGCGACCGCGCGCGAAGAGCCAAAGAATATATAGAGATTACATCGCAGCACAGCCAAGCACGAGCACGCAGAGAGCGACGACACTTGGATCAGATCAGCTTGTACGGATGTACTATGTACAAAATATATTTAAGTAAATACAAACTTGCAACTTTGGAGTGTGCTGACTGTTTTGGAGAACACACAACAAGATCGAATCAATCGTAGTGGGTAGTGGGTCAACGAATGTTAATTAAACTGTATGAATCGTACAATACATCCTAGGTATTAACGTCATTCGAGTACAGTAAGTACACATAAGATTAAGTCGAATTACAAGCTTATATCATATTATGAGAGAGATACACACGCAGCATGCGCTCTCACCCCTCGTTACCATGAATCTCAATATAGATATATAACAATCCGTTTAACTTTCAGACTCAGTGAACTCATCGTTTGTTTCTGTGTACGATTCCTTCTTCTGGCCCAAGAGTCTGACTTCATTGGAGTGGCTTCACCATCAACAAGCTCTACTTACCTACAAGCCAATAATATATCTTGTCAACGTTACATCTAATCATCACAACTGTTTGTCCGATAATAAGTAGAATAAAGAACGGTACTTAAGACGCTGACATCAACGTCGTTTTAAAATCAAAAATTTTACGCGTCGTTCTAAAGCGTAGCCTTGGGTGATTCGTGTGTTATTTATTTGTTTATAGGTGGTCAACATACACATCAGGCTACATCAGGCTGCTGTGGACCTGAATAAGTAGACGGTCTCGAAATAAACGTCGCTCATCCGATCACCCTGGACAGTTAAAACCTCGTGAACACTTTATTTCGTCACATTATTACTGGACGTAGCCTCGCCTAACGGGCCAACACAAGGACAAATTCATGCTCGACCGTCTTTCGCTCCGTTTTCGCTTCTCTCTCGACTCAGCGAAATTTTATTTCAATGTTGCTGCTCTCTCATCGTAGCAGTACTTATTAGCTAGTCCAAGCTACACTATTACGTATCTGCTGGCTGCGGGAATCAAGCGTCGTCTTTGGATTTTAGCAAATATAATAAGTAGTCGCGAGTGAAATAATAATAATGATGCCTCGTTATTGCTTCAAGTTGGATTCTTAGCAGTTTCAAACAATTGACTGAAGCAGCAACGATGCTCGATCTCGAAGCTTTACGGTCTTAGCGCATTTTAAATATTGGTAAGTCGTTTTTCCATTACTAGTATACAACGAAAATGCATGTCGACTTTTTCTTCCTCTCATTCATTCTTTGGTTAGCTCATCCTTGAATTGTCATTGTTTATTGACTACCAAGATGTCTATAAGTTACAATTTGTTTTATCTATCCGCTTTAGTTTATCAATTCGATGTTTTAGGTTACATTGAGGTGTATTACTATATTTTATAAAAATTATGGCTAAGTTAATATTTTTCATAATAATTTTCAGATAGCGATTAGAATAAAATATAAGTATGGCTCGGCCAAGGAAGACAGAGGCAAAAGCCTCGGAAAAAGAAAAACCAACCCCACCACCAGCTGTGAGAAAGTCGAATAGGCAAAGAACTAAAAAGCAATTGAAAGAGCTAAAATTGAATGGTGATATTGCATCCCCAGTGGTCAACAATTCCGAAGATTCTAAACAATCTGCCGATAGTGATAACAGTCAAGAGCCATCTAAAAAAAATGTAGTTCCTAAAAAAGTAGGTAGGCGTAAAAAGACGGTTGTAGAAAAAGAAAAATCCACAACGGAAAGTGCAAGTGATCAAGGTGAAAATAGTGTTGATCAAAGTGATTTAAATGTTAATGTGTTGAACGTTGAAAAACAAATGGAAATCAGTGATAATATTGTCAATGAAGTTGTTTGGTCCGAAGATGTTATAGAAGAAACAATTATTTGTGAAGAAATGGAAGTTGATGCTGAAGTAACTGACAGTACTTGTATAACGCAGGATGAGAATGTTGTACTTGAAGAAGTTTTGCTGATGAATGACCCTAATTTTGATGATAAAGATATCGTTGAATACACTCTCATAGAAACAGAGGATATAGATCAGCCTTTGAATGTTGTACCACGTGAAACTATTGAAAGTGTAACATCGATCAATGAAAACTATAAAAATACAAGTGACTGTGAAACAATAGAACAAATAGAACAAAGTGTTGCTAGTTTGTTGATGACTGACAATACCGAGTCTGTGAAAGAACCTAAAAGTGTTATTGATATTTCCCACAGGGAAAGTTATAGATCGTTAAGGAGTTCATCCAGAGGTAAAGGAAAGCCTCAAGAGTCAATAAACCAAGCCACCCCTGACAGTTCAGTAAAAAAAAGGACAGACCGAACGAGTAAAAAAGTTGCGTCTGATTCCGATGGTAGAGAAAAGACAGTTAGAAGAAAAAAAAACAGTTCTGCTGTGTCTGCCAATACTGTCGAGGCAAATAATACTCAAAGCTCTGTGTTACCATTGCCAAATGTTGTAGCATTACTGCAAGAAGATGATACTAGCTCGTCAATGTCTGAAAGAGCAGAAAGTCAAGATGTTTCTGATGCATCCACTACTGATTCTTTCAAGGATAAATTAGTGAATAATAGTCAAACTGTAGAAGAAAAGAATATTTGTAATTCTTTGGATACAAAAGTAACACTTGAAGCATCTAAAAATGCGGTACTTGGTAGTGAAGAACATTCCAGGGATAGTGAAATGGATGCAAAAGCTGATTCTGAAGATGTTAAAGTATCTAGTAGTAGTGAAAATAGCAATGATACTTTTTTATCGTCAGGTAGTTTTAAAAATTCCGACCCTAATGTAGACAACAAAAATGTGTTTAACAAATTGAATGAAGGTGACAAAAAGTCTGGATTTAGAAGTCGCAGTGGAAGCACTGACACGACTGAATCAGAAACAAGTTCTTCTGGTGTTCGCCGTAGTAACAGAATCAGAACCATTGGTTTGATGAAACCAAGGTAGATGCAATTTTTTTCTCATTACTTCTCAGTAAAACTTAACAAGTAGCTATAATTTTTTTTTTCTCAATCACTAACTGAAAATTTTTCTTCTTTGCTTAATATAGGTCTCGAGGTCGTGGCTTAGTTACAAAAACATCTATAGAATCTTCTAAAATATCCATTCAACGAGAAGAACAGGATAAGCTCCTAAACAATGTTCAAGCAACCTTAGAAAAAGGACAAAACAAAAATGGTTCTGATAACTCGTCAGAAACCTCTCAGTCGGACAAGGAAAATTCTAGTAATAAAACAACTGCTCCACAAGATGTTCTTACACCATTACCATCTATTAATAATGCAACTGCTGGTTATGATTCAGATTCAAATAAGCCCGTAAAAGTAAAATCACGTTGGCGACGATCTAGTGAATTAGAGATGAGCAATTCAGAAGCTTGGGCAGTGAACCAACCAAACGCAAATATTCCCAACTCTTTGGGAATCCAAGGATTTTCAACAGGCATCTCAGCGAATTCGTTTAATGATTTCAAATCACAATCTATTGGAGTGGGATCGCAGCAAGAAACGAGAACGGAAAGCCAAGATGTGGTGGTAGTTCCATCCCATAGCAGTAATACTAGTATGGATACGTCTGGTAGTTCTACTGTGATTACTAACACTTCATTGATAAATGAAACTTCTTCAACAGCGTCAACTCTCAAGTCAATTGGAGCGAAAATTCATCTGCCAATGATTTCTGCGAACGCAGATAGGGAGATGGAAGAAAGGCTTAGTCAATTTGAACATTTGAAGGACAATTTGTACTTGACGGAACGGTGAGTTGAAATATATTTATTTGATCAAATTTCATTTACAAAAATGATTTCAAATTTAATGAAAAATACTCTTTCAGTTATACAAATAAGGAAACGAAGCGAATGCTATGTGATTGTTTTTTAACTGAAGAAGAATTTGAAAGAGGAGAATTAGCTTGTGGTGAAGATTGTCTCAATAGGCTGTTGATGATTGAATGGTGATGGATCAATTTATGTAATTCGATGATAATTTTTATGTTGTGAAGAATAGATGTGATTAATATGTGATTTTAGTGGGCCTCGATGTCTTGTTGGCGATAGATGTACTAATAAACGGTTTCAAAATAGCGAGTACGCGGATTGCGAAGTGTTTCGCACCGAGAAAAAGGGTTTTGGTTTAAGAGCCAGAACCAGTTTAGATGCGTAAGTTGTACCAATCTAGTAATTTAATTTTAGTAACGATTAGCTTTGCATTATATTATTATTATTATTATTATTATTATTATTATTATTTTGAAAAATTGCAGAGGGGATTTCATTATGGAATACGTTGGTGAGGTAGTGAATCCAAAGGATTTCCGAAAAAGGGCAAAAGAATATTCAAAAGACAAAAATAGACATTACTATTTTATGGCGTTGAAATCCGATCAAATTATTGATGCAACAATGAAAGGCAACGTATCTCGTTTCATTAATCACAGTTGTGATCCGAATGCTGAAACTCAAAAGGTAAACAATTTATAATAGAGTTGGTGTAGGATTTTATTTTTCCGTTTTGATTTAAAATGCATAATTCATTTGACTACTAATCACTATTTTAGTGGACTGTTAATGGTGAATTAAGGATTGGATTTTTTATTAAAAAATTTGTAGCTGCAGGAGAAGAAATCACTTTTGACTATCATTTCCAAAGATATGGGTTCGTAGAATGATTGTTTTATGAATTTTTTCAAAAATACTACTTGACGATTGTTTTTCCTCATTGTATACATGAATGTTGCATTGAATATTTCAGAAAAGAGGCACAAAAATGTTTCTGTGAAGCAGCGAATTGTAGAGGTTGGATAGGTGATAATCCAGAGGACAATAAAGAAAAGTCAGAATTCATGGATGATCTGGAAGATGATGACGATGATACTGAAGACGAGGATGAGGAAGAAGAAGATGAAGAAGAAGACGGAGGAGAAGAAGAAAAAGCACAGGAAGAAAATAAAGAAGATAATAAAGAAATTAAAGAAAAGAAACCCCGGAAACAAGTGAGGAGAAAGAAAACTGAAAAGAAAGTGTCTGATCACATGGAAGATGAGGATGTAAGTTGTAAAAAAATAAACTTTTTAAAATTATTTTACAATCTTGAATCACATAATATCTAAAATGTAATGTTTCAGTTGGAAGAACAGATCGAAAAATTATGTCGTACTGGTTTGAAAAATCGAACCCATACTTTAACTCTGAGTCGATTGATGGTTCGAAGTAGAGAAATACAACACAGAACACGTCTTCTTAAAGTAATACAATCCGGAGATCACCCCTGCCGACGATTATTCCTTGATTATCACGGTCTCCGATTAATATGGAGTTACATGATGGACGTTATCGGAAGTGATACCGACGTTGTTCAACAATTCAGATTAGAGATATTGAAAACTCTGAGCACACTGCCAATACCCAATAAAACAATGCTAATAGATAGCAAAGTACTTAGCATAATAGAAAAGTGGTCGAAGCAACATTATCATTCTCCTGTTAGTGGAAACTCGCCAGATGATGATCAGTCAAAACTAAAATTGAGTAGTAGCGACGAACCTACCACTAGTCCAATGGAAATTGATAGTAAGGACGAAATTCAGTCCGAAATTACGAGCAATTCTAATGCAAATGACGTTAAAAAGCCTGTAGAAATTAAGAGCGATATCAAAGGAGAAATCAATGAATATTCAATAATATCCGAATTGGCATCTAATCTTCTTGCTGACTGGTCAAATTTGAAAGAAGTTTTTCGTATACCAAAGAAAGAGCGGATAGAACAAATGAAAGAGCATGAAAGAGAAGCTGGTAAGTATTGTGATAAATTAAATTGGATAAGGTTTTAATTTCTTTTTATGCTACCCAGTGACAATTTTTTAATGTTTCGTTTTAGATCGCGGATACAAAGAAAAAGTAGAAAAAGAAGTTAGAGATGGTACCTTTTTCGACAGGTGAGGTTTATAGTATAAAACCGTTGGATCTTCAATTTACAATTTTTGTTAAAACTAAACTGATGTTTTACAGGTATAGAACTGACAGGTATAGTTCACGTAGTGACTCAGACAAGCGGTTGCGTCGGGGAAGAGATTCGCCGGATTTCGAGCATGGAAGGTCCAAAGACAAAAGAGGCTTGGATGAACGGCCAAATTTGGTGCCGATGCCGCGCATGACCAAGTATGAGCGTCGACAATTGTTTGCCTTGAAGGTCGCGAAAGAAGAGGAAGAAAGGCAACGACGCCAGCATGAAGATTTGTGGCAGCAACATGAGGCGCAGTGTCTTGCCCTTGGCTTGGATCCTAACACGACCGCAGCATATGATCCACAAACGGGTTATCCACTCTTTTTCAACCAACAATTGGGCCAATGGCAAGCTATTCCCTGCCAAGTTCCAGGTAAAAATGGCAAATTAAATGATTAAAATTAAAGAGAATGCTTTTTTTTACGTCAGCTAAGCTCGAAAATTAAAAAATTTGTAGAAGGAGCTACACCTGAGACTATTGCTACCATGTTCGCTGCAGCTGGAGGATCTGAGATCGTTTATCCACCAGGATATGACCCAGCAACAGCTGCGGTGCCACTTCAGATGCAAAATGGGCCAACGACAGCTTCAGTTACTCAGCAGCAGCAGCCAGTGCAACCTGAACTTGAACAGCCTTCTCTCGATTCACTGCCACCCCCACCACTTGATTTGCCACCCAAATGGAAATGGGCCAGAGATAAGAAAGGTCGACTCTACTATTTCCATGTGAAAGACCGAGTCTCTCAATGGCTGCCACCACCACCCGACCATATCGCCGTACAACCTGATTCCTCCGATACTTCGGAGTCGAGCGACGAAACGAGTTCGTCCAATGACGAGGAGGAGGAAGTCGAGCCGCAGTTGGGCACTCCTGAACAACAGCTGGTTGAGCTTATGGAGGCCGACGAAATCAAAGTAGAGCAGTGCGTTCCCCCGGAACCTAAGAAACGTCGAGACGGACTCGTTCAAGAGAGAATCATCAGCGTAAATACTCTATGCATAGATATATATTTAACTTTCTATTCGTGGTCATTAAGATTATTGATTTTTTTTTTTTATTAGCCCCGGCGAGAAGAAGATAGAATAGATCACAAGAAATACAAAGAAATCAAAGAAAAATTAAGACGACACAAGGAGAGAGCCAAAATAAAAGAGCAAGTGGAAAAAATGAAGAAAATGAGGCGTAGCAGCAAATCGAAATCGTATTCAAAGCATAGTACAATTACTTCTGACATGTCTCCAACGACAGAACGGAAAATCAAAGATGCTTTTAGAATCAGCATGGCCGAAGTGATGGTACATTTCCTTAATCCGTATCGAAAAAACGATTGTAAACAAGGAAGAATTACAAATACTGAAGATTTCAAACATCTTGCACGCAAGGTAGTATATTTGTTTAACTCTACACTTCTTTTATCTTACTGTAGTTGCAAAAATTATTTATTTATGTTTCAGCTAACGCATTTTGTCCTTGCAAAAGAATTAAAACATTGCAAAAGTGTCGATGAGTTGGAGTGTAATGACAATGTTAAGCATAAAGCTAAAGACTTTGTTCGAAAGTATATGAGTAAATTTGGTGCAGTGTACCAGAAAACGGATGAAGATTAACTTCAACGATAAATTAAGGAAAGTGATTTACGCTATTTATTATGAAAATGACTGTATCTATGTGAACTTTTCTTTATTCCTCAAGTATTTTTGTGTAGATAAGTCACGCGAACTTGTGAAAAACTATTGTAAAATATTGATCACTTATTGTGGTGGATGAAATGTCTCAAGATAACTATAGTGATTGTTGGATATTTGATTTTTTAATTTTGAAAGTTTTGTACAAATTGTTAGGTTACTAAACATACAGGAACTTTTTGTGAGATGTTTTCTTACTATCATTTTGTAAATTGTTGATATGAACTCAATTTATCATGTAGCAAGAAAACAAACTTGTTAATGTAAAATTTGAAGCTATTTGTAAACCGCGAATATATTATTTATATAGTATATTCGCTTAAGCATATATATTATTTATGATAAAAAGCGCGTTTACAACATTTGTGTCGTTTGGCTTATTCAATCCATGTCATCCTCCAAATATTTTACATAAATGGATGAAAATTATTATTTTGTTTTATTTTTTTTTTTTAATACAACAAAGAAATTGAGGACAACATCGATCAGGTATCAGTAAACATAACGTTTCTTACCTAAAAATTGTACTGATGCCAAGTCTTTTTTTAAAAATATTTTTTCCTAATGCCATCCACCAAATTTTATATGTAGATACATTTTTTTCTAATCAATGGCACGGTACAATTTCTTTTATTCATGTTATCACCATTATTTTTTCCAATTTACCCAGGAATTGGAAATAGGAACCATGTAAATATTTTACAGCTAATTAGTTATTTTACGTAGATTTTCTAAATTACTTATTAATAGCATTGTTACATTTCAACTGCCCCTTCCACGATTTTATTTAACGTTAAAATAATAATTGTCGAGTTTAGTATGTATTTTTTGTAAAAACCATTCAATGATTTATTTTTTCAAGTTCATTATCTTGTTTTGCTTCGTGGCAGTGTTGAAAAATAAAAAATTTCATGTCTCTCCACATGTATTATATGCATACAACAGTTAAGCGTATAGTCTATCTGAAAAAGATTTTTCTCTTATTTAATATCAACATGTATTGAAAACAAAAACATGTTTGCGCTAAAGAGTTTGTAAAAAATACGAGCGTATTTGTGATGGAGATAAAATGGTAAATATTGTGAATTATCAATAACAACAAAGTTGTATGTACATTCATTGGCCAAATGTACTTGAGCGGATTGAAAATTTTTGTACAAAATAATTGTAAAATTTCAGCTTTTCAAGTTGTTTATAAGTTTTTGAGTATTTTCGACACGTTTTCTAAGACAGCTACAAGAAGACTTCAGACTCCTATTTGCTCGTTCTTTCACTTTCCAAGCTGCCTCCCTTGAAACATTCAAATTTGCATAAACTTCCATTTCTTCAAGACTCCTTAAAGTAGACTCCAAATGTTTCAGTTTGGTAGACAATATCTGAGAAAGTATAGACCATGTCTAGAAAGAAAAAAATTTTTTTTATATTGTAAAAACGGTTAAACAAAAAAGTTCAATTTCAAATACGTAAGAATATTTACTTTGTTCTCCAATATCATCTCGGATACCTCAGTTTCCTTTGTACTTTTTCGTCTATTTTTCTTTTTTAAAATATTAGGCTTGATGTGTGATGCAGCTAAAGTACAAATGGCACTCAAAAAAGCTAAAGTTTCTCCACAAGTGGACGCCCTGAATAAAATATTTTTTAATGAAGCTTCCAAGTCTCTTTGGGGCACAAGCAAAAGCTTCAAACAATCCGATTCTTTTAGTGCCTCGAGGCATTCCGCATCGGGGTATGACGAATTAGCCAGTGAATCGGCAAACTGAGCAATCAAACCCAGTTGTTTGGAGCTATAAATTTCACGCAAACGATCCACAGCATCCAGAGGAACTATAACGCTATTTATTCTGTTGATTTTATCATCAACACATACAAACTCGAATTTTTTGAGAACCAAAGGAATTGTTTCATTTTGCAATTTTCTTAATTCGGCAGCTAATAAAGACATGGTTGCAGATGAATCTGATGCATCATTGGCAGCCGCTATTATTCTCAGAATAATACTACGAGCAGCCAGTAAACAAACCATACACTCCCGTGTTTCCTCTTTCATGCGTATATCATCGTCCTTTTCTTGAAGTGGTTCCCAACCTACCACAACCTAGAATCGTAAATTTGTGTAAAAACTAGTATTTGATGATTTATTTGAATGAATTAATCTAGTAAAGATAATACAATCCTTACATCTATATCTCGATTGTCGCGCAATTTATCCCATCGAATAGGGTCTTCTGCGTATTTAACGTTCATGGTGGATAGCGTTAAAGCAACCTGATTTGGACTTTCGCAATTGCTCAACTCTAATAACATTTTGTCGACGGTAACTGAAGCAAAATGAATTGAATTTTTCAAACGCTCTTGAAATTCGAGAAATTCTTCGATTTTGAGGAAACTCCCATATCTAAATGCAAACGCTAAATTATCGGCGCTCTGAAAAATTAGGACAAGCATAAGTATTTTAAAAGTAATTGAAAATAAATACGGAAATGAAATAAAACTAACTCACATCCTTGTAACTCGAAGTAAAAAATTTAGCAGCATTGTCTAGACAATTCGCTGCCTGAGTTAAAAAACCAAGAGGCGCGAGTAATGGTACATGTAGGTAACCTAGGGAATCTAATTGGATATGTTTACAATCTAACAGTGAATAAGCATAATCAGCAGCTTCTGCTAATCCTGCCTCTAAATATGTCTTTATCAAAAGTATCTTTATGTGAAAATTGGCAGGACTGGACATTAGTCCTTCTTCTAAAAGTATCATTGCTCTAAAACAAATACAAATGTAAAAAATGTTTTAATAGTAGTTAATTCATGTGAAAACGACATACTCGCACAGTAATTCTGCTTCTCGTGTGTCGTTCCACAATTGATGCAAGATGTGAACAGCCAGAAGTATGTAAGAATCAGCTGGACAGAAATCAGTTGGTAATCTAGTGTCCTTCGGACAGAGAGCATTTCCTTTCTTGTATGATTCGGTAAAATATTTTACAAGTTCCCTTCTCTGTTCGTCACTCGTTCTCGGCTGGTGATGTCTTCCACAAATACGTTTTAACTCTTCAAAATGAATATGCTTTTGCATTTGGTCTACCGTTACTGGATATTCATTTTCCACCATCCCAATATCAGTCTCGATCTGTCAATTTATAAAATTGATTCAATTGATAGAAAATATTCTCATTGCGAAAAAAATCATTTCTCATACGTGTTCTAATAATTCTTCCACATCAGCATCACTCAAGAGATGTAGATATAATTTTAATTCACCAACTACGCATCCTTTGGTTCCAAATTGCTTGAAATATTGTCTCATATCATCACATATGTGTGCACAATGCTCGATTTCCAATTTTTGTTCATTAGCACGCTTCAGTAATTCCAAACGCGCAAGTTGAGGCGATCGTACTTTGTCATCAAATGTGAGAGTGATTGTTTCATTCAAAAACTTGTAACATTTGGTAGCTGTTTGACACTGTAGACCTGCTGTTAAATATTCCTGATAATATACCCAGTTATCTCGACTAGAAAAATAATAAAATAAAAATAGTTAATTGTACGCATTACATTGGCGATAGAGCACACTTTTTTTTTAATAAACAATTACTCGTTACGTATAAGTTCTTCGTAAGCTTTTGTAGCTTGATCAAAAGATTTCATCTTAAGTAGTAATTTGGCTTTACGTTGCGGAACATGAGTGAGAAAATTTGCCAATTGGCCAGATAAAACTTTAAGTATTTCATCTGTCTTTCCTTGGAGATCTAAAATCATCAAATACAACTGCACTTCTTGCTCTGCCTCTATTTTGTTTTCGTTGATAAATTTTAGCACCTAGTATGTAAAAAAAAATTTTTCAATAAATTTATGAAAAACATCAAGGTCACAGCTAATAAATAAAACAAACCATTCTCTCTGCCAACATCAAAGAAATTCTTTTGGCCTGCTCGTCCTTTTCATGCTGAGCCTGCATCACACAACTCATAACAGCCCAAAAGTAATAAGGATTCTTAGGAACTACTTTGTATAAATGTAACGCTGTTTGCTGCTGTTTCTTGAAATCCCCCAATCTCACATAGGACATGAAAAGATGCGTGAGAAGATCTTCATTTTGAGGATCAGCTCTTGATGCGGCCTCATAGACCTCGCTGATTTTCTCAGCTAAAAAAAGAAAAAACGTTTAACGGTGTTTTCAAAGTGCAATAAAATGAAGTTATAAGTCGAGTAATCAGTGCGTTGGGAGAACAGACAAGTTATAATAATCAACGAGGTGACTATGGGATATCTGGGCAAATATATTGATGATAATACTAACGTTGCTGTGTTTCCCTGTAACAGATACTCATGGCTTGAAGCGTTGATTCCTCGAATGGTCCAGACTCTCCACGCACCTGGTCAATGATACTCTGGGACTCGTCCTCCTTACCGAGGCGAAGCAGGGCCAGTGCCTTCAGAACGCGGACGCACTGATTTTTCGGATGCTTCTTCAGGAACTTTTCCGCCTCGTGGTAAGCGCTTTTGTTATTCCCATTGTCAAGCCTATCTGAAACGAGCAGCAGTACGTAGCCGCGAATAAGTTCTGCAGTGTATTATCATCATCATCATCATCATCATCATCATCATACTCAAGATCTTTATTGGCATCACCATGAACATCATATCATTTTTAGATGATATACCACCACCACCACCAATGAGTACCATATAATTACATAACCTCGCGGTGCCGGCGCGCGTGCCCGACTCTCGCGACCGAGCGTCCCCGGGTGCTGCAAAGAGCAACGACAGTCCCAGGAGACGGGGGCACAGTGTCGGGGGACCGTCGTGCATATTAAATTGATATGTTGTACAGCTTGTGTGCAATGACAATCTAACGAGATATAAGTACGTGTATACATATAAATATATATACGCCTATATATATATATGTACATATGTACGTGTGGTATATTGCGCGAGAGCAACAAGCATCAGTCGGCTTACCGTAGATGGGCTTAAGCCGGCGCTCCGTCACGACATCGGGCTTCTGCTTCGCCGCCATTCTGTACTTTGTCGGGTGACCGAAGGCTCTGATGGTTGCTCATCACTTCGTTAATGATCGAGCTGATGTGATGTGCGGAGAGCTGCTGCCGTGCCGCCGTTGCCGCCGCCGCGCCGTATAAGTCGTCACGTGTATGTGTGCCTGTTGTATATTTAAATTGTAGATGTAGAACGCGAGGCGTAAGTCTTAATTTTACCCGCAGATGTACACGATGAACGTCTCGAGAGCCCCAGCCCCACGCTCTTTTAACTCGTCCCTACGCCACTGTGCCTTTGCTCCAAAACGGCGCGCTCCCCGCGTAACTCACCAGCGGAGCCGCAGTTTAAAACCGTGCAAGTCGCGAGAGCCGCTCAAAAAAAAAAGAGGGGTCGACCGACAAGGGCACTTTTTAGAAATAATTCGACTCCGATACTCGAGAGAATGGTATATTGAGTTCACGTACGGGTACGAAACTCCCCGATCTCCCTCGCCAGAATAACTCCCCTCGGGACCTCCGCTCTACAGACTCCACATTTGCATATACTTATCTCATCTCTTTTTCTCTCCAATACAAAATATATACATTCCCCCCTCTGATCCAACCCCTCCCCCTCTCCGACGCCCTGACCATTCATGGAATTCAAATACACCACCCACGCGCACCCACCCACATTTGTGTGGCGCCAACACTTTTTTTTATGTCAGCGATTATTTTTTCGAATTAACAAAGTGCGTGTGAAGAATATTGCCAGTAAGTATACCTGCAGTGAGAAATGTTTTTTTTTTACTGTCGTGTATAATATATGAATTCGTCAAGCCCGGGAATATCGCAATTGCCGAAGCCGCGGCAATCATCGTATGATAAATTAGATACCTATTGACATAAATGTATGACGTGAGTTTTCTTTTGATCTTAAAAAAAAAAAACCCTTTAAGCGATTGCTCTTTAAAAAATTTTTTTTACACAAAACGTACCCAATTCTCGTGCCAATTTTTTTTTGTATGTACTCTTAACATTATTATGAAGAAATTTATTATTTAATTACGAGAATCCTTTACTAAAGAGTGACATGCACGAGCCGCCACGAACGTTTTAAGACTTTTAAGAGCTTTTGGATACATCAAAGCTGGATATCTCTTTTTTCTCATCTCCTGATATATTTATATTCCGCTAATTAACTGAGGGATTGTATTTGTCTGGTATTTTTAATGTGAACATTTTGTCGAGAAAGTTTTTCTCGGCACTGCTGCTGACCAAAAAAAAAAAAAAATGGTAACGACACGTTAAACTTTATTTAATTTACGAATGAATATAATGACAAATTTTTAAGTTGAATAATCATGCTGGTCAAGACGAGAAGAAAAGTTTTCCAAAAGTTGTTTCGTTACTAAAAAACTTGAAAACTATATATACTTTTAATCACTCGCACATGGATGATGAGATGTTTAGCAATGATTTTTACCAAGTACTAGTCAAGTCAAGAATACATTTGAGTTTCGAATATAACTCATCAAACAATCTTCGAGTTTCGCAATTACATAAACATGCAACAGAATTAAATATTAAAAAGCATGAGTAAGCCAATCATGTTACGCAGGCTGATAATCGCGTGATCTATCAATTTTACAGTCCTCAATGGTACGATTTGTAATTGACATGCGTGCATTTTATACATAAATAGTAAAATATAAGAGAAATAAGTAGCGCAGTGAAAATAATATAAGAATAAGGTAAATCCAATAATTGCGAGAATAATTATTGCTACGTGAGTGACGAAGAACATAAGTAATATTATATGCGTGCCGGCTGCAGTTGCCGGTCGCAACAGGTGTACTTATATATTAGGCAGTTTGGGATATATTACAAACAGACGGATACATATATTGTTATTATTGCATATCCCATCATTGTTACAAAAAAATTACAATTTGATGTTTTTTATGTTAAGTCTATATCTATTCTATACTACTTTAATCTCGCCTTCGTACTTTTACTTTTTCAACTTGACTCTTAAAACGTCTTAAAAACGATTGTTGAATTTTATTAAATCATCATGCATGATGTACTCTAAATTACATGCAATAAGTGTTACATATAAGTACTTACCTATACTTAAATAGAAGAAATATTTTAAATGGCCGGTGTGCTCGATGCTCGTATGTCATATTTTTATATATGTATATATATATGTGTGTAGTCTGCTCTCTTTACTATACTGATGTTTGTCTGCATGCACTTTGCACGTGCAGTGTGGAGTGTGCTGCGGTTATAATTGCTCGCGATTGCACTGTATAATAAAGTTGAATAAAAATATAGTGTGATATAACCGATAACAATAATTCTGACTTTTCTCTACAAAAGCACGTAAGCATGCCTATTTAACTGAGCTGATTACAATTTTTCTAAAACCGTAAATTATTGTTTTGGTTTTGCAAAGCTTTTTAGGTTTTTTTTTTTTTTTTTCATTTTACAATTCGCAATAATATACATCTGTATGTGCGCGTTGAAATTTTGAAGTTTTTCAATAATCAGTAAACTACGGTATTTTTCATTACAAAATGTAAATGATTTTTCAAATATTCACATTACCACAGCTATGGCATCAATGGATACAAAATCGGAGTCTACAGAGGGTAGCTCGAAGAGCTCTGAGAAAGATAGCACGGATGAAAAAGACAAGCCAACCTGTATAATAGTGCTTGGAATGGCAGGTTCAGGAAAAACTACATTTGTCACCCAACTTGTAACTAAAATGTACGACGGCGATAAACCCTACGTTATTAACTTGGACCCTGCATGCAACGAAGTTCCTTATCCTGCTAATATTGGTATTTATGATTTTGAGCACTGGTTATTATTATTTGATGTATAATTTTTATTTTATCAGATGTTTAAGTTTTTATTTGAAACTGCAGATATAAGAGATACAGTCAATTACAAAGAAGTCATGAAACAATATAGTTTAGGACCAAATGGAGGAATCGTCACGGCCTTAAATTTATTTTCAACTAAATTTGATCAGGTCATAGATCTCGTGAAAAAAGCAGGAAAAAATCACAAATATGTAGTTATAGATACACCAGGTCAAATTGAGGTTTTCACTTGGTCAGCTAGTGGTGCAATTATAACGGAAGCATTGGCATCTCATTTTCCCACTGTAATTGTTTACGTTATGGACACTGTTCGAAGTGTCAAGCCTGTTACATTTATGTCCAATATGCTGTATGCTTGCTCTATTTTATACAAAACTAACAAGTTGCCTTTGATTGTGGTAATGAACAAAGTAAGTAAAGGAAAAAAAATTGCATCTCATTTGTATCTATGAAAAAGTAATTATGAGAATTTAATTTTTAGACTGATATAGTGGATCACAGCTATGCCATTGAATGGATGCAAGACTTTGAAGCGTTTCAAGAGGTACTGGAGTCCGAAACGTCTTACATCAGTAATTTAACACGCAGTATGGCACTTGCTCTTGATGAATTCTACAATAATCTACTCTGTTGCGGAGTTTCATCGATAACAGGAACTGGAATTTCAAACTTTCTTACGCTTGTTACTAATGCCAGGAAGGAGTATTACGAGTAAGATATTACAATGAGTTTTTTTTTTTTACCAACACATTTATGAAAATATAATTTTTTTTCTATTAGACACTACCGAGTTAAGTGGCAACAAATTCGGGATAAAAAAGTGAAGGAACAGCAGAAAAAAAAAGAACAGCAATTGTTGAGTGCAGCAAAAGCTACTTCTGGAGAACAGGTTCCTCTCATTACAACAGTCAACAGTGGAAGAGAAATATCTGATATTTATTTGAAGCACCCAGCAAATGAATCAAGTGAAGATGAAGAAGGTACAGAAAATGCCACTGAAGTAGATGAAGATGAACGTAAAGAAGCTGAATCATTTAAAAACTTTTTGGAAAAACACAAACGAGATCATGAAAAAAGAACCATGAATCAACAGTCATCTTCTAATGAATCATAGTTTTAAATAGGTTTAAGTATTTATTGATTATTATATTTTTGCAATAAAACATTTTTTATTTCAAAACTGTACAGTCGATTGTTTTTGTTAATCATTTGTAAATTAGAATAATAATAATCGTCACATACGTTCCCGTTGATACAGGACTACTATAGTTTGTGTATATCATGATTGTAGTTTTTTTTTAAATTTTACTTTACTCGTTGCATGTGTTCCGTAACTCAGTTTCGAATTATTGTTGATAAAAAAATCGCGGTTACAAGATACTCAGGTGATTATAAAAATAACGATTTAAAAAAAAATAATTTATAAAAACTTACATTTTTGTATTTACAGCTTTTTTACAATTTATAAAAAATTTCAACATATTTAGTCATCATCTTCAGGATCAGGTTCATCAAAGTCTCTCATTCTTACATCTTCTTCCTCGCCATACTGAATAATATTATCAACTGTCAATTTTATATCTGCTATACTCTCTTCATCTTTAATATTTAGTGGTAAGAATCTGACCAAGCTGTAATCTTCGATGACTCTACCAAGTGCTTGCGTGAGCTTGCTGTAATGGTCGTCATCTTCTTCAGCAAGTAAATTCATTGGATCAGGTTCCAAGTACATGTCCAACTGTTTCCTAGCAGCTTTTGACAACAAATCCATTTTACTGAGAACATTCACGTGAGGCAATTCCAAATTAATCATAGCCGTCAGTGCAGCCATTGTGCCGGACAAAAATTTTGATGCATCAACCAAGAACTGACTGTCAACTAAAAACACCACACATAAGTGGAAATTGGAGTCTTGCAAAGCAGTGATCAAGTCTTTCATAACTGTCATGTGCGTATACAACTCCAATTGTCCAGGACAGTCAAAGATAATGTAATCATCGTCGGTATCTTTCAGTTCATCCTTGAGCCAAGACAAATTTTTTATCAAGTATCTAAAAAGTAAAATTTACTCTACTTAAACAATTGATTTAGCATTAGTTGGAGATTTTTTCTGAAAAGAAAAACTCACTCAAAACTATACACCAGAGAACCATTGGGTCCCAAATTCAGAGTTTCTGCAACATCGTCCACAGAAATAAGCTCTCTGATATCAATGAGACAGTCATAATCAAAGTGTTCGGCTGCAGGATCGAGATTGACAACGTCAATTGTTCTTCTGTCGGCAGCAGCATGTTTTTGCATTATAGAACAGTACGTGGACTAAAATAAAAATACAAGAGGGTAAGTATTTTTGAATATGATTTATACTTACTTTTTAAACAGTTTGTTTTTCGTATCATCGCTACTTAGGTTAGATGAGTAAATTTAATGAAAATTTAAAGTGATTACCTTGCCACTGCCTGCCGGTCCAATCACTAATTGTCCGTACCTCATTTTTTAAATTTTTAATAAAAGTAATGAACGTTAAGTACACTTTAAATAAAAAAAGAAAACGTTCTCTACGAGACGTTTGAATTTCACGTATACTTATGTTTATATTTTTTGTCCGGTCGCTTTCGCTAGTCAAAATCTTTACTGACGGCAGAGTAGAAAGTGACAGTACCATCACGTCGTAAGTATAAAACGTAAGAACTGCAATATGATTTGGCAAACATATGATAGAGTGCGATGCCATATTACTTATGTGGGGACCCTCTCACACACATGTACGTACACTTCGGCTCTCCGTCCTTCTCCGCTAGGCGTCTAACCATGTCACTCGACCTTCTCGCAAGTGCCCGGATTTCATGTTGGTTAATATATAACGGCGTTTAAGATTGAGCTAGGGTATCCCCACCGATATAGGTGTCTAAGGCAGGGAGCACGTCATCAGCCTTACTGATGAGTCCTGGCGTGCTCCCGGGACGAAACATCAAATAATATTTTCTCACTTATCATGGTATACCTTGATAGCCATACTTACTTATATACATTTTCTGCAATAATTTTGAGAACCAAAAATCGTTACGCGTACATACAAAAACGAACAAGTATTACTTATGCAGTAGGTATGCATCACAGATAAAGTGATTATTACTAAGTAATTGGTAATTCTGACTTTTTCAATAATTACCATAAAAGATATTTGCGTGGAAACATGATTTTGTGTAGAGAGAAAACACCTGTTCACGAATAAGTACTTGTGAACGCAAATAAAAATTTATTACGCAAAGAAAAAAACACGAGAACAAGACAGATTATTGACTGTAACACTATACATACAATGAAAGTTCCAAACAACCGCGATGTCTATCTTTGATATCCGAAGCAATCATACATCGGGTATTTTCCCGCAAAAGAGGCGAAAAAAGTGTGGACTTTCGGAAATATTTCTGATGAGCCACCGACATAATAATCATAATGCTACCACGTGTAAAAATAGTTATTGTATCCGTCGTGGAGAGAGAGAGAGAGAGAGATGATCTCGATACCCTCGATTCTCTTTTGTGCCAAGAGATTCGATTAAAATTTTTTTTTGACATCCCAGCACTCCAAGACAATGGATAAGGAAGCCTGGAGCTTTCCCCCGGCGGGGGCTACTCGCGGACGACGCAATTACATTTAATAAGCAATTAATCCCATCGTGTCCGACGATTCAATCCGATGTTGCTGCAGTTACAGTAATTTCGCCCTTCCCCTTCTCGTGGCTCTTTGAAAAGTATATGGGTAAGGTGCGTCTATAGAGTACAACCTCTTTGTTTTTCTCGAATGATAAAATAATTGCAGCTTAGTTTCCTCGTTCCATTTCGACAAATAATTGTGTCGTTGTTTTGATTATCGAAAAACTATATACCCACGAAATACATATATATATTCATTATTTTAATTTCATCACGATCTGCTATATGTATATATTTACAGTTTCCTTGAAGCGCTTCGAATTTTTTTTTTCCCCTTATCGCCTCGAATGGAATATATAATTATTGCCAGCGAATCGTTTGAAATTACTTTTTTGTAACAACGCAACGAACAATATTTTATGCAACAAAGGGTAATAATTATATTACATATTATCATGCATACATTGGGATGACGCTAGAAACTCGATAGATTTTCTATATGCAGGTATCAACGAGAGTGTTACAGCACGTCCAAATCTGGCATATTGTACGTGTTTCTAAAAAGTATACTATTAAAAATATCAACTCTATACATATTATAATATTACTCCATACATATATATATATACGTTACATCGATCGTTGTGTCGACGGTATAATACCTATAAAGTCATCCATTAAAGCTGTATAAAATTCTACATTTGGTGGAAACCAAAATGAAACGCGTTGCCTCATAACACACGCGCTCGTATAACTATGTAACATTTTATGCCCTGCGGTAATAAATAATTGTACAAAATTTGAATTTGTCGCCACGAGGCACAACACAGGTGTGTGTATGAATATTACATACAGCAGTGTATTCATATTCCAAATTGTCTCTCGTTACATTCAAAGTATAGATATATACTCAAGCCGCGTCGTTTGTTTATTCAAATTTTTGACGAGTCCCCCCCCCCATGACCAGCCGGCCGGCTTATTTCCAAGATATACATGTATATGTATACTTACCACCTGCTCGTTTCTAATTTCAATAATTCCTCGGGCGCCGTTAGAAAGCTATCGAAGAGAAGACCGATTTTTTTTTTCCCCCGTACAGCAGATGTATCCCACACGGGCAACAATGAGAGCGAAGAAAACCTAATTTGAGGTGTTTCCGAGATAGATCGCAGGCGCGCGCGAGGGTGTTAATCGGCCGTTAACCACCACGTGGTATACCATCATTATTTGCCTGTTATTGGAGCCAGTAGTATATACTTGTATAAATATAGGTGCGCGAATTGCAGCGGCAACTATTAACTTGGATCGATTGCTTACTCTGTTTTACAGCGAACGACGTCCTGCAAGACCGAGAGGAAGGAGATCGACGTTTATACGTGATGTGCTATATACAGGATAACCAAAGCTGTGGCCCTGATATGAGAGGTATATACACCTTTCTTATATACAGCGCGGCGAGGGGAGGATGGGGGGAGAAAATCGGCCCGGCTTCTCTCCGTACGCGTGTGTATATACGTGTGTACACACACGGGAGATCGGGAGTAGCTCTCGGACTTTTTTTTTTTTTTCTCTCTCTTTCCCCGGCACGCGAGAACACACCGACGGGAGGCTGCCGTTGGGCTCCACGAGAGAGCCTCCGTATACAGCAAAACGACGAGTGCTATCACTAAACTCGGAGCTCCGAACCGGGCCGGGCAAGCTCCTCTTTTATACCGGCGCGCTTGCGGTTTTCCACAAAAACTAAAAAATCGGCAAATTTTGGCGAGTGAAACTATATACCATTTTTTTTTTTTTTTTTCAAATTATGTGTACAATGAAATTCTACCGGCTACTTGGCTGACGATCGGTACAGTTGCGGAGGAATCGTCGTCGTTTTGTCAAAGGATACGACTCGATAATGGAAGTGATGAAGCTTTCGGGGCGCACCCCCGACTCGAGCGAGTTTTTGCGCGAGGCCATGCTGTCCCAGAGATTCGCCGACGTCGCGCTCTGCTGCTCCGGTGGGCAAAGGTTCATGGCTCATCGGCTCGTCCTCTCCGCCGCTAGTCCGTACTTGCAGGTCCGTATATATATACATCACACACCATTGATGGATAAAAGTGGCTTTCTCGGCAATATACGATGTCAATTAGCGTGTTTGCACAGTACTTGGCCGCTCCACCGAGAAAATGTTACGCGTGCACAATGTATGCAGCAAGTACTCGTATAGTCGCTGTTTGAAAAGAAAGCCGGAACGGCAAACATTGGCCCTGAAAAATTATCGCGCGCTTACACTGTAACCAATAATCCATGCCGTATTTATTTTTATTTTATTTTTTCTTTTTAATCGCTCCTTTATCATTGGGGAAGCTTATTATCCTTATTGCCGGGTGACGCGCGCATGGATGTTAACGGGCGCGGAAATCGGCTAAGCTCTTAATGAACTGTACACACCTACTTGTAAGTTCGGATTGAAAAAAAAAAAAAAAAAAAAAGAGAAAAGCCCGAGATGCGGTTGAAAATCGTAAAACGCATATAAAACAAACGATTAAAAGGCACGGGCGTATAATATACAATGCATAAATCACGCTTGGTATACGCATCGTGTACATAAATACGTGAAAATCGAAGAAAAATTATCCAAAGTCGCAAGCATTATAGGTATGTACTGCATGTCTCGAAAGATCCTGTAAGATGAAACTCCGCGCTGCAGCATCTCCGCGGTTAATCTTGTGAATTTACGAGTCGGATGAACGTCAAAATCGGCTGCCCGTACGCAACGTAAGCACGTAATATATATATATATGCACCGTGAGCTCTGTACGTGTATGTATAGAAAAAAGAGTATAATATTATAAGCTTGTGGTGTTGCGCTCTTTGATTAAAATTAACACTCGCGTGCATTCGACAGTGGGACAAGAGTGAATAAATGCAGTCTATAAGCCTCGGTCTGATGTATTAGCGGTATAGATATATGTATAATATAGCGTCAAGACAAAAGCCGTCGAACCGGTCATCTGCCGTGTAACACAATTGTACAAGTATATACACATGACACACATTCAACTCAGAATACCAATAGACAGGCGAATGCATCCTACAACATTTAATTTGCGCGCGAGCTTTAAAAAACAATAAAACTCATATTATCAGGAGATGGCGCGAATGATAAAGTCACGCAATTACATTATTGGGAGTGCCGCGATCGCCCACCGTTAGATTGCTCGTAAATGTCATTTATCGCTACTGGTTTTATCTCTCCTTGCTTGATTGTACATTCAAACATTTGCCCGATGCGCTATACCGTATGGACAAAAAAAAAAAAAAAAAAAAAAAAGCATGCGTAGAGAGGATTGGCGCGGATAATCGTCGCCACCTTTCATTGCACCTTGTGTATGTAAATGTAGTATAACTATTGAATAGTAATCGATTCAAAGTAAATTTTCACTCAATTAAAACAGTGCAAATTAAACTTGTGCATCGCAACGAATCAAAAAACGATCACTGACCAAATGTAATTGACTTCGCTGATGGTATTGATGTGGTATAAAAAAAAAATAACAGAATTACCGTACGCCTACTTCGTGGTCGGATCTTTATACAAGTATGATTGTAGCAGGTGAACAGTATGTTTTGCTAAAAAGAACAATGCACTGTTTATGATAAAAAACAAGTTTTTTGCCTCACAATTTCGAAAAAAAAAAAAAAAATACATTAGACGAAAAATGTTAGTGTTTGAATACCTCACAGCAAACTGTGATACTTAAGCTATTGTACTCATCTGTTGGAAAAAAACTTTTTTTTTTTTCTTAAAACTGCACAACGATAAATAAAAATATTTTTAGTAAATAGAATTTTCTGTTGAAGTATTTGAAAATATCCATGAAATAATTGTGCCCAAGTCTGCTCGAGTTTTCCTGTAACGTACACCATAAGAAGTTGTTTGCACTATCCATCGAGGACTATTTATACATCGAAAACAAAAAAGGAAAAAAAAAAAAAAATCATTTTACATCACATATTGAAAACACCAACTTTGAGTGCGGATGTAACATACTCTAATCAAACTACAATTGGCAAAAAAAAAGCCTCGTACGAGAATACCCTTGAAAACCCATACAACAAAAACGAACTTAACGACACGCGAGAGCGCGAAACAGAATAAATAAAAAAAAAAAAAAAAAGGTACACGATGCAGTAGTTGTTATCCACCAAAATGGGTTGGGGGGGAAAAAGAAAGGCAATTTTATACTCTGCCGCTGTCGCGCAATCTCTTTCCTTTTATTTTTTTTTGTATTATTTTCCCTCCCGGCACGGACCGCATGCACATGCAGAGCACAAACGCCGCGCACTGCAATCCCTATACTACAGACAGGTGGATGGACGGACGGGCATCAGCAATAAAAGCCTCGAATTTAAAAGGAAAGGAAAATTGACGCTCTTATATATATATACACACATACATAATATATAAAACATAGGGAGGGTAACGGCAGTATCGGTCCGATGTGTATACCTTAATATAAAAGAAATGAAAGTAAAGTGTGCGGCACACGGACGGAGACGCAGGTTACACGAGATAAGGTATACAAGAGATGGACTTGCGTGCAGCTGCATCCTATATATTATAATATAAATCTTGGGTCTCAACACGAGAGTGCCTCGCTATATTATATCCCCGGCTGTATACAGTCGAAAATCCAAGCGAGCGTGTAATATTGTATACAGCAATAGGAGTAGGTCACTGTATAATAATTGTATCCCCCCGCACCACCTGTAAAATAATATATGTATATGTATAAGAGAACGCAAACATATATCTCCATTTTCGCATCTCCCTGGACACTTTGTATTACGCCCGCTCATTCAAAAGTTGAACCATATATCCCCGCGCGAGTTTTCGCGTAAGAGGAAAACAAAAAAAAAACATTCGTCCGAGCCATCGAAACGTTAAGTAGCCTTTCCGTCTTGCCGACTCGGCTCTCCTTTTGATTTATCCTCGGTACTTTTGTATCTCTGCAACGCGAGTATAAATATGGCCCCCGTGCAGTGTATCGGTACCCATATATATATATATATATATATAAATATCAGTGCAACGAAACAACGGTCATTTTTAACGCCTCGCCCGTGTTATTGTGCCCATTGGTCTCTTTCCGAAGGTAGTGACTCCACGGTTGGCCTTTTCTTTTCTGCAGAGTGCCATTTTTCACGACTACAATATTAATATAGTCCACACGCACGAGGAGGAGGAGGAGGAGGAAAAATCATCGGGAAATGTAAGGTTGCGGAGAATATGTATATACGTATTTCCTCTAATAAATTAAGGCGCGTGTATAGCCAAAGAAAATTATATACACAAAAGTGGGCGCACATTTATTGGGGCGTGACTATCTGTCTGGCAACGAGGCAAGATATCGAAAGAAAACGAAGCTACACGTGTACACGTATATGTATAATGCGCGAGAATATAATTTGTCAAAGAGTTATGGGGATTGGTGCGGTTTATTACAATATATACATGCTCGTGTATTCGTATGGGTGGCAGTGCATGTAATATGGATGACCGGCAATAAAATCGGTCAGCACACGGCTGTTGGGTGATTTATTGGTACTGTATTTTATATATGTATAAGTATACGCACTGTGCCAGCTTTCCTCGGGCTTTATGATGTAGGGAGACAGGACTCAGGTATACGCCGCAGTTGTATTTCTTGTCTGATGCGTTAAAAATTTTTTTTTTTTTTTTTTTTTTTTCCAAGCCAAACAATGGGACTGTGCATCATCGCTGCTTAACATCAGCCATTTAGCAAGGTGAATACCTCCCCGAGCACAATGTACGTACCGGTACTGCGGATTATTCATCCTTTGGTCATCACTGCACAACCCCGTTTCGGTGCTCCATTTTAACTCGCTTACAATAGCAACGTGCGCGTGTCTCTGCGTTTGATGCATATTATAACGATCATTCCTTGTACGCGCGAGCCACGCGACACTTCGGAGAAAACACACAAGCAAAAACCAAAGCTCGACGAGTAAGTAGTTTTTTTTTTTCCATGTCGCACCTCGTGATTTATGGATGATTGTTCGCCGCCGGGCGCGGGGAATTTTAATTGGCTCGGGGAAAAATCGGCGCCAGCCGTGATCGTTACCTAACGTATCAAGCGTATTCCGCGATTAATTGCTCGTAAAAGTAATAGGTACCTTCCGTATGGGCAAAATGGTCATACAAGGATCTGAAAGGGAGGCAATGCGATAAATTTGATGGTTTTTGAACGCGGATAAATGCTCCGAGTGATTACGGATGGGGGAGTATTGTAGCGAGAAGAAAGTTAATCCCGTGTGTCTACCTATATAATATATAAACGAGTGTTGAAAAAAAGAAAGAAAAAAAAAAGAAAAAAAGGAGAGTCACAAAGCGTATTGTTTCGCGAAAAGTGTGCGCGTACCTACGCGCGGTCGTCGCGTTCCACGTGTTTGTACGTACAACTTGTCCACGCGTTGGATCGGTATGAGATCGGTATCCATATACACTCGTACAGTGGACGCGTTTCAGCTATACGGCAAAAGAGTAAGACGAATGCCCATACGGTCTTGACGATCGGACAAATGAGCCGCCTTTGAAAACGCTATATAGATATATTATTAACTGTATATGCTTACCGCGACTCAAGTCGCCCGCGACGATTTCCCATAGAAAATCCATCATCGTCAGAGGTGGACACGCGCGCGAATAGGTGTGTGCCTGCGTGCATTGGAAGATAATATATATATATATACGCGTGTTTGCCTTGCACTCCAAATAGTATATCCCTCGGATGGTCGTCTTCCGTGGAAAACGTCACCGCTTTCGTGGCTCGCATTTGTTTTTCTTTCCTTTCGTCTCTCTTGTCTGCGATCATCAGTGTAGGCAGACTCTCGCCGTCACTTAGCCATCACCGCAAGGTACATAAAAAAAAATATTAAGGACATCACCTCGTGCTAAAAGCCTCTGACACGATAATAATCGCCGCGCAGTGCTACTTACGGTACACGAGTATATATATATATATATATATATATATACCTACTTCTGTAAAAAATGATGTTATTTGTTTTTCATTTATGAGTGTATACACCGTTTGCGAAATTGCGTCAAATCAGGGAATCGGACATCATAAAAGCCCAAATGTTGTTTCGATAGGACAAATTTGCTATCATTATTCAGTATTTCAATATATAGAAGCAAGCGAGCTCTCGCATGTGAAAGAAATAAAAAAAAAAAGGAATGTTACAATGTCCATTATGTCCCTGTATTTTATGAATCTCATGATAAAAGAATGCCCGATGTATGTGAATGACGTGTCCGTAGGACGTGCTGTTGGCGCACAGCAGCTGCCCGAGCAGCAACTGCGAGCCAGTGACGTTGATCCTGGCGGAGGTGGAGGCCCCGGAGTTGGGGGCCCTGCTCGGCCTCGTGTACACTGGGAGCGCCACCCTGCCCCGTGGCCGGTTCGAGGCTTTCCTGCGGGTGGTCGAGCTCCTCCGGGTTTACCTGCCCGGTTTCTCGCACAGCAGCTGCGACGACGAGGCCCCGGCCGAGGACCTGAGCTGCTGCTGTTGCGGCGACACGGACTGGGGACCATTGCACGCCAGGAGACAACGGGTGGCCAATCGCGTCGTCACCGCCTCGCCCTGGAGCCAAATACTCAGGCCCCACCACTCGCCCAAGCTCCAGCCCATCGTCCTACAACAGCCGTGCCTCCCTGAGAAGGACAATGACGCTACCCCTGCTGTCCCGTTACACGAGCAGCCCCTCGGTGTAAGTATATATTTATATATACCACATACTTATATATCTACGCTCGATCACGCCCCGAGCCAGTGTACAGTGTTATTTATCGCGCTGATAGTGACGCCCATCGCCAAAATCCACGTGTATAGTATACACCTGTATACATAACGGATACTAACCGCCGAGCAAATCAATTTGATCGCCACGCGCGCACTTTTCAGCTCATGTGGGTATTCATCGCTCGGTGGTTGGATCTTGACGCCACTCGGACAAGTGAATCTCTCTTATTTTCTACACGTGTACGCGATAACACGGGACGGAGTATACGATCCTCTTTTTACCTCTCTCTACAGAGAGGGGGTAGAGTCGTGAATGCTTTTTCTTTTTTTTTTGTTTCCTCCACTATCCAATCCTTGATCCGAGTCGAAATCTTTACTGCGTCCGTTTTATTGCTACCACGTGTATATATAAATATAAAGGTCCCTCTTTCTCTCTTGAAATCGGACCTAATGGCGCGAAAAACCACATCAAATTCAAGAGGAAACAATTATCCGTGACGCGCCCACGTCATTTCCTAAAAAAAATAGGGCACCAAACCCGTAAAGAACAAACTCATCGTATCGCGAACGAAGCGACCGATGAAATTCGTTAGAAAACAATCGTATACACATTCACCATAATACCTACTCCCGCAAATTTAACAGTTATATCGTTTCGCTCGTTTAAACATCGCACACGGCGATAAATCACTGGATCGTCATTGTTTCTTCCTCCCTCCTCCTCCCCACCATGAATATACTAATAATATAGGTATGGGCCACACCCATAGCATAAATAACCCGACCTTGACAATTAAACGTCACAATGAAAAACTTGACTATGGCAGGCATACATGTACGTATTTTTATATACATTTCTCTCTCTCATAAATTATTCACGCTCGTCGATTGTCACAGAGGGGAAAGGAGTATCGTTACCGTATCGTTGATGTTCTTCTTTCACTTCATTTGGCGCTTTGTATTTTTTTTTTTTTTTTTTTTTCATCATACAAACGACCGGCTTAACGCAAAAAAGCCGAAGCGGTATATATTGTACAACATCGATTACAGGAGCCAGTCGACGCGGCCTCGTCCCCAGGGTCCAGGTGCGAGCTCTCGCTGCCCGTGAGTCGACTCTGCGGTATCGGTTCCCCGGAGACGGTGCCGATCGTCGTCGAGGAATCGGGGAAACACGACGGAGCTGCGCTAGTCGTCAACGATAGCAACAACAATGCCAGCGACGATAACAACAACAACAACAAGCAACAACCGGAGCAGCATCGGTGCGAGCTGTGCCCAAAGTCCTTCGTCACAAAGGCTTCGCTCAAGGTATACACGATCACATACACGTGTTTATACGTGCGCTTGACGATATGGGACTTTTACGGGGTCTTTTTTTTTTCCCGCTTTATCTCGGCGAGGGACGATATTTCACGTTTTATGGGAGCAGTTAACCGATTTCCGGGCGTCTACGCAAATGTAAGCTCGGAAGACTTGCGAGTGGGGCGGTTCGGCAAAGTGAATTTAATTAATTGAAAAAAAAGGGGGGGGGAGGCGAGTGCACTCGGACCGCGGCGAAATCACCTCTCCGATATACTCGCAGTAAAAGGCTTTTGGATCGAGAGCGCCGTTAAATATACGAGGAGATGCACACACACGCGTGGGAAGCTTCATTACTCTTTTTTTAATATATTTCCTCGTTTTACAAAAGAAAAAAAAAAAAAACAACAACAACAACATTGGGCAATTTTCGCGACTTTTCCATCGGACCGACGATCGCCTCGTATAAACGAGATGTAAAATTATTCACGCGCGAGAGACGAGGAAATATATACCATAAATTTGCCAAGGAAAGTTGGTGGTGCGCGGCGAGAGTGGACTTTTTCGGATATCCACGCGTTGATGAGCGCTATTGTATAAGTAAACGATTATCAATGACACGCGGGGGTCGATAATAAAATTATTATCGTTGTGGCGCAGGTGCACCAGCGCACGCACTCGGGCGAAAAGCCATTCCGTTGCACGGAGTGCGGCAAGGAGTTCTCGCAGTTGCGGAATTACAAGTACCACAAGTCCGTGCACGAGGGTACGCGCGAGTTCGCGGCGAATTGCCCGGAGTGCGGCAAGTCGTTCAACGATCGGGGCTACTTGAGCTCCCACATGAAGATCCACCGGAACCGCAAGGAGTACGCCTGCGCCGAGTGCGGCAAGAGCTTCAACCAACGGGTGGCGTACAACATGCACGCGCGCATCCACACGGGCGTCAAGCCCCACCAGTGCGACCAGTGCGGCAAAGCCTTTTCCCGGAAGATGCTGCTCAAGCAACACCTGCGCACCCACTCGGGCGAGAGGCCCTACGAGTGCCAAGTGTGCCACAAGGCCTTCGCCGACCGGTCCAACATGACCCTCCACACGCGCCTACACTCGGGCCTCAAGCCTTACCAGTGCACCCTATGCTCGAAAGCCTTCACCAAGAAGCACCACCTCAAGACGCACATCAATTACCACACTGGGACCAAACCCTACGCCTGTCCCTGCTGTCGGCTCAGCTTCTCCCAGAGCAGCAACATGCGCACCCACTACAAAAAATGCGTCCTGGTCCAACAACGCCGCGCCAACGACAATGCCCACGGCAAGTCTATAGACTGCGTCGAGCAACAGCTCACGCCCCCCAACTCGGACCAGGAGTCCGGCAGTCTCGTCGTTCACTGAACACCCGTCCATCTATCACATCATCATCGTCACAAAAGTCACTTTATCATCATTACCACGTGTTGTACATGTCATATATTTTATACATCCCACTGTTGCACCATGACTCGCTGTATGATCAATAAAAGTACATGGTTTATTTATCGTATACGTACAGGTTTCGCTTGAAAATTTATTTCTCTTTTCTTCCTCTTTTTCCTTATCTTTTGTACGCCGTACAAGTATATACATATACAAATGAGTATACACAGTAAAAAAAAAAAGACATTAAATTATTCAAAATCACAGTGTTACTTGCACCTACGCGTGCGGTCGATTGAAAAAAAGTGCTTTCAGTTGAGTGGAGGTCTCTAAAAGCTGCACTTGGCATGAACCCTGCAATTGAAGAGGGATATGTACTATACGGCAGCAGAACAAAAAAAATTTTCATACCCGATGGACACGGATCAGGTAGTTTTTACGTAACTCCATTTTTATGATATGCGAATATAGGTATATTTATATATTATCTCGGGGCGCACCTGACGCAAGAAGAACCAGTTTGTTCGTTGTTGAGAATTAACCAAAGTAGAAAGAAAAGAAAAACCATGCGGGGTACGCGTATACGAATATTCATTGTAACGCCGGCGTGGTGCGAACCTGTTTTTATCAATATACTTATCGGCTGCGGTGTAAATTTTTTTTAAACGTAGTAATAAAGAAAACACGAAAATCAAGGAAAATCGGTAATTCTCGATTTCGAGCGAATGGATTATGCAAAAATCTACATAAAAGACAACACGGAAAAATCGAGTGAATGAAAATTGCACTTTACAAACAAAAAGTAATTGAGAATAGAAACAGCAAAAGAAAAATGAACCAAAAAATGGGCTATTAACAAAAACAATATGTTGGTGCAAAGGTTTAAATCACTTCTCATTTCCAATTTTTCCTCTATTCGCGTCCCCTTCCCAATACACTAATTCGTTATCTTATGACTTGATCGACTTAAAAGTGAGCCAAAAAATAGAACGCCCAGGGGATTGTACGACCACACATGTACTTATTGGTGTCAAGATAGCGAGTATTTCAAATACAATTGACTGGACAGGCTGATCCCGCTTTATCAACTCAAACAATTTATTTAGAAATTTCGTATAACTGTAACGCCACACAAAATACAAACATGATAAATTTCTAAACAAACCGATTTTCACATAATATAACGGTAAATTTTAGATCGCGCACTGATTTTTTTTAAACTCATAAAGCATATTTATCTAACCTGTATAATATTTAAATTAACTTACGGAATATTCGTGCGTCATCTCCTGTTTTTTGTTTTTTAAAAAAACCAAACAACTAAAAAAAAATGTTTTATTTTAATTTTCGGTGATCACGAAATAGCGTCCTTTTCGCCGTATCTGCATTATTTACAGAGATATGGCGAATTTAAGATTTCAATCATTTTAATTCTAAAAATTACGAATTTAAAGTATATCCACTGCTTTTTTATGGTTTATAATTGTACATTAGGGTATTCTATGAGATATTCAAGCGTTAGCAACGAAGTTCAGTTGATATATAAAGCCCAGCACCTACAGCTAAAATTTTTTTTTTTTTTAATTTTCAGTCATCACGAAATAGCGTCCTTTTCGCCGTATCTGCATTATTTACGGAGATATGGCGAATTTAAGATTTCGATGATTTAAACTATAAAAATTATGAATTTAGAGTATATCCACTGCTTTTTTATGGCTCGTTATTGTACATTTAGCTAACCTAAGAGATATCCAAGCGTTAGCAACGAGATTCAGTTGATGTTTAAAACCTAGAACCTATGTCTAAAATTTTTATTTTTTTTTATTTTCAGTGATCACGAAATAGCGTCCTTTTCGCCGTATCTGCATTATTTACGGAGATATGGCGAATTTAAGGTTTTGATCATTTTAATTCTAAAAATTACGAATTTAAAGTATATCCACTGCTTTTTTATGGTTTATAATTGTACATTTAACTAACCTAAGAGATATCCAAGCGTTAGCAACGAGATTCAGTTGATATTTAAAGCCCAGCACCTACAGCTAAAATTTTTTTTTTTTTTTTTAATTTTCGGTGATCACGAAATAGCGTCCTTTTCGCCGTATCTGCATTATTTACGGAGATATGGCGAATTTAAGGTTTTGATCATTTTAATTATAAAAATTATGAATTTAGAGTATATCCACTGCTTTTTTATGGCTCATAATTGTACATTAAGCTAACCTAAAAGATATCCAAGCGTTAGCAACGAGATTCAGTTGATGTTTAAAACCTAGAACCTATGTCTAAAATTTTTATTTTTTTTTATTTTCAGTGATCACGAAATAGCGTCCTTTTCGCCGTATCTGCATTATTTACGGAGATATGGCGAATTTAAGGTTTGGATCATTTTAAATGTGAAAATTACGAATTTAAAGTATATCCACTGCTTTTTTATGGCTCGTTATTGTACATTTAGCTAACCTAAGAGATATCCAAGCGTTAGCAACGAGATTCAGTTGATGTTTAAAACCTAGAACCTATGTCTAAAATTTTTTTTTTTTTTAATTTTCGGTGATCACGAAATAGCGTCCTTTTCGCCGTATCTGCATTATTTACGGAGATATGGCGAATTTAAGGTTTTGATCATTTGAATTCTAAAAATTATGAATTTAAAGTATATCCACTGCTTTTTTATGGTTTATAATTGTACATTAAGCTAACCTAAAAAATATCCAAGCGTTAGCAACGAGATTCAGTTGATGTTTAAAACCCAGAACCTATATCCAAAATTTTTTTTTTTTTTTAATTTTTGGTGATCACGAAATAGCGTCTTTTTTGCCGTATCTGCATTATTTACGGAGATATGGCGGATTCAAGGTTTTGACCATTTTAATTCTAAAAATTACGAATTTAAAGTATATCCACTGCTTTTTTATGGTTTATAATTGTACATTTAGCTAACCTAAGAGATATCCAAGCGTTAGCAACGAGATTCAGTTGATATTTAAAGCCCAGCACCTACAGCTAAAATTTTTTTTTTTTTTTTAAATTTTCGGTGATCACGAAATAGCGTCCTTTTCGCCGTATCTGCATTATTTACGGAGATATGGCGAATTTAAGATTTCGATGATTTAAATTATAAAAATTATGAATTTAGAGTATATCCACTGCTTTTTTATGGCTCGTTATTGTACATTTAGCTAACCTAAGAGATATCCAAGCGTTAGCAACGAGATACAGTTGATGTTTAAAACCTAGAACCTATGTCTAAAATTTTTATTTTTTTTTATTTTCGGTGATCACGAAATAGCGTCCTTTTCGCCGTATCTGCATTATTTACGGAGATATGGCGAATTTAAGGTTTTGATCATTTTAAATGTGAAAATTACGAATTTAAAGTATATCCACTGCTTTTTTATGGTTTATAATTGTACATTTAGATAACCTAAGAGATATCCAAGCGTTAGCAACGAGATTCAGTTGATGTTTAAAGCCCAGCACCTACAGCTAAAATTTTTTTTTTTTTTTTAATTTTCGGTGATCACGAAATAGCGTCCTTTTCGCCGTATCTGCATTATTCACGGAGATATGGCGAATTTAAGGTTTTGATCATTTTAATTCTAAAAATTACGAATTTAAAGTATATCCACTGCTTTTTTATGGTTTATAATTGTACATTTAGCTAACCTAAGAGATATCCAAGCGTTAGCAACGAGATTCAGTTGATATTTAAAGCCCAGCACCTACAGCTAAAATTTTTTTTTTTTTTTAAATTTTCGGTGATCACGAAATAGCGTCCTTTTCGCCGTATCTGCATTATTTACGGAGATATGGCGAATTTAAGGTTTTGATCATTTTAATTCTAAAAATTACGAATTTAAAGTATATCCACTGCTTTTTTATGGTTTATAATTGTACATTTAGCTAACCTAAGAGATATCCAAGCGTTAGCAACGAGATTCAGTTGATATTTAAAGCCCTGCACCTACAGCTAAAATTTTTTTTTTTTTTTTAATTTTCGGTGATCACGAAATAGCGTCCTTTTCGCCGTATCTGCATTATTTACGGAGATATGGCGAATTTAAGATTTCGATGATTTAAATTATAAAAATTATGAATTTAGAGTATATCCACTGCTTTTTTATGGCTCATAATTGTACATTAAGCTAACCTAAAAAATATCCAAGCGTTAGCAACGAGATTCAGTTGATGTTTAAAACCCAGAACCTATATCCAAAATTTTGTTTTTTTTTTAATTTTTGGTGATCACGAAATAGCGTCCTTTTTGCCGTATCTGCATTATTTACGGAGATATGGCGGATTCAAGGTTTTGACCATTTTAATTCTAAAAATTACGAATTTAAAGTATATCCACTGCTTTTTTATGGTTTATAATTGTACATTTAACTAACCTAAGAGATATCCAAGCGTTAGCAACGAGATTCAGTTGATGTTTGAAGCCCAGCACCTACAGCTAAAATTTTTTTTTTTTTTTTAATTTTCGGTGATCACGAAATAGCGTCCTTTTCGCCGTATCTGCATTATTTACGGAGATATGGCGGATTCAAGGTTTTGACCATTTTAATTCTAAAAATTACGAATTTAAAGTATATCCACTGCTTTTTTATGGTTTATAATTGTACATTTAGCTAACCTAAGAGATATCCAAGCGTTAGCAACGAGATTCAGTTGATATTTAAAGCCCAGCACCTACAGCTAAAATTTTTTTTTTTTTTTTAAATTTTCGGTGATCACGAAATAGCGTCCTTTTCGCCGTATCTGCATTCTTTACGGAGATATGGCGAATTTAAGATTTCGATGATTTAAATTATAAAAATTATGAATTTAGAGTATATCCACTGCTTTTTTATGGCTCATAATTGTACATTAAGCTAACCTAAAAGATATCCAAGCGTTAGCAACGAGATTCAGTTGATGTTTAAAACCTAGAACCTATGTCTAAAATTTTTATTTTTTTTTATTTTCGGTGATCACGAAATAGCGTCCTTTTCGCCGTATCTGCATTATTTACGGAGATATGGCGAATTTAAGGTTTTGATCATTTTAAATGTGAAAATTACGAATTTAAAGTATAACCACTGCTTTTTTATGGCTCGTTATTGTACATTTAGCTAACCTAAGAGATATCCAAGCGTTAGCAACGAGATTCAGTTGATGTTTAAAGCCCAGCACCTACAGCTAAAATTTTTTTTTTTTTTCTAAATTTTCGGTGATCACGAAATAGCGTCCTTTTCGCCGTATCTGCATTATTTACGGAGATATGGCGAATTTAAGATTTCGATGATTTAAATTATAAAAATTATGAATTTAGAGTATATCCACTGCTTTTTTATGGCTCATAATTGTACATTAAGCTAACCTAAAAAATATCCAAGCGTTAGCAACGAGATTCAGTTGATGTTTAAAACCCAGAACCTATATCCAAAATTTTTTTTTTTTTTTAATTTTTGGTGATCACGAAATAGCGTCCTTTTTGCCGTATCTGCATTATTTACGGAGATATGGCAGATTCAAGGTTTTGACCATTTTAATTCTAAAAATTACGAATTTAAAGTATATCCACTGCTTTTTTATGGTTTATAATTGTACATTTAGCTAACCTAAAAGATATCCAAGCGTTAGCAACGAGATTCAGTTGATGTTTAAAACCTATAACCTATGTCTAAAATTTTTATTTTTTTTTATTTTCAGTGATCACGAAATAGCGTCCTTTTCGCCGTATCTGCATTATTTACGGAGATATGGCGGATTCAAGGTTTTGACCATTTTAATTCTAAAAATTACGAATTTAAAGTATATCCACTGCTTTTTTATGGTTTATAATTGTACATTTAGCTAACCTAAGAGATATCTAAGCGTTAGCAACGAGATTCAGTTGATATTTAAAGCCCAGCACCTACAGCTAAAATTTTTTTTTTTTATTTAAATTTTCGGTGATCACGAAATAGCGTCCTTTTCGCCGTATCTGCATTATTTACGGAGATATGGCGAATTTAAGATTTCGATGATTTAAATTATAAAAATTATGAATTTAGAGTATATCCACTGCTTTTTTATGGCTCATAATTGTACATTAAGCTAACCTAAAAAATATCCAAGCGTTAGCAACGAGATTCAGTTGATGTTTAAAACCCAGAACCTATATCCAAAATTTTTTTTTTTTTTTAATTTTTGGTGATCACGAAATAGCGTCCTTTTTGCCGTATCTGCATTATTTACGGAGATATGGCGGATTCAAGGTTTTGACCATTTTAATTCTAAAAATTACGAATTTAAAGTATATCCACTGCTTTTTTATGGTTTATAATTGTACATTTAGCTAACCTAAAAGATATCCAAGCGTTAGCAACGAGATTCAGTTGATGTTTAAAACCTATAACCTATGTCTAAAATTTTTATTTTTTTTTATTTTCAGTGATCACGAAATAGCGTCCTTTTCGCCGTATCTGCATTATTTACGGAGATATGGCGGATTCAAGGTTTTGACCATTTTAATTCTAAAAATTACGAATTTAAAGTATATCCACTGCTTTTTTATGGTTTATAATTGTACATTTAGCTAACCTAAGAGATATCTAAGCGTTAGCAACGAGATTCAGTTGATATTTAAAGCCCAGCACCTACAGCTAAAATTTTTTTTTTTTATTTAAATTTTCGGTGATCACGAAATAGCGTCCTTTTCGCCGTATCTGCATTATTTACGGAGATATGGCGAATTTAAGATTTCGATGATTTAAATTATAAAAATTATGAATTTAGAGTATATCCACTGCTTTTTTATGGCTCATAATTGTACATTAAGCTAACCTAAAAGATATCCAAGCGTTAGCAACGAGATTCAGTTGATGTTTAAAACCTAGAACCTATGTCTAAAATTTTTATTTTTTTTTATTTTCGGTGATCACGAAATAGCGTCCTTTTCGCCGTACTTGCATTATTTACGCAGATATGGCGAATTTAAGGTTTTGATCATTTTAAATGTGAAAATTACGAATTTAAAGTATATCCACTGCTTTTTCATGGCTCGTTATTGTACATTTAGCTAACCTAAGAGATATCCAAGCGTTAGCAACGAGATTCAGTTGATGTTTAAAGCCCAGCACCTACAGCTAAAATTTTTTTTTTTTTTTTTATTTTCGGTGATCACGAAATAGCGTCCTTTTCGCCGTATCTGCATTATTCACGGAGATATGGCGAATTTAAGGTTTTGACCATTTTAATTCTAAAAATTACGAATTTAAAGTATATCCACTGCTTTTTTATGGTTTATAATTGTACATTTAGCTAACCTAAAAGATATCCAAGCGTTAGCAACGAGATTCAGTTGATGTTTAAAGCCCAGCACCTACAGCTAAAATTTTTTTTTTTTTTTTAAATTTTCGGTGATCACGAAATAGCGTCCTTTTCGCCGTATCTGCATTATTTACGGAGATATGGCGAATTTAAGATTTCGATGATTTAAATTATAAAAATCATGAATTTAGAGTATATCCACTGCTTTTTCATGGCTCGTTATTGTACATTTAGCTAACCTAAGAGATATCCAAGCGTTAGCAACGAGATTCAGTTGATATTTAAAGCCCAGCACCTACAGCTAAAATTTTTTTTTTTTTTTTAAATTTACGGTGATCACGAAATAGCGTCCTTTTCGCCGTATCTGCATTATTTACGGAGATATGGCGAATTTAAGATTTCGATGATTTAAATTATAAAAATCATGAATTTAGAGTATATCCACTGCTTTTTTATGGCTCATAATTGTACATTAAGCTAACCTAAAAGATATCCAAGCGTTAGCAACGAGATTCAGTTGATGTTTAAAACCTAGAACCTATGTCTAAAATTTTTATTTTTTTTTATTTTCGGTGATCACGAAATAGCGTCCTTTTCGCCGTATCTGCATTATTTACGGAGATATGGCGAATTTAAGGTTTTGATCATTTTAATTATAAAAATTATAAATTTAAAGTATAGCCACTGCTTTTTTATGGCTCATAATTGTACATTAAGCTAATCTAAAAAATATCCAAGCGTTAGCAACGAGATTCAGTTGATGTTTAAAACCCAGAACCTATATCCAAAATTTTTTTTTTTTTTTAATTTTTGGTGATCACGAAATAGCGTCCTTTTTGCCGTATCTGCATTATTTACGGAGATATGGCGGATTCAAGGTTTTGACCATTTTAATTCTAAAAATTACGAATTTAAAGTATATCCACTGCTTTTTTATCGTTTATAATTGTACATTTAGCTAAGCTATGAGATATCCAAGCGTTAGCAACGAGATTCAGTTGATATTTAAAGCCCAGCACCTGCAGCTAAAATTTTTTTTTTTTTAATTTTCGGTGATCACGAAATAGCGTCCTTTTCGCCGTATCTGCATTATTTACGGAGATATGGCGAATTTAAGGTTTTGATCATTTTAATTATAAAAATTATAAATTTAAAGTATAGCCACTGCTTTTTTATAGCTCATAATTGTACATTAGGCTAATTTAAGAAATTTCCAAGCGTTAGCAACGAGATTCAGTTGATGTTTAAAGCCCAGTACATATAACTAAAATTTTTTTTTTTTAATATTTGGTGATCACGAAATAGCGTCCTTTTCGCCGTATCTGCATTATTTACGGAGATATGGCGAATTTAAGGTTTTGATCATTTTAATTATAAAAATTATAAATTTAAAGTATAGCCACTGCTTTTTTATGGTTTATAATTGTACATTAAGCTAACCTAAGAGATATCCAAGCGGTAGCAACAAAATTCAGTTTTTTAAAGCAAAGTACCTACATTAAATCTTTTTTTTTTTTTTTTTACCTGTAGATCACAAAATAACGTCGTTTTCGCCGCATCTGCAGTATTTACGGAGATATGGCAAATTTTAAATTTCGATGATTTAAATTATAAAAATTATGAATTTGAAGTATATCTACTGCTTTTTTAGGGCTCATAATTGTACATTGAGCTAACCTAAGAGATATCCAAGCGTTGGAAACGAGATTCAGTTGATATTTAAAGCCCAACACCTGCAGCTAAAATTTTTTTTTTTTTTAATTTTCGGTGATCACGAAATAACTTCCTTTTTGCCGTATCTGCATTATTTACGGAGAATCGGCGAATTTAAGATTTCGATGATTTAAATTATAAAAATTATGAATTTAAAGTATAGCCACTGCTTTTTTATAGCTCATAATTGTACATTAGGCTGATTTAAGAAATTTTCAAGCGTTAGCAACGAGATTTAGTTGATATTTAAAGCCCAGCACCAACAGCTAAAATTTTTTTTTTATTTTAATTTTCAGTGATCACGAAATAGCGTCCTTTTTGCCGTATCTGCATTATTTACAGAGATATGGCGAATCTAAGATTTCGATCACTTCAAATGTGAAAATTACGAATTTAAAGTATATCCACTGTTCTTTTGTGGCTCATAATTGTACATTAAGCTAACCTAAGAGATATCTAAGCGTTAGCAACGAGATTCAGTTGATATTTAAAGCCCAGCATCAACAGCTAAAATTTTTTTTTTTTTTTAATTTTCGGTAATCACGAAATAGCGTCCTTTTCGCCGTATCTGCATTATTTACAGAGATATGGCGAATTTAAGATTTCAATCATTTTAATTCTAAAAATTATGAATTTAGAGTATATCCACTGCTTTTTTATGGCTCGTTATTGTACATTTAGCTAACCTAAGAGATATTCAAGCGTTAGCAACGAGATTCAGTTGATATTTAAAGCCCAGCATCAACAGCTAAAATTTTTTTTTTTTTTTAATTTTCGGTAATCACGAAATAGCGTCCTTTTCGCCGTATCTGCATTATTTACAGAGATATGGCGAATTTAATTAATTAAAATTTAATTTAATATAACGATATTCAGTTGTTTGAAAAATCCTATCACCTACATAAAGAATTCTTTTTTTTTTTTTTCAATTTTTGGTGATCACGAAATTTCTACATTATTTACGGAGTTATGGCAAATCGAAGTTTTTGGTCATTTTAATCACAAAAATTTTTATTTTTGAGCATAGGAAATACTTTTTTATGGTCCATAATGGTACATAAAGCTAACCTCAAAGGGATATTAATCCATTAGCATCGATTTTTTGAATTTTTAAGAGGCCGATTTTGTCTGGCTTAGTGGCCTACATTCAGCTGACCTGTATGACATTTATTTGTCAGCGACGATCTTTAACTGATTTATGTGGTCAAATTTCTGGAGTTTCAAAAACAAGGTTTTTCAATTTTTCTGAAAACAAAACTTTGTCATTTTTGTGATACCCGCATTATTCATGGGGACACGGTAACTTTGAGTTTTTGATTATTCCCAATTAAAAAATATGAAACTCAAAGGAAAGCCAAACAAAACCCTTCCAGGAACGGTGTATGAAAGCTCTAATTAGTATAGCTGAAACCTATACTAAAAGAAGCTCGGATGGAAAGCTACAGCGTACCTAATGAAGCGGAGCTGTATTCAACTAATGTTTTAATTAACCGCGACCGCCATTGTCAAAAGCAGAAAAAACATAGAGAGGGAGAGAGCGAGAGACGAGAAGTATTGTTATCAGACGCGAGCGATCTGGCACGCGTAGATCACAGCAACGTGACGATGCCTTATACGTAAAACGAGATGATAAAAGTAAACTTGAGCTGCCGAGCGCATAATTATATACACGCGCAACCGAAAAAAAAAGAAAACTCCGCTCCTCGGGATTATGAGCACCTAATTAACAAATTTAGCGAGCTACTGCAGTATACGGTATGTAAAAGATATCGCGCAGCTAAAATAAATATAAATTTCACACGACCATTATTTTTACGTGTGGCATGTATGTGTACTCCCGTTGCGATGCACCGGTGGGTATTTATGCGATTGTCCGCCCTTACGTCAGTATATATTTACCATACCTATGCTCGTATACGTACGTATAAATTTACATTATTCTGTATACACCATACACGTACACGGAAATGGCCAATTTTGCCATCCGTGTATACCCAAGAGGGACATTTGGTCCAACAATAAACGAGATCCGTACGTGTATACCAACAGGTCGAAAGTAAACCACATCTGAGCGTAGGTATATAGACGAGGGGTCCAATTATACCGTATTCAAAGTTAAATCAAATTATAATGAAGCTCAGGGTGCGTTTGTGTATATCCTCAGCTTCTCTCATTATATATGGCTCTTTATCGCTCGTATATGCAAAGCAAAAAAATACCTACACATGTGTATAATATATAAGCGCACGGGGGGGACACCCTGTCACATAGATATCATCTGATATCCTTAATATTTAATTTTCTCTCTTCCTTCGTCTAACTGCGATGATCTCGCGTATACGTAATCTCTTAAATTCACTAGCTCTGTTTCTTATCTTGGCGCCTCATATGAGAACATCCTCGGCTCGGGTTCACACGCACTGGATTTTTTTTTATTCTTTTTTTTTTTTTTACGCGCACGCGAGCGCGGCTTTTTTCATGATTATCAGCGTTTAAGTGTACCAAGAGCCCTGAATCGCGTTTCCTACCCATGCATATACATGTGCGCAACACATTACGTTATCATCGTTAATCCCCTCGGTTGGGAAGGTAAGTATATACTTTTACTCTGATGGCTTTTCTCTTAGTCTCTCTTTGCGTGTAAGCATCGCTTACACTTAAAGCCGTCACCGTCAGCTGACACGAAAGTGAAGAAAAAAGATTAAGTATCACGCACGTGTACATGTTAATGCAACTCGATTATTTTATAATACATCCGAACATGCTCGATGGACTAATGGTGATATAGACACGTGTTTAACTCTATTGATACAATCATTACAATCATAAAAGCTCATCGCTTGTGTTTTGAAGAAAAACTAAGTTCGGCCGTTCGAGGATGCGCACGATTAACTTCGATATAGTTACGCAAGGGAGAATGAGCTTTTTTTTTTTTTTTTTTTTTTTTTTTGTCTCAGGTGCGTGTACCGTAATTGATGTTTCACCTTTCACTCGCGGGCCATCACCTCTCGAATATGTTGGTACAGTGTCCTCCTCACCCTCGATTTGTGCCGTAAGTGCTTAATATATATACACATGCAATCGTCCCTTGACGTTTTACGAGTGCACTATCTCTCTCTCTCTCTCTTTCTCCCCGTCAATCTCCGACCCCCCTCCTCCCCCTATGCGTATTCTCTGCACCTTTTTTTTCTTTCGCTTTTGCTTTTGTATAACCGGGCGAGATTGCAAGACGTACATGTTATAAACCAATCGGACCATTTTTTGCAAGCCAAGTTGAATATCGTGTTTCTTTATAACGATGTATTATTCATTTATTTTGAAAAAAAAGGAAAGAAAATTATATATACTGACGTTAAGAGCGTGATTAAGATACTATAAACGTCTCAATTAGCATGACTGGCATAATACACGCGTGTGAAGTGTAAATTTGCTGATTAATTGATATACGTAAGCGGTGATGTAGCCCTCGGTGCATTCAAGGACCTGCGATCAATCGAAACGGATCAAAGTATTTTTTGTGACAAAGAAGAGAGGGACCGAATAATAAAAAGGTCAGTTCATAAGCTCCAGGTGTATACACACGGTATTTATGCAAATCGCGCGTATATATGTACATAAGATCGGCAAATGATCAAACGGGGCACGGGATATAGCTATGTACAAAAACAAGCGCGGATGGATGGACGCGGGGATCTTCAGTATAGGCCGCTGCGGCTTACAATCACCTACAAAAATACGAGAAGGATACGGACAGTGTGTATATGTAGGTGAAAGTAAAAAGATCCGAGGAGTCACGCATCCATCGTATATACCCAAATGCTGCATGTACATGCATGCGTGTGCTGCATCGCGAATAGTATTATGTATATATGCCAACCGAGATGAGGACCATCAAGCACACGCGCGAGCGTGTATATACACCGCTGATGTTGGCCGATGATAAAATTTTTCCCTCTTTCTCGGTCCGTACCTACACATAATGCACTGCATCTTTCCGCGAGTTCACCTCTGCTGGAGCTTGAGCCGTACCGGCAAACTAAACTAGGCAAGTATACATGGTAGACTCACCTCTCCTCGCGTATAATCGTATACGCAAATTCTTGAGCCTAATGCATCTCTCTAGGTATTTAGCCCGTTGAATGAGGCTGCACTTGTATGGCCCACGGATGCAGTGTATACCCAATGGAGGGTGATACGCTGATAGCTATACGTACTGTACACACACTAACGAGATAAGAAGATGGAGGCTATATATCTGCAGTGCTGTAGCCGGAAGAGAGTTATACAGTGGAGGCTCGATTTTTTTTTTCTTTTTTTTTTTTCGTAATTTTTCCTTCACTACCGTGGCCTCTAGTGCAATAAAGAAAGCTCACTGTCTCTGTTAATTATTAATTTGTTGTTAGATCAACAACGGTTTTTTTTTTTTTTTTTTTGATTGAAATAGGAATGATATAAATAATAACAGACAATTTTAATGGGTTAAGATAACGGACAAATCCATCGAATTTTTCTTAATTTTACGGGGTTGCTAAAGCTGCTGCAGAGGTTTCCAATGTAGAGAGCGGGGAGTCTTTAATGACAGTAATTGGGTTACGGGGAGCCACAAAAAAAATAATGGATAATTTTATAGGAAAATAATGTACATGATCCCTCCCTTCGGGACTCCCGTGATAAAGAAAGTGCGAAGTATTTGAAAATAATAAACCGTAAATAATAAAATACTACATTGAAAATATTTGAAAAATAATGAAGAAATTATAAAAACAAATTTTTTTATGAATACGTTAAACTTTTAAGCAAATAATTGTAGTAATTATTATTGAGCAAATTTTCATCGTTTATAAGACAAGATAAATAAAAAAAAGAGAGATTTGGAATAAGGCGGTACATTGCCTTTTAATATTAATGTTAAAATAAAAACAAAAAATATGATACTCTAGCAAGCCACCAACGTTCAACTTACCTCACACTTACCTGTGAGTGAGTGACGGCCGGTGGACTACCACACGTTTTTCAACGTAGCAAATCATTCAAACCGAGCCGCACACTAGACTACTACGTCAGAGGCGAGCCAGAGCACATATCTCTGACGGCAATTCACAATTTGGTCTATATATACTAATCAAAGACTTTTTCGCCGCATGAAGGAGTGAATTCAGGAAGCAACTACCGGGTGTAGGACTCATTGGGAGGGTTGGGAATGAATTCATCTCGATGAAAACCCTATTTTACAATTTAATATCAACTTTTCTTGTCGTATTATCGTTTAGTATTTTACAAAAAACGATTATTAGCCCTTTTTTTGGAGAAATCGATACCGTATGCCTCCACGTGGTTGGAGATGCAACTAAGTACTATCGTGGCAGCGAAGCGGGAGATTGGATTAGCCACCACAGGCATAGGGACCCAAAAAAGGGTAGAGGGAGAAGAGCAACAAACTTCGTTATCATAACTTTTTAATACGTATTCGCAAGTATTCACGTATTTTTATCAGTCCGAATATGCTTGATACGACACTTTAATGTGACAGTCAAAGTAGGATTATACGGTACTACGATCCATCTGATGCCGGTAACTCAGTTACCTGGTCGTATACCAATAGTATTGACTTTCCTTTGTTAATGTACGTAACCGGTAATTGCGCTAATAGAACGCTGTAATGACTGTAGTGTATATCTGTGGTTAGACGTAAAGGTACGGTATCAGATGTAAACACATTATACAAAATGAGGAATTTAAAATGTACGGATTATACATTCGAAAATTTATCGTCGTCGTAATAGTAATGCAATGTACATGTGTTTTTTATGCCAACATATTACAGTTAGTGACGAAAATCTAATTTTTAAATTTACAGTTTAGCGCTTATTAATAATAGACGGCCAATCAAATCGCGTTTCAAAACAGCGACACGCAACTTTTTTCAGGAGGTTCGGATAGTGTCTTTTCAGCGGGTGAGAGGCAAAAGAGAGTCCTAAGTATATCATACGAGTAAAAACATTTAGTAACGTAAAATTTCTTTCTCAACTATATAAATGGAAGTTTATTTAACAGTTGAGCTTATCCGCATGGGATAATCTTGTTTCCTCATCCGTTTCGAGCGGCAATAGTGGATCTGTTACATTATGTAGAGTACATACCAGTTGGAGAGAGTGAAAAATCAAAACTAGATTTTGTTAATCAAGGAAAGTTCAGTTGATGATGCGAAGCATTTTTCGGCGTATCAGTTCGAGCAGCGAAACAAAGGCCTTAAAAATACTCGAAACTTTGTTACATCGGACGCAGAGGAGCAGCTGTGTAGGATATTTGCACGCGGTAGGCACGCATGAGAATTTTTTTTTTTTCTTACTATTAGTAGCTATATATGTTTGAAGCGCTACGCGCGATCTCAATCATTGTGACTACTTTTATAGTTATTTACAACTATGTTTTTATATTTTTACATTCCATAATCTAAAAGCAAATACGAATTTTTGTCTAATTATCTCCTCCGATAGAAAAAACAAGTAAAATACCGTCATTTAATATCATTGCCACATTGTGAACTCACGTCATTTTATATTTTATTATAATTTAAACAGTTTGATTTTTTTTTCTTCTTTTTTTTTTTAATAGTGCCAAATAAACCACATAATTCAGTTACGTGACAATCAATGTTTTAATGCGAGCTCAAAAAATGGGGTACAACGCAAGACAAGAAACGATGATAATTGTGATGCGAATCGAACAATGGAGAGTAAAAAAGTGGGAGAATTCCATTGTTTTCAATCAATGTGAGTTTGAATGAAAAGAAAGGCCAATAACCCGATATAATACCTGTATGGATGTGTATATTGTGTACGTGTGTCGGACAGATCACACAGATCAACACGTGCACCACCGACACATTATCGTTAACAGGAAAAATAATAGGTTTACCCGCGTGTTTTATGGCCCACGCGCGCGTGTTCGCTCCATGAGAAAAACGATAGTTCTCGAGAGATGATGGGCATACAATATACTTACACCTACGAACTATTCGATAGACTCGCACGTTTCGTTGTTATGGGATTTTCTTGTTTAGTACAAAACATTTGTGTATATCATATATGTACAGGTTGCCTCATCTGTTGGTTATTTTGAAGATTCTTGTAGGTAAGTGTCGTAGGCAGTAAAGACGTATTTTTTTGCATGAAAATAATTCAGAAAAATAAAATCAATCGAGAGTGTCAACAAAGCCACCTGACGAATATTAAAAAACCTATATGCATAATAAGTGTATACTAGTATAATTATATGCAATTGATTATCTTGGACTATTTTTGTCCCTTTCTCTTTTCATTGTTTTACATATATACGTAAGTTGTTTCATGGTACAAGCGTGTATGTATAAGTTCGAGAAAAATGATAAAATACACACCTATTGTTGCATTCGTCGAATCTATGGATTCTCTCGCGACGAGACGTGCGCTCATAATCACGCGTCTCTGTGATATAGAAGGCATTGTATATATTTATGATAGACACGCATTTCGACCCAAGGATTCCAATGTAGCGCGCGAGGAATAAAACTCTACAAATTAACGTCGTAAGGTAGATAACCCAAGGGGTATAATATATCTAAGCATCCGCTTAATTGATTTTGTACCTGTTGGGTGTATAACATTAGAGAAGCTTTCACCCGAGTGGATGTGTTGTATGGGCGTACTTATACGTATTATGGCGAGTCGTTAGCATAAGTGCCCATGTACGATATCGGAGCCGATTGAAAAAAAAAAAAAAAAAAAACATCACCGTATAATACTTGTATACACGCGAGGAATTTTAATTTCGCAATCGAAGAGATTTTTCGTTTTTTAATTGAAAATCTGATTGAAATCTTCGAGTTTGGGAAAAAATGAAGAAAAAAAGTCTACGTGCGCGGGTGGATATTTTACATTTACGAGGAAGAGGAGGGTACTGTACGGGTGAACCTTTCCTTTTGAAATGCGACTCCTCAGCTGTAAGACTGTTTATATAATGAAATTCAATAAATGAAGCTATGGATATGGCTTATGCAGTAGCAATGAGAGTGCTTGTACCTATACATAACCGATGAAAAAAGAGAAAGGAAAAGAGAGAAGAAGAAGAAGAAGAGCTACTTGGCTTCGGCATCGGTAGGAGAGGGAATTCTCGTCTCTCGTTTCGTTTTTGTAAAATCTTTGTACGTGTACCCGATATGTGTGTGCGTTTATGTAAATGTAAGATATTGGACGTGTACACGGATCATTTTACGTAAAGTTTCAGAAACTAGTTGTACAACTTCAAATATTCAATTGTTTCACGTCACGGTTTTTTTTTTTGGAGTATTTGTTTCGAAAAAAAAGTAATGAAAGAAAATGCCATCACCGAAGTGACTTGGTTGTCACATTTCCAATGCCTCACTTTTTTCTGCTCAATATTTTTTTTTTATTTGTCGATGTGACAAGCTTTTTTTTGGCCCATAAAATTTTTTTCTCCATTATTACGCGTCGTTTTAGCGATGGCCCCTAATGTACATAAATTACACACGGTGAACTCTTGGACGCTCGGATTAGACTGTTTAGTATTTTAGAAATGTCGAATTTTTATTCTTTTTTGGCATAAAGTACCGCAACCTGTAGATCATCTATTAGCATAGTTTGAAATTATACAGACGATAAGTATACATGTGCTTTCATAGCTGGCGAAGCTGAATTTTTATTTGAGAATCTTTGTAATGGCAACTTTATCAAACTCTTTTCTTCGCCGTAGTTCATTTTTTTATATTCATGAAAAACAAAACAAATAATTTTATCAATAATAGACTTAAGCCCGAAAATTTCAAGCTTTTTTAGACCCCAATGTAACTTGGACAAAAAAAAACTCAATTTCACTATTTTTCGTAAAATGACCCATGTATATACAATCCGATCGGTATATATCAACGTAAGCCGATATGGTACACATAATTGCAAATCGGTCGCTTCTCTCCTTTGCGTGGGTAGCTACTGAAAGATCAAACCCCCTCCCCCTTTTTCACAAGGAACGATGGCCTGTGTGGTAATTGCGTAATTTCCCATCACCGCCGACGCAAACGTGCCGATCTGAAATCGGTAAAATGTAATTAGTTGCAAAATATGAATGAATTTCAGGTGGATTGGCAAACAGCCACGGCAAGAGGGATAAAACGCATCTTTTGTCAGATTTCATGGCTTTTACTGCGTGGAAAATAAGTTTCCACAAGTATTTTTGTACATACACACAGCCCAATGGCTCTCTCTTTTCCGCCCAAGTGGTACAGGACAAGTTTATCTATCGGGCTGTTAGGTGAGTATATACTTACATAGGCATACAAAAATTTATACATTATGCAGATACGAAGAAAAATGATGAGACGGAGGAAATCAACATTATGGAAACGAAGAGATTTTTGCGGGACGCGCTCGATCGTTTCCAGTTTTGTCCGTGGGGCCACGCGCTTTACTTTCATCCGATGAAAAAAGATCGGGTCAAGAGAATCCGAAGAATTATCATTGCGTCAAAATGTATATTATATCAAAATAAATGTAATGTACGTAGGTTCCAGCTTCGCCTTGATTTTAGTTGCAGGGAAGAGAGCATTGGAAACGTTGTTTTCGCTTTATTATTTCCGATGTCACACAACACCATAGTTATAGTCTCAAGGAATTCGAGGAGCCGTAGATTTCCCATTTGGGCTACCTCCACTCCAGAGAGACTTCAACCAAAGTATACGTTAAATTTTTTCAAACAGTGCATTTTCACTTGATAAAAGCTGCAGCTCTATGTACGAATCCTATTCGGTAGAACTCGTTACCATATTAACGAGTTTATGTGATCAATCAGATGCAAAAAAAAAGAGTATCCGGAAAAATAACAAACACGCGTGACTGAAATAAAATTGAAAACGAGACGCGTGTCGGGGGGGGGGGGATTTCCCGATAGTTTTGCGAAATGCAACCAGTTTTCCTCCTTATGAATACATACATATACACACGCCGTCAAAGCACTGGCCAATTATGGTTCTTCAACTCATTAGGTGCTTTTTTGTCCTCCTCTTTTAAGTACCGCCTGCAATGCCGATTTTATATACGCACTACAAGAATACCTGCACGTGTGTCTCTATTTTTTTACATTCAAGTACAATTTACGATTCGTTGAAGATATCGGAACACCTACTGGCGGGTGTTAAATAACTTTTGTCCGCAGGAGAGTAAAAAAAAAAAAAAATAGAGTACTTGTTGTCGAAATTTAGATTAGCTCGAGAAAACTGAAAGCAGCTTTTGCAAGTCTGTATTTAGGAGTGAAAATTACACCTACGAGAGTAGAAAAAAAAAACGGAATATTAAGCTAATACCTCGTACCGGCCGAGCGGCTCTATATGTATTCGATATCTGTGAAGTGTATACAATTACGGCACCCCACAGCTGTGGGTAAGTAAGTATTTCGTTTCTTTCACTGGGAGCGTTGCAAAACCTTCTCTTCTCTCGGTGTTTTGTTTCGTTGCGCCGTTCATGACGGAAGTGTCATACGCTTGGATTTTTTGTTTCTACATGTAAGCATAACCGTTCAAAATTATTGGTACGCAACAATTAATTGTACCCGACAATAACAGGTGCAACTGTAATTTTTAACGAATGTTGCAAATTGTGTGCAGAGAGCAGGGCATACTTAATTATTAATCGGGATCGGAACAGCCTTTTTTTCCCCCTTGGCGCGCTTTTAACGTTGAGATATAAATATCAATCCAACTTGAACGAGAGCACGAAATAGTGTTTTAAGCGATGACGAGGTTTCAGGAGTTGATGGCAGAAATCAGGAGAAATATAATACAAAGTAGTCGAAGCAGGGATACTCGACGCGCGCTCGACGACGACTATTTCTGTAAATATCCGAAAAAACAAGGTGGGTTTTGAATTTTTTTTTTTTTTTTTTTTTTTTTTTTTCATTCAATTATGTTACGACATGAGGAATTCTGTGAGAAAGTATAAAGCCGTGTGTTCGATGAAGGAATAACTGTTGCCGAAATCCTGCGCGAAGATTACAGTAGTTCCGGAAATGTCCAAGAGGAGCCGGGGAGTCAGATTGAGCGAGGGTATGTACTTACGCGGACGGGGAATAGACTAAAAAAGCGTGGTTTTTAAATGGAAAACAAAAAAAAAAAAAATGGTGATTTTCAGGTACGAGAAGCCGTTCGACAAGTACGATTCCTTTGGGAAAAAGTGTCTAGCCGATTCGAGCGGTGGTAAAGCGAAGGGATTGATTTACTGGTTTAAAGATTCGCAGCCACAGGGAAATGCCCACCAAGTGAGGAGCAATGGTTACGTTGAAAGCAGCGCCATTGATCGATTTGAAGAGCGTGATTCCGTTGGAATTTACGAGATTCTTCACGAAACTTCGGTTGATCCGAAGATTGTCAAAATGAAGAGATGTTTGGCGCATATCAATGGGGTCCGACTGCAAATAAAAAAGAGGGAGTTCGAAGTTTGTTTTTTTCAACTGAAGGACCATTTTCACTGCATAACAAAAGTAAGGCCAAGCCATGCCGATATTTCTACGGGTCTGATATTTTTTTTTGATCATTTTTTCCAGAATTCCGGAGATGAGCTGGTCAAGTTGGATAAATTTTATGAAACTTTAAGAAAAGTTAGAATAATTGTGAACAGAGATTTGTTTGAATTTTTGTTGAATGAATTGAGTTTGATTGACGATGGTTCTGTGTATTTTGAAGATGCTCTGAATTTACTAAACTGGAAGTACAATTTACCATCGATAGATAAAACTTTTGGTAACAAACATTCTTGTAAATGAAATAATTGCTCATTCAAAATGAAAAAAGTGTTTATTAATTTTTAAAATTATTTTTCAGCTACCGCTACTCAACAGTGAAAAAAATAAAGTAAAAAAAAATTGGAAGTAATTTAAGTAAAAAACTATATAACAATTTCCTACGATAAAACCACGCAATCATAGCTTATTTATGTAAGATTACACTTTTTAAATCAACAACAGGAAAAAGCTGATAAAAAATAGTTACAAGGCAAGCCATGGGTGGTGTTTCAATGCTTCTCGATTTCTGTCACCATAATCGTACAGCAATTCAGTGCCAATAGGTATTTCTGCCTTGGCGAAAAAAACCAAACGTGGTTTATCATCTACATCAATGATCTTCGAGATGAGATTGCCTTTTCTTGAGTGATTAATCAACCGGCCCAGTTCACCCGATTCTTTGGTGGCATCGATACTGTGCAATGAAATATACAATTTAGAGTAACTGAATTATTTGAACCTCCATGCCAAATCGACTTACCACCACTGAATATCCTTGTGTCTGAAATAATACATGTAACAACCAAGTTTTTTATTCTTTGCGTATTTCATTTCTCTCTGTTTGGCGGTTGCTCCATCTATGAGATCACCAATATATTCGATTACAAAGTCCCCTTTGCTGAACTTTTTCGTGGTGATTATCCCTCTGCCTTTTTCTTTAATTTCTTCAATCTTTAAAGATCAAAAATATTACAACACTTTTTTGAGATTTTACAACAACTTACTATATTAAAAAGACTCATTTACCTGTAATCCATCTCTGACTTTTTTTATGATTTTATTTTGCAAATCTTGTTGTTTTTCGTAAAAAATATCCTTTGATTCCTTTCTCTCACTTCTACGAACTTGGAAATAATCAGTAATCTTATGATTGGACAAGTCACTTTCCGATTTACTTTTATTCAGTCTTGAAGATTTTTTTACACTAGGTTTCTGGTCATTTTTAGACTGATGAAAAAATATTATTAACATAGCATTGATCAAGAGGAAAACTACGGCATTCATAAACTTACTTGTTTCTTCTTTGAAATTTGTTGAATACTTTGTGGTTTTTTAAGGCCATCATCAACGTTAAGATAAGAAAAATTATTACAAAGCTTGTGAGTGGGGGAACTTCCTTTGGTACAGTTTGAAGAATCATTTTGACTTTCTTTGAGTAATTCTTCACTGTCAGACGTAACGATTGTAGTTTTCTGAACAGCTGCCTTGACCTTGACATTGTTTATAAATACCGTTCATTTAATTATGGATACGTCAGCCGATAATGTCAGTAATATGAAAAGTAATTAATTGTGTGTTATGGATACTCTTGTAGGATGAAATTGTTTTTTCTGATGCACGAAATTTCATTAAAATTTTTTCGCGGGATAATGGTAAAAAAACTGAAAAATTACTAACTTCCGAACGATTCAATATACGATTGAAGGTGGTTTAAAAAAGGAAAATAAATAGCTCCTGTTCGATTGATATTAGTGCTTCACCTGGTTATTGTTTAATATTTGTAGTTTGTAAGATGTTATCGACAGAGTACATGTAGATATTTATATATAGATATACTGCCCCCGTTACATTATGCGTATATACACATACATTAATTATCGTATTTACTCACCTTTTTTTTCTCATTAGCAACATTTTCTGTTCTTGTTTTCGTGCTTCCTTGCTTGGAAGTCGTCAAAACTTGTTTTCCAACTGTGCATGAGTCTCCGAGTTTTTCAATAGTTTGATCAGGAGGTCGGCACTCTGATGCCTTCGGAGTTCGTTTTTTTAATTGTTTTTCTGAATCAACCGATGCCTTTGTACACTTTTCACTGGTAACTGAATTACTCCTCGTCGTTTTTGAGTTCACCATTTTTTTGGCTTTACTGTGTTTTTTTATTGTATTATACCGCTCGATCCTATAAGTTAACCAATAAAGTCAATAAGGGTGCCTGTACAGGCGTCTTAATGTCTTAAGACTGTAAGCCAAACCTATGGCGGGTGATTCAATTCAAACTGACGTTAACTGAATATTGATATAATTTGTTTTAAACAAGATAATAGGCATCCTGTTCATAACAAAACTATTTTTTTTTTTTTTTTTTTTTATATTATAGTGCTCTACGTCCGGCTCCTTTTTAATAAGGGCACTACTATGGGCACTTAGCACTTTGGAGAAGGAAGGGAAGAGGGATGGGAGGCCCCCCATTACTGGGAGGGGGGTAGGGGGAAATTAGGCAATTATGCTACGAGAAGGTCGCCTAAACCCTCCTCGAGGAGCATTGCGTGGTGAAAAAGCACATGTGAAAGACACAGAGGTACTTGCCCGAAAAAGTCGCACTGGCCGGGAACTGAACCACGGTCTCCCGCGTGCCAATCCCCGACCTAGCCGACCGAGCCACCGCGCGCTCATATAATAACAAAACTATGTTACGTGATTGCATTATGATATTGGAAAGATATTTAGCCACCAAAACTAAAAAAAAAATTTTGTTAACGCTGAGTCGTTCAAAAGAGAAGTTATGTTGACAAAATTATTGTATTAACATGAATTGTAGAAACTTTTTAATTGATGCCTTAAAAAACGTTCTAACGTTATAATGTAATCAGGTTACATAGTTTTATGATGAACAAAGTGTCTATTTCCTTGTTTAAAACAAATTATATCGGTATTCAGTTAACATCAGTTTGAATGAATCACCCGCCATAGGTGTGGCTTACAGTAAGACGCCCATGTACAGGCACCCTAACAGTTCTGATTCTTGAGCTCTCCCTCATTCCCGCCGTTTCGTCGTCGCAAAAAAAAAAAATCTCACCGTTACCGCGCATACTCGTCTGCGCATCTCTTCTGCAGTACTATTTTCAAAAATCGGTAATCGGAAATTATTTACAGTAAAATATTTTACATTTATACGCCATTAATAAAATTTTCTATAAATTTTAATTAAATTATTAATAAGACTATGACATTCCAGAACATTACGGTATATTTGACGGAACAAACAGTTCATAGACAAAATAAAAAGCAAATTTTTTACATAGGCTTATTAACATGTAAAGATTGGAAGAATAATCGATTGTACAAAATGCTAATACTACATTTCTTTTTAGTAAAATGTATAGCAGTGATTGTTCAACTATTGTTATTAAATATCGTTTACAAGACCTTACTACTGACGATTAAAGAAACTAACAACAAAAATTACCAGTACTCATGCGTAAGGTATATTTGCGTGTGTCATGAATGAATTATGTATAATATATATCTTAAATTAACGAATAATTTGTTTACCACAAATAGTCAACTCGTAGAAAATAACTTATGACGATACACGTCGTCCAATCACGCTGTTTGATTAAAAGTTTCAGTTCATTTCATTCATACTGGATGTAACAGCTTGAAAATAATGTCCAATACACAAAAACACAGCAATTTCGGCAGTAAAGGTAGAAATAGTTTGAACATGGTTTACTTGTGTGTAAGCTCATTTGCGGTGACAAAAATATCATAAAAATCACATATCAATAATTTTATCAAACTATAATACAAAAAAAAAAAAAAAAAAAAAGTCTAACAGTCATAATTATTTAAACTAAGACGCTAACCATGGATAGTTTTGTATGGATTCCCGACTCCTATCCCCATAGTCATAGGTTATTTCTTTACCAGCAGGTATGTCTTCTTTTGCTATTAAAACAAGATGTGGCGTATCGCCAATTTCAACAATTCTGGTTAACAAATTTCCGTTGCGCGAATGATTCACCAGCCTGCCAAGTTTGTCAGATTCAGCTGTGGCATCAACACTGTCGAAAAAATGCTCAATTAAAAATTTGTTGGCTGCAACCTATAATCAATTTAAAAAAAAAAAAAAAAAAAAAAAACGAGCAACGAAACAAACCAATATTGTTGATTTCTGTGCTGAAAATAATACATGTAGCAGCCAGTATTCAGATCCTTGGCGTACTTGGCTTCCCTCTTTTTGGCCGTCACCAGATCAATGAGCTCCCCGATGTATTCCACAACAAATTCCCCTCTTACAAAACTTCTCGTCGTAATGACTCCTCGACCCTTTCCATTGAAACACCTGACCTGATAAGGGGGAAAAAATAAACAAATTGATAATCCAAAGATAACTACAATAAGACTGTCATATAGATCAGCTACGAAACGAAATCTCGACATCATTGACAAAATAAAAATAGATGAATACAAGTAGATGTAGATACAATTCGTATACAGGTCTAATGTGTAAGAGACGTGCGTGTGTGGGATGGACACACACATAACTATGCAGCAAATAAAGAACTGACGTACTTGGAGTCCGTCCTCGGAGCTGCAGCGGACCTTGTTTTCGAGGTCACGCTGTTTCTCCTCGAGTACGGCGCGCTTGCACTTGCGCTCGCTCCGTCGGACTTGGAAGTACTCGGTGATCTTGTTGTTGATGACGGCAGTGCCCACCCGGAGCTTGCCGGCAGCGAATTTCCGTTTGACCTGCTGCTGTTTTTGCTGTTGCTGTTGTTGCTGCTTGTGGAGATGGCCATTATTGTTGAGCTGGGGTTCATTCTCCTGCTCCTGAGCGCTGGGCATTTTAATGCGGTGTAACGTCGAGGACGAGGTGGCGGACGAGGAGGCGCTACAGATGAAAAGCGGCGCCGTCGACACGGTCGACTCCGGATCTTGTTTCACCAGCATCTTAAGACGTTTGTTGTGTGTATTGCCTAATATACGAGCTCTGCACGCCGCACGGGACGCGGACAGACGGAGGAGAAACGACGAATCCTAGATTCCTAGGTGATGGCCATCTAGCTATACTATCCAATTCTTCGGAAAGCTACAAGTATACATAGAGATTTATTCATATAAAAGGTAGCATCGGGTTTGAGTCGACGGATAATAATAATTTATCACAATACTTACGTGAGAGAGTAATGATGGATATGCTATTTGCTCCCGCACACCTTCCCTTCTCCTATTCTTTTTTCTATTCTATTCCGTCCGCGCCGCCCGCCCACACACGGGAGCTAGGATATACGAGACTCACGACTCGCGGGGTCGCGGGGGACTAAAAGTGACTCTCCGATCACTCCGATCACTCCGATGTTGTATATCTTGTGTGTTCCATGCTGCATATGTACGTTCCGAAAAACCCCAATAGGACGATTTTTATCCTTGTCCAACGCACGATAAATATTCTCCTATCATCTCTTTCGCTCGCGCTCCTGCCAACTTTCGTAATTCGTATCGTATATGCTCTTTTTTTTTCTCTCTCTCACTCGCACTTGTTGCTTGTTGTCAGAAGAAGAGAGAGAGGCCTCCTTTCTCTCTCTCTCCCCGCATGTATATATATATGTAGCTCCGAAAAAAAGCAGCCGCTGGAGAGCCACAGCGTCGGCTGCTAGTGCATGAATGTGCAGTGGTTGTGTTGATCAGACGATCGTATAATAATTAGTATAATGCGCATCATAAATATCATAATTTCATAAATCACAATAGGCATACTCTGATACACGTGTGTACACGTAAGCAAGGATCGTGACAGAATTATGAGCGTCCTCCAGGATCTGCCGACGAAAGACGAAAACTTGACGGCTATCTTGAACAAGTTACAAAATGAACAGGTAAGAAAGAGCCTTGTGTTTTTCTGACGAAACTGATAAACTGGCAGCCAAATACTCTGTATTCATCTGTATGTTATTTCTCTACCGTTTGCTAAACGATGGGGTTACTTTTGTGACAATAAACAAATAGGTCGCCGTCGACAAACAGCTGGAGCAGATACTTGCGCGTCACTGCCACATCGAGGCCAAGCTCCAGACCATCGGCAAGGTGTTGCCGAACGTCGCCGTAGTGCGTTCGGAGGCCGAAAAGTTTCAGGACATGATCGAGCACACCAACAAACTGGCAGAAAAGGTCAGCGCGAAAGTCAGACAGCTGGATCTCGCCAGAGTAAGTTAATTCTGTTTATAACAACTGCACTTTAAGTGCTTTTTTTTCTTTTTTCTTTTCTTTTCTATAAGTACTCGATTGTGACGGGTGTGTTTTTCAGAGCCGGGTGTGCGAGTGCCAGAGCCGTGTCAACGACATCCTCGATCTGCAGTTGTGCAGCGAAGGTGTTGCTACAGCTCTTCGAAACGAGGATTACGAGCAAGGTGCGGCTCACGTGCACCGTTTTCTTCTGATGGACCAGCAATTGTTGGAAAAAACCGCTGACGATGTTTCCGGGGATCACACGAGTGTGACCAGTTCCCTGGCTACTTTGCAACAAGCCGCCAATGAACTCAGAACCGTAGTTACGCAAAAGTTCGACGAGGCAGTCAAAGCTGAGGATCTTGCTTCCGTGGAGAGGTTTTTCAAAATTTTTCCGCTGCTGGGGATGCACAGCGAAGGCCTCGTCAGGTTTTGCCAGTACTTGTGTTCAAAGGTAGATATTGAAACGTGGAAGCCAGGAGAGTTTTTTTGGTGTGTTTCATGAGATTTAATTTTTTTGCAGCTTCGAGAAACAGCACAAAAGAATTTGAAAGCAGCGCTCAACGTACAGAGCAACGAGAAGAGAGCGGGTGTGATATTTGCCGACACTATAACTTTGCTTTTTGAAGGAATCGCAAGGATCATTGAAATTCATCAGCCTATCATAGAAACTTATTACAGGCCCGGGAAATTGGTTACGTGCATTGAAATTTTGCAGAAAGAATGTGACAAGTACGATAACTGTTTTTTTTTTTTTTTTTCTTTTTTTTTCAATGCGACCATTTTTTTTTTTATTTTGTTTAATAATCGGTACACTTTTTTCAGGCAAATGAAAAAAATTGTTTCCGAGTTCATGATACACAGAGCGATTCCAAGAAAAACCCAGTTAATCAACGAATTTTCGAGAAAACAGGGAGTCGAAAAGATCGAGCCTAAAGATTTAGATCTTCTTTTGAGTGAAGTAACGCTGATGCATTCCAGAGCTGAACTGTACATAAAATTTTTAAGGAGACGAGTGGTGGTGTGTATAACCATTGTCTAAGTTAAAATTTGATTTACAAGTTAGCGTACATTTGAATTCATACTTTTTTGAATTTCAGAATGATCTAGAAATCAGTACAACCGATGTTCAGCAAAGAGAAGACTCACTAAACGATTTTAACTCTATGATGAAAAATGCCGAATTAGCACGCTGTATGCAAGAACTACTTGGGGTATATTTGGCTTTGGAGAGATATTTTATGGAAGAAAGTGTCCATAAGGCTATTGGCATGGATTCTTTGGATCAAGATCAGCAAACATCGAGTATGGTCGATGATGCATTTTTCATTGTTAAAAAGTGTATCAAGCGATCCATCTCAACTGGAAGCATCGATGGCATGTGCGCCGTTATAAATATGGCTTGTGGATTACTCGAGGGAGAATTTGCCAACCAACTAAAAAGCCGACTCAGGCAAGGGTATCCTGTTGGATACTTGGACTTGGCTCAAGCATACAATGCTTTGCAGACTAGCATTCAACACGGTCGTATTCAGACATCCGACACGGAACTCTCACGGCTCATGTTTTTGGTAATGTACAATTAGATTTTACCTCTTTTTTTTAACCCTTGTAATAAAATCTTTTTTTTTCTTTTTCATTAATACTTGAAAATATTTTGCAGGCTTACTTGAACAACACAGAAGTGAGCACAGAATATGTAGAAACATTGAGTAAAAGCCTTAGTGGGGATATAAACCAAGCTTTTCCAAATTTGCAAGGAAAAGAGAAAGAAAAGATCGAAAGCTGCTTAGCGGGAATGAAAAATGTGACGTTTACTCTGAGAACGGTTTTAGATTATGGAATGGAGCAGTTACGAATCGGTGCCGTGAGACCGAGGGTGACTCCGTGGGTGGATACCTTTTTAACTGTTAATCATCAAATCACCGATGTACGTATATGAAATCGACAGTTTTTTTTTCAAAAATTTAATCCGTTTTTTTTTTCTAGGATGAATTATTGAGATACGATACCGATGAGCCTTTCGTTCAAACTTTAGTAAAGAATTTAGATGGCCTCTTGCAAGCCTTTAAAAACCACTTGACTCAATTAAATTACAACGCACTTATAAGTATTCTCACGGTGGAGCTGACTGCGCGTTTGGAAAAAGCAGTCTTTAAATCAAGTTTTACTAAGGCAATTTTATTGACTTAATCATTTATTTTTCAATATAATTCAAGGAGCTGTGTACATAAATATCCTTATTTTTCTAGGCTGGTGGTCTTATATTTGATAAAGAAGTGCGGTCATTAGCCGCTTACTTGTCCACCGCAACTTCCTGGTCGGTGCGGGATAAATTTGTCAGGCTCACACAAATCGCTACGGTTTTAAGTATCGAAAAAACCGAAGAGCTGGCCGATTATTGCGGAGCAGATGCAATCGCTTGGAGATTGACTTCAGCTGAAGTTAAAAAAATCTTAGCTTTGAGATCGGATCTTAAACTGTAAAATGTAAAAAAAGTTGAACACATAACGTTGAAATTTGTAAATAAAAAGTTGTAAATATTTTTTTTTTGTATCTGCAAAGCATTTGTATGAAATAAAAATAATTTTTATTTGAATTTTTATATTATTGTTTTCATTTTCAATAATTTTTATGAAGTTTTTAAAAGCGTGTAATTTAAGTAGATAAGAGTTTAAGACGTCATCTACATCAGGTTTAGATAATAAATAATCACAATATGTGTATATTATTGCGCTCATTACTCATTACGTGCATTGATATATGTATATATAGGTGTAAATATATGTATATACACAAACGTTTTTACTGTTTGACATGAGAGAGACACTAAAAACTGTAGTCAGCAGAGAGAGTGTCAGGTGTACTTACGATATAAAGAAATAAAAATATCTACAAGCGTTGGTCGGTTGTCGTTATTTAAAAATCTAATCTTACGATGATTATTAGTGAGTTAGCGTGCAGTGTAATGCTCAAATATCCTAATGACGACGATATCTCAGAAAAAGTGTCAATTTCACCATTTTTCGTTGATGCACTTTGACAAGTTTAACGAGTTATTCATGCAACAATCATACGCAAGTGTGTTTATTATTCCTTCGTGATACTGTAATAATTTATTAAATCCACCACAAGTGTGTGCCTATGATAACATTACAATGGCGACGACGAAGGAAATAAGGTAAAATACTTACGAATTTTTACAATTACAATTATAGGGATAATTTTTTTGTAACATTTTTTCGACTTTTTGTTTATTTGATAATAAATGAACACTTTATCTAGATTTACAATGCTTTTATTGGATCCGGGAGAGATTTTTTTCGAAGACTACAGCGTGCAAATGAAATTCATTGATGGAAATATCGAAAATGATGAAAATCAGTGGTTGGATGGTCGATTAAAATTATGCTCAAAATCTTTAGTTTTCGTCAGCAAAGACATTAATCAACCGCTCATTAAAATTGCCCACAAAGATATAACGTCCACTGAAAAACTTCCCTGGGACAATAACCTTACAGAGTGAGAGAACTTTTATTATTTATGTACAAATACATATATATATATATACATCTTTCCTGGTCAGGTGTAAAAATAAGATTTTTTTTCATTATATTTGAAAGGGTAAACGATGCACTTTTGGTTCACTGTAAACAGTATGTGGAAATGTTCAAGGGAAACATACTTGCTCCTTATAAATTCATACATCAACCAGCTGACTTTCAATTTTCCTTCAACTATGCTAAAGTAGAAGATTGTCTTCCACAGATACTGCAGCTCTTAAGAGCTGCCACTCTTCCAACAGCCGAACAAAACGCTATGGTAAGATGAAATTGTAGATTTAGAATGATTTATAAACCTTGTAGATGAAATTGTACATTTAAAATGTTTGTACTAACAGATAATGGCAATTGTCCATTCAAGACAATCCAGATTTACATTTGACACATCGTGGTTGGAAGATTTATACGAGCAGATTATAATTGAGACTCAAGCAAATAAAGTCTCACCCTTAGTGATCAACCCAGGTAGAGTTTTGCTTACCAACTGTAGAATTTATTTTCAACCTTACAATAATATGGACCAGTATCCCGTCCTCAAAATAAATTTGAAAGACATAAAAAATGTTATCAAGAGGCGATTTTTATTACGCCAAGTGGTAAGATATTCAACCGTCTGTAGAATAATTCATCTGAAACATTCAATGATTGATAAATTTAATATTTTTTTCACCCACAATAGGGTCTTGAAATAAAGTGGTCACGGCCGTCAGATAATAAAACAGAGCTTTTATTTTTATCAACAAAAAATCAGGAAGATAGAGACGCATTGTACACAAGTATGTTGAACCAATTTGACTTAAAAATCGAAACGTTGCATCAAAATCAAATGACTATGCAATGGCAAAATGGCTCGTTGTCCAACTATGATTACCTTTTGTATATCAATAGGTATGAAAAAAAAAACAAATAAAAAATAAAAAAAAAATACCACGAAATCTCATTGATTTTCTGTCTTTAACAAGTACGTACTTTTCAATCCAGCATAGCGGATAGAACTTTCCACGATTTGACGCAATATCCCGTGATGCCTTGGGTCCTTCAGGATTACACGTCCACCACATTGGATTTTGACAACCCAAATATTTACAGGGATCTCAGTAAGCCCATTGGAGCGTTAGAACTCAAGAGATTGGAAAGATTGAAAGATCGGTACGACGAGATGTCGGAGCCGAAATTCTTGTATGGGTCACACTACAGCGCCCCTGGTTTTGTGCTTTTTTATTTGGTCAGAAAGTACCCGCAGTACATGCTTTGCCTGCAAAATGGCAGGTTCGACCATCCTGACAGAATGTTTAACAGGTACTATCATTATTTGGATTCGTACTATATTTATAAATAAAAATTAACGTTGATCGAAAACCAACTTTCATAGTTTATCTGATGTGTGGAAAAATGTACTGAATAACATGTCGGACTTCAAAGAACTGATACCGGAGTTTTACGATACGAGCAACAACGGAGATTTTTTGGTCAACAGTTACGGTATCGATTTCGGCTATCGGCACGACGGAACGAAAATCAACGATGTGCATTTGCCACCTTGGGCGAAAGGTTAAATTTTTTTTTTTACTATTTTTCAGTTAATATATATATTTTTACATGGTTAAAATATATTATTTGTAAATTCAAGATCCATCAGATTTCGTAAGGAAGATGAGAAAAGTCTTAGAAAGTAATTGGGTCTCGAAGAATCTGCACCACTGGATCGACCTCATTTTTGGGTACAAGCAAAAGGGGGAAGAAGCAGTCAAAGCGGATAATGGTAAAATCGTGATTTTTTTCCAGTGATTCGTTAGAAATAAATAAAATTTGTTTCGCTCTGATGCGATTAAACATATATGCATTTTTATAGTGTTCTTCCATCTGTGTTACGAAGGAGCCATCGATTTAGACACAATAAAAGATATCAACGACAGACACGGCCTCGAGGTTCAAATCATGGAATTTGGACAAATTCCCAAACAAATATTCAAAGTACCTCATCCGAAGCGATTCGTAGTGGCTGACCTAATCAAAAGCGAAAGCTTGTTTTCAGCACAGGAACATTCATCATCACCCGGTAGGATGAATATATTTTTTGTTCTCTACTCACTTTTTTTAAAAATTTTATTTTACTTTTCAAATGTAATAATGAGGCATGATTTTACAGGAATTAAAATGCCAAATTTCAAACAAAGATACGTATTCCAATCGCACAAGGAATCGGTGAGTGCGGTAGCAACCATAAGTTATGACGCACAGAGCGAGGACGTTATTTCGGTGGGCCGTGACGGCGTTATGAAAATATATTCTCCGCAAACTGGCAAATTGACACGAAGGATCGCATTGTCTTCCGTTCCTTTGATTTCTTGTGTTTCGTATCAAACGCCTTCGAAATCCAATGTCATCGTAGTTGGTACTTCGGATAATTATCTGTAAGGTCAATTATTGTTTTTATAATTTGTACTTTTCAACCGTATGTCATTGAAAAATCGTTGCAGAATTTACTACGACGTGGAGTTTGCAAAGGTTTTCGAAACACTGTACGCACACAACGATGCGGTCTCTTGCCTGCTGTACAGTAAAAAGCATAATGTCATAGCGTCGAGCTCTTGGGATTGCACCACCAAAATTTGGCGACCCTACTCGGATAGAAAGATGAAACTTGCCGAGAGTTTTGTAGCCGAACTAGATCACGATGCTCAAGTCACCTGTATTAGTATGTCAAAGTAATTAGATGATTGCTTGTTTTACTGTGTATTTTGGTATATTCCATAAAAAGTCTCTATGGTATATTTTTTTCTGTTTTCAGAGATGAAACTTTACTAGCTACTGGTACAGAGGATGGAGAAGTTTACTTGTGGAATTTTGGTTCGTACGAACTTCGGTTTACCGTTAAAGGTAATACTTTTTTTTCTCCCCCATCAAAATTCATCAATACAATTGATAAACGTAATTAAATTTTCGTTAGATCACATGTCCAGAGTCAATTCTATAACGTTTGAACCGGAATCAAATAACATTATATCTTGCGCGAGCAATAATTCGTTAATCGTCATGGATGTACAAACTAGTACTCAAATTTATTTTGCAACGTTGGACGAAGAACCCATGAGCTTTGGGTGGATTGGTTCGTTGTTACTAATCGGAGATGCCCAAGGCGATCTTCACGTGTGGTACCCACAGACTGCGGCGTTCATATCCAAATTTCACTGTCACGAGGGTAAATATTTACAAATCTATATTTTTTGTAAAATAATAACTTTTTTTTTTTTCGTCTGTAAAGTTAAATTTTTTATTCATGTTTAGGAGCTATAGTATCCGTAGCTATAACGTCAGACAATAAAAAGGTGATGACAGGTGGTCGAGATAAGAAAGTTATCGTATGGGATTGCGAATGATAATTATTTTTACCTAGTGTTATCGCGAAATTTCAATTTCAAAAGTTCATCGAGATGTGTGTAAATATATTTTCTTGTTGTACAAAAATCATTACACCATATAAAAATAAATATATTTTGAGAAAAAATAAAAAAAAGACTGTTACTTTTTTGTGCTATTTATTAATTCACTCTAAAAATTGGGTTTTGTTTTTCAAAATTATTAACACTTTTTCAACACAGTTGACTTTAACAACATTTAAGCTACCATACATTTATCGACATGAGAGTAATATACGTTAAATGATACAAAACGTCAGTCAACAACACATCTATAAAAACGATTTATTACGTGACAAAATTTCATTTTTCATAAAATAATATTTTTTGAAACAGCACGCAAGTTAGAATTTGCTGTATCTGTTTAATTTGTACTTTAATACTATCATTTGGTTAAGTGTACTTTTAATTTTTTCCTAAATTACTTAAAATTATTTAAATTAATCTCTACAATTAATACTAACAAGTTGCATAAATAGTTGATGAGTATTTTCAGTTTTCTTCATTAAATAAAAAATAAAGAAACGTTATATGCAGGCATAAACAAAAATACCCTATTTACACTGTACAAAAAATCTTTTTAAAATGCAATAATCATCAGAAATAAAAATTGTTTGAAAAACTGATTAAAAAAAATATTTTTTTAAGAAACAATAGATCTTAAGATATTTACATTAAATGTGTGCATTTGCAAATTTCTTTAAAACTTTTTCAATTGCTCATAAGTTATGAAAAATATGATATTCCATGGTCCCATCCTGAGCCAAGTAGGGATAAACCCTTTATAAAGCGCGAAAAACCCCTCATTCCTAAAAGTCTACAAGTAAAAAAAAAATTAGTGATAAAATTTACATGGGATAGTTATAATTAGGACTACCTGAATGAAACACTCTGTACTGCTGGTATAAATATGAGAAGGAACAGTCCCATGATTTGAATTTATCCGTCTCTGGTTCATCAATCGTGTCTATGAATCGAAATTTTTATTATTGAAACAGATATTTACATTAGAAATTTTATTTTCAAATAATGAATCATACTCGGACAACATCAATGGGAGTAGAGGATACAGCACTTCCCATACTTGCTATAAAACTAGATCTATAATAAAAAAAATTTTTTATGAAAAAAATAATTATCAAATAAATGATAATAAATACTTACATAAAATGATTGGATATGCTGTCACCTACATAAGGTATTAACTCTTTTTTACTAAAATCATATATGGGTAATTCCACTGCTGCTATAATAGCTGCCCTCTGAGCAGTTGGACCAACTCCCTAGGTCAATAAGAATTGTTTATCAAATGACATAATTAAATAAAATTTACAAACTTACCCTCCACAAGCCTCTTACACCTTCTTGATAGTAAACATCTTGCAAACAACCAAACAGTGAAAGATTAGTTTCTATTGTAGCAAGTTGCATTCTGACTTTTACAACATCTGTTGGATTCGCAATGGCACTGGAAAAAGCTCCGGCTATTGCAGCACACACAATATTGATCAAAACTATATCGTTGGTACCCCACTTATCTGTGGCACTTTGCTTCAGAGAATAGTAAGTTCCAAACTTAATGGTTCCATAAGTTGCCTGCCTTAAAATTGCTGAGCTGATCCTGTGAAATTGAAGTCTTTGGGCAGTGTGTCAACTAATATAAATTTTTCCAATAAAAAAATAAAACTCTCAAAGTTTACCCAGCATACAAAGCTTTGTAGCCCTCTTGTTTCGGGATTTTTATCAAAGCATCTATCATTCCAGAATACTTTAAGCTTGAAAATCTTACATCGTGCTTTTGTCCTTGAATTTGCAGACGAGTTTTTGTCGTGTCCAACGGAAAAGTACCTGAAATCAATAAAGTTAAGCACTGCCATTCACTTACATTTAAGCACAAGAATTGTATATTTGATCAGTGCTTTACCTAATTCAGCTACAATGGATGCTAAGCCTCCGTACACAAAGGGCCTCCAATCTTGGATAGTTGAGTCTACCATTTTATGTTATTTTAAACTGATTGATAATATTTACAAACTTTTGGCCATTTCCAACAACGAAGGATATTATACTACCGCATTCTAAAATAAAACGTATCGTGTATACACGAGAATACACATGCAAAATTTTCCATTAATACAAGAAAAATTGGAAGCAATAATTCAACAAACTAAATTAAATGCCAGCCATGTATAGCTTATAAACCATTCGATTATTTGAGCAAGTATATGCACACAAATAATCCCATTAAATGAAAAAAAGCGCTTACCAACAATAAATCTTGACACTACTAATTTCTAGTAATGAGAAATTTAAGTAGAAAAGTTCTTAGGATCGATCAAGCGAAATCATTCAGTTGTAATTGCACCTCTGTGGTCTTTAACTTAAGTTTGAAAACTGAAGAATTAAGATATGTTACGATGTCCAAATGCACACGTGCACTGAGAGCAGACAGCCTAGCAGACAGACTGCTCCGATCGATGATTTTTGTTGTGCATGCCGGGCGCGGACTGCTGCACAAGACAGTGCCCATAGTAGTGCCCTTATCAAAGGAGCCGGACGTAGAGCACTATGATATAAAAAAAAAAAGGCTGTTGACATTTGTGTTTGTTTTTATGAATAATATTTTGAACTTACATGCAAGCGTGTGCGTTATGATTGCTCGGCAAAAAAAAAAAAAATTGTAGTGTCGTCAGCGCATCTCGTGTGCAATTGTTGTGAAAAGTGTACATGTGTTTATTTTAGTCGATTTTTTTTTTTTTTTTTTTTTTTTTTTTTAATGAAATTTAATATATTATTGTGATGTCATTCATGAAGTTAATCAAGAGACGGACTATTTTCTTGTTTCTCACAACTCTGGTTGTTCTGGTAGTCGGTGAGCTCCTGCGCAAATTAAATCGCACTGTGGCCGACATTACCGAGAGGGAAAAGTGTCCTGCCTGTTTCGGGGTTTCGCTGTGTCAAGATATCGACGATAACAAAATCGTTTTCGAGTATTCAGATTTCAATTCGATATTCAACAATTTGTTTGGCGTGAAAAATGTTTATTACGGCAAATATGGGGATACGAAGGTTGTTGTGAAAAAGTTGGCTCATGACTTTGAATTTCAACTCTTTGATGATTTCATTTGTTCTAACGATCAGTTTGATGAACTTTGTTTTCGTAAGAACAAGAGATCAAACGCGATAACGAACTTTTACCGATCGATTCTGAGAGATTTGGAAGATGCAAGATTCGATGATCCACACGTGAAATTAAGACTTTGTCCTACTGTTGGAAGAGCTAATAAATTATTGGGAAAAATCGGAGATTCGGCTAAAAATGCAAATTATTACAAATACCTGTGGAGTTTCATAAAAATCAACCCTGAACCGATTTTTCTTCAGGTATTTGTCATTTCACCTAGATTTTTGCTAAAAACTATGTTTTTCCAGTTTTTTTAGTTATTTTCTAGCTGTTGACGCCCGAAAACGATTGGCCCACACCAAAGTACATCGGGGAATGTGGAAGGGTAGTTGTTGAGGAGAATGCCGGTCTACCCTTATCCGCCTTCATTAATGAGCCTTGGATAAAAAGAGCTGAAATATCATCTAGTCTTCTCGATGCTGCCTATAAGCTTACTTTTAAACACTCGGAATTTGCCTTTTATCTGACAGACGTGTCTATAGATAATATTGCAGTTAATCAGAACAATCAGGCTGTATTTATTGATTTGGAGAATGTTATTGTTGTGGATAAGGACCCACCAAAAGAAGGTAACAGTTATATTTATTAAAAACATTTTATTCAAAAAAGACTGTCATTCAATAACAATACGAAAAATTTCAGTCTGGTCAAACATACTTTCTTGGAATGAAACACACATCAGTGAAACTCATACCAATTGCCAAGATTGTTTCATATTTTCCCCTAGCGATATATGTAATCATAAAATTAGCGATCATAATTATATGGCGATTTGTCAGGTAATTTTTGCTTCAACTGCCCATTAACTATTAAAAAATAAAAAAATTTTGTTACTTATTACAGCATGCTCTGGGACAAAACAACGAAAGATTTACGCAAGGATTTTTGCATAGTACACCAAGTGAAATTTTAAAAAAGTATTCAACTTTAACAAATTTAATTAAAAAGTGTTCCACTCCAGACCCACCTCACTCAAGAATCACATTCGGCATTCAACTTCAAAAAGTTTTGGATTCAATCATAAAGTATCAAAAACAACGTTAAATATTTACAACGCTTTGTACAAAATGTCATGAATTGAGCCTACTTCAGATTTCCTTCTTGCAGATTCTTTAGTTGATCCTGCAAATTTTTAATAAAATTTTGCAACTCGCTTATGATTTGATCTTTTTTTTCGTTTTCATGTCTTAGCCTACTGTTTTCATGTTCCAATTTTGATATTGTCAAGTCTTTATCTATTCGTAAGTCTTCCAGAAGTTCGCTCGATGAAGGCCGTTGTGCTGGGTTGTGATTTAACAATTTTTTAATTGTATTGATCTGTGATAAAATTAAATGTCTTAACATTTACGAGAACAAATAATTACTTATTATTTTACAGTTATTTATTTTTACCCATTTTTGATGCGAGGAAGCTAAACTTGATGGTATTTGATTTGATTTTAAATGATTAATCATTTCAACACATTCACTGACTGTTTTCATAGGAACTAATAGTTCCAAAAAGACAATGCCCAAACTATAGACGTCACTCTAGAAATAAATATAGGAATAAATTGATTCGTGATCTACTTATTATGCTGAAAAACTTGAAGAAATTATCTATTTTACCATTGGATTGCATTCTCCATTTAATTGCTCGGGTGCTGCATACATACAAGTTCCAACAATAGAATTATGACTTTCTTTTTGCAAAGGACAAGCCAAACCAAAGTCTCCAAGTTGTATTCGTAGTTTTCCTGATGTTGAAATGAATATGTTACTTGGCTAAAATTTTATTTTTATTTTTATTCTCAGTGACAAGTAAATTCAAAGTAATTAAGAAATTTTTCGTCTTAAAGAGAAATCGTATACCTTTATGTCGTGATGCACAATGTTTAGAGAATGTATGTAATTCAGGCCACAAAGTATTTGTGTTGCTATATCAGCCATTACAGACACCGGAGTAGGTTCAGTTCTATCATCTAACCAGTGGCGCAATGTTTTTTCACATAATGCCATTTGAATATACAATATTGTGTACAGATTCTAAAAGTAGTTAAAAAAATTTTTTAGAATGAATAAAATTATGGTAATTAAGAAGGTAACTGTGATCTGAACTTACTTTTTCTCTAGAGTATTGACAAATTTTGATGTTTTCAAGAGATTCATCACTGCTTTCTTCTGTGCTGATTCCAGAACCGGTATTAATTTTATTATCAATATCACTTTCAACGTTACGTGCTTCTTCCTCTTTTTTCTCTTCAAACGAACTGATATTTGAACGAGTGTCACTAATTTTTTCACTTTTTAAATTATCTTCACCAGCATTGTTGTCAGTATCACTTTCAATACTAATACTACATGGATTACTATTTTCTCCTCTAAACGAAATACTGTCTGAACTAGATTCATCGACTTCGTAGCTACAACGCAAGCGTTGACTTCCACTGAAAATTCTACAAGACTTTGTGCAACTTTCAATATCTACACTTTCATCATTTCTCAAATCTATCAGAGGTGTCAGTTGTGGAAGGCAGGGTGCGGTATAAGGTTCTATCCACGCTTGTTTGTAGGATACAATATTTGAATGATTTAATTTGGCAAGTGTTTTAACTTCTTCCAAATAATGAATAATAGTTTTGATTTTCCCAGGTTTGACAATAATTTTCTTTATTGCATACTCGACCTCGTCAAGTTTGTGCTTAGCCTTAAAAACACTGCCAAAACCACCACCTGCTATAAACCCGGTTTCTATAAACTGATCCTGGTATAAGGAAATGTACGACCAAACAGGTCTAAAAAGTAAAAAGATTAAAGCTATTAAGTATATATTTTAGATTAATTTTACATTTGTGTACCTTGGTATGGATATTGCCTTATTATTCCCAATGACTGATCTAGCTACGTTGATTAATTGATATACAGCATCCATGTATCTCCCATCAGCAAGTTTAACTGGTTTTATTTTATGAGAAGAATCTATAAGATCCATTTTCTGCATAACATTACATAATACTGGAAACAAAAACAGATCAAATAAATATCAAATATTTAATATTTTTAATAATGTACTCACAAGAATATAAATTTTGTTTTTGCTCTGGGTCCTTTTCGCTTAAGTAGCATATGTAATTCAGTAGTGAAGTAATTAAGACACTCGGAGAACATTTTTTAATGACTTTGTTGAAATTTTTTTCTTTCCTATTCTTATCAAAATATCTTGTTTGAAAAGCACCAGTTCCTGCAGAACACATGAGAAAAACTTTTATTAACGAAAACGTGATTAGATTAGCTACAGGTAAGTAAAAATTTAATGCATTTGCGTACCTTTGTCAAAAGTAGTAACGGTGGATAAACTGTACCAAGGATTTTTAGATTTTTTTTCCATCTTGAACACTTATTTGCATAAATTTGAGAATTCGACGGTGCTCTTCAATGTGAAATTATTTGGCAGACGAAACGGCAAAATCCTTGAAAAAGTCAAAACACTGCTGAAATTGTTGTTGTTATGTCATGATGAGCTCAATATTGCATTGGTGTATTGATGTGATTTAAAAATACAAGTTTTCATAAAAGCCCAAGCAGCATAAGTCTTATTTTATTACAACTTTCATAAATCGCAAAACGGCAGTGAAGTAAACAAAACTTATAAGTTATACCATACAGGACAGGCATACATACGATACAAATACACGACTGCAGAAGTGCAGCAATTTGACTCACTGACAATGACAATGTGACAATGTGACAGAATCACACACGACTGTATATAGGTATATATTTAAAAAAAATTAAATGTCAGATTTCAGAGCGATATCGCGCTTTCTCGCTCTTTATTGGTTAGTTCCATTGATTCGGACAATCGCATTTGCAGCCAGTTTTTTCGAGAACGGAAATATACATCGTGCCAAATTGTCCTGCAATAGAAAAAAAAAAAAAAAAAAAAATATACACGAGGCACTTGAGCGCTCATTGGCTGAGTAAAATGCGCACCGTTCAAACGTCTAAAACTCGGTAACCCTGACATTCCAAGCTCAAAAAAATTAAACACAAGTTCTTAATCCCATTTAATTCAATTTACTAAACATTTTAATCAGTATGCAGTATATTACATGATATTTACGATCCTTATTTATGCATTAACCGTGAAGTACATAATTAATAGCTCACATCAAAAAAACTTCGAACATCAAAATTGCTGTTATGTATACTCTAAAACCTAAGTGATATCAAAACCACAATCCAGAGCGTTCGAGTGATAGTCGTTTTATATTGTTATGATTTTATCATATGTTACATTAGAGCTCTGATAATGTAATAATTGGTTATTAATACTTAAAATACATGTAAAAGTTGCATCAGGATAAACAAATGAAACTTATGAACAAAGAGCAGTAACTTAATTTTTTTTCGGTATTATTGACCTTGAGGCACTTAAAATTGTGATTGTAAATTAGTTGTACCTTTAATTTACTGCGGATCAGAAAGCCGATATGATAATAATAAATTTTCTTAGTGTAATCCTCCAATCGAAACTTCTTGACTCTAACATATAGTGGTAGCAAAATCATGCACACGATAATACTCAAAAACCGATTGAATAAAACTAAAGTATAGAACCGAACTGAGCCAAAAGAGCCGCCCTCGTAATTAAGTGCTTCAAGTACGGCTTAAAGTGTATAATTATTATTGTGGGGGGAGGGGCTACACAACAATAAACAATAACCATAAACTCAATTGCCGAAATGCTCAGAAAAATATTTAAAAAAAGTCGATCACATGTATTATTTTGAAAAACCATCAAAATGGGTAAGAAAATTGTTTAGATTTTTCATATTTTCATAACGCAAAAAAAGACAAATAAAAAAAGGCGAATTAACTAGTTAGAAATCCAAATTTACAAGAGCTTTTATAATTGTTGTTGTGTTCTATCGCTAGCGTTTTTGTCAAGTTTACTAACAACTAATGTAGACTATAGCTGTTATGACTATTTACTTCCGAGCACTAAGCTCCAAGCCCCAAAACCGTCTGCCGTCATCTCTTTCGTCGCATGACTGCAGTTCAGCCGGACTGCCGGTGAGTGAGAGTGAGAGACTGAGATAGTGTGTCCAAGTTCCAGCGCCACCACTAGTGCCATAGTGCACTACTGCCACTACTCCAACGTCTCCAACCCAGTGTATTTTACACACGAACAAACTATACCCTCATAGCGGCAGTCTGCCCGCACCCAGAAGCAGAACGAACACCCAAAGTCCCAAAACCCTGCAGTCTAGACTAGACTCAAGACTAAGTACAGTATACATATACCTAGTGAAAAATACTTCACATCTCTCATCCCAGGTCCCAGTGTACGTTACGTGCGCGCGTGTGTTGGTGTTGGTGACTGTGTTTATGTGTGTTGGCGAGGAGTCGCCATTTTGTCCGAGTTTGACTTCGGCCCGGTTTCACCGAGGATATCAACGACGAGTTGAAAAGCAGACAGGGAGTTGCCTGCTGCCACGGGAGTTCCAGCGACTGGCCAAGGTACATACCAACGACCTCGCCGCCAACGGCACACGGCCCGGTCGGCGCGCGCGCGAGAGACGCACCCTCTTTCTCTCGTTCTCTGTTTTGCTTTCTGTATATCATATAATATAATTATCATTGGAGACCCTCTCCTCGGCCCTTTTTCTCTTGCTCTCTCCGTCCAGGCTCTTTGGCGCTCTCTCTCTTTCTCTCTCTTCCCCGATCTCCGGTGTCCTTTGCGGCATTAGTACAGGTGATGGTTGCCCTCAATTCTCTCTGCGTGTGAGGGGGCATGGACAAACGATACATACATGTACCCATATAATTTAGTTTGTTTGCCTCTCAACTTCCCCGTCAAACAAACCAATTCTTGCAGCGCTTTACGTCACCCTGATCTCTCAGCCCGGGACACCCTTACCAACGTCGTCGTCTGTGTGTGGTGTCTACTACTGCACACCGACCTGACAGCTCTACCTTCTCTTACGTCTGCCATTGGACTTTTTTGATCGGAGAGCTTCTTCAAAGTGTGAGGTATATTTTTCGAAGGCAGTTTGTCAAACAGAACCTCCTCTCCCCCCCGTTTCTTCGTGTGCCTGATGTCTGTGGTGCATATACTTACTCTGCAAGCAACTGCAACTGCTTCTGCATACCGTGTGTGTATATATATTTTTGTGTGCCTGTGTAAGTGCACAAAACAGTCTGTTTTAAACAAGAGGTCGTCGACGTCGTCGTTCGTGAGTTGTTGAGTGTATACCACTGCTTCAATGTGCTTTGAAACGTCGTCCACGCGTTTGCCTTGATACGTGTCTCCAAATGTCACCTGGGACAGGAAAGACCAGAGTTATAGAGAGACTAAAAGGTGGCCAGAGGTAGCTGCATACCAGACGTGTTTTGCTTCCCTTGCCACTTTTCACACCAAATTGGAGAGAAGTTGATTCTTTCGGAGCTGCCAGAAGGAGAGAGTTTTCCTGACCGGCCTTTGCCGAGAAATTGTGTGTGTGCATGTATGCGTATGCCTGTAGAGTAACACCCCTGCTTGCGGACGTTGTTTGCTTCTTCTTGAGACGTGATCAATTGGACGGGATATGATATTGTGTTCGCCTATACGTTATCTCTTGACATTCGCTACGGAATACTGCTAGCTATATGGCTTTGTCAGGAAACGCACGAGAGTTATTTTGACAAGCCAGATCTTTGGTGATCATTTGTTGTTGTTTTTTTTTTTTATTTTTTATTTTTTTTTTTATATCTCTGATGCGTGAAATAGCAAACTCTCGTCACGTCATCATTTTCGCTAGTGTTTTTTTTCCCTCAACTATCATTAGTAATTTGACATGTTACGTTACATTGTATCATGTCAGGATAAAGCCAGGCTCCACTTAACTTGGCATTTCCTTTTTGTTCTCTGTTTCAGATAATGTAGATATAGGTTAAAGTTACAAGGCCTCGAAGATAAAAGCGTGTTTCATGACAGTACTGGATTCTGGTTTTTGGTGGTGCAACTTAGTCCTAAACACGTACACCTTCAAGACGTCAGTCCGTAAGACTTACAAGGCAGGATGACGATTGCTACGAGAGGCCAAGGGGTTGGAATTGATCCGCCCGAAAGTCATCAAAACACAGTGGTTCGTTAATCATTTTTATACCCATACGCAATAAAACTTCATTACAAACGTGGCGTGAGAGATGTAAATTTATTGGTCCTATTGTTTCTAGATGCCTAGTTCACCTGGTCAGCAGCAGTTGGCGGACGCCATGTCCAGCCTTCAGATAACTGAAAACGTAACGACTGCTGATTGCACCAACGACTCGTCGACTGTGACTGGTAGCGAAGAGACAGTTCAGCAAAAGTTAGAGCCTGATTTTCCACATGCTAAGCTTGCTGCGCTGGATGAAAAAATATCTAGTCCAAGATGGGTAGTGCCTGTTTTGCCTGATCAAGAATTGGAGTGCCTGTTACAAGCCAGTATCGATTTGTGCAAAAAAGGTCATTGTCGTTTGCTTCATTTTCGGGCTACATTAAACGTGTAATGTTGTCAAACGAACAACAGAGTTTAAACTGTGACCAAATTTTCATTTGCAGGAATTGATGTACAGAGTGAAGCATGTCAACGTTTTTTTCGAGAAGGGCTTACGATTTCTTTTACCAAAATTTTAACAGATGATGCTGTCAATAGTTGGAAATTAAATATTCACAATTACATAAATGCCAACTGTCAACGGCTGGTAGAACTTTGTGTCTTGAAATTAGAAGAGGACTGGTTTCCTCTTCTTGATTTACTAGCAATGGTTTTTAATCCTAATAACAAGTGAGTTTTTTTTTTTACCGTTCACTCTCTTTTAAACTCTTTTTCTCTGACAAATCGATTTCAATTGCTTGAACAAAAATTTCTTCCTCAGATTTCATACGTTTAATGCATCGCGTATCTCAGAGACTGTACCACCAGGTAGTAATATTCCTGATGATGAAGTATATGCGCGATCTCCTTCAGATTCGAGGAATCCACGTGGCTGGCTTGTTGATCTTATAAATAAGTGAGTTTTCATTTATTTTTTGTCATTAATGATACATCGTTGTACTTGAAATTAAATTTTCATGTTTTTTCCACAGATTTGGTAGTCTTAATGGTTTTGAAATTTTACTCAAAAGATTTTCAAGTGGACGAAATTTAACAGTGCCAGTTATTTATGCGTTAATGAAGCCATTTGGCTTGTGCTATGAGTTATTAACAGTTAATACCATTTATAAATACCTAATGCCCATAGTGGTAAGTAATACTGAATAATAACGTTCAGACTGTTTTATTTTTAATGATTAATTTGTAAACTTTTGTTTTTCAGAAAATGGTGCCTCAAATTTTAGATAATCTGACAGATTCTGAACTTAAGAAAGAAGCGAAAAACGAATCCAAGAACGACGCGATATCAGCCATCATCAAAGCAGCAAAGTGTATAGCCACGCGTGTACCTTATCAGGAGGGGACGATAAAAAATCTCGAAATCTTTAGACTGAAAATGATTCTGAGGCTTTTACAAATATCGTCTTTCAATGGCAAAATGAATGCTCTTAACGAAGTGAATAAAGTAATTGCAAGTGTAAATTATTATCTTCACCGTAATCCAAATCTCGAGGAGGAAGAATGGTTAACTGCCGAACGAATGGCGGTGAGTGCTTTTTAAATCGTTAAATCATTCGAAAATATGGTGTTTGTCTGAAAAAAAAAAAAAAATTTCTCACATAATTATTATACACCAGAAATGGATCAAAGAAAATGGAGTGTTGGAAATCGTGTTGAGGGACTCGCTGCATCAGCCGCAATACGTCGAGAAACTAGAAAAAATTTTACGTTTTATCATAAAAGAACGTGCATTATCTCTCGAAGACTTGGATGCTGTGTGGGCGGCACAAGCTGGTAAACACGAAGCCATTGTGAAAAACGTTCATGATTTATTGGCCAAATTGGCTTGGGATTTTAGTCCGGAACAGTTGGATCATCTTTTCGAGTGTTTCACGGTATTTATGTTTTTGTCTTTTTTCTCTTTTTATTTTTTTGGTGTGTTACATAATTTTATTACATAAACGAAAAGTTTGCACAAAAAGCTCGTTTCTCCTGTGAAAAAACTTATTGAAACGTGAATTTTTAAGACAAAACATATATATTTTATAAAAATATCTTGAGAAATGCGGAAATGAATATTTTTGGTCCGCTATTTTTCAAGAAGCTAAACATACAAATTTCAAATAGATGCTACAAAGCGGTTTCAACGCGTTATTTCTTTGCAAGTCAACGAGTTTGAGAGTATTTATAATTTTTCTCTATTCCAGACGAGTTGGAGAACTGCCAACAACAAAAAACAACGAGAAAAGCTTCTCGAGTTAATTCGAAGACTTGCTGAAGATGACAAGGATGGAGTCATGGCTCATAAAGTAAAGAAAAATTGATAATAATTATTTACCAATTTTAAAATAGCCCTAATTTGTCACGTAATAATTCAAAAAATGTTAACAGGTGTTGAGCCTCTTTTGGAACTTGGGACACAGTGAAGACGTGCCTCCAGAAATCGCGGACCAAGCCTTGAGTGCTCACGTCAAAATATTGGATTACTCGTGTTCACAAGAGAGGGACGCTCAAAAAACATTATGGCTGGACAAATGTGTGGAGGAATTGAAAAACGGCGATAAGTGGGCACTACCTGCGCTCAAGCAAATTCGTGAAATTTGTTCCCTCTATGAATCAAATCCCAACATGGGTCATGGTCAGCGAACTCAACATGCGTGCTATAGGTACAGTGTGTTTTTAAATCTTGTATATACCAATTGAGTTTTGGTTGACAACCGTTATATTTTTTTAACCAGGCAAGAAGTCATTGAACGTCTTCAAGGTCATCACTCCGTCGTTATACTTGTGACTAACAATTTGACATCGTATATGAGCAGAGTACGACAACTGGTCAAGGATCACCCGGATATTGACCCTAATACTTTTTTACCTGACGATCGCTGTAACCACATCATGCAAGTCCATGAAAGGCTGAGTTTTTTAAGATTTTTATTAAAAGTAATTAAAAATTTTTCTCAAGAGAGTTCAAATCGTAAACTGAACAGTGAAATTCAAACAAAAATTTATTTTTATAGGAAGGTCAATTATGGCTTTGCGCCGACCAAGCTAAACAAATTTGGCAGTGTTTGGCAGAACAAGCAGTTTTTCCTTCAGACAGAGAAGCATGCTTCAAGTGGTTCTCTAAATTAATGGGCGAAGAGCCTGATCTTGATCCGTCAATCAACAAAGACTTTTTTGTAAATAACATTTTATTGTTGGATCCCACGCTGCTTACCGAGAGTGGCATTCGGTGTTTTGAGAGGTTCTTCAAAGCTGTTAATTCCAAGGAAAACAAGTTGAAGATTAAAAGACGCACTGTTTTGCTGGAGGATGTAGACTTGATAGGAGCCGACTACTTGTGGAGGGTGAGTATTTGTCAGTTTTTAACAACCAAAAGTTGTTATACATAAGTTTTGAAGCGCAAGCATGATTTCGCATACGAGCCCATTAATCTGTTGAGAATGTATGCAGTATTTATATTTTACTGCTTGTGACTTCCCAACGTATACATGTAGGCCTCAATAAAACGTTTTATGCAAGTGAGACTGTTCCTTTATTCAGGTCGTAACAAACAGTCCAGAAGAAATAGCCAATCGAGGAATAGAGCTGATGAAAGAAGTTAATACTAACTTGGGTTCTCGACTGCAATCATCCGTAATGGCTTTTCACGAAACTTATATATCAGAGTGTATTGATCGTTTGAAAGCTCACTACGACACGATGTCCATCCTTAAAAAAGATACACTCGAGAACAAAGAGGATAAAGACGAAAGTGCCGTTGACTGTATTAAATCGGAAGCGTTAAAAATGTGTCGCGTAATGAAAGTTTTGCAGGAATATCTAAATGAGTGTGACATGGCTTTTCCTGGAGAAAGGAAAATTCTTCCATTACACAGAGCTGCTCGAGGCAAGCATTTAACTCTAATCGTAAGATTTGCTAATCCTGCTCGTGCCGTTGAAGATATTGAAATATTTTCACATACGAACGATACATTGGCATCTTTGAGACGACAGATAATGAGAAAAATCAAAGCCAGTGATACACAGATTAAAATGGATCTTTTCATTAACGGAGAACCGTTGGACCCAGCCGACGATAGAAAACTATTATCGCAGATTCCTTTAAGAGACAAAACGGTAAAATTTACAGTATCATATTTTAAATACAGAATAACAATATAAATTTCAAATATTGAACCAAATGATTCTGTTTTTTAGTTATTGTCAGTAAAACTCAGTCAAGTTAACACAAACATGCCAAGCTCTCCCGATAGTAGTTCCGACAGCTCAACTAGCTCACCTCACCATCCTTACTCCAAAATGGAGAGTTGTCACGCGTCTAATCCAGAAGCCGAGAGCAGTTTACCCGGAGTGGTAAGTCAAACTATTAATGCAGATTTTCCATGTTGATAGTGCAAATTTAATTTTTATTCGAAATTAATTGCAGCTGTTATCCCAAAGACACAAGTTTGTCACATTTTTCTTTCAATTGGCGGATTTGGGCTGTATGCTCGAACAGGCCCAATTGCGCGATGGCGCACGCTATCTTTTGCAATTGATCCCGGCTGACATATGTACAGTGCAGAAATTGCAACGTTTTTTCGGGCGCTACAAAGATCACGAAGCTGTGCAAAATTCTTCCGCCGACGAGTCCAATGTTAACGTAGGCTCTCTGTTTTTCTCAGCAAGTCCAAGTCAAGTTTTATACAATTTAGAGGTTTGTGCACAAGTGGCATTGTATATTTATCTCGTTCAAAGTCGAACACACGCGATTAAAGCATTGCTTATTCAATTGCAGGTTTTATACACACTGTTGATGCCCGCACTCGATCCAATGTCTGACAAGGCATGCGAGTTCCAGCTCAATTTGATCAAAAGTGGCGAAGCCGGAGTAATCCTGGACATGTTGACGAAAAATAATTTCCTACCTAATGCGGATGAAGTAACGAAGCGCTCGGCCTATCTTACAGTTCTCAAGCTGTGCAAGTTCCTGCTGACAGTGATGGCGAACACCGTGGCCCAATTAACCGAGGTGCCATACTTGAACGCCCAAATCCTTCAGTCGAACAAGCACCAACTGCCGATAGCCGTGCTGAAGCAGGCGTTGCACAGTGTTCCGAATCAAAACACGGAGTTTATGTTGCGCTCGGTCGCGGTCAAGCTCGCCACGTTCATTGCCAAGGATATGTTAATCGGGAGTTCGGAGCTCGAGCGGTACAGGCAGCTGCTGCAGCAGGCGCTCCTGTGGGAACTGCCGGACGTGGTCACCATTCGTGCCATAATTAGATTAGCTTGGGCCGCGTCCAGTGGTAGTTTAAATCACCTTAATGCCTCGTCCCAAGTGCTCCATGAAATTCACGAGACCAATGCTAAAGATCAGAAAAACATGGACAACAATGATGTTTTGAGTGAGTAAAACTTTATTTTTTTAAACTCTAAAATTATTTATCAATTAACGACAAAAGAGATGACGAAAATATGATGATCGATAATAATTTATCACAGTTTGCAAAGAGGCATTGGAAGTGTTGACATTAGCTCTAGTATTAAATCCAAAGGCTCTGGAGGATTTGACGCGAGATTCCATGTGGCAACAAAACTCGGAGAACGTCATGTGGAACACGTTTTTAATTGACCTTGTACTAGTTGGCACATCACGGGCGATTCGCGCAACTGCTGCTGAACAATTTTTGCTAATATCCACATGGTGTAGTAGTGGACATCAGGCGCTTCAATTTTTTATCACTCGCCTGTTTCCAGTCATAAATACCACCGTCATAGAGTACGCTAGACAAAGCCACGAGTTTTTCCAAGTAAGCATGACTAGTTTCTTCTAGAATCCAACAAACACAAGCGAATGGCATTCTAATAATGGTCATTGATTTTTCTTCTGCAGCTACTGTGTAGGTTATTAAATTATGCACACATATCGGGGTGCCTATTATCATCTGCTGAAAGTTGGCTCAACATCGAAATCGTATGGTTGAAGCAAGTTCGCGATCGCGTTCGAGAAACTGGTGATACTGCGGTTGACGAGGCCGTCCTCGAGGGTCACCTGGGCCTTACAAAAGAGTTACTATCATTTTTTCCACCCGTGAAAAAGTACGAGCTTGGATCCGACGATAAAAGAGGCATAACTCTCATTAAGGTGAGAAACGTGAATAACATTGTTTAGCATGGAAGCAAAATAAATCGATTTTTAACTCAATTGTTTCTTTTTTCCTCCATTGCAGGAATTAGTACAGGATTTTATATTTCCGGCTTCGTGCTGCATGCTGCAGTTGCGAGAAAAGCGAGGCGAGCTGGCTTGCCTCAGCTCGTTCCAGGCCTGCCCGGTTTGCAGTACTCCTCAGTCTATCAGTGCAGCCTTCGATCTTCTCGTTACCCTCTGCACCGGTTGCGTGCCCAACATGAGGCTTCTAGTCAACATGCTCTGCAACATGTTTTACTCGGAAAAGGACGAGCCTCTCGTCGAGTGGGACTACCTGCCGCCGGTGGGCCCGAGGCCGCCCCAAGGTTTCGTCGGACTCAAGAACGCCGGCGCGACCTGCTACATGAACTCGGTGCTCCAGCAGCTCTACATGGTCGAAAGCATTAGAGTAGGACTGTTGGCAGCGGAGGGCGCAGCCACGGATCTCAACGAGGACTTTTCCGGTGAGGAAAGAACAGAGAGCGAACAGACGATCGAGGCCAGCGACAACGACACCAATGAGGAAAAGTGCAGTGCAGACGAGTCACGCAAGGAATATAATATTGGCATACTAAAGCAGGTTCAAGCAATATTTGGGCACTTGGCTTACAGTAAGCTCCAGTACTACATTCCTCGTGGTCTTTGGAAGCACTTTAAGTGAGTATCTTGCATTTTTGTAGTATATGTAAAATAAATGTAAAATTAAAATAAAATGTGAATAAAAATTTTAGGCTTCAGGGTGAACCTGTTAATCTGCGCGAGCAACAGGATGCCGTTGAATTTTTTATGAGTCTGGTAGAAAGTTTGGACGAAGCTTTGAAAGCTCTGGGCCATGAGCAAATAATGAGCAAAATCCTTGGCGGTTCTTACAGTGACCAGAAAATTTGTAAAGGCTGTCCTCACAGATACTCTAAAGAAGAGCCCTTTAGCGTTATAAGTGTGGATATCAGGAATCATAATAATTTAACAGACTCTTTGGAGCAATACGTAAAGGGGGAGCTGCTCGAGGGAGCAGATGCGTACCACTGTGATAAATGTAACAAAAAAGTATGTTATCAAATTAAAGTTTACAGTGCGTGCTTTTTTTAACGGCATCTAAATTAATCGAATGATTTGTGTCTAGGTCGTGACCGTTAAGCGATTATGCGTTAAGAAATTGCCGCCTATATTGGGAATACAGTTGAAGAGATTCGAGTACGACTTTGAAAGAGTTTGTGCTATAAAGTTTAACGATTATTTCGAATTTCCACGGGATCTCGACATGGAGCCCTACACCGTTTCGGGACTCGCAAAACTGGAAGGAGAGATTATAGACTGGGATCACGAGGAGACACTCAAAGGAACTTGTACCAAATATCAACTAACTGGTATTGTTGTCCATAGTGGTCAGGCCAGTGGAGGTCATTACTATTCTTATGTTTTACACAGGTAAGAAAGCGACCTACCATTCAATTGAAATTATTAAAATTAAACTCCTAAAAAAATGTAAAATTCGTTCCAACAGGCAAAGTGATGGGACGGGAAAATGGTACAAGTTTGACGATGGAGACGTAACTGAATGTAAAATGGAAGAAGAAGAAGAAATGAAGTCTCAGTGCTTTGGTGGCGAGTATATGGGTGAAGTGTTTGATCAGATAATGAAACGCATGAGCTACCGTAGACAAAAACGATGGTGGAATGCATACATGTTATTTTACACTAGGATCGACGTAGAACCCAACACTCAGTTGAAGAAGCACAACGAACTGTCGTTATGTAAGTATTCTCATTATGTATTGGTAGTTTTCAATACTTGCAATTCTTTGTTATGATTAAACTTATCTTTAAAATTCAGATACCAAATTGGGAGTCACAAAAATGCCACCAGCAATCGAGTACAGCGTTAGAAAGCAAAATATTAAGTTTATGCATAATCGAAATCAGTTTAATACGGAATACTTCCAGTTCATCAGAAAACTTGTATCGTGCAACCCGTGCAACGTTACTCGACCTAATCACGATAAAATCGTAAGTTTTTGATAATTTGTACTTAAATAATTATCATATCACTGTATTAAAATTTAAAAAATTTTCAAGAGCCCGGAAGCTGAAGAACTGTCGATGCTATCTGTACAATTGGCGTCAAAATTTCTATTTTTTACCGGTTTTCATACAAAGAAGACTTTACGTGGGACTGCGACGGAATGGCACGACATATTGTGTCACCATTTGCTTAATAGTAAAAATGTACGTGCTTGGTTCGCTCACAACGTCTTATTTAGTCATCCACATAGGTATACGTTTGTTAAATATTACGGTATGATTTATTTTTTCCTCAATTTTTAAATACACCGTTTTTTTTCAGATTCTGCGAATATTTGTTAAGCTGCCCAAGTACGGAAGTTAGAAATTCTTTTTTGAAAATATTAGTTTTTGTGGCTCACTTTGCTCTACAAGATGGCCCTTGCACACCACCTCTTAATGCTCAGAGTAAGCAATGAAATCGATAGAGTATCATTTGCGTCATAAAAGCGATAATTTGATCTAAATTAATCAGAAACGAATGGATTATTTTCAGCTGTTCTTGTGGATCCCAATGCAAACCTCAGTGATCATCTAGTCCACGCGGTTCTTACGTTACTTCAAAGAGAAATCTCGGATCATGGTCGTCACCTACCACACTATTTTTCTTTTTTCCTCAGCTACGCGTCACTTGGTGTACAGGAAAAGTTACAATTGTTAAAGGTAATGTTTATATTGTGTGACTATTGCTTATGATTGAATCAGTTATAGAAAGCACACCAGTGACAATTGAAACAAAACTTTTTTCAGCTGAATGTACCAGTGACATTTATGCTGGTAGCGATAGACGAAGGCCCGGGTCCAGTAATCAAATATCAATATCCCGAACTGACAAAGCTTCATCAGGTGGTGAGCATCCTTATTCGTTGCTGCGATGTGTCATCTCGAACCCAATCGAGTGTCAGTGGGCCGGTGCTTCCCAACCCTTACGGCGACCCGGCTTGCGGCAACGAGTACCTCATGCCTATACCCCCACTTGCAGCTGAAATACTTTTTAATCGTACGAGCTACATGAAGAAACTCATTGAGGATGCAAGCATTGCCGAAGAGACGGTCAAACTATTGCAATACTGCTGTTGGGAGAATCCGCACTTTTCGCGCATAGTCCTCAGCGAACTGCTCTGGCACATAAGCTTTGCGTATACCCATGAGCTGAAGCATCATACGGATTTGCTGTTGGAGATGCTTCTCATGGACGATTCGTGGCAAATGCATCGTGTGCATAATGCTCTAAAAGGTAAACTGTCCGTCTTCCAAACGGCATTAATTTTATACAGTAGTCCTGGAATTTCTCAAACTAATATTATACTCAAGGTGTTCCGGAAGAGAGGGAAGGTTTGTTCGATACGATCCAAAAAAGCCGTAGTCATTATCAAAAGCGAGCGTACCAGTGTATCAAATGCATGGTGCAATTGCTCTGCAAGTGTAAAGGAGCGCACCAATTTTTGTACCAAAATGCCGAATTGAAGAAAAAGTGGCTTCTTGCTATCGAGTGGCTTCAAGAAGAATTGGATAAGGTGTGTACCCCATTTTTAGTAGTATTATACCTATTTACTACTAATAATATTTTGAACTATTATCAATAATCATTGAATTATTTCGTTTGCCAAAGCAGAGGCCTTACACTTCGACCGCACCGTATACAGACGTCTATAACAATTGGTCGCCACCACCTCAGTCCAACGATTCGACCAATGGTTACTGTTTAGAACGCAGTAACAGCGCTAAAAAAATACTTGAGATGGCTTACGATCTGTGTCCGGATGATGAACCAGAAGTTAAGGATTCGATCGAAGAAATGTTTGAAACTTCTGAGAATGCATCTCAGGAAATAAACGTTCAAACTACCACGGCAGCAACAACAACAAAAACAATACCAACGACAGTAATACCACACACGACGTCAGTGATTGATTTCCAACTCATGAAGGAAGCTGCAAAGAATAAAACTACAGCTCAAAAGACTAAACACTTTGATGATGGTATTCCGGAGTTTCATTGGTATGTTTTTCTTTAAATTTAATAATATTTCGTACTTCCACGTTGATTCTAAACTATTGAATATTGTAAACATGTTTTAGTTTCGAGGACGGTATTATTTTCGAGGACGAAACTAAAATCTCAGAATACAGAGCATTTTGGTAAATACCAAATAAAGTTTAAAAAAAATTTGTTTCAAAACAATAACAACCACAACTACTACATCTCCAATGAATTAAAATTTCAGGTATGAACAATTTTTCAAGCACAAAGTGCAACAGCATAAGCAGCAGCAGCAACAACAGCAACAAATGCAACAGCAACAGTCGCAAGAGCAGCAACAGGAGCAACAACCTGGGCCTTCACCGGTGCACACGTCGCATTGCGAAACCTCACCAAATAGCAGCCAGGATCCATAATGATATTTGGTATTACACGCGCGCTGCCTCTGTGAGAGCAGCTGGGACTACGTGAAATCGAATAACTGGGCTGGCATGTTGAAAGTAAAGCAACAAGTCAGCATGTACATATGAAAGAGCAGTCGAGAGAAGACATACGATACGTCTCGATGCTCTTTCTTTTTCTAGTGACGACCGCCGCTGATCAGATACATTTTTCTCCTCTTCTCTTTTTAGGTAACGGCCGATACCATCCTCATATGTTATTCAAGTTTTCGCTAATTTTTTTTAAGAAAGCTTAAGACACAAATTTCATGCAGAACAATGAAAAGAGTTTTTAAATTATTCAATTAGTTTATCATATTTAAAAATATTATCGCTATAGCATTAAAAAAATTTTTCTATCGTACTTAAATGAAAGCAGATTAGTGGGCAATTTTTTGCAACTGTAACTGCTAACAGAATAAATTTTACTGTTAAATTTAAAATTTAATTTTGAAATTTTTATTGACAAACATATATTTTGGGACTGAATTTTCTTTTTGAATCACAATTCAACAACAAACCAGAGGGATGGATAAAGGCCACTGAGAGCTTTGAAAGTATGAAAGTTGAATGGAAAAAAAAATCAGTTGTATCGTTCTAAGATACTTATAATAACTGAGCTGGGGTAATTTTCTGTAAAAAGAAAAAGAGAAAAAAAGAAAGAAAACAGTTAATGCAATGAGTACTTGAAACTCACGAAATGATCCAAGCTCTGATATAATTTATAAGATATGTAATAAGTCAAATGCTACTATTAAACAAAAGAAACAAAGTAAATTAAAAATAATAAATCAATCAAGCAAATATACCAAACGATAATAGCTTTTTTAAACGCATGAAAAAAAAAGAACAAAAAAAGAAACTTTGAATGCTTACTATGATATGTACATATACGCAAATTTTACTGCTTTTTTACGTGGAGGCGAGTCGAAACGCTAGTGTAAATCCTGGTTTTGTAAACAAACATTTTTTACGTTTAGAGGATGGTCGATAATATTATTTATGTATATTAGTCGAGAGAAACAGAACAAGAGCGAGAGAGATTATTATAAAATCCTACGCATCTGCAGAGAGCATCAATAATCGAAATCATGGTGTCATTTTCTAATGTAATTTTTTTATGAGCGTTGAATGCGAGCTACGTTATATAGATATGACCAAGAGCAGACAAAAGGAAATTCAAAATAATGAGTGAAATGCATACTTGATACATTCACTCATTATTTTTAGGACACGTTAGGTGTATGAGTGTGTTTGTGTTTTTTTTCGTTTATGTACGAATGTGCACTAAGTGTATATGAATGAAAGATCGAGATAACACTGCTGAAAAAAATATTGGAAAGAATAATAGCATTTTTCATTTTTCTCATACTTTATACAAAAGTTGTTACCTAAATGATTTAATTGTTATATTTCGCAAGGGTGTATGTGGTTCAAGAATTTTAATAAGAGAAATCTTGCGTTTGACAAGTATCTCGACTCAATCAACAGTCAGTTTACCGTAAAATTTATTTTTAAAAAACAAAAAAAAAAAAAAAAAAAAGAAATAAAAACTTTGAAGATTGTGACAAAAGTTACAAAAAAAGAAAAAAAGAAAAAAAAAAAAAAAAAAAAAAACTGTAAAAAATACCCGATACAACTAAATGAAACCATCGCTGACGAATGACTGGTGTCCAAGTTTCAATGAAAAACCACGAAGATAAACAATAAAATAATGAAATTCTTGCGTTACAATTAACATTGATTATTTATAAATTTAAATTATCGCAAGTAAATTGTTATAAAACATAAGTTTATTTACTATTTTTATTCCCTTGCTATCCTTACGTTTTCCTACAGAATTTTTCGATAACACTTGACAACAGATTACAGCTGCCGAACAAAATTTTTTGTGTTTGCACTCGCAATAAAAAAAAAAAAAACTATACATTTACGATTCAAAGGTAAGGCAATATTTTGGATTATTTAAAGCATACACTAAGAACGAGTATGTATTTTGGGTACAAAAAAGCGGGGTATACACGATTTTACCGATGATAGTTTTATTTTTCCACGACGACTAAATATAGCCCCTTCTCGTCTCGAACAAAGCCTCATCGTGTTTTCTACGTGGGCAATCAACCTATCACATGATTCGCAACGGAGAAAGAGCTCCATTGAATAAATTGATTGCGTAAACAAGTTTATCTTTGCGCTGCTGGTTCTCACAATGATGTACATTGTCACGGAGAGTGCATCGGTGGCTTCGTCGTGGAGAGGAAAAAAAAAATATAGCCGTGCGATTGATGCTGCCACAGCTTATCAGTTACGTTGGCATTGAATTATAGCACTCTTCTTCGCGACGCGAAGCTTCAAACTCGCCGAGGTTGTATACGTGCAGTGCTGTCTCACATCAGGTTTCGATTCGAGCTGCTAAATACTTACCCTTCGAAAATCCATACACGTAAGTTATTCTTCAATTTTTTTTTTTTTTAATTTCTTTTCCTGATCAAATATGTACGGCAATTTCGCCATCACTAAACAGAATCTCATCACACAATATATATATATACGTATTGACGCAATACCGATTATTCAACGTTTACACTCAGTTTCGAAACACATCCTCGATTTTAACTCGTTTACCTTGATTTTCCATTGATTTACCTGAAAAAAAAAAAAAAAAAACTAGGATGTCGCGTCCCGTTTGCCTGAGAGATTTCGAGGACCTCTCCATGAAAAATATCACCCCCGCCGCGAGGGATTACTACAAAAGCGGAGCCGGGGACGAGTACACGTTGAAGCTCAACAGAGAATCCTTCCAGAAGTAAGTACATTTTTTTTTTTTCCCAAACTCGACAATTGATCGAGTCGAGGGACATATGTTAAAAAAGTACAATGTGTTTGAACGGTCAAGGCTTCGCATTCGTCCCCGAGTGCTGCGCAACGTTTCGAAAAGGGACATCAGCACTACGATACTCGGCGAGAGGGTGTCCATGCCTTTGGGCGTTTCGCCGACAGCCATGCAAAAAATGGCCCACCCGGACGGTGAAACTGCCAACGCCAAAGGTACTTATGCACTTAATTATCGTACAAGCATATATGCATATTTCGTAAGATTGTTATGTTGTACTACGGAAGGAGAAGAGATAAATATATTATCGCCAATCACGTATATACATCGAAACACTCGCACCTACGCATAAGTATGTCTTAACAAAAAAAAAAAGACGATATGGTAACATGTATGATGATGAAAATACACGTATTTCGTTTCATTATTTTCTCATCTCTTATCTCGCGCGTGACATATATCCGTATACCTGGGGCCCTATCCTCTCTGATGAGCATGTCGTTGGGTGACGCACAGCCGATACGACCAATCAAAGAGCTCCTCGAACTGTGTCATCCGCTATGTCGCACTGCGACGCGCACTTGAAGAATCAGGCCCCAGAAGCACGTTTTAAATCATATCCCTGTTGCAGGTGTCCAATAGAAGCCAGTAAGAAATCTTTCTATTGGTTTCTAATCTGCTTTTACACCCGTAAAATCCGTAATTTTTTTTTTTTTTTTTTTCTTTAATTATTGTGACCAGGACATGAGATTCAACATAAATAAAACCATACACTTTTAGGTCGTACCATCCAGATGAAAACACCAAAATGGCCCGGGGGACTAAAGTATTTTATACAAAGTGTTAATGAAAATTACTAACTTTTTTTTTCAAATCCCACCGTTTTGGTGTTTTCATCTAGCTGGTACAACTTACAAGTGTGTGGTTTTATTTCTATTGAATCTAATATCCTGGTTATAATAATAAAGAAAAAATACGGATTTCACGGGTGCAAAAGTACATAAAAAATCAATAGAAAAATTCTTCACTGGTTATACCTGCAACAGAGGGATGACCATATCCATTATACGTAACACCTAACGAGGGGGCCATATTGAAAATATATGTGCGGTTCAAGCGGCTCAGGCGGCGAATACGATATTCATCCTGTCGACCCTGTCGACGAGCAGCATCGAGGAGGTGACCAAGGCGGCCCCGGAGGCCATCAAGTGGTTCCAGCTGTACGTCTACGCCGACCGGAGCATCACCCTGGGCCTGATTCGAAGGGCTGAACGCGCTGGCTTCAAGGCCCTCGTTCTCACCGTCGACACGCCGACGTTCGGCGACAGGAGGCGCGACATGAGGAACAAATTCAGCCTTCCCCAGCACTTGAGGTTCTCAACTCTCTCTTTTTTTTTTCTTTTTTTTTTTTTTTCGTACAAAATATGTGCATCGCGATCGATTGTGAGGAAAAGTCCTTTGCTGCAGACTCGCGAATTTCGATGGGCTATTGGCTAACAAAATAAACCTGTCCAAGGAAGGATCGGGCCTCAACGAGTACGTCCAGGATTTGTTCGACGACTCCCTGTCTTGGAAAGACGTAGACTGGCTGAAGAGGTAATTTCCTCGCGTTATACTTGAATGATATTAGCGAAAAAAAAAAAAAAAAAAAAAAACAACTCGTTTGCCGTTGGACAGAGTGACGAAACTGCCTATAGTCCTGAAGGGCATTTTGACGGCCGAAGACGCGATTCTCGGAGCCGAGCACGGAGCGAGTGCCATTTTGGTGTCGAACCACGGAGCGCGGCAGATCGACGGAACGCCTTCTTCGGTAAAACCCATTTTACACCATATAATATGTACCGTACACTGCAATAATATGTGCCTAAAAACGAACATTAAATTGCAGATCGAAGCACTGCCGGAGGTGGTCAAAGCAGTGGGAGATAAAGTTGAGGTGTACCTGGACGGTGGCGTGACTCAGGGCACGGACGTTTTCAAAGCCTTGGCTTTGGGCGCTAGGATGGTAAGCTGGGGCATGCGCGACTGTTTCGAGAGTACAGGTGATTGTATATATTTTTTTTAATTATTATTATTATTATTATTTTCACAGGTGTTTATCGGCCGACCCTTGCTCTGGGGCCTTACCTACGCGGGGGAGGAAGGGGCCCGCGCTGTGCTTGAGATCATGAGACACGAGATCGATCTGGCTTTCGCACTCACGGGATGCTCGAGGATTGACCAAGTGACGAGGGACATGGTGATGCACGAGTCCAGCTACAGTCGTCTTTGAGGGAATTTGTTGCGTACATACATATATTTTTTTAATGCATATAATATAGACCAAACGTTATTTTTCGAGGTGTGTGATAATGAAGAACAAAAACAAGCTTGAATTTCTTTTTATTTATATATACATATTTGTTTCATATTTGTTTGTGTGTTTGTGTATTGGCACCGTTACGACAAACATATTGTTCATTACTTTTGTTCGATATATGTTTTGCGCGTGTGATAATATACAGGGCAATTATATATTTATTACTAGCGAAGCGTTTCGTTTTTACGAAATATTGCTTATGGATAAAAACTTTCTTGCATTTGTGTAAATAAAATGTAGTAACAATTTTTGTCGTCGTAATTTCGGACATTAAGCCTATGTGCCCGTAAAAAAAAAAGTTTACAAGTTATTTATATCTTACAGATTTAGACACGAATATAAAAAAACACACGCTCGCAGAACCAGTCGTTTTATATAAAATCGGAAGCTTATAGTACTAAATCCACGTCGTATTGGCAAGACAAAGGGAAAATATACTATGTATATTATTTCGGTATTCATTAATTATGACATATTCCATAAATTTCAATTTTTTTTTTATGTTTTGTGGAACTATCACAGGTATATTAAATGTACTTGTAACTATAGTCACATTACCCGCAAAAACACACCGACATAAAACAAAAAATAATTACGACTATTTTATTTTACACTCATGATAATGTAATGAATTTACGGCAACAATTTTTCTTTCGATAATTTAAAGTATGTTTGTATGTATTTAATACATAATGACGTTAACCGAAATTATTTTTTGTTGATACTGTAAATCTAATTTGTAATTTTTAATTCTAAATTATTGTTGATGAATTTAAAAAATTGGTAATTTTTATACAATTGAGCTTCCATCAAATTAAAGAATAATTTTGTAAATAACATACGAAAATTAATACTATTCTACAAATACTACAAATAAATACCAATATATTAAGTCTCGGTAAAATATTATAAAAAAATCTCTATAGTAGCAACAAATAACAAAATACTTAAAAAAAATAATCTCAAAAAGATTACTCCACCTTTTAACATAAAAAATTTACCCTTAACAGCTAAAAAAAGCAAAACTTGTTTGCTTTATAAGGTTGTACAAAAGTAAAGAAAACTCTTATCTACATGTGAAACTATTATCACGACGAAAATTCAAGTTTTTTTTTATATCACATAACAAGTTTTTATATCAAGTATGTAAATGCAAATAAAAATTACAAATATTTTAGGGATTACGGAGTTTCTATGAAATCTTGTACTTTTTCGCTTTATAAGGCACAATATATAAATCATCTTGGCTCAATTCATACAGTTAAAGTAGTTGGAATTGTACGTACGTATTATGATCTTTTGAATATTCCTTTGTGCAGAAAAAAATTTTTCAATTTCTTTTGCAAAAGTCAAATTTCTGACTAGCTATATATTATGGCGTTCAATACTACTATAAAAAGTGTTCTATACTCCACTTTTGAGTGAAAATCGTGAAATTGCAATGGGCTACAAAAGCCTTTTTACTTAGTGGATCCATGTCTAGGCACTTGTTATTGTACCCATGTTTCAGCCATTTTTTTGTCATGTCATAAGTCCAAAATTGATTACCTTGCTTACCGTGACAAGGATACAACGTTATTGGAGCTTTATCATCCCCTCTAGCAACATCCAAACACAACATGCTCTTTTTAGGACGAATATCTTTGTGCCAAGTAAGCTGAAACTCTTGATCTCCTCTGATTTTTGGGTTATCCTTCTTACAAAATTCAACCGAGATCTCGAGATCTCTTCTTTCTTTATCCTTTGCATGTAAACAATAATTTTTTTCTCCAATATTCCTAATCTCTCCATAGGCAAAGTCATCGGGTTCCACAGGGGGATAGGTTTCGACTAAATCAAAAGCAACATTCTCCATGAACCACTTGAATGACTTACATTTGAGCTTTTCTCTTAGAGCCTTTTGTTTGCTCAAAGATCCAGGATCCAGCTCTCTCATATGAGGTTTTCTACGGTAAATAAACTCTGCGTATTCATCCATCCAAACTTCTGCCACTCTTTTATAATTTTTACTAAGAAAATCACCAATGCCTGGGTTTGGAAAAGGCGCGAATTTTCTATAAATGTGTCCAACCCTGGAACATGGGGCATCCACCATTTGTCCACCGCATTGCCAAATTTTAAACGACAGTTCGTACTGCTCACCACCCCAGATATCTAATCCAGGATCATAGCCGTTAAGCTCCCAAAAAAATTTCGAACTGATGGCAAACAGTCCACCAGCCATAACTGGGCTTTTAAATGGCTCTGATGGATGTTTCAAGTCTTCGGGCAACAAAGGCAGCCTCTTGTAATACAATTCCCAATCAAACGCTCCTCTGGCACCTTCATCTTGTGCTCTGTATTCAAAAGTCTCGTAGTCAATGACATCAATAAAAGGACATACACAAGTCCTGTAGTTTTGAGCTATAGGTTCTAGCAACGGAGGCAGCCAGTTAATGTTGGCTTCACTGTGGGAGTCCAAAAAAACAAGAACACCAGCTGTGGCTGCTTTAGCTCCAGCTAATCTACCACGAATCAAACCCGATCTCTTGGATAATCTCACAATTTTAACTTTTGGCAAACTTTTTCTTACATACTCATCTAGTTTGTCTTTTAATTCAACTTTTGTGCTTGCATCGTCAACTAAAATAATCTCATGAAGCAAGGAAGGGGGAGAACGATTAATAACGCTCCAACAAGTTCTCATCAAAGTACTAAAGTGTTCATTGTGAAAGGACACAACCACTGACACAGAGTCGAGCTTTCTCAAATACTTTTTTCTTCTGCAGTCCTTGTGTCTGATATCAGAAATAGACCTGTTCAACAAGATTTGATCGCTCAAAGCTCCATTGTAGCCGTTTACCTTGTAAAGCTTATCTTTGAGATCTTCCATGGAAGCATCTAAATATGCAGGCTTTCCTTGTTCCCCCAGACCCATCCGACTTTTTTCTTCTCCGATCCTTCTATAATCATGCCAGTCAATCTTCCCATCTGGATCCTTAATAAAACAAAATCAAACACATAAGAGTGTGAATTTTGTCAAAGGAAAAATAAATTTATGTGAGTATGTCTTGTTTGACGAGTTTTTAATTGAAAAAAAACGAATAAAAAAACAACATAACAAATAGATAAAAATCCGGTAACTCATATGAAAAACCACAAAATAAATGTCACAAGAGCAACTAACCACTTCCTGTTGAGCGATCAAGTCCTCGTAATCGATCCTTCTGTCAAGTACCAGCGCCCGAGGAATGGATAGCTCGTAGCCCCGGTGTCCGCGCAGTACCCGGAAAGTCAGCGTTGTGAGAAAAACCAGGAGAACCGCGAGCACCAGGAACTTGAGCCAACTTACTAAATTGCGCTTCATCGTTTCGTGCGTGTGTTTTGTGTACGTTGCACTCCAAAACTTTGTGAATATATAAATGCTGCACTTTAACTAGCGTACGTTAACATGCCGTCGTCGTAAGCAGGTACAACGTGTTGCTACAAGGTATACCATACTGCATCAGGTATAAAAATACTGGTATACCGTTGCGCGTCGTGTGCCCCCTATGGTTTTTTAAACCCGCGACGCCGCGGCTTCTAAGCAACCTCCTGATATGTGCGTGTAGAAAGTATTTAAATTAACTGCACTGCATTTCGTAGCCCGTGAGGTTTATTTATAACATGCTTATCTCTATTATATAGCTATACGAGTGTGTCGTGTGTATATAAGAGAAACGTTACGGATGTTTTTTTCCAGATAAACAGATATATACAGAGAAACAGGTGATCCGGGAGAGAACTCCAATCCAATCTCCAATATTCTCCACACAAGACCTATAGGTATACCACATACATACACGAGCTAGTATGGTAATGTACATCTGGTTTTTTTTTTTTTTTTTTTTTTTTTCTTTTCAAGGTGTTATACAGCTACGCTGGCTAATGCTTCCAATTCCCAATCTTGCAGGCTCTTTATTAATATATATCATTTGATCCACTCATCTCTATGTATAAAGTATAGCTGCATGTGCCCTAAGTCAGCCTAAGTAGCCCTACTTATATCTCAAGCCGGCTTTGAGTCCGATCGTCTGATGCGGCGAATGTGATAAGTATGTCTGTCTCTCTTAAATATGTGCCTTACCACCTTTATTTTTCTTAATTTTAGTTGATAAAAGACTTTTTTTTTACGAGCAATTTTTTTTTTTTTAAAGATTGATAAACTTTGTTAATCATAAAAAAAGCAATTAAGTAAATTATATATAATTGATTAAGTAATTAATTCATGATATTATTTGGCTATGAAAAATGTTTGTAAAAAAAAAAAAAAAAAAAAAAAAAAAAAAAAAAAAAAAAAAAAAAAAAAAAAAAGAGTTAATTTTGATATCGATACAAATGTACAATTGATTTTAGTACAGCAGTGATAAAAGACTTTTTTTATCATGAGCAGTCATATTTATAATGTATTTGAATTCCTGGTAACTCTCACACGTACCAAATAAAGATAACAAAACTTTAAACTGTTTGAACTTTTCATTTTTTCACAGATAACATGTGCATACGTGTGTCTGTATATAGTAATACACCTAATCACAATAGATGGAACATTTCTCGAAAGATGAATGTCGTTATCGTACGATATTATGCTCTCCAAAAATTTCGGAGAAATTTTTTTATCACCAAAACACTTACTCCAATTCTGTTTACTCGGCATTAATCATGTTAAAAATTAAAAAGGTATGAATGATGAAATGAAAATATAATAAGATTAGTTATCATAATTTTTGCATAGGAAGTAATAAAAGATTTTTATTTTTTCATGAGCTGTTATACTTAGTATAATTGATTCAGTAATAATAATATTTGGGAATATTAAAAAAAAAAAAAATGTGAATTTTAGAATCAAAGACAATCGATGCTACTTATATCTCGAGTTCCCGGTAATACACTCACACGTGTACCAAAGATAATAACAACTTTAACTTGTTTGAACTTTTTGTTTTTTTTTTTAGAGATGTGTTTTTTGCATACAGTGATAAATTTTTCATGTTATACATAAATGGAGCATTTTTCCAAAGCTGAATATCGAAGTGCTCTTGAAAAATTTCGGGGAAATTTTTTTTTTCCTCCAAAATGCTTACTTTTCCCTTTAGGCGGCATCAACGATGTTGAAAATTCAAATGCTGTAAAGATTACCACTAACGCACTCGAAATTGGAAACGTAATGCTGGGAAAATAAAAAAAGAGGCTGAAAATATTTTTGCATGTTTTTTATATATATATATATTTTTTTTTTCATCTTCATTTCTTATACACATTAAATATACGCATCGTCCGTTACGAATCTTCTAAACTCTTCACTCGTCGTTTTCATAATCATGAGTTTGTTTTAATCATTTGTATATTATCAGTACTAAGCCGTATTGCGCACTCTTGATCCGTTTTTTTTTTTTTTTTTTTTTTTTTCATGCACAACCCCTCGAGGAATAAACTTTATGTATATATATGTATGTATGTTTTTTTTGTATTAATAATAATCGTGTGTTACACTTTTTTCGAAAAAACTGTCATCGCTTCGAATAATTAACAATCTCGTCGCTCTACGCTTCTGAGAATATAATGTAACGAATATAATATACACGGCATATTGACTGTTCATGTTTTCTTGATTTTTTTTTTTTTTGTATGTATGTATATCATATCATTTTTCATCTGTTTTTTTTTTTTTTTTTTTTTTTTAACTAACATAGAAACGCTGCTACGTCTTCTGACGCATGAAGTTGGCATCATCGTACCATATTATATCATAACTTTTCCCAAGCAATTTGCGCTCTTGCACAATAGATTTTTTATTTTTCGTTTACGTTATTTATATCCATCTTTCTTTTCATCCCCTTCTGTATAATTCATACATATTTTCCATTCTGTCCATCTTCACGTATACAGTTATTTTTCTCCCTTTGCCCTCACACTTCGCTCCACACATATAATTTATATTAAGATCGCACGGTGTTTAAGTGTATTTATGTAGTATTAAATTGATAACGTTTGTTGTATTTCTTTAATTTTACAATAACAATATGCGTTTGACGCATGCACGTGCATTTGTATATTCACGGAAAGCCAAGATGAGAGCCCGTTGTCTCAATAATCATTTGAAACCACGATCTTCGAAACTTTTCATACCCACGCACGTGCATTCGTTTGTAAATAATAATATATTATGCATGCACATATCCACACACACATACAGTAGTTTCTTGTTAAATTTTTTGTACATAAAATGTGGTTGTCTCTCTCTCTTTTTTTCTTTTTTTTTTTCTATTAATTTTTATAATTATCTTGCTCTGCTTATCATGTACTTTTTAGCGCTGCGGTCGTACTTCGGGCCACGTGCTTTTGTTTTTTTTTATTTTTTTACATATAAGCATTTGCTGTGTACACGTGAGTGAAATGTCGAGCGATGAAATATTTTTTTTCCGTGTTTACAGTTTTCTTACAAGTGAACACACGGGTAATCAACGAGTGTTTCTCTCTTTTCTGTCTCCGTGAGCATTAAAATCGAATCTTCGAAACAAAAATAATCCATATATTACGTTATATATTCTATTTCTCGTTCGGCTTGTCATCTCTTCGCGTGCTATATATATATTTATATATCTCATCTCTGTACAAACTGTGTGCATATATACGCATGTGGTCGGTCACGTACATGGTAATAATGTATTTTACGCTCTGGGGTTTTAATGGTATCTCTTACAATTCAGCTTTACATCTGTACACTTTTTATAATAATTATCTCTCTCTCTTTCAAAGTTTTATTGTTGTTGTTGTTGTTGTTGTTTTCATTCGGAAAATCGATTTATTTACAGATAGACTCTTTGGATAAAGTTTTATTTTTTTCTCCATCTAAACTAAACTTTTCTTCTCTTTTTGATATAATAAAAAATAATTATGTATTCAGTGTATATATATATATACACTCTGTTCGGGCACGTGTTGAGTTACGAGTTAACGAGTGTTTCTTTCAACATAACTTTATGTGGTATGAGAGTATAGTATGTGTAATATATTAAATATATATAGATTTTTTTTGTCTCTTGTGTAATTGCCAGCTTATCACACCTGCTTATTGTCGAGAGATTCACACTCTGCGGGAAAAAAATTGTTTGTTTTTGTTGAATAGTGTTTAGTTAATTGGTTCGTGACAACAAAATTCTTCACAAGGATTTTTTGTTAAAACACCTCCGAATAATCCTGTCGCATGCGCAGCGGAAATTCTTAGTGATCCGCGTTGTACTGGTAAAGGTACCCATACACGAAGTTTTTTTGTTTTTTTAATACCTTTCTGCCGATCAGTCTGATTTTTTTTTTTTTTTTTTTTTTTTTTTTTTTCATAAATGTTCGAGCCAAATCAAAGCGATTTCAGTTATCGAATCTGCACGCGCCTCAGACTAAACCTTACGCATAATCATCGGCAAGAAAAGTATTAAAAAATTGCCGATCCAACGACGTGTTTGCTAAATAATTCTCTTCTCTTCGGACAAAAATAATATTTCTCCTCTCATCGTATCATGTATATACATATATATATATATTACTTTATACTTTACGTATACATATCTATGTATGTGAATGTAATATATATATATATATATATATATATATATATATAGTTGTATGGCACCTTTATGTGAACATTCGAGCAAATGTCCCGCTGTACTTACATACTACACGTATTTTTCTTGCCGCAACGCTCCCGATTCCAATTACAAGCTTTGATAAACAACAATACGCAGTTTTTGGTGTGTAACATGTAACGCACATATGCTCTAAACGATATTCTAACAACTTACACGTCAGGTAAATTTTTGCTCCATTACTTTTTTGTCAATGCGACACGTTTGCATATTTAATTTTTTTTTTTTTTTTTTTTTTTTTTTTTTTTCAAGTTCATCTCTACAATGACAAAGCGCGTGTGTACAAGCATTTGAGGTCCAGAGGTAGATTGATTTTATATATATTAGATATATAAGCATATATATATATATTTTTTTTAATCACGCAAGTGGCGTTTTCTACGATTTCTTTTTTTTTTTTAAAGTTTCTTTTTTGGGAAAACTTTTAGTCAAAGTGGAGCTGTTAGCTTGTATGTCGTATTATTTTTTTTTGTTTTTTTTTTATAGAAGTGTAAAATTCTTATAATTGGTCCAGAGAAGCTTATCTCCTGGCGTGTTTGTTTGGATGGGAGTTGATGAAAGTGACACTTTTGCACACAGAGAGATATAAACGATTTTTCTCTGTCGCCTAAAAGTACCACTTTCCTCACTCTCTTATGTTTTTTTTTCCTCTCTCTCTATAGCTCTTTGATAACTGCATAGTTTTTTTTTTTTCCAGCACTGCGAGGAGAAAACAATTTGAAATACATTCGAGTAGTCAGTCAAGAATTTCGATTAAAAAACAAAACGATAAATTATACGTGTTCACTATTATTCTGTACGTATCAATAAAATGTCAATTAACCACTGTACACCTATATATTATACGCACGAAAATGATAAATTAATATCGTCCCTTGTGTACTTATGTTGTCTGAGGTGTCATTGAAAATCCGAAATTGTATAAACTACGAGGATACTCGTACACACGTCGTCGATCACCTGTAAACTATAAATACCTTGTTTTCAAAACAGCGCACTCCAGTTTTTCAACACTACCACCCGAAAAGTTAAAAATCGCAAATAGGTATGTATAATATTGTATATTACCTGACCTATTGTTTCGACACATTTTAGTATATTGTTAATTGTCTATATATGTTACGTATACAATACTAATAATATACACAGTACGTTTATGTATATATATATTTGCAAGGAACTACAGTTAGCAAGATCTCGTCTATATTTTGTTCGTTCAAATATACATGGATATATGTTTATTGTTCGGAAGTTAAAACCAATAAAATTCTGCGGCCAAACGATACTAGGTTGAATTATATATTTTTACACTTAAAAAAAGAAACGGCACTTTTTTTATACGCTTCGTAATAAAAATAATGACAAAATAATGTCTCGAATAATAGTTGTTTTTTTCACTACGTAGTACCGTCGGATAAGAACGACGACACAATACGACACGATTATATCATAGATCTATAAACACCGAATAACACCGAGTGTGTCTCTGTTTTGTTTTTTATTTATTATTATTTTTTTTAAACATTTTTTTTATGCTTGTTCAATCCCTGAAGTCAGTCTGAACTAATTGACAATGTACGAGAGGTTCGCTGCGATTTAACGATTGCGGGCTCGAACTACTCCGTCGGAAATAATTTTTTTTTTTTTTTTTTTTGCTTTATTTTCATCAAGAATCATATTTACATCGTTTGCTAAAAATCTCCCTTCGCCCATCTATTTTACTTTTCTCGTAAATCATAGAAATCACAATTACCTACTCCTAAGCTCGTAAAATTCATCTCGTCGTACCCGAATATATAAAACCAAGTAAAATTGACTTCGAATTAAGAATCAAATATATGTATATATATCAAGGAGTATCATTAGGATTACTTTTAACGTGTTACGTACATACGAATGAGACGTAATATGGCCCGTATCGTGTAGCAACAATGTAGTGTCATCGTATTTACCTACGTAGTTAAATAACATTGACGTCACCACTGCGTTCGTTCGATTTTTCTAAATTAAAGACTAATCGTTTCTTGATTATTTCAATTTATAAATCTAGCCCCTAAATTGTTTAATTACCCTTCCGTATTCTTTTTTTTCCGACTTTTCAGCTAGCACCTCGGTAACATCGAACATTAACATGATTACATTGATCAAAAACACCAATCGTTGTCCGATGAATTTTTTCCTTTTTTTTGTAATATCCAAATCTTCCCTCGGGACTGTCATTTTTTTCTTTTCTTTTTTAAAATTCAATTTATTGTTCGAGCTTTATCAAGTTTCATTAACATTAGATAAATCTACGGTCTAAGTATAGGCAGTTAAATATTTTTGTCTTCAGTTTCATGATCATCTATAGCTTGCAGTGGCACGGCTATATACGCGTGCTCCCAATGTTTTTTTTTCTCTCGCTGAAAAACGTTGCATCTTTCACATTGACTCGCGCTATACGCTAATAAAGGATTTTCTAACTCTTTGCTTATAAACACCACTTGTCCCTCGAAAAATACGAAATCACTTATTTCATGTGTATATATACCTATAGTCTTTGATAATTAATACACACGTCACGAAATCTCATCCTTTATTTTTCTCAAAAAGTAAAGTGTGTCTGTTTTAAAAGCAGCTTATAGCTCGACAAAAGCGGGGTAGCAGTCTGTGTTTATATATATGTATATATACGTATAACAATTAGGTCACCTAAGCAGTGTTACTCGCTTCTATTAGATCAACGCTTAATGTAATTACTACGTGAACTATTTGACACACCTTTTTCTGATTTCTTACCCCACGATCAAAGCGCGTTTTTTAACTAGCTGTATAACAATACGCCAAGCTAAAACACGTTACTAAGGATTTTTCTTAATATTGAAAACTGTGTTGATCTTTTTAGCGCGTTTAGAAAAATCACTTCGAAAAAATCTAGGTATCGCTCAAACTCGTTCACAGAGTCTTCGGGATTCAACAGTTTTTAGTTAAAAAAAAGCTACTCGCACTGAAATTATAAATTTCATCGTAGCGAGGATATGTTTTTTATTTTTCAACGGATCAATGTAACAGGTAATTGTTTTTTTTTTTTTTTTTTTTTTTTTTAATGCGCTTGCATGAATTTTCATTAACGTACTCTTTATTGTTTTTTTTTAAAAAAAAAGAAAACATATATTTGACAGCAATATCTTACTTCACAGGTTTATATATCATTAATCACAAGGGAGCATATGTTAAATGTTTTCTTTTTTCTCTGTCTTGTGATTCCGAGGTTGAAACAAAAATGGCCACTCGTGAACTTGTGTTGGAGTAGAATAATATACTTGTGTAATTCTCATGCGACTAAACGTAACATCAAATGTTCTGAGTGTGTTTAAGGTGAATGATAAAATTGTCTGTCGTCGAAAATGATAAAATGAAAATCATAAGATTAACTCGTTTTTTACATTTTATTTCTCAGATCCTAAAACACTGATCAAATGCTCAAACAATGTTGTTTCAATGTATTTTAGTACTTTATAATTGTAAACAATGTATATTTTTTTTTTTCGTCCACATATGCATAGCGCTCAATATTATTATTATGTATATATTTACATTTACTATCTACATATCTACACATTAACAAACGGTTAGTTTTGCATTTAATTTTATTTCTCTTAATAGCGCGCTGAGCAAAAATAAACTCGGGCCAACTTAATCTATCATCGTCCAACTCTTTGACTTTTCAAAAACTTAATTCCATAAAAATTCATTCATTGTACTGTATTCACGCTCGAGTTCTCAAACATTATAACATTCGGCTCATTAAAACCCACGTCTCTTTCGCGCTCATTGATTGCAGTGTAAAAACAACAACTGTATTTAAGTATAAAACAATAGCCGTCTCCGGGTGAGCAATTTCATCAGATAAGTTCTTGTTTTAATTTCCATCAATGTGCTTATCCTCACCTCGAAGAGCATCCAAACCATTTCATTTTTTTTCATTTCATCTTTCGCAATTACAAGATACATATGTATATATAAAATAATAATGACAATAATTATAGTAATAATAATAAATATCCTAAATTACAAAAAAAAATTGAGGAATCAACAATGATTATAAATCAAAAAAATAATTAAAAAGTCTATTAGTCGAGGCGTTTGATTAAAGAGTATCATCGGTGTAAAGTTGTAATTTTATGTCCTTCTTTTCGTTTGTTTGTCCTTCTTCTAAAATCGTCGCTTTGTATCAACTCTTTCATCGTCCGTCAATCGTTAAAAAATAATCGTGCGCCTCGTGTAAGATGTATCATCACGTGTGCATAACAAGAATAATTGTATCCCGCGGACCTCGTAACAACATCCTTTGCGCAACAATAATACAAACGAGACGAGTAAAAAGTTTGTACACACAAAAATAATCAATAATAATGGCTTTCGTTTTTGACGCAACATGACAACAATACAGTGTAGATTTGGAAAGGGAGGGAGTTGTGTCATCATCATCATCATCATCTGCAGACACGTGCCTCCGAGACAGACAGTGTATAACATATTGTTGAAGCCTATTGTATCGCACGCACGCGTCTCGCTCTCTCTCTGCACCAGCGACAAAATCACCAGGCGCTCCAAAAAGCCCTTATCCAGGGTGCGCTGTGTGATTCCATGTATGTGTATTCAACAGGTGGAGAGCGAGCGCGGCGCGCGTGACAACAACAACGGTCCCCTCCCGAGGCTTAACATGGAGGTCCAACGATTCAGGTGAGACTTGACTGGGTCTGCATCAGGGTTGCCGACGACGGCGGCGTCGGACTTGACGTTTTCGACAGCGGGGACGAAGCGAGAGCTACGACCTGCTGGAAGGGGGCCGTGTCCTATATGAACGCCCAGCACTCGAGCGTCTTGACCACAAAGTCCTCGTGCGGCGCCAGTGGCTCGTTGCCGTAGGTACTGCACGACTGGGTTCTACCCTGGTAAAGGTCACCGTCTAGCCACAGTCCGAACTTGCCACTGTTTTTCAAGACAAAACAAGGATGTTAGCCATACCGGAGAAAAATACCCGCCTTGTCTCTTTCAGAAATTAGACTTACTCTCCGGCTCCGATGGCGAGGCTCTCGTTGTTGCCTTTGATAAAGTAGAGGTTGTCGCCGGTCCAGTTGAAGGCTTGGAACCTCGGCGTGAACCTAAAGAGTAGCGACTCCCCCGTGCCGTAGAAGTGGTCACTGACGCGCAGCGAACACGAGGTCAGGGCTCCAAAAACCTGCAAACATTACGAATTAAAATTTATCAATTTTGTAAATTTCAAACAAAAAAAAAGGGGGGGGGGAGGGGAGGCGAAAAAAAACTCACGTTGCCCTCTGTATCCTCGATGACGAGGAGAATGGGGCTCTCGACTTTGCTCATTTTCCTGTACATGCTGTTGAGACTGAAGCCGTTCTGGCTGGTGCTGAAGACGAGGGTCCACAGGTAACCCTCGGCCCTCGCCGGTAGGTGCCGGCAGAGCTGTTCCCTGTGCTCGTCGCTCAGTATCTCAGTCGCGCCTACCAGATCCGGCACTATGATCTCCGAATCCAGCGATACCGCGCTGTTGTTGTGGTAAAGCGCTCGCCTCAGCTCCTCGCTCATAGACAGTACCTGGAATAAACGATTTTTTCCCCCAAGTTAGTCTTTTTTTCCCTCGGCTACAATAGGGTGTATGTTTTTTTTTTTTTTTTTTTTTTTTATAGTCATTATGTTGACCATCGAATGATTACGACTCGTCGAGATTTTTAGGGTGGCCTTGAACCAATTGATACGAGGTGTTAACTCATTAAAACTGTATTGATTCACCGAACAGATAGTAACTTGAACCGAAATCTCAAACTTTTTTTTTTTCAACTTAAAAGTGATATTCGTTAATCTCGAATCGATAAAAGTAGTATTTTCGTCCAAAATATCTTCGAGCTCGTTATAATTACCTGCATATCTTGTTTTATTCGAACAGCTCACAACAGTTTCTCGGTAAGGTTTATCTCTCCCACATCTCGATGAGTCATTTCTCAAGGCGTGTGCTCGTGACGAAATCTACACGGGAAATTGAAGGATTTTCGTATGGAGAAAAAGTGTCGTGCATTCACTGGATGATGAAAGAAAAAATTTATTTCCCTTGGATTTCGTCACGTACACGTTTAGATACATCTAATAATATCTAGAGGTTCATTAAACATTGCTCGTTTTTTGGTGTCAACTACTTGGGGTTGCTAAAAGTGACAATATTTTTTTTTTCCAAGTTTTCTAAATGGCAGCTATAACTAATCTCTAAAACTATAACAGAGGCACAGCTAAAGAGGATGATAGTAACATAGTAATAAATTAATAATAATCATACATAGTGTAAACATATTAAAAAAAAAAAATTACAATAGTAATAATAAAACACTACGCATATCCAGTGTTGCTTGTGTTATTATTGTATACGTATACATTGTCTTTTGTACTACAACATATAAAAGTGTAGCAATATTGTCAGACATGTGTGTAGGTAACGAGTAATATTTATAGACAGCAGTACACTTAATATTTCTCATAAGTATAAATGAACAACGTTGTGTGCTAAGACACCAAGTGTTTTTCTAAACATAAAAAAAAAAAAAAAAAAAAAAATACGATAATAACAGGTAGTGCAGTTAGCTGCTTTGATGAGAACGTGATTTTTGACAACAATTGTCATGGAAATCGCTAACATTTACCGACTACGCACGTGGTTAACACGTGATATGGGCGTAATAGGAGAACCTAGCAGATGTATACAGATTGAAAAAAAATAAAAAATAATTATCTAGTTTCCCAGCACTCAACGAAGAGAGGAAAATTAAGTGTCCGATTATTATACACCCATGTTTTCCCCGCGCGCGAAAGATCGACAAGAGCGAGATGAAAAAAAAAAAAAAAAAAAAAAAAAAAAAAAAAAAAAAAAAAAAAAACAAGCAAGCGTTTATTGTAATTTTTTTTTGACGTCTGGAAAAAAAAGAGTGTGGTGTTTGAAACGTCATAAAACGTACTTAAACGCTCTATCGTCGACTCTGCGCGTGTATAAGTATACAGAAAAGAGAGGAAAAAAAAAAAAAATAGTGGACAGGTGAGTCCTGCGTCTAAAAATAGCTTCTTCTTCTTCTGCGTCCCGCATATAAACAGGTATACGCGTAGCAGCCAGAAAAAAACGTAAACAATCCTCGTGTTTTGCTTCCTCTCTCGGTCTCCCCCACATGCTCTCCCCGTATCATATATATAGGTACTGCGCATTTAAAAACGAGGCTGCAGCTGCGTCCCACCATACCACCATGGCATGAAACAAAAAGAAAGGAAAATTCTTGGTGGGGAAGCGAACGGTATTAATATTTGGGAGTTCCCGAGATCGAGGGGATCGGTCAACAGGAGAGAAAACAACACCACGTGGAAAAAGGGGGCGAGACGGATCGGAATTCTCGCTCGGCGTCGATTTTAGGGCGTCACGCAAAGGACCCTCTTGGGTTTGTTTATTTCGCTACCGATGCATCAGGCTTGCTCCTATGTACTACCATGCAATTACGAGTGTGACCATCGGCGTTATAAGTACAGTGCATGAGCACCCCCCCCCCCTGGGATGTACCTATGTCTTTTGCATCTCGTGAGCCCTTCGTGCGCGCGCACACGATTTACGAGCAGATATATTTTACCAAGGGCACAAGGGTTACGCATAATATTTCTTCCCTCATAGTGTATAGGAGCTATTCCAAAAAAAAAACCATTTGCCAACGTGAGAGATAAGCGAGACGTGTGTATACTTTGCAGCAGTTCCGGAAAAGATTAGCCAATTTTTCCAATTCGATGAAAATGTGTTTTATTCATTTTTCTCAATTATATGTACACATTATGCAAGTTTACAAGATACCCGTGCCAAGATGTTTTTCGTGGACTTGACGTTTGTCGTGTTTCTCGTGAAAAAGGGAAACGAAAAACTTTCTTCGTAGCGCAGTTCATCTCACAATTACGGTAGGAGATTATCAATGACGCGCGACCGAAAGTATCGCGACTCAATGGATTCACTCCGAGATGATATATATATATATATTTATGCAAATAACTTTGTGTGTTGGGCGCTTCAGCGAAAAACCGGCCGATTCGGGACTAGTGAAACGAAGGAAAGCAGAGGCACGCTTGTATATATACAAACACAACTTTGGGATGACTCTCGTTTTCTGGCTATAGATTGTTTTTCCTCTCCTCCCCCCCGTCTGTCTTCCAAGACGTCACGTCGCTGATGACTGGCTACGTTGTGTACATTATTTACTCAAAACACGTCATTTTACCGCTACTTGCTGTACAAAATAGAAAAAAAAAATAAATAAATAAAAAAAATCAAAAAAATCAAAATTAACAATTAAATATACTTTTATGATCGAGCGTGTACTTGTAGATAATTCGGAGAGGCTACAACGAAAGAGCGTCGAGGCCGCATGGCCGTACCGCGGCCCTGATGCACCCGAGCGCGCGCCTCAATGCCGATTACGCGAGATGCACTGATTAATTGCTGCAGGTTTGTGTTGGTTTGGTTGTTGTTTTTTTTTTTTTTCTTTTTCTACTCCACCGCACCGCGCCGGTCAGTTTTTCCGGTGCGTCTGGTACGAGGAAGAGATTTTTTGCGTTAGGTAATTAGCGCCGTAATAAAAAGGAGGTCGAGGTTCGACTTGGGCACGAGAGTGCAACGAGGTTCTATTTTTAGATGATCGAATTAATTTTTCTTTTCTTTCTTTCTTTTTTTTTTTTTTAAACCAACAAGTGCAGGTACCGAAGGAGCTTTCGCGTTGCACTTCAAAAATAATCAAAAGACAAACAGTTTGGCCGTGCAGTTTAATAATAGTTGCAGCAGACGAGAGAGGCCAAAACGTGGAGATCGCGCCAACAAACCAAGTGCATCATATATAAAACGCTGTATATGTATATTTACTCAACTATTTCGAGTCGACTTTTATACACACCGGAGCTTGTTATTCGCGACGCGATTTACGCAACGAGAACCAAAACAAAATATTGCGCGCGTCTTATCTAACGCCACTGATGGTTATATTATGTGGACGTGTGCGCGCAACGCTCGGTATGAGAAAATCGAGTGTGCGTATAATGAAAAAAAAAAAAAAAAAAAACAATTTTTGTCGGTATAAAAATACACACCGGGACTCCGTGTAATGCATACTTCCGCAAACATCTTTAGAGGCGCACGTGACGACGAGAGAGAAGCAAAGCGAGACAGGTGCCGGTTTTTTGGGTCTATAGTCGACTTGTTTTGTATACGTGCTTTAGATCTGCGCAAAAATCTCTGGCGGACGGTCGGTTAAGCGGCGACGCCGATTAATCGGACGAGCTTTTTGTCATGTATTTAAAGCCAGCAGATCCAAATCTGGGGATTATCGGCGAGTGTATAATATATACATGACCAGCAAACGCGTTTATTTAACGATTGTACTTTTTTGTTTTTCCTCACTGTATATACATTAGTTTTTCGAGTCTACGATTCATCGTAAAAAAAAAAAAAAATCGTTATCTCTCGCAATGTACATAAGCGCCAAATGGACGGTTTATATATATTTTCGACACGTACAGAACACGAGACGACGCGATGATCTCTCTGCACGTCCGTCAAAGTCGCGACGATTAAAAATACTCGGGAGCTTGTTGTTATACATTTTACTTTTTCTCGATCGGAGATATGATGCACTGCTTCGACGGAATTGTTCATCAATCGATAACACGCGTCCATCTAAATGTCACTGTATAGTGTCGCCCTTGGGCACGTGAACACACGAAATGAGCTCGAGCGAAAGTCACGTGCACTCGACACATTGGGTCTTATATACATGCTATAGATACGTGGGACAGCAGAAATCTTGTACATTTATGCACTAACTTATTTCCGAGATTATACTCGCACGTTGCAGCTTTCTCGCGCTTATATAGCAATTCACCGAGCCTTGCAGTGATCAAATTGTTCGTTTGGTCGTGCATCCAATAATACATGAAACGGAGATGAATGAAATTCGTTAGCGATCGTCGGAAAACTCAACCAACTCGAGTCGTGTGTAACATCGGAAATCCGATAATCGGCGCAGCCTTCGCCGCGCTCTCGACCATATTACGTCCTTCGTTAAAATAAGCCCCGCGCGCGAAAATTCCGACCGTCCCTTCTCCGCTTACGCGGTGCAGATTCGCGATGTTGCACCTATACATACATATATATATGAATATAGTACCGCAAGGTGAATATTACACGTTCAAGAGCTGTTGGAACACTGCGTGTGCGTGACTTCGATCATCAAGCGAGAAATGGAGAGATGCGCATAACGTAATGCGACAGCCAACTGAGCACGTGATTCGTGTGCCAAAGTGCGCCAGTTATACACTGCATGTATGGTCTACTTTAGTCAATCTTCAAGAAACAAATTTAAAAAATCAACAATACTCTGTCAAAGACGAGGCAAGTACAAAATTTTACCATACCAAGTAATGTTTCTGTAAAACGAGAGAAATAAATACCCTGTGATGTTTAAAAGCAAAAAATTGTTAAGCACGCAGTGTATATACAAGCTCCATGTTGGCTGTAACCCGCGAGCACATAAATTACACTTAAGTTTCAATTGAGCCGGACACCATCGTCTGTACACAGTATTTATATATATAAGCGTCATGGAGCAAAACAAAACAGCAGCAGCGATTTCGATGTTGTCAAACACCTCGCGCTAATCGGCCCCCGTGTTATTTGCCAGACGCGAGATAAAGACGCGAGCCTCGCATAGATAAGTGATATATATACTGTATTTCGCTTGATTTTCACCGCTACAGCCTCGGATAACAAAGGATTTATATCTGCGTATGTATACGTATACATGCGCGTGTTTATTTACTTCTCCTCCTCCTCCTCCTCCTCCTCCTCTACTTGAAACCATTATTATTCCTAAGCTCGAGCTCCTTCGAAACAACAAGATCGTATATTTTATCGCGCGTTAAACTAACGTCCCGGAAAATCAAAACGATTTTCCAAGCGAACGTAAACACAAGACTCGGATATCTCGGCACGAGTAGTGGAAAAAGAAAGAAGAAAAAAAAAATTATAGCTTCCCGAGGGAGAGTTTGTAGTAATATAGTCGTGGTAATACTCGGAAGCGTGTACGGGCCGATTAATTTTTCACGTTGTTTTTTCCGCTTGGGAGATCCACGGGGAGTACTTACAACAGGCTCGGTATGGACAATGACGAGGGAAACAAGACCGAAGCCTTAGCGACGAGGATGGAAAACGACTTTTTATATTTTTAGCTGGCGTCGCGCGAGGGTTCGGAGACACGCGAGAAACGAAAATAAAACCCGTGGGCGACGGAATTGTTTTAATCGGTACGTGTACCTTGTAAAAATTGAGAAAATTCGTGGCGTGACCATTGACCGTTCAGCCGCGCACCCAATTGCGAGAGATTTAGATTCAAATCAAAATTTATTTATGCCAAGGATCAACGATCCGAATGGTAAAAACATAAATTTGCAAACTTACATAAATATACGATATAAAATATATAATTCTGGTAACAATTTACAATATAATAATTGTACTCCTAATATACGATGACCTTATAAAAATTTAGCCAATAGTAAATTTTAAATTACAATGGAAACAATAATACATTAGATAGTGCAATAGTAGAGCTTAGCTGGAGAGAGAGAGAGCGACTACCTAATTACACGAGTTCGGGAAAAGTTCCAGCTGTTTTGGAAAAAAATGGCCATCCCAGGAGACGAAGAGAGGCACGCTTTGTTCGCTCAGGGTAATTATTCAGGACGCAGGGAGCCAAAGTCCTGGAAGTGCGAGATTAGTGGGCGAGTCGACGAGAGAATTTCCACTTGGATCCTCATCGACGATATCTCCGATGTATTATAACATGTATAGAGTTTCGTGACTCGAGATAGAAGAAAAAAAAAAGAGAAGAAGCAAGCCTTAGAAATGTTCAATAGGCATGGATTGGGGGGGGGGGACGATCGATCGGTCGTTCTGCATGTGTGCCGGCGTCGTCGCGTGCAGTCAACGTCCCCGCCGGCGGTTGCGCAACGCGCGAAAATCCACGGCACGATCAACCGATATGCGCCGAGAAAGAAACGAACGGGCTTCGATTATTATCGAGCCTGCGGAGCGCGATTTAATTTTAGAAGCCAAGGCTGAGAGTGCCTTTGTACGCGTGTATATACGGTAAAAATGGTCCCGGCGAAGGCCGATCTGTATACGGACCCAAATCGGCGGTTTCGACCTCCGCGGAACTTTTTCCGAGCACTTTGCCGTCCTTGCCGATCGCTCGGACCGATATCTTACCAATGAACCCTCCCTCGTCCCCAAACAGTTAAATGTATACATGTACACACGATATTTACCGATAGCACGAGAGACGAGTGCTGGAGCACGTACTTCAGAGTGTTGCAGCTAGCAGCCGTCATGGCTCCACTTTGGGATTCGGCAAATCTCCGTGTGCCCGACCGATCTCCACAAGTAGGTACGCTCACAGCGCGCGCTCGCGATCGCGGGAAACTGAACGATCGGCGCACCGAAGCCTCCAGTTTTATCCACCCGCTGCTTTTCAAAAACTCACGCGCACACACGCAGGTTCGTTTAAAAACGCCTTACGCGCGCGGGGCTATTATAAACTCGCCGCTCAAGATCAAGAAACTCGGGCGACCTCGTGGAAGATGCGTCGAGCGCAGCACGGGACAAAGATCACGCGAACCCACCGTCATTTGTAGAGGAGCGGAGCTCTAAATTTATGGCGCGTCGCTGATGTTGGTGCGCTACAATAGTAGCGATACGTATACCAGTCGCCGTTGGATGTGTGCGTATGTGCACAGAAATTAAAATAATTGAGCGATGTTGCTTTGTTAATTGCAGGGATGACGACCGAGGCGCTGGTGGTTTTTTTTTTTTTTTGTTTTGCCAATGTCCTATCGTCTTACACGCGAAACTGCTCGGAACTGGTCTCGAGTAGTTTCGCGGTGAGAATAAGGCACCGAGTCGTTCCCTGAGATTTTGCGCAACGGCACCGGCAAAGAGCTGCGTTTGTCAACCAAGCGATTCCGTGTCGCGTAAGTACGTAAAAATAGCGAGGAAAGAAAGATACCGTCAACGAAACGGCGCCATCGTTTGCAAGTATATACGTGTATGTGTATTAAAAAAAATCGTCATCGCGCGCGCGAACAAGACGTCAAGTTGTCGTTAATCTGGATTATTATTATTACTGCTGCTTTGATGGAACGAAAAAGGGGGGAAAAAAAACTAGACAAATCGTTTCTCGTCTGCGGTGCGCTTTACTTACACGCGAGTGAGAAAAAAAAAATCCTCTTGATCTCAGTTTATTGCCGATTTTTTTTTGTTTTGCGTTTGGTGCAGGTGATTTTATCGGCGATGATGCTTCTTCGCAATTTCATATTTCAGAATGTTGCTTTATGCTTCTACCTGCGAGATCGTGCCCTCGGCACGTATACGAATGATCACGAAATTTTTTTTATCGCATAAGTACGGTGCTAAGAATTTTTCGAGCACGCAACGATGTGTCTTTGGAAAAGATATCCCCCTACCTACGTTCGTTTAACTTTCTATAGCAATGAAAGGACGTGAAAAAACTGTAAAAATTTTTTTCTATCGAATTCGGCGTGATTTTAGATATGGAAATATCTGGAAATTATACGCGTATTAAAATTAAAACGACCCGAGCGCCGATAAAAATATTAAATACTAATTCATATCGGACGATACCGCGAGTCGATATTCAAATTGGCTTTTCTCGATTAGTCACGTGAATCCGGTGATATTCGAAATCTCGAGTATGCGAGAGACCTCCAATGTACGCGTATCTACTTTAAAAAAAATCACCGACTATCAATCGCAAGCCATAAAATTTTTAACGCGGTTACCCGGAGATAATGGCCATCATTGAATTACCGAGTAATATATAAATTAATATTATCCGGTCGCGTTTGCATTGATTACACACGTCTCACGTGGAAATAAAAAGAGAGGAAAAAAAAAAAAAAATGTTCCGGTGCACGTCGTGCAAACAGCGAAGAGTACGATTACCGTGTTCGTAAAGGCGAGCGAGATCGTTTCGAAAGCTTCAAGGGGATCAGGAAGGGATTTTCCGACGAGCACGAAATAATGTGAAATTTGTAAAAAAAAAAAAAAAAAAAAAAAGTGCTCGAGTAAAAACGTGTTGTAGATATGAAATGTACCACTCGTAACCGCGAGAACCCGACCTCGGCCAAGTGGGCGAGAGCTAATTGAATTTTCCACGCCAACCTTAAGGGCGTCTCGAGAAAAATGTTTTTTCTTACAACTCGAGAGGGTTTTGCAATTATTTGTTACTCAGCGTACTAACGACGTAATATATTTTTACAACCACATCGAGATTTGGCTGTATACCTTACGCATCATTCATTCGGCACGAGCGAGACAAAAAGTATTAATTTAATCGGGCGCAATGTTTCTTCTCGCGGATAAAATCGGCGCGCGTATTTGTCGAGATAACGCGGGTCAGTGATTTTTTATTTTCCATCTCCACTGCGCGACATTGCATTTGTGACACGCACGAGACTCTCGTATGGTTATTGATCTATCAACGCGCAGATGAGCGCCGATGCGAGATTCATCGGCCCGTTGACGTACATCGCACCCTTTTCGTCGTAGAAAGTACGCGAACGAACAACTTATTGAACAGCAGCAAGAAATACAAAGAAGAAAAAAAAAAGAGAGTAAGAAATTGCCCATAAGGCACCAATTGCAGTCAATAAGGAGAGATGCATGACCACGAGGGATGTACCGCTGTAATTTTACTGCCCGGGGAAGGAGCGCAAGAAAATTCACCCAATCGACATCGTTTAGGCGGAACGAGCCGCTGAACTTTCTCTCAACAGTGAGTACATTAACACTTAACAGTGAAAGATAAGCCGTAAGTGCAATTTAATTGTTTTTTAACGCAACGCGACACGTGCCCCACCGGTAATTTTGATAAAGATAAGAGGAAATAAAAAGTACAAGAAAAAAAAAAAAAAAAAAAAAAATCGAGGAATGAAGTACGAATATTCTTGTTTGCGCGTTATCGTCTTCGGTAGCTGCCTTCTGAATAATTCACGGCGACTCGCTTGTACTACGTAATGCAACCAGACAGGCCTGTAGGTGCGTGAGTCGCGCGAGATTTACAAAAACATGAGCTGACGGCTTGACGTACGTGTACCACCCGTATACATGTTTTTTTTTCTTTTTAGAAAAAAAAGGTTTGGAAATAACGAGACGTGCGAGCTGTTTCGTGCTTTTAAAAAAATTAAAGACATCTCGTATTTCGCACTTTGAATGAAACAAATTTTGTAGCGTAGGTAGCCAGAAAAACTTCATGCCCAAATGTATGGAAACTCGAAACGATGAAAATTGTAAACGTAATCGAACCAACCGATGTACTTTTTTTTTCTTTTACGTACGTAAAGCATAGATCAATGATTTACTATTTTTCTACATCATTATACATTATCGTCTATCTTTACTTATTTATTATTATTATTATTTTTTTTTTACAGTGCTCATGAAGAGCACTATTTTTGGATTTCCACGAGCTCCTCCGTATTATTTTTGGGAAAAAAAAAAAGAAAAACATTCTTAATGAGATGACCTAATACCGATTATCCGCTTTAGTCTAATTAATGGTATTTCCAAACTTCTGCACCTCATTACCGCTCAAGTGACAAGCGACTCGGCGAAATAAAACTCTCTTTCTCTCGACAGATCGAAACCTTCGAAATTAAACGCACCAGCCACACAACCCACCCCACCTCTGTATACACGAGTGCGTGCTCATCTCGTTGCGCAACGACGCACATCCACTCCGCCTATACCCATACGCTCCAGTATACAGCCGCGAAAACAGAGCAAAAAAAAAAAAAAAAAAAAAACAAACGCCCGCTTCCACAAAGTGTGTATAACCATATATACCTTCGACTTTTGCTTGACGAACTTGGTGATCCTCGCAAAGGGATTGGGCACCTTTGGCCTCGGCATTTTGCCCGTCGAGGCTGCGCTAGGCACCGCCGCGGACGCCGTGGTTGGATCGCTCGGTCTCTTCCTCTGCTCCGTAGCTGACGGCTCTTATGCCCGATCGACCGAGTCAAATGCGGATCCAGCGATCGCGCAACGAAAACGGGCTCGATCAATTCACGTGCACCGAGCGCGCGTCAACCTCGTTTCTCTCCCCAACGACGCTCTTCGATCGACCGGCTTCTCTTTTGTTACGTGTATACACACACACCCACACTATTTCGCTCGGCGAGGCCTGTGCTGGTGGTGTTGAACCTTTCTAGAACGCCGGCCCAGAAACGCTACACTTCCCTCGGCGAAAATACTGCACAACAACGACCAATACTTGCACCCTTTGTCTCTCTTTCCCTTGTTTTATTTATTTTTTTTTTTTTTTTTCCCTGTATACCAAAGTTCACACGAGAGAGAAAAGAAAAAAAGAGAAAAATCACTCCCCTCGTCTCGGAGGACAATTACTTGTTAGCGAGTACTCGCTAATCGCGGCCTAGTCGGACAAGCAACACGCAAATATTTACAATAAATCGGAGCAATGACAGCCAAGTGTATACAAAGCGTGCGCGCGGGAGCAGACGACCCGTTCGGCCAGTGGTCAGAGTAGGCACTGAACTTGCGCGGCTCGCCGGAGGTATTGATATAGAGAAGCGCGTGAAGTGTGCTATGACGCTAGTATACGCGGACTGGCTGGCGGTTTCGCTCTTGTTCGACCTCCGAGCCGGTGCACCGTATACCTACTGTGGCTCTCGTCGGTGATGGTTCTTCGAGGAAAGAAAGCGTCAAGACTGAAGTAAGTATTATTATTCCCTGGTGGTGATGCTGATGGGCGCGCAGCTACCGTCGCGCAGCACGTGCTGTCCCACTCTCTCTCTCTCTCTCTCTCTAATCTTGTTTCCGATGATGTGCGGAGATTTTTCTTGAGAAATTGTTTGATCGCGGCTCTGGAGGCTTTCGCTTTATATTCCCATTATTTCTTGGTATAAATATGTACACACGAGCACGGTTTCGTGCGCAAATACGAGCGTTAAATTAAAATACAATGCATCGGTTCGCGTGTAATGATGATACCCTTTTGATTTTTTTTTTTTTTTGCATTTTTTAAATTTTTTTTATTTCACCGCATCTACTTCTATACTCATTATACAAACGCGAGAGAAATGTCTTTCCGATCCCAATGACATAATGTTCCGCGATTACGCTTTGATCTTTAAGAAAAAGAAAAAGCTCGAGACCGCGTGTTTGCGCGCGGTGATTTAAAAATAACAAGTTGTATGCTTTTCTCTCTCGCAGGGGCTCAATGTTAAGCAAATGTCGTACGTTTCCAAATACGCGCATTTTCATCGAGCATAAGATAAAACGATGTAAGCGCCATTTATATGTATAGACCGGACTCAATCAGTGATGAACCGGAAAAAATTACGAGCGCCCGATTTTTTTGTTCCTTCATGTTCAGAGTGTAGTATTCTGTACCTGCGAGTTCATCTTGCCACCCGAGAATGCGGTCAGGTATTGTTTAGACAGTTTTTTTTATAAAAAAATTTTCTTAAAGTTCTTTTTGTTATTTCAAAAAAATATTTTTTTAAAGACTTTTTCGTACATTTGGTACAAATAACTATTAATAGGAGAAACGAAGAAGTTTACGGTTTTCAAAGAAAAAATAAGCGTTTGGCACGAACCGATGAACGACCTACCGAGGAGCTCTGGTAAAGTAACGAAACGCAAATAAGTTGGGAAAGCGCTTAAAAAGAAAAAAAAAAAAAAAAAAAAAAAACTCAATAAAAAAAGTATATATTTTCAAACGAACGCACAATGCGTCGAAAGACTACTGTCGCGCGTACGTAATGCGAGCCAATGGCAAAATTGTCGTTGATGGTTGCATTTGCATTTTTTTTTCTTCCACGCTCGATCTGCTGATTCAATAGTTACGATTGTTACGCCGCCCGAGCGTATTCCGAATTAATTGTGAGATAATACGTGTGTAGTGGATAAAAAAAATATTTCGCGATCAACGACAAATAAACAAGAGACACGTGTAATTTTTTTTTCTAAAGTTATAAGTTATGCAAAGTGGTGTGTATTTTCAAAACCGCGTTCTCGTTATTTTCACTCGAGACGTACATTTGATTGCGTTTTCATTTCAACGAGTCACTTAATTTGCACAGAAAAAAAAAACCAGTTTAGCCATCACGTCGATAGCGTTAAATTCGTGTTTTTCATGCAAACCAGCCTCTCCGGCATCGTGAAGATTCCTCGCGGGTAAGTACCAGAAAAAAATTACGATGTGTTTGAAAATGAATAGCAGCACAGCGACGTTTATAAGGGATATACTCATAAGTACATAAAAACCTCGCTATGGCCAGGACTTGTTGTCGCGCACGTTGTATTTTTTTCGTACTCGACGCTTATCTAATCTCGGCACTTGGATAAAAGCGGTTAAAATCAATACACTCGAACCAAAGAGATCAGCGATATTTTTAACCAAAATTCATCACGCTTGCGCATATGCCTATAACTAATGTTTTTAATTGCAATGAGCAATCATTTGTAAAAAAGAAAAAAAAAAAAAAAAAAAAAAAAATTACTCGAGTAGCGCTCGTACAACGATAATTATATGTAGATTATTTAAATGTGTAACGAGTGCAGCTTTTACTTTTATTCAAAGCAATGAGCCCCCACGGCTGAGTCTTTTTTCCTTGTACTCCGCCAATCTATACATCTGAATCAATATAGAGCTTCAATTAAGACAAGGCTCGGTTTTTCGGGGAACGCGTAATAATTATCTTTAACTTTTTCTTTCTTCTTTTCTTTTATTTTCTTTTTTTTTTTTTTTTTCACATAATCAAATAGACAGGTGAAGATAGATGATATTTTCAATAAAACGTGCAGTTAAAAAATAATAGAATGAATCTATATCGTTGGTTCGACTCGTATAAAAAGTATATAGGTACGCTTTAGAAGTGCTCCCGACGTCACGGCATCAGCTCATAGCTATACACAACAAAGTGGGACAAAGGAGTCGTGATATTAATGCGAACGTTTATAATGTGTGGTAAGGTATAGGACAATTATTCCTCCCCACCGTCACACGAGCGACACGAGTTAAGGTAACAACAAGCTTCAAACAATTATCTCGTTGGACGTTTTTATCTCGCTACACGTGACACCATCTCTAAAGAGCGTAATGGCAATCAAAAAAAAAAAAAAAAAAAAACTCTTATCTCAAAACAATGTAATTGAGAGTTTTAAACGAGTAAACAAAAGAAAATAATATGGGGAAGGCGTCGCGGTCTTCATTTTCCCGCGGAGACAGTGCGTCGTCTTTGCGCGAAAATTTATTCGCACGAGCGCGCATCTGCACACGGATGACTCACCGCCAACATTATAAGGAGTGTATAATTAACCGCAGATGTTATTCGCTCGAATGGGAATGACTCTCGTGGAAATTTATGCGATTCTTTCCATTTTTGGCGTTTTCGGGAGCAAGTCGCGATTTATGGTCGATTTAATTTTAGGGATCGGTAACACGTGTACGTATGAAACTACCGATGCTTTGTCTGATTTACACTCAAGGAGGCTCTCGGTCGTACGGAAAAAAAATTTTTTGCACCACCTAAAATTGCAATTTTAATGGATATGGTATATATAACAAAATATCACAAAATCAATGAATCAAAGTAATTTATGACAGGTCAACCAGACAAACAGAACACTGGCTTTGAGACATTAGATCAGTGTTTTTCGTAATGATTTCAAGAAAATGATACTACCTCAAGCCCCTGAGCAAGTGAATTCCATTGTGTTTGAGTGGCCATTAACTTAATATCTGTTGTTCTAAAATTAGGTATTTTTTAATGAAACTGATGTAATAATTACCAACACCTAGTCAAGTGCGAGTTATTGTCACAGCACTAAAAAAAACTACCGGTATTTTGTGTGGATGAAGAAAAGTTTTCAGAACAGTAACCGCTGTAACGATGAAAATTATAAAAACATGCTGAGAAATTCATCGAATTAATATCAACGGTGCCGGAACAGTAACTCTTGTTTCTCATGTTTCTCGGTGAAAAACTACGGTAGCCACGGTCATGTAGAAAAAAAAAAAAAAAAAAAAATGTAGAAAAACCATCTCTCCAGCAACAATAATGATAACAAACGAATCTCGCGAATCTACTTGTAATTGTTAACGCAAAAGAATTTATCGCGATTATGCGTCCACATGCACCGTATATACATATACATGGATATGACAAAAGATGAAAAGTCGAGCGAGCAAACAAGCAAAATCTCGGAGAGCAATTAAAGACGCCGCTAATTGCACACGTATATATTCACATAATAACTTCGAGTGCTCGTACTGCTCGTTGTTGCGATTGCAAGTATATACATGTAAGTACCTACAGTAGCCGGAGTGATCGTTTCATGCAAATACACAGCGGGTCGTCAAGCTTATCTGGCCGATAAAATCTGCGACTTGTTATTCAGACGAAGACGATAAACTGATACTCGCTGAGAGCGCGTATTATATGTATTATAGCTTTTCGCGTTATTGCGACACACAATGTGCACGTATGCGCTGGGCATCAAATTGTCAAAAGAGTTTATTGTCAAATTTTTTTTTTTTTAATTTCAGTTCTACCAAAGCCTCTCTCTCTCTCTCTCAAAAGCACGTCGGTAGTGATTTCTCAATACCCAAAGTTAAAGCCTAAACAAATAGTATAGCGGGTTTTGTTTGCAAAGAGATTTTCGTACTTTTTCTTTTCCCCTCGCACCATAGCTTTCGGTCTAAAAAGGTACTGCCAAAAAAGGCCAACCATAATAATATACAGTCAGTCAGCGCAAAAATTTCTCAAGTACATTATTAAAAAGAAATAAATAGAAACGCAATATATGAATAGTATGAAAAATCCCAAGTAAGTATAGTATTACGTCGTACAATGGGCGCAAGAAGCGCGCGTATAGACTATATTATGTATTTTCGAGTCGGGCGCCAAAAGAGCGACGCCAAAAAGCTCGGGGTGGCAGTGAAAATCTCCCCAAGAATCCATCCTCGTGAGCTCGCTCGTTGCTACACGAGCATGTGAGTTATACAAAGAAACAGAGGCAAAGCCCAAACATATAATACTTATTATGCACTGCAATTTCGAGAAACTGAAACTTAAGGGGGAAGGGTGTGCACCGCCGGATGATTGAGGCTACTGCATGACTCACCTATTGACGTACCACTTGGAAAATTCGGTGACGGTTTCCACGATTTTTTATGCCTATACGTATACTAGTTTTTGGTGTGCCGGGTAACCATCTATTTTTAGAGGTATCAATAAAGAAAGTGTACACATACCTCGTGAGGTTAGTACGCTATAATTAAAAATAATAATAATAATAACAATAATAATTTGTACAGGTACATAATTACCTTTCGGTGTAACCTTTGTTATAATGAGCGCTTAACGAGGTTTTGTTTTTTTTTGTTTTGTTTCGGAATGAATGCGTCGTTCCCAATTTACCATTTTAATAATCGCCGCGTGTAAAAGTAGAGATAAGATTTCGAAGATTATCCGAAACTTCCTAAACACATTAACAAACAGTTATCCATACAAAATCACGCACTCCTCCTTTTATTTCTACGTGCGAGAAATAAAACTCTACAATAGGAGTGCAAGTAGCTACAAGTACAGTATAGGTATACAATATATAATATATAATATTATACATTAGTGCAAAAGGTATATGATGGGTTTCACGTGCCACTGGATTATAATACAACGAGACGTTGACCCAAGTCCTCGTGTACTTAACACTCGCACGAGTGTCGTAAAGGTAAATATACAGCCGACAACGTGCTCCTGTCGACGATATTCCGCATTACGTTGCACGTGATTAAGTATACGACCTGATTATACATGAGAGAAAACTTGTGTTCCTCCACGTATATAAGTATAGAAAGTTTATGGGATCCGAGAGGTGCACGAGGCACACGTGACGACTCCGTTCGGTAAGAGCGCACGTGTACTTTAAAACACGTTCAGGTGCAGATGAAAACTTTTTTTTTTTTTTTTTTTTTTTTTCGGAGGTACAGTCAAAGTCGAGCCATCGACGTTGTTATTGAGTTTTCGGGTGTGGTTTCATAACACGCGTACATGTAATTAGCGAGCGCGCGTAAATTGCGCTTGGTCGGTCATCGTAGCGTCGAGTTTTCGCCAGAATGTATTTTTGGTCGAATCGATCCGCCACTTTGTGCTGTTTTACACACACACACACAAGTTATATAGTAATTGTTGTCTGATCATATAGCGTATATGTTGTGCGCAAGGTCATGCATTGTGTATATACACACACACACGCGCGATTCGCGAGGGATTTGTGCACGTGAAATAAATAATCATAGGAGGACGTGAGGTAACAACGAAATTGGCACACATTTATCTTTGGTGAAAAAAAAAAAAAAAAAAAGATAATCCGGGGGGGGGGGGCGTGAGTGAGAGCACACTACAAAAATATATTGACACATCGAAACAGTTAGAGAGCATATTGTAATGTATAGCTTTGGTTGTTGTTGTTGTTGTTGTTGTTGTTGTATGTATATACTGTTATTATTGTAATTGTTTGGTTGGTGGGTATGGTTGTTTGGTCAAGTTGTGACGTGGCCGAGCGGCCGTATACCTCGGGATCCTGGATCTGTAGCTCAGAGTCGCCGGACGTGCTCGAGGTCTTCAAGATGCTGTACAGCTTTACGTACGGGGCCTTGATAAGCTGCGTGATCAACCAAAAGGCCGTTCGGTAACACATACGTTTAAACAACCCACACGGGATCATTGCATCCCGATGTCAAAAGGTCTTTTTTTTTTTTTTTTTTTTCTCTATTTCTTATCCTAAAGCTATTATTTACTCTCGAGTACTATTATTGTCGGTGAGGCAGTATATTTCACCAGAGTAAGTTGTATACGGTGTTGTTGAACTATAACACCGGCGATTAATAACGAGTCCAATTTGCTTCGTTGACGAGATTGGTTGATGTATTGTTCGTTGCATGGGAGTGGCGGCATTTCTCGCGTCCCAACGAAATATGAAAAAGCTCGATCGACGAGAACAGCAGGCGATCGAGACGTTCGATCGAACAAGTATTCGTCGCGACAAGCCACACCGAAAATAATTCCCCCACAAGCGATACACATTTCGTCGGGATTCGGACAAACATTTTGTTGGCAGTGCCACCGTTGCGGCATTCCAAGTATGATATACGTACGGGACGCGAAATTATTTCCGAGAAAGAAACAAGCGCGATATCGATACGACGCCTCGTAAGGGGCTAACCCGAGGAAAACACCGGGCGCCCGCCAAGTCCTATTTTAAGCACGACTTCCGAGACGAGCTTTGCTTCGGAGGTGGGATTTGTATTTTTCCTTCATACTCGCTCCAACGTTTGATACCTCGAAAACGATTCTCGGGGAAAAACAGAGAGATGAAGTTTTTGAAAAACCGCAGATTTGACTTATCTCCGTTCCGAGAAGTCGATCAACCCTCTCATTGGGTCTCGATGGGTAACGTCGATCGCTGCACTATAGCGGCGACCGGTCGCCGGGAGGTATATATACCCCCGGGGATGTATTGACGCAATAATCGAAAAAAAAAAAAAAAAAAAAAAAAAAAAAATTGAAGCAAACGTACCTCCCAGGACTCGCGCGTTAGCTCGGCGGCCATCTCGCCGGGCTTGCTCTCGGTGTCCTTGCCGTCCTCGGCACACACCTCGTTAGCCTCCCGGGGCGTCAGTTCCGGCGACAGGTCGGTGTCCGTGTCCGACAGTATGTACCCTCGCTCCCGCCACATGTCCTCGTCCAGCTCGCCGTACAACGTAGGCACCCATGCGTGGATGAACCTGTACAGGTCGTCCACCCTGAGGACAACAAAAAAAAAAAAGAAAAAAAATCATCTTTAGACACGTATATAGGGTATACTTGGCATTGTCTCGGGGGGTGATTTTTTTTTTTATTTTACGTGCAAGGCACTTGTGTATACATATAAAAAAAAGTGAGTTATGCACTCGTTGAGTTGTATGTATCTTTGAAGTTTACGTAACGAAGGTATAGCGATAAACAAAGACTTTGCTGGTCATTGGGTATTATTATTATTGTTTCCCCACGCCGATACGGTTCCACATTTAAAAACCACTCTCATCCCGTGCGAGATGCATGTTTCCGCAGTAGCGTCATTATCTTAATTGGAAAATGATGGATTATTTTATTAACTCCGCGTTTGGTGTGTGTATATAGGTGGTACCCCTTGCCTGCCAAGTCATCGTACGAAAATAAAACGCGTTTTCGTGCGGCATACAATAAAATCTCGTTCGGATAGCCCGGATTGTGTTTTCATTGGATAATGTACAATCCACATGGACGCCTACGAGACATGTAGAATGAAAAAAAAACATTACATCACGAAGTAGACCACGGAGATAACGAGTTATCTTTGGGTGTACTCACCTATTCTATCTCTGTAATTGTCGCTACAAATATATACAAGTATAGGAAAAAAAAAAAAAAATGATGGACCGATCAACGATTTACCTCTGCGCGACGAAAGGTAGGGCTCGCCTGGCAAAGTCAGCTACGCCGGGAGCGTAATAGTTGACGAATTGCGCCATCGCCGCGGGTATTACGTTCATTACTAAAATTAGCCGATACTTCTTCTCCTCGACTCGCGGTTATTGCCACGATATGTATATACATATAATCCTGTATATATATATATATATATTGGTCTTTTGGGTGTGTAGCGTCACAACGACGATGACGCGCGCCTCTCCTCCGTTTTTATACGTTTTTTTTTTTTTTTTTTTTTTTTTTTATCGTCAAGCGCGACTTTTGGTATCGTTACATGGAAAAAGTAAACGGTTCATGCAACTCGATACGTATACACACGGAGAAAAGATATCCCAAAACACGTAAAACAGATGCGACAATAACATCGGATGCGGGTTATCGGTAATTGGCACCAATAGATTTTTTTTTTTTTTTTTTTTTTTATCTCTCAGCGCGATCGGTTCACGAAATAGGTGTCGGTATGTATCATAACGTGGACCGGGTCCAAGCCGTTGGCTTCCTCTCTCGGACTCCACGAGCGACGCGATGTGGCGTATATACACACTTTGGTCGTCGAAAAAAAACGAAAAAAAAAACAACAAACCGGTAGTTACTTTTGGTAATACGATAAACCGCGCGTATATCACGCGCGCGTCAGATACGGGAGACAAGACAGCTCGTGGGCGGTCGACAACTGGCGCAACGATACGCGCGCGAGTATAGCCGACGGGCGGTTATCGTGTACCTATATATTGTCGCCGAGTCACGAGGGAAAATTATTATTGCCTTTGACGGTAAAAAAGACGCGGTAGCGCGTTCCCGCCGTAACGTGTCGTCACCACTTTTAGTTTCGAGACAGCTTATATCTTGGCTTTTTGGTTGTTGCATCACGCTACTCGGGATGCTCGACAGCTTCCCCCGGGAGAGAAATGAACACAAGAATACCCGAGGCGTATATTTTTTATGAAAAGCGTCTTTTATCGCGAGGTCTATTAATAAGTTGTTTGTTCTCCGACTTGGGTACGCGATGACGCGGCGACCGGCGCATTTTTTGGCACCGGCGCCGACAGATTTGTTTGATTATTGTTAATGTCGCGTTTCGCTCGCTCTCGGCTTGAAAAATACCACGGGCGATCAAGAGATATTATATACGCGCGTCAGAGAAGGAAAAAAAAAAAAAAAAAACACGTGTACATTAATTTCGTGGTCCAGTACCTGTTGCGCGGTATGCTGAACCAGTACTCCGGGCGAATTTTCTTTTTGCCGTAACTCATGATCGGAGTCGTCCACGGGATCTTCTTGTCCTTGGGCCTACCAGTTCGCAGCCTTAGGTACAATGGCGGATCTTCGCAGGAACGCGCAGGCCTCGGTATTAATTCTGCGGCAGAGTTAAACAAAATTGCGTCAGTATGGCGAAGACATTTGATACCCACGGTGCAATATATGTATATACTTATCGCTAATATATATATAAATACACACAACTTCCACTTTAAACATATTATTATTATTGTTATTGCAACCAGATGTTTTCCTGCGAATTTTCGTTCATTAACTTTGTTGTACGGTGCATTTGCCACTACTTTGCTGGCAGAGAAAACATCTTTTATCTCTGGTACAATCGTACATTCAACATAAAATAATATTAATATTACAAGCAATTTAAGTCAATGATGCACAATATGCTATAAATATTAATTTCTACATTTTGAATTCTTTTTTTTTTTTTTCTATTGATTTCTATCGACAAACATTTTCAAGTAGTGTAATGCCGTATACAGATAACTGCAGATCTCACAGTTGAGCTATGTATATAACGATGATAAATAAAGGTTGTACCAAACTAAAGTTCAGCAAATTAAATAACATGTGAAATCAGTGACGAGTACAAAAGCGAGTAACTCTAATAAATATGACAACTGTAATATATGCAGGCAAAAGAGAGAGGCAGTCGATCAACAAACTGTTTCCTCTTTGTTGTAAATAAAAAAAAAAAAAAAAATTTAAATTTATTTGTATTGACAAGCAAGATTCATTGCACTTTAGTAAATAAATTAAATAATTTTATCTGTTTCAACTATCACATGGTAGAACATATTCACTGTGTTGGAGTGATGAATTACATGAGATGGGAAGAGCATGGCATTGATTGTGATGCAATTTATGTGTGTGATATCATATCAAGTGATTGATTGTGAAAAATAAATGAACGATTCATCGTTGACATACTACATATAGTTGTTAGTTGGTAAACTAAGAAAATTGAAAAGAAAAAAAAAATCTTCCTTCAAATAAATCATAAAGGAACTACACATTTGGCGCTCAATAGCTCGGCTACGTGATTGGCATAAAAAAAAAAAAAAAAAAAAATTTATAGAAAGGAAATTATAAAAAAAAAGCTTCATGAAAACAAGCATTTTTTGTACAATGCACATAATATTATATATCATATGACAAACTTAAAAATTGTGAAAATGTTAATTACATTATGAACCTACCGAGACCTTCGAGTTCGGGAAAATTGGGTGCTAGGACCAACAAAAAGCATACATGATAATTACGCGCACTTTGAACAAGTCGACAATGAATGTTTTTATACATTGGCGCATTATGAACTCGGCTGTTAGTTCCGTATATTTAAAATGCCGAAGGATCGATGTACGCGACTGATCGATTTATACATTAATCGGATTTTGACTTGATGGTATGGATTTTTGATCATGAGTGACCACCATGCCTTTCGTTTTTGTCTCTGATCACAAAAATGTCGCATGAAATGAAAGTGAAACATTACTTTCCAAACTGGCCAGCAGATTTCATAATCCAAAAAAAATGTTCATCGTTGCATTTTATTCTGAAGCTTCAGATAAAACTGACAACGATGAGAAACGTGGTGTCTGTGCGTGTATCAATGACAGATTGATGTTCCAAGAAAATATTGGAAAACACATCAGCACGACGTTGTTATTTTCGGATTGGCGATCAATTGCCGACAAATGACTTGATGAGCGAAAAATTTCCATCCACGCACAGTTCTCTAAGCAATCTATAACAGCGGTACGAGCCAAAAAGTATTGTTTTCACAAAAAATATTTACACACTCGTACAGCAAAAAAAAAAAAAAAAAAAAAAAAATGATTTCTCTGCAGCTACATAAACAAATTTTGCTTGTCTCCGAGTCGCAAAAAATACAAAAATCCGCCTCATAAAGAGAACGATGGAGTCGATACTTACTATCGAAGCTGACAAAAAGTTCGGGCATATCATCAACTGAGACCATGCTGCGGTAATCCAATCGTGGCGGTGCTGTGGACGTTTTGCTACCCCGGCTACTGTCGACGCTACTGCTCCCCGAGGAGGTAAGGGGCTGCTGCCTGATAAACGTACCAACGGAAGAACGTCTGGAAAAACATGTGGAATTTTAGCATGAACACTGTTAATTGTTGCACATACATTAACGATTGCCATTCAAAGTACGAGGATGATTGTCTTTACATAAAGTATATACTTTTGTATAAACCTCGTGAATTTGAAAACGGCACTGTATAATTTGGATGTGACACTCATGAGGACAAGAAGAATTTTAAACGTTTAATGGTGTAAAACGACAGCTAAGGTAACAAAAAGTGTCTTATGTTGCGTAATAAGCTTCATTGTAATGTTTTGTTTATATAGCGCAGGCAGAGCAAGCTGTATGATCGATTTACACATTGATAATTTATAATGGTCATGCTGTTGCTGTTGTATATGTTATGTATATTAACATTATACGCAAGTGGCATTGAACGGATAATGTATTTCTTGGTCAAGTTTTTACTCTGTTTTATATCATTTGGTTGATGTGGATACACGAGCTCTTTGGTTAACGATGAGTTTTATTGATAACGTGTAGAGAGGTTCGTTTTAGCGTTAGTTTGATGTAATATGAAACAAATTTTAGCAGGACTGTCTCGACTGACATGTACTCTGGACTCTTTGACTACTATACTATGGATGTTAACGCTGAGACATTTAGATATGTGATAATGCAACATCAAACGTACGGTACAGTTAGACTATCGGAGATTTCTACAAGTCATATATAGTATATCATTGAATTTGAATCTATAAAATGATCCTGCTTAAAAAATAAAAAAATTTTCCTCATCAGACAGAAATAGAGTTTACAATGCATAATGCAATTGTTTGAACAGGGTTCAAGGAATTTCTTAAGCAGGACACACAATATGTCTTTATCGTGTATTACAGTGGGTGTAATAAAACTACGTAATACGGTAACAGATAATAACAGCCAATACAATGTCGGAGACGTGACATGGAGATAGTTGAGAGATAACAGATGTATGGATAAAGAACACTTGTATGTGTACAATATTATATTTAAGGAGAGAGACATCAGCAAGAGATAGAGAGAGAGAGAGTTGTTTGTTTTATCAAGGATGCGCGAGGAGACGGAGTCGAGACTCACCCCATGAAACCAACCGGACCTGGTGAGAACACAGGATTGCTCGAGTCCTGCGATAAAGAGGAGGCGGTGAGCGGAGGGGTGCCTCCAACTCGACCGCCACTCTCTTCACTCGGAGTCTTAGCGAACAGGCCGGAACTAAAGTCACTCACCAAGTTGATGGGCGAGCTTTTTTTGTTAGTCAAGTTACAAAGCAAGCGCACGCCACCACCAGATCACATATTATTAGTAGTTGTAACAGGGGGTACGGATAATTTCTCATGTCATTTCTTTTTCATTTGGTACTTTACGTAACAATTTTTTTCCTCTTTTTTTTCATTTTTTAAAATTAATAATTACCTCTTGAACTACGGAACATATGCTATGATACAATTTAATTGAGAAAAAAAAGCAAAGCTCTGGTCTTAGGCATGATCATCAGCGAAAGAGCTAATTTTGATTTTGTTAAGCTGCAAAGCGAAATTGAATTTTTTTTTTTATTGCGGCGGCTTTTTTCAATTTTTCAATACAATAATACACACGTTTATTATTTTATCGAATCATATATATATGCGAGTGAACGCGCTTTACGTGATTCATGCTCTAGAAAATTGATTATTAATATCGACTACTTGTACGAGTGCTGCCAAAAATTGAATTTTTTTTTTTTCAAATGTAAAATTCAGCAAAACTATGTTAAAAAATATTACTTTCATTGTATAAAAATTATTGACAATCGAGAAAAAGAAATCAAAGCTGAACCCTAAGGGGAGGGAGAAGGAAAGACTTACCTGGAGAAAACTTTACTAAAAACGGAAGAATGATGACTGTCGGCACTGTTGGGAAGGCTGGACATTTTGTCCGACGGAGCTTTACCGCTGTCTTCATCTTTGGACTCGCCCGTCAAACCTTCCATCCACGACAACGGATAGGAGAGTCGTTTGAGCATCTAAAAGTTCAACGCACGCAGATTCAGTATGCATGTTTTAGTATTTTTCAAGTGTAAAGTACTACTGCTTTTATCTACAGTGGCCTACTTTGTTTTTACGAGTCTCCTGCTTATCCTCTTCCTTGTGCTCCTCTTCTTTCTCCTGTTCTTCATTGTTGCTGTCGAGGCTGAAAGAAACCGAGCTCGCCTTTTTCCGACCGTTCATGGCGGCCTCGGCTTCTAACGTGTTCGTTGTCACGTTTGTCGGTGCGATGGTTATCGGAGGCACCCAATCTGAGGACAAAACTATATCGGCGTCGGAATAAACTTTCTTCGCTACTATCGGCTGCACTACTGGAAGCGGAGGATTGGGATCGCGAATGTCGATACCTGAATCGTGACAGGATTGTTTGACTAGAGAACCTTCCACATCTTCGGGAATTGCATTTGATTTCGAGGATTCGGCCTGAAAAACCAAACGAAAAAGAAAAATCAATCAACAACACTCGTAAATATTGTGGTTTATGGTTGATTACACCAAGTACACGTACTTTATCCGAATTCAAGGAATCCTGCTGCTCATCATCCTGGGAAAACGAACATCTATCTTTGCTAGGAACTGCCCAGTGATGATCGAGCATAGAACGCCTGCGCTCTTCGAGGGTCCTGCTCGCCTGTCCCATGCCAGTATCTTCTTTGGTCATTTCTTTATCGTCTTTGTCCTCTTTATCTTTGGTCGGAGCTTCTTCCTACAATAACAAATTAATCACACCTGTCACTTGCACATCAAATTTTCATCCTACTTTCAAAAAGCAAAAAAATTTAACCAAGCTAATACTCTAAACTAGTTTTCTCGATTGCAACTATGCATCTAAAAGCAACTATTTCTTGCACACCGACGTCTTTGGGCAATGAGTTAAAAGTTATCTTAAACTTCATAGCAATTCATGCAAGTAATTTATAGTTTTTGCTCCAAAGTGCAAATTTCAAAATCATCTTTCTTGTCCACGGACGCAGACACAACAAAACTCTGCAACTCGTTGAAATGAAATTTGAATTACGACAAGAGGCCACCTCAATGAAGACTCTGACGCGCTCCGAGACACAGAGAGTATAAGAGAGAGGGGTCGCACAAACAAAAATACATACGGTCGAGTTGTTGGGCGTGATGAGATCCTTGTCGAACGCCTTTGGAAAAGCGTCACCGTCGCGCTCAGCGCTGCACACGCTGACACTGTCGTCGACCGCGAGTTCCGGGAAGTTCTCGTCCTTGGCCGACGGCGAGGCCGACCTCTGTTTCTCCTCGCCCACCGCCGCCGGCGTGGCAGCCAACACCGGTTTCTTCATGTAGTAGATCTCGGGTTTTTTCTCCGGCTGACCCGCGTCCGTGTGCCCGACCCTCATGTGCGCGATGTCGTAATAGATCGCCGCGTTCACGATAAACTCCATCGGTGCGATCACCCCGTACGACTCGGCTCCGTGCTCTATCACCAGGGGATCCGACACGTTTGGGTCGAACATCACCGCGTTCGGTGTGACCAGCAGCACTCCACCGACGACTCCCTGAAACAATCAAGTATACACGCACAGGTACGGGGTTTTTGTTTTGACGTGTTAATAATATACGTCGTTATAGGTTATATTTCGTTTTCTTGTCCTCACCTGGCCGTCGGTGATGTGCCGGACAGTGATTTTCAAGAATCGCTCCTTGTAAGTGTGCGAGTCCTCGTCCATGGCGGGTGTCTTGACGCGCTCCAGGTGGCCTGGCTTCGGCGACACGGGCCGCAAGTTGTCAAGCAGCTCTGCAAACACACGCAACGATTAAAACTCTTAACTCGGTGTACTTAATATATCCAGAAAACAATTCCATGATACATGTAAAATAACAACGATAATGATGATAAAAGTATTATATAGTATTAACTGCGAGACAGGCGAGAAAGGCTTGATGTCATTTTTTTGGTGTACTGCTTGCAACACACTGTACAATTGTTTAACCTCTATACCATCCGCAGAAGAAGCAGAAGATCGGTTGGGCGCCGCGTGACGCGGAGGTGTGCTTAATATACATATTGTACACGCGTGTGCGATCGTTATTAGATCTCCGAGAAAAAGTAAACTTGCTGCGCGCTCGACACCTGCAGAGTGAATAAAATTTTCTCGTCCGCCGAGTCGGTGTCGATCGTTCGAGGAAAATTTCGACGATCGGTTGTGCGCGTTGATAAATACCTTCTTATATACGTGTGTGTACGAGAGAGGAAAAAAAAACGAGCGGCATTTCACATTCAAGAATAATTTTGCGTTTCGGGCGGTGCGCGGGGAAGGCGCGTGGGAGGTGTACAGAGAGAAAAAATAAAAATTTATTCAAACTCGAGTGAAACTAAGAGGGGGAGGGAGATGACGTTTACACGCGGAGTTTTTTCCTATACTACTTATTCTGTGATTTCGTGCAGATATTATAACATGTACGCGTCTCGCGTGTACCTCGTATACATGTATGCGTCTCGATTTCCGATTTTGTTCGTGGATCGGATGAGCATAAAAGTGCGCTTATGCAAATATCTTGGGAAACGAAAAATTAAAGGTGGTCAACTTGCCTTTGGAGCTGAAATCTTCCCTTTATTTTTACTCGTGAAAAAATAGTTGCGACTTTTTTTTTTCCAGGTGACAAAATGTTATACGAAAGAGTAAACGAATACCTAAGCAGGTAAACACTGTAAAACCCGACAGTTTAAAACGAGCGCTATTGAAGGATGTACAGATTTTTTTTTTTTTTTTTTTCGTAAACATATTGCTGTAGCGTTAAATAATGTTTCTGTCTGATGGAATGTACCAAAAAAAAGCTATATACCTCATACGGAATAAAAAATCTAAAAATGAATGGTAATGTGTTTTATGCGCATTGTAGCCCATTATTCAGTAAAACTGATTAAATAATTGATATAATATCGATTGTAAATTACGTTGATTACATTTCCGCGATATAGATTTAACAAACACCTGGAAGTTTTAGGCGCAGCTTGGATACAAATGTTACCTATTTTTTGCCATTTTTTTTTTCCAGCCGTATATAGGTACATGAGATTGGAACGTTAGCAGCTGATCGTGCGTATACAAAATTATATGAATACCGTATAGCTACTGAAGTTACATGATAAAGTCGCGGTTTTCCCTTCCCTTCACCTACATATTATATAGTCTTGCGGCAAAACTATACAGGCGAGCCAAAGTTTCGCGTTCAGGTTTGAGGATCGGAAAGGGCGGGGGCAGGGATAACTTGTCGAAGTAATTCAATCAAGTTTTTTCAATATAACTTGTCTTTTGATTAAAAAAAAAAAAAATAAAATAAATCTCGCACAAATGTTGTACAGTACTTAAAGTATATAATAAACGTTGAAATACTTTTAAACGAAACAAAATATTTAGGTATACCGTGTAGGAGTTTTCGATTAATTTAAAACCTACGATTATCATTTGGAGCGTTAGACGACGTAGCAGACTAATGTGTGATACGAGGTGATTTGTTTTTTTTTCTCTGTCAAATATCAAGTTTTATCATTGTGAGAGGCAAAAAAAATTTAATCGACGTAACAGTACATTTAACTAAAAAAAAAGAAAAAAAAAAGTTACACTCCCCAACGTGATCCACAATTTGACCGATGAAAAAACACCTGTACGGACTCGCGTGAAACGCATGCAAGCCTCGTGTATATAGGTATATATATCGTACCTTTTTCGTCAGCCGGCAGCTCGTCCTGGCCCTCATGTCCCTCCTGCGTAGCCTCGGAGCCCGTCGACTCCGACCTGCCATCCCCGGACGTGGCCTCTCCTTTCACCGGCACAAACAGCTGCTGTCCCGGATAGATGAATCTACTGACGAGCCGATTCAGTTTGCTCAGCTCCGAGGGCGTCGTGTCGAAGCGCGCCGCCACCGACGTCAGCGTGTCTCGATCGCCCACCTATGCACAATTGCAAACATACCCTTATTTACTCCGTTTTTTATTTATATATATATATATAGTTTTAGTAACAAAAACTACAAGTTGTTTTTACCAGTTATCGGCTTGCGATCGAGCGATGAATTATGTACAGGTAACACTTTAACGTAAAACCTCCATGGGGGATACCGATTACTTATTCGTGCGCACGTCAGTCAAGAGGGAAGGGCGGGGGGGGGGGATAAAAATGGATACGCGTGTGCGGGGGTGCAAATGGTAACCCAAATAGCGACAGTTCGAGTGCAGGGATAACTTTTAGCACGTGCTTGTTTACTCGTTGACGCGTGTCTCTCTGATAATATAATCATACCATAAAAATTAAACTTAAATAATAATACAGACCGAATTAATCGGAAGAAGAAATAAGGGTCTGAATTACTCTTGTCTAGCACTAAGATTTTTTTTTTTTTTCCACTCGTTTTGCGGCGCTAGTATATACATACATTATACGTACTCAATCTTTCTTGATATCGCGTGCGTATACTCGAACCTTCGAAATTCAGCATAGGTATACATACATACAATTCGCACGGGAGTTCTTTTAACGGTATATACCTGTATCTATGTATAGGTACCTGTACGTACACGCGGGGAGGGGGAGGGGGGGGGTGAAAGAGTGAAATTGAAAATCGATCCTTAATGTGCCAGACGACGGCAACGGCCGCGATTGATTGGCTCCTTTGGAGTGTATTAAGTATTGGGAAAAACGAACGGCAGAGACCCTTCTATTTCGCTTCTTCTTCCTCTACTATACTTTCTTCCGTTCAGTTTGGAAACGCCGGAAGTAATCATTTTCATTCCAATACACGTCGTTTTAACTGTTTTTTTATCTCCACTATAACTCCAAGTGTGATTAATTCTACAACATTTTTTGCGTATCGTAAATATAAAAAAAAAAAAAAAACGGCTATTCAGCTAAAAAATCCTGATTAAATGTATGCAGGTACCTCGTGCACTGTCGTCCATTTAACTTTTTTTTTGCGAGCCAATAAACATTATTTTTTCTCGACACTAATTGAATATATATATCCTATAGATAAAGTATAAAATCTTATTTGTACCCTCTCTGAGTAGGTATGTGTGCACGTGTGTGATTCACAATTCATTGTCCCAAATGCCACGGACGACACTTGAGATATGGGAAGACTCTTTCTAGTTGCGTCTCGAGCTGACGATACGCAGATCAATATACCAATTACCGACTCATCGTAGGAAAGAAAATGTGCCGAATAATTACCTCGAACTCGCGAAAAAAAGAGACGAAGCTCAAGCTTTTTTTTATTTCGAAGTAATGGCAAAGATTGCCGCGTATCAATCGGTACACACATATAAAACTGCTATCCGAAGCAGATAATCGCATCGTCACCCGCTCCTTATATTGATTCTGATTTCATCATATTGCATCCAAAGTGTATATATACCGCGCCCATCATACGTGTATCGTTGGTTCAACACATTTCTACGAGTATTTACGGCTCGGTTGACTTTATTTTCCCCCAATCGCGTAATCTCCTTAATTGCTCCGTGCGCGAGTAAAAAACAACGCGTGCAGTACAACACACGGTAGATGGAGGCTTGCTTTTTTATTCCGATCCAAACAGCCATCAGTTGCAGAGGAGTAGGGCGCGCGAAAAAGTAATTTAATGATCGCGGCTGCACGCGAGCTCGAGATCCATCATTTCCAGGAAAAAAGCGGGCGATTGCCGGAGACGACCCGCAGGGGAGCAAAAAAAAAAAAAAAAAAAAAAAAACCAACGAATCTCGGCTCGTTGCTGTTCCCGATACTTTGCAGTGGATAATGACGCGCGTCTTCCACCGCGGCCGGTCAAAGAAGAAGAAACGCGCCCCATTAGTCGAGGACAGGGGGAGGAGAGGAGAAAGTGTGTGGTTTTTCTTTCTTTTCATCCAATAGAGAAGGGGGTGAAAAAACGTGATGGATGGGATTTTTTAAAATAGATCTTTGAGTGACGAGTATAAAATAAGCGGAAAAGAAAAGAGATAGCGGGAGATCGTAGCACGATGATGCGTAACGCGTTGGAGCTGAAAATTTTCATTTTTCCTGCATAAAATTTATTTATAGTTGGTGAAACCACTCAGTTGGATCATCATTATCATGACATTGCGTCACGGCTATATAGTTACATTTTCAGCGTCGAACTCAAAGGTCTTTAAAATAAACCGATTTTGATCAACACTTGCACGTATGCTAAATACAATCGCAGAAGATAATTTTCAAAGTTTTAGAGCTTAGTGTTCAGAACCTATGAAAGGGGACATTAAATGTTTCATTAACACGCACTTTTATGCAAAACTTGAAAATCGTATCGTCATGCAATAGTTTACATCGATGAAAAATGTCTTTTTGTCAATGACTATAATTTCTAATTTATTTTGTTCATTTTAAAGCGTAAGAAAATAATGGCAAATTGAATTAATTACAAGTGCTGGGCTCAGCCAGGGCATGTTGATACTGTGTTGAAAAGGTGAATCCTTTTAAAAGGCACAAATGAACACGAAATTTTCCATTGGTGTTGGATTACGTATATTTATCAATAGCTTTATTTCGTTCATAATAAAAAAAGTAGGGTTTCTCAATTTTTTTTTTTTCCTCGACACTTATCGCTTGGTTTAAAAGAAACGGAATGCATTGTTTTGGAGACGCGTCCAAAGGAGCTTTCGCGTCACGTCCAGAATCTTCCAGGTCAAGAAATATCTCCTTTTTTTAACTTGTCGCTTGTACAGCCATACATTTTTCGATGAGCTCGTTCCTTCATTTCGCGCGTGAACTGAATTTGTGAAACGAAGAAAAAAAGACGTTCAGCTCTCACAACCCTCGTATCACATTGATTCTATTTTATTGTTCTTTAATCTCTGATTGACCGAATTAACCGATTAATTCGATCGATATTGCACTGGACGGGTGGGCGAGATGGAAAATCTCTGTGTACGCGCGTGGAATTTTTTTTTTTTTTCTAACCGACTGGTATTCTAAATTGAACCGGCAGTCGTTGCGCTGTTTACGAATACTTGATTTGTATAGAGAATCGCGTTACATACAAGTTCACGTAACGAGTCGAGCAAATAAGGGAGAAACACGTAAACCGGTTACATAAATCGAGCGAGTGTTAAAACCTTGTTTTTGAAAACGACAATACTATACGCGATGATACTAGATGACCCGAAAAATAAGTAAGAAATGCACGAGTTTGTTATCCTCACAGACTTGGGCACAATCATTTTATGAGTATGACTGTAATTTTCAGGAATATTACGTTTTCTCGATAGAGTGCATTTTTTTTTTGGTGAAAAACTTTTCTATCCATCACGATTAACAACGCAACACCGAGAAAAATTATTTTTCCAGCACATAAGTGATCATTTCCAGCACAAATAATGCATTCAATTTTTAACAAAAACTGATATTGCGAGAAAAAATGTATCCAAGTCTGGTTGTCCATTCCTCGTACTGTACGACCTTTTATACATCTTTTTTTATTATTTCTCAGTTGTTGATTTATTCTCATTCAGTACGACAAGTTTTACCGATCGTTAGATTACCGAGCCTAGAAAATGATCAATTCATCGGAATAATAATCGATTACTGCTCTCTCATATATACATTGTTTTTTTTTTTTTTTTTTTTTTTTTTTTTCCACGTACAACACGTGGAAGGCAAACTCACGAGCATGCAAAATTCAAGTTCATTAGCGGTCAACGATCGGACGCGAGCGCTTGTAAATAAATGACGCAATCTGGTTAGGGAAACAAGCGAGGCAAAAAAAAAAAAAAAAAAAAAAAAATACGCAACATCAACGAAATATTTTACTCCGTGTTTTTCCCGCTGCTGGTGTAGTTTGCGTGTCGAACACGACCTGATTTTCGGATACATCGGACGCTTTTGCTTTGGATTTAGGAGCGAAAGTCCTTTTTTTTATTCGAATTTTTCGATTGTACTTTTTTTTTTTTTTTTTTCTTCCTGAAGCGTACTCTTACTCAAATTTCTTGCATTACGTTTATGTTTTATGCATTTTTTACTGTGTTGAAGGGGTTATTTATTTATTTATTTATTTATTGGTACGTATATTTATGTGATTTTTACATAGTTGTACACGCAAAAAATATTGGGCGACCCACTTTTCACCAGCCATACAAAACAAAAAGCTCAGCTCCTCGCACAAATACTGATATATAATTTATAAGTGTAAACTTGATACCTGTCACGTTGCACGTAACTGTCAAAACAAGTGTATTATATCCTATACTTTGAATGTCTCCCCAATACATCAAAATGAAAAAAAAAAAATTCTTTTAAATTTAATTAAACTCTCCTCTACCAATCAACAGGTATTCAAGAAACAATTTTTCACACCTTTGTAAAACTTGACACAAAAGTTAATCCAAATTATCATTTTTGTCCTACAGAAACCATATTTTTGCAGACACTTTTACAAACCCGTGGTGACACTCTGTTTGCTAACTATGAAAAAAAAGAGGTGATAAAACGAACTCAATTCCGAGGTAAACTAGTCAGCTCGACCAATACCTACTCAACAAAGTGTCATCAGAGACACGTGGAGGCAACATGCAGGATACGGTGAAATTCGTTTATGCTCAAGCATCGACAAGTTACTAGATATGTCCACATGTTTCCACGTTTTCGAACTAGCACGAACCCCTTATGTATCTTGCAGAAGAAAAACAAAAATTATGAAAAATTTCTCCGAAATCTCAATACACAACCGTGAAAATGTTGCGTTTTTCGTGAAACAATCCTTACACGATGAAACCTACACATCAAGTCAGACGATCCCGAGCAAGCGCCTAATCCCCCGCGGATTAGAAGCAGCTTACACGAGATCCTCCAATGTCAGTTCCTCGTGTGCACGCGTGTGTTCGTGATTCCACTCATCTGGAGCATTCGTATACAGTATACATATAGATATGCGATGGATACGTCCACTTACGGTGATATCCCACGCGTGAAAAAAAAAAAAAAAAAACACGCGCCTATATATATATATAATGAGGAGCAAAGCTTTCGTGCTTCGTCTTCCTTTTGGGGCTATTAAGCCAGATATACGAGCCAAAGGAGGAAAAGGACGGTAATACACGTCCATACGTATATACGCCTTGTTTTGTAGAAATTTCCCCCGAGACGCGTGTGGTGTATACACTCTCCGAGGAAGGGAGGAGATGGGGAGGAAAAATGAGCCCCGAGACGTATCTTTCGGGGCTGGGAAAAATTTCGGAAATTCATACTTTTTTTCTCCTCTTGCTCTTACTTACGTCCCACGATTTTTCATCGCCCGCTTCTGGAAGATAGGACGAGCGTATTGTGTGTGTGCTCGGATTTTTTGGTTTTTTTTTTTTTCGCGAGGTGCATTTTTAGCCGTCAAACCGCACGAGGCTGTCGTCGCCGTGGCACGTAGGAGGTCCTCCGGAGGTGGAGGGAGGCGCGACTTTGTAATTTTTCCCGTTTCTCCCGCGGTTCTGTCACCCAAGGGGATATGTAGGTCAGCCCGATTTCGTACTATTTCGGGGATTTTTGTTTTGTTTTTTTTTTTTCGCTCTGATTTATGCCAATCGCAGCCGAATTTTTAAATTCCGAGCGAAGCACGATCCACTTTTTTTGGCTCGACGATTATAATAAACGTAGCAACACGTGGACACGCATAAAGTAAAAAGCTATACTTACATTCGGATCGAATTTAAAAAAAAAAATAATAATAACCCACGACACGTCGCTCGGTTAAAACGAATAAAAAAAAAAAAAAAAAAAAAAAAAACGAGTTGAGATTCATGTATTTTTTCTTTTTTTGTTGGCAAACAATAAAAAACGTGTACTTTCGTGAAAAAAAAAGCGCGAGAATCGAGTTGTTTGATTCAGTGAGCCTAAAGGGAGATGCCGAATTTCACGAGTGATCGTGTATATATGTGTACATTCCCAGCGTATATCAAAGGGCAAACCACGGAAGGGTTAACGTACCACGAGAATAGTACTATGATACATGGACGCATGATAATATAAAAAGGAAAAAAATCAGTCGCATCACGTTTACCCCCGGTTCACTCTCGCTGCTCTTTTTTCAGTGCGAAATCAGCACACGAAGTGCGGTAAGCAGCTCATTCGGCTAAATACCGACAGCTCCGCGCGAAACTTTTCAAACACACACCTAAATCTTACAGTTTGCCACCCACGCATTTTTCTTTACGATTGAATTTTCAACACCTGAGCAAAAAGATCAAAGCCCCAATAAACGAATGACATCCGCTAAAGCGCCTCGTTTTCCGAACCATTGATCATCATCATCATCAATCATCCATCGGGGTCCAGGTCTTGTCCATCGATATACGTGTGTCCCTGACACTCGAGAAGAAGGACCCCACAGCGCATCGCGCGATTATACATTACTATACTATTGTAGCGAGAAAATGGGTATGAGTACACAGGGGAGTTAATGGTCGCGTGGGCATCGAGTACGGAGTAAAACTGTCTCATGAATCTCTATATGAGCCGTCAGGTATGGTGCAGGGCACGCATAGCCCCGGGGAGAGGGTGGCCGCTACGCGTAATCGATACCGTATGCAACATTAGCGCGTAACCCTCCTCCGTAACGAATTTACAGCAGATTATATACCCGGGGGATGGGAGTTTGCGCTCCTCACAGGCTCATATATATAACACGTACTTGTGTGCATACGATAATATGGTAGGGGGCAAAGTATGTTACGCGATAATTCCATTATAGGGGGCTGTGTGTGTAATATCCCGATGCGGTCTGCCTTCAAACCCCTCGGAATATCGAGCGTCAGAGTCGTTGGGTCAACTTTTGCCACGGGAGGGACACATCCCGGACGGAGAAGTATAACATACACCTGCACGCGTAGACTCCTGTTTTAACGAGCCGATAGGGTCTGGGGCAACTTTCACGATCAAAGTCAAAGTTTGGAAAGGTAAGAGCATTTATATACGTGTAGTTTTGTACTTTTGATCATAACATGCGGGCAAGTGTTAATTGTGCCCAGGTTCGAATGGTGATGCCGAACATTCAATGGTTTTTACTTTTACTTCGACTCGCCATTTATTGGAAATGTTCTATATACGTGTATATAGTTATGACAGCCGCGAAAGTATAAAGTTTGCCGAATCACCGAGACAACCTTTTTTTCATTTTGTAATATTACTGTTCTGCAGTAAAATTCAGTTAAAAGTCGAGCACTATAATCTTCATTACAATGTAAAATGCTTCATTCCAAGTAACACATTTTTATGTAACCAAGGAAGACTTGAGTTTACGATAACTGACATCACATGTATGTATACATATGATCGATATAAGATATGCGTGGTAAATAAATTGCCTTTGTTGGATTGGTTGAGGCAAAATCTTGTAACAGTATATCCATTGGATAGAGTTGCATAATTGTATTTATCGGCTGTACTTGTGACCATGCAGGTAAGGATAAAACCAACAGCATCACTCGTAATAAATAATACATCTAGATTTTACATCGGCCATCCGTTGTTCGAGTCACCTGAAAACGCTCGATCGATTACTCAGTCAAGGTATAGATGACATCTAAAATTTTTCAACTCGTGAGCTAATGAATATATATTCAAATTCATATACGTATATACACACTTATATTGCTCAACTCAAAGATCCACGTTTATCATTAAAATGAATAAGGCAGTCACAACCATATAGATGTGACCGTACTGAGAGCTATCATCCTCGCGTCATGCATCCCTATCATCGAAGAGCAGGTCCCGATTTATCCCTCCGCGCGATCATTATTCCCAAATAAAAGTCACAAAGCGAGAAGTACAAGTGGAGCGGGCGAGTATCAAAAAGTGCGAACGCGTGTTGTATGTATATGGCGCCAACAATGGCAAAAAGGTTGTGAATAACAATGACGAAAATTTTCCTTCCATCGCAGAGACGACAACGAGCAAAAGCAGTCTCCGTCTCCGTCTAGGATACGCCAGCGGATAAAGGAGAAAAATATCGGAAATCCGTTTCGCAGCACTTGCCGATCGAAACATCCGCACCAGCCGTCCCGTTGTGCATACATATATATATATACCCGCGCGTTTATTTTATATAATATACGAACGAGAGAAACATGAATAGTAATAGTACATCCACGCGGAGGAAAAGAAAGAAAGGAAAAAAATATATACATGTATGCAAGAGCGTCTTTGACGAGGGAATGGTTTCCGCGAGCGAGAGATACGCACATGCGGTGTATCGGTATATTGGAGCGAGACCGATCGAAGGTGCAGCCGAGCGGAGCTTAAACTATATACACGTACACCTATATAATATGTGTGTGCGTGTGTGTGTATCGGGCGCTAAGGCTTTATCTCGCGGCCCCAGCAACTGCGTCATTGGAAGCGATGGGTAAGTATATATATATACACATGTGTTGGGCGGATACGCGTCGAAAACAGGGAGGGAAGGAGTATACATACGCATTGGAGGAAGGGAGATGTTTCGCGTATACCTACGCTTAGCACCGATTAGATCTTTCTCCCACCCCGTCTCTCTTTGACGTTTCGATGGTTTTGCCCGCGGCGCGAGGGATTCACTGTTGTCTACGTGTGGAAAAAAAAAAAAAAAAAAAAAAAAATAACCATGTTATACACCATTGGACAAAAGCTCGGCTGGAAAAATTCAAAATAAGCCAAGTCACCGAGGATAGCGCGGGCACAATGCGCAAGTTGTGCCTTATATATACCATACCCACTGCACGTAGAGACAGGAGAGAGACTCGGTCGATTTTAATATCCATAATATTCCGCGTGCGGCGTTAGAGCGAGTGTGCAAACATAATATACTGTATTATAGAGGTGCTGTGGGGAATAAATAAAAAAAAAAAAAAAAAAAAAGAAAGGGGGCTGGCTAATATTTGCTCGGAAATATCTTTGGAACGTATCATGGGTTACGTAATGCGCGAGCACGAGTCTGTTACGTGGGGGGATGGAATGAAGAAAGGAAAAAAAAAAGAAAAATAATAATAATAATAATAATAATAGTGGTGCTCACGTAGAGGTACTCACCGTGTAGGCGATGGTATTGATTTGCTGGGATAGTCGGCCGGACTTTTTTTCTTGCGAGCCTGAGCCATCCTTGCTCTCGCTGTCCGGATCTGTAATGGCAAAAAAGGGTTCACGTTATTCCCAATTTGTATGAAAAAACCCCTTTGATTTTGACTCGGTGACACGAGGTTTACAGTCGATGTAGTCGTTTGTACATAGGCAATGTGTATACGATATTTGTGTCTATATAAGGTGAACGTGATTTTTTTTTTTTTTTTTTTTTACTCCAATCGTAAGAAAAGCATACTATGTTAAAAAAAACGCTACTATTTTGAGGAAATCAGTTAAAATTTTACCATGACGTGACACAATAAATATTGTGAGTACATCTTGATAATCTTCAAAAGTTTACAGCAATTTTCTCATAAAAACCCAAAAACGGTACGTGGCATGAGACTTAAATCACGCGTTGAAAGTTTTTTTGGCATCTCTTGGTCCAAAAGTAATAATAACCTATGGGCCTCGCGATAATGAACACTCGTGTGAATCTTTCTATTTTTCTTTCAGGAACGCAGAGAAAGCGAATTTTCTCGAGGATCGTACAATTCAGCGACAAACAGGACATATAGGGTTTACTATACGTAGAAAAACAAAGAGAGGTATCGCTTTACCCAACGCGAGCTTGAATGACATCTCGAATTCATTACAAGTTGGTCATTTTTTTTTTTTTTCTTTCTCATGAACCAATCATGTAACTATTTTAAAATTTAGCTCAAAAAATTGAATAAAATATCACGTAATGAATTTCGACGAGTCAAACAAACTCGTCATGTTTAAACATGCGGTAAAACAAATCAATGGTCACCTATTTATGTTGAAATTAGCGTGGCAATAATCACGCAATTATCTCCTCCAACAAAACAGCCGTATCGAATGTATAACACAAATAATTTAATGAGTAAAATCACAACAAACAAATCATTTAAAAATAATTTTTATAAGATACGCCTATATGGATTTCACGGACAACTACATACTTTTTTATCTGTAAGTGTCCAAGGCACCCTTATTCCTAAAAATTGCAAACAAAGATATCGGATGGAATAGAAAAAAAATGAAATAAGAAAACAAAGGATTTATTCTTCTTATTAGACAATCGCCCATTCGTTCGACACGTATCATGTTATGCCAATCACGCAAACTACGAATCACGGAAAAATCGAGGCATCCAACGACGTCGTTTGCAAGAGTTACAGGTGTGCCTTCTGTAGTAGGGGGGGGGGCGACACCTATAAATTTACACCTACACGTATAAATGGACATTGTTTTTCTGGTATGCGTGACTTGTGGCGTTACGTGCCCACACCAACGAAGCGGAGAGTATCGATCGCTACAGCTATCGGGAAAACGACAAACTGATACCCTCAAAACACAAGTTCGTGTATTTATATTTTTTATGGAAAGTGAAGGTACCGAAGAACAAAAAAATGGGTATGACGCATCGGACTTATCGGAAATGAAAGATTTTTATTTACTTTTCGTCTCTAAATTAATAGCAACTCACCTTTCAAAGACCATATATATCGTGGTCTACTTGACCACACAATACGTTTGTAATTTACAGGAAAACTCGTTTTACACGGTTCAACGAAAGGTGTACCATATTGCGATTTGAAAAAAAAAAAAAAAAAAAAAAAAACACGAAGCTCAGCAGCAGCATAGGAACACGAAACCCACGAGCTCGCAAAAGCGAATGCACACCCATATGCACTACACATGTGTAACACTTTCTCGTTGCTCCTTTTAATAATAGAAGTTTTTTTTTTTCATTCCCCGAAGCGTAACGTTGGTCCACCTTTGTGCAATCAACACAAAATTCTTAAAAATTAAATCAGTGTAAACGTGATTATTCAAACTTGTTAAAGTCACGAATTTTATGTTGATACAATAATGGTACAGCGAGTGTAAGCAGCACCAACAACTGATGAATCAGTGAATATTAATTTGTTCACATTCGAGGTGATTGGCTTAGGAAAAAAAAAAAAAAAAAAAAAAATTGTTTTCAATCAAGATGGACCTTTGAAAGTGCTCCACGGTGAATTTCCACTAGCTATTAGATGTATAATATAGAACAGCTGCAGCCATTTGATAGCCGTAGTTCTCTCTCTCTCTCGAGGGGACGATACCCAAACAGCAGCGGAAACTGCACTGATGCACAGTAACGAGCTTTTGCGCTCGTCAAAGTCCGCTAACCCCCACGTGGGGGCTCGCGCGCGACGCAACGGAACGAGGGTATAGGTATATGTATATATGTGGGCACGGAATCGATGTCGAGGAAGTAGAAGCTCCGATTAATCAAAGCCAATTTCGCCTTTGCAGTGCCATGTGTGATTGATAGGGATGTGTATGTTACCGTGAATTATATAGTAAACTTGGATGCTGTTTTTGCGATTTTACATCAAACATACCGTTGATCGAGCTTTATGGGGAACGAGACAAAATAATCAAGTTTTTTTACTGCAACAATGTGGATAAGAAAAACCATTGAGAATTTCATGCGCGTATACGTGACGTGTCTTTTAAATTTCCGTGATTTATGAGGTTTTGAAAACTTACACCGAGTATAATTAGTATGATTAATATTATTTACGCTTCGTGTTAATAGTTTAAGTATTTTTCATACCATCGCATTTCCTTTTAGATAAATTGATACAACGAAATAATTTAAATTAGCATTGAAATATTCATGCAATTTTTTTAGCACGTGAACAGGTACAGAAAAAAACAAAATTAAATTAAAAGTGTAGAAAAACTGCAACACTATAGGCAATAGGAAAAAAAAAAAAAAAAAGGCAGCGACGAAATATAAAAATGATCGTTAAAGTCGAGATAAGGGAAAAAAGTTGTAAAAATAAAAATAAATGAGACTCATGGAGATAAAAGCTATCGACAAAAAAAAAAAAAAAAAAAAAAAAAAAAAAATTAGAGATTGCGTACCGTAACTGTAAGAGAGAAACCGTTAGAAATCGCAAACACGATTGCGACGTGAAAATATAAACTTGCAACATGTACAGTTCAGGTAAAAAATTCTTTTCTCGAGCTTCAGTCTAACAATTAGGAAATACGAGGATAAACCCTCAAAATCGTTACTTGGACATTTTCAAGTGCATACCCCACCGATGGTTATAATACGAATCTGATATTAAAGATTATCAATCCCCAGATTTAAAAAACGGCTCAAACCCACAGTCCACTCTTATATTATATTCCGAGCAAATCCATTACGTAATTAACAATGTGATCGAGATAAAAAAAAAAAAAAAAAAAATTACCCCGAGTCAACCCTGCAGGCTTGCACAATTCGGACAACGAGCCACGAGCGAGATTGAGATTTATGAATACCGCACATGCATGGAGGAACGAGTTTCATTGAGAAAGAGAGAATAAAAGCTTATGTTGCACAACGAGTGTGAAACACAATGTACTTATACCACGTGAGAAGGCGCGCCTGAACGGCGGGGGATCGCGGGCAGAGTCGGTCCGAATCGCGTAGTAGACGATGTAGTCGCGCCACTTTTTCTCCAAGATCTGGACGTTCCTCGGCTCGTAATCGACGTGGGTCCACTCGAAATCCACCGGACCCCCGCACTCCTGGCCCTCCGAATATTCCGGCATCGTGCACTATGGACTATATTATACGCGCTCCTGCCACCGTGCACCGACTGACGTGTACGACTAATATCGGAGGCACAGCCCGCTGTAATTTCTTATCGCCGTCGAAAGGGCCTATTGTATTTCGATGATGTTGCACTACTCTCTTCTCACACGTGTACACACACGCGGCAATGGTCTGCACCTTTTTCGACACTTTGACTTTTATCGGCCCTCCACGTAAATCGCACACACGCACTCGCTAAATCTCTCTTACATTCGCACAATGGAAAAAGAAAAAATCGCTCGGAATTCATCCGTAGCCACAGATAGGCGCGTTTGTCTCCAATGTCAACTCGATGTGGGTTACTAGATGTTTGTATCCACTTTTACGAGGCGCGCGATCGACGGTGTTTTGAAATTATGTGTACACTTGTCACCACGTATAGTTCACGGGGCACGAGTTACAATGTGCAGCCATCCGGGCTTGACCGAGCACTAAACCCCGACTCGTTCAAAGAGTCACCTCGACGTCCAAGGTATAAGTATACGCGAAAGTGACATTGACAGACGCGTATATACGTATAACCTAAACCCGAGTTGTTTTAGTTTATAACAATAACAAGTTGCACCGCGGGCCGAACGTTTACCCGTTAACTAATGCAGCGACAGTGATGACACTGGACGCTCAATGAAGTATAATGGTGAAGAGAGCAACAACGGTCAAGTGTAAGGTGTGCGACTCTCCGTACGTTAGGTGTATTATGATATCCACCGGTTGGCTCGTAAAAACATATATACATATATGTACGCGCGCACACTTTGACACGCCACTGATGTAGAACCGTAGGTGTTATCTAAATCACCTGCTTCCAAGTAGAAAAAAAGATAATGGCTTTGCGCTTTTTTTTTTTTTAATCTATGTTACACATCGATATATACATAATATATATATATATTGTTATCGGTCCCGAAAATCGATTAGCCATTTGAGTCATTTTAGCTGTAGTCAAAGGAAAGAGCCCCGCCTGGGCCAGACGACAAAACAATTAATAAGAAAATCAATTCACGATAATTGAAAATTATAAGTACAATGACAGGAAGACGAGAATAGTAATGATGTGTCGCGCTAAGCCGAGCACGTGCGTCGAATTGACATTCGCGATCGTATGTGATTTTTATATAGTTTCTTAGTTTTAGATCAACCAAATGCGTTTACAGTAGTTGCCATGGCAACATCGTAGAAATTGGCACTTCATCTTTTTATGAACCGTCAAACTGTTCAGAGTTTACTAATTGAATTTGACCGTGGGCTTGAATATGGCTGTGACGAACCGAGATAATAGTACGCGCGTCTTAACAATACGATCGACAAAGAGATATATTTATATATATATGTACAGTAAATGAAAGTAAGTACTTATTATTGCAGGAGCGGTATGGTCAGTATATGCGACGTTGCGTAGGTATATATATATATACGTATTGTACGGTCATCGAGCCGATAACCCGTATATCCATAGGTAATTGGCGTATAATCACTTATACAGCGATTTTCTCTCTTATCGCGAGAGTTTGATAAAACGTGTTGCATATGCCGGCAACGCATCGATATTATATACGAGGAGCGCGTCATTTCTATACATACAACTATATTGTTTACATGCACGTGTTGCGACAGTGTCGTTATATGGGCGCAGAAAGCACGGACGGGGTCATTTCAGATGCATACAATATATATATATATATTACAAGTGTTGCCTGATGCACGTGTGCGTCTGGAACATAATATAATGAGGCACATAAACGTATTGTTTTCTATTACGCGAAGCGAGACATTGTATTGTGTGCGCGTATACCTACTTACATTGTGCGAGTGTTTGTGCGAAAAAAGTGCGGCGGTTCAAACTTTGCGAGTCCTTTGTGCCTTGGAGTTGGTGCGTTGGACTTGCAGTACAAAGTGTCGGAAATTAAAATCAATGTAGCAAAGTTAGACATAAATGTACGTGCTTTAAATGTCATTTTTGGTATTAATTTGTACAATGGGTGCGGATAATTAAATATTATCTACTCCTCGAGATAAAACCAATAAAATATTGCTTTATCGTGAACTTACTCATCATCGGTACTAGCAATGATTCGGTGAAATCTTGATGTTTAAACTTGTTAAACATTGAGATTAGTTCTTTACACCAGTGATACAACATATAACATATCCAAAGGCTTTATCATAATTAGTTAAAAAACAAAAATAATACCATGCGTTTATGTAACAATAGTTAGTAAACACACGTACACGCGCGTTTACGTCAATAAGATTTTCCTTAAATATTTGTTGAAGCTCCTTTGATGCTTGTTTTCAAAGCATTCGTGTTCCTCATAATAATATAATCTACATAACTTCAACAACGCTCGACTGGCTGATTTTACCACGGCACACCCAACTCGAAAAGCAAATTTGTTTTGGCGAGCGTAACGTAAGAAATGTACATATAGAGAATCACTTTGGAGTGTAAAAACTCTATTAATACTACGTAATAATACAGGCAACATACCTGAAAGTTAACCAAATATATTTGACTGCCAAACGGATCATCCTTACAACTGCTGAGAAACTCCGGGCTCATAGGCGTGTCTATTAAAAAGTTTGGATTTTACTACAATAGAATCATATTTTTCGTTTTTCTTCAGAACAAGCTTTTCGTGCCATGTGCATTTAATAGCTCACAACTTTAGTTCAGATACGCGTCGTCTCAAAGCTATTGCTCAAAGTTTGTATACTGCGCCATCCAACGAAATAAATACTGTATCATTATTATTATTTTTTTTTTTTATCGTTTCATCAAAAAGAGTATCGAAATTGAACGTATCGATAAATCCCGCGCAGAGCAATATTTTGCTCTGATATTTCAAGCAGAGTTTAATATAAAAAAAAAAAAAAAAAATTGTGAAGCAAAAACTAATAAGGAAACGTCAATAAACTCGCGTCTAGGGAATGGGAGAGTAAAACACAATAAAGTTATCGAGCAAAGGTAGAAACAGTATTAGTAAAAGGGAGATAAAATTTGAACCATACCAGCTGAACCATAATACAAAAGGGTGAGAAACAGAGGATTACAAAATTAATCTTTGCTTTCTCATGTTAAATAGGTATACGTGGCAAAAGGTGTATCGTTTTGAATAAAACAACAATAAAATCTTTTTTTTTAATATTTTCAGCCCAACATCAAGATATTGAACTTGGTACATATTTTTTGAGGGAAAGGAACAATGTCGTGCAGGAAAACATTTTAATTACTAAAACTTCCTCCCTGACGTTTGACGATCGAATCTGTGACGTTCCGTACACTCTTTCAAGTAACACGTAAGTGTAGACTGTGAACGTATATTAAAAAAAAAAAAAAAAAAAAAAAAAGAAATTTCCAAGTATGTCGTGCAATTTTGTCGAATAATCATTTTATGTAACCTAATTACGAGTATATACACGAGGGAGTTGAAAATCATCTAATTGCGACTGTATTGTATCATCTTGAAAAACGAAATTTCACGTTGGTGTTGATTAAACATTATATCTCTCCGAAGGGAGAAATACAATTTAATTACTACGGTCGCTGACAAAGAGGGGGGTGGGGGGAGACAGCTAAAAAATTGGTGAGGCAGCTTTGTCCTCGCTGCACCCGCGTTCTTGATAAAACTCCGTAATCATCATCCCTCTCGCGTCAACATATAGGTATAGGAGGGAAAAAAAAAAAGAAAAAATCTCGTTCCTCCCCATAGAAATATGACTTGCCAGAGTCGGGTGTGTGCAATACAAATGTATAGAATCGGTGCAGGGTGCACATTATTACATATATACATTGTACACCCAACAGTTGATTCGCGCGCATTTCCAATGCACGATTTATAATCACGGAGAGGAAAAGAGAGAGTCGCTGATTGATTGTTGGATCATCGAAAAACGATCGCCCCCAGCGCTGGCGTCACGACCCATCTATTGCCCGGCAAAAGCACACCCTTCCTCCCTTTCTCTCTTTTTCCTGCCCGTGCGCACGTGAATCTAATCAATATCGTGCGAATCTGGGTTATCGAAATGCCAAGAGTTTCCTCGGATGAAAGTGTTTTGCGTGGTAGCCTGTACCGAGAGATGGACAAGGTCACCGGGCCCATGCACGCGGGGCACGGGTCTGTAGAACAACACTTGAATTTTCGGTAGACAGGTGCGCGGAGAAAACCACCTCGGAGGTATTTCATCACCCGCGCCAGTTTTAAATTTGAGATTATGGGCAGTGACGATTTTACTATAACGACGCGTGATTGATGAGTTAATCGCTTCGGAGTCACTTCTAAAAGTGGAAAAGAGAAAAACCATCGCCGTTTCACGATAACAATATCATTGTGTTTGTTTTTGCCCTGTATATGTTACTGGATATTGGTGGACTTTTTTTTTTCTATCGTGAAAAAATACCTCGGGGAATCGGTGCGTATACATTGGCTCGAATAACACGTGAAAGAGAATAATATTAATTTTCAAACCTGTAATTTACGGGCCGATTTTCAAATAATGTAAAATCAAACTCCCGAGAGTATAATAAAGTTCCCATGCGTACCAAAAGTAATGTAATGAAATAGAGTGAAAATACTCGCGATAACATTTAATCCGAAAGTAAACTTTGGTCGTGAAATCGCGAGTTTTCGCATTAGTCTCTTTCTCGTGCAAACGTTAATTTTACTGAAGCCCAATCACCCCCAAGGGTGTTTTCAGACACACGCGCACCACACACAGAAGGAACAAAATAACAGCGGAGCTAAAAAAAAAAAAAAAGAGCCCCTTCAGTTCACCTCTGATATAAAACCCATCACATTGTGTCGCCAAGCGTCCGTTGTCGTACACATATCCGTACACGTGACGATGAGGCATCAGGAGGTAAGGCGCCAACCACGTTCCTCTTGGGAAATATATAAATACGCATCAGTAGGAAATTCTTGTATTTGTTTTCTCTTGCATTTTCGAGGATCCCCCCTCCGCCGGTCCCTTGAAACGCGAGCTTTAATTACTGATGGTAAATGCCGCTGTCGCCTATCTCTCGACTCTGGTGTATATACCCGAGTTTGCACATCAAGAGAAATGGCAGTGAGGCTTCTTTACTCCTGTTTACCATTGGTACGTAAATATGAGTATGTATGTTGTTGAAAAAAAAAAAAGTACACGTGTATTTGGGTCGTTCGGCGTTCAATACTTTCGTGCGCTTCAATATCCAGCAAAACAAAAACGACGAGTTTTCACGAATATTTAACATTCGCGCGAAAAATAAACAACTCCACGAGCACTAGAGCGTGTATTTTCCCAGCTCAACTTGGACGATATACATAATAGCCCGTTTTTGTACACATTATTTTTTCGAGGACCACTTTGCGCTACACACGTGCAGGTGTAAAAATATATATATATTTATATTTTAGGAGCCAAAAAAGAAAATGACCAGCCCGAGCTTTATACGTAAAATATTACCATTTACGATTCGAATGAAATTCAGAGTCCAATAGGCAACACGCAAAGAGTCGGTGGTGGTGACAACGCCGACGACGATAACCAAGTTTATACATCAAAGGACGGACCGAATCAAGAAGCCGCGGTACGAATGCGCGCCCATAAGTAAGTATATATACATATATTCCTACGTATACACACTGGTAATCAAATATTTTATGCGCTCCAGTTAGAGTAAGTAAGTCAATGCGATGCAATTAAAGTGAAACTCGTCGTCTTGTACATACATACACACACGCGTGTGGCACACATATGGACGCGAAAAACGATAAAAGACCTTGGGTGTACACGTACACTGTACTGGCGTTGAAGATCGGGACATACCTGCGATGGGCACATGGATTGAATGGCATGTGTCGTAGTACGGTCGGTCTCAATTTTTATCTCTTCGCGTGGTTTTTTTTTTTTTTTTTTTTATTTATCTTTCTACATACCGGTGTACCTTATACACTTTTTTTTTATACCGAGTACATATATTGCACAAGACATTCAACAAAGTACGTGAGATAAGGAACATTTGGGTTACGGTTCACGAAAATTTCGAGATTTCATACGGCTTTCACGTCCTATAAACAATATCACAATATGAAAACTACATCCGTACAAGTCCGGATTTAATGAGAATTGATTTTCAGTGCACATACAATGTATCTATACCTGCAAGGCTTGCATGTCTTTTAAAATTCATGGATACCCTCATCACGTGTCGATGCGAGTCTATAATATGCTCTGCTGTGATTCCGAATGAGCCATTGATTCTCTTTTTTGCTTCCACATGGGCATAACGAGGGTAACGAAAGTACGTGGTACATTGAAATTAGTAAAAAATAAATTACAGCTACGTACGATATTACCGAGACTACATCGACTGTTTGACCTTACGCGCGTTGTGGGGGGGTATTGTAAACACCAATTTTTTTTTTTTTAGCACTGACCTCTGGAGAGTTTTTCGATGGACTCGAAGCGGCCCTCGACCTTGTTGCGCAGCAAATCCAAGTCGAAAGGCGTCGTCAAGCCGTGATCCACACTGCGGCTCTTACTCCTAGAAGAGATAAAACAAAAAAACTCCGTTAAATTATTTTCTTGTCGTTTTCAATTGTACAAATTTTACCGAAAAACGAAATTTGTGCTACAACATTTGAAATGTTGTTTCTGCATAGATCTGATGTATACAGATTATGTGGGGGTATACGTACGAAACTTTGTAATTATTCGAGTACACCCGAGCTTGTAACGCATTTACTGTCGCATCATAACTTTTGTATTGTATTAAAAAAGTTTTGATATTGGTAATCTCGTCGTGATGACGTGTACGGCAAATGCAGCTATGAAACTACGAATAAAATACATCAATGTTAATGCGAAAATACAACAACAACAATGCAGTAATACGGGATGCGCCATGCAAGAAATAAAAAAAAAAAAAAAAAAAAAAAAACTTTCGTGGCATGAGTTTAAATCAAATATAAATCAGCGTGCGAGCGTTCAAAACACAAAATGCATACATCAAGACAAATAACGTGAATAATGATGAAATAAATTTTAATACTTGTAAGACTCTGCAAAAACATTTCGCGGGTGTTGTGCTATTTTCTGGTTTACAAACCTGAAGTAAGAGTTGGTGGTGAGATTCTCCGTGGATCTGGTGTGCGTCACGTCTTGGGACATCCGCCGAGACCTATGTTTCAACAATACAAAACCAAACAGAACAAAAAGTGAGAACATGCGAACTAGGGCGCGTACGTGCCAAGGAGCTTAAAAATAACATTTAAATTATAACTAAACTATAAGATTTTCAACGTCAATTAAATAAACGATTCAAGCTTTAAAATTAATAAACATGTCAAAGCAGGGGGATGCAGATTACTTAGTCTACGGCTAACAAAAAACAATAACTGTACAAGATGCAAGTGATGGTATGTGTACACTTATGTTGGGTTTATAGAAAAAAAAAATTGTATTTCAAGTTTTAATGGTATTCAATTGATCACAAGCAAAATTTGCATCGTCTGGATTGGTATTTTAAAAGTACTACGTACTACACGACTGAGAGAAACGAGAAATAAAAATAATTGTCTTAAAACTATACATTGACGGTTTTTTGTCGCAATATGAACAATTGTATTGTTGTTAACAAAAGTTAAACAAATTAAAAAATGTATATTTTAACCAGTGCAAAAAACCAAGTTTTAACGAATAAAACGAAATTTAAATGTTCGAAGGCAACGGCGCGTTAATGTATATTTGGCACGTAGGCGTACGCCACGCACGTGTGGGCCCGTAGCGAAACGAGAGCACGTCAAGCGCACGAGTGCGCGCGACTTTTTTCCCGTTTACCTATTTAATTTTTTTTTTTTACCTCCTTTAACGTGTACACTGACAGTCGGAGTAACGCGAACTAACGTAATTCGGGGCGGGCAAAAAAATGAGCTCGAAAGCAATTTTGAATACGCAACGTTGGAAAAAAAAATCTCTGGGGACTGACACGTGAAAAAAAAAAAAAAAAAGATTAGTTGACTGAACGATTAAAAAAGAAAAAAAAAAACCTTTATCTGGTGGGGAAAAAAAAGTACGACAAACTTCAACCGAGATTTTTTTTTTCGGCCCAGTGCCAGAGGCTCGAATCCTATTTGGGTACACATCGATCCTATTACTTCCAGAGCGGTATATAAATTACAGGATTGACGAACGAAATCAATTAGCGAGGCCTGGAAGTGACGCATCCGGTTCACGATAGTAAGTGTATAAAACGCAACTTTGGTTTTGCGGGAAAAAAAAAAAGAAAGAAAAAAAAAAAAGAAAAATTCGATCGCGCGAGTGAAATTAATTTGCATCTGAATACACTGATGAATAATCAGCGAATGCGCGTGTTTTCAATATAATCGATGTGTGAAATGAATTTCGATAATTGGCGGCGGATGCGTGCACGCGAGTTAATTTTCACTAACGAAATGCACAAATGCGTGTACGCGCGGAATTATTTGATTCGACCTGCAAAATGTGCGTGTCTCCGCATACATCACGTCGAAACTACCTCTCTCTCTTTGCACGAATTTTACGTAACAGACTAATGTATGCTGAACGTGCGTGGTCATGTAGATGTCTTCGAAAAATCACGTGATTGAGGAAACAAAAAAAATTTTTTTTGCAGCTCAGTCCCTAACTTTTGCTTGAGCTGAATTTATTTATCACGACACACATATAGCCCACAAGAGTATAAATAATTACAACATCCGTCTGTTTTGAGAAAATAATGGTTATCCCCTTTCACTTAAAAGTCAGTTGAGAAGCACATGAGAATATTCATTAAAAAAATATCAGGTGAAAGCTCAAACAATAAACTTTAATTTGATCAGATGGTTCGACTTTATCGTAAACTGAGCCACAGCAAACATACTTTTTATTTTTGTGCAACTATTGTATATTTTTATTCTTTCGTACATGATGGAAATAAGAGGTCAAACCAAACAAGGTAAATCTTTTTCAAGTTTAGATTATATATACATATGTCACGCAAAAGCCTCAACTTCGAGGTATCCTCTAGCTTTTTTCGTAGATCAAAACACATACACGTACCCATGTACTACATAGCACAGCTGGAGTCGATTTGCTGTAACTGCGTCACTGTTCGTATAACTCGGCCATCATCATCATTTCACGCGTACACCTAATAAAGGTACAGCGCAACGAAAATATACACACGTGATAGATAAACGCGGGGGAAAAAAGATGAGAAGCTATACACGCAATATCGGCTTCAGTGGTGCGAAATCATTCGAACTGATTGCCCTGAGTGGTCGTATACGCGCGGTATTACGTGTACAATATGTGTAGGGGGGGGCTGTAGTTTGATCTAAGCGGGTCACGAGGCATTTTGACTGACGCACGTGGGCGTGAATTTTCGGCTCGAGCGGCTTCGGGGACGGGCGTGTACGTTGTACAGAGTACCCGCTTCCCTCAAATTTAAACCGAGGCGCTAATGGGCGGCTCTCGAAGTAGGGGATATTTTTTTTTTCTTCATTTTTTCGGCTCGGGAAATCTGCACCTACGCAGGAGTTTACTATTTTTTAAATTAAATTTATACATGTATATTATACACGCGCACACGTGCGGCAGAGGCAGTGGAATTTGCATACTTTAATTGTATCGGTAATGGGGATCTATTCAACTTGTCTGCAACGCGTTACACTACATAATTATATAGGTGTGCGATTATACACAGTCCCCACATCCACTTATATACTTTGAAAAAAAAAAAAAGTAAAAAAAAACTGTTCATCAAATTTTTTATCGAAACACATCGACGCATACTTAATACACACAATTTCCAAGCGATTACATTGTGTTCGGGTTTGGCGTAAGAGTAAAATTTATTCACAACACGGAAAGTTTTGATAATGACCATTTTAGGACAGCACCCTCTATTAAAAACTTTATACATATTTTGAAACGCATGGACACTGACTGCAGAGAGAACAAAGCGAGGCTTCAGCGAAGGTACGTATAATGTATAGGTATATACAAGTGTAAATCCACAAACAGCAAAAGCGCAACCTGCAGAATGGCCCACGCGTGTTCATAATTTATTAACGCAAGCAGTGTCGCATCCGCGGTTTTTTTTTTCTCTCGCAAATACATATGTCACATGCATGTACATATACTCAGGTACTACACGTATATTATATAGTATATACACAGAGGCATGCTTGCGCACGACATTAAGCTCCTCTTATAAGTACACCTTCACGTGGCAGGCAAGTAATGCCATGTTCCCTTTGTTTTTCTGGCTCTTGTGCACACTCGGGTGAAAAATTATAACTCGAGCAAGCTCGGTCGACCCTCTGCACTTCGCGCCGCTTTGCTCGCCTCGGCGTGCACTTTAACGTCCATACGTATATATAGGTGCGGTGTACGCACCCACGCGCATGTAATATATAATATATCTTGAGCAGCGCTGTTTTCTCCCTTCGTTTTTTTTTCCAGGTTTTCTCTCGAGGGACCCGCGTATATACGTGCAGTGCGCGCGTTTGTCACGACGCGAATGTTTTATTAAGCTTGAGCTTTTTTCGTACCCCCTTCCGCCTCCCTTTTTTTTTTCGACTAAAAGTATACCTTTGTTGTTGAGAAAGTGCTGGAGGAGAAGAAAGAGGGAAAGAAATATGTTGGTGCTCGACTCGGAAAATTGCCCTCCGCGAGGGAGCACTTTCGAAAGTGCTCGATTTGACTCTCCTTTTTCATTTTTCAGGTGGATAAGTGTAAACTACTCATAGTGTAAATTCACATCTACAATCCAAAGCTGCAGCCGAATGTTTATGCGAGTGCATACGACACCGTTATCGAGGAAAAAAAAAAAAAAACGGTGTATACAGGATGAATAGATCAAACGGCAAAGAATAAAGCATCGGTGCAGGCACACGGGCGAGCAGGTGCTGTTGCGGAAGTACAGGCGCGCGTGTCACTGCCGTACCTCAAAAATTAGTCGAGAAGAGAAAGGCGAGTATCGTATGTATGTTTTTTGAAATACCCGAATGTTTGGAACAATAGTATTTTAAGAAAACCCCTTCGGTGAAAAAAAAAGTGCTTATCTTTGAAGGTATAGATAAGAGAGACAAAGTTTAGTATGGTCTGGACAGTCGAGTCAACGAGTTGGTTGTCGCCAACACGTTGGTCCATGACGTGTCGATCGCTCGACGAACCCAAACTGCTCTAGAAAAACACGCCGCAGGAGATAAAGAGAAAGAAAAAAAACCATCCTCCCGGCATCTGACGTATCGAGTCGCAAAAACCGTGCGAACGACAGGAGCAAAGAGACGCACACTTCGACCGAAGAATCTCCGGAGTACATAATATGTAAGAGACTCGAGTTGTATGTATGTATGTAAATGGCAATCAAATGGCGCATTCGTATGCTCGGACACGGACCAAACGAGTGTATATATATATACGTTTAGCGAATCTAACGCGACCCGGAGGAAACATAAGCGGAGGGGGCGGAGGTACGTATATGTGCCAATATGGGCATCGGGAGGCGGGGTCGGCAGTCATCATCTTCCCAGAAGTGATTTCGGGTCACGAGAGAGAAGAGAGCGACCATTTGGACATCGATTTCCTATGGACATCTACGGATGCGCTAATCGACGTCCGCTCGACCCGTGATTTTCTCCACCCCCACACCCAAGAGCCGGACTGTACGGGAGTAATCGTAACGATACGTCACGTCCAATACTCTCGTGATTTTCGAGTGCCATTCCCTGATATCGGGACCTTTTTTTCACCTTTTTGTTTGTACCATTGCACAACTCGACGCACACGTACATAGAAATCTCGAGAATTCGCATGATTGCAATTCGACACGTAAGTGCGCACAAAAATTGTTTCCTCGATGCTAATGTGGTGGTTTTTTTTTTTTTTTTCTCGTCCGACCACGTTTTTTGTTAACATTTGATCGACTGTCCCGAGTCGAGTATAGGTATATAAAATTCAATGCGCGTATAGACCGCGGATGTTTTTCACGCGCCTCTGTTTTGAATAATTTATGCAGGTATTTGACACACGATAGCGAAACAAAAAAAAGTGGGTGAGTGGGGTTTCTTGGTGAAGGACTAAGAGGTGGTAGGAGAGTTCAAGGCTCCTTTGGCGAAAAACAAAGTGAAAATAGTAATAAAGGAGGAGGAGCAGTGTCCCGGGATGACAATGGGACACGCTAATATTCGTTAATTGAGTTCTCGCTGCCGGCGACTAGATATAATTATCATTCCTCTACCACTTTTTTTTTGCGCCATCACGCCCACGTCTCTCTCCCCCTCTCTTGGGTTACTATACTCATCATAATATCAGTATCGTTTCGTACAATGTCTTTTTTTTTTTTTTTTTTTTTTGCGTGTATATAATTATGTAATGCCGATAATGATAAAACGTCAAATTTAATATTTACCACCGCCAACGTGGGCTCGTCATGTACGCAAACTCATTAATATCGAAGTGTGTGTGAGTGAATATATATATGCAGTACGGGTGTAACACATTGCGCCTGCTCGCCTCGGTGAGTTACAGCGACGATAATCATTAGAAATTATCATCAGATGGAAATTCAGCTACGATAAAACACAAACGCACCTGCAGGCGAGCTCGTTGTTTTGCGCGGCATTAACATTTGTAAATCTACTGTACCTGTGCGTTAGATGAAATAGTGTATACGCGCGGGAAGGCAGCCCCTTAAAACTGACCCAAAAAAAAAAATCGTAAGATATCTCCTCCTCTCGGCAATTGACGTATATTATGTATAAGCGTGGCAAAAAACACGATCGCTCGGTGGCCTTATCAGTTTCCGTACTGAGAAAAAATCCAAAAGTCTCGCTCGCTCCGCAAGTCCAACGAACCTGCGCCTCCAAATGTACACGTGTATCGGGGTATGATATAAGTAAAATCCTTGGCGGGCTGGTGAAATCTATTTTCTTCGTACATTAAAATGGGTTACACGTATTTTTTTTTTTTTTCCGCGTGAATTACACTTCTTCGCTGTCCAAACTAAAAAGCGTTTGTTCGTCGTGATTGCACAGTCATCGTCCGCAATTGATGTACGAGACTCTGGTTTTCTTTTTTTTTTTCCGATCAACCGGAGGAGGGGAAAAAAAAGATTTCGCGCTTCTGCGATCGACAAACGTCTGTGTACCTATGTATACCTCGTGGCTCTTCGAACCGCGTTATTATGGCATACCCGTGTGTTTTTATCGCTATTATTGTCCCTCGATATCCGGTTGGAGATAAGTTCCCCTCCCACGAGGTTTCGTATTGAAAATTCCGTATAAACCTCCTCGCCGAGAAACGTATCCCAGTCCGAGGACGTAAAAAAAAAAAAAAAAGGGTGGTGCCTCGCGTCGAAGGTAAAAATCATCTCCGGTGGTACAGGGGCGATCCGTAAAAATCCGAGGGAGGTTACGCCGCGTATTGGTCCCATCGATCTCCCACGCGAGCCGGGAAGGAAGAGAAAAAAAAAAAGAAGGACGAGAGAGAGACAAAAGCAAGGGAAAAAGATCAAGTAGCAGCATCGGGTAGGCTGAAAGTGACAAACGCCGACCCTGAGGTATCGGCTAAGAGAGAGCCTTGAATGTCGCGAGGGAGTATATAAGTAGGGTACACGGCGAAGGCCTCGGACCTGCTTTCTCCCCCAACTTTACACGCTATACGTACACACACGTGCCTATATATATATACTTTGTCTTGCACCTGCCCACGTTTAAAGCTCTCTCGGACGGAAAGTGTGTGCAAGTGTCGCGCGCTAGATTTCCTCCTCGAGAGGCTGTATCACAAGTAGATATAGGGATGCTCTCGAGTGCTTGCTTTTTCGGCTCCTCGCCGTCTCTCGCTTTCGCGTGTACATACATACGCCCGTTTAATCCTGCCATTGTTGTACACCCTCGAGAGGTGCGCCAAGGCTGCGCGATTACAAATTCCTTCTAATTTTAAATACCTGCGTGAGATTCAAACCTTTTTTTGTTTTTTTTAAACATAATCACAAAATTATGCTCATACCAACCCCCCGACTTTTTTTTTTCTGTTTAACCTATCGTTGACTTTATTGTTCTCATTTCAGTGAGAGTAGAAGATTCGCCGTGGACTGATCCAAGACCCATCCACGAGTCGGCTGTTGAATCAAACTCTCAATTTTTTTTAATTTACATTTTTTTCTACTTTCACTCGAAAAAAAATGGAGCGAAAATATACGTCCCAGCTCGCGTTTTATGGGTGAACGTAAAACCGGAATCTCAATTGGGACCGGAGGGGTGTGGGCGATACACACAGGAAGCAAGGATCAGACGCGCACGGCCTCGGGATGGGGGGGCCTCGACCTCGCTCGAAAACGAGTGGTCGACCCGACGGGCATGTGGGCTTTGTATACCAGCCCGAGTGTGTATCCACATACTTTTTTTTTTTTTTTTAATGTGCTATACGTGGATTTAGATGATTATCTGCTCTGCGAATTCGAACGAAGGCAATTCAGTGGAGAGGATAAAAAACACAGACAGTCGTCGGTGGGTGTGATCGGACGTCGATTTGTAAGCGGGATGTGATCGGAAAGTATATAAATTTCTAAATTATCATTTTTGCCGAGCGATTTTGCGGGCTATAGGCGCGTCTGGAATTGTTATGTCAGATTTTTCCTCACGGCGTTTAAAAAATGTGGTTTTTTTCCGTTTGAAAAAGAAGAAAGATTCTACGGATAGGTATGTATTGTTATTTTTTTATAACTTGTAATGGAGAAAATGAACTTGAATTGATTGGAAAAACTTGACGCGTCGTAAAGCTGATTAGTCACGATTATGGCGGTGATTTATGTCGCAGAGGGAAAATGGCACAATGCCAATTTGATTACTCATACCTTTGTGCAACAAAAATACATATATGTATGTATAAAAAAAAAAAAAAATCTTCCTTTAGATTTTTAAGTCACAAAATCACCTAAAATGATGCGATGACACTTGACGAACGTGAGTTATACACATTTAAAAAAATCCAAGGGAATACGTAACTCGTGCGTGGTCCTGTACGTACAGCGAGTACCTACAGCGCGAATCTTTGTGTGATTTTTCAATTATGCACGGGGGGAGGGGGGGCGTACAAACCTGAATCAACAAGCAGAGCGGAACCCGTTGATTTTGGGACGTACTCGTTGCTAAATTTAACCCGACGCCCACCACCACCTCCTCCTTCTTTATGCTGCCTGATTTGCATTGCAAAAGACGACGACGCTGCTCCCGAGACATGGGATTTCCAATTTGATTTCTCTGTTATTTGAGCCAACGGCTTTAATCGATAACCATGAGTATCATGCATATTTATTACAAAAAGTGAGATCTTGATGCCAAATCCGAAACGTGGCATAAAAATTAAATTCTTTCGTCTCGATGAAATCAGATCAACACGAAAAGAAAAAAATGTCCACCAACAACAATCTATAGTAATGGGCTCTGGGATAATCTATCGATCTTCACCCTCCGAAAACTCGTGACTAAACAAGAGCTCATTCATGTCAATCAAATGTTGTGACTGGAAAATCGTCGCATTACTCAATCGTTACTTAATATAGATTTGCCACTCCGTGTTACAGTACATAAATTTAGTTCACATCAAAATAATATAAATTTTTTTTTTTTTCTAATAGTTTTTTTTTTTTTTTAATTACTACTAGTATTACGACTTACTGGCCTTAAAATAGTTAACTCAGGTGAATAAGAGTTTTAAAATGTCATAAGAAAACCTGTATATATATGTACGGAAAAGCTTAACGATGTGCTCGGAAAAAACAAAATTTTAGTAAATTAAATTACAATTTGATTAAAAATTTTGTTTTTCCCTCTTTTCCTGCACTGATAATTGGTAGTAGGGGTTATTAGTGTTGTTATTTTCCACGAGCTACTGTATTGTATATATAGAAAAAAAAAAAATTGTTTGTCCAGCTCTTCGTTGCAATGCTATCTTATTATTACGATTACGATGGAAGCAAAACATTGTTGAGTATTTCTTTTTTTTTGCATCAATGAAATTATCGACTTCCATTGTATTTCAAAACGGCGATACAGTAAAAAACAAAAGTGCATCGGCAAAAGCGCTCCAACATTGACACGTTGAATCATTAATTCGTCACCGTATACAAGTTTCATCTGAAACAACGAACGATGCTCACGAGCCGAAATATACTTTTTTAACGACCGGCTCTTTTGACAGCAGCTACAACTGTGAAAACACAATTAGCGTCAACGACGCTGTTTTTTCACGTATTATATACGGCCACTTATCTAAGTTTCCCCCCTACCCCCCTCAAAATAAGCTCGAAGCGCAAATGATGTATCTATTTCCACACGACACGGTCAATGCGTTATTTTTCAAGTGAAACGTCGAGTTCTTCAAATATCGATGATTCATGAGTAATCAGTCACCGGCGATAAACCTCTCGCTAAAATAGACGTTACACTGTAAACACGACGATTCAACGATAAAGAGGAAAAAACAGATCTTTAATTACGAGAATAACGTAATTTATTGTCGCTTATGATTATTTATGCACAAAACACTGATATCGTTACTTTTTTTTTTTTTTTTTCAATACAATACGGATCAGTAACGACGATAGGCATTTTAAAAATAAAAACCATTCGATATTTTATCTATCGTTTTATTAAATGATTATACCGAAGTAAAAAATATTTTTCCGAAACAATTGACACAAGGAGAGAACCGTTGAAATGAAAAATATTTCAAAGACACGCCATGCGAATGTGTTACTGGATATTTTATCTCCTGTAGCTCTCGTGTCATACATGCATTTTCTTCCGTCAACTATCATTTAATAGAATGGAATATCATTTATTCAGGATACGGATTCGCGATTCTTCATAACCAAAGCTGTATACGTTCCCTTATAATAGGCGAATATAATGAACATTTTTTTTTTATGCTAATAAAAAACTATAATTAGAGAAAACCAAAAAATATGTAACAAAGTATGAATCATAGATACCACAGAACAGCAGATTAAATCGGTTGAGCAGGTAAAATAATGGTAAATAAATAAGTAACGTTACTGATGTAAAATAATTTGGATAATGTGCTCTTTTCGGGATAATTTAACAGTATAACGAAAAAGACTACCAGTTTCCCGCTTCAAAGTTATCTTTCCTCCTCTCTACTCTTTTCTCGCGTATAGGAAAAAAAAAGCATTTTAGCATATTAAAGTTCCGGGGGATGCAGCGGCGATACCTATTCCGCATGCGCGCAGTTAAGCTCGCGTTTTAAAGAGATTGGTGTAATTGCATCACAGCGATTGGACGGCCCGGCCAGCGTGAGTCGTTTATGCAAATCGCGCGCGTTAAATTATGGCGCATTTGAAAATTGAACATCTCCCCCCCCACCCTCGCCCCACGCATACCCTTTACGGTCTCGGTCGCGGTTCGGGGGTTAAATTCGATTACCTTTTTTTTTTCAACACTGCGAGTCACCCGTTTTCACGCTCACGTGGCTATGCTTCTGTTTGCAGAAAATGGAGTGTTCTGGCGAAAAGTTTCCGGTGTACCTCTCACCGTCCAACTGTCTTTTGCGTCATCTGTACGTGGTTCTTTAATATTAGTCGCCATAGGTATGGAAAAAAGAATTTTTAAATCAGCAAATATCAGGTTACTCCAGTGATTGATCCATGGTTATTTTATCAAAATTCATGAAAATCTAGCAAACGTATAAAATAATACAAAGCATGATAAATATATGGTTTTGACAAGGTGCCGTGGTCGAAGACGCTATAGCTCGGGGAGATGCGTGCAAATACCGACAGGTGAGAGTAACTTTGCTCATTGGAGAAAATTCAACATTTATCGTTGATCATTGAATAGTTTTTTTTCCCCTCCCGTTTAACCTACTGAGAATTTTAATCTCATTTTCGTGCTCATATATATGTAACGAGAGATCACAACCATCTTCAATCAAGTATTGGAAGTAGATGATAAAAAAAAAAATTCCTTACGTTACACTTTGTTCGGAAAGCCCGGGAGGGACCAACAACACCAGAGGAGAGAGAGAAAAAAAAAAAGGTCAGAGTCACGCACGTGAACCGCGTCGCCGCCATGCTTATACATGTAAAAAATGGTTGCGACACGCGCTCACTTCGAGTTCGACGGACCGATTCGTGTACCGATTAGTATACTCCGTTCTCTTTTTCACGCACGTGCCGCTTCGGCATCTCGCGTATACACAAGTCGCCGCGTTCGCCAAATCGGGGGGAAGCGCTGCCGGAGGACCGGCATTGAATTTGGAGCGTAAAATTGATCGGGAATCAAATTACAGGCAAGAAAAATAGTCGTAGATCCACACGGGCGAGTCACAATGACGGTGATCATTGAACCGATTGCCGTAAAGCGATGACGCGCGCGGAGGTGGAAACGCCGAGCGGAAAAAACACTTGAGCTTAATCAACTTATTACTCGCGCCTACCGTCCTCGCTATACGAAAAATGTGTGTTACCTTTACACATACATCTATTGATCCACGTACAAGCGCCCCGAGAGTTCGGAAAGTTTGCCTTTTTTTTCCATCCGCCGAACACGGGTGTATCCCTAATTAATTGCCCTTTGGGTGCTTTCTTTCCTCTCCCTTTTTTTCTTATTTTCTTCTTCTTCTTCTTCTTCTTCTCTTTCCCGGCACGTGAGTCGATCTGGACTAATTAACGGAAACGTCGGGGCGCGTCTTTTCTTATTTCTTTTCGATCGCTCGTTCGAGTGTAAGTATATACACGTAAAGTCTCTCTTGGGAAATTTGCCGATGTAGTGCTTGTATATATACGGTACGTCAGTCTCTCGGCGACTGTTTTCGTTATCCTCTTCGATCCGAGACAAACAAGTTAATTGTTGTGCTGATCGATGCACTGGATGTATAAGAATAATGTTGGAAGCATTTGTATTTATGCGCCCGACTCTGACGCGCGTGAAGACGAGTACAACGTGTGTGTGTGTGTGTGTGCGTATACTTAAGGCAGTTTCGCACTGTTACGGATTCCCTCTCCGTTTGCATAACAAGCCTCCGGTCTTTGTTGATTTTTTTTTTTTCATTAGGTAATGAAACTTTTTCTGCCGCGTTTTTGTAAATTTAATTTAATTTTATCGGGCAGGTATTGAGAAAGAGAGTCCCGTTGAACTGCGTTTAATTATCGTCATTAAAAACCAAGTGAGTAAGGAAGAGACGCACACACGAAGGAGCGCAGCATCTCGTGCTCTCTAGCTCGGGAGACGTTACGTAAAGTCCGTCGTGCCGCTTTTCTCGCGCTCCGCGTTTGTTTGCACACATTTGTACGTTTTATATACGAATGTACTGAAACACTACATCACAGTACCAACTATGTATATTGTATGTACTACAGCAACAGGCGCTCTCTGTAATGTCGATTTGGTCGATATTCAGCGAGGGACGATTTCGTGAAACATTTTTTTTTTTTTTTTTTCTAGTTTTCCACCGCATCCCTACTTAATGGTATACAATGGCCCTTTTATCGTCCGAAAATACCCATTTCTTACGCCTAGCGCTTGAAAACGCAAAAGATCTCCTTTACCCGTGACCACCCATCACCGGTGGTATATCATTTGGAGCCCTGCCAATCGCAAGTATTCGTATAGTCTATTTGCGTGCTCTTGAGCGTGACAATTAGCGCGGCACGAAAATAAAAATTGGCCATAGGTGTACAACTCAACGCGCACGCGAACTTAATAGGTATACGTCGATCGATCGAGCAAAAAATTGAAGAAGCTGAACACCACACATGATGCGCCTCTTCGTACAAGTTGGTACGCCCGATATACCTATATGGGGACGTAACAGCGAGGCCGCGATGAAAGTGATGTAACGCGCATCTGTATAGCTGCAGGGGCCCAGCCTCATTCAACGATATACCATTACATCGGTTGCGTGGCTTTTATTATTCTTCTCTGTGTTGTGTGACGAAGATGCGGCACACCTGTTTTTCACGACTATGTGCCATACTATATAATATGATGTTTGGCGTATTAAACGCGCGCACGTGCGCCGTTTACGAATTATCCATTACACATTGCGAATTCATAAGAACAAAATGAGAGATGCGAAGAATACTCGTTGTGTGTGTCGGACGACCCGCCATCGGTACGTACGAGTATACGTATTTTGTGGAGTGTAAGAAATATAGCACGTGTTTAAAAAAAAAAAATTTGTTTTTTTTTGTTTCTATTGCTTACGTGACACACGTTACAAAAGAGCAACAGATGGTTATTGTAATCGACGAGTAACGGGAATTTACGCGGAGCAAATGGTAAAAAAAAAAAAAAAAAAAAAGCAATTGCTTGTCCACGAAATTACAGCAATTGACCCCAATGTATTTGTCCTGATAATATATTCTTTGCGGTGCCCATCAACGTCAGAGGAGAATCGTACGAAAGTTTCGAGAGCATATCGTTGACTTCGGAGGAGGGATATGATAATCAGAGCACACGCGTACACAATGGGATGAGCCCGTGATACAGTTGGAACCGACTTGTTAGTAGATGCGGGCGAAACTGATCAGACTTACAGGATGTAAAAGGGTTTTTTGTGAAACAAAATAAAACACCGGCAACAAAAACGGCAAACATGCATGTAAATTAAGAGAAAATTAAGCTACTCGCGGAAAAGCTATTGGGAAAGATTGAGCGGTATAAGACAACACTGTAAATTAACAGCTACCCTGTAAAGATCCCGCAGACTGTGTTTTTTTAAAAAAAAAAAAAAAAAAAAAAAAAGATGAACCAATGAAATATTGTAAGCGACGAAAAGATTTCATCCGCAGAAACGCACTCACCAACAAAGTGTGAGCCACAATTAAAAGCTCACAGACTGCCGCGTCGAGTACACACCGAATGTGTTTATATTAAAGCCGATCGAGAAGTGGTTTGCCGCTCTCGAGTGCGAGGATTACGGGAAGCTGCAGCGGTGCGGTACAGCGAAGCGTTTTTGTAGGTCGTCGAGGATCTCGAGACTCTGAGCAGCAATCGAGGAATGCCTCGGCTTGTATTTATACACACGTATACGTACGAGTAAAGGACGCGAATATCAAACGGCGAAGTATATGATATACGAAACAAGTACTCATACGCGGGGGTAGCGTGCGAAAAAAAAAAAAAGCCGATGCAGCGACTGTACGACGACAGTGTTGCAATCACTTTAAAAACCGAGCCGCTCATTATTTCTCGCGTGCAATTTCCGGTGCTGGTGGAGTTAATTTTCGAAAGCGTTTCGCGTTTTCCTCGTCGTTGACACGCGAAAGATATACGACATTAAAATGAGTTGTTTTTTTCTGTTTTTTTTTCTTTTTTTTTGTTCGATGCGAGCTTGAATCATTCTTTTAAATTTTACCGCTGTTTGAAAACGCAAATGACAAAAAAAAAAAAAAAAAAAAAATGAGGAAAAACTGACAGTATAGAGAGCGACCGCTCGCACGCGGTTTCGTGAATAACAATTACGTTTCCTCCTCCATTTCGCGCTCTCACTCGTTTTAAATCGAGCCCGCGCGTATTTTGCATTATTCTACAAAGGATAAAGATTTTTTATTGTCCGCGTGTTCGAAGGACGACCGATCGACTCGATTTTGGTTCGCAGGACGTTAATTGAGGTTCGTGGGATGGAGGTACTGAAAACCGCAAGATTTTGGCCACGGAAGTACGTATATCGTACTCTTTGGGTTATATTTTTTTACCAAAGTGAATGAAACGGTTTTGCGAGGGGACGGTAAAGTTTCGACTGGCGCTTGGATGATGAATCTAATCAACTTCTTTGTTACATTCACATCTTCACTAGTGTTTTTTTTTTTTTTTTTTTTTTTTACATCATAAAGTGAGAAAAGCTGCATTATGTTTAATTAAATTTAATGGAAAATGATGATTAACTTTTGGCTCGTTTGAATGAAAAAAAAATCGTCAACACACGCGTAATTTACACTCGAGAGTTTATACGAATGTATACACAAATACATATAGGATCGGGACTTCGGGAGGAGCACAAAAGCCGCGCGAGCTCTCTCATCGGGGATTTCCTCTTTTGTCGCGAAAACTGAGTAATTGGATGCGAATGCACGTAACGATTCACGCTCGTTGCACAGTATTTTATTTTATTTTTTTCTTTTTCTTTTTTTTCATAAAAAGAGAATGGTTTACGTATACTCGCGAAATTTTAATTCACGGAAGTTTTCTCTAAAATAACGGGACACGAAAAAAAGCGAGAGAGGAAGATGGACGCGGAATATCAAGCGCGATGGAGCCACCTTTTTTTCACCCGTAGGTTGAAGGTAAATGAAAAAAAAAAAAAAAATCACGCACAGTGACGAGTCCCTTCTTCCTATACACGGAGTACACGTACGAGCCTCTACTGGTGCCCATACACTTGTCATTCGAGTCGCGCTGGTAATCAGAATCTTTGCCAAGTCGTCCGTACTTTGCATATTACATTCTCGCAGCGACAAAAGACAGCCATACGGTAGATGTACGGCGACGCCGATGATAAATTGCGTGTGTGCCGAGTCGAGGTGCGACGCGCGAAACAAGCTCTGCATTGTTTCTTGCGCTGCAGTGGGCAATTTGTTTTTCGCGAGACAGGTATTTTTCACTGAAGGCGCATTTGAAATATGGTATACCATGGCGCGCATTTTTGACGGCCTTGTCGACGGGTTGGTCGTTTGTTTGAATAAAATAAAACGTTGCCGAAACTCGCAATTTGATATCGACACTGCCTCCTGTGCTATATTGGAAATGAAATTGGCTATCCTGTGCATAGTTTTGCATGAGCGCTAGACTCTTTGGTGTATATCTGTGAATATTTTGCAAAAATAATAATACGCACTGCGCCGGTGCGATGGTTTTATTTTTGCCAAAATTTGGACACGAATCAAAAGGCACACCTACGCATTCGGTCTCAAGTTTTTGCGTTGTTTCAATAAAGTCGAGATCGATCTGATTTTTTTTCCTTCGCTACCATAATATATAAACTCGATAGATTAACATCACCAATAAGGTTTTTATATTCCATTTACCTTTATGACAGCGAATAGCTTTGTACTTTTACATATATATGCACACGAGCGTCTAAAAACAAATTTTTACCGCCTAATATAAAGTTGTGATTCATCATCAGGATGGTTGGCAAAATATACTTTTCATCTCAACGCAATCACTATAGCGATAAATCGTAACGAGATATATATCGAACTGTGTATAAATACAATATTTATCATTTTTTACTTGATTTTTCAAGTGTATAATATAAGCTCTACATCACATAAGTATATCTCACTGAAATTATCGAGCGTTATCGGGGAGCCATTTAGCCATAGCCACAAACGGAGCTACATCGAGCCCAGCGTACGTGTTGCAATTCTGTGTGTACAATACGCTGCTGTTTCGAGATTATAAATTTCGTATATCATATATATTTTTTTTTTTTTTTTATGTTTGAACTAATCGTAAAAACAGTCAGCGACACTCTGGAATCGTTGTGCCGATAAAAGCCGATTCGGTGTCTTGATAGGGTGGACAAGTATACCCTTACTATTCATCATATATAACGGAGAGGCGAGTGAATGTTCCTAATACATTTGTGCAAATATGAAAAAACCCGAGCAGCCGTGATTTTATTTGCGTAAAGTTTAGCAACTATAGCCGAGTGCGACTGTATATTTCAATATCTTCCCGGTGATCTGTGGAGAGGTGCGTACGTACAACCATACGCTATAATATACAAAAGAAGAAGAAGAAGAAGATACCCGAGTTAAGTGCACACACAGGAGCAGCATCATCGTATAGCTGGTATATAATATAATGTAGCAGCGCTCGAGGCCTTTACATAGTATATATATCTTATCTCGCGTTTATGACGAGCCATTTGCGCGAGTTATTACAATCGAAATCAATTGCTCATCCGTTCGCCGGAGCCGTGCATTGTACGATCACGTTCATACGCATGTGTACGTACTCTGTATCGTCTGTGTGAGAATAGAGCAGTACGAGAAGGATAGAAAAAAAAATAGCTTATCGTCTAGTGGCTGTTTGCACTCGGGTGCGGGGAAGCTCCGTGAGAAGCTGCCTTTAGCTGCTCCTACGTCCTCCTGATTGATCGACTACTGGCAATGCAGCACGTGCTGAATGACGTGGGGAGTTGAAAAAAAAAAAAAAAAAAAAAAAAAAAAAATCGCACCGCCCGACGGTTGTTTCTCGCTTTGAGCTTTGATGCATTTAATTTATTTTTATCGATTGTCAGAGGGATACTGTCACCCGGATTACGATGATTACGCACGACAATATCGAAAAAAAGAAGTAAAATCCACAACAATTTTACAACGCGCGCTCAAATGGCTTAACAAAGTCGCAATCATATTTTAAGGAGATTTTTCGTACAGGCAATAAAAAAAAAATCTCACTTTAAAATGTTAATGTACACGGATTACTTGTTAAAATCAAACAAATAATATGATAACGGTAAAAATAAAAATTATGCGTCTGGCAAAATTTTGTCGGTACAGTGTCTTGATCTAGTATAACTATAGGATACCTTTAAAAGTAAGGATATAGTATTTAGTTCAAAGTGTTAAAACGATCACAAATTGTGACGAGGTACGATTGAAATTTAGTTAGAAATGCTCAATTTTCCATGCTATATTATTCTTGGTTCTTTTGTCCTTTGACTTTGGTCGGAGTACTCACACATGCACGAAAGAGATTTATGCTTAAATGGTACGCTGTTGTCATTAAAGAAAAAAAAAAAAAAAAAAAAAAAAAATCCGTCAATATGATGTGAGTCATTGTTGTCGTAAATTGTCATTGTGCAAAAAGGAAAAAAATCGTCCACTTCCCCCACGTGCAGTTACAAGCCAAAAATTGTTTCACTCCGCATCGTTCGCGATAAAAGAGAAGATCCACAAAACGGTAAGCATATATACACGCCACTTTGGGATCGCGTGTCGTCGCCCTTGATCTCATACGATGTAAGTATATGCCCGCGCACGCATTTAAATTTTCCACCCGCGGTCGGAAAATTTTCGATTGTTCTCAATTTGGCAAACGAAATACACGAAAGAGCACGAGCGTTACGCCATCATCCTCTTGTTTGCCGATTGATTACCCCTCGACTTTATACCGAATCGTACACAGGTGCGTGCGACATATATATATATATATATATATATATCACCGATCAAAGACGCGTTGTTATCTTTATACATGTTGTTTGTACTAAGCTTTTCTTTCTTTTTTTTTTTTTTTCTTTTCTTTACCCAACAAACTCGACTCGTCAGTTTGCAACATTATGCGTGTGCTTAACGCGTCTCTTGACACTTAAGAATTTACATAACACACGTATATACACACGGCGAGAGAGACAGTTTAACAGCACAGTAGCCCGGCGTTAATTTATTGATCTCCATCGCCCTCGACTCCGCTGACTTTGAAAGAAAGACTTGCAGACGGTGCGTGCGGGAGACACAATGTGAAATCGGGTGCAAAGCCAAACAACGACGAGGTTGCACGCGCGATAAAGCCGTTGATAAAGTTGAACCGATCGCCAATCAGTCACGGATCGTCATTTTGTACGTATAACGCGTGGATGCCGGAATAATTACCGATGATCAAACGGTGTGCGAATACACGGCTCGATAACCCCACATTGATGTGGTATATATGTTGAAGGAGCTGCTGCAACATGACCCGTCGCTCAACGCCAACGTGGCTGGTGTATGTAGCAGGAGGAGGAAAAGAGTTGGGTATGCACATGTATATCATGTACACGTAGAGGTATACTACTTATACCATGCTGGGAGAGAACGAGGTGTAGTGTGCGATTGAGAACCTCGACAGACATAACTGTACACCTGCACCGGTGATGGCGAATGCGAAAGTCGCCCAGGAATTCGCGACCAAGCCTGTCTGACTATAATAATCATTATAAATGTGCATCGCAACGCGACTTTCCTTTGCGCTATACGACCTCTTTTGCCTTTTTTTTTTTTTTAATAAATTAAATAACAACTGGGGCAATAATTTTTTTTTTTTTTTTTCAACTAGTTTGAAAGTCATTGGGGTTCGATGAACGCTTTGCGGCTTGGTAGCTATATAGGGGCTATAAAATATGAAGAGAGAAAGAAAGGTGGTGTATATTTTACACAGCCTCGGTGAAATTGCGTTTGGTGCATTCATCAAACGAATAATCAAAATTATCAACTCTCCAAAGCGTCTGATCGTAAACAAATGTATATACGAGAGGCTCTTTTTATTGTTCGGGGCATAAAGAATCATCGCTGCGCGAGCGATAAAAATTACCGTTTCGAGCACTTGAGGATCAACTAAATTTCTAAATTTCTCGATGATTTGCACGACGCGAACGAAACGATACTCGACGATACCCACCAACATGATAATTTTTTCTCGAGAAAATTAAAAAAACAAAGTGCTTAGTCCAATGTAAAATAGGTTCAAACAAATTTTCATCAAAATGAGCTTTGATCCCCAACAACGTGTCAACGCACCTTTTGCCACAATGAAAATTAATATTTCCTAGATCATCACGCGATATCATTACGTTGTGTTATATTATAAAATTAAAAGTGAGAAAAGGGGAAAAATACAACTGTAACTGCACTTGCCCTATATCCACTCAAGCTCAGCGAATCAATGAAATTTCCTCTATTGTACTTACTACATTAATCCTTCTTAGCGTACGATGATTAATTTGCTCCCGTAATCTAATCGACGCGGGAATTAAGTGGGGAAAAAAAAAAAACTATGGCAGGTAGACATGATTCTTTCACTCGGATAACATCGGGCTCCCGAGAAATCTCCGACAAGTTGCGCTCGTATCAGTCGATTGTTTTTTTTTTTTTTTTTTTTTTTTTGCGCCGATAACAAAAAATACTTACTTTGCGGAACACAAGTACAGCGCGCGAGCACACACATTAGGTAACTCCTCGCAAACGGCAAGGCTAATTGAGACCTCAAGATTACCCGCGATAAGCGAAAAATCTGTGTATACAGACACAATTACGCAACACAGTGTATTGTGTTGTGTTGTGTTGTTTGGGCATCCGAGGCGTGAACTCGCATCACGTGCCAAAGCACCAGACGAGGCCCATTGACGATTGGGGGAAGGGGGGGGGGGACAAAAAAAAAGGGAAAAATTTACCTGCCGACCGAGTCCGGCACAAAGATGTTCCACCAGGAGGGCCGCTTCTGCCGCGCGTTGTACAACCCCTCGGTGCTGCCGGCCTCGGGCGAGGCGGGCCCCGCGACCCCCTTCCTCCTCTTCCGGTCGACCTTCGGTGGCTTACCGACCAACGGATGCCACGATTTTCTCCTGCCCTTCTTCGCGGCGAAGCCCAACGGCGAGCTCTCGTCCTGTCGCTCCTCCTCCCCTCCATTGCTCTTCACCTCGTCCTTGGCTTCGGGAGACTCGCCGGTTTCGACGCTACCCTCCTGCTGTTCTTCGGCAAAGAGGTCCTGGGTGGACACGTAGAAGACGGAGGAGCGCCTACTGTCGCTGGCCCGGCGCTTCTCGCGGTTCTCCTTGTCCTCGAAGATGCTGTGGCGCCGGGCCTTTTGGAAGAAACTGTCGCGCCGCGCCTTTAGATCCTCGAGGACGCTGTAGCGGCGGCTCTTGGTCGGGTCGCGCAGCTGCGACTCGGGGAGGTCGTACGAGGACACCTGGCACGACTCGATAAGCGAGGGTATCGAGTTGGTCGAGGCGAATTTCGGTGACGCGTGCTGCTGGTGCTGGTGCGACTCGGTTATGTACATCCTGCTTTCCATGCTACGGCGCCTGGGGCACTGTGGGTCATACGGGGTTTACTTTTATTGGCCGCAGTGAACGAACCGCGATGTTTTGTACGTCTATTCTTTTTTTTTTCCCCAATCTATGTCGGTAGAATTGGGAATGAATCAAAGTGCGATTTTTCCCGAGGATTTACAATACGCGTATCTATACAGTCTGAAGCGCGTTGACAAACGCAAACTCGATGCCAACTATTCGATGCACAACAAAATGTATACTAAACGTCGAGACTATGATGTATATGACGTATATATACACTATACCGAATGTGTCCTCGCAACCGTTAGCGCCGAACTTTAACGCGTGGCGATGAAGTATTAATACCGTATGCCAACTGCGTGTCCCGAAGCTGTTGACCGATTGTTTGGTTGCAAAAAAAAACAGTAAAGAGTTTTTCGGCAAAAAATAACAGTCAAACTGGACGCACAAAACGTAACAGGATGTATATAAGGTATACTTATGTTCTCGCGATTGGACGAAAAGGAGCTTAATAATTTAAGGCGAAAAATTAGAAAAAAAAATTAATTGTCTATTTCACAGAGAAGCAAAAATACATGTATTGTACGCGTTAAAGTGTCGCTCCATATTTCGTCCAATCGGTCGGGCACGATTCATTCACCGATGGCCAATTTACCCGAGACTCTGTAGGTATATGTATACGTCTTCACGAACGATCTTCTTCTTCTTCTTCTTCCTCTTCTCGTTTTTCAATTCAACGATGACAATAAATAACAACAACAATCCTCTTGGCTCGTCTCGACCTCACATGTATATATAATATGTTGTACTGCACGAATTATACGTTATAACGCACGGAACTACGGCCCACGTATATTAAACAGACGATCGGCAACATCAGCAACGGAAGACTATGGCATTTTTTTGCCGAAAACAGCCGATCGCGAGCCTAAAAGATCGGTACGCGAGTATATGTATATTATACAGTTATTCGCAGTGCGGTACTTAGACCAGCGACGCCGGCATCACCTCCTCGACTATACAAGTACACGGTCACTCACTCGGTGAAAGCACTCGCCGTCGAGCGCGACCGCCTTTTCTCTCACACGTATATATAATATGTACGCATGTATCTGTTGTTGCAAGACGCGCACAATCACTTTTTCGCACACACGCACAAACTCTGTCCGTCGATACAACAATATCCTCGATTTCCGTCCTTATACATGTGTATTCACCATCAACGAAGCTCGTCTGCACACTGCGTGATTCTGTACCGAAGCGCAAGCACAACAGAGATGGAGAAAAATAAACTAACCCGCAGCACTGCAGAGCGCTCGAAACATTACGAAACTTGGGCATGAAGTGCATATATATATATACACGCCGCGGCTGTTGTACTCGTGTTGCTTATATCGTAAGAACCACGAGTCGTCGGCACAAGCGATGGTGACCCGCCGCTGCCTCGAGCTCGCGAGCTAACGTCGCGCAAACCCGCCGCGCGCTCCGTCTCTCCGTCGTTCCGCCGTGCCCGAGCATTCGCTTTCTTTTTTCACTTTTTACTATATATATATGCACGTTTATAACGTGTGATGGATTACACGCACGCCCGATGTACTTTTTGCAGATTTTTTTTTTTCCCCCAAATATGTGTGCATCCACTGGTGTAAAAAATCCGCACTTTTTGTTTTCGATGTTGTGAAAGTAATAATAGCACGACACCTCCTTCCGCTCGGAGTTACGGTCGTACGAGCAAACGGAGCGCGCCTCTCTCCGCGAAAGCGAGTATAGGTATACCGATCTCCCTCGATCGGGCACCGATGCACCGACTTCTCTCTCAATTTCTTCGCGCCAACCGTGAGAGGGAGGGAGAGCAAAAAAAAAGGGAAGAAAAAATCATGCAGCCGAAGCGAGGAGATATATAAACGACACGCATCAGACGGGCACTAAAGCGCGAGCGGCCGCCGCGCTCGTATTTATACAGAGAGACAGCGAGCGCCGATCTACCCTCTCCCTCTCTCTCGCTCTACTACTGCAGTCTCTCTCTCTCCCGGCTTGTTTTCCCCCTCACTCCCCCCCCTATATTATCTTCTTCTCGCGCTTGTGTATGTGTATGGGTATACCATAATATACGCGCTCCCTCGAAAGGAGCGGATTATTCTTATGTGGGTATACATACCGATCTGCATGAGTGTTCTATATGGGAAACTGAGCTGTGAAAGGATGCAGGTGTATTTTTTTTTTTTTTTTGCTCGGCCGAGAGCTCGAGTAATGGAAAAAAGCACCCAAGTACCATCAGGGAGAAATGGCTCTTTTTGACGGGCTAAATGTTTGCTCGCGTTTTTTTCCCCAATTAAGTATACCCTACACCTCGCAAACGAGAATCGAATTAGCTCCGGAGTGAGGTATCTGCAGCGAGCATCTGTGATTTTATTTATTTTTTTTTTATAGACAGGCTTTTGATTTTTCGTTCGATTGGGTATAATTGTACTCGGTTCCTCGTACGCCTTCTCTGGCTGATCGATCGTTTCGCGATCCTTTTAATCGGGAGATTGGCGTCTTTTTTTTCTTTTTTTTTCGGTAAGTAACTGCAGGGATGATTAAATTTAGCTCTTACGATGTTTACATTCGTCGAAATCCAACTCCGATTCGTACCATATAGATACGAAAAGGCCCTCGGTTCTCGTAATAAAAGAGATTCGATCTAATTATTTTGACGATGAAAAAAAAAAAAAAAAAAAAAAAGAGTTATAATTAGAGATGAGTAACGCCGCGTGACGATGTGCAAAAACAAATGAAATTCATCGTGTTATTACAAATGGTACATATCCACACGTTGGCTGCCATCACATTTTTTTTTTTTTTTTCTTCTACGTAGTGTATAATGTACCGTGAGTTTGATTGTTTTCACAGTTCGATAAACTCGCTGATGATCTATATACGTTTGTTATTTTTCACCCACATACGTATCAGGCGATTCATCGTAATCTCCAATTGCTCGATTGACCATCGAATTTCACCCTCAAAAAAATATTCGTACAATACCCATACTGTTTCATCGCGGGAACATAAATGCATCAGTCCACGTATAGGATGAAACAAAAAAACACTCGCACGGCATCCAATATTGGCCACATGTATGCACACACGTAAGGTGAAGGAGGGGCACAATGGAAAACTATAATGATATCCAACCCGTGGTGTCCTATATGTCCACGTTGTGCCAAACCACATAGTGTTATGTATCGGTACAGCATCCAGCTCTGCTCCCTCTTTCGTATAATATGGAAGCGAGAGTAGGTATGTATATAATATATACAGTGTGCAACACTGACATCCGAGTTTTACGACTCGATGGATGAGAGACAAGGGGAGCAGGGAGGAAGCGTGTGACGCAGTTGCGCGGCTTTTTCTCAAACGCCCCTCCGCTACTTCTTTCGACTGCGCCACGTTGCGCGTGTGTCTATTGAATTCAATAAAAGCGCGATACATATAGGTATACATGTGGTACGGTCCCGTGGCTTTTCTGTCGCAGCTTTGTTTTTTGATGCGAGACGAAAAGTCTATTAATTTGCCCCAACCGGCGCTACTTGTCGACTGCGGTTGAGAGTATCCAATTTTCGCGAGAGTGTTTATATTTTTCAGATAATTTCGATACACAGTTGAGCGAGATATATAATATCTTGGCGCTTCGTCACTTCCTTCCAGGAGGAAAGAGAAGAAAACAAAATGATAACGCGATGCAACGCGTTAAGATAATGTAAATCGTTATCGCAGCTGCGTCTCTTTTCCTTGTCACTGCGCTCTTGAGGACATTTAATTCGAAGAACGCCAGGCGCAACAGCCAAGACAACTGGTTGTTGCATCACGTTCGCATCGGCGCTGCAAAGGTGATGATACGAGGACTCTGTAATCGGTGCGGCCCACGTGTTTCGACTCATGCACATGGGCATCGGAATGACGATCGGATCTCGCGGTCAAAGTCTCGTGTTGCTGGAAATTTCCTTCTTTTTTCCTGCGGTTTACTAAACAAAAAAAAATGAAAAAGAAAGATGTTGCTCTCGAGAGCGGGCTCTCAAAGTTTAGAGGGAAAGTGGAGGTGCTGAGAATGATTTTTTTTTTTTTTTTTTTTTAATTTCAATATAAATTAATCCTCTTATACGCATTTGTGTGATAACTGTGATGTTTTTTTTTTCGGTCAAGTTAGTCTATACTGTTTTTTAGGGTTGAATAATGTAAAATCTTGCGTTATCACGTGAAATATAAGTTCTAAAATAACTCCAAATCAATTGGAGTGATGAATTAGTTGAGTTTAATTTTTCGCTTCTTGTCAAAGTAAAAGTTCAGTGTCTTGAACATTTCAAATTCGTATTTATATTCATTGATTAATGTATAAAAAAAATTGAATTATGTGTAGATATATTTATATATACCACTTACAAAGGTATAACTGTCCAATAAACTTTGGTTGATTGAAATGTGTCGAGAATCAGTGATTTTTCTTTTCATGATATCGGAAGACAATAACAAAATCACTTTGATAAATTTTGAGTAAAGTAATATTTCATAACGACTAAGCCTCGAGTCGCTCACATTTTGATGTTGTCTATAAATACGGGCAAACAAATGTTTACATTTGATACAAATACACAAATACGACACTGAGATTATAAAAAAAAAAAAAATTTCCGATAACGAATGTGGGTAGTTATGTAAATTCTCAAAAAGCTATCAAACGTAATCGCTCGTTAGGCATCTTAATGATAATATTTATGAAGCTAAAAAATCCGATGACTCAGTCTACTTGTGTTTCTTGATATTCCATATCTCAATCGTCGATTTCGAAAGTTTAATGTAAGTTTCAAAAACTTATCATATAATCTTAACAAAAACAAATGATAAACAGTAATTAAGACGTACTTTGTCTCAAAAAAAAAAAAAAAAAAAGATTTGTATGTAAACACATACAAAGTAAATTTTTTGGCTGTAAAATAAATAATATCGTAGATTACATGGCTTTATAAACGCTTTACAACTAATGAAGTTTCATCTAATTGAACCAGCTCTACGTTAGAAAACCACTAAACAAAATCGGTCAGTTTTTCATACGTGGCTTTCTAAGGTGACGTTACAATCAGGAAAAGTTATAAATCTGGAAGAAAAAAAATTTTCACCTTTCCTATCAAATGAGAAAAAATTATTAACATACGTTAAATAGTTGCAAAAAAGCTAAATTAGAGAATCTGTCATACTTGCAGGTCCCGAAGAGGAAGTTATTATTGAAATTTTCAATACTTTTGTTTTCGAGGAATAATTTTTTAATTATTTTTACATTTTAGCACCAAAAAAAAAAAAAAAAAAAACCACAACGAGATATTTACTTCAGCTCATCAAAGTCGCGTAAGTTACAATACCTTTTTTTTTTTTTTTTTTTTGCTCCAAAACCGCGTCACTCATCGTGCATATGCACAAAAGCGTGCAGTTTTTTTTTTTTTATACAACTCCAGCGACTCCTTGTTTTCTTCCGCGACGACAATAAGACCAAGAGACCCAGTAATAAATCACGCGCGCCTCGTAAAAGCTAATCTCCGCCCGTTTGATACCAGAAAGAGGAGAAAACAAACGCCGCGAGAGCGCACGATTTAATAAAAGAGGCAGGCAAGAGGGGGATGGAAGAAAACAAAAGAAAAGAAAAAAAAAAAAAAAAGAGGAGCAAATCTTAATACCACAGAGCGAAGAGGAGCAGAGACAAGAGGCAGCAAAAAGATAACCGAACGGCGTAAAGCGCGTCCTCGCGAGAAACTTGTCTTATCAGCGGTGCTGGTGATCTCGCACGGTAGCTCACGCGTACAAATACATGTGTGGGTATGTTTGGGCGCTGTTTAATTGTCGGAATCGAATTAGAGCGAGAGAGAGAGAGAAAAACGTCTGTACTTTCGTTCACATTCGGCGGCGACGACAAACGACGGGCTAATCGACCGCGTGTATGAATTGACAAATTGTTTCCACTGCTCTGGACGTACGTTATACGTCCGGCTCTCGTTAGATGCGACTAGACCCCCACTCCCGCTGTTAGCGCGCAAACGTATACGTTGCAGTCAAAAAATTGGCGACACGCGTATTCGACGTAGGAAAATACAAGTTTTTCAAAATTTTTTTTTTTTCGAATCTTGATAAAAGTAACGGTGTAGCATATGTTTCATGAAAACACATCTGTCAATGCACCTGTTAATGATCATTTTCATGGATTGGCGTCAAACTGGTCTTTGTGTAACTTCCCTCAAAAGTAGAATAAAAAATGTGCTTCAAGTTACACTGCAGTTGCGAACATCTGAGCAGTTCTAAAGGGAATAATATGTTGAAATTAATAGCTAATCCTTACAAAATCCATTTAGTTCGTTACAGTCTGTGTATACTAAGGGTTAAAAAAATTGCAATTGAAAAAAGTATGCGAAAATCTTGGATCATCACGTATTTTAGTCTATATTATTAAATACCATAACGTTACATTCAAGGGTTTAATTTTGTATGAAAATAATAATAATGTCTACAAATTGTTTCTCACATACCCTAACTCCTACTTTAACCCAGTTATTTTCACATAAAAATCTCTAGTAGTTGGTACAGTTTCGTCGATATCTGAATCGTAATTAGGTACCGACATCAGAATACTATACATTAAAGAATTAAGTACATAAAATTTTTTTTTTGTTTAATTATACGCATACTCTAATATATTATGACCTAACTTGCCTCTTTGTCAATGACAACTTTTTCCGCGACTGCATAATTTATCAATATGAAGAGTAATGCACGTTTTTAGTTGGAAAATTTTCTAGCGGGCCACGCATGATTCAATAAACCTTAGTAAAAAATAATCTTATCCGATCTATTTGGTTGACCATGCCCGTAAGCATACCTATGTACCAACTAGTGATTACTTTTTGTCAAAAATTGCGACAACTTTGATTTCAATAACCCATTTTTTAAAATCTTCGTTTGAATCACAGTCACACGCGGCTACCGATCGCATCGCCAACAGATTTGCCTCGTCCGAAATTATTATTCCCCGAGCAATTATCCACGATTTACGCCGCAAGAGCGCCAATATGGGCCACGAAAATACATTTTGACTCCCCCCCGAGGAAACGCGCGCACCGTCAAGTTCCCTCTGATTCACTCGCAAATACGCGCAAAAGAACCGATATGAGGCAAGGAATCAAGACGGGATGGAAAAAAAAAAAAAAAAACGGTTTTCCCAAACTATGCTCTCGAGAAACTCCACATGTCGCCCGTGCACGACCGCTTTCTTTGGCTCGCAGCAGCTCACGAGCCCGGCAAAACAGAGTTACCCGCTATCTCAATCGAGCGCGAGAATGAATATCGTACTTTTATCCGTAGACGAGAGAGGGAAAAAAGGGGGAAAACAATCGAGGAAGACGAGAGCGCTTCCCAATGTCAATATTCTCATTTGTGCGGTGCGTGGTAGTGTGCGTCGATCAGCTGCTGGTGTTTTGTTGTCGAGTTTTATTGGAGGAAAACAGTATAATACTATATAGCTGCGCTCGCATTGTCGCGAGTATATACACATACATATACCGCTGGAGGTAAGGATGAAAAAAAACCCGATGGAAGCGGTGACACGCGGAAGGACGAAGATAATGAGATTCGCGCGCTGCTGCCGATGATGCGCTACGAGAGCCAGAGTGGAAGAGTTGAAGAGTCTCGCTGCTCGTTATACGTGTATATGTATAGTCGACTGCGCGATAAATACCGGCCGATAAAGAGATCCGATCGAGTGGCACCCACCATGTAAATACCCTCTCGATGTCTTTAACGGGAGATGTTGCCCTCGAGACGATGGTTTTTTATGCGGGTATATAAATATGTTGCCTCGTGCTCCTCCAATTATTTATCAAAATGCCTACTTTTTTTTTTTGTTTGTTTGAAATGAAAATTATTTACATTCAGATAAGACGAGTTTTTGAGGTTTGTTTGAACATAGATTGTAAGGTTTAGGTATATTATGTACTCTAAATGCAATGTAGTCATTATAGGATTGATTTGTTTCATTTTAATGCATGACAAGTTATGTACTTTCAATGATGGAAAAAAAACTATAACCATCGCAGTATACCCCTTGATTATCCAGAAACAGACTGCAGTTACGAGAAGTATTAAAAAAAAAAAAAAAAGGGTTGAAACTACCTCTTCAAGACCCAAAAAATATATATACATTGAAAACGACAGTGGCAAGAGTTCTCATCGACGCGCAGAAGAAGAAAAAAGCAGCTCGGTCCATCCTCCTTGTCCTTGGATTAAAAATTGTTTACCCCGAAGACGTATCCTCGTGAAGCACATTCTTAACCAAATCGGGCATACATGGCGACTTGCAATGATCGATCCACTTGACCATCTATAAATAACCCGCCGCACTTTTGACACTCCCAATGGTAAGTATACATACATACATATGTATAGTATATAACAACAACAAGCGAGAGCTCCTACGTTTTACATTCAACCATGTATGTATGTATGTATGTATGTATGTAAGGCACCCGTGTATATATATATTATATAAAATATGCCATATAAAAGTCAAGCCTCGGCAGAGTTGTCATTCCCACCGCGTGCATCCTCGTCTAATAGGGTATTCCGCTGCCGTCGCCTCGGATAATCGCCAATTGCCAGCTGCACGTATCGGAAGAATGGTCGCGTCCCAGGCCCCTCCTCCTTTCCTCCCTTTCCACTCTTTCGACCGACGCATCTACGCAGTTGTCTCCTGAGAGCATAGCGATGTTTTGACTCTGCCATTTAATAATAACCATCACCATTTTTTTTTTTTTTTTTTTTTTTTTTTTTTTTAACTTCTTGGCAACATCGGCATCAGGAGTCGATTTCAGCCAAATCCCATTCTTTGCTGCTCGTTCAATGCTCTGGTTTCCGGTCGGGTCGTTACAACACTTATAACCGTGCGTTTACCCTCCAAGACAATGGAGTGGTCAAAGTCCATCACCATTCGTTTCACACGGTGCGTCGGTGGGAAAGAAGAAAAAAAAAAAAAAAAAAAAAACAGAAGCGAAAAGTTTTTCCGCTCCCGGTCCTCTTTCGTCGCGGGCCGTAGCTGGAATTCAAATTAAAACTCCGATGCGCGCAGATATTGTCTTTACCGTGTTCTCCCTTGCTGTGTACGCCCACGCGCGCTCTTTCGTCCTCCACCAGCGCCCGCGGATCGACACTTTTCCAAAGAATCCACAAAATTTTTGCATATTTATACGTCTCACCATGTAGTCCCTTTCTTTACTGCACGGGAAATGAAGCGACGACCATACGGATACACTCTAAAATCCAAGTGCATTTGAGTACACGTTCAAAGCGCGTAATCGACATTTCCGTTTTATTTTTAAAATACATTTTAATAGTCTTTAAAAAATGTTTTAAGATAATAATTCAACTATTGCACCTATTCTATTCAGCTATTTTTTTTTTTTTTTTTTATTGATCATTGACATACGAAGGCTTTAAAGATGGTAATACATTTGTTTGTCACATATATATTACTCCACAGATTTCCTGCGTAGGGTTTTCCCATTAAAAACACCATAGATTTGGTTGTATTTAAAATTATTATACTATCCACGCCACCATACGATGTATGTTTTAATAAAAAAAATAAAAACTACAACTAACACACTACCAACGTGTGGTTTAACACGCTTGGATTTACAGTGATTTATATATGTATACAGTTACACAGCCGAGAATCTTCTTTTATAGGTATAGGTGCACAAGCTGCGAGTATAATTTACGTACTCGAGGGATGAGTAAGTACACTTCGATCGTGGAAATTTTCCGCAATTGACAGAAGATTTCTCCCGACACGGATGCAAGAGGGATCTCTATAAATATGCGTATGTTGTAGCAAGGGGTTCGATCGGCGAACAAAAACACGCGCAAACGCGAGCTGTTATTGTTATCTACCCATTTTTTTTTTCTTCTTCTTCTCCCAAGGCCCTATACTCGATCCAACGCTAGATTGATAAGACTGTCGTCGTCGTTGGTGGCTTGTGTGGGTATAAAGATGAAAAAAAAAAAAAAAAAAAAAAATGTGCATACAGGCAGTATATTCAGGCACCGCAGCGCAAGTGTCAAAAGAAGAAATTGTTTGATCGAGGCTCAAAGAGACACGTGCGCCTGTAATTTGAGTTACGATCGTGTATACAGGGCATCACATCAACTGCTGCAGCCGCGCGAGGCTCTTGTGCCTCTTATATATATATTATACATCATACAAACGAATAACGACAGACATCTAGAGGTACACTTGCCCCGAGAAAAGATAGATTGTGAACGATTTTTCGGGTCAAGGCCCGTCGTTATCGTTTTGCCAGCAGGTGATGCCGCCTTTTTTTTCGGGGGGGTCTCTCTTTTTCATATAATCTGCTCTCGTTACCTATACATGGTCCCCTGTGTTGCTGGTATACGTATACGTGCGATTCCCCAACATTCAGAGGAAAAAAACCAAAAACGCCTCGTCGAGGGAATCGTATTTGTTGATGCATGTATTCGTGCATATAATTGGATTCTTCATGGGTAAGCGTAAATATATAGCGAGTGAGCAAAGAGTTTGCCGAGCGATAAATCCCGATGTTGATCATCGGATCTTGGTGTTGCGGCTGCCGTTGAAGTGTGCACACACGCACACGCAACCGGGGATATAAAAAATTCCCAAGACTGACGATGCCTCACCTTTTTTTTTTTTGATCTCTTCAAAGTGCCACTGCTTCACGCGCGCATTTGAGGATTTTTCTTTCTTAATAATATTATCTCGTGCAAGATTTGTCAAGGTCCCTCGCGGGTACATGCACACTTTTGGTTTCCCGGTTGCACATCACGAGTAATTATATGCTCTCTCGCGGCGCCTCGTGCAAACCGAAACGAGTGCACATAGCGAGTGAACACCAGAGATATGGCAATATACATCGAAAAGGAGAAAAAATAAAAGTACATATACATACGCATGTATTATGTCGCGAGTGCAGATAATCGCCGTTGCGTAACTCGGAGAGGAAGGTATTATCGTCGTTTCAAACGTAAAATAGTTATCACCTGCACACAAGGAGACTCGTTTTGCACCGTACACTCAAGTGCCATACAATGATTTGTCGTAGAAAGGATACTGGAACAACTACGTGTGAAGAGACTAGGGTTGCACGTCCGAGGGAAAATGCAAATTGGGACATCGGACGATTCAATCGAGAGGTAAAAGAAGAGTCGGCAGGGACGCTCTTTCCCATTGTAAAATAATGTAATACCTATAATTATACACTTATAGTCAAACGGAGTCAGAGTTGCGAGGAAGAGTAAAAAGTGTATAAGTATAGAGAGGGAACCGTGCCAATTGCAGCAGATGCTTGTATCCGTGCACTTCTCACGTGCCACTACGCGTCTTTGGAGCCCATCAAACTGTTATATACGATATCACTATACACACCATCCATTATTCACGATCAACATTCGTCTTCATCGTCGTTAACGCGTGTCGCACACATGTGCAGCGGCTTTGTCGTCTCTCTCTCTCTCTCTCTCTCTCTCTCTATAGGCTCGACAATGAAGTTGGCTCGTACGCTGTTTTTCTTTTTCTTTTCACGACTTGTACGTAGCTGCAAATTTTTCAACTTCCTCCCTCTTCTTCACATTCTCGAAGCGCGCAAAATCATGCTTTTGTTTTCCTTATACTCTGGGTTGATAATATAACTTACTGCATACATCTACATGTATATAGGTATATGTATACATTAAGTACGAAAGAATATACATGTGTACGTGCGTGTGTGCACATATATGTATCGCATATTGATAAAGAAGGTTGTAACGAGGTCGTTCCTTGATCGAAAGTAATTATCCATTAAGAGGATCGTCCCTCCGGTTAACCGAAGATCAATTACGCTCCATCTGCCGTCTGCTGCGCGTGTACAAGCTGCTCCGGTAAATGCTTAATTTACCAAGTCGATTATTTTCTAGACAATAGTTGATTTTTGAATTGACGAACCGGAGCCCCCATTATATCGGCGTTATTGTTTCCTTGGGCGGGTTATGTGTGTTATTTTTATCGCGAAACTGCAGCTGTATGTTTTTTTTTTTTTTTCTTTTTTTTTCATCAAAGCTCTCGTATCGAAGGGTGCGATGGGGAACGAATTTACGCTGTTACGCCTTTTTCTAACTCTTGAAATGAGAGAAAAACGAGCGATGATACGCAGAAGTAAAATTTCTCGGAGCCCCGAGATACACGTCAGATGCGAGTGCTTGTAAAAGCCAATGAATTTCACGAAACGATCAGATTTAATGGGTTCGAGCACGCCATGGGTGTGTTTGGTAAAAAAAAAAAAAAAAAAAAAAAAAACATACATCGGGTCGTTGAGTGAATAATGTATTATTGTACGGCGAGCATTGATTTCGTCGATGATTCCCTGGAAATTTTTTTTCTTATTCGCGGCAGTTACAGAATTTTTGGTTACCCATTGTTTTTTAACCAGATGAGCTGTTTCGCGATGTTTCAATGAGATTATAATTTATAAAACAATCTACTTCAGCAAGTACACAGAAAATTAATGCTATGCCATTGGTAGTGCAAACAATCGTCTTCTGTACTTACCTTATAAACTCGGTACCTTTCAATCTTTGGTATTTACTCGAGTGTATTTAATGAACGATACTCACCTGAAACAGAAAAAATTTGAAATTACAACATCAATCGATGGTACATAAAAATCAAATGAAAAACAAAGTTTTTTTTTTATCGCATATTGTTTTTCGGTAAACACTAAATTGAAATTGATACATCAGCGCACAATCAAATACACATCATATTGCGACATTTTATGTATAGAACTCCTATGTATAGAAATTTCTGTGTTTGGTGTATGAAATGCATTTATGACGAAAAATTTTTTAACCTTCATTTTACGATAAAACTTATTGAGTAAACTATAGGATTTCTTGGGGTCATTGACATGATGACATCTTATTTCTAATAGATAACATTTTTCGTTATGGGTGATAATCTACTTAGTTTTCGATTTGCCGTTGAACTGTGACTACACTAGTCTTTTCTTACCAAAGACTAGTGATAATAATAAATTACCCGTTTTCTACTAGTTACCAATTCAGGTTGAGCATTTTGGTATTAGTCCATACTTATAGACACCTGTGGTCAATAAAGGGAAAAATTTAACATCGTCGATTGTGTGCGACTTGAAAATATTCATACAAGCATTAGCGGCTGACTCGCGTACCGGTGCAACTATCGTACTGGACCGCATAGCTGTAGCTGCTACATACCTAATCAATAATATACATCATGATATGTAAAGTATAATTTGTATATCTACACTAAATGTATTCCCAACGTAAAAAAAACAACTTTGTTTTTAAAAGGCTCTTTCTTGCGTTGACCTGTCGGTATCCCGTAAGCGCGTAGTAACTATATAGGATTCAATCGGGGCGTTTGACGCACGTGACATCTTATTAATTTCTCGAAAACTCATAGTCGGCACTTACTCCTTATAGAAAAGTACTCCTAAACTATTTCAAGATCCTTGGAAGTAATATCAGAAATTTGTTGCTAAATTGTACGTTGGTTAATTATTTGTCGAATCGTTACTTTAGTGCATTCTTCTCGTTGACCCTGGCAGTATTGTCCGTGACGACAATAATCGGGAATGACATGACTATCCTCGCTCAGAGCTTGAGCTGGAGACAATTCAATGGCATCCCACATCACCTGATATACTCAACCTTGCCATTGCTGACATGTTCAATGGTTTTGCGCTACTTTACAGTTTCATTTTAAATACCCAGGCAGGTCCTATTGACAGAATTTCGTGCCTACTTAAGTAAGTAACAATATTTACTATTTTCTTAAATATTTACTAAAAAAAAAAAAAAAAAAACTTGAATTTTCATTGGATAAGAAAAAAATCACTTTTTGCGATTTTTAGTATGCTCACATTGACATTACCTTGATTGATACTTAAATGTTCATGTTACATGGAAAGAAAGAATGTAAGCGCTGTAAAATGCGTCTACTCAGTCGAGTTATATCATGATGAACTACTCTCTCTCTGTACGTGGGAATGACGGGTATCTAAAATTTGTTTATATTTATTGAATAAACTGGTTATAAAAAATGTCATCTTTATTAAATTTAATCCTTAAACCTTTCTAAAAAGTCAAATTTTGTACTATGGGGTAATTTTCAATGTAAAAATTCATTTGAATTGTTACGTTTTGTCTAAACTGTGCAGTGGTAGTATATCTATAAAAAACATTTGAATCAGCATGTTATTTCTCTTTAGTGATAATTTGTACCAACGTTTATTAGCAATGTTTCATACATAGGTGGAGTGGTATTTCTTACCGATTCATTACATGAATAAATTACTTATACAAAAAATTTTTTTTTTAAGTACCTGAAAAAAGTTGCAACCCTTAATTTCGCAAACCATCGTATAAAAATATGGTTGATTAAAAGCAATTCGTTTTTAACAGGTTTTTCTTCACCTTTGGCGGTGGCACTGTAAGTATCTACATTGTCGCAGTCATAGCTATCAATAGTTACATTGCAATACTACACCCATTAGAGCATCCAACTTACATGACCAAACGTGTAATTTTTATTATGACAGCTGTTAATTGGATCGCAACTGTGCTCATCTCAAAAAAACACCAAACGACTCAATGAAATCATCGAGGATATGTTGATACGTGATAATTTTATAAAAATTTACATACACGTATGATAAATATTATATAATACACGAAACACGCATAAGCAATGAAAAAAAAAAAAAAAAAAAGAAGTAGCGACGGCGGCGGCGAGCTTGTGCGCAATTCCATCAAGAGTCGCTGCTCGCATACCGATCGATCGGCCGATCGAGCGCCCAGGATTACCATAAGCGCACGCAAAATGGCAGGCGAACGAGTACACGCGAAACTATGCGCGAGTCATTGGCTTCCGGAGGCGAGAAGCAACCAATGCCTCGTTCGCATATGTATATATAATACACACAAGAGCCGCGACGCGTCCAAGGAGACACTTTTGTGTCGCCGAGGCGCGGAACAATAGAAGGGATGCTCGCTACTCTTTTGCCGATGCGACGGATCTTTGCGTTTGCGATAAGGATTTCGCCGCTTCCTCCGTCTTTTGCCACTCTCGGAGAGGGAAGAAACTGCTCGTATCGCCGGAATGCAAAGCAAGATAGAGGCGACAGCCGCTTCCACCCATATCGATTTTTCTGCCGATCTTTATTCCCTTGCCAAGTGCGGGTGTACCTATCTCGGAATATAATAGCAAAATACCTATACGTGTCGTACGATCATTGAACATAATCATGCGGGAGGGAGTGAATACTGAAATTAAAAAAATTGTATCACACACGTGTATAAAAATTCCAGGGGTTCTAATAACGAAAAATTATGTACGGATGGGCAGTGGCGCTACACGAAAAACTTCTCGGGCGAGAGAAATTGCGGGGCTAACCGGCTAAAGTGCGCTCGTCGTCGTCGCCAATTTTCCCGGACACGCGAGAGCCCGACTCGCAAGGTTGGCTCATACAGAGGGAGGGAGAGACGTGGCGGCGGGGAAGAGGAACCTGTTTCTTCGGGCTAGCGAGAAGAAGTGTTCATTCATCGGAGGGAGAGCGGCTAAAAATAACCTTCGAGGAGGAAGCAGCCGTCGATCGGAGGGCACGTACATATATATATTTTTGATCCTGTTTCGCCCGCGAGAGCCATCACTGTACCGGAGGACACAGCCTTTTCGTTTCTTCTTCTTTTTATCTTTGCGAGATGGGCAATTGGAGCGCAAGGAGTACGCTATAAATTACTGGACAACAGCATTAGCACTCGAGTGTGTACTGTGTTTATTTGATGATCCGCAGGTACCCTTTTTGTTTTACCATCCACGCGATCCTCGGGTCGACCTATTTCATGTACGAGCGCACGGAAGGTGTAAGAACAAAAAAAAGAGGTTGCGCGAGGCGATAAAACTCACCGCGTCCCTATAAAAGTTTCGAATAAAACGTAAGACGTTGAAACATGGTTTTTTTAAGAAATTCGCGTTATCAACTGCGTGGTTATTGTTTTAATGATACCCATCAAGCACAATTATAAATTCATACTTTCCGGTGTGGGTGATTGAACTAAAAATGAATCAACCGACGAAAATATGTTTGACAATTTTATTTCTATATATCGATTCTCTTTTTTCTGTGTAAATCATCACCAAATTCCCTTGTCTGCATGATGAGAGATACTTTGACGACCACCCGAGCACACACTATCCCCAAGTCGAAACCAACCGGTCGTCCTTCAAGTCCCGAAATAACCAATTCACTTTCGATCGTCCCCGAAAGTATCAAAAAAAAAAAAAAAAAGGAAAAAAAACAGTTGACCAGGAAACAAAATTCCGTACACACCAGTCTCTCACAGACGCGACTTTTGTACCAACGCTTCCTGTCTACGTGTATACCTACAGGATAGCGCGACTGGAATTTCTGAAAACAGCACACGTTACAGCACGTAGAGAGAAACTCGTACATACAGCGACTGAATTACACCTACCAAGGATGAGAAAAGACAGGGGGCTGCAGCTCTCGGGTAAACGGATACCTGAGTACAGTATGTAATTCTAGGGCGTGTAGGACGGCCTGAAACGATGAAGCGCCCAAAAGTGATGTCGCTTTCTTTTTTCCCCATACCAAGTGAGTCGGTGGAACGCACAATCGACCTCGTACGGGGATCGAGTCGGCGGCAGGTAAACAAAATCCACGCCGGCGCGAGCGTTTGGGATTTCGAGTGTTGTATGCACTCGGGCATAAATTTGCCACGAGAAATGGGAGCTAAAATGCATCGGTTGGTAGGAAAAATCGGGTCAATAACGCGCTGCGAGAGGAAAAAAAAAAAAAAAAAAGGTGCTTACAGCCAGACGTCGGTCTATTCGTTATGACGTGGTATACTCTCGTGCGGTGAGTGTGCGTGTGCGCGTTCTTCATCGGATGTCATAAAACTCGCGTGCCACCGTAAATCCATCCGATCGCGTCGAGCCGCCACCTCTCGTATACCCAAAGCCTCCTTGGATACCTACTTGGCTCGAGCACTGTATTAAACCATACCTTCCACGACCATTTTTCGTTTTTGCGTTTGACAAAGTTGAATGTTTATGTTTTTTTTTTTTATTTTTTTTTTTTTTTTTATTAATAATACAAGAATAAAAAAGTCTGCCGTGCACTGCACGTGAGTTGAGTCTGTTGTTTTACCGCGTGTGCGTTTCGGTTCGATTGTTCAGCGTTTGTTTATCATATCGGGCCGTTCGTGAGTCAGGCTGTTTTTCTTTATTTTACGGCGAAACGTAATGATGTTTATGGTTTCGGGGTATCGAGCCGCGTACCGATCAATATCAAATATACTTGATGCATAGCTACGGAATGAGAGAACAATTTTTATTTGCGGCTAAACACAGAAGCCTGTATATACCTGCCAAATGTGCGAGAGGCAAAAGCAGGGAGAACAAAGAAAAAATGGTAACAGGAGCGTTTCATTCCTCTCTCTCTCTCTCTCGTTTCAATGCAAATAAGGTATCACCCTCGCGAGACAAAAGGAGCCATCGGGGGGAAAGCACGAATGAATAAAAGCGCCCAAAATACATCTATGTGCCTTTTTTTTGCACGTTCGCATAATTATACATTTTTGGACGAAAAATACCTTATTTTCTTGTACATGTATATAAGCAAACTATGACCAGCATATAATATTATAATGTATTATACCTCTATGCTTGTGTTCAGCGCGCAAAGACAGGAGTGTTATATTGCGGCCAATCGAGGTAATTGATGAGCACTATTATGTTCTTACAAATGGCTCGCACGTATAGGCTTAGCCGTATAGCTTATACGTCGTGTGCTCGTGTCTAGCGTCGGAGCTCCCGGGTCTCGTGTAATGAATAACATTTAATTGCGAGGAAATGGAGTGCGTGTATACATATATGTACACTGATATGTCAAGTCTCAGTTGAGTCTGGCTTTTTTTTTTTTTTTTTTTTTTTTTTTTTTTTTTTTTTTCACCTCATCCAGTACAGATTTCAAAAAGTACTTTGCGCAAGGACAAGTGCCTCGATCGGAAAGCTCGCGAACCCATTTTTTTTTTTTTTTTTCACGCACCCCACGTGTGCTCGTACGTACTTCTAGGTATATAATATGTACAGGAAGCGAGTAGTTTGCAATAAAAGAACAAAAAAAAAAAAAAAAAAAAAGAAGAGACAACGACGTCGGCGCGTGATAAACAAATTCGAGCGGAGATCCAGGACGCGCGTCTCTTTATTCCCCGAAGCGCGAACAATAAAAGCTCCGCAGTGTTCTTTTTATTACTCCTCCCCCAAATAAACTTGGGAGAGAGAGAGTGGGTGTACACCCCAACAGCTGGCAAAGTAAAAATATTATCACTCAAAGCCGTCCCAAGTTACAACGAAGCGACACACTGGGGAAAAAGCTCGGAAAAAAGCTCGGGTTTTACTGCAGCAGTCATATACATACGAGGGCGCGTTTCCCCGAAAAAAAAAAGAAAAGAATACCTTCCTCCGAAACTCTCACTTGTCTTTTTGTTGTTTGCACCCCTGCAAGATTGGATACCTATATGTTTTTCAGGGAAGAAGCTGCGCCCAATTTGCCCAAACATCTTCGTTAGGCATTCTCGGTGCAATCAAGTTGTATAGGTCTATAGTATAGGTATATACGGAGGACCATCATTACGGCGTCTCGTGTACGGCAGCTGCAATGTAATATAATCGGAGCGCACGATTCGACACTTGATCAGTGCGGAAGCGCATAGCTTCTTCTTCTCCTTCGCATACATATATATATGATAGAGGCTGTAGTCATTATCTCATTTGCCGCTGCTCCACCGGAGGAGGAGGAGTAATAAAAGCCCGACTATATAGGGAGGTATGTGGCACACGCGGTTCAAGGAGGGGGGGGGGAGGGGGTACGTAACAAATGTGAATAACGGTTAATTAACACCATCTGGCTGGTGCTCTATATACATATTATATACTGCTAGCTGCCATATAGGACGAGGGGCTCGTTATGACGCTGCAACCAGATAGTCGCTACTGTATAGGTATAACTCGCGCGTGTGTTCTCGTACACATTTATATATATTTACTCGCTCGTTATGGTACGAGTATATGACTATAATATAGTGTGGCGTGGTTACGCTAAAAAGGGCTATAATATACGTATATATATACATGTATGTATTTGCCATGCGCCCGTTGTTTCTATTCAGGGATGCGAGGTGCGAAGTATACATATACCTACACCTACATCTTGTTCGTAAACCCTGGAATGAATAGTCGTTATTATTGTCCCTGGAGGTCCAATTTTTCAAAGAGATTTAGAGAGATGATGGCAAAAACTCTTTTAACGATGAGGAGTGTCTGTATATATGAGCTCACGGGGAGCCGGAGAATAGGTGCTACGATCGGATATTTTTGCAATTTATTATTTCTAACGCGCACACGCATACCGCGACGGATTTTAGTTGGCGCGTGAGTAAGTGAAAAGGCAGGGCGAATCGAAATCACAGAAATTTCCGTAAAGAAATATGCCCCATCGATAAATAATAAGTAATCGATGCCTCCCTTGAAAGTTCGCTAACTCGAGCCCATTACCGCATTTATTATTCACAGCCTTCGTTTGCTAACATACATTTCCATGATAATTTCCATCGATCCTCCCGTAAACCAACACGTTTTGCCATTTGATTTAACGATTTGTACAGTCACACATGCAACCGCCGAGTAATTTCGCGCACGCCATTCCAAGAGCCCCAAATCTCCGACAATATATATATATAGCTGTACCGAATAAATATATGTATAACATCTCGAAAGCCCATTGATATGTACTTGTATATGTTTGGTAAACGTTGACCAACGATTCTTGACGGCAATAACTGCAAGGATATGTACTAACATCTATTATAATCGGTATACCTATATATGTACACGCTCGTGATTCTTCAATCTTGGCATTGATTTCCCCAGCGATACACGTACAAGTACAGCGTGCCAAGGATCAAAGGAGGAAAAATCAAATATGCAATATCAAATACATATATATATATATATATATATATATATTTCGCGTGTATACCTACAATCAAAGAAAGTCCCGTGTTGCCCACGACCGACATCATCATCCGCCAGGCGCGTATATATACCTACGTATATCTGACAAGCGAGTATGTTCACTATATACTCATAAACGTGTTGCACACGTATATAATATATATTATCTACGTACCATTATATACCGATATTTATACAACAAACTACACATATGCAACTACCACTAATACTATTACGTTGGTATAGCGGGGAAACTGTAAGTGCGCGCCTCTAGCTTCCCCCTCCCAAGGTCAGGTGTAATCAATATTTGGGCTTCTGTGACGGGGCAAGCTCGGCTTAGCTGCTGCGGGGGTGGCTCCTCCTCTGAAATACACTCTGTTCCGCGTGCGCGTCTTCTCCCACCTCCCCCCAACCTGATACTTTTCCCCGTCTCTGTACGTACACGTGCGCAATAAGCAGCAAAAATATTATATATACTGTGCATAATAATTCTCGTTCGGCCGGGGTGGGGTTGGAATTGTATGTGGAGTCAGAAGCCAAAAGCATCTCGGAGTAATACCCAACTCTATATATGTATATAATATACCTAGCCCGTGTTATACCAAACCTATACGGACTGACTCTCTAAGTTCAAAAGACGAGCTGATGAATATTCTGTTGCTCCGGAGATCCTTTGCCCTAATACCTCGCGCATTGACGAGACTACCCTTGTATGTTTATATGCAAGCGTCGCGATCTCGATCGCTCGAGTTTTATCATAGGTGAGGGTTGTTTTGGTTAACGGGTGATTAAACGCCCTTTCCATCGTTCACTTTTCTCATTTAGACGCGAATCGAAAGATAATCTTATCCCACAGGGTAATTATACATGGGGGAGAGGTAGAGGAGGCGCGCTTGCACGCACACACCGAAAAATAATTTAGCGGATTTTTTATTCATGGAATAAATTTTCTACGAATGCGAGTGGCCGGTGAATTGGGTTTTTTTTTTTTTTTTTTTCAATTAGGTCAACGGTGTGGTTTTCTCTCTCTCTCTCTAAACCCCTGCCCATTTATCGGATAGCGATGTTTTCCCCCGGCAGTAAAGCGGATGGAATTGGAGAAGATGGTGGATACGGTCGTGTGTTACCCGGATACACGGGACATCACCCGCATATCTACGCTGAAAAACAGAATAAGAGACAGAGGGAAGGATCGGAGGAGAGAGAGTTTTAGGACTACGCAGTTTCAGTAACTATATGTACATGTGTGTATGTGTGTGTTTGGCCCATTTACCCACTGACCTTCCTCCTCCTGCCCAACCACCCAATTTACCACCGACACCATCGCTATATGTGTATGCGCATACACTCGTATATACCTTGTACACGTGCACTTTTACTATATACCAATGCTGTGTGTATACATATGTATAGGTAAAACAACTTTTGGAAGAGGAAGATTCTCCCTTACATTTAGTTCTCCCGACCCTATCTCCCTCTAAGTAGTATATCTACGCGTTTAGCCTAGTTTTTGGAGGAGCGTGTGTGTGTGTTTTTTTTTTTTTTTTTTTTTTCATCCAAAACTCGGTTGAGCGAATTAATCTACGAAACTTTCGAGCTTAATTTGGCATTCTTCTTCAATGGAAGCACTGGCGACCTTTACCTTCAACGTGTCCGAACTTTGTCTGTTGGTCCAAGGGTGGTATATGGATTCACTTTGCTCGATCGCTCGTTTAACAAAAAATAATAATTTTTAAAAGCTTTACGTTTTGGGTGATGAAAAAAAAAAAAAAATTCGCTGAAACGTCTCGGAGACTCGTCAACTGTGCGAATCGCGCTTTCAACTATACTGAAATACGTATAGGTATAACAATTGGCTTTACTTGTGACCCCGTAATTTCCTCCGGAGCCAATATAATACTCAAAACTCAATTAGCACTGTTTGACCACCTTACAGCTACTTCGTGTTATACAGAAAAGCCCACAGGGGACACAAGATATAGTACATACCCATTCACGGAAGCAGCGATGAATTGAAATTCTCCGGACTTTTACTCAAGGTAAATAAGTACTTGACAAAATGTGTATAAATCCCTCCTGTTGACAATTGAATAAAAAAAAAAAAAAAATATCCTGGAATTTTTATGACTTGCAATTTATTTATTCAATGTACCCTCACGTTGCGCCTGTCAAATTTGATTTCTTTTCGCTCTCGCCACTTACGAAATCCTGCCACTCACCGTACAAGCAGCTAACTTATATATACGCATCAGCGCGATATTTTTCAAGGTGTCGCAACGACTCTCCAAACGCGACCTGACAGGGTCAACGTCCCTCGTTGTCTTGTGTACTTACTACGTTACTGCCAAACAACAAAAGTTAAAACAAAAATCATGTATCGAAGGTCGTGACCAAAGGCTATATAGCTGGAATTCTCGGGCCAAAGATTCGAGTATTTGGTTCAAGGACTCGAGAGGCTGGTCACAACTCGTTCTTTCTCCCTCTCCCCCTTGTCGATTCGCATTTCACTGCTGCTTGTACGCGCATTGCGTGCCTATTCCTTTTGTATTATTGACTTTCGAAACGACTATACGACCAAGCGGTTATCCTTCCTTCCGTGCACGTGTGTGTGTGTGTGTGTGTGTGCAAGTACAGCAGAGAAGATAATTATTCATACGGACGTACAGCCGCTGACCTTAAGTGTGTGTACATTGTGAGCCTTTGTGTCTCATCCTGTCACTGATGCGTGTGTTTGTCTTTCTCGAGAGCCTCGGCTGGTCGTAAGAAGCCATTTTTATTCTTTTCGTTAAATTATTCCTCGAATTGGATTCAAGTGATTCTCGAAATTATCCTCTTTTTTTTTATGCAATTTTTAAAAAATACGCACAATTACTCGGAGGATGTAGGTATATTTGGAATTGTCGATTTTTTTTTTTATACATAAAACATTTTAATACGTGCACCACCAAGCATATAGGTGTGTGTTGTAATATACAGCGAGCATATTGTCACCTGAGACAGTCGGTCAGACTCATTTGGAGTCGAGACTTGTCTTGTGATTGATTATTAGATAAGCTACTTATATGATAATTTCGATTCGTTCAATATTCATGCCATACACGTGTAAGGTTGAATTTTTGATGAGCCTAACATAAAGAGATCGGTATGTATGGATCGTTCGATGAGTAATCGCCTATACTGCCACGAGAAAAAAAGTAAACAAATAAAATAAATGAAAAATTTAACGAATTTGTCCGTAAAAAAAGTATTCAAATATATTATTTTAAATATAATTTACAATAAACTTCAGTATTTCAAACGTATTGCACTGATTAGTTTTTCAGTAAAAAAAAAGGCACTATGTTCTGAAAAAATATAACTTCTTTGAAAGTATCCAAAAATCCATGAAATACTTGTGCCCGAGTCTGAATGTGATGAAAAAACTTATCAAGTATTCAATCGTTAATAAGTTGAACGATTTGTATATTATCAAATAATTAATACAATGGCTTATGCTACAACATATCCTGATCCATTCTTATAAAAATTTGTTAATGAAAATTGTTATTTCCATTACTTTTTTCACATTAAAAATTAAAATGAATTAAACTACATTTTTTGTTTGAAAAGTGTTTTCAATTGAAAAAAAAGTTAAATTACTATAATTGAAAGTTGTTTTCAGTACCATTTAATTAAAAAAATTTTATTTCATTGACAGATATTTTTACCACAAATAGCCTGATTTTTTATGGTATTAATAAATTTATTCAGCGTAAGGGAGATTGAAAAAAAAAATTGCAAAAATTTGGGTGCGCACAACAGCGCTTGAGCCAGGTATTAGCTGACCTGTCATCCCTAGTGGTTGTTATTACAATCTTCTAGCACCCTAGTAAGGCTCCTGGCTCAGTTTCCCTATCCTACTTTCTATCTGTCCCTACAACCCTCAATGTGCTACTTATGATTCTACCTTAGATCTAGGATTAACACTACCTTATATCTATTTTTCTTATTCTATCTTACACCTATTTTTTTATTCTACATTATTTCTAATTATTATTCTAATTATTCTATCTTAAGATCTACTCTTATTGTTCTACCTTACATCTAATCTTACTACTCTACCTTAAATCTATGATTTTTAATTCTACATTAAAATCTATTTGCTTACTGACTAAGGCTTATAGATTAATTAATTTCTACCCAACACCGCTTAAAAACTACGTCGAAGGTTGGGTCTCGAACCCGGACCTCCTGGCAACTCAATATCTGATAGTTAAAGCTTTCATACGCACTTAACCACGCAGCTACTGAGCTCTTAATGCCAGGCTTGTTTAATAGTAAATTTCAATCATTAGTTTGGTATAGATAACAAAATGCCTGTAAGTGAGATACGTGTGTATGTGTTAATTGCTTGGCGTGTCGGTAAGTATATTTATATGCCCGACCAACTTGACTGTAATCGGTTATACAGATATACTGATACCATGCGAGGCCCACATAGTTATCAAATTTCTCGTTGGAGGGCGCCGTTTTTGCAACGCGATCGAGGCGCAGCTAACACATAATGATGTGCAAACGTAGCAGTGGGTCTTTGCTTAAAATAATTACAATGTACCATCTTATAATATTGTATCACACTGGAAGAAAAGTGGCAACAAAAAGCCAACGCGATGTTAATAGCGTCGCATGTTAGATGATAAATTTAATTTTCTACGCCCCCTTGCGTGAGAAAAACAAAGCGTCTACGTGAGTAACATTGAAGCTAATGTGCAGCTGAATAGAATTAAAAGCGTATGACGTGCGCTATCGAATGACAAATGAGCGGATATTTCGTATTTAATTGTTTAAGAAAATGAATCTTTGATCTCCAACTGAAAATTTACCAAAAGCTGGCGCCTCTCGTGTTTTGTTGGTATAGCAAGTGCATTTGTCGGTCGACCAGATCCCTCCGTGTGTTGAGTATACCTATATGTACATAATTATTATTATATGTTATCATAACAACTCGCCGCGACGCTGCGCTGGTATATAGATATACAAAACTCGATGGAAATCTGACCGACCGACTGAAAAATGCTAATGATACTAATTACCAGGTCAGATTATATCCATCACTAATTATTTTTCCACACTATAGATGGCATATAAGCTTTGCTTTGATTAGTATAAGCTCACTTGTAAAATAATAAAAAGCGTTGTTCTGCACACAGGACATTGTATTGTGGTCGTTGTGAACGGTTTCGGTTAATCAAGTCCGAAAGAGGCTGTTTCGAATCAAATGTGCGTGTATGTGTATACACGACGAGGCTTGAGCACGTGTCCATTGTATAATGTGTACTTACGCGCCTCCGCTGTCCATCCGTACCTACATATATCATCATCATCATCGATAGGAAGTTGAAGGTTTGAAGATCAGTCAAGTGTGCGTATTGTGTAAATACAATCAGACGTAGCTCCCCCATCTACTACAACGTAATTCATAGGCTCGAGAGGGTTCACGCACAATTAAATACGTACAAGAGGTGCCACTTTTTTCTGTTTCTTCGTTTATTTGTTGCTCGTTAATTCAATTACTTTCATCTTTTTTTTTTTTTCTCATCATCAAAGTAGTCAATTTCTTTTTTTTTTTTCGTCTCGTCTATACATGCGTTTTTTTAAACAATCACGAGATGATACGGTTTACAAAAATTTTGTCGAGGTATCCATGTTTTTTACGATCGACGAAGTAGGTTTTCGAAACTTGTAATAACAATGTTCAAAGTTGCAATTTTTTAAAAGCACATTCTCACAAGATTTCCAAGAGACGGGAAAAAATTTCCAACAAAGGTCCAAGTTTTTTTCCCCCTCCTTTTTCTTGTAATATACATTACGTAGTTTTATCAAAGGCGCGAGTTTCATAGAAATTGAAAGAGCCGTATACGCTTGAGTGCGAAGAAAAAAGCGCGCTCCAGCGAAAAATCGATTTCAATTGGAATTTTCCGAGAAACGCCACCTGCTGCCCTTATTTCCACCGCTTCATTTTCCCTTTCGTTTGCTCCCGATTAAACCGATTCCGATTACCGCGAATAGCCCTCCGTATGGGAAACGAGGAACGCTTTGTGCGCCGCGAGGAGTAACATTACGCGGAGGCTGCAGTAAAAACTTTTGCGCGTACCGCACGAGGAAGAGAAAAATCGTGCGTTGGAGTATCGTGAGGAGGAGAAGTATAATCGTGTCTTTACCACCGCGGCGTAATTTACTAATCGTAAAAGTTTAGCGTACGCCGCTCGTACGGGGTATTGTTGCTGCGGTTACAATTACGCCCAGTTGACAGTGATTTATGTTTTCGGAGGAGGGAAAAAGCACTTTGAAGGCGACCTCATCGATCAAATTCCCCTTTTTTTCCCTACCCATTTTTGACGGGGCCTTTGAAACTAATATCTCTTATCAGCGATAAAATATTGCGATCGGTTATATACATACAACAGAAAAAAATAGAAATAAACGTGTCAATATTTTTTAGGTGAGTGAAAAGTTTGTTTGAAGATAAGAGTATATAGCGAGTAGAAGCGCGAAGAACGAAAATTATTGACGTAGCGAAAACTTCGCACATTTTTATTCTCGTTTTCACGCTGGGAAAAAAAAAATACAATTCTTACTCTCAATATGGAGTCCCTACAGCAAAAATAAGCTCCATTCCTTCGTATACTCCCTCGAAAGCACGAAAGAAGGTCCATTATGAAAAAAAAAAAAAAAAAGATGAAAATCGTAATAAAAAGGGGTAAAGGCGTGGAAGCTAATCAGCGCGGAGCTCAGCTCTAACTCGACCCATAAAACCAGCTGCCCTAAAATTCCTCGTTGGCCCGACGGGCCCTTAGCAGCCCCTTTACGATCGCCCGCGCGCGTGAACCTTGGGTGTAATATATCTCATCCCTTGGCGATATATATATATATATACATATACACGCACGTGCAATAAAAGCCACTCTGGGGCAGCTGGGTGATTTTTTTCCTGCCCGTGCACATGTGTTGTGTACAGTGCGAGAAAAATTACAGTTCGGCCGCGCGAGTGTCTCTTTTTTTTGTACGACGCGATGGATATCTGCTGCGAGATGAAGCTTGAAATGGCAAAGAAAAGGGAAGGAATATACCGTGGTATACTCGATAGATGTACAAAACGCGGAGAAAAAGAAAAGGTATACGTGCGCGTTTGAGCGATGTATATTGTGACTTGTCGTTGGATCGATACTGTGTACACGAACGCGAGCACTTGTCGAGCTTTGAAGAGTGTAAATAAAAAAAAAAAGTTTTTACTATAGCTCTTACCGTTACTGATATATGAGCGAAATAAAATTTCAAATGCGATTTTATTTATTTTTATCGTAATCAGCAGGTTAAATTACATAAAATATCAAAAACGCCTTCTTCTCCAACAACTTTCTAATTCAGAAGTTTCTCGGTTGGTCTAAATGGCTGAAGAAACGCGAGCAAAGCCAAGGAAAAATAAACGTCGCGTCACGTCGTACCAAGGAAAATCGCCCGTGGCATCTTAAAGCGTATACCTTCAAGCCGTAGCTCCTTTGGGAAAGAGAAGTTAGGACAGATGATGCGAAAGGGAGTCATTGGCGCGAGGGAGAGTCCATATACGAGCAAGTGTGATTCACCAATCGGATACAAAACAAAAAACACCCACGCACACTAGAGGAGAAGGTGGTGGTACATGCAGGTGTATGTCGTAGGTACATCGCATACACGTGGAAAGGGAATCGACACTCGAGGTCGCAGTTGGCGTTGATATTATATATACGGGCCGTTATACTCGTGAACTGGCCGTGAAAGATATTATATAGGTCAATGACATTGTAATATCGCCGGCCCGCACGCGAAAGCGAAATGGAACGTGCCTTTTTTGCCCTTCCTTTTCTTTTTTTTTTTTTTTTTTTTTTTTTTCGTATACAGTACTCGCGCGTGATAGTATACCTTTGCAACAAGTCACCGGAAGATATATACGAATGCACCTCTTTGTCGCAACGAGTCAAAGGCATACACTTTTACGTATAACTCTTTTTTTGCAAGTCACTCGCGGTCTTGGCATTTAATTTAACAAGTACACGAACACTGTTTATCGAGCCCCGTGTGATCGATTATTATTCGTTCGAACCATAAGGCAGTTATTTTTCGTAAAAAATTTTTTTGCCCCTCGGCTGCTGACCTGCATTTTCGACGTCACTTGTTACGTGACTTGTTTCTTTCACAAGGCTGTTTACTCGAGGTGGCAACAAATTTGTTTCTTTGATAGGCGAAATGGGTGCTTTTTAGGTGAAGAAACGATGCTAATAAAAAAATTACGCTATGTATAACAAGAACGGAGAGTTTTGGCGACAACCCGTAGCTAGTACAGTCCAACAGCTCAAACGAAATGCAAATGAATGCTTGGGTATGTACATCCGCGCAGGTAAGCACTACGTGGAAAAGTAGGTCAGAAGTGGGTTAACCAAGAGCATCGTTGGCAAGTGCAAAAGGTAGGTATAAGGTACAACACCTTGCGTATACGTTTTACCGAATCGAGTCGCTTATGTTTTTGAGTGCCCGGCAAAGGAGACGCTGCAGCTCTCGGGGACCACCACAACCACCAAGTTTAGTTATTTCCTCTCTTTCGCGAAGAAAAGGTAAGAATTTCAAGCAGCCCGTCGTGCCCCTTGTCGCGGTAGTTGTTGCAGCGTACGCGAAACTTCTTTTTGCCGATGTTACAAATGCACAAGGACTCGAGAACTTTCCAAAGTGCCAACTTTAAAAATGCGTGGCCGGAACGCGTATAGGTATAAATATGCATGAAACCACGAGTGTAGACTCGATGATTCGGTTACAGGAGAGTTGTGTTTGCCTCCCCTATATAATATGCTCATGTCTTATTCTGTTACAGCACACGTGGGCGCGTGTCAGATAAACTTTTGTCACCTAATTTTCTTCTTTTTCATCGCAGCGCGTGTCATACATTTGGGCCCTTCGTATTAAGGCAATGTATCCTATAATATCATTCTTGTTTGAGCAACTAAAATAGTATATAGAATTAAGCGCGTGTGCCCGTGCAAGCACCGTAGCCAAGAGGCGCAAAAGGAAATTACTGCGACTGCTGTCGTACATATGTGATTTGAGATTTCATTGTGTCACACGTGGACCCTAATTGAAAAGTTAATTAATCAAAAATATGTGAATGGCGTGATTATCTTGACTGAGAGAAAAATAAATTGTAAAATATTTACTCTACCCCATTCAATGTCATTTCGGTATTGAGTATTAATCGTCATTACAAGATGGAAAAGTATAACAATAGTGGTTTTAATAAAAAAATTCAGGTTATATCATCAACCACATAACTCTGCAGTTTTTGTCAATATAATTCACAAATGAGTTTAAGTTCATGATCGTGTAAATACACGCGAATTTTATTACTTGCATAATTATTTTACTTATTCAATGAATCCTAATGCAACTGTATTTTTTTGCAATGTCTAAAAGATTGTGCAACATATATTGACAATAGAGGACTCTTATTTTTCATCTTATAGTTTTATTTTGACATTTCTGAGATTTGGGGAAAAAAAATAACTAAAATAACCTTCAACAAAACGATTGCAGAGGTGGAGGGATGTTTGCGCGAATCGAAAGTGACTTTCGTGAAAGGTCGAGGATCGATTGGAAGCGATTTCAGACAAAAACGTCCCTGTGTATACCGTACGTGGGTTATGTATAGATCTAGAGCAGATTTCAAAATCATTTTCCGAGTTGGCCGACATAGAAACTCCATTAGAGCATTTCGGACTGCTCGGACGCCTAATTTCCGCCACTCAATTTTCCGATCTCTGAGTAACCCGACGACGTGTAGGGAAGGTCTCGCGGAAACTCGTTTTTGCTCGGCTACCGTCAAATACTGCTTCAGCTTGCTTTTCGATCAAACTAATAAATTGATTTTTTTTTTTCTTCAAATGTTTATTTATACACACAAAAATTTGATAAATACACCTATTATTATTTTACAAAATTATAATCGAGGTAATTGTAATCACAATACATTTACACATTCAAATTAATTATTCACTCGACGATATTGCGCTCAAATTTTCTTTGCACATGGAATGAAGCCTCGAAACAAAACATCAAGGATTATACAATTTTTTTTCTCAAATAAAAAAAAAACACGCTCTTACGCATACAATTCCCTGATGCACAAAATAACGTAATTATATACGTCATTTACTAACTTTTGCACACTTGCGCGGGCGCGGTACCACGTGCGACCACACCGTAATAATGGAAGCAGCAAACGAGGCGCAATAAACGAAGGCCTAACGAAGCCATTACCATGCTAATCGGGCAATTTCGTAATTTTCCCTCTCTTTTCCCTTCGATCCCGCAAGAAACGAACCAACCACCCCTACTCATCCGTCTACTAGCCTCCTCCTTCCCTCACTCGATAATTCTCCTCTAATAGAATAGATTAGCGCTACTTCTTCTCTTCCTTCTCCGACGGGCCGGGCTCGACTTGACAAGTGCCGCGAGCGGAATTTCATTTTCAACATACATCCGTATAATATTAAGGTCTTTTTTTTCCCCCCACCCCTTTGAGCAGTTGAGCGTTAAAGTTATTCAGCAAAAGCACGAGATAATTAATTTGTACCCATTCATCGTTCAACGTGCTAATTTAATTTAATTTCATTGCGCGTATTATATATAATATAGGTACTTTTGCTATTAAAAAAAAAAAAAAAAAAATTCATTATAATTGTTTTATTCCATTTATTTAAAGTATTAATTCAAAAGCTCTAAATTTAGACGTATTGGGATTACTTTTGTTTGTTTTTACCATTGTAGGAAGTAATTTTCATCGTGACCATATATAGTGACTCGTATAATTGTCAGTCCCTCTAGACTCGTTCAACACCCCAGCGCAGTAATTTTTCCTTTTTTCTATACGCGCAGCAATCAAAAACCCCCTTTTGCTATGGGTCATCCACATATTATACAAGTTGAAATATAGTCAGACCCCCCCCCTTACCCCGTGGAAATAACCACGTAAACAAAACTCAAGCGTCAAGTTTTAACGAGCTTGCACAAACCCATTGGACAACCGACTAAATTGAACGCACGTACAGCTATGATTTTCGCTCCATCGCGTCGCAAGCTCTCGCGGCTTATGAGCTTTGAAAGCGAAAAGTAATTCCGGGAAGAGCCGCCGCTTCAACTTTCCGAGCAGTTTTCATCCTCTCGTGGGCAAAGTCGAGTGTATGGTTCAATGGAGGCGGAAAAAAAGGCACGAATTGATCGGATACAGTGCATACACGCTTTGGCTCGTATAGGATACAAAGGCGAGAGCGGACTTATAAAAAAAAAAAAAGATGCAGTGACGTTATTTTCCCGCTCGAAGCACGTATTATGGTATATACATGCATCATAATACGCGTGGATGGAGCAGTTGAATAACGTCACCGGCATCAGCGGCTTCGAAGCTTTCACCGCACTCTGCGGTGCGTATAATACACATAGGTATTATTACCCGGGGAATAATAAGAGGCTCGTGGGTGTGCGCGATACCTATACTCCGTTTCTTGCGTCTATCGAACCGCATTCGAACGTGCGCGTGTTATAATACAGAGATAGGCGAGGCAGGGAATTTATGACTCGAGGGAGATTAACGGCGCGCGCTCTTTTATCGTCATTTCTCGGCGCGTGCATGGGTGAATCTAAATTCATGAGAGGGAGCCCAAGTGGGTCTTTAGGGTTTTTCAATTTGCATATATAGATCCGTTATAGGTACACCCTCCCTGCCTATATATATATATGCTCCGTTGGATAAAGGATTGGGTGTATTTTATTGGGGAAGGAGGACAGGGCTCGCGGTGATGCATGCAAATTCGTGTATATGCGGTGTATACGACGGGAATGGAAGAACCATTAGCGAGACTTAGTTTTTTTTTGCGGTTATTGAAATTGACTCATACGACGGAGGTGCGTGTTTTTTTTTTTTTACGCCTAAAAGCTTTCATATAGAACGGAGCGTGACGCTAATGTCCGAGCGAGCATTACGCTGTATACTCCGTAGGAGGAGAAAATTAAGCTCAAACACGTATTTGTTTGATTTATCGGGAGAAGCGGCAATGAGAGATAGAGTCAATTTGCCATTAGTTGGAGAGAGAAAAAAAGAGAGAGAGATCGCTGCGGGCTAGTACGATTTATCGGGCGACACGTATATTTTGCGCTCTAGGAGACAAATGAAGCCATTTTTCGCGGGGGTATGTATGTATATATACATTTCAAAGAGCAGATAGGAATCCGTCCCCCTTTTTTCTTTTTAATTCTTTCTTCCTCCGTCGCTCTAACGCGATATTTTTGCACTGATGAGTTTTTTTTTTTTTTGTTTTTGCACGAGCGTACTAGTTGGACGGGGTGGGACAAAAGAAAAAAAAACACTTTGAACTTTTCGCCTGATGCGTGGAAAAAACGATGCGCGACAACATTTTCAATAAACCAATAAATACTGCTTTTTAGCGAAAAAATCACGATTTGTTTATTTATAGAGACCCGTCACGCCCCCGTTGGCACCGTCACTCGACGCGCGATAAAACGTAAGTAGATACGCCCGAGTGCCTTCAGACGGAATTTCGAAGAGGAGCGTTTATTTCTTCCTCCTCGAGCACCGCAATGTACAGGTATATATATACGCATTTATGTGTAGAAGCCGCGTATTGGTGCAACGTAACACGTAAATACGTAAGATGAGAAGTGGCACGCGGTCGATCGCGAGAGGAAAAGCCGCCTGTTACGCACAAGTGTGTATGTGTGCGTGTTGTATGTTTATACGAACATCGGGCTCTGCTCTCGGCAAAAGAAGCGCTTAATATATAACATCGGCAATAAATGTCGCGTTGTTTGCGCTATTGTTTCTGCAGATGAAAGGGGAGAGGGGGGGGAGATGGAAAATTTCGTTGCGTCACACCTGTTTTTCCAAAGTGTCTTTTCGCGTAAGCCGATCGGAGCAACTTGGAGTGTTTGGCCAAAACATGTATATATGTATATATATATCGGGTGTGCAAAAATACACACATCGGATCGGGCAACTGCGAGGTGGGACATATAAAAGGAAAATAATATAGTATCCTCATTTTTCTTTCATTCGCTCACTTGTGGCACGTGTTATTTGTATACAAAAAGAATAGCTGCCAAAACTATTGTCCGAGACTACAAAATGCAATCAATCAACTTTTCTTTTTTTTTTTTTTTAGCAAATAAGTTTGTTTTTTGTTTTTCATCAAATGTTCAAACTATTATGTTATTCATTCCTGGATGTACGATATTGTTAACCAAAGCACGGCTTGAGCATCGCCAATTTAGAATAATCATCATATTGCGTTGCGCAACGCAAGATTTCGTACCCTCCGATCGATTGAACGTACGAAAAGTACAGGGCATAGTAATTATAACGAGTTGTACCGATCCGATACGGCGCATCACCTTTTGCTACTCGTTTATTGGCACAAATGATCAACAACGGTGCAATATCCATACACGTATATATTCACATAGGCATCGGTATAGCGATTACCGATCCACAGCTCGATCCTTGAGAGTCGGACTACTCCTGCCATCTGCCAGCGAATCGGCGTACACTGTACACCACGCACCGGCCCACGTAAGTTATCTGCTCAGCAACGGAACGTCTTATTGCGATAGGTATGTACCTCCGTGGCATCCGAAAGTTCCCCCAAGCCGCGAGATTCCAGAGGGTTTCTCGGCTTAATTTCACGAGTTTCGATAATTTGGGGAATCCGCGACGGTATAAATACACACATACATGTACCAGCGCGTGTGTGCGGTGGCACGCTCGAGTTTTCGACTTGATGGGAAAACTTTAATTGCGGGGGTGACCGTGAAAAATTTACATACATATAGAAAAAAAAAAAAAAAAACTCACCCGAGCGCGACAAAGACAATACGTGTCCAGTTGCACCCAAGCCTGTATAGAGAGCACAGGGAAAAATCAAGTGAAACAAAGTAGTACTCACTGCCAGCTGAATCCACCGGTGATGCCATCCCTGAGCCGGTCCCTGAGGCTGCGCTGCCGGCTGGGTCCACTACCCTGGAACCCTTGGAGTCCGTGTTGTTGCTCCTGCTCGGAAACCGAGGGTAGACCACCACCGGGGCTCTCGGACCTGTTTGGCGAGCCACCCGCGAACAGTGCCATTTTCACCCCTCGCTGTTGTTGTTACTTATCGTGAACGCACACCCTCGTCGCCTTGGCTCGGGCCCTCTTCTCCTTAGCCTTTTGAAGATAAGACAAGGAGGACGGCCCGCGGTACCCGCCTCATTGTGTATTTTTTTTTTTATTTGGGCTTCTCTTCCCGCGAGAAGAAGAAGAAGAAGAGACTCGGTGGGCTACACTTGGAGAGGGAGAAACAAAGGTGACTACTTTTTTTTTTTTTTCATATTTTTCTCCTACGCGTATATGGTACTCGCTCTGCTTCCACGGCGAATCGTTCGGCTTGAGCTTGTTTCATCGACTTTCGTGGGTGATGATTTTCTCACCTCGATTGACAAAGTTAAAGTGAATATAATTAAAGTTGGCTTTGGAGAGATTAACCCACTTTGGTGCAAAAAACATACCTACGCCCATGCATGTATTATTCATCGGGTACGTGTGTCTTATGAAATGTGTGTATTATACCCATCGCGAGGGAGTCTTTGCATTCAAAAGTCGGCTGTCGCCTGAATTATAACTATAATTATATATATGTACAGTTGTTGCCGTTGTTGTTCTTATCGTTGGGTGCAAAAGTTCGTGGGACGCACTTTTCCTCGTATAAATACTCGAGTCCAAAAGTTTGAGTATACATAACACAGCTTTATGTGCAGTTCATATACAATTCATATTGTTTCTGGAACTAAGCTCGGTATAAACGAGTAAAAAAAAAGTTTTTCGGAAATGGGGACGCAGTCGCGTAAGGGTGGCTTTACGCAACGTAAATATATCTAGTTGTATGTATTATACAGTTGGACTGCGCTGATGGAAGGATATTGTTTTTTCATATAATGTTGTAACGCCAACGCGGCATAATCTTGTGAATTAAAAAATTAAAAAATCTGTTTTATTCATAATGATAAAAAATGGCACTTCTGACATTTAAGAAAATAATTTTCTATGTTACAACCAAAACGCCGTAAGTATACGCGGCGCGTGTTGCTCATTGAAAAATTGATTTTCACTCTCCCTTCCCTGGTGTATTTATAACCAGCTCCAGATGGGCGTTCGGGGGAGAAAAATTATTGGAAACAGTGATCTTGTATGCTCTGGTGCTGTTACTATGATTTTACGTGACAAGCTCGACTCGTGTATGCATGGAGCTTATTTATACCCGAGGAGGAAACGTTTGAATGTATACTGTATTTGCTCACGTCAAAAGTTTGTATTTACGGTGGTTCGAAAATAAACATCACAGAGGCCGGCACTTTCACACGTACTGACTCCGGGAGCCAAAACAAGTAGTACGGCACGCTCTTCGGTCAGACGCACAGTAGGTAGACTCAACGGCGGAGGATACAAAGGGGATTTGCACCGCGTAAGTGGCGGCGGCTTTTATTCCAGACTTTTATCGGCAAAAGCTTTATTTTTTTTATCAAAGAGAAAAACAGAGGGATGAAAGCGAAGGAGGGGGGGCTTTTTACCCGGAGATGCTCGTACACCGATAAACAAAGCGAAGGGTCGATAGTTTTAAATAAATTATCTTTGCACCAACTGCTCGTATGGTGGAAACCTCGTCCCAAATATTCCAATCACGCGCTGAGTTCACCTCATAGTTTAAGCAATTAAAAATGTTATCGCTTCTCCCAGACCGTGTATATACGGATGAAGACTCGTTAAAACGCGAGAATCCAAATGATCGTCGAATCGAGGAGGGGAAAAAAAAAATAAAAAGAGCAGCTCTACAAACCACTCGGGCGACGTAATAACGAGGCATCGTTTGTACGACTTTGTCGTCGCGGTAATAATCCGCGCTGATATAGAACGGAGCCCAAAGCACCACGTAATCTTCTCCTCTCTCCACGTAATCATCCACTCTCCTTCTAAACTCGCTGGGCATTACAGTTTTCGACACAAGGTTAAAAAATAAATTTCAAACATTTCTGTTTAATAAATTGCTTGATTCTGATTCTCAAGATTGGAACCGCGAACAAGGCATTATCTCATGACTCTAAAAACTTTTAAAATTATTTTTAATAAAAACAAACTTATACAATCTTACAATAGCTACAATAGTGTTAAAATAAGTCTAATCAATTACGTTAAATTTATTTATTGCCAAATTATACGATTATTACTATTACCAATTTTATTAATTATTTTGTCAATTATAATTATATGTATTCTACGAACTATTACTTTTGTCATCTTCACTGTATTCTTATTCCATTGTTATTAATTATGTTGATAATTTGTTATGTATCTTATTACTCTATTAATTATCTGTAAATTATTTGAGAACCATACGTGGTTATACCACAAGGTTTGAATAAAGAATTAATCTAATCTAATCTAATGTATATATGTGTACAACTGGTAATGACAATGCTCGGCCATGTAAGTAAGTCTTTATTTGGCACTAAGGACTCAGAGGTCCTGTTTAGTGCTTGACATGATGAATTACAGCAGATACATTGTTGTACAAGCGTTGAAAGTGTAAAAACAGCTATCACAGGTAACGCTCAAAGAAAATATCATGTAAAACAAAGAGGTAATAAAATAAAATATATAAATAAATAAAAAGATAAAAAATAATTCAATAAAATAAAAAATGTGCATAATAACAACAACACTGATGTAATAAAAACAGTAATGGTCAAGTAAAGTATGATAAATAAAATAAAATGGAAATACAAGGAACAATTTTAAGTTAACAGTCAACATAGATGGACCACTACACAATTAAAAGTAAAGATCACAGCTTTAAAAGGCACACACAGTTGTCATCAGCTGACGGGGCAATTACTAGGTCGAGCCACCGCGAAAGAGGTGTTCTCGGAGACGAGTCCTGAAGCGAGGACCATAGGCCAGCCACCTGATCGCCACGGGTAAGTCATTCCACATCCTGGAGACATAATTTATAAACGAGTGCCTGTAACACTCGGTTCTTGTGTGAGAGACAAGCAAGTCCAAATTAGAATGCCTTAAGGATACAAGCCCACCGGCAGGTCGATAGGACAGCTGTTCACGAAGATAGCCCGGTTCACCGCGATGGAGCACACCAGCGAGCAGACAGAGGCACAGGTATAGTCGCGCCGCTCCTCGTAACTGGGCACCCCGAGCTGCCTGTAGGCCGGGGTTATATATGTTCAAATATTGTGATGCCCGTGACGAAACGCAGCGACGCAGCTTCAACCTCAGCTCGAGCGACAGATCCAGGAACAGGCCAGGACAGTAGTAGTCCAAGTAAGGGAAAACCAAGGCCTTCACCAGTAGAAGTCTCGTAGAGGCAGGCAAGAAGACAGACGAACAAGAGCAACAAAACATCGTCTCACAGTGGCAATCGTCTGCTGAGCACCCGACAGAGTATTGTCTGTATACAGTCCCAGTATTTTCATACCATCCTGGAACCGCACGACATCACCGCCAACCCGGAGCACCGGCAATGAGTCCGTCGGGAGCCGTACAATAAAATTACGCGTAGCCACCCAAGAGGCCTGGGTCTTATCCGGCCGCACTCTCAAGCAATTCTAATACGCCCACCACAGCAGTTGCCTCGAGATCCGAATTCGTTTCAGCAACAATGCGGGTCGCCTCGCTGATGGGGCCACTTCTCCAAATGGTAAAGTCATCAGCATACATATGATGAGCACAATGCCGCAAAACTGAGGGCACGTCGTTAATGAAAAGGGCAAAGAGCAGAGGACTCAGCGCAAGCAGCGTAGCATTCAACGAGTTGCTCCCTATTATTACCGAGCTATCAGGCCCATAAAGCACGCGCTGTACGTCAACCTTCAGACTCTTGGGGTTGATCGCTCGAAGGATGGTCTCTTTGGTATCCCTAGAGGAGGGGAAATCCTGTCGACGGCCGATAGTGAGTCGCCTAAGGTGCCTACCCGCGAATACCCCGCCGGAGCGCAATGATACCTTCTGTTGTGCGCCTGCAGAGCTGACAGACCGCGGCCGCCTGCTCAATAAGTACGTTGGCAGGCAGCCTTGATAACTCCGTTACACATGTCCATCGATTTTTCTTCTTGCACAGATACGCACTAGAAATGTTTAGTTATGCATTGCTAAAGGAGCTAATTGTATCACGAATCGCCTTTTTTGTGCCAGCCTTCTTTCTCGTTGCTAAGGCGTTCAAGTAGGATATCGCGCCCAAGTGTAGCACTCTTTATCAGTTTGTTTACATCTTCGGCCGATAAGAGCCGAGGCCGCGAAGTCACTCGAGTCACTACGCGGTCTTTTCCTCGTATTGTCGCTGACTGATGGCTGATCAGAATTGTCCGAATCCATCGACAGCTAATCAGAACGCGCACGTTCCAACTGTCGAAGCCACGCGAGCGCACGCTGTAGCTGTGTGAATCCACCTTTAGGCAACACGACGCACGAATTCAGTAAAAAAAAACGGTAAAGTTGCTGATTAATGAGTCAATCGCTATACACATGACACGACACAGAGAAGTACACAAACAAAACGACAAAGGGCACACAAACAATTAGTAATCAACAAATAACCACGGAGCCATCACTGGCACTATACGGGCATATATACGGGCCTACCGCGGGCGAAACGATCGATCCGCAAACACGAGCCCAGCCCCGAATACTAGGTCAAGTGCGCCGATTAATTAGCCACGTTTTCTCTCGATATCTCGCCCCTCCGTACCGCGGGTTCCTCATTCTCCCAATTGCTACTTGATCTCGTCTCCCCCTCTCGGTACGAGGGATCATCCGGATTTTACAATGTCGGATAGCACACGAGAAACGATTAATCCAAGCACCCATATACTCGCGATTAGTCGGTTATAGCAAGGTTGCGCGCTACGAAGCGGCATACCTTTGGACAAACGAAAAATAATATAATTATCGTGTTGCTCGTTTAGATGTTACATCCTTTATTTTTTTTTTTTTATTTTTTTTTTTTTTTCTTTTCCTTCCTTTCTTTTTTTTCCCCCCCAAAACGGTTCAAATGGACAATGTACGCGATAGGGTCAAAGAGGATACTTGTACCCCGATCGAGTATTCCGATGGTGCTGGTACAGACGTGTGGGTGAATAATGACCATACATCATGTACCTATACATATAGGTATAGAGAAAACGTATATCACGCTTGCGTATAATGCATACACGATTTTTTTCCTCCAAAGTAGCACAAAAATCTCGACGTGAATACCATGGGAGGGGTGGGGTAGATCTCAAGCGTGTAACGTTGACAAAACGAGGGGAAAAATGAGGGAGGGGGGATGATAATGGGAAGATTTTGAGCTCTTGGAGCATGACGAGGACGGCGATGACAGGGGCGCGTGTACATTAATCATCGGACTAGGCAGTGAGAGAGAGAGAGAGGACTTTGTATAGCGCGCGAGAGGGTAGCCGGGAGATGAGGCGCCTATATACTTGCTGGTACAAGGTCAAGTGTGCACATGTATATGTATATACCGGCGTGGGTTGGGGTTGGAGAGAGAAGGGTGTACAGTATATATAGGTTACGGCTGTACTTTTCACAGGTGAGGCTCGGACGAGCCGAAAAAAAGATAAAAGGAAGAGAGGGTTGCGATAGCTCGAGCCGAGAAAGAGAGAGAGATAGCACACGAGGATATGTATAATATATAGGCAGGTATCGATCACCACGGCCCTATACTATCTAAACGTTGTTCGAGCCGGTAAAGGTCTCTATATGAGGCCAAAATGGTGTGTGTGTGGACTCGGAACTGCGGACTGTACCCAAATTGTTTATGTACAAGGAAGGAGCAACTCCGTGTGCACTCGAGGCTTATACCTAAACCTTGTACATTATACAGGATACCTGCAGCTCGACATTGTTAATGCAACAAATGTCTTTAGGCTGTGTAACACGTTAACTCGGAACGTACCTACATACATACTTTTTAAGTATCTATATATACTCTTTTTTTCTTTCTTTTTTTTTTTTTTCCACTCGTAGCGGCTCCAATCGTGTGGGTGTATATGCCTTGGTTGGCTTTGTTTACGGTTTTATTCGTTTTTTTTTTTTTTTTACATCCACTCGTCCTTTTTTTTTTTCACTTCCCCTCGTAAATCTATTTTTTGCCCGCACGATTGTTATTATTATTATTTGAGGTTAAACTGTTATTGGCTAAATTAAATTTACGTATTTGGGCGTACGAATCGCGAGTTAGAGCCAAGCATGGGAATATTTTCATCCTCGAAAAAAATAACGCCTCTACCTCGTGCATGGTTTTTCATGTATTTCCACATATACTATGTTCACGTTCGGTTTTTCCTCGATCAAAATAAAAATTGGAGAGAAAAAAAAAAAAACGAGTAGAGGTCGTCCCACGTTGTGAAAGCTACCTTGCTCCGGAAAATTCCCCCCTCCCCCCCGTGGTTCTGCGGTCGCGCTTTCAATCGAGGGTAGCTTTGTTACCATACTCAAATCGAAATGCAAATCATCGGACCGAAGGGTCGACAGCGACCCCCCCCCCCTTCCCGCGAGTCCAAACAAACCATCGAGAAAAAGTGGCGTTTACTCCTTGCTCTCCTCGTTTTTATATATATGTACCAGTGGTGTCAGCAAATTTCCTTCCTTTTTCAGCTTTCAAAAGTCCCAAGTCAGCCCCGACCCTGGAAATGGAATAAAGTATATACGTAGCATCGCGGAGAGGTGGGCCAAATTGAAAATTGGCACGATCGTCGCCTGCAGGTTTTGATCGAATTAACCCCGCGCTCATCACCGATCTTTGCCCCCATCGACTCGCTTTTTCATCCAATATCCTTTTTATTTATTTTCTTACTTTTCGCCGCAGTTACAGCTCATCCCGTGACCGGCATCGCGATAGGGCCAAACTGCCGCGCACTGGAAAATAAATGAGACCTCGCACTTTCCCGGTGGAAGAAGGACGAGACCACAGTGGTGGCTCGTTGTCTTTTTTTTTTTTTTTTTTTTTTTTTTTTCATCCTTGCTCCGTTAATTCTTGCGGATGGCGTTGCCGATAAGGTGTACCTACGTGAGTTCGGGGGGTAAAATAAACTGCCACCGGCCCCAGAGTCCTGGAAGAGGTTGCAATGAAGACAAAGTCGAGGGGGATGTAAAATAAAAGCGTTTCAAGTACGCAATAATTAGTGGAAACTCCGATCTTTGAATGACTGGGCAGATAACGAAGCGTCGGAGCTTATGTAATGGTTCCTCCCTCCGATGGACCGACCACTTGGTTGCGCGAGAAAACGTATGTAACCCGAGGCCACGAGGGTCGAATAAAAAAAAGAGCCCGCGCGGAAGGGACGCGGTAATCCCTTTTCCGGTGCTCGCAGGCTGGAAAAGCGCCTCGTCCATATATTCGGGCGACTCACCCTTCTTTTTTTTTGTGTACACACACACACACCTCCGCGGACACGAACGCACGGTTATTTATTTATTTTTTTTTATTTGAACGCTGACCTGCAAAGCGTGTTTACCCCTTTGGCGCTTTTTGACGTAACGTGAATTTAATACTCGGGTAGCGTTGAAAAACGCGCGATGCGCATATATATATGTATATATACACCGATGCCCTTATTTATCTTTGCGCGTGTTTACCCATCGCTGTGCGCGTTATTTATTCCAATGCACGTTGCTAACGTTTTACACTTTTTACCTTCCAATGGAGTATTTATCGACAACTATATTGTACATCCAAAAAAGTACCTGCATTTCCCAGTTGACCTCAAACGCGATTCATTTTGTCATAGGTAATAATAATAATGCACGTAAGAAGGGATCGAAGGACAAATGGTATACCTCGTCAGCTCCCACTTCCGTGGCTCGGTCTAACAACCTATATATATATACCCGTAGGTACCGCACTCGAGAAAGAGAGAGAGATAAGACAAATTTATGCGATCGTGGGAACAAGAGGGTGTACGTATAGGGCGGAGATAGAGGGGCTTTGAGAAAGAAATCTCGAGGAAGCGAGAATGAGAAACACTTTTCATGGGTACCTATCACTATACACGAGAGGACTATGGCCAATAAAATCTGCACGTCTCATCAGTTCGGGGTCATGTATTTACGCGTATAACTACTGCTGCAGTGGCAATGGATTTTGTGACTTTGAGGGATACCTTTTAAGGAGAAATGTGTTACTTATTATGGTTATAAAGAAACTGATTTTTGTCATTTAATGCGTACTATGTACACGTTGGGGCTAACAAATTAATATTTTAAATACAAATTCTTTTTTATAATACCATTTTTTTTTTTTTTTTTTTTTTTTTTTTTTTTTTTGTTCACCAACAAAACTATACTGTATCGAATAAATCTATTTTACTTTGAAGAACCAAATCGACCCCTTACGTTTTCCAAACGACAACAGATGCACATTAACATTGAGAATTGCCGAAATTTCAGCCTCGAACTCTGTACAAGTGTACAAGAGAGAGAGAAAGAGAGTAAAGTAGAGCGTACTCGTTTCCATCGTAATTAAACCAACTTTCCCTCTCGTTCGCGTGACGAGAAGTAAACACAGCGAAAACAAATGTACACATGCACCTATATACATCAGCTTTTCGAAACATTAACGAAATCAAAGTACGAGCTCGGCCAACCTTGCCCCAACCTGATCTACTTTGTATTCCACCCTCACAGGTGATTTTTTCCTTTCGCAATCGAGAAAAATTAATTCGGACGTTATCATTAAAAACCCATTTGCTAACATTACATTGAATTTAAATAAAATAATAATAATAATAATTACACGCATACACACAAACAGTATACTCGGACGGTTCTTATATAATACAGAGCATAGGTACATCAATATTATACCGAGAGATATAGAGGAGCGCACGAAAGTAGCCACCCATCACCGGCAGTCCCTTACACACTGCGACAGTGACGACTGCCGGAAAAGTCGAAAGTAGCTTATACATGTATATGCGGTGTCCTTATCACCGGCAGCTCTTCGCGAGGAAAGAAAAAAGAAGGAGGAAGCGACGACAGGAAGAAAAGGAAAACGGAATCGACTCGGCTGTTACCGCTCGCGCGAAAATTCCCTGCTCCCCAAAGTGTACATGTGTAGGTGTACTGTACGAGCAAAAGACAGATCCAACTGCACGTACACGTATATATTATGTGTGCAACATCGTAGCCGAGATTGAGCGCGCGGTGAGAAGGGACGCGCACGTGTGCGAGTTATATACATATACATGGAAAAGAGGAAGGAAAAAAAAAAAAAAACAGGTGGAGGGGCAGGGTCGACCTTGACGTCAGAGCAACCCCAACAACCACCACCCCGCGCGTGCACATCCCTCCCTCCCAACTGGTGGCTGATCATCGCGGGGGTGGTCGTCGGTCTCCCAGCCTTTTCCCCCGGCAACAACAAGCCAGCCAGTCCTTCCCCCTCCTGCCACCCTTTCATTGTGCAGCGGGGATTGTTTCGCAAAGTAGGCCGCGCGCGCGCGCGCTTGTGCACCCCCCCAAAGCCACCCTCCTTCGTTAGCTCCTCTTTACTTTTTCGCCTCCCCCCCCCTGTTTATCTCTCTCTCTCGGTTTTTTTTTTCCAGCTCGGCGACAGTCGAGGCAATCAATGGCTACTACGAGCATCCAGGAAGAAAGTGCGGCGCCTCGTTCACCCCTGTATACTGTGGTTCGCGTGCAACACATTGCATCGGGAGATCGGGGCGCGGAATACACCGGGTATTGGTACACAGCGCGTAGGAATACGATATACACTGGCAACGATGCCTATACGTATACCGTGTAATATATGGGCGGAAGGGCGAAGGGGTGGAGAGGGGGGTGGGGGCTGGCACAGGCCTGTAGTTCAAGGCCACCGGGTGGAGGAGAGCATCGACGGGCCTATACACGTGTATCTATATCTCCCTTTATGCTTCGCGCACTGCAGCTTTGGGCGTACGAAGCGCGCTCGCCTTACGATAAACAACCGAGTCGCGTGTTTACTTGTTTCTTTGTTTGTTTTTTTATCGATTGTCAATCAAATCGTACGAGGGAAATATACGTATACTCAAGGGGTTTAGAAATTTTTGCCAACTGCGCTTAGGGGGGGTGGATTTTTTTTTTTTTTTTTTTTTTTTTGGTTTTCATGTTTTTGGTAAATAGAGGCACATTTTCTTTTTCTTTAATCGGCTCAAGAGTAGTAGTAGCAGTAGACAGTAAAGGGTGAAAGAGGGAAAAAAAAGCATCGCCTATAGGTGAATAGTAACCTACATAATGACGCGAGAGTCGATTGATGGGCTGCTGCGTATACGACTGCAAGGGGATCTGATTATGTAATTATCATAATGTTATACGCGCGGTGCGTTTCAACTCGGACCACCTCTCGAAGTATGTGCGATCATTTGGACGAACCTGCGTACGTATATATTAGGATTAGGAATCCGTTTGATGGGATTTTTTCAAACAAAGTATACCGGTGTAAAATTGTAGTTTTTTTGTTTTTCATTCTGAGGTAAAAATTCGAGCTTTGAATGAAAAAAAAAAAATAAATAAATTTGTTTAAACAACTCTTGATCCCTGTGTTTTTTCTATTGAGTACCTGCCCCCGAATAATCCTCGCATTGGCTAACTCCATAACTCAAGTGACTAAAACAGATACCACAATAGGTACACATGTGACACTATTTTTCTTTTGTAAGTTCGATCGATTTGCAAACTTATGGAGGTACTCTGCGTAATATTGGCGCAATGTACCGTTTGTAACTTGAAAAGATTCAATCTTTCTCGAGGGTAGAAAGTAAACTTTGACTTTTTTTTTTTTTTTTTTCCATACGATAAAAAATACGCAACGTACAAATACAGACCGAATCACAAAATTCGCGGGGTTGTGTATAAATAACTCAAAATAATCCTCGATTCGAATAATCGGGGTGACGTAGCCTGTCGTCACATATTGGATTATACTGCGGAGCCATAGGAAATCCTCTTAACGACTGCATACATGTGCGGACGTCCAGAGCAGCCGTTGTGTATATGTACAATTATAAACGCACACCTAAAGGTGACACTGCGAAAGGAAGCGCGGCGTTTCAAGGTCTCGATCTTTATCCCGACCTCCGCCGTCCCTATCTCCTTCTTCGCTAATTGTAATCCTCATCGAGTGCACGTATACACACGTCGATTGATTTCACATACACCCGCTGGCGATTATGACACAACGCCACTGGACTTTAGCAACATCTTGTTTATACGAGCTTCAATGACAAAGTATTCCCCGGTGGGTATAAGCGGCTTTCGTATACTTTTTGATATAAAAGAAAGGCTTACGGGGAGCGTCTTCTTCGTACGATTTCCCGCTCCCCCTTGCAGTATATGTATAGGCTCCGTTTGTTTTTCAAGAGCTTTTTTCCTCAGCCGCGACAAAGGAGCTAATGAAAAGGGAGTCGAACCCTCGGCGAAAGTTAGCCGTCCGACTCGCCGAATCACATTCTACTCCAAGTGGGAGGAAAACGCAGCGAAAGTCCAGTTTTATTATATCATTACACATCGAGGGGAGGAAAAAAAAAAAAATTAAGGGGCCCCTCCTACAACTAGTACTCGACTTTGCCTCGCCCGCGGGACGCCGTCTACCGTCCGAGGGACTTTCTGTACATTATACATCTCTCTTTTTCTCTCTACCCCCGATATACGTTGTAACATCTTTTTTCGATTTCGCGCCGGAGATAAATGGTACGCGGCGCTGGGTCGGTGTATACGTGTCCGGAGTTTCGGATGACTCGGATGTATCTCGTACGGAGCGACGGTGGTTCTCAAAAAAAAAAAAACATTCTTTAATTCAATTTTCATGAGGGAAGGGAATCAGCAGCCCGTGGGGGAGGGGGGAAATAAATTTTATTTTTTCATTTTTTGGACTGTCGATTCGGTATGTATCAAAAACACGTGCGTTTTTCTTTTTTCTTTTTATCGAGTTGTACGAGTAGACATTCGAATCCCCCGCGTTTTTTTTTTATTAAAAAGTATTTATAGAAACGAAGGGAGAAAAAAAAGTACCAGGGCTACATGTATATATGTCGGGGTTCTCGTGATAAATCACGCGTGGGACACACCTGTCGGAAGAGACGCAAGAGGGTCACCTGTCGATGATTTACACCCCAGAATTAAACACGCGCGTATGTATATATATACAGGGCCAAGGAGCATCTGAAGCCACGGTATAGGTATGTTGTTGTACTACACGCTGGAGGCAAGTACGAGCCCACCTTAATGAATTTCCTTATCGAGCTCTCGCGCTCGTATCATATCCACATCTACGTGTATACCCCGATCGATGATGCGTATCGGTGCACGCGGGTATATATAGGGTATACAGAGATTTGTTCGATGCGCCTTTGGGTGCAGGAGACAGCTCGACGCACGGAAATTAATCATGATGAACTTTGGCGCTTGTCGAGGTTGTCAATTTAGTCGCGCGTACCCAAAGGGGGGGAAGGGTTTTGAGAGCACCTCGACAGACGCGCCTTCGATGATAAGCACGAGAAACGGTACAAACGATCGAGTTGAAGCTAATACGAATTGTTTTCGTCGAATACAATAATAGTACCACCAACTAATGACCAATGAGTATATATGATCTACTCGCTACTTTCGACTCAATGGCGAGCGTATAGAATCTATACAGATTAGGTGCTCCCTATCGTTCATAAATTCCACGCTACACGGGTATGAACAAAAAATATTTTTCTTTCTTACTTGCGAGGCGCCCACGTGAGATCCGTAGGTGAGGTCGTTCCGTCTATATACCCTACTAACAACGTGGGACAGGTGTACGTGCGTGTGTGACTAATAGCCGCAGGTGGGATCATCGGGGCTTTACGTCCTGTACGCGCAGACATTACGCACAAAGGAGAACAAATCACACCGGGTGTCAAGGCAATGTATTTACCTATGTAGCCTCCCCCCGGGGCCCCAAAGCTCGGAGCAAATATAACTTCATCGATCTGCCCTAAATACGTACAGTCGTCTTCCTTCGAACAAACGAAGCTTCCTTCTTTCGGCGTAAACATCGGGGATGAACGGTATTCATATATATCCCTACGCTTATTTTTTTTTTCCTGTTCCTTTGTCCCCCTAATTTTTTGTTTTTTCGGGTTTCAAGGTCTGAGGGGTCTCCTATATCTGGACGGGCCATCGCTTTCGAGTACAATACATTTACACGGACCGTCAAACCCGGATGATGCACGTGCCACCACGGACAATAAAATATTCATCATCACCCACCCCCCCGTGTGTGTCGGAGTACATGGAAACTGTAGCATCGAGTTTCCGTACTCACGTATGTGTGCGTGACAAGTGGAAATAATGACATTAAAAAGGGTGACAGGCGTAAACGAAGTGAGAGATGGAACGAAACTAAAAATAAGGGCGATAAAACAAACGATCGATGACTATACGGCGAGGGAGAAAATTGTGTGAGCGATGTGTACTTGGTGTCCGATTGAGCGTTAAATTCACGCGATAAATTGCACGTTATATCCCCTAGTACAGCCTCTCCCGTGGATGATGTATCACCCGGCGTGGATGGCATTGGCGCTCTGTTTTTCTCAGTTTCGAGATGGTAATGGAAATTACGTGTCCCTCGTGTAAATGGAGAGTAGGGAAAAAAAAAAAAAAAAAAAAAAAAATGTACCTATACGTTAAGCGGTTCCGAAAGTTTCGAGGCTGCGCGGGAGCGTCCTTCGTCATCGTCAAACCAGCTACAGATCCGGTGGTGTCGATTAAATTTCGTATACCCTCAGCCGCGGTAACTTTTGTTTCGTTTTTCGTGACTTTTGAAACTTCAATGGCTCGAGGAAACACGAGAATCGAGTGAAATTTTCTAGCCAATCAGCTCGAAAAATACCACCTCGCAGCGCACCAACGGAGAGAGGGAAACAATGTGTCAACGAGCTCCTTTTCCCCTACATTTGGCGAATCGAAATTCCCTCCTTGTATACATACAAATCCAATTTCGTTAATCGCTGCAAAAAAAAAAAAAAAAAAAAGAAAAAAAGAGGAAATGACGAAGCAAACAAGCCACCAGTACATTACACTGCGCGTAAATCAGAGTCGCAGTCGGGGTGGGGGTGAAAGTATAGACCTGGCAGATCTCCAAAAACCAGTGCTTTCCCGTTAAGCGTGTGTGCACTTGATCGAGCGCGGATTAAAAAGCTACAGGGCAACAAAGACGCAATCAACACTGTTCTTGTAACATATATATCTTGTACACTCTCCCGTGATGCCCGGGCTTTTGTTTTCATCAAGTTGGATCTGTGCGACAAAGACAACGCGCGCCTCTTGTGCGTGTACAGGTACAGCTGTTGATTGAGCTTTTTTTTACTCCTCGACGCGTGATCCGCTTCTCACGGAGATCCTGATTAATACAGGAGAGGGGCGGACTGCGGACACCATTGGAGGTCTCGAGATCCGGTCATTTTTCACTTCCGCCAATCATATTTTATGAACGCGCGCCTATACGCATATAGGCCGGTCGACGAGCTTCACCTTAGCCGACATGGGAAGACCCATGTGAAAAAAAAAAAACTAAATAGTAACACCCACTTTGTCGTTGTTACGAAATGCCATTTCTGTCAATGGATACTCGTGCGTGAATATATATATATATATTTGCGCGCGAATCCGATAAAGTCACTCGAGTCCAATATGACGTATAGCGTTTTCGATGTACAACAGTGATAATAATAGGGCTGTCACTGTGATGATAACTAATTAGCGCGTCAAGCTCGGACGCTGATCGCGTTAAAACGCCAGCCAGTCGAGCAGCGTCCCCCGATGTCTCGAGCTCGAAAACAGGGAGGTGTGAACAAATTGACTTTTTCTTGAATTCCTATGAAAAACAAAGGTGTAGGCGACCGTTGCCTTTGTTATCAAATTTTTCGCTCGTGTATATATTATGTAATGTATTCATCACGGCGTACGTCCAATTCGGATGCTGTTGGCCTGCAAACGGCGCATCGGCTCGCGAGAGATGATTTGACGGTAACTATACGTAGGTACACGCACGCACCCTAAAATAGTACACGTATATTACATCCCTCACTTGCACCTACTTTATCCGTACCACATACCTATATATATATGTGATTGCCCATGATGATATTATGTGTTGATCGGTAGGTGATGGGTATTGTGCCACACTCGGGGGGTTACTTTACACGAGTGACACGCCTGCACGGGTGCGTATACGTATAGGTATGTGTGTAGCTGTAATGCGACGTTGTATGGTTATCATCGGTGCAGCTGTACCCATACGAGGTAATGGAACTGACAAGCTTGTGATTGTAGACGGACACGCGGTTGTTTGGGTAAACGCGATAACTGGATTGGGGGCGCTTTCAATGGGGAATAGCGATTGCGTCGAGAGATAATCAGTTTTTTCCTTTTATTTATTCGTGTTTTAATAAAAAATGAGAGAAAACAAAAATTAACTCAGAAATTGTAAATGTATTGAAAATTGAGATCTGAGTACAGCGTGTTTTTAAATAACTTTTCCGAGCGAACGCGAACGTGATTTTAGATGAAAAATGGATACGCCTCTTTGATTGACAAGCGGGTTAATTATAAACTTTTTGAAGGAAATTTTCCCTGTAACGAGCAAGAGACGGGTATTTTTTTTTTTTTTTCAATATTTCATGTTAATTAAAAGTTTTCTCATTATCCCTTTGAATTTTATCGCGGGTATATGTGTGTGTTAATGGAGGATGAATAAAAAAAAAAAAAAAAAAAAAAAGAAGTTACGATTTTTTATTTACAAACACAACCACGTCGCAACATAATAGCGCCAGAGAGAAACATGGCGCTCTTTAACGTTAATTGGATTAATGCGCGTCTCTTTTAATGGCAACCCCCACCCGCCGGGGGCACTGCCGTAAAAAACATAAAATCTCGACGTCAAAGTGTATATACAGCTTACACCGTCACGTTTGGACTCGCAATTAACTTTTTACCATCTTGTACCCTCAAAGGATAAAAAAAAAAAAAAACAGTACCTCTAAAAGCTTCCGTAAAAAAAAAAATCATCGGTCAATCAGAAAAAAATAAATAAATAAAACATTGGCGTGCTCTCTGGTCCATGCACAAGAGAGAGAGAGAGTAGGGCACCGAACAACTTTCTACACCCGGTATTCGCCACACGTACACAGACAAACAACCCTCAACTCTCTGCCACCTCCCCGAAAAAAAAAAACTTCTCCGTAAACAAACAAAAGTCTTCTTTCTTACTTCCCAACACCCCCCCTCCCCCACCTTATTCTTTTCAAGCTCGAACGATCCCCCAAAGTCTCGTCCCTGATCCATCATCACTGACGCACAGGAAGAAAAAAAATAAATAAAAAACAGAGCGAGTCCCCTTCACGCAAAAACTAGGACGTATAAGTATAGGTGCGAAAGCTTACCACTCTCCCTGTGGGTCCGTGAGCAGTTTGCCTCCTCCAAGCTTTGCGCGCACACGGTGCCTATACAAAACAACCCAGCAAAGAGAGTCTCTCTTGTCGCGACGTCCGAAAATAAGACTCGACTACTTACAAGTATGTATACCACTTAATGCCGTGGTGCAACAAACGCCAAAAGCTATACAGCTAGTAGACAACGTGGGCACGTGGCGAACGACTCACTCGTGATGTTTATTTAGGTATCGCCCGTGTATCACGTATACATATATATAGGACGTACGGCCGAGCCAACTATCTCCGTGCAGTCTTCGGCAGCTGCCAAGTTAACGCACTTCCCCCAAACAGCCGAGGAAGACGCAAAACAAAGGAGATAAAATGGGAGGAAGGGGGGTGAGGAGGAACAATGCAATATAGAACAAAGGAGGAGGAGGAGGAGGAGGAGGAAGGGACGAGAGTAGAAAAGTATACTTGGTCGCTCGCGTATATAAAATGCACGGTGCGGGTATATACGAGAAAAGCGTCAAAGTGGCGAGTGTCGACTCCTCGCGGGATGATGGTCGCGAGGTAACTGGCGACGCCGCGCTCCGTACCTATACCGCACCTTGTGGCCCAGCGGAAGCGCGCAACTCCGTCCAGCCCCCCCCCTCTTCTTCCTCCCTTACGGGTAGTCGTCGCTACCCTCTCTCTCTCTCTCGTTGTACCGTGTATAGGTGTGTGCGGCGCGAAACTGTCCTCCAGCCAGCTGTGCACGTGTCGCGCCGAAAGCTTCGCCCCCCCCCACCCCCTTGGGATGTATAAGCGGGGGGCACGTTTTATCGCGCGCCAGCGATTAGATAGCTCTCTCCCGCCCAGGTGAGGAAGGGACCCTTTTTTTTTTCTTTGTTTATTTACAACGTGTGTAACAAAATCATCCCGAGTTTGTTTCGTTCGTCGCATATCTGCCGTGTATATAGGTGCAGGCTTGTTGTTACGCAATGGCCTCTTTGATATGCTCGTGTTGCGTTCGAGATGCGATTGTAAATTTACACCTGTGTACCATATATACCGCGGATGTAACGCCGATACATGATTTCGTGCGATCGGACTCTCCGATTTCGGGGAGTACAAAAACTTTGAATGTATCGTATTTTACTTTTTTTGCTCCGCAATGTGTATTTGGATGCTAACCATCGATTGGAAAACACTGCACTTTTTTCCTTGTATTTTTCCTCCCCTGTATACTTGGGGTTTTTTTTTTTTTTTTTTTTTTTTTTTTCATTCGACTCAAGGTCGGTTAATATTCTCTCTCCGACAAAGTACAAGTCGACTCCTGCCGGGTATAAGAATGATAAAGATATACATGTACATACACTGGGTTCTCTCATAATATCGGTATGTATTATTCGATGAAAAATTCAAGTAGTCGATATTCGAGCCATATCGAACAACGGATTACCTACTTAAAACCTCAACTGGTTTTTTCTTTGTTTTTCATTGAATTATCCATTCCTGGAAGCCTCTACCGCTGCCGCGATGCTCGTGAAATAAAAAGCTGTACGTAATCAACAGTATTCAACTCGATGAACCTCTTCTGAAATCATATCCTTGAAGCTGATGTACATAAAAAAGGGAGAGTATAATCTTTAATCATCACGTAGATATACACGTGTAAAGTAAAGACACGAGAAACCCTTTGCCGGAAGTAACGAAATGTATACCGCGCCACGATGGTATCATACTCCCGAATAATTCTGAGACACGGGGGGAAAGCACATCCATACTCCTGAGAATATTATATTACACCAGCAACCATCCATAGCTCTCGTATATATACGTGCAGTATAGAAATTACGCGACGCCTCTATATATGTAGCCTTGGCTCGCGGATTTTGTGGAGGAAGTCGCGGAGTTGGCTCGACGAGAGCCCTCTCTTATCAAACTACATTAGGCGTGTACCTACAGGTGAAAAGACGATGAAAGTCGAACGGCTGCTGCGAAGAGAATTTCAGCATACATACGTACATCATCAGAAGTAGTCGGGGAGGGAAAAAAAAAAAAAAAAAAATGAGAGTTAGAGCAGTGAGTGTAAATGTAAGACACAGTGAGGGAGAAGAGGCGCGCGGGTATATACGCAGACTTTCCCTCTCTATACTGTGTACTACATACTTACTCCCTGCTTCTTGTTACTCGGAAATCAGAGAGAGAGAGAGGGGGTGGTGGTGTATAGCAGGGGGTGGGAAAAAGGTATACGCGAGGGGGCCGGTCGATGCCACAAGGTCGACTGATATTCCTCACCGACCTACACCTATATCTCGCTGCTATGAAAGAGTATACGTCTGTGTATGTCATTTGGGTATGTGTATAACGGGTACACGTATATTATAGGCGAGAATGGAAACTTGGACACGGCAGGTATGGAAAATTCAGTACCTTGACTTTTTTTTTCTTTTTTTTCTTTTTTTTTTTTTTTACAGATTTACTCTCTATATTTGTTGAACGTTGTTGTTTTTCATCGCTACGGTCGTCGTAGGCTGTAAAAAAATATTGGCTCATCTGAATGTACCAAACAATGTACATGTATATTCCACACACATGTACATCTCGTGTATACTGGCTGATTTTTACAAGGTAAAAGTCCCTAACAGTATCTATACTCAGACAAATATATAATGTTTACGTTTACTCGTAAATGAAAAAAAAAAGAGAAAATGTAAGTCAGCGATTTTTTCGTTTACCTCTGTCAAGTTTGGTCATTAAAATGCGAGCCAACCCAACTTGAGGCGTTCATTATTAATTGGCCCTGTGAAAATCTCACGCTAAATTTCGCCGGTCTAACGACCGAGGTCTCATTAACGAGGCTCACATATTTATACAGCAGCTCTTTTGTATATACATACCCATGTGCCTGTATAGTACAGGGTTTAATTACATCGGGTATACATTTATATGTAGAGCGCGCGGTGGCTCAGTCGTGGATTGGCACGCGGGAGACCGTGGTTCGATTCTCGGCCATAGTGCGACTTTTTCGGGCAAGTACCTCTGTGATTTTTCACATGTGCTTTTTCACCACGCAATGCTCCTCGAGGAGGGTTTAGGTGACCTCCTCGCAGCAAAAATTGCCTAATTTCCCCCTACCCCCCTCCCAGTGATGGGAGGCCTCCCATCCCTCTTCCCTTCCTTCTCCCAAGTGCTAAGTGCCCATAGTAGTGCCCTTATCAAAGGACCCGGACGTAGAGCACTATAATGTAAAAAAAAAAAAAAAAAACGTATGTATGTGTTTCAATATTTCTCCACCATAACGGAGATCGTAAAAGTATACGCAATGAGGAACCAGAGGTGGAATATGATTGATTCGTTTGACCCAATTGATGTGAATGATTTATTCGTGGGTCCTTAGAGAGTATACCTACACAGAGAGTATATATACCATCGGCGCATCGGGATGAGTTTGGCTCAGTTGAGGGCTAATTATGGAAATTTTCATAAATAGTATACGAACGCGTTCGTAAAACTTTGGTCCAAAGGGAAGAAACAAAAATTCATGGTTACGTAAAAAAAAAAAGAATTACTTCTTTCAACTTTGCCGATGTAACTTTTCCGAAGGGCGGTAACTTTTATTGTATCGAGCGGAATATTATCGGTTTTTGCTCGCCCGTCTGCGCGTATACGTATGTGTGTCCGAAGAGTATGAAAAAAAACTTTTGCACGAAGGGAAAATTTTCCTTTCATAACGCGAGCGTTAAAGAGTAATCCCTCGGGGCGCTCGTGCCAGAGACGGGCCAAAGGAGTTACAACTTTGATGAATTAAAACGCTGTTTTATGTAGTACGTGCAGGTGTACGTATAAAAAATATATATCATGGATTAAAATACGCTAAAGCAACTCGTACTCTCAACAATCCATGTTTTGTATCTGTTTTTTTTTTTTATTTGTCTTCTATTAGTATACTAGAACGCAATAATTGAAAAAAAAAAAAAAAAAGAGTTTCTGCAAGTCAGTGCACTCACGGAAGCATTCAAGTTTTTTTTTTTACAACCAGCTAGCGATTTTCGCGCGCATATATACTTACCCAACGTGTTACACGCGTGTGCTGTCACTGCGTATAGACTCGACTTGGCGCGCATAAGCTCCCCACGGGGTCGTGAACCCTGTGTACACTTTATGTTCGTGTGTGGGTATGTACACGGTACAAAGGATACTTTTCAAAGGTAAAAAAAAAAGCTGCTTTGTCTTCTCTGTAAATCTTTTTTTTTTTTCCTCTGACCGTTTTTTAAAAATAACCCCTCGAAGATTCCGAGAAACGTTACACGAAATCAATCGTCGATCCGAAAACGCGGAGGCGCGTTGCGTAATTAACTTGTCGCGGTGGCAGCAAGTAATTTTTTGCGAGGTACTGTGGTATGAGAATGATTTCCTCCAACTCCGAAAGGCCCGTAAGTAAGTAGGTATAAGTAATAATTCCGGGAAAAGGCGCCGTATGGTCGCGCAGAGTCGACAAACTGCAGCTGGCGTACGGCCAAACTCGTTTACAATGCACTTTTCCTGATGGGCTCTTCGTAGATTCTACTTTTTTTTTTTTTTTTTACTTTTCTCTCGTTATTTCTATTAAAAAAGAGTCGGCCAAATTCACGCGAAATATAAGACGGCTTGGGGGTGTGTGTTTGCTCGATTAAAAATATAATTTTACACTTGGAGTAGCAAAATGTTTATCTATCGACACCGTATTTTATGAAATTATAATGCAAAAATTCTTGCTTTCGTCATTGTTTTCCACGCGTACCATATAACCTTTTTGTAATAAAAATAAATATATATTTGAATCAAAATTTATGGTAGAAAAATATTAATGATAATTTCTAGCCTATGCACTAATAACAATAACTTTGGAAACTACAAAATGAATAATCAGTGCGACATAAAATATTAGTTTTGCACCCAAGACACCACTTTTCAGAAAAAGTTACCCTTTTTGTTTTATCTGACAAAAAAAAAATGGGTACTCCCATGCGTTGGTCGTACGTAAAAAATAATGACTTGGAGTAAAACCCATCCAGCCGGGAGTCCGCGATAATTACCCAGTGTCGCGTTGCTCTTTTTTTGTTTTTTTTCTTCTCTCTGCCTCAGTTATCGCACCCAGGAGTTCCCGCCACCACCAACGCTTTTACAATAAAGCATGAAAAAAAAAAGAAAAGAAAAAAAGTGAAAGATGGTACGAATAGCGGCGGGCCCATCGTTGACAATTAAACACAGAGAAGATACAGGGAGTGGGAGAAATAAAAAAAAAAAAAAAAAGTATCGGAGCAACTGCCACGTCCACAGAGAGAGGGAGATAAGAGAGGGGGATAGGACACGCGAAGCAAAAGCAGAAGAGGTACAGGGCAAAACAGAAGGAGGAGAATGGGGGGTTGGACAAAAGCTTCTTCTCATTTTTCGAAATTCGGTCGCGACCTTCGTCGGCCTGGAAAACCGATGGAAAATCGTTCTTGAGTTCTCATTAGAGCCGGCCTTGGCGCCGTTTTTTTTTTTTCTACTCCTCCTCCTCCTCCTTTTCCTCTTCAACTTTTTCCCTCCCCCTTGTATACGCGTAGCAGCTACAATCCTTCTCTTTTCTTCCTACCTATTTTTTTTTTTTTTTTTTTTTTTCTTCCTTCCATTGGACGGAAAAACTACGCTAACGATGATTAAATGCGCATCATCGACACTCCTCTTCTTTGCCTTGGCTCGCGCGCATACACCTACATACATCCCTACTAAAATTTCCAGAGCCCTTGACTGTCCTTCTTTCCCTCGAGACTCTGATCCGTGCACACACGTCCATGGGTGCGAGATACGCGGGGACTTGGCAAACGTCGACGAGGCTCGAGTAGCGTACATACGTCGCTTTCAAAAGCTTCATCCTCGTCCAAAAGCTCGTACAGTAGAAAAAAGGGGTGAGGGCTGGGGGATCTTAAAGCGCAGGTGCCGAGCGTTTCGGCAAACACGGCTTTATTTTTCCCTCGGGCCGGATACCCATATATATACACTCTGTGTCCTACTGTACCAATGACGGTGGGGGGTTTCGCTCTGTTCTATACTTAGAAATAATTGGCTCTTTTTCGCTTCAAACGGAAATTTCGGTACTCGAAGGGGCCGTGCAGCGGGAAATAATGCGGACAAAAATATACAAGTTCCCTTTTTTCTCCTGAAAGCTCCTTGTTCAGTGGAATACAACAGAGTAAACGAAAAAAATTTAAGAATATTTCGAAGACGTTTGTTAATCAATTAAAACGTGGCAAGTCATTTTTTATCGTATAGCGCGTGATTAATAACGGGAGTTTCTCAACTATAATACAATTGTCAGCAACAACATGCACCATTGGCGAACCTTGGCTTTTTTTTTAATTTATTTCGCGTAAAATGAAAAAATTACTTCAATCTACAGTTTCATTTCTACTCGAGTAAGCGCATCGTCTGCAAAATCAAGTAGAAACAGTCGAGTCAGGTAAGACAAGCTGTTCATTAATTTTTAATTTTCAAAAGTATACTAAATAAACAAAGAAATTTCGTGAACTGTATTTACATCAAGTCGCAACGCCATTCATGATACGCATTTCTAGTGGTGAAAGTCAATTTTACTCGTTCAAATATAAGCTTAGAATAATAATGAATTGTAACAACAAAAGCGTATAAAAAAAGTTGGTGATGGTGGAGAATTGATATCACATACACCGATCATATTGCAATTATTTGGATAAACCCCAATACAGTAGCATCCACGTACTGTCTTCGAATACCTTACTAAGCTGTCATCAGTATAAGAAAATAAAAATAAAAAAGAATTTCAAAAGAAAAAAAAAAAGAGATACATTTTTTTCGATAAACGCGCAGTACTTTTGCTACATACTGTTCACTGAAACTGCTGGAATATATTGCTACACAACAACTGACTTCTCGGAGCCTTGTTTTTATTTTCATGCTACTTAGCCCTCCTATTGTGAAGAAACAAAGGCATCATTTTGCATGGTTCTTTCGGTCCAATTGTTGTGCCGCGTAATAAAAAAAACTTGAAATGCACGAGCATACCTGTACCGTATTCATGTATTTTTAAATTACAAATCCAGGCTCGTGTACTTGAGAGTTCATTTGAAACAGCGGCTGCAAGCGGGAAGATAAAGAGGTAGAAAAAGAAAAAAAAAATCAGTGACTACTGCAAAACGCGGATCCATCGATTGTTCCGTAAATAAAGAGCTTCAAGCGCGCAACGCGCCGAAAAAAGCTCTATTCCCAAATGAGAGGGCAATTTGACGAGATAATACTTGAAAAAAAAAAAAAAAATAAATAACGTATCTCCAATTTTTTTTTTTTTTTTTTCCCATCCCCCTTCATCATTTTTATTATCTTTTTTTCAGACTCGATACATTTTCACCCTGAAAGACAAGTTAGCCAAACAAAGGCTCCAATGCTTGAACCGCGCGACCAAATTGGCACGTTTGTTATTTAAAAAAAAAAAAAAAAGTATTTTCAACGCAGTTTTATACAGTGCAAAGAAACCCCTTATTCTATAAATCCAACAGCGAAAACAAGCAAATATTATTGCACTACTGACAAACGCATCGATAAATCTATTTTATGATTTACACCTCCACGACGCGGTGGACTTAATAGCTCTTCCAGTACTGCACAAGAGCTTTTTTACGAGTCACCAAAATTAGAGTTCGAGTCTCTGTGATCTCTCGGCGACAAAAGCATCGGTCCAAGCAAAAGAGCAAACAAAGGGCCCCATGTATCGACCAAAAGCCATCGTAATATATATGCGTACAACGCAGTGTTTCTGTTGGTTTAATCTGATATGTAATACCCACATTTTTTTGTTTGACGACCCCGAAGTTATTCACTCGAAAGGAAAAAAAAAAAAAATAATAATAATAACTTCAACCACGTTTTCGTACAAGTACCGATAAGTGCAACAACGAAAAGTGCTTCCAAAAAGCACACTTAGCAAAGGGAGGGAGGGTCGTTGCCAGAGAAAGGGAGATATAAACCGTAAATTTCAAAGCCCTTTACGAGTGCGAGCATCAACCATACAACTATCTCCCCAGCACCTGGGCTCACTCGGAGAAACCCGACCAAATCTCGCGCTCGAATCACATGACTCTCGCCAAGAGGAGCCATACAAAGGAGACTTTCGCTATGCGAGGCGGGGGAAAAAGAGGTATTGTACGTTGTACGGCCACTTTTTTTTACGACGTGTCTTTAACTCGCTCCGTCTGACCCCGCGATTCGTTGTACCTCGCTCACACGTGTGAATGGCCACAACGCGCCATCGTTACATTATACCTGCGAGGGACTAAAACCGGTGGTACTTTTTAATGGGTGCATAAGGTGTATTCTCGAATGTACTTGCTCTACCTAAAAGCGCAATGAGAGGGATGCTCGGAAAATTAACGTACCAGCCCCACGTGCCTTATCTCGCGTGCGTGTCTGATGGCGCCGCCGACAAATTCATATTAGCCACGTGCCGGGAGTCTCTCTTTTTTTTTTTTTTTCTTTTTTTTCTTTTTTTTTACTAAATTGCGCGCACAACCCCTGCATGAAAACCCACACTGTGCATTTTGTCTACACAGTGTACGGGGAGAGAGCGGGGCTAATATGAGGATTGCGCTGGTTTGGCGGTTGGTTGCAGTCATTGTTGTGGTCAGCGGGATGTAAAATTAAGATTAACAAGTCCGTGAAAGTGATGAATTAATATTTCCATGAGAGGAAAAAAAAAAAAAAGTGCTACTTGTTGAAAACACGTGTACTTTCAAGAGGGATCTTTTTTATTTTTCCACACACCCACTCCTTTTGGTATTTTTGTTGTAAACTGATGAACAATAAACTCTTTTTTAGCTCAACGCGTCCCCCCCCCCTTCGCCCTAAATAACCAAGCACCTTTTCTTCGAAGGACTACAGAAGCTTTTTAACGCCCACGGGCCCTCGCAGTGTTGCACAAAGCGTGAATTTATGCGACTCTTCTCGCTTTTTTATAACGACCCATGAAAACAAACAAACAAAAAATAAAAAATTGGAAATGAAAAAAAGAACCGTAGCCGGATTAAATTTAAATATTTAAGCAGGGCACGGAGCAGTGGTCGCGCGCGTAAGTGGGCGAAAATTCATCGCGCGTCCGTGGAGAAAAAAAAAAGGGAGGGCTAAAAATTGTTATAAATTAATGCGTTTGGTATAGCCACGGGAAAACCCATCGGCTGAAAGAGTAAAAGATAGAGAGAGAAAGTTTGTTCAAGTACAAAAGAAGGCAAAAAAGGATCGGAAAGGAGGGGCCTCCGCTCGTGCGTAATAAGAGTTTGTGGTTTTAATTAAAAGAAACGGGAGCTGCGCGCTACACATAGGTACATCGGTGTATTTGATATATGGTTAGGATATCAAGTGTAGTATCTCTTCACTGTGGCAGGTATACAAGGTGTGGGTGTTATGTCGAAAAAAGTGCAAGCATAGGTTTAAACAATATTTATATGGGCAAAAGAAAAGGAGGAAGGACGTTGCAGCGTGTATACGAGTAGGTACTCCGAAACAATATAAATATTATTATTATTATATCCTTGCATGGGCCACGAGGCAACGTCTCGTCACATGTTGTACCTCCAACTTTTGTTTGCGTCCACGTAAATTACACAGGTATAAATAGTACACACAGCACATGCCCGTTTTGGTCCAGCTCTGATCGTAAATGATCCGAGCGCTGTTTGAATTGCATATATACTATAGGTATCCACGTCAAAGAAGCTTTGCATATGCATTGTGTATGTTGTACCTGCGCGAGTGTTACTAATCCGTTTGGAATTTCGAAGGAAAAACAAATTATTTCCAATGCGTGTCTACGAGAGCGCGAGAACTAGTTCGAGTTGGTAAGTACTATATATACACTTACTTATTATTTCCGTCGATGTATAATGCTATCGTACATTATGCAAAACAACTACAGCCGGCCATATATGTATACGCCTCTATACGCTATATACCTATATGCACTTATCATAAATTATGACGATGGGTGGAGTATATACACGTGCGCGTTACGTATAGGTTTTTCTTCCTTTCTATGTGGCGTTGATGGATTTAACGAGAGGAATAATATAGATTTTTTCTTGTCTTTTACTCCAAAGAGCGTCCTTTGAGCTTTTCGGACCATGGAAGGAAAACTCCCTGCCTCCGAGTTTATACCGAGATTTTTCCATTATTCTTTACTTTGGCTTTTTTTTTTTTCCTTCTGTGCTTTGATTAAACATGCATTGCATTACAAAGTTTGTTTTTGTCCGACGATTGCGTTCCGTTCTTTTGTATAGGTGGGGGTTTCCCATCAAGTTTCTTGTAAGTAGGATTTCACGGGATTTCGTCAGAATTGAAAGTGTAACGAGTGTACTTGTTTGCGATGGTTTTTGCGCCTTTTAGACAAGGATACTCGAAATTTCACCGATTTCCAATGGATCCCCTAATAATATATAACTTCGCTATCGATGTATTATGCATTAGTTTTTCCGCGCGGCGCTGGTAAAATACATCAAGCAACACGTATAATTTACTCTACGAAAAACGTGTCCGCGCATTCTTTGTTTCTTGAAAACATCGGTAACATCGTTTCGAGCATACGAACAACACACCTACACACGCGCGCACAATTTCTATACCATGTATAATAATGCAGGGGTGGTAAGGTGCATAATATAGGTATATGTTTATCGACAAGAGCATAGCTGCAGTTGCCCTTTTTTACTCTCACACCTATACTGTTCTTCAGTCTCACTTTGTTTTTCCTCTGCTTTACGGGCACACGACAACACAATGTATTGCACACACAAAAGGATCGATACAGGCGCGTCACCTATTTATCACGCAAATACAAAAAAAAAAAATGCATCACGTATGTACATACCCCCTTTACGCGTAGTGTGTTTTTTCTTTTTATATAATGTTACAGCAAGTATATACAGCAGAGCATTGATGCGCACTGCATAATACACATAATAATGCAAATACAAGAGATCCACCACGCGCGTCTCGATGTTTAAAAAAGGGGTATGTATTTTATTATACATGCAATGTACACGCGAAGGATATAATATGCTTTCGCTACCTCCGCACTGATGTATACGTGTCTCTATCCGAAGAAGTTGGCGTTGGTAGTTTTTGTACGTATTTTGCTATTTTTGTGTGTCTACGTGTGTTTTATCACGAAAAACAATGCACACGCCAGAGATCGAAAGACAAATTTCTCAAACAAACGAGTAAATCATTAATTACTTTATTTATTCATTTTTTTTTTTTTTTTTTTTTTTATGCCCTGTTTGTTCGCAATATACTCTTAATGTTGAATCATTGCTTATTCTGAGTAAAATATATATATGCTTGGCAAACACTAATATGGTAATGCGTACACAATAATAAAAAAAAAAAAAGAAGCGGGCACGTGCATCCTTTGGGGTTTTCCAATGTATTCGTGTATAAGCGAGAGTAATTGGGTTTGCGTATCTTTCGTGGAGCCAATAAATTACTCGGGAATGACAATAAGTGTATAGCCAACTCGAAAGCACCTTTGAAAACAAAAATCGCGAAAAAAAAAGAAATCACCTCAGAGGAAAGACAAATTGGGACGTCCCGCGCACTCGGCCACTATAATTATATACACCGTCAAGAGGAAGGAAGGAGATTCAATGCGCGCGCGTGCGTGCGTGTCGGTGGCAGGTAAGTATACATATGGGTTCATTTTTCATCACGTGAAAAGTCAATGGTTAAAGACCGATTTCGCCAAGCTGGTTTACCCACTTGCTCCGATCTCACTCTCCCGGGGGGGGGCTGGACCAAAGTTGTTTACATGTATACACGTATATATACACTCGTTGCATTCAAACGTGGGTGTGGGTCCGAGGATCGATACTCACTCGACGCGCAGCAGCGTGTGGCACCGCTGGCGTATACATATATTATGACCTGGATTTTCCCGCGACATTTTCATGTTCCGCAGTTATTCGCACGGACTCGCCCCGCACACACCACCTCCGCTATATCCTGCGGATCGATTAGGTCCTCTTCCCACCTCCGCTTCGCCCCGCTTCCTTTCCGGGAAGCGAAAGCGAAAGTACGAAAGTTACCTATATACACGCACACCTATGTATATTATATTATATTACCTGATGCACTCCCTGTTCTATGGAGAGGCTTTTTCGATAACACCCCCCAACCCATCAGTCCTCATCGCCGATTACACCTCAATGGGTATATGCGGATGTGATCTTTTCATAAATTCTCATTAGAAAAAAAAAAAGAAAGAAAGAAAGACGATTCGCTTAGCCGATAAAGAAGTTGTTCCGGGTATGGATATTTATACGAAGAGGGGGGGGAGGTATTTTTCATCTACCTCGTGCACACACTCGAGTGGAGTCGCGAACGGGATTTCCAAAAGGGTACAGGGATGAGGTGGGAAAATCCTCTTCGAGTAAATTTACCCTCAAACTCGTGCGTACACCCACGCGTGGTACAACGAGTGGTGCGTGGGTCGAGGTGGGTATATCCGGAGAGGCCACGGGTGCAGGGGAATTCGTTGTTTTTTTCCCCCCCTCCTACGGGAGATCCAAAGGGCGTCCCGACCTACATTTTCACGTGGCGCCAATTCACAAAGTATAGCTCTCTCGCGAGTACGGGTATCGCGAATTATTGTCCCTTCCCTCCACAAAATAATACATGCACACACAATCAGTCCCCGGTGATGAGTTATTGTGCCTATATCGCACTACACTCGATACTCGGGTATTTCGTGTACATTTGTTATATATTATCATGTATCCCTGCTCTTTCGTTAATTTACACGCGACTGCAACGTAATTTCGGGTGTACCTAATTATATTGTTATTATACATGCTGCACACCGAAGACGCGCGACGAGGAGGTTCATTAAATGTGGGATTGTTACATAGCTGGGTGAAACACTCGGCGAACGCCAATGAATGGGGGTGGGATTGAAAACAATCATTTTAAATGAAACTATGATAATACGTAACCCATACATCAAAAGTTTGGCTTTTTTTTTCTTTTTTTTTTTGTTATTTACACGCGGGCATGTCGAGGAGTGCAATGCCAGGTTAATCGGACGATATCGGTATACCTGTGTCTCTGACGTCGGACGCGTGACATTATACAGGTAATTATACAGGGGGAAAAAGACACAAACACATTGGTTCGCTCTCCGTTGCTGAATGTGCCACATGTGCAGCCATGCGGGACGAAGAAAAAAAACACCGATGTAGCGTAAGTACCTATTTTACACATAAGAATGTTCACGTCGATCTGTTCGCGGGAGATAAAGAGAGACGCTTCCTTATACATGATGTGCTTATTGTGTGATAATAACTCGCGTACAATGTAATCACCTTCGCGTGCCGGAGCAAGTTTTTAAATACACGTACAAGTATATACAAAGGCCCGCGCGTACATGTATATATAGGTGATGCGCGATGACTGGGTGCCGGCTCGTTGCTCTTGATGCAAAAGGCTACTAAAGTTTTTTTTTTTCGGCAAGGTAGTCGCAGGTGCTTCTGTATTTTTCTTTTTTTCCGTCAAAATTAAAATTGCCGCACGTAACACGGCTATACCGTCGGCTCCGAGATAATATTTCTACACTCGATTGAATAAATGTATAATAATTACGAGCGGGTCGGTGCCAAGTGTACAACGCACTCTTTGATATACATCAGGTGTACGTGACGCGTGCGTCTTCATTACGTTCGGATTATTTTTTTGTTCGCCGCGCAAGTGTGCCGATTACCATGAGAGACTGTACATATATATATAGGTTTTTTTTTTTTTTTTTTGTTTCCTTTACGGTAGCGTTAATTAAAACGAATGTGGGATTTATCCGGAGGGGTATAAAAGGCTCCACATTACAGCGGCAGCTTGCAGCCGGTTGTGAGGAAGTAATCCTTCTCACTCGGTGTTTATTTTTTACCCCCTTCGCCCTTTTTCCGTCACCGCTCGGTATATAATATGTATACAGCGAGAGCTTTTCCGTGCGCTCTAATGGTGTAATTGCACGCGAGGGAAAAAAAAAGGGTAGGGCATTTTTTTTCCACGTTTTTGAGAAAGAGAGTAGGTTTCACGCTTTTTTCCCCTTCGTTCTTTCCAAGGGTTTTTTTTAACAAGATGTATATGTGTACACAGGCTCTTGTCGAAATGGGCGACGACAAAAAGCTCGAGGCGGGAGATTGATGGAATCATCGGCCTACACGCCGTGTATTTAGTGCTGAGGACGCGGTCAAATTATAGAGATTGACTTTCGCTTCCGAAACGAGACATAAATATACTGCAAGTTTAGCTCTGGGGAAGTTGGATTGTTTTTTTTTTTCCACGCATATAGTACCAGTTAAAGGTCGGTGTCATCCGCGCGAGGCAGACCACGTTGCCCGAGTCGTTTGTTTTATCGTTCTAAGCTTTACCCACCTTTATTTTTTACCAAAAAGACTATTAGAGAGAGAGAGGGGTAATTACTGTTGTTATCACATTTTATTGTACGAGGCGAGGATGTAACAAGTCGAGCGATCAACAACTGCATCGATTGTCCTATACGTGAGCGAAAGTGTACTAAAGTACCTATATTAGTTAAAACTGGGGCTTAAATAAGTAGCCGTCTGTTGTTGCTCGACGAGACAATTGTATCTAATGGCACTCTCTCAAATAAGATTGACGGTAAAAAAAAAAAAAAAAAAAAAAAAATCAATCTGCAAAAAAGTGCTTTCAACGTTTGTTGTCTTTTAAAGCGAGATTACATTTGAGGGAAAATAATTAACACAACAGCAAGGCGCCAAATTAAATTTGTATCTGTTTTTTTTTCATCCATATGAATAAGGGGACTTCTGATGGTACAATATTATACATGGTGCCGCAAGCAGCACAGAGCAGGGTTTCATTTTACACCTAAGTATACGGGTAAATTAAAAATCTCTCTCATCTGTGACTACTCTTACATTACATATATACAATACTCTACAGTAGCTGTTGATTTATATTTAAAAATAGAAGCCAATCAAGATAACGCACACATTGTATACCATACAATAGGGACGGCGCATGAGAGATGGGCTAGATTATGCTTGGGTTGCAAATACTTGATAAAATGAAACGCTCTGCATCGCTCCGCGGCATCTCCGCAGTGTACACATTTTTTTTTCATTTAATTTTTTCTTTTTTTTTTGTGTATTAACGCACACTCTGTACATGTGGAGTTAACCTCAAAACTGAGACGTTTTTTTTTAAAAGACAAAAACTTTAATTCTCTGTTATTGTTTTTTTCTTTGCGTCGTCTGCAACTGTTGGACAGCTATATATATGCGTATACGTATAGATATACTTGGAAAAAGAGTAAAAGAGAGAGAGAGAGGAAGAGTAACTGTCGTGTCAGTCGTGTGCGCGGGAGCGGGACGAAGGACTAAAAATCGATTCGCCCTCTCTCGACACACCACTAGCCAACATAAATATGAAGGGTACACTTGCAACTCTTGCTCATCTGCTTTAACTGCATCACCATCATTTATATAATAAGTATAATACATACTTATAAAGTGAGTATTCCCAGATACAATAGTCAGAAAAAGAATATACTACTCACATTTTTGGTTGATCCGTCATCTTGGCAGTTTATTGTATCACCGATGATGGGACAAAGTTCCGTAGGCTGTAGGTATACGGTTCACCAGCTGCTGGTACGGCGTGTCTTAGTTGGATAGGGCAAAGAGAAAAAAGCGTTTCAGCTTGGACAAAAAATTTTATCGAACGCTCGAGCGGATGCTGCAACGCAACGTAAAATGTGTCACGTACTCATATAGGTACAACAACACATGTACACGCGCGAGAAACCCTGCAGCTTTTAAATTGTCTTTTGCATCTGTAATAAACTTTTTATATACTTTACGAGCTCCTCCTCGTCGTCATCACCGCTGCTTACCATACATCGGGAGACTGATTCTTTTTAATCACCACTTCTCCTCCGACTCCGAATAAACTCCGATCCGCAGCAGCTGCTGCTGTTTGTTTTCCGAATAACATTGGGTTGATCGTTGGTTTTTACCATCCACTCGAATGACGTTTCGGAGTTATTCGGATACAAAACTACGTACAGCAGGGCACAGGCATCACTTTGACGAGCTAATGTTTTGCCCGGCACACATGTACATAAGTACGTTGATCTGCAGAAGATGCACTTGCAGTTTTCAAGTTGAAAATAACAACAACAACCACAACTTTATTTAAGTGTCCATACTGAAGATCCTAAGAGCACTGAGCGCGACAAAATATACTTGTAACCTGGGTCAACACGCCCCATCACCACCATACTACCCACGATACGCTGCAGCAGAACTGCACTTTCTTCTTCCAGTATACTCTTTCATACTAAACTCATCTCCTCTCTTTTAATGGTGTGTGCAGCCAAGATTCTGCGCGCAAGACGCTGCGTAATGCTGCTTTTTCTCGCGTTATCGTGTATTTTTATAGTTTCTGCAACGTGTGTGTGCTCAATTGTCGCGAATCTCTCTCGCACGACTATACATCAGAGGCGGACAGTAAAAAAAGAGAACACTACACCTATATATATATACCTAACGCGCGCGCCCGGTCACGCACCATCGATCGCCCTTCTGAAAGCTGCTAGTTTCTATCTGCCGGCTTTCAAGTTTATTTTCGTTTTAAATGTCTCGGAGATGATGCGCTGCCGTCATATCAATTGTTGACGTATTGTAATCTACATTGATAGTGCAGGAACGATGTTACAGACACCCTGAACTTGGCACTTTATTGGCTTATAAATGATAATAGGTAGAGGTAAAGCTTTGGAGAGGGGAGAAAAATTGAAGACACGCGACGCGAAAGTATATTAACAGATCAGCTTCCTCGAATGTTGACAAAACAATCAGCTGCTCTCTGCAGCCCAGCTTCTGTGGACTGCTGACGACATCTGTCGGTAGCCTGAGATTAGAAATCAGAATATTCAGGACCGAGGGCGTTTTGTTGAATTTTTGGTTCTTTTTTCGGAATCTCAATTATTTTATTACATTAGCAGACAATTATTTTTTTTAATATTTATTTTCAACATAATAATTTTTATACTCGTCGCAGATTATCATAACTCTGGGTTTCTGATAAAAATCATATCTGGTAATATAAAGAAAAAAAATCTATCAACTGTCCTTTGGTACGGGAATTGTTGTATATCCACGTTAGAGCTACAGATGTAAGAATTCATCAAGGAACTAATTTTTACTTGTCCTTTTTCGATTCACTGTCTTCATAGGGTGATGTTGGATCCTGAATTAAAAAATGCTCGTGTTAAAAAGAAAAATAATTATAAGACATTCGTTATATTAGATTTTTAAGAAAGGATTGTGAAGGACAGGAAAACTCAATACCTATTTAATACTATCTCCAAAAATAGAATTTATTTTTTTTGTGATTCGTAATTTCAATTTTGGAATCTGTGGAATCCACTAGTCTCACGATTTTCGTATCATCAAATTTATCTCTTACAAACGTCATATCACGAGTACTTTCATTATTTTCAGCGCTTTTGTTTGGTTCTAAGGAGTTGCAACAGTTTATCTCATTATTCCTTTATCAATCAGTTGATAAATTTTAATTTTGTGTAACTATTATTTAAACTGCGATTAAAGATCAAGTTTTTTTTTTTTAACATGGAGATCAAATGTGAAAAAACTTAAATAATTATTCACGTATTGAGAAAAGGTAGGAGAAAATTTTCAGGATGATCGGGAGTTTTAAATTAATTTAAAAATCCACCTACATCAGTTAAATCTTTAATAGCCTGAGTAGCTTTACTATATAGCGTACCAACAGCTGAAGCCGCTGAACCTGCAGCACTACCAGCTAAATTTTTGAATTCTGAAATATTGGTAGGGACTTTTGGTAGCTGTGGCCAAGATATTTCAAGTTGACTTTCGCCTCCAGGTTTCACTATGGAACAATTTTTCAGGTACATAATTTTCATGTAATTTTGTAATTTTTATGAATGAACATTTCTGACTTACCACCGTAAAAAAAGTTATATCCAACATTAACGTAATATTTTGCTATTATCACTCCTTCTTGAGCCTGCTTTGGATAACAAATTGATGCCACTGCTAATGCACCTGTGCTGGTATAAACAAGCTTCTTAAATTTGCCTCCCCTCAAAGATAATATCAAGCCAGATAAACCACCTAATCCAACTGCACCGATTCTGGGGAGCACATTTGATTCATCTCTCAAGTAATCAAGTGTGACTGCAATGAAGTAGATTGCATGAAGACACACATTTTGTATGTAAAGTTGAAAAAATTGTGTTGTATTATACCTTGACTGTGTGCTTTGCCAGTTTCTATTGTATTCGTTATAACAGCTGTGTAGCCCGTAAACTGTTTAAAAAACTCTTGCACTGATTTCCTGACCATTCCAAAGTTTTGCTCCAAAACACCTTCTTCAGTTTGGACACTGTTAAAAACGAGCATTAAGTGTTGGTTAAAAATAATTATGGCTCATTACTCATCGACGCAAGTCAACACGTCTTATTTAGATTTATACTTGGCATACGGCTTGAAAAATTGTTTTTATCTGTACAGTATGAGAATTACTTTTTGTTTACCATGGAGGTTCCCTAGACGCAGGCTTTTCAAATGTGTAAATCGGTAATTCGGAGGGTCGTACGAGGTTCTTGGCTTGATCGTCGTTGCTTACATTAACTGGTTTTTCATCCGGTTTCGGTTTCATGGTTGGAACAGCGGCACACAGACCACAGGGCATTAAAAATTTCTTGAACAACTTGAACAAATATGCAAATTAATTTTCGATGACACGATGCGTTACTTTATAACATTTTTTTTTTTTTTTGACATTTTCCATTAAACGTTGAAGGTTAGGTAAGCTACGTCAGGTTCTTGTCGTGGTAAAAAAATATATTACCTTTATTCCGTTCATCATGGATAAAACTTTCAACTTAACGGACCACTGAACTTTTATTTAAACGACTTGGAGCATTTTTTAATAAACAATGTGGCCTAAGACAACATCAAAGGGTCTCATTTCTAAAATATAAACTAATTATCAATGATCAACCGCGAACTAGACTCTCTCGGAACTCGAAGTAAAAATTGTGAAACTGTACAGTTGGGACATCTGCAGTTTAAATTTTACAACTCACACAACTGCATATAATTATGTCTTCGCGAGAAATTTTTTTTTTTTTTTATAAAATACCGATATTTTTTTGAAACATTAGATGTATAACTTACCTTTGCACGAATGAAAAATAGACTTATGGATGTACAGCTATGAAATATTTATTTTCAATAATTCGCGACACACTTGATCAAAAGTTAAAAAATCAATTATAAAATCTGAAATAACAAAAAAAAACGTGTACTTTTAAATGTGTGAAATACAGAAAAAACAAAATAGAATTGATCTGAGATGTTGATTAAAAACAAGAAAAATAACTTCAGATTGTTAATTAATACATGACCCAAATCGACGACTCGTGTATTTTGATTTGATTATTGAGGTAGTAAAAATCTAGTAATAACATGCAAGAGTTAATTGAAACAACTGTTTTCTAAACATACTTTAACTTGGGTCCTACCGATTTCAACTAAAACTCCTGGTTGGTAAGCGTCGCATCGGTGAATCGGTTCTCTGCACGTGACGTCTTTACCAAATATGTTTCCGATCGTACGATCTAAGATTTTATGAACGAAATCTCGCATTGTGTAATTATTTTACTTTTTCTTTGTATGTAGTTTTCCATAAAAAATATTACTAGAATTTTTATTGGATCTTTTTCATAAAAAATTTAAGTGGTTAATGTGTTTTTGTAAGCTACTTGAAGTTGTATTTAGTTGACTGTTCAAATACTTTCGATTTCAGTAAAATAAAATGAAAATCCAATAAATAATTATCAACACTACGGGAAAGCGTGCTATAAAAAAATACATACTTATATTGTACGTCTATATTTTCAAATAAACGATATCACGTAGGAAAATAAAATGAATCAAACGCTTCTTTAAATTTTGATTTTTTTTTTTTACAAAATTTATTAGTTTTGAAAAATCTTAGTTCAAATTTTAACATAACATGAACACAAGTATCAATACTATTACCTAGTGGCACATTGCATAATGTTTAATACAATGAAAATTCAAATCACGACAATCGAAACAATTTGATTCAAGCACGACACGACATCTTATCAAAAATACTCATTCAAATATCAATTCTTTTAAAGTAAAACAGTTTATACTATGATGTCTCGAGATAATCGCCGGCTTTTAATTGAATATAACGTATAAATAATTTTTTAATCTTTAACAAAGAAATCTTCAAGATTTATTCACACAGTATCTTCACAATGGTAGCATCGTTGACACTGTTCAAATGCTGTTAAACTCGTAATCGATAAAATATAAATTAGTAACGTGAAATTCTTTAGAAATCACTTGTGTTGTTATATTTTCTATGTTGACAACGAATGAAAATTCTTCAACAAGAAAATCAAATAGTTTTTCGCCTCTTGTGATGCAACAATATTCCTCGAAATTTTATGTACAACTTAAATGTAATACGTAAGCTAACGAATCCTCAACAGTCCGGTAATATCAGTCTATTGTTTTAAATTGTAGCTGGAACACAATAGTAAATATTTGTTCAAGTTGTTGGTGGTTTAGCAGCGGTAGCTTTCGTTTCGTCTACTTGAACTTTTTGACAGTAGCGGTTAAGCGTTATTTGTATCGTCTGATCGGAATATCGACAATTTTCAGCACCACAAGTGCACGTAAACGATTTGTACTTTATTATCCAAAACTTATCACCATAATCAAAACTGAAATATTTTAAGGCACTGGAATAAATCCAAATATTTGGCGATTATACTTGGCGAATTGACGGGATTACATACCCTAATTCTTCGTCTGCGTTAATATCTCTGTTAGCGAAAAATGCTATTCGCGGAAAACGAAGATCCTGATGGTCAATGTACACTCTGACTGGTAGTAAATTGGGAGAGCAAGAGTGATTAATGAAACGTGCTAAATTTCCATAACGCTTCGCATCGATGCAATAAGTTTCTCCATCCTTGTTCATTAAAACACAAAGACAAATGTCAATAGCTTTTAAATTGGTATATTACTTATAAGTATTGCTATAAACAATTTTTCAACTTACTCTGTTGTCCAAATCGAACAAATACGAATCGTCTTCTCGGACGTCAGCTTCAGAATCTGATATTATTTCGCCGACGTACTCGCAAACATACGTGCCCTTGGTAATGTGACGAAGGGTTTTCAAGCCCCACCCTTTTCCATCGGTCCGAAAAAGCTGAAACCGCTGGGTCATACCGTGTTGAACAACTCGATTGTTACAACTTATTTTATTGCAGTCACAGGCAGGATTGCATTCAAACAACATTGGAGGATCTGAAATTTAAAAAAAATAGGTGTGACTGTCATGATGACACAAGTAAATATTGGAATGGTAAAGCTACAGGGTCCTTAATTACCAGAATAATTGAATTCAGGTACGAGTTTTCCCTCCTCGTTGTACCAACAACGTAGGCTGATATTACCGCAAAGACATTTGTCCGAATTGCAATTGTCTTCGCAGTGGCAAGACTGTAATGACGTTATCGTCCGATCGACGTTAATTCTACTTGTAAAACAATTTTCCGTCACGTAAATGAAATCTGTTGGTTTATCTTCCGAATCCACGCCATTGACACATTGGACGGGATTAGATTCTTTTCCTCGCGTTATATCGCTGCAAAAAAGTTAAAAAGATAAGTATAATTTTTTAAACATCAAAAAAGGATTGTCATCACTTACTTTGTCAATATCTTGACCGTTTTTTCATTCATGTTTTCGGATCGCTGATTAAGTTTGAAATTTAATTTAAGTACGCTCAAGGTATCTCCGACTCCGGTGCAGCAATCTATCGCCGTTTCTTTCAAGTTATTCTTTTCTCGGATTTTGGCACCTCTCGATAATAACAAAACACAAACGGAATACTGATCTCGTCGCGATGCTATGTGCCTACGAGAGAAATAAATATTCAGTCAAATGGAAAAATTGTACTGCGACGTAACTAGGCTTATTTTTGGTGAATTGGAAAAATTCTTACAACGGGGTGTCACCGTGAATGTTGACAACATTAGCGTCACAGCCCAAATTGAGAAGCATTTCCGTGATTTCATGACTACCACTGTACGCGCTCCAGTGGAGAGCGATATTCTGTTCAGCGTCTCTGATCAGTGGATCACATTTGTTGTCCAGCAAAAATTCGGCTATCTCAACGTGACGAAACTCGCAGGCCCAAATCAAACTGGTCCATCCACCGTCATCGACAGAATCTTCGATGGTAAAAATATTGTTTAATGTTAAGCTCAAAATCAAGGTCACTCTCAGAGGATCGTAACATAAAATAAGCGATATTTACCTACTAGGGTCCTAGGTACCTTGGACTCGCTCAAAATAACTTTACAAACTTCCAAGTGTCCAGCTCTAGCAGCTATGTGCAGAGCAGTCATGCCATCCTCGCCCTTCAACGTAACATCGGCACCCACTCTCATCAAATATCGAACAACTTCAACTTTACCATTAACCGCGGCCAACATCAGTGGGGACCACTGGTTCCTGTCTAAAACGTCATACTGTGCGCCAGCCTGAACGAGAACGTGCACACAAGCTAAAAAGCCTCTCTCTGCCGCCAAGTGAAGACCGGTTCGTTGGTCCTGATCGCGGAAAAAGTGATTCGCGTTGAACCCACAAGCTGAAATCATAAAGGTCGTTAACCGTCGATAAACTCTGGCAGATTATCATTAGATTTATTTTGAAGAGCAGCCGGTTACCCAGAACATTGACTAATTTCTGCAGCTCTCCATTCTTGACGGAATTGAACAAGCTCATGATCGTGAAGCGTTCATTTTTGTCCACGACAGTCGGCTCAGGGATCCTAATGACGTCCGGATTAATGAGCGGCTCGGTCGATTTCTTCAAAGCCGGCGTCTGTCCAGCTAATTTGGAATTGTCCCCTGCGCCAGGTAGCGTTATCCGAGCAGCCGCATCTTTTCGGGCAACGAGTTTGCTAGCTGCCGCTGATGCCGGTGCTGGTGGTGGTTGTGGCGTGGATGGTGTCGCTGCCGGGACATTGATCGGTTTGCGCTTGCCAGTCATCGTTATGATAACGTCGCATGATAGATTGTGGCTCCCGCAGTGCGGGCACAGGGGCTTGTTGCTGTAAACGAGCTCGCACTCGCGGTGGTACTGGTGGCCGTTGGAGCAGTGTACGAAGCGGCCCTGCGAGCAAAACAGACCACAGGTTGGGCAGCAGTTGTGTCGGATCAGTCTCTCTTTGTGCATGCGGCAGAGGATGATGTAGGGTATGCGGGTGCTCGGTCGTCGCATAGCCACGTCGTCGTGATCGACTTCGTTTGTGCAGCTGACTATTCGCTTGTCTATGCAATCGTGGGCTGTGCAGTACAGAGGCGCATCCGCGCTCGTGATTGTCACATATAGTTGGGAACGCACCTCGCACAGGCATTGCATGGGTACTTCTTCTCTCTGGCCGGGAAATAATGGCATTTTAAGTTGTTGTTCTTGTGTTTTTTTTTTATTTTTTTTTCTAATACATATGTAAGGTACGTGTCTCTCATATTTAAATTTACCTTGGTAGTTGTTCGCGTTTTCGTTACGACGGCTGTTGATTCAGGTTTGGATGCCACACCTTCGGCTGTACTGGGACTAGGGATCAAACTTCTACGACTCTTTTTGACAGGTACCGCATTTTCTGTAAAATAATAGTATCTCGTTGTAAATTTGAAATTAGTGCCACAAGCAAGATTTAAAATTAGCATTAACCTTCTAGAGCAAAATCTTCTAATGAGCTAGCAAATTCGCTTTTTGGACTTGGAGTTTCTAAAACCAGACAAATTAAGTATTGAAAATTAAAATTATCAACTTGGGCAATGAATTCATTTGTATTTATAAAATTAATACATACCTGAAAAACTGTTTCCTTTATGAATCTTTTTAGCTCCATCAGTCGATGAGACTTTAGCTCTGTCCCTTTTCAATTTGATTGCATGAGGCTTTAAAAAGGGATCACCTACATTTTTCAACAATGATCCATTTTTTAAACTTGTACTACTGTTGCTTGATTCACTTGATTTGGATTTCATTCCTTCGATGTGTTTAATGATTGGCGTCAACTTGGGCATTTCCGCGTATTTGGTAAGCTTTGGAATACTATGTGCAGATGTGCCATTTACGTTATTCGACATACTTTTTATTAGTTTTAATGGACTTAATTTTGGCAGATTGCTATTTTTTTTTTCTAAAAGCGATTTTTGAGGAATTATGCGGTTCAACTTGGGAAGATCTTTTTTTTCCACAACAGATTTTGGAGAATTCGTGGGTTTTGGGGGATTTGTTACTTTTGGAGGTTCCACGGATTTTGGAGAATCATTGGATTTTGGAGGTACGGTAGGAATTAAATCTGGGACACTATCTTTTTTACTTTCTGAATCTGTCTTAGGTGGTACATCTACAGGAGTTGATTTTGAAGCCGACTCCGGGGGGTTCAACTTTGGTATAGGTTTCTTTTCTACAAAATTTTTTCTAGGCCTTCCAGGCTTATTGTATCGCCTCTTAATAGTTTCTGTAGTGTAATTTGATTTTTCTTTTCTCGCCATTGCACTTTCTAACACTGTACTTTTAAAAGTTTCTTTTGATAATCTTCTAGCAGAACGTTTTAATACTGATTCATCACTAAAATAATAAGATGTAGCTTATAAAGTAAACGAGGGAGAGAAAGAATGTATCAAATACATAAAAATAATGGAAAATAAAAATTTAATAACAACCTGTATTCCTTTAAAAGCTTGTCCTTGTTTTTTTTGGAATTTATTTTTGGCCCTTTGTAAGATTTCTCGATATCTTCAGTATCTTTGTCTGTTGCATTTTCCGTGTATGGGCTTGATTCTGCGCTATCGTTTGAAAAATTTGATTTTTCTGAGCCACTTATTTCCATTTCACTGGTTAGTTTTTTATCTCGATCTTTGCTTGCACCTGGTAATTCGTCATTTTTTTTATCATTTTTGATACACGTATCTTTGTCATCGGATTTGTCCACATCATTACACTCTTCGTCGAAATTTTCAATTTTCACAGACACTCCACCAATTTGGTCACAATTGGAAAACTCATCTGGCACCAAAGACAAATTAGATGGACAACTGGAGATCTTAGTTTTTTTGCCATGATCTGTGTTTTCATCGATGGTCCTGAATGTCAACACTATTCTTGCTGGAGTAGTATTTCCGTCTTTTTTTGCGACTTCCGGTTTTGGACATGTTTCCTTGTCTTTTGGCGGCTTTTCAGTTTTTTTCTCAGGAATATTTTCCTTGACAACTTTGTTCTCCTCTCGGGGGCTGTTTGTACATTTTGGTGCTTTCAAAGTTTTGGCAAACTCCTCCACAGCCTTGGCCTGAGGTTTATCCTGCTTGTGTGCTGGTGACTCAATTTTATTGATTTTTCTAGCCGGCCCTTGCTTTTTCGATCCAGTTTTATTGAACTCATTGGTCATACCTTCCAGTATTTGTTGAATACTCAGATTGTCCTTGGAAGTCACGGTTTTAGAGTCAGTCGTTTGGGAACCTGACATTTTACTGGTCTCCACCTCTTCAGGCTCAGACATGCTGGTTGCTTATTATGTTGGAAATTTGTCTACAGCACTCTGCAAAAAAAAAAATATTTTAAAATCATTCATTACTTTGGCTCAACGATTGTTAATTATTTTCTTTCTTATATAGTTAACACGTTTGCTTATAATTAATTTATTATGCAGCTCACGTCACACACAACTACATTCCAAAACTCGAAAATCAATTCACAATCATACGAAATCGTTAGTAAAAATCGTTTTTGTCTCGATTGAAAAAAAAAAAAAAAAAAAACCTATCATCACGAAAAGAATCCATGAATTAAACGCATTATTCAACAACAAATTCTCGGTTATTCACGTGACAAGGATAATTCCGAATTTTCTGTAACATCAACTAAACAGTCGTCCAAATTCTATGTTACCTATAATAACTCGAGTACTCGTATCAAAACGAGCTAAGTAAGAATCATGCCAGACTATCCCGATTTCATACCCCCGTTATGCTGTAGAGAGATACATCACCCTCAACCTCTAGCTCTTTTCACAATAAACTCGAAAAAAACGAATTAAAAACGTCAATCACGAGAATTATCAACCCACCTAAAGAATATTTTGCTCCAATGAGACACTAAGTAGGTACCAGTAAAAATGCGTCCATCCTCATGAAGTAGGTACCTTATAAGTAAAGTAAGCGTATATAAGTACGAGTAAGTGTTACCTACAAAACTTGATCAGCGCCAGTCCGAGCACTCATCGCATCGTCGTCCGTCGAACCAAAAAAAAGTACACACAATCCGCGATCTACACATACATGGTACACTACGTCCCACGTAACAGAAGAGCAGTGAAAAAAAAAAAAACTACCCTTAAGACTCGAGGAGAAAAAAAACGCGAGCAAAAGTATAGAGCCAGAGGGTAAAATATTATGACATAAGTAAGTATCCGATCTCCGAGCAATGAGAGTGGTGTCAACGCGAGAGAGATCCGCCGTCACGGGCGCCGTTCGCCCCCTGTCGTCTGCCCGCGGCAGCAACAACCATGTATCCACCCTATACGCGATGAGCAACTCGGAGAAAAGGGAAAATATATTGAAAATATGTAAAATAATTTTTTATAGAAACGCTCAACGTACAGGTATATTGAAAAATGAGATGAAAGAGGTTGCGGGTGTGGAAATAAACACCAATGAGTTGGCCGAGAACGGAGCAAAAAAAAAACAAAGGGGGTAAACGGGAACCATATGTATAATACGAAAAAGATATCATTACAAGTGAAATATCAGACGGGCCGTACTTATAAGTAAAGCACGACGGTCCAGGTTTTACAAGAAGCTGCTACTTATATGCGCTAAATACGTGAGACAAAAGATACTGTTATACCTATATATACGCGCGGGTGCCACGGAAAACTTTTGTGCGCTCGGTCCGCAGCGCAACATATTTTCCTATGTCCTTGTATAGACGCGTGTAATTATTGGCGATTAAAACGCGTAGGCATTTTGTGGGGAATTATTACAACAATCTGTCGTGCTGGAGACCTACACTCGTGTACGCGGTGCAAAAAAGAGAGAAAGAAATAGATGATGCGTAAAAGGTATATTATGAAGTTGCGGACTCGCAGAGAGATGAGAGAGCGAGCTTCAGGAGGCCATATTGATTGAGCTCCACACTCTCTCTCTCTCTCTTTGCGCACTGGGTTAGCCTTAGCCACGTATTTTACACATATACGTGTATATTATATACAAGTTAGCTGGGCCGATCCAGCAGCGCTGATTGTGTATATATGTAACCGACCCCATGCATGCGCCCTGTGGGTTTTGTAGCTATCATAGCTGTATCTCCCTTTATCGTCCTCTATACCTCGCGCGCGCTCTCCTCCTCGTTTCTTGCCACCATCTCCCCCCGAGACATGTATACTTATACACTCTGTAAATGTTTTACTGTTCACCGTTTTTTATTTTTTTCCCAAGTCCGCGATCCCGATTTTGGTCCAAAGGTGTACCTCCTCGAGGAATCGTGCGGTACATGTGACATCGTATATATACTTGTACCTTATACTATAAGCGGTCGTAAAGGGGGAAAAAAAGAGGCGTGGTGATACCGCGCGGACGAGGTCGATCCACGGATTGTAGGTGCTTTCCTGACGCGGTCACGCTACTGCGCTCCGAAACTTTTTACCTGCATTTTACGTTACACTAAGTAACAATTAACAGACGTAAAAATCGGTGGTGCAGCGATTGCTTTACACAAGCCTAATGTCAACAGTTATATTGTCGAACGCGAACGGCAATTGAACTTACATTTAAATGGTACATGTACACATTTCGAAATATGTATATAGTTTTTTTTTGTTTGTGTTGAGGATATATGATGCGAAAAAACAAGTTGAAGGTCCTTTACACAAAACAGAGCTCATGATTAACAAAAGTTATATATATGAATAGGTCCAGGTCGCCGGTCTCCGCAGTACAGGCTGTATATACGAAGATAATTTGTATAACCATACACTCACTTCGCCCAGTATATATACGCGTTTTATCGCTGCACTAAGAACACGATACGTATTTTTTGATAGGTTGTTCGAATACGTGTATACAATTATATATATATACGATAATCTATATGACAATGTACGCCATCAACAGCTGAGACATGGGTTTACGTACATGCACATCTAGTAAATTATACATATTATCTCAGTCGATCCGCATGTATATATATATATGTACACATGGTGAGAAAAAGTACTCGCTCATTCGGTAGTATTATAAAGTATCTCGTTTTATTAAACCACGTGTTGTCCTACTTACAATATGTAAATTTATCATATAGCAATATATATATAGTATGAAAATAGTCCTAATGGAGCTATACGTGGTGGCGGGTATCACACGAGGTATACCTATACGCGTAAAATATAATCGATCATGATGCTGGGTCCCTCTCTCTATTGCTGGGCTACTCTCTCTCTTCGTTTAGAGAAAACGCATAGCCGTATAAGTACGTGGTGGTACGCCCTATTTTTGGCGTGACATAATACACATACTTATCCCTCGTAGGTATATTATGTACGTGCTTCAAACATTATGCTAAACTATCTGCGATGATCGTTGATGATCATTAAGTTGATGTGTGCCTATACTAAGTACAGCCTACATGGACCTTACGTATGCAATGACGACGATGCACGACAACTTTTCGTATTTAAGTATATATATATAATACAATACGACTAGACGCGCTACAAAATATATATACTCGGATATTCATTTTTTGTAACGATAATCTTTCCATCGTGATATTAGTAAAACGCATTACGTAATTGTGAGATCTACATGTTCAAGACACCGATTTTTAAGGTACCTCGGTAGTACCTAGAATTACATGGTGTGTACGCATAATATGTGCACACGTCGATCGTTTGGTATGTACTTAAAATGATGAACAAAACTGACGAGTATAGAAGAAGAATTAGGGTATTCCTGATGCAGAAGTGATGGATCGACGTTAAAATTTAACGATGACCATTTGCAAATTCACCCATGCCTGCGGTCATCTATACTGACGATTTCTCGCACATGTAATAAAACACAAACACATTTACTTATAAGTTGTGCGACGACGAGAGCACTTTCCTGCAAATATCTCAAATAAAAAAAAATTAAAAAAAACATACAATCGCATCCTTATTGAAAAATGACAAACCATAGTATATATTCATGCATAACATAAATAATAATATTAATTGTACGTACACTTACTTCGAGGATCCAATTGTTGCAGCCAAGGAAAATTTCAACGATGGTATTTACCTATATATGTAAATTGATTATTTTCGCCTATGCTGCATTCATTATGGGTAAGTATACTTTAGACGAGACTCGATGAGATCGATAATAACACACGAAATGACCGTATGGTGATATTTTTTTTCTCGGCGCACGTATGTATAATAACCAATAAGCTACCTATTGGTTGAAAAAATTGTGCGGCGAATTGCGTATTTCTGGAAAATAAAATAGTTAGGTTAAGTGGCGTGTAGTTCTTATTCCTTTCGACCCTCTCGCCTCTGGCTGTACAATGTGCGTCAATCTGCAGCCTCTCGACAAACTTACCTATCTCATCGTGTATCAACTATATACGAGCAGCACTCGACAATATATTTCAGCGTTCGCCTTTACACTTTTTGTTCTCGGCCCGTGTGATAATTATACCTTTTGATAAAACTAAATTTCACACTAACTTTACTCTCGAGTCGTTACCTCGTCAACTTTGACTTACCGATTAGGTATAAATCGTTAGCAAACCGAGTAGGTATAGTGCACTTGCCGAGTTGTGGTGACTTTGCGTAGTTTTCGACGAACGTGTGCTCGGTTGATTTTTCCTCAAATATATATGTCAATAGGATATACAGGTTGTTCAAAATGGCGATTTTCGTTTACAGTACTTACTTTTTAATCTATATTATATTAAGGTAGAAAATTCGCGGACCAAGTTAATCAAGCGAGTGAAGTGCGTGTGTCATTTGCCATATTATGACAGTCTTGTATGTAGCTACATAACCTAGGTTATGGCCGTATATGCTTTTGTAACGGGAAAAATGTTAATCAATAAACTGATTTTTATTTCGAGACGACGCACCATATAATTTGAAAGGATCAAAATAAAGTGCAAATTTCCAAGAGTAGTACAGTATTTTTCATAAAAATAGTTTGATTTGTTATGTGTGTCTTTGAAGCTGTTATTGCTGTATCTTATTACAGCCCATGTTGAAAAACGTATTTTAAACTCAAAAATATTAAAAACCATAGTATTGTTAAATTACTTTAAACAAAAATTTTCCATAACATAAAAGAACTCAAGAAACGTTTGATTTTTTGTTCGTGGCGATGAATTCGCTCATAAGCAGTGGATTTTTTGTGACAATAAAAAAAGCTTTTAACGCGTAACGGTGTACCTACTACGTCGTCAACCTGCCGTACGATTTGGTGTTGAAAAATAATAATTAGATGTTTCTTTATGCGGGGATGTGTGTTTACTGGGAGGAGTAGATGAAAAATAACAAAAACTTGCTCCACACCATATCTAAAATAAAATATCAAATATTGCTCAGGTTTTATTATGAGAAAACGGAAAACTGGTGAAATAAGGGGCCGTTCATATATTACGTCAAGCTATTTTTGTCACTTTTTGGACCCCCCCCCCTCCCCCCTTGTCACGTATCATTAACATTATAATATTTTTTTTAGTAGTTATTATTTTTTGAGTCATCTTGTGGAGAAGTTGATTTAATATTATACAGGTAAAGAGTTTCAAAATTAAGTTCTCAATCTTTACAGAACACTTTTATTATTTATTAAATAATAGTAATTTTGAAATAACAGCTTTAGATAAATTCGTTTAAACTCATACAATAAATCACAAACAAGCTTCAGACTCATTTCTGACTAGCTTTTACTAATAGCCTTTGGGGTTGGTTATAATCAAAGTACACTTATAAGTTAAAGTATGACTGTTCCTTATACTAGAAAAAAATCACTCATCTTGCCATGGACAGCTTATCCATTGTTTTAAATCCTCGATGAAAGGGAGGGCTTTTTCTATTGGCTGTTGCACTGGACTGGAGTAGAGGTCACGTTGGGTAGATGAAATCCAATTTTTTATTATTTTAAATAAACGTCACGTTTTCTGTAGACCCCCCCCTCCCCCCATGTCACACTTCATCACGCTAAACCAATACCCCCCTCCCCCCTAGCTGCGTGACGTAATATATTAACGGCCCCTAAGTAGGTATACTCACGATTGCAGATGACCTCCTCTACTTTGATAATCATTGCCACACAGATACTTGTACTCTTCAAGATTTTTGAATTTTTATGGTATTGCACTCTTCCGGAAAGTTTCTATTTTTCAGTATTTTGGAAACAAAAAAAAATGATTACCGTAGTGACACTCGGTTTATGAATAACCCACATCACGAATGCACGGCGCCATATAGTAGCAATACATTAAAATATCAAATACTTTTTTTTTTTTTTTTTTTTTTTTATGTTACAATCTATGAGGCATCTGGGTAATGCCTCACAATGAAATAAAATATTGCTCGGATCGTTGAAAATTTCAAACTACCGGTATTTCGACGGTCAAAATAACTAGGCGCATGGCAGAAAATCTGATGTAACAATTGTAATCATCATTAACTTGCGTAAGTCATTACTTACGAGACACTTTGACTCAGGAGCCTTCATTGTGGTGTTTAGAGGACATGAAAAATTGAGCTTGGTTGTGACATGTATTTGCAAAAACCAAGAGGCGTAAAATATTACGAATTGTAAAGTTACGTGGGTACTTATATTCAACAGGTTTTTTGTTTTCAGGTTCACAATGTCATTTGGGTTATTGGGTGATAAAATATAAAAGTTCCATGGTTAGATTTGTATAAATATAAGTTTATTTACATTGCAACAAATACTCTCATTGACTCAACGAAAGCGAAAGTTATAAGTGTTGACTGATTATACAGTTAATGTACGAATATACATAATTAAAAATGATAATTACAACGTTTTAGCTCTGGGAGTACGACTCTTGATATTTCGTTCGAATATATTACAAAACAGACAAAATTTAGTTTCATCAAAGTTCGAACTTAATATATCTCTTCAAAGACGCTACTCACGTAAAGGATATATATATATATATATATATATATCTTTTTTTTGTTTCATCATTGCACTATAAAAACTTACATCCTAAGATACGGGATCGCAACTTGTGCGATTTTCGAGATATAATCGTCGATCGAGATTACTCAAGCTAAATATCAAAGCACAAACGGCGCTCTCTCGCGAATTATACATCAATGGTTAGAGCTCATCATGGGTAACATCTTGTTGATTAAGTTGAAACAATAATAGATGCGAAAAAGATGAGTTGATGGGATCGTTACCATCAAAGTAATCTATCGTCAACCAGATTACAAGAGATCCTTCTAGCTTTCTCCCAACACCGTGGTGTTTTAAAATATCTATTTTTATACAGTTTTCATTATAAAAATTGATAAAATACTTGACAATCGTTTTCAAAAGCGTTATAGTTCACGATAAAAATGAATAACTGTATGCACATAAAACACGACAATACATCGCAATAGATGTATGTATAGGTATATGAACACATACTTATACATACATGAATAAATTTAATATTGAAATATGTGTATTGATTAATATTTCACTCATAATCTGACTGTGACTTATCATCAAGTTTTAATATCAGTTGATGTCTCGAAGCAACTATAGCGATATTTGATCAATCAAAAAACAAAATTGAAATTTCATTCGAAAAATCATCAATGCGATCAGAGTTTCAACAGTTATAAATAATATTTTCTCATATAAACATCAATATATACAAATAAAAGTTTAAAAGATACAATAGCAATCACAATACTTTATAACTAATAAAACTTCAACAATATAATCGAATTGTTACGCATAAAAGTTGCAACTAAAAAATTTTCACAGAAATTTGCCGTATCAAAATTTTTTTTTTCCCCATTTAAAATACTATGCAAAAAAAAAAACGAATAAAAATGTACACGCGTAAATAATAAAATAGGAACGATTTACGCGCCTCGTTATAAAAAAAAAAAAAAAAAAAAACTTTTTTGTTTTCATTTTCACCAATCCTAAACATTTCATCGTAACCTTATAGAAAAATTTTTAAAACGTACAATAGGTACGTCATTTTCATAATACATCCGTATTTAACAAGCACAGTATAAAAGTTGAGCGTCGAATTGGATACGTCTACGAGTCCATAAATACACATATCGATAAGAGAGAATCCACACGGGAATTCATTGTTTCGATTCAATATCTCCTCTTTTTCGTCCACGTAGGGCCCACGACAGAGTAATAGGATAACCTTGTGCAGAAAAAGGAGACGATTCTAAACAAATACACATGCGACTGTTCTTCTCAAAGATCACAAATGTATGTGATTGTGTGTGTGTGTGTGTACATAAAAAATCACTATTTAATTATTAGGCGCTCGGAAAAGATGTGCTCTTTTCTCTCTGCGACGAGCACGTGTCCTACACAAGCATCCTTTACATGGTTTCCTTTGTTAACCCTCTTTGTTAAGTGTTATTTATTTGTTCATTTTATTATTATTATTTTTTTTTTCAAAGAAATGACTTTATCCACTTGGGCAGAAAACCTGAGCATTTGACTTCCGCGCGACAAAGTGCGACCGCACACTTTTGTTGGCGTGGTAGTAGTATGGCACGGGTGAACAGTATGACTGGGTGGCTGCAATGCCGGCACCGCCGCCGCCGGGACCGTGTTGTTATGGGGGCGGCGGTCTCCTCTGGAGCTCGGGTGTACCGAAGTGCTGCAGCCGCGAGTACAGGTGCTGAGGGCTACCTGGTACCGAGCTACTCTCCGACAGACGTCGGGGTGGCGGCATCGGTGGCGATGGTGACACGTATCTAGTATAGTTATTGAAAATCATTAAAACTTGCGCTTGCTGTTTTTAAAAAGACAGTTAAAAAAAAAAAAAAAAAAAAAAAAAACAACAACAACCCAAAGTTACCCCCAGTATATATATACAGAGTATTGATGTGTCACGTTAGGTGCAGCTTTCAAATGCAAGGTAAAAACAACAGAAGAGACAGGAAAAGTAACGATGCTCACCTCCTTTGGAAAAAAGGAGAAGCCTGATCGCCCAAATTCCTACGCAAGAGAAGCGGAGACTCGCCCCTATTGAACCTCGGAGGTGGCTCCGGGGAGGGTTCGCGATCGCTACCCAGTCTCAGCCTCACGTACGAGGCAAAGCGCTTTTTCGCCGACTCCTTGTTACTTAACTGTACTTGAGGAACTGTCGAGGGTTCTTGCTTGAGTTGGTGCGCGAAACGGGATATGAGCAACTGAGGACTGGTC